>NC_136428.1:132040821-134505821 GCF_052849685.1 Lactuca virosa | reverse complement strand
AAATCCTCAGACGTAGAAGGCTCTACAAGTATATAATCCTTTTCTATGTATCCAATCTAGAAGCCCTCAAGCATTTAGATTGCCAATCATCGTATCTGAGTTGGTCGTGCGTCGGTCGGACCATAATAAAACATAGTTGCACATTCTAGGTCTAGTTATGGTACGGCCGTTGTACTCTACCAACTCTAAATATGGTTTTTGACCTAAATTCCTGAGTTGTGATTTCGTGGATTTGTGTTGGTGGGTAGTAGATGTATTTTTGTGAGTTTATTTATATCGATCTATATCTTTAAATCTTGGTTGGGTTGTGTATATTTTAATAATTTTTAGGGTTTTGTACTCCAATATTATCAAGTAAGGATCGGTCGGGTGAGAAGTATCGGAGGGTAGGACCATTTTAGCATATAGTTGTTCCAAAATCCAACAACCCAAACGATAGTTCAAACTAGTCACCTCTCCCGTATGTAGTCAAGAAGTAGTGTAATCAATATTAATACTTTTTAATTCATTACTCTTAAAGGGTTAAACCTAATTAGAGTGTAGCCCTAGATTATAGTTGTATTTTGTAAGGAATTACTAGTTCGCTATAATCAGAAGCTCTGATACCAATCAGTCACACCCCCAGCCGACGACGGAAACATCAGGCTGTGTGACGTTAAAATGTTCGATTTCAGGCCACAGACATACATTGAGTAATACACTGATATATTAAACGACGTTTCTATTTGTTCATTAAATAAAATATATTACAAAGTTGTTCGAGGTACAGATAGGTCACAAAAGCAAAGTACAAAAATAAAGCACATATACTTCGGGCTGCATCGCCGAGGTTACCTCCCTTTTTAAGCGGGTTCATTCTCATGAGAATACATGTGGTTTTTGAAAGGTCAACATAATGTTGGTGAATTTACAAGTTTTATTGTTATAAAAAGTTCCATGGCTATTTTAGTTATCTTTTTTATCCTAAACTCACTTCCTCGAGTTTATATGTACTATCACTACTTTATTAGGTTGTCTCCTAGTAGTAGTAGTCTAAGATAGTTAGTTTTAGTTTAACAAAGTTACGATGAGTTCCTATAATCGAGCTATGATTGTTGATCCCCGAAAACCACAACGCTTCATGGGATGTCGCTAATGTGTTTAGAAAGTTATGCATGCTTCAACTTGCCGTCAGGTTGTGGCTTGGAACAACATGTGGGAATGTCAATCTCGTATAGATCTATATATATCTCTCCCGCTCCCTTAAGATTTAATGATTCTAGACTGGGGGCTAGCGGAAATTCTTTCGGCTTGTTGATGAATTGTGTCTCATCTAACTCTTGTTGTGGGTACCTCCCCTGCTCGGTCGTGTGGTTACTCCTTGTTGTATGAGTTACTTATTATATATATTATTTTCCTTATACATATGTATAATTTGTGTTTTGGATAGCCGAGTATTTTGGCAAAGTAACCACTAGGTACTAAGCTTATCCAAAGGGTGGCTATAATAACGACTAGAGTATTAACGTTTCCTCACAACTGGCCAGCGTAACAACTAGGTATGATGTCTTCTATCATTGTGAATCAATATAACAACTAGGTATAATATTAACCTTACAAGTTGGGCAGAGTATCTAACGGGCATAATATCATCCTAATGCTATCAACATACTTATCTAACTACAATTAGTAACAATTATGTAATAGTTGCATTTTGACATGTATTCCCCCCAAAAAAAAGGTATGGCAAATGGGGCTGTGAACTCACATGTGAGTTATGATACCGTTGTTGTAGGATGGAAACCAAAAGTCCGAACTTAGTGAGGCGCTCGGTGGCAGTGGCACATGGATCGAGAGAGTGAGGGAGCGAGTTTGAGAGGTGTAGAATGGAGACTGCCATATCCGACTAATTATAGTAGGTTTTGGCGTGCACGTCGCGCAATGCGCACCGCACCTTTGTCTGTGAGCCACAGGGGGCTGCTACGGTCGTCCTCTCCTCATGTCACTTCACCTCGTATCCAGACTTATCGGGTGTCAAGTTGCGTGTGGTGCACGGCACGCGGCTCCCGTGACGTTAAAAATCAAACTTTGAAATTCCGTAACTCTTGCATACAAACTCCATTTTCAATAACTTTTATATATCCGTGTAGTTATCGACGTACTCTACAACTTTCCTTTTAGTCGTTTTGTCTAGTTTTGACTTTCTTTTTTCGACTAGTTTTTATTACCGTTGTGATTTATAAAAATCATAACTCTCTTATATGGTTACTGTTTTAAGCGTTCTTCGTCACATAATCCCTACTTTAAGTAGTACTATGAATGTCTTGTTGGTGACTTTTTCAAAGGTCAACCATTATCCTTGTAATTTTCGTCATTGTAAATTGTTACGTACTGTAGATACTTATTTACTATAAAAGTCATATCTTACTCATATTGAGTCATATTTTTTGCGAAATTTATATTTCTGAGATCGCGGTACTTATATAATCTAAAAACTAATAACATGCTCTCAAAGTGATGCGGCTTTTCGTGCACTCATTTTTTAGTCTAAATGTTGTCGTAATTAAGGACGAAAATTTGAATATATTGAAATATATTGGATGGTTACAAGATTGTCCTTATTAAATTGTCGTGTTTTATCGTTAATTATTAACAGCGGTCGATGAAGTATTTTCTAGGTTGTCACATTGACGCACTCCTTTGGATATCTTGAACTTGTCCGTTGGAGACCCATTCACAATTACTGATGCCTTGGAGGAGTTTAAACAACCTCGAATCCATGAACGCCACTTAGTGCCAAACCCCATCTAATCAAGAATGGAGTCGAATTATTCCCAATCAATTGAGTCAAAAGCTTTTTCGATGTCCACTTTAAATAATAGAATCTTCTTTTTGACTTTTTTTAGCCCTGGTGCAGACTTCGTTGATCATAAGAGGACTAACTAGAATGTTACGACTTTCTACATAGGCTGACTAGACATCACCAATGATACTTCTGGTGACTAATTTGAGTCTATTGGAAAGAATCTTTGAGATGATTTTATATATGCAACCGATAAGACTTATCGGTCGAAAGTCTGCAAGTGTTGTTGGATCTTTGATATTAGGAACTAATGTGATAAATGACGAGTTCCACCCACAAGCTAGAGTACCAAATTCTTCAAAGTGTTGAACACAATTCAAATCATCAATATTAATGGTATCCTAGATTTTTTTGATGAAAGAAAATGTGAATCCATCGGGCCATGGGGCTTTTGTATTGCCACATGCTCACACTGTCGTTTTGATTTCTGATAGTATATAACAAATAGTTTTCAATGAAAATATATGATATTTTCTTTAATTAATGCATTTCATATTTAATTATGATAATACTTTTCATAATTAATAATTCTTACATGTTCCTTTAAGTACGTATTAAAAAATCTCTTTTCAAAATAATTTCATTTAATCAGTGCCGATGATAAGCGGGGGCAAGAAGGACCTCTTCACAGCGCCTTTTAATTTCAAGGGCCCAAATTTTTTTTACTTATATAATATATAATAAAAAATTAAATCAGATTTAGGCCCAACTATCACTAGAAGTCCAACTCTAGCGATCCAGAGAGGCAGAATGTTGTCCGGTTTTATGTGATCGTGAGCGTGATCGACAAGGAGTGAGCGAACAGCAGCGTGCAGAGAGCGTGAGGAAGGGACGATTGAGTTTTCTGCGATTATAGAGTTTTTTTTATTCATTCAGATTTCAGAAATCAAAAGGGCAACAACGGTATTTTCAATTAGCAGTCGCTATTTTTCATGTTTTCTTTTTTGTTCCAGAATCCACTTCTAGTCGATCATTCTTTAAATTTTGTCATAGCACACTTTTCAGAAACAACTTATCAGAATTAGTGAATTACTTAATAATACTTATGATTAATTGAATGTGAATGTTACCGAATTATATATTATCAAAAATCAGGGCTCAGAATGTGAAATTGTGAATGTTATCACAATAATAATGAACTTGAATGTTTTCTACTTTTTCTGAATGTTGAACAGTTGAACTAATGAACTTGAATCATAGAATCAGATTAATAAGATTATAATTTATCAAAAACTGAATGTTGAAATAAGAAATAAGATTATGATAATTGAGAAATTAGAATATGTTAATGTATG
Organism: Lactuca virosa; assembly: GCF_052849685.1. Taxonomy (NCBI): domain Eukaryota; kingdom Viridiplantae; phylum Streptophyta; class Magnoliopsida; order Asterales; family Asteraceae; genus Lactuca; species Lactuca virosa. Next base: position 134,501,684 of record NC_136428.1, on the reverse strand, counting down.
TTGAAAGCAGAAATCATATTATGAGAAATTAGAAAAAGTTAAGTGTTAACTGTTTATCGGAAATTGAAATTAGATTATGAGATTATCAATAATGTTTATCGGTTGATGTAACTTGAATGTTGAAAGTTGAAAGTTTGAAAGTATTGAACTTGTAGTGATGAAGACTAAACAACCATCCTGCTTTCAAAAACGTAAAAAGAGAAAACTTGATGAAGAAAAGAGAAAGGCTGACGTTGGTTCTCTAGATAAGTTTATCCATAGGAAACCTATTGAAGAGCATGTTGAAGAGCACGTTGAATAGCATGTTGAAGAGCACGTTGAAGAGCATGCTAAAGATCATGTTGAAGAGCAAGATCATGTAGAAGTAGTAGTAGAAGAGGCAGAAGAGGTAGAGTCCGTTAAAGAGCTTGTTCATATATGTGATACAAGAAGGTGGGAAAAACTTAATCATGAGGAGATAAAACTTTTGGTCGAGAGAGGTCCTAAAAGAGATACAAGTATTATGTATGGTCCCTACGATAAAAATGGTAGACGATTTTCTACAACATTATATACAAGAACTTTATCAAATTTGGAGAAGTGTAATAGAGAGCGGCTAGTATATTCGAAAGAGCTTGACAATGTATTTTGTTTCTGTTGTAAAGTGTTTAGAAAATGGATTTCTAAAGGTAAATTGGGTGATGAAGGTTATTCAGATTGGCACCATGTTACCACTAGAGTTAAAAAACATGAAATTTCCTTGGATCATCTTACAAATAGGAATAAGTGGTTTGATATGCATAAACGAGTGAACTTGAAGGAAACAATTGATAAAGTTCAATACGAGCAATTCAAGAAAGAAAGAGATTACTGAAAACAAGTCCTTTTGAGAATCATTGCAGTAGTGAATTTTGTTGCTAAACATAATTTAGCATTCCATGGATCAAATGAAAAGTTGTATGATAAAGGTAATTATAAATTGTATATTTTTTTATCCAATTCCACCAAATACCTTTTGGTTAATTATTATGACTGATTTCACTTCTTATTTGTTAATTGTATTTAATAGATAATGGAAAATTTTTGGGTGTCATTGAAATGTTGGAAGAGTTTGATCCGATTATCAAAGAGCATGTGTGGAAGATCACAAATGACGAACTTCATTTACATTATCTTGGGCACACGATCCAAAATGAACTAATACTTTTGATAGCTCAATAAATTAAAAAAAATTTATCAAGAAGATAAAGGAAGAAAAGTACTACTCAATCATACTTGATTGTACTCCTGATTCAAGTCACCAAGAATAGATGACTATAATAGTGAGGTATTTAAAGTTATCATATAATTTTGTTACTGTGGAGGAGTCCTTTTTAGGTTTTTTGAATGTTGATGATACCACCGGAAAATGACTATTTGATATTACACTTGAAGAGTTAAAGTCTCTTGGTCTTGAAATCGATGATATGCGTGGTCAAGGCTATGATAATGGAGCAAACATGAAAGGAAAGTACCAAGGAGTGCAAAAGAGATTTTTAGATCTAAATCCTAGAGAATTTTACACTCCTTCTGGTTGCCATTCTCTTAATCTAACATTATGTGATATGGCTAACAAGTGCGTTAAAGGAAAGAACTATTTTGGACTCATCCAACGTATTTATACCATCTTTGCAAATTCTACTAAGAGGTGGGAAATTTTAAAAGATAATGTTAAAGCTTCGAGTCTAAAGTCATTGTGTCATACTCGTTGGGATAGTCCGGTCGAGAGTGTAAAGGCTATTAAAATGAAACTTGTTGATGTACGAGAAGCTTTACTTGAAGTTGGAGAAAAGGATAATGATGTTGCAGTTGTAAGTGAAGCAACTTCATTGGCAGAAAAAGAACTTGGTGACTTTGAATTTTTGGTATCAATGGTTATTTGGTATCAAGTATTAAACCATGTGAATATTGTGAGTAAAAAGTTACAGTCAAAGGATATGCATGTTGATAATCCTATTAAAGAAATAAACAAATTGATTGAGTACTTCAAAGATTATAGAGAAACTGGTTTTTCATAAGCGATTATTGAAGCTATGGAGATTGCTATTGAATTGGGTATTGATCCAATATTTCCACAAAAGCATTTGATTTAAAGGAAAAGAAGGTTTGATGAGAGCTAAAGTAGCAAAGAAGTTTTATTTACAGCCGAAGAGAATTTCAGAGTCAATTATTTCTTCTACATTGTTGATCAAGTTAGTTCTTCTCTTGAGACAAGATTTGAACAATTCAAAGAGCATGACAAATTATTTGGTTTTTTATTTCCACATAATTTGAAGGGAATTGAAGATAAAGATCTTAAGTCGTCTTGTCATCGTCTTAAGTTTGAAGAAAGATCGGATATTGATGCCGAGGAACTTTATACAGAGTTGAAATTATTTGAGACATTGGACACCAATGAATTTAGCAACTCTGTAGATGTTTTGAAGTTTCTGAAAGAACTTGATTATTTCCCAAATGCAAGCATTACATATAGAATATTGTTGACTATTCCAGTAACAGTGACATCTGCAGAAAGGAGTTTTTCGAAATTGAAGTTGTTGAAATCTTACTTACGCTCAACAATGAACCAAGAAAGACTTAGCGGTTTGACCATGATATCTATCGAGAACGAAATCTTAGAGAGTATAGAGTACGATGAGTTGATCAACCAATTTGCTATCAAGAATGCTATGAGAACTTCACGGATCGTCGGTTGGCTGTCACAATATGTAATTACTCATTAAAATACTATGTTTTTGCTTTGTTTATTGCTATAAAGTTTATAGTCGTTTTTAAAAAATAGTTTATTTATTCTTAGTCGTTACACGTTAGAGTTTAAGGCCTTTTTTTCCGGCTCGTCCTGAGCATTTGAATCCTCAGGACCGCCCTGCATTTAATAATAACTTTTTTTCCCTTTTGTTTCATCAAAATACCTCACTAATAACAATGTTATTAATTACATTAATAATTTGATTGTTGTATTTGGTATCAACATAGCTGTCAATGGATGTCCGAATGAAATCCTTCTTAATTAAACATGGACCGTTGGTTACTTCTTGGGTCCTCTATTCTTGGAATGCAACTGCCTTCGCTATTTTTGCCCTTTGGTGTATGCCACCATTAATGGTTACGAGTGAGATTTAAATAATCAGCATTATTTTATCAGTCCATAGAATAATTTAATTTAAAAATCACTTTGAATTGCATCGGGTCATAGTATATGAAGTATTTCCAACCAATACATGATCTATGTCCTTAATTATTAACAAGTAGATGTTTATAATTCAATTTTGTTAACAAATATTGGACTTTCTAAGGTATCTCAATAAAAATTGATATACATTTTCTACCTGAAAAATATGTTTTAAGGGACATTTGGTTTGTGAAAATCCACATGAATGAGGAGATTATTTTATTTTATAAGTAAATTTGTTTGAGAATAAATAATCCAACTTACAGTCTCCTAAACTCCTCTCAATTTTTTTTACCCTCAAACCATTAGCAACCAATGTAGGGCATCATCGTCTTTGTCAACAGGCTTATATTGTTGGACCGATAAGAATTAAGGGATGATCGTGTCTGAAAGTCTCGTTATAGCTTGGTAATATTGGGTTTATGTAAAAAAAAACTCGTGAAAGAGTTGGTCGTTATTTTTTGTTGTTTAATCTATTTTCTTTGAAATACAATCTCCATTAAATGTGTTTTGTATGTTTTTTCTTGTCAATAAATACTAAAACTTTGGTGTATTTGTTTCTTAAAGGACTTTTGACATAAATAACCATCAAAATTAGAGAACCATCAACATTCAACCATTTATGTTTAGATCGTGTTAATAAAGCCATTGAACTCTCAATTTCTTTTTCGGTTTCCCCATTATGATCTCCTACTCACGATTTGCTCCTTTCTGTGCTTATGTGGCATCCACATATACCATTTTACATGCCGGTAATATATTGCAACTTTGAAAACACGAGAGACCATTTATGTATATATTCTAAAACATAAAATAAATGTTAATCAAATAACCCAACGAGTTCACAACTCCCCTCCATCTTCACTTGTCATCGCCGGCATTCCGCCTACCCCCTTCACCTACATCTCCGGCCAACCCATCGCCTTAATCCGACGCCTACCCCCTTCACCTACATCTCCGGCCAACCCATCGCCTTAATCCGACGATAACGCTTTCGATTAGTCTTCAATAGGTTGTATTTCTCATCAAGCTTTCAGATTATCCTTTGAATGCCCATCAATTCCTTGAAAAATAATATTTGCATTTCACATTAACAAATTAATAAGCTTTTATTATTTTTTACAAACAAAATTTGTATTTGCATAGCATTTTCTATTCTTATAACACTTATTTGTAATTTGAACTTTTAATATTGGAACTCTTTAATCTTTGCTACTAAAAATATTAAGAAAAAGAAAACTGTCTGTTACCGCGTGTGAAGATATGTCCGTACTACCGGGGCCGAGTTTCATTTTGACATTCTTCCAAATTTGACCTTGACTTTTTGTGATATTTAAAATGTCCTAGTAGCATTTAATTACTCTTGTATCCTTCTTATGATGTTTTTTAAGGTAACCTTTAAAAATTTAAATTCCAAATAATAATTGCTTATCGATCCTTGACTTTTGATTGTATACGTACATTGGTTAAAATGTTTTAGATTCACAAGAATTGTCCTTATATTTAGAATAACATTCTTTAGTTTTTTTTTTCTTTTGAAATTTTAATAATTAATGTTGCAGCATTTTAAACAACATAGATTTAGAAAGGAGTTTTTTTTTTTTTTTGGAAACGGAAAAATTTATTAAACCAAAGCCTAGAAAGAAACTCGGTTGGGCAAAAACAAAAATAGAAAAATTATGCAACACCAAACCATCCAATTACAATTCCCAAAATACCCTCTATGCTTAACTCAATTAAACACTAGATTTAGAACATCATCCACCACTTTAGCCGAGGTAGTACACGCCTTGTTGTAAAGCTTATCAATCCGCACTTTCCAAATACACCAAATAAAATCATAAATAATGGCAATAAGCTACTTGCGTTTTTTTAGGGCAATTGCCTAGTTGGCCGCAAAAGTGATAATCTCACTGACGGTATCAAAATGAAGAAAGGTAATGTCGCACCACCTCAGAATTCTACCCAACACATGACGGCTGAAAGGGCATTCCGCAAAAATGTGATCCGCCTCATCGACACCACTAGTACAGTAGTAAACCATTGACAATTGGAATTATCAATATTAATCCAACAACGAGAGAGGACACACATAGTAGGAATTCTACTAATACTAGCCCTCCAAATAAAATAATTGACAATAAATGGCACTATGCGAAGACAGATAGTGACATTAGATATCGAACCAGTCACCATGGAGTCAATTAGTAATCTCAGATCACACACATAAAATTTACTATCTTTGGACAAAGTAGAGTACCAAGAATCATCCCCATCAGCGAGATAAATGGTAGAGACCAACCTCTTCAGCAACTCAAACTCGGTAACCTCTAGTCTTGACTTCGGTTGCTTCTTCCAAGCCCAACCACCGTTTGAATTATTGAGCCTCTCAGCAATAAAACTGTAACAACGTAAATTTTCAAATAAAAATTTTCATTTAAAACCCAAATATCTCATTCAAAATCACAATTTCCACAAACATCAAGTTATCAAAACAAATGTCTCAAAAACTGTTTATACCACAAATCCAGAATCCTCCAAAAACATATCTCCGACGCAGGTGTGTGTACAATCAAGTCGGCGCCTTCCCGTGATCCAGAGAAGTACCTGAAACACATAACACATAACACGGTAAGCACGAAGCTTAGTGAGTTTCCCAAAATACCACACACAACTCATTAGCCACTCTAGGCTATAACTCAATAAGACCCTCCGGTCAATGTGTCTCAGTGGGACCCTCTGGTCCCAACTCAATAAGCTCATAATAACAATACTCAGTATAAATCACAAGACATGATGCAAAATAGTAAGATACGCAGATAAGCTCAATAAACATCTCAATCACATAAAGGTACCACTCATGGTAAGTATAGTGAAAATACTCACCTCGTAATCTAGCAAGTAAAAGTCTCGCACTCGGAAATCTTGAACTAGCCTCCGCCTAATACATAGGATAATTATCTCTAATTAATACTCTACTCATACCCGAATACCCAGAGGTTGCTCCTTCTTTCTCTTCAACTCATGGAATGGGTAAAAGACCATTTTAACCTTCCATGGTCTCCGTTACTCATGTTGACCATACCCTAAAGTCAACAGAAGTCAACTCGAGTCAACAGTTCAGGTTTGACCTGACTCGCCGAGTGCTTTCATGTGACTCGTCGATTCCAATCGTTCCTCAGTAGTCTTGCGAAGGTCCAGCTCGTCAAGTTAACCCCTAACTCGCCGAGCTATAACATGGCCAACTTATCGGGACAAACCCTAACTGACTCGTCGAGCCAGCTCATCGACTTGGCGAGTCAATTCAGACTCATTTCTCATTCAGACGATTTCAAGGTAGAGAACCTTCCCAAACTCTATATCTAGACTCTAAAGGCTCGTTAATCACGTAAACTCACGAGGTTTATGTTTATGCATGGAACTTTGAGCTTGAAATGCCAAGAACATGCTCTAATAAGGGTTTTTCACTCGAAAGCTCTATTAAGGCTGAATAAATCAAGGACCTTTGGATTCTAGGGACCTCACATGGTCCAGATCTGAAGTCCAAACCTCCAAACAAACTCAATACCCTCAAAGTCCCAATAATAGATAGAAAATAAGCCCTAATATCCAATAATATGAGTTCTACCCAAACAAATGAGAAAGGTATAAACTTTATACCTTTAACAGGAGCTCTTGGATGAAAAACAACGGATCTAACAGCCTCCTCTTGCTCCTTGCTTGAAATCCTTCTCTTCTCTTCCAAAGATGCACCAAAATACTCAATATTAGCTCACACACTCTCTCTTTTAGCTCAAGGGCGATTAGGGTTTCTCTCAGTGAAGGAAAGCAGCTGATGAGCCGCAAATAAGGCTATAAGTGCCCTTAAATAGGCCCCAAACCCGGGGATTTAGGGTTTCTCTTCACATCGTCTACTCGGCGAGACGGCTCTTGGACTCGTCGAGTAGTTCATTAATCCCACATGGCACATCGCGACCCTACTCGACGAGTTGTAGCACTGAATCGTCGAGTAGCTCAATAGTCCTCAAAATAAATAAATAAACAACGTACCTGGAAGTCCGGATGTTACAATTCTCCCCCATTAGAATCAGACTTCGCCCTCGAAGTCATGATCTGGAAATAACTCTGGATACTGCTCTCGCATCTCGGACTCCGGCTCCCAAGTCAACTCGAACCCTCTACGATGTTGCCACTGGACCTGAACCAGGGGTACCTCTTTGTTCCTCAGAACCTTCACCTTTCGATCCATGATCACAATCGGTCTCTCAATATAATTCAGGCTCGCATCCACCTGGATGTCCTCTAATGGCACCACTGCCGTCTCATCGGCTACACACTTCCTCAGCTGAGACACGTGGAAGGTGTTATGAATCTGACTCAACTCCGCGGGTAGCTCCAAACGGTACGCTACCTTACCCACTCTGGAGGACACCCTGAAAGGACCGTTGTATCGGGGCCCCAGCTTGCCCCTCTTCCTGAATCGGATCACCCCTTTCCACGGGGATACCCTCAGGAGGACAAAATATCCAACCTGAAACTCAAGCTCGGATCGTCGCCTGTCTGCGTAACTCTTCTGGCGACTCTGGGCCGTCAGTAACCTCTGTCTGACCTGCTGAATCTGTTCAGTCGTCTTGAGCACTATCTCAGTGCTACCCATTACTTGCTGCCCCACCCCTCCCCAACAGATAGCAGTCCGACACCTCCTCCCATAAAGAAGCTGAAAAGGAGGCATACCAATACTGGAATGGTGGTTGTTGTTGTAAGAAAACTCAGCCAAGGGCAGATATGTGTCCCAACTTCCACCGAAGTCCATAACACATGCTCGAAGCATGTCCTCGAGCGTCTGAATCGTCCGCTCACTCTGCCCGTCTGTCTGTGGGTGGTAGGTTGTACTGAAGTGCAATCACGTACCCAACTCCTCATGAAACTTCTTCCAAAACCTGGAAGTGAAGCGCACATCCCGATCTGACACTATCGATGCCGACACTCCACGCCGAGCTACCACCTCTCTTATATATATCTCAGCCAGTTTCTCTGCAGAAGAACTCTCACTGACAGCAAGGAAGTGAGTGCTCTTCGTCAACCGGTCCACAATCACCCAAATCGCGTCGACACCTTGCGCGGTCCTTGGCAATTTGGTGATAAAATCCATGGAAATCTGTTCCCACTTCCACTGGGGAACCTTTAGTGGCTGCAACTTGCCATGAGGACGCTAGTGCTCGGCCTTAACCCGACGCCATGTCAAGCACCTCTCGACTACCCAAGCCATGTCCCTCTTCATACAGGGCCACCAATATTCTCTCTTCAGGTCCAAGTACATCTTAGTGGCTCCTGGATAGATCGAGAATCTCGACCTATGCGCCTCCTCTATCAGAATACGGCGAGCTCCGCCAGTATAGGGCACCCAAATCCGCCCTCAGAAAGTCATAAGCCCTCGACTATCCGTCGTAAACTCAGACACCTGCCCAATCACCCGCTCCTTCTTGCGGTTCTCCGGTCTGACGGCCTCACCCTGGGCCTCTCGAATGGTATCTAAGACTGGAGTCATCACCGTCATCCTCATACACACATCTCGGATCGAAGCACACTCTGCTCTGCGGCTCAGGGCGTCGACTACCACGTTAGCCTTGCCCGGATGGTACAGGATCTCACAGTCATAGTCTTTCACCACATCCAACCACCTCCTCTGTCTCATATTCAGGTTGGGTTGATCCATGCGATACTTCAGGCTCTTGTGATCCGTGTATATGGTAAACCGGACACCATAAATATAGTGGCGCCAAATCTTGAGGGCGAACACCACCGCCCCTAATTCCAAATCACGGGTGGGATACCTCGTCTCATGAGGCTTCAGCTGCCTTGACGCATATGCTATCACGTGACCCCTCTGCATCAACACTGCACCCATCCCTGAGATAGACGCATCGCAATAGACACAAAGTCCTCCACTCCCTCCGGAAGGGCTAACACCGGAGCTTCGCACAACCTCTGGCGAAGAGTCTCGAATGATGCATGCTGCTCAGGCCCCCAAACAAAAGTAACGCCCTTCCGGGTTAATCTGGTGAGAGGAACCGAAATCTTAGAGAAATCCCTGATAAATCTCCGATAGCAGCCGACCAATCCCAGAAAACTCTTGATCTCGGATGGGGATCTCGGCACCTCCCATCGCATAACCCCCTCAATCTTGGCTGGGTTGACCAATATCCCATTCTGATTAACGAGATGTCGCAGGAACTGGACCTCTCGTAACCAAAAATCACACTTGGAGAATTTGGCATACAACCTCTCCGACCTCAAAACCCCAAGAACCTCTCGCAGATGCTCCTCATGATGCTCTCTGGATCTCGAATATACTAAGATATCATCGATGAACACGATCACCGACCGGTCCAACATAGGCCTGCACACTCGATTCATGAGATCCATGAATGCCGCCGGTGCATTGCTGAGCCCGAAAGGCATCACCACAAACTCGTAATACCCATAACGAGTCCTAAAGGCCATCTTCTGAATATCCTCCTCGCATACTCTCATCTGGTGATATCTGAATCTCAAATCAATCTTGGAAAACCAAGATGCCCCCCGCAGCTGATCGAATAAATCGTCGATCCTCACAAGTGGATAACAGTTCTTAACCGTCAACTTATTCAACTCCCGATAATCGATGCACATCCGGTGCGAACCATCCTTTTTCTTGACAAAAAGGATGGGCGCTCCCCACGGCGAGCTACTCGGCCGAATAAATCCCTTCCCCAGCAGTTCCTAAAGCTGTGAGGATAACTCCTGCATCTCTGGTGACACAAGGCGATAAGGTGCATTGGCGATAGGCACCACTGTCGGAACCAAATCAATCTGAAACTCCACATGCCTCTTGGGAGGCACACCCAGCAACTCCTCGGGAAAAACATCAGGAAACTCGCACACTATTAGAACCTCGGAGATATAACTCGGCCTTTCTGACACAATCCGCGTATCCATCACGTACGCCAAGAAGCCCATACAACCCTGCTGCAAACTCTGCCTCGCCCTAGCAGCTAAGCAGAAAGCTGACCCTGATCTGGTACCCTCGCCAAACACTATAAGCACTCCCCCACTAGGGTCTCGTATAGTCACCAACTGATGCTCGCAGTCGATCACTGCTCCAAAACGGCTCAACCAATCCATGCCCACAATGACACATACATCACCCATCGCGATCGGTACCAGGTCAATCGGAAACTCGACACCAAAAATTGACAGCACACATCCTCAGAATACATCAGTAGCAAAAACCGCCTGCTCATCTGCTATAGAAACCCTAAGAGGTCGACTCAACGCCTCACGTGTGGATACTGATGTAACGACTAAAAGCTAAAGACACAAAGGATCGACTCGCACCCGAGTTAAATAACACTAAAGCAGGTACATAACTCACACGAAATGTACCTAACCATAACACAGAATAAGCATAATAAATCTCAGAATAAATAAATAAGGAAATAAGTACCAGCCACGACATCAGGTGCTGCGCGGACCTCCTCCGCTGTCAGCTGAAAAGCTCTCCCACGAGCCTTTGGAACCTCGGCCTTCACCGGACGAACAATAGTAGCACGCAAAGCAACAAGAGTGGAACCCCTGGGCTGATCCCTGAACAAGCCGAGGACACTCGGCCTTCCGATGGCCGGTCTGATTGCAGTGAAAACAGACTGCAAAACCCTTGGGGGAATCCTTCGCCATATGCCCCTCCTTACCACATTTGTAGAAAATCCCCGCCCGGCAAGATCCCTCATGACTCTTGCCACACTTCCCATAAGTGTGGCCCTTCTGGCCTCCTGATCTCGAACCAGCGGGCTTAGCCCGCTTGGATGTCGGCTGCGACTGCGCCGTCCACCGGTCTCTCCCCTGAGACTCTGCATCCTCCCTGGCCTGAGTCTCCAGCTTGATCTCCCTCCTCCTAGCGTTTGCTTGAAGCTTAGGAAATATCCGATAAGACGAGTTTGCCACAAACTCTTGAATATCCCTCCTCAGAATGATCAAATACAGGCTCATGCGTGTCTGCTCAGTCGACACATTCTCAGGGTAGAACAATGCCCTCTCGTGAAACATCCGCGTAATCACAGTCATCGACTCTGTCTTCTGCCTGAGAGACAGAAAGTCCTAGGCAAACCGTTCCCTCTCCACCAGGGAACATAATCATCTCGGAACATCACAACAAATCTCTTCCAAGTCACTGCAGAATACTCAGCAGGAGTAAAACTGGCTGTCGCAAACTTCCACCAGTCCTTCGCTCCTAGGCGAAGCTGGTTCAGCGCGAACCGAACCCTCAAATGCTCGGGGCAAGAACAAGTGTAGAAACACCCCTTGATATCAGAGATCCACCTCATCGCAGAAATCAGATCCTGAGCCCCCATCAAACTCTGGTGGCTTCATGTTGCTGAATTCCCAGTACAACAACGAGTCACCTCCTTGTGGTCTAGCAGCATCGACAGCTGTGGTGGCTGCAACAGCAACGGCCTCAGTAGCAGCGGCATACCACTCATTAAAAGTCTCCATCAAAGTGGTATTAATAGACCCAAACATCTTAGGAATATCCGCTCGAATAGCTGCGGCCATCTCCTCGTGAATCATCCTGCGAATCTCATCATCACTAGTCCCACTGCTCCCAGGGTTGCGGCGTGTACCTACCATGATGTCTCTGAAACACAACACAAAATCATCAGAGACCCGCTCGAGCATACTCACACTCGCTCACTCATCCCTACTTGTTCCTTGGCATCCGAACGATTCTCACTTGGACTACCTACAGATCCAGTGTTTCTAGTAGTACAGGCCCAATAGTACCTTCCACAGCAACCTGTAGTCATCCCAAGTTTTCCTCCTAGGATTCTAATTCACAAGTACTCTATCTCTCACAATATTAGACTACTCTCTCAGGAGACTGCTCATTTGCTCACTTAGGTATCTCTCCCTAGATTATCTCTCGACTCAAAACTTAGTGCATACTCAGAGAAAATATCATATAACACTGATCCAAGCATCTCCTAGGCTAAGGCATCACATATCAAGCAACTCTAGCCCTAGAATATGCAATACCTAACCAACTCTCTAGCATGTATTTCTAATAAAATATTTCATAAATATCTTACAACACGAAAGTAAGGGTATTTTGGGAAATCACCGTTCGGGCTCTGGCTGATTGTACACACCGCTTCAACTCATTTTCTCTTAAAAATTCTTGCTTGGTTTTAGAAAAATCATTTCTTTTGAAACCTTTTTCTCAAATCCTCAGTTTTGAGTTCTGACATACCCGAAGGTGCATCCGAATCTCTCAAACCAAGGCTCTGATACCAACTCGTAACAACGTAAATTTTCAAACAAAATTTTTCATTTAAAACCCAAATATCTCATTCAAAATCAACATTTCCAGAAACATCAAGTTATCAAAACACATGTCTCAAAAACTGTTTATAACACAAATCCAGAATCCTCCAAAAGCATATCTCCGACGCAGGTGTGTGTACAATCAAGTCGGCGCCTTCCCGTGATCCTGAGAAGTACCTGAAACACATAACACATAACACGGTAAGCACGAAGGTTAGTGAGTTCCCCAAAATACCACACACAGCTCATTAGCCACTCTAGGCTATAACTCAATAAGACCCTCCGACCAATGTGTCTCAGTGGGACCCTCTGGTCCCAACTCAATAAGCTCATAATAACAATACTCAGCATAAATCACAAGACATGATGCAAAGTAGTAAGATACGCAGATAAGCTCAATAAACATTTCAATCACATAAAGGTACCACTTATGGTAAGTATAGTGAGTAAACTCACCTCGTAATGTAGCAAGTAAAAGTCTCGCACTCGGAAATCTTGAACTAGCCTCCACCTAATACATAGGATAATTATGTCTAATTAATTCTCTACTCATACCCGAATACCCCAAAGGTTGCTCTTTCTTTCTCTTCAACTCATGAAATGGGTAACAGACCATTTTACCCTTCCATGGTCTCCGTTACTCATGTTGACCATACCCTAAAGTCAACAGAAGTCAACTCGAGTCAACAGTCCAGGTTTGACCTGACTCGCCGAGTGCTTTCATGTGACTCGTCGAGTCTAGTTGTTCCTTAGTAGTCTCGCGAAGGTCCAGCTCGTCGACTTAACCCCTAACTCGCCGAGCTATAGCATGGCCAGCTTATCGGGACAAACCTTAACTGACTCGTCGAGCTGGCTCATCGACTCGACGAGTCCATTCAGACGATTTCAAGGCAAAGAACCTTCCCAAACTCTATATCTAGACTCTAGAAGCTCGTTAATCACGTAAAGTCACGAGCTTTACTTCCATGCATGGCACTTTGGGCTTGAAACGCCAAGAACATGCTCTAATAAGGGCTTTTCAGTCAAGAGCTCTATTAAGGCTGAATAAAGCAGGGACCTTTGGATTCTAGGGACCTCACAAGGTCCAGATCTGAAGTCCAAACCTCCAAACGAACTCAATACCCTCAAAGTCCCAATAATAGATAGAAAAGAAGCCCTAATCTCCAATAATATGAGTTCTACCTAAAAAAATGAGAAAGGTATAAACATTATACCTTTAACAGGAGCTCTTGGATGAAAAACAACGAATCTAACAACCTCCTCTTGCTCCTTGCTTGAAATCCTTCTCTTCTCTTCCAAAGATGCACCAAAATACTCAATATTAGCTCACACACTCTCTCTTTTAGCTCAAGGGTGATTAGGGTTTCTCTCAGTGAAGGCAAGCAGCTGATGAGCCGCAAATGAGGCTATAAGTGCCCTTAAATAGGCCCCAAACCCGACGATTTAGGGTTTCTCTTCACAGCGTCTACTCGACGAGTCCGCTCTTGGACTCGTCGAGTAGTTCATTAATCCCACGTGGCACATCGAGACCCTACTCGACGAGTGTAGCACCGACTCGTTGAGTAGCTCAATAGTCCTCAAAATAGATAAATAAACAATATACCTAGAAGTCCGGATGTTACAAAACACGATTTTCTCCGATCCAGCTCAAAAATGTCAGGAAATTTGGAAGCAAGGTCTTCATTGCCCATCCAATTATCAAGCCAAAAAAGAGTTTTCCTACCAGACCTAACTTTAGGAACAAAAAAGTCGATAAATAGATACATATATCTTTGAGGGCGGTAATTGTCTTGGTAATGGTCAACTACACTCCTGAAATGGATTTCTTTGAAAGATTCGATAACGGCTTTCTCTCAAGATTATGAGTTCCACAAATAACTTTACGCGAAATGACATTAGGTTCTGCTTTAAAGCTTCATATCCATTTAAACAAGAAAGCCCAATTTAGATAAATCAACGACCCGATTCCAAGCCCACCATTCTCCTTTAACCCTAAGACATTTTTCCACGCCACCCAATGGATTTTGTTTTTTTTCATTGTTACCACCCCAAAAAATACATAAATTAACAGTTCATATATATATATATATATATATATATATATATATATATATATATATATATATATATATATAGTAAAACGTAATGAACAGTTACTTTTGTGTTGTTCATAGATTAGTCACACTATTTTGAACATTTGGCAACTTTAGTCTCTCTCCAACTTCCTTTAAGCGATGTGTCTTCATCGACTTATCTCACTGCTTCTTTTTTGTTCTAGATTCCTCCACTGCCGAAACCCAATTGATATTTACAATAGAACACCGCCTAAACCCAACTGATCTTCAATTTACCAAGGGTCGATCAACAATCGACAGTGGAAGTGGGACAACCACCACCTCCAATGAAATGAACAGAACTATATCGGATCACCATTTTATTCTTCCTGTCGGATGGCCCCCACATTCATATTCACTTTAGTAGTTATTCACAATCGATCACATGCTCTCATATATCTATTCGTTTTCAGAAATCGCACCAGCATCGTCCCTCCTTCCTTAATCGATCAACACTTCTATCTAGAAATTGATTTACCAAAGGTCGAATTGCAATCATATTCCTCGAATTTCCGTTATCTACTTCTGCGTACGTTGTTTGTTGTTGTTGGAGGTTTGTGTTTTCTAATATATGTCGTCATGTCCTCCACGAGTCGGATGTTGAAGACTTCGCTGAATTCGTCACTGGCAAGATTTCCCACTTGAGGTGTCGATTACGGGTTTGTGCGCAAGACTGGATTTGGATGATTTGGCAAAAAGAAGGCCTTGATGGCGAGGCTGATTTGGTAAGTTAGGCTTTGCTTTTTCTGAATTGTTTTGGTTTTCTTCCAATTTAGTTAAGTATACAAAGATTACATGATTGTTAAATCAATTTAGCGCAAAATTTATGATGGAGTATGACAGAAGAGTGCTGAAAAAAAGCCCCTCCGTATGAGCTCCTCTTCAAACTTACAGTGTCGAGGAAAAGCAAGAATCGGTAAAATAAAACTTCAAATTCATGTCACGACCACCTCTGCGACATTATTGAATCAATAAATATAGTAAGACCTAGTGAAAATTTAGATTTTATAAATATAGTAGTCTTTTTATTGGCCTTATAGGTGAAAGCAGGTCTAGCACAACATTTTATGGCTTTTAACATGGACATATATTTTTTCTGCCAATTTTACAGGGGCAGTGAAACATCCAAAAAATCAAGACTAAAAATTTCATTTTAATTCATTAATAAAACCATAAGTTATCAAAACATTTCATCACAACATTGTTATCAGAGTTCCATATCAAAAATCAGAGTAAAACATCGCAGGCTAAACATCATGGTGTGTGCATTGCAGTCATCCCGATCTCTTCCCTGCTCTAACGGAAGTACCTGAAACCAAAACCGAAAACTGTAAGCATGAAGCTTAGTGAGTTCCCCAACCACATACCATACACATAACCACACACTGGGCCCCGCCCGCTGCATCAGGACTTTCCCAACATCTGACTCGCTTTGGCATCGGACCCCGCCTGGCAACGAGTCTCGCTCGGTATACAAATCTGTTTCTCTTAGGCCTCACCTATCTCCGGTCCCTGCCCGCTATATATATACAATCACATAAACATACTAGCACAATAAGCAAACATACTCTACTGAATTCCTGTTCTAAGGCCTCACCTAACTTGGGCCTCGCTCCTGTTCTGCTACTGATGAGTCGTGGAACCCCATCCACACTCCTGCTGATAGTAAGATACGGGCCCCCGCCCACACTCATTTCCCTCCTATCACGGGCCTCGCCCCTACTCTGCTAAATGATGAGATATTGAACCCCATCCATACTCGGATAGTAATGAGATACGAGACCTCGCCCATACTCACCTCCCTACCAGGCACATACATGTATCACAAAGACAACAACTATAATCTACTATGCGACATATAACATTCCTCGGGCTTACCCCCGCATCCGACCCTAGTCCGGAAACATACTACTGGCACATGCAAGAATCATAAAGGCCTCTAGCATACTAACAAACCTCGGGCCTCGCCCGACATCGGATCATAATCTGGAACATATATCATTAAAATGCCTAGGGCTAACCCCCGGGTCTTCCTACTATACACAAACATAATGGGCCGGCATTGTGGCCGTAGACCCATGCACACAGTGAGGAGACTCACCTCGCACTGCTGAAATCTCGCAGATAAACCTCTGGCTGCTAATTGGCAATTCCCCGAACTGCTGCTCCTTCGGCTCCTCGAGCTA
Source organism: Lactuca virosa (assembly GCF_052849685.1). Taxonomy (NCBI): domain Eukaryota; kingdom Viridiplantae; phylum Streptophyta; class Magnoliopsida; order Asterales; family Asteraceae; genus Lactuca; species Lactuca virosa. Next base: position 134,484,834 of record NC_136428.1, on the reverse strand, counting down.
TCAGTACCAAAATAATACTTAGCCCAAAACCAATAATCCTCATTAGGGTAAAATGACCATTTACCCCTAGTCCAACTTGGTCCACATCTAAGGCCCAAAACCATAATATAAATGGCCCAACACTAGGTAGGCTTCCCAAGCCCACTAGTGGCCTACTAATGGCCCATATGGCTTAATTGGGCCCAATCCCTCTAATGAGCCTTACCCTAAGCCCAAACATATTCTTGGCCCAAAACATCTGACTTCTGATGGCCCACTAAGGCCCAAAGAACTAAAATCCAATGCATGGCCCAATCTGAGGCCTAAAAATGCAAAACCCACTCTGACTGAGTACGCGGGGCGTACGAGGCTGGTGACCTGTACGCTACGCGTACCATCTTGTATGCCCAACGTACTCCCCTGTTAAGCCCTTTCTCCTATTAAGGACTTAATACTTCTATCTAATGGTCCAAATCATAGATCTAAGTTCCTCTTAACGTTTGAATCCATAAAGTCACTGACTTTGTGACTTTGCATGCCCCAAACAAGCCCAAACTCCAAAAGTGGTAATCTACTTCCATGAAAATGGTCTTAACTCTTGCATGAGCCCATTAAGACCACCAAGATGACAACTTTCTGTCTTAGGGAGTCTTTTAGCACCAAGGGTGGCAACCCTTAGTCCAAGAATCATGTTTCGACCATAAAGCTTCATCCTTGGGACCAAAAGATCTAAACCTCCATCATAATAAATCTAAGCATTCAAGAGACAAGTTTAAGACTTTATACCTCAAGAAAGTCTGAAATGAAGAAATAACCCCAGATTTATATCTTCTCCTTTGATCCCCCACCTTGCTATGCTCTTCACTTGCTTGGAAAATGGCTTTACTACTCCAAAATGCTCTCTAATGGGCTCTAAAGCTCCAAGGATACTCAAGGTGGTTTAGGGTTTTGTGGTGGCTGTCTAAAGATGAAAGGGAAGCTGATATCTAGGGCATAATATTCTTTATATAGTGACATACCCTAAAAATTAGGGTTTAGTGACTCTGAGCGTACGCCCCTCCGCACCTGTGACCATTCTCATTTATACGCCGGGCATACCCAGCCAGACACGTGCATGCATCCCTTGCATGCATGGGACTTACTTGCCAAACATTTCCATTAGGGACCAATATTGTCAATAAGTTCAAAGTGCTATGACTTCTTTGTTCTCAGTCCGTTTCCGACGAACTTTATATCCACGAAAAGGTGACGGGTAGCCCTACGATCCTAGCTACACCCTCAAGCCTAAAACCTTCCGAATAGAACCCGAGACCTATAAAAGACTGAATCATCAGATTACGCTTGTACCCTTGTCCTTTGAAGCCACGACCGAGTCCTTTCAAAACTGGGTGTTACATGCAGTAAAAGCTCCAGGCCAAGAGGACAAAGAAGTAGCAACATATCGTATGTATTCTTCTTCATTTCTTATGATTAGTTATTAATTAGTGAAGATTCATTTTGCTTATTTAGGATATTTGTTCACAAATATTCATACCATATATGAGATTTAAATATCATGACATACTTTACACACGATTTTCCAAGTGACATTAGGATGAGTATGATGAGCTAAATTAAAAGGATTGCTTAAGCATTGGCTTCTTACCCTCCTTATGAAGTATCCATGGTAGATGTCAACATTAAACACATTCATACTCAGGTTTACTTCGACACTTATTTCAACATGTTAATGGGACAAAACTTTGTAGTTTATGGTCACTCGTGATCCCTCATCTGTGCAACAGATAAGGATGCCCTCATCATCTAATATAGTTTTTGTATATCAATTGGTACTAATGGAAACTGAAATTTCTACTATTTGAATGCAAATATAGTCGGATTGACAATTAGTTTTCAAGGTTATGGAATTTTTCCTGAATGTGTTTTCCTTGGAAGCTATTCTTTAAACATCATTTATATTTTATACAAACAACACTTAATGGGAAAAAAATTAAGAATCTACATATATAAAAACTTGAAAATCTACATAATAATCTTAACTTATCTTCATTGGAATTGGATCATATAGGTAAAGCATAGGTACAAAATCGCACCAAATTCATATATTAAAAAAACTCATCCCCATTGCTAAAATAAGCACAAAAAAAGGAGGAGAATTACAAAGTGGGAGAGACAAGTGGCAACAAGATTATTACAAAACCATAAATAAATGCATACCACCCTCATTGATGGTTTTTGATAGACTTTTTTAATATTTGATCAAATTCATATATTCTATCTATTGCAAAGTTGGGGAGCAAAATCAAAGTGGCCCTTCTATTTCCTCTACTTCATCTTTGTCTTCTTCGCGTATATATTATACCACAAATGTTTCTGATACATAGACTCCTTATTGCATCGAGGTAGCTTCATAGGACAGTAAAAATGGAGGGGTAAAATAGGAAAAAGTGTTGTATGCTAAGATAATTAAAGTTTTGAAAATAGGTTTAGATGATGTCGTGTTCAGTTATGATGCAAGGTTGCTAAAAAGCTTCAAGTAATTATAATCGTTACTTAGTGGTTTAAAATTCTGGGATTTATTATTCTCTATTCTTTATTTGTTCTAATTAGTTTTAAATCATGTAGAACATGAATCCCTTGAGTTTGAAGAGAAAATGGACCGACAGATACGTGCCAAAAAAATAACTGGAAGATAAGAAACTGTAGGATAAAAATCACATCAGTAATTTTAGGAATTTGAATTTTAGATAATAGATTCTTTTAAAACTTAGGAGTTATCTTAATTTTTTATTTTTAAGCTGTTAAATAAAACTCATTAGTGTATTGTTTCCGGGAGATGTTTTTTCCTTTTCATCTTTGAAATCCAATAAAGTGATTTGTTCCTGTTCGTGTTCGTGCGCCTGGTGGATTAAGTTTTTTGCTACATTGTTATTGTAAAAGGATGAAGATGTTGCTATTTTTGGTAAGATGAACAAGTACATTGGAATTTTTGGCAAATAAATGTTCCTATTATGCTTTTCTGATAGCTGATCTTACGCTCCTAACTTCTGTTCACGATTACTTATTTCATTGTTCTCACAGTTACAGGTTTTACGTTACATATACGATTATGTGTAAACTATTCTAAGTATTTTGTTACTTTTGGCAAAGCACAAAATTAAATTTCTATTCTTTAAAAAAAATCTTACGTAACCCACTCTTTGGAGGTTATGTTGGACATTCTCTGCAAAGTTATACGTTCTTTATATTTTTAAGTATTAAAGTCTATAACATTGTAAAACTGATCCAAAGAGTTCATACGAAATTTAAATTCAAAATCATCACATGTGTATGTTTCGTTACCTCTGACCCATGCGACCCCTAGTTTACATTATGCCAATCATCCTTATAGATATATTATTTCACTTTAACTGAGTTTTATTTTCTTATATTTAAAGGGAAATCAGTAAAAAAAAAGTCCACAAAGTTTGGCTTTATTAACACAAAAGTTATCATTTTGTTTTGTTTATTTTTTTGCAGTTATGCCCAAAAAATCGGTAAATACTTGTAAAATAACTCTTGTACCCAGTTAATGTTGGTTTTTAGGTCCAAAGTGGTAAATAAATAATGAGGGATGACTTTTTCGTGAATAAGGTTAACATTTAAAGATTTTTTTGATGATTTTTCTTTATATATAAATTAATTTTAAAAACTCATATCTATTTATTAGAAAAATACAATAATGATAATTTTCATATTATTTTTTAGTTTCTTTTGTGATTCTCTTCGATAAATATCATAATGATACCATTTATATCCTATAATATATTAGATGGCTTTGTACATTCATTCGCAAGAAATGCATTTCTATGCCACATGCTACTTCATTGTTGCATTTCCAGGTCTTGGGCGTAAAATTTTTATAATAAAACTACAATCTATCAAAAAGCGTCTCAAAATCGAACGCATCTCAGAAACACACTCCTTATGACAAATCAACACAGTTTCAATTAATCTTTTTTAGCATGTCTTTATAAGTATTGTAGAACAACTTAAACTTAATTTTGCCACTTCTAAAAAAACTGGAAACTCCATCCATTACCATTTTTTACACACAATACCTGAAAATTCAATATTTAAGATACCATGTGGCCTAGAAACAGGCTTCATACAACAAATCAACAAAGTCGACTTAAATTATATATGATATAAATGTTATCTTTATGAATGTAGTTTTCTTATATAATTTAAGAAGACTTTGTTGATTTGTCGTATGGAGTGTGTTTATAGGCTACATGTTACATTCATTGTTAAATTTTTTGGTCTTGGGTGTAAAAAAGAAGTGACTTAAATGTAAAAAATGACAATTGAGAGAGTTTCTATTTTTTTTAGAAGCAACCAAATTAAGATCAAGTTGTTCTACAACATATAACTTAAATGTCAAAATGGTTAAATAGTTTCAAATAACCTTATAAGAACCATAATAGCTATAAAAACACATGCTAAAAACGATATATATAATTATGATTTTAGTTATGATAGTTACTAAAGAATATAAATTTTCATTATTATGATTTTTAATAAATAAAAATGAACTTTTTAGTGAAAAGTGTAAATCATATTTTTATTGAGTTTTTTGATAAATAAATATTAGTTTTTTCAAATTAATTTAATATATATAAAAAGAAAAATATTTAAAAAAATACTTCAACTTTAACCCTATTAACAAAAAAACCATCATTGATTGTTTATTTACAATTTAGTCGTGAATATGGATATTAACTTGGTACATGGGTTATTTTCCAAGTGTTTGTTCGTTTTTTGGCTTAATTGGAAAAAAAAAAAAAACAAGTTTGACATTTGCATTAATAGAGCCAAATTTTAAGGACTGTTTTTAGCAGAATTCCCTATTTTAATATCATGAGTTTTTCATGATTTTACATAGTAAATTTGGAGGTAAAAAGGAAATTTTCATATTTGAGGATAACAATGTAAATTTTAAATTTTAAGGGAGAAATTGAAGTTACGCCAATATTTTAAAAATCGGTTTTTTTTATTAGAATAGGTCTAGTGAGTGGTTTCTTGTTCGACTAGTCCAACCGACTTGACCGTAAGTTCAACCCAGGTTTCATATATTTTATGTATTTCTTAATTTCATATATATATATATATATATATATATATATATATATATATATATATATATATATATAAGAGAGAGAGAGAGCTATGTTCAAATGTGGATTGACATCTATTGTGCGGACGTATGAACAATGTTATTCTGTGAGAATGACAAAGAAAATATGTTATTTGATAATATGAATACGTTCAATCTTAAATAACTATTGTCATTATCACACTCTTACTAATTAAATCGTCTATAAGGTTATTATAGACTTTTTCTTATTATTCTCATTCTTTCAGAATGTTTATTGAGACGAATTCTGTACGAATGAAAATGAGTGAAAAACGATGTGTGGGAACAAAAATGAATAACAATTAGTGAGAATGCATGAAATTGACGATAGTTGTGTGAGGTTGATCGTATTCACATTACTAAACAACATATTCTCTTAGTAATTCTCATAGAATAGCATTGTCCATACGCCCGCACAATAGTTGTCCATGCACATCATAACATATATATATATATATATATATATATATATATATATATATATATATATATATATATATATATATATATATATATATATATATAGGTAAGTTTGGTTGGGAAAATGAAAAAAGTTGAAAATGAGATAATCATTCTCAGCCAATTATTTATTTTTGTTGCAAAACCCTCCATCATACCGGCGGAAAAAAGAAAGGAATACACATGTCTTTTAAAAAAAAACAATTTTCCTTAAACTATCATAATCATTACCATAATATATACAAAAATATAGTTTTTTTTTGTTTTTGTAATTTTTAAGGAGCTATTTTTATATAAAATTGATTTTAAATTTATCAAAATTTATAATTTTATTCTCTAAATAGACATCTATATTGATATAGTTTTAAAATAAGATTATATATATATATATATATATATATATATATATATATATATATATATATATATATATATATATATATTTATTGTAGTTTCAGCTCTCGTTATTCATAATTGAATAAAAATGCATCAGCTTGTTATTGCAGTACAGTCGTTATTACTTATGAATAAAATGTGTGCTTAATTGTTTTATAGTTGAAGTATTATTCATATATGAATATAATATATGATAAATTTTTTACAATTAGATCAATTCTTGTCACATGTGATATTAATATATAAATAAAGCGTGTATTAGCTCTGCTCACAAGTTATATTCATTTATGAATAACACATTTATTATAATTTTGTTACAGTTACAAGTAGTTCGAATTTTCAAACCCTTAGACTTTTATTAACATACTACTTATTCATATATGAATAACAATCGAACTGTAACAAAAGTTTAATATATGAAAATAACATATGACGAGAGCTAATACATATTTTATTCATATATGAATATGTCATGTGATGAAAGATGTTGTAAAAAATTATATTTTAGGTAAGATATTTCAAACAATTGCCATGGGCTACCCCCATGATATTTCATACAATTGCCATAGGCTACCCACATGGTCTTTCCTTACAAGAAAAAAAGTCAAATTTAGTTTGGGATTAGATAGACAATCAAACAAATGATCCACTCGAGAAAGAAGAGTCATACAAAACATCACAATCAGGCATGATACCAACAGTTCCTAGTATATCTAACTTACACTACATATAATCCAAGTTATCACCACCACATAACCGTATAACATAAACTCATAACATACTAACATAGTACATTCCCTTGGAAGCTAGCCTTCCCTAGTTACCCTTCCTTTGACCACTTTCAATGGAGTCTTTTGCTAGTCAGACATACTGATAATTGGGCTTCCCCAGTTACCCTATCCAAAAATAACTCCTAACTGTATCATATGATCAACATGCAAAACCATACCAGTCTAGCATACCAAGACACCATGTGTACTAAACTACACATATATAAAAAATGAGTTATCCTATCCACTAGCATACTTGTACTCTAACAATACCTCTATCCTACCATGAAAAGGATATACAATGGGATATGTGGCATAGTGAGAAATTCGCTTAAGTACAACTAAAAGTCCACACGTGAAACATCCCAATAATCATGACCAAAAATTTTCGTTTTAAATTATTAAATAAACCATAGTTATCAAAATCATCTTATCAAAACATAAGTCATAGTATCTCAAAACATCATATCAAAAACACATGTCAATATATTAGAGTAAAACATCCCAGGCTAAACATCTTGGTGTGTTCACTGCTGTCATCCCGAGCTCTTCCCTTTGCTACCAGAAGTACCTGAAACCAAAAACTGAAACTGTAAGCACGAAGCTTAGTGAGTCTCCCCAAACTACCACATACCATACACATAAGCACATAATCACATATAAACATATTGTGGGCGCCGCCCGGCATCGGACAATGTCCGGTATCGGGCCCCGCCCGACATCGGACCGAAATTCGGCATCGGGCCCCGCCCGACATCGAGCAAATCTCGGTATACATATAAACATATCAACAAATACACATAAATAATCACATAACATAAACATATAAACATTCCTCGGGCCCCGCCCGACATCGGACCGAAATCCGGAAGCATACTAACATTCCTCGGGCATTGCCCGACATCGGACCGAAATACAAAAACATACAAATACAGACACATGCAAGAATCACGAAGACAACAAGCATACAAACATTCCTCGGGAATCGCCCGACATCGGCCCGAAATATGGAAATCATATAAACATTCATCGGGCACTGCCCGACATTAGACCTTAGTCCGGAATATGCTAACATACATAAACGGACCGACATTGGTGCCTTCGACCCGTTCCTACAGGAGGAAACTCACCTCACAAAGTTGAATGCATAATTTCACGGTAATGAATCTCTAATGGCTTCCCCAACGACTCCCTGAGCTATCATTACCAAAACAACACTTAGTCAAAATCCAATAATCCTTCTTATGGTAAAATGGCCTTTTTACCCCTAATCTAATTTAGACCATAACCTAGGCACAATTGCATTACATACATGGTCCAATTCTATATAGCCTTTCCAATCCCACTAATGACCCACTTATGGCCCAATTTTCTAAATTGGGCCCAACTCCTCAAATTGGCCTTCCCTTAAGCCCAAACATGTTCTTAGCCCAATAATTGATTTCTGGTGGCCATTATGGCCCATAATAGCAAAGTCCATGGATCGGCCCAAACCGAAGCCTAAATGACGAAAACCCATGGCCAGTGAGTACGTAGGGCGTACTCCTCTGTACGCTAAGCGTACAGCTTGCATGGCTTGTACGATGCGCGTATGGGCTTGTATGCCCAGCGTGCTAACCTGTTAAGCCATAAACTCCAAAAAGGCTTAATCCGTTAAGACCTTAAGCTCCAAACGCAGATCTTAGTCCACTAAAGTGTCTTAATCCATAAAGTTGATTACTTGGTGGCTTGCAACCCACCAAATGGACCCAAACTTGAAATAGGGCAACTAACTTCCATGGAAATGACTAAAACTCATGCATGGCCACAATAAGACCTTCAACATGGAAACTTTTCTGTTCTTAGGACTCATATAGCACTAAGGGTGGCAACCCTAAGCCTAGAAACATATTTGGACCATAAAAATGCAACACCCCAAATTTCATTTGTTCAATGAAGGGCCAAAAGTGTAAATTTAGGAAAGGGACTCGACGAGTAGGTCCGCTTACTCGCCGAGTCGGAGCGGGATTCTATCGCGGTTTAAGTGGCCAACTCGCCGAGTCGGCGGCTTGGACTCGACGAGTTGGTACTGAAGAGAGAAAACCCTAATCCCGGGGGTTGTGCCCTATATAAAGCACATTATAACCCACCCTCAGCCTCTTTGCTACCCTTTTGAGATCCAGAAACCCTAGAATCGAGTGAGCTTCCATTATTAGAGAGAATAGAGCTTTGGAGGAGAAACTCTTAGAAAGGGGCTTAAAGATCAAGAGGTTTGCTGCTAAGGAGTGGTGTAGATCCGGGATCTACTTCAGTTGGAGCTCATATTGGAGGTAATAATCTGTTGCTTCGGCTCTTTTGTATCTAGATCTATTATAATTTGAGATTTGGGGCATTTTTGGTATGATTGAGAGCTATTTCGAGTTAGAGGCTTAGATCTGAGGTTGCTGCTTCAGATCTAGGCTTGTGATGGTCGAAAATGTCATAAAGCTTATGTCTAAGAGTTGTTGGTAAAGCCCTTTTGTCATGAACCCTAGCCCTAGAGTGTTTTAGGCCTATATCTCCTTGGTTTCACGTAAAGTTTGCAACTTTATGTAAGCGTTAGAGTGTAGAAGAGTGGATCTATGGATTGGAGCCCCTGCATGGCTCGAAAAGCCTCTGTATGGATTGAGAACTGGAGAGACTCGGTGAGTCACATGGGTGTACTCGACGAGTTGTATGAAAATGTGCATGGACTCGGCAAGTTGAAGAATAACTCGGCGGGTCTGTTGAAGATTGCCTTGGACTCGGCGAGTCTGTTCTTGGACTCGGCGAGTCAGGTTGCAGAACCCCTAACCTCTTCTGGTTAAGACGCAGATCAGTGAGTCGAGGGGTGACTCAGTGAGTTGGACAGGTTGGGACTCGGAGATTGTTGGACTCGACGAGTCTTGGGGTGACTCGGCGAGTTGGGTCGTGTTCTAAGAGTTTTCAGAGTATAAGGACTCGACGAGTCAACGGGTTGACTCGGCGAGTAGGGTCAGTCAGGAAGTTTGACTTTGGCCTGGACTTTGACTTTGACCTTCAAGGGTGTTATGGTAATTGGTTATTTATGTTAATGGTCCATTGATGGCAATAGGTGTTGGAGTTTGGAGCAGTGCTTCGGGTGTGTGCTTCCGTGGTTCGGTTCTTCATTTCAGGTGAGTTATCCTCACTGTACTCAAGGGTCTAAGGAACCAAGGCCGGCCCTTTGAATTGTTGTTTAGAGCTTGTTATGTTATGTGATGATATGCTTGCTAGTATCCTGGTAGATATGATAATGATATGAGGATATGACTTGCTAGCTTAGTATTCTAGAGGAATGGATAGTTAAGTGATGGCTAATTCTGTTGGATCAGCGCCCTGGTAGTTGGGTAGTGGTTATTTATAGACCTATAGTTGGTTTTGCCTTATGTACGCTGGTAGGAGGTTACCTGCGGGTTATGTATGTTGAGCAGTAGCAGAGGGTATTCCATCCCGGTAGGATGATAGGGCCCTAGTATGTTGGTTCTGTAGAGTGTTATGTGGTTGCCTGTTATGTGTGCATGTTGCTAGTGTAAGGGCATTCCAACCCGATGGTTGTGGGCCGAGAGTATTCCATCCAAATGGGATGATTGGACTCGTAGTAGGTTGGCATTCCAACCCGATGGTTGAGGGGCCTGGGGTATTCCATCCCGAGGGATGATTGGACCCATAGTAGTAGTTATTGTATGTATAGGGAGTGGGGCATTCCAAGCCGATGATTGTGGGCCAGGAGTATTCCATCCCGGTAGGATGATTGGACTCATAGTATGTTGGCATTCCAACCCGATGGTTGAGGGGCCTGGGGTTTTCCATCTTGCGAGATGATTGGACCCATAGTAGTTATTGTAGTACGTATAGGTGTATGGGCATTCTAACCCGATGGTTGTGGGCCGAGAGTATTCCATCCCGGTAGGATGATTGGGCTCGTAGTATGTAGGCATTCCAACCTGATGGTTGAGGGCCAGGGGTATTCCAACTGGAAGGTTGATTGGACCCATAGTATGTTGTTCTTTGTTGCATGCGTATGCTTATGTGTGTATGGGTACTTTGGGGGAACTCACTAAGCTTTCGGGCTTACAGTTATAGTTTATTGTTTCAGGTACTTCAGGAGATCGTGGCAAGGCGAAGGCGTGATCGTACCGCTCCTCATGTTTTATGATTTATGTGATATGGTTCTGGGGGATACTCTGATGTTTAAACTATTTTGAAAACAACATGTATGAACTTAATGGTTTTTTGAATGAAATAAAATGTTTTAAATTGGTTCAATTTTTATGGGTGTTACAAATAGGGATGGCAAAAAAAACCCGAACCCGACGGGGAGACCCGAAACCCGATCATTTTGGGTCGGGTTACGGGTCGTTATCGGGTTTTTTATCAGGTTCGGGGCAGGGAGTGGGTTCTCCTCACCCCGACCCGCCCCGCCCCGATTATATATATATATATATATATATATATATATATATATATATATATATATATATATATATATATATATATATACGAATCCTTTTGATGTTAATTGCACGCATTCAAAGATAAAATACTTACTGTGGACAATCTTTTTAGTTTTTAAAAAAATATGGTGTGAATGATCATTTTTTATATTTTAACGTATTACACTAAACTTAAATCAAATATTCTTTTTAGTTATTAACAATTATTTATGTTTTGACGTACTATACTAAACTTAAATCAAATAATTTTTAATATAACGTCCAGTTTATTTTATTAAAGTGATGCATCATATTTTTAATTTAAAAGGGAAGCTAGAACATGTATTTTTTATAAGACATCGGGTACCCTAAAATGGAATAAAGATTTTGTTATAAATTGTTATAAACCCGATAGGATACCCGAAACCCGACGGGAAAACCCGAAACCCAATGGGGCGCCCCGATAAGATACCCGAAAAATATCGGGGCGGGTTTGGGAAACCATGCCCCGCCCCGAACCCGCCCCGTTGCCATTCCTAGTTACAAAAAATCCATTCTTGGGACAAAAAAGGTCCAAAAGACCATTATCATGGATCTAAGCATATATGAGGCAAGTTGTGAGCTTTTTTACCTCAAATGAGTGCTAAATGGTGATGATATCTCAGATCCTTGAGCTCAAGCTACTCAATTTCTTCTTCACCAACTTCCTCTTTCTTCTTCCAAGCTCTAAACGACCAAAATGGGCTTTACAATATCAAAATCACACAAAGATGAAGAAAGTTAGGTTTCTAGGGTTTTTGAGTCAAGGTGGCTGGTAAGGAGGCTAGAGTTTGGGACATAATGAGGTATTTATATGGCTTAAACCCTAAAAATTAGGGTTTTGAGTCTGCTCGCGTACGCTGCGCGTACCGCTTGGTACGCTGTACGTATGCACATCCACCCCCCGAATCCAATGCTGCTACTACGCCCCGCGTACGCCAAACTTACACCCAACGTACGTCTTCAGTCGTCCCACTCACTAACGGCCCAACTCAATAAGGCCCAACTCAAATAATCCAACATTACTCTCATAGTCCAACAATTAATTACAAAAATTAAATAATTAACATTACCTCAAATCACGGGTGTTACAATTCTCCCCCACTTGAATCAGACTTCGCCCTTGAAATCCGCTACCTTGAACAACTCCGGATAGTGCTCTCTCATCTCCTCCTCGGGCTCCCAAGTCCACTCAAACCCCTTGCGGTGCAGCCACTGCACCTTTACCAGCTCCACCCTCTTATTCCTCAGCTCCTTCGTCTTCCTGTCATGAATGGCTACTGGTCTCTCGATGTAGTTCAGGATGTCATCCACCTGAATATCCTCTAAAGGCACAACTGTGGAGTCATCCACTAAGCACTTCTGCAACTGGGAGACATGAAAAGTGTTGTGGATCTGTCTGAGCTCTGCTGGAAGATCCAAACGATAAACAACCCGGCCCACCCGAGCCAAAACCCTGAACGGACCGATGTATCTGGGGCCCAGCTTGCCCCGCTTCCTAAACCGGATGACACCTTCAGGAGGACCATATTCCCTACCTGAAACTCTAGGTCTGAACGATGCTTCTTGGTAAAGTTTTTCTGCAGACTCTGAGCAGTCTGGAGCCTACTCCGGACCTGCTGGATCTTCTCCATGGTCTTGAGTACCACCTTAGTACTCCCCATGACTCTCTAACCGACCTCGCCCCAACAGATTAGGGTCCTACATTTCTTCCCGTAGAGCATCTCGAAGGGAGGTCGATATATGCTAGCGTGGTAACTGTTCTTATACAAAAATTCCGCTAATGGAAGATACGTATCCCAACTCCCTCCAAAATCTAATACATATGCATGCATCATGTCCTCTAGAGTCTGAATCGCCCTCTCACTCTGCCCATCCGTCTGAGGGTGAAAGGTGGTACTGAAGTGAAGATGAGTACCCATGTCGTCATGAAATCGCTTACAAAATCTGGAAGTGAAGCGAACATCTCGGTCCGACACAATCGAAACCGACACTCCATGTCGTGCCACCACCTCGCGTACGTAGATATCGGCTAGCTTCTCAGCCGATATACTATCATGGATCAATATGAAATGAGCAATCTTGCTCAATCGATCCACGATGACCCAAATCAAATCCACTCCACGTGCGGTCCTGGGAAGCTTCGTGATGAAATCTATAATGATGTCTTCCCATTTCCACATAGGAATCTCCAACGGCTTTATCTTTCCGTAAGGTCGCTGGTTCTTGGCCTTGACTTTCCTGCAAGTCAAGCACCGCTCCACATACCATGTTATGTCCCGCTTCATGCAAGGCCACCTATAATCAGGGCGAATATCCCGATACATCTTCGTCGCCCCGGGATGGATGGAGAATCTCGACTTGTGAGCCTCATCCATCAGAACCCGACGTACACCACCCCAGTAAGGAATCCAGACCCTACGATGCAGGTTCAACAACCCACGACTGTCATAATCAAATGATGCCACCTGACCTACGATCTGCTCAGACTTCCGGCACTCTTCCTTCATACCCTCGACCTACGCCTCCCGAATCCGTTCCAGCAACGGAGTAATCAATGTCATCCTCAAGCATATATCCCGAATCGGAGCCGCTACCGCCTTGCGGCTGAGAGCATCGGCCACCACATTGGCCTTCTCCGGGTGATAGATGATCTCACAGTCATAATCCTTCACCACATCCAACCAACAACGCTGCCTCATGTTCAGATTCGGCTGGTCCATCAGATACCACAAGCTCTTGTGGTCCATGTAAATGGTACAACGAACCCCATAGAGGTAGTGTCGCCAAATCTTGAGGGCGAAAACCACAGCCCCCAGATCCAGATCATGCGTCGAATAGTTTGCCTCTTGAGGCTTCAGCTGCCTTGATGCGTACACAATCATGCGACCCCCTGCATCAGTACTGCACCCATGCCCGTGATCGAAGCATCACAGTAAACCACGAAATCGTCGGCACCCTCCGGTGAAGTCAGTATCGGTGCATCGCACAACCGCTGTCTTAGAGTCTCGAAAACTGCCTGCTGCTTAGGCCCCCAGTGGAATGTCACCGACTTCTTGGTCAGTCGGGTCAAGGGAACAACAATCTTGGAGAAATCCTGGATGAATCTCCGATAATAACCCGCTAGGACAAGAAAACTACGAATCTCAGATGGAGACCTCGGAACCTCCCACTGCATCACGGCCTCTACCTTGGCCGGATCGACCAGAATACCCTTCTGGTTAACAAGGTGCCCCAGAAACTACACCTCGCGCAACCATAACTCGCACTTGGAGAACTTTGCGAAAGGTCTCTCCCTCCTCAGTGTCTCCAGCACCTCCCTCAGGTGCTCCTCATGCCGTTCCTGAGTCTTGGAGTAAACCAAGATATCATCGATGAAGACTATCACAGACCGATCCAACATCGGTCTGCACACGCAGTTCATGAGATCCATGAATGCGGCAGGAGCATTGGTGAGCCCAAACGGCATCACCACGAACTCATAGTGACTATAGCATGTCCGAAAGGCTGTCATGTGCACATCGTCGTCCCTGACTTGCATCTGGTGATAACCCGATCACAGATCAATCTTGGAGAACCAAGATGCAACCTAAAGCAGCTAAAATAAGTCATCAATCCTCGGGAGGGGATAACGGTTCTTCACCGTTACCTCTTCAGCTCCTGGTAATCTATACACATCCGATGTGACCCGTCCTTCTTCTTCACAAATAGGATCGGCGCTCCCCATGGCGAACTGCTCGGCCTGATAAATCCATTGTCTAACAGCTCTTCTAGCTGTGTAGACAACTCCTGCATCTTGGGAGGAGCCAAACAATATGGTGCCTTGGCTATTGGAACCGCATCAGGAACTAGGTCAATCCTAAACTCTACCTGTCTCTCCGGAGGTACCCCAGGTAAATCCTCTGGGAACACGTCCGGGTACTCCCGCACGATCGATAAATCATTCATGGACGCCTTCCCCTTATCCCGGGTATCCATGATATAGGCGACATAACCTGCACAACCCTATTGTAGGTAGCGTCTCGCCCTCGCGGTTGAACACAAAGTCGGTCCACACTGCGGCATCTCGCACTGAATCACCAAGCCTCCCCCACTTGGGGTACGAACTCGTACAAGTTGCTGCCCGCAATCGATCACTGCTCCATTGGGGCTCAACCAGTCCATACCTACGATAAACTTATTCCCTCACAGGGTAATGGGGACTAAATCCACGTAAAACTGCTCATCAAACAACTGCAGTGTACATCCCTGATGAACCCTTGCAACCCGAACGGTCCTATCATCCGCTATCTCTACATCAAGTGGACTGTCCAGCTCTCCTGGAGCTCCCACAAATCGCTTGCTGAGCGCGAGCGACACAAAAGGCCGGGTAGCCCCCAAATAAAATAATACCAGAGCAGATATACCGTTCAAAAGGAACGATCCTATAATCAAACACATAAACATAAGTAATAATTCAATACAAATAAAGAGATAAGGAGAAGATAAATGCCTGTAACAACATCAGGAGCTGCACGTGCCTCCTCTGCTGTTAGCTGGAAGGCCCTACTCTTCGCCACTAGCACCTCCGCCCGGCCCTGACGGCCGTCGGTAATCCTCAATGTAGCTGGAGCGGGTGTCGCCACCTGTCCTGCTGCTGCTAAACTTGGACACTGGGACGTCTTGTGGCCCCTATGATTGAACTGAAAGCAAATCAGACCAGTTACTGTCGTGGTG
Organism: Lactuca virosa; assembly: GCF_052849685.1. Classification (NCBI taxonomy): domain Eukaryota; kingdom Viridiplantae; phylum Streptophyta; class Magnoliopsida; order Asterales; family Asteraceae; genus Lactuca; species Lactuca virosa. The sequence goes on along the minus strand of NC_136428.1, from coordinate 134,468,848 downwards.
GTGGTGGTAGCAGTACAGTCCCTGTTGACATGATCAGTTCGGCAGCACTTAAAGCAGCCCAAACTACCTGTCCTGCACGCCCCCTCGTGCATCTTGCCGCACTTGTCACAGCGGCTGCGGTCCTGCTGGCTCCTCGATATGTGATCTGATACCTTGGGCCTTTTGCTTGAACTCCCTGTCTGAACCCCTTCTGGTTTCTTCTTCTTCTCCATCTCCAAATCCAGCTCCCTTTCCCAAGCCCTCACAATCATATCTTCCAACATCTTGCAGCTGGATCGACTCACAAACTGGAGGATATCACTCGGCAACATCTCATGGTATCGGGCCCTTTTCATCTCCTTGTCCGCCACGTACCACGGAACAAGAAGGGACCTCTCCCTGAACATGGTGGTGATCTCAGTCACCGTCTCAGTAGTCTGCTGGAGATCCTGGAACTCCCTCGCAAGCTGTTGCACCTCAATCATAGGTTTAAACTCGGCCCTAAACCTGGCCGAGAAATCACTCCAGGTCATCGCATCAAGAGCGGCCTCATCTCCAATGGCATGTTCAACCGCCTCCCGCCAATCACACGCCCTGTCCTTCAGAAGGCAGGAAGAAAGTCGGACCTTGTCCCTCTTGGGACAACGGCTAGTGCGAAAGGCGTTGGCGACATCAGCCAACCACTTGCTGCCAGCAATGGGGTCCCGAGCCCCAAGATAGTCTGGAGCTGCACAAGCTCGGAACTCCCTAAATGTCATCGTGCACACCTCTATCATGGCCGCCATCTCGGTGCGGAATGCACCCAACCTCTCGTCAAGAATCTCTAGAATGCCCTCCTTGACCGTACCGAAGATCACATGATTCTGGTCCAATATACTGTGCGTGATCTCAGATGAAATGAACTCCCTCATCTGATCATCAAGCTGCCCGGTTCCAAAGCCCGAGCCTGGTCCCTCACCGGCGCCAGAGCTTCCAACTAGTCTAGTACGTAGCATCACCATACTAAAAATACACCATAACAAACGTCAGAATACTCATCATAACTCGAGGGATCACACACACTACAAGTTCCCTGGATTCATCTCAGCTCTCCTTGACTCGGGTACGAATCCTCTGCTTTCAGTAGTACGGGCCCATACTACCTTCCATATCTATCCATACTTTCCTCAGGAATTGCCTTGACTCCATCAAGTCCCTTTCACTACTACTACTGCTCTTCTCACTAATCTCATCCTAGGCTTTCCCTAGGGTAACCCCTAACCCACTCCCCGCCATTAGTTGCATAAAAAGTCCCTGCTATCTCCCTAAATAGCTCGCGAATACCATTACATATCACTAAGACCAGATAATTCTTCGAATCAGAGGTCCTACCGTACAACGGTTAGACTCAAACAAGAGTTGCGAAATAGAGCTAAACTTTGATGGATTTTTGAGCATTCTAACACTTCCTAAGTGTACATGCAACCCTAATAACCTTGAATCTATGTTTTCTCTATATACATGCAAATTTCTTTTTCAGGGTTATTTCCTAACTAGCATGGCATGGGGATTACATAAAACATAAAGACTAGTAGAAATACATACCTTGTTGTTGCTTGGATTCCTTCAAGACTTTGTGAGCCTAGCACCCCAAATGTTGTGCCTCAAATGCTTCACACAACACCACAAGACTTGGAATAACTTGAGAGAATACTTCTAGCACTAAAAATCGGTTATGCCCTCTCTAGTAACACTATATCCACTAGGTCACCATTTTGCTAGCCATAGGGTTCCTTTTATAGTGTTGTCACAATTAGGGTTTACACATGAATGCCCTTACTTGTCATGACTCTTGATTTCCCATGACCCATGGGTTTGTAACTCCCATAGACTATCCATGGAGCTCCATATGGTTATAACCAAACCCATAAACCATGGATCATTAATCCACCATAAAAGAATTGATGATTGTCATAATCAACCCTATATATTTAATTAGTCTCACTTTGATCACTAGATTAATACTAGATTAATACTTGATCAATACTATTATTAATATATTAGAACTTATAATATATTAATAATCATAAGTGCCTTATTCTCTCATTTAGTCTATCCAAGTATTGCAATGCCATGCAACCCAAATGGACCATGCCGGGTCGGGTCAAGTACATACCAAATAAAGTTATGGACTTAGACACTATATCCAACAGTCTCCCACTTGGATAAGTCTAATAACTATATTTGCAAATATGACTTCAAAATCCGACTAGCAATCGTAGCTCTTTCAAAGTCTCTCGGAACTGAGATGATGATGATACGCCATTTAAGATAAGTGATCATATAATCCTCTGTTCTCATGATATCAGCCGGACAAACACATGGAACATGGTCTTTCTTATTGTCCAGCATTTGTTTCTCGATCTCTGATTTGTTTCGACATAGAACTAAATTGAACACATCAATTAGGTTCTGACCGGGCCCGGTACATAAGTCAAAACCAAATCATCGAGGGGCCCAGATATCGCTTCTATTTCTAGAAGGAACAGATAAACCTTGACTGATATGCTTGTACTAACTACTTGTTGAATTATTCATAAAGGCACGTTTTATAACATCGAGTTACCAATGCGTTTTCGTACAATCAATGAATAACCAACTCATAGTCAACAACTCATATCTCTAGGTTTGAAGATTTATATGATATTACCGTCTCACAATCACTCGAGATAAATTCCATGAAGTGATGCAAGTGAGCGTGGGTTGGATCCAATACTCAGCCCTTATGAGTACTCATGAATGTTGTAGCAACCATTGCATTATCCAAAGCACTTTAGACAAATCATACAAGCCAAATTCATGACAGTCTTAAATCAATACTTACTTCCAAAGTTTTGACTGACTGTGGATGGTTTGAATAATAACATAATTATTATGGAAGTAAAAACATGCAAAATTGAAACATAATAAATAATCAACACAACATAGTAACACCTTACTCATAAATAAATAACAACTTTTATTTATCATCAAATGTCAATTACATTTTACAAGTTTCAGGAATCTAATTATTGAAACTAATATCATCCTTCAGCCCAATGCGCCTCGCATGCTGTAAATGCTTAACCCTGCTCAGTCCCTTCGTGTGGGGATCTGTCGGGTTCTCATCTGATGATACCCTCTTAGCAACGAGGATTCCTTCTTCTATTCGATGTCTGATAAAATGGTATTTTCCGTCAATGTGTCTAGATCTCCCGTGATCTCTCGGTTCCTTAGCCAAAGCAACCACACTTTCATTGTCACAGAAAATTTCCATTGGCTCCTTTATAGCTGGTACAACTCCAAGGTCTCCGATGAAGTTCTTTAGCCATATCGCCTCCTTAGCTGCTTCACTTGCTGCTATGTACTCTGATTCACAAGTAGAATCAGCTACTGTCTCCTGCTTGGAACTTTTCCAAGTAATTGCCCCTCCATTTAGGATAAAGACCCAGCCTGACTGAGAGCGGAAATTATCCCTATCAGTCTGGAAGCTAGCATCGCTATATCCTTCCACTCTCAAGTCATCACTGCCTCCGAGGGTAAGGACCCAATCCTTGGTCCTCCGCAGATACTTGAGAATGTTCTTTACCGCTGTCCAGTGTGCCTTGCCAGGGTTCCCTTGATATCTACTGACCATGCTCAAAGCAAAGGCCACATCAGGGCGAGTACAAGTCATAGCATACATGATCGAGCCCACAGCGGAAGCATATGGTATATGACTCATTTCAGCTATCTCAGCCTCTGTACTCGGACTCTGAGTTTTACTCAGCTTGGCATTACTCTGGATTGGTAATTCTCCTTTCTTGGAATCTTGCATACTGAACCTCTTCAGCACCTTATCCAAGTAAGTACTTTGACTAAGTCCAATTAGTCTCTTACTCCTATCTGTCAATATCCTTATCCCTAGGATATAGGCAGCTTCCCCAAGGTCCTTCATAGCGAAACACTTCCCAAGCCAGGACTTAACCTCCTGCAAGGTTGGGATGTCGTTTCCTATGAGAAGTATGTCATCCACATACAACACCAAGAAGCTAACTATGCTCCCACTAGCCCTGACATACACACAAGACTCATCCTCATTCCTAGAAAAGCCAAACTCTTTGACTTTCTCATCAAAGCAAAGATTCCATCTGCGAGATGCTTGTTTCAATCCATAAATGGATTTATCAAGCTTACACACTCTATTAGGGTATCTTGTATCGACAAAACCCTCTGGTTGAGCCATGTAAACATCCTCAGCCAACTTTCCATTAAGGAAAGCGGTTTTGACATCCATTTGCCATATTTCATAATCATGAAATGCAGCTATGGCTAACAATACTCTAATAGACTTAATCTTAGCTACTGGTGAGAAGGTCTCATCATAGTCAACTCCCGGAGTTTGAGTAAAGCCCTTCGCAACCAGTCGCGCTTTGTAAGTATGTACCTTCCCATCCATGTCGGTCTTCTTCTTGAAGATCCATTTGCACCCAACTGTCTTACGACCTGGTACATTGTCAACCAAGTTCCAAACTTGATTGTCATACATGGACTGAATCTCGCTGTCCATAGCCTCCTTCCATTTAGCAGACTCAGGGCCTGCCATGGCTTCCCTGTAATTATTAGGTTCATCCAAATCTATTAGTGTACTATCACTAATAAATGTATCACCTTCAGTGGTGATGTGATAACCATAATAAAAATCAGGTGTGTTCCTCACCCTAGTGGAACGTCTTGGAGGTACAGACTCATCTATCAGATCAACAGGAGTTTCCTCCTCAGGTTGGTCGATAGCATATGAGGTTCCTTCACCACTTGACTCTTGAAGCTCTTCAAGGTCAATTTGCCTCCCACTGTCCCCTTGGCTTCTGAATTCTCTCTCACGAAAGACTCCTCTTCTTGCTACAAAGACCACATTATCACTGGGTCTGTAGAAGAGGTAACCAAAGGATCTTTGTGGGTAGCCGATGAAAATACACCTCTCACTTCGAGGTTCAAGCTTATCATGAGTCTCACGCCTCACGAAAGCTTCACAACCCCAAATCTTGATGTGGTCCAAATTGGGAACTTTCCCAGTCCACATCTTGTGAGGTGTTTTGGCAACCTTTTTAGTAGGGGCTAGATTAAGGATATGGGTGGCAGTCTCTAAGGCATACCCCCAGAAAGAGATTGGTAACGAAGCTCGACTCATCATGGAACGAACCATATCCAGCAAGGTTCGATTGCGCCTCTCAGCTACACCATTCAACTATGGTGTTCTGGGAGGTGTCAATTGTGAGACAATCCCACATTCCTTAAGATAGTCAAGGAACTCAATGCTAAGATACTCTCCTCCCCGATCGGATCGGAGCATCTTGATGTTCCTGCCCAATTGATTCTCCACTTCCTGCTTAAACTCTTTGAACTTTTCAAAGGTTTCTGACTTATGCTTGATTAAGTAAATACATCCATATCTACTGTAATCATCAGTAAAAGTCACATAATAGCGATTAGCATCCCTTGTAGCAACTCTGAAGGGCCCACACACATCCGTGTGTACAAGGTCCAACAAACCTTCACCCCTATCACAAGTACCTGTGAAGGGAGACTTTGTCATTTTTCCAAGTAAACAAGACTCGCAACTATCATCTGACTTGAGGTCAAATGATTCCAAGACTCCAGCCTTTTGGAGTTGGCCTATGCGCTTCTTGTTAACATGTCCAAGACGACAATGCCACAAGGATGCTTTATCCAAGCTATCTGAAGAATCAATATACAACACATTATTTCCTAGATTGTCTACAACATTCACGGCTTCATATACACCATCACAAGGTAATGCTTTAAAGTAAAGTACATCATTGTAATAAACATTAATAGCACCATTTTTATTATCAAATGAAAATGAAAAACCTTGTTTGTACAAGCCATGAAAAGAAATAATATTTCTCGCCATTTCGGGCGAGTAAAAACACTTATTCAAATCTAACATTAACCCATTATTAAGCAATAAAGAATAAACTCCTATCTTGGTAACAGGTGATGCTTTCCTGTTGCCCATGACTAAGTTTATCTTCCCGTGCTTCACTTGCTCACTTCTTCTTAGTGCCTGCAAATTAGTACAAATGTGAATACCACACCCTGTATCAAGCACCCAAGAATTAGCATTAGATGAGTTGTTAGACAATATTGTGTAAATACCTGCATGGGTGGGTTTAACCTTCCCATCCTTTAGATCTTGCAGATATTTAGGGCAGCTTCGCTTGAAGTGTCCCTTATCCTGGCAATAGAAGCACTGTACTTCCTTTGGGTTTGAAGAAGGAGTAATGGGACCTTTCTTTGTCCCACTTGAAGAGGAACCATCAAGAGTCTTACCCTTGGTACCCTTCGAAGGGCTTTTCCTCTTCTTACCTTTTCCCTGCCCAATAGCCAGAACAGGGGCTGTTGAAGGAGTAGAAGTAGCAACCGCTTTACCCTTAAGGCCATTTTCAGCTATCCTTAAGAGTCCTTGAAGTTTGCTAAGTGTGACTTCCTCCTTGTTCATATGATAAGTCATACGAAACTGATCATAACTTGGAGGTAAGGAATGGAGAATGATGTCAATCGCCATTTCCTCAGGAAAGTCAACATTTAGCTTCAGCAACCGGTCAACGAACCTTTGCATCTTCTGCAAGTGACCGGTGATGGGTTCACCATCCTTCATCCTTGCGGTTATCATGGAGGAGATGATTTCATACCTCTCCTGACGCGCGCTCTGATGGTACCTTTCCATCAGATCCAGGTGCATCTCATAGGGGTAGAAATCTTCATAGGATTTTTGTAGTTCAGGAGTCATGGTGGCCATCATGATGCATGCTACTTTAGTAGCATCCTTTTCATATGCAACAAACTCCGCAAACTCTTCAGGAGTAGCAGTGGCTTCATTCACAACCTTAAGCTCCTTATCGAGGACATATTCTTTGTCCTCATAGCGGGTAATCATTCTGATGTTTCTGATCCACTCATTGAAATTGGATCCATCAAAGATGACCTTACCACACAAGTTCATAAGGGAAAAGGAGCCTGTTGGGTTTGAGCCAGAAGCATTGTTGGAAGACATCTGAAAGGAAAGAAAGACAAGTTTCATTAGATTAGGAATCCTTAATAATTCACCCAAATGAAATATTAAGGCTAGGACCCAACAAACTATTTATAGTTGGAAGAGGGATGCCGTATTCCATACTATAAAATATTTGATGGTAGGTAAATGACGATTTACCAATTTCCACCATAAGAACGAAATATTTTATTATTAGGTTTTATTGGTTTTGAAACTCCTAGATCTTTTGAGATACATTGAACTTTTCAATGGCATGTTTGAATCTGGATTGTGCCCTCTCAAGTTTGTGACTGGGATGCCGAGGATCACAAACAAGGTGTGAATAACCATACAAATTGACTTGGTACCCTCAACAATATTACCTAATCGATGTGCCGGTTAACCACACACGCTCCACCGATCTATAATAAAGTTAAGTTACCCTTTGCCACTCTTACTAGTCCATGTTAGTGTGGCAGTTAACCACACACGCTCCACTAACGACTTGGTAAGGTACAAAGTGTAATTTTATGGGCTAGCACCAATTTCACATTTTCCTAAAGTAACTAAGATTGGGAATTTATAATGTATAGTTACTTTATAATTCATTATACTTTTAACAAGTATTTAAAGTCGTATCCTACCCGTTCGGCTAAAGACCCTCCACCGATCAAGGAAGCGGTGGGTGAGAGTGGACACCCATTAAGTCACCATTTTATAGGCAACAACCTTATACCCACCTTATAGACCGGCTTCGTGAATGAGGCATACTAACGGTAAGAATGACATATTCTTATACATATCTATATAATAAAATTATAATAATAGTATAAGTGTTGATTTTTAAACTTTTTAAAAATCTAAGGTTTAATTTGGAATTAAAGTATTAGAGTGTAAGACTTTTCAAATTCCAAAACTTGAGGGCAAGAATTGAAACTATTCCAAGTCTCTTCAATTTGTAACTGATGAGTTTTAATGGTTCATAAAAATGAAGACTCTTCATTTTATGAAACCTCTTTAGTTCTTTAATCATAATTAAAAGAAGTGACTTTTGGTTATCCATAACTTGAGGACAAGTGATGGACACCATCATAGCCATTAAGATCATGAATTAAACACACATGGTGGTTACACATAATTCCTATGATCTTCTAAAAACTCATAAGAACACAAAATCATGTCAAGCAATTTCAAGAAATCATATAACTATATACAATACTTGAAAATTGATAAAAGCCATGTAAAATGGGTTAACATAATCATTATCATTTTAAAAAACAGATTTTACAAGTCCAAAACAGATTGGGATAATGATCTTAATCCATTTCCAGCAACAAAACTCGAAAAAACTGCCCAACACGCTCCTACTCGCCGAGTGCATTATTCTACTCGGCGAGTAGAATGAATTTGTTCATGGACTCGGCGAGTCCTCCCCACGGACTCGGCGAGTTCAGTCGTCAGAGTGCAGAATTTTTGATTTTTAAGCAGTTTTGCATCAAGTATACAGAAAACAATCCTAGGCTCTGATACCACTGATGGGTTTTTGAGCATTCTAACACTTCCTAAGTGTACATGCAACCCTAATAACCTTGAATCTATGTTTTATCTATATACATGCAAATTTCTTTTTCAAGGTTATTTCCTAACTAGCATGGCATGGGGATTACATAAAACATAAAGACTAGTAGAAATACATACCTTGTTGTTGCTTGGATTCCTTCAAGACTTTGTGAGCCTAGCACCCCAAATGCTGTGCCTCAAATGCTTCACACAACACCACAAGACTTGGAATAACTTGAGAGAATACTTCTAGCACTCAAAATCGGTTATGCCCTCTCTAGTAACACTATATCCACTAGGTCACCATTTTGCTAGCCATATGGTTCCTTTTATAGTGTTGTCACAATTAGGGTTTACACATGAATGCCCTTAATTGTCATGACTCTTGATTTCCCATGACCCATGGGTTTGTAACTCCCATAGACTATCCATGGAGCTCCATATGGTTATAACCAAACCCATAAACCATGGATCATTAATCCACCATAAAAGAATTGATGATTGTCATAATCAACCCTATATATTTAATTAGTCTCACTTTGATCACTAGATTAATACTAGATTAATACTTGATCAATACTAATTAAATAATACTATTATTAATATATTAGAACTTATAATATATTAATAATCATAAGTGCCTTATTCTCTCATTTAGTCTATCCAAGTATTGCAATGTCATGCAACCCAAATGGACCATGCCGGGTCGGGTCAAGTACATACCAAATAAAGTTATGGACTTAGACACTATATCCAACAGACTTAACCTTCTGAAATTATTTAGTCCTCGTAATATGTAAGTTAACATATTCGTTTACTAGTTAGTTAAAGATAACTAGAACTCCTAAAAGCACAAAGCAAGCAGCATTCGAGCATTGAGTAAACAAAACCAAGCGTATCCTAATCAGGCCATCGTATCATTGACTAATCAGTACTAGCATGCAATTCATAAAGCTTATACAACATGCATACAAGGCATCCTTTCTAGATCCTTAGCCCTAATCTACCATGTAGTTCTCAGCCACATATAACAGTCATACAAGGCATCATTCCTAGATCCTTAGCCCTAATCTAGCATGCAGTTTTCATAATCATATCATATCATAACAAACATGTATGGGTAAGTTTGGAGAACTTACTTGAGCTCGGCTGATTGCATGCACCACACCCTTTTCTCTTTTCAAAATCTTTTTTATCAAAATGGTTTTCTTTTTAAAAAACTTATACCATGTCCTTAGTTTGAGTTTAGACACACCCTAGAGTGTGCCTGAATCCCTCAAACCAAGGCTCTGATAGCAACTTGAAACATTCCAAAAATCATGACCAAAAATTTTTGTTTTAAATTATTAAATAAACCATAGTTATTAGAATTATCTTATCAAAACACAAGTCATAATATCTCAAAGCATCATATCAAAAACACATGCCAATATATCAGAGTAAAACATCCCAGGCTAAACATCTTGGTGTGTGCAATGCAGTCATCCTGAGCTCTTCCCTTTGCTACCGGAAGTACCTGAAACCAAAAACTAAAACTGTAAGCACGAAGCTTAGTGAGTCTCCCGAAACTACCACATACCATACATATAAGCACATAATCACATATACACATATCTTGGGCCCCACCCAGCATCGGACAATGTCAGACATCGGGCCCAGCCCGGCATCGGACCGAAATCCGACATCGGGCCACGCCCGACATCGAGCAAAGCTCGGTATACATATAAACATATCAACAAATACACATAAATAATCACATAACATAAATATATAAACATTCCTTGGGCCCCGCCCAACATCAGACCAAAATCCGGAAGCATACTAACATTCCTTGGGCATTGCCCGACATCGGACCGAAATCCAAAAACATACAAATACTGACACATGCAAGAATCACGAAGACATCAAGCATACAAACATTCATTGGGCATCGCCCGACATCGGACCGAAATCCGGAAATCATATAAACATTTATCGGGCACCGCCCGGTATCGGACGTGAGTTTGGAACATGCTAACATACATAAACGGGCCGACATTGGTGCCTTCGACCCATTCCTATAGGAGGAAACTCAACTCGCAAAGCTGAATGCATAATTTTACGGTAAGGAATCTCTAACGGCTGCCCCGACGACTCCCCGAGCTATCATTCCCAAAATAACACTTAGTCAAAATCCAATAATCCTTCTTAGGGTAAAATGGCCATTTTACCCCTGATCTAATTTGGACCATAAGCTAGGCCCAAATCCATAACATACATGGTCCAATTCTATATAGCCTTTGCAAGACCACTAATGGCCCACTTATACCCTAATTTTCTAAATTGGGTCCAACTCCTCAAATGGGCCTTCCCTTTAGCTCAAACATGTTCTTAGCCCAATAACTGATTTCTGATGTCCCATTATTGGTTATAATAACAAAGTCCATGGATCGGCCCAAACCGAGGCCCAAAAAACGAAAACCTATGTCCAGTGAGTACGCGGGGCGCACTACTCTGTACACTAAGCGTACAGCTTGCATGGCTTGTACGCTGCGCGTATGAGCTTGTACGCCCAACGTACTAACCTGTTAAGCCATAAACTCCAAAAACGCTTAATCCCTTAAGACCTTAAGCTCCGAACGCAGATCTGAGTCCACTAAAGTGTGTTAATCCATAAAGTCGATTACTTGGTGGCTTGCAACCCACCAAATGGACCCAAACTTGAAATAGGCAACTAACTTCCATAGAAATGACTAAAACTCATGCATGGCGACAATAAGACATTCAACATGGAAACTTTTATGTTCTTGGGACTCATATAGCACTAAGGGTGGCAACCCTAATCGTAGAAACGGATTTGGACCATAAAAATCCATTCTTAGGACCAAAAAGGTCCAAAACACCATTATCATGGATCTAAGCATACATGAGGCAAGTTGTGAGCTTTTTACCTCAAATAAGTGCTAAATGGTGATGATATCTCAGATCCTTGAGCTCAAGCTACCCAAGTTCTTCTTCACCAACTTCCTCTTTCTTCTTCCAAGCTCCAAACCACCAAAATGGGCTTCACAAGATCAAAATCACAAAAAGATGAAGAAAGTTATGTTTCTAGGGTTTTTGAGTCAAGGTGGCCGGTAAGGAGGCTATGGTTTGGGACATAATGAGGTATTTATATGGGTTAAACCCTAAAAATTAGGGTTTTGAGTCTGCCCGTGTACGCTGCGCGTACGCACATCCACCCCCCGCATCCAATGCTGCTACTATGCCCCGCATACGCCAAGCTTACGCCCATCGTACGTCTTCAGTCGGCCTACTCACTAATGGCCCAACTCAAATAATCCAACATTACTCTCATAGTCCAACAATTAATTACAAATATTTATATAATTAGCATTACCTCAAATAACGGGTGTTACCACACGCCTCGAATGCGAGTCAACACTAGAGAAACCGCGAACACCTACCACTTATTAAAATCAGAGTCTAATCCTTAGTCCATATCACATATCCTATCAACTTTGTCGAAAAAAAAATATTCAAAAGTCAACTGTCTAGCGCTATGATTAGCGTCGCACATATGTACGTGTAGCGTAGGTCTACGCTCGACGTAGCTCATCTACACTCATCGTAGCAGAAAAAAACAAGATAGTCGAATTTCTTCATACCTACGCTCAACGTGGCACAATGTTATGCTCAACTTACACTGTTTGCAAAAATAATATTCTGGTTAAGCTCTTAATCCGTTGAGCCAAAACCCAAACTTTCCAGGAGTCCGATATACCAAAAAAGGACTCATAAAAACCAAAAATTTATGGACATGCATAAAGTTGCTAGTATTATCTAATTTTCTTCCTTGAACTCCAACCAAAACCACAAAAAGGGACCCAATGACCATAATATAAAAGATATAGAAAGCTTGAACCATAAAGTTGGGAGCTTGATAACTTACAAAGGTCCACAAGATGCATAAGAAGTTAGATCTATTCTGGAGACACTGACTCAAGCTCCAAAGAATAGTGAAATTCCTTGAACACTCTCAAAATGGCACCCACAACAAGGAAAAGGAGGGAGTAGAGGGAAACCGAGGCTAGGGTTTCATTATTTAGAGAATAGAGGTTGATCCTTAGAAACCCTAAAAGTTTGAGATGTTGAAATAGAGCCCAAACCTGAAATCTAAGGTTTTATGAAAACAATGACACTATGACAATATAGACATGCATACGATCGACATAGCTCATCTATGCTCAGCGTAGGAGTAGAATTCTGAAATTCATCATTTTACACTAACTCGGGGCATCTCGGAAAATAGATATTACAACTCCCCCCCAACTTAAATTAGATTTCATCCTCGAAATACGTCCTTACAAATTACTCTTAAAACACCCTCCAAACCCCTCGTGGATTTTCCAAGCCCACTATCTTCTATATGAGTCGACACAACTATGACTACCAGAATATGCAATAACCATTACTAGGATTTCCAAAACCAGGTTCATAAGATATACCCGAGCAAAAAACTTCCAAAGGTCAAACTTTCATTCACCACAGAAATGGAACAAAACCCTAAACAGACAACTTATTTCTGAACCTAAAAACGAAAAATCTTCAATGATAACCATGCATCTCAACGATGAGCGAATACAAACCTGCCATGATGACTCAACATTGAGAGGCACCCAACCCTTATTACAATTAGAAAACTTCTAGACAGTGTTTGACTTCCATTCAAGCGGGGATACCCCAAACATCAACCGTACCGACCACAAAGTCAAAGATCTGACCCAACCAAGCCGTCCTCGACCTCGCCTCGTCTTACTGATAGACTGAATAACAGAATCCATAACCAACCATTAAATCCAACAACTTCACACATAAACACACAAGTGAAACCCCAAACAAAAGCCCAATAGCCAAAGACTAAACTAGCCTATACCTTAATCATGCTGACCAAAAATTCATAAATTCAATTTGTCCAATATCTTCCCGCCCTCACACCATCCTACTGTGAACTGAAAAACAGAATCCACGACTGACTATCTTCGCTGACAACCTTGCGATAGACGTAAAAGTGAAGCCCCGAACTACAACCAAACAAACAAATACTAAACCATGCTACATATCCTCTGGGCTCTATCAGTCCTCGCGAATAATCATAGGAATAATTAATCAAACAATATGGCCTATCACGACCACCGGGTCTATTCTAACCCAAGTGAATGCTATGACTCCAAACGAAATCGTACAACACTCTTGCCACTGCCTATTTCAGCCAACAGGTCTATTTCAACCCAAGTAAATGTTACATGCCAAATCGTAGTATTACATCACTCCTACAAGCACCATGGCTCCTCCATGGTCTTTCAAACAATACTATAAAATAACAAGAAAAACTGACACAAGATGGACCCCTAGTCTACTAGACTCCATCAGGTGTTTGGGCCGTGCTTCGAACCCCAAAGCCTTCATCAGACAAGAACATGAAAAGAGGCCCTCACACAACCCTCGGCCTATGGCTAATCACTACCCAAACTTGCTCCACTATTGATGCTCCAAGTCTTCTAGACGAGATAGATTTGAATCCTCAACATCTTCTTCGTTGGTCACAAATAACTGCCGAACAATAATTCATGCACGAGCTCTATTTGTGACAACTGTATGAACCTACCACCCACAGTCCTTGAATTTGAACTTCGAGAAGCCACGAAACCAGAAATCCTTCCATTTGATGAAGCTATTATCCCCCACTTGGGATTGGGTATACCCCCAATGATTTCAAAACACTATAAAAATCCCAAGACACACTGATGACTTTTCCACCGGATCCTTGTAGATAAACCAACATAAAATCAAGGAGAACCCGAACCCTTCCAATAAAACCAAAGAGCTCCAACATGCATCTATACCCTGATAATAACAACAATGACAATGTGACCATAAATGAATACTTAATATAGAACCAGAGTCGATGAAAACAATACCATTTAACAGATCATCTCTGGTTACAACTGAAATAACTAAAATGTATACAACAAGATATTGATGACATTAGTAATGCAACATCCGATCGAGATATATAACTGATAATTCAAAACCCGGCCCTTGGAACTGCAGTTCTGCCATGACGTCCATCTGATAACTTCCATGCTAGAGGTACTGGATGCAAAATCACCCCATCCACTCTCAGGGAACAATCATCCTGAACATGGCTTGACCAACTACAGAAGAAACGTACTCTCGACTCCTTTATGGGTTTAACATTCAATTACGCGGATAAATCCTTATTCTCTTAAGGGTACATGCAACCTATTAGATCTAGTCATAAGTCTCTTGAAGTAACATTCTATTGAACAACAAGAACCCTATAAACCTAGGTAATTTTGAAATTTATAGATTAAAACATACCTCTTGATTGTTCTAGTAAACAATCAAACAATCCTTCTGGTAGTTGCGTGGAAACTAGCAACAGAAATCATGTGCCTCTGATGGTTCACACCCAACCCTAGCAACAAGGAGGGTTATAGACAGAGGAGATGGGATGATGGAATTTTCGGCTATCCTCAAGTATTATCAGGTGGCCAAAAATCCAAGGCCAAGGGTCCTTTATATAGAGTAAAAGTAATAGCCCAAAATTCAGATAAAAATTTTCATTTAATAATTAGAAATCTCAACCATATTTGTTTTCTAAAATTCCATTATATAAACACATTGTCTAAAAGATCAAAGTATCCAAATAATAAAGTGTGGAAATACTAGAGAGTGCATGTTGTGCCATCAAGTCAGGCCCTTGCCCTTAGAACCAGAAGTACCTGAAACACTCAACAAAACTGTAAGCATACACTTAGTGAGTTTCCCAAAATACACAAAACACATAACCACATAATGTAATACACATATACATATAAATTTTCCATGGACTCCCTCCATGGTCTGCAACTGAGATGCTATAGGCTACCCCCATTGTCTTACATCCAAGGGCCACGGGCTCCCCCTCATGGTCTTACCAAGTGCCATGGGCTCCCCCATGGTATTCACATAAATCAATACATACCAATTAACAAAACCATTGCATAATCAACTATTGAAATCTCATATCAAGTAATGGGTCGACATTAATGCCTTCGACCTATTGGTATAGTGAGAAGACTCACCTCAGTATGCTGGAAATAATAGTTGCTCGACTACCAGCCCAAAATCTCACATTGAAAAAATATACAAATAACCCTAATTAGGATTATAACTCAACCTAAATAAAGAGCCCGAAAATCCTAAGTCCAAGTCCCTCCATGATAGCCCAAAAGTGTTTCCTTTACTAATGGGCCTAGCATCAAAGTCCAATTCTATATTGGGTCACAGGGCCCAATAGACGCAATCACCAACATTGGCCTAATTGATAAATTTAGGTCTATAACATCAGCGAGTCTAGGCCCAAAGACTTAGGGCCCAAAGGTTTGAAATCCATCAGAGGCCCAAAACTCACAAAGAGCGTATGCCCAACGTACCTCTTTAGTACACTTAACGTACTAGGCTTAAGGGCTGTACGCGCACCGTACAACATAGTACACCCAGCGTACAAGCTGTCATGCACCCTTCTCCATTAAGTGCTTAATGCATGTTGACCCTTCACTCAAATTCCACATCTTGATCGATTTAATGGTCCTAAGGCATAAAGTTGGAAACTTTATGCCTTTGCATGCTGTATAAGATCCCAACAACTCAATCTACCTCATTAAGAATCTTCCATAGGTCTTAACTCATGAATGGAGCCATAGAAGACATCAAGTTTGCATTTTTATACTATAAACAAGTCAAAGAGTCTCAGATATAACCTTCCTAACCTCTGGAGTTGCTCAAACTCTGAAGAGATTATTTATGGACTCAAAAGTGGACTCTATAAAACCCTAACTGAACAAGCGAGGATGATAAACAAGATTCAAGCTTTTTACCTTCAAAAGCTCTCCAAGATACTCTAGATGTAGGATCCAAAGGCTCCTTCCTGTATCAAGACTTGAAAACCACCTTCTTCTTCTTGTATATCCTCTAGAAAGTCCATCAAACACACCTTTAAGCTTAAATCTCACACTTTCTTGCAAAAATAGGGTTTAAGGACGAAATGAGGCTATGGAGGCTGATTAGGGTTTGGTCCAAATTATATAAGGTTGTTTAAATAGGGTGCAAGTCATGAAATTATGGTTTTTGGTCTCTGGCCTCGTACGCCCCGCGTACGAGCCTCAGCTCCGCGATGCATGCTCAAGCGTACGCATATCTACGCCCAACGTACGGAAGGTCCTCATTTTCCAAAAATAAATACTTCAAGGGATAAAATGGAATACCTGGATTGGAGTGTTACAACTCTTCCCCACTTGAACTAGACTTCGCCCTCAAAGTCCGCTGGTGCAAAAATATCTGGGTAATGCTCTCGTATCTCGTCCTCCGGCTCCCAAGTCCACTCAATGCCCTTCTGGTGTTATCATTGAACCTTTACCAGCTTCACCACTTTATTTCGAAGAGCTTTAGTTCTTCTATCCAGAATTGCAATGGGCTTCTCAACATAGTTAAGTCTCTCATCCACCTGAATATCATCCAATGAAATGACTGCTGCCTCATCTGATACACACTTTCGAAGCTGAGATACATTAAAGGTGTTATGGATCTGACTCAGCTCATCAGGGAGATCCAATCGAAGTGCAACCTTACCAACTCGAGCAGAGATCCTGAATAGACCAATAAATTGGGTTCCCAACTTTCCCCTCTTCCAGAAGCGGATGACACCCTTCCAGGGTGACACTTTTGTTGGATTAATGTCTAAGTTCATAACTATATTTGGATGTGCTTGACCCGACCCGGCATGGTCCATTTGGGTTGCACTTCACCGGCACAATTTATATGGATAGTCTTTTGAGAATAGTATATTTATGATTTATATTAATATATTATAAGTTCTAATATATTAATATGGAATCATATTATTTAATTAGTATTGATCAAGAATTAATTTAGAATTAATTAAGTGATAAAAAAGAACTAATTAAATATGGACTCTTATATATATGGAATGGGCCAAGTTCATTTAGGTTGGGCTAAGCTTTCATGGATGGTCCATGGAGCTTTTAACCCATGGATCCTATGTAAATGAAAGGCCATGGGTATTAGGGTTTACATGGATGTAACCCTAATCCTCCATAATATATAAAGGGGTCCTTGGCTCACAAAATAGGCACAAGTGTGTGAAAATAAGAGTGGGCTGATTTTAGTGTGCATACCTATTTTCTCAAGTTCTTCCAAGGTGTTTTGGTGATTTGTGATTCCATTTGAGGCTTCCACACTATTGGGGCTAAGCTCTTAAAGCTTGAAGACATCAAGCTACATCAAAAGGTATGTCATCTAACTAGAACTTTGTAGCATAGGTGCTTTATAATATGCTAGTTAGGATGAAACCTTGGAATAGTTAATATTTGCATGTATAACAGAGAAAACATAGATCCAAGGTTTATAGGGTTGCATGTACACCATAGGAGTGTTAGAATGCTCAAAACCCAACAGTGGTATCAGAGCCATGGGTTGTTTTCTGTTATATTGATGCAAATGTTTTATTTTCAAAGTTGGAAAAAAAAAAGAAAAAAAAACATGACGTTTGTCAAATTTTAAGATAATTACCTGTTTTTGTGAAAAACTAATTATTTGTAAAATTTGAATCATTTGCTATATGAGTTGAATTAGGTCAAATTTAGTAAAAGATAAAATGATATGATTATTTTATTAGTTTTAAAAGTTTGATCTAAAGAGTTTTTTGAAACCTCCATAAGTTATGGATATGAAAAGGTTTTTAAAAAAAATTGATTCAAAGTTTTTTACGGAGTTCCAAAACTTGGTCTTAATGTTTTAAAGAGTTTCATAACTTGTTCTTAAGTTATGGAACATGAAAAGTTTCATCATAAAATAAGTATTTAACTCCATAAGTTATGGAATCCAAAAGTTTTACAGAGTTACAAAACTTGCCCTCAAGTTTTGGAATTTGGAAAAAGTTTTTTTATGATAAAAAAAAAAGAATTGAATTCTAAAACTCTTGGGTTCATAACTTAAACAATTAATTAAATGGTTTTAATTTTGAATTTAATAATTGGAATTATGATGTTTTATTGAATAATTCAATTAACACTTATGGACTTTATTAATAGATAATTAAAGTGTTTAATTAAAAGAGAATTAATAATTCCATAATGACATGGTTTAAATTTAATTAAATTAAGAGTATAGTTTAATTAATAGATTAAACCACCAAGTATTTTAAATGTCTAAAATACACCCTTATACTATTATAATATTAAAAGTTTAATATATTATATGTATAAGAGCAAGTCGTCTTACCATTATTAGGCCTCATTCACGAAGTCGGTCTATAAGGGGGGTATAAGGTTACTGCCTATAAAATGACAGTTTAATTGGTGTCCACTCTCACCCACCGCTTCCTTGACTGGTGGAGGGTCGTTAGCCGAACAGGTAGGACAAAGATTATAATTCTCCCTTCATTAAAAGTATTAATGATACATACTAAGTAACTAAACTTTTTATAAATTCCCAATCTTAGTTACTTAGGAAAATGTGAATAAGGTGCTAATCCATGAAATTACACTTTGCACTTTGTTTAAGCTGTTACTGGAGCGTGTGTGGTTAACCGGCACACTAACCTGGACTTAACAAGGTAGGCAAAGGGTAACTTAATGTTTATCATAGTATCGTTGGACCGTGTGTGGTTAACCGGCACATCGATTGAGGGGTAAATATTAAGGGTACCAAGTATATTTGCATGGTTACTTCACACCTTGTTTTGTGATCCTCGGCATCCCAGTCACAAAACCTGAAGGGCACACTCAAGATTGAAACATGCCATTGAAAAGTTCAATGAATCTCAAAAGAATCTAGGAGTTTCAAAACCAATTAAAACCTAATAATAAATTTCATTTATCTTGGTGGAAATTGGTGAATCGTCATTCACCTACCTTCAAATATTTTATAGCTTGGATTACGGCATCCCTCTTCCAAGTTATAAAATAGTTTGTTGGGTCCTAGCCTTAATATATCATATTGGGTGTTATATTAAGGACTTAAATCAACTTTACGTGAATTTCTCCCATTATTGATGTCTGGTTTAGACAACAATGATCTTCCCAAACCAAGCTTTCCTAATGAATATGACTTCCCGAGTTTGGCTCATGGAAGTCATACTTCTCTTCCTCCACCTCCTCCAATTATTCTCCCTAACCCACAAGTTCAAGGTCACTCAAGCCCTAATGGCAAGCAAGGTCTATGTGTGATCACATCTTAGAGATGAAGTCACATATTTACAAGCCGTGAGAGTTGGGTGTCAAAGTCTTGAGAAAGCTGGATGTTCAATCACTTTCTAAGTCACATAGTGAGTTCCATTGGGACTACTATGAAACAGACTATGAAATGAACCTTAATGATCATATCTATTTGCTTGGTGTTGCTGAATCAGCAATGATTTGGAACGATAGTAAAGCAAATTTGATTAGAAGATCAACTTCCCAAAAACTTTATGGACAGTGACAATGGTGACACTGGAAATCCAGAAAAAGCATTCTCTTCCCAATGGAAAGGGATTGGCCATAGTCAACCCGGTTGACCAAATGGTAAAGAGAAAGGCTAAGTCTGAGATAGTCCCATTACCAAAGGGTCCATATGTTTATTTTGCCAAAGGAATGGGCGTTGATTGCAAAGCTGCCAAATTTACCTAAGGATGTTAAAGTCAATAAGTTTGACTCTACATCAGGTAGAGCCCTTTATCTAACTCTGTTAAGTTCTATTCTGAGATCCTCATTACATGATGTGACTGGGTCACATGTTGATGTTTTAAGAATCAAAGAATAGAGAGAAATCTTAAAGGAAGTATATGATGATTCTGATCGCGAAGGTGGATTTCGATCGCATCAGAATTTTGAGCAGTTGCTTAAGAAGTTATGATATATTGCTAAGGAATAGATAACAACAATTTTCCACGTGGGTTGTAAGGATAAGTTTTTCCGCAAAGTTTTAAAATAAAAGAAAATTGTTTAATTTTATTTATTTGAAGTATCCTTACAATGGCATTTGTGGAAAATTGTTGCTTATATGGTTCCACTGACAGCAATATTGGAAAATGGATTTGATTCTTTCATTTGTGGTAGTGTCTAAATTTACCAAATCAGGAAAGTTCCTCATCACCCAAGTTTCAATTGGACCGAAACTTGGAATCATGCAAGTTGAATAGTATGATGAATGAGAACTTTCAAGCATTGGAAAATCAAGACTAATTACTTATTCATATGGATGTGTGAGTCAAGTGAAGGACTAAAGGGATCGAGTACACATTCTTGTGCACTGGTCATGTCCACCACAAAGCTCGTTAAGACTATTTGATTTACTAAAGTTTAGTAAATATGGTTATACTTACAAGTTTAAGTATAATTCTAAAACATTGGAAAAGTCTCAATGTATGGCAGAACGAATGGGAAGAATCAAAGTAGGGAGAAAGATAAAAGTTTCTCAAATCTGAAAAGATGGGAGAGTACTTTAGTATCATGTTTGTGATCATCTTAATGATTTAGAAATCATATCACAATTAGTCCTCTAAAGGTCATCTTAGAAATCATATCACAATTGTTGAAATAGTTAGATCAGGAAGATGAGTCATACTTCGTTCCAAAACAATTCTTAGAGTCATACTCCAAGATTGTAACTTGAGTGACATATCTTAAAGAAAGGTTTAAAACACTTGTCAAATGTAAGAGTAAAAGTGTCCTACTCTTGTACATTTGAAATTGGTAAGTTGTGATGTTCTGGATAAAACGAAGACCAACTAAGGCCAATTGTGTGAAGTGTTTGTCTTGATAAAGAATCCACACTATCTCTTGAATATTTGGCAAGATAGTCTTATATGTCAAGAGGATAGTGGGAGTCTTAAAGATCCTAAAAATAATTTCAAGAACTAATCAAGAATAAAACCTGAGGTTCTTCACTAGCACACGACTTGAGGTTTATAACCTATCGTGTTGATATATTCTGTGCCCATTCCAGTTAAAGTTGGCTTTGCATAGGAGTTCTGAAAGTTCTCAATTGGTTGCATAACAACTTGGAAGCAATGGCAGGCCCTGTACTGCCAGGTGGCAAGAAGTTAAGATTGCATAAGTTCAGTCCATATGAGTTTGGATTTGTCATTATCCTTGTCTTGTGACTATGGTTTTGACGATTCACATGGATAAGAACACATACACCATAAAATCTAAGGGTCATAAGGTTTCTCTCTGATTCATGAAAATGATGGTGAGGAAACACTTCCACCAAGTTGATTTGAAGCAGATGGCAAAAGGTCTAAACAATTAAGACTATGATTACGACATCCCTTTTCATAGTTCTGAAATCGTTTAGACACACATGCTTGCTATCTAAGGAAAGGTGTAGGATTTTGATAAATTTTTATCAAAGCATCTCGTATCAGAAATCTGAACTTTGGTAAGAAAGTCAATAAAGTATTGATTTCTAGAAGTCCAGCTGATTTCTGAGTACATGTCAAAGCTAGTGGGAGCATAAGTGTTATGCTAATAATCATCATGTTAGTGGGAGCATGATAATTATTGTTAGTGTTGCAAGTTAGCAATGTTAATTATAGAAAACAAAAGTTTCAATTCGTGAGGCTGCATGGATTGAAAAAGTTGTTTTGCTATAATTAAGGGAGAGGATATACTTCATTTCAGTTCTAAAGGCTTAGATTGAGACCTTAATCATCCTTAGTCAAGAATATATATATGAATTTCATGTTGGATTGGTTCAACTTAAGGAAATTCTATATATTGTGTTCTCAAAATTTGACTATGAATGATATACTTCATTTCAGTTATAAAGGCTTAGATTGAGACCTTAATCATCCTTAGTCAAGAATATATATATGAATTTCATGTTGGATTGGTTCAACTTAAGGAAATTCTATATATTGCGTTCTCAAAATTCGATTATGATTACGACATCCCTCTTCATAGTCAAATTTTGAAAAACATGGCAAATAAAAATATTGTAGCAAAAGACTGGTCTAGAATCATGTCTTTATGTGAGACATCATGAATCGTGTACCATTTGCTTTGGGTACAGGATCGATTGCATGTGCTATAATATTTGTCATTTCTAAATTTTTCCAAATGCCCAGAGGCATTAAGAAGGGAAAAGGTCTAGAATTGGATATGACTAAAATGATTAAGCAATTGTCGAGGACAATCTGAGGTTTACCAAAGATTGGTTGCTCAGGGATAGTTGGAAGTATAGTGCTATTTTTGGAAGGACCATATTGACATATTCTGAAAAGCGGCATCTCTTATTCAGAAGTGATAGTCAAAATGAGAATATGGAGTTGTCTCCATAGGTGGAAGTTATCTGTGTAAGATTAGAAAACTTAATGCAAGAAGCATGTCCAAAGCAATGTACTTTGAATATGAGACTTAGTTTCCATGGAGTTGATCTCCATTGGAATACCTTATAATGACTGTTGACAAGTCTTTGTGACTTTGTACATATTCATTACACGAGGGTCAGTGCATATAAGTTTAAAATCTAAACAGATTTCGATAAATGATAGGAATTTGAAATTCTCACATTTTTCGATAAGGATTTGGGAGTGTGAAATTAGAATCATTGAAATTATGTTCAATTGGTTTATTTCACAAAGTAAGGATCATAGACAAACATAGAGTGCATACTTGGTGTATGGGAAAGCTATTGTTTAAGAAAAACATAGTGTACATGCTTGGAGCATGGGACAACTAGTGTTTTTAATTCAAGTATAAAGTTGATAAAACCGAAACAATGAATAATGAGTAATCAGTATGGTGATAAATAAAAGTGTTTATTTATATTCATAGGGTTTGATACCATATTTGATTCATTTATTCTTGTGTTTCACTTTGCATGTTTTGACTTCCAGAATAACTAAGTCGCTCTTCCTGAATGATTAAGTTATTCAAACCATCCACAGTCGGTCATATCTTGGAAGTAGATATGAATCAAGACTGTCATGGGTTGGTTTGTAGAGGTCCAAGTTGGTGGATAAAGTGGTGCTACAACACTCATGAGTGCACATAAGTTCTGAGTATTGGATTCAACCCACGCTCATTTGAATCACTTCATGGATTTTATCACGAGTGATCATGAGACGATAATATCTTATATTCTTAAATCCTGGAGATATGAGTTGTTACTATGAGTTGGTTATACATTGATTGCACGAAAACGCATTGGTAACTCGATGTTATAAAACGTGCCTTTGTGTATGATTCAACAAGTAGTAGAACAAGCCATATGACTCGAAGTTTATCCATTCCTTTTACCTTCAGGATAAAAGCGATATCTGTGGGCCCCTCGATGATTTAGGGATGACACATGTGAGTGCTTGGCCAAGCCAGGACTGATTTGATTTGTTCAATCAGTCAGTCATCATAAATCGAAAATCGGGAAACAACAAATGAACAGAGAGAATGATTATAATCCATGTCTCAGTCCATATGATATCTAGAATGGAGGAATATATGATCCCTTATCTAATGGACAAGTCATTGACAAGGTCAGAGTTCGACAGCGGCTTTAAGAGCTACGATTGCCAGTTAGGTTTTGAAGTCATACTCAATAATAGTTTTAGACTTATCCAAGTGGGAGACTGTTGGATTAACGTCTAAGTCCATAACTATATTTGGTATGTACTTGACCCGACCCGGCATGGTCCATTTGGGTTACACTTCACCGGCACAATTTATATGGATAGTCTTTTGAGAATAGTATATTTCTGATTTATATTAATATATTATAAGTTCTAATATATTAATATGGAATCATATTATTTAATTAGTATTGATCAAGAATTAATTTAGAATTAATTAAGTGATCAAAAATAACTAATTAAATATGGACTCTTATATATATGGAATGGGCCAAGTTCATTTAGTTTGGGCTAAGCTTTCATGGATGGTCCATGGAGCTTTTAACCCATGGATCCTATGGAAATGAAAGGTCGTGGGTATTAGGGTTTACATGGATGTAACCCTAATCCTCCATAATATATAAAGAGGTCCTTGGCTCACAAAATTGGCACAAGTGTGTGAAAATAAAAGTGGGCCGATTTTAGTGTGCATACCTATTCTCTCAAGTTTTTCCAAGGTGTTCTGGTGATTTGTGATTCCATTTGAGGCTTCCACACTATTGGGGCTAAGCTCTTAAAGCTTGAAGACATCAAGCTACATCAAAAGGTATGTCATCTAACTAGAACTTTGTAGTATAGGTGCTTCATAATATGCTAGTTAGGATGAAACCTTGGAATAGTTAATATTTGCATGTATAATAGAGAAAACATAGATCCAAGGTTTATAGGGTTGCATGTACACCATAGGAGTGTTAGAATGCTCAAAACCCAACAACCTTCAGCAGCACAAAATCCCCCACCTGAAAATCGAGATCTGATCGACGATCGGTCAGCATAGCTTTTCTTACGACTCTGCGTAACCCGCAACCTGTCACGTACCTGCTGAATCAACTCAGTGGTCTTAAGCACCACTTTGATGCTTCCCATGACTCAATGGCCAACCTCCCCCCAACAAACTGGAGTCCTACACCTTTGACCATACAACATCTCAAAAGGGGGTCGGTCAATACTAGAATGATAACTATTGTTGTATGAGAACTCTGCTAGTGGAAGGTAACTATCCCAACTCCCTCTGAAGTCTAACACGCATGCCCGAAGCATATCCTCGAGCGTCTGGATTGTCCGCTCACTCTGACCATCAGTCTGGAGGTGGTAAGCAGTGTTGAAATGCAACCGGGTACCTAATTCCTCATGAAACTTCCTCCGGAACCTAGAAGTGAATCGAACATCACGGTCTGAGACCACAAATTCTGGCACTCCGTTCCTGACCACCACTGTCACATCCCGTTAAAGCGAAAATACAGGGTGTGGCAGTACAAAGGGTCTCATAGCAAAAGTTAAAAGACAACACCAACCATAGTATTAAAAAGTATTACAATTTACAATGACTTTGAACAACTTTTTAAAATAAATTACAATGCAATTGAAATACAAAACATGTGAATGCTCCTAAAAGTGATGTGTCTCTATGTGCCACTTACTCGATGATTCCTAAAAAAGCATGTAAAATGAGCGGTCAACTACCGAAATAGTTGGTGAGTTCACAGATTAAAAATAATATTGGTTTCATGAATCGAAATCAGAGTTTTGATAAAAGTTTCCATAAATAAAAATATAATTGAAAAAATGAGTAAATAAGTTTGCATAAACAAAGTTCGTTGTCATCATGAGAGGTAAAGTATATTGCCCAAATGAGATGCAACGTTCATGTTCTCATGGGAAATAAACTTCTTTACTAAAACGAGTAAACAAGTTTCATTGCTATAATGAGCAATCAAGTTTGTTGCTACAAGGAGCAAACAAGTTCGTTGCTACAAGGAACAAGCAAGTTCGTTGCTAAGACAAGTAAATAAGTTTCTAGTAATAAAAGTTTGTTTTTATAATGAGAAACAAAGTTTATTGCTATAATATGTAACAAGTTTGTATGTATATGAGCAAACAATGAGTTCACAACCAAGCCTATGACTGATGCCCTATCAAGATCTATGCTTATCTTTCCATAGATTAATATGGTATCATGTACTCAAGCAATCGGGCGAGTGAGGAGTTGCCAATTCCTAATAGCGATATCCATAATGACCATTGGCTCAAAGAGTTAATGGTTGGAGTAAAGTGTAAGGGAAGGGAGTTAAGATGATAAGGTCTCATGTTTCAAGTTGCACAGGCATACATAGCAAAATATAGCAATCAAGTTTGATACAAATCAATTTAAGTACAACAAACAATAAATAGTTTTTCGGACATGCTTTTCCACCCCAAAACATAAAAACCGAAAATAGGGGGATGCGTGAATACTCACAATGCATTGAGATGATGCGAATGATGCCTTGATCTAAGTTCCACTTGTACAATTACCGATTCCAACAATAATGGTATACACTAGTGAATCTCTAATCGAAATCGAACACTAGCATACTTAACTTCTACAATAGAGTTACGCCAATATTGTGTCAAAATTTTGATATTGATAAGTTACAAACATTTTTTCTGTGAAATTTAGATTTCTATGAATCAATTTGTTGTATAACAAATTCAAGTGGAAATCTCCATTATTGAAATGTTAAAATTTAACATTTTAGGTGGTGTTTCAATGATTAATTATTCAAAAATTAAATCAATTTAGTTCCAAAATTTTCCAAACTTTGTATTTTAATTCTAACTAAAGTCAAAGATCCCAATATAAATTTTCTTGAATTTTCAATTTTTTTTAACTATTTTTCACCGTTTTAATTTCTTGAATAATCATAAAATCATGAAAAATACTAAAATATTAATAAAACTTACCAAACTTTGGATTTTGGTTTTCAACAGTATTAAAGGGTTTCTAGATCAGTTTGCATGAATTTTTGATATGTATAACCATTCTTCCAATATTTAATTCTCTAGATAGTTATACATTCATGAAAAATATCAGTCAGTTAATAAAATTCCCCAAACTTTGTGCACCACTGATATGAAACATATGTAATTTGGAAAAATAATAAAATGTATTCTTAAACATTTTAACATGACTTTTCTGATTTTTGTGTATTTATTCTATCAAAATAGAGATAAACAGAAAACAGTTTCAAAAATTCCCCAATTTGTTCTACTGTTATTACACATATGAAAGCTGGGAAAAATATAAAAGTTGGTTTCCTAACAATTTAGATATTTTCTTTGTTTTATTTACTTAAATAATCATTAATTCGTGAAAAATTATTAAACAGTAGGTAAAATTCACTAAACTTTTTATTTATGATTTATATATAATATAAGATATTCTTATGAAGTTTAATAATTTTTGGATAAGTTTAGCTATTTTTAATCAATTTAATCCCTTAAATATTCATTAAATCAGGGAAAATACGAAATCGTCTTGGAAAAATCTGGAAACTTTTGAATGTAGTCTTTATGATGTCTAGAAGATGCGAAAATTATGAAGTATAGTTTTGGACATCCATAACTGTACTTTAAAATTTATTTCTCTTAAAAAAAAAATTTGAAATTAACAAAAAACAATCATATAAATGCATTCAACTTCATTAAAGTTCTTTAATGAGTGCATAGGTCATATAAGAAATTTACCAGAATTTATTGACCATAAAAGTATTTTATGTGAATTATCGCTCTATTTTCCAGATCATCTTATTTTGTTGTTTGGATTCTGGAAAAAATCGTATTTGAACAGAAACGGAGTTTTAGATATTTATTTATGAATAAATTATTTATAAGCATTACTAACAATGTACTTTAATAATCAAGCCTTTAAGCTTGATGTTCATCACATGCATTATGATTTGAAGACCATGTATGAACTTATTTTGTTCAAAATGATGTTTCTAAATGAAAAACTTGAATGCATGTGGTTTTGGATCTTTAAAACTTGTAAAACTCAAGTTGATGGATTTGGTTTAGGTTTTGATCATTGGATTTCACCTTCTAACAACATGCATGTTGTTTTTGGGTGAAATCCTACCACCATCATCATCAAATTCGACATGCATGAACATGCATGTGAATAGTCTCAAAGAAAAGTGTTTATGGAGAAGAAAAATGCAACAAAACTTGATATTTTTGAAATAAAAGTGAACAAAATGTAAGGAAATTGATTTTACCTTGAAGATCAACTTCAAATCATGAATATTCTTGAGTAAAATGAGGTGGGGGTTTTAGAGAGAAGAAAAGAGAGAAAAGAGAGATTCTATCTCTCTGGATAGCTCATCTCTCTCGTCATCTCTTTGGGGTTATACTCTACCAAAATCGTCCACCAAAATACAAATATTATTATAAACTCATGAAGAATTGAATGTCAAAATCTCTCCTAGTTATTCTGCTTATAAGTTCCGATTTTCTAGAGAGAAGTGAGAGAGATGTTTTTAGAGAGAGAAGTAAAGAGGTGGAGTGAGGGAATGAGTAAAATGATTAGGGTTAGGGAAGATGTGACTTGGGGGAAGAGATGTGAACGTTATTTTGAGGAGAGAATGAGTATTTTCCAGCATTCATTCTTTTATTTACATAATTTATAAGGTTTGGGGGTTATGTTTATAAAACATAAAATCTTGTTTTGAATTCCATGACATTTTGGCTCCTATGCTCATAAATAAGCTAATGTTTATAAATTATTGTCCATAATATAATTAAGATCTCATGATATATGTAAATAATTAAAGATGTTATATATAATATAAAATTTTGGAGGAAGTTTAAATCTTATAAAACTTGCATTTATTTTATAAAATTTTCACACTTGTTATAAAGTTTGGGCATTTTGGAATATCACAATGGATGTAGAATATCTTGGATTGTTTTGAACCAAATAAAATTTGTTAACATCATAATGAATTGAGTTTAATATTTGAAAAAAAATCAAATTTCTCAAAATAAATAATTATATTTACTAGAAAGTTACATAGTTTGATTGAAATCAGATTATTGGCATTCTATGTAGTGATTCCGAGATTCAAGCAAAATTGAAGAATCAAGTATACTAGTCCTAGTTTTCAACTTTGACTTAATTTTCTATGAGACTTTGACCCAATTTCTACTTCTAGGTCAAGTGCATGATGTGTCTACATGATTCATGCAAAGATGTTCGAGTCAAAGAATGACCCGAATATGGATTGTCACTAATGTTTAAATAATTGTAGAATTCACATATCAATGTGAAATCTAAGTACACTATGCTTTGATTCTACTTGTTTCCAAGTTTTTAGTAGGTTATAACTTAGTTTCTAGTTACAAATTCTAGTGTGTATCGTGCCTATATGTGCAACTAAGTTTATTCAAATCTAGAACTGTCTCATATTTTGACGGTTGTCACAACCACCTCCCGTACATAGATATACGATAATTTCTCGGCTAATATACTCTCAGATATCAGAATAAAATAAGCACTCTCGGTCAACATGCTCATAATAACCCAAATGGAATCAACACCCCGCGTCGACATGGGTAGCTTTGTCATAAAGTCCATGGTGATCTCCTCCCATTTCCACATGGGGATGGGTAACAGATGAACATTGTCGTGAGGCCTCTGATGCTCGGCTTTGATCTTCCTGCAGGCCAAACACTGCTCAACAAACCAAGCAACTTCTCGCTTCATGCAGGCTACCAGTAGCTAAACCTCAAGTCTCGGTACATCTTTGTGGCCCCCGGATGGATAGAAAACTTGGACTTATGCGCCTCCTTCATAGTCTTTTGCCTCACTCGCCCCAAAGGCCGGAACCCAAACCCTGCCACACTGAGTCAATAACCCACGGTTGTCTCGAACAAACAATGGAATCTGCCCCCAAATCCGCTTAGTCTTCTAATTCTCCTTTTTCACTCCCTCCACCAGTTCCCCCTTGATGTCACACTCCCAAACCAGAATGACGGAAACATTCAGGGGGCGGAGGACGTCATGTATAGTATCATAACAATGCAAAATAGTAAAACAAGCAACAACATCATCCATTGCATTAATAATATAATTTAATACAAGTGTGTTCTGTGTAAAGTTTGAAAGACACCAAATATTGATATATCAAAATAAAAGACGAGTCTTGAATATGCACCGTCTTCTCAAAACTTGGTCCACTGTACGTGTCTACAGGTGACCTCAGATTACAAGTTATTTTGAAAGAGTAGATAAGCATTTAAGCTGGTGAGTTCATAAGTATTTTAGTGTCAAATGTTTGTATAAGTTTGATGAAAGTGTTTGTAAGTGTTTAATGTATAGTTTGTAAGTGCTTGATGAAAATGTTTGTATAATTCCTAGAAAATCCTATATTTTCTACTAAATTGGAAAGCAGTCTTCTACCAAGACCCGGTTGTTTTGTATGTTTGTTCTTTTGTAAAAGTGAGTGTTTTTCCCAAGTATATGACTATCCTTTACCAGAAAATAGTTTACATTACCTTTTATGTGAGAAGATCACTATATGAATGTAATGGGAAAATGAAGATGTATAGTAGTATTGTATAAAATAAATACAGATGTACTAACTACCTTAAAACCAATAAGTTTAAATTAAAGTAAAATGTGATGAGGTTATGACCATGCTCGATTGACTAGTATAAAACACGACGATCAAAAGACGTCGACATGGTATGACATTTGTCACCTGTAGACCTGCAAGTCCCACTGTAGCTAGCAGTAAGGTGTAGGATGGTTAATCCCATATAGATCTATACACAAACTCACGCTCTCCCTCCAGGAGACTCTGGTTACAAAATGTGACACACCAGTATATTGCCATGCCATGAAGTAGTGGCTCACATAATGTTATCTTGTTCTTGTATTAGTGTAGTATGTTCCTTCTGTTCTAGTGTATAGTATGTTCCTTCTGTTCTTGATATAGTATGTTCCTTCTTATTCTTGTTATAGTATGTTTGAACTGACTCATATCTGAACTGACTCTTGTAAGTTTCATTGTTCTAGAAATAGTAAGTAGTAATCCTCTAAACTATACCTATTATAGTTTACTAGTAAGCTCTGTAGTTGAATGACTGATCATGTTTGTACACCTTTGCTACCCAAAGGTATTGAAATGATTGGGAGAACTTTTATATCTACATACATATACATAATATATAACTAAGAGTTCAACGACACTCGGACAAACAACCGATACCCAATGTCCAACCCCAAACAAGGAACAGGAAGTAAAGCGAGTTATCAGTCCTAAGCCCTTTCAACCTTATTTGTATAACTATATCTATATATAGACATAATTTTGACAATATATAAGTTTAAAAGAGTTTTGTAAAACGATAAAAAGTTTATCATATCAAAAGAGTTTTAGCCATTTGAATGGTTATTGATGACTTGATGTCAGTTTATAAAATGATTTGAAACAGTTTGTTTGATAACACAGTTTTGAAGTCTAAGAAATCCTTTTGTTTGATAGTTATAAATGACATGTGATTGATACTATAACTATATTGTTTTCTACTTGTATTCCCCCCCTATAAAAGCATTTAAAATCATTAAAAGATAAGTTTAAGGGTATGAACTCACCTGTAGTGAGTGATTCGAATGAAAGATCGATATAGGATGCTAAGTATGCCAAGTGTAGTCTCGAGCACAAACGAATCCTATTAAGCATATAATGACACATATAGGTATATAATTAGTGTATATAACAACTAATCATGTATGGGAATAACCTTAGGTGCTAGCAAACACTTGTAATGAAGTGTTACAATCACATATGATTATATTAAAGGGTGTTCACGGCTACACTATAACTGTTTACGGCCATAGAATAGTTTACGACCATAGATGAAGTGTTTACGGCCCAAGGCTTGATCTCATGAAGGGTTTACGGCCAAGACTTGATCTCATGAAGGGTTTACGACCATGGGTTGAAGTGTTCACGACCACCATGATCTAATGAAGGGTTTACGGCCCAAAGAAGGGTTCACGGTCGTGAACTCTTGAAGAATTATGCTTAAAAGGTGTTTGTTTCATGGGGATTCAAGAGCTTCTAATGGATAACAGGTGTATGGAAAGGATACTTACTTAATGGAAGTCTTGAAGGTGTTCACGACCCAAGAACAAGTGTGTGTTCTTGGTGAAAAAATGATGATTTGAAGATCTAAACCAAAAGTGTGGAATTCATGGATGAAATCAAAGAGCTTCCCATGAATAAGAAGGACATCAAGTAAATATGGAAGAATCACTTACGATTTTGAAGAGAAAGGGGAGTATTCTTGATGATACTTGAGAGAGTTTTGAGACTGCTAGACTTGAAGATGGGTTCACGGCCAACATGAAGGAACACCATACATATGAAGAGGGGTTCACGGCCAACATGGGTTCACGGCCGTGAACCCTAGTTTGCGGTCGTGAACTCCTTGTGAAGGTGTTTCCGGCTCGATTGTAACTCAATGAACTCAAGTTAATACTTCCTAACACACAATCCTTTAGTGTACTAGGCTTAGAACTCTCAAACGGACCCTTAACAAAGCTAAAAGTTAACATAAACAAGTCTGATTTTTGATTGAATTGATTGTCTTTACAAGATAGAAATTTCGGGTTGTCACATCATCCCCCCGTTAAAGGGAATTTCGTCCCGAAAATAGAGTTTAGAAAAATACAGATAACTAAGGGAAAAGATGATGATATTTCAGTTTCATTTGATCCTCCCGCTCCCAAGTGAATTCAGGTCCTCGCTTGGCATTCCAGCGAACCTTCACTATCGAGATACGACTTTGCTTCGTTTGCTTGACCTCTCAGTCCATGATCTCTATTGGTTCTTCCATGAAGTTGAGGCTCTCGTTGATCTCGATTTCATCGAGTGGGATAACAAGAGTCTCGTCAGATATACACTTTTTCAGGTTCGAAACGTGGAAGGTAGGGTGTACCTTACTAAGTTCTCGAGGTAGTTTGAGTTTGTAAGCTACATGGCCGATTCTAGCAAGAATCTCAAAAGGCCCAATGTATCTTGGATTTAGCTTCCCACGCTTTCCGAAGCGTATCAAGCCCTTTCGGGGTGAGACCTTCAATAGAACACGGTCGCCAACCTGGAATTCCAAAGGTTTCCTTCTCTTATCTGCGTAGCTTTCCTGTCAGTCTCTAGAGGCTTTCAATCGTTCACGAATCTGAACGATCTTCTCTGTCGTTTCCCGAATAATTTATGGACCTATAAGAGTGCTGTTAGGAACTCGTCCTTTAGCTAACTGTGTGTTATCCACTTCAGCCCATCACAGAGGGGATCTGCACTTTCGGCCATAGAGGGCTTCAAATGGAGCAGCCTTTATGCTTGTGTGATAGTTGTTATTTTAGGAGAACTCGACAAGGGGTAAATGAGTATCCCATGCCTTCCCAAAATCTATCACACAGGCTCGCAACATATCTTCCAGAGTTTGTATGGTCCTCTCACTTTTTCTGTCGGCTTGCGGATGGTAGGCTGTACTCATGTCCAGCCTAGTTCCTAGGGAAGTTTGTAGCGATTTCCAGAATCTTGAAGTGAATCTACTATCTCTATCAGAGATAATGGATATGGGAACACCATGCAGTAGTTCAATCTCCCTAATGTAGGTTCTCATTAGTTTCTCCATCTTGTCAGTTTCTTTGATAGGCAGGAAGTGTGCGGACTTTGTTAACCTGTCTACGATCACCCAAATGGTATCGAGACCACCCTTTGTATTGGGCAACTTGGTTATGAAGTCCATTGTGATCCGTTCCCACTTCCACTGCGGTATCTTTGGTTGTTGTAGTAAACCTGAGGGTTTTTAGTTTTCGACCTAAATCTTGGGGCATGTAAGACACTTACTCACGAAGGTAGGAATCTTCGCTTTCATGTTAGTGATGGGTTTTGAGCATTCTAACACTTCCTAAGTGTACATGCAACCCTAATAACCTTCGATCTATGTTTGTCTAATTATCATGCAAAGTTGAATTCCAAGGTTATATTCCTATCTAGCATACATGGGGAACATTTTTAACTTGAATGAAAGATAGAATAACTTACCTTGTTGTTGATTATGATCCTTGAAACCTTGTGAGCCTAGCACCCCAAGTGTGATGCCTCAAATGCTTCACACAACACCAAATGCAAAGGAGTAAACTTTGAGAGAATCTTACACTTGCAAAATCGGCTCTAGCCCTCTTGATTCTTGTGTGCAACCGATTTTGGTGGAGCATGGGTTCTTTATATAGTGTTGACACATCTAGGGTTACACCATGTAAAACCTAATGTGTCATGACTCTTCATTTCCATGACCCATGGGTTTGTAACTCCCATGGAGCATCCATGGAGCATCCTATGGGTTTAACCCAACTTGATAATCCATGGAGCCTCTTAGCCCACTATACAAGTTATGCATAATTTACATAATCAACCCATATATTTAATTAGTTATCTTTTGATCACTTAATTAATTCTAAATTAATTCTTGATCAAACTAATTAAATAATATTATTAATATATTAGAACTTATAATATGTTAATAAACCATAAGTGTTATTTCTCTCATTTTAGTTTATCCAATTGCATGGTGCCATGCAACCCAAATGGACCATGCCGGGTCGGGTCAAGTACATACCAGAAATAGTTATGGACTTAGACACCTTATCCAACAGTCTCCCACTTGGATAAGTCAAATAACTATAACTGCAAGTATGACTTCAGGAACCGATCAGCAATCGTAGCTCTTTCAAGGTCTCTCGGAACTGAGAAGATGATGATACGCCATTTAAGATAAGTGATCATATAATCCTCTGTTCTAGATATCAGCCGGACAAATACATGGAACAATGTCTTACTTATTGTCCTGCAGTTTGTTTCTAGATTTCCGATTTGTTTGACAAAGAACTTAATTGAACACATCAACTTAGTTCTGACCGGGCCCGGTACATAGGTCAAAACAAAATCATCGAGGGGCCCAGATATCAGCTTCTAATCCAAGAAGGAACATATACACTTCGACTCATATGTTTGTTCTACTACTCATTGAATTATACACAAGAGCACGTTTTAGAACATCGAGTTACCAATGCGTTTTCGTACAACCAATACATAACCAACTCATAAGTAACAAATCATATCTCTAGGTTTGAAGACTCATATGATATTACCGTCTCACGATCACTTGAGATAAATTCCATGAAGTGATTCCAGTGAGAGTGGGTTGAGTCCAATGCTCAGAACTTATGAGCACTCAAGATTGTTGTAGCCATGTCCAACACCTTAAACCTCTGCAATCAATCATGACAGTCTTGATTCATACCTACTTCCGACATATGACCGACTGTGGAGGTTTGAATAATATGATATACCAAACATAATTATTCTGGAAGTCAAAACATGCAAAAGAAATATAGTAAACGATCGACAAGAGATAACAACACTTTACTCATAAATAAAACACCTTTTATTCATCATCTAATGTCAATTACACTTTACAAATTTCGAGGTTATCTAACTACTAAATCTAATATCATCCTTCAGCCCTATGCTCCGAGCATGCTGGAGATGCTTAACCTGAGTCAGTCCCTTCGTGAGGGGATCTGCTGGGTTCTCATCCGATGATACCCTCTTTGCCACGAGGAGTCCTTCTTCTATTCGATGTCTGATGAAATGGTATTTTCTGTCGATGTGTCTGGATCTCCCGTGATCCCTTGGTTCCTTGGCTAAGGCAACTGCACTTTCACTATCACAGAAAATTTCCGTTGGCTCTTCAATAGCTGGTACAACTCCAAGGTCTCCAATGAAGTTCTTCAGCCATATCGCCTCCTTTGCTGCCTCGCTAGCTGCTATATACTCTGATTCGCATGTTGAATCAGCCACTGTCTCTTGCTTGGAACTCTTCCAAGAAATTGCTCCTCCGTTTAAGGTAAAGACCCAGCCTGACTGAGAGCGGAAATTATCCCTATCAGTCTGAAAGCTAGCATCACTATACCCTACAACTCTCAAGTCTTCACTCCCACCGAGGGTAAGGACCCAGTCCTTAGTCCTCCGTAGGTACTTGAGGATATTCTTTACCGCAGTCCAGTGTGCCTTGCCAGGGTTCCCCTGATACCTGCTAACCATGCTCAAGGCAAAGGCTACATCAGGTCGAGTATACATCATAGCATACATGATCGATCCTACAGCCGAAGCATAAGGTATTCGACTCATTTCTGCTATCTCAACCTCAGTACTAGGGCTTTGTGTCTTACTCAATCTGGTGTTACTCTGGATGGGTAACTCTCCTTTCTTGGAGTCCTGCATGCCGAATCTCTTCAGCACCTTATCCAAGTAGGTACTCTGACTAAGTCCAATTAGTCTTTTACTCCGGTCTCTCAAGATCCTTATCCCCAGAATATAGGCAGCTTCTCCTAGGTCCTTCATAGAGAAACACTTCCCAAGCCAGGACTTAACTTCCTGCAGAGTTGGGATGTCATTTCCTATGAGTAGTATGTCATCCACATACAATACCAAAAAACTACCTATACTCCCACTAGCCTTGACATATACACAAGATTCATCTTCACTCCTAGAAAAGCCAAATTCTTTGACTTTCTCATCAAAGCAAAGATTCCATCTGCGAGGTGCTTGCTTTAACCCATAAATGGATTCTCTCAAGCTTACACACTCTATTAGGGTACTCTGTATTGACAAAACCCTCTGGCTGACTAATGTAAACATCCTCAGCCAACTTTCCATTAAGGAAAGCGGTTTTGACATCCATTTGCCATATTTCATAGTCATGAAATGCGGCTATGGCTAACAGAACCCTAATAGACTTAATCTTGGCCACTGGAGAAAAGGTCTCATCATAATCAACTCCCGGAGTTTGTGAGAAACCCTTTGCAACCAGTCGTGCCTTATAAGTGTGTACATTACCATCCATGTCGGTCTTCTTCTTGAAGATCCATTTGCACCCTACAGTCTTACGACCTGGTACATTCTCAACCAAGTTCCAAACTTGATTGTCATACATGGACTGTATCTCGCTGTCCATTGCCTCTTTCCACTTGGTCGACTCAGGGCCTGCCATGGCTTCCGCGTAACTGTTAGGTTCATCCAGACCTATCAGTGTCTCATCACTGATAAGTGTATCACCTTCCGCAGTAATATGGAATCCATAGTAATGCTCAGGTGCATTCCTAACCCTTGTGGAACGCCTTAGAGGTACAGACTTGTCAATTGGCTCAACAGGAGTTTCCTCCTCAAGTTGAGTACTAGGGTTTGAAGTTCCTTCACCACTTGACTCTTGAATTTCTTCAAGGTCAACTTGCCTCCCACTGTCTCCTTGGCTTATGAACTCTCTCTCTCGAAAGACAGCCCTCCTAGCTACAAAGACCACATTCTCACTAGGTCTGTAGAAGAGGTAACCAAAGGATTGTTGTGGGTAGCCGATGAAAATACACCTCTCGCTTCGAGGTTCGAGCTTATCATGAGTCTCGCGTCTCACGAAGCCTCGCAACCCTAAATCTTGATGTGGTCTAGTTTGGATACTTTACCAGTCCACATCTCATGAGGAGTTTTGGCAACTTTCTTTGTAGGGACTAGATTAAGGATATGGGCGGCAGTCTCTAAGGCATACCCCCAAAATGAGATTGGTAGCGAAGCTCGACTCATCATGGAACGAACCATATCCAACAAGGTTCGATTACGCCTCTCAGCTACACCGTTCAACTGCGGTGTCCTGGGAGGTGTCAATTGTGAGACAATCCCACATTCCCTAAGATAGTCGAGGAACTCTGAACTAAGATACTCACCACCTCGATCGGATCGAAGCATCTTAATGTTCCTGCCCAATTGATTCTCGACTTCCTGTTTAAATTCTTTAAACCTTTCAAAAGTGTCTGACTTATGCTTGATTAAGTAGACATATCCATATCTACTGTAATCATCAGTAAAAGTCAAATAATAACGATTAGCATCCCTTGTGGTATGTTTGAAGGGTCCACACACATCCGTGTGTATAAGATCCAACAAACCTTCACCCCTCTCACAAGAACCTGTGAAGGGTGACTTTGTCATTTTTCCAAGTAAGCATGATTCGCAACTATCATCTGACTTTAGGTCAAATGACTCCAAGACTCCATCCTTTTGGAGTTGGCCTATGCGTTTCTTGCTTATATGTCCAAGACGACAACGCCATAATGATGCTTTATCCAAGTTATTATTATTAACAGAATCAATACACAATACATTATTTCCTAAGTTATCAACCACAGATACAGGTTCATACACGCCATCACAAGGTAATGCTTTAAAATAAAGAACATTATTAAAGAAAGCATTAATCGAACCAACTTCATTATCAAATGAAAAGGTGAAACCTTGTTTATACAATGCATGAAAGGAAATAATGTTTCTTGCCATTTCTAGCGAATAACAACACTTATTCAAATCTAAACTAAACCCACTACTTAGCGATAAAGTATAAACTCCAATCTTGGTGACAGGTAAAGCTTTCCTATTCCCCATGATTAAGTTTATTCTTCCATGCTCCACATTCTCACTTCTTCTTAGTCCCTGCAAATCAGAACAGATATGAATACCACAACCGGTATCAAGGACCCAAGAGTTAGAATGGGGTGAGTTATTAGATAAGATAGTGTAAATACATGCATGGTTGGGTTTAACTTTCCCATCCTTCACATCTTGCTGGTACTTTGGGCAGTTCCGCTTCCAATGTGACTTTTCATGGCAATAGAAGCATTCATCCTCTTTAGGGTCAGAAGAAGGAGTGACGAAACCTTTCTTGGTTCCACTTGAAGAAGAGCCATCAAGGGTTCTAGCCTTGGTACCCTTCGAAGAGCCCTTCCTCTTCTTCCCTCGACTTTTCCCGATTGCCAAAACCGGGGCGGAGTTTGGAGTAGGAGTGTTAACAACTGACTTACCCTTAAGACCTGTTTCTGCAGTCTTGAGGAGTCCCTGAAGTTTGCTGAGTGTGACCTCTTCCTTATTCATGTGATATGTCATGCGGAATTGATCATAGCACGATGGTAAGGAGTGCAAAATGATATCTATTGCAAGCTCCTCAGGGAAGTTCACATTAAGCTTCAACAACCGATCCACATACCTTTGCATTTTCTGCATGTGGCTCGTGACAGATTCCCCGTCCTTCATCATAGTTGTTATGATAGAGCATATGATTTCATACCTCTCTTGTCGTGCACTTTGATGGTATCTTTCCATCAAATCTTGGTGCATTTCAAAAGGGTAGAAGTCCTCATAGGACTTTTGGAGTTCCGCTGTCATGGTGGCCAACATGATGCATGCCACTTTTGTAGCATCCCTTTTATGTGCCCGGAAGTCAGCGATCTCCTGGGGAGTTGCAGTGGTCTCATCAATCTCCTTAAGCTCCTTGTCAAGGACATATTCTTTGTCCTCGTAGCGGGTAATCATCCTGATGTTTCTGATCCATTCATTGAAGTTGGATCCATCAAAAGTGACTTTCCCACACAAGTTCATAACGGTAAAGGAGCCATTAGGATTAGAGCCAGAAGCAGCATTGTTTGAAGACATCTGAAAGAAGAGAACAAGATGAGTTTAGATATTAAGAGAGTCCTTAATAAAATACCCAAATGTAATATTAAGGCTAGGATCCAATCACAATATATTATAACTTAGAAGAGGTATGTCGTAATCCAAGCTATAACATATTTGAAAGGTAGGTGAATGACGATTCACCAATTTCCACCATGAAAAACGAAATATAGATATTAGGTTTTTAATTGGTTCTTAGAAATTCCTAGATTCTTTTGAGATTCAATGAATTTTTTTTTCCAAAGGCATGTTTCAATCTCGAGTGTGCCCTCCAAGTTTTGTGACTGGGATACCGAGGATCACAAAACGAGGTGTGAAGTAACCATGCAAATCACTTGGTACCCTTAAAGTTTATCACTCAATCGATGTGCCGGTAAACCAAACACGCTCCACCGATACTATGATAAACCTTAAGTCACCCTTTACCTACCTTGTTAAGTCCAAGTTAGTGTGCCGGTTAACCACACACGCTCCACCAACGACTTAAACAAAGTGTAAAGTGTAATTTCATGGATTAGCACCTTATTCACAATTTCTTAAAGTAACTAAGATTGGGAATTTAATAAAAGCATTTAGTTACTTTATAATATTCATCATACTTTTAATGAGAATTTATAAGTCCTTGTCTTACCCGTTCGGCTAAAGACCCTCCACCGATTAAGGAAGCGGTGGGTGAGAGTGGACACCCATTAAGTTGCCATTTTATAGGCAACAACCTTATACCCCTCTTATAGACCGGCTTCGTGAATGAGGCGTACTAGCGGTAAGACGACTTGATCTTATACATATATATATTAGTAACTTATAATATTATAAAGTATAAGGGTTGAATTTTAACTTTTAAAATTCTAAGGGTTGGAACTAAAGTTTTAATCAAGACTTTACTTGTTCCAAAACTTGAGGGCAAGTTTTGTAAACTTCAAAAACTTTTCATTTCTTATAACTTATGAATTAATTGAGTAATAAAAATGAAGACTCTTCATTTTTATAACTCTTGTGTTCTTTTAATGGCTTTAATAAAAGTGAGACTTTTGGTTTTCCATAACTTGAGAACAAGTTATGGACTCCATTAAAACACATTATGATCATGAATTAAACTTCCATGAAGGTTACAAACAATTCCTATGATCATCTAATCTTCATAAGTTCAAGAACATGAATATGAACACTTTCAAGAATCAAAAATTACACTTAAAAAAAAACTTGTAATTTTGATAATTGCCATTGTAAATGGATTAGCATAAACATTACACCATTTAAAACAAGTTTTAAAACATCAAAACAGTTTAGGGTAATGTTTCTAGTCCATTTCCAGCAACAAATGTGCAAACTTTCATACGAGTAGAAAACAGAAAAACGATTTTTTTCAAGCAGTTTGCACAAAAAAAAAACAACAAACAAACCTACGCTCTGATACCACTGATGGGTTTTGAGCATTCTAACACTTCCTAAGTGTACATGCAACCCTAATAACCTTGGATCCATGTTTGTCTAATTATCATGCAAAGTTGAATTCCAAGGTTATATTCCTATCTAGCATACATGGGGAACATTTTTAACTTGAATGAAAGATAGAATAACTTACCTTGTTGTTGATTATGATCCTTGAAACCTTGTAAGCCTAGCACCCCAAGTGTGATGCCTCAAATGCTTCACACAACACCAAATGTAAAGGAGTAAACTTTGAGAGAATCTTACACTTGCAAAATCGGCTCTAGCCCTCTTGATTCTTGTGTGCAACCGATTTTGGTGGTGCATGGGTTCTTTATATAGTGTTGACACATCTAGGGTTACACCATGTAAATCCTAATGTGTCATGACTCTTCATTTCCATGACCCATGGGTTTGTAACTCCCATGGAGCATCCATGGAGCATCCTATGGGTTTAACCCAACTTGATAATCCATGGAGCCTCTTAGCCCACTATACAAGTTATGCATAATTTACATAATCAACCCATATATTTAATTAGTTATCTTTTGATCACTTAATTAATTCTAAATTAATTCTTGATCAAACTAATTAAATAATATTATTAATATATTAGAAC
This sequence comes from Lactuca virosa, assembly GCF_052849685.1. Taxonomy (NCBI): domain Eukaryota; kingdom Viridiplantae; phylum Streptophyta; class Magnoliopsida; order Asterales; family Asteraceae; genus Lactuca; species Lactuca virosa. The sequence continues at coordinate 134,427,104 of NC_136428.1, read as the reverse complement.
TTATAATATATTAATAAACCATAAGTGTTATTTCTCTCATTTTAGTTTATCCAATTGCATGGTGCCATGCAACCCAAATGGACCATGCCGGGTCGGGTCAAGTACATACCAGAAATAGTTATGGACTTAGACACCTTATCCAACAGTTAGGCCACCAGTATAACCTTTTGAGATCTAGATACATCTTATCTGAACCTGGGTGGACGAAATATTGAGTGTTGTGCGCTTCGGTCATGACCAAGTCTCTGAAACCACCGTGCCTCGGTGTCCAGATCCGATCCATGAGATACAAGGCTCTGCCACCTTTGACTTCCATGTTTTTATCCATCCCTCTCAGAGATTCACCCGCCACATTTTCAGGTTTCAAGGCTTCTAGCTCAGCCTCCTTAATTTGTGTGGACAGTTGTGAATGGATAGTCATAGTCAATGATTTGACTCTACGACCAGAATATTCTTTCCGACTTAGGGCGTTAGCTACTACGTTGGCTTTACCCGGATGATAACGAATTTCGCATTCATAGTCATTGAGTAGTTCGACCCACCGTCGTTGTCTCATATTGAGCTCCTTCTGGTTGAATATATGTTGAAGGCTCTTGTGGTCTGTAAAGATAGTGTTTTTTGTACCATACAGGTAGTGTCTCCAGATCTTTAGAGCAAATACCACTGCTCCTAACTCAAGATCATGTGTGGTGTAGTTGACTTCGTGTGTCTTTAGCTGTCTTGAGGCATAGGCGATGACCGTTCCTCATTGTATAAGAACACAACTAAGCCCTTGGTTGGATGCATCGCAAAAAACCACGAAGTCTTCTATCCCTTCTGGGAGGGATAGTATCGGTGCGCCGCATGAGGCTCGCTTCAGTGTTTGGAACGCCTTCTCTTGTTTCTCTTCCCAGTCAAAGGTCACACCTTTCTGGGTCAATGTAGTAAGCGGTTTTGCGGTCCTAGAGAAGTTCTGAATAAACCTGCGATAGTAGCCAGCGAGACCTAGAAATTGACGAATTTCAGTTGGCATCTTTGGAGCTGACCAGTTCTCAATGGCCTTTATTTTGGAATGGTCCACATGAATTCCTGCTTCGCTAACCACGAGGCCCAAGAATTCGACTCTTCGAATCCAAAATTCGCACTTAGAGAACTTCGCGTAGAGTTTCTCTGATTGTAGTGTTTCTAAGACCTGACGTAGATGTTGACTATGCTCCTCCTTACTTCGAGAGTAGATAAGTATGTCATCGATGAATACAATGACGAATTGATCCAAGTAAGGACGGCACACCCTATTCATTAAGTCCATGAATACTGTGGGCGCATTCGTCAATCCGAATGGCATCACTACAAACTCATAGTGTCCATAACGAGTTCGGAAGGCTGTCTTGGGAACATCTTCCTCTAACACTCGTAACTGGTGATACTCGGATCTCAGATCAATCTTTGAAAAGTAATTCTCCCCTTGCAGTTGGTCGAATAAATCGTCTATGCCAGGTAGAGGGTATCTGTTTTTGACAGTAAGCTTGTTTAGTTCTTTGCAGTCGATGTACATACAGAACGATCCGTCTTTCTTCTTCACGAACAATACTGGTGCTCCCCAGGGTGAGAAGATTGGTCTAATAAAGCCCTTGTTGAGCAGTTCGTTAAATTGACCGGATAGCTCCTGCATCTCAGCTGGTGCTAGACGATAGGGCAATTTGGCTACTGGGGTAGCCCCTGGAACTAATTCGATTCTGAACTCGACTTGAGGTTGTGGTGGTAATCCTGGTAGTTCTTCTGGGAAGATGTCGGGAAAGTCGCGTACTTCTGGGATGTTCTTTATGTCTTTCGTCTCTTGGCTCATATCGACTACATGAGCAAGAACTGCATGACATTCCTTTCGTAAGTACTGCTGGGCTTATATACTCGAGATGATACGAAGGTTCGTGTCGGGTTTGTCGCCATAGATAACTAGAGTTTCGTTAGACGGTAGATTAAGACGAACGGCCTTTTCATAACACATGATGTGAGCACGATGAAGACTCAACAAATCCATGCTGGTAATTACGTCGAAAGTTTTAATTGAGACATGCATGAGCTCGATTGGAAATGAATGGCTATCTAGAGTTAGGGTACAACCTATGTATATACAGCTAGCGTTCTCAGTCTTTCCGTTAGCCATTTCTACAGTGAACGGTTCTTTCAGTCCGCGTGATTATTGTTTAAGTAAGTGTGCAAATTTTTGGTTCACGAAACTCCTCTCCGCTCCACTATCAAATAGTATGTATGCATAAGAGTTATCAAGGAAAAACATACAAGTGACCACTGTAGGGTCTGTCACCGCTTCCTCGTGGCCTATAGCCAAAACTCTTCCCACTCCACCAGCATTTCCTGCCTTCGGGCAGTTCCTCTTGAAGTGACCCACCTCGCCACATCCGTATCAAGCCTGGCCCACACCAACGTCAGGGACCTGTGTGATTGGCCTAGCCGGAGATTTGCAGAAACGGGTAGTGTGCCCTTTCCTGTTGCAGTTAGAGCACTATATTTCCCAACAGGGTCCGTTGTGGTGGAAGCCGCACTTGTTGCACTTGGGCAAGCTTCCAGCATACTATTTCATTGGCGCAGTGGCAACATGTGCTATCGTGGCATGAACAGCCACGACCTGCTGCTTCTTGGCAGAGTTCTGCGCCGCGTTGTTCTTCTTCTTGTTGTACCAAAACTTCCGCTTGTTGTCAGCGGATTTGGATGCTTCTGGGATGGCAAGGGTTGTTGTTGTAGGTGTGCAGACTTGGTGATCGATGAGCTGCTGTGCCAATCGTTTGGCATTGTCGGAGGTAGTTGGGCTTGAAGCTAAGACATTCCCCTGAAATGGAGTTACCAGCCCCGAAATATACCTCTCAACCTTCTTTCCCTCAGTAGGGACCATTCCTGGACATAGACCCACCAGATCACTAAACCTTGCGGTGTAGGCAACTATGTCGGATCCCTTCATGGTTGGGCTCCAGAGTTCTTGTTCAAGCTTCTGAACCTCGCCCCTCGGGCAGTATTCTTCAATCATGAGCTCCTTCAGAGCTTCGCAGCCCATTGCATTAGCCACTATCAGGGTAAGTGACTTGACATGGCTATTCCACCATGTCAGGGCTCTGTCCGCGAAGGTGCAAGTAGCAAATAATACTTTGCTTCCTTCCGGACAGGAGCAGATCTCGAAGATCGACTCAGTATTTTCGAACCATTGCGAGAGAGCAATAATCCCACCGCTGCCATTGAATGCTCTGGGTTTGCAGTTGGTGAAGTCTTTGCACGAACACTCCCTAGGGTGCCCGTGACTACCACCTTGGGTGGATTTTACAGTCGTCCCACCTTGGGTGGATTTTGCCGTAACAGCTGCAACCACTGCAACTTGGATAGCTGTTGGATCGTATTGTGGAGGAGGTAGTGGTGATTGAATTGGAGTTATCGGAGGATTACGTCTCGCTGATCGACGTGGATGAATCTTTCAACTAAAAGTTTACAAAGATGAAGATATTGGTAAGCATTAAATAGTGAGAATAATGAGAGTGACCCATGGACTAAATCACCATAGGCTAACAAATAGATGAGGGTATGATTGTAATGGAGATCTAACAATAGGAGGATGAAAGCATTTGGGTAAAGATTTCCCATGAGATTAGATGTCTGTCAATATCACTGGCATTAAAGATGTAACAAGTTCAGGAAAAATGACCTAGGAGTAGGTCTTACATCAAACTAGAATGAGAAAATTTTGACAGCATAAAGACCTAACAGATTGAAAGTCCGAGGTCTTCAAAAAAGCGGGAAATTAATACTAGATTCTATACATAGACCTAATTATATCCAAAAGACAGAGTAAAGTAGACTCTACTTGCGACGAGAACCGCTCGGATGAGCCTTAGATTCTGCCAGATGACGCTCCATTTCCAGCATGCGCCTTTCAAACATTGTCTGACGTGCTTGAAGTTCCCTGACTTCAGCTTGGGTCGCAGTAAGTTCTCTCCGCAGGACCTCATTGTGGTTCAGAGTTCTCCCATGAGCAGCTTGTAGATGGTGAATGCGGACTGTATTGACTCCCGCATCGGCATCAACTTCCATGACTCGGTTGATGGCTGCCCTACCCTGCTCGTCATTTCGAGCAACCCTGCTAACCGGAATGGGTAGGATTCTGTCTGTTGAGCCTCCCTCGCTCAGATTGTAGAAGCTTCGATCTCCGTTGTAGGGTGCGGGTTGACCCTGCTCTTGATTCCATATGTTCAAGTTCATTGCCCACAGAGGTGTTGGGCCTTGAAATCCTGGTCTAGGATTAGGATTTGGGATTCGAGCTACCAGGGGTAGATCATTGACTTCCGGCTTGGAGTCAGAATCTTCCAGAAGATTCTATGCAAAATCATCGTCTAAGGGAATTTCAGGATTCTCTTCTGGCTCTGCATCGAGCCATCCTCCAGTTCCTTGGTTGGGAAAGTACGGGTCTCCGGGATGATGAAATACAACCATGATAACTACGCGAGAAAAGGGATATAAGATACATATGATAGACGTACTATTTAAGATAATTATAGGATGATCCTTACCAGTTACTTTAATACTTGCGTAGTGCATACCAGTCATATGTAACCAAGATAGAATAGAACTTCGAATAAGTGACCCTAACTCTAAGTCCACAACCAAACAAGGAACAGGAAGTAAAGCAAAGATCACAGATTCTAAGTCGATAACACCCTAGTCACATATAACCTTAGCGTACCCACTCAGCAACTATTGACCTGCTAATAAAGACCTTTTAGTTTTCACATAAGTAATTATAGTAACACAAAATACTCCTATATTATTTTAAGTTTATGTTATGTTCAAAGGTTTTCATTATAGTAATCTTGGTAAGTTTTTAGACTTGCTGCAACACCACAACCATTCCTAGGCACATGTTAATCACTTCTCGGAAAGATATAGTTGATCAGGCTATATCACTCCCATAACTGATTATATGTACCCAGACCTACTTGTGTTGTCCAACAACCGCAATACTTTTGTTCTGTTCTAGTATAACACTGATCCTAGTATGAATGCTTGTATGAAAACTTTACTAAAATGTTTTATTATTTTAAAAGTATTAACTCTTGGTCAGAGTGTTTTAATCCCGATGTGTTTATAGTTGTATATCTTTTATAGGTTGATATACTCAATTCACTATAAACAAGGCTCTGATACCAATCTGTCACACCCCCAAACCAGAATGACGGAAACATTAGGGGGCGGAGGACGTCATGTACAGTATCATAACAATGCACAATAGTAAAACAAGCAACAACATCATCCATTGCATTAATAGTATAATATAATACAAGTGTGTTCTGTGTAAAGTTTGAAATACACCAAATATTGATATATCAAAATAAAAGACGAGTCTTGAATATGCACCGTCTTCTCAAAACCTGGTCCACTGTACCTGTCTACAGGTGACCTCAGATTACAAGTTATTTTGAAAGAGTAGATAAGCATTTAAGGTGGTGAGTTCATAAGTATTTTAGTGTCAAATGTTTGAATAAGTTTGATGAAAGTGTTTGTAAGTGTTTAATGTATAGTTTGTAAGTGCTTGATGAAAATGTTTGTATAATTCCTAGAAAATCCTATATTTTCTACTAAATTGGAAAGCAGTCTTCTACCAAGACCCGACTGTTTTGTATGTTTGTTCTTTTGTAAAAGTGAGTGTTTTTCCCAAGTATATGACTATCCTTTACCAGAAAATAGTTTACATTACCTTTTATGTGAGAAGATCACTATATGAATGTAATGGGAAAATGAAGATGTACAGTGCTATTGTATAAAATAAATACAGATGTACTAACTACCTTAAAACCAATAAGTTTAAATTAAAATAAAATGTGATGAGGTTATAACCATGCTCGATTGACTAGTGTAAAACACCACGATCAAAAGACGTCGAAATGGTATGACATTTGTCACCCGTAGACCTGCAGGTCCCACTGTAGCTAGCAGTAAGGTGTAGGATGGTCAATCTCGTATAGATCTATACACAAACTCACGCTCTCTCTCCAGGAGACTCTAGTTACAAAATGTGACACAACAGTATATTGTCATGCCATGAAGTAGTGGCTCACATAATGTTATCTTGTTCTTGTATTAGTGTAGTACGTTCCTTCTGTTCTAGTGTATAGTATGTTCCTTCTGTTCTTGTTATATTATGTTCCTTCTTGGTCTTGTTATAGTATGTTTGAACTGACTCATGTTTGAACTGACTCTTGTAAGTTTCATTTTTCTAGAAATAATAAGTAGTAATCCTCTAAACTATACCTATTATATTTTACTAGTAAGCTCTGTAGTTGAATGACTGATCATGTTTGTACACCTTTGCTACCCAAAGGTATTGAACTGAGTGGGAGAACTTTTATATCAACATACATATACATAGTATATAACCAAGAGTTAAATGACACTCGGACAAACAACTGATACCCTATGTCCACAACCAAACAAGGAACAAGAAGTAAAGCGAGTTATCAGTCCTAAGCCCTTTCATCCTTATTTATATAACTATATCTATATAAAGACATAATTTTGACAATATATAAGTTTAAAAGAGTTTTGTAAAACGATAAAGAGTTTATCATATAAAAAGAGTTTTAACCATTTGAATGGTTATTGATGACTTGATGTCAGTTTATAAAATGATTTGAAACAGTTTGTTTGATAACACAGTTTTGAAGTCTAAGAAATCCTTTTGTTTGATAGTTATAAGTTACATGTGATTGATACTATAACTATATTGTTTTCTACTTGTATTCTGCCCCCCTTAAAAGCATTTAAAATCATTAAAAGATAAGTTTATGGGTATGAACTCACATGTAGTGAGTGATTCGAATGAAAGATCGATATATGATGCTAAGTATGCCAAGTGAAGTCTCGAGCACAAACGGATCCTATTAAGCATATAATGACACATATAGGTATAGAATTAGTGTATATAAGAACTAATCATGTAAGGGAATAACCTTAGGTGTTAGGAAACACTTGTAATGAAGTGTTACAATCACATATGATTGTATGAAAGGGTGTTCACGGCCACACTATAAGTGTTTACGGCCATAGAAGAGTTTACGGCCACACATGAAGTGTTTATGGCCCAAGGCTTGATCTCATGAAGGGTTTACGGCCAAGACTTGCTCTCATGAAGGGTTTACGGCCATGGGTTGAAGGGTTCACGGCCCAATGAAGGGTTCACGGCCGTGAACTCTTGAAGAATCATGCTTATAAGGTGTTTGTTTCATGGGGATTTAAGAGCTTCTAATGGATAACAAGTGTATGGAAAGGCTAATTACTTAATGGAAGTCTTGAAGGTGTTCACGGCCCAAGAACAAGTGTGTGTTCTTGGTGTTCTTGGTGAAAAATGATGATTTGAAGATCTAAACCAAAAGTGTGGAATTCATGGATGAAATCAAAGAGCTTCCCGTGAATAAGAAGGACATCAAGTAAATATGGAAGAATCACTTACGATTTTGAAGAGAAAATGAGAGTGTTCTTGATGATACTTGAGAGCGTTTTGAGAGTTCTAGACTTGAAGATGTGAGAAATGAAGAAATAATGAAGGAACACCATACATATGAGGAGGGGTTCACGACCAACATGGGTTCTCGGCCGTTAACCCTAGTTTGCGGCCGTGAACTCCTTGTGAAGGTGTTTCCGACTCGATTGTAACTCGATGAACTCAAGTTAATGCTTCCTAACACACAATCCTTGATTGAATTGATTAGCTTTACAAAGTTAAAAGTTAAAAGTTAACAGAAACAAGTCTGACTTTTGATTGAATTGATTAGCTTTACAAGATAGAAATTTCGGGTTGTCACACTTGATCATGCCCATCAATGGTGAGATAACTGTCATCCTCAAACAGACATCTCAGATCGGAGCACTTAGCCACCACATTGGCCTTCCCGGGATGATATAAAATCTCACGGTCATAATATTTTACCACATCTAACCATCTCCTCGGTCTCATATTCATATTCTGCTGATCCATCAAATATTTCAAACTCTTGTGATCGGTGAAGATGTTGCATCGGACCCCATATAAATAATGCTTCCAAATCTTTAGGGAAAAACACCACCGCCCCCAATTCCAAGTCATTAGTGGGGTAATTCGCCTGGTGAGGCTTCATCTGCCTCGAGGCGTACATAATCATATGTCCCCTCTGCATCAGGACAGCACCCAAACCCAAAATAGAAGCGTCAGAATATACTACAAAGTCATCCAATCCCTCGAGTAACTCCAGAATCAGGGCCTCGCATAATTTCTGTCTCAAGGTCTCAAATGCCAATTGATGATCCGTACCCCACCGAAAGGTTACACTTTTCTTGGTCAAGCGAGTCAACAGTACTGCAATCTTGGAGAAATCTTGGTCGGATCCACCAAGATACCCTCTTGGTTAATGATGTGCCCCAGAAACTACACCTCACGTAACCAAAACTCGCATTTGGAGAATCTGGCATATAGCCTCTCCCTCCTCAAGGTTTCCAACACCTCCCTCAAATGCTGCTCGTGCTACTCCTTGGTCTTAGAATAGACCAAGATATCATCAATGAAAACTATCACAAACCGATCCAGCATCGGCCTGCAAACCCGGTTCATGAGATCCGTGAATGTTGTTGGGGAATTGGTGAGCCCGAATGGCATCACCACATACTCTTAATGACCATAACAAGTTCGGAAGGACGTCTTAGGTATATCCTCATCCCTGATCCTCATATGATGATACCCCGACCGAAGATCGATCTTGGCAAACCAAGATGCACCCTGAAGCTGATCAAATAAATCATCGGTCCTCAGAAGCGGGAAATGGTTCTTCACCATCAGCTTTTTCAGCTCCCGATAATCAATCCACATCCTGTGTGACCCATCTTTCTTCTTCGCGAAAAGAATCAATGCTCCCCGCGGGGAACTGCTCGGACGAATAAGTCCCTTGTCTAGCAGCTCCTGAAGTTCCATAGACAACTCCTGCATCTCAGGTGGAGCAAGACGATACGGCGCCTTGGCTATCGGAGCCGCACCGGACATAAAATAAATCCAAAACTCTACCTGCCTCTTGGGAGGCACCCCAGGCAACTCTTCTGGAAAAACATCAGAAAAATCTCGCACAATAGCCACCCCGCTCAAATCTGTCGTGGTCTCCGCCCTCCAGTCTGAGAAATAAGCCAGAAACCCAGAACAACCCTGCTAAAAAGTCTCCTAGCTCTCGCAGCCGAACAGAGAGTTGGCCCATGTGAGGCTCTCTCTCCATGAATAACCAATTCTCCCCCACTTAGGATTCGAACTCTCACCAACTGCTGCTCGCAATCTATCACGGGCCCATTGGGCCCCAACCAATCCATCCTGATGATTACTTTCAATCCTCTCAAAGGAATCGGTACCAAATCAATAGGAAACCTCTCATCGAACATATTCAGGACATTCCTACGAAATACCCTCGCAGCGCTCACGGTACGGTCATCCGCAATCTCCACCTCGAGTGGGGAATCCAAAGTCCCCGGAGCATCTCGAAACTTCTTGCTGAGTGCAAGAGATACAAATGATCGGGTAGCCCCTGAATCAAAGAGGACATGAGCCGACAATCCATTGATCGAAAAGGTCCAAAAACAATATCATAATAACATGAGCATAAAGATAAAATAAATAAGACATAAATAGATCACATACCAGTCACGACGTCTGGCGCTGCTCGGGTCTCCTATGTAGTCAGCTGAATTGTGCGGCTCTTCACCGTAGGAGTCTCCGCCTTGACCGGGAAGCAATCAATAATCCTCATTGTGGCGGGCACAGGCACCGCCACTGCTCCTCCCGTCATCCTCGGAGAATCTGACTTTTTATGGCCGGTCTGGTTGAAGTGAAAAGAAATCAAGCCCCTCTTGGGGCAATCCATGCTCATGTGACCCGGTTGGCCTGTAACAACCGTGTTTCTGGGCTAAGCATTAAAGACGATATAATAGTCTAGGTGAACTATTGTAACGTGTTTTGAAGTAATAAGAATGAATTATGTGTTTTATACTTAATTATTATGATATAATAAATTAAGGATAAAAATAAGCGTCGAAAGTAAAATTTTAGATAAAGCCGATATCTATGAAGAAAGTTGTAGTGGTTGAAACAAAGATTTCAGAGATATAAAGAATACCGAAATCCGAGTTATAACGAAGAAGTTATGACCTATCGAAGTTTCGCGACAGAACCGGCATGACGCTGTGTGACGTAAAAAGTGAATTTACGATAAAATGCTTTTTAGCATTAGTGATCTAAACAAAATTCGTAGTGTTCGTTAAACCGAGAGCGTGCAAAAAAAGAACGCCCAAATCTGACTTCGTATGAGGAAGTTATGATTTTTCTAAGTTTCAGCTTAGCAGTATGCAGCCCGAAACTCGAATTTTAGATCAATTGATTTTTAGCCGAAACAACCTAAAGGAGAATCGAAGATCTTTTTGACAGTAGTTCAACGATAAAAAGATAGACGAAAACGGACGTCGGATGAAGAAGTTATGAATTTTTAACGGACTTTTCCTGTCCCGACCTGTTAAAAATATAACTTTAAAAATAAAGTCAAAATTAGCCGACAGTGTCACACCCCAAAACCGGAACGGCGGAAACGTTCTGGGGTGAAGGACGTCATGTCAAGTATCACAACATATGCAGTATAGTAAATCAAAGTAATATCAAAAGTAATAGTAATAATTTTACATAGATTACATTTAACAACAATATCAAAAGTAGATATAGGAAATAACATAAGCTGCAGCTTGGTACTAGGCTGACTTCGCAAAAGCTCCCGGAGTGTACCTGTCTACTGATGACCTGAGAATACAAGTTATTTTGAAAGTGAGTATCAACATTTTAATGTTGGTGAGTTCATAAGTATTTAATGACATTGGTATAAATACATGTTTTTCTTCAAAATAAACTCACTAGATAATGGTGATTTGAGTTTACAGAGTATTAGAATTCTTTCCAGAAAATCCTATATTTTCTAATAAAAGTAGCCTTCTACCAAGACCCAATTGTTTTATGTTTAAGGAGTAATTTCCCCCAAAGGTAACTATTATTATCAAAATATAGTTTATACTTTAAGGAATATGTGAGAAGATCACAAGTAAAAGTAATAGGGAAAATACTATTTTACCTCAGCAGTAACGCTGCTGACTAAAAGTGAATAAAACATAGACTCCAGGTGGTATCGAATGAACCATACGCCTCGGAGAGTCTAAAGGAATGAAGTATAGACTCCAGGCGGTATTAAGTGAACAATACGCCTCGGAGAGTCTAAGTGAATGAAATACAGACTCCAGGCGGTATTAAGTGAACAATACGCCTCGGAGAGTCTAAGTGAATGAAATACAGACTCCAGGTAGTATTAAATGGACAATACACCTCGGGGAGTCTAAAGTAACCTTTAATCCTAAGTAGGTTAGTTTAAAGGTTTAAAATGTGGCCTAGTGTATAACTAGGAAAATATATTATGATGGTTTCATATGTAGAAAATACCGTGATAATACTTATTAACTTAAAGCCTTGAATTAAAAGGTAATTGTAAAGATACTCGTAACCTTAGTCCTTCAAACCCTACTTATATAACTATATCTATATAGACATGATTCTATCAAGAATATAAGTTTAAAAGACTTTGATAAAAGCTTGGTAATTTGAAAGAGATTTTGGTACTTTAAAAGAGATTTGAAAACAAAATTTGGAAACCTTTAGCTAGATAAAACAGTTTAATACGCATAAATCTTTTTGCTATACAGTTATTAATCACATATGGTTGATATAATAACTTTGTAGTTCAACTTGTATCCCCCCCCATAAAAGCATTTAAAATCATTTAAAAGGGTTGATTAAGGGGTATGAACTCACCTGAAGTGGGTGATTTCGATGAACGGGTGGTATAGGATGCTAAGTGTCAAGTGAGGACTTGAACACACACGCGGATCCTATTAAGCATGCAATTATACATTTATGTATCTAATTAGTCATTAAATAACTAATTAAGCAAGTAAAGACACTCAATTACATGAAAACACTTTGTTTCAAGTGCTAGGAGTGCTAAAGGTTGCATCTTAAGAGAGTATGGCCTCACATTGGAGTTTACTCCCCATATGGTAGCGCCATATGGGTTTACGGTTCTGGGACCATTTCCCCAATGAGCTTACGGCCGTAAACTCATGGCAATGGTGTCATTGGGTGTTTTAAGGTCCTACACCACACAAGGAAGTAAGCTAGAATCGAATCCAAGGCTTAGGAAGTGACTAGGGCTCGAAATGGTCCTTTGTTGCAGTTTACGGTCCTTGGACCACTCCTTGGGAGTTTACGGTCGTAAACCCATGAGTTTACGGCCGTAAACTCATGGTTACCCAACCATTCCGTGTTTTGGTGTTTCTAGCTCATGCATGCAAGGTTCTAGTCCTTTATTCAAGCCATAGAAGGTGTTAGGGGCACCTAAACCCCATTTGGGGGTGTTTACGGTTTTGGGAGATCCCCAAACCGTAAACACATATGTTCTTGGGGATTTTGATGATTTTCCCATGGATTAACAAGTATACTATGCAAATAACTAGCTAGGAGGAGTATACTTACTTATATGAGGCTTGTAAGAGTGTTTAGGACCCAAAAACACTAGTGTGTGTTCTTGGTGTTTTGAAGAACACTTGAAGATCTAAGAAAAGATGAAGAATCCATGGATGAAATGATGTAAAAACACTACATTAAGTGTTGCATGTTCGAATCTAGGAAGGAAACACTTACATTTTGGCGGATTTGAAGAGATGATCTTATGATAGTTGAGAGAAAACTTGGGTGTTCTTGAGTTAGGAAGTGAAAAGTGAAAGAATGAAGGGTAAACTCATGCTATATGCATGAGTCCACGGTCAAAAGGAGTTTACGGTCCAAACTCCCTTGTTTGGCCGTAAACACCTAGTCAAGGTGTTAATCGTTTATTTGTTTCACAACACTCCTAACGGGTACTTCCATTTATTTAATCGTTTGACGAAAATTAAAATAAAAACACCCAAACGGACTTAAAACCGGCCAAAAATGTATTGGGATGAATATGACTATTTTTTTTTGATGTGCCTGACTGCGGAGTTTAAACAAAGGAAAATTTTGGGTTGTCACAGACGGAGTCTAAACGAAAGTTGTAGAGCATAATTTCACCTACGCGTCGATATAAAGAACGTCAAAACAGAGTTCGTATGCGAAAGTTACAAATTTTTTTGAAGTTTTGGGCACAAACTTCGAGGCTGGTCCGAAGGAGTACGCCCAACGTACTCGTGTAAGTGAACCGGAGTCCGTCACCCCCTACTCCTTCACATGAGAGACACATGTCATAGCCTTGACGTGTCCGAGTTGATCCACTTCGTACGCCCAACAAAGAGATTTGCGAGGCAGTACGCCCCGCGTACCGAAGAATTACGCCCAACGTAATTAGGTGCTTCGGTGCCCTATAAATAGGATGCCAGGCTGCCCGAATTTTTTTAGAAACTTTTACTTCTTTCACCCTTCTACTCTCTACCAAGCTACACTAAAACCCCCCAAACCTATAATATCATCCTAGCATTGTAAGCAAGCCCCGGAGAGCCCGAAGATCCCGAGAAAAGAGTTTTTCGAGACGAAACTCTGCCCGCGTGAAGCCCGGTTTTTGAGAAAACATCCTGGTTTCATCGACAAAGATTGTTTTAAGGGACGAAGTGTTGTCCAATCACCGTCTTATAAAGTGAGTGTATAGTCACTTTCATCTTACACATAGATATGCAATATTTTATATAAAATACGTACTATGTATATATATATATATATATATATATATATATATATATATATATATATATATATATTGTTTGTTTATTTGAGATGGATGTTGAATGGATATTTTATACATGTTTAGAATGATTTAAACTGTATATGTACTTTTATCTACAAATATGTTGGGTATAACATGGGTAGATGAAATAGCTGATGTGTGATGAAATAAAATGATGAGAGAGCTCGAAGTTGTTGATGATCTAGTCATCTAGCTGAGTATAGATGACGACCATAGAATTTTTCTAGACAGTTCAGTGGAATGCTAGCAGGCTCGTAACCTCTAGGTGTTTTTGAACTAGATGTTCATTAAGTATTTTGGAACGGAGTGTTCACCGGGTATTTTGATTTACGTGTTCACCAGTTGTAATCTAAATATCCTGGCAGCTGCGCCTAATGGATAATACTGACAGTTGTGCTTAATAGATACAACATAATCCTGGCAGCCGGGCCTAAAGGATAATATCCTGGCAGCTGCGCCTAATAGAGAACTTCATAATCCTGGCAGCTGCGCCTAGATGATAATATTGGCAGCCGCGCCTAAAAGATAACATTGACAGCTGCACCTAATAGATGATTTTGGCAGATGCGCCTGGTTGAGAACAACACAATCCTGTCAGCTGCGCCTAAAGGATAATATTGGCAGTTGTGCCTAATAGAGAACGTTGGCGGCTATGCCATTGGCAATAATGGACTTTGTGCCTATTCCTTAGGACAATTCTTTGGAATGAATGAGTGAATGATAGAGGATTCTTAGGGTGGAACCTTAAGAAACTACAGAAGTATCCCTTCAGCAGTGTTGTTAGCCCGATGCTGATCCTTAAGCTAGGTCCCTTTTATTAGATGTTTAGGGACATAAAGTGAGGATAACGGGAACGGGTAATCAGGGTTATTGTTGATTGATGAAATTAATAAATTTATTGTTGGTTGATAAAAATTAATAAATTTATTTATTGTGGGTTGAAAACCCTATAAGCTCACTAGGCTCCCAAGCCTAACCCACTCAGTTTTCTATATTACAGGTAGTGGAACAAGAGCATAGTTGAATGATGACGAGGGATTTTGGATTATAGGCCAGTAGATGTAAATAACTGTTGTAAGGCCTATATTATATTGTTTATGCTTTTGGTCTATATCGATGTGGACATCCCGGGTTTTGTAATGGAATGTAAAATACATTTCTTTAACAATTGCTTTGATAAATTTTTATCATATTTTGTTTTGGGGACAAATTCCGCAACACCTTTTGAAAGATTACTCTGATTATTTTTAAAACAACATAAACGAAATCGGTCTTTTCTGGCCAAGAAAATGGGGATGTCACAGTTTGTATCAGAGCATTAGTTTAAGCGAACTAGGAATTTGTAGGATTTCTAGACTTAAACTTAGAATGCTAAGTGATGATCGTGAGATGAGTGTCTACCATATTTTAGACACGAGCACTCGTATATTTTAGGAAAGATGCCTAAAATGCTTTTATGTGCTAAATGCTATATGTTTGCCATATATGATATTATTTGTTTGGATCTATGGTCTGTTGCCGACCAGATCTGGAAACTTTATGTGTTCAGGAGTCTAAGCGTATGACTACGATATTAGAACTAGCATGTAATGTTTCGGAGTGATAATGAAGATTTAAACGTCTATCGTGAATAAAGATCTAAATTCGCCTAATTTGGTGTATAGATCAAAATGGCAAGAACCCGAAGCATAGCTGGAAACACAAATGAAAACAGAAATCAGCGACCTCAACCCCAAGTGATTGAGCAGGTGCCGATAGTAGAAGCTGCACCAGGGCCAGTCACAATGACTGGAGTACAAGCCATGATTCGGACTATGATGGCCGAACAAAGGGAAGAGATGAGACAAATGTTGTTGAATAATAGGGATGAACCTTCAATTCCTATTGAATAACCTGAATTAAATGACAGTTAGTCAGAGGAAGGGAATTATAGTAAATCTGTTAGTCAAACTGAACAACTTGTGGTTAGGAAGAATAACCAACAGGATGGATTCAAGAGAAATGGATGCAAGTATAAATACTTATGACTTGCAAGCCGTCGACTTTCATTGGAAAGGAAGATCCCGTCGGAGTGATGGATTGGATCTCGGAAATGGAATTAGCCTTCATGACATGTGGTTGTCAAGGCAAGTTACAAACCACATTTACAGTGCGTCAATTCAGAGGTGGCGTTGTTCGCTGGTGGAACACTCTGGGGAATACCCTAAGCCCTAATGAGCCACTGCAACTGACTTGGGCAGAGTTCTTGGTGCATTTCAAGCGCAAGTACTGCTCGACCCAAAATCTGCTTGAGCTAGAGAAGCAATTTCTGACATTAAATAAGGGAAGCATGTCCATCGATGAATACACCAATAACTTCACATACAAAATGGAGTTTTCTTTGCGTATTGTCCCAGACGAGTTGACAAAAATCGACAGGTACGCAAAGGGACTTCCGTGAGAGTACGTGATGCCAGTGCGTCAGACACTTACTCTGGAGGCAACTATTTGGGCTGCCAAGTCTGTTGAAGAGATGATCAAGGGAAGAGCCGCCAGCAAGATTGAAGTTCGCGAGAAAAAGGATGTCCGATGGATCTTTAAAATCCAACAAGAAGAGCAAGTCTGGTTCAAAATTCGAAGATGAAGGTGAAGCAAGATGGTGCGATAAGTGCAAGAAGAAACACGTAGGAAAATGTGGCGCAGAGGTGACATGTTTCAAATGTGGAAAGTATGGGTATTACGCTAATGAATGTACATTCAGTAAAAGGGTGTGTTATGAATGTAATGAAGAAGGGCACTACAAGCAAGACTGCCCAAAGAGGAAAGGAGCTACAAAGCTAAACGTACCTCTGAAACCAAAGGCAAAAGCATTCCTAATGATCCTTAATGAAGAAGGCGAGGATGCAAGGGATCAGGAGTAAGGACTATATGGTCCAAAATCAAGATATAACGCAGCCATGCAGATAGTATTCTGTGGTGTAGGCTATTAGAGGCATAGTATAGATTAAACTTGAACATCCGTGTAATCGTTTCAAGAAATAATATAAACCTTCGTTTTGTTACATGATGTGCCATATGATTATGTGAATATTTTTTTTTTAATGATGACTTGGAAAACTGCGAGACAATACTGGGACGAGTATGAGTAGGTGTGAATAGTAGTAGAGGCCTATACTACTGGAAGCACAGGACTCACACTTGGATCATAGAAAAGTCACAAGGTTAGCAAGAAGCTAATAATTCATTTCGTTTTTATTCAAGTGTGTCGTTACCATCGTTTCGGTAATGACTAAGAAGATGATTGATATTCCGACCCTAGAAGTCATATCAAATTAAGTCCGAGTAAGATGAGTATGTTACGTGATTCGGGGAAAGTTGAGTCCAAGGTTTATTCGACCGTTTAAAGTTCTTCAGAGGATTGGGAACCAAGATTACAAGCTAGAACTACTAGAAGAACTAGATGGTATTCATAACACTTTCCACGTGTGTTATTTGAGAAAGTTCATGGGAGAAGTTCCCAACATAATTCTAATTTCTGAGTTAAGGATTGATGAAAGCAAGAGGTTAATTGAAGAACCGGAGGCAATTGTTGACCGTAAGACTAAGAAGTTGCGATGCAAGATGGTCGATTTAGTGCTTGTGTGATGGAAACATATAAATGTGTCAAATCTCACATGGGAAACGGAGAGTGACATGATGATTCGTTACCCGCATTTGTTTGCTGATGTATGATTTCCGGGACAGAATCATTCTAAGCGGAAGAGAATTGTAACACCCGTGTTTCTAGCCTAAGCATTAAAGACGATGTAAAAGTCTAGGTCAACTATTGTAACGTGTTTTGAAGTAATAAGAATGAATTATGTGAATTTATGTGTTTTATACTTAATTATTATGATATAATAAATTAAGGATAAAATAAGCGTCGAAATTAAAATGTTAGATAAAGCCGATATCTATGAAGAAAGTTGTAGTGGTTGAAACAAAGATTCCGAAGATATAAAGAATACCGAAATCCGAGTTATAACGAAGAAGTTATGACCTGTCGAAGTTTCGCGACAGAACCGGCATGACGCTGTGTGACGTAAAAAGTGAATTTATGATAAAATGCTTTTTAGCATTAGTGATCTAAACAAAATTCGTAGTGTTAGTTAAACCGAGAGTGTGCAAAAAAAGAACGCCCAAATCTTACTTCGTATGAGGAAGTTATGATTTTTCTAAGTTTCAGCTTAGCAGTATGCAGCCCGAAACTCGAATTTTAGATCAAGTGATTTTTAGCCGAAACAACCTAAAACGAGAATCAAAGATCTTCTTCATAGTAGCTCAACGATAAAAAGACAGACGAAAACGGACGTCAGATGAAGAAGTTATGAATTTTTAACGGACTTTTCCTGTCCCGGCCTGTTAAAAATATAATTTTTAACGGATATCATCCCTCAGCATGGATTGATAGCTCATCTTCTTCATCTCCCCATCCGCATCATACTACAGAGTCAATAGTTCCTTCTCTCTAAACTTGGCGGTGTTCTCCGCCACAGTCTCTGTCGTCCGCTGAAGATCTTGAAACTCCTTCACCAGACGTTGTACCTTAATGGCCGATACAAACTCCAGATCAACCCTCTTTACAAACTCCTCCCAAGACATCTCAGCCACAACCGTTGATCCCACCTCGCGGGTAACCTCCTACCACCAATCTCGCGCCTGATCCTTCAGCATACAAGACGTGAACCCCACCTTTTCCGCCTCAGGTAAAAAGCTCGTGTGTTGGGCATTCTCCATGTATGCAACCCAACGATAACTAGTGATGGGGTCCCTGACCCCAAAGAACGCAGGTGCACCACACTCCTTGAGCACCCAAAATGAGATAGTTCGAGTCCCAATCTGACCCGCAGCAATCTCGGCTCGATACGACCTTAGCCGCTCATCCATAATCTCCATTATGCCTTCCTTGACGGTACCAAAGATCACCGTGGTAGCTTTAAGGATGCCACGAGTAACCACAGCCGCGATAAGATCACGCAACCTCTCATCAATGGGCTCTAAACCAGAGCCTGAACCTGATCCTGAACCTCCTCGCGTAATCATCACCATCCTCCACTGGAAAATTCAACATAAATAGCAATTGATAAGGAAGTTCAAAAGGATTCCTCCTCACTGGACTCCTTAGAGATTCCAGGTCTGCCCTTGTTTCTGGTACATGTCATGTGCTTTCTGTAGTAAGGGCCCAATACTACCTTCCACACCTACCTGTACCTTCCCCATGGCCAAACTTGATGCCTCTAATCACCCAACCACAGATAACATGACCCACAAAACACATCACAAACTCAGATCCTAGACTATTCTAGGATATCTCAATCCTTGCCGAACCAGAAATCTAAATCAATCATAGCAGGTTGCCCTATGCATGCACGTTATACACAAATAGAATCACATAGATTGTCAAATAAAGCTGCTACCCTAAACCACAACCAAACAAGGAACAATAATAAGGTAGAATTCATCATTCTAAGGCTATGAAATCCTAGACATATACAACTTTGAAAGCATACACTTAGTAAATAACAAATTCAACATCAATTTCCAAGAATATATCCCTAGCATGGCTAATACATTGGGAACACTTACTTGAGCTCGGTCGATTACGTGCTTTGGACTCTCCCCTTTTACCTTAAGAAAACCATTTTCACGAAAATTTAACTTTTGTTTCTTTCGAAAAAAGGTTTACCATTTCCTCAGTGTGAGTTCTGACACACCCAAGAGTATGCCCTAATCCCACCAACCAAGGCTCTGATACCAACTCGTAACAACCCAAAATTCACATAAAAATTTTCGTTTAATACTTAGAAATCTCAAACATATTTATTTTCCAAAATTCCGTTACATAAACACATTGTCCAAAAGATCAAAATATCCAAATAATAAGTGCGGAAATACTAGAGAGTGCATTTTGCGCCATCAAGCCGGGCTCGTGCCCTTAGAAACAGAAGTACCTGAAACACCCAACAAAACAGTAAGCATACGCTTAGTGAGTTTCCCAAAATACAAAAAACACATAACCACATAATGTCATGCACAGATACATATAAATTTGCCATAGACTCCCTTCATGGTCTTCAACTGAGATGCCATGGGCTACCCCCATGGTCTTACATCCAAGGGCCATGGGCTCCCCCTCATGGTCTTACCAAGTGTCATGGGCTCCCCCATGGTCTTCACATAAATCAATACATACCAATTAACAATGCCATTGCATATTCAACTTTTGAAATCTCATAGCAAGTAATGGGTTGGCATTGGTTCCTTCGACCCATTGGCATAGTGAGAAGACTCACCTCAGTCTGCTGAAAACAATAGTTGCTTGAATACCAGCCCAAAATCTCACACAGAACATATATAAAAATAACCCTAATTAGGATTATAAATCAACCTAAACAAAGAGCCTGAAATCCTAAGTCCAAGTCCCTCCATGATGGGCCTAAAGTGTTTCCTTTACTAATTGCCCTAGCATCAAAGTCCAATTCTATATTGGGCCATAAGGCCCAATAGGCCCAATCACCAACATTCTCCCAAATGATAAATTCAATCCCATAACACCAGCGTGTCCAGGCCCAAACACTTAGGGCCCAAAGGTTCGAAATCCATCGGAGGCCCAAAACTCACAAAGAGCGTATGCCCAGCGTACCTCTTCAGTACGCTTGACGTACTGGGCTTAAGGGTTGTACGTGCACGCTCGTACGCCCCATGTACGAGCCTCAGCTCCGCGATGCATTCTCAAGCGTATTACGCATATGTACGCCCATCGTACGGAAGGTCCTTATTTGCAAAAAAGAAATAATTCAAGGGCTAAAATGGAATACCTTGATTGGGGTGTTACAGTAACTTGAAACCCTAGATAACCCTAATTTGATTAAAATAATATTAATCCAAATTGGTAGTTATCTAGCTTCCTGTTTATATCTAAGGAATATTCCAGATGCCCTGGAATACCCTAAAAGCCACCCACCCCTTCCAAGGAAGGTTCCGAAACCTTTCTTGTTCAACTATTGAACAGTTACACTTTAACCCTTGCACTTTTAGTTAATCCAGTTAATCCCAAAATTAATCCCAATTAATTCCTGATTAATTATTAATTAAATAATACTATTTCTAAATAATATATTATTTTCATAACATATTAATATATTCATTGATTTCTATTTATTAATCAATAAATCAGTCTCTCTCTCTCTCTCTAAAAGTCTTCCTATTTAATTATTAGGTTTGAGGGAAACCCAAAAGGACTTTGCTAATAATTCAAGTATATACTAATTTAGTTATTGGCTTAGACACCTAATCCAACAGTCTCCCACTTGGATAAGTTTATACCTGCAATTACCAATATAACTTATAAATTAGAATGTAAAGAGTGCTTCCATAGCAACTGTCGAACTCTGAATTAAACAGACATTGGTCCTAAGATAAGTGATCAAATATTCCAATGTTCTACTAGATATCATATGGACAAGAGATATGGATTAGAATCAATCTCATTGTCCAAGTTTTTGTTTCCCGATTTCCTGATTTGTGATGAAGACATAAGACATCAAATTGAACACATCAATCGAGTCCTGGTTGGGCCCAACACTATAAGTCAACACCATATCACTGAGGCGCCCAAAGATATCGCTTTTCTCGTTGGGGAAAAAGGAACGAATAAACTTTGACTCATATGCTTGTATCCTTTACTCATCAAATCATACATGATATTGCGTTTTATAACATCATGTTACTGACGCGTATTCACAACACCAATACACAACCGACTTGTAAATTACAACTCATATATCCCCATTTCAAGAATATAAGATAGCATCATCTCAGAATTACTCGTAATATAATCCATGAAGTAATTCTCTAAGCGTGGGTTTATCCAATACTTAAATTTCCATTCCTAAGTGCTCATGAATGTTGTAGCAATTCAATTGCCATGTCTAACTCCCTTAGACAATCTACAATCCGATTCATAACAGTCTTAATTCACTTCTTACTTCCCAAAGTATGAGTGACTGTGAAACTTGAATAATTAAATTATTCAGGCAGTAAAACATGCAAAACGAAACACAAGAATAAATAATCTCTATAATTTAACCACCAAAAGTCAATTACATTTATTTTCCTACAAGTTTCAACCTAATCATATAACTACTAATACTAATGTCATCTCTCAAACCAATGCTCATAGCATGCTAACTATGTTTAATCCTACTCAAAGCCTTCGTGAGAGGGTCTACATGATTCTCTTCGGACGAAACTCTCTTCACTATGAGATGACCTTCTTTAACTCTATGTCTGATATAATAGTACTTTTTGTCTATATGTCTTGATTTACCATGATCTCTCAGTTCTTTGGTCAAAGAAACCACACCTTCATTATCACAGAAAATTTCCATAGGTTCCTGAATGGTTGGAATTACTCAAAGATCTCCGATAACGTTTTTCAGTCAAGCTAATTCCTTGATGCTTCACTTGCCGCTATGTACTCTGATTCGCATGTAGAATCAACTACTTTGTCTTTCTTGGAACATTTCCAAGTAACTTCTCCACCATTTAACGTAAACATCAAACCAGATTGAGCATGAAAGTTATATGTATTTGTTTCAAAGCTGGCGTCACTATAATCTGTTACAAAGCTGGCGTTACTACCTCCAAAGACTAGAATCATATCCTTTGTCCTTCGCAGATACTTGAGAATGTTCTTAACTGTTGTCTAGTGAGCTCTGTCAGGATTTCCCTAATAGCGACTGGCCATGCTTAAATCAAAGGACACATCAGGGCGAGTAGATGACATAGCATACATGATCGATCCTAAAACCGAATCATAAGGGACTCGACTCATATCAGCTATCTCTTCATTCGTACTAGGACTTTGACTCTTACTCAATTTTGCATTGCTCTGAATAGGTAGCTCTCCTTTCTTGCAATTTTCCATACTAAACTGTTTTAGTACCTTTCTAAGTATGTACTTTGACTAATTCTAATCATTCTTTTCTTTTATCTCTCATATTCTTATCTCGAGAATATAGGGAACCTCTCCTACATCCTTCATAGTGAAACACTTTTCAACCCAAGATTTTACTTCTTGAAAGGTTGGAATGTTGTTTCCTATAAGTAGTATGTCATAAACATACAATACTAGAAAAGTTAGTATACTCCGACTAGCTTTGACACACACACATGACTCATCTTCACTTCTATAGAAACCAAATTCTTTGACTTTCTCATGGAAGAAAAGATTCCAACTGTGAGATGCTTGTTTCAATGAATAAATGGATTTATCAAGCTTACACACTCTACTGGGAAACTTTTCATCAACAAAACCCTCTGGCTGACTCATGAAAACATTTTTAGCTAACTTCCCATTAAGGAAAGCGGTTTTGACATCCATCTGCCAAATTTCATAATCATGAAAAGCGGCTATGGAGAGCATTATCCTAATACATTTTATATTGGACACTGGTGAGAAGGTCTCATCATAGTCAAGCCCTAGGGTTTGAGTAACGCCCTTCGCAACCAGTTATGCCTTGAATGTGTGTACATTTCCATCCATGCCAGTCTTCTTCTTGAAGATCCATTTGCAACCAAATTTCTTTCGACCATGTTCTTGATTAACCAAGTTCCAAACTTGGTTGTCATACATGGACTTGATCTCGCTGTCCATTGCCTCTTTCCATTTGGAAGCCTCAGGGCCTCCCATCGCTTCCTTGTAGTTAGCTGGCTCATCCAAATATATTAATTTTGATCACTGATAAATGTATCACCTTCTGATGTTATATGGAAACCATAAAATGTTCGTGGCATGCTAACTCTACTGGAACAACGAAGAGGTATTGAATTGTCAACTTGCTCAACTGGAATTTCTTCCCCTGGTTGAGTGTTAGTGCCTTCTAAGGTTCTTTAATTAGTTGACTCTTGAATCTTCTCAAGGTTAATTGTGCTCCCACTGTCCTCTTTGCATATGAGCTCTCTCTCTCGCGAAAGACTCCTTTTCATGGTATAAAGACCACATTTTCACTAGGTCTGTAGAACAAGTATCCAAAGGACTTTTGTGGGTAGCCAATGAAAATACATCTCTCACTTTTGAGTCTCTCATCTAACGAAAGTTTCACAACCCTAAAATTTTATATGTGCTAATGAGGGAACCTTCCCTGTCCACATCTCGTGACGTGTTTTGGAAACCATTTTAGTTGGGACAAGATTGAGGATATGGGCGGCTGTCTCTAAGACATTCCCGCAGAAGGAAATGGGAAGAGTGACTCCACTCATCATGGAACAAACCATATCCAACAAGGTCTGATTGTGCCTCTCATCCACACCATTAAGTTATGGTGTGCTGGGAGGAGTCAATTGTGAAACTATTCCACATTCCTTTAGGTAGTCGTGGAACTCGATACTAAGATACTCTCCTCCTCTATCAGATCGAAGCATCTTTATCCTCCTGCCTAATTTTTTCTCGACTACATGTTTAAACTTTTTCTACTTTCAAAGGTTTTTTATTTAAGTTTGTTCAATTAGATATAACCATATCTACTATAATCATCTGTAAATATTATATAAAATCTTTTCGCATCCCTTGTGATATATCTGAAGGGTCCACACACATCTGTGTGTATAAGGTCCAAGAAACCTTCAACTCTTTCACAAGATTCAGTGAATGGTGATTTTGTCATCTTTCCCAAAAGACAAGAGTCACATTCATAATTGGGCCTTATTTCAAATGATTCCAAGACTCCATCCTTTTGGAGTTGGGCGATGTGTTTCTTGTTAATGTGCCCAAGATGACAATGCCACAAGCATGCCTTGTCTAAACCATTAGACGAATCAATATGAAATACACTATTGCCTAAGGTATCAACACAAATCACAGTTTCATACACACCATTACAAGGTAAAGCTTCAAATATAAAAACACCATTTTTATAAACTAGAATTGAACCATTTAAATCATCAAAAGAGTAATGAAAACCTTGTATGAACAATGCATGAAATGAAATAATGTTCCGGGTCATTTCTAACGAATAACAACAATGTATGAAATCTAAACTAACTTCACTATTGAGCACAAGATAATAAGTCACATTCTTGGTAACAAGAGGATATCGCCTATTTCCCATGATCTGATTCATCCTCCCATGCTCCACCTCTTCACATTCTTTGAGTCCCTGCAAATCAGAACAAATGTGAAAACCACATCCAGTATCAAGGACCCAAGAATGAGTAGTAGTTAGTTATTAGTTTGAAAATAATGTATATACCTGATGACAATGGCTTCACCTTGCGATCCTTGATGTCTTGCAGGTACTTGGGGCAGCTCCCCTTCCAATGGCCCTTGTCATTACAATAGTAACAAGTGACCTCTTTGGGGTCACTGACAGTTGGAAGGTCTGATTTTGGCATTGTCTTTGGGCCATTGCTAGATGATCAAACCTAGGTCTTGTTTTTCCAGTTAGCTGTGGGAGCATTCTTCCTCTTCTTCCATTTTCCTTTACCAATGGCAAGAACAGGAGCATTAGTAAAAGGGGCTGGATTATTTCCCTTCCTTCCCAACTCAGCAGTCATTAGCAGGTTGTGGAGTTGGGACAATATGGTTTCTGTGTTGTTCAAATGATAAGACAATATGAACTGATCATAACAACCTTGCAAGGAATTCAACACCATGTCAATGGCCAACTCCTAGCCAAAATGCACATTGAGCCTAACAAGGCGTTCCACGTATCTTTGCATTCTCTACACGTGGTTGCACACAGACTCTCCCTCTTTCATCTTGCAAGCCATGAGGGACTTGACCACTTCATATTTCTCTTAACGATCTTTCTTGTGGTACTTTTCCACAAGGTCATTATTCATATCATATGGCAAGTAGTCCTCATAGAACCTCTGCAACTTAGTAGCCGTTGTAGCGACCATGATGCAAACAACTTTTGTTGCATCGTCGTAGTGTTTCTTGTAGGAGGCTAGTTGTTCGGGAGTAGCTTGGCTTCATCGATTTCAAGGAGTTTTTCTTCATGGACATATTCTTTTCCCTCGAATCGAAGAGCCATCTTGATGTTATGTATCCAATCACTGTATTTGGTGCCATCAAAGGTCACCTTGGACACGATAGAGAGTAGGGAGAGACCTGAGTGGTGGGTAGACGAAGAAGGAGTATACATTTATAGAGAAAAACAAATGGTTTTAGTTAGATGACAATAATCCTTAATATTTTAGCCCATAATAAATAATTAAGGCTAGGATCCAAAATAACAATTCACAACTAAGAAGATCAATGACGTAATCTTATCGTGAATCTATAAAGGTATCTAAAAGCAATTTACCAATTTCGAACTATGAAATTCCTAGATTTTTTTAGATTCATTGAATCTATCAACGGAATGTTAAATCTTAGATTATGCTCTACTATTTGTGACTGGGTACTGAGGATCACAAACAATATGTGAATAACCATACAAATATGCTTGGCACTCTCGATGTCATTTATAATCTCATATTAATGTGTTGGTTAACCACACACGCTCCATCAATTAATGATAGTTTTCGAGATGCCCATTATTTCTCTTTATAGTCACTATTAGTGTTTCGGTTAACCACATGTGCTCCACTAGCTACTATACAGTATAATGTGTAATTTTATGGATTAGCATATTTTCCAAATTTTCCTAAAGTAAATAAGAGTGGGATTTTATAAAATGGTTTAGTTACTTATTGTCCTATCAGATCTGCTCTGCTAACGACCCTCCACCAAACAAGGAAGTAGTGGGTGAGAGTGGACACCCATTCAACTGCCATTTTATAGGCACTTTCCTTATACCCCCCCCCCCCCTAAAAAGTTCAGCTTCGTGAATGAGGCATACTAATGATTCGACTGACTTAATCTTATACATATAGTAATTAACTTTTAATAAAATATATAAGGTGTATTTTTAAAACTTTTCGAAATACTAGGTTTAAATTAAATTTTCCAAATTAAGGAATTAATTTAATTTAAAATAAACCAATTATGTTTTTAATATTTATCGTTTAATTAATCAAATAACTAAATCTAAATAAACATAAGGATAATTCACAAATTGAAGATAAAGATATCTGATTACATAGATAATTATTTAGTTTTATACAATTAAAAACATAATCTATGGTAATGTTACAATATACAGAGATTGGGTTTGGATTGATAATATCTTGTTAATCAAACAATGAAACATTTATTGTAGTTCTACAACACAATTTTATGGTAAACACAGATCATTATATCATTCTTCATAGATTTGTAAGGAACATCATCGAAAACATTTTCCTTTTATCAGATTCAAAAAGGAATTAGTTTATGAAATTAAATTTGATTGTAAAAATAGGGTTTCTAAATTTGACCAGGTACCAAATGGTTCACATGCTTATGGTGTTGTTAATTCTGATGAATATTTGGATTCTGGTGAATTGGATTATATTGTTAATGATACTTTGAGTAAGAATGAACAAATGAAAATTTTGAATAAAACTGAATCTTTGACACAATGTTCTCAAGAATTTTTTTTGATATCGAAGATGATTTTAATATTATCAGTGAAATTTAAGAAGAGGAATGTGTTGATTGTTTGAATTTATATGTCATTAAAATTAACTCATTAGCTAAAAGTGAAGAGTCTGTTGATTTAATGTCGAAAGTTAATAAGAATTCATCTTCGACAATTGATAACAAAGTTTCTCAAGAGAAAATTGATATCGAAGATATAAGAAATAATGAAAGTGACTTCGATGAAGTTTCATATGAGGACGAAATTCCACATGTGGTTGAAGCACAGATGTTTGAGTATACAAATGAGTATAATAAAGTTTTGAATTAGAAAGGAAAACATTTTCTTGAATAAAATGCAGTGTTGTATCCACAATTTAAAGATTATCCAAATGAAGTTTTTGTTACATCAGGAAATGTAGAGAACGTTAATGCGAAGTTGAAGGATTAGTTAAAAGAAGATAATAAGAAAGTCAATAATTAGGTTTTTTACTCAAATGAAAAAGTTGTTGAGAATAATTTGAATCAAATGTCAAAAACTTTTCAAAGACAGAAAAGTAAAATGACGAATGTCAAAAATATTAACAAAAACAAAACCGGTGTTTGGGTTGTGAAAGAAACTCAATCTTATGGTTAAAAATGATGAAACCTGTTGATGTCTCTATTCCAGGAAAGTCGAAGGTTCAAACTTCCAAACAAAATGAACCGAAATCACCTTTGAAAAAGCCTCAATCCAATCGAAATTTTTGATATGATTCTTATTGGAAGAATAGGCGTAATCTTCAAAAATAATGAAAGTTTGAACAAGTTCCAAAAAATCATTTTCAAAATAACACACGAAAACATTTTCAAACACATCCACAAAATCGTTTTCCAAACAATTTGCAAAATGATTCACAAATTCATTTTCAAAATAATAAACAACATCATTTTCGACAATAGTCTCATTGTGGTTATCATCAAAGATATCAAAGTCATTTTCAATAGAAACCATGCAACTATTTTTCAACATATAATCAAGCAAAACCTACAACTAATGTTGTTAAGAAAAATGTGCCTTTTAAACCGGATGATCCATATTTTCGAAATCCAAAATCAACATAAAGGTCGAAGGTTTCCTTTTCCAAAGGTAAAACTGATATCGATAATTTAAACCATAGGTTTGAGCACAAAGGAAAAAGATATCAATCCAAATAATTTTCGCAAGAACAAGTGAAAGATGGTTATGAGAGTTACTTGCGTGAATCTACTAATGGGAGTACTTCTTCACAAGAAACATTGTCGACGCCTTAAAAACGGAGTGCCATAAAATCCAAAACAAAAATGGAGTTTTCAGAGTGTAAAGTTGAAAAATAGAAAGTCAATGTATATGCTTTAATGTTGAATGAATATGTTTCTTTGACCCAAACTAATGAAGTTGATTTGATTGATTACATAAAATTTTAAGTTCAAAACTGGATTTGTAATTCCATGTTTCACATTACATTTCACACTAATGTTCAAAGACCCAAAAATCCTTGGGTACCTAAATCTCTCTAATTGATTGCAGGTGGTATGTGACGAGTATATAATGAGAATTGGTATATCGATAGTGGATGCTAGCGTCACATGACTGGAAGGAAGGAATGTTTGAGAGATTTTAGAAAGCTTGCAAATTTTGGACTAGTGAAGTTGGGAATAACAATAAGTCTACAATCAAAGGCAATGGCAAAATCACAAATAGGAATTTTACTATTAATCGGGTAGTCTATGTCGAAGGACTACAACACAATCTAATAAGTGTGTCTAATTGCCTGTAGGGACAGGAAATTAAGTGTTGCTTGATGAAGAATGAAGTGTGGTCTTCAAAAAAATAACAAATGAAGTATAATTGAAGTCCCAAAGAAAAGGAGATATGTTCACATTAGACATGAAGCTCATTGTTGGTTTACCATCAATTTGTCTACTATTGAAGGCTTCTTTAGATCTTAGCTGGCTTTGGCATCGAAGGCTTTCTCATTTGAATTGCAAAAATCTTAATAAGCTTGTCTTGAATAATTTGGTTTGAGGTTTACCTGTACTTAAATTTGACAATGATTCCTTGTGTGCAGCTTATAAACAAGGAAAACAACATCAACAAGGACATCCAATTGTCATCGTCTAGAAGATAGTTGGAAAGAAGTATATTTTGGTGGAAAACAACATCCAATTGTCATCGTCTAGAAGATTTTGGTGGAAAGAAGTATAAACAAGGAAAACAACATCAACAAGGACATCCAATTCTACATATTGAATTATGTGGACCTTCGACCATTGAGTCAATTGGTGGAAAGAAGTATATTTTGGTCATTGTCGATGAATTTTGTCATTTTACATGGGTTCATTTTTTTCAACAAAAGTCTGAAACGGCTCAAGTGATGGTTGACTTTATCAAAAGCATCGCAGTAAGCTTAAAGAAGATTGTTTGCAGAATCAGAAGTGATAATGAACAGACTTCAAGAATCATGTCCGTGATTTATTCTTTATCAATCACGGAATTTCTCATAGTCTTTTAGTTCCATATACACCACAACAGAGTTGAGTAGTGGAAAGGAGAAATTCTTCCTTGTGTGAAGCAGCTAGAACAATGCTTACATATGCAAATCTACCTTAATATTATTGGGTTGAGGCTATTTCTACAATGCGTATCACTCAAAATCATTCTTTTATACATCGAAGATTTAATATCACACCTTGTGAAATCATTAACAGAAGAAAACCAAATGATAAATTTTTCCATGTTTTTGGATGCAGGTGTGTCATCCTGAATTTGAAAGATCATCTTTCAAAATTCAAAGCTAAAGCTGATGAAGGAATATTTCTTTGATATTCACAAAATTTAGTTTCATATAGGGTGATGAATAAAAGAACGAGAAGGATCGAAGTAACATCTAATTTGACGTTTGAAGATTATTTTGTTAAGAGGGTGGGTAATGTTTTTCCTCAAAATCCAATTTTTACTAAATCTCAAGAGGATTTTGATCAAATACTTACTTTTGATGTAGACTTTGATTTAATTTTTGGTATTCCTAACACATAAATCAATGTTGAAGTAAATTTTGAAGATAATCAAGTTCCTAAAGCATCAAAACATTCAGATGATTCTACAATCATAGATTTAAGGACTGATGAGTGTGTATCTTCAACGTCAAATGCTCAAGTCGAGGGGGAGAAATCTTCGACACTAGTTCCATTAGAGGGGGAGCAACTACCAACAATTGCTCAAGTTGAGGGGGAGCAGTATATGTCGAATGTTGTTGTTGAGGAGGAGCAACATTTATCAAATGAACATATTTAGGGAGAGCAATGTCGAACGCATATCGAATATCAATTTCGAACACATGTCGAAGATGAAAATGGTACCAAAGGAGATACTAATATCAATCATGATATTAGTGATACTCTTTCAGTTGTAGAAGCATTTTCTAATGCAGAAGAAATATTTGAGGATGTTGATCTAAACTTTGATCCATCTTATCCTCCAATAGATAAGTGGACTCGTGATCATCCGAAATAACAAATTCTTGGTAATCCTAATTCTAGTGTTTTGACTAGAGCACAAATTAGAGTTATAAATGAAGTTTAAAATGTTAATCAAGAATTTTGTATGTTTCATATTTTTATATAAAAAATTGAACCTAATACATTTAAAGTTGCATTGGAACATCATGATTGGGTTGTTGCTATGCAAGTTGAACTAGTTGAGTTTGATAGAAACAAAATTTGGAGGTTGGTTGCTAAACTAGAATATGTTTTTGTAATTGGACTTAAATGAGTTTTCAAAAATAAAGTTGATACAAAAGGGAATTTTGTTCGTAACAACGAAAGACTTATTGTTAAAGGATTTTGTCAACAAGAAGGTATTTATTATGAGGAAACTTTCTCTCCTGTTGCAAGACTCGAAGTTGTTACAATTTTTCTTGTTTATGTAGCTCACAAGAACATCGATTTGTACCAAATGGACATTAAGTGTGATTTTCTATATGGTCTTCTTAAAGAAACAATGTATGTCAAACAACCATCTGAGTTTGTAAATGATAAGTTCCCTAATGATTTTTATATTCTCGATAAAGTTGTTTATGGTTTAAAATAGGCACCAACGGCTTGGTTACCTAAAGTTACGGAACTACCTTAATCGGTTCCGGTTCCGGTTCTCATTTTTTTGGAACCGCTACCCGCTAGAACCGGTTTATATATATATATATATATATATATATATATATATATATATATATATATATATATATATATATATATATATATATATATATATATATATATATATATATATATATATATATATATATATATATACACAGACACACACACGTTAGTATTTAGTATTTAGTATGATTACCGATTTAGAATATATTGGTTGGATTTTGTCTATCTTTGGTCCGAATCGATTCGATTTCGACCGACTTAAATTGCGGTTTTCTTGAAAATTTTTAATAGAGCTGATGTAATCGGGTTACCAGCTCCTGGAACCAGAACCGCATGTTCCGGGACTGGTTAAAAAAATTTATGAACTTCCTTGACCGGTTTCGATTCCGGTTCTTAATTTCTAGGAATCGCCGGTTCCGGTTCTCACCAAATGAGGCGGGTACCCGCCTATGCTTATCCCTAGTTTGGTCTGCAACATTAACCAATTCTTTGAAAATCTCTAAATTTAATCAGGGATCAGTTGATCCTGCTCTATTTATAAAGAAAGTAGGGGATTTATATAATGTTTGTTCAAATTTATGTATATGATATTCTTTTGGTTCTACTGACCCTACATTATCGAAAGAATTTGATGATTTGATACCCAGTCATTTCGAGATGAGTATGATGGAAAAAATCAACTATTTGTTGGGTCTGAATATTTGAGAAAGTAAACAAGGCATATTTATCAATCAAGAGTCTTACACGAAGAACTTGCTTGAAAGATTTGGCATGAAAAACTACTCAGATGCGAAAATACCAATGACACGTGGCACACGATTGAGTCCCTCTTTGGGTAAACCTGTTGTTGATCTTAATACATATCAAAGAATGATAGGTTCCTTGTTGTATTTGACTGCAAGTCGACCTGATATCATGTTTTATGTGTGTAATTGTGCTAGGTATCAAGCAAACACAATAGAACCACATCTCATTGCTGTGAAGAATATATTTTGATATCTTCATTGAAGTCCTACACTTGGAATTTGGTATCCAACGAATATTGGCTTTTTCATTCAAGCCTATTCCAATGCCGATTTGGGTGGTTGTCAACTTGATCGAAATAGTACAAATGATGGTTTTCAATTTGTTTATGGGAAGTTAGTGAGTTGGCAATCGAAGAACCAAACAAGTGTTTTGATATATACAACAAAGGTGGAGTATGTTGTTGTTGCTTCATGCACTTCTCAAATGACATGGATATAAATTTAACTACGTGACTATGCGATCAACATGAAGAAAATACATTTGTTTTTTTGCTCTCAAATTATTATTCGCAAATATCATATGATGGGTTTTGATACAAATAAAAAGCGAGATTTTGATAAAAACCGGGCAACGGAAGCTTAAAATAACAACATTATTTTCGAGTTAATGACAAATATAAACCATCAATGATCCATTTATAGAGGTTAGAATGATATTAAAAATAACTGTAGAGTGTTTTAGAATAAAAACATTTGGAGCCTTTGAACCTACTTTGTTTTGGGGTGTATATGAAGATAAAAAGATCAAAGAAGATGATCTTCTATACAAGTTTCCACCATCAAGATTAAGGCACTTTGAATGCTAGTTTCTTCTTGTATAAAGTAATTCTTAAGCCTTTAAGTGCTTAACGAAAATATGCACTAACGGAGAAGTACTTTTAAGCATCAATTCTTCAATAGACTTCAAAAGAAAATAAGAAGAAAGAAGAAGAAGCATGCTATGGTTCAAGAGGGAGAATAAGATAGAACCAAAAAAACTAGCCAATAACTCATGCTAGACACCCCTTTAAATACCCCCATGCAGAGTAAATACTACCCGTTATTTAAACATAAAGTATTGGCTACTAAAGCAAGCATGGGGAACAAGAGGAGGGAGGTTGACAACCAACCTCCCATGCCTTTATATCTTCGGCCATGGTCTTCAAAAGAAGACAAAATCGTTTTCCGTTTAAACTAATTTGATAATGGTAACCAGTTAATAATTATAAGGTTAGCCAAAGTGTCCAAAACTTTGTACATGACTTATTAAATCATACCATATGATATAATAACTAGTTATGCTCTCTTTCATTATTATTTTCGCAAAATAATAATTATTCCCTAATTAAATACAAGAACTGATATTATTTATTAATAATCATGTTAATAATAAATATACCAAAATGTGCCAACTTGATATAGGTGTGACCCTATAGATCATATGTTATTAGCAATATCACTCAACAATGATTATTGTGCATATAGATCCAACAATCTCCAACTTGCACAAGATTCATTACAGATTGAAATAGACAGTAGTTGGTGTTTAGAAATGACTTACTAACCCTAAAAACATACGAAGGGTGTCATATTACCAACAGGCAATTCCAGGAGTTCTAAGCTACAATTGTTACTAAAGATGTGGTATCAGTTATTCCTTTATGTCAGACACCATGTTGAACATGAGATATGGATCGCGATCAACTTCATGTGGTGTTCAACTTTTAGTAAGGCCTTACATGTTTAACTCTCAATGAATAAGAGGAACAAATCCCATATTGACTACATACGACCATCATGTAGTTCATGTCATACCCAAGGATGGCCCTTATAACTGCCTTTTACAGAACAACATTAAACCATATCAAAGCACAAAAATTTCTACACTCAAGTCCGAAATATGTATCTCAGGTCTAAGATTACAAAGATACAACATTTTTTATTATGAAACATCACTTTTGACTAAGATCCACAAAGTGATTTTGATGCGGGTCAGGTCCAATACTGACTTTCCTGAAAGCTTAGTAAGGAAAATCATCGACAGAGAGGAAGTTTTTCTTTTCATGAGAGTGACCTTTCAAAGAGACGTTTTGCGATAAGGCCCTTCTTAAAGGGATGGATCACTCTCCTTTAAAGGTGTCACTGATGCACTCTAAGGATGGCATATGATTAACTAGCGCATGAGAGAGAGTGAGCCTTGGCTTTGGCATTTCCTCTCTCAATCTCATATCAGTCAATCATCTTACTGTTGTCGAATAAGCTCTTAGGCAGCTATCTAATGGAGTGTGGGAAAGTGAGTAGAGGAGACCCCATCCCATTCTCTTACCCTTTAGGGTAAAGAATCATTGTTCCCCCTGCTGAAGACTCACCGTAACACTCCTTCGTGTTTCCTGTCTCTTTCAGCAATGAGTTTAGTGCCGAGATTTCCTACTCATCCGTTAGAGAGAGTGGAACTTTACTGTTCCTCGGTAGTGCTAAAGGGAGGGTGCTGGTGTTACACAACACCGCACACGAAAGCGAAGCCATGCCTACAGCTTTCAAAGAGGGTTGAAATCAAATCGAGTTCAAAGGAAGAGCTCACAAAGACGTGGTGAAATGAGCTACCCAACATATGACGCCATAATAAGATCTTTCTGGTACGGCAGGTTCTAATGAAGAAGAAGAGCCCAAGTCTATCCTACGTCCTATCATCGGGTTGTAAATCCCTCACTCCGCAAGCACTTTGACGAATCTTCTATCAGGTTTGATTTCGACCCTGATGAACCTGGCACCTTTCTTCCGGAAAACCCCCACGGAGCGTTAACGAAAAGGCATTGGATGGGATGACTCTATTTATGGGCCCAAATGCCACTCTATTATATACTAGGATTTATCCCAAAAGTAAGTAGGAGTGCTCTTCCATTCAAGCCTTCAGCCTTACAGTATATAGACCATACCTCACAAATCTTTTCTCTCGGGATTTAGTTGATGTATCTGTAGTAGCATTCCCTATAGTCACCTAGAAAGAGGAAAATTGTCAGTTTAGTTCCATCTCCTTGAGTTTCAATTGGAATGCTAGGGTAAGTCCCAAAGTCCTAAGTTCTTCCTTTCAATAAAAGTAGTAGGGCTAACGATATTTCTTTAGCTTAATGCTAGGCGTATAGATAGGTTTCTAGATCTTGAGATTAGTTTCATTTCTCTGGCTAGGAATAAGCAAAAAAACAAGGAAAGCAGATTCTCTTCTCGGGTAAGCGGTGCTCTCTTTTGCATAAGCCCTTTCTTAAGTAAGGTGATGTCACTCTTAATCGGTCAATAAAAGTCAAGCAAGTCAAACAAAAGTCAAGTAAGTCAAACAAAAGTTAAATAGATAAGTCTTCAAGCATGAAATTATGCCTTGCTTAAGAGTTTTCGGTTTTGGGAATCAAAAACCATGAGATTTCGGTTGTGATGAACCGAAATCTCATGCCATATCCGAATCCATACTAAGGGAGAAATCACTTTGAACCGAAATCATTAGGGACAAAGATCACATGCGAGACCGAAATCCCACGTAGACCGAAATCCCTCTAGACCGAAGACCTTGGTTCTCGGTTTCACTTAGACCGAAATCAAGGTGATTTCGGTGAAGATAGGCCAAAATCACTAGTTTTAGACGGCGATGCTTTTTCAAATGAGATAAATTACACTTATCAATGCAAACATCACATCACTTTTACCCCCATATATAAAATTAGGCTGAAATCATCCCTTCCCATTTCTCATTTACACTTCAAAAACTCTCCCAATTTGCTCTCAAAGAAACGAGTTCAACTTAGTACATCTTCAACTCTTCAAACAGTTTCCCAGAATCATCTTTAAACTTCCCAGGAAAACTAGTTCTTCAATTGATTGTAGGAATCTTTGTAAGTATTCCTTATATAATCTAGTGTTTTTATAACACTTTCATGTTAATTCAACTAATTTACACACAATATCGTGTGTTAAATACTCGTAGGATACGAACACCTTCACGTATTTTAACTTGAAGAACATCCCTATCACTCAGTTATCCAGCCAAGAACACACTCGAGGTGAGTTCATACCGCCACACTTTTTCGAGATTTTTAATGTTTTAGGGGGGAATACAAGTAAAACACAAGAAAACTTGTGTTAAAAATACGAAATGGTAAAATACATTTTCTTACCTTTTATAAAAAAATGTTAAATTTATGAAATAGTTTTATTTCTAAATTTGTGAAACATATACATACAAGTTTTTGACTAAAAACGCAACACTACAATAAACAAAGTACAAATAAAGTATGTTATTCGACAAATATATATATATATATATATATATATATATATATATATATATATATATGGTACATACAAATGATTCATCTTTTCAGCGAAACAATTTTTATAAACTATAATAGGTATAGTTTATGGGACATTCACACTATTTTACCCTTTTTGGGACAACGAAATAATTATATAAAAGTATAATTATTTTTATGCTATGTAAACACTATGAAAGGGTAATACATACAATTACAAGAAAAATGGAATTCATTACACTATACGTAAATCTGTTTTTACAAGGCTGTGAGCCACTATCTTCATCGTACCTACCAGAGTACACACTAAAGTCCTGAATTATCACTAGAGTCTCTTGGAGGGAGAGTGTGACACTTGTCTATAAATATATACGGGACTGACAATCCCGCACCTAAACTGTTAGCTACAGTTGGACCGACAGGTCTGGGGTGACAAATGTCGTACCATTTCCGACGCCGGAAGAACGTCGTATCAGGCCATTAGTCGCTAGTATGGTTATAATAAACACTCACAATAAGTATTAACTAATACATTTGGTTTACGGGGCTAACTTATCTTCAATCAATTTTATTTAATAATAAAACTACATTACACTACTTTACAGTACAACTGGTAGTTCCAGAAATATTAACTAATAAATTTGGTTTACGGGGCTAACTTATCTTCAATCAATTTTATTTAATAATAAAACTACATTACACTACTTTACAGTACAATTGGTAGTTCCAGAAACATACATTCAAAGGGTTCTACACAGATACAACTATAGTACATTATTTTCCAGTACAATACAACTTACATTGTGGAAACTTACATTCGAATGGTTTTATAAATATTAAAACTGCATTATACCACTTCCGAGTACAACAATACTTATACATTTCCGGTCTTAGGGTATCTAAGACTACATTACATTTAAATGAAAATATTGGATTTTCTGGAGAACACTCTTTCATCTTACAAGGAAAAATGGCAGATTTTTTTTTATAAAAACGTTTATGAACTCACTAACTTAATTGTTGACACTTGTTCAAAACTACTTGTATTCTAAGGAAATCAGTAACAGGTACTCATAAGGATTTTGCAGATGGGGCGTGGCAGCGTCACATCACATATTTTTCCAACATGTATTTGGAAATCAAACAAACAATGATTCGAATACAATGTAAAAACTTATAAATTATCGATATAATGTTTGTAATGCTTTGATCTTTATTATTCAATTGCTGCGATACTATACAAGATGTCATCCACCCCTAGACGTTTCCGCCGTTTTCTCGGTTTGGGGGTGTGACAAATACTTATTCTCCTAATCAAGTACCTTTGAAGTTGGTAGCAGCGCCTGCTATTTTCATCTCCATGAAATTCAACCAATCCAATCATATTAGTCTTACTTCATAGATTATCACACAACTATGAATGACTATGGACATTTACAATAACCAAATTTATTCAAGGATTAAACATGTTAATATAGAATACAACAAGTATTTAATGAAAGACTATATATCCAATACATCAACTCATTACAATATATGTTTCTTGTACTATTCCAGTATCTAAATACTAAATTCCAATCAAAATAAATCCACTGAGGACAATAATGTCCTATAGCACCAACGTGACATTCATGCTTTAGCTAATGAAGGAACATTGCTAAGCAGATTGGAGAATGTACTAGATGCTTAAATATGACTTAGATATCAATACTTGCATAATGATATTATTCATAGTCATAATGAACTATACATTAAGCATCATTGTATGTGATTCCCTGAACAATAATGTATTCTAAGTCTTATGTGTAACTGTAATTAAGATCTACATGGAACTAGTTTCCATGTAACTTTCACCTTCATTTAAAATGAAGACACGCTCGATTGTGATTGAGAGTCATCTCAATCTACTGGTATTTTTTCGACATGCTCTAAGCATACGATTGGTCTGGCTTTGATGCAAAACCATGACATATATGATAAATGCAATTGCAGCAGCATGTGAAATTCATTCATATTATCTATTTCAAAAACATTGTACTAGGATTTTGAGGGATGCTCAAAATCATGTCATGTGGTATTAATAAGATAAATTCTTGAAAGTCTTTTATCTTAAGCTCTTTAAGATCCTTGACAATTAATGCAATTTTACTTAATCCTTTAAGTTAGCATGACATATCTATGTAGGTATTTATTCCAAGAATTAGTATGACATATCTATGTAGCAATTTTACTTAATCCTTTAAGTTAGCATGACATATCTATGTAGACTACATATAAAACTAGGAATATTATTATGCTCCCACTAGCTTTGTAGAAAACACAAGAGTCATCTTGATTTATAGTTAATCACTCTACGAAATTATCTTTTAAGAAAGAAGATTCTTACTTTGAGATGTTAGCTTAAATCTGAAAAGATTTTCATTCATATATATATTTTCTGCTTTGAAAACCCACTTACTCTTTATATTCGTAATATATCGAGGAAGATTAATCAAGCTCATACTTGATAATCATACATGAATGCATTTCAATGTGTTCTATTACTTTGTGTTAAACTATTAACATATTCAACAACTATTGAAAAAGTTGCTAGTTCCAAACTATGATGCATTTAGCCTATGGTTCTTTAGCTCTTAAAGTTCCATGTTGCTCCAACTTAGAAAAGGAAATTTCTAAGAATATGTCTTTTGGAATGAAAATCAGTGGGATTGTAGAAACTTCATCCTAAATAAACATTTAGGATAATGTACACAAATGCAATTAGTAGATACTAGAGTGAGTTAAGTTTATTGTCTAATATAAGCTTGATAACGCCATACCTTTCATATAAGGATAGAACATTTCATCCTTAATCTATTCAAAGTATTTAATCTACTTGTTTGGTTCGAACCATATACATTCAATATAGAGTAGTGAGCATAACTCCAAAATATTATAAAGAAAATAGTTTTTTAAAACATCATATAATATACTACAATGTCTGTATTATCCTATTAAAAACGTGTACTAGCGACATTCAACCAGTGACCAAGTGACCCTATCCCACTAGAGAATACGAATGCTACCTCAAACATCATATGACAAATCCAATGGACAGGGTGATCCCATGCCACAAGACCAGTACAAATGACGAGTGAGTGCTTTTTACGGAATGAGTTATGAATCGATTCCACAACTCCTAAGATGTTCCAAGAGGAGTTGGTTTATAGAACTCATTTTGTTATCACAACGAATGATTAATGATGGTCTCATTTAGTTATATTTTAATCTTCACTATTAAATAATTTAAGGAAATCAAAACTTTCAACAATAATAAATAAAAGTCGTCAGTAAAATTGACTAAGTATCTATCACTAAATCTATTCACGGATTAAAAAGATTACATACATCACTTATGCATAAGTCTTTGTCAATCTTTTTGTTCTTTAAATACTAATTGATAAAGAGACTTGCGAATCATCTTCCCATATAAATATGACTCACATCTATCAAATAAATGAAGCTCATTTGCCTTCAAAATTCCATCATTTTGAAGTTGGCATATGTGTTTCATATTCATATAGCCATGATGATTATGACAAAAACAAGTTTCAATCATATATCATTTGTTTATTTAGGTGTTATCATTAGAACTATGAATTTAATGAATACGTATAGATTTACTTCATAAGTAACATTATGAGAAAATATTCTTAACACATAATACATTGTTTCAGATCATGAGTGTGAACATCCATTAAACGATAAGTAAATATAGATTTATTCATAAATTTCAACTGTTACATGTTCCTATAAAATTGGTACAAAACATTTATTGTTTAAAATAATATAACAACACTTGTTATATCATCAGCACGAAATACCATTCGTCTGTAATTAGTTGGTTATTTCTTCCAAAACATCAACTCATAATATCAATTATTAGTGTCACCTGAAGTATTACATACTCAAGTGAATGATGGAAAAATAAATAGTTCTATAATATAGACATCTAAAGTCCTGGTCATTCCAAACTCCCTCAACTTGGTGAGATAAGAAGAGTAGTTCTTCTTTCAGTTTTTAGTTTTTTCCAAAATAGAAACAACACTGATCATTATGGTCCCTTGTTGATTTTTCGGTTTATGTTTTATTTCCCTTAACTGAACCATAGGTCTATTGGAGTACATAATATCTTAGACTCTCATTTATTCATTGGTTGAATAGGTTTGAAGATGTTATACTATTCTGATTGAAGATCTGCTTTACTCGATGAGACAACCGATATGTTTCATAATTATTCAAAACTTTATGCAAGTCGATGGAACTTACTCTCGCATGATGTAAGACACGTCAACATCATCACAATAATACTTTCATCAAAGTATCATGATCAAAATGATTGGTTGGCAGAGCTTGTTCAGGTATGGGATCTCTTAGTATATATAATTTTTATTTATCCTTAAGGAACAACCTCAAGGTATTATACCAGTTATAGAAATTATAACCATCCAATGTTACTATCTCTTGAAACTCAACAAGAGAGATTTTACTGGGTGTAAAATATTAATAGTTATTTCCAGAATTTAACAAAATTTCATTTAGTATTTTCCATATCAAGTCTTTAAAAAATATTACCCTTTTGTTTCTAAAATATTAATTCATTTAAGTCTAGGATCCAAGTAACGAAACAAGTAAATGGTTAGGTGACCTTTATCACATCTATTTAATCAAACTCCGTAGGTAGCGATTACCAATTTCATAAAATATGTAATTCCTAGATAATGAGATCCTAAACAACTTTTTTTTAAACTTGGCATGTTTGATCCCATCTATACCTCACACCTCTCATGATTAAGTGACCTTTATCACACAAGATTATGATCATGTATTCCTACTTGAAACAACTTGTAGCATTGCAACTAAATAGTGACTAGGTGACACTTATGTCACTAGAAAATACAAAGGCATCACGAATATTATGAGACAATCCTAGTGGGTAGATGACCCATCGTCCACTAAGACCGTACAAATGATACCCGAGTGTTGTTCAAAAGGACGACAATGAATTGCATTTTTAAGAAAATGTTTTATATATGTTTCACAAATATAGTTATAAAAAAATATGGTCACATGAATATTGCATGCATCCAACAATTCATACACCATTTTCTAAAAATCATATCACTTGTTATGAGGTTCTTTAGGTACCAAAATAAAACATCATTTTATTTACCATTATCCGCGATCAATTATAAAGAAAAATCCAATATTTAAAGTTTAGTCGTAGAGCGCTTAAGAACCAGTTATTTTCTTTTAATAAAATTTTCATATTATACTTAAGGCTTGGAGTTTTGGATGACTCCTAAAATCACAATTTTAAATCTCCTCTTAATAATCTAAATCTTATGACTTTATGAATTTGTAGAATAAAACTCATTTTATAAACTTAATTTTATACATATTATGATAAAAATCATATTTTGATAAACCAAAAGTTGGTGATAATAGTTATGTTTTAAATCTATTTTGGCAGGCATTAAACATAATATCAACATGTTGTGATAAGTTTAAAAAACTAATATCATAAATTAAGTTTCGACGTATAAAATAATCACTAGTATTATTGTTTTGACGTTATAACGCAAATGTTATACCCCATTTTAGGGAGTTCTACCGAATTACATAACCGTGTTTTGATTACATGATTGTGCTTTGCCAAAAAGTACCATCAATACAAACCAACTTTATTAAATATCATTTTTATAGAGTATGACGAAAATCAGGGTCGTGGAAAGAAACACAACTGTGTTTCTCTCGTTTTTTATTTTTAGGCAATGTACTTTACCTTCAACTTAACCCTTCACTTCAAATATGTGTAAATTCTATATAAAGATTCAGATTTTGATGAATTGTATGTCTACATACTTGTATTTAAGTCAACTACAACTTCCCTTTAGAATATTTTAAAAAGTTATATATTTATATTTATAACACCATAAACATAAGGTTATACATTCTTTTTTTACTCAACAACTAATGATCATATATTTTGCATTCATTCTTCCATACAATTTAAAAAGTATATGTCTTAACTCTTTAATTAATCTTTTAGGGTTGTTACACTTAAAAGTAGGATAACATCACTATATGAAATTTAAACGACACCAATATTAACATGGAATGACCTACCACAAAGATGAAAAGATGCATCTTCTAGGATCTCATCGTCACCATCATAAGAATAAATAATCAGACCTTAATCATTTCTATCACCGCTATTACGAACATCATTATCTAAATCTTCACTATCAAAAAAAAAAACTACGTTTGAAGGTGGGACCCTACTCTTAACGAAATCAAGTTTTTATTATATAACAGTTTTGCATCATAGTATTTATTTTAAACATATAATTTTAAATCATAAAATATACGATTAAGAATCATAATATTTTTGAATTATTAACAAATTAAAGATCATGATCATAAACATGTTGACTTATAACATTTTTTATTATAAATAGTTTAAATCGTTAAATTTTGTACTATATCATTTTCAATATTACTTTGTTTGAAAAGAATCAATGTTGTAAAATAATGTGTGATATTTAAACAGTTATATATTAAAATTTTCATATATATATATATATATATATATATATATATATATATATATATATATATATATATATATATATATATATATATATATATATATATATATATATATGAAATCTTTAAAGCAATTTTCCATTTGGAAAAAAATAATTTTATCTCTTAGTTTTTATAAACAATTGATTGCTCCTAAAAAAGTACGAGACTCCTTATCGATAATATTTTCATTTTCTTAGAACTCAATAAAATAGTAAGATAGAAAAACAAATCACTTATTTTCTTATTTGAAAAAGTTGTTATATTTTACAGAATTAATATTTCGTAAAATAAAATTGTGAATTTTTAGATAATTTATTTAAAATAAAAAGTATTTACAAACTTACTAGTATAGTGTAGAATAATCTCCTAAATATTTATGACATATGAAGATTTTTTTAGGTTTTTTAATAATTCAAAATAATTATTTCTTAAAATTTTTAAAATTATCTTTATTTTTATATTTTAAGAACTTTTTTTAATATTTTTTTTCTAAAAAAACACAAATTATGAGCAAAAAATTAAATGGAAGAAAAAACACAAATAATGGTTGAGTAAGGATGTAAACGAGTCGAACAGAACCGAGCTTCACTCTAATTAACCCATGCTCGTTTAAAATTACTGAAGCTTGAGCTCGAGCACGAGCTTGTAAAGAGTTGGGATGCTCGAGCTCGTGAAACAATCGGCGTGTTAAGGTTCATTAAGGCTTGTTTGTCCATAAAGCTCATTAAAAATCGGGATCGACTCGTTAGCTTTCATATTTTAATAATATATAAATAATATATATATATATATATATATATATATATATATATATATATATATATATATATATATATATATATATATATAGTAAAAGTATAATATACAAAAAATCGTTTAAGCTCACGAGCTTAAACTAGCGTGTAAGTGCAGGCTCGAGATTAGGCTT
Source organism: Lactuca virosa (assembly GCF_052849685.1). NCBI lineage: Eukaryota > Viridiplantae > Streptophyta > Magnoliopsida > Asterales > Asteraceae > Lactuca > Lactuca virosa. The sequence continues at coordinate 134,382,909 of NC_136428.1, read as the reverse complement.
CTTTGTTAAATGAGCTTTATTCTAGTCTCGAGCTTGGGCTCAGGCTCATTAGCGCTTGGCTCGTTTTGAGATTTCAATGATTCGATCCCTGGTAGCTCGTGAGTAGATCGGTTCATTTACATCCTTATGGTTGAGTGACACTCACGTCTTAGAGAGAAGATAAATCCAGTTTTTTCTAGCACGTTTAGCCCTTTGTACATTTGGAATTCTTTAGAAATCTCCAAAATATCATAAATAATTACCAAAATATCATATTGTCTAGTAACATTTTATACATAAATAAAATTGAATTACAACTACTAAAATTTTCAATCTTATAGCTAAAATTTATGGAAATTAGGAAATCTAACCACCAATAGAGTTGTAGTTAACAAAATTAACCGTTTTTTTCATCAAAACTAACTATTTGGTCTGGAATGGGCCATTCCGAAAATAATATATATATATATATATATATATATATATATATATATATATATATATATATATATATATAATATGGCTCCCACACAAAAAAAATCTGGAATACTTGTTCCAGATTTTGCAATTCTGAGGATCGATCTACCCGTATTTTGGATGTAATTTTCAGCATAGATTCATCAAGCCAAGTGAGTTCTACTTTTAAGTTACTTACATTTGATTTTACAAACATCTTTAAGTATTCTGGAATAGTCCGGAAGACGATGAACAAGTCCGGAATACGATGAGCTAGTCTGGAATACATGTATGAATCTCATGTAAGTATCTTGGAGTGTGTTTAGGATCGTTTTTTAGACCGGAAATTGTTTTTGTAGGCTATCCGGAATGCTACTGTAAGTTAGGAATATGAAGAACGTAGTATTGTGACAACCCGAAACTTTTATCTTGTACACTTAGCCAATTCTATCAATGCTAAACTCGTTTCAGCTATCTTTTAGCATCGCTTTGAGCCTGTTTGGATGATCTAAAGCCTTGTACAACCAAAGTTTGAATTTGGGATGGGTTGGTTTAAGATTTAGGGTTGCAAATTGGCCAAACACTCCATTAAAAGCAGTGTGTGGCCGCACACATGAGTGTGTGGCCGCACACATGAGTGTGTGGCCGCACACCTGAGTGTGTGGCCGCACACCCGAGTGTATGGCCACACACACGAGTGTGGGGCCGCACACCCATCCTCCAGCCGCACACTCATCCCTATTTATATAGGGTGACCCCTTCACTCATTCCTTTCATTTGGTTGCACTCTACTTTCTCTCTCTAAAAACTTCATCCAAGAACGCTCTCAAGGCCTAAAAAACGTGAGTTTTCTATCACTTAGCTTATCATACATGAAGGACCCATTGATCTAAGCCCTTAACCATCAAAATTCGCCATGTTCTTCATCACATGAAGGTGTACGGCCGCACACCTTCATAAGGTGGTTGTACACACCTCAAAGAACCTCCAAAGTGAGAGTTTTATTCCCTATCTTCTAGATGAACTTGGTTTGAACCTTAAAACGCTGAAAAATCGACTCTTGGGGCACATATGAAGGGTGTACGGCCGCACACCCCTGTGTACGGCCGCACACACCCTCTGTACGGCCGCACACCCCTTGGGCCGCACACCCATGGCCGCACACACCTTAAAGGTGGCCATACACTCACCTAACGCAATCCTTTAAGGTCCTAACACTTAGTGCAAGTAGTCCTAAGTTCCTAGAGTGGTTCTCCATCACATTTGGTGGTGAAATACCTTCATTTGACTCCTTTATGTATCATTGCATGTTAATTAGGATCAAATCGTGTTCAAGACTTCACTTGAACACCCAACTTTTCGTGTCGATCCTTCATTCAAATCACCCAAGGTGAGTTCATACCCCTACGTTTTTCCGAGTTTTTCATGTTTTCAGGGGGGGAATACAAGCAAAAGTACAAGGAAACTTGTGCTCAAAGTATATTATTTTGTTTAAGATAATCATATTTCAGTATGCTTTTAACACGGAAAACAGTTTTACCAACCGATTAAGAAATCAACACGTAGAAACAGTTTTCAAAACTAGAACAATGAACATGTGAATCATGTAGTAAAATGTATTATTTTATAAAGGATTCATGCAAATCATAAACAGGATTTTCTGTATTATTACTTGTAAATTTGTTACGCTAAGTTTGAGACACGTCCTTGGTAACACTCCCACAGAATCAGGGTGTAGGACTAGCACTTGTGACCAAAGTCTCTTGTAGGGAGAGCGTAACTGTTATGTATAGATCTATATGGGACTGACAATCCCGTACCTCACTGCTAGCTATAGTCGGACCGGCAGGTCTGCAGGTGACAAAGTCATTAAGGATACAGGCCGTTGCGGGCTATATCAAGTCAGTTATGCTCATGAAACTCAAAACCTAGATAGCAGAGATTTACTTTTGTAATAATGAATCAAGTTAACTAACCTCAAAGTAATAACCGATTTAATTACTGGAGGGTATTAATAATAATATCCTTAGGACTTAGTTCATCACGGTTTTTATTTTATTTAGTTTTTAAGGCTAATATACCTCTCTGGGTGTAACCAGGGTTTTTAAAAAGAAAACTGCTTTTATCAACACGAGTATGGTAGATACTTGCAAACCTCGGTTTAAAACGGATAATCAACCATCAACCTTTAGTGAAAATATAGGGTTTTCCCGGTATAAACCGAATATTCAAAAGAACTGTTTTACAACCAACGGATATTCATATTCATTCCACGACTCCTTGGATTGTACATGTCTTGTACGAATCTGGAAGTCATGGAAGGAATGGGTTTTCAAAAACGCTTTTCATAAGAAAATGTAGGATTTTCTTGAGGAACACTTTTCAAAAGGATCAAAGAACATTTTTCCACCAAAAACTAAACGCTTATGAACTCACCAGCTTTATGCTTATATACTTTCAAAACTGCTTGTATTCTCAGGGAATTAGTAGACAGGTACTTCTAGGAGTTCGGAGAAGTCGGAGCATTAGAGTCGCGTCTTTACTATTTTACTTTTGATATGAACAAAACTATGTATTAAACAATGTAAACCTTTTTCATATATGTATTCAATGTCTGGTTGTGTTTACTATGTTTGCTATGATACAATTGTTATGATACTACGCATGACGTCAGCCACCCACGAACGTTTCCGCCGTTCCGGTTTGGGGGTGTGACAGATTGGTATCAGAGCCCTTGTTTATAGCGAACTAAGTATACCGAACCTTACATGGTATACAACTATAAATATTAAGGGGCCTAAGTGCTCTAAACTAAAAGTATACTTTAAAAAATACAAGTATTTTTATATAAGTATACCCGAGTATCAGAATTCGTGTCGTAAGTAGAACAAAACAAAAGTATTTGGATGTTGGACATCGCGGTTAAACCTGGGCAGTTATGTAATCATGTCTAAGGTGAATATAGCCTGATCAACTATATTCAGTCGAGACATGACCAACATGTGCTTGGGAGTGATTGTAGTGTTGCAGCAAGCCTAAAAACTTACCTAGATACCAAAAGAGTTCTAGAACCGAACATAAGGATTAAAATACTATAGGAGTATTTTAGGATGCTATAACGACCAAACCGGAAACTTACCCAAGAATCCATCATTGGAAGTATTATTAGAGTCGATGTCTATCCGTTTACCATCACCTCGCATAGATAGCATGGTTGGATTCCACCTTCCTCGCAACACGTACTTTCCCAACCAAGGAGATGATGGATGGATCGAACCAGAGCCAGAAGGAAACCATGAAATCCCTTTGGAAAATGACCTTGCCGAACCATTTCCCAAAGAGACTGACTCGGAACCTGAATTCGAAAACCTACCTCAAGTGACTCCAATACCAAATCCTAACCCTCGAGTTGAACTCCAAGGTCCAACACCTATGTGGGTCGGGAGTTTGAATGGGTGGAGCTATGAGCAAGACCAACCCCTCCCATATGACGGAAACCGCAACTTCTACAATCTGAACGAAGGAGGCCCCGCAGACAGGGCCCTTCCAATCACGTTGAGTGGCTCGTAATGTGAAGCTATGTATGGCAACCCTTCAGCGAACTATGGAGCTCGAAGCTGATTCGAACACCAGCACGGACTGCATCCGTTGCTTCGAGATTGCTCATGCGCGAGCTGCAAGGAACAATGAAGCCCTACATCGAGAGTTAGCTACCACTCGAGCTGCGGTCATAGAGCTCCGAGCACACCAGATAGTATACGAGAGCCGCCAGCTTGACATGGAGCGCCAACTGGCTAACTTAAGGATCCGTCCGAGGAGTGCCCGTCGCCGATATGAGAACACTCTACTCATCATCCCTTTTTGGTCTAAGGAATAACCTTCATATCTATGTTCTAAGTAGCTCTTTTCTGTAAACATCTCTTTTGTCTTTAAAAGCATGCGTCATAGGAAGTACTCTTACCTTAAGACGATCATTCCTTTTTCCCATCGATTTCATATTGGCCTCCATAAAAAGCTACGACGTCATAATCGGCATGAGATGGCTGAGCCCAAGTCATGCCGATGTCATTTGCTTCGAGAGGGCGATTCGTCTCAGTCTTTCTTTCTAACGAAGTCCTCATTGGTCATAGTAATAAAATTTGTTTGAACCTTCGTATCATTTCCTACGCCAAAGCCCAGAAGTATCTGCGAAAGGGATGCCATGCATTCCTGGCTCATGTTGTCGATGAGACGCAAAAAGTTAAAGGCCTCGAGAGCATCTCCGAAGTCTGCAACTTTCCTGATGCTTTCCCCAAAGACAGTCAAGGGATTTCTTCCGAGTGTCAAGTTGAATCTCGTATCGACTTGACCCCCGGAACTATCCGTATAGCTAAATCTCCATATCGTCAAGAGCCGACGAAAATGTGAGAGTTATCCAGCCAGCGCAATGAGCTGAACAACAAGGAGTTCGTAAGTTTATTGTATGAGAACTTTACTGCGTTCAAAATTTTCTATTCTTGCTAGGACCACATCATGGGGATGTGGGTCGAATCAATGAGAGTCAGATAGCAAAACGGGAAATCTTAATGCATAGATAAACATTTGGGATACATCCAGAGGCAACCATTGTTGCTCACAAGCTTCTTTTCTTGACATGTAGCAGATCATGCCTCCGAAGAAACAGAACCAATCCACCAGTAAGGCACCAATCCTCCAGATGGACTCAACTACGTTCCAAGCTACTGTCACAGCAGCTGTAGCAGCCGCTCTAGTTGTTCTTAATGCTAACAACCCAAATAGGAATGGGAACAGTTTCCACACCTCGAATTGTAGCAGCACACCAGAAAACCAACAAGGACTTATCCAGGAGGACACTCCAACTCCCAGACCCAAGAGCGCCAAACGAAAATTTTGGATAGGGGTGAAGCGCAAATCGTCTCAGAAACTAGCTAAGAGACGACAACCCGTGATAACTCCTACAGCGACCACATCCGCGAATCTAGTGCCAACGCTAGTGCAACAATATGCTGGAAAACTTCCAAGCTGCGAGAAATGCAACTTCCACCATGTAGGAAAGTGCCGAACACTTCAATGTAAGAACTGCAACAGACAAGGACACACCACCCATTACTACAGGGCACCTGCACAGCCAAACATCTCGAAGATGGGTCAGGTTTGCTACAATTGTAGCGAACCTGGACATTTCGAAAGAAATTGTCCAAGGGCTAAGGATGGCAAGGAAGCCCGCTTCGCAAAGACCCCTACCCAACACATCACTTCCACTACTGATGCTAGCATAGTCCAAGTGTGCTGCGTATGTGGCGAAATGGGACATCTCAAAAGAGACTGCCCAACAGAGAAGAACAATGAGGAAACAGGAGGAGTCTAACCTCAGGGAATGAGGAAGCATCAAAGAAACCTGCTGTGTATTGGTACGTTCTGAAAACCTCAATAAATATTCATAATCGTGATTTCTTTCCCGTCCAAATTTAATCACGACGTACTTTTAAAAGTTGATGCCCTAATGGGTAAATCATTGTAGCCTAGTGTTACATTAGAGTCAGTTGTGTTTATTCATGACTTGTATACGCCAAGCAATCATAGGAAAATCTATTGAGAACCATTCCATCGAGAGTTCATAGTTTCAAAACATCAGGACCCTCGCATTAGTAGTACCCACCAAGCTCAAATGAAACACAGAAAACACCAGAGACGTTCATCTAGGAACTTCAATGTTCTAACAAAACGATCCTCCCGGACTAACTTAACACACGATTCTACGACATCATCCTGTCTAGTTCGACTGAGTCTATGTTATATCAAACCCTTTTGTCTTAAATCGTTCGAACGCGAAACTCCCGTCGCTCGTGACGACAAACTAGATGCGAACTTCGAAAAATTCATCTCTCTTCGAAACCCAAAAGTATTCATACGAAGAGTATCGTCCACAAAGAGAAGGACAAAGTAAGGGAACCATCCGGACAATTGAAGATGCGTCGTAGGACACACATCTACCCTTAATTGAACTTTCTTGCAACAACGGCGACCTTTCCCGTAGCAAGGCTGCGCCGTTCGAAGCCCTCTACAGCCATAAGTACAGACCCCATCTGCGCAGGGCTGAGGTGGGCAACACACAACTAGAAAAGAGTCAAGTCCACAATAGCACTCTCGCAAGTCATCATCCGAGAGACGGCAGAAAGGATCACACGAAAGGGCTACGCCGATGAGAGACAAAAACCCTTGGAATTCCAAGTTGGTGACCGTGTCCTTTTAAAGGTCTCACCCTGGAAAGGCCTGATACGCTTCGGAAAGCGTAGAAAGCTAAATCCAAGATACGGTGGACCGTCTGAGATCCTAGCTAGGATCGGTCCCGTAGCGTACAAACTCCAGTTACCTCGAGAACTTAGCAACATACATCCCGTCTTTCACATGTCAAACTTAAATAAGTGTATGTCCGATGAAACACTTGCGATTCCCCTCGACAATATCGAGTTAAACGAGAGTCTACACTTCATGTAGGAATTATTTGAACTCATGGACTAGGAAGTCCAGCGCACAAGACGAACGTCGTATCCAGATACTGAAGATTCACTGGGATACCAAACGAGAACTTGAATTCACTTGGGAGCATGAGAATCCAAGGAAACAAAAGTACCCCATCTTTTCCAAGTCCGCGAGTTACAACTTTATTCTTGAATTTCGTGACGAAATTCCCTCTAACGAGGGGATGATGTGACAACCCGAAACTTTTATCTTGTACACTTAGCCAATTCTATCAATGCTAAACTCGTTGCAGCTATCTTTTAGCATCGTTTTGAGCCTGTTTGGATGACCTAAAGCCTTGTACAACCAAAGTTTGAAGTAGGCATGGGTTGGTTTAAGATTTAGGGTTGCAAATAGGCCAAACACTCCATTAAAAGGAGTGTGTGGCCGCACACATGAGTGTGTGGCCGCACACCCGAGTGTATGGCCGCACACATGAGTGTGTGGCCGCACACCCAAGTGTATGGCCGCACACATTACTCATTTGAGTAACAAACTTTATTTCCCATGAGGATATGAACGTTGCATCTCTTTTGGGCAACATACTTTATGTTGGATATAGTGTCTAAGTCCATAACTTTATTTGGTATGTACTTGACCCGACCCAACATGGTCCATTTGGGTTGCATGGCATTGTAATACTTGGATAGACTAAATGAGAGAATAAGGCACTTATCATTATTAATATATTATAAGTTCTAATATATTAATAATAGTATTATTTAATTAGTATTGATCAAGTATTAATCTAGTATTAATTTGGTGATCAAAGTGAGACTAATTAAATATATAGGGTTGATTATGACAATCATCAATTCTTTTATGGTGGATTAATGATCCATGGTTTATGGGTTATGGATGTAACCATATGGAGCTCCATGGATAGTCCATGGGAGTTACAAATCCATGGGTCATGGGAAATCAAGAGCATGACAATTAAGGGCATTCATGTGTAAACCCTAATTGTGACAACACTATAAAAGGAACCCTATGGCTAGCAAAAAGTGGACCTAGTGTACATAGTGTTACTAGAGAGGGCATAACCAAATTTGAGTGCTAGAAGTATTCTCTCAAGTTATTCCAAGTCTTGTGGTGTTGTGTGAAGCATTTGAGGCACAACATTTGGGGTGCTAGGCTCACAAAGTCTTGAAGGAATCCAAGCAACAACAAGGTATGTATTTCTACTAGTTTTATGTTTTATGTAATCCCCATGCCATGCTAGTTAGGAAATAACCTTGAAAAAGAAATTTGCATGTATATAGAGAAAACATAGATTCAAGGTTATTAGGGTTGCATGTACACTTAGGAAGTGTTAGAATGCTCAAAACCCATCAGTGGTATCAGAGCCTAGGATTGTTTTCTATATACTTGATGCAAAACTGCTTAAAAATCGAAAATTCTGCATTCTGACGACTGGACTCGCCGAGTCCATGGGGAGGACTCGCCGAGTCCATGAACAAATTCATCCTACTCGGCGAGTAGAATAATGCACTCGGCGAGTAGGAGCGTGCTGGATAGTTTTTTCGAGTTTTGTTGCTGGAAATGGATTAAGATCATTATCCCAATCTGTTTTGGACTTGTAAAACCTGTTTTTCAAAATGATAATGATTATGTTAACCCATTTTACATGACTTTTATCAATTTTCAAGTATTGTATATGTTTATATGATTTCTTGAAATTGCTTGACATGAATTTGTGTTCTTATGAGTTTTTAGAAGATCATAGGAATTATGTGTAACCACCATGTGTGTTTAATTCATGATCTTAATGGCTATGATGGTGTCCATAACTTGTCCTCAAGTTATGGATAACCAAAAGTCACTTCCTTTAATTGTGATTAAAGAACTAAAGAGGTTTCATAAAATGAAGAGTCTTCATTTTATGAACCATTAAAACTCATAAGTTACAAATTGAAGAGACTTGGAATAGTTTCAATTCTTGCCCTCAAGTTTTGGAATTTGAAAAGTCTTATACTTTAATACTTTAATTCCAAATTAAACCTTCGATTTTTAAGAAGTTTAAAAATCAACACTTATACTATTATTATAATTTTATTATATAGATATGTATAAGAATATGTCATTCTTACCGTTAGTAGGCCTCATTCACGAAGCCGGTCTATAAGGGGGGTATAAGGTTGTTGCCTATAAAATGGTGACTTAATGGGTGTCCACTCTCACCCACCGCTTCCTTGATCGGTGGAGGGTCGTTAGTCGAACGGGTAGGATACGACTTTAAATACTGGTTAAAAGTATAATGAATTATAAAGTAACTATACATTATAAATTCCCAATCTTAGTTACTTTAGGAAAATGTGAAATTGGTGCTAGCCCATAAAATTACACTTTGTACCTTACCAAGTCGTTAGTGGAGCGTGTGTGGTTAACCGGCACACTAACATGGACTAGTAAGAGTGGCAAAGGGTAACTTGACCTTATTATAGATCGGTGGAGCGTGTGTGGTTAACCGGCACATCGATTAGGTAATATTGTTAAGGGTACCAAGTCAATTTGTGTGGTTATTCACACCTTGTTTGTGATCCTCGGCATCCCAGTCACAAACTTGAGAGGGCACAATCGAGATTCAAACATGCCATTGAAAAGTTCAATGTATCTCAAAAGATCTAGGAGTTTCAAAACCAATAAAACCTAATAATAAAATATTTCGTTCTTATGGTGGAAATTGGTAAATCGTCATTTACCTACCTTCAAATATTTTATAGTATGGATTACGGCATCCCTCTTCCAACTATAAATAGTTTGTTGGATCCTAGCCTTAATATTTCATTTGGGTGAATTATTAAGGATTCCTAATCTAATGAAACTTGTCTTTCTTTCCTTTCAGATGTCTTCCAACAATGCTTCTGGCTCAAACCCAACAGGCTCCTTTTCCCTTATGAACTTGTGTGGTAAGGTCATCTTTGATGGATCCAATTTCAATGAGTGGATCAGAAACATCAGAATGATTACCCGCTATGAGGACAAAGAATATGTCCTCGATAGGGAGCTTAAGGTTGTGAGTGAAGCCATTGCTACTCCTGAAGAGTTTGCGGAGTTTGTTGCACATGAAAAGGATGCTACTAAAGTAGCATGCATCATGATGGCCACCATGACTCCTGAACTTCAAAAATCCTATGAAGATTTCTACCCCTATGAGATGCACCTGGATCTGATGGAAAGGTACCATCAGAGTGCGCGTCAGGAGAGGTATGAAATCATCTCCTCCATGATAACCGCAAGGATGAAGGATGGTGAACCCATCACCAGTCACTTGCAGAAGATGCAAAGGTTCGTTGACCGGTTGCTGAAGCTAAATGTTGACTTTCCTGAGGAAATGGCGATTGACATCATTCTCCATTCCTTACCTCCAAGTTATGATCAGTTTCGTATGACTTATCATATGAACAAGGAGGAAGTCACACTTAGCAAACTTCAAGGACTCTTAAGGACAGCTGAAAATGGCCTTAAGGGTAAAGCGGTTGCTACTTCTACTCCTTCAACAGCCCCTGTTCTGGCTATTGGGCAGGGATAGGGTAAGAAGAGGAAAAGCCCTTCAAAGGGTACCAAGGGTAAGACTCTTGATGGTTCCTCTTCAAGTGGGACAAAGAAAGGTCCCATTACTCCTTCTTCAAACCCAAAGGAAGCACAGTGCTTCTATTGCCAGGATAAGGGACACTTCAAGCGAAATTGCCCCAAATATCTGCAAGATCTAAAGGATGGGAAGGTTAAACCTACCCATGCAGGTATTTACACAATATTGTCTAACAACTCATCTAATGCTAATTCTTGGGTGCTTGATACAGGGTGTGGTATTCACATTTGTACTGATTTGCAGGCACTAAGAAGAAGTGAGCAAGTGGAGCACGGGAAGATAAACTTAGTCATGGGCAACAGGAAAGCATCACCTGTTACCAAGATAGGAGTTTATTCTTTATTGCTTAATAATGGGTTAATGTTAGATTTGAATAAGTGTTGTTACTCGCCCGAAATGGCGAGAAATATTATTTCCTTTCATGGCTTGTACAAACAAGGTTTTACATTTTCATTTGATAATAAAAATGGTGCTATTAATGTTTATTACAATGATGTATTTCACTTTAAAGCATTACCTTGTGATGGTGTATATGAAGCCGTGAATGTTGTAGACAATCTAGGAAATAATGTGTTGTATATTGATTCTTCAGATAGCTTGGATAAAGCATCCTTGTGGCATTGTCGTCTTGGACATGTTAACAAGAAGCGCATAGGCCAACTCCAAAAGGCTGGAGTCTTGGAATCATTTGACCTCAAGTCAGATGATAGTTGCGAGTCTTGTTTACTTGGAAAAATGACAAAGTCACCCTTCACAGGTAGTTGTGATAGGGGTGAAGGTTTGTTGGACCTTGTACACACGGATGTGTGTGGGCCCTTCAGAGTTGCTACAAGGGATGCTAATCGCTATTATGTGACTTTTACTGATGATTACAGTAGATATGGATATATTTACTTGATCAAGCATAAGTCAGAAACCTTTGAAAAGTTCAAAGAGTTTAAGCAGGAAGTGGAGAATCAATTGGGCAGGAACATCAAGATGCTCCGATCCGATCGGGGAGGAGAGTATCTTAGCATTGAGTTCCTTGACTATCTTAAGGAATGTGGGATTGTCTCACAATTGACACCTCCCAGAACACCACAGTTGAATGGTGTAGCTGAGAGGCGCAATCGAACCTTGTTGGATATGGTTCGTTCCATGATGACTCGAGCTTCGTTACCAATCTCTTTCTGGGGGTATGCCTTAGAGACTGCCGCCCATATCCTTAATCTAGTCCCTACTAAAAAGGTTGCCAAAACACCTCACGAGATGTGGACTGGGAAAGTTCCCAATTTGGACCACATCAAGATTTGGGGTTGTGAAGCTTTCGTGAGGCGTGAGACTCATGATAAGCTTGAACCTCGAAGTGAGAGGTGTATTTTCATCGGCTACCCACATAGATCCTTTGGTTACCTCTTCTACAGACCCAGTGATAATGTGGTCTTTGTAGCAAGAAGAGGAGTCTTTCGTGAGAGAGAATTCATAAGCCAATGGGACAGTGGGAGGCAAATTGACCTTGAAGAGCTTCAAGAGTCAAGTGGTGAAGGAACCTCAAATGCTATCGACCAACCTGAGGAGGACACTCCTGTTGATCCGATACATGAGTCTGTACCTCCAAGACATTCCACTAGGGTGAGGAACACACCTTATTTTTATTATGGTTATCACATCACCACTGAAGGTGATACATTTATTAGTGATAGTACACTAATAGATTTGGATGAACCTAATAATTACAGGGAAGCCATGGCAGGCCCTGAGTCTGCTAAATGGAAGGAGGCTATGGACAGCGAGATTCAGTCCATGTATGACAATCAAGTTTGGAACTTGGTTGACAATGTACCAGGTCGTAAGACAGTTGGGTGCAAATGGATCTTCAAGAAGAAGACCGACATGGATGGGAAGGTACACACTTATAAAGCGCGACTGGTTGCGAAGGGCTTTACTCAAACTCCGGGAGTTGACTATGATGAGACCTTCTCACCAGTAGCTAAGATTAAGTCTATTAGAGTATTGTTAGCCATAGCTGCATTTCATGATTATGAAATATGGCAAATGGATGTCAAAACCGCTTTCCTTAATGGAAAGTTGGCTGAGGATGTTTACATGGCTCAACCAGAGGGTTTTGTCGATATAAGATGCCCTAATAGAGTGTATAAGCTTGATAAATCCATTTATGGATTGAAACAAGCATCTCACAGATGGAATCTTTGCTTTGATGAGAAAGTCAAAGAGTTTGGCTTTTCTAGGAGTGAGGATGAGTCTTGTGTGTATGTCAGGGCTAGTGGGAGCATAGTTAGCTTCTTGGTGTTGTATGTGGATGACATACTTCTCATAGGAAACGACGTCCCAACCTTACAGGAGGTTAAGTCCTTGCTTGGGAAGTGTTTCGCTATGAAGGACCTTGGGGAAGCTGCCTATATCCTAGGGATAAGGATATTGAGAGATAGGAGTAAGAGACTAATTGGACTTAGTCAAAGTACTTATGTGGATAAGGTACTGAAGAGGTTCAGTATGCAAGATTCCAAGAAAGGAGAATTACCAATCCAGAGTAATGCCAAGCTAAGTAAGACTCAGAGTCCGAGTACAGAGGCTGAGATAGCTGAGATGAGTCATATACCATATGTTTCCGCTGTGGGCTCGATCATGTATGCTATGACTTGTACTCGCCCTGATGTGGCCTTTGCTTTGAGCATGGTCAGTAGATATCAAGCGAACCCTGGCAAGGCACACTGGACAGCGGTAAAGAACATTCTCAAGTATCTGCGGAGGACTAAGGATTGGGTCCTTACCCTCGGAGGCAGTGATGACTTGAGAGTGGAAGGGTATAGCGATGCTAGCTTCCAGACTGATAGGGATAATTTCCGCTCTCAGTCGGGCTGGGTCTTTATCATAAATGGAGGGGCAATTACTTGGAAAAGTTCTAAGCAGGAGACAGTAGCTGATTCTACTTGTGAATCAGAGTACATAGCAGCAAGTGCAGCAGCTAAGGAGGCGATATGGCTAAAGAACTTCATCGGAGACCTTGGAGTTGTACCAGCTATAAAAGAGCCAATGGAAATTTTCTGTGACAGCGAAAGTGCGGTTGCTTTGGCTAAGGAACCAAGAGATCACGGGAGATCTAGGCACATTGACAGAAAATACCATTTCATCTGACATCGAATAGAAGAAGGACTCCTCGTGGCTAAGAGGGTATCATCAGATGAGAACCCGGCAGATCCCCTCACGAAGGGACTGAGCAGGGTTAAGCATTTACAGCATGCGAGGCGCATTGGGCTGAGGGATGATATTAGTTTCAATAATTAGATTCCTGAAACTTGTAAAATGTAATTGACATTTGATGATAAATAAAAGTTGTTATTTATTTATGAGTAAGGTGTTACTATCTTGTGTTGATTGTTTACTATGTTTCAATTTTGCATGTTTTTACTTCCAGAATAATTATGTTATTATTCAAACCATCCACAGTCAGTCAAACTTTGGAAGTAAGTATTGATTTAAGACTGTCATGAATTTGGCTTGTATAATTTGTCTAAAAGTGCTTTGGACAATGCAATGGTTGCTACAACATTCATGAGTACTCATAAGGGCTGAGTATTGGATCCAACCCACGCTCACTTGCATCACTTCATGGAATTTATCTCGAGTGATCATGAGACGGTAATATCATATAAATCTTCAAACCTAGAGATCTGAGTTGTTGACTATGAGTTGGTTATTCATTGATTGCACGAAAACGCATTGGTAACTCGATGTCATAAAACATGCCTTTGTGAATAATTCAACAAGTAGTTAGTACAAGCATATCAGTCGAAGTTTATCTGTTCCTTCTAGAAATAGAAGCGATATCTGGGCCCCTCGATGATTTGGTTTTGAGCTATGTACCGGGCCCGGTCAGAACCTAATTGATGTGTTCAATTTAGTTCTATGTCGAAACAAATCAGAGATCGAGAAACAAATGCTGGACAATAAGTAAGACCATGTTCCATGTGTTTGTCCGGCTGATATCATGAGAACAGAGGATTATATGATCACTTATCATAAATGGCGTATCATCATCATCTCAGTTCCGAGAGACTTTGAAAGAGCTACGATTGCTAGTCGGATTTTGAAGTCATATTTGCAAATATAGTTATTAGACTTATCCAAGTGGGAGACTGTTGGATATAGTGTCTAAGTCCATAACTTTATTTGGTATGTACTTGACCCGACCCGGCATGGTCCATTTGGGTTGCATGGCATTGCAATACTTGGATAGACTAAATGAGAGAATAAGGCACTTATCATTATTAATATATTATAAGTTCTAATATATTAATAATAGTATTATTTAATTAGTATTGATCAAGTATTAATCTAGTATTAATTTGGTGATCAAAGTGAGACTAATTAAATATATAGGGTTGATTATGACAATCATCAATTCTTTTATGGTGGATTAATGATCCATGGTTTATGGGTTATGGATGTAACCATATGGAGCTCCATGGATAGTCCATGGGAGTTACAAATCCATGGGTCATGGGAAATCAAGAGTCATGACGATTAAGGGCATTCATGTGTAAACCCTAATTGTGACAACACTATAAAAGGAACCCTATGGCTAGCAAAAAGTGGACCTAGTGTACATAGTGTTACTAGAGAGGGCATAACCAAATTTGAGTGCTAGAAGTATTCTCTCAAGTTATTCCAAGTCTTGTGGTGTTGTGTGAAGCATTTGAGGCACAACATTTGGGGTGCTAGGCTCACAAAGTCTTGAAGGAATCCAAGCAACAACAAGGTATGTATTTCTACTAGTTTTATGTTTTATGTAATCCCCATGCCATGCTAGTTAGGAAATAACCTTGAAAAAGAAATTTGCATGTATATAGAGAAAACATAGATTCAAGGTTATTAGGGTTGCATGTACACTTAGGAAGTGTTAGAATGCTCAAAACCCATCACTTTATTTCTCATGATGACAATGAACTTTGTTTATACAAACTTATTTACTCATTTTAGCAATATATTTTTATCTATGGAAACTTATATCAAAATTTTGATTTCGATTCATGGAACCAATATTTTTTTTTATCTGTGAGTACTCACCAACTATTTTTATAGTTGACGCTCGTTTTACATGCTTTTTCAGGAATCGTCGAGTAAGTGGCACTTAGGGACACATCACTTTTAGGAGCATTCGCATGTGTTGTATTTCAATTTACATTGTAATTTCTTTTAAAAGTTGTTCAAACCCATTGTAAATTTGTAATGATTTTTAATACTATGGTTGGTGTTGTCTTTTAACTTTTGCTATGAAACTCTTTATACTGCCACGCCTCGTGTTTCCGCTTTAGCGGGGAGTGACAGAGTGTTACCAAGGACGTGTCTCAAACTTAGCCTAACAAATTTACAAGTAATAATACAGAAAATCCTGTTTATGATTTGCATGAATCCTTTATAAAATAATACATTTTACTACATGATTCACAAGTTCATTGTTCTAGTTTTGAAAACTGTTTCTACGTGTTGATTTCTTAATCGGTTGGTAAAACTGTTTTCCGTGTTAAAAGCATACTGAAATATGATTATCTTAAACAAAATAATATATTTTGAGCACAAGTTTCCTTGTACTTTTGCTTGTATTCCCCCCCTGAAAACATGAAAAGCTCGGAAAAACGTAGGGGTATGAACTCACCTTGGGTGATTTGAATAAAGGATCGACACGAAAAGTTGGGTGTTCAAGTGAAGTCTTGAACACGATTTGATCCTAATTAACATGCAATGATACATAAAGGAGTCAAATGAAGGTATTTCACCACCAAATGTGATGGAGAACCACTCTAGGAACTTGGGACTACTTGCACTAAGTGTTAGGACCTTAAAGGATTGCGTTAGGTGAGTGTATGGCCACCTTTAAGGTGTGTGTGACCATGGGTGTGCGGCCGTACAGAAGGTCTGTGCGGCCGTACACAGGGGTGTGCGGCCGTACACCCTTCATATGTGCCCCAAGAGTCGATTTTTCAGCGTTTTAAGGTTCAAACCAAGTCCAACTAGAAGATAGGGAATCAAACTCTCACTTTGGAGGTTCTTTGAGGTGTGTACAACCACCTTATGAAGTTGTGCGACCGTACACCTTCATGTGATGAAGAACATGATGAACTTTGATGGTTAAGGGCTTAGATCAATGGGTCCTTCATGTATAATAAGCTAGGTGATGGAAAACTCACGTTTTTGAGGCCTTGAGAGCGTTCTTGGATGAAGTTTTTAGAGAGAGAAAGTAGAGTGCAGCCAAATGAAAGGAATGAGTGAAGGGGTCACCCTATATAAATAGGGATGAGTATGTGACTGGAGGATGGGTGTGCGGCCACACACTCGTGTGTGCGGCCATACACTCGGGTGTGCGGCCACTCATTGCTACAATGAGCAAACAAGTTTGTTACTATAAGAAACAATCAAATTTGTTGCTAAAACAAGTAAATAAGTATTTAGTAACAAAAGTTCGTTGTTATAATGAGATACAAAGTTTATTGCTATAATAAGTAACGAGTTTGTATGTGTATGAGAAAACAATGAGTTCCCAACCAAGCCTATGACTGATGCCCTATCAAGATCTATGCTTATCGTTCCATAGATTATATGGTATCATGCACTCAAGCAATTGGGCGAGTGAGGACTTGTCAATTCCTAATAGCGCTATCCATGATGACAATTGGCTCAAAGAGTTAATGGTTGGATTAAAGTATAAGGGAAGGGACTTAAGACGATAAGGCCTCATGTTTCGTGTTGCATAGACATACATGGAGAGATATAGCAAAATATAGCAATCAAGTTTGATACAAATCAATTTAAATACAACAAACAAATAATAGTTTTTCGGACATGCTTTTCCACCCCAAAACATAAAAACCGAAAATAGGGGAGTGCGTGAATACTCACAATATGCAAAATATAGCAACCAAGTTTATACGAGTCAAATAAATACAACGAATATAAATAGTTTAGGACATGCTTTTCCATCCCAAAACATTTAAAAACCGAAAATAGGGGAGTGGTGAATACTCACAATGCATTGAGATGATGCAAATAGTGCCTTGAACTACGTTCCACGTGCACCACTACTGATTCCTACAATAATGGTATTCGCTAGTGAGTCTCTAATCGAAATCTAACACTAGTATACTTACTAGTACAATAGAATTATGTCAATATTGTGTCAAAATTTAATATTGATAAGTTACAAACATTTTCCTGTGAAAATTAAAATTTCAACGAATCAATTGTTATATAACAATTTAAGTGGAAAATTCTCATTATTGAAATGTTAATATTTAACATTTTAAGAGGTGTTCTAATGATTAAATATTGAAAAACTAAATCAATTTAGTTCTAAATTTCACAAACTTTGTATTTCAGTTTTAATTGAAGTCAAAGACCTTAAGATAATTTTTCTTGAATTTTTGATTTGTCTAACTATTTTTCACCATTTAATTCTTTGAATAATCATAAAATCATGGAAAAATAGTAAATTATCTTGAAAAATTCTTATAATTTTTGTGTAACTGTTTTACAGTGCACATAATCTGGGAAAAAAATTAATATGTGTTTTCAAAAAGTTTAACACACTTTTTCTGATTTTTGTGTATTTATTCTATAAAAATAGAAATTAATAGATAACAGTTTCAAAAATTCGCAAAACCTTTTTTACAAATGTTATTACACATACTTAAGCTGGGAAAAATATAAAAATGGATTTGTAAACTGTTTAACCCAATTTTATGATTTTTGTATATTTAAGTGTATTAAATCTTGGGAAAATAGAAGAAAAATATCATACAGAAGATAAAAATCATCACAAATTTTATGTATCATCCTAACATATTATAAGATTTTCTGGTAAATGTTCATGAGTTTTGGATGAGTAAAACTATTTTTCCTGTTTTTAGTCCATTATAAACACAAAATTCAAGAAAAATAGATATACGTTTTGAAAAATTTCCAAAATATTTTTCTGAGTCTTAAATATGAGTTACAAGCTGCGAAAAATAAGAAATAATATTTTCACATTCCCTAAAGTGGTTTTATGATTTATTGGAGCTATATAAAAATAAACTTAAAAACCATACTAAACAGTAACAGATATCGATGAAACTTCATGAGAGATGTTTATTAACTTAAAGGGTCATCCACAAATTTTTCCCGAATTTATTTACAAGTGTAAGTATTTTATATGCTTTAACACTCTATTTTCTTATTATTTTCAAGTAAAAATAAAGAAAATATATATTGAGCTGAAAATTTCCAGAAAGCATCTCCAAACAATTTAATAACAATGAAAAATTGTTTTCTTATTTTTGATGTCGAAAAACATGCCTAAAGGCTCAAACAATTATAGAGAAAACTTGATTCTTTTGATTTTGGTAAAGATTATTGATGTTACTTTGAGAATTTTTGCAACATGTTCCAAAGACTTTTGAATCAAGATCTTTTTATACCTCTTAATGCATGATGTTAAGTGTTCAAATAAATTGTTCCTAGATTTCTAGTGAGGAATAAGACCTTTGAACATGCAATACAAAACTAGTATTCACAAAAAGGTGCTGATTGAGCAACATATTTGTAAAAATTGTTAAAAATCGAAATATTCGAATTTTCCAGTGAGGTCAGATGGGTTTGAAAGCTAACTCAAAATATTAAATTTCCGAAAAGGAATCTCGAATTTTGGTTAAGAAATGAGTGAGATATGGCAGTTCAAAGTAAGGCAAAGAAATCTGACAGATTGCATGCATGATGATTGGTTAGAAAAGTGGGTTTTCATCATTTCTTTGAGTAAATCTTTTGAAATATTTTATGAATTCACGATCCATGCATGTTATGGTCATGTTTCTAGAGATCAAAAGATTTAAACTTATAAAAATGAATACATGCATTTAGGAACAAAGTTTTGTTTCTCAAGAACTCTTAACTTGAGTTTTATGTTTTAGATCCTTAAAATCAATTTTTGCACTAAGATCATGAACATGCAACCTTGTTTATCATACATGCATGGTGTTAAAACACATCCATGATGTTCTAAAAACCATTTTAACCAAAAGAAAACAAATTTGAAGAAGATCAAGAAGTAGAAGTTGGTTTTTGAAGTAATATGCACATAAAATCATAAGAAAATAGTGGAAACTTGCATGCATGATTTAGTTAGGTGTTTTTACCTTGATGAGTCCTTATGGATGATGGATATTTTTGTGCAAAATGGTGATTTTTGCTGGAAATTTTCGTGGGTAAAAGGAAGAGAAGGAATTGAGGTTTTAGAGAGAAGAAAAGAGAGAAAAGAGGGATTCTATCTCTCTGGATAGCTCATCTCTCTCGTCATCTCTTTGGGGTTATCCTCCACCAAAATCGTTCACCAAAATAATGAGATTCATGTTGACTCGTGAATTATTTACTGTGAAAATCTCTCCCATAAATTCAGCTTCTATGTTCGTCAGTTTTAGAGAGAAGTGAGAGAGAAGTTTTTAGAGAGAGAAAGAAGAGATGTGTGTGTGTTGGAGAATGAGAGTGAAATGAGGAGAGGGGGGCCGATTTTTGAGGTGTAATACCCCTTTCTCTTTCATTTTCTTTTATAAAATTTAAGTTCCTTTATAAAATATCTCAATTTTTATATAAAATGTGCACTAAAATCAAGTTTTTATTCATAAAACCTTGATATTTTATTTATAAATTAAGGGTAAATGGTAATGAGTTAAATTTTATTTTCCTTGAATGCATTTTCATAATTTTAATTATTATAAGATCATATTATGAGGTTCATAACTATTTTATAGAATTTTTAGGGTTAACGTTTATAAATTTAGCTGGTTAGGGCATTTAGGGTTTTTGAGAGTTTGTAAATCTTTGGATATTGAAATAAATAGAATCTTTGAGAATTCAAACTATTTTAGTGTTTCATAACTCTTGTTCAAATTAGAAATAATGTTTGTAATTTATTTTTATTGGTTTATTGGCATTCTATGTAGAGATTCCGAGATTCAAGCGAAATTGAGGAATCAAGTATACTAGCCCTAGTTTTCAACTTTAACTTAAGTTCCTACGAGACTCGGACCTAATTTATACCACTAGGTCAAGTGCATGATGTGTGTATATGATTCATAAAAAGGTGTTCGATTCAAAGAGCGACCCGAATATGGATAGTCACTACAGTTAAGTAGTTTTAGAATTCACATATCAATGTGAAATCTAAGTACACCATCCATTGTTTCTATCTGTTTCCAAGTTTCTACTAGGTTATAACTTAGCTACTAATTACTAAGTCTAATATGTGTTGTGCCTATATGTGCAACTAAGTCTAGTCAAATCTAGAACCGACTCGAATTTTGACGGTTGTCACACACTCCCACAGAATCAGGGTGTAGGACAAGCACTTGTGACCAGAGTCTCTTGTAGGGAGAGCGTGACTGTTGTGTATAGATCTATATGGGACTGACAATCCCGCACCTCACTGCTAGCTACAGTTGGACCGGCAGGTCTGCGGGTGACAAAGTCATTAACGATACAGGCCGTTGCGGGCTATATCCAGTCAGTTATGGTCATGAAACTCAAAACCTAGATAGCAGAGATTTACTTTTGTAATAATGAATCAAGTGAACTAACCTCAAAGTAATAACCTATTTAATTACTGGAGGGTATTAATAATAATATCCTTAGGACTTAGTTTATCACGGTTTTTCTTTTATTTAGTTTTTAAGGCTAATATACCTCTCTGGGTGTAACCAGGGTTTTTAAAAAGAAAACTGCTTTTATCAACACGAGTATGGTAGATACTTGCAAACCTCAGTTTAAAACGGATAATCAACCATCAACCTTTAGGGAAAATATAGGGTTTTCCAGGGATAAACCGAATATTCAAAAGAACTGTTTTACAACCAATGGATATTCATATTCATTCCACGACTCCTTGGATTGTACATGTCTTGTACGAATCTGGAAGTCATGGAAGGAATGGGCTTTCAAAAACGCTTTTCATAAGAAAATGTAGGATTTTCTTGAGGAACACTTTTCAAAAGGATCAAAGAACATTTTTCCACCAAAAACTAAACGCTTATGAACTCACCAGCTTTATGCTGATATACTTTCAAAACTGCTTGTATTCTCAGGGAATTAGTAGACAGGTACTTCTAGGAGTTCGGAGAAGTCGGAGCATTAGAGTCGCGTCTTTACTATTTTACTTTTGATATGAACAAAACTATGTATTAAACAATGTAAACCTTTTTCATATATGTATTCAATGTCTGGTTGTGTTTACTATGCTTGCTATGATACAATTATTGTGATACTACGCATGACGTCAGCCACCCCCGAACGTTTCCACCGTTCCGGTTTGGGGGTGTGACAAGTATGGAACCCGATAATCTATTATGGAATGACAATCCAGAAAACTACTAATTATAATTATTTTTCCTGATAATGTTTAATAACCCTTATTAGTCTAAAGATGACTTTGCGTGGGAGTTGTTAAAAAAATTGGTTTTACGGACGAAAAAGTTGTATTCCATTTACAGGAGCTTTCAGAATTGCGCTCGATAAAAGATAAAATCAAAAAACAAAAACTGTAATAAAATTTTGTTTTTATTTTTATGGAAATGTATTAAAATGTTCTTGAAATTTTGTTTTTTTTGAAGATAAAAATTAAAGATGTTGAGCTATAAAATAAAATAAAAAATAGAACATCAAAGACACATATAAAATTAAGAAAAAAAATCAGAAAGAATGTTAAAACTTAAATTGAAAGCAGATAGAACTCCGAAAGATGGAACCGGAGCAAGTGCATACAAACTTGTTATGATAGACTAGTCGCAAAAAAAATGTTATGGATATGCTTCAACAATTTTCTTTTATTATTATTACAAACATTTATGCAAGTAGGTTTCAATGTGTATAGTAATGTATTTTATTTTCAGTCTCCAACATCTAGTGACTCGATCAATGAGGATGAGTTGACAGTAGCAGATGATATACTACGTATTGAAGACGAGGAACGATATCTTGTTGACACGACTGCATTAGAAATGATTCGTGATTATCAACGTGCGAAACAAAGAATGATAATACTGGAAATCTCATTACCGCCTTCAGGAACTTTGGAGTGAAGAAAAGTTGCATTGTATATCATGCAAATGCTCCTCATTACCAAGTCTGAAGATATATGACAATTTGTGAACACAATGGACATCATCAAAGAAATACGTACGACAAGTCCAACAATAAAAGATTGAGTTGAAATGACTGATAATGGGTCTTACCTAATTGAGACCTACATGGAATTGTTTGAAAGTCATAGAGACACCGCTAGTTTGCACCGAATGCAAGTTCTCTGTTATCCTGGAAACGTAATATAAAAAATTAATATTGTAATGACTTTTGAAACTTAAATATGTAAACGAAATGGTAGGTTATCCAAAATGATAATGTTTTTCATTGATATTGGTACAAAGATCGTTACAAATCCTAATAGATACTTATATTTCTTTCCACAAACTAAGAAATTGTAAGGGATACATATTTTGTTTTTGGTCGATAAAATCTCCTCTAATTCTAACAACATT
This sequence comes from Lactuca virosa, assembly GCF_052849685.1. Classification (NCBI taxonomy): domain Eukaryota; kingdom Viridiplantae; phylum Streptophyta; class Magnoliopsida; order Asterales; family Asteraceae; genus Lactuca; species Lactuca virosa. Next base: position 134,359,803 of record NC_136428.1, on the reverse strand, counting down.
TATTAGATGGTCCCGTTCTACACGTAGCTTATCAATCTTTGCATTTGCATGTTGAATACACTTCATAGCTTCTTTAACGTTTTTCATAGCTTTAACAACCCATTTTTCAATTTCGTTTACTTGTTCCGCTAGATCGTATGTACATTGGTTTGGTGTCCGACTTGTTTCATAATCCATTTTGTTTGCTTGTTCAGTGGCCTTCATAGCTTGGAAAATGTCATCAGACATTTAATCCGTTAGTGGGAATTTTAGGCCTTCCGGAAACGGGTTAACATCTAAAAAAACATGGAAATCTTCTTCTTCATAATGCCAAACACCAAACTCAAATGAACTCATTCTCGATTTATTTCTATGTTAAATGCCATTTCGGAAATTCATATTAATAATGAAACATATTAATAGTTGGAATGCCATGTCCGGAATAATTATGTGAAATGCGATGTTCGGAATCTGTCTCCCGAATGTGACCTTCGGAACGCGTGTCCAGAATATGTGTCCGTGACTCATATTCGTCAGAAATCTATGATATTTATGATTTATTTGACCATACATGAATGATTGATATGACTTCCAGAATGTCGGTCCGAAATGTATGGAATGTCTGGAATGTCAGTCGAATCCAACATGAACCACTATAAATAAGATATTATAATTGTATAACCTATAGAACTCTGGAATTGTAAGCCTCTAGAAGTCTAGAATTGTAGTAAATCAATTCCATCTATGCACTATACAAGAAGAGATCACACACTTTCAGTCTTGGGTAATATTTGAGGATAATTTGGTTTTCCTCATGCTCCCAAATCTATTTTACAGAACGTGATGGGCACGCTTGAAAATGTTGTTTCACTTTCAGTTAGATGTTCCATAGTATCAAACTGAAGATAAAGTGAAGACTAAGTTTGTAGACACACAGTCAAAGGTGAAAATTTTTATCAAAGTTTATCACAAGCTCGACAACGAATTGACTGATGAAGATTGACAAATAATTTTACAGATGGAAAGGGTGGAATACAAACAAAAAAATAACGGGGTTGATTTTCCAATTTCCATACAGGCATGCTTGGGATATTTTAAAAGATGTCCTGTATTTGTAAAATATGTATTTTGTTATTTCTATGTTTAATAAGGGTATGGTAGTTCTAAATTATGTTTTTTCTATCTTTGTACTGTCTAACAAATATTAAGAAAATAATGATATATTTTATTAATCACTCTAGAAATCGATTATAAACATAATTAGTTGCATATTAAGGGTGAAATGCAATGTTCAGAATGAGATCAGAAATATTACGTCCGAAATGTGGATCGAGAATGCATGTCTGGAATGTGTGTCTTTGACTCCTTGTGTCAGGAATCTAGTACATGTTTACTGTTCGAAATTACTACACATAGTGCAGCCTATAAGACAGTAGTGCCCTCTAAAAATTTCATTATATAATTGAATTCAAGCATCCAAACTCGATATATTGTTAAATTTACTATTAAAAATTCATTTTTCATAAACCAAACAAATGACATAGAACAATTGTGGCGCTCAAGGTATTATAAAGACATCAAGGACTATCAATAACACTCACATCTATTTTATGCTTTTCTAAATAGGTATATGGGTTACCATTTCTTTATTTTTACTTGGAATTAATATAAATTTTACACAATATACGACATGTGTTTGATATTAAATTTTTAGGGATCACAGTCTGGGTTTGTCGGTTGGGTTAACGAAGCAAAAGACAATAATTCGTTGATAATCTATAACTTAGTTCGATCGAAGAAGAATCTTGAAATCAATAATTTGTACTTGAAGATAGCGTTAATTTGTATTTGGATTTTGTTTTTTGGTATTCTTCTGTACAAGTTATAAGATTTTATGTTGATCAACTAAGTTTATGTAAAAGTTATTACTTAATATATGTAATATCTAATGTTTGCTTGTTTTTTGGAATTTCATCCCAGATTCACATAATTAATTGTAATTACATAGGTAATAAAACAACCATCAAAGGGCTTGGTATTTCCCACTCAGATGGAGGGGGAAGATGGTGCATGGTTTGTGTCTGGTAGGCAGTCTGAAACACATCATCCCAATGATATATTTGAACCATATCGGCTAATTCATGGATGTTCGAATGACATGATGCCGCAATAGCATGGCCGCACACTATACTCAGATTGCCTCAGTAAGTGTTATTATCGATACATTGCATAGATTAACCAATAACACCAAAAAAAAATAGGGAACATCAATTTTGACTACATTCCAACGGATGTTAGGGAAATAGGCTCTTGTCCATTTTGCATGACCGATGTTGGCAAGCACTTCACGAGCATCATGGGTTAGCCAACAAAAGTTTTTTTCAAAACCAGACACAATATATAACTTAGATGTCATCCAGAACAAAGGTTGCAATATTCTACCAGAGACGCCTCTTCTGCATATATACATGAACACACTTTTAGAAGTATACCTATGATAAGTATAAAGGAATACATAATCTATGCAAAATCTAATGACATCGTCCATATTGGTTATGAAGGATACGTCTATGTCATGTCCGAGAGATTCCTTTAACCTCATAAGGAACCAGGTACAAAAGTAGAGATTATTTTTGTTGGCATTTTATTCCAAATTAGTTTCAAAAACATAAAATTTAGGCAACAGCAGACTTGATATTTTTTAATAACATAAAACATGTTTATACCTACCAATGATCATCTTGCAAGTTGTAGAAAGATTTAAACACCAACCAAATAAAAGATGGATAAATAACAACATTTGTAGTTCTTTGGGACCTCTTGGTAGGCTTGGAAGTTGATGAAGAATGATGAACTATAAAGACACCAAAAATAATTCAACTTGATGTAAAGACACTAGTCTTTGTAAGAAAACTCTTAAGCTTTGAACCAAATCCAAGTATGGTTCAAAGAGAGCATAAGCAAGTGTCTAAATCTCCAATACTTTGCATGAAGGAAAAATGGAGAGCAAAAAGAAGAAGGCTACGACTTTCTACCCATTGAATGGGATCAAGAATCTAGTCTTAATACTTTATACATAAAGCAAGGTTCTTAACCATAAGGTCTTAATACTTTTGACCACACCAAGTCTATATGTCATAAAAATGTCCAAGCATGCCTTCTTAGGCTTGATTTATTTTGAATAAACTAATGAAGAAGCCATTCCCTTATCTCCTAGATGAATTTCGTCCACAAGAAAAAAGAAGAATAAAATCTTTATATTTTATAAACCAAGGTTATAAAATATAAACTGTAACCTTTTGGTAAGAGAAAAAAAAGTATGTATGGTACAAAATGTTGTACATGACTTGATAAATCATACCTATGATCTATTATGTTACTTGTCATTGAAAATTAATATTTCGATGAAATAAATAATTTTCAATTAATTATAAGAGTTTATTGAATATTTATTAAAACAAATTGCTAATAAATAATCAATTATATCAATTTCTTGTTAGTGTGACCTATTAGTATCATATGTTAATTAGCAATATCACTTTAATATGATTCTTGAGCATACTAAATCTTTCAATCTTCCACGTGTGCAAGACTGATATAGACGGTAGTGAACGTCTAGCAACATTTCACTGCCTCTATCAACATACGACTTTGTGCCATTCTATCAACAACCAATTCCCAAAAAGATTAAAGCTACAATTGGTGTATAAGGTAAGTTTATCAGTTATCCATTTGTCATAGACATCATGTTGAACAGGAGATAAGGATCGCAATCAATATCATTAGGTGCTCAACTTTTGGTAATGTGTCTTATATTTCTAACTCTCAACACATAATATGAATAAATCCCATCTTGACTACATAAGCCTCTTGCATATTTCATACCATACCTGAAAATGGATTTTATAACTGCTCGGTTAAGGACCAACTTTTGACCATATCTAAGCATACTACTCCCTACACTTAAGTCCCACTATGTATCTCAGGTGTTAAGGATACAAATACAGTACCTTTTAATCAAGTATCATTCATGATAGCAATCCATGCGATGATCTTGATGTGGGTCAGTTCAATACTAGTTCTCTGACAAGTACCTATGAAACTTGGTTACAACTCATTGCCTACCTTCATTTGGTGAAAATCAACCAATCCAATTCATATTAGTCTTACTTCATAATTACTCCCATAATTATAACTGACTATGAAATTTTAGAATAATAAGATTATTCATGGATTAAACATGTTAATATAGAATACAAGAAGTATTGATGTTATGATCATATCCCAGTATATCAAAACATTATATAATAGTTGTTCTCACAATGTTCCAATATCCAAATACTAAATCCAAATCAAAATCCTATTTATAGAATAATAAAGTCGTATAGCTGAAGTGTAACCATTCATACTTAGTTTAAAAGAAGGACTTTATTAATGAGTTCGACTAAACTTAATTTGTGTAAATATTATCATCTCCATATTTTACCTTACTCTAGGTATATTCATATATCTTATAATATATGATTGGTGTTCTTCCATGACATAGAGTCTCTTAGCTCGATTTAGTATACTCTCGAAGTCACAAAGATTTCTATGTGATCCTTGAATGACAGAGATCAACATAGTTTTTCAATGAACTCATTCATCCAATCATATTAGATTTTAACTTCTAAAGTAGTGTATTATTATTTTGTAGTATGATGTGTGTCATTTTGTTTTGCTTGGACTTCATTACAACTAAACTTACTCTTCATCCCACAATGAAGTCATAGTCCAGTTATAATTCATAATTATATATATTTGTTTAGAAATCAAAATCTTATGTAGCTCTATACGTGAATATTTTATTCTAAACTAATTGTCTCATATACATTCTTTTAGTTCTTGTAAAGTACTCTTAGAATGTTACTATAGTCATATGGTGACTTAACCATGTATTCAATTGGTATATTATGATATGCTCAGAGCATGATCATATATCAGGTCTTATGCATAATATGACAAAAATGATGGATTCATTTGCCAAGAAAATCTAATATAAATCATTTTATCTAGTTCAAACCTATGAGATAGATTACTTATGAGGCTGGCTCAAAATTAGTGACATGTGACAATGCCAACATTCTTATAAAGCAATCTTCTATCTTGATCTCTTTCAAGATACTGTCAATATATGCTTAAAGATATAAAACTGTTAACATTCATTTTATCTATCCCTATAGATTTTACATTCCAAGAATGTATGTTGTTCTTCCTAAGTCTTTCATTTTAGAAGCACATTCCGAGTCAAAGTGAAAAAGTCTGGCATGTTCAGAATGTAATTTCTTATGATTAAGTATGCGTCCTTCATACAAGATTAGAAATGTCACTATGCTCTCCTATTTCTTAGGAAACACACATGTTCTATTCATTTTGATATAAAAGCATAACTTGTGGTTTCATATTAAAATGATGATTTCAACATTGAGATGTTTGCTTTATATCCACAAGTCAATCTTAACCTCTACACATTTTTTTAGGATAACATGGATTAAGAAAACCTTCGGGCCAATCTATATAAATAGCTTATAATACATGTCTATTAAGAAAATCGATATTTCGTGAAATCTATTTGCTATATCTCATATTGAGAATATGAATTTATAGTAAACAATATCCTTGTTGATCTAATAATATCTGCTTGTGAAAAAGGTTTTATCATAGTCAATGTCATGAGTATGTTAAGAACCACAATCAATGACACGAGTATGAGAAAATCATTTTATAACAAGTTTTGCTTTAAACGTGTACGGTTATCCATGTAATGTATTCTTTCTAGAAGAATCACTTACTCCTTCTAGCCTTGCTGTAGAGAGAAAGTAAAATCAAGACCATACTTGATTATCATATATGGATTACATCTCATGTTCATGACTCTAAGTCATTTATCGGATTCAAGATCTGACATAATATGTTGGTATTTGATGGATTTTCCAGAAACCATCAATAAAAGATCATCAATGAGCGATTCCACATTTCTCAAGTCATAGATGATTTCTAACACTAATGCAAAAAATTTGTGCTTGTTATGAGCTATTATTCAAGTTTAACAATCCCTTGTTAAAACTAGTGCCAATTGTAACTACATCAGGTTATGCTTTTTTAGCAGCTTCAAGTTCCATACAAAATCTTATGAAGAAAATGTTATATCTTCTAGTTAGTTGGTGTTTATACTCCGGGTACAATTGATAGTGTTCTAGGTGTTTTCCCAAAGAAATAAAAAGAGGACATTTCTACTGATTAGAAAGTAAATCATACCAAGTAAGATTTAGTTCATCTTATGAAGAAAATGTTATATCTATTCGATGTTGTTGAGGTCATCCGGGAGCTCGTCGGTGTCAGTATTGAGGTCGATGTTTGTGCGTGCATCGGAAACGTCGAGCGAACCTGAGCCACGAGACCTCTTGGAATGTTGTTTTGATGATGTTGGTGTTTTAAACCATTTTGGGTCGTCCTTTACAATATCCCCAAATTTTTTCGTGCTCAAAAGCATGACCCGTCTCGACATGATATTGCTCCCTCACAGCTTTTAAAAACATCGAAATCGATTGCACCCCTTTGCTTGTACGGGGAATGTTTGTTGTAGATGGAATTTAACTTGCTGCACTTCTTATTGATTTGAGCCTAATTGACACTCAACATATCGTTATTGCGATATGTGTCATTCTTCTTCAAAATTCCGCAAAATTTGCCGATCGCAACTTCCCAAAAATCAACTTTTCTCATATCGTTTCCCTTAGTTGGGTTTTTTGATGTCCTGCACCACGACACCGCCAACGCGTACTCTTCCTCTGCTGTCAACCATGTTGGAGGTTCTTCTTCCGATTGCTCCACCGCGACCTCTTTCTCTTTCCTTCTTGCTCTCCCTTTCTTGGTCATTGGTTTCTGGCTACCCCCGACTTGCGTCTCGAGAACCGCTGTTGCGTGGGTGGTTGTTTGTGGCATGGAAGAAAACGCGTTGAAAAGGTTTTGTGTAGAGAATTGTAGTGGGGGTGAGACGGGATTGAAAAAGTTGTCGGAAAATGGTAGTTGTTGTGAGCTTTGTGAGTTGAGGATGTTCGCGTACGCCTCATATTGTGCAAAATCGAGAGGGGAGGATGTGTTTCTGTTTGGAGAAATGTTTGAGTTTTGATCCATAGTCGGGTGAATGTGAATTTTGTTGAGTTGTGTGTAAGAATTGAAATCGAGAGAAATACATGTATTGTGTAGGTAAAAATTATATATATATATATATATATATATATATATATATATATATATATATATATATATATATATATATATATATATATATATATAGAGAGAGAGAGAGAGAGAGAGAGAGAGAGGGAAGGTTATATAGAAAACAAAAAAACCCTAAAAATCATAAAAATGCATAAACAAAAACTTAGATATCACAAATCTTTTTTTTTTTTTTTGACTTTTTTTACCAAAAAATTGCAGGTTTTCTTACAAATTTGCTGAAAAGAAAATCGATTTTTTTTTCAAAAAAAGTTTCAGCGAATTTTATAAAAAGTAGCGACTTTTGTATATATAAAGTCAAAAAAAAAATTTGTGATCTCTAAGTATTTTTTTATGCATTTTTATGATTTTTAGAGTTTTTTAGGGTTTTTTGTTTTCTATAGAACCTAAACCTCTATATATATATATATATATATATATATATATATATATATATATATATATATATATATATATATATATATATATATATATAGTAGAGTTAAAATATGAAATGTAAATATTTGACCTTTATGTATTTATAATGTCTTGATGGGTTTCAGATTTTATGTATCGTATAATATAAGATATATAATTGAAAAATCGTCGATAAAATTCTAATATTTTAGGTCAGTTTAAGTTTTAATTTTAACTTTTATTTTTTCAATAGAAAAGACCCAATTGTTTTATATTTTACCCAAATTAACGAAATAGTTTTTATTTTTTTTCAAAATAAATTACAGATTTTCGTATAAAATTAGATAATCGAGATTTTTCTGTTTAAAAGATAAATGTTAGGATTAAATCGTAAACTGACCAAAAATATTAACACTTTATCCGGTATCTCCTATATATATAATCAATACAAGAGGAATAATTTTCGATTATTTCACAAATAGTTCATATCTTGTGAAAACTAATTCCTTTTCTTTTGTCATCTACTACGTCACATAATAGAATCTCATATTTTCGTTCATTTAAAATTCTGTAAGAATTCAGGAACCAAACACGCGTAATATCTTTTTCGCAAAATATTCCTTTCCTGTTGTAACTATTGAAGATTAATAATAGTTATTTGAAAATCCAGAAACGCCTTTGACCGGGTTTTCTCGTTGACATAAGAAATGGCGTCTATTGATCGAATTATCGAATCATTTACTTAAAACTAGTGGCAACTAAAGAATTCGGTTGAAGGAATCTCTCGATGTCTTCGGCTTGTCATATTGCTTCACATGACCTTTTTAAGACCATTTACTAAATATAAATTTTCTTATATTAAATCGAATTAAATTCATTTGCCAATGAAGTCCGGTTAAGACCATTTTTCTCTTTCAAGGGTTTTTGGGAGAATGGTGGAGTTTTGTTAATGTCTAAAGAAGTGAAGCCTCATAATGGGAAATTGGGTTTCTAATATGTTGTTATCTCTTCGGGGAGGGATCAAACTCGGGTTTGTTGGATGTTATGACATATTGCCCTATCGGATTTCGGATGTCGGATGTCACTGCCTGCTGCATCCAACCGCCGTTCAAAAAAAAAAATCAAAATTCACTTAGTTTAAAAGAAAATTATTAATCTAGCCAATATCCTTAATTCCTTTGCAACTTTTAGCATAAAGTTAGCATTTAACAAAAGAGAAACATCAAAACCTAATAGGAGACGAACTCGGCTTCGATTCGTAACTCATCTTCGGTTTCGGCCTTCACTATAAAAAACATTCATTTTATACATTGAAATCCTATATGGGTTATGCCATCTTAGTTTTCCTCTCCACTTGGCCTTCACTATATATATATATATATATATATTGTGACAACCCGAAATTTTCATTTGTATAAACTCTACAGTCAAGCACTGCAAATATTAGTCAAATTCATTTCAGTATATTTTTTGTCGGTTTAAAGCCTGTTTGAGTGTTTTTATTTAAAATTCGTCAAAAGTACAAATAAAAGGAAGTATCTTCTAGGGGGGAATGTGTAACAAATAAACACTTCAACACCATAACAATGTGTTTACGGCCAAACTTGGGGAGTTTGGGCCGTAAACTCCTCTTGACCTTGAACTCATGCTTAAGGCATGAGTTTACTCCCCACTTCCTCACTTTACACTTCCAAGCTCAAGAACACCCAACTTTTCTCTCAAGTATCATAACACATTTCTTCCTATCTTCCAAAAATGTAAGTGTTTCTTCTCTTGTTTTGTTGTTATAACACTTCATCTAGTAGTTATACATGATTTCATCCGTGAAATCTTGTCTTTTTCATAGATCTTCAAGTGTTCTTCAAAACACCAAGAACACCAAGAACACACACTAGTGTTTTTGGGCCTTAAACACTCTTACAAGCTTCCTATAAGTAAGTACACTCCTCCTAACTAGTTACTTACTTAGAATACTTGTTAAACCTTTGACAAACATCAAAAACCCCCAAGAACACATGGGTTCACGGTCAAGGCGTCTCCTTGAACCGTAAACACCATCAAATGGTGTATAAGTGCCACCAACACCTTCTAGGACTTGGATATTGGACTAGAACCTTGCATGCATGAGCTAAAGACCCCAAACCACGAAATGGTAGGAGTTACCATGAGTTTATGGCCGTAAACTCATGGGTTTACGACCGTAAACTCCAAGGGAGTGGTCCATGAACCGTAAACTGCAATGAAGGGCCATTTTGAGCCCTAGTCCCTTCCTAAGCCTTGGATACAAACCTAGATCACTTCCTTGAGGGGTATAAGACCTTAAAGCACACAATGGTACAAATTACCATGAGTTTACGGCCGTAAACTCATGGGGGAAAAGACCAAAAACCGTAAACTCGTGTATTATTACCAAATGGGAAGTAAACTCCAATGTGAGGCCATACTGTCTTTAGATACAACCCTTTAGTACTCCTAGAACTTGAATCAAAGTGTTATCCTGTATTAGGGTATATTTACTTGATAAATTGGTTGTTAAATGACTAATTGGATACATATATGCATCATTACATGTTAAATAGGATCTGTGTGTGTGTTCAAGTCCTCACTTGACACTTAGCATCCTATCCGGCACTTCCATCCAAATCACTCACTACAGGTGAGTTCATACCCCTTAATCAACCTTTGAAATGATTTTAAATGCTTTTATGGGGGGGGGGGGAATACAAGTTGAAATAATCTAGTTATTGCTTTAATCACATGTGATTAATGACTAGAACAAACATAAAGATTTACTACTACTTTCAAGTTACTATCAAAATTATGGTTTTCAAGCGTTTTAAAACCTTTTATTAAACTTTTAAATACTAAAACTGTTTCCAAAACTCTTTTAAACTTGCATTGTTTTCAAACTCATATCTACACTAATATATTTATATAAGTAAGACTTGAAGGACTTAGGACTGATAGCTCACCTTATTTCCTGTTCTTTGTTTGGTTGTGGACTTAGGGTATCTTGTTATTTGTCCGAATGTCGTTGAAATCTTAGTTATATATCATGTATATATGTGTTGGATATAAAAGCTTTCACTTCAGTTCATTACCTTTGTGTAGCAAAGGCATACCTACCACATTACTATTTAACTATAATAGGTATAGTTAAGGTTTTACTACTCACTACTACTATTACAACGACACATTCAAGAGCCAGTACAGTTATGAGTCAATACACGCTATACACTATACAAGAGAACATACTATACACTATACAAGAGAACATACTATACACTATACAAGAGAACATACTATACACTAGTACAGAGAAAACATTACTACACTATGACATACTACATAAACATTTGAATACTATAAACATAATGTGCCATACTACTTCTCGATACGACACTTTATTGTGCTATCACCTTGTAACCAGAGTCTCCTGGAGGGAGAGCGGGCATTATGTGTATAGATCTATACGGGACAGACACTCCCACATCCCGACTGCTAGCTACAGTCCCAGCCGAAAGGCCAAGGGGTGACAAAATGTTACCTCACTATATATGACCTGGAGGGTCATCCGTTATTCAGCCGGTGATCAGCATGGTTACATACGAGTTCACATTCAAACCTTTAATTAACCAATTAAGAATTAAAGGCAAAAATAGACTTTTCGAGGCGTATTGTTCATTTAATACCACCTGGAGTCTACATGTTACTACTTTAGACTCCCTGAGGTGTACTGTACATTTAGTACTACATGGAGTCTGTATTTCATTACACTGTGATTTTGTCACATACATGTTTAAATAAACTATATTTTTATAATGATAGTTTCACTGAGGAAAAACTCTTACACTACATAAGGAACAAATACACAAACAATCGGGTCTTGGTAGATGACTACATTTTTACTGGAAAATATAGGATTTTCTAGGGAGTATACTATTTACAAACATTTGAAATCAGTTACTACATTACATTGTTACAAACATTTTTATACAAGCAATGACACTAAATACTTATGAGCTCACCAGCTTTATGCTGATAAACTCTTTCAAAATAACTTGTATTCTCAGGTCATCAGTAGACAGGTACCGGTGAAGCTTTTGAGAAGATGGAGCACATACAAGACTCATCTTTTATTTTGATTATACTTGTGGGTGTCTTGCAAACTATTTAGAACACGCTTGTATTACAATTATTATATTAATGCAGTGGATGTTGTTGCTTGTCTTTACTATTATGCATTGTTATGATACTGTACATGACGTCCTCCACCCTAGAACGTTTCCGCCGTTCCGGTTTTGGGGTGTGACAGATTGGTATCAGAGCATTGTTTATAGTGAATCGAGTATATCAACCCATAAAAGATATACAAACTATAAACACAGCGGGATTAAAACACTCTGACCAAGAAATTATACTTTTAAATAATAAAATATTTAACTAAGTATATATACATCTATTCATACCAAGGTCAGTATCATACTAGAACAAAACAAAAGTATTATGATTGTTGAATTTCACAATTAGGCTTAGAGACATATAGTCAAACCTAAAGGGATATAGCCTGATCAACTATATTTTCTGAGGAGTGACTAGCATGTGCCTAAGGATGATTGTAGTGTTGCAACAAGTCTAAAAACTTACCAACACTACTACAACGGGAACATTAGAACAGAATACTATAGGAGTATTATGTGTTACTATAAATTACGTATGTGAGAACTAAAAAGGTCGTTACTAGTAGGGCAATAGTTGGTAAGTGGATACTCTAAGGTTACATATGACTAAGGCACTATAGATTTAGAATCCGTGATCTTTGCTTTGGTTCCTGTTCCTTGTTTGGTTGTGGATTTAGAGTTAGGGTCACTTATTCGAAGGTCTATCCTGCTTTGGTTGCATGTAATTAGTATGCACTATGCAAGTACTGGATTAACTAATAACGATCATCTTATAATTTTCTTAGATTAGTACGTCTATTAACTATTCTTTCCCCATTCTCGCGTAGATAGCATGGCTGACTTAAGGGTTCGCCCAAGGGGGTGCCCATCGCCAGTAGGAGATTATCTTCTCATCCTTTCTTTTCTTAAAGGAATAGCCTAACTCTTCAGTGTCTCCGATCCACCTGTCTATAAACATTCCTAACTTTGAAAGTACTCAAACTAGACTTCTAAACTGCCAACATTTTTCTATATGGTTTGATGTGTTAGGTCATTTTTCCCCGAACTCATTTTACATCATTAATACCAGTAATATTGGCAGTTATCTAATCTATGGGAAAGTCTTTACCTTTGTGATTCCCTACTCTATTGTTATGACTCTATCTGGTAGTTGGACTATGGCGATTTAGTCCATGAATCACTCTCATCATACTTACAATTGATTCTTACTATTATCATCATCTATATCCACTTTCAGTAAAAGATGTCGCCTCGTCCTCGTCCGACCAGGGGCAGACCTGCAAATCAAACTCCACCACCACCACCCCCTCCGCAGTTCGATGCGGTGATGTTTCAGGTAGCTGTGACTGCAGCTATGACCGCCGCCATGGACCAAGTAAACTCTGGTGGCGTTAGTGGAACGGGGACTGGCACCAACTCTAGCCATGGTGAAATCCATCCACGTGCACGAGAGTGTACCTATAAAGATTTCATCAGCTGCAAACCAACCTACTTCAACGGAACCGAAGGGATCATTTCATTGTCCCAATGGATCGAGAGAACAGAAGCAATCTTCGAGATGTGCTTATGCCCCGAAGGAAGCAAGATTAAGTTCGTTGCTTGCACCTTCACTGAAAGGGCCCTGATGTGGTGGAATGGCCATGTCAAATCACTCTCACTGGTAACGGCCAACGCCACGGGCTGGGATACACTAAAGGACCTTATGACAAGGGAGTATTGCCCGAGGGGCGAAATTCAGAAGCTCGAGGAGGAACTGTGGAACCTCAAAATGAAGGGTTCCGACATAGTGGCTTATACAACCAGGTTCTGCGACTTGGTGGCTCTATGTCCTAACATGGTCCCCACCGAAAACAAAAAGATTGAAAGATACATCTGGGGTCTGGTACCCCCATATTGAGGGAACGTTCTAGCATCACACCCTGCGACCTTTGATAGTGCCAAGGAACTGGCCCAAAGGCTCATCGATCATGAGGTTCCTTCTTTCCCAACAACAACCACAACTACTGCCCCAACACCAACCAACGCGACCGACAACAAAAGGAAGCGTTGGGACCGGAAGAAGGGCGGATCAAATCAACCCTCTTCCAAGAACCAACAGATTGTGGCTGTCCATGTTGCCACTACTCCTGCTGCCCCAGTTCCAGCCAAACCATATGCAGGGAGCCTACCCAAGTGCACCAAGTGCTCCTTCCATCATAACGGCCCCTGTCGTGAAATGCACTGCGCTAACTGCGACCGTAAGGGCCATACCGCCCGATTTTGCAGAACACAACCCAAACCCATCAACCAGGTTCCCGGTACATGAGTGAGTCAAGCCTGCTACGGGTGTGGCGAGATAGGGCACTTCAAAAGAAACTGTCTGAAAGCTGGGAATGCGGGAGGAGCAGGAAGACTACTTGCTATAGGCCACAATGAAGCCGTGGCAGACCCCACAGTAGTCACGTGTATGTTCCTTCTCGATAACTCTTATGCTTGTATCCTATTCGATAGTGGGGAAGAAAGGATCTTCATAAACCAAAAATTTAAACACTTACTTAAACAATCACCGCAAACACTAAAAGAAACCTTCGTCGTAGAAATGGCTAACGGAAAGACAGTGAGTTCTAACGAAATTTACATAGGTTGTACCCTCACGGTAGATAACTATTCATTCCCAATCGACCTCATACCCGTATCGATCAAGAGTTTCGATGCCATTGTGGGCATGGACTGGTTGAGTCTCCATCGTACCGATATTCTGTGCTTCGAAAAGGCAGTCCGCCTGAACCTACCAAATAACGAAACCTTGTTGATCTACGGAGACAAACCCAGTACGAGCATTCGTATCGTCTCGAGTATTCAAGCCCAAAAGTACCTGCGTAAGGAATATCGTGCATTCCTGGCGCACGTTGTCGATACCAACCAGAGAACGAAAGACCTAAAAGACCTCCCCGTAGTACGCAATTTTCCCGACGTCTTTCTGGAAGAACTCCCAGGGCTACCCCCGCAACGTCAAGTTGAGTTCCGGATCGACTTAATTCCAGGAGCGAACCCCGTAGCCAAATCGACCTATCGTCTAGCACCTGCTGAGATGCAAGAACTGTCCGGTCAACTTAACGAACTGCTCAACAAGGGCTTTATAAGACCAAGCTTCTCACCCTGGGGAGCACCAGTCTTGTTCGTAAAGAAGAAAGACGGATCGTTCCGTATGTGCATCGATTACAGGGAGCTCAACAAGCTTACAGTCAAGAATCGTTACCCTCTTCCTCACATAGACGATTTATTTGACCAGCTGCAAGGGGCGAGCTACTTTTCTAAGATTCATCTAAGATCCGGGTATCACCAGTTACGAGTGCTTGAGGAGGATGTTCCGAAGACAACCTTCCAAACTCGTTACGGACATTACGAGTTCGTAGTGATGCCATTTGGATTGACCAATGCGCCCGCAGTATTCATGGACTTAATGAATAGGATATGCCGTCCTTACTTGGATCAGTTTGTCATTGTTTTCATCGATGACATGCTTATCTACTCTCGAAGTAAGGAGGAACATAGCGATCATTTACGACAAGTCCTAGGAACCTTACGATCAGAGAAGCTTTATGCGAAGTTCTCTAAATGCGAATTTTGGATCCGAAGAGTCGAATTCTTGGGACACGTGGTTAGCAAAAAAGGAATCCACGTGGACCCTTCCAAAATTAAAGCCATCGAGAACGGGTCAGCACCGAAGACGCCTATGAAAATTCGTTAATTTCTAGGCCTCGCTGGCTACTACCGCAGGTTCATTCAGAACTTCTCTCGAATTGCGAAACCCCTTACAACATTGACCCAGAAAGGCATGGCCTTCGACTGGGAAGAGAAACAAGAGAAGGCATTCCAAACGCTGATGCGAGCCATATGCACCGCACCGATACTATCCCTCCCCGAAGGGATAGAAGACTTCGTGGTATACTGCGATGCATCCAACCAGGGGCTCGGCTGTGTTCTGATGCAACGAGGTAAGGTCATCGCCTACGCCTCAAGACACCTGAAGACACACGAGGTCAACTACACCACACACGATCTTGAGGTAGGAGTAGTTGTATTTGCTCTGAAGATCTGGAGACACTACCTTTATGGTACAAAAAGCACTATCTTTACAAACCACAAGAGCTTACAACACATATTCAACCAGAAGGAGCTCAATATGAGACAACGACGGTGGGTCGAGCTACTCAATGACTACGAATGCGAAATTCGTTATCATCTGGGT
Organism: Lactuca virosa; assembly: GCF_052849685.1. Lineage (NCBI taxonomy): Eukaryota > Viridiplantae > Streptophyta > Magnoliopsida > Asterales > Asteraceae > Lactuca > Lactuca virosa. Next base: position 134,343,735 of record NC_136428.1, on the reverse strand, counting down.
AAAGCCAACATGGTAGCAGACGCCCTAACTCAGAAAGAATATTATGGTCGAAGAGTCAAGTCATTAACTATGACTATCCATTCGCATCTATCCGCACAAATTAAGGAGGCTCAGTTCGAAGCCTTAAAACCTGAAAATGTGGCGGGAGAATCCCTGCGTAGAATGGATAAGAACTTGGAAATCAAGGGTGACAGAGCCTTATATCTCATGGATCGGTTCTGGACACCGAGACACGGTGGCTTCAGAGACATGGTCATGAAGGAAGCGCACAACACTCGATATTCCGTCCATCCGGGTTCAGATAAAATGTATCTGGATCTTAAAAAGTCATACTGGTGGCCTAACATGAAAGCAGAGATTGCTACCTTCGTGAGTAAATGCCTTACTTGCGCAAAGGTTAAGGTCGAATACCAGAAACCATCAGGTCTACTTCAGCAACCGGAGATACCTGAGTGGAAGTGGGAGCGGATCACTATGGACTTCATAACCAAGCTACCCAAGACAACGGGTGGGCTTGATACCATTTGGGTCATCGTCGACAGATTGATCAAGTCCGCACACTTCCTGCCCATCAAGGAAACAGACAAAATGGAGAAGCTCACGAGAACCTACATTAGGGAGACTGTACGACTGCATGGTGTTCCTAAGTCTATTATCTCCGATAGAGATAGTAGATTCACTTCCAGATTCTGGCAGTCATTACAAAGCTCCATAGGAACGAGGCTGGACATGAGTACAGCCTACCATCCACAGACCGACAGACAAAGTGAGAGAACTATCCAAACCTTGGAAGATATGTTACGAGCCTGTGTGATCGACTTTGGGAAGGCGTGGGATACCCACTTACCCCTTGTTGAATTCTCCTACAACAAAAGTTATCACACGAGCATCAAGGCTGCTCCATTCGAAGCCCTCTATGGCCGGAAGTGCAGATCCCCTCTGTGCCGGGCTGAGGTAGGTGACACTCAGTTAGCTAAAGGACGAGTTCCTGAAAGCACTCTCACAAGTCTGGAGATCATTCGGGAAACGACAGAGAAGATCGTTCAGATTCGTGAACGATTGAAAGCCTCTAGAGACTGACAGAAAAGCTACGCAGAGAAACAGAGGAAACCTTTGGAATTCCAGGTTGGAGACCGAGTCCTTTTGAAAGTCTCACCCTGGAAGGGCTTGATAAGCTTCGGAAAGCGTTGAAAGCTAAATCCAAGATACATAGGGCCTTTCGAGATTCTCGCTAGAATCGGCCCTGTAGCATACAAACTCAACCTACCCACGAACTTAGTAACGTACATCCTACCTTCCACGTCTCAAACTTGAAAAAGTGCCTATCTGACGAGACCCTTGTAATCCCACTCGACGAGAGCCTCAACTTCGTGGATGAACCTGTAGAGGTCATGGACCGAGAGGTCAAACGAACGAAACAAAGCCGCATCCCAATCGTGAAGGTTCGCTGGAACGCCAAGCGAGGACCGGAGTTCACTTGGGAGCGCAAGGATCAAATGAAACTTAAATATCCACATCTTTTTACTTAGTTATTGTGACAACCCGAAATTTTCATTCGTACAAACTCTACAGTCCAACACTTCAATTAAAAGTTAAATACTTTTCTGCTAATTTTTAGCCAGTTTAAAGTCCGTTTGAGTAATTTTATTAATTATTCATGAATAGAAAGGATAAAAGGAAGTGATTTCTAGAATATCGGGATAACAATTGACCAACCAACACCATAGTTAGGTGTTCATGGCCAAACAAAAGGAGTTTGGGCCGTGAACTCTATCATGGCCGTGAAATCATGCCTTAGGCATGAGTTTACTCCCCAAATGGTTCATTTCTCACTTCCACCTTCAAGAACACTTACCGTTCTCTCTCAAGTAGCATCCCGTTCTTCACCCGATCTTCCGAAAACGTAAGTTTTACTTGACTTGATTTGTTGTTATAACCTATCACCTAGTGTTTATACATCATTTCATCCATTCATTGTTGATTTTCAAGTAGATCTTCAAAACACCAAGAACACCAAGAACACATACTAGTGATCTTGGGCCTTAAACACCCAATCGAGCTTGTATCTTGTAAGTACACTTGCCCTAGGTTCTTGTGTGCTTAATATGAACTTGATAACACTTGAAAATCATCAAGAATCATAAGAACAAAGGAGTTTACGGCCAAGGATGTTCTTGGGCCATAAACCCCTTTCAAGGTGGTTAAATGGACTTTAGTCCCTTCCTAAGCCTTGGATGCCAACCTTGATCCTTCCTAGAAGTGTTTAAGACCTTAAACAACAATCAAAACAACTCGCCATAAGATTTTACAGTCGTAATCACCTTAGGAAGTGGTCCTTAGGCCGTAAACTCTACATGTTAGTGTTATTGTGCCCCTAAAGCTTCCTAAGGCTTGGGCTTGATCATAGCATGCTTACTCTTGACTTATAGGACCTTAAATCACCAAATGGCACTAAGTACCATGAGTTTACGGCCATAAACTCATGGGTGAAATGACCTTAGGCCGTAAACTCCATAAGGCGTGGTCCTTGGGCCATAAACTCCAATGCCTTGCCATACAACCTTTAGATGCAACCCTTTGGTACCTCTAACACTTGAATCAAAGTGTTTTCATGCCCTAGGGTGTTTTAACTTGGTTAATTAGTTGTTAGATGACCAATTAGATACATATATGTTTGATTATATGTTAACTAGGATCATTGTGTGTGTACAAGTCTTCACTTGACACCTAGCATCCTACATCATCCGTTCATCCAAACCACCCACTACAGGTGAGTTCATACCCCTTAATCAATCTTTTAAATGATATTAAATGCTTTAATGGGGGGGGGGAATACAAGTAGAAAACATCATGTTATAGAATCAATCACATGTGATTTATAACTGTGTTTTCAACCAACTGATTTCACATACTTCAAAATGTGATAAACACAGTGGTTTTCAGTCCTGTTATACTTTGTTATCAAATGAATTACTTTTGAAATGCTTTATAAAAGCCTCTTTCAACTTAATGTTAAAACCATATCTATACACTTATGTTTCATGTATATATGTATTGATATGAGAGCTTTCATTCTTCATTCAGTTCCAACACTCTTGGGTAGCAAGGGTGTATAAACCTACTTGGACACTCAACTTACATTCCAGTAAACTATTATAGGTATAGTTTAAGGGATACAAAACATTATTCCTACTACAAGGAATTACACCAGAGTCAGTTCATTCATGAGTCTATACTAATACATCAATATGAAGAGATACTAATACATCAATATGAAGAGATACTATTACATGGATACTTTTACATAGATACTTCTACATGGATACTGTTACATAGATACTATATGATGAGATACATTTACATATTATATGTGTAGATACTATTATATATGTACGGGACTAACCATTCTACACCCACCTGTTAGCTACAGAGGGAAAATGCACATCGACGGATGTCTACGGTTAATACTATTCGGCATCTTCCATCTCGTGTTTATCCTAGTACCAAAGGATAATACTTAAATGATTATATAATTTCCCTTTTACTTTTATTTTGTGACACATTCACATAAACGATGAGGTAGACTATATATTTATAATAATAGTCACATGGGAAAAACTTTCATTTATACAGAAATGCAAACTTCAAAGCATTCGGGTCTTGGTAGAAGACTACCTTTTATACTAGTAGGAAATATGGGATTTTCTAGGGTTTTCACACTTATATAAAATGTTTCATCAACAATTGCATGTCTTTCATAACAGCTTTCCAAATCAATGACACTAAAATACTTATGAATTCAGCAGCTTTATGCTGATCTACTCTTTCAAAATAACTTGTATTCTAAGGTCACCAGTAGACATGTATGATGACCAGGTTTTGAGAAGACGGAGCACAGACAAGACTCGTCTTTATTTTTATTACATATTTTGGTGTCTTATTACAATGAAAGAACACTCATGTATTAAAACTTTACTTTTAATGCAATGGATGATGTTGTTGCTTGTTTACTACTTTGCACTGTTATGATACATTACATGACGTCCTCCACCCCTGAACGTTTCCGCCGTTCTTGGTTTTGGGGTGTGACAGATTGGTATCAGAGCTTTGTTCATAGTGAATTGAGTATATCAACCCATAAAAGATATACTAACTATAAATACAATGGGATTAAAACACTCTGACCAAGAGTTAATACTTTTAAATAATAAAATATTTAATAAAGTATACGTGCCTGCATTCATACTAAAATCAGTGTCACAATGACAAGAACAAAAGTATTACGATTGTTGAATATCACAAGTAAGCTCGGGGATGTATGGTCAGTCCGGGGAGTGGCATAGCCTGATCAACTATGCTGGTCCGAGGAGTGATTAGCATATGCCCAAGAATGCTTGTGATGTGGCAATAAGTCTAAAAACTTACCAACACTACCACAATGAAATACCATAGGGGTATTTGGTGTTATCATAATTACTTATATGAGAATTAAAGGTCTTTATCAATAAGTCAATAGTTGCAAGCTGGATACATTAAGATTATATGTATCTAGGACGTCATAGACTCAGAATCTGTGAATCTTTGCTTTACTTCCTGTCCTCGTTTGGTTATGGGCTTAGAGTTAGGGTCGCTTATTCGAACGTCTAGCCTGTCCTGAATACATATAATTAGTATGCACTAAACAAGTATTGAAGTATCTGATAAAGATCATCTTATAATTATCTAATTAGTACGTCTATTTAGTTATTTCTTATATCCCTTTTCTCGCGTAGATATCATGGCTGGATTCCATCCCCACGACGACCCGTACTACCCTAACCACGACAATGCTGGATGGCTCGAAGAAGAGCCAGAAAATGATCACCCAATCCCTTTGGATGATCACCATGCTGAAGGCTTTTCTGATAGTTCTGACTCGGAGCCTGATGTCAACAACCTACCCCAAGCTGCTCAAAACCCAAACCTGAACCCTCGTCCAGCATTTCAAGGACCCACACCCCTGTGGGCCACAAACTTGAATAGATGGAGTCAGGAACAGGGTCAACCCATCCCCTACAATGGACACAGAAGCTTCTACAACCTCACTGAGGGAGGTTCAGCTGACAGGGTCCTACCCATCATGGTTCGTAGGATTTCCCGGAACACCGAACAGGGTCGAGCTGCTATCGACTGAGTCGTGGGGATTGACACTAACTCTGACGTTAACACAGTCCGCATTCGCCAACTAGAGTCTGCTTATGAAAGGACTCTGGTCCACAATGCAGCTCTGCAGAGAGAACTTGCTGAAACCCAAGCTGAAGTCAGGGAACTTCGAGCTCAGCAAGTAAGATCTGACAGGCGTGTGAGGGACATAGAACGCTTTCTGTCGGAATCGAGAACTCACTCTAGTAGTTCTCGTCGTCGATAAAATCTCATCGACTTCTCTTTTGGATATAACCTAGTTATGTAAAACTCTGGTCTAATTCCCTATCTTTGTACATCTTAGACCTGTTAGGTCTTGATTAGGTCGTAGTCCTGTCAAAATTTTTCCCATCTTGGTGTTGGGTTATGAGCATTCTAACACTCCTAAGTGTACATGCAACCCTAAATACCTTGGATCTATGTTTTCTCTATTATACATACAATTATGAACATCCAAGGTATTATCCTAATCTAGCATACAAAATAATAAATATAACAAGATAGAATACATACCTCTTTGATGTAGAATGTCTTCATGAAGCTTGAGTGCCTAGTGCCCCAAGTGTGACACCTCAAATGGTTCACACAACACCGAAGACACTTGGAATAACTTGAGAGAAACTTGAACACTCCTTGAAATTGTCTAGCCCTCACACTTAGACATTAGTGTACGATTTCTTGAGCCATGGGATTCTTTTATATGGTGGCTATTAGGGTTACACCATGTAACTCATAACTTTACCCATTCCTTATGCTCCATGGATTTTAACCTCCATGGAGTATCCATGGGTCAGCCCATGGACTTAGTCCAACATAAGGAATCTTGGATCACAAGCCCACATATATAAGAATGAATGATTTACACAATCAACCCATATATTTAATTAGTCTCCTTTTGATCATTTAATTAATTCCAAATTAATTCTTGATCAATACTAATTAAATAACCTTATTAATATATTAGAACTTATAATATATTAACCAACCTTAAGTGTTATTTCTCTCATTATAGTCTATCCAAATGCATGATGCCATGCAACCCAAATGGACCATGCCGGGTCGGGTCAAATCTTACCAATTATAGTTATGGACTTAGACATTAATCCAACAGTCTCCCACTTGGATAAGTCTAAAACTATTCTTGCGTATGACTTCAAGAACCGACTGGCAATCGTAGCTCTCAAAAGCTTCCGTCGAAATCTGACCTTGCCGATGATCTCTGACCTTTTTCAATGTCTTGTCCATTAGATAAGGGATCATATATTCCTCCATTCTAGATATCATATGGACTGAGACATGGATTATAAATCATTCTCTCTGTCCATTTGTTGTTTCCCGATTTCCGATTCATGATGACTGATTGATTGAACAAATCAAATCAGTCCTGGCTTGGCCAAGCACTCACATGTATCATCTTTAAATCATCGAGGGCCACAGATATCGCTTTTGTCCCGAAGGTAAAAGGAATGGATAAAATTCGACTCATATGGCTTGTTCTACTACTTGTTGAATCATACACAAAGGCATGTTTTATAACATCGAGTTACCAATGCGTTTTCGTGCAATCAATGTATAACCAACTCATAGTAACAACTCATATCTCTAGGTTTGAAGAATATAAGATATTATCGTCTCATGATCACTCGTGATAAAATCCATGAAGTGATTCAAATGAGCGTGGGTTGAATCCAATACTCAGAACTGATGAGCACTCATGAGTGTTGTAGCACCACTTTGTCCACCAACTTGGACCTCTACAAACCAACCCATGACAGTCTTGATTCATATCTACTTCCAACATATGACCGACTGTGGATGGTTTGAATAACTTAATCATTCAGGAAGAGCGACTTAGTTATTCTGGAAGTCAAAACATGCAAAGTGAAACACAAGAATAAATGAATCAAATATGGTATCAAACCCTATGAATATAAATAAACACTTTTATTTATCACCATACTGATTACTCATTATTCATTGTTTCGGTTTTATCAACTTTATACTTGAATTTAAAACAATAGTTGTCCCATGCTCCAAGCATGTACACTATGTTTTCTAAACACTAGTCATGCCATACACCAAGTATGCATACTATGTTTGTCTATGTTCTTTTCTTTGTAAAATAGATCAATTGAACATCACTCCAATGATCCTCTTTTCACAGTCCCAAATCCTTACTGCAAATGCAAGAATTCCAAATTCATGCCATTTACTGAAATCTGTTAGATTCTAAACTTATATGCATTGATCCTCTTAATGATTATGCACAAAGTCAGAAAGACTTGACAACAATCATTACAGAGCATTTCAAAGGAGATCAGCTCCTTGGAAACATCCTTCTTTCATTAAGTTTCCTAATCTTACACAGATTGAATAATTTCTAACTTTGAAACATTTCCATATTCCATTTTGACTATCACTTCTGAACAAGAGTTGCCTCCTTACAAATTATGTCAATATGGTCCTTCCAGAATTAACATTATACTTCCAACTGTCCTTGAGCAACCAATCTTTGGTAAACCTTAGATTGTCCTCGACAATTGCTTAATCATTTTAGTCATATCCAATTCTAGACCTTTTCCCTTCATAATGCCCCAAGCATTTGGAAAATTTTAGAAAGGATGAATATAGCACATGTAATCGATCCTATATCCGAAGCATATGGGACACGATTCATGATGTCTCACATAAAGACTAAACCAGTCTTTTGCTATAATATTTCCATTTCAATTTGCCAAGTTCTCAAAATTCAGATTATGAAAAGGGATGCCGTAATTATAATCGAATTTTAGAACGCAAATAATGAACCCATATATAGAATTTCCTTATGTTGAGCCATTCCAACATGAAATTCATATATATATCCTTGATTAAATACGATTAAAATCTCAATCTAAGCTTTTAGAATTGAAATGAAGTATAATTTCCTCTCCCTTAATTATAGCAAAACAACTTTTTCAACCCCTGCAACCTCACGAATTGAAACTTTTGTTTTCTATAATTAACATTGCTAACTTGCAACCTTTGTCATAATTATCATGCTCCCACTAATATGATGATTATTAGCATAACACTTATGCTCCCACTAGCTTTGACATGTACTCAGAAATCAGCTGACTTTCTTACCAAAGTTCAGATTTATGATACTAGATTGTTTTTATAAAACTTTATCAAAATCATACACCTCTCTTAGATAGCTCACATGTGTGTTTAAACAATTTTAGAACTATGAAAAGGGATGCCGTAATCATAGTCTCAATTGTTTAGACCTTTGCCACTTCTCACAAGTTCATGTTAGTGTGCCGGTAAACCACACACGCTCCACTAACGACTTTGAGAATGAAAATATCACAATGGCTATCTAGCTAAAATCTACTTAGTGAAAGTGTTTCCTCACCATCATTTTCATGAATCGGAGAGAAACCTTATGACACTTAGATTTAATAGTGTATGTGTTCTTATCCATGTGAATTTGTCAAAACCATACTCACAAGACAAGGTTAGTGACAAATCCAAACTCATATTGATTAAACTTGTGCAATCTTAAATTCTTGCCATTTGGCAGCTCAGGTTCCTGCCATTGCTTCCAAGTAGTTGTGCAACCAATTGAGAACTCTCAGAACTCCTATGCAAAGCCAACTTGAATAGGCACAAAAATTTCAACACGATAGGTTATAAACCTCAAGTCGTGTGCTAGTGAAGGACTTTAGGTTTTATTCTTGATTAAGTCTTGAAACTTTCAAGAGCTTTAAGACTCACACTGTCCTCTTGACATATAAGACTCCCTTGTCAAATATTCAAGAGATAGTGCGGATTCTTTATCAAGACTAACACTTTACACAATTGGCCTAAGTTGGTCTCTGTTTTATCCAAAACATCACAACTTACCAATTTCAAATGTACAAGAGTAGATAACCTTTTACTCTTACATTTGACTAGTGTTAACAATCCCTCTTTAAGATATGTCACTCAAGTTACAATCTTGGAGTATGACTCTAAGAATTGTTTTGGAAAGAAGTATGACTCATCTTTTTGATTTAACCATTTCAACAATTCATGACTCCTCTTCTTAGTCATAAGAATGCACTAAGATGACTTTAGAGGACCAATTGTGATATGGTATCTTAATCATTAAGATGATCATAAACATGATACTAAAGTACTCTCTCATCTTTTCAGATTTGAGAAACTTTTATCTTTCTGCCATACTTTGATTCTTCTTATTCGTTCTGTCTCACATTGAAACTTCTCCAATGCTACAGACTTATACTTAAACTTATAAGTATAACCATATTTACTGAACTTAAGTAAGTCATGACGAATAGTCTTCTTGATCTTTTATGGTGGACTTGACCAGTGCACAAGAATGTGTACTCGATCCCTTAGTCCTTTCCTTATTCACATAAGGAATTAGTCTTAATTTTCCAAGCTGAAAGTTCTCATTCATCATGCTATACAACTTGCATGATTCCAAGTTTCGGTCCAATTGAACCTTGGGTGATGAGAATCTTTCCTTATTTGGTAATATTAGACACTACCACAACCGAAAGAATCAAATCCATTTTTCCAATATTGCTATCAATGGAATCTTATAAGCAACAACTTTTCACAAATGCCATTGTAAGGATACTTAAAATAAATAAAATCAAAACCTTTTTCTTTTATTTTAAAACTTTGCGGAAAAACTTATCCTTACAATCCATATGAAAACCTTGTTGTTATCTATTCCAAAGAAATATAAAGATCATAACTCTTAAGTAATAGCCCAAAATTCTGATCACCGAACCATGCGATTGAAATCCATCTTCGCGATCAGAATCAGCATGTACTTAATAGAGTTAGACAATGGACTTTACCTGAAGTAGAGCCAAACTTATTGACTTTAACATCCTTAGGTAAATTTGGCAGCTTCGTAACCAATGCCCCTTCCTTTGGCAATAGTTACCTCTGGACCCTTGATAATGGGACTATCTCAGACTTCACCTCTCTCTTTACCATTGGGTCAACCGAGTTGACTATGGCCGATCCCTTTCCATTGGGAAGAGAGAGCTTTACTGGATATCCAATGTCATCATTGTCAATGTCCATAGCGTTTTAGGAAGTTGATCTTAGCAAATAGATAAGATCATTAAGGGTCTTGTCTTAGTCTGTTTCATAGGATTCCCAAAAGAACTCACTATGTGACTTAGAAAGTAGTTGAGCCACCAACTTTCTCAAGACTTTGACACCCAACTCTCCCGGCTTGTCAATATGTGACTACATCTCCAAGATGTGATCACACCTAGACCTTTCCTTGCCAATAGGGCTTGAGTGACCTTAAACTATTTAGGAACTTGTGGGTTAGGGAGAATAATTAGAGGAGGTGAAAGAAGTATGATATCCATGGGACATCATCTTCGTTTAGGAAAGCTTGTTTCAAGAGATTTGGGAAGATCATAAATGTCTAGACGAGACATCCTTTTGGGAGATATTCAAGATAGTTGATTTAAAGTCCTTAATATGACACGCAATATGAAATATTAAGGCTAGGACCCAACAAACTATTTTATAACTTTGAAGAGGGATGCCGTAATCCAAGCTATAAAATATTTGAAGGTAGGTGAATGACGATTCACCAAGTTCCACCATGAAAAACGAAATAATTTATTAGGTTTTAATTGGATTTGAAAGTCCTAGATCTTTGAGATTCATTGAACTGTTCAAAGGCATGTTTCAATCTCCAGTGTGCCCTTCATGTTTTAGGACTAGGATGCCGAGGATCACAAAACAAGGTGTGAATAACCATGCAAATATACTTGGTACCCTTAATATTTAGCCCCTAATCAGTGTGCCGGTTAACCACACACGCTCCACCGATACTTTGCCTACCTTGTTAAGTCCAGGTTAGTGTGCCGGTTAACCACACACGCTCCACTAACGGTTTAAACAAAGTGCAAAGTGTAATTTCATGGATTAACACCTTATTCACATTTTCCTAAGTAACTAAGATTGGGAATTTATAAGTGTTTAGTTACTTAGTATTTATCATTAATACTTTTAATGAAGTGAGAATTATAGTCCTTGTCCTACCCGTTCGGCTAACGACCCTCCACCAGTCAAGGAAGCGATGGGTGAGAGTGGACACCCATTAAACTGTCATTTTATAGGCAGTAACCTTATACCCCCCTTATAGACCGGCTTCGTGAATGAGGCCTACTAACGGTAAGACTGACTTGCTCTTGTACATATATTTAAATATTATTAACTTATAATATTATAAAGTATAAGGATTGAATTTTAACTTTTAAAATTCTAAGGGCTAACTTGGAATTAAAGTATTCATAAGTGAAAACTTTTCAAATTCCAAAACTTGAGGGCAAATTTTGAAACTATTCAAAACTAATTAATTCCATAACTTATGTGTTTAAAGTAGTTTTAATTAAAAAAAAAACTCTTCAAGTTCCATAACTTGAGGATAAGTTATGGAAGACTTTAAACTAATAAAAGAATGTAACTTTTCTTTATTTTTGTAACTTATGGAACTAATTAAGGTTACACATTTTATCATTTAATGAAGTGACTCTTGAACCTCCATAACTTGAGGACAAGTTATGGGGTCATAAAACCATTTAATGAGGACAAGACTCTTCATTTTTGTAACCTTTGCCAACTTTTATGAGTTTTATGATTCTTAAAGGTGACTTTTCATATAACTTGAGGACAAGTTACAAAAACACACTTTGGAATCAACTCTTAGATTAAAATGGATTGAAAACAACTATTTCACACAACTTTTCTATTAATCTAAGAACCTCATAAGAACAAGATAATTCAAATCATCAATCTTCAAGAAATTAGCATGAACATACAAACTAATACAAATCTTGAAATTATGACAATTATCTTAGAAATTGGATTAGCATGAACATTACCACATCAAAAACAAGTTTATAAGGCCAAAAACATCTTAGGGTAATGTTCCTAGTCCAATTCCAGCCAAAACAATCGAATATATGCATCCAACTCGATTTTTCAGCTACTTTTGCAAGTATAACAAGAAAACAAGCCTAGGCTCTGATACCACTGTTGGGTTATGAGCATTCTAACACTCCTAAGTGTACATGCAACCCTAAATACCTTGGATCTATGTTTTCTCTATTATACATACAATTATGAACATCCAAGGTATTATCCTAATCTAGCATACAAAATAATAAATATAACAAGATAGAATACATACCTCTTTGATGTAGAATGTCTTCATGAAGCTTGAGTGCCTAGTGCCCTAAGTGTGACACCTCAAATGGTTCACACAACACCAAATACACTTGGAATAACTTGAGAGAAACTTGAACACTCCTTGAAATCGTCTAGCCCTCACACTCACACATTAGTGTACGATTTCTTGAGCCATGGGATTCTTTTATATGGTGGCTATTAGGGTTACACCATGTAACTCATAACTTTACCCATTCCTTATGCTCCATGGATTTTAACCTCCTTGGAGTATCCATGGATCACCCCATGGACTTAGTCCAACATAAGGAATCTTGGATCACAAGCCCACATATATAAGAATGAATGATTTACACAATCAACCCATATATTTAATTAGTCTCCTTTTGATCACTTAATTAATTCCAAATTAATTCTTGATCAATACTAATTAAATAACCTTATTAATATATTAGAACTTATAATATATTAACCAACCTTAAGTGTTATTTCTCTCATTATAGTCTATCCAAATGCATGATGCCATGCAACCCAAACGGACCATGCCGGGTCGGGTCAAGTCTTACCAATTATAGTTATTGACTTAGACATTAATCCAACACTTGGTTGATGTAAGGCCACTTTCTGTTGGCCATTTTTCCCGAACTTATTACGTCTGTAATTCCAGTAATATTGACAGGTACCTAATCTAATGGGAACTATTATCCAATTGCTATCATCTGTTGTTGAACTATGGCGATTTAGTTCATGAGACACGTTCATTTTCTATACTATTGAATTCTTATCATTGCCTTTATCTTTTCAACTTATAGTTGAAAAATGCCGCCTCGCAAAAGTACAAGGCGTATCAATAATAACGAAACACCGATACCACCACCACCTCCACCACCTGCTCAGTTTGACGCTGCTATGTTCCAAGCGGCTGTCATGGCGGCCGTAGCGGCTGCCATGTCACACATCCATACTCCTGTCCCTAGTGGATCGGGAACAAGTGCACCTCCTTCCAACCATGGCGAGAGCCATGGGCATCCCCGAGAATGCACCTACAAGTATTTTACAAATGCCAAACCCTGGAATTTCAATGGATCTGGTGGGGTTATGATCTTAAGACAGTGGATAGAAAAGACAGAAGCGGTCTTTGAAATCTGCGCCTGCCCAGAGGGCAACAAGGTCAAGTTTGCTACTTGTACCTTTTCTGACAGGGCTTTAACTTGGTGGAATGGCCACGTTAAGTCTCTGACTCTAATAGTGGCAAACTCGATCAGCTTGGAAAACTTGAAAGCCATGCTGATGAGAGAGTACTGTCCTCGAGGGGAAATTCAAAAACTCGAGCAGGAACTCTGGGGTCTAGAAATGGTTGGTTCCGACATATCAACCTATACTAATAGATTCTGTGATCTGACAATTCTATGCCCTGATATGGTTGCTCTGGAGAGCAAGAAAATAGAGAGATATATACGGGGACTGTCGCCCCAGATCCAGTCAAGTGTATTAGCATCCAGGCCTGTTACTTTTGACAGCGCTAAAGAGCTGGCAAAATCTCTCATAGATCACGGAAACCACCAAAACCCAACGATTCCTACACCCGAGCAACAAAAGGGAAACAACAACAACAAGAAAAAGGGGTGGAACAAGAGGAAAAGCGGGGCTTCGCAAGAATCCTCGAAGAGACAACAACTAGTGGCAGTCAATGCTGCCACGGTAACCCCTGTTGTCCCTGCCAATCCCTTGCCAACGAAACCTTATGCCGGTAATCTTCCGAGGTGCAACAATTAAACTTTCCATCACAACGGAGCTTGCCGGGAAATACAGTGCAATAACTGCAACAGAAAGGGGCACACTGCCCGTTTCTGTAAGACTCCAGCCAGGCCGACCGCCCAAGTTCCTAACGCCGGTGTGGGCCAAGCTTGCTACGGTTGTGGCGATGTAGGCCACTACAAGAGGAACTGCCCTAAGGTGGGGATAGCTGGCGGAGTAGGAAGAGTTCTTGCCATAGGCCACGAGGAAGCCGTAGCTGATCCTACAATAGTTACTGGTACGTTTCTCCTCGATAACTCATATGCTTGCATACTTTTCGACAGCGGAGCGGAGAAAAGTTTCGTAAGCCAGAAATTTGCACACCTGCTTAAACAAAAACCACGTGCATTAGATAAATCATTCACTGTAGAAATGGCAAACGGGAAAACGGAAAGTACTAACTGCATATACGTAGGTTGTACTCTAACTTTAGATGTCCATACTTTCAAGATAGACCTCATGCCGGTCCCAATTAAAAGTTTCGATGTTATTATCGGCATGGATTGGTTGAGTCTTCATCGCGCCGACATCATGTGTTTTGAAAAGGCAGTTCGTCTTAACCTCCCTAACAGCGAAACCCTAGTTATCTACGCCAACAAACCTAGTACGAGCCTTCGCATCATTTCGTGCATCCAAGCTCAGAAGTGCTTATGAAAGGAATATCATGCATTCCTCGCTCACATCGTCAATATAAGTCAAGAAGTGAAAGACATTCAGAACATCCCGGAGGTACGCGACTTTCCCGACATCTTTCCAGAAGAACTACGGGGATTACCACCACAACGCCAAGTCGAGTTCAGAATCGACTTAGTGCCAGGGGCTACGCCAGTAGCCAAATCTCCATATCGTCTGGCACCAGCGGAGATGCAGGAACTTTCCAGTCAGCTTAATGAACTTCTCAAGAAGGGATTCATTAGGCCAAGCTTCTCACCATGGGGAGCACCAGTCTTGTTCGTCAAGAAGAAAGACGGATTGTTTCGTATGTGCATCGACTACAGGGAACTCAACAAGCTCACCATTAAGAATCGTTATCCCTTCCACGCATTGACGATCTATTTGATCAACTTCAAGGAGCCAACTACTTCTCGAAGATAGATCTACGATCCGGATACCACCAACTACGAGTGTTAGAGGAGGATGTTCCTAAGACAGCCTTCCGAACTCGTTATGGACACTACGAGTTTGTAGTGATGCCTTTCGGATTAACAAACGCGCCCGCTATATTCATGGATTTAATGAATAGGGTGTGTCGTCCTTACTTGGATCAGTTCGTCATTGTCTTCATCGATGACATACTCATCTACTCTCGAAGTAAGGAGGAACATAGTCAACACCTACGAAGAGTCTTAGAAACATTACGATCGGAGAAGCTCTATGCCAAGCTCTCTAAGTGCGAATTTTGGATTCGAAGAGTCGAATTCTTGGGCCACGTAGTTAGTGAAGAGGGAATTCACGTGGACCCTTCCAAAATCAAGGCCATTGAGAACTGGTCAGCACCGAAGACACTTACGAAAATTCGTCAATTTCTAGGTCTCGTTGGCTACTATCGCAGGTTCATTCAGAACTTCTCCCGCATTGCGAAACCTCTAACAACACTGACCCAGAAAGGCGTGGCCTTTGACTGGGAAGAGAAACAGGGATATAAGACTTCATTGTCAAGTTCCAAACGCTCAAACCTCTAACAACACTGACCCAGAAAGGCGTGGCCTTTGACTATTCGTCAAGTTCCAAACGCTCAAACGATCCTTGTGCACCGCACCAATACTATCCCTCCCCGAAGGGATATAAGACTTCATTGTCTATTGCGATGCTTCAAATCAGGGGCTCGACTGTGTATTGATGCAACGAGGTAAGGTCATCGCCTATGCCTCGAGACAGCTGAAGACACACGAGGTTAACTACACCACACACGATCTTGAGCTAGGAGCAGTCGTGTTTGCTCTGAAGATCTGGAGACATTACCTGTATGGTACAAAAAGCACGATCTTTACAGACCACAAGAGCCTACAACATATATTCGACCAGAAGGAGCTCAACATGAGATAACGACGGTGGGTCGAGCTACTCAGTGATTACGAATGCGAAATTCGTTATCATCCGGGTAAAGCCAACGTAGTAGCTGACGCCCTAAGTTAGAAAGAATATTCTGGTCGTAGAGTCAAATCTTTGACTCTAACTATCCATTCACACTTGTCCACGCAAATTAAGGAGGCTCAGCTCGATGCTTTGAAACATGAAAATGTGGCGAGTGAAACCCTAAGAGGGATGGATAAGAATTTGGAAGTCAAGGGTGGCGGAGCCTTATACCTCATGGATCGGATCTGGACACCGAAACTTGGTGGTTTCAGAGACTTGGTCAGTAACGAGACGTACAACACTTGTTATTCCGTCCACCCAGGTTCAGATAACATGTATCTGAATCTTAAAAAGCTATACTGGTGGCCTAACATGAAAGCAGAAATTGCTACCTTCGTAAGTAAATGCCTTACTTGCGCAAAGGTTAAGGTCGAATACCAGAAACCCTCAGGTCTACTGCAACAGCCTGAGATTCCTGAATGGAAGTGGGAGCGGATCACTATGGACTTCATAACCAAGTTGCCCAAGACAACGGGTGGACTTGATACTATATGGGTCATCGTTGACAGATTGACCAAGTCTGCACACTTCCTGCCTATCAAAGAAACCGGCAAGATGGAGAAACTTACGAGAACCTACATTCGGGAGATTGTACGACTGCACGGTGTTCCCAAATCCATTATCTCGGACAGAGATAGTAGATTCACTTCGAGGTTCTGGCAGTCGCTACAAAGTTCCCTAGGAACTAGGCTCGACATGAGTACAACCTACCATCCACATTTCGACGGACAAAGTGAGAGAACTATCCAAACCTTGGAAGATATGTTGCGAGCCTGTGTGATCGACTTTGGGAAAGTATGGGATACTCATTTACTCCTTGTGGAATTTTCCTACAACAACAACTATCACACGAGCATAAAGGCAGCTCCATTCGAGGCCCTCTATGGCCGAAAGTGCAGATCCCCTCTATGCTAGGCTTAGGTGGGTGATACCCAGTTAGCTAAAGGACGAGTTCCTGAAAGCACTCTCACAGGTCCGAAGATCATTCGGGAAACGACAGAGAAGATCGTTCAGATTCGTGAATGATTGAAAGCCTCTAGAGACCGACAGAAAAGCTACGCAGACAAGCGAAGGAAACCGTTGGAATTCCAGTTGGACGACCATGTTCTATTGAAGGTCTCACCCTGGAAAGGCTTGATACGCTTCGGAGAGCGTGGAAAGCTAAATCCAAGGTGCATAGGGCCCTTCGAGATTCTTGCCCGAATCGGCCCAGTAGCTTACAAACTCAATCTACCGCGCGAACTCAGTAACGTACATTCTACTTTCCACGTCTCCAACTTGAAAAAGTGTCTGTCCGACGAGACTCTTGTAATCCCACTCGACGAGATCGAGATCAACGAGAGCCTCAACTTCGTGGAAGAACCAGTAGAGATCATGGACCGAGAGGTCAAACAAACGAAACAAAGCCGTATCCCGATAGTGAAGGTTCGCTGGAACGCCAAGCGAGGACCTGAATTCACATGGGAGCCCGAGGATCAAATGAAACTGAAATATCCTCATCTCTTTGCTTAGTTATTTGTAACTACTTATTTGCTTAAAACTCTAATTTCGGGACGAAATTCCTTGTAACGGGGGGATGATGTGACAACCCGAAATTTTCATTCGTACAAACTCTACAGTCCAACACTTCAATTAAAAGTTAAATACTTTTCTGCTAATTTTTAGCCGGTTTAAAGTCCGTTTGAGTAATTTTATTAATTATTCATGAATAGAAAGGATAAAAGGAAGTGATTTCTAGAATACCGGGATAGCAATTGAACAACCAACACCGTAGTTAGGTGTTCACGGCCAAACAAAAGGGGTTTGGTCCGTGAACTCATGCCTTAGGCATGAGTTTACTCCCCAAATGGTTCATTTCTCACTTCCACCTTCAAGAACACTTACCATTCTCTCTCAAGTAGCATCCCATTCTTCACCCGATCTTCCGAAAACGTAAGTTTTACTTGACTTGATTTGTTGTTATAACCTATCACCTAGTGTTTATACATCATTTCATCCATTCATTGTTGATTTTCAATTATATCTTCAAAACACCAAGAACACCGAGAACACACACTAGTGTTCTTGGGCCTTAAACACCCAATCGAGCTTATATCTTGTAAGTACACTTGCCCTATCTTCTTGTGTGCTTAATATGAACTTGATAACACTTGAAAATCATCAAGAATCATAAGAACAAAGGAGTTTACGGCCAAGGATGTTCTTGGGCCGTAAACCCCTTTCAAGGTGGTTAAATGGACTTTAGTCCCTTCCTAAGCCTTGGATGCCAACCTTGATCCTTCCTAGAAGTGTTTAAGACCTTAAACAACAATCAAAACAACTCCCCATAAGAGTTTACGGCCGTAATCACCTAAGGAAGTGGTCCTTAGGCCGTAAACTCTACATGTTAGTGTTATTGTGCCCCTAAAGCTTCCTAAGGCTTGGGCTTGATCATAGCATGCTTACTCTTGACTTATAGGACCTTAAATCACCAAATGGCACTAAGTACAATGAGTTTACGGCCGTAAACTCATGGGGGAAATGACCTTAGGCCGTAAACTCCATAAGGAGTGGTCCTTGGGCCATAAACTCCAATGCCTTGCCATACAACCTTTAGATGCAACCCTTTGGTACCTATAACACTTGAATCAAAGTGTTTTCATGCCCTATGGTGTTTTAACTTGGTTAATTAGTTGTTAAATGACTAATTAGATACATATATGTTTGATTATATGTTAACTAGGATCATTGTGTGTGTACAAGTCTTCACTTGACACCTAGCATCCTACATCATCCGTTCATCCAAACCACCCACTACAGGTGAGTTCATACCCCTTAATCAATCTTTTAAATGATTTTAAATGCTTTAATGGGGGGGGGGATACAAGTAGAAAACAACATGTTATAGAATCAATCACATGTGATTTATAACTGTGTTTTCAACCAACTGATTTCACATACTTCAAAATGTGATAAACACAATGGTTTTCAATCATGTTATACTTTGTTATCAAATGAATTACTTTTGAAATGATTTATAAAAGCCTCTTTCAACTTAATGTTAAAACCATATCTATACACTTATGTTTCATGTATATATGTATTGATATGAGAGCTTTCATTCTTCATTCAGTTCCAACACTCTTGGGCAGCAAGGGTGTATAAACCTACTTGGACACTCAACTTACATTCCAGTAAACTATTATAGGTATAGTTTAGGGGATACAAAACATTATTCCTACTACAAGGAATTACACCAGAGTCAGTTCATTAATGAGTCTATACTAATACATCAATATGAAGAGATACTAATACATCAATATGAAGAGATACTAATACATCAATATGAAGAGATACTATTACATGGATACTTTTACATAGATACTTCTACATGGATACTGTTACATAGATACTATATGATGAGATACATTAACATATTATATGTGTATATACTATTATATATGTACGGGACTAACCATTCTACACCCAGCTGTTAGCTACAGATGGAAAATGCACATCGACGGATGTCTACGGTTAATACTATTCGGCATCTTCCATGTCGTGTTTATCCTAGTACCAAAGGACAATACTTAAATGATTATATAATTTCCCTTTTACTTTTATTTTGTGACACATTCACATAAACGATGAGGTAGACTATATATTTATAATAATAGTCACATGGGAAAAACTTTCATTTATACAGAAATGCAAACTTCAAAGCATTCGGGTCTTGGTAGAAGACTACCTTTTATACTAGTAGGAAATATGGGATTTTCTAGGGTTTTCACACTTATATCAAATGTTTCATCAACAATTGCATTTCTTTCATAACAGCTTTCCAAATCAATGACACTAAAATACTTATGAATTCACCAGCTTTATGCTGATCTACTCTTTCAAAATAACTTGTATTCTCAGGTCACCAGTAGACAGGTACGATGACCAGGTTTTGAGAAGACGGAGCACAGAAAAGACTCGTCTTTTATTTTTATTACATATTTTGGTGTCTTATTACAATGAAAGAACACTCATGTATTAAAACTTTACTTTTAATGCAATGGATGATGTTGTTGCTTGTTTACTACTTTGCACTGTTATGATACTTATACAATGAAATCCTATATGGGTTATGCCATCTTAGTTTTCCTCTCCACTTGGCCTTCACTATATATATATATTGTGACAACCCGAAATTTTCATTTGTATAAACTCTACAGTCAAGCACTGCAAATATTAGTCAAATTCATTTCAGTACATTTTTGGCCGGTTTAAAGCCTGTTTGGGTGTTTTTATTTAAAATTCGTCAAAAGGACAAATAAAAGGAAGTATATTCTAGGGGTAAATGTGTAACAGATAAACACTTCAACACCATAACAAGGTGTTTACGGGCAAACTTGGGGAGTTTGGGCTGTAAACTCCTCTTGACCTTGAACTCATGCTTAAGGCATGAGTTTACTCCCTACTTCCTCACTTTACACTTCCAAGCTCAAGAACACCCAACTTTTCTCTCAAGTATCATAACACATTTCTTCCAATCTTCCAAAAATGTAAGTGTTTCTTCTCTTGTTTTGTTGTTATAACACTTCATCTAGTAGTTATACATGATTTCATCCATGAAATCTTGTCTTTTTCATAGATCTTCAAGTGTTCTTCAAAACACCAAGAACACCAAGAACACACGCTAGCGTTTTTTGGCCTTAAACACTCTTACAAGCTTCCTATAAGTAAGTACACTCCTCCTAACTAGTTACTTACTTAGAATACTTGTTAAACCTTTGACAAACATCAAAAACCCCCAAGAACACATGGGTTTACGGTCAAGGCATCTCCTTGAACCGTAAACACCATCAAATGGTGTATAAGTGCCACCAACACCTTCTAGGACTTGGATATTGGACTAGAACCTTGCATGCATGAGCTAAAGACCCCAAACCACGAAATGGTAGGAGTTACCATGAGTTTATGACCGTAAACTCATGGGTTTACGACCGTAAACTCCAAGGGAGTGGTCCATGAACCGTAAACTCCAATGAAGGGCCATTTTGAGCCCTGGTCCCTTCCTAAGCCTTGGATACAAACCTATATCACTTCCTTGAGGGGTATAAGACCTTAAAACACATAATGGTACAAATTACCATGAGTTTACGGTCGTAAACTCATGGGGGAAAAGACCAAAAACCGTAAACTAATGTATTATTACCAAATGGGAAGTAAACTCCAATGTGAGGCCATACTTTCTTTAGATACAACCCTTTAGTACTCCTAGCACTTGAATGAAAGTGTTATCCATGTATTAGGGTATCTTTACTTGATAAATTGGTTGTTAAATGACTAATTGGATACATATATGTATCATTACATGTTAAATAGGATCCGTGTGTGTGTTCAAGTCCTCACTTGACACTTAGCATCCTATCCAGCACTTCCATCCAAATCACTCACTATAGGTGAGTTCATACCCCTTAATCAACCTTTGAAATGATTTTAAATGCTTTTATGGTGGGGGGGGGGGATAAAAGTTGAAATATTCTAGTTATTGCTTTAATCACATGTGATTAATGACTAGAACAAACAGAAAGATTTACTACTACTTTCAAGTTACTATCAAAATTATGGTTTTCAAGCGTTTTATAACCTTTTATTAAACTTTTAAATACTAAAACTGTTTCCAAACCTCTTTTAAACTTGCATTGTTTTCAAACTCATATCTACACTAATATATTTATATAAGTAAGAATTGAAGGACTTAGGACTGATAGCTCACCTTATTTCCTGTTCCTTGTTTGGTTGTGGACTTAGGGTATCTTGTTATTTGTCCGAATGTCGTTGAAATCTTAGTTATATATCATGTATATATGTGTTGGATATAAAAGATTTCACTTCAGTTCATTACCTTTGTGTAGCAAAGGCATACCTACCACATTACTATTTAACTATAATAGGTATAGTTAAGGTTTTACTACTCACTACTACTATTACAACGGTACATTCAAGAGCCAGTACAGTTATGAGTCAATACACGCTATACACTATACAAGAGAACATACTATACACTATACAAGAGAACATACTATACACTATACAAGAGAACATACTATACACTATACAAGAGAACATACTATACACTAGTACAGAGAAAACATTACTACACTATGACAAACTACATAAACATTTGAATACTATAAACAGAATATGACGTACTACTTCTCGATACGACACTTTATTGTGCTATCACCTTGTAACCAGAGTCTCCTGGAGGGAGAGCGGGCATTATGTGTATAGATCTATACGGGACAGACACTCCCACATCCCGACTGCTAGCTACAGTCCCAGCCGAAAGGCCAAGGGGTGACAAAATATTACCTCACTATATATGACCTGGAGGGTCATCCGTTATTCAGCCGTCGATCAGCATGGTTACATACGAGTTCACATTCAAACCTTTAATTAACCAATTAAGAATTAAAGGCAAAAATAGACTTTTCGAGGCGTATTGTTCATTTAATACCACCTGGAGTCTACATGTTACTACTTTAGACTCCCCGAGGTGTACTGTACATTTAGTACTACCTGGAGTCTGTATTTCATTACACTATGATTTTGTCACATACACGTTTAAATAAACTATATTTTTATAATGATAGTTTCACTGAGGAAAAACTCTTACACTACATAAGGAACAAATACACAAACAATCGGGTCTTGGTAGAAGACTACATTTTTACTGGAAAATATAGGATTTTCTAGGGAGTATACTATTTACAAACATCTGAAATCAGTTACTACATTACATTGTTACAATCATTTTTATACAAGCAATGACAGTAAATACTTATGAACTCACCAGCTTTAGGCTGATAAACTCTTTCAAAATAACTTGTATTCTCAGGTCATCAGTAGACAGGTACCGATGAAGCTTTTGAGAAGATGGAGCACATACAAGACTCATCTTTTATTTTGATTATACTTTTGGGTGTCTTGCAAACTATTTAGAACATGCTTGTATTACAATTATTATATTAATGCAATGGATGTTGTTGCTTGTCTTTACTATTATGCATTGTTATGATACTGTACATGACGTCCTCCACCCCAAAACGTTTCCGCCGTTCCGGTTTTGGGGTGTGACATATATATATATATATATATATATATATATATATATATATATATATATATATATATATATATATATATATATATATATATATATATATATATATATAGGGAAGGTCGAAACCGAAGCCGAATTTGTCTCGTATTAGGTTTCGATGGCTATTTTTTGCTAAAGACTAATTTTTGGCTAATAGTTGCAAAGTAATTAAGGATATTTGCTAGATTAATAATTTTCACATATATTAATATATATATATATATATATATATATATATATATATATATATATATATATATATATATATATATATATATATATATATATATATATATATATATATGGAAATTGAGTAAACTAGTCAAATTTGTAGGTTTTTTTCAATAATGTAACCAACTATTTGAAAGATTTTGTAGAATAACCATGAAGTGTAGAATGTTGCATTCGTTACTCATTTTTAATCGGTTCAGCCATACTGATCATTAGATTTGCTACCGTGGTTCCCTTATTTATATCACTTTGGACACTTACTCCAGATTAGGCATTTCAAACTAGGTGTTATGGACTTGCAGCAATGCATATTTCGTACTAAAGGAATATCAAAGGATGTCATCTAACTATGAAGAGCTCAAACATCTGTTGGTATGTGTCCTTCATAAATCGGTGGTATCACTAGAATCTTTTTTTGTTAGTAATAGCTTTTAGTAGGAAATAATTCATGTTAACTATATTTTGGTGGTATTTTGGGTTTTTGTGTGATTAATATTAGTATTACCAACAATTAGTGCAAGTATATTCCTAACAAAAAACTCTTCCTAAACACTATTGAATGCAAAGAATGAGTCCAAAATTTGTACAACGTTTGTGGAACATGTAGAATAGTGCAGAATCTGAAACAAAAGCAATTCTAGTTTGAACAGCATGCTAAATTTTTAATAGCATGGCGGTATATACGAAACAGTTGCCACTACAAAATACAAACTTGAATTGGGTAGAAAAATAATGGCTAGGTTACAACCTACCCCATCACACATCACAGGTTGTGCTTTTTAAGGTGTCATGTTTTGGTTCGTGGGTTGATGTGTTGGTGTCTATTTTATGTACTACTTTTAAATTTATAAATCCAAATCTATCACGTCTTAAATAATACACACACACTAGGCAGTGAAGCTAATCATATAATAGTATATGTGTGGTAAGAAATAATGTTGAACACTACGAAAATGGGAATGGTGAGGATCAAATAATTCAAATCTTAATTAAATTAATAACAGTAAAGTAAAAAATACAGTTTTTGTTTAAAATAATTAAACTTGTTTTGACACTCAAATGAAGTAAACAGAAGTAAAGAACTTATTTAAAACAATAGATTTCAAGTACTTCCATTAGAATACAAATCCCCATAGCTTCTATGTTTTATTTATTAAAAGTGCAATGGATTAATAAGTCGGTTACCGAATTTTAATATGACTAGTTATCTTGGTAGGATCTCTTAGTACTAATAATTAATGAACAATTAACACAATGATCATGTAATTAGTGAACACATAATTAATTAATTATATTTGAACTATGAACGATGTGATCTAGTCACTTCTTGTTAATGGTCATGACAATCAATCGAATAATAACATGGATATCTAAGGGATTGTTTAATTTGATGTTGATTGGGTCCGGTCAGACATTTTTGTCCGACTTGGTCTGGTTATAGTTTTTTATTTGTAGACTGAGCATCTGACCCGGTCTTAGTCCACAAAAAAATTTCAGACTCTGTCCAGTAAAAAACTAATGTTAACCGAGTCAAGAAATCTGTTTGCCCCCATTTGCCATTCTCTTCCTCCTTCCTTCACGTATGTTCTTTTCCCAACACCTCCACCTGCACAATTCCCTCCTCCTTAGAAAACAATATCATTCAATATCTTCCTTTGAATAAGCAACAAAAAACGGTGCCATCATCTTTTATGTGTGCTAGGGATGAACATAAAACGGTTCCATCATCTTCATCCTTCCCTTAAATAAGCAACAACAGGTCGTATTCTATTCTTCATTCCATCTTCGATTTTTTTGAAGCAGTAGTAGTAGATCAATTGAGGGTTTCGTCCTTGATTTTGCTTCAATTAGTCAATTCCGTGTTTTTACTTGAATACCCCTATGAATTCTTTTCATATTCAATAGGTTTATTTTATGGGCTGTCCCGTGTCGAGTTTCTTCGATGGACTTGCTCTTTATGCAGGTTTTTGGGTGAGTTGGACAATATTGCCCCTAGGATTCCTTATATATGGGAGGAAGCTCATTGATATTTGCAGCCTAATGGAATATGATGTGGATGGGTGTGTTTATGAGGATGGGATAATTATCTTTAGATCTGGTACATGAAGGACTTGGATTAATTGGTATATTTGTCTGCTAATGATTATTTGGTGGTTATCAAGAGCTTTATGAAAAATTGTTTTTCAAAGTGTGTTGTAGATTTTGTATCAGGTTATGTTTCCTTCAAATTTAGTATTTGGATTGTTGTTATCCTCTAAGAGCCTCTGAATCAGTTAGATCTGACACAATCAACAACTATCAAACAAAATACTTTCTAACACAATAAAAGTTAAAAGTTAGTCTTACCTAACCCTAGGATTGGATGGATCTCTAGTCCTAACATTTTAATGGTCATAAATCAGTAAAGATTAAAGTTAATGTAATTATATTGGTCCTTTTAACTACACATAACTTTAACATGAATGGTAAAACGATAAATCATATACAAGTATTAAACAAAATCATTAACCCTACTATCAGGTTTTTACACCATAATTACTAACTAAAATAGAAAAACATCATCGAATGATTGCAAGACACGATCATCAAGCAAACTCGAAGTGAAATCTCGACGCTTTTTTGAATCATTGCTCCAATTGACTATCTAACTTCCAAATCTACCTTAAAGAGTTTTTGGAAGTCAAAACTGACTTATAACTTGTATCTTAGGGCTACCAATAGTTGTACATCGATTAGCGATGGAAAAATCGCGTGTTTACAGATTTGTCCCACCGCGACGCGATAATGTCCAAATTGTGGTGTGGTGGACAGGATTTCGTAGTGCAAACGAATTCATAGACCGATACGGGATTTTTTTGGGTTTTTGCAAGGGAGGGTTTACCCATAAAATGTGTGGTGTGATTTTGAGTTGCCTTCCCAATTTTCTTCGTTTTTCTTATGTTTTCAGCTCTGTTGTCTTCTTTTTGCATCCCATCTACGTTTTTATCTATAAATAAACATTTCAAATATATTAAGTATCATTTATCCTTAACTATAACATTTTATTCAAATATATTAAGATAATGGCCAAAATATATAGTTAAATAAGGTCACATCAGTGTCGATGGGTGTAGAATGTCACCCATCACAATGTCATGACTTATTGTGCAAGGCGGTAGTCACTTATCTTCTGTCTAATTTTGATGAGTTACTATTTCCGATAGGCGACAATCAGCTTTATTTCGATAAGAGAACTTTCTAGCTTGTTATCGACTTGCGGTTTATGGAGTACTTTCCTACTTGTTTATCGTCCGTAAAGTTAAGACATCATGTGTTTTTGTTTTTAGTAACTTTAGAATCAGTGAAATTTGTTGAATTCTTACATGTATTTAATAACTCACTTAATGAGTAATATGATGAAGATGTCGTCCGAGTGTCCCTATTGTATATGTTGAAGTATGGATTTTGTGGTAGATACCCTACGCAACTAGCATAGGGCGAATGCCTTGCATTGATCTCAGATTTTGATTAATTCAATTCGTATCAAGTAATTAACATTATAGTTACAATTTTATATTTAATTTAATTTTTATAACATGTGAATCGGTGACATAGATACCCTTGTGGATGGGAATATCGGATTACACATACATAAAATTTTCCATTATCTTTGATAAATAGAGGAGCATCTTAATCCATTGTCTAACAACCGACTGAAGACCTCAATTATGTTTGATATTTTAATATCGTAGATTTGGATCATGGAGACGTTTCTGCATAGTATGATGTTGGGCACCTGAGAGCCTCAAACCATGTGTTATCCTTCGGGCAAGTACGTGGCCGAGGCTTAGACATGTAGGGTTAGGTAACTTCATGGATACCCTACTTGTTGTAACATCCCGACTCCCAGATCTAATATTAAATTATATTATATTCATTTTTTCAGGACAACTCGACGAGTTGGAGGCCCCAACTCGCCGAGTAGAAATGGAGACACCCGCGTGATTTTTAGAGTCTACTCGACGAGTTGGAGGTCCCCAACTCGACGATTAGTAGCTGAGTGAGAAAACCCTAATTTTCAGGGTTTGTGTCCTATTTAAAGGACCTTAAGCCTTTCATTCTTCCCCCCTTATCACTTTAGCACCCTGAGAGAAACCCTAAACGAGCTGGTATCATCTATGAGAGAGAGAGAGAGGCTAAAAGTGTGTGATTTGGTGCATTCTTGGAAGGAGATAGAAGAACAAAAGGCTTGGAATGAGAAGAAGCCCTTGGATCCAGTGCTCCTTCGGTGCTAGCTGCTAGTTGGAGGTAAAAAGCTATCACCTTGATCATCGTTTGGTTAGAACTCTTCACTAGGAAGTTTATGGAAATTTCCATCCTTTCTTTGGGTCCTTAAGTCGTTTGGGCTTGCCATGGAGTTGAGACTTCAGATCTGGACAATATGAGGTCCATTGGGCCTAAAGATTCAAGCTTTATCAAGCTATTGGCCAACTTTCATGCATTAATTCCTCTATAGAGCTTGTTTTGGCATTTTGAACCCTAGATGCTATGCATGGACTTAAAGCTTGCAGCTTTACGTGATACTTTAGCCTTGGAAGGCTAGATCTAGAGTATGAGGCCTTAGTTCTGTTTAAAAACATCTGGATGAGAAAATGGACTAAAGGGACTCGACGAGTGGATGAGCTAACTCGACGAGTCGGTTAGGGTTTCCCTAATAGTCTGGACAAAATGGACTAAAGGGACTCGATGAGTGGATGAGACAACTCGGCGAGTGGAGTTGGAGTTTTTCCGATTTTCTGAGAACATGAGGAACTCGACGAGTCGCATAGATGCACTCGACGAGTTGGGTTAACATGGACTATTGACTCGAGCGTTGACTTTTAGGGTTTGGTCAAATTAGGGATTATGGAGACCATGGAAGGGTAAAATGGTCTTTTCACCCCTTTCCAAGAGTTAGTGAAGAGGGTTAGCTTAACATCTTTAGATTTGTTGTTATAAAGTGTTAATTAGAGATGATTATGACATGTTTAGGCGAAGTCGAGACCGATCGTTGAGTGCGATACATACTTGCTTTGGTTACGAGGCGAGTCTTCTCACTATACTTACCTAAATGGTAATACTGTGTTGAGTCTAATTGTGTTGTGTCTTGGGCTTTATGTTTTGTATCCGGATTGGGCCTGTCCATCCGTGTTTATTTGATAGGGTTATACTATAAATATGCATGCATGTATGCATTGGACGATGTTGATCATTACGTTTATTGTTTTGTAACCCTAAACACCTCTACAGTTGAAGTTCTTAATCGAGCTCTTCTGAGGTGTTGAAGTATTAATCATTCGACATATTCAAAGCCATTCTTGTGTTCTTGATTACGTTCTTAATTGTTTTCTTGCATAGAATCTAACGATCCTAAAAGAACTTTGTTCTGACAATTGGCATCAGAGCAGGAGACTGTGTGATCAATACACATTCCTTTTGTATTCAGAATTCTTTAGGGTTTCCGCTTTTATCGTATAAATAGAAGTCGTCTTCTTCGTATCGACGGCAACTCTGTTTTAGATAAA
The DNA here is from genome assembly GCF_052849685.1 of Lactuca virosa. Classification (NCBI taxonomy): domain Eukaryota; kingdom Viridiplantae; phylum Streptophyta; class Magnoliopsida; order Asterales; family Asteraceae; genus Lactuca; species Lactuca virosa. The sequence continues at coordinate 134,314,497 of NC_136428.1, read as the reverse complement.
ACCCTAATCTCAAGTTTACAGGTTTGATTCTAGCAGCTCACCATGTCTCACGAAGATTCGCAAACAAATCCCATCAACATCTTAAACAACATTGGATCAACAACCAGGATACCCATACTCTACACTCAAGACTATGAAGTATGGGCGCATCACTTTGAAGACTACATGCTTGGATATGAAGATAATGGCTATCTCATCTGGGAAGCTATCACACTTGGGCCGTTTGTTCATTCAGGAACGAACACGACAGTTAAGTCCCAAAAGGAATATAACAAGCTTGTGGCGGATGTAGAGAAGATGCCTCAGGATGAGAAAGACAAGTTGCTGTGTAACGTGAAGGCCATGAGAATGATCAGATTCGCCTTGCAATCTGAAACTTTTCGATTGGTTGGATCATGCACGACCGCCAAAGAAATCTGGGATAGGTTGAAAGAACTTTATTCAACTAATGAAGATCTGGAACACTCCATTCAAACCTTGCTGCTGTCAGAATTTGGAGTTTTCGAACAGAAACCAGAAGAAAAACTCATACAAACTTTCGATCGGTTCAATCATCTCCTAAGTAAGATGATCAAGCATGGAATAGAAAGAAAGTTGATCGAGCAGAAGGTGACCTTCATGAACGGTCTGAGACCAGAATGGATGGCTGTGGTTTCAACTGTGAAAGCGCATGAACAGTTTAAATCTTACTCACTGGCGAAACTTGTGGGAATACTTAAGTCCCATGAAAGTGTAGTAACCAAAGAAGCAAAAGTAGTTTCTGGTGTGGGATCGCTGGCCCTTGTCTCAAAAGCAAAAAGCATTGCAGAAGAAGAAGAAGAGTCTGATATGTCTGAGTGTGACCTTACAAGCAAGGAGTATGATATGATGGTCACCAATCCAAAGAAGTTTGCAAGAAGAAAACTTCCTGTCAACAAGAACCGAAACTGGCAGGGAAGTTACAGTTCTGAGAAGGTGAAGGACGAAGCGAAAGTCTCTTCTCAAAAGGATGAAGACAAGAAGGAGAGCAAACTCGTAGGAGACTCTGGGTTCGACTGCAACTACTGTCACGGCAAGAACCACTTTACCAAAGACTGCATGCTAAGGAAAATGGCTGAGAAAAGAGATGGTGAAGATGATGAGGCGTACTATATGCACAAGTTGGAAGAGATCAAGAAAAAGAAGGCTACTAATAGTTCTATGAATGCCTTAATTGTCCAAGAAAATGCAGATAAAGATGAGTTCGGTGGCGTTGAAGTTTGGTCAACCGACTCTCAAGATGAAGAGGTGAGAAAGCCCACTCATGGAAAGGCTTATGTGGCAAAGGAAGTAGGTTGGGCTGGAAGGTGTTTAATTGTCACAGTTGTTCATCAACAAAAAGTGCAAGTGAGGAACCAAACCTGACTGAGGACAAGTGTTTTGCGGCCAAGCCTGTAAGTGAGAAGATCAACGACTGCGATCGGTTGATCAAAAAGGTACAATCCATCCTTGAATCACTTAAAGTTCCAATAACAGATTACGAAGAAGAATTAAATGAATTAAAATTTAAATTTTCTAACTTAAGTGGTAATCTCATGCAAACTCGCTTAACGAATTCTAACCTAACTGACCAACTCAGCAGGGTGTCTTAAAAAAGTGAGGAGAGAAGGATGTGGATTGAGCTGAAGGAGGCGGAGTTAATTAGGGCTAGGGATGAAAGTACTTATTTACAAAGAGACAATTTAAAGTTTTTAAAACAAAGGAATGTTTTTTGTTTAATTGCTAAGCGTTTATACTTTAATATTGCTCAATTGCATTTAAGTTGTGAGATAGGAAAGAAGATTCATAAGATGATGTTACCCTTCCTTGAATTTAAGGAGGTTGAGGTCATAGCAGAATGTGAATCAGTAGTGTCCTCAGAAGAAACGTCAATTCATTACAAAATCGGACTGGACAAGATAGAAACCTTCATTGACTCTAAGGAACATAAATGTATGCTCAAAGATCTTTTAGATGAAAATGATAGGTTAAAAATAAAGCCCGAAACTATCAAATCATTTGACTCGTCTAAAGCAAAATTGATTTCAGAAAATAAAATGAACTTAGAAAATACGTCTGAATTTGATGAGGAAAGTGAGATGAGCGAAATCTCAGTGGAAGATGTAGTTGATTGCTCAGAGTTTATGAAAAGCGAAACCAAGAATGAGGAACCTCTCATTTCTTAAAATTCGGTTGAGTTCGCTCGCTTGTCAAAAGACAAGACAAAGAAACTCAAGGAAAAAGCTATGGTCTACCAAAAGGTTCAAACGGTGCCGAATCAGGTGTATGCAGTTACAGGAATCACTGCTAAACAAACAGCAGAATTACAAATCCTGGTCGACAAAGACAATGCTGAAGGATGCGACGATTACTTCTGGTCTGCCCCTATCGACGACGCAGACGATACCGTAGGCTTATCTGATCAAACTTCATGGAGGGTTAAAGTAAGATATGTTGCTGAACCCATCAACAAACCCTCAAGTTTCGACAAACCAAGCACAAGTGGAACCAAAGAAATCCCTGAAGAACCAATGACAGAACCAACTGTTCCAACATATACAACCGAAATTAAAAAGGAGAAGCCAAAGGCTAGCTTCAATATCCACAAATCACAGAAGGAGTTAGCTGAACAGAAACGCTTAAGAAATCAAAGATACGCAAGGAATCTGAATGAGTGAAAACGTCACTGGGAATCCCAAAATCCCAACTACGTACCTCCTCAGAAAGAATCAACAGATAGAGGAAAGGAAAAACTGAAAGGAAAAGAAAACTTCAGCCCAAATTCCTACTATTCCATATCTCAGAACTGAAAGTCTACTTTCGGTTCCCAAACTAGTGTACCGAACCGAAAGACAAGTTTCGGTCCCCACATGGACTCACAGAACCGAAAGACAAGTTTCGGTCCAAACGCCAAGGCTAACAACCAAAAGCCTACTTTCGGTCCCAACAACAGCACTTAGAACCGAAAGTCGAGTCTCGGTCCTAAGTCTAGTTTCGGTCCTTCTCACTCCCAAAGAAAATTAACTTCAATGAAGGATATCAAAGGCAAGGGAAAGCTTGATTCTGAGTTCAATAATAAGAAAAAGTCAGCTAAACCTAGGATTCAAAAGAATATTCCTAAAGCATCTAACAACACACAAACTTATACACCAAAACCTAAACAAGATAAAACTAAAATCAAGGTGTACACCATTAAAAGAAAAGATCAAACGACTCTAGTAAAAAGAACATATTTAGTCGATATTTCTTCTATACTTCCTTTTTCTGTGAAAAACTCACCAGGACCCAAGAAACTTTGGGTTCCTAAATCTGCTTAAATTTGCAGGTAATCAGTGACGAGCAGTTCGATGATGAATGGTATATAGACAGTGGCTGCTCGCGACACATGACAGGAAGGAATGAAGAACTGAGGGAGTTTCAGTCCCTAAAAGATGGTGGGTGTGTAAAGTATGGAAATAACTCCTATGGAACAATCAAGGGATATGGTATGATTACCAATGGAGATTTCTCGATTCGAAAAGTGGCGTATGTGGAAGGATTGCAGCATAACCTCATCAGCGTGTCACAATTAGTTGTGGGAACAGGTCTGAAAGTATCATTTGATGATGAGGCTCTGAAATAATAGAAAAGCAATCGAAAAAGGTTCTGCTAAAGTTTGAACGCAAAGGAGAAATGTATCCTTTAAATCTCAACCCAATACGAGGAAAACCAGCAATATGTCTGCTGTCAAAGGCGAATACTGATGAAAGCTGGTTGTGGCATCGACGACTATCACACCTGAACTTCAAAGACATTAATAAGTTGGTGCTTGGTGATCATGTTCGAGGCCTCCCTCTTCTCAAGTTTGACAAGGAACATCTGCGTGCTGCATGTGAGATGGGCAAACAAAGCAGAAAGAGCCACCGTACATGAATTAATACAAAGAATGTTGAAGCTCTTGAACTATTGCACATTGACTTATGTGGACCTTCGAATATCGAGAGCATCGGTGGTAGTAAGTACATCCTTGTGATTGTAGATGATTTTTCACGCTTCACCTGGGTTTTCTTTCTTAAACAGAAATCAGATGCAACTCCCAAGTTGAAGACATTTATCAAGAAAGTGGAAGTGCAGCTGAGAAAGACGGTGAGGAATATCAGAAGTGACAACGGTCAGGAATTCAAGAATAACGATTTTGAGGACTTTCTGGCTGACAAGGGGATAACTCACAATTTTTCGGCCCCTTATACACCACAACAGAATGGGATTGTTGAAAGACGAAACCGTTCTTTGTGTGAAGCAGCCAGAACCATGCTCAGTTTCGCTTCTCTTCCGTTATACTTCTGGGCTGATGCAGTTGCAGCCGCGTACTACACTCAGAACCGATCCTTGCTTAACAAGAGATTCTCAATCACTCCATACGAGATCATAAACAATCGAAATCCCAACGTCAAATTTTTCCATGTGTTCGGTTCAAGGTGCTTCATCTTCAATTCAGAGGAGAACCGAGACAAGTTTGACGTCAAAGCAGATGAAGGAATTTTTCTAGGATATTCACTCTCTTCTAAAGCTTATAGAGTGTTGAACAAACGCTCCAAATGAAGAAACATATTACGTCACCTTTGACGATAATTATATGAAGAAAGGGCAAAGGAGTGCAAATGTCTTAAGTGAAAATTTCCTGAATCTGGACAGGTCTCGGTTCCAATATCCAACCTGTTTGAAGAGTACATTCGGTTATTTGATGAACCAGAGAAAGCGGCACACTCAGAGGCAAAAGCAGCAGATAAAAAAATTGATAATCTCAAGAAGATCATAGATGAAGCTGCCAAAGAAATGGAAAGTGAACCTCCTAAAACTATAGGTGTTCAATCCTCAACTGACTCTCCCATCAATGGCTCAATATTCAAGGGGGAGAGTTCTTCAGTACCAAAGACAACCGAAATGTCTTTCGAGGGGGAGAGTCTTATTCTATCCCCAACTCCTAATGGTCCAAGCGAGGGTGAACATATTGCTCCAAACCCACCCAATAGTTGTCCAATCGAGGGGGAGAATCCTACTCCCACAGAGGATGCAAATTCTGATGATGCCACAGGTTACACTTCGCCAGTCGAGGGGGAGAAAGAGAATGCAACTGACGAAGGCGAGGGTGATCAATCAGAACTTGAAGAGGAAGTGAATGCTGAATTGGATCCAGCATATGACCCAAATTATCCTCCGTTAATCAAATGGACCAAGGACCATCCCAAAGCTCAAATTATTGGAGAATCATCTGAAAAGTAGTCACTCGCTCACAGTTGAAAGCGAAACAAACTGCATTATTCTCTAAAGTTGAATTTTGTATGTTTAATTCATTCATATCCAAGGTCGAGCCGAAAACAGTTAATGCTGCACTTGAACGCAACCGAGTTTGGAGGCTGATTCCTACCCCAAAGGATGCTTCAGTGGTAGGCTTAAAATGGGTCTTCAGAAATAAATTAGATAAAGAAGGGAATGTCATTCGCAACAAGGCTCGGTTGGTGGTGAAAGGATATTGCCAAGAGGAAGGGATAGATTATGAGGAAACCTTCGCTCCAGTAGCTAGGTTGGAATCAGTTAGAATCTTCCTGGCATATGCTGCTCATAAAAACTTCGAAGTTTTCCAAATGGATGTCAAACGTGCTTTCTTGAATGGGGAACTAGAAGAAACAGTGTATGTTGAGCAACCTCCCGGGTTCGTGAATGAGAAATTCCTTGATCATTGCTATGTGCTGGATAAAGCGGTATATGGTTTGAAGCAAGCACCAAGAGCCTGGTATGAAACTTTAACTCGCTTTCTGAAAATGTCGAAATTTAAGCAAGGTTCGGTTGACCCAACCTTCTTCCGAAAGAAAGAAGGTGAACATCTAATGATAGTTCAAATTTATGTCGATGACATCATCTTCGGCTCCACGAATCCTAGCTTAACAGCTGAATTCAGGAAGTTGATGGAGACTAAATTTGAAATGAGCACAATGGGTCCGATTAATTTTTTCCTTGGTTTGAATATTAGACAGGGACCAGAAGGTATCTTTATCAACAAGGAGGCATACACAAAGACCCTGCTAACAAAATTTGGCATGACAGGAGACTCAAAAGTGAAGGTTCCTATGGCATTTGGCACCAAGTTAACTCCTTCTCTGGAAAAACCTGTTGTTGACATAACACTATATCGACAAATGATAGGGTCCCTCATGTATCTAACAGCTAGTAGACCGGACATTATGTTTTCTGTTTGTTATTGTGCCAGGTTTCAAGCTAATCCAAGAGAACCTCACATGGTGGCGGTGAAAAATATTTTTCGTTACCTGAAGCGAACATCATCTCTCGGTCTCTGGTATCCTGCTAGATCTGGATTCTTCATTCAAGCCTTTTCTGATGCTGATCTTGGAGGATGTGGTCTGGACCGAAAAGGCACCACAGGTGGATGCCAATTTCTTGACGGAAAACTGGTTAGCTGGCAGTCCAAGAAGCAAACCTGCGTGTCACTTTCAACATCCGAAGTTGAGTATATAGCTGCAACATCTTGTACTTCTCAAGTCATTTGGATTCAAAGTCAACTAAGAGATTACGGGCTAAGTATGAAGAAGATTCCTCTCTATTGTGACTCAGAAAGTGCAATAAGGATATGTCACAATCCAGTACAACACTCAAAGACTAAGCACATTGCACTTAGATATCATTTCATCAAGGATCACGTAGAAGATGGGAACGTGGAAGTGCATTTTGTTCGATCCTCTGATCAATTGGCTGACATATTCACTAAAGCCTTACCTGAAGCGAGTTTCAATAAAATTCTGCAAGGCTTGGGAATGATGGAAGCAGAGTCGGTACCGAATCCTTAATTCAACACCTAAAAATTAGACAAGCGAAATGGAGCGAACGCTCGGTCTATTTCAGCTCCATAATTTTCGGGAACCGAAATGAACCGACCGCTCGGTCTATTTCGGCTCTGGAATTTTGAGGAACCGAAATGAACCGACCGCTCGGTATATTTCGGCTCCATAATTTTTGGGAACCGAAATGAACCGACCGATCGGTCTATTTCGGCTCTGGAATTTTAAGGAACCGAAATGAACCGACCGCTCGGTCTATTTCGCTTCATTCCTTTTAGATAAGGTTTTGGTTGTACATTTTGTTCAAAGAGTGTTTTATGCAACCTTATTTTCTTTTTCTGTTTTTATTAATTTTCAGAAAACTTCAAAAAAAAAAAAACCCAAAAATATTTTCTTTTTCTGTTTTTATTATTTTTCAGAAAACTTCAAAAATCCAAAAATATTTTCTTTTTCTATTTTTATTGTTTTTCAGAAAATTTCAAAACTTCAAAAATATTTTTGTTTTGCGTGGTGTGTTTGTTTGTTTGTTCTTTTCTTTAGGTCACACGTGTATAAGTGCAATAGAATTTGGAGCTAAGACAGGTATAATCATTTCCATAAGAACTAGTTAAGGGTCCCTAGAAGCATGCTGCTGCATGTTGACCAAAGCCTCTACGACTTAGAGCAAGGCCTTAATGATTCGATCTCTACCTATCGTTTCTTCCCAATCAGGCTGTTCAGATCCACTCAGTCTAGAGCTACCTTACTCTTCTCATATGAGTTAAGAGTTTTTCTGCTTAGTCACGTCTTTATAGCAGAAGGTACTTTCGGTTCCTTAACCACCCTCCTTACTTTCTCCATCAACCTTAGGTTCATCACTGTAACCCTTGAGACTCTCAGTCTTTACCACTGAGGTTTATGGTTACACAAAATCTGTGTTTATGATCTTAGATATGTATACCACGTACTGAGTGAAACCCACAATCCAACACCAACAACGAATTGACGGTGAATTGTCATATTCAAGATGTTACTGGTTACCAAATGAAATCTCATTTTTATTTTTGAGTGATCTTTTATGAATTTATCTAACACCAAGGCTCTTTCTTCCCATAAAGATCCAGTTTGTTTTTGTTTTTGAGATTTCTATATCTTCTTTCGTCACTATAAAATATATCCTACCTACTTGTTGAACAGACCACATCAGTCTCACAAGTACTTCTTCCCATGTTCGGTCTTATGTTAAGCATCGACGTTCAGTTGAAGATAAGCCACCTTAAGCCAATGATTTAAAAAGAAGCCTTTCAATGTTTCTCTATAAACATTTGATCGTTATTTCACGGGAACCCACACAAGCACTTCAAGTCTCTCTTGACTTTGAAGGAAGCGATTCTTGCCCGGAATCCCCTGCTTTCTATCTTATAATGAGACATCACTCACATCCAATACATATTTGCTTTATTTCTTTATCTTTTGTCACTCTATTGCATGGAAATTTTAATTTTCCAACATTCTGGTTGCTGTTAGTTTGATTTGTGTTTATCTTTTGGCGAAATAGGGGTAATTCTATATCTTGGAGCGCAATTGAATTTCAAACGACGATTGAGGATAAGGATTTGGGCGCGTGAATTTGAACGGTCGAGCTACCCACGTGTGCTGACGTATACCTGGGAGTAACCAACCTGTCACATCTCGCTTTTTTAGGCGACGTTTTAGTGACCGCGTCATTATCATGATGATTTTTCTCTCTCCTGGTAACGATATATAAAGGGTTTCTACTTTTATTTGTCTTTTACCAGCAACAAATTCTCTCAAAATTACAAGGCAAGTTTCAAACTGTTCATCTTCTTTCTTCGATCAACAATGGCGACTTCTTCATCCGTTCACGATCAGACTGCTTCCTCCACATTGCTTTCGATCAATCCCAATCAGAACATGATTATTGAACTCAATCCGTTTCTGTACGATTCGAATATGTTGCAGGTGGTTGAGTGTTTGAAGTATTCTCTACTGGTTCTAGCCCTAACACAGGTGGAAGCCGTTCCGATGTCCCTTCTATCACAAGTTTATTCTACTGCCTCATATGAAAAGAACAAGGAAAGAATCAACTTTCTAATCCATTCTAAAAAGGCTTCTATTTCAAAAAGGAGATTTTCTTCCTTGTTGCACCTCGCTGTGGATTCATCTTTGATTTCACCCGATTTCATCACCACTACTCAGCTTTTCTCGATGCTGTACGAAATGGGATACACTGACGTGCTTACCAAAATAACGAAGGTTAAGAAGTCATGCCTACCGTCCCCATGGAATGGAATGCTTACTCTTCTCATCAAGAGTTTGGCGGAGAGGAGTGCTGGATCTGATGGCACCAGCAAGGCTTTCCTAACCCTTCTCTACGGCCTTTACAATGGTCTCAATCTTGATTATGGGACGATCATCTGGTCTCAAGTGGTGCAAAGCCTCAACACTACAACGAGGCATTCTAAAATCTCATGTGCACGATTCTGGACTCTCATTACCAGAAGGGCGATAAATTCTTTGGAAATTCTGGTGATGAAGGATGCCCTAGTTGCGTCTATTGCTACGTTTCACACCAAGAAAATCATATTTCTGATCCTCTGAAGTTTCCTCACATTGGCTCTATCCCTGATGACAATGTATAGATGTGTTACAGACGAAAGTAAACTCATGGCTGATTATCGAAAACTTCCTCCCAAGGAACCGAGAGTTCTATCTCCTGAACAACAGGCTGCCCTAGATGCTGTTGACAAGCCGAGTAACCGAGGTAAACGAATTTCTACCAAGAAAGACCCAAAAGAGGATGATAAGTCTAAGACTTCCAAGTCCAAGAAGCGAAAGTATGATACAGGGGGTTCTTCTAAACCGAAGAAAATTAAAAAGATGGCAAAAAGGTCCAAGAGTCCTACTCCTCCTAGCTCAGAAAATGACGAGGAAGGTGAAGAAGAGGAAATTCGTCATGCATCACCGAGAGGTAACACTCATCCCCGATCTCCTTCTCCAACCGAATCTCCTCATAACAAACTTCCAACCCCACCTCCATCACCGAAACAGACAGTTCCAGTTTCGGTTCCTCCTATTCCCCCACCTACCACATCTCAAGTAACAACTTCCTTACCACCACCACCAGTTTCGTCTATTCCTATTTCTATAACTCCAATCCCAACTCCTATTTTTTCCCAATCCACTACCACCACTATTCCTGAACCGACAGTAGGAGTCAACGTATCTAATAAGGGGGCGACTACTGAAACAGAACCCCCAGTTACTTCTACACCCCTTTCCCCCTCACCTTCAACCGACTCCGGTGCCATTCTCAGTGGTGCTAATGATGAGTATGATTCTACATACTTCAGTCCCTATCGGCTTCCTACAGATGAGGATGATGATGCTCCTGTCACACGTCAACACTTGCAAAGCATTCTTGAGAAATTGGATAAATTGATTGAAGACGACAAGTCCTATAGTGGTGTTGTGCTTAAAGCCTTTTTGGACACTGCTCTTGAACAATATACGGAATCAATTGACAAATCCACCAAAGCTGTTAATGAGTCTACCTCTTCTTGCCAAAAGGCCACCACTTATGTTACTGAAATTGTACATAGTACTCAGATTTTTCTTGAGTCACTTAATAGGCATGCTGATACAAATGCAGCAAAGGTAAATGCTTATGTGGATTCTTTCTCCAAGTCTCTTCAGGAAGCACAAACTAAGTTTGAGGCTGTACGTTCCTCTATCCAAGCCGAGAACTCTTCACTTATCAGTTTAGTGAATTCTCGACTTGAATCTCTTCACGCTGATTTGGAGAAAGAAAGTGCTTTGAAGGAAGATCTTGCTCGCCAAACATCCATGATCGAAGTACAGAAAGTGCAGCTAGCCCAAGCAGAAAAAGAAATTTCTTTGTTAAAGACCGAAAGAGCTGTTTTTCGCAGCTGTGTAGGGGATATGAAGGATATGCTCACCAACATTCTTGGTACTCATGATCCTATCCTCACTTTGACCATTCGGAATCATCTTACAACAAAACTTCTTCCCGCCCTTGCATTGTTACACGAGATGAAGGGTGTTTCTGAGAGATTTATTGCTCCAAAACAAGGGGGAGAGGGTGCTCTTCAACCGAAGGTTAAGACTGAAACCGAAACTGCTCAACCGAAGATCAAAGTTACAACCGAACTGAAGGATAATGTAGCATCAGGTTCTGGTCGACAAGAAAAGCAAAAGGAGATTGATGTTGATAGCAGTAACGAATCCGGTGAAACTATTGCTGAGGCTCATAAGCGAAAGAAGAGAGACAAAGAGCTTGATGAAACCTTAAAGGTTGCAAGGGAAGGAAAGGAGAGGGAAAATAGAAACAAGGAAGAAGAAGAAGCCTTGAACGGCAAGAAGGACTTGTTTCCCTTATGGACTAAAGAGGCACTTATCAATCAAGCTATAGGGTTTCCAAGTATTTATTGGTTGGAACCTGTTGCTTCGTTTGACTGTGATAATTCTAAGGACTCGCAGTTCGATATGCCGATAACAAGAAAGGCGTTCACGTTTCACTGCTTTGATTCGATTGCTAAGGTTCCTTTTCCTCATCCAAAGGTTGACCGAGAGCTTATTGATTTCTATCTGAAGTATGGACAACCTTAGTACTTGACATGGACCATCAAGCCAACATCTAAACCAGGAGATGTGAATAAGATGAAGATGGGCCAAATAGATTCAAAACATCTCACTGTGATGTTTACAAAAGGCGAAGCTCACAAATTTTTGTTCGCTCTTATTGATAAACATTTATTTTCAACTGACTGCTTGGAGCACATCATTAACATTATACAACGGTGCAAGCAGAACTCAGAAGCTGACAAGAAGAATTTTACTGACATGCTTCGGTGGTACATAACGTACAGTCATCATTTGCTGGCTATCATTCCGAAGGTGTTCAAAACAATAAAGAAGACTTCTGCAGCTCAACCGAAGTGAGCTTTCGCTCCCATTGACGCAAAGGGGGAGATTGTTGAGTTTAATTGTGTTGTGTCTTGGGCTTTATGTTTTATATCCGGATTGGGTCTGTCCATCCGTGTTTATTTGATAGGGTTATACTATAAATATGCATGCATGTATGCATTGGACGATGTTGATCATTACGTTTATTGTTTTGTAACTCTAAACACCTCTACAGTTGAAGTTCTTAATCGAGCTCTTCTGAGGTGTTGAAGTATTAATCATTCGACATATTCAAAGCCATTCTTGTGTTCTTGATTACGTTCTTAATTGTTTGCTTGCATAGAATCTAACGATCCTAAAAGAACTTTGTTCTAACATACTGTGTGACCGGAGGGTCTTATTCGAGTTATTGACTGGAGGGTCTTATTTTAGGTACTGACCGGAGGGTCGTATGTGCTTATTCTGAGTTATGTGATATCATACATCTTGTCTTTGTGATTTATGTTGTATATTATTTTTGTGCCTTATTGAGTTAGGACCAGAGGGTCCAAATCGAGTTGTGAGACCGGAGGGTCTTTACTAAGATATCGGACTAGAGGGTCTGACCCGAGCTGTGAGACCGGAGGGTCTTCACTGAGACACATGAGCGAAGGGTCCGTATTGAGATATAGCGATGAGAGGCTAATTAATTATACATGGTATTTTGGGGAACTCAGTATGCTTCGTGCTTACAGTGTTGTATGAAATGTGTTTCGAGTACCTCTCAGGATCACGGGAAGGCGCCGACTTGATTCTACACATCAGCTAGAGATTATGTTGTTTAAGGATTCTGGGATATTATCAAACTTTTTGTGGTTTTGTGTTTTGAACGACTTATACATTTGGGTTTTTGAAACTGTGAGATTGTGTTTATGTGGTTTTAAAAATGAAAATTTGTTTGGAAATTTAGAGTGTTACAAGTTGGTATCAGAGTCTTGGTTTGAGGGATTCAGATGTACTCTCGGGTATGTCTGGACTCAAACTGAGGAATTGAGAAAATTTTCTAAAAAGAAATGATTTTTCCTAAAAATGAGTAAGAGTTTCTAAGAGAAAATAAGATGGAGCAGTGTGTACAATCAGCTAGGGCCCGAACGGTGATTTCCCAAAATACCATTACTTGTTTATATTATAAGATACTTATGAGATATTAGAGTTGCATTCTAGAAGATGGGCTAGGTATTTCAGGGATTTAGAGCTAGAGTTGCCTGATTCATGATGCCTTAGCCTAGGAAATGCTATTGATTGATATTATCTGCTATTTGCTCTGTGTGTGTGCGGAGTAGGGATACATAGCAGGAATCTTTTAGAGAGAGTTTTGAGTAATCTAGGAGAGATACCTAGATGAGCATTGAGGAATCTACTGAGAGAGTAGTTTGATATCCATGAGGGATAGAGTACTTGTGAATTAGGATCCTAGGAGGAGGACTTGGGACGACTACAGGTTGGTGTGGAAGGTAGTATTGGGCCCATACTACTGAAAGCACCAGATGTATATGCAACCCAAGTTAGAACCTTAGGATACTAAGGAGCATATAGGGGTTGGTAATGGCGTGAGTGCTTGAGCTAGTATCTGATGATTTTCGTGTTTGTGTTTCAGAGACACTATGGTGATTACCCGCAACAACCCCGGGGGCAGTGGTACCAGTGACGAGGAGATCTGCAGGATCATTCATGAGGAGGTGGCCGCAACTATCAAAGAGGTCATACCAGAGATGTTCAGGTCAATTAAGACCACACTGATTGAGACGGTTTATGAGCGATACGATGCTGTCACAGAGGCTGCTACTGCCGCAGCCACCGTAGCCCTAGCTGCTGCGAGGCCATAGGGGGTGACTCATGGTTTTTTCAGGAGTTCAGCAACATGAAGCCACCAGAGTTTGATGGGACCCAGAACCCGATTACTACCATGAGATGGATCTCCGACATTGAGGGGTGTTTCTATACGTGTTCATGTCCGGAGCATTTGAGAGTTCGGTTTGCACTGAACCAACTTCACTTAGGAGCGAAGGAATGGTGGAAGTTCGTGATGACTGATTTACTCTTGCAGATCATGTTGCAGTTACTTGGGAGAGGTTTACCAAGTTGTTCAGAGATGAGTATGTTCCCCAGGTGGAGAGGGAGCGTTTGGTACATGAGTTTCTGTCTCTCAAACAGAATACAAAATCAATGACAGAGATTACGAGGATGTTCCATGAGAGGGCGCTGTTCTGCCCTGAGCACGTGTCTACTGATTAGGCACATGTGAGCCGGCATTTGAGCATCTTCAGGAGGGATATACGTGAGTTCGTGGCGAACTCGTCATATCGGACATTGGCTGAGTTGCAGACCAATGCCAGGAGGAGAGAGATTGAGCTGGAGATTCAGACCAGGGAGGATGGAGAGCAGCAAGGGAGAGATATGAGACCATCTCAGTCACAGCCGATGACGAAGCGGGCTAAGTGCGCTGATTCGAAAGCAGGAGGGCAGAAGGGCCGCACTTGTGGCATGTGCGGCAAGAGCCATGAGGGATCTTGCCGAGCAGGGATTTGGTACAAATGTGGCAAGGAGGGGCACAACGCCTGATGTTGTTGCTGGTATGTATCTCGTTATTCATGTTATGTTGAGATTTGTTTATGCTTATACTGTGCTACATATAGCTACTTCTCTTGTGAGTTTTGTGCCTGCCTTGGTGTTATTTGACTCAGGTGCGAGTCGATCTTTTGTGTCTTTATCCTTTAGTCATCACATTAGTGTTAGACGCGAGGCGTTGAGTCGACCACTGAGGGTTTCTATAGCCGATAAACATGCGGTTTTTGCCACTGATGTATTCTGGGGATGTGTCTTAGAGATTTTCGATGTTGAGTTTCCGGTAGATCTGGTGCCGGTAGCGATGGGTGATATCTGTGTCATAGTGGGAATGGATTGGTTGAGCCGGTTTGGAGCCGTGATTGACTGTGAGCGTCAGATGGTGACCATACGAGACCCTAGTGGAGGAGTCTTTACTGTGTATGGCGAGGGAACTAGACCGGGATCAGCTTTCTGTTCTGCTGCCAGGGCAAGGTGGAGTCTACATCAGGGGTGTATGGGCTTTTTAGCGTACGTTATGGATACGCGAGTTTCCACGGAGAGGCCGAGTTCTATTTCCGATGTTCCAGTAGTATGTGAGTTACCGAATGTTTTCCCCGAGGAATTGCCGGGTGTGCCTCCTGAGAGACATGTGGAGTTCCGGATCGATCTGAATTTGGGGGCGGCGCCTATTGCTAAGGCACCTTATCGCCTTGCGCCGCCTGAGATGCATGAGTTGTCTTCGCAACTCCTGGAGATGTTGGGGAAGGTTTTTATTAGACCGAGTAGCTCGCCTTTGGAAGCGCCGATCCTTTTTGTCAAAAAAAAGGATGGTTCACACCGAACGTGCATCAATTACCGGTAGTTGAACAGGCTGACGGTCAAGAACCGTTATCCACTACCTAGGATCGACGATTTGTTTGATCAGTTGCAGGGGGCGTCTTGGTTTTCCAAGATTGATTTGAGATCTGGGTATCATTAGATGAGATTCTGTAAGGAGGATATTCAGAAGACAGCTTTCCGAACTCGTTATAGGCATTACGAGTTTGTCGTGATGCCTTTCGGGCTCACCAATGCACCTGCAGCGTTCATGGACCTCATGAATCGGGTGTACAAGCCTATGTTGGATAGTTCAGTGATCGTGTTCATCGACGACATTTTGGTGTACTTGAGGTCTAGGGAACAACAAGAGGAGCACCTTCGGGAGATTCTTGGGGTATTGAGGATGGAGAGGCTCTATGCCAAATTCTCCAAGTGTGATTTTTGGTTACGAGAGGTCCAGTTCTTGGGACATCTCATTAATCAGAATGGGATTTTGGTCCACCCGGCCAAGATTGAGGCAATTATGCGATGGGAGGTGCCGAGATTAAGAGTTTTCTGGGTCTGTCGGGTTACTATCGGAGGTTTATCAGAGATTTCTCCAAGATTATCGTTCCTCTCACCAGATTGACCAGGAAGGGTGTTACTTTTGTCTGGGGACCCGAGCAGCAGGCTTCATTGGAGACTCTTCGCTAGAGATTGTGCGAAGCTCCAGTGTTAGCCCTTCCGGAGGGAGTAGAGGATTTCGTAGTCTACTGTGATGCATCCATTTTAGGGTTGGGTGTCGTGTTGATGAAAAGGGGGCAGGTGATAGCATATGCATCGAGTCAGCTGAAGCCTCACGAGACGAGGTATCCCACCCATTATTTGGAGCTGGGGCGGTGGTATTCGCCCTCAAGATTTGGCGCCACTATCTTTATGGTGTCCGATGTACCATATACACGAACCATAAGAGCCTGAAGTACATTATGGATCAGCCCAACCTGAATATGAGACATAGGAGGTGGTTGGATATAGTGAAAGACTATGACTGTGAGATTTTGTATCGTCCTGACAATGCTAATGTGGTAGCCGATGCCCTGAGTCATAGAGCAGCGAGTGCTCCAATCTGAGACGTGTGCATGAGGATGACGGTGATGACTCTAGTCTTAGATATAATCTGAGAGGCCCAAGCGGTGGCCATAAGACCAGAGAACCGAAAGAGAGAGCGGGTGATCGGGCAGATTTCTGAGTTTGAGACTGATAGTCATGGGCTTATGACCTTACATGGGCGGATATGGGTGCCATATTCGGGTGGAGCTCGACAGATTTTGATGGAGGAGGCCCATAAGTCAAGGTTTTCCATTCACCCTGGGGCCACTAAGATGTATTTATACTTGATAATGTATTATTGGTGGCCCTGTATGAAGAGACATGTGGCATGGGTAGACGAGAGATGCTTGACTTGTCGCCAGGTCAAGGCAGAGCACCAGCGTCCTCATGGCAAGTTGCAGCCCATGGAGGTTCCTCTATGGAAGTGGGAGAAGATCTCCATGGATTTTATTACCAAGTTACTAAAGACTGCGCGAGATGTTGATGCGATATGGGTGATTGTATTGGTTGACGGAGAGTGCTCACTTCCTGGATATAAGTGAGAGCTCTTCTGCGGAGAAGTTGGCCGATATCTACGTTCGAGAGGTGGTGGCATGACATGGGGTGCCTACATCGATAGTGTCAGATCGGGATGTGCTTTACTTCCAGGTTCTAGAAGAAATTTCATGAGGAGTTGGGTACCCGGTTGCATTTCATCACCGCTTACCACCCATTGACAAACGGGCAGATCGAGTGGACGATTCAGACGCTCGAGGACATGCTACACGCATGTGTTATGGACTTCGGTGGAAGTTGGGACATTTACTTGCCCTTGGCTAAGTTTTCATACAACAAAAACCATCACTCTGGTATTGGTATGCCTCCCTTTGAGCTTTTATACGGGAGGAGGTGTCGGACTCCCATCTGTTGGGGAGAGGTAGGGCAGAGGGTGATGGGAAGCACTAAGATAGTGCTCAAGACGACAGAGCAGATCCAGCAGGACAGACAAAGGTTATTGATGGACCAGATTCGTCAGAAGCGTTATGCAGACCGGCGACGTTCAGAGCTAAAGTTCCAGGTCGGAAATTATGTACTCCTGAAGGTATCCCCATGGAAAGGGATGATCCGATTCAGGAAGCGCGACAAGCTGGGCCCCAGATACATCTGGCCTTTCAGAGTGATCACCTGAGTGGGTAAGGTAGCTTATCGGTTAGAGATGTCTGCAGAGTTGAGTCAGATTCATAACACCTTACACGTGTCCCAGTTGAGGAAGTGTGTAGCCGACGAGACGACAGTGGTTCCTTTAGAGGACTTTCAGGTTGATGATCGCCTGAACTACATTGAGAAGCTGGTAGCGATTTTGGATAAAAAGGTGAATGTATTGAGGAATAAAGAGGTTCCTTTGGTTCAGGTTCAGTGGCCGCATCGGAAGGGATCCGAGTGGACTTGGGAGCTGGAATCCGAGATACGTGAGCAGGTCCTAGAGTTGTTTCCGTAGAATGAATTTGAAGGTGAAATCTGATTCGAGTGGGGGAGAATTGTAATATCCCGACTCCCAAGTATAATATTTAATTATATTATATTCATTTTGTCAGGGCAACTCGACGAGTCGGCGGCCCCAACTCGCCTAGTAGAAATGGAGATATCCGCATGATTTTTAGAGTCTACTCGATGAGTTGGATGACCTCAACTCGACGAGTAGTAGCTGAATGAGAAAACCCTAATTTTTAGGGTTTGTGTCCTATTTAAAGGACCTTAAGCATTTCATTCCGCCTCCCTTATCACTTTAGCACCCTGAGAGAAACCCTAAACGAGCTGGTATCATCTATGAGAGAGAGAAAGAGAGAGGTTAAAAGTGTGTGATTTGGTGCATTCTTGGAAGGAGATAGAAGAGTAAAAGGCTTGAAAGGAGAAGAAGCCCTTGAATCCAGTGCTCCTTTGGTGCTAGCTGCTATTTGGAGGTAAAAAGCTATCACCTTGATCATTGTTTGGTTATATCTCTTCACTAGGAAGTTTATGGCCATTTCCATCCTTTCTTTGGGTCCTTAAGTCGTTTGGGCTTGCCATGGAGTTGAGACTTCAGATCTGGACAGTATGAGGTCCCTCGGGCCTAAAGATTCAAGCTTTATCAAGCTATTGGCCAGCTTCCATGCATTAAACCCTCTATAGATCTTGTTTTGGCATTTTGAGCCCTAGATGCCATGCATGGACGTAAAGCTTGCAATTTTACGTGATACATCAGCCTTGGAAGGCTAGATCTAGAGTATGAGGCCTTAGTTCTGCTTAAAAATGTCTAAATGAGAAAATGGACTAAAGGGACTCGACGAGTGGATGAGCCAACTCGACGAGTCAGTTAGGGTTTCCTTAATAGTCTGGACACGTGAAAACTCAACGAGTTGATGAGACAACTCGGCGAGTGGAGTTTGAGTTCTCCCAATTTTCTAAGAACAGGAGGAACTCGACGAGTCCCATAGATGCACTCGACGAGTTGGGTCAACATCGATTGTTGACTTGAGTGTTGACTTTCGTTAACTTTTAGGGTTTGGTCAAATTATGGATTATGGAGACCATAGAAGGGTAAAATGGTCTTTTCACCCCTTTACAAGAGTTAGTGAAGAGGGTTACCTTAACATCTTTAGAGTTGTTATAAAGTTTTAATTAGAGATGAATATGACATGCGGGAGCGGAGTCGAGACCGATCGTTGAGTGCGAAACATACTTGTTTTGCTTATGAGGTCAGTCTTCTGAGTATACTTACCTGAGTGGTAATACTGTGTGATCGGAGGGTCTTATTCGAGTTATTGACCGGAGGGTCTTATTTGAGTTATGTAACACCGTAAATTTTCAAACCAAATTTTCATTTTTAAAAGCACATAAAACTCATATATTGTATTTCATAAAACCACAAGTGTCTCAAAATGTCAACATAAATCCACAAATAAGTCAAATCCTAGAATCCTCAACATAGTCTGGAACAAGTGTGTACAATCATGTCGGTGCCTTCCCTTGGTCCTGAGAGGTACCTGAAACACATCACACATAACACGGTAATCACGAAGCTTAGTGAGTTCCCCAAAATACCACGTACACAAATAATAAGCCTCTCATGGATATAACTCGACATGGACCCTCCGGTCACATGCGTCTCGGTGTGGACTCTCCGTTCATGTGTCTCAGTGAGGACCCTCCGGGCTCACAGCTCGGTTGAACCCTCCATTCCAGTATCTCAGTGAAGACCCTCCGGTCCCAAAACTCGGTTTGGACCCTCCGGTCCTATCTCAGTAAACACAGCATATAGCATATATCACACAGATAAAATGCATAATATAATATAACTCAAGTAAGCACATAGGACCCTCCGGTCGCACAAAGATACCACTCATGGTAAGTATAGTGAGAAGACTCACCTCGTAAGCAAGCAAGGAAGCTGAATACCCCTCAAACAGTCTAACCGTCGCCTACATGTAACAAGCATCTCTAATTAACACTTAAAGATCACAATTCTAAATAACTCATGATAATCCCTCTTTAGCTCCTAGGATAGGTAAAAGACCATTTTACCCCTCCATGGTCCCCATAATCCCTGCCTTGACTAAACCCTAAACTCAACATAAGTCAATACTCGATTCAACTGTCCATGTTGACCTGACTCGCCGAGTGCACCTATGTGACTCGCCGAGTTCCCATTATTCCTCAGAACATCGCAAAAACCGAACTTAACTCGTCGAGTTGTCTCATTAACTCGCCGAGTTACCCTTGTCCAGATTCATCGGGAAAACCCTAGCGGACTCGTCCAGTCAACTCATTGACTCGGCGAGTCCATTCAGTCTGGATTCTTATTCAGACGTTTTAAGGTAGATCCACTACTCCAAACTCTAGATCTAGGGGTACCTGAACTAGGGGTACCTCTTTGTTCCTCAAAACCTTCACCTTCCAATCCAAGATCGCGAACGGTCACTCAATATAATTCAGGCTCACATCCACCTGAATGTCCTCTAATGGTACCACCGCCGTCTCATCGGCTACACACTTCCTCAACTGAGACACGTGGAAGGTGTTATGAATCTGACTCAACTCTGCATGTAGCTCCAGCCGATAAGCTACCATACCCTCCCTGGCAGTCACTATGAAAGGACCGATGTATCGGGGCCCCATCTTGCCCCGTTTCCTGAATCGGATCACCCTTTTCCAGGGGGATACCTTCAGAAGGACAAAATCTCCAACCTGGAACTCTAGCTCGGATCGTCGCTGATCTGCATAACTCTTCTGGCGACTCTAGGTTGTCAGTAACCTCTGTCTCACCTGCTGAATCTTCTCCGTCGTCTTAAGCACTATCTCAGTGCTCCCCATCAGTCTCTGCCCCACCTCTCCCCAAGAGATGGGAGTCCGACACCTCCTCCCATATAAAAGCTCGAAGGGAGGCATGCCGATACTAGTATGACGGTTGTTGTTGTATGAAAACTCAGCCAAGGGAAAATAAGTATCCCAACTTCCACCGAAGTCCATAACACATGCATGCATCATGTCCTTGAGAGTTGAAATCATCCACTCACTCTGTCCGTTTGTCTGTGGGTGGTAAGTTGTACTGAAGTGCAGCCGGGTACCCAACTCCTCCTGAAAATTCTTCCAGAACTTGGAAGTAAAACGCACATCCCGATCTGACACTATCGAAGTCGGCGCCACATGTCGTTCCACTACCTCTCGCACGTAGATCTCGATAAATATCTATGCAGAAGAGCTCTCACTGATAACGAGAAAGTGAGCACTCTTCGTCAGCCGGTCTACAATCACCCATATCGCGTCTACTCCAATCGTCTACACGGCGAGTCCATTCACTGGGGGACTTCTATAGGCTACAGCTGACCATGGGGTCGCTGGTGCTCTGTCTTGACCCGCCGACACGTCAAGCATCTCTCGACTACCCAAGCTACATCCTTCTCCATACAGGGCCACCGATAATATCTCTTTAGGTCCAAATACATCTTAGTGGCCCCTGGGTGGATCAAGAATCTCGATCTATGTGCCTCCTCCATCAGTATATGCCGAGCTCCACCCGTATAGGGCACCTAGATCCGTCCTCGGAAGGTCATAAGCCCACGACTATCGATCTCAAACTCGGAAACCTGCCCAATAAACCGCTCCCTCTTGCGGTTCTCCGGTCTCACGGCCTCCACCTGGGCCTCTCGAATGGTATCCAAGACTGGAGTCATCACTGTCATCCTCATACGCACATCTCGGATCGGAGCACTCTCTGCTCTGCGGCTCAGGCTGTCGACTACCACATTAGCCTTGCCCGAATGATATAAGAGCTCGTAGTCATAGTCCTTCACTACATTCAACCACCTCCTTTGTCTCATATTCAGGTTGGGCTGATCCATGAGGTACTTCAGGTTCTTGTGGTCCGTATATATGGTACACCGGACCCTATACAGATAGTGACACCAGATCTTGAGGGCGAACACCACTGCCCCCAACTCCAAATCATGGGTGGGATGCCTCGTCTCATGTGGCTTCAATTGCCTCGATGCATATGCAATCACATGTCCCCTCTGCATCAACACCGCTCCCATCCCTAATATAGAGGCGTCACAGTATACGAAATCCTCCACTCCCTCGGGAAGGGCTAACATCGGGGCTTCGCACAATCTCTGGCGAAGGGTCTCAAATGAAGCCTGCTGCTCGGGCCCCCAAGTAAAAGTAACACCCTTCCTGGTCAATCTGGTGAGAGGAACAGTGATCTTGGAGAAGTCTCTGATAAATATCCGATAGTAACCGCCCAAACCCAGAAAACTCCTGATCTCGGACGGAGATCTCGGCACCTCCCATCTCATAACTGCCTCAATCTTGGTCGAGTCGACCAATATCCCATTCTGATTAACGAGATGTCCCAGGAACTAGACCTCTCGTAACCAGAAATCGCACTTGGAGAATTTTGCATAAAGCCTCTCCGACCTCAATACTCCAAGAATCTCTCTAAGATGCTCCTCGTGCTGCTCTCTGGACCTCAAGCACACCAGAATATCGTCGATGAACACGATCACTGATCGATCCAATATGGGCTTGCACACCCGGTTCATGAGGTCTATGAATGCCGTCGGTGCGTTGGTGAGCCCGAAAGGCATCACCACAAACTCGTAGTGCCTAAAACGAGTCCTAAAGGTCGTCTTCTGAATATCCTCCTCACAAACTCTCATCTGATGATATCCAGATCTCAAATCAATCTTGGAAAACCAAGATGCCCCCTGCAACTGATCGAATAAATTGTCGATCCTCGAAAGTGGATAACGGTTCTTGACCGTCAGCTTGTTCAACTCCCGGTAATCAATACACATCCGGTGTGAACCATCCTTTTTCTTGACAAAAAGGATCGGAGGTCCCCACGGTGAGCTACTCGGTCCAATGAACCCCTACCCCAGTAGCTCCTGGTTCTGTGAGGATAACTCTTGCATCTCTGGAGGCGCAAGGCTATAAGGTGCCTTGGAAATAAGTGTCGCGCCCGGAATCAAATCAATCCGGAACTCCACCTGCCTCTCGGGAGGCACACCCGACAACACCTAAGGAAAACCATCCGAAAACTCGCACACTATCGGAACCCCGGAGATAGAACTCGGCCTCTCTGTAGTGACCCGCTTATCCATCATGTACGCCAAAGCCCCTACAACCCTGCTGTAGGCTCTGTCTCGCTCTGGCAGCAGAGCAGAAAGCTTATCCAGATCTGGTACCATCGCCATACACCGTAGGCACTCCCCCACTAGGGTCTCGTGTAGTCACCATCTGACACTCACAATCGATTACAGCTCCAAACCGACTCAACCAGTCCATGCCCACTATGACACAAACATCACCCATCGCGATCGGTACCAGGTCTATCGGGAACTCAACACCAAAAATATCTAGGGCACACCCTCGGAATACATCAGTAGCAAAAACCGCATGCTCGTCGACTATAGAAACTCTCGGAGGTCGACTCAACGACTCATGTCAGTTACTGATGTGGTGACTAAAATCTAAGGACATGAAAGATCGACTCGCACCCGAGTCAAACAACACTAAAGCAGATACAGAACTCACAAGAAAAGTACCTATACACAACACATTGTAAGTATAAACAAAATTCAAAACAACATAGATAAGGTGATACGTACCAGCAACAACATCAGGTACGGCGCGGACCTCCTCCGCTGTCAGCTGAAATGCTCTCCCACGAGTCTTCAGAGGCTCGGCCTTCCCTGGCCGACCATCCGTAACCCGCAAAGCAGTAGGATTGGTAGTATGGGCGGATCTCTGGGTAAGCTGAGGACACTCGGCCTTCCGATGGCCTGTCTAGTTGCAGTGAAAGCAAATAGAAAATCCCTTGGGGCAGTCCCTCGCCATATGCCCCTCCTTGCCGCATTTTTAGCAAATCCCTGCCCGGCAAGACCCCTTGTGGGTCTTGTCGCACTTGATACAAGTGCGGCCCTTCTGGTCTGAATCTCCAACTCAATCTCCCTCCTCCTAACATTAGTCTGCAACTCAGCCAATGTCCGATAAGACGAGTTCGTCACGAACTCCCGAATATCCCTCCTCAAGATGCTCAAATACCGACTCAGACGTACCTGCTCCGTGGACATGTGCTCAGGGTAGAACATCGTCGTCTCATGAAACATCCTAGTAATCTCAGTCACCGACTCTGTCTTCTGCTTGAGAGATAGAAACTCTTGTGCCAAATGTTCCCTCTCCACCTGGGGAACATACTCATCTCGAAACAACTTGGTGAACCTCTCCCAAGTCACCGCAGCATGATCTGCAGGGGTAAAATCAGTCGTCACAAACTTCCACCAGTCCTTCGCTCCCAAGCGAAGCTGGTTCAGCGCGAACCGGACTCTCAGATGCTCTGCACATGAACATGTATGAAAGCATCCCTCAATGTCAGTGATCCACCTCGTGGCAGCAATCGGATCATATGTCTCATCAAACTCTGGTGGCTTCATGTTGCTGAACTCCCAGAACAACAACGAGTCACCTCCCTATGGTCTCGAAGCAGCTAGGGATGCGGTGGCTGCGGCAGCAGCAGCCTCAGTAACAGCCGCATAGCGCTCATCGAAAGTCTCAATCAACATGGTCTTAATAGACCCAAACATCTCCGGTATCGCCTCTCGGATAGCTGCGCCCACCTCAGCATGGATGATCTTGCGGATCTCCTCGTCACTGGTACCACTGGTGCCCTCGGGGTTGTGGCGTGTACCCACCATAGTGTCTCTGAAACACAACACGAAAATAATCAGAAACTCATTCGAGCATACTCACGCTCGAATTCCCACCCCTACATGCTCGTTAGTATCCTAAGGATTCTTACTTGGGTTGCATACAGATCCGGTGCTTTCGGTAGTACGGGCCCAATACTACCTTCCACACCAACCTGTAGTCATCCCAAGTCCTCCTCCTAGGATTATAATTCACAAGTACTCTACCTCTCACAAATATCATAATACTCTCTCAGTAGGCTAATCGTATGCTCATCTAGGTATCTCTCCTAGATTACCCCTCGACTCAGAACTCAGCACATACTCAGGTAATAATAGATACCACTAATCAATAGCATCTCCTACGCTAAGACATCACAAATTAGGCAAATATAGCCCTAGAATATGAAATACCTAGCCTACTCTCTCTAGCATGCATTTCTAATATCTCATAAACATCTCATATATATCTCATAAAGTAAACAACGAAGGGTATTTTGGGAAACCACCGTTCGCGCTCTGGCTGATTGTACACCTTGCTCATTTTTCTCTTAGAAACTCTTACTCGGTTTTAGAAAAATTATTTCTTTTGAAAATTTTTCTCAAATCCTCAGTTTGATTCTAGACATACCCGAAGGTGCATCTGAATCCCTCAAACCAAGGCTCTGATACCAACTTGTAACACCGTAAATTTTCAAACCAAATTTTTCATTTTTAAAAGCACATAAAACTCATATATTGTATTTCATAAAACCACAAGTGTCTCAAAATGTCAACATAAATCCACAAATAAGTCAAATCCTAGAATCATCAACATATTCTCGAACAAGTGTGTACAATCATGTCGGTGCCTTCCCGCGGTCCTGAGAGGTACCTGAAACACATCACACATAACACGGTAAGCACGAAGCTTAGTGAGTTCCCCAAAATACCACATACACAAATAATAAGCCTCTCATGACTATACCTCGGCATGGACCCTCCGGTCACATATGTCTCTGTGTGGACCCTTTGGTCATGTGTCTCAGTGAGGACCCTCCGGTCTCACAGCTCGGTTGGACCCTCCAGTCTAGTATCTCAGTGAAGACCTTCCGGTACCATAACTCGGTTTGGACCCTCCGGTCTTATCTCAGTAAACACAGAATATAACATATATCACACAGACAAAATGCATAATATCACATAACTCAAGTAAGCACATAGGACCCTCCGGTCACACAAAGATACCACTCAGGGTAAGTATAGTGAGAAGACTCACCTCGTAAGCAAGCAAGGAAGCTGAATACCCCTTGAACAGTCTAACCCCCCGCCTACATATAACAAGCATATCTAATTAACACTTAAAGATCACCATTCTAAATAACTCATGATAGTCCCTCTTTAGCTCCTAGGATGGGTAAAAGACCATTTTACCCCTCCATGGTCCCCATAATCCCTGCCTTGACCAAACCCTAAAGTCAACATAAGTCAACGCTTGAGTCAACTGTCCATGTTGACCTGACTCGCCGAGTGCACCTATGTGACTCGCAGAGTTCCCATTATTCCTCAGAACATCGCAAAAAGCCAACTTAACTCGTCGAGTTGTCTCATCAACTCGCCGAGTTACCCTTGTCCAGATTCATTGGGAAAACCCTAGCTGACTCGTCGAGTCAGCTCACTGACTCGGAGAGTCCATTCAGTCTGGATTCTTATTCAGACGTTTTAAGGTAGATCCACTAGTCCAAACTCTAGATCTAGTCTCCTAAGGCTCGAATGTCACGTAAAGCTTCGATCTTTAGGCCCATGCATGGCATATTTGCTCCATAGTGCCAATACAAGCTCCAACAAGGGTTAGATGAATAAAATCTTGTCTCTAGCTCAATAAAGTTCGGGTATTTGGACTCACAAGACCTCCTACAATCCAGATCTGAGGTTTCAACCTCAAATCATGCTTAAGGACTCAAATGACACAAAAAGGATAGGAGAAAACCCTAGAAAAATCCCTAAACCAATATCTCATAAGGAAATGATCAAGTTAACAACTTTATACCTCCAACTGAAGCAAAACCTTGATGAACCTCTAGATCCAAAGCCTCCTCTTGATCCAAGCTTTGATGATCTCCTCTTCTCCTTCAAAAGCGCACTAATAATCACAAGATTAGATTGTCTCTCACTCTCTAGCTCAAGTGGACGATTAGGTTTTCTCTCAAGGATGTAAGGTGGCTGGTGAGGCGGAAATGAGGGCTTAAGTCCCCTTAAATAGGTCGCAAACTCGGGGATTTAGGGTTTCCTCACACAACGCCAACTCGGCGAGTCGGCTCTCTTACTCGTCGAGTTGGTCATTAAACCTACGTGTCCAAATAATCCCTACTCGACGAGTCGGGCACACAACTCGTCGACTCATTCATTAAATCCCAAAAATAAACATATAAATGTAATACCTGAGAGTCGGGATGTTACAAGTTACTGACCGGAGGGTCTTATGTGCTTATTATGAGTTTTGTGATATCATGCATCTTATCTTTGTGATTTATGTTGTATATTATTTTTGTGCCTTATTGAGTTAGGACCAGAGGGTCCAAATCGAGTTTTGAGACCGGAGGGTCTTCACTGAGATATTGGACTGGAGGGTCCGACCCGAGCTGTGAGACCGGAGGGTCTTCACTGAGACACATAACCGGAGAGTCCTTATTGAGATACATCGATGAGAGGCTAATTATTTATGCATGGTATTTTGGGGAACTCACTGAGCTTCGTGCTTACAGCGTTGTGTGAAATGTGTTTCAGGTACCTCTCAGGATCGCGGGAAGGCGACAACTTGATTGTACACACCAGCTAGAGATTATGTTGTTTTGAGGATTCTGGGATACTATCAAACATTTTGTGGTTTTGTGTTTTGAACAACTTATACATTTGGGTTTTTGAAACTGTGAGATTGTGTTTATGTGGTTTTAAAAATGAAAAAATTGTTTGAAAATTTAGAGTGTTACACTTGTCATCTGTCCATTAAAGGTGGTGTTTCCTTTGGCAATTCCAACGAAAGCGTATCGACCAACATATCAATTTGTTCATATTTAGTTGGAATTGCCGAAGGAAACACCAGCTTTTTATGTTGGTCGATACGCTTTCGTTGTGAAATACTATTTGACATATTTATCAATGTTTATATGTTAGGTCTTTGAAAGTAAGCATTGCATGAGAACCCTTGCATTTCCCATATGGATACACATACAGACACACACATGTATATATATATATATACATATATATATATATATATATATATATATATATATATATATATATATATATATATATATGTATATATATATAGTAACACCCCATTTTTGTAACTTAGAAGTGGAACAATGGAGAGTAGTCATTATTTTGAAACGACTTGATCATATATTGAAAACTCTTTTAAATGTTAGCAAATTACTTTAATGAAAAACTTGAGTAGCTTTGAAAATTATCTTGTTATTAGTTTTCATAAACTTGTCACCCAATAGCCTATGATTGTGGATACAAAATCGGAATTAATAAGGTTAGCTTGAGAGATTCCAAATCTTGAATTGTAACCATGATAATATAGAACACGTAAGTGAAAGAATCGTCTACAACAGATTCAGTATGAGAAATTTATGATCATTTGAAGAAAGGGGATCTTATTAGAGTTAACCTAAGTATAGTACATTGAAAAATGGATAAATGGTAGTAAAAAAGGAGATGTGTAATGCATTATAGAACTATGTAATGATGTCGATATGTCTGAATATGGTTTAATGAAGTATATTGCTAGAATAGGTAATTTAGAGAAAAACATGTGATTTGTTTTCATTACACATACTGTGTAATGTTGACAAAAGTATATATCTATATGCTTAATGAAATAGTACATCAGTCATTAATCTCTTAAAAACACACCAAAAACTTCCTATTTGATTTGTGAACATGGAATATTCCATTGAATTTTCTTTAACAAGAAATTGAATAAATTTAAGGAGAAATCAACGAGAATACAAGAACTACTTCATCTTTTATTGGATCAAATGTAGACTCTCACATTCTCTTGTGAATTATGATTTCATAGATATAACTTTGAAATGGGTCCATGAACCCTAAATTTCATACTTTCTTAATTGGTGAAATTATTGATAGATTAGAACAAGTAGAGTGTTGAATACTTCCTTACTAGCCTTGCACTTGATGGTAAAACAATGGAACTTTTGTTATCATGAATCTTAAACAGATGAGTCAAACTCTAAATTAGGGTTGGTTGGTAAGAACATGGTAATAAGCTTATATACTTCTTAATTTAATTAAATTAATTTTTTAGTAGGGACAATTGAAAGAGATGAACTAGCAAGGTCAATCTTATGTTATATAGAAATTGATTTGCTGATGAAGACGGTTAGGGGATTGTAAATTAAAATAGTTATGAGAAGATGGAAGTATTACTTGAGCTTAACACCCAACCATGATATGCTATTTTAATAGTTTTAGAACCATGGATTGATAAGGGAATACAAGAATCGAGAACTCATCAACATCTAGGAATTCTAGTTGATTAATCATTCCCCCTTTCTTAATATTTGGTAGCTAGATATATGGTTATTGTTGAACTGTATGGAAGCTACAATAGTTGATAAATATTGTTGTTATATGCCTTTACAACAAGATTTGTCGTTGTGATGAGCCTTTATGGTAAGATCCATTGTTGTGGTGGGCCTTTACGGAAAGACCAGCCTTTATGGTTTGCCTTCATGGAAAGACCTATCGTTTCATGGAGATTGATGCTCATAGCCATAACAAACGCAGTAATATTACTATAAATAGTAGTGTCCTTTTGAGTTACACCGAAGAACAAGTAGAGCTAAAATGAAAAGATAGGACTTTTTTTGATAATTAATTAATAATTTAATTAGTTAATTCGAAAATAAAGGAGTATCGAATATCCCATAACGATTTTAATTCCAAAGATAATTATTGTTATATTTGGTAATTATCCTTACCGGTTTCAAATGATCACGCTATGTATAAAGGGATCCAAATCCGATTTTAATAGATGTAAAAATACCTTTCAATCACCAAAGTTTGGAAGCCTAAAACGATAGAAATATTGAAGTGCAGTTCCCATGTCGTGGCCGTCTGATCACCACGTTGTGGTCCGTCACAAAATATTTTATTGATTCTGTTTTGCTGGTCGTGTTCGAGGTTTAGTTCAGATCTGCAATGTTTTACTTCTTGGGTGTGATTACAGAAGATGAACTCTCTATTGGGTTCTATAGTCCAATCAACTAGCTCGTCAAAAGATGAAACCTACTGAGAAAGCAAAGGTATGATTCTATCTATTGTGTTATATAAGTTGCATGGATTTGTTTGAGTTAGATCTGTTAGTTTCGATTCATTAGATCAGAGTTGTTTCCATTGCCCATGGTCTTGGTCTTTAACAAGGCTCGAAACCCATCAGTGGTATCAGAGTGTGGTTAACTCAAGTATATTGCACTTAGACTTTGTCTTGGATAGTATCTTACGGTTTGTATGTGTTGGATTTCTTGTTTAAATTGTTTTAAATTCTCTAGAAACTTGCCATGATTAAAATTGAATCTCTTTATGATTGAAAATGACGATTTGATCATTGTTTTTCCTCTTGGCCACATCGTGGTTGGTCCTCCACCACTTCGTGGGCTCGGTCGATGCTGAATTTGGATCGCGAATGTTTTCCTTGCCACGTCGTGGATCATCATGGCCACGTCGTGGCCTGTTGCTGATATCCCTAAAATATTTATTTATTATTTTTCATGTTTTTATATGCGCCACAACTTTGTTTCTCCTTCCCCACGTCATCGAACTTGATGTTCCAATATTTTCTAAATTTGTTCCTTATTTTGGTTGCTCATTCCTTTCAATTTTAAACACATACAAACTAGCCTTTATACTATAAAGTAAATTTAATTTAATTATAAGATTAAATAAAAGGCAAATATTAGGGCTATTAAAATTTAATTGTTCACATTTTCGTCAATAGTATTAAAAGAGATATAAACCCCAAATGTGTATATATAGTAAAATTATATTTATATGTATAATACTAAAAAAAATTGTCTCCCACATGTTTCTTAAATGTGTGATGTTAGTCTTACGACGACTAGGCTCATCTACTTTATTTCCATGGAAATTACTCCTTGTGGTATATTCTTTTTTATGTAAGCGTGTGTGGTTTACTCGCTTATCAAAAGAAGGATACATTCAAATAAAGGCGTATGTTGCTCACATCTCTCAAGTGTTACTCGAGTCAAATCTCATTATATCTTCGCATAGTCGATTCACCATCTGGATTCATGATCCTACGCTAATCCAGTTATGATTGCCAAATGAGCATTAGAAGAGATTAACATGCTATTGGCATAAGTCAATAAACGTCGTTTTTTCTAGGAGTCTCACAAAGATTGATATCGATAATAGTTTATCGACCTAAATTACTTAATTTGTAATTTTCTGCTAATCAACTTTATATTATGAAGCCAAATATGGATCCTAGCCTTTTGACTAATATTTTAATATTGGCTAATTATATTAAAAGTATTTCTTGATCAAAGTAATTATGATTTTTCTTTTTCTTAAATAGACGTCTTCTAGTTCGGGTGTATTAGCGATAATGATATAGCTGGAGTTATCTCTTAGTATTTTATATTTCAATTTAGTGATTTATCTTCTCACATGTATATATATCTGTAATTGTATCCAATATATAATGAATACAGATCCTCTCCACGGTTAGTGTTGAGAGTTGTTAAACCTTATATGGTATCAGCCAGATCTTGATCCTCTGTCGCCGACTTCCTTCCTTCTTCTCTCTCGTTTTCATGGCTGCTGGAGGTGATCAATCCCCCCTCTCCCTAAACACCCTTCTCCATCTCCTTACTATTAAACTATCTTCCTCCAACTATGGAGAAATCATATCCTTTCTTTACTATCCTTCTAGAAATTAACCGATCACATTTATGGGACCTCGCTTGCTCCTCCCCGCACTGTTACACCCACTGCAGCAAGTGATGCTCCACCACCTGTACCAATCCCAAACCCAGATTTTCCTAAATGGCAAGAACGTGATCAGAAAGATGTTCTTATCATTCAGTCCTCTCTTACTGAAGAAGCAATGTCTGAGGTTCTTGGTTTGTCTATAGCCATGGACGTGTGGAATGCAATTGAAAAAGCTTATCGTCATGATTCTATTGAATGAATGCAAACCCTACGTGAATCTCTAAGTCAATTGAAGAAAGGTACTTCCCCTGTATCTGAATTTGATTGAAAATTCAAGTCTATTTGTGAGCAATTATCAGCAATTGGATATCTGGTAGATGATTATGATAAAAGTCACTAGTTCTTGTGTAGTCTTGGATCTTCTTTTGAGCATTTTTCTATTTCCCAAAGGGCTGTTAAACCTCGTCCTTCATTCCAGGATTTGCTCTCTCAAGCAGAGAGACATGAATTATTTATTCAGTCTATGTTGCCATCACCTCATCCACAAGTTACATTTATTGCAACTCAAAACCGTGGATGGTTTTCAAATGGCGAAGGTAATCGTGGTAGCTCTAACAGTGGTTGAAACTCTAGAGGTGGCTACAATGGTGGTAGGGGACGTGGAAGTAGGTCTCCTCATTGCCAACTTTGTAGGAAAGATGGTTATTTTGCAACCCAATGCTTCGATCTTCATACATTTGGCACACGATCACCCACTGTTGATGCAATCTTGGCATCCGCTTTTCGTGCATCCTTTTGTGATATATCTACGGATTGGTATGCTGAATCCGATGCTACGGATCACATGATTCCATTGACTTCCAATGTTCACGATGTTAAGTCTTACAATGGAGCTGATTTTATTGGTTTCGGTAATGATAACACTTTGCCTGTCACTCATATTGGACATTTAACTCTTCATAATATTCAATTATTAGATGTTCTTGTCGTTCCTCGTCTTACCAAAAATTTTGATTTCCATTAGCAAACTTACAAATGATCTACCTATTGATATCTTATTTTCAAAATCTTTCTTTTTACTTCAGAATCGTCTCACCAAGGAAATTCTAGCTCGAGGAAGGGTTGATCAAGGTCTTTACATTCTTGAACAAGGGCAAAGACCGTTTTTATACAAGTTATCTAAATCTAGACTTCATGCTTCTTTTGAAGTTTGGAACAAAAGTTTGGGTCATGTCTCTTTTGACGTTATTTGTTCTTTGTCTACATTAGGTCATTTGTCTGTTACCTCTTTATTACCCAAACCTAGTATTTGTTCTTCTTGTCAGCTTTCTAAAAGCAAACATTTACCTTTTTATATTAATCCTAAACTCTCTTTAAACATTCTTGATTTTGTTCATTGTGATTTATGGGGACCGGCTCCTATCATGTCTACTAATGGTTACTTGTATTACATAATTTTTGTTGATGACTATTCCAGATTCACTTGGCTCTATCCGTTAAAATCTAAATCTGATGTTTATGAGATTAATAAGTCATTTTTAAGTTTTGTTCAAACGCAATTCTCAACAAAACAAAAAGCTTTTGAAAGTGACGGTGGCACATAATTTCTTAATCATCGAGTTCGATCTCTTTTTATTGAAAATGGAACTCATCATCGGATATCACATGCTTACACACCTCAACAAAACGGAAGATCTGAAAGGAAAAATTGACATGTCACTGAGACTGGCCTTGCTATGCTCTTCAATGCTCATGAACCTGCTTCTTTTTGGTTTGATGCTTTCGTTTCAGCCACATATATTATAAACCGATTACCAACTAAGGTACTCGATCACAAGTCTCCCTTTGAACTTGTCTTTGGATGTTCACCAAACTATAATGTTTTTCGAGTGGTTGGTTGTTAGGTATTTCCTTATTTGCGTGAATATGCTCCTGACAAGTTGGTCCCACGAAGTCTAGAGTGCATCTTTCTTGGTTATGACACTCAATATAAGGGTTATCAGTGATTGGATTTGGCTACTTCTTGAATCTATACTGCCCGTCATGCACAATTTGATGAAACCAGTTTTCCTTTTTTTGGTCAAGTTGCTCGTATTGATCTTGCAACATTACCTTTTTCAAGTTACTGTGATGGCCCATCTACTGTTGAGCGTCCTCGACTGGTCTCTACCACTACTCCCCAGTCTACGCCTACCAAAGATTCAATGACTACTAGTCCAGCTCCTTTGGACTCGTCAAACTGTGGGCTTCCTATTTCAACGAATGCAACTGGCTGCACCTTATGTCAAGTTGTCATTGAGCCCATCCCTGCTTCCGCCGTACTCATTCTAGACCGTCCACATCCCAATCTGTTGGTCCTCGTTCATCTACGGAACAACCTCATCATCCTATGATTACACGAGGAAAAGCTGGTATTAACAAACCAATCCAAAGTATCTTGCTGATCTTTCTTCTCTCGAGCACCACCCTCTTCATCTTGCTCTTTTTTCCAATAAGGAGCCTCGTGGTTTTAAAAGTGTTGTTTAAGATCCCAAATGGTTTTCTGCCATGAAAGAAGAAATGCATGCCTTACAAACTAATCATACATAGGTATTAGTTCCTAGACCTACTGTTTGTATAGTCTTGTCCTTGGCGGTATTAAATAGGTGGCCTCTTCATCAACTAGATGTTAAGAACGCCTTTTTAAATGGTCATCTCACTAAAACTGTATATTTATGGAACAACCTCCTGGTTTTCTTAATCCTAAGTTTCCTAATCATGTGTGCCGCCTACAGAAAGCTTTATATGGCCTCAAGCAAGCTCCGTGTGCCTGGTTTCAACGACGGAGTTCTTTTTTGACTACCCTTGGTTTTGTTTGTAGTCGTGTGGACACCTCTCTTTTCGTTTATAAAAAGGGTACCTGTATACTTTATTTTTTGGTTAATGTTGATGACTTGATTCTTACAGGTAACCAACCACAGTTTATCACCTCTTGTATCTCAAGTTTAAATCGTGAATTTGCTATAAAGGATCTCGGCAAGTTGAGTTAATTTCTTGGTCTTGAGGTCATCTATACTAATGATGGTTTGTTTCTTAGGCAATCCAAATATGCTCATGATATTCTCACTAGAGCTAGTCTACTGAACTCCAAACCAGTTGCTACACCTCTTTCCACCTCAGATTATCTAACGAGCTCCGACACTCCGTTTAATGATCCCACTTCATATCGTTCTTTGGTTGGTGCTTTGCAATATCTTACTTTTACATGACCAGACTTTTCATATGCAGTCAATCAAGTAAGTCAGTTCTTGCATGCTCCAACTCTAGATCATTTTTAAGTGTTAAACGAATTTTAAGGTATGCCAAGGGCACTATTTCACATGGATTATTTTTTCAGCATTCTACCCATCCAAACATACTTGGTTATTCTGATGCTTATTGGGGTCGTTGCATTGAAACACGTCGTTCGTGATGGTTTTTGAGCATATCTACATTCCTATGTGATCATGCAACCCTAATTGCTTTGGATCTAAGTTTTTCTCTATTAAACATAGAAATATGAACACCAAAGCAATAACCCTAGATCTAGTATATACAATTCGAAATTCACATATATATTAGGGTTTTGAAGTTACCTTGCTTGTTATGTAGTAATAACAAGAACACCATGAAGTTCCTTGACTCTTGAAATCTTAGTGCCCCAAGTGTTGCACCTCTAATGGAGTCACAAACACCCAACGCAAAGAATGACTTGGAGAGAGGTGGAAAATCGACTATCCTAGGGTTTCTTAAGCTTGGAGTCAAAATTCCAAGAGATGTAGGGGATTTTTATAGCTGTTGGGCTGCTAGGGTTTTTAGTTGGAAACCTTAATTCCTGCTTAAGGCTTAAGCAACCCATGGAATTCCTCTTTAGAGCCCTTGGATGAAATCTTATGGCCTTACCCATAAATTTCGTCCACTCCACTCTATGAAGTCCATCAGCCCAGTTTATGCAACTATCGATGATTTGCAAAACAACCCCTCCATTAAATCAGTTCCTTTAATCCCAAAATTAATATCAAATTAATTTCTAATTAATTACTAATTAATAATATGAATTCCAAATAATATATTAATCTTATAATATATTAATAAAATCATTCTGAGTACCAATTTATTATTCATATAATAAATCCTACTCTCTCTCTCCACTAGTCATCCTGTCAAGTTGCATGAGTAAAGGCAACCCAAAAGGACCATGCTACATATCAAATCAAATACATACCAATTATAGTTATGGGCTTAGACACCTAATCCAACAGTCTCCCACTTGGATAAGTCTAATAACGATTATTGCAATTATGACTTCAGAATCTGATTAGCAATCGTAGCTTTCAAAAGCTGTTGTCGAACTCTGATCATATCAGTAATGCATCCTTTAGATAAGTGATCGAATATTCCTCCATTACAAGATATCCTATGGACATGAGACATGGATTATAATCATTCTCTCTGTCCATGTTTTGTTTCCCGATTTCTGATTTACGACGACTGACTAATTGAACAAATCAAATCAGTCCAGGCTTGGCCAAGAGCTTAGGGTGTCATCACTAAATCATCGAGGGGCCCACAAATATCGCTTTTATCCCATTTAGGGTAAGAGGAACGGATAAACTTCGACTCATATTCTTGTACAATTTACTCATCAAATCACACACAACAATACGTTTTATAACATCAAGTTACTGATGCGTTTATGTATTATCAATGTGCACCCGACTCGTAAACAACTATATATCTCCGTTTCAAGAATATAAGATATTATCATCTCACAATCACTCGTGATAAAATCCATGAAGTGATTTAAATGAGTGTGGGTTTAATCCAATACTCAAATTCCTATTTTAGGAGTACTCATGAACACTGCAGCAAACATTTGCTATGTCTAAGCACTTAGACAATCTACAGTCGGATTCATGATAGTCTTAATTCACTACTTACTTCCAAAGTATGATCGATTGTGGATGTTTGAATAATCCTATTATTCGGGAAGTAAAATATGCGAAATGAAACACAAGAATAACCTAATTAACTATGGTCTCAAAACTTTTGAATATAAATAAAAGCACTTTTATTTAATCACCATATTAATTAGACTTTACTCATTGTATAATGTTTCGAGTAATCAACTCAATACTTGAATTAAAACAATAGTCATCCCATTCTCCGAGCATGCACACTATGTTTATCTATGGTCCTTCCTTTGTGAAATAGATCAATTGAGCACATTTCCAATGTTTCTCATTTCACAATTTCCTAATCCTTATAAGTAAGAATAAAAAATTCTTGCCACTAATAGAATGTGTTAGAGTCTAACCTCTCATGCAAGAATCCTTTTGTAATGTCGAGGCTCCAAAGTCATGATGACTTGGCCAAGACAATTCCTCGGAAATGAAGTCTCACATTCAAGGTACATTCCTTGAACATCGTTCATGCATAAGAGTTTCTAACTTACATATAGATTCTTAACATCTAACTCCCATTATGGAAACATTTCCATAATTTCCATATGACACACCATTCTTAATAGAATCCTATATATTCAGAATAATATCAATATGGTCCATCCATTACTACACTTCCAATTGTCCACAAGCAACCAATCTTCGGTAAACCTTAGATTGTCCTTGACAGTTCCTTAACAACGTTAGTCATATCTGGTTTCAGTCCTTTTTCCCTCTTAATGAGCTAGGCATTTGGAAAAATCAGAACAGACGAATATTATAGTATATGCAATCGATCCTATACCCAAAGCATATGGGATACGATTCATAATGTCTTACATAAAGACATGATTCTTGACCAGTCTCTTGCTAAAATACTCCCATATATAGAATTTCCTATGTTGAAACATTTCAACATGATATTCGTATATGACCATGACTAAGTTTGATTTAAATTTCAATCTAAGCTTTTAGATTCGAAATGAAGTATAAATGCCCTCTCCCTTAAAACTTACTATAGTGAACAATTTCCAAATTCTGCAACTTTGTAAATTTAGAACTTTGTTTCCTATAAATAGCATTGCTAACTCGCAACACCTTACATAATAATCATGCTCCCACTAGCACAACAATTATGTTCTTACCAACATAACAAATATTCTCCCACTAGCTTTGACATGTACCCAGAAATCAGCTGGACTTCTAGAAATCAATACTTATTGACTCTCTTACCAAAGTTCAGATTCCCGATCTGTGGTGCTTTGATAAGTCTTTATCTAGGCTTCTCAAGCTCATACACCTTTCATTAGATAGCTCATGTGTGTTTCTAAACTCTTCCAGAACTTATAGCAATAAGCCCCGAGTGTTCAAACTATTTGCCATTTCTCATAATTCGAACTATGAAAAGGGATGTCGTAATCATACTATAATTCGAGAATGCAATTATCACAACTGCTAACACTAATGATATTAATCAATCCTATAAAATCTACTAGTGAAAGTGTAACATCCCAAAAATACAAACCAAAAATTTCATTTTAATTCATTAAGAAAAACCAGAGTTATCAAACATCATATAAAAATCATAAGCCGTGAATCTCAAAATATTATAAACATTTGTCAAATATATCAGAGTATAAACATCCCAGGCTAAACAAATAGTGTGTGCACTGCAATCATCCCGAGCTCTTCCTCTTGCTACCGAAAGTAATTGAAACCAAAACTGAAAACTGTAAGCATGAAGCTTAATGAGTCTCCCCAAACTACCACATACCATACACATAACATCGAACTAGGAGATA
This sequence comes from Lactuca virosa, assembly GCF_052849685.1. Taxonomy (NCBI): domain Eukaryota; kingdom Viridiplantae; phylum Streptophyta; class Magnoliopsida; order Asterales; family Asteraceae; genus Lactuca; species Lactuca virosa. Next base: position 134,276,320 of record NC_136428.1, on the reverse strand, counting down.
CAAGCCCCGTCCACACTCAATGAGATATAGGCCCCGCGAACACTCGGCTACTATGAGATACGGGCCCCGCCCACACTCAGCTACTATGAGATACGGGCCCCACCCACAGTCAGCTAATCATTAAACACATACAAGTATCACACTGACAACAAGTATAACTAAGCATATAAATCTATACCATATCAGCTATCTATGAGATACGTGCCCCACCCACACTCAACTACTAATCAGATCACATATATGGGCCGAACTTGGTGTCATAGACCCGTTCCTACTGAAGGAAACTCACCTCGCACTACAGACGATTCCTGGCTGATGGCTGCTGGCTGACAGATTCCTGAACTGTCAACATCAAAATAAACCCAATTAACAATCGGGTTCCATTGCATAACCATAAGTTCATACTTGGGGTGAAAAGACCGTTTTACCCCTAACCTAGCTTGGTCCAAGTCCAAGGCCCAAACTCATACTCTGAAGTCCCAAAAGTCAAATAATCACCAAAGGCCCAATTATGGCCCAATTTTCCAAATTGGGACCAAACCCCTTACATGGGCCTTACCCTAAGGCCCATCCAAATATAATAGTCCATATACTTGTTCTCAGATGGCCCAACAAGAATCCAAACACTTAAGCCCAAAAGAAAAGCCCAACATGAAGCTCAATCATAATTAGGGTTTTAACATCAAATGACGATTAGGGTTAAGTGTTCTTACTTAACCCATTAAGGACGTAATCCATTAATTCCATCACTTCTCTAGACCAACCATACAATGTGGTTAGGCGTAAATCAAAATTCCCAATCCAACGGTCCAAACGTGGGTCCCGACAAATCCTAAACCAACATTTCCAAAATTAGGGTTCTCTAAACCCTAATTAGGGTTTTCAACCCAATCACAAGCCAAAGAAGTCCAAGATCAAGCTATTGGGCCGATTAGGGTTTGACTATGTCGAGCACCACCCACTGCCACCTTGGGAAATGGTGGTGGATGGTGTCTCACGGCGGCTGCCACCACCTCATGGCGGTAGTGGTGGTTTTTCCCTCAATCCTTCAGCCAAAATGCTTAAACAAGTCCCATTCTTCTAAACACACTCACATACCATAACACACACACACATCCACCACCATACGGTGGTTGGTGGTGGCGAAGTGGTGGCAGGAGGCGGCAGCCACCACCTCACGGTGGTGGTGGTGGGTTTTTCGCAATATATTGCACAAACAACTCCAAAAACACAATAAAAGAATATATACTTGAACACCTAAACATCCAGCCACCTCCTATACGACTGGCGTAGCCGGAATTGACGACCACAACAACCCTAAAGCCACTGGCGGCAACAATGACGTACACGACGTCAAACAATGAGAGGGACGACGAAGAGGAGAAGGGAGTGGTGGTTAACCTTACCGACGGTTTCCTGTTCGCTCATGACCCACGCATAACGAACACTGCTTCGAACACCCTCGGCGGTTCTCCGGTTACCCACGACATTCGGTAGCAAGGTTGTGGTGGTGGCACTTTGATGACGGCGCATCAGATGGAAGGGTGGCGGTCGGCTCGGTCTCATAATCCTCGACACCGCCGGCAAGGAGAGCGGCGTCGGCTGAAGGGGTTGGCGGCAGGAGAGTATAATCTAGGGTTAGGGTTTGGCTTGGGTGGTGCTTCCATACACGATAGGAAATGACGGGTCTTAACTCCTGTCCCATTTTAAAACTTCACCCAAATTGACACATTTGACCCCTCCTCCTCAATTCCTTACAATGCAACTCCACATTTTACTCTTTAGCCCTTGTTTTCCAAAAATCAATTCACTACAAGTCCCTTTGATACAATATAAACTCTAAATTCCCGCAATTATAATATTTAACTCCCATAGCTAACAACGATATATTATTATGGATTTAGGGCCTCAATAAAATGATATGAAATATACTTCTCATCCCGGGTTTATTTATTTATTTATTTTATTTAATCTTATTTATTTAAATTCCAAAATAGAATGTTACAATTCTCCCCCACTTAATTTAGATTTCGTCCTCGAAATCATTCCTTACCGTTCCTGTCACACCAAACAACTTGAGCGACATGACCATAATCCCGAGCATACTCCAACCTTCCCAAGGTGACCAAAACCAACCCTCGCAGGGCTCTACATCGCACATATGATGGAATCCTTTCAACTTAATCAAATCTACTCCGTTTGAATTCTGTAGTCTCAAGATGGTCTGACTCCCTGACAGACCGCCCATACTTAACCGTAGTGAATTATTGTCGAATCCAACCCACTTGTCTCCCAACTGGCTACTCTACTTATGATAGCTTGAGGTTCTTACTAGAAAGCAGATTCGCAGACCATATTTCCCTACAGTACACTTATACTTGAGAGAAGGCTCAGATAATCCTTCGAGTAGGAAACTCGTCCCTACAACGGTTAGACTCAGACAAGAGCTGCGCAACAGGACCAAATCATCTACTCTGAGATTATACAAGCTCATCTGCAAGTGACCTGAGATCCATCTGAGTAACAAGCGACTCCATACTCGAATTCCAAACCAATAGTACCACCTTGACTTATCTTGGTGTCCTTTACCAATAGAACAATTCCAAGTCACAACACCAGAGTTTGATCTATCATCAGAACTGAATCCATTCATTACCCTTGAACCCTTCTATCAATGCCCTCGGCATATAGATACCCCGATCCACAACTCACAGAAACAAAAATCCTCCACAAAACACTTGTGTTACCCGAACTGAGATCTTACCCAAAAATCCAACCCAATACTCAACTCGTAATCCGAGATCCATAGATCTGCACTTGCATTTTACCTAAGACCTTCTTATAACGACATCCCTTGCTAGATCGAGATACAAAGGTTCACAAACCAACACTGAGACTACCAGTCTCGCACCTGGTCCAACCACCAGGTTCCCAAGAGTCCAAATAACAAAGCTATGCAGCCTATACACCCTTCTGCGTCACACACACTAACCACTCACTAAATCCCGAAATCCGGAATCCAATACCTTGACCCAACGGTCTCTACCAGGTGCCACCTGCGTTACTATAAACAAACAGGCCTTGCCTACGGGTCCCACCCAAACTATAGCATGGAGCGGCCTTGCCCACGGGTCCCATCCATCTAGGGTTACACAGCCCCTGCTCCACCTCGGACCCCAATGTTCCTCAACCCATAACGGAGAAATACTCCATGACAATCCTGACTGGTGTGCCCAAGGCACAAACTGATTCCCCCTTTATGCTCATATCCACTACAAATGATAGTCTACATCGAACATATGAATACTACGATTCATCGCAGTCTCATAACATTTCTAACCAATCATGATTACCACCCCGGGTTTCAACACTACCCAACCATCTCAATCCCAATGTCCTGAATCGAATCCGCATTAGTCAATAACAAAAAACAAGGCTCTACATGGAAATCGGTCGGGGTTCATCCACAAACATGCTATTCAAAACAAGAAAATGCCGACCAACTGTCGGGAGTTTCTCTGAGCTCCCACTTACAAAACCTCGAACTAAACGCTCACTTGTCTCGTCTCTATACCTAACCAGGATACGAAACTTGTCCTAGTTCCACACCTGATCCAATTCCCGAAAATTCTGATCGATTCTCCCCCACTTGGATTTGACGGAGATCTTTCATCCTATAGTCTGATGGATTCCTAACCCATCGAACCTCATATAATAGGAACTGCCTGTAACCTGTGATTACCAATCTTGCATTCCATGACTAGCCAAATCTCAACGATTGTCCAACTACTAGAATCTGGGAGAATTCTCTTAAGACCTTAACCATTCTGATGACCCAAGTCACCTCTCATGGCACCATGCCATTTCCTTGAGTTCTTATGCCTGCGACTAACAACCGTAACCCTTGCCATGCACTGACGAACCACTATTCTAATTTCTATCCAGAAGGAATCATTGAACTCTAACCGACTTCGGTCCATGCGAAAATACAATCCTCTTGACACATCCAATGTTCAAACAGCTCACGCAACAGACACCATCATCTTCCTACTACCACTCCCTCCCCAGCAACGGTTGTTCCTTGAACTCTAAAGTTCTTCTATAGGCAAATGTTGGTGATACCCGATAGTTGATAGAACCACTGAACCCTGACTCCACTGGATAACTATCACGCTAACCCTGGCTAAAGATCCTCCAAGGAATACCCCTGAATTGATCGTGCCAAGGACCAGGATAGACAATGGAACACACTGGAACCCACTCGACAAAATACGACCCTGTAATGATTCCTTGAAAACTTCCAGCATACATAATGACTTATCGCACTTCTTGATAATATAATCCCGACAATAGCAGAAAATCCATCCAAGATGTTGCTTATCCAAATCCCAAGCCAAAATCCCAACACATAACAAATTCCTGATAACCACCCAGAAGAAAACAGAAGATATCATATCTGCAAAAGTATCAGAAGGAATCCCAACCTCTTCCCACCAATCACATGCCATGTCCTTCAGGAGGTAGGAAGCAAGTCGGACCTTGTCCCCCTCAGGACAACAGTTGGTATGAAAAGCGTTGGCAACAACTGCCAACCATCTGCTGCTGGTAACGGGGTCCTTAGCCCCATGATAATCTGGAGCTCCACGAGCTCTGAACTCCTGAAACGTTGACGTGCTTGTCCGTATCATGGCCGCCATTTCGGTGCGGAATGCACCCATCTTCTCATCACAAATCTCTAAAATGCCCTTCTTGACCGTACCGAAGATCATAGGAGGCTGGTCAATGATACTGCGCGTAATCTCATATGAGGCGAACTCCCTCATCTGACCATCAAGCTTCCCGGCTCCAAAGTCTGAGTCTGATCCCTCGCCGACACCAGAACTACAATCTGGTCTACCACGTAGCGTCACCATACTCGGAAATATACCATAACACCCATCAAAATACATATCATAACTCGAGGAATCTCACACACTACAAGTTCCCTGGGTTCATCTCAACCTTCCTTGATTCGAGTACAGATCTTCTGCTTCATGTAGTACGGCCCCATACTACCTTCCACATCTATCCGTACTTTCCTCAAGAATTTCCTTGACTCAACCAAGTCCATTTTCACTACTATTGCTTCACGCGCTAATCTCATCCTAGGCTTGTCTTAGCGTAATCTCCGAACCACTCTCTGCCATCAGCTGCATAAGAAGTCCCTGCTACCTTCCCCTAACTAGCTCGCGAATACCATTACATATTACTAAGACCAGATAAATCTTCGAATGAGAGGATCTACCCTGCAACGGTTAGACTCAAACGAGAGCTGCGAAATAGAGCTAAACCTAACCTTCTGAAATTATTTAGTCCTCGTAATATGTAACTTAACATATTTGTTTACTAGTTTGTTAAAGATAACTATAACTCTTAAAAGCACAAAGCAAGCAACATTCGAGCATTGAGTAACCATAATCAAGCATATCCTACTCCGGCCATCATATTACTGACTAATCAGCACTAGCATACATAAGCTCATACAACTGGCATACAAGGCATCCTTCTTAGATCCTTAGCCCTAAACTAGCATGCAGTTCTCATACACATATAACATGCATACAAGCATCATTCCTAGATCCTTAGCCTTAATCTAGCATGCATTTCTCATAATCATGTCAAAACATAAACTTGTATGGGTAATTTGGGAGTACTTACTTGAGCTCGGTTAATATTGCATGCACCACACCCTTTTTCACTTTTCAAAATCCTTTTTGTAAAAAAATGATTTTCTTATAAAATTTTTATACCAAGTCCTCAGTTTGAGTTCGGACACACCCGAGAGTGTGCCCGAATCCCTCAAACCAAGGTTCTGATACCAACTTGTAGCATCCCAAAAATACAGACCAAAAATTTCATTTTAATTCGTTAAGAAAAACCAGAGTTATCAAACATCATATAAAAATCATAAGCCGTATATCTCAAAATATCATAAATATTTGTGAAATATATCAGAGTATAAACATCCCAGACTAAACAAATGGTGTGTGCACTGCAATCATCCCGAGCTCTTCCCCTTGCTACCGGAAGTACCTGAAACCAAAACTGAAAACTGTAAGCACGAAGCTTAGTGAGTCTCCCCAAACTAACACATACCAAACACATAACATGCAACAAGGAGATATGGGCCCCGCCCACACTCAATGAGATACGGGCCCCGCCCACACTCAACTAATATGAGATACGCGCCCCACCCACACTCAACTACTATGAGATACGGGCCTCGCCCACACTCAGCTACTATGAGATACGGGCCCTGCCCATACTCAGCTACTATGAGATACGGGCCCCGCCCACACTCAGCTACTATGAGATACGGGCCCCGCATACACTGAGCTACTATGAGATACGGTCCCCGCCCAGACTCAGCTACTATGAGATACAGGCCCCGCCCACACTCAGCTAATTATGAAACACATAAAAGTATCACACAGACAACAAGTATAACTAAGCATATAAATCTGTACCATATCAGGTATCTATGAGATACGGGCCCCGCCCACACTCAACTATTAATCAGATCACATATATGGGGCCAGACTTGGTGCCGTAGACCCGTTCCTACTGAAGGAAACTCACCTCACACTACAGACGATCCATGGCTGCTGACTGACAGATTCCTGAACTATGAACATCAAAATAAACCCAATTCACAATCGGGTTCCATTGCATAACCATAAGTCCATACTTGGGGTGAAAATACCATTATACCCCTAACATAGCTTGGTCCAAGGCCAAGGCCCAAACTCATACTCTGAAGGCCCAAAAGTCAAATAATCATCCAAGGCCCAATTATGGCCCAATTTTCCAAATTGGGCCCAAACCTTTTACATGGGCCTTACCCTAAGGCCCATCCAAATATAATAGTCCATATACTTGTTCTCAGATGGCCCAACAAGAATCCAAACACTTAAGCCCAAAAGAAAAGCCCAACTTGAATCCCAATCATAATTAGGGTTTTCAAATAAAATGACGATTAGGGTTAAGTGTTCTTACTTAACCCATTAAGGACTTAACTCATTAAGGACTTAATCCATTAAGTCCATCACTCCTCTAGACCAATCATACAATGTGGTCAGGCGTAAATCAAATTCTCAATCCAACGGTCCAAACGTGGGTCCCGCCAAATCCTAAACCAACATTTCCAAAATTAGGGTTTTCTAAACCCGAATAAGGGTTTTCAACCCAATCACAAGCCAACGAAGTCCAAGATCAAGCTATTGGGCCGATTAGGGTTTTACTATGTCGAGCACCGCCCACTGCCACCTCAGTAACATCCGGATTTACAGGTATTATGTTTGATCATTTATTCTTCTAAGAAAAAGGGAGGGACTCGACGAGTTGAGGCGTAGACTCGTCGAGTAGGAGCGTGTGTGCTGACTGGATTAATGAACGGACTCGACGAGTCCGCGCTGTAATCGGAAACCCTAATTCTCGGGGTATGTGCCCTATTTAAAGGACTTTATGGCCTCCGTTTGCGGCCACTTCATCCCAGAGAAACCCTAGAGAGAGCAGTAGGAGAGTTTGAGAGCAAGAAGAGGTTAATAAATGACTTTTTGTGTAGTTTGGCTAGAAGGAAGAAGGAAACACCAATCTAGAGCGTGAAGGGGGCTTGGATCTGGGCTAATCATCTTGAGATTTCATCTCTGGAGGTATAATCCTTTCTATTTCATGTTGATATGATAGATTTCATGATTTTAGGGTTTTTACGCCCATTATATGTAAGATCCAGTGAGTAGGAGGTCCCCTTTGTGTTAATAGCATCAGATCTGGACCATGAGAGGTCCATAGAGTCACTATCCCTCAGCTTTATGCAAGCAAATGAGAGATTGGAGACTAGGTTGCCATTTTTAGAGTGATTTCTCCATTTGTGACTTGATGTGTGTTGCATGCACGTAAAGGTTGCACCTTTACGTGACATTTGAGCACTTGAAGGGTAGATCTGATGGTTAGGGAAGCAGATCTCACCTTAGAAGGTCATTTGAGTAAGAAGATGGAAGCAACTCGCTGAGTCCATAAGTGGACTCAACGAGTCGAGTCGGGGTGGCCCCGCGATTCGTGACAGGAGAGAACCGTCGAGTGGAAGGATGACTCGACGAGCCAAGAGAGGCTAGAAGGATTCAGAGGACCTGAATGGACTCTTCAAGTCGCCCATGTGCACTCGACGAGTCCGGTCAAAGTTTGACCGTTGACTTTCGTTGACTTTAGGGTTCTGGTCAAAACTGATTCAAGAGAGTTCAGAGAGGGGTATAATGGCCTTCTACCCAATCTTTAGAGATGAGACTATGAGAGAATATTGATCGGGGATGTTATTTGAATAATAGGAGGAGGCTAGGTCGGGACGTTGAGCACGAGAGTTTATCCGACTTCATCGCGGTGAGTCTTCTCACTATATTGTACCTAGAAGGGTACCTATGTGTGACCGGAAGGTCTTATATGCTATGAGATGTATGAGTTGTATGTTGTTATGTGATATGTATGTGTTATGTATGTTATGCATGATAAGGACCGGAAGGTCAAGATGATATGGACCGGAAGGTCAAGAGGTTACGGACCGGAAGGTTGATACGGGTAGGACCGAAAGGTCTACCAGGATTCGGGACGGAAGTCCCCTGAGACACATGGATCGGAAGATCCTACAGAGTTATGGCCTGGAAAGGCGTATGTGCTGCATGTGGTATTTTGGGGAACTCACTAAGCATTTATGCTTACAGTTGTTGTGTTATGTGTTTCAGGTACTAGCGAGGATCGAGGGAAGGCGCCGACATGATCCGCACACACTCATGAAGTTTATATCTTGAGATTCTGGGATATGTTTTGTATTGATAACATTGGATACATTATGTTTTGATAGTACCTTAGGAATAAAAGTATGTTTTAAAAATGAAAAATTGTTTTGGAAATTTACGTTGTTACAAGTCGGTATCAGAGCCTTGGTTTGAGGGATTCGGATGCACCTTCGGGCGTATCTTTAACTCAAACTGAGGATTTCGGAAAGTTTTTCATAAAAAGGAAAAATTTTTCTAACAGAGTAAAAGATTTGAGAAAAGTAGAAAGGAGCCGTGTGTACGATCAGCCAGCGCCCGAACGGTGATTTCCTAAAATACCCTTATATTATGTGCTATGAGATATGTTATGATATGCATGCTAGAGTAGGCTAGGTATTCATATTAGGACTAGAGCGGCCTGATTTGTGATGCCTTAGCCTAGGGAGATTTCTGATGCTATGTGATGCTTGAGAGTGAGTAGATAGCAGTGAGGAGCTTATGAGAGGTCTACCGAAGGGTAGCCTATGCCAGCGAGATGTAGGGTGCTTGTGATCTGGGATCCAAAAAGGAGGACTTAGGGTGAATACAAATGCGGTGTGGACGGTAGTATAGGGCCCGTACTACTGAAGACACTGGAGCAGTACGCACTCTAAGTAAGAATCCTTTGGGTACAAAGGAATAAGTAGGGTTGAGTTATCGAGTGCGAGTATGCTCGAGCGAGTCTCTGATATTATTATGTTGTATTTCAGAGACATCATGGTTGGGACACGTCACAGACCTGAGCCGAGCGGCGTGAGTGACGAGGAGCTTCGTCATATGATCCACGATGAGGTGGCGGCGGCGATTCGAGCCGAGATTCCGGAGATGTTTGGGTCTATCAAGACCACATTGATTGAGACTTTTGATGAGCGGTACACAACGGTGACTGAGGTTGCGGCTGCTGCAGCTACTGCAGCTGTGGCTGCTGCCAGGCCTCAGGGAGGTGACTCGTTGTTGTTTCGGGAGTTCAGCAACACGAAGCCACCAGAGTTTGATGGGATGCAGGATCCGATCGCTGCGATGAGATGGATTTCTGATATCGAGGGATGCTTCTACACGTGTTCATGTCCGGAGCATCTGAGGGTACGGTTCGCTTTGAACCAGATTCGCTTGGGAGCGAAGGACTGGTGGAAGTTTGTGACGGCGAGCTTCACTCTTGCAGAGATTTTAGCGGTGACCAGGGAGAGGTTCACCACCATGTTCAGAGACGAGTATGTTCCCCCAGTGGAGAGGGAACAGTTGGTTCAGGAGTTCTTGATCCTCAAGCAGGGTACTGATTCGGTTACTGTGGTTACCAGGAAGTTTCATGAGAGGGCGATGTTCTGCCCGGAGCAGGTGTCTACTGAGCAGGCACGCATGAGCCGGTATTTGGGCGTTTTGAGGAGGGATATTCGGGAGTTCGTGTCGAACTCGACTTACCAGACATTTGCTGAGCTCCAGGAAAATGCCCGGAAGAGGGAGATTGAGTTGGAGACTCAGGCCAAGGAGGAGGCTGAGTCTCAGGGGACGGATCGGCGGCCGTCACAGTGTCAGCCGGCAGCCAAGAGGGCGAAGCCCGTCAATTCTAGATCTGGAGGCCAGAAGGGCCGCACTTGCGGAAAGTGCGGCAAAGGACACGAAGGGGTGTGTCGATCGGGTGCTTGCTACAAATGTGGCAAGGAGGGGCATATCGCCAAGGATTGCCCCAAGGGGTTCATGGTTTGCTTTCATTGCAACCAGACAGACCATCGGAAGGCCAAGTGTCCGCAGCTGCGGGGGACAGCACAAGGAGCACCGCATGGATCTGCCCCTTCCGCCGTGCGAGCTACTGAGGTTCGGTCGGTGAAGGCCGATGCACCGAAGGCTCGTGGGAGAGCCTTCCAGTTGACAGCTGAGGAGGTCCGCGCAGCGCCTGATGTCGTGGCTGGTATGTATTCTTTTATTTATTTTTGCTGAGTATGAGCTGTTGTGCTTATATTATGATATGCGTACGTACTTTTCTTGTGAATTTCGTACCTGCTTTGGTGTTATTTGACTCGGGTGCGAGTCGGTCATTTGTTTCCTTAGCGTTTAGTCAGCACATCAGTATCCGACGAGAGGCGTTGAGTCGACCTCTGCGAGTTTCTATAGCTGACGAGCGAGCGGTGTATGCTACGGAAGTAGTTCGAGAATGTGTACTCGAGATCTTCGGTGTTGAGTTCCCGATAGAGCTAGTCCCGATTGCAATGGGGGACGTATGTGTCATAGTGGTCATGGATTGGTTGAGCCGATTTGGGGCTGTTATAGACTGCGAGCGACAGTTGGTGACGATACGAGACCCTAGTGGGGGAGTACTTACGGTGTACGGTATGGGTACCCGATGTGGGTCAGCGTTTTGTTCGGCTGCCAGAGCGAGACAAAGTTTACAGCAGGGCTGCAGCGGGTTTGTAGCCTATGTGATGGACACACGAGAGGCCGCTGGGAGGCCAAGTTCGATGGATGACGTGCCGATAGTGCGTGAGTTCCCGGATGTTTTTCCCGAGGAGTTGCCGGGTGTGCCTCCCGAGAGGTAGGTAGAGTTCCGCATCGAGGAGTTGTCGGGGCAGTGCCTATCGCCAAGGCGCCTTATCGCCTTGTGCCGCTAAAGATGCAGGAGTTATCCTCGCAGCTTCAGGAACTGCTGGGGAAGGGGTTTATTAGACCAAGTAGTTCCCTTGAGGAGCACCGATCCTTTTTGTCAAGAAAAAGGATGGTTCACACCGGATGTGCATTGATTACTGGGAGTTGAACAAGATGACAGTCAAGAACCGTTACCCATTACCGAGGATCAACGATTTGTTCGATTGGTTGCAGGGAGCGTCTTGGTTCTCCAAGATTGATCTGAGGTCTGGATATCATCAGATGAGAGTGCGCGATGAGGATATCCAGAAGACAGCGTTCAGGACTCGTTATGGGCATTACGGGTTCGTGGTGATGCCTTTCGGGCTCACCAATGCATCGGCAGCGTTCATGGATCTCATGAACAGGGTGTGCAGACCGATGTTGGATCGTTTGGTGATCGTGTTCATTGATGATATTTTAGTGTATTCAAGATCTAGAGAGCAGCATGAGGAGCATCTGAGAGAGATCCTCGGGGTATTGAGGACGGAGAGGCTTTATGCCAAATTCTCCAAGTGTGAGTTCTGGTTACGGGAGGTCCAGTTCTTGGGGCATCTCGTCAACCAGGATGAGATTTTGGTCGATCCGGCCAAGATTGAGGCAGTTATGAGGTGGGAGGTGCCGAGATCACCCACCGACATCAGGAGTTTTCTAGGATTGGCCGGCTACTATCGGCGATTTATCAGAGATTTCTCTAAGATCGTCGTGCCTCTCACCAGATTGACCCGGAAGGGTGTTGCTTTTTCATGGGGTCCGGAGCAGCAGACCTCGTTTGAGACGCTTCGCCAGAGATTTTGCAAAGCCTCGGTGTTAGCCCTCCCGGAAGGGATGGAGGATTTTGTGGTGTATTGTGACGCATCGATATCGGGGTTGGGTGCAGTACTTATGCAGAGGGGGCATGTGATAGTATATGCATCGAGGCAGCTGAAGCCTCATGAGACGAGATATCCCACCCACGATCTAGAATTCGGGCCAGTGGTGTTCGCCCTCAAGATCTGACGTCACTATTTGTATGGGGTTCGGTGTACCATATACACGGACCACAAGAGCTTGAAGTATTTGATGGATCAGCCGAATCTGAATATGCGCCAGAGGATATGGTTGGACGTGGTAAAGGATTACGATTGTGAGATCCTGTATCACCCGGGCAAAGCTAATGTTGTAGCTGATGCAGCCGTAGGGCGGAGAGTGCCCCGATTCGAGACATTTGTATGCGACTGACAGTGATGACTCCGGTGTTGGACACCATTCGGGAGGACCAGGTAGAGGCCGTGATACCGGAGAACCGCAAGAGGGAGCGGGTGATCAGGCAGGTGTCTGAGTTCGTTACCGATAGCCGAGGGCTAATGACCTTGCAAGTTTGGATTTGGGTGCCGTATGCAGGCGGGGCACGTACCATTCTGATGGAGGAGGCGCATAGATCGAGGTTCTCGATCCATCCCGAAGCCACTAAGATGTATTTGGATTTGAAGAAAGACTATTGGTGGCCCTGTATGAAGAGGGATGTTGCATGGTTTCTTGAGAGGTGCTTAACCTGTCGCAGGGTTAAGGCCGACCACCAGCGTCCGCATGCCAAGTTGCAGCCACTTGAGGTTCCCCAGTGGAAGTGGGAACAGATTTCCATGGATTTTATCACCAAATTGCCAAGGACTGCGAGGGGTGTCGATGCAATTTGGGTGATCGTTGACCGGTTGACGAAGAGCGCTCACTTCCTTGCTATCAGTGAGAGCTCATCCGCTCAGAGGTTGGCTGAGTTGTACGTGGGAGAGGTGGTATCGCGTCATGGAATACCGATCTTGATGTGTGTCAGATCGAGATGTACGTTTCACTTCCAGGTTCTGGAACAAGTTCCATGAGGAGTTAGGTACGAGGCTGCATTTTAGTACCGCATACCACCCCCATACGGACAGACAGAGTGAGCGGACGATTCAGACGCTCGAGGACATGCTCCGAGCATGTGTGTTGGACTTCGGGGGAAGTTCGGACACGTATCTGCCGTTGGCTGAGTTTTCTTATAACAACAGCCACCATTCGAGTATTGGTATGCCTCCCTTCGAGTTGTTGTACGGGAGGAGATGTCGGACTCCCATTTGTTGGGGAGAGGTAGGGCAGCGCGTGATGGGCAGCACTGAGATAGTGCTTCAGACGATCGAGCAGATACAACAGGTTAGACAGAGGTTGTCGACGGCTCAGAGTCGCCACAAGAGTTATGCGGATAGGCTACGATCCGAGCTTGAGTTCCAGGTGGGAGACTTCATGCTCCTGAAAGTGTCTCCTTGGAAAGGAGTGATTCGATTCAGGAAGAGGGGCAAGCTGGGGCCCCGGTATATCGGGCCATTCAGGGTGACCGCGAGGGTGGGCAAGGTAGCATATCGGTTGGAGCTACCTGCGGAGTTGAGCCAGATTCATGATACCTTCCACGTGTCTCAGTTGAGGAAGTGTATAGCCGACGAGTCGGAAGTAGTGCCGCTGGAGGATATTTAGGTGGATGCGAGCCTGAATTATGCTGAGAGGCCAATCGCGATCCGGGATCGGAAGATCAAGGTTCTGAGGAACAAGGAGGTGTCCCTGGTGTAGGTCCAGTGGCAACATCGGAGAAGGTCCGAGCTGACTTGGGAGCCGGAGATAGAGATGCGGGAGCAGCATCCAGAGTTGTTTGCGGAGCAAGACTTCGAGGGCGAACTTTGGTTCTAGTGGGGGAGAATTGTAACATCCGGATTTCCAGGTATTATGTTTGATCATTTATTCTTTTGAGAAAAAAGGAGGGACTCGACGAGTTGAGGCGTAGACTCGTCGAGTAGGAGCGCGGGTGCTGACTGGATTAATGAACAGACTCGACGAGTCGGAAAGGGTGGACTCGACGAGTCCGCGCTGTAATCGGAAACCCTAATTCTCGGGGTTTGTTCCCTATTTAAAGGCCTTTATGGCCTCCATTTGCGGCCACTTCATCCCAGAGAAACCCTAGAGAGAGCAGTAGGAGAGTTTGAGAGCAAGAAGAGGTTAATACATCACTTTTGGTGTAGTTTTGCTAGAAGGAAGAAGGAAACACCAATCTAGAGCGTGAAGGGGGCTTGGATCTGGGCTAATCATCTTGAGATTTCATCTCTGGAGGTATAATCCTTTCTATTTCATGTTGATAGGATAGATTTCATGATTTTAGGGTTTTCACCCCCATTATATGTAAGATCCAGTGAGTAGGAGGTCTCCTTTGTGTTAATAGCATCAGATCTGGACCATGAGAGGTCCATAGAGTCACTATCCCTCAGCTTTATGCAAGCAAATGAGAGATTGGAGAATAGGTTGCCATTTTTAGAGTTATTTCTCCATTTGTGACTTGATGTGGGTTTCATGCACATAAAGGTTGCACCTTTACGTGACATTTGAGCACTTGAAGGGTAGATCTGATAGTTAGGGAAGCAGATCTGACCTTAGAAGTTCATTTCAGTAAGAACATGGAAGCAACTCGCCGAGTCTATAAGGAGAAACCCGTCGAGTGGAAGGATGACTCGACGAGCCAAGAGAGGCTAGAAGGATTCAGAGGACCCGCATGGACTCTCCGAGTCGCCCATGTGCACTCGACGAGTCGGGTCAAAGTTTGACCATTGACTTTCGTTGACTTTAGGGTTCTGGTCAAGACTGATTCAAGAGAGTTCAAAGAGGGGTAGAATGGCCTTCTACCCAATCTTTAGAGATGAAACTATGAGAGAATATTGATCGGGGATGTTATTTGAATAATAGGAGGAGGCTAGGTCGGGACGTTGAGCACGAGAGTTTATCCGACTTCATCGAGGTGAGTCTTCTCACTATACTGTACCTAGAAGGGTACCTATGTGTGACCGGAAGGTCTTATATGCTATGAGACGTATGAGCTGTATGTTGTTATGTGATATGTATGTGTTATGTATGTTATGCATGATAAGGACCGGAAGGTCAATATGATATGGACCGGAAGGTCAAGAGGTTACGGACAGGAATGTCGATACGGGTAGAACCGGAAGGTCTACCGGGATTCGGGACGGAAGTCCCCTAAGACACATGGATTGGAAGATCCTACAGAGTTATGGCCTGGAAAGGCGTATGTGATGCATGTGGTATTTTGGGGAACTCACTAAGCATTTATGCTTACAGTTGTTGTGTTATGTGTTTCAGGTACTAGCGAGGATCGCGGGAAGGCGCCGGCATGATCCGTACACACTCATGAAGTTTATGTCTTGAGATTCTGGGATATGTTTTGTTATGATAACGTTGGATAAATTGTGTTTTGATAGTACCTTAGGAATAAAAGTATGTTTTAAAAATGAAAAATTGTTTTGGAAATTTACGTTGTTACAACCTCGAGCAATGGTGGTCGACGGCGTCTCACGGTGGCAGCCACCACCTCACAGCGGTGGTGGTGGTTTTTGCCACAACCCTTCCGCCAAAATGCTTAAACAAGTCCCATTCTTCTAAACACACTCACATACCATAACACACACACACAACCACGACCATACGACGACTGGTGGTGGCGAAGCGGTAGCAGGAGGCGGCAACCACTACCTCAGGGTGGTGGTGGTGGGTTTTCTAGCCATATATTGCACAAACAATTCGAAAAACACAATAACAGAATATATACTCGGACTCCTAAACATCCGGTCACCTCCTATACGGTTGGCGTCGTCGGAATTGACGACCACAGCAGCCCAAAAGCCATCGGCGGCAGCAATGACGTACACGACGTCAAACAGCGAGAGGGACGATAGAGAGGAGAAGGGAGTGGCGGTTAACCTTACCGGCGGCTTCCTAGTCGCTCATGACCCACGCATAACGAACACAACTTCGAACTCCCTCAGCGGTTCTCGGTTTACCCACGATATTCGGCAGCAGCAGATGGAAGGGTGGCGGTCGGCTCGGTCTCGTAATTATCGACATCGCCGGCAAGGAGAGCGGCGGCGGCTTAAGGGTTTGGCGGCTGGAGAGTATAGTCTAGGGTTAGGGTTTGGCTTGGGTGGTGCTTCCGTACACGGGGGGAAATGACGGTCTTAACTCCCGTCCAATTTTAAAACTTCACCCAAATTGACACATTTGTCCCCTCCTCCTCAATTCCATATAATGCACCTCCACATTTTACTATTTAGCCCTTGTTTTCCAAAAATCCATTCACTACAAGTCCCTTTGATACAATATAAACTTCAAATTCACGTAATTATAATCTTTAACTCCCATAGCTAACACCGATATATTATTATGGATTTAGGGCCACAATAAAATGATATGAAATATACTTCTCATCCCGGGGTTTATTTTTTTTATTTATTTTATTTAATCTTATTTATTTAAATTCCAAAATAGAATGTTACAGAAAGTGTTTCCTCAAAATCATTTTCATGAAGTAGAGAGAAACCTCTTGCCACTTAGATTTTATGGTGTATGTGTTCCTATCCATGTGAATCTGTCATTTCCAACCACCATCATAAGATAAGGTTTATGACAAATTCAAACTCATATGGATTGAACTTGCTTAATCTTAATTTCTTGCCATCAGGCAGCACAAGGCCTACCAGTGCGTCCAAGTCATTGATCAGCTAACCCATACAGATCAATGTACTTTCACGGATCAAGGTGCTTTGCCTTTTGCAATCAAATGAGAACTCATATAACTCACATGAATAGTCAACTCAAATGGAATAGGCATAGAAACAAGAATATGTCAACACAATAGGTGTCAACCTCAGGTCGTGTGCTAGTGATTACTAAAAGGTTTATTCTTGATAAGTTCTTGAAACTATTCAAGACCATTAAGACTCGCACTGACCACTTGACATATAAGATTCTATGTCAAGGAACATTACTTGACAGCCAAATATTCAAGAGTTAGTTCGGGTTCTTATCAAGACAACACTTCATGTAATTCGTCTTAGTTGGTCTTTGTTTTATCCAAAACATCACAACAACCAATTTCAAATGTGCAAGAGTTAGAAAACATTTCTACTCCATATTTCATGAGGTGTTATAAACCTACTTAGAACATGTTACTCAAGGTTCAACTTGAAGCAACTAGAGTATGACTCTTAAACTAGAGTTTGGAATGAAGTACGACTCATCCTTTTGATTTAACCATTTCAACAATTCTCGATACCTCTTCTCAGTCATATAAATGCACTAAGGTGTCCTTAGAGGATCAGTCGTGACATGGTTCCACAATCATTAGGATGATCATAAAACACGATACCAAAGCACTCTCCTTTCCTTTCAGATTGGAGAACCTTTTATCTTTTTGCCTAATTTGCTCTTCTTTGAAACTTTTCAAGGTATCAAAATTACACTTAATCTTGTAAGTATAATCATTTTTACTGAACCAACAGTAAATCATGACGAATAGACTTTATCGTCCTTTGTGGAGGATCTGACCAGTCCACATCAATGTGTACTAGATCCCCTAGTCTTTCACTTTACTTACATGTATATGCGAACAAGGAATTAGTCTCAATTTCCTAAAGATCAAGGTTCTCACACATCACACAATTCATAACGCATGATTCCAAGTTTCTGTCCAATTGAAACTTGGGTGATGAGAATCTTTCCTCACTTGGTTAATTATGACACTACCACAAGAGATATAACTAAGAATCAAATCCATTTTCCATATTGCTAACAATAGAAATATAAACACCAATTTTCATAAATGTCATTGTAAGGAAACGTAAATAAGATAAAAATAAAATTTATTTTATTGATAAAATGCGGAAAAAATTGTCCTTACAACGCAAGTACAAATGAAAACTATGTTAGTAAATATTCCTAAGCAATCTATCATAACTCCTAAGGAGCAACTCCAAATTCTGATCATTGAACCATGTGACCGAAATCCATTTCTTCAGATCAAAATCAGCCTACTCTTCTTTTAAGCTTCCTTCCTTTTCTTCGATCCTACAAAACATCAAAATGCAATCCTATCACATCATGTATTAAGAATCTATAAATAGGAACTTAATAGAGTTAGATAATGGACTTACCTGAAGTAGAGTCATTCAATTTGACTTTACCATCTCTTAGATCTCTCAGGTAATCTGGGCAGCTTCGCTTCCA
Source organism: Lactuca virosa (assembly GCF_052849685.1). NCBI lineage: Eukaryota > Viridiplantae > Streptophyta > Magnoliopsida > Asterales > Asteraceae > Lactuca > Lactuca virosa. Next base: position 134,257,790 of record NC_136428.1, on the reverse strand, counting down.
ACGTCCATTCAATTGGCAGTAGAAACATATGGACTCTTTAGGAGTGACACATGGAACTATCTCAGACTTGGCCTTTCTCTTATGGTCAAACTTTTTGAGCATGGCCAATTTCTCTCCCTTAGGAGAAGAAATCAGTTCTGTATCATCATTTTCGTTGCCTATGTCCATGAAAATTTGGGAGGTAGATCTTTTAAACAAATTTGCTTGACCAGTGCGCCAAAGCATTGTTGCTTCAGCAGCAATTAGCAAATATGTCAGATCAATGAGGGTCACGTCGTGATTTGTCATATAGTAGTCCTTAACAAAATGACAATATGACTCAAGAAGTGACTGAAGAACCATGTCAACAGCTAGCTTCCTTGGGAAAACAATACCTAGCATTCTCAGTCTGTCAATGTGCGACTTCATGTTTATAACATGTGCACATATAGAGTTTCCATCTAGGTGTCTGCATGCCAATAGGGCTTGAGTGACCTTGAACTTTTCAAGTCGATGAAAACGTGGGTCATGGAGAATCATGGGAGGGGGTGGAGGAAGAGAAGAATGATTTCCAGTGCCACCAATGTACGAAGAAGGGATTGATCTTTCACCTCGATCGATACTTGGAACATCATCTTCAGAAGGAAAACCTTTTCCAAATGATTGAGGAAAACCATAATTGTCAGAACTAGACATCTACAAAGGGGAGAAATTCAAGTTAGTTGATTTAATCCTTAATATAACACCCAAATGACATATTAAGGCTAGGACCCAACACAATAATTCACAATTCGGAAGAAGGATGCCATAATCCAATTGAAAACAATTTGAAGGTAGGTAAATGACGATTTACCAATTCCATCACGAAAACAAAATTTTAACGAATTAGGTTTTAGATGAAATTCGTAGATCTTTTGAGATTCATTGAACTTTTCAATGGCATGTTTAATCTCGATTATGCCCTTCAAGTTTGTGACTGGGATGCCGAGGATCACAAACAAGGTGTGAGTAACCATGCAAATTAGCTTGGTACTCTCGATGTCATTTATCACCAAATCAATGTGCCGGTTAACCACACACGCTCCATTGATCAATGATAATTTACGAGAAACCCATTGCCATCCTTCACTAGTCTATATTAGTGTGTCGGTTAACCACACACGCTCCACTAACTGACCAATAAGGTGCAATGTGCAATTTCATGGGATAGCATTAAATTCACATTTTCCTAAAGTAACTAAGATTTAGGAATTTCAAAAGGGTTTAGTTACTTTATAATTCATTACACTTTTAATGAAAGTTTAATGTCCTATCCTACCCGTTCGTCTAACGACCATCCACTAGTCAAGAGTGTGGTGGGTAAGAGTGGATACCTAATGACGGTCAATTTACAAGCCGGTTCCTTAAACACCCCTTATAGACCAGCTTCGTGAATGAGGTCTACTAACGGTAAGACTGACCTTTGCTTATACATATATATAAATTAAACTTTTTAATATTATAATAGTATAAGGGTGTATTTTAAACTTTTAAAATACTAGGTGGTTTAATCTTTTATTAAATTAAACTTTTAATTAATTAAATTCAATCTATCTATGGATTTATTAATTGTCTTTTAATTAAACACTTAATTAATTACTAATAAAATCCATAAGGGTTTATTTTTAAACTATTCAAAAAAATGCTAGGGTTTAACCATTTAAATTTCTAAAATTAAAACTTTTAATTTCAAATTAAAACTATAAAACCAAAATGGTGTATTCTAAAACTTTTCAAAATACTAGGTTAAATTTCAAATCAAAATAATCTTATATTATCCAAATTTAACCAAATCTTTTAGTTTTGAAGAGGATATCATGTTACCAATTAGAAAATCGATTTTATGCAATAAAAACGAGTTATGATAATTATCCAAATCAAAATCAAATCTGAAAATCGAACTTTTAGGCATCTAACGAGTTAACTCGTCGATTTGGGCAAGGAACTCGTCGAGTTCACCCAACTCGTTGAGTTCCACATTGAACTCGTCGAGTTCAGCACTCAGACAGCCAAAAAATCGATTTCTTGTTCTTTGGAGAGTTCACTCTTGCTCCAATTCAATAGAAAAACATCATTGGCTCTGATACCACTGATGAGTTTTGCGCATATCAACATTTCTATGTGATCATGAAACCCTAACTGCTTTGTATCTAAGTTTTTCCCTATTGAACATACAAATATGAACACCAAAGCAATAACCCTAGATCTAGTATATACAATTCGAAATTCACATATATATTAGGGTTTTAAAGTTACCTTGCTTGTTATGTAGTATTAACAAGAACACCTTGAAGTTCCTTGACTCTTGAATGCTTAGTGCCCCAAGTGTTGCACCTCTAATGGAGTCACAAACACCCATTGAAAAGAATAACTTGGAGAGAGGTGGAAAATCGATTATCCTAGGGTTTCTTTACATTGGAGCCGAAATTCCAAGAAATGTAGGGGATTTTTATAGTTGTTGGGCTGCTAGGGTTTTTCAGTTAGAAACCATAATTCCTGCTTAAGGCTTAAGCATCCCATGGACTTCCTCTTTAGAGCCCTTGGACGAAATCTTATGGCCTTACCCATAAATTTTGTCCACTCCACTCTATGGAGTCTATCAGCCCAATTTTTGCAACTATCAATGATTTGCAAAACAGCCCCTTCATTATTAATCAGTTCCTTTAATCCCAAAATTAATATCAAATTAATTTCTGATTAATTACTAATTAATAATATGATTTCCAAATAATATATTAATCTTATAATATATTAATAAAATCATTATGAGTACCAATTTATTATTCATATAATAAATCCTACTCTCTCTCTCTCTCTCCACTAGTCATCCTGTCAAGTTGCATGAGTGATGACAACCCAAAAGGACCGTGCTACATATCAAATCAAGTACATACCAATTATAGTTATGGGCTTAGACACCTAATCCAATAATTCTACGTATGACTACTCTATTTTTCTTGGTAGTAATCTTATCTCTTGGAGTGCTAAGAAACAACCTACCGTCTCTCGCTCTAATTGTGAGTCTGAGTATCGGGCTATGGCTAAACTGCTGCTGAGATTGTTTGGGTTACTCATATTCGTCGTGAGCTACATGTTTTACCTCCTGATCGTCCAACATTTCTTTGTGATAAACGCAGTTCCATCTTTCTCGGTAAGAATCATGTTGCTCACAAACGTGCCAAACATATTGATATTGATTATCATTTTGTTAGAGAACTTGTTGCCTCCGGTAAACTACACACTCGTTTTGTTCCGATACGGATGCAAGTAGCCTATATTTTTACTAAGAGTCTACCTAAACCGCTTTTGATTTCTTTCGGCACAAGCTTTGTGTTTGGGCCTCCATCTATTCGCTTGAGGGGGGGGGGTATTAGCGATAATGATATAGCTGGAGTTATCTCTTAGTATTTTATATTTCTATTTAGTGATTTATCTTTTCACATGTATATCTATCTGTAATTGTATCCAATATATAATGAATACAGATCCTCTCCACGTTTTTTGTTGAGAGTTGTTAAACCTTATAGGGTGACACTCCTCATGCTACACCAACCACTTCATCAAACTTCTCACTACTCTAACTCCTCTCGAAAGATAAGCTCACTAGTCCTAACTAACTTGAGTGGATTCGTACTTTGCAGATTACTCTGAGGTACGAAAAGACGGAGTATGTCTTGGACAGGTATCTTAAAGAGGAGCTTCCTGAATATGCTACTGAGGATGAACCAACCAAACATGAAAGGCATTCCTTTCACTCTATCAAGATATTGTGTCTAATGCTCGCGACCATGTCTTTTGAACTCCAAAAGAGTTGCGAAAACCTTGGGATGTACTCAATAAACAAGCAACTCAAAGACATGTTTCAAGAGCATGCTCGGACTGAGAGATTCAAGGTGATGAAATCAATTCTAGGTTGCAAACTGTAGGAGAATGGTTTTGTGAGTGCCCATGTGCTAAAACAAAAAGGGTACTTTGACAAAATTAAATGTCTTGGCTTCCCATTCACCGAAGACTTGGCTATTTATGTCATTCTTAGCTCTTTGTTTAGTGCATACAACAGTTCACTATCAACTACTATGTGAATGGTTTAGAGAAGAGTATCTTGGAGTTGCATGACATGCCTATACAGTACAATCATTTTGAAGTGTGCTCCCTCTAAGATTAATAAACATTCCTTATTTGAATTGGCAGTAAACATCTTCCCCTTGTTGACAACATCAATAAAACCTCTAAATAGTTGTTATATTCGGTGTATCACCCATGTTATGCTTCTACAACGTGAGATCATTGGCAACATAAGGTGGGACTTATATCAATGATTGTATTAAGCCAAAGACATTGGCATTTCATGCAAGATGTAGACCCTCAATTATCCGTATGGTATTATGTTGAAATACGAACCCACCATGTTCAGAGGATGAAGAGGGTTCAAGTTTATTTATGGGTTCAATATGAAAATCTTCATAATTGACTTTTTCGGTTAATTAGCATGTTTTATTTATAGATATGTCTTCATAATTATGCATGGAGTTGTGGGTTAGCTTTGTCGCCATAAGCTTTGAATTCCTTAAATGGTAACTAGATGTTGATGCTTGAGCTTGTACATAGTGATGAAACTGGTGTCAAGCTTTTGTGAGGATGGGATTTTGGTCATGACTGTGAGATATGCCTTAAAACAACTGATTTTTTATGGTGCCTTAGGTTGTACAAGGGCTGTAGTAGCATTTTACGTAATATGAATCAAAGAATGATGTATTCTTGATCTCGTACATTGACAAATGGAATAGGACTTACTTGCGTGTATCGACGGGGTTTCTTATATTGACAAAAGGAATAGGACTTACCTTAGTGTATTGACGTTGTTTCGGAAAAAGAATAAGTTTTGTTAGCATTGATGGAAGATCAAGATGACTTGAGATAAATACCAATTATCTTGTATATATGAATCGATAAAAACACAGAATAAGAATACAAAGAATTAAAAAACAAAAACTAATTTTATTTGTGAATGTTTAAGCATACAAAATATAGAGATAATAACTAAACAAACTCAGTTATGAACACACACTATCTCTGAATTGTCTCTAAGAGATAACATAAAACTTACAAAAATAAATCTCTCTAAAATCATCAATCACCAATCTTTAACATATAAATGTTTCTGATTAATAGACATTGTGAATCTAAACAAACTCTCTCGTGTTAAGAGAATCTTCCATAATTATATGCAGGTCTTCAAATACGTAATGGATGGCAAAAACGTAATTTTATAATAAATTACCATAATAAAACAAATTCTATTAAATCAAAGGACATTTTCCGTAATAAAAAATTGTCATAAAGACGGTGTGTGTAACTTTGATTTTTCATGGAGGAAAATCGCAAAAAATACTTACTATAGGGATCATACTTGATACTGTCTTAAAAAATAAATATCGGTAAATATGACATGAATATGGCTAAACTTTTGAAAACGAAAGCAAAAAAGTAAATATTTATATAGACAAATTTGACTTGGTCAACTTACTAATGTGAACGTGTGAAATTTGCATGCCACCTTCTTGGACCATTTCTTTGTTTTATAAAATATTTGGATTTTTTTTTTTCAATGCATAAAAGAATAGCATTCACACTCGTTTGGTAGTTGCATGCATGTAGTTGGCAACGACACAAAGGTGGTCAACTGGTCATAGTTTGGTATTACGTTATATAGTTTAATAACTCTCCACTATGCTTCTATGGTATAGTCTACTGCATGTTCGTACTTAAACAGATGAAATTTATTTTTATAAAAAAGAGAAACATTAACCAAAATAAGAATTATTAAATCTAAAAAGTAAAATCCAATTACGATTACTTCATGTTTGTTATTACTTAGATTCAAGTTTTGTTTTCTATAAAAATGTTTTTTAATCACATTTAACTGGTTCAAATTAAAAAAAAAATGATGCGACACAAATTCATATTAATTACCAAATATTTAAAATGACTAAGCAAATGGTTTAGTGATTAACCCGCTGACCATAAAATCCAATAAATATTAAAAAATTTCTTTCACCCATATTCTCAACATCCCGTTCCTTTTTTACAATATTTCGTTAATTCATTAATTCACAACCTTATCGATAGTTCTCGTCTTCATGGAATGTCATATGAATTTTTTAGTTTATGTTATGAAAAATTATGGGTATGGTAGACCAGTCATTTTTAGTAGTAACCAAAAGGTAAATGTGTCGGTATAAGTATAAATCATATAACCAAACGATATCTATGGATTCATCAATATGTAAAAGAAATATGGTGTGTACAATTTTCTTAATCACATTTTTTGTTGCTATGAAACTTTAAGGATGGATTAGAACCGATGTATGATCTTCTTACTCAATAAATGTCCATTAGTTTCTTTCCACCGATGTAAATCAAGATTATACAAGAAATTGTTGTTGTTTGTAAGTTGGGGGCTATACACATCTTATAAAGCTTATAAAGACATAGTCATGTAAATGACTTAAACCTTCGAGTTAACAATTAAAGGGTAATAATAAATATAGTTGGGCTAGAAGTATTTAGATTCATCAATAGTCATGTAGCCTGTAATTAAGCATATATTTATCGTCTTTATCACTAGTAAATTATATTTTTTATATTTATGGTTAAAATTGTTAACAATCTCCTATTTAGGTTATAAATGTTGAAATTTTATTATAAATATTTTAGGCTTAATGCTATTCATTTTCATTTTATTTCCTTTAAAACAATATGATCAATTTAATAATAAATATAAAAGTCAACACAGTATTCATCATATATCTAAGAAATGACTAAACAATCATGATAACAATACCTATACCCTAATGACTAACATATAATGTAAGTTTGCACAAGTCCATTAGAGGTATACAAAAAAACAGAGCGTAGCCTAAAATTCAATATATATCTAACACCCGACTTTTAATATATACAAAGGACACCCAAAATATTTTGTATTCAAATCATAAATCATAGTAAATCCGATGTATATTCGTATTAACAAAACAATACAAGTAGTTACCAAAATGATTGTGTGTATTAGCAACAAGATGATCTGTGTCGGACGCTACCAACTTCACATCTTTTTACCCGGTCTACGTGAAACTGAAAGGCACATAACAGCAAAAGATAAGCTACCATGAGCTTAGTGAGTAACAATGCCAATAGAACCCAAATTAACTATATCAATAATAAATCGACACAATTGTCATAGTCCCTTCCAACCAACTCAATATACACTCAGTGTTCAATGTTATTACTGTAACATCCCACTTTTATTGTTTTACATTGCTTGGTTTTCAAAATATTTCAGAACATATAATATGTTTTATTAAACAAATGGCCCCAAACGAAAGATTTTTGCTCAAATTATAAATACATTTGGGTGTTATCAAATTCATATCAACACAAACCATAGCAAACAAATAAGCATTTAAACAAAAATCATTACGAGGTGTCGATAAAAACCTCACTCCAACCACATTGTAGTGTATTTTTGTAACGTCCCAAATTTCAAAACAATTTTTTTATTTTAAAATTAAAGGAAACAATGACATTCATTCATAAAAGCAAATATTCAATTGTATCAATAAAAAATAAATTAGAGTATTAATATTATAATGAGGAACTGATGATTTTGATACAAAATATAAGCTTGTTTTTCATAAAAAACGCAACGGACGACTTAAAAAAATAACAAGTTTATTTTTTATTTCATAACAATAGGAAATTGTCATGGATCCATTTATAGAGGTTGGAATAAAATAAAAACAACCAAATAGTGTTTTAGAATTACAACCTTTGAAGCATTTGAACACACTTGGTTTTGAGGTGGTGATGAAGATAGAAAGATCAAAGAATACAATGTTCTCTACAAGTATCCACCATCAAGACTAAGACACTTGAAATGCTAGTTTCTTTTTGTATTAAAGTACTTCTTAAGCGTTAAAGTGATTAACTCAAAATAAGAACTAAAGGAGAAGCATTTTAAGCCATCAAATCTTCAGCATTCTTCAAAAGACAAGAAGACGAGGCAAAGGGAAAGAGGTTTCGGCCATGGAGAGGAAAAGAGAAGGTTTCACCAAAAACTAGAAACTTTTGCAAGCCTCTTACTCCCCTTTATATACTACCATGCAAGACATGACTTTATATTAAAATAATATAAAGCAACTCCAGCCTTTTAAGAAAACTGGAGGACAAGGTATCGAGTTTTGACAAGCAATCTCCATGCCTTAAAAAATTCAGCCATGCCTAATAAAATAAGAGAGATTCTTTAATTTTTATAAACTCAAAGTTTATAAATTATAAACTTTGTCTTTAGGTAAAAGACAAAAAAAATCCAACCACTCCAAAAGGTTGTGCATGACTTATTAATTCATACCATATGAAATAATAACTATTTATACTCTCTTATAATTATTATTTTCATAAAACAATAATTATTCCCTAATTAAAATACAAGAATTGATATTATTTATTAATAATTATATTAATAATAAATATACAAAATGGTCAACTTGATAAATGTGTGAGCCTATACGATCATATATTATTATCAATGTCACTCAATAACGATTCTTAGGCATATAGATTCAACAAGAACATATTAGAAACATAACAACATTTGCGATGAAACCAAGTCGCGCTCTTCCCGTACTACCAAAAAGACATGCAACATTTAAACTTAAAAACGTAAGCACAAAGATAGTGATTTCCCGAAGATACCACATACCACATAAAATTATAGATAATAGTAATGATCTATTTCAGCCAACATATATGTTTCAATCCATGTGAATGCTATGGTCCACCCATAGTCTTACAATCACTTTGTAACAACCATTAAAAGTTGGTGAACGATCATCGATCACAAACATGACGAATGTCAAAGTAATAGACTTAATGTATATGGTTTAATTATTTTTGTTGTAATTATAATATTATACATTAAAATGCATAAGAAAAATGAGTTAAAACATCCAATTGTGGAAAATATAGGCACATGAATTTTGCATTTATTGTATAAATAATAACACAATCCAAAAGTACACGTCAACACGATTCCAAAAACTTAAATATAGCAAAAATCTGACTTAATATAAGGAAATTATGATTTTTTTTAAGTTTACACTTAACATTACATAAAAATGTGTATCATAGAAAGTTAGAGAAAAATCGGTTGAGTTATATTCAAAGCAATGTAAAAGAGAATGATAACACTCGTACATACGAATCCGTAAACATAAAGAATGTCGAGAACGGAGTTCGTATGAGAGAGTTACGATTTTCACAAAATCTTTTACAGTGCAACCCTCAAAAAAGAATAAATTAAAAATAGAGCGTGAATTATCTATTGAAGTCTAAAGTAAAGTTGTAGTACTCGTCAATACAAAACCGGTGATATAAAGAACGCTAAAAACGAACCTCGTATGCGTGAGATGATTTTTTAAAGATTGCGAAAAACATTTGTTGAAAAGGGAGTTGATTGGACATGTGTCACAATCGGAGACGACCTTGTTGCCTACGCAAGCACCATGATGTGATGCCCATTTACTCACGACATGACACGTCCATTTTTCCAACTATATATAGAAACCCAAGTTTCAACTTTTTCCAGACGAATTCATGCTCTTTCTCGTTATTTTCTTCAAAGCCTTTCCCCTTACAAGGTCCCGTAATCCCGAGCTTCTTGCCACTTTTCCTTCGTCGAATAAAGCGTACTTTGAGGGTGAGTTTCACGGCCCTTATTTATGTTTTTACTGTTTTTTGGGGGAGAATACATGTTGAAATATGATTATTTGTTAAATATCAATTGCGATTGTTATTTTAAAAATGTTAGTGTATTATTTTTACAAAACTTAGTTTTACCTTGTCATTACATTGCCCTTATAATATAAATAATTTTTATACCTTATCGTTACTCTGCCGTATAATATGAAATATTTATTATACTTTGTCGTTACTTTGCACGTATAATATTGTAACATCCCAAAAATATTTCTAAATATTTTTTTTCATTTTTATAACCATCAATTAAATACATCAAAGCTTCAACACCAATCATAATCATCGGACTAAAATAATAATCATCGGTGCGGAAATCATAAAGGGGATGTTGTGTAGTCAAACTGGACCCTTCCCTTTGAAACTGAAATTACCTCAAAAATGTTTAAACCTCAAACCATAAGCACAAAGCTAAGTAAATTCTCCAAAATACCACATACCATTATTAGAAAAATAAAGAATAGATCAATAGATTCTAAACTGGAATATGAATAAAAAACAGTAAGTACAATGATTGATGTTGTGCCAAATGATTAATAATCTATGCCTTAGAAGAGTTTGATGAAGAACTTCTCTGTAAAGGCATAGTAGGGAATCACAAAACGATTAACCCTAATACAATACATGCATGCATTATTTATAGCCTAACCCTAGCATAATAAAGACGGATGGACAAACCCAATCCGTAATAAGGCTAACTATATACACAATAAATTTGACACAATCTAATAAACAACCCAACAATCTCCCCCTTTGGGTCAAATAAGGAAGACAGATTCTTCAGTGCTGTTGGCACTTTTGAACTTTGAAGAGTAACGAGATTAGACCAAGAAAAGTTTTGCGAAGAGTGATATACCACTTAATCATATCAGTAAAACACTTCTTATCAGCAACATCATTCCCTTTGTAACCACTTGCTAATTCCAAAACATTTTCCAGGAACAGAGTGGAGTAAAGATGCTTGTTAGGCAGAAAGAAGCAACATCTTTGAAAATTTGCACCAGCTCTTTCTAGTATCTGGAACGCCATGCTCCAGTTGTCCTTTCGAGTTCGTCCCGGTTTCATCTTGTTGAGATCTTTCGGAGGCTCTTTAGGCAGCACTGTAGGTTTCTTCCGAAGAATAGTCGCTATATCCACATCCATTTTGCCAACCTCTTGGATGTAGGAAACCAACATCCTTTTGAGATGTGCCACAATAGGTTCAAATTTCTGTTCAGCCTTTAGCAACAGATGCAACATAAAAATCTAGTCGTATGGGTTAATGCATGACAAATCAGCGAATGTGAACTAAAAAACAGAACTCAAAGCTCCACGAGCAACCTTGAAACGAGCATTGATAAAGCTCTAAGTTTCAATTGGGCCAAAATGAAACATCCCAAAATATAGTACAAAAATTTCGTTTTCAAATCATTATTAAAATCATAAACCATCCAAAATCATAAGTAAAAACATAAATCATGTATCATAAAACATTATAGTATCTGTCTCAATTCAAAATATCATATCAAATCATCAGAGTGAACTCCCAGGCTGTGACTGTGGTGTGTGCCATGCGATCAACCCGAGCCCTTCCCTTTGCTAGTGGAAGTACCTGAAACCAAAACTGAAAACTGTAAGCACAAAGCTTAGCGAGCTCCCCCAAACTACCTCATACCATACGATAACACATATAACATATACTAGGCCTTGCCCACTGCATCGGGCCCCGCCCGACATCAGACCGAAGTCCGGCATAAGTTGGGCCCCGCCTGGCATCGGACCGAAGTCCGGAATGAACTGCATGTAACATAAACATATAACATAATCACACATATACTGCATCGGGCTTGCCCGACATCGGACCGAAGTCTGAAACATATAACACATATCATAAACATGCATGAATCACGAAGACATCAAGCATACATACTACTTCTCGGGACTACCCCGGCATCGGACTAAAGTCCGGAACTATTACCATCTAAACGGGTGGGCATTGTGGCCGTAGACGGGCCGGCTGACTGCTGAAAAACTGGTCGAGGGATCCCTATCTGCTGCTCCGGCGACTCTCCGGCTATAACTCCATAACAACACTTAATCAAAAATTAATAATCCCTCTTAGGGTAAAATGACCATTTTACCCTCCTGGTCCAAGTCAACGACAAGGTCAAAGTCAACTCTCAGTCAACCCAACTCGTCGAGTCCCTCTGCCGACTCGTCGAGTTCAAACGATCATAACATCAGGACATCTCGATTCTACTCGTCGAGTCTCACCTTCGGCTCGTCGAGTTATTTTGTTTCTGAGTCTTACTCATGTCTAACTCGCTGAGTCATCTCCTTAACTTAGTGGTTTCACTCATAATCAAGAAGGGTTTGGGGACATCGATCCGACTCGTCGAGTCCCAAGAACAACTCGGCGAGTCCATTTCATGCTCAGACTATGCAGTTGTTCTTAGGTGATTCCACTGCCTCTAATTCATAGATCTGGACTCCTTAGGCTAGAATAACACGTAAAGTTGCTAACTTTACGTGCATGCATGATGCTATGAAGCTAAATCACCCAAAACAAGCTAGAAATGAGAGTCTAGGGCATAGAATGGGATCGTGGCTGAATAAAGATTGTAACTTTGAGCTTCTAGAGCTCAAGAGTGCCTACATCTAAAGTCCTTATAGTCCCAAAAGCTCTCTACCCGAAATTATCTTGGAAAGGACCCAAAAGTGGCAAAAAAAACAAGCTTTCAAGAAGATCTAAGTGAAAATAAGCCAAGGTATAAACTTTATATCTTCAAGAGCTCTGAAATGCAACTAAAACTCTGGATCTCCTGCCTCTTCTTGAATGACCAATAGATCTCTTCCTTCTCCTAACATCAAATCACACAAAAAAATGGCAAGAAATGCTTTAAGACACTCAATGGTTGCTAGGGTTTCGAGAATGGACTGTGGAGGTGATGGAGGCTGGGGTGAAGATTCATAATGATGCTTAAATAGGGTGCAAACCCTAAGGATTAGGGTTTCCTCCTGATGGACCTACTCGCCGAGTTCATTTCTGACTCGTCGAGTAGTCCACTTAAACCCCGCGGTCCAGCTCACACCTACTCGACGAGTTAGGGCTACCAACTCGTCGAGTAGTTTGTATAAAATGAACATTTAGAGAATTACATTTGTACCAGGAATGGGGCGTTACAATTCTCCCCCACTTGTCTTAGACTTCGTCCTCGAAGTCTGCTGAATCTGGAAACAACTCCGGGTAGTGCTCCCTCATTTCCTCCTCGGGCTCCCATGTCCACTCTGAACCCTTCCGGTGCTGCCACTGCACCTTCACTAACTCTACTATCTTGTTCCTCAACTCTTTCACCTTGCGATCTAAAATCGCCACTGGTCTCTCGATATAGTTCAGGCTATCGTCAAACTGAATGTCCTCCAGGGGTACCACTGCTGAATCATCCACTAAGCACTTCCGCAACTGAGAAACATGGAACGTGCTGTGGATCTGGCTGAGCTCTGCTAGAAGATCTAACCGATAAGCAACCCGACCCACCCGGGCCAAAACCCTAAACGAACTAATAAACCTGGGGCCCAGCTTGCCCCGCTTTTGAAATCTGATAACACCCTTCCAGGGTGACACTTTCAGGAGGACCATATCGCCCACCTGAAACTCCAAGTCCGAACGCCGCTTGTCGGCGTAACTCTTTTGCCGACTCTGAGCAGTCTGGAGCCTGCTCCGGACTTGCTGAATTCGCTCTGTGGTTTTGAGTACTACCTCCGTACTCCCCATGACTCTCTGACCGACCTCACCCCAATAGATTGGGGTCCTGCACTTCCTCCCGTAGAGAATCTCGAAGGGAGGTCGGTCTATACTGGAATGATAGCTGTTGTTATACGAAAATTCCGCTAACGGAAGATACGTATCCCAACTGCCACCGAAATCTATCACACATGCCCGAAGCATATCCTCGAGAGTCTGAATCGTCCTCTCGCTCTGTCCATCCGTCTGAGGGTGGAAAGCGGTGCTGAAATGGAGACGAGTACCCATCTCGTTGTGAAACCGCTTCCAAAACCTGGAAGTAAATCGAACATCCCGGTCTAACACCACGGAGATAGGCACTCCATGACGTGCCACTACCTCTGGCACATAAATCTAGCCAACTTCTCGGCCGAGATGCTCTCCTGAATCGGTATAAAATGGGCGCTCTTGGTCAGCCGATCCACGATGACCCATATCGAATCAACCCCACGTGCGGTCCTGGGAAGCTTAGTAATGAAGTCCATAGTGATATCCTCCCATTTCCACATAGGAATGTCTAACGACTGCATCTTGCTGTGGGGCCTCTGGTGCTCTGCCTTGACCTTCCTGCAGGCCAGGCATCTCTCCACGTACCAAGCTACGTCCCACTTCATGCAGGGCCACCAGTAATCGGGTCGAAGATCTCTATATATCTTCATTGCCCCTGGATGGATGGAGAACCGAGACTTGTGAGCCTCATCCATCAACACCTGTCATACTCCGCCCCAATACGGTACCCAGATCCTCCCATACAGGGTCAATAATCCTCCGCTGTCGTAATCAAACGAAGCTACTCAACCCACTATCCTTTCGCACTTCTGAAGCTCTTCCTTCAGGCCCTCAACCTGCGCCTCCCTAATCTGCTCCAGCAGTGGAGTGATCACTGTCATTCTCAGACAGATATCTCGGATCGGAGCCGCCACCGCCTTGCGGCTCAGAGCGTCGGCCACCACGTTGGCCTTGCTCGGGTGATAAAGGATCTCACAGTCGTAATCCTTTACCACGTCTAACCACCGACGCTGCCTCATGTTCAGATTCAGTTGGTCCATGAGGTACCTCAAACTCTTGTGGTCCGTGTAGAGAGTACACCGGACCCCGTAGAGGTAATGCCGCCCAAATCTTGAGGGAAAACACCACCGCCCCCAGCTCCAAATCATGCGTCTGGTAGTTAGCCTCGTGAGGCTTTAACTGTCTCGAGGCATAAGCTATCACATGCCCCGCTGCATCAACACCGCTCCCATACCTGTGATCGAAGCGTCGCAGTAGACCACAAAGTCGTCTACTCCCTCTGACAGGGTAAGAATTGGCGCCTCGCACAGTCGCTTCCTGAGCGTCTCAAAGGCTGTCTGCTGCTCAGTACCCCAGCGAAACACCACCGACTTCTTGGTCAGTCGGGTCAGCGGAACTGCTATCTTGGAGAAATCCTGGATGAATCTCCGGTAATACCCTGCCAAACCCAGGAATCTCCGAATCTCGGATGGAGACTTTGGGACCTCCCACTGCATCACGGCTTCTATCTTGTCTGGATCAACTAATATACCCTTCTGGTTGACGAGGTGTCCCAGAAACTGCACCTCGCGCAACCAGAACTCGCACTTGGAAAACTTTGCGAAAAGTCTCTCCCTCCTCAAGGTCTCTAGCACCTCTCACATGTGCTCCTCATGCTGCCCCTGAGTCTTG
This sequence comes from Lactuca virosa, assembly GCF_052849685.1. Taxonomy (NCBI): domain Eukaryota; kingdom Viridiplantae; phylum Streptophyta; class Magnoliopsida; order Asterales; family Asteraceae; genus Lactuca; species Lactuca virosa. The sequence goes on along the minus strand of NC_136428.1, from coordinate 134,242,516 downwards.
GAATAAACCAAGATGTCGTCAATGAATACTATCACAGACCGATCCAGCATCGGCCTGCACACGCGGTTCATGAGGCCTATGAACGCGGCTGGAGCATTGGTGACCCTAAACCGCATCACCACAAACTCATAATGACCATAGCGGGTCCTAAAAGCGGTCTTCTGCACATCATCATCTCTAACCCGCATCTGGTGATATCCGGACCGTAGATCAATCTTAGAAAACCAAGATGCTCCCTGAAGCTGGTCGAACAAATCATCTATCCTCGGGAGTGGGTAACGGTTCTTCACCGTTACCTTGATCAGCTCCCGATAGTCTATGCACATACGGTGCGACCCGTCCTTCTTCTTCACAAACAGGATCGGGGCTCCCCATGGTGAACTACTCGGCCTGATAAAACCCTTGTCTAACCGCTCTTGCAGCTGCGTAGACAACTCCTGCATCTCGGGAGGAGCCAACCGATATGGTGCCTTGGCTATCGGAGCCGCACCAGGGACCAAGTGTCACACCCCCAAACCAAGGATGGCGGAAACGTCCGGGGGTGGAGGACTTCATGTAAAGTATCACAACAACGAGTATAATAGTGCTCAAAGTAAATACAACCATCATAAATATAATTGAAAATGTTACACCATAGTATATGTTTACATGTTTCAAAATCAATTACATTATGATGACAAAATAAACTGTTTGACGATTTAACGTCCCATCCTCAAAGTGCTGATGTTTTCCTGTTTCACTGATTTCCTGAGAATACAAGTAGTTTTGAAAAGTGTCAACAAATAAGTTGGTGAGTTCATAAGAGTTTTGTTTGAGGAAGAAATCGTTTTTCTTGTAAAAGCGATAGAGTATGATTTCCAGAAAATCCAATATTCTCTTAGTTAAGTGTGAAAAGAATGATTCTATGTTATGCGATAATGTACCCTAGAAGGACCCATAGATTCCTTCTATAATCGCCCAGCGTATATAAGTTATATAAAATTTAAGTTAAATAAACGTTGAATATAATGGGTCTGCCCTAGGTCCACAACCAAACAAGGAACAGGAGATAAGGCGGGCCCACCAATTCTAAGTCGATCGTGAGTAGATTCTTATATAACTCTAGCATGTACACTTAGCAATTATAGCTGAAGTCTAACAATTCTAGATCAAATGTAGTTTTAATAGAAATATGTTTCCAAAGAAAATCCAATATTTTCTTTGTTAAGTGTAAAATGAATGCTCCTATGTTATGCGATAATGAGCCCTAGAAAGACCTATAGATACCTTCTATAATCACCCAGCGTATATAAGTTATAAAAAATTTAAGTTAAATAAACCGTTGAATATAATGGGTCTGCCCTAGGTCCACAACCAAACAAGGAACAGGAGAGAAGGCGGGCCCACCAATTCTAAGTCGATTGTTACTAGATTCTTATATAACTCTAGCATATACACTTAGCAATTATAGCTAAAGTCTAACAATTCTAGCGATATGTAGTTTTAATATCATAAAAACCATTTTGTGTAAGCCTGGTACTTTGTATTTGTACCCCTTTTTGTATGAATCCGGTACTTTGTATTTGTACCCCTTTTTGTATGAATCCGGTACTTTGTATTTGTACCCCTTTTTGTATGAATCCGGTACTTTGTATTTGTACCCCTTTTTGTATGAAAACCTAGTACTTTGTATTTGTACCCATTTTTGTATAAACCCGGTACTTTGTATTTGTACCCGTTTTTGTATGAATCTGGTACTTTGTATTTGTACCCCTTTTTGTATGAAAACCCGGTACTTTGTATTTGTACCCCTTTTTGTATAAAAACCTTTTGTAATGTAAATGAACATATACTATACCTATTATAATTTATCAAAATGTTTGTAATGTATATGCAACCTAACTATACCTACTAAGATAGTCAAAACAGTCCGTCAATAAGACTCAACTTTTTTGATGAAAGCTGTTGTTTGAGTTTAGTTAAGTTTTTGGTGTTTTAACTTATATTCCCCCCCTAAAAGTTGAAGAAAACATGAAAATGTAGGGGTATGAACTCACATTGAGTGATTTTAGTATATGGATGATGAAGAAAAGAAGTGTTCAACTCAAGAACACTTAGAAGATTGCTTGAAGATTCGAAGTTCTAACACAAAGATGATAAAGTTTGTGTAAGAAACCTATGAGTTAAGTAGAAAGGAGTGAAATAATCATATGGAGGATGATAATACTTACCAAAAGTAGAAGAAAAGCATGGATAATAACCTTGAATCTCGAAATTTAGAGAGAGAAAGTGAGAGAGAATGAAGTTTGTTCTTTGGTGGAAAATGAGAGACAATAGAGGAGAGAGGAGAGTTTTCCAGCTCTTGACCAAGTGTGTGGCTAAAAAATGGTGGGAAAAGTACTATGGAATGACTAGGTATGGTGGAGGGACAAGGGTGGTTCATGGAGTGGGCATGGGGTGGTTGCTTGTGTCATACACTAAAGCAAAATCAACACTCCACCTCTAAGCCATACCCATTAGATTTTTATTCCTAAGTAAGGATTTTCTCAAAAATATAATTAATTATGAATATTTAGGGTTTATTATGTTAAAATACAAGTTTGGGTGAAAATCCCGTGTTGAAATCTCGAAAAACGGGCTCAAAACGCTAAAAATATTGAAAACCGGGCAAAAACTACAATTTCCGAAATTCAGGGCCGAAGGTTCGGTCCTAGCCCTTAGAACCGAAGGTAGAAGAGGAACCGAGAGTAGGGTTCGGTTGCATGGGAACCGAGAAGTCTCGCAGGCGGCTCATCAGAAGGGACCGAAGGTCAAGATTTCGGACCGAAGGTGGGAACGGAAGAGCCGAAGGTCAGGTCTCGGTTCAGATTGTTCAGGGAACCGAAATAGACCGAACCCTCAGTCCATTTCGGCTGAGGGGGGTTTCGGTTCTGATGCAAGGTTTCGGCTCAGGAGGTTCGGTTCTCAGGAGGTTCGGTTCTCAGAAGGTTCGGTTCCTAAGAAGGTTCGGTTTCTAAGAAGGTTCGGCTCCTTGAGGCTGTTTTTCGCGTAGACTTCCGTTTTCGAGCTGTTTTTGACTAAATCGAGGGTCGGGATGCCCCGAGTGATTATACGCAGTTGAGAGAGATTTTGAGAGAGATTTGGGAGAGATTTGACATACTTGGAGAGATTTCTCATACAGAGAGAGATTTAGGAGAGATTTGACATACTTGGAGAGATTTCTCATATAGAGAGAGATTTGGGAGAGATTTCACATACTTGGAGAGATTCCTCATTCAGAGAGAGATTTGGGAGAGATTTGACATACATGGAGAGATTTCTCATACAGAGAGAGATTTGGGAGAGATTTCACATACTTGGAGAGATTTGTCATTCAGAGAGAGATTTGGGAGAGATTTCACACACTTAGAGAGATTTGGGAGAGATTTCACACACTTTGAGAGATTTGGGAGAGATTTCACATACTTGGAGAGATTTCTCCTACTTAGAGAGTTTTGGGAGAGTTAGAGTGAAAGCGGTTGAGAGAGACTACGTTTGTGACCTTTTTTAGTGTTTGGCTTCGCAAGGCAAGGTTCTTACACTCTGTTAAGCCTTGTCATGGATGTTATACGCTCTCGAGGGGTATGGAATAATGTTTTATCGAGTAGATTCATTACTTACCTTGATTAGGGTTTAGAATTTCCGAACACGTGAAAACTCTAAGTGATACTTTATATTAAGATTGCGAGTAGTACAATAAGAATCATAATGGAAACCCTAATATACACGGGTTAGATGAGTTGACCGGTTTGACTTGTTGACTTTGGTTGACTTTGACTTGACCAAAATTGATGGTTGTCACATCATCCCCCCGTTAGAAAGAATTTTGTCTCGAAATTAGTGTTTCGACTGGGACTTCGAGAGTTGGGGAAAGATGTGGGAATTTTTTCGTAGTACAAGAAATTGATATAGTGGGGACCAATCCGCCTGGTGTTAAATGACGACCTTGGAGTTTCTTATTGTAACTTGAGCTGAGTCGATTTAAAAGGAGTTTATTGTTTTGGAATGATAGTGTATTCTACGTGTGCCTTTATGCTCTCCGTTTTATCCTTGGTATTACTACTATGAATATTTCATAATGTAGTTAGCGAGTTCCAGCATTACGAATGTTTCAACAATTTGTGACGAAATTTGCATTATAAGTCCCACCAGATCTTTTATAATCGCTTGGTGTAAACTGGTCGTAGATCATTAAGATTGCAAGGGCATTCGGATGGGTGACCCCGCCTTAAGCCCACAACCAAACAAGGAACATGAAATGAGGAGGAATCACACATTCTAAGTCCATAGAATCTTAATGATATATGACCATAATGTTTACACTAGCCATCATAGATTCACTAGTAAAAACCCTGCATTTTTATATGGAAGATAAGACTTATTCGGGTTTTGCCGTGTTTTCGAGATTTATGGTTGATATACTTTAATCGATGCTAGTTTTTAAGTATAGTATTTCCCAATTTTTCGAATGTGGAAAACAATTCATGCCAGAGGTCTATATAAATAAACTAATGAATTTAGTAGAAATGACTCGATTGTAATCTTGTGATTTGTTCCATGCCCGATCCACTCCTAAGATCACCCAATGTATACCAGTTGTGTGTAATTAAGGTCCAATAGGCCGTTGAGCTTAATGAGTCTGCTCTAAGCCCACAACCAAACAAGGAACAGGACCTAAGGCGGACTTACCATTTCTAAGCCGATCGACTCTTAATTACACATAACCTTGAGGTATACATTAAGTAATCTTAGAGTTACCATAAGCAAATCGTTTGTAATACTAGGTTATGAAATATGTGGTAAACTCCCACTGAAATAAAATGCATGCCAATTTTTATTGATATATTCTAGTTATATCCTTATCATTTATATACACACGTATAAATTTCGCACTTTACTGAACTATTCTCGGTGTTTCTGCTAAAGTCCATGAGACAGAGTTATGGTGGTGGGTAGAAGTAGGTTTTGTATGGGCGTTAAGATTAACCCATCATGTTGCTCGTGCGAGAATAGGGGTAGAAGAGATAATTAATAGACGCTTAATCCTATAATTACTTATAGGGGGTGATCCTTATTAGTCACGCCTATAATCACGTAGTGCACACCAGTTATACATAATCTGAGATAGAATAGACCTTCAAATAAATGACTCTACTCTAAGTCCACAACCAAACAAGGAACAAGAAGTAGAGCAATAGTCATAGATTCTGAGTCTATAATATCTTTAATTATGTATAACCTTGGCGTATGCACTCATTCATTATAGACCTACTAATAGGGGTCTTTAGTTTTCACATAAGTTGGTTATAGTATCACCAAATACTCCTATAGTATTTTAATGTTTGACTTATGTTTTTCAATGTTTGTTTCTAGATAGAGTTGGTAAATTTTTAGACTTGTTGCAACAACACAACCATTCCCGGGAATATGCTAATCACTTCTAGGATAAACATAGTTGATCAGGCTATGTCATTCCTAGACCTGACCATACATCCCCAAGCCTACTTGTGCTATTCAACAATCACAACTTTTGTTTTGTTCTAGTATGATGCTGACCTTTGTATGTATGCATGCATGTATACTTTTAACACGAAACTATTTATTTCTAAAAGTATAGTTATTTGAAAATGTTAAATTAGAGACCTTAGTCCCAATGCATTTATAGTTTTTATATCTTATGTGGTTTGATATACTTAGCTCACTATAAACAATGCTCTGATACCAATCTGTCACACCCCCAAACCAAGGATGGCGGAAACGTCCGGGGGTGGAGGACTTCATGTAAAGTATCACAACAACGAGTATAATAGTGCTCAAAGTAAATAAAACCATCATAAATATAATTGAAAATGTTACACCATAGTATATGTTTACATGTTTCAAAATCAATTACATTATGATGACAAAATAAACTGTTTGACGATTTAACGTCCCATCCTCAAAGTGCTGATGTTTTCCTGTTTCACTGATTTCCTGAGAATACAAGTAGTTTTGAAAAGTGTCAACAATTAAGTTGGTGAGTTCATAAGAGTTTTGTTTGAGGAAGAAATCGTTTTTCTTGTAAAAGCGATAGAGTATGATTTCCAGAAAATCCAATATTTTCTTAGTTAAGTGTGAAAAGAATGCTTCGATGTTAAGCAGGAAGAATTTTTGTAGTGAGATGATTTCTGATTGTCAAAGTAAGAATAGGATCATGAGCACCAAGAAGATTAGTCAACATGTCCATCACATCTCCTGCACAGCTACAGAATATAGCCCTTTCGGTCTTCAACAAAGAAATCTCTTTTTCTGCTTGGGCTAGTTGCACTTTCTGTACTTCAATAGTGGAGGATTGTCGGGCCAGTTCTTCCTTCAGAGCACTTTCTGTTGATAGATTAGCGTGAAGAGATTCAAGGCGAGAAGTCACTGAGCTGATAAGTGATGAATTCTCGGTTTGAATAGATGAATGCACAGCTTCAAACTTGATTTGATCTTCTTGAAGAGACTTAGAAAAGGAATCCACAGAGGCTTGAACCTTGGCTGTATTTGTGTTAGCATGCCCTTTCAGCGACTAAAGGAAAATCTGAGTGCTATGAACAATGTCAGTAACATCACTGGTGGCCTTTTTGCAAGAGGAGGTAGACGCATCAATGGCTTTTGTGGATTTTTCAATTGACTATGTGTATTGCTCTAGAGCAGTATCCATAAAGGCTTTGAGCACCACTCCACTATAGGACTTGCTGTCTTCAAGCAACTTATCCAACTTCACATGAATGCTCTGCAAGTGTTGGTGGGTAATAGGAGCATCATCATCCTCATTAGTAGGAAGCCGATAGGGACTGAAGTATGTAGAGTCATACTCATCATTAGCACCACCGAGAGTGGCACCAGAGTCGGTTGAGTTAGTGGGTGAAATAGGTTTAGTGATGACAGAAGGTTTGGTTTCAGGAGTTGCCCCTGTATCAGATACGTTGACCACTACTGTCGGTTCATGAATAGTGGTGGTGGTAGACTGGGAAATTATTAGAGGTGGTAAGGGAGTTGTAGAAATAGGAGTAGAAGTAACTGGTGGTGGTGGTGGTAAAGAAGTTGTAGTTGGTGATGTGGTAGGTGGAGGAATAGGTGGAACAGAAACTGGAACTGTCGGTTTTGGTGATGAAGGTGGGGTAGGAATTTTGTCATGAATAGGTTCGGTTGGAGTTGGGGAGCGGGGAGGAGTATTACCTCTCGGTGATTCATGATGACTTTCCTCTTCTTCATCTTCCTTGTCATTTTCTAAGGTAGGAGGAGTGGGACTCTTGGACCTTCTGGCCATCTTTTTAATCTTCTTAGGCTTGGAAGAATCTCCTTTATCAGACTTTCGCTTCTTTGACTTAGAAGCCTTAGACTTGTCCTCCTCTGTTGTATCCTTCTTTGTTGTAGTCCTTTTCCCTCGGTTTCCAGGCTTATCCACAGCTTCCAGGGCAGCCTGCCGTTCTGGAGAAAGGACTCTCGGTCTTGTAGGAGTAAGTTTGCGATAATCAGCCATTACCGTACTCTGGGCTATGACACATCGATACATAGACTCAGGAATAGAGCCATTATGAGGGAACTTGATTGGGTCAGAAATAATGATCTTCTTGGTGTGAAACGTGGCAATTGACGCAACTAGGGCATCCTTCATTACAGGAATATCCAAAGTGTTAATCGCCCTACGTGTAATAAGAGTCCAGAAGCATCCACACGAAATCACTGAACCACTTGAGACCAGATAATCGTCCCATAATCAAGATTTAGACCATTGTAAAGTCCATAGAGAAGGGTCAGAAAAGCCTTGCTGGTACCATCAGATCCACCACTCCTTTCTGCTAAACTCTTGATGAGAAGAGTAAGCAATCCATTCCACTGAGATGGTAAACACGATTTCTTAACCTTTGTAACTGTGGTGAGCACATCCGTATACACCATCTCGTAAAGCATCGAGAATAATTGAATAGTCGTGATAAAGTCTGGCGAGATGACAGAGGAATCCACGGCAAGATGCATCAACGAACAGAATCTCCCCTTTGAAATAGAAGCCTTTTTATTATGTATTTGAAAGTAGATGCGTTCTTTGTTCTTGTCATACATGGCAGTAGAGTAGACCTGCGATAAGAGCGACATCGGAACGGATTCCACCTGCGTTAGGGCTAGAACCAATGGTGAATACTTCAAACATTCAACTACGTGCAGAATATATGAATCATACAAAAACGGATTGAGTTCGATGATCATATTCTGATTTGGCTTTATCGAAAGCAATGTGGACGAAGCAGTCTGATCGTGAACTGATGAAGAAGCCGCCATTATTGATCGAAGAAGGAAGATGAACAGTTTGAACTTGCCTTGTAATTTGAGAGAATTTGTTGTTGGTAAAAGACAAACAAAAGGAGAACCCCTTTATATACCGTTGCCAGGAGAGAGAAAAATCATGACGATAATGACGTGATCACTAAAACGTCGCCTGAAAAAGCGCGATGTGACAGTGTGGTTACTCCCAGGAATACGTTAGCACGCGTGGGTATAGAGACCGTTCAAATTCACGTGCCCAAATTCTTATCCTCAATCCTCGTTTGAAATTCTGCGTCGTTCCAAAATTCATGAAAACCCCTGTTTAGCCAAAAGATAAACAAAACTCGAACCAACAGCAACCAGAAAGTGGAAAATAAAATTTCCGTGCAATAAAGTGACAAAAGATAAAGAAATAAATCAAATGTGTATGGGATGTGAGTGATGTCTTATTATAAGACAGAAAGCAGGGGATTCCAGGCAAGAATCGCTTCCTTCAAAGTCAAGAGAGACTTGAAGTGCTTGTGTGGTTTCCCGAAAAATACGATCAAGTGTTTGTTGAGAAACAATGAAAGGCTTCTTTTAATTGTTAGGCTTTGGGTAGCTTATCTTCAACCAAACTTCGAGTGTTAACATAAGACCGAACGTTGGAAGAAGTACTTGTGAGACCGATGTGGTCTGTTGAACAAGTAGGTAGGATATTTTATGATGACTAAAGAAGATATAGAAATCTTAAAAACAAAAATAAACTGGATCTTTATGGGAAGAAAAGCCTTGGTGTTAGACGAATTCATAAAAGATCACTCAAAAATAAAATTAAGATTTCAATCGGTAATTAGTAAGATCTTGAATGTAAGAATTCACCGTCAATTCATTATAGGTGTTGAATTTTGGGTTTCACTTAGCACGTGGTATACGCATCTAAGATCATAAATACAGATTTTGTGCAACTATAAACCTCAGTGGTAAGGACCGAGAGTCTCAAGGGTTGCAGTGATGAACCGAAAGTAGATGGAGAATATAAGGAAGGTGGTTTAAAGAACCGAAGGTACCTTCTGCTATATAGGTGGGACAAAGCAGAAACACTCTTAACTCATATGAGAAGAGTAAGGTAGATCTAGACAGAGTTAATTTTAATAGCCTGATTGGGAAGAAACGATAGGTAGAGATCGATTCATTAAGGCTTTGCTCTTAGTCAAAGAGGCTTTGGTCAACATGCAGCAACATGCTTCTAGGGACCCTTAACTAGTTCTTATGGAAATGATTGTACCTGCCTTAGCTCCAAATTCTGTTGGATTGGTTCACTTATGATCTAATAAAAAGAAAGAGCAAACAAACACACCACACAAACAAAACAAACAAACAAAAAAAATGTTTGAGATTTGAAGTTTTCTTAAAAATAATAAAAACTGAAAGAGAAAATATTTTTGGAGTTTTGAAGTTTTCTGAAAAATAATAAAAAACAGAAAGAGAAAATATTTTTCGAGTTTTGAAGTTTTCTGAAAAATAAAATAAAAACAGAAAGAGAAAATATTTTTGGAGTTTTGAAGTTTTCTGAAAAATAAAATAAAAACAGAAAGTAGTTAAAAGAATAGAGATTATAGAAAACACAGAATATACAACTGAAACCTTATCTTTATTGAATGAAGCGAAATAGACCAAGCGATTGGTTCATTTCGGTTCCTTAAAATTCCAGAGCCGAAATAGACCGAGCGTTCGGTTCATTTCGGTTCCCGAAAATTATGGAGCCGAAATAGACCGAGCATTCGGTTCATTTCGGTTCCTTAAAATCCCAGAGCCGAAATAGACCGAGCGTTCGGTTCATTTCGGTTACCGAAAATTATGGAGCCGAAATAGACCGAGCGGTCGCTCCATTTCGCCTGTCTAATTTTTAGTGTAAGATTTGAGGATTCGGTACCGACTCTGCTTCCATCATTCCCAGGCCTTGTAAAATTTTATTGAATCTTGCTTCAGGTAAGGCCTTAGTGAATATATCAACCAGTTGATCAGAGGATCGAACAAAATGCACTTCCACGTTCCCATCTTCTACATGATTCTTGATGAAATGATATCTAAGTGCAATGTGCTTAGTCTTTGAGTGTTGCACTGGATTGTGACAAATCCTTATTGCACTTTCTGAGTCACAATAGAGAGGAATCTTCTTCATATTTCGCCCGTAATCTCTCAGTTGACTTTGAATCCATATGACTTGAGAAGTACAAGATGCAGCAACTATATAGTCAGCTTCAGCTGTTGAAAGTGACACGCAGGTTTGCTTTTTGGACTGCCAGCTAACAAGTTTTCCATCAAGAAATTGGCATCCACCTGTAGTTCTCTTTCGGTCTAGACCACATCCTCCAAGATCAGCATCAGAAAAAGCTTGAATGAAGAATCCAGATCTTGCAGGATACTAGAGACCGAGAGATGAGGTTCGCTTCAGGTAACAAAATATATTCTTCACTGCCACCATGTGAGGTTCTCTTGGATTAGCTTGAAACCTGGCACAATAACAAACAGAAAACATAAAGTCCGGTCTACTAGCTGTTAGATACATAAGGGACCCTATCATTTGACGATATAGTGTTATGTCAACAACAAGTTCTTCCAGAGATGGTGTTAACTTAGTGCCAAATGCCATAGGAACCTTCACTTTAGAGTCGCCTGTCATGCCAAATTTTGTTAGTAAGGTCTTTGTATACGCCTCCTGGTTGATAAAGATACCTTCTGGTCTCTGTCTATTATTCAAACCAAGGAAAAAATTAATCGGACCCATTACGCTCATTTCAAATTTAGTCTCCATCAACTTCCTGAATTCAGCTGTTAAGCTAGGATTGGTAGAGCCGAAGATGATGTCATCGACATAGATTTGAACTATCATTAGATGTTCGCCTTCTTTCTTTAGAAAGAAGGTTGGGTCAACCGAACCTTGCTTAAATTTCGACATTTTCAGAAAACGAGTTAAAGTTTCATACCAGGCCCTTGGTGCTTGCTTCAATCCATAGACTGCTTTATCCAGCACATAGCAATGATCAGGAAATTTCTCGTTCACAAACCCAGGCGGTTGCTCAACGTAAACTGTTTCTTCTAATTCTCCATTCAAGAAAGCGCATTTGACATCCATCTGGAAAACTTCAAAGTTTTTGTGAGCAGCATATGCAAGGAAGATTCTTATTGATTCCAACCTAGCTACTGGAGCAAAGGTTTCCTCATAATCCATCCCTTCCTCTTGACAATAACCTTTAACCACCAACCGAGCCTTGTTGCGAATGACATTACCCTCTTTATCCAATTTATTTCTGAAGACCCATTTTAAGCCAATCACCGAAGCATCCTTTAGTGTAGGAATCAGCCTCCAAACTCGGTTGCGTTCAAACTGATGGAGCTCATCTTGCATTGCTTGAACCCAATCAGAATGATCAAGTGTAGCATTAATTGTTTTTGGCTCAACCTTGGAGATGAATGAATTAAACATACAAAATTCAACTTTAGAGAATAATGCAGTTTGTTTCGCTTTCAACTGTGAACGAGTGAGCACTTTTTCAGATGATCCTCCAATAATTTGAGCTTTGGGATGGTCCTTGGTCCATTTGACTAATGGAGGATAATTTGGGTCATATGCAGGATCCAATTCAGCATCCACCTCCTCTTCCAATTCGGATTGATCACCCTCGCCTTCGTCAGTTGTATTCTCTTTCTCCCCCTCGACTGGCGAAGTGAAACCTGTCGCAGTATCAGAATTTGCATCCTCTGTTGGAGATGGATACTCCCCCTCGATTGAACTACTATTGAGTGGGTTTGTGGCAGAGTTGTCCCCTACACCTGGACCTATAAGAATCGGGGATGAAATTGGATTCTCCCCCTCGAAAGATACTCCAGTTGTCTTTGGTGCTGATGAACTCTCCCCCTTGAATATTGGGCCGTTAATTGGAGAGTCAGTTGAGGATTGACCATCTGTAGTTTTAAGAGGTTCACTTTCCATTTCTTTGGCAGCTTCATCTATGATCTTTTTGAGATTATCAATTTTGTTATCTGCTGCTTTCGCCTCTGAGTGTGCCGCTTTCTCTGGTTCATCGAATAAGCGAATGTACTCTTCAAACAAGTTGGAGATAGGAACCGAGACCTGTCCAGATTCCGGAAATATTTCAGCTAAGTCACCTTCACTCCTTTGCACTTTCTTCATGTAATTATCGTCAAAGGTGACGTAATAGGTTTCTTCAATACGTTTGGAGCGTTTGTTTAACACTCTGTAAGCTTTTGAAGAGAGTGAATAACCAAGAAAAATTCCTTCATCTGCTTTGACGTCAAACTTGTTTCGGTTCTCCTTTGAATAAAAGATGAAGCACCTTGAACCGAACACATGGAAAATTTTGACGTTGGGCTTCCGATTGTTTATGATCTCGTATGGAGTGATCGAGAATCTCTTGTTGAGCAAAGATCGGTTCTGAGTGTAGCATGTGGCTGCTACTGCATCATCCCAGAAGTATAACAGAAGAGAAGCGAAACTAAGCATGGTTCTGGCTGCTTCACACAAAGATCGGTTTCGTCTTTCAACAATCCCATTTTGTTGTGGTGTATAAGGAGCTGAAAAATTGTGAGTGATCCCCTTGTCAGCCAGAAAGTCTTCAAAATCGTTATTCTTGAATTCCAGACCGTTGTCACTTCTGATATTCCTCACCGTTTTCCTCAGCTGTACTTCTGATTGCTTGATAAATGTCTTCAACTTGGGAGTTGCATCTGATTTCTGTTTAAGAAAGAAAACCCAGGTGAAGCGCGAAAAATCGTCTACTATAACAAGGATGTACTTACTACCACTGATGCTCTCGATAGCCAAAGGTCCACATAGGTCAATATGCAGAAGTTCAAGAGCTTCAACAATCTTCGTATTGATTCATGTAGGGTGGCTCTTTCTGCTTTGTTTGCCCATCTCACACGCTGCACACAGATGTTCTTTGTCAAACTTGAGAAGAGGGAGGCCTCGAACGTGATCACCAAGCACCAACTTATTAATGTCTTTGAAGTTCAGGTGCGATAGTCGTCGATGCCGCAACCAGCTTTCGTCAGTGTTTGCCTTTGACAGCAAACATATTGTTGGTTTTCCTCGTATTGGGTTGAGATTTAAAGGGTACATCTCTCCCTTGTGTTCAGATTTCATAAGAACCTTCTAAGATTGTTTCTCAATTATCTCAGATCCCTCATCATCAAATGAAACCTTCAAACCTGTGCCCACAACTAATTGTGACACACTAATGAGGTTATGTTGCAATCCTTCCACGTACGCCACTTTTTGAATCGAGAAATCTCCATTTGTTATCATACCGTATCCCTTGATTGTTCCATAGGAGTTATTTCCATAATTTACACACCCACCATCATTCAGGGACCGAAACTCTCTTAGCTCTTCCTTCCTTCCTGTCATGTGAAGTGAGCAGCCACTGTCTATATACCATTCACCATCGAACTGCTCGTCACTGATTACCTGCAAATTCAAGCAGATTTAGGAACCCAAAGTTTCTTGGGTCCTGGTGAGTCTTTCACAGAGAAAGGAATTACAGAAGAAATATCAACCAAATATGTTTTTTTGACTAGAGTGGTTTGATCTTTTCTTTTAATGGTATACACCTTGATTTTAGTTTTATCTTGTTTGATTTTTGGTGCATTACTTGGTGTGTTGTTAGATGGTTTAGGATTTTTCTTTTGACTCCTAGGGTTAGCTGATAATTTCTTATTATGGAACTTAGAATCTGATGCTAGCTTTCCCTTTCCTTTGATGTCCTTCACAGGATTTGTTTTGCATTGGGACTTGGAAGGATCGAAACTAGACTTAGGACCGAAACTGGACTTAGGACTGAAACGTGACTTTCGGTTCTGAGTGACGGTGTTGGGACCGAAAGCGTACTTTCGGTTGTTAACCGTAACGTTCGGACCGAATCTTATGTTTTGATTATGTGAGCCTGTGTGGGGACCGAAACTTGACTTTCGGTTCTGAGAGCCCTCTTGGGGACCAAAACTGGACTTTCGGTTCTGAGTTTTGGAATAATAGGAACTTGGGCTGAAGTTTTCTTTTCCATTCAGTTTTTCCTTTCCTTTATCCGTTGATTCTTTCTTATGAGGAACGTAGTTGGGATTTTGAGATTCCCAATGACGTTTTCGTTCATTCAGATTCTTTGCGTATCTTTGATTTCTCAGGCGTTTTTGTTCAGCTAAGTCTTTGTGAGATTTGTGGATATTGAATCTGGCCTTTAGCTTCTTCTTTTGACTTTCGGTTGTATTGGCTGGAACAGTTGTTTCTGTCATTGGTTCTTTAGGAATTTCTTTAGTTCCACTCGTGCTTGGTTTGTCAAAACTTGAGGGTTTGTTGATGGGTTCAACAACATATCTTCCTTTAACCCTCCATGACGTTTGCTCAGATAAGCCTACGGTTTCGTCTACGTTGTCAATAGGGGCAGACCAGAAATAATCGTAACATCCTTCTGCATTGTCTTTGTCAACCAAGATCTTTAATTCTGCCGTTTGTTTAGCAGTGACTCCTGTAACTGCATATACCTGATTCGGCACAGTTTGAACCTTTTGATAGACCATAGCTTTTTCCTTCAGTTTCTGTGGCTTTTCTTTAGACAAGCGAGCGAATTCAACCGAATTTTCTGAAATAAGGGGTTTCTCATTCTCGGTTTCTTTCTTCATGAACTCAGAGCAATCAACTTCGTCTTCAACTGAGATCTCGCTCATCTCACTTTCCTCATCAAACTCAGACGTATTTTCTAAGTTCATTTTATTTTCTGATATCAATTTTACGTTTGACGAGTTAAATAATTTAATAGTTTTGGACTTTATTTTTAACCTATCATTTTCATCTAAAAGATCTTTGAGCATACATTTATGTTCCTTAGAGTCAATGAAGGTTTCTATTTTGTCTAGTCCGATTTTGTAATGAATTGACGTTTCTTCTGAGGACACTTCTGATTCACATTCTGCTATGACCTCATCATCCTTAAATTCAACGAAAGGGTAACATCATTTTATGAATCTTCTTTCCTATCTCACAATTTAAATGCAATTGATCAATATTAAAGTATAAACGCTTAGCAATTAAACAAAAAACATTCCTTTATTTTAAAAACTTTAAATTGTCTCTTTGTAAATAAATACTTTCGTCCCTAGCTCTATTCAATTCTCCCTCCTTCAGCTCAATCCACATCCTCCTCTCCTCACTTTTTGAAGACACCCTGCTGAGTTGGTCAGTTAGGTTAGAATTCGCTAAGCGAGTTTGCACGAGACTACCACTTAAGTTAGAAAATTTAAATTTTAATTCATTTAATTCTTCTTAAAATCTGTTATTGGAACTTTAAGTGATTCAAGGATGGATTGTACCTTTTTGATCAACCGATCGCAGTCGTTGATCTTCTCACTCACAGGCTTGGCTGCAAAACACTTGTCCTCAGTCAAGTTCGGTTCCTCACTTGCACTTTTGGTTGATGAACCAGCTGTGACAATTAAACACCTTCCAGCCGAACCTACTTCCTTTGTCACATAAGCCTTTCCATGAGTGGGCTTTCTCACCTCTTCATCTTCAGAATCGGTTGACCATACTTCAACGCCACCGAACTCATCTTCACCTGCATTCTCCTGCACAATCAGGGCATTCATAGAGCTGTTAGTTGCCTTCTTTTTCTTGATCTCTTCCAACTTGCGCATGTAGTACGCCTCATCATCTTCACCGTCTCTTTTCTCAGCCATTTTTCTTAGCATACAATCTTTGGCAAAGTGGTTTTTGCCGTGACAGTAATTGCAGTCGTACCCAGAGTCTCCTGCAAGCTTGCTCTCCTTCTTATCTTCATCCTTTTGAGAGGTGATTTTCGCTTCCCTGCCAGTTTCGGTTCTTGTTGACAGGAAATTTTCTTCGTGCAAACTTGTTTGGATTGGTGACCATCATAGCGTATTCTTCGCTTGTAAGATCACACTCAGACATATCAGACTCTTCTTCTTCTTCTGCAATGCTTTTTCCTTTTGAGACAAGAGCCGGCGATCCCACACCAGAAACCACTTTCGCTTCTTTGGTTACTACACTTTCATGGGACTTAAGTATTCCCACAAGTTTCGCTAGTGAGTAAAACTTAAACTGTTCGTGTGCTTTCACGGTTGAAACCACAGCCATCCATTCCGGTCTCAATCCATTCATGAAAGTCACTTTCTCCTCGATAAACTTTCTTTCTATTCCATGCTTGATCATCTTACTTAGAAGATGATTGAACCGATTGAAAGTTTGTATGAGTTTCTCCTCTGGTTTCTGTTCGAAAACTCCAAACTCTGACAGCAACAAGGTTTGAATGGAGTGTTCCAGATCTTCATCAGTTGAATAAAGTTCTTTCAACCTATCCCAGATTTCTTTGGCCGTCGTGCATGAACCAACCAACCGAAAGGTGTCAGATTGCAAGGCGAATCTGATCATTTTCATGGCCTTCACATTACATAGCAATTTGTCTTTCTCGTCCTGTGGCATCTTATATAAATCCGCCACGAGCTTGTTATATTCCTTTTGAGACTTAACTATTGTGTTCGTTCCTGACTGAACAAACGGCCCAAGCATGATAGCTTCCCAGATGAGATAACCATTGTCTTCAGATCCAACCACGTAGTCTTCAAAGTGATGCGCCCATACTTCATAGTCTTGAGTGTAGAGAATGGGTATTCTGGTTGTAGATCCAATGCTGTTTGAGATGTTGATGGGATTTGTTTGCGAATCTTCGTGAGACATGGTGAGCTGCTAGAATCAAACCTGTAAACTTGAGATTAGGGTTTTATCAGAAACAGAGTTACCGTCGATATGAAGAAGACGACTTCTATTTGTACGATAAAAGCGGAAACCCTAAGAAATTCTGAATACAGAAGGAATGTGTATTGATCACACAGTCTCCTGCTCTGATACCAATTGTTAGAACAATGTTCTATTAGGATCGTTAGATTCTATGCAAGCAAATAATTATGAACGTAACTAAGAACACAAGTATGGCTTTGAATATGTCGTATGATTAATGCTTCAACACCTCAGAAGAGCTCGATTAAGAACTTCGACTGTAGAGATGTTTAGGGTTACAAAACAATAAACGTTATGATCAACTACGTATTATGCATACATGCATGCATATTTATAGTATAACCCTACTAGATAATCATGGATGGACAGGCCCAATCCGGATACAAAACATAAAGCCCAAGACGCAACACAATTAAACTCTACAGTATTTGTACCCCTTTTTGTATAAAAACCTTTTGTAATGTAAATGAACATAAACTATACCTATTATAATTTATCAAAATGTGTGTAATGTATATGCAACCTAACTATACCTATTATAGTTTAGTATGTTTGTTTGTGGTGTATAAGAACCCTTTTCTATGTAAGTCGAATGTATAGCAAAATATAACTATGTTTATCATGCTTTGTTTTGTACTATTGGTAATGATGGAGGATTCTTACAATTCAGTGAGTATTTTCTGTTATATAATTACACCACAATAAGAAACACATGTAAAATATGAAATCCTCAAAGATTAACACTTTGCTCAACAAGTTACAAAGTGTGTTGAAATTTATAAGCTGTTATCTAGATTTTGACCTTTCTACACTGTTTTAGAAAACTCATATAAAAATCATACGAAGTCAAAAACTGAATCCGTAAATTCAGCGAGTCCGTAAAATGTGTCTAGTTTATTCATAATTTTTATAATGATTTTTAGAAGTCTTTAACTTGTGTCAAAATGTTCATATTCACAGACTGGTCCGAATTCGTTTCTGAAATGATAGGCAGTTTTGTAAAAATCACCATAAATCGTAGAAATATCGTATGGAAATGTGAAAGTAGTCATTTTAAAGGTATGAACCTGAATTACTTGCATGTTAAACAGTTTTGAAAGATATTAAGTTTAAGATAGTCAAAACAGTCCGTGAATAAGACTCAACTTTTCTGATGAAAGCTGTTGTTTGAGTTTAGTTAAGTTTTTGGTGTTTTAACTTGTATTCCCCCCCCCCTAAAACTTGAAGAAAACATGAAAATGTAGGGGTATGAACTCACCTTGAGTGATTTCAGTATGTGGATGATGAAGAAAAGAAGTGTTCAGCTCAAGAACACTTAGAAGATTGCTTGAAGATTCGAAGTTCTAACACAAAGATGATAAAGTTTGTGTAAGAAACCTATGATTTAAGTAGAAATGAGTGAAATAATCATATGGAGGATGATAATACTTACCAAAAGTAGAAGAAAAGCTTGGAGAATAACCTTGAATCTCGAAATTTAGAGAGAGAAAGTGAGAGAGAATGAAGTTTGTTCTTTAGTGGAAAATAAGAGAAAATAGATGAGAGAGGAGAGTTTTCCAGCTCTTGACCAAGTGTGTGGCTGAAAAATGGTGGGAAAAGTACTATGGAATGACTAGGTATGGTGGAAGGACAAGGGTGGTTCATGGAGTGGGCATGGGGTGGTTGCTTGTGTCATACACTAAAGCAAAGTCAACACTCCACCTCTAAGCCATACCCATTAGCTTTTTATTCCTAAGTAAGGGGTTTCTCAAAAATATAATTAATTATGAATATTTAGGGTTTATTATGTTAAAATACGAGTTTGGGTGAAAATCCCGTGTTGAAATATCGAAATACGGGCTCAAAACGCTAAAAATATTGAAAACCGGGCAAAAACTGCCAATTTCCGAAATTCAGGGCCGGAGGTTCGGTCCTAGCCCTTAGAACCGAAGGTAGAAGAGGAACTGAGAGTAGGGTTCGGTTGCATGGGAACCGAGAAGTCTCGCAGGCGGCTCATCAGAAGGGACCGAAGGTCAAGATTTCGGACCGAAGGTGGGAATGGAAGAGCCGAAGGTCAGGTCTCGGTTCGGATTGTTCAGGGAACCGAAATAGACCGAACCCTCGGTCCATTTCAGGTCTCGGTTCGGATTGTTCGGATTGTTCAGGGAATGGAAGAGCTGAGGGGGGTTTCGGTTCTGATGCAAGGTTTCGGCTCAGGAGGTTCGGTTCTCAGGAGGTTCGGTTCTAAGAAGGTTCGGTTCCTAAGAAGGTTCGGTTCCTAAGAAGATTCGGCTCCTTAAGGCTGTTTTTCGCGTAGACTTCCGTTTTCGAGCTGTTTTCGACTAAATCGAGGGTCGGGATGCCCCGAGTGATTATAAGCAGTTGAGAGAGATTTTAAGAGAGATTTGGGAGAGATTTGACATACTTGGAGAGATTTCTCATACAGAGAGAGATTTGGGAGAGATTTCACATACTTGGAGAGATTTCTCATTCAGAGAGAGATTTGGGAGAAATTTGACATACTTGGAGAGATTTCTCATACAGAGAGAGATTTGGGAGAGATTTCATATACTTGGAGAGATTTCTCATTTAGAGAGAGATTTGGGAGAGATTTCACACACGTGGAGAGATTTGGGAGAGATTTCACATACTTGGAGAGATTTCTCCTACTTAGAGAGTTTTGGGAGAGTTAGAGTGAAAGCGGTTGAGAGAGACTACGTTTGTGACCTTTTTGAGTGTTTGGCTTCGCAAGGCAAGGTTCTTACACTATGTTAAGCCTTGTCATGGATGTTATACGCTCTCGAGGGGTATGGAATAATGTTTTATCGAGTAGATTCATTACTTACCCTGATTAGGGTTTAGAATTTCCGAACACGTGAAAACTCTAAGTGATACTTTATATTAAGATTGCGAGTAGTACAATAAGAATCATAATGGAAACCCTAATATACAGGGGTTAGATGAGTTGACCGGTTTGACTTGTTGACTTTGGTTGACTTTGACTTGACCAAAAATTGACGGTTGTCACACCAGGTCAATCCAGAACTCAACCTGTCTCTCCGGAGGTATCCCAGGAAAATCCTCTAGGAATACGTCCGGATACTCTCGTACCACTGGTACATCATCGACTGTCGTCTTACCCTTATTCCGGGTATCCATGACGTAAGCAACATATCCTGTGCATCCCTGCTGAAAGTAATGTCTCGCTTTCGCTGCTGATAAGAGAGTCGGTCTGCCCTGTGGCCTCTCACCCTGAATCACTAGCTCTCCCCCACTAAGAGTGCGAACCCTCACTAGGTGTTGCTCACAATTTATCACGGCCCCATTGGGGATCAACCAATCCATACCTACTATAACCTTATTCCATCGCGAGGGAATAGGAACCTAGTCCACTGAAAACCGCTCATCAAATAACCGAAGTGCACACCCTCTATGAACTCTCGCGACCCTGACGGTCCTATCATCTGCTATCTCAACGTCAAGTGGCAATCCAACTCCCCCAAAGCTTTACTAAATCGCTTGCTAAGTGCTAGCGATACAAACGATTGGCTAGCCCCCGAATCAAACAATACCATGGCTGAAATGCCGTTCACTAGGAATGGCCCTATAAACAACACATAAACATGAGTAATAATCAAGAGTAATAGAGAGAAAATAGAGAAAATACGTACCAGCAACCACATCAGGAGTCACTCGCGCCTCCTCTACTGTCAACTAGAAAGCTCTACTCTTCGCCACTGGCGCCTCGGCACGACCCTGCCGGCCGTCTTTAATCCTCAGTGTGGTAGGAGTGGGTATCACCACCTGTCCTGCCGGTGCTAAACTCGGACACTGGGACTTCTTGTGTCCCCTCTGATTGCAATGGAAGCAAATTAGATCTGATGTTGTGGTGGTAGTGGTAGTAGTGTACAATCCCTACTCATATGCCCAGTCCGACCGCACTTGAAGCAGCCGGAACTCCCCGCCTTGCACACCCCATCGTGCAACCTGCCACACTTGCCACACCGACTGTGGCTCTGCTGTCCCCTAGACCTGTGATCAGACATGTTGGGCTTTTTTCCCGAACCTGCTGCGCCAGACGTCACCGCTGGCTTTCTCTTCCTCTCCATCTCTAGATCAGTCTCCCTCTCACGAGCCCTCGCAATCATGTCCTCCAGCGTCTTGCAGGTGGAGCGGCTCTCAAACTGGCGGATATCGCTCCGCAACATCTCATGATATCGGGCCTTCTTCATCTCCTCGTCCGCCATATACTGCGGAACGAGGAGGGCCCTCTCCCTAAACTTGGCGGTAATTTCTGCCACAGTCTTTGTCGTCTGCTGGAGGTCCTGAAACTCCCTAGCAAGCTGCTGCACCTCAATAACAGGTGCGAACTCGGCTCTGAACTTGGTCGTGAAATCACTCCAGGTCATAGCATCCAACACATAGTCATCTCCAATAGCTCTCCCGACCTCCTCCCTCCAATCTCGTGCCCTGTCCTTCAGAAGACATGATTCTAATCTGACCTTGTCCCCCTCGGGACATCTGCTAGTGCAGAACACGTTGGCGACATCCGCCAACCATCTGGTACTCGCAATGGGGTCCCGAGCCCCATGGTAGTTAGGAGCTCCACAAGATCTGAACTCCCTGGACGTCAATGTGCGCGATCCCATCATGGCCGCTATCTCAGCACGGAACGCGCCCAACTTCTCATCCAGAAGCTCTAGGATACCCTCCTTGACTGATCCAAAAATCACAGGAGTCTGGTCTAGTATGCTGTGAGTGAACTTCCCAGGAGATGAACTCCCTGGTCTGCTCATCTAACTGTCCGGCTCCAGAGCCTGAGCCCGATCCCTCTCCTGCACCTGAACTACCAACTGCTGGTCTAGGACGTAAAACCACCATTCTGAAAACACATCATAACGAACGTCAGAATACTAATATAACTGGAGGGATCACACATACTACAAGTTCCCTGGTCTTATCTTAGCCTTCCTTGATTCGAGTATGGATCCTATGCTTTCAGTAGTACGGGCCCATACTACCTTCCACATCTATCTGTACTTTCCTCAAGAACTGCCTCGACTCCACCAACTTCCTTCTACTGCTACTGCTCTCTGCTACTCTCATCCTAGGCTTTCCCTAGGGTAATCACCAACCCACTCTCCGCCATCAGCTGCATAAGAAGTCCTTGCTTTCTTCCCCTAACTAGCTAGCGAATACTATTACATATTAATCAGACTATATAATTCTTTGAATGAGAGATCCTACCCTACAACGGTTGGACTCAAACAAGAGCTGCGCAATAGAGCTAGACCTAACCTTCTGAAATTATTTAAACCTTGCAATATGCAACGTAACATATTCGTTTACTACTTAGTAAAAGATAACTAAGACTCCTAAAAGCACGAAGCAAGCAGCATTCGAGCATCGAGTACACATAATCAAGCATCTACTACTCTGGCTATAATACTGACTAATCTGTACTAGCATGCAGTTATCATAAAGCTGAACACATATAACAGGCACATAAGGCATCCTTCCTAGATCCTTAGTCCTAATCTAGCATGTTGTTCTAATAAAGCTGATAATCATAACATAACATAATCTTGTATGGATAATTTGGGAGTACTTACTTGAGCTCGGCTGATTGCATGCACCACACCCTTTTCTCCTTTCAAAGTTCTTTTCTATTTTCAAAATCCTTTTTGCAAAATTGATTTTCTTTTTGAAAATTTCTATACCAATTCCTTAGTTTGAGTTCAGACACACTCGAAAGTGTGCCCCAATCCCTCAAACCAAGGCTCTGATACCAACTTGAAAAATCCCAAAATATAGTCCAAAAATTTCGTTTTCAAATCATTATTAAAATCATAAACCTTCCAAAATCATAAGTAAAAACATAAATCATGTATCATAAAACATTATAGTATCTGTCTCAATATAAAATATCATATCAAATCATCAGAGTGAACTCCCAGGCTGTGACTGTGGTGTGTGCCATACGATCAACCCGAGCCCTTCCCTTTGCTAGTGGAAGTACCTGAAACCAAAACTGAAAACTGTAAGCACAAAGCTTAGTGAGCTCCCCCAAACTACCTCATACCATACAATAACACATATAACATATACTGGGCCTTGCCCACTACATCGGGCCCCGCCTGGCATCGGACCGAAGTCCGACATAAGTTGGGCCCCGCCCGACATCGGACCGAAGTCTGGAATAACTTGGACCCCGTCCACTGCATCGGGCCCCGCCTGGCAACGGACCGAAGTCCGGAATGAACTGCATGTAACATAATCATATAACATAATCACACATATACTGTATTGGGCTTGCCCGGCATCCCCCAAACTACATCGGACTGAAGTTCGGAACTATTACCATCTAAACGGGCCGGCATTGTGGTCGTAGACCAGTTCCTACTGGATGGAAACTCACCTGGTATGGCTGACTGCTGAAAAACTGGGCGAGGGATCCCTATCTGCTGCTCCGGCGACTCTCCGGCTATAATTCCATAACAACACTTAATCAAAAACTGATAATCCCTCTTAGGGTAAAATGACCATTTTACCCTCCTGGTCAAAGTCAACGCCAAGGTCAAAGTCAACTCTTAGTCAACCCAACTCGCCGAGACCCTCTACCGACTCGTCGAGTTCAAACGATCATAACATCGGGACATCTCGATTCTACTCGTCGAGTCTCACCTTAGGCTCGTCGAGTTCTTTTGTTTCCGAGTCTTACTCATGTCCAACTCGCTGAGTCATCTCCTTTACTCAGTGGTTTCACTCATAATCATGAAGGGTTTGGGGACATCGATCCGACTCGTCGAGTCCCAAGAACAAATCGGCGAGTCCATTGCATGCTCAGACTATACAGTTGTTCCTAGGTGATTCCACTGCCTCTAATTCATAGATCTGGACTCCTTAGGCTAGAATAACATGTAAAGTTGCTAACTTTACGTGCATGCATGATGCTATGAAGCTAAATCAACCAAAACAAGCTAGAAATGAGAGTCTAGGTCATATAATGGGATCTTGGCTGAATAAAGGTGGTACCTTTGAGCTTCTGGAGCTCAAGAGTGTGTAGATCTAAAGTCATTATTGTCCCAAAAGCTCTCTACCCGAAATTATCTTATAAAGGACCCAAAAGTGGCAACAAAAAAGCTTTCAAGAAGATCTAAGTGAAAATAATCCAAGGTATAAACTTTATACCTTCAAGAGCTCTGAAATGCAACTAAAACTCTGGTTCTCCTTCCTCTTCTTGAATCACCAATAGATATCTTTCTTGTCCTAACTTCAAATCACACAAAAAATGGAAAGAAAGGCTTTAATACACTCAATGGTTGCTAGGGTTTCAAGAATGGACTGTGGAGGTGACGGAGGCTGGGGTGAAGACTCATAATGATGCTTAAATAGGGTGCAAACCCTAAGGATTAGGGTTTCCTCCTGATGGACCTACTCGCCGAGTCCATTTCCTACTCGACGAGTTGTCCACTTAAACCCTGCGGTCCAGCTCGCACCTACTCAACGAGTTAGGGCTACCAACTCGTCGAGTAGTTCTTATAAAATGAACATTTAGAGAATTACTTTCGTACTAGGAATGGGGCGTTACACAAAAACTTTAACAACAATAATCTTCTTTGAACTCCAATATTGGTACTGAGGATTCATATGCTAGAGATTAAACAAGAAATGTATCTGATCAACTTCATAGTCCGAAGGAGGAACATTCACAATCTTCTCAAAGCTACGAAACTGAAATGCCTTCGGAGTCATTGGAAAGTCAAGCTCAGAATCTAAAGTATTTTGCAGCTCAAACAAAGTAACTGGCTCCAACCATTATACATTCGGATTGTCTATTGCCTCATTTTGAATCCTTTCCATAGATCAAGCAGGGAATGAAATATTTTTAGTTTTCAGAGTGAATTGGGCTGCACGAGCTTTCCTTTCCCGAGCTTCGGCTTCCTTGGGAATTCACAAATTCTATCCAATCTTCGCGTCACTGTAGTGGTGTTCATTATGATGGCATGTGCGGAATTAGAAAAGATCTAGTGAGTCATCATGTAATCTCAAGAACACAAGGATTAAATAAATTTGTGTGGGCTTATATTAGATCTAGAAAGGATATACAAATGGGTTTGTACAAATTTCGCTCTCTAGTCTAACACTCCAAAATGATCATCATAAATATGAGTGTCACTCACTTCCTATTTATAGGAAAGATAACTCATTTACACATCAATAAGGGTAAAGCACAAATACATCCAAGCGTGACTTTGCACCCTAACATTCTCCCTTCAAAGTTAGGATTGGATTCCCGGCTTCAATATCCAACGAGCTCGAGCGATCAAAACCAAACTCCCCCTCGAAGTAACAGCGGTCTTCAAAATCCGCAATGAATACCCGAAAAACCCGCTTCGAATACCCATCATTCTCCCACTTTTTATAATAAAAAAATGATTATAAAACCCATTAAAGGTGAGAAGCATCCGAGGAATGAATGATACAATACTCCCCCTTGATGTGTGCCAAAAATAAAACACCCGAAAAACTTGCACGGAAAAACAATCACGAAAAAGCCTCAAAAAAAATTCCAATTTGTGAAAATTTTTGACTTTTTGGGTAAAAGTTGCAAGATTTTCCAAAATTTGGGTACAAACCGTTAATAAGAGAATTCTGTAGGGACCCGTTGCGCCAAAAACAGCCAAATATGTGAAATTCTCCCCCATTTGCGAAACTGGGTAGAAAATGTTAATTCGCACAAACTGTAGGGACCAGAAATGAACATTCTTCAATTTCTCAGAAAAGTAGCCCAATTTCGAAGTTGGGTATTTGCTGCCAACTTTTCGAAACTTCAGGGACTCATTTCGAAACTGATGTATTCTTCACTTCCAAACTTTGGAGAATCAGTCCAACTTTCGAATAGGGGTATAAACTGTCAAACTTTCAAAAGTTGCAGGGATCAATTCAAAAAATTTTATTTTCTTCTTCAATTCGGTACCCAGGTAACGAAGATTTCCAGTCACCCAGTCCCGAGTCGATACCAAGAGAAAAAAACTTTTCTTAGTCGATATCCGGTAGAAACCTTCGAAACTATCACCACTTCCCAATTCGATATCAAATTTTCGAAAGTAAACCAAATTCATCAAAACCAAACTTTCGAAACCAACATCAATTCTTCGAAATCAGGCTCACAACAATCGACATCAACAAGTCTTCACTCTGATACTTTGTAGAACATCAAAAACCAAATCTTACGTTCTTTATCCCCCAAATATCCCAGTCTATTCCAAATCAATAACCCACATCGACATCAACAAGTCGATATTATCTCAAGCCTTTCGTTATCAGTTACACAACCTCAAATCGATTAACCAAAAACAAAGTATCAGGTCTTCGTTATTAATCATTCGTTACAGCTCGATGCTTTTGACAGTCTTCGCTTTTTGATTCAGTTACACGATATCAACCTAAAATCGAATTCGTTATCAAACATATAGCCTTCCTAAATTTCAAAACAATCGAACACAGTGAGGATAATAGATACCCAAACCATCGACTATTGACCATTCGATTCCAATCCTTCATTCAATTTTCATTCATCAACACAAATACCCTGCTGTCAATGCCACCGTCGATCTCAATATCAGTATTTGCCATCGACATCGACTTCAAATCGATTTCATCACTTCGTTACTATTCGAAAAATAGACCCATCATATCAGACTCAATGTCAGTTTGGATTTCAAACTTAGTTCACCGTTGAAATCCTAATTCGTTATCAACCCATTCGATTCCAAAATTGAACTTCATCTCCCATTCACAATCGAATAACATCGATATCCTTTGATAACACAAACTCGTTATTGACTTTTGATGTCAATTCCTTCTTCAGTATTAGAAATCAATTTTGACTTTATTAGTTTGACTTTTCTTTCACCCATCGAAACTGATGCATATTCTTTGATTTTCCGATCCATTTCGATTTCACCATTCCAACTAACTTCGACTCCTTTTGATTCCATTACTCCATCAGACATTTGACTCAAAATCGATTAACACACACTCAATTTTGTGAGTCTATTTAGAACATCAAACACATACGATTCAAACATAAGATTCGAACATTCAAAGTCAAACAAAATCAGTTAGACTTCAAACAACGATGCTTTTGAATTAGTCAACGAATAGAAATCAAATCCCATCGGTCTCAAAATTCTTTTGATTCATCAAGAAATCAAGAAATACGAGAACACAAGATAACGAGACTAAGAAAATGAAGAATGAACTGATATCAAGTTGGGCTCAGTGGATTGATAAATTGAAATGTCAAGATTTAGGGTCAAGATGAATAGTAATGGACATTTGAAAAAAAAATGTAGTATGAACAGTGAATATTTCGAAAAATTGGGTAAAAATATTGATTTTGAAATTAAAAAGAAATTGTGATAATATGATTTGATTTTGGATTGATTCAAACAAAAAATAATTGGATCAACAATGGGGTTGAAACTGATTAGTTCCAATGAGACAAATCGATGAAAAATGAAAAACGAAAAACACGAATCGAAATCATAGACGTTTTGCAATCCGTTTGAGAATTTGAATTACCTTTTTGATGAATCGAGTTCCATTTTCAACAAAAGAATCGAATTTAGAAGATCTTGGTTCTTTTGTTGGAATGAGAAAATCTCCAATTTGAACATTGTACCACCCACTATGCGTGATGTACAACTTGTTCTTCGTGTTATTCGTGTTCTTCAATGATCCAAGAACATCTTAAAAAGAACCACCAACACTTTTGGGTTTTGACTTCACATTCAATGTAACATTTGGAGATTGTTGCTTTCGAACCCAAATTTGCTTCACGAATTTCGGATTCACAACAACATTCGACGATTTTTGTGAATAAACCCGCTTGTTCTTCCTTTTAATCTTCTTCTTCTTTTTCTTTCTCATCTTTTTGTATCTTGATGACTTGATTTCATGAACAAACCCACTTTCCTCAACTTCAACATTGTGAAATTGAATCAAATCTTTTCGAGTTTGATACTTGTGAAATTCTTGGATCACCGACTTCCGATAAGGAATCATTCCTTCAAACGAATCACAAGAACACAAAATATCATCGGTTTGAACTCCAATTGAACAAAAAACTTTTTCATCATGAGAATCAACTTGAACTCCTTTTGCTTGAACATCAAGAACATCACATTGAACTCCATTGTCAAGAACTTCAACAAACTTAAGAGCATGAAGATCATTTGGGTTTTCAATTAGAGAAATGTATTTCTCATTAAACAAATCTATTTCTTCTCCATCCTTTTGATTTCTACTACGAACTAATATGAACAATGCAATTTTATTCAACCATACAATCTTAGAAAGTGGTTGAAAAAGCAAGCTTCCGTTATCATCCTTCAAATCTCCATAAGAAACCATATTTCCCCATGAAATCAATTTGCTTAACACCAACCCATAAAATTGATCTTCGTTTACTTTGTATTTGATATCTTCAACAATCACAATCCAAGAATCATACGGCAAACCCACCATGATCACAAGAACTTGAAAATTTCTAGAGAGAGAAAGTGATTTTGAATGGGTTTTCTAGAGAGAGAAAGTAAAAATCACTTGAATTCTAGTGAAGAAAATCGAATTATGAATGGAAACAATGATAAATTCGATTTCTAGAATCCAAAAACTCTCTAAAACACGAAGATCAAAACACAAGGAAGAATCACCAAATCAAGATTGCCACCATGGATCAATTCTTGATCAAATCAAGAATACCCGCTCTGATACCAATTGTAGTGGTGTTGATTATGATGGCATGTGCGGAATTAGAAAAAATCTAGTGAATCATCATGTAAACTCATGGACACAAGGAGTAAATAAATCTGTGTGAGCTCATATTAGATCTACAAAGGATATACAAATGGGTTTGTACAAATTTCTCTCTTTAGTCTAACATTCCAAAATGATCATCCTAAATATGAGTGTCACCCACTTCCTATTTATAAGAAAGACAACTCATTTACACATCAATAAGGGTAAACCACAAATACATCCAAGCGTGACTTTGCACCCTAACAGTCACGATACTAGCCTTTAAGCTTTGCCCCTTCATCCTCTTCATCATCATCATCATCATCATCATCATCATCATCAAGCTTTCCTTTTCCTTTCGATCCCGAAGCTTCATTAGCATTTAGATCATTGGGATTTGGATTCATTTCATGTTCGTCTAAGCCACCAACTGGTTTCTTGGGTTTGGAACCAGATGCCTTTTCCTTCGTTTCTCCCCTTGTTTCGGAAGAGTACCCGATGCCGAAACACCTTCTATCTGACTAAGCATAGAGAATACTGGTCGGAGTTTGTCGGCCAATTGCTGTCGAAGAGAGACAACGCTTTTGATGACAACTCTTTCGGACTTTAGCTCTTCAATCTCCTTGTTGGCATGAGAGAGGTGGGAAGAAACAACTTTTGCTTTTTCGGTTTTGATGGCGAGCTTATCCATTAAGGTGTTCTCAGTGGCAAGATCAGCTTGAAGCTTGTAAAGCCTGGAAGAAATAGATGTTCGCAGCTCAGCACTATCAGCCTGAATTTCAGTGCGAACCTTCGAGAGAGAAGCTTTCTCAGTTTGAAGAGTCGAGCCAAGACTCGTAATGACCTTATTCGCCGCTTCAATATTTTTGTCTGAGCACCGACGAAAGTCCACCATAAACTCAGTAATATCATTCACTGGTTTATTTACTTTTTCGGTCACTTCACGAACAGTCTTCTTAGAACTTTCCATAACTTTTGTAGATGCATCGAGAGTTGTGGCATGCTCCTTTGTGAAAGTCTCGATTAGGGCTTTGACAGACACGTAGGAGTATTCAAAATTTGAAAATGTTTTGAAATACTTAAGGAGAGTATCCAAGTTTTCATTGAGGGGTTTGAATTGCCCCTTCGTTATAGTTGCATCTTCGTCATCACTAGATGGTTAAACGTTGAATGGGCTGTAGTGGAAGTCTTGGAAATAATCGTGATCATCACCAAACACCGCATCAGGATCATCAGTTATTAGAGGTGAGATGGAAGATAAATCAGGACCAATAGTGACACCAGAAGCACCTGCCCCCGTATCAGATACGTTGACAGTTACTTGCGGTGTACTAGTGGTTGTCGTGAGAATATATGAAAAATGGATTTGGTTGAGGAACCGAGACTTGTGGCTGCGAAACTCCAACAGAGATGTTTGGACATGGAGCAATGATAATTGGAGTCGTTGTTTGAGTATGGGTGTGATTCGGTGCGGATGGAGGAGTAAAGCCCTGAAAGAAGTCTTCTATTAAAGGAAAAGAGGTGGGTATGGAAAATTTACCTCCAGATTGGTCTCAATAGCAGATGGTTGCGAGACCATCGTTTGCAAAGTCGCAGCTGTATCTTCAGGTTCGTGCTGGACTTGCTCAGTGCTCTGAACATCTAAAATTGTGTGAGAATCTGAATCCTCCTCAGCAACAGGAGTAGGAGACCTTGGCTTACGAGCGGCCTTTTTGACTTTCTTTTTCGGAGTAAGAGCTGACTCGGAGGGGCTAGCCTTTTCCTTTTGCTTACTTCTCTTTTAGACTTGTTCGCTTCCTTTAATCCATTTGCATCTCAGGTATTAGCGGACGAGGACCAGATGCAAGCTTCTTGCGATACTCGTTTATCAGCTCGTTTTCTGCTGGAACATAGTTTAGCATAGCCTCCAAAAAAGAGCCGACGAAGGTGAAGCTGGAGCGATCAAATAATATGATGTTTGAGGTGTGATTAGATAGGAATAACAGCAATAACCGAACCTGCTGTCACCGGAACATTGAGATGAGTGATAGCCCTCTAAACAACAATAGACCAAAATCGAGCTCAAGAAATTTCCGGATGCCTTGTAAAGGAAAGAGTACTTTGAACTAGTTGACTCCAAATAATAGACATGTAGTCAAGGTTAATGCCAGAGTACACTCCATAGATGATTGTTCCGAAAAGCTTACTAGCACTATCTGTGACACCAGTCAAATTTTGGTCAAAAAAAATTGATCAATAATCATAATTGGGATGCACCAAGTGGTAGAGTTTGTTACAAGGTTTCCAAAAACATAAAGAACACTGAAATCCGAGTTATAACGAAGAAGTTATGACCAATCGAAAACCCGCATCAAAACCGGTAAAACACTGTTCAGTGTAAAAAGTGAATTTTCGATAAAAGGCTTTTTAGCCTTAACAATCTAAATGAAACTTGTAGAATATGTTAAACCGAGAACGTTCATAAAAAGAACGTCAAAATCTGACTTCGTATGAGGAAGTTATGATTTTTCGAAGTTTCGGTTTAGCAGTAGACAGCTAAAAATTCGAAATATAAATCGATCGATATTTAGCCGACGCAACTTAAACGAGAATCGAAGGTCTCGTCAAAGGTAGCACAACGGTAAAAAGACAGACGAAAACGAACGTCGGATGAAGAAGTTATGAATTGTTAACGGATTCCCCTCCCGGTCTGTTTAAAATAATAATATTAAAAATAAATTCAAAACCAGCCGACGAAGTCTAAACGAAAGTCGTAGAGTATGATTTTAGCTACGCGTGAATATAAAGAACGTCAAAAACGGAGCTCGTATGCGGAAGTTATGATTTTCGCAAGTTTGTGGCACGAAAATCAAGAAAATCTTGAAAACCGGGCAATTTCGCATGCAAGGCTTCGGACACGTCATCATCACGTGCGAACCTCCACGTGTCATCTTCTGGTTGGACCGCAGTTCAGGTGTCACCTTATGAGTGGACCGCAGCCGAGGTCCAATAAGCTTCAGACAGCACTCGCAAGAGACACCCCGGAGACGCCTTCGGACACCCCCCTCGCAACGTGGCATTCTCCCATTGGACCGAAGGTTGGTCAAATCCGAAGCCTACATCTGTCCGAGGCATGTGCCTCGCACCGGGTCCGATCCGCACCGCCTTCGCAGGAGCTGCCGTGTGTCCTGCTGACTCGCTTTCGCCTCGCCAGCTGTCCGAGCCTCACCACCTGTCCCCCTTCAGACCGCACCCTCGCACCCCTATATAAAGGGTGAGAGACTTCTCGGCTAGAGAGGATTTTTCACCCCTAAATTCCCCAATTTGCACCATTTCACCCCCTCGACTTTCTCACGACCCCCGAAGGCCCCGGTATCGCGTCTAAAGCCCGAAGCAAGCCCCGGAGCCCCAGAATTCTCGAGAATTCATCCTCTCTCCTGTCGAAACTCTGTCCAGTTTGAGCCGGTTTCTCGTTAAATAAACTCTTTACGGGAAACGAAACGCTGCCCGAATCACCGCTTATCAAGGTGAGTTCATACCCCTATAATTTACCTTTTCAATGGTTTTTAAATGCTTTTAAGGGGGGGGGGGGGAATACAAGTTTACCACAATAATAAATTGTGTTAATAACTGTGTGTGATAATAATCATACAGAAAGTTTCCGTATGCTTTTAAGAATTACCAAATACTTCCAAAATAACGTGAAGCGATGTTAAATCTTTAAAGTCATGTAAAAACTCCGTTAAATTCTTTGAAAAATGTTTTATAAGCTATTTCAAAATATAAATGCTAAAGTCATGTTTATATATGTATAAATATATAAATAATACTTGAAGGGCTTAGGACTAATGAATTATCTTATATCCTTTTCCTTGATTGGATGTGGAATTAAGGTTGTGTTATTTGTCCGAAGGTCGTTTCCTTCTAAATTATATATATATTATACATATATGAGTCTAAAAGGTTACTCCTTTTAGTATCATTACCTTTGTATCAGGCTGATCAAAGGTGATATTCCATAAGAATTCATGCTAATCAGATAGAACATATAAATTATAATAGGTATAATTTATGATTCCAAACTAAATATACAAGTATGATTCACGACTGTATACTTCCCAAGGAAATTACCAAAATTCATTCAATTATACCAAGATATGTATAATACCTTTAACATACGAACGACATATTAAAGAAGTAAAGATACATCATACCTAGTTTGCATTAACAAAGGTACTATACAGAGTACCAGGGTTAGCAAACACGTGGTAATGCCGGGTTTGCATTAGCAAAGGTACTATACAGAGTGCCCGAGTTAGCAAACACGAGGTAATAATACATCCTGCCGAGTTTGCATTAGCAAAGGTACTATACAGAGTAACTGAGTTAGCAAACACGAGGTAATAATACATTATGCCGGGTTTGCATTAGCAAAGGTACTATACAGAGTACCCGAGTTAGCAAACACGAGGTAATAATTCATAATTCAAGTATACTAGAATACACTGTTTTACAAGAAACTAGGGTTTTGATTCAAGAATATACTGTCAATCATTATTTCAGAATGATTGGGTTTTCAAAACTAATATACATGTAACGTTTAATATGCTTATTATGAGACTCTATATTCAGGTTGTTTAATTCATTTTAGACAACATAGGAAAGTCCTGACATTTAACCAGAATCTCCAGCCGGGGATCGAAACAAGTGTGTGTAGATCTATATTGGGATTGACAACCCCGCACTCAGGCTGCTAGCTACAGTCCGGCATACACGCCGATGAGTGACAATTGTTATCACCAGTTTAAACGCCCACAAAGCGTTTGTTTCAGGCCATTCGTCATAATATGGTTATAATAACTACTCATTAAAAAGATATTAAGAATACGTTAGTGTATAAACAAATAAACGAAAGTACACCTTCAAAGTACCAATTTATAGAATACTAAATACAATGGTTTAATACAGTTTTCATTAACACCTGGTAGAGCCAGGCACACTCTCAGTTTCAAGTTTTCATAAAGGAATACAAATATAAAATAGTAATACAAAGAGAACGGTTTATGGGATTAAACCACTTTTCCAATGGAACTTAGTCACTCAATCTCGATAAACTAGTATAACATAAAAGACCTTTAGTGGTTAATTCTATAATTCCTTAGTTATTACATCATAGTTATACATAAGTAATGTTCGATTGACAGTGAAGTGTGTGACTTCCGCCTTACTTCCTCTTCCTTGTTTGGTTGTGGGCTTAGGGCAGATACACCCAGTTGACTGTCCATTCGATATGGTGTTATGTATAATCAGTATAAACTACGTAATTACAGAGGGAAACTATTGAGGTTATCAATCTAGCACCTCAGGAAATATAGGATTTCCTTGAGAAACCAGTGAACTTATCCAAAGAACTTAGGGTATACTTAACAGAACTAAAATACTGATGAACTCACCAGCTTAAATGCTGATCTACTCTTTCCAAATAACTTGTATTCTCAAGATTCCAGTAGACAGGTACACTCCTGAAGCTTTTGAGAAGACTACCTAGTACCGTACTGCGACTCTTGTCTTCTACTTTACCTACTTTAGTGCTTGAATATGTAATGTTTAAACACTTATGTAAAACTTAAACTTATTAATGCAATGGTTGTTTGTACTTTGATTACTATGTTACATGTGTTGTCATACTTACCTTAAGTCCTCCGCCCCCTAACGTTTCCGCCGTTCTGGTTTGGGGGTGCGACACTATCTGACCCCGTGACCCTCTCTGAGAAGCTTTTGAACAGAAGGGTAAAAAGACCATTCCACATCAGAGGAGGGTTGGGCTTCTTGAACTTGGAAAAAAAGGCTAGGCTTCCCAGATATCCCATCTGGTAAAACATGTCTAGAAGTGCAGAAGAGGAGATTGATTCCGGATCAACCAGATCCCTTGATTGAGAAAACCCTAGCAGACGACTAAATCGGGCCTTGGAAATAGAGGTTTTGATGGAACCAACCTCGAAGGTAATCTGAGCCTCACTTTGTTGATGGCGTGCAGTCGAGAATGCCTCAGACAAAAGTACCAATGGAACGTGCTCTGCCATTGTTAGGGCAGAAGCCACCGGAGAGTGATGGAGACATTCAATCATCGGTTAAAGAACAACATCATACTTAGATGAATCCAGGTCAAGAATGAGATTTTGGTTGCGTTTGATGTTCAGAGTTTTCGACGAGGCAGTCTGTTCAACATCAGATGAGGTTTCTGTCGAGGTAGCCATGGATGCAGTTGAGAAGAAGATGAACAGTGTCAAGGTTTTTGCGCCAGAGAGTTTTCGAAATCTTTAGAAGCGGTAAAAGAAATTAATCGGCGATTTTCCTTTTATACATCAGTGTTGGTGAGAGAAAGACAGCTGGTGACGTTTCCTGTTCTCGGAAAGGCACCTGAAAATATGTGAGTGACAGGCGTGATGTCAGGCTGCGTAACTCGCCATTTTCTGTTCTCCCAAATTTTGAAGTCTTATCCCTTTAAAATCGTCGTTTCAGTTCTACACTTTCGTCATAACTCGCCATTTTCTATTCTCCGAATCTGAAAGTAACCATTAGGACTAAGAACCAGACTTTTGGAAAATCACAAGGATTTTCGTGCAAGATTGTGCCAATAGAAAAAGGAATAAAACAAATTATATTTGGGATTCTGTGATGTCAATAAATCAACATGAAACAATTGGATATCGGGCAACGATCTCTTCCTTCGGAGTCAAGAGAGACTCGGATGTGTCTGTGTGGTATCCCGTTGAATTACGATCATCTGTTTGTTGAGAAACAATGAAAGGCTTCTTTTCATTAGGCTCAATGGGTGGCTTCAACTTCAACTAAACTCCGAAACTCAACATGAGTCCGAACGTTCAGAAGAAGTACTTGTCTGACCGGTGTAGTCAAAATAACAAGTATGCTTTGGAATTATTTAAGTGACTAGATAATATAGAAATCTCAATAAAAATAAAAATGGATCTATTTGGAAGAAATGTATTAGGTCTAGTACAATTCATTAAGATCTCACAAAAATAAAATGATGAGATTTCAAGGTACAAACCACGAAGGTGGATTTTCATCAATTCCATGGTGACAAATATTGAACATGTTAATTGTTCACCGTTAATTCTGAAATTGGTTTTGGATTTTTGGTTTCCCTCAATTCGTGGTGATAACGAATTTAAGATCATAAACACAGAAGTTGTGTAACCATAAACCTCAGTGGTAATATCTGAGAGTCTCAAGGGTTACGAGTGTGAAAGCGAATGTGATGGAGAAAGTGTTGGAGGTGGTTCCGAAGAGAAGTGTACATCTGCTATGAAAGAATGACCAAAAAGTCAACTCTTAACTCAATATGAGAAGAGTAAGGTAGCTCAATGACTTATGTGAATTTTCAGCCTGATTAGGAAGAAACGATTGGTAGTATCGATTCAGTAAGGCTTCAAACATAGAGTCCGAGAGGCTTCGGACAACATGCAACAACATGCTTCTAGGGACACTAGACTAGTACAAAGGTTCAGAATTATATACATGTCCCATCGTTCAGAATCGAAATGACCAAAAAGTACCTAAGATTATGCACAAACAAAACAGAACAAAGAAATACTTTTGGAGTTTTAGATTTTAAAATAAGATAAAAAAATGAAAAATATTTTTGAGTTTTTGAAAATTTTTCTGAAAAGAAATAAGAACAGAAAATGTTTTTGTATTTTGAGATATTATGAAAAAGAATTAAAACAGAAAATATTTATGAATTTTTGGTTTTCTAAAAAAAATAAAAACGAAAACACAAATGTACAAGTACTTACGAAAAATATAATACACAAAGGATATAAGAAGTTCTGAATCCAAGTTGAATAGTGGACTACGAGTGACTCCGAGGGCTCGAACCTATTTGCATCGTGAACAGTATACTCTAAGTGGCTCCGGGGGTTCGGACCCATTCGCAGCGTGGACATTATACTCCGTGTGGCTCCGAGATCTCGGACCGATTTGCAGTTTAACCAGTGCTTTCCGAATGCGAAGCTGGTTTCGGAACAGAGTCTGCTTCTATCATTCCTATGCCTTGAAGAATTCGATTGAAAGTTTGTTCATGTAACGCTTTTTTGAATATATCAGCAAGTTGATCAGTAGATCTAACAAAGTGAATTTCAACATTTCCATCTTCCACATGATCCTTTATGAAGTGATACCTTAGTTTTATGAGCTTAGTATTGGAATGTTGCACTCGGTTGTGGCAAATGCTAATGGATCTTTCGGAATCGTAATATAAGGGGATTCTCTTCATATTAATCCCATAGTCCCTTAGCTGACTTTGAATCCAAATCACTTGCGAGGTACAAGAGGCATTTGTGATATACTACGCTTCAACAGTTGATAAAGAGACGCATGTTTGTTTCTTTGTTTTCCAACTAACAAGTTTTCCATAAAGAAACTGACGTCCTCCAGTTGTGCTTTTCCGATCGAGACCGCAACCTCCAAGATCAGCGTCAGAGAATTCTTGCACAAAGAACTCTGAGTTGGAAGGGTACCAAATTCCGAGCGAGGACGTTCGTTTAGGGTATCTGAAGATATTCTTTACTGCAGTCATATGGGGTTCACGAGGATTTGCTTGAAACCTGGCACAATAGCAAACAGAAAACATAATGTATGGGCGACTAGTTGTTAGATACATCAATGATCCTATCATTTGTCGATAGAGAGTCATATCAGCTGCTGGTTTGTCCAATGACGGTGTAAGCTTCGTTCCGAATGCCATTGGAACCTTGACCTTCGAGTCTCCCACCATTCCGAACTTCACAAGTAAGGTCTTCGTATAAGCCTCCTGGTTGATAAATATTCCCTCTTGACTCTGTCTAATATTCAAACCAAGGAAAAAGTTAATCGAACCCATTAAGCTCATCTCAAACTTTGTCTCGATCAATTTTCAGAATTCAACAGTTAATCTAGGATTAGTAGATCCGAAATGATATCACCAACATAGATTTGGACAATCATCAGATGGTCACCATCTTTCTTACGAAAGAAGGTTGGGTCGACCAAGCCTTGTTTAAACTTAGATTGTTTTAAGAATCTAGTGAGAGTTTCAGACCATGCTCGTGGTGCTATTCCACATATAATGTTTCTTCCAATTCACCGTTTAGAAACACACATTTGACGTCCATTTGATAGACTTCAAAATTTTTATGTGTTGCATAGGCAAGAAAAATGCGAACAGATTCTAGCCTTGCAACCGATGCGAATGTTTCTTCGTAGTCTACACCTTCTTCTTAGAAGTAACCCTTCACAACTAACTGAGCCTTGTTTCGTATCACATTCCCTTCTTTGTCAAGCTTATTGCGAAACACCCATTTTAATCCTACCATAGATGCATCCTTCGGAGTTGGGATTAATATCCATACCTTGTTTCGTTCGAACTCATTGAGCTCTTCTTGCATCGCTTGCACCCAATCAGAATGATCAAGAGTAACCTTAACATTTTTGGGCTCAATTTTGGAGATAAAAGAACTAAACATGCAAAATTCCATCTTGGAAAATAATGCAGTCTGATTCGCCTTTTGTTGAGCTCTCGTGAGAATTCCAGAAGATGCTTCTCCAATTACTTGTGTTTTAGGATGATCTCTAGTCCATTTGGTCAATGGAGGGTAGTTCGGATGAAAGGATGGATCCAATTCGGCATTCACTTCTTCAAATTTCGATTGAACGTCAGAGTCATTATTTTTGTTTTGATTCTCCCCCTGGAATGTTGCATGTGGCTCTTCATTTGGAATATGATTCTCCCCTTAGATTGGACTTTCATGGTTTACTTGAGGAGTTGAAGTCTCCCCCTGAACAGGTGTGCTTGATGTGGAGGTTGATGCGGAACCCTCCCCCTAAATTGGAGCATTTGTAGCTTGTGGTTGAGATGGAATGTCAGAGGATTTCCGACTGGGTGGTTCGTTTTCAATATCCTTCGCAGTGTCATGAATAATCTTATTTAGTTTATCTTCCTTATTTTCTGATGCCTTTGATTCCAAAGAGATCGCCTTTTCTGGCTCATCAAACAGGTTCATGAATTCCTCATAAATGTTTGAGAGAGGAATCATCATTGGATTGGTCGTGGGAAAAATCTCCTGTGATTGAGAATCGGTATTCTGATACTTTTTTAGATAGTTGCTGTCAAAGGTGACATAATAGGTTTCTTCTATTCTTTCGGAGTTTTTGTTGAGAACCCTATATGCCTTCGAAGTCAGAGAGTACCCCAAGAAGATTCCTTCGTCAGCTTTCACATCGAACTTGTTCATTTGCTCTTTAGAATTTAAGATAAAGCACCTGGAACCAAATACATGAAAGAACTTAATGTTAGGTTTTCTTTTATTGAGAATCTCATAAGGGGTGATTGGAAATCTTTTATTTATAAGAGATCGATTATTAAAGCACGCAGTTCCGATAGCCTCATCCCAGAAGTAGAGCGGTAATTTCACAAAATATAGCATGGTCCTCGCAGCTTCGCATAGAGACCGGTTTCGTCTTTCAATGACTTTGTTCTGCTGAGGAGTGTAAGGAGCTGAGAAGTTGTGAGCAACTCCCTTTTCAGTCAGGAATTCTTCAAACACGTGGTTTTTGAACTCTGAAATATTATTGCTGCAAACGTTCCGAACTAGCTTTCGCAGTTGAAGCTCTATTTGCTTGATAAAGTCCTTAAGCTTGGAAGTGGCTTCTGATTTTTGTTTAAGAATATAAACCCAGGTAAATCTGGAAAAATCATCAACAATAACTAGAATGTATTTGTTACCACCAATACTCTCGATGGCAGAAGGACAACAAAGATCTATATGTAATAGTTCAAGTGGCTCAATAACTTTAGTTTTGATAATTTTCGAATGACTTTTTCTACTATGCTTTCGTAGTTCGCAGGCAGCACACAGATGTTCCGTCTCAAACTTTAGAAGAGGCAAGCCTCGCACATGATCACCAAGTACAAGTTTGTTGATATCCTTGAAATTTAGGTGTGATAGCCTTCGGTGCCAGAGCCAACTATCATCCAAAGATGCTTTCGTAAGAAGGCAAATGGCAGGCTTTTGTTTGATAGGATTCATATTCAACAAATACATTTCTCCTTTTCTCTTGGACTTTAGAAACATTTATTTGGTCTTATTTTCTATGATCTCGATCCCTCATCATCGAACGAAACTTTTAACCCAGTACCTACAACCAATTGTGAAACTCTTATCAGGTTATGTTGCAGACCTTCTACATAGGCTACATTTCGGATGGAAAATTCGCCAATCAGAATCATGGTGTATCCTTTGATTGCTCTGAGTGAGTTGTTTCCATACTTTACTCGTACTCCATCCTCCAGCGATCTGAATTCTCTCAATTCCTCTCTCCTTCCTGTCATGTGACGCGAGCATCCACTATCAATATACCATTTAGAGTCAAACTGCTCGTCACGTATCACCTACAAAATTCAAAGAGATTTAGGAACCCAAAGTTGTTTGGGTCCACGTGAGGCTTTCTTAGAAACAGAAAAAGTTATAGCTTCATCAACCAAGTAAGATCGTTTTACCAAAGTGAAATTCTCTTTTTTCGTGATTTTGAAAACAACAATCCTATTTTCTTTAGAAGTCTTTTCTTTAAAAGATATTTTTCTTTATTTAGATTCAGTTTGTTG
This sequence comes from Lactuca virosa, assembly GCF_052849685.1. Classification (NCBI taxonomy): domain Eukaryota; kingdom Viridiplantae; phylum Streptophyta; class Magnoliopsida; order Asterales; family Asteraceae; genus Lactuca; species Lactuca virosa. The sequence continues at coordinate 134,201,969 of NC_136428.1, read as the reverse complement.
TTTGGCAACCTTTTTCTCAAATTTCCTTTCCTCCCTTTTCATGTGTGTTTCAGCCTTCTTGAAGGGAATTTTAGATTCCGAAACAACTTTTCATTTGCCCTTAACATCTTTCGACGTGTTGGCAGATTTTAAAACATTAGTTTTTGGAGAGAAATTAGGTTTTTGTTTTGAAAATGATGGTTTCTGAAAGACTTTTGGTTTTGAAACCTGTGAGGATGAAAACTGTGTTTTTGAAAACCTATTAGAATTCGGATTTGAAGAGACTTTCGCATTCTGATTTGCATATCTTTCTTGATTAACAAAGTTGGAATTTTTAGACTTCTAGAAATGCTTTCTTTCTTTTAAGTTTTTCTGATATTTAGCATTTCTTTGACGTTTCTTAGCAACAAATTCATCAGCCGGCTTATGAATACTAGCCCTAGTTTTCGCTTTTCTAGGATGAGTGTTTGCTTGTCCGGATAAATCCTCATTTGGAACATTTTTGGTTCCACTTGGACTGCCTTTCTCGTAACTGGAGTTAACCTTGTTCAATGGTTCCACCACATATCTTCCCTTCGTTTTCCAGGAGGTCATCTCAGAAAGACCTTTGGTTTCATCTTCATTATCTATAGGAGCAGACCAAAAATATTCGCCGCACCCATCAGCATTGTCATTTTCTACATGGGACGATAATTCTAAGGTCTGATTTTTGTTCAGTCCAGAAGTTGCAAAAAATTGATTCGGAACAGTTTGAAATTTCGGAAAAAATGTTGCATTTTCTTTTAAAGTCTTTGAACCTTTATTTTCAGAAATACAAACATACTCAACTGAATTTTTTGAAATCAGATTTCTCTTTGGTTCAGTTTCACTTTTTACAAATTCTGAACAATCAATCTCATCCTCCACGGAGATTTCATTCATGTCACTTTTATCATCAAATTCATAATACATTTTCAACATTAAGAGTATTTTATGAACTTAATTTTGAGCACAAAGAATAAAATTTCCGTACATTATCAGATTTAATATGCTCTTTATCTTTCTCACTCAAAATATATTTCAGCATATCTTTATGTTCTTTGGACTGCATGTAAGCTTCAATTTTTTTTAGTCCAATTTTGTAAGATTCAAAGACATCGTCAGAGGAAAGAATAGATTCGCATTTGTAACAATCTGCATCGATTTCGTCCTCTTTCAATTCGTGAAATGGCAAAATCATTTTGTGTATATTCTTGCCTATTTCACAATCAAGATGCAATTAAGTGATATTAAAATAAAGATGTTTAGCAATCAAACAAAAAATATTTCGTTGTTTTAAAAGCCTTAAATTGTCTCATTGCAATTAAATAATATCATCCCTAGACCTAGAAAGCTCCGACTCCAACTTCTCTATCCATATCCTTCTCTCTTCACTTTTGTTTGTTACCCTGCTGATTTGATCAGTTAAGTTAGAATTACTTAAACGGGTTCTTTTAAGCTATCGCTAAAACTAGAGAATGTAAATTTTAAATCATGTAATTTATTTCGTACCGAGTGACAGGAATATTAAGAGACAGAACAATAGAATGTACCTTGTTGATTACTTTCTCGCACTCACTGATCTTCTCAGAGACAGGTTTCGCGACAAAGCAGTTGTCTGAGGCTTGGCCGCCATCAGTAGCGTAACCTCTTTGGTCCGGGATTTCATTGCGAACCATCAAGCATTTTCCCTTGTACTCAGGGACCTCAGCCTTCACAACTAAACATTCACCGTGCGTGGTTTTACGAACCTCTTCATGCTCTGAATCAGTCGACCAAACTTCAACTCTTCCAAACTCGTCATTATCTTCTTGCACAATCAAAGCAGGCTTAGCATTGTCAGCACTTTTCTTCTTTCTTGCTCTTCTATTTTTCGAAGATAGTAAGCTCCATCTTTATCTTCTTCATCTTTTTTCTCACTAATTCTTTGCAACATACACTCCTGGGCCAGATAATTCTTGCCATGAAAATAGTTGCAATCATAGCCAGAATCTCCGATCACCTTTTTATCTTTCTTCACCTCATCCTTTTGAGTGTTCATGGGGCTCTCATCCTTTGCTTTATCTGAACTGTAGTTCCCTTGCCAGTTCCTATTTTTGAGGCGTCCAAAATTCTTTTTGGCAAACTTTTTGGGGTTTGAAACCATTAGAGCGTATTCTTCTATGACAACCCAAAATTTCTCTTTTGTATAAACCATTCAATTCAATCAAAGTCAAACTCGTTTCTGTTATCTTTTAGCACTGTTTAGGGTTCGTTTAAGTGTTCTAAGCTTAAGTACAATCAAGGTTGAGATTAGGGATGAGTTAACAAAGTTGTAAAGTGGAATTTTGGGCCATACAGTCCTTCAGGAGGTGTGTACGGCCATAGACATGGTTGTACGAACGTACACCCCCTTATGGCCGTACACTCGAGATGGTCGGTCACCCACCCCTATATATATGTGTAGACCTCATTTCCTTCATTTCTTTCTTCCCTTGCTCGCCCACCACTCCATTTTCTCTCAAGCGTCTTCAACCGTGAACCCTCCAAGGCTTCAAAAATGTAAGTATTTCATCATTTAGCTTGTTATACTTGAAAGACCTCTTTATTCAAGCCTTGATTTATCATGTTTCAACATGTTCTTCATCCCTTGAAGGGAGTACGGCCGTACACGTTCATAAGGTTGGCCGTACACACCTTAAAAGGCCCTCAAAAATGAGAGTTTAGCCCCTATCATCTAGTTGGACATGCTAAACCTTTGATCCCAGCCTTGATTCACCTTAAAATCAACCAATTTAGCATGAACACGAAGGGTGTACGGCCGCACACCCCCTGTACGGCCGTACATACCTCATAGGGTCGTAAACCCTCTTTCATGATCATTTATGGCCTTAAACTTCCAATAAAGCTAAGCATGGGACCAAGAACACTTCCTTGATGCTTCTTAGGGCCTTAAAACACCTCAAAATGCACACTTCTTCATGAGTGTACGACCGTACACTCATGGGCCGTACACCCATGGCCGTACACACATCCCGTTGGTCATACACTCCCCTTTGACCAATCACATATGATTTTGACACTTAGTTCAAGTGTTTCCAAGTCCCTAGGGTGATTTCATATCATGTCTAGTAGTGAAATACCCTAATTTGATTCATATATGTGTTATTACATGCTAAATAGGATCCATTTGTGTTCGAGACTCCACTTGACACTCATCATCCCATATCGATCTTTCATACAAACCACTCACTCGAGGTGAGTTCATACCCCTACGCTTTTATGATTTTTAATGTTTTCAGGGGGGAATACAAGCCAAACACAAATGATTTTTGTGAAACAGAACAAAGGGTTTTAACAAACTTAAAACTTATGCAATTTATACAATTAAACGATTTCCACGTTTTATAAAATATTTAGTTAATTTATCCCTTTTGTATTATGTTGAGCATCAGGGACGCTTTCAACTTAGAAACATAATTGCATAGTTTTCGGAACATTATACAAAACAAGGATATAACATTTCAAGTAAAATATAATAGGTATAGTTTGGGGTTCTCAATGCACAGTTTTTATGAATTCAGAGTTATACACTGCTAAACATATAAACTATGACAGACTTAGTTTATGATATACATTAGTACGAGAGTACAACATTTAATAATTATTTAAGTATAATTATTACCGTATACAGTATTCAACGGATTCAAATACAAGAGAACAATACAGAATTACATGTAAACTAGATTATACAGAATTGTGAGACTCTACATCAAAAATGTACCCTTAGGTATACTGAATTAAATACTATCATAGTATAACCAGAGTCTCGTGGAGGGAGAGCGTGAGATTTGTGAATAGATCTATTCGGGATTGACAATCCCACACCTGAACTGCTAGCTACAGTTAGGCAGCCATGCCTGATTTAATCAACACTTGAAGAACGTTGTAAAGGTCACTAGGTCATATCAAGCATGGTTATACGACTCAAAATAAGTATAAACTAACCTTTGTTTACGAGATTTCATTCTTGATTAGTTTTATTTTCATTAATAGAACTATTATACCCTACACTGGAGGATTTCAGAGATACACTACTCAGTTTTATTTTAATTAATAAAACAACTATACTTACTGGTGGTAGCCATGGTTTTCAAAACAGAACATACTAGACATACTAGTAGTAACCAAGCATACAGACTAACATGTTTCATATACTACAAAAGAATACCGTAACAAACACTCATAGAAGGAACTGGTATTATCTTACTTTCACTAAAGAAAATATTGGATTTTCTTGGAAACATACGAACATTTCTACATATTCATCAACAGGTTTTCACTACAAAACATCGCTTATGAACTCACCAGCTTTATGCTGATACTCTTTCAAAACTTATTGTATTCTCAGGAAATCAGTAGACAGGTACCTTCTGGAGTTTTGAGAAGACAGAGCGTTTAGAGTCACTTCTTTATATTTTGCTTATACTTTTGATGTATACAAACAAGAATTAAACAGATGTAAAACTTTTTCATATATGTATTCAATGTAATGGTTTTGTTTACTATGATTGCTATGGTACAATTGTTATGATACTACAGATGACGTCATCCACCCCCGAACGTTTCCGCCATTCCGGTTTGGGGGTGTGAAAGATTGGTATCAGAGATCTTGTTTATAGGTAACTAAGTATACCGAACCTTACATGGTATACAACTATAAACACTAAGGGGCTGAAGAGCTCTGAACTAAAAGTATACTTTTAGAATATAAGTATTTTATAAGAAGTATACAAGTATACATACGTACCAGAAACAGTAACATAAGTAGAACAAAACAAAAGTATTTGGATGTTGGACACTGCGGTTAAATCTGGGCAGTTATGTAATCATGTCCAGGTTCAATATAGCCTGATCAACTATATTTATTGGAGACATGACCAACATGTGCTTGTGAGTGACTGTGGTGTTGCAGCAAGCCTAAAACTTACCATGTATATATACATCAGATATCGATAGAACAAAGCATACAACTTAAAATAATATAGTAGTATTTTACCTAGAGCCGAATACAGTATAGAGATTCATATCAAGTGTTGCTACATATTTCTTCTTAGCGATAGTTTACTTTCATTAGTAACCCTTCTCTATTTATCGCTTCGTAGAACACTTTATCTATCAGGCTGAGATATATGTTGTGTTATATCTCTTGATTCTAGAATTCTAGAGGACTTATCATCCTCTTTTTCTTCATTCTGTTTAGAACAAGATGCCTCCCAGAAAGAGACCCAACAGGAAGAACAACGATCCCCCAACTGATCCAACGCCACCACCTCCACAGTTGGATCCTGCCATGTTCCAGGCAGCAGTTACAGCCGCCGTGACTGAAACAATGGCGCAAATAAATCAGGGCAGCTCTGGTGGATCTAGAGGTGGACCAGATCCCCAAAATCTTGATGGAGGCCAGGGACACCAGAAGGAGTGTTCCTATAAGGACTTTATGAACGCGAAACCCAAACCCTTCGACGACAATGGTGGAGTCATTGCCTTAACCCGATTGTTCGAGAAGATCGAATCCATCTTCGAGATTTTCGCCTGTTCTGAGGAAAACAAAGTAAAGTTCATCGCTTGCACCTTCACCGACAGAGCATTGACTTGGTGGAATGGTCGCGTCAAATCCCTAACCCTGCCAGTAGCAAATGCCATGGGTTGGGATAACTTAAAGGAGCTTATGCTTGCTGAATACTACCCAAGGGGCGAGATGCAGAAGTTGGAGCATGAGCTCTGGAACCTGAAGATGAAGGTTACGACATTGTTGCCTACACAGCTAGATTTTACGATCTGGCTCTTCTTTGCCCGGCATTGGTCACCCCGGAAAGCAAGAAGATTGAAAGGTACATTTAGGTATTGACACCCCCAACACAAGGAAATGTTTTGGCTGCTAAGCCCACTACTTTTGACAGCGCCAAGTGCCTGGTGCAGACTATGATAGATCACGGGGTCGATCTTGAGGAGGTGACAGCCGCTCCCGAACCACAAAAGGAGAGTGGTGGAAGGAAGAAGAAATTATGGAACAAGCGAAAGGGCCAGTCTTCGCATGAGCCCTCCAAGAAACAGCAAACAGTGGTAGTTCACGCTTCTACTACTCCTGTTGCTGTTCCAACCACCCAAGCACCTACCAGTGGATATGCTGGTACTCTTCCAAAGTGAAACAAGTGCAACTTTCATCATCACGGACCCTGCCATGATTTTCAATGCAACAGCTGTGGTAAGAAGGGACATACGGCTCGATTCTGCAAAGCACCAGTCCAACCTTCCAATCAGGCTTCTGGAGCGGGCGCTGGTCAAGCCTGTTATGGCTGTGTAGAGGTTGGGCACTTCAAAAGAAATTGCCCCAAGGCAACAACAGTTGGCAACACAGGGAGGGTGCTAGCTATGGGCCAGGAGGAAGCAGTCGCTGATCCTACCGTTGTTACGGGTACGTTCCTCCTTGACAACTCTTATGCATGCATTCTTTGAAATTCTGGTGCGGAGAGGAGCTTTGTTAGACATGCATTCAAACATCTACTCAAATGTAAATCTCAACCTTTAACTGAAACATTTACCGTTGAGATGGCCAACGGAAAGAAAGAGAGCACTAACGACATATTCATAGGCTGTACTCTTTCCCTGAACAATCATTCCTTTCCCATCGATCTTATGCCTATATCCATAAAGAACTTCGATGTCATAATCGACATGGATTGGTTGAGCCCCCATCATGCTGATATCCTTTGCTACGAGAAAGCTATTCGTCTCAATCTTTCCTCTGGCGAAGCCTTCACTATTTACGGTGATAAACTCAGTTCGAAACTTCGTATTATTACATGCATCAAAGCCCAGAAGTCTCTACGGAAGGATTGCCATGCATTCCTAACTCATTTTGTTGACGAAATGCAAAAAGTTAAAGACCTCGAGAGCATCCCCGAAGTCTGTATCTTTCCTGATGTCTTCCTCGAAGATCTTCCAGGAATCCCTCCCGAGCGCCAAGTCGAGTTTCGTATAGACTTCATTCCTGGAGCTACTCCTGTACCTAAATCTCCATATCGTCTAGCACCGGCAAAAATGCAAGAGTTATCCAGCCAGCTCAATGAGCTGATCAGCAAAGGATTCATAAGGCCGAGTTCCTCAACCTGGGGAGCCCCGATCTTATTCATGAAAAAGAAAGATGGATCCTTCCGAATGTGCATAGATTATCGAGAACTGAACAAGCTGACCATCAAGAACCGTTATCCCTTACCCAGAATCGACGACCTCTTCGATCAACTTCAGGGAGCCAGTTACTTCTCGAAAATAGACCTAAGATCAGGGTACCATCAGTTACGAGTTCATGAGAATGATGTTCCTAAGATGGCATTCCAAACTCGTTACGGACACTACAAGTTTGTAGTAATGCCCTTTGGTCTAACCAACGCACCCACGATATTCATGTATCTGATGAATCGGGTGTGCCGCCCTTTCCTTGAAAAGTTTGTAATCGTGTTCATTGATGACATACTTGTCTACTCTAGGAGCGAGGAAGATCATAGACAACAGTTGAGACTAGTGTTAGAAACACTAAGGGCGGAGAAACTCTATGCAAAGTTTTCAAAGTGCGAGTTCTGGATAAGGAAAGTAACCTTCCTTGGTCACGTGGTTAGCGAGGAAGGCATACATGTGGACCCTTCCAAGATTAAAGTGATTGAGAATTGGTCAGCACCGAAGACGCCCACATAAATCCGTCAATTCTTGGGTCTCGCTGTCTATTATCGCAGATTTATCCAAAACTTCTCCAAAATCGCTAAGCCTTTAACCACTCTGACACAGAAAGGTGTAACCTTGAGTTGGGGAGAAAAGCAAGACACTGCATTTCAAAAACATTGAAGCAGGCCCTATGCAGCGCACATATCTTGTCCCTGACCGAAGGGATGGAAGACTTCGTTGTCTATTATGATGCATCCAATCAGGGCCTAGGCTGCGTGCTCATGCAGCGAGGAAAGGTTATCGCCTATGCCTCGAGGCAGCTGAAAACACACGAAGTGAATTACACAACTCACAATCTAGAGTTGGGAGCAGTGGTCTTCGCATTAATGATATGCAGACATTATCTCTACGGAACCGAGTGCACTGTCTTCACCGACCATAAGAGCCTACAACATATCTTTGATCAGAAAGAGTTAAACATGAGGCAGCGGCGATATGTAGAGCTACTCAGTTATTACGAGTGCAAAATACGCTACCATCCTGGAAAGGCTAATGTGGTAGTGGATGCCCTCAGCCGAAAGGAGTATTCAGGTCGTAGAGTGAAGGCACTGACAATGACCATCCATTCCCAATTATCCGCGCAAATCAGAGAGGCTCAGCTGGAAGCCTTAAAACCAGAGAACATACCGGATGAGGCCTTGAGAGGAATGGAAAAGAACTTAGAGGTCAAGGGAGACGGAGTTTACTATTTCATGAACCGAATCTGGACCCCAAAGTACGGCGGGTACAGGGAGGTTGTCATGAACGAAGCTCACAAGACTAGATACTCCGTTCACCCACGTTCAGATAAAATGTATCTGGATTTCAAACAACTCTATTGGTGGCCGAACATGAATGCAGAAATCGCTACCTTCGTGGGCAAGTGCCTGACTTGCGCCAAGGTGAAGATAGAATATCAAAAGCCCTCTGGTCTACTTCAGCAGCCAGAAATACCTGAGTGGAAGTGGGAAAGGATCACAATGGATTTCATCACTAAGCTACCCAGGTCTCCGAGTGGGCACGACGCCATCTGGGTAATTGTCGATCGACTGACTAAATCTGCCCACTTCCTGCCAATCAAGGAAAACTTCAAAATGGAGAGACTAACACGAATCTACATCCAAGAGATAGTTCGTCTACATGGTGTGCATGTGTCCATTATCTCCGACCGAGATAGCAGCTTTACCTCGAGATTTTGGCAGTCACTATAGAAAGCTCATGGAACTAAGTTGGATATGAGCACGACTTATCATCCAGAGATAGATGGGCAGAGTGAGAGAACAATTCAGACATAGGAAGATATGTTGAGAGCCTGCGTCATCGACTTTGGCATGTCATCGGACACTCATTTACCCTTGGTCGAATTTTCGTACAACAACAGCTACCATACCAGCATCAAGGCTGCGCCGTTTGAAGCCCTCTATGGCCGTAAGTGCAGATACCCTTTGTGCTGGGACAAGGTGGGCGACACGCAGCTAGTCAAGGGTTAAGTCCCCGACAGCATTCTCACGGGTCCTGAAATCATCCGAGAGACGACTGAAAAGATCGTACAAATCCGAGAACGACTAAAAGCGTCAAGAGATAGACAAAAGTGCTACGCCGATAAGAGACGAAAACCCTTGAAGTTCCAGATTGGTGACCGTGTTCTTTTGAAGGTCTCACCCTCGAAGGGCATGATACGCTTCGGAAAGCGTGGAAAGCTAAATCCAAGATGCATTGGACCATTTGAGATCCTCGCTAGGATCGGTCCCGTAGCATACAAACTTCGTTTACCCTGAGAACGTAGCAACGTACATCCCGTCTTCCACGTGTCGAACCTAAAGAAGTGTGTGTCCGATGAGAAACTTGTGATTCCCCTCGATGAGATCGAACTAGACAAGAGCTTACACTTCGTAGAGGAACCATTCGAAATCATGGACCGGGAAGTCAAACGAACGAAACAAAGTCGCATCCCGATAGTGAAGGTTCGCTGGAATGCCAAGCGGGGACCTGAATTCACTTGGGAGCGTGAAGATTCAATGAAACAGAAGTATCCCCACCTCTTTCCGAGCCCATGATTTGTATTCTATGTTTGAAATTCGGGACGAAATTCCCTCTAACGGGGGGATGATGTGACAACCCGAAATTTCTCTTTTGTATAAACCATTTAATTCAATCACAGTCAGAATCGTTTCTGTTATCTTTTAGCACTGTTTAGGCTTCGCTTAAGTGTTCTAAGCTTAAGTACAATCAAGGTTAAGATTAAGGATGAGTAAACAAAGTTGTAAAGTGGCATTTCGGGGCATACACTCTTTCAGGAGGAGTGTACGGCCGTACACATGGGTGTACGGCCGTACATCCCCTCATGGCGGTAAACTCGAGATGGTCGGTCACCCACCCCTATATATATGTGTAGACCTCATTTCCTTCATTTATTTCTTCCCTTGGCCGCCCACCACTCCATTTTCTCTCAAGCTTCTTCAACCGTGAACCCTCAAAGGCTTGAAAAACGTAAGTATTTCTTCCTTTAGCTTGTTATACTTGAAAGACCTCTTGATTCAAGCCTTGATTTATCATGTTTCAACATGTTCTTCATCCCTTGAAGGGAGTACGGCCGTACACCTTCATAAGGTTGTCCATACACACCTTAAAGGCCCTCCAAAGTGAGAGTTTAGCCCCTATCATCTAGTTGGACATGCTAAACCTTTGATCCTAGCCTTGATTCACCTTAAAATCAACCAATTTATCATGAACATGAAGGGTGTACGGCCGCACACCCCTTGTACGGCCGTACACAACTCATAGGGTCGAAAACCCTCTTTGATGATCATTGATGTCCTTAAACTTCCAATAAAGCTAAGAATGGGACCAACAACACTTCCTTGAAGCTTCTTAGGGCTTTAAAACACCTCAAAATGCACACTTCTTCATGAGTGTACGGTCGTACACTCATGGCCCGTACACCCATGGCCGTACACACATCCCCTTGGTCATACACTCCCCTTTGATCAATCACATATGATTTTAACACTTAGTTCAAGTGTTTCCAAGTCCCTAGGGTGATTTCATATCATGTCTAGTAGTGAAATACCCTAATTTGTGTAAGACCCGGATTCCCAGGTATCTTATTTTAAGTATTTACCTTGAGTTTTAGGGAGGGACTCGGCGAGTAGGCGCTCAGACTCGCCGAGTAGGATCACAAATTCTTGTCTGGATTAATGAGGGACTCGACGAGTCGATGCGTGGACTCGGCGAGTCCGCGCTGTAAAGTGAAACCCTAAATCTCAGGGCCTGAGCCCTATTTAAAGACCTTTATGGCCTCCATTTGCGGCCAATTCACCCCCGAGAAACCCTAGAGAGCAGAGAGATCGTTTGTGGTGCAAGAGGAAGGCTAACTCACCATTTCTTGTGTGTTTTAGCAAGAAGGAAGCAGGTAGAACAAGCTAGACTGATTGTGGAGCTTGGATCTGTGTTGTTCACACTGAGATTCACGTTTTGAGGTACAAGTTCCTTCCCATTTCGTGTATTTGATAGATTCCTTGAATCTAGGGTTTCCTTTGCACAATTTTGAGTTAGATTGTGAAGCATATGAGGTCCCTTTGGGTATAGATGATAGATCTAAACCTTGAGAGGTCCAAAAGGTCCCAAGCTTCCAGCTTTATGAGCTTTCATGTGAGCATTGAGAGTAGAACCCCATTTAAATGGTTATTTCTTCATTTTTGGTCTTATAAGCATTGCACGAACGTAAAGTTTGAACCTTTACGTGACTTTCGAGTGTTAGAAGGTTGGATCTACTGGTTGGTGAAGCAGATCTGACCTCAAGAGATCTTTTGAGAGTCTTCATGGGAGGAACTCGCTGAGCCCTTAAGGGACTCGACGAGTCGAGTCGGGTTGCCCCGCGACTCGCGACCTGTGACGACCCGTGGAGTATAGGGTTGACTCAGCGAGTCAAGTAAGGACCAGGGGCAAAGAGGACTGGCGTGTACTCACCGAGTCACTCTAGTGCACTCGGCGAGTCTGGTCAATGTTGACCGTTGACTTTTGCTGACTTTTAGGGTTTAGTCATTGTTTGGACTTATGAGCCGTTAGAGGGGTAGAATGGTCTTTTACCCTTCTTGGAGAACTTATAGAGAGTGTTAGCCTAGCCTTCAGAAGTTGTATTGATTAGAGTAATTATTTATGTGATTAGGCGAAGGCTAGTGCAGTATTTCAGAGTTCGAGGTTTACCGACTTACCCGAGGTGAGTCTTCTCACTATACTTTACATAGAGTGGTAATTAGAGTTATGTGACAGAGTATCTTGTATGCTATTTTGTGATTGTGATACACTGCATTATTTCTATGAGATTCATGTCGTGTATGTTCCAGAGTTACAGAGTTAGAACCGAAAGGTTCACAGAGTTAGGACCAGAGGGTCCACAGAGTTAGGACCGGAGGGTCCACAGAGTTAGGACCGGATGGTCCATAGAGTTACAGCCTCCAGTGGCTAATATTTGTTATATGTCGTATTTTGGGGAACTCACTAAGCATTTATGCTTACAGTGTTGTGTTATGTGTTTCAGGTACCAGTGAGGATCGCAGGAAGGTGCCGGCATGATCAGTACACACATGAGGAGTTTTTATACATTATGATCTTGGGATGTGTTTCAATGGATTGATATGTGATATAATGAGATTTTTATAATATCTATGAATGAAAGTATGCTTTTAAAAATGTGAAAAATTATTTGAAAAATTACGGTGTTACAAGTTGGTATCAGAGCCTTGGTTTGAGGGATTCAGATGCACCTTCGAGCGCATTTGAACTCAAACTGAGGATTTGAGGAATTTTTCGAAATAAAACAAAATTTTTCGAAAAGAGTAAAAGGATTTTGAGAAGAGCAGAGCAGAGCAGTGTGTACAATCAGCCAGCGCCCGAACGGTGATTTCCCAAAATACCCTTACATTATGTGTTATGAGATATTATGTGGTATGTTATGCATGCTATAGTAGGCTAGATATTCATGGTTAGGACCAGCAGTCCCAGCCGGCAGCCAAGCGGGCCAAGCCCACCGATTCGAGATCAGGGAACCAGAAGAGCCGCACTTGTGGCAAGTGTGGCAAGAGTCATGAGGGGGTTTGCAGAGCAGGGTCTTGCTACAAGTGTGGCAAGGAGGGGCACATGGCCAAGGATTGCCCCAAGGGGCTTGCAGTCTGTTTTCACTGCAACCAGACAGGACACCGGAAGGCCGAGTGTCCGCAGTTACGGGGGTCAGCCTAGGGAGCATTACAAGGATCTGCCCCTGCTACTGTTCGAGCTGTAGAGAGTCGGCCAGCGAAGGTCGAGGCGCCAAAGGCTCGCGGGAGAGCCTTCCAGTTGACAGCGGAGGAGGTCCGCGCAGCGCCAGATGTTGTGGCGGGTATGTGTTCTTTCATCTATTTATTTTGAGATTATGGTGTTATGCTTATATTATGATATGTGTAGGTATGTTTCTTGTGAGTTCTGTACATTCTTTGGTGTTATTTGACTCGGGTGCGAGTCGGTCTTTTGTGTCGTTAGCCTTTAGTCAGCACATCAGTATCTGTCGAGAAGCATTGAGTCGACCTTTGTGAGTTTCCATAGCTGACGAGAGAGTGGTGTATGCCACTAATGTGATCCGAGGATGTGTACTCGAGATCTTCGGCATTGAGTTTCCGATTGATTTGGTCCCGATTGCGATGGGAGATGTATGTGTCATCGTGGGCATAGACTGGTTGAGCAGGTTTGCAGCGGTTATCGACTGCGAGCGACAGTTGGTGACCATACGAGACCCTAGTGGGGGAGTTCTTACGGTTTATGGCGAGGGTACCCGTTCTGGGTCAGCATTTTGTTCGGCCGCTAGAGCGAGGCAGAGCCTACAGCAGGGCTGTAGTGGGTTTGTGGCTTATGTGGCGGATACGAGAGTAGATGCAGAGAGACCGAGGTCGGTCGATGAGGTCCCGATAGTGCGTGAGTTTCCGGATGTTTTCCCCGTGGAGTTGTCAGGCGTGCCTCCCGAGAGGCAGGTAGAGTTCCGCATCGATTTGGTTCTGGGGGCAGCGCCTATCGCCAAGGAGCCTTATCGCCTTGCACCGCCAGAGATGCAGGAGTTATCCTCGCAGCTTCAGGAGCTGTTGGGGAAGGGGTTTATTCAACCGAGTAGCTCGCCGTGGGGAGCACCGATCCTTTTTGTCAAGAAAAATGATGGTTCACACCGGATGTGCATTGATTACCGGGAGTTGAACAAGTTAACGGTCAAGAACCGTTACCCAATGCCGAGGATTGATGATCTGTTCGATCAGTTGCAGGGAGCATCTTGGTTCTCCAAGATAGACTTGAGGTCTGGATATCACCAGATAAGGGTGCGAGATGAGGATATCCAGAAGACGGCGTTCATGACTCGTTATGGGCATTACGAGTTCGTGGTGATGCCTTTTGGGCTCACCAACGCACCGGCAGCGTTCATGGATCTCATGAACAGGGTGTGCAGACCGATGTTGGATCGATCGGTGATTGTACTCATCGACGACATACTGGTGTATTCGAGATCCAGAGAGCAGCATGAGGAGCATTTGAGGGAGATCCTCGGAGTTCTGAGATCGGAAAGGCTTTACGCCAAATTCCCCAAGTGCGATTTTTGGTTACGAAAGGTCCAGTTCTTAGGACACCTTGTCAAACAGAATGAGATATTGGTCGATCCGGCCAAGATTGAGGCGGTGATGAGTTGGGATTTTTCTGGGGTTGGCTGGCTACTATTGGAGATTTATCAGGGATTTTTCCAAGATCGTCGTGCCTCTCACCAGGTTGACCCGGAAGGGTGTGGCTTTTTTGTGGGGACCAGAGCAGCAGACCTCGTTTGAGACACTTCGCCAGAGGTTATGCGAAGCCCTGGTGTTAGCCCTCCCGGAAGGGATGAAGGATGTTGTGGTGTATTGTGACGCATGTGATAGCGTATGCATCGAGGCAGCTGAAGACTCATGAGACAAGGTTGTTGGATAAGGTGTCTAAGTCCATAACTATTTCTGGTATGTACTTGACCCGACCCGGCATGGTCCATTTGGGTTGCATGGCACCATGCAATTAGATAAACTAAAATGAGAGAAATAACACTTATGGTTTATTAATATATTATAAGTTCTAATATATTAATAATATTATTTAATTAGTTTGATCAAGAATTAATTAAGTGATCAAAAGATAACTAATTAAATATATGGGTAGATTATGTAAATCTTCCATATCTTAAATAGTGGGCTAAGAGGCTCCATGGATTATCAAGTTGGGTTCCACCCATTGATGCTCCATGGAGTTAACCCATGGATCATGAAATGAAGAGTCATGTTACATTAGGGTTTACCTAATGCAACACACTATATAAACAAAGGTGTTCTCCCCAAAATCGGTGACACTAAGAAACAAGAGGGCTAGAGCCGATTTTGCAAGTTTAAGATTCTCTCAAAGTTTACTCCTTTGAATTTGGTGTTGTGTGAAGCATTTGAGGCATCACACTTGGGGTGCTAGGCTCACAAGGTTTCAAGGATCATAATCAACAACAAGGTAAGTTATTCTATCTTTCATTCAATTTAAAAATGTTCCCCATGTATGCTAGATAGGAATATAACCTTGGAATTCAACTTTGCATGATAATTAGACAAACATAGATATAAGGTTATTAGGGTTGCATGTACACTTAGGAAGTGTCAGAATGCTCAAAACCCATCAGTGGTATCAGAGCCATGTTTGTTTGTTGTTTTTTTTTTTTGTGCAAACTGCTTGAAAAAAAAAACTTTTTTCTGTTTTCTGCTCGTATGAAAGTTTGCACATTTGTTGCTGGAAATGGACTAGAAACATTACCCTAAACTGTTTTGATGTTTTAAAACTTGTTTTAGATGGTGTAATGTTTATGCTAATCCATTTACAATGGCAATTATCAAAATTACAAGTTTTTTTTAAGTGTAATTTTTTATTGTTGAAAGTGTTCATATTCATGTTCTTGAACTTATGAAGATTAGATGATCATAAGAATTGTTTGTAACCTTCATGGTAGTTTAATTCATGATCATAATGTGTTTTAATGGAGTCCATAACTTGTTCTCAAGTTATGGAAAACCAAAAGTCTCACTTTTATTAAAGCCATTAAAAGAACACAAGAGTTATAAAAATGAAGAGTCTTCATTTTTATTACTCAATTAATTTATAAGTTATAAGAAATGGAAAGTTTTTGAAGTTTACAAAACTTGCCCTCAAGTTTTGGAACAAGTAAAGTCTTCATTAAAACTTTAGTTCCAACCCTTAGAATTTTAAAAGTTAAAATTCAACCCTTATACTTTATAATATTATAAGTTACTAATATATATATATGTATAAGATCAAGTCGTCTTACCGCTAGTACGCCTCATTCACGAAGCTAGTCTATAAGGGGGGTATAAGGTTGTTGCCTATAAAATGGCAACTTAATGGGTGTCCACTCTCACCCACCGCTTCCTTGATCGGTGGAGGGTCGTTAGCCGAACGGGTAGGACAAGGACTTATAAATTCTCATTAAAAGTATGATGAATATTATAAAGTAACTAAATGCTTTTATTAAATTCCCAATTTTAGTTACTTTAGGAAAAATGTGAATAAGGTGCTAATCCATGAAATTACACTTTACACTTTGTTTAAGTCGTTGGTGGAGCGTGTGTGGTTAACCGGCACACTAACTTGGACTTAACAAGGTAGGTAAAGGGTGACTTAAGGTTTATCATAGTATCGATGGAGCGTGTGTGGTTTTCCGGCACATCGATTGAGTGATAAACTTTAAGGGTACCAAGTGATTTGCATGGTTACTTCACACCTCGTTTTGTGATCCTCGGTATCCCAGTCACAAAACTTGGAGGGCACACTCGAGATTGAAACATGCCTTTGAAAAAAAAATTCATTGAATCTCAAAAGAATCTAGGAATTTCTAAGAACCAATTAAAAACCTAATATCTATATTTCGTTTTTCATGGTGGAAATTGGTGAATCGTCATTCACCTACCTTTCAAATATGTTATAGCTTGGATTACAGCATACCTCTTCTAAGTTATAATATATTGTGATTGGATCCTAGCCTTAATATTACATTTGGGTGTCTTAATATCTAAACTCATCTTGTTCTCTTCTTTCAGATGTCTTCAAACAATGCTGCTTCTGGCTCTAATCCTAATGGCTCCTTTACCCTTATGAACTTGTGTGGGAAAGTCATTTTTGATGGATCCAACTTCAATGAATGCATCAGAAACATCAGGATGATTACCCGCTACGAGGACAAAGAATATGTCCTTGACAAGGAGCTTAAGGAGATTGATGAGACCACTGCAACTTCCCAGGAGATCGCTGACTTCCGGGCACATGAAAGCGATGCTACAAAAGTGGCATGCATCATGTTGGCCACCATGACAGCGGAACTCCAAAAGTCCTATGAGGACTTCTACCCTTTTGAAATGCACCAAGATCTGATGGAAAGATACCATCAAAGTGCACGACAAGAGAGGTATCAAATCATATGCTCTATCATAACAACCATGATGAAGGACAGGGAATCCGTCACGAGCCACATGCAGAAAATGCAAAGGTATGTGGATCGGTTGCTGAAGCTTAATGTGAACTTCCCTGAGGAGCTTGCAATAGATATCATTTTGCACTCCTTACCATCGTGCTATGATCAATTCCGCATGACATATCACATGAATAAAGAAGAGGTCACACTCAGCAAACTTCAGGGACTCCTCAAGACCGCAGAAACAGGTCTTAAGGGTAAGTCGATTGTTAACACTCCTACTCCAAACTACGCCCCGGTTTTGGCAATCGGGAAAGGTCGAGGGAAGAAGAGGAAGAGCTCTTCGAAGGGTACCAAGGCTAGGACCCTTGATGGCTCTTCTTCAAGTGGAACCAAGAAAGGTTTCGTCACTCCTTCTTCTGACCCTAAAGAGGCTAAATGCTTCTATTGCCATGAAAAGTCACATTGGAAGCGGAACTGCCCAAAGTACCAGCAAGATGTGAAAGATGGGAAAGTTAAACCCAACCATGCAGGTATTTACACTATCTTATCTAATAACTCACCCCATTCTAGCTCTTGGGTCCTTGATACCGGTTGTGGTATTCATATATGTTCTGATTTGCAGGGACTAAGAAGAAGTGACAATGTGGAGCATGGAAGAATAAACTTAATCATGGGGAATAGGAAAGCTTTACCTGTCACCAAGATTGGAGTTTATACTTTAACGCTAAGTAGTGGGTTTAGTTTAGATTTGATTAAATGTTGTTATTCGCCAGAAATGGCAAGAAATATTATTTCCTTTCATGCATTGTATAAACAAGGTTTCACCTTTTCATTTGATAATGAAGTTGGTTCGATTAATGCTTTCTTTAATAATGTTCTTTATTTTAAAGCATTACCTTGTGATGGTGTGTATGAAACTGTATCTGTGGTTGATAACTTAGGAAATAATGTATTGTGTATTGATTCAGTTAATGATAATAACTTGGATAAAGCATCATTATGGCATTGTCGTCTTGGACATATAAGCAAGAAACGCATAGGCCAACTCCAAAAGGATGGAGTATTGGAGTCATTTGACCTAAAGTCAGATGATAGTTGCGAATCATGCTTACTTGGAAAAATGACAAAGTCACCCTTCACAGGTTCTTGTGAGAGGGGTGAAGGTTTGTTGGATCTTATACACACGGATGTGTGTGGGCCCTTCAAACATGCCACAAGGGATGTTAATCGTTATTATTTGACTTTTACTGATGATTACAGTAGATATGGATATGTCTACTTAATCAAGCATAAGTCAAAGACTTTTGAGAGGTTTAAAGAGTTTAAACAGGAAGTCGAGAATCAATTGGGCAGGAACATTAAGATGCTTCGATCCGATCGAGGTGGTGAGTATCTTAGTTCAGAGTTCCTCGACTATCTTAGGGAATGTGGGATTGTCTCACAATTGACACCCCCCAGGACACCGCAGTTGAATGGTGTGGCTGAGAGGCGTAATCGAACCTTGTTGGATATGGTTCGTTCCATGATGAGTCGAGCTTCGCTACCAATCTCATTTTGGGGGTATACCGTAGAGACTGCCGCCCATATCCTTAATCTAGTTCCCACAAAGAAAGTTGCCAAAAATCCTCATGAGATGTGGACTGGTAAAGTACCCAAACTAGACCACATTAAGATTTGGGGTTGCGAGGCTTTCGTGAGACGCGAGACTCATGATAAGCTCGAACCTCGAAGTGAGATGTGTATTTTCATCGGCTACCCACAGAAATCCTTTGGTTACCTCATCTACAGACCTAGTGAGAATGTGGTCTTTGTAGCTAGGAGGGCTTTCTTTCGAGAGAGAGAGAGTTCATAAGCCAAGGAGACAGTGGGAGGCAAGTTGAGCTTGAAGAAATTCAAGAGTCAAGTGGTGAAGGAACTTCAAACCCTAGCACTCAACTTGAGGAGGAAACTCCTGTTGAGCCAATTGACAAGTCTGTACCTCTGAGGCGTTCCACAAGGGTTAGGAATGCACCTGAGCATTACTATGGATTCCATATTACTGCGGAAGGTGATACACTTATCAGTGATGAGACACTGATAGGTCTGGATGAACCTAACAGTTACACGGAAGCCATGGCAGGCCCTGAGTCAGCCAAGTGGAAAGAGGCAATGGACAGCGAGATACAGTCCATGTATGACAATCAAGTTTGGAACTTGGTTGAGAATGTACCAGGTCGTAAGACTGTAGGGTGCAAATGGATCTTCAAGAAGAAGACCGACATGGATGGTAATGTACACACTTATAAGGCACGACTGGTTGCAAAGGGTTTCTCACAAACGCCGGGAGTTGATTATGATGAGACCTTTTCTCCAGTGGCCAAGATTAAGTCTATTAGGGTTCTGTTAGCCATAGTTGCATTTCATGACTATGAAATATGGCAAATGGATGTCAAACCGCTTTCCTTAATGGAAAGTTGGCTGAGGATGTTTACATGAGTCAGCCAGAGGGTTTTGTCAATACAGAGTACCCTAATAGAGTGTGTAAGCTTGAGAAATCCATTTATGGGTTAAAGCAAGCACCTCGCAGATGGAATCTTTGCTTTGATGAGAAAGTCAAAGAATTTGGCTTTTCTAGGAGTGAAGATGAATCTTGTGTATATGTCAAGGCTGGTGGGAGTATAGTTAGTTTTTTGGTATTGTATGTGGATGACATACTACTAATAGGAAATGACATCCCAACTCTGCAGGAAGTTAAGTCCTGGCTTGGGAAGTGTTTCTCTATGAAGGACCTAGGAGAAGCTGCCTATATTCTAGGGATAAGGATCTTGAGAGACCGGAGTAAAAGACTAATTGGACTTAGTCAGAGTACCTACTTGGATAAGGTGCTGAAGAGATTCGACATGCAAGACTCCAAGAAAGGAGAGATACCCATCCAGAGTAACGCCAGATTGAGTAAGACACAAAGCCCTAGTACTGAGGCTGAGATAGCAGAAATGAGTCGAATACCTTATGCTTCGGCTGTAGGATCGATCATGTATGCTATGACGTGTACTCGACCTGATGTAGCCTTCGCTTTGAGCATGGTTAGCAGGTATCAGGGGAACCCTGGGAAGGCACACTGGACTGCGGTAAAGAATATCCTCAAGTACCTACAGAGGACTAAGGAATGGGTCCTTACCCTCGGTGGGAGTGAAGACTTGAGAGTTGTAGGGTATAGTGATGCTAGCTTTCAGACTGATAGGGATAATTTCCGCTCTCAGTCAGGCTGGGTCTTTACCTTAAACGGAAGAGCAATTTCTTGGAAGAGTTCCAAGCAAGAGATAGTGGCTGATTCAACTTGAGAATCAGAGTATATAGCAGCTAGCGAGGCAGCAAAGGAGGCGATATGGCTGAAGAACTTCATTGGAGACCTTGGAGCTGTACCAGCTATTAAAGAGCCAATGGAAATTTTCTGTGATAGTGAAAGTGCAGTTGCCTTAGCCAAGGAACCAAGGGATCACGGGAGATCCAGACACATCGACAGAAAATACCATTTCATCAGACATCGAATAGAAGAAGGACTCCTCGTGGCAAAGAGGGTATCATCGGATGAGAATCCAGCAGATCCCCTCAAGAAGGGACTGACTCGGGTTAAGCATCTCTAGCATGCTCGGAGCATAGGGCTGAAGGATGATATTAGATTTAGTAGTTAGATAACCTTGAAATTTGTAAAGTGTAATTGACATTAGATGATGAATAAAAGGTGTTTTATTTATGAGTAAAGTGTTGCTATCTCTTGTTGATCGTTTACTATATTTCTTTTGCATGTTTTGACTTCCAGAATAATTATGTTTGGTATATCATATTATTCGAACCTCCACAGTCGGTCATATGTCGGAAGTAGGTATGAATCAAGACTGTCATGATTGGTTGCAGAGGTCTAAGTTGTTGGACATGGCTACAACACTCATGAGTGCTCATAAGTTCTGAGCATTGGACTCAACCCACGCTCACTGGAATCACTTCATCGAATTTATCTCGAGTGATCGTGAGACGGTAATATCATATAAGTCTTCAAGCCTAGATATATGATTTGTTACTTATGAGTTGGTTATGCATTGATTGTACGAAAACGCATTGGTAACTCTATGTTATAAAACGTGCTCTTGTGTATAATTCAATGAGTAGTAAAACAAACATATGAATCGAAGTTTATCTGTTCCTTCTTGGATTTGAAGCTGATATCTGAGCCCCTCGATGATTTTGTTTTGACCTATGTACCGGGCCCGGTGAGAACTAAGTTGATGTGTTCAATTAAGTTCTTTGTCAAACAAATCGGAAATCGGGAAACAAACAGCTGGACAATAAGTAAGACATTGTTCCATGTATTTGTCCGGCTGATATCTAGAACAGAGGATTATATGATCACTTATCTTAAATGGCGTATCATCATCTTCTCAGTTCCGAGAGACCTTGAAAGAGCTACGATTGCTGATCGGTTCCTGAAGTCATACTTGCAGTTATAGTTATTTGACTTATCCAAGTGGGAGACTGTTGGATAAGGTGTCTAAGTCCATAACTATTTCTGGTATGCACTTGACCCGACCCGGCATGGTCCATTTGGGTTGCGTGGCACCGTGCAATTGGATAAACTAAAATGAGAGAAATAACATGTCACACCCCGAAACCGATGGCGGAAACGTTCCGGGGCGGAGTGACGTCATGTAGAGTATCACAACCAATGTACATAGCAAGCATAGTAAACACAAGCATTACATTACATGAGAAAGTTTTACATTTGTTTGAAAATAAAGTACTACAAGTTTTCTTAGATACATTGGTTAGAAAAAAAGTAAAGACGAGTCTTCTATGTGCTCCGTCTTCTCAAAAGTTAATAGGAGTACCTGTCTATGGATGCCCTGAGAATACAAGCAGTTTTAAAATATCAGCATAAAGCTGGTGAGTTCATAAGCGGTTTGTTTTCTGGAAAAATATTCATTTTCCTTTAGTTTCATGAACAGTTGATATCCAAGAAAATCTCGTATTTTCTTATAAAAGTAGTTTGGTTATCCCTTTGTTACACAATTTGAATTAAGAAAATCCTGCAAATTTCCTTATGAAAATATGATTTGATTTCTCGTTAGATGTACCATACAACCTTGTTTATGAAAAGTTTCGTTATCCCAAGAAAACCCTATGTTTTCTTATGAAAAATATTCGTTGGATTATCGATTCTGAAATGATGTGTACAAGTATCTACCATACTTGTATCGATTAAGTGAAACATACTGAATGTCTAGTATCCCGTAGTAAGCGTGTTAGTTTTGACACATACACAAAACTAATAAGTAAGTAGTGAACTAGTAGTAATCAAAGACAGTTATTACTAGGAGATTAGTTCACTAGGTTCGTTATTACTTTATCAGTAAATCTCCATTATCTAAGTTGCGAGTTCCATAACCATACGATAGACTAGACATGGCAATAAGAAGTCCATCGTCGTTTTATGACTTTTGTCACCCATGGACCTGACGATCCAACTGTAGCTAGCAGCAGGGTGCGGGGTAGTCAGTCCCGTATAGATCTATACACTCAAGTCACGCTCTCCCTCCAAGAGATTCTGGTTACGGGAGTAGTCCTCCACTCTCGTATTCCATGTGGAGTGTTACCGAGGACGTGTCTCCAATCATAAGAATAATGAAATTTACAAGTAATAGTATAAAAAATCCCGGTTTATGAAATGACATGAAATCCTTGTGAAATGTAAGAAAATGTAACATTTTATAATGAGTTTCACAATTTGTTTTGAAAACTAACTCCACGAGTTAGACGGTTGGTTAATACGGATTTCAATGTTTAAAACATATTGAACACGTAGTTATGTTATACGAAATAATAGTTTTGAGTACAAGTTTCCGTGTACTTTTGCTTGTATTCCCCCCCTGAAAACATGAAAAACACAGAAAATGGTGTAGGGGTATGAACTCACCTGACGAGAATGTGCCGATTTAGATGCTAAGTATCAGTTTAGGGCTTGAACACGCGTGAGGTTCCTATGTAACATGAAGAGATACATAATTGTATCTAATTAGACTTTGATTTACTAAGATAGTAGGATAAAACACTCCGAGGCACGAAAACACTTCAATTCAAGTGTTAGGGATGGTACGGGTTGTATCTAAGGAGTGTAGGGCCTAGGCAAGGTGTTTACTCTTCAAGTGTAAACCCTTAGGGGTGTTTACGGTTCAAAGACCATAAACTCATGGGTGTGGTGATTTGAGTGATCCAAGGTCTCATCTTGCACATAGGAAGGATCTAAGGTTGATTCCATGGCTTAGGAAGTGATCAGGACATGAAATGGCCTAGGAATTAGGGTTTACGGTGCTTGGACCACCCTTGGGGAGTTTACGGTCGTAAACTCATGGGTTTACGGTCCTTGGACCACCCTTGGGGAGTTTACGGTCGTAAACTCATGGGTTTACGGCCGTAAACCCACCCTTGTCCATGTTTGTCCATTTTCCATGTGTTTTGGTGGTTTGTAGGCCATTCATGCAAGTTCTAGACTCAAATACAAGCCATGCAAAGTGTTTGGAGCATTAAAACACCCTTGGAAGGTGTTTACGGTTTTGGGAGACGTTCCCAAACCGTAAACTCATGTTTACACTTCTTTGAACATGTTTTAGGGTTCTAAGATCATCCAAGCAAGTTTCAAGGCCATTAGACATGCATTGGAAGGATTAAGGAGCATCAAAACCCCATGAAAGGGTGTTTATGGTTTTTGAACATTCAAGAACCGTAAACTCATGTTCATGGCAAAAAATTCATGATCTGGTGGTTTTAACTCCATGCATGTAAGGATCTAAGCATTAGAAGAGGTTTGGAAGGGTTTTGGGGCTTCAAAACCCCCATTGAAGGAGTTTACGATTTTTGGGAGGCTCCCCAAACCGTAAACACGAGTTTTTGATGCCTTGAGAGTTTAAGTCATGGATTTGCATGCATGTTAGGATAAACAACTAGTTAGGAAGGATCACTTACCAAATTGGAGCTTGAAAGTGAAGATTTCTTGAGAGGATTCGTTTTCTAGAGAGAGAGTAGAGAGAGAAAGTTCAAGTGTGGGAAAAGCTCAAATGGTGGTCACTCCACCCTTTTATGTGCCTAGAGTTAGTGACCCGGTGGGAATACACCCAATACGGACACTAAACGGAGCTTAATATTTTACCCAGGTAAATAACCATTACCCGTATTAGTCGTAGTCTAGAAATTCTCAAAAGATTATTTAGAGTGTTTTCACCCAAATAAATATTTCGTTTCGACACATAGGAAATTATAATAATAATTCTAAATGAATTATTTAATTTGAAAGTTAACGGAAAAACCCAAAATAAAATAAATTTTATTAACGGCATGGGTTATGTTAACGGAATATCTTTCGGGTTGTCACATTATCCTCCTGTTAGAGGAAATTTCGTCCCGAAATTTAGAATTTAGATACAAATCATGGAATTAGAAAGAGATGCGGGTATTTCGTTTTCATCGAGTCTTCGCGTTCCCAAGTGAACTCGGGTCCCCGCTTGGCATTCCAGCGAACCTTCACTATCGGGATGCGACTTTGTTTCGTTCGTTTGATCTCTCTATCCATGATTTCGATGGGCTCTTCCACAAAGTTTAGGTTTTCGTTGATTTCGATCTCATCCAGAGGAATCACAAGGGTCTCATCAGAAAGACACTTTTTAAGGTTTGAGACGTGGAAGACAGGGTGAATATTGCTAAGTTCATGAGGTAATCGGAGTTTGTAAGCTACGGGACCAATCCTGGCTAGGATTTCGAAAGGTCCTATGTACCTTGGGTTAAGTTTTCCACGCTTTCCGAAGCGTATCATGCCCTTCCAGGGTGAGACTTTCAACAAGACACGGTCTCCAACCTGGAATTCCAAGGGTTTTCGTCGTTTATCGGCGTAGCTCTTTTGTCTATCTCGGGAGGCCTTGAGTCGTTATCGGATTTGTACGATCTTTTCAGTGGTTTCGCGGATGATTTCTGGACCAGTGAGAGTGCTGTCAGGGACTTGTCCCTTGACCAGCTGCGTGTCACCCACCTCAGCCCAGCACAGAGGGGATCTGCACTTGCGGCCATAGAGGGCTTCGAACGGCGCAGCCTTGATGCTGGTATGGTAGCTGTTGTTATAAGAAAATTCAACCAAAGGAAGATGAGTATCCCATGACGCGCCGAAGTCGATGACGCAGGCTCTCAACATGTCTTCCAAGGTTTGGATGGTTCTCTCACTCTGTCCATCTGTTTGAGGATGGTAAGCTGTGCTCATATCCAGCTTAGTTCCAAGAGCCTTCTGTAGCGACTGCCAGAACCTAGAAGTGAACCTGCT
The DNA here is from genome assembly GCF_052849685.1 of Lactuca virosa. Lineage (NCBI taxonomy): Eukaryota > Viridiplantae > Streptophyta > Magnoliopsida > Asterales > Asteraceae > Lactuca > Lactuca virosa. Next base: position 134,176,395 of record NC_136428.1, on the reverse strand, counting down.
ATCCCGATCGGAAATGATGGACACAGGTACACCGTGCAGTCGGACCACCTCTTGGATGTAGATTCGCGTGAGTCTTTCCATTTTGAAGTTTTCCTTGATAGGAAGGAAGTGAGCGGATTTGGTCAGTCGATCGACAATTACCCAAATGGTGTCGTACCCACTCGGAGATTTGGGTAACTTGGTAATGAAATCCATAGTAATCATTTCCCATTTCCATTTAGGTATTTCGGGTTGTTGGAGTAGGCCGGAGGGTTTTTGATATTCGACTTTCACTTTGGCGCAAGTCAGGCACTTGCCCACGAAGGTAGCGATTTCGGCCTTCATATTTGGCCACCAGTACAGTTTCTTGAGATCCAGGTACATCTTATCCGAACCTGGGTGTACGGAGTATTTAGTATTATGAGCTTCGTTCATGACAACCTCTCTGAAGCCTCCGAAATTTGGGGTCCAGATCCGGTCCATGAAACAATAGACTCCGTCGTTTCTGATCGCAAGATTCTTATCCATTCCTCTCAGGGCTTCGCCTGACACGTTTTCTGGTCTTAAGGCTTCCAGCTGAGCCTCTTTAATTTGCGCGGATAAGTGGGAATGGATAGTCATAGTCAGTGCCTTCACCTTACGACCTGAGTATTCTTTCCGGCTGAGGGCATCTGCCACCACATTGGCCTTGCCGGGATGGTAGCGGATTTCACACTCGTAGTCGTTGAGTAGTTCAACCCATCGCCGTTGTCTCATGTTCAGCTCCTTTTGATCGAGGATGTGCTGTAGACTTTTATGGTCAGTGAAGATAGTGCACTTAGTTCCGTAGAGATAATGTCTCCAGATTTTTAATGCGAAGACCACTGCTCCTAATTCTAGGTCGTGAGTCGTGTAGTTGACTTCGTGTACTTTTAGTTGTCTGGAGGCATAGGCGATGACCTTGCCTCGTTGCATTAGGACACAACCGAGACCTTGATTGGACGCATCGCAGTAGACAACGAAGTCTTCCGTCCCATCGGGTAGGGACAGGATAGGTGCGCTGCACAAGGCTCGCTTCAGTGTTTGGAACGCAGTGTCTTGCTTTTCGCTCCAACAAAAGGGTACACCTTTCTGAGTTAGAGTGGTTAAGGGTTTGGAAATTTTGGAGAAATTTTGGATGAATCTGCGATAGTAGCCAGCGAGACCCAAGAATTGACGGATTTCGGTGGGTGTCTTCGGTGCTGACCAGTTTTCTATCGCTTTGATCTTGGAAGGATCCACGTGTATGCCCTCCTTGCTTACCACGTGACCAAGGAAAGTAACCTTCCGGATCCAGAATTCACATTTGGAGAATTTTGCGTACAGTTGCTCCGACCTAAGAGTTTCCAACACTAGCCTCAAGTGTTGTTTGTGATCCTCTTCGCTTTTGGAATAGACAAGTATGTAGTCGATGAACACGATAACAAACTTGTCCAGAAATGGACGACACACCCGGTTCATCAAATCCATGAACACCGCCGGCGCGTTGGTTAGACCGAAGGGCATAACTACGAATTCGTAGTGACCATATCGAGTCCGAAAGGCTGTTTTGGGAACGTCACCCTCATGGACTCGCAGCTGATGGTACCCTGATCTTAAATCGATTTTGGAAAAGTAGCTAGCTCCTTGAAGTTGATCGAAGAGGTCGTCTATTCGAGGAAGAGGATAGCGGTTTTTGATTGTGATCTTGTTCAGCTCTCGGTAATCGATACACATTCGAAAAGATCCATCTTTCTCTTTCACGAATAAGATCGGGGCTCCCGACGGCGAGGAACTCGGTCTTATGAATCCTTTACTGAGCAGCTCATTGAGCTGACTAGATAACTCCTGCATTTCTGCCGGAGCTAATCGATAAGGAGATTTGGCTACGGGGGTAGCTCCGGGGATTAAGTCGATACGAAACTCCACTTGGCGTTCAGGAGGGATTCCTGGGAGATCTTCTGGAAAGATATCAGGAAAGTTGCAGACTTCGGGGATGCTCTCGAGGTCTTTAACTTCCTGTTTTTCGTTAACGACATGGGCTAGGAATGCATAACACTCCTTCCGCAGAAGTTTCTGGGCTTTGATGCATGAAATGACGCGAAGGTTTGCACTGAGTTTATCCCCGTAGATTACAAGAGTTTCATCCGAAGGAAGATGGAGACGAATAGCTTTTTCGAAACAGAGGATGTCTGCACGATTGGGGCTCAACCAATCCATGCCAACGATGACATCAAAGCTTTTTATGGAGACTGGCATAAGGTCAATGAGAAATGAACGGTCGTTTAAGGATAGGGTACACCCTACGTATATTTCGTTAGTGCTCTCTTTCTCACCGTTAGCCATTTCGACGGTAAACTTTTCGGTTAATGGTTGGGATTTTTGTTTAAGAAATTGTTTGAATGCATGACTAACAAAGCTCCTTTCAGCACCAGAATCGAAAAGAATGCATGCATAAGAGTTGTCGAGGAGGAACGTACCCGTGACAACGGTGGGGTCAGCGACTGCCTCTTCTTGTCCCATGGTTAGAACTCTCCCGGTGTTGTTGGTTGTTGCTACTTTGGGGCAGTCCCTCTTGAAATGCCCGATCTCTCCGCAGCTGTAGCAGGCTCGACCAACACCCGCTCCAGAGGCTTGATTTGTTGGTTGGATTGGGGTTCTACAGAATCGCATCGTGTGCCCCTTTTTGCCACAACTTGTGCATGACATCTCCCGGCACGGGCCGGGATTATGGTGGTAGTTACACTTGTCACACCGAGGAAGGGTGCCAGTGTACCTGCTGGTAGGAGCCTGGGTGGCAGGAGTAGCAACAGGGGTAGTAGCAGCGTGGACCACTACAGTTTGCTGTTTCTTTGAGGATCCTTGCGAACCCTGACCCTTTCGTTTGTTCCAGGATTTCTTCTTGTTTTCACCGCTCCCTTTAGCCGGATCAGAGGCGGTGGCTATTTCCTCGGGATCGTCGCTATGATCAATCAGAATTTGTGCCAAACACTTGGCGCTATCGAAGGTTTCCGGCTCCGCAGACAAAACATTTCCCTTGGTTGGCTGGGTCAGCCCCCAAATGAATCGTTCGATCTTTTTGCTTTCCGGGGATACCATTCCCGGACAAAGGAGTGCTAGGTCCTCGAACCTAGAAGTGTAGGAGACAATGTCAGAACCCTTCATCTTTAGGGTCCAGAGTTCGTGTTCGAGTTTCTGCATCTCGCCCCGAGGGCAATACTGGGATATCATGAGTTCCTTCAGTTTGTCCCAACCCATGGCATTTGCCACTGGCAGGGTTAAGGACTTGACCCGTCCGTTCCACCAGGTTAATGCTTTGTTGAGGAAAGTGCAAGCGGCGTACTTCACTTTGTTGGATTCGGAGACTACGCAAATCTCGAATATGGACTCAATCTTTTCAAACCATTGAGTCAGAGCAATAACACCTCCTTTGCCGTCGAAAGATGTGGGTTTTGCGTTCATGAAGTCTTTATAGGAGCACTCCTTTTGGTGTCCCTGACCACTCTCCTGTGATTGAGGATGCACACCACTTCCCTGACCACCAGATCCACCGGAATTTATTTGCGACATGGCAGCAGTCACTGCAGCAGTAACAGCTGCCTGAAACATGACAGGATCAAATTGGGGAGGAGGTGGTGGTGGAGGAGTGTCGTTGTTTCTCCTGGTAGATCTCCTTCGGGGAGGCATCTTGATCTGAAATGACCAAGAAAGAGGAGGATGGAATTTAGAGATATGAAGCAAGGATATATCTCATAATAATTTTTAGAGTGTTCTACTACGCGATAGTACAGGAAAATTACTTAAAGTAAGTAAACTATCGCTAAGGGAGGAATGAGTAGTAACACTCGGAACGGATTTCCATGAGGTATTTGGTTCGGACTAAAATACTCCCATAGTATTTTATGTTGAATGGATATTAGGTACGTTATAGGCCTGCTGTACACCACAGTCACTCCCAAGCACATGTTGGTCGTGTCTCGAATGAATATAGTTGATCAGGCTATATTGACCCTAGACATGACTACATAACTGCCCAGGTTTAACCACAGTGCACAACGCCCAAATTACTTATGATTTGTTCTCTTCGCGATGCAGATTTCGGTACTCGGGTATACTTGTATACTTTTATAAAAATACTTATATTTTAAAAGCATACTTTTAGTTTAGAGCTCTTAGGCCCCTTAGTGTTTATAGTTGTATACCATGTAAGGTTCGGTATACTTAGTTCACTATAAACAAGGGCTCTGATACCAATCTGTCACACCCCGAAACCGATGACGTCACTCCGCCCCGGAACGTTTCCGCCATCAGTTTCGGGGTGTGACATAACACTTATGGTTTATTAATATATTATAAGTTCTAATATATTAATAATATTATTTAATTAGTTTGATCAAGAATTAATTAAGTGATTAAAAGATAACTAATTAAATATATGGGTATATTATGTAAATCTTCCATATCTTATATAGTGGGCTAAGAGGCTCCATGGATTATCAAGTTGGGTTCCACCCATAGGATGCTCCATGCAGTTAACCCATGGATCATGAAATGAAGAGTCATGTTACATTAGGGTTTACCTAATGCAACACACTATATAAACAAAGGTGTTCTCCCCAAAATCGGTGACACTAAGAAACAAGAGGGCTAGAACCGATTTTGCAAGTATAAGATTCTCTCAAAGTTTACTCCTTTGCATTTGGTGTTGTGTGAAGCATTTGAGGCATCACACTTGGGGTGCTAGGCTCACAAGGTTTCAAGGATCATAATCAACTACAAGGTAAGTTATTCTATCTTTCATTCAAGTTAAAAATGTTCCCCATGTATGCTAGATAGGAATATAACCTTGGAATTCAACTTTGCATGATAATTAGACAAACATAGATCCAAGGTTATTAGGGTTGCATGTACACTTAGGAAGTGTTAGAATGCTCAAAACCCATCAGAGGTATCCCACCCACGATCTGGAGTTGGGGGCAGTGGTGTTCGCCCTCAAGATCTGGCGTCACTATTTATATGGGGTTCGGTGTACGATATACACGGACCACAAAAGCTTGAAGTATTTGATGGATCAGCCCAATCTGAATATGCGCCAAAGGAGATGGTTGGACGTGGTAAAGGATTACGATTGTGGGATCCTGTACCACCCGGGCAAAGCTAATGTTGTAGCTGATGCCCTGAGTCGCAGGGCGGAGAGTTCCCCGATACGAGATGTTTGTTTGAGATTGACAGTGATGACTCCGGTGTTGGACACCATTCGGGAGGCCCAGGCACAGGCCGTGAGACCGGAGAACTACAAAAGAGAGCGGGTGATTGGACAGATACATGAGTTCGTTACCGATAGCCGTGGGCTTATGACCTTTCAGGGTCGGATTTGGGTGCCGTATGCAGGCGGGACGCGCACCACTTTGATGGAGGAGGCGCACCGATCGAGGTTCTCGATCCATCCCGGGGCCACTAAGATGTATTTGGATCTGAAGATAGATTATTGGTGGCCCTGTATGAATAGGGATGTAGCATGGTTTGTTGAGAGGTGGTTGACCTGTCGCACGGTTAAGGCTGAGCACCAGCGTCGGCACGGCAAGTTGCAGCCACCTGAGGTTCCCCAGTGGAAGTGGGAACAGATTTCCATGGATTTTATCACCAAATTGCCAAGGACCACGAGGGGTGTTGATGCAATTTGGGTGATTGTCGACCGGCTGACGAAGAGCGCTCACTTCCTTGCTATCAGTGAGACCTCTTCTGCAGAGAGATTGGCAGAGTTGTATGTGAGGGAGGTGGTATCGCGACATGGAGTACCGATCTCGATTGTGTCAGACCGAGATGTACGTTTCACTTCCAGGTTCTGGAAGAAGTTCCATGAGGAGTTGGGTATGAGGCTGCATTTCAGTACCTCTTACCACCCACAGACGGACGGGTAGAGCGAGGGGACGATTCAGACGCTCGAGGACATGCTCCGAGCATGTGTGTTGAACTTCGGGGGAAGTTGGGACACGTATCTGCCGTTGGATGAGTTTTCTTATAACAACAGCCACCATTCGAGTATTGGTATGCCTCCCTTTGAGTTGTTATACGGGAGGAGATGTCGGACTCCCATTTGCTGGGGAGAGGTAGGGCAGCGCGTGATGGGCAGCACTGAGATAGTGCTTCAGAGGACTGAGCAGATACAACAGGATAGGCAACGATCCGAGCTTGAGTTCCAGGTGGGAGACTTCGTACTCCTGAAAGTGTCCCTTTGGAAAGGAGTGATTCGATTCAGGAAGAGGGGCAAGCTGGGGCCCCGGTATATTGGTCCGTTCAGGGTGACCGCGAGGGTGGGAAAGGTAGCATATCGTCTATAGCTACCCGAGGATTTGAGCCAGATTCATGATACCTTCCATGTGTCTTAGTTGAGGAAGTGTATAGCCGACGAGTCGGCGGTGGTGCCACTAGAGGATATTCAAGTGAATGCGAACCTAAATTATGCTGAAAGGCCAATCGCGATCCGGGATCGGAAGATCAAGGTTCTGAGGAACAAGGAGGTGCCCCTGGTGCAGGTCCAGTGGCAACATCGGAGAGGGTCCGAGCTGACTTGGGAGCCGGAGTTGGAGATGCGGGAGCAGCATCCATAGTTGTTTGAGCAATACTTCGAGGGCGAAGTCTAATTATGGTGGGGGAGAATTGTAACACCCGGATTCCCAGGTATCTTATTTTAAGTATTTACCTTGAGTTTTAGGGAGGGACTCGGCGAGTAGGCGCTTAAACTCGCCGAGTAGGATCGCGAATTCTTGTCTGGATTAATGAGGGACTCGACGAGTCGATGCATGGACTCGGCGAGTCCGCGCTGTAAAGTGAAACCCTAAATCTCAGGGCCTGAGCCCTATTTAAAGGCCTTTATGGCCTCCATTTGCGGCCACTTCACCCCTGAGAAACCCTAGAGAGCAGAGAGATCTTTTGTGGTACAAGAGGAAGGCTAGCTCACCATTTCTTGTGTGTTTTAGCAAGAAGGAAGGAGGTAGAACAAGCTAGGCTGATTGTAGAGCTTGGATTTGTGTTGTTCACACTGAGATTCACGTTTTGAGGTACAAGTTCCTTCCCATTTCATGTATTTGATAGATTCCTTGAATCTAGGGTTTCCTTTGCACAATTTTGAGTTAGATTGTGAAGCATATGAGGTCCCTTTGGGTATAGATTATAGATCTAGACCTTGAGAGGTCCAAAAGGTCCCAAGCTTCCAGCTTTATGAGCTTTCATGTGAGCATTGAAAGTAGAACCCCATTTAAATGGTTATTTCTTTATTTTTGGTCTTATAAGCATTGCATGAACGTAAAGTTTGAACCTTTACGTGACTTTCGAGTGTTAGAAGGTTGGATCTACTGGTTGGTGAAGCAGATCTGACCTCAAGAGATCTTTTGAGAGTTTTCATGGAAGGAACTCGCTGAGCCCTTAAGGGACTCGACGAGTCGAGTCGGGTTGCCCCGCGACTCGCGACCTGTGACGACCCGTGGAGTATAGGGTTGACTCATCGAGTCAAGTGAGGACCAGGGGCGAAGAGGACAGGCGTGTACTCGCCGAGTCACTCTAGTGCACTCGGCAAGTCTGGTCAATGTTGACCGTTGACTTTTGCTGACTTCTAGGGTTTAGTCAGTGTTTGGACTTATGAGCCATTAGACGGGTAGAATGGTCTTTTACCCTTCTTAGAGAACTTAAAGAGAAGGTTGGCCTAGAGTTACCCGAGGTGAGTCTTCTCACTATACTTTACCTAGAGTGGTAATTAGCGTTATGCGACAGAGTATCTTGTATGCTATTTATGTGATTGTGATACACTGCATTATTTCTATGAGATTCATGTCGTGTATGTTCCAGAGTTACAGAGTTAGAACCGGAAGGTTCACAGAGTTAGGACCAGAGGGTCCACAGAGTTAGGACCGGAGGGTCCACAGAGTTAGGACCGGATGGTCCACAGAGTTACAGCCTCGAGTGGCTAATATGTGTTATATGTGGTATTTTGGGGAACTCCCTAAGCATTTATGCTTACAGTGTTGTGTTATGTTTTTTAGGTACCAGTGAGGATCGCGGGAAGGCGACGGCATGATCAGTACATACATGAGGAGTTTTTATACATTATGATCTTGGGATTTGTTTTTATGGATTGATATGTGATACAATGAGATTTTTATAATATCTATGAATGAAAGTATGCTTTTAAAAATGTGAAAAATTGTTTGAAAAATTAAGGTGTTACATTTTGATTCATATATGTGTTATTACATGCTAAATAGGATCCATTTGTGTTCGAGACTCCACTTGACACTCATCATCCCATATCGATCTTTCATACAAACCACTCACTCGAGGTGAGTTCATACCCCTACGCCTTTATGATTTTTAATGTTTTCAGGGGGAATACAAGCCAAACACAAATGATTTTTGTGAAACCGAACAAAGGGTTTTAACAAACTTAAAACTTATGTAATTTATACAGTTAAACGATTTCCACGTTTTATAAAATATTTAGTTAATTTATCCCTTTTGTATTATGTTTAGCATAAGGGACACTTTCAACTTAGAAACATAATTGCATAGTTTTCGGAGCATTATACAAAACAAGGATATAACATTTCAAGTAAACTATAATAGGTATAGTTTGCGGTTCTCAATGCACAGGTTTTTATGAATTCAGAGTTATACACTGCTAAACATATAAACTATGACAAATTTAGTTTATGATATACAATACTATGAGTGTACAGCATTTAATAATTATTTAAGTATAATTATTACCGTGTACAGTATTCAACAGATTCAAATACAAGAGAACAATACATAATTACATGTGAACTAGATTATATAGAATTGTGAGACTCTAATTCAAAACTGTACCCTTAGGTGTACTGAATTAAATCCTATCATGGTATAACCAGAGTCTCTTGGAGGGAGAGCGTGAGATTTGTGAATAGATCTATTCGGGATTGACAATCCCACACTTGAACTACTCGCTACAGTTAGGCAGGCATGCCTGAGGTGACAAATGTCATTTAACCAACAGTTGAAGAACATTGTAAAGGTCACTAGGTCATAACAAGCACGGTTATACGACTCACAATAAATACAAACTAACCTTTGTTTACGAGATTTCATTCTTCATTAGTTTTATTTTCAATAATAGAACTATTATACCCTACACTGGCGGATTTCGGAGATACACTACTCGGTTTTATTTTAATTAATAAAACAACTATACTTACTGGTGGTAGCCAGGGTTTTCAAAACAGAACATACTATACATACTAGTAGTAACCAAGCATACATACTAACATGTTTCATATACTACAAAAGAATACCGTAACAAACACTCATAGAAGGAACTGGGATTATCTTACTTTCACTAAAGAAAATATTGGATTTTGTTAGAAACGTACGAACATTTCTACAAATTCATCAACAGGTTTTCACTACAAAACATCGCTTATGAACTATCTAGCTTTATGCTGACACTCTTTCAAAACTACTTGTATTCTCAGGACATCAGTAGATAGGTACCTCCTGGATTTTTGAGAAGATGGAGCGTTTAGAGTCACGTCTTTATATTTTCCTTATACTTTTGATGTATACAAACAACAATTAAACAGATGTAAACCTTTTTCATATATGTATTCAATGTAATGGTTGTGTTTACTATGATTGCTATGGTACAATTGTTGTGATACTACACATGACGTCATCCACTCCCGAACGTTTCCGCCGTTCCGGTTTGGGGGTGTGACATCTTCTTTCGTAAGTTTGTAATCTGAGAGATCACACTCTGAATCTTCTTCTGCTACATTTTTTCCCTTCGCAACCAGGGCCAAAGATCCCATTCCAGAAACAACCTTCCCTTTTTTGTCACTTCATCCTCGTGGGACCTAAGAATTCCCACTAGCTTCGCCGAAGAATAGTTCTTTAACTGTTCATGAGCTTTTACATTTGAAACTACTTTTTTCCATTCGGACCTCAAACCGTTCATAAACATAATCTTTTTTTCTATTAATTCACATTTTATTTTGTGTTTAATCATCCTACTTAAAAGATGGTTGTAAGGATTGAACATTTGATCAAGCTTCTCCTCTGGCTTCCGAACAAAGGCACCAAACTCTGAAAGAAGCAGCGTGTGAATGGAGTGCTCCAAATCTACATCGCTAAATTAGAGCTCTCGTAACCTATCCTAGATCTCATTCGTTGTATCACAGGAACTCACCAGACGAAAAGTGACTGGGGGAAGAGCAAACCTTATTATTCTCATAGCTTTGACGTTTCTCAGCAGTTTATCCTTCTCATCTTAAGGAATATCTTTAACTTCGAGAATAAGAGCATTGTATTCTGATTGAGTTTTGATGACTTTCCTTTCTCCCATGTGCATGAATGTTCCTTGCCAAATTGTCGTTCAATGGTATTCAATACCTAGAACATAGTCCTCAAAAAGTATAGCCCAGACTTCATAGTCTTGTGGCAGGAGGATAGGGATCCTGGTAGTAGATCCAATGCTGCTAGAAAGATTGAAAGATAGAGTGTGTGGATCTTCAGGCTGCATGTTGTTGATTCACTTAAACCTGTAAAGAATCATATATGTAAAATGATAATCGAGTTTAGAGCAAAATAAGGATCAACGTCCAACGTCTAGAATCGATGAAAGTGATGAAGACAGCGAGAATAGATCCAGTAAAAGCGGAAAACCTTAATGACACTCGACAGAAGAGTTGCGTATGGTTTATACAATCTCCTACTCTGATACTAATTGTTAAAACAATAAGGAATAGATCGATTGATTCTAAACTGGAATATGAATCAAAAACAGTAAGAACAGTGATTGAAGTTGTGTCGAATGATTAATAATCTATGCCTTAGAAAAACTCGAAGAAGAACTTTTCTTTAAAGGCACAGTAGGGAATCACAAATCGATTAACCCTAATACAATACATGCATGCATTATTTATACCCTAACCCTAGCATAATAAAGACGGATGGACATGCCCAATCTGTAAAAAGGCTAACTACATACACAATAAATTTGACACAATCTAATAAATAATCCAACAACCATACACATGGGCCAAGCAGAATATACAGATGGGCCCAACCCAACATACAAAATGGGCCCAACACAATCATACAAATAGGACCAACACAACATATAATAAATGGGCCCAGCCCAATCATACAAATGGGCCCAACCCAATTATACAAATGAGTCCAATCCAACATATAATAAATGTTCCCAACCCAATCATATAAATGGGCCCAGTCCAACAATCATATAAATAGGCCTATCCTAACATATAATAAATGGTCTCACCCCATCATACATTTTTAAGAGTCACAAAGACAACTAGCATCCTACACAGTGCATTGAGAAGACTCACCTCGATCTAAAGACAGACAAATTTCACACTCAAGCTGCCGATATTGGAACTCCCCACACTAATCAATATATAATAAGGTCCTAATTAGAAATTAATTTAATAATTCCAACTCAAAGGCCATAGCTCATAATCACACACATACACACACACACACTCCCTCTCTCTCTCTGTGGAGTAAAACACCATTTTACCTTTGCAAGTCTAGAGCCTCCTACACTTGATCAATAATTCAATTTGTCTAAAATCCCCCCTTCTGGTGCTACACCCAACGTACACCATTCTTTAGGACCAACAGAGAATCTAAGATGAAAGCAAGGATACTTCAGGTAATGCTGAGCGTAGCCAAAATTATGCCCCATGTAGCACGCAATTTTTCCAACTTAACAATAAGCTCTTAATCTGTAAAGACTAACTATCCAATTCTCGGATCTGGACCCAATAGACGTCCTAAGTGATAAAGTATCTGATTTTACACCTGTTTATGTATTAAAAGAGCATAAGACCAAACCATAAGTCCAAAACACACTCTAATGCTCAAGAGATCATGCATGGATGGATGGGAGTGACGAAGATCCCATTTTAATGACTCTATAAGCTTAGAAACGACTGGAAATGATACTGGTATGGTATGGAGTAGCTCATACTCATAAAGACCAAGGTTATGGGACAAAAACGTTAAAACCCATGAGCTAATTAGACCTAACAGAAGCAACATCAAGGTGCAAGCTTTATACCTTCTGGAGAATATTGATGAAGTGGAAAATATGGATCTACAAAGCTATAGACTCCAAAAAGCTTATTCAATGGACTCCTTCTTCACAAAAGACACAAAGAAACACACCAATGCTTTAGAATTCTCACAATGTGGCTATGGTTTCGAGGTCACAAAATATGAGAGTGGAGGCTGAGCAGGGGGAGGCCCTCAAGGAGTTGGAGCCATTAAATAGGGCTCACAACCCTTGAATTAGGGTTTTGGTCTTGCCTTCCTACTCCTATGTAGGTATCTATATGCCCAACATAGAGCATAAATCCCTCACATGGAATCTTCTACCTATGCCTAGCATATGAGACCATCCTACGCCCAACATAGGGCACACAAAGTGCACAAATGTCCAAGTTAAATGCAAGGAATCATACCTGAGGATACGGGTGTTACAAATCTACCTTACTTGAATCAGACTTTCTGTCACACATCACGCTTGAGCAGCCTCTGTGGTCCCTCTCACTCCGAGACACTGACGACCCAATACCGCAGACTTTTTTGAGTATCCTGGGTAAAGCATATTGCATACCTCCGCCCCTCGCAACCTCCATGTTCTTCGCTACCACTCCTCGCTAACCCTAATTCGCAATCTACCCGCCTTACCCCTCACCACTAGCCTCACCGAAGACCTCTATCTTTGGTAATCATCAAGTCTTCGTTAGTCACCTCCTCTTCGTAACCCATCTTCACTACAACCTTTCTCAACATCTCCTCGCCATCAATTCCTCGTGCCCAACCCTTCCCTCCTCACTTCACAGCCCTCCTCGTACATATCCTCTCACCCTCTAAACCTCGCTTTTACCTACCATTCCCTCATACCACAACCCATCCTTTTTAAGCCTTATTTTTTCTATTTTTTATTTTAACACTCATTTAGCCTATTTTATTTATCACTAATTATTTTTCTAATATTTTTTCTGTTAGCTCTTTTTTCTTTTGCGAAAAACCAAACCCCAACATATACCCACTTTTTACACCAATTTTTTTTATTAAGACCAATTATTTTTTTAAAAAACCAATTATTTTTTTAACACCAATTTTTACAACCACAACTTATGATGTAAAGCACTTTTGTGAAGAATGATTTTTAGAAGACTCAATTTATTGTCTTCGCAAAAGAGATTATTATTGGATATTTACCCAAACTTCGATCATCACAGTGGATTACTTGTTGCTGATTATATTGGAAGAATTTTATTATTCTTCGCATGAGGACAACCCTTTAATCAAGGTTTTTGAACCAACATTCCTTGGATTAGTGTCTTAAGACCGGTTACTCTCCATACCACAGTCGAACATCATAGTTTTCTTTGTAAGGTTTGCATTATAGTTGCGTCTGATCAACGAACTTGTTTCGCAGTATTCACTTTACGAAGATTTTTTATGACTTGTCGCTCTTGATCTTCGGTTGACAACCGAAGTGTCTCAAGCAAAGAAATTTATTTATTGAAGACCGCTTCAGGAGTTCCGGCACCGCAGTTTGGGCACATCAACATTTTTCAGGATAGTAGAGATTTTTCAAGATAGTAGAGATTTTTCAAGAAGAGTTCTTATTGTTACTTTGGTACTTGTTTAGACAGTTTTTGTGACAAAATCAACCGGCTATAGATAACCAGAGAGTATTTATTTTACTCTCATTCTCGTGTTTTATTGAAACCTTCTTACATCTAGGGAGAGAATGCAAAGAACTTGGTATCTGACACTCTCCATCTATAATTCTTTATTTATTTTTGATATCCGATTATTGGTAATAAAAAATAAGGAGCGAATATTATGTTGGCATTCGGATCCGATTTTATGATCGTTTGAGATTGGATTTTCGAGAATTCTGAAGACAATGATTTATTTAGTGATGTGACGTGGAACTTATTTTTGGTCATTTTTATCAAACTTTTGGCCTCACTAGATGTTTCCCGGATCTTGATTATTTATTATTTAGACTCTACTTCAGAATGTTTCATAGTTTATAGCAAGTTATTCTTTTGAAGAATTTTGGGTATCTTATGATTCGAGAATTAGATATGATTCATACTTTCGAAGCCGAAGTGTAACTTTATTACGGGACATTCAGTTCAAAAGTTATTATGGTACACTTTTCATGTTGATCAGCTTGGATCACTGATCACATCTGTAGACTAGAATTTCACTCTACAATATCGGAGTTTCTTGACCTTCAATGCTTAAAAGACTGACTACATAGATTTCATCGCTCGGTTTCAGACATCACATGCACTTCAAAGTTTCAAATACGTTTTAACATTTAATTCTCAATATGTATCATTTTATCACCTCACCTGCTAGTTGGTTACTATGTATTTTAGCCTTTTATCATTGTATTTGTATCCCTCATCATTCGCGAGCATTTAGGGAGAGTTTTTTGGAGCATGTAAATGCTCAATAAATGGAGAGGGAGTGGTCACTTGTTAGTGTGCACCAAAATGTAGTCTTTTTCAAGTTAGAAATAATGGGAAAGTTATCTCTCCTTACCCATGTGTTCTTCATTGTAATATTTTCTCTCTTTCTATGAATCATCAAATTACTCATCTTCTTATGTTCTTCATATGTTTTATTATCGTTGAATCTCAAGATCATATTATATAGCATAAGCCGATTGTTCAAAACGGGATCCAACATGTCGTTGTAGGAGAACTCAGCCAATGGAAGGTAGGTATCCAAACTCCTGCCAAAAGAAGATGCTTATGCTTTTTAGATGATTCCTTTCACCACAATAACTTCCTTCTTCTTTCAGTGGTCACCAAACAAGTAAAATTAGCTCAAAGACAACAAAGTGAGTCTAGGTTTTGGTTCTCTAATCTTGGAGTCGATGGAAACAGAGGGTGAAGGGAACCTAATCCATTAATTCCATTAAATATGGCACAAGTCCTGAAACCTTGGGTTTTGTGCCCCAACCATCATTGCACCGTGGCAGACCTTACCACCTTACCACCTTGTGGGGACGAGAAAATATCAAAATCACAAACTTGCAAAGCAGAAGACTTAAACGTGGAAACCAGGTGTTAGAAATCTCCCCCACTTGAATTAGATCTCTTCCCCGAAGTCCGTCTCAGTCAGAATGTTTGAAAACAGCACCAACACAATCCATACGCTTGCTCTAACCAATTCATAAAATCAAAGCATCAATAAATAAATTTCGAGGGACCATTTGGAACCCAACCGATGCTAACAAAAAACCTAACTCTGTCGATATACTTCCCAAAGCCGGGTACCCGTCACTTTAGAACCTCAAAAATCATACATAAAGACTGACGATCATTCCCCCGACATACCCACCCTAGTCCTTAATTAGGAACACCCCAAGCCATGCATAAATGAACACTTAAAATATTATGGTCATAAATTTCAATGAATCCCAAATCTAAAAATTATACGCAAAAGACCTCAAATACACTCTTGATTTCCTAAAAAGTCATAACTATCACACCGTTCCCAAGAGCATAAGGCCAATCCAAAAGAAATCTGACATGACATCATAACTCCTATATCAGCTCAAGTGCACAACCACTTGATAAATCATTCAAGAGATCTGCAACGAAATCCATCACTGGACACTTAACTCATACGGAATGGTTCTCATAGAAAAATATGGGTCCTCTAAGAATAAACTCAATAAGGAACTACTAATATAACCATGACTTTTCCATCAAGTCAACCTTATAGCAATGCCTGATCAAAATTTCAATAGTACTGAGCCACTAGTAGTATTTATATACAACTCAAACACTCAAATATTCCATAAATAAGATAGACAGTTCAACGCTTGTTCTATCTCGAAGGAAATATATCAAACAAGAACCATGCCATAAAGTTTGACAAAGTATTCTCAGTCTATCTTACTCAGTCCACACACACCCTTACGAAAATATTTTTTGAACTGCTAAGATTTCATACTCCCCATGTGAACACGTAGAGCTCTTCGTGTTGATTGTGTTCCTTCTTCATCATAAACTTACCCAAAAGGTGAAATACAATCGAATCCCAGTAATTAACGAACCTCAAACGCTAACATATTTGCAAAATTACCCAAAGTGTTGTCAAAACCCTGATCGGATCGTCCCTAAATACCAATAATGTAGATGTGAGATCCCAAAATGTACTCTGAGTAGAACTGGGGTCACACCTGGAAAATTGAGGAACGTCGTAGCAACATTTAACTGTCACTAACCAAGGACAACCACCAAATCTGAGGTTGCTAGAAACAAAGATCCATGTACCATACAACCAAGGGTACTCACAACCATGAACCTAAATATACAACTAACAAAACATTGATGAAGGTTCGACGCACCAACCGCCCCGTCATCTATTACTGCTAAAAAACGCTCGAACGACCTCGGATGCCGACGAGGAAGGGAATGACCAATCAACAGAAAAATAAACTGACAAACTAAACTAAACGATCTCGTATACTACTGAACGAATCCCATACGAAAATACACATAACGAACTCTGAAGTATATTAGCAGGTCAACCACTGCCCATCTTGGCCAAAGATAACACACCCATATCACGAGCCAACCATGTTCTCTATATCTGGTACACACCCTGAGCGGCTCAAATGCTCCTCCAACAAGATCATGACACTTTGGAAAGGAACTACTTACCACAATGAGTTCCTTGCCCAATAGCTTCTGATACGAGGACAACACATGCATTCTTTAAAACATAAATATGATGGAAACTTATTATTTTCTCTCAATTTGACCAATATTTGAACTCTCCCTAACCATGAAGGACTCTGATGTATCCTTAAGAAACGAAACAAGAAAACTTCCTAACCACAAGCACTTCGATGGTAGGCTACTTTCTTTCCATTTTGTAGCAATAGAGCTAAACCAGAAAATCTCGCATACCTAAAACACATATTCCTTTGACTAATGTACTAAAACTACAAAATTGAACAGTTTGATGATCCTCCTAACATAGTACGTAATTCTCCTCCACTTAGGGTTTTAACCACCACCGTCTACGTTTGCAAACAACAAAGCTTCAAACTTACTCAACCAAGTACATACCAACCTTGAATCGTGGAATACAAGACAAGATGATCCTTCAGATAAGGAAAACCGATCGATATCAAGGAAACTTTGAACCTTAGATGGATACCTCATAAAGTTTCCCCAGCACTACGAATTTTAAAACATTAAGAAACCCATGCAGATGCATAGGAAATAACTCTGACTATCCCAACATAGCACCAATTTTCTACCTAACACAATTGAACTAACCACATACCTTGCCTACAAATTCCCATCAAAAGTACAAGAGGCATCCTTCTCATAGCCGAGATACACCATAACCAATGGAAGTTGTTGGTCCTAAATTACCTCTCCTGATTACATGGAAAAATCATCTAGAACATGAACTAATTGATTCCCAAAGAAAGCAAAACCTTGATCCCGTGTTTTTTAGCCTCAACTGAAATGAATCACTTTTCCACATCTGAAATATATCGAGGCAAACATAACACAAGAATCCCCTAGTGCATTCCTACACTTCTCGTGGCATCTGTAATTACCCAGATCATCCAAACGAATAGCCAAATCCTAAATCCATCACTTCGGTGGTGCCTGAACCTACACCCGTTCACTAATCTTGTGTTAGGTCTACATCCCAAATCTAAAATCATATGCCTACTTTCTCTTTCCTTCGAACACGGGAGGCGGGAAGAAGATAACCATGTCATAGAAAATGACATCGTAAGCCATCGAACAACCACCCAGCATCGGGCTGCAATCCTTGAGTTGATTATCATAATCACTTCCCACTTGAGTCTTACGACTCAAACTAGCATTACTTCGTAGGTTATGTTTCCACAACTTGTACCCTGAACATAATCCAAGATATACATGTTATACTTTGTACGTTATGTTTTCTCAACTTGTATCATGAACATGCAATAAATATTCTTAACTTAAAACATGTTAATATTCCTTAAAACATGAAAATTATCGTTATAGAGTATTTACCCTATATTAATTTACACATGACAGATGTAGCAACCCGCAATTTCAAATCTGGTAAAAAGTTAGTCTTGGTCAATGAAAGTCAAGGATCTCAATTAAAAGTCAAATCTATTTCTTTACTTATATTATTAAGTTAGATTAATAATCTATGAGTGTTTAAAACTTTTTTAAGAGTTGTGTGTTTAAAAACTGATAACATGTTAGAACCGAGAACACTTCGTAGCCTCCTTTATCCGAGCCGCAAACCTTCTCTTGGGCGGTAAACCCTCGGACCACAAACAGAGTCACGGCCGCAAACGAGGTTTGCAACCGTGAACCTCGGATCCACTCCTCGGACCGTAAACGGCTTTCGGCCGAAAACCTTCAGACCTCAAACTGAGGCAGTTTCTGGAAGGCTTATCTCCTTGGGATGTGTTTACAACCGTGAATCCTCACCTATATATTAAAGAAGTCCGAAATTTTCTCTCATTTCTTCACATCCAACCGAAACTACCCATTCTCTCTCAAAAACGTCAACCGTGAACACTCTTTTCTCTCTCAACTATCATCTAATTCCTTTGAATCTTCATAGTATTTTGATTAAATCACCAAGATCTTCTTGGGCCGTGAACGCCCAGGCTGGCCGTAAACCCCTTGCAGCCTTGTACTTTGCTTCTAACACTTCTTTGTGTAAGTAAATCTTACAAATTAGTGTGTTTCCTTAGCATACCTATCATTAAATTCACTAATTATATGTATATATATTACGTGAAGTAACTTAGGACTCGTTTTTGTCTCGGGATCTAACTTGTGGAAATAACATCCTATATCGAGCCTTCAATCGACTCATTTCCTTAAGGTGAGTTCATACGCCCATATTTTTCCACGCTTTTTAAAATGTTTTTAGGGGGAGGGGGGATACAAGTAAAACACAAGAAATCTTGTGTTTAAAAATGTAATTTTACTTATTTCGTTTTCTTATTGTCAATATGTAATTAAATGCGAAGCTTAGTTAAAATCTGGAAATAAACTTATAAACTATAATATGTATAGTTTATGGATGATGTGAATTATTATACAAAGTCCAGGTTAAAGCATGGAAATGAACTTATAAACTATGATAAGTATAGTTTATGGAAAAAAGGGATCTTTTTAAAAAATTACCAGTAATTTATAAAAAGGTTATTGCATTATTACTTCTAAAGTCGTCAATCTAGTTTGTGAGACCGAAAATCCCTCACCTCTACTGTTAGCTACAGTTGGACCGGCAGGTCTGCGGGTGACAAACGTCATATACGATATCGATGTCCGATTCACGTCATATCAATCAGTATGGTCATAAAACTCATAAGGAGAAAATAACAATATATTTACGTAGTAATATACTTTTCCAAAAATTTCCCAAGAGATATTAACGATATGATACTCAGTATATACAATACTGTTAGATAAAATTGAAATTCGATAGGCAGTGGAATGTGTGACTTCCGCCTCATTTCCTGTTCCTTATTTGCTTGTGGGCTTAGGGCAGATTCACCCATTCAATTGTCTGTTCGATCTCGGTTATATACAACTCGTATGTATTAAGTGATCAGAGGAGGGTAATATTGTCGCATCAGGTTTTCAGGGCAAACAAGTCTTTATCCAGTTTAACTTATCAACAAAACTAGATATCATTAAAGTAAGTATATTAATTATACTTGTGCTTTTCGATCATGGAACGATTAAAACTACCAGTCGGTTTTTTAGAAAATATAGGATTTTCTATGGTAAACATTGTTATTTTAAAGGTAAACAGTTTTCGATAGAACTTTCTGAGAAAAATGTTTTACAATTGAGTAAATGGAATTAGGAACTTATTTACAAAAGCTTTAATACCTATTATCAAACTAGTATAGCATAAATGACCTTTAATGGTTAATTCTATAATTCCTTAGTTTATACATTAGACTTATACATAAATAATATCCGATAGGCAGTGGAATGTGTGACATCCGCCTCATTTCCTGTTCCTTGTTTGGTTGTGGGCTTAGGGCAAATTCACACATTCAATTGTCCGTTCGATATTAGGTTATATGTAGTTAGTATAAACTAAGTGATTATAGAATGAACTATTGTGGTTACCATTCTACTAGAGAATCATTAATGTTAATTTTGTGATTACTTGATGAGTACATTAGGATTATATATAATAAAGATCCGGTAGACAGTGGAATGTGTGACTTCTGCCTCATTTCATGTTCCTTGTTTGGTTGTGGGCTTAGGGCAGATTCACACATTCAACTGTCTAATAGATATATCTTATATATAATTTGTCTTCACTAAATGATCATAGAAGGATTGACTACAGTCAAATTACCTATTAAGAAAATATAGGATTTTCTGTAGGGACAGGCGAACTTTTCCAAAGAACAATGAGTATACATTTTATAAAAAAATACTTATGAACTCACCAACTTTAATGTTGACACTTTTTCAAGCCACTTGTATTCCCAGGAACGTTAGTAGACAGGTACCTCTCAGGTGTTGCGAAGATGGAGCTTTACGTTTTAACTTTTGTTGTACTTTTAATGTATTTTAAGTAATGTTTTGAACACAATCTAAATATTATATTATCAATATGATGGTTGTTGTTACTTTGATTACTATGATGCATGTGTTGTGATACTTAACATGAAGTCATCCACCATCGGACGTTTCCCCCGTTTCGGTTTGGGGATGTGACAAAAGAGAATATAAAAATTGGGGTTCATGTGAATCTTCATAAATCAAGCATAGATTTATGATATGAAAGTTATACCTTATTTCGTTATACTTGATGATCACTATTCCTTGTTTGGAAGTGCTAATATCCCATTGCATACTCTCAGTTTTCTCATGACTCAAATTAAATAGATTGGAGTAGAGATGAGAGAATATTATAGATCTAAATTGAAGTTTTTTGATGTGCAAAATGATATGTACTTCTTATAAAAAGGCTAAATATGTGGTCAAACAAAGTTCTTTTAGTGTGATCCACTGTCAAACTGAACAGGATGATGTTGGCTACATGTTGTCAAAATATCAGCCAAAATGGTCTACTTACGCTCTCTCACATGTCTAAATAATGAAAGGGGTCATATTTACAAAACTTGAGCACAATTTGCATTTTCTTCCCGATTTTGACCCATTTCTATTAGTCAAAACTTTCTCATAGAATATTGGTTTTTGACGATCTTTATATCTATGGAAAACTATTAATGAGCTTTAAAACTTCTTCATACCAAACTTTTGGTAAATCTAAATTTATTTCAATTTATTAGCCCGAGAACGTAGTTATTTACCATTTTGCTACTTTTTAGCCATTCTAATTTGGTCATAACTTTTTCATCTTTACTCCAAAATATTTGATTCTCTTATCTATGTTTTCATTAATGCATATAGTAAAAATGTCATCATGTAGAAATTCCACTAAATCTGTTTACAATTTGAGATATAAGTCTTCAAAGTTGATGCCTTCATCATTTCATGAAATTTTTATATAAATTTACAAGTGTGACAACCCAAAATTTTCTATTGCTTTGAAAGCTCAGCCAGTCAACCCAAATTAGTGTCAGACTTATTCCTGCTATCATTTAGCACAATTTAGAGTCTGTTAGAGCGTTCCGAGCCTTGCACACTTAAGGGATAAGTGTCGGGGTTTATCTGCCGAACCTATAGTACAACGAACGGGCCTGAAACACGTTGACCTGGAAGTTCACGGCCACCACATGGGAGTTTACGGCCGTAAACTCCATGTGGGCCGTAAACTCCACCTTAAATGGTGAAATGTGGCCATTTGTTTCATTCCTTCATTTCCTTTGACTAGAACCTTGCATGCTTAACCTAGAAACACCAAAACATGGAATGAGTGGGCAAACATGAGTTTACGGCTGTAAACTCATGTGCTTATGATCGTGAACTCCACCAAGGGTCCATTTGGAGCCCTAGTCACTTCCTAAGCCTTTGATTAGAGTCTAGCTTACTTCTTTGAGTAGTATAAGACTTTAGAACACCCAATGTGTAACATCCCGAAAATACCAGCTAAAAATTTCATTTTTAAATTAGGTTAATACATAAAAACATCGTTACAAAACTTTCATAATATTAATTTATGTCTGAAAACCGGAAACAAGAGTGTGTGTGATATGCCGCTACCGTGCCAGCTCCTTTTCCCTAGCTGAAGAGATAGCTGAAGGGATACGGGCCTTGGCCACACCCATAGAGATACGGGCCTAGCCCACACTTTACTTTCTGACAGGTACGGGCCTCGCCCACACTCTGCTATCCATGGAGATACGGGCCTCACCCACACTCCGCTACTAAACCATATCATACAAGTATCACACAGACAACAAGTATAAGCAATTCTATCATACTGGCATATAACACGATCAAACTCAGCTATGAGATACGGGCTCCGCCCACACTCCGATACTAACATATCGTCTATACGGGCCGGCCTTGGTGCCTTAGACCCGTCCCTACTGGAAGTAAACTCACCTCGAGAGTAGCTGCCGAAAACCTGCTCAGACTACGCCTGGCTGCCGCACCGGTAATCCCTTCGGCTATAAATTCGTAAACATGGATTAGGTACTCATAAATACCCCTAAGGTCAAATGACTGGTCAAAGTCAACTCCTTGGTCCAAGTCAACCTTCTAATTGACTGGACTCGCCGAGTCCATCTGGCGACTCGCCGAGTCCTTCTATGTCTAGCCCGACTCTGACTCATCGGGCCCCTGTCCCCACTCACTGAGTCAACCTGACTCGCTAGACGGGGACAACTAACAAACCCGCGACTGGACTCGCCGAGTCCAAGGGGATGACTCGCCGAGTCCGACGAACAGATCTTGCAAATCGCTCCAATCTTCCATCAGAACATCAACCTTGGAGATTTGGAGATTCTGGGACTATAGCTACACGTTAAATTGCTAATTCCACGTGCGACTACGGAGGGTTGGACCTCCTACACTTAAACCCTTCTTATCCTAGTGACTGATCATATGACTCGCCGAGTTGGAAGAACAACTCGTCGAGTTCAAGGCCATATTCAAGGGACTCGCCGAGTTTAAGGAACGAATCGCCGAGTACCAGACAATCTTCATAGGACTCGCCGAGTTGTTTATCCAACTCGCCGAGTCTGAGGCCATCTTCATGGAACTCGCCGAGTGCACTTTGGCACTCGCCGAGTGCACTTTGGCACTCGCCGAGTACCCTTCGACTCTTCACCCATTCTGGCCAAAACTAAGACATGCAAATGATCCAACTCATGGGTCTCAGTTCCTAGGGTCTGGTTATCACATATACACACGAAATTTGGGAGGTTTAAGGCTTGAAGATCAACCATTGGGGACAAAAATGAACCTAAGAGCTAATGAGTAAAGTGAGGGATTCATTACCTGATTTGATGCCTTCCCCAGAGTAGATTTCGGATCTACCTTCACTTCTGGAACACTCCAACTTCCTCCTTCTTCTTCTAAGCTCCAAAACCTTCTTTGGAAGATCAAAATCACTCAAGAACACTAAAGGAGCTAGAGTTGATCTCTACAGCTCTCTGGGAGGAAAATGGGACGAAATGGGTGTTTTAGAATGGGTAAAATAGGGTGAAATGTCTGAAAATAGAGTTTCATTCAGTCAGGTGGACTCGCCGAGTCCATGCACCGACTCGTCGAGTTCACCGCTCAATTCCCATGTCCACCCCGCTGCTACTCGGCGAGCCGGGACGCAGACTCGCCGAGTTCGTGGCAAAAAAAAGAATAAAAATTAAATAAAATCATACCATGAACCCGGTGTTACAAATCTCCCCCACTTATTTTAGACTTCGTCCTCGAAGTCTGCCGCTCCCTTCCGGAACAGCTCCGGATAATGCTCCATCATCTCATCCGCGGGCTCCCAAGTCCATTCTGAGCCCTTCCGATGCTATCATTGCACTTTCACCAGCTCCACCCTTTTGTTCCTCAGTTCCTTCGTCTTCCGGTCTAGGATACCACAGGCCGCTCGATATAATTCAGGCTGTCATCAATCTGGATGTCCTCCAAAGGTACCACTGCTGAATCGTCCACCAGGCACTTCCGCAGCTGGGAGACGTGGAAAGTGCTGTGGATATGACTGAGTTCGGCTGGCAGGTCCAGCCGATATGCCACCTTGCCCACTCGGGCTGCAACCCTAAACGGTCCAATATACCTGGGACCCAACTTGCCCCGTTTCCTGAATCGGATGACGCCCTTCCACGGCGACACTTTCAGGAGAACCATATCCCCGACCTGGAACTCCAGGTCTGATCGGCGCCTATCGGCATAACTCTGCTGCCGACTCTGAGCAGTCTGAAGCCTGCTCCGGACCTGCTGAATCTTCTCTGTCGTCTTGAGCACTACTTCGGTGCTCCCCATGACTCTCTGTCCAACCTCGCCCCAACATATCGGGGTCCTGCACTTCCTCCCGTACAACATCTCGAAGGGAGGGCGGTCAATACTCGCGTGATAGCTGTTGTTATATGAAAACTCGGCTAAAGGGAGATAGGTATCCCAGCTACCACCGAAGTCTAAAACACACGCCCGCAGCATGTCCTCCAAAGTCTGGATGGTCCGCTCGCTCTGGCCATCCGTCTACGGGTGAAAGGCTGTACTAAAATGCAGACGAGTACCCAACTCGTCATGAAACTTCTTCCAGAACCTGGAAGTGAACCGCACATCCCTATCTGAAATCACTGAAACTGGCACCCCGTGCCGTGCCACCACCTCTCTGATGTAGATATCGGCCAATTTCTCAGCCGAGATGCTCTCCTGAATCGGGATAAAGTGGGCGCTCTTGGTCAATCGATCGACGATGACCCATATCGAATCCACTCCCCGTGCGGTCCTGGGAAGCTTGGTGATGAAATCCATCGTGATGTCTTCCTATTTCCACAGCGGGATATCCAACGGCTGCATCTTGCCGTGCGGTCTCTGGTGTTCGGCCTTGACCTTCCTGCAGGTCAGGCACCGCTCAACGTACCATGCTACATCCCGCTTCATGCAGGGCCACCAATAGTCCAGACGAAGATCCCTATACATCTTCATTGCCCCTGGATGAATGGAAAATCGGGATTTGTGCGCCTCCTCCATCAGAACCTGGCGCACGCCTCCGAGGTATGGAACCCACACCCTGCGGTGTAATGTCAATAATCCCCTCCTGTCATAGTCGAAGGAGGAAACCTGTCCCACAATCCGCTCACTCTTCCGATGTTCCTCCTTCATAGCCTCCTGCTGAGCCTTCCGGATTCGCTCCAAAAGCGGAGTCACCACTGTCATCCGCATGCAAATATCCCTGATCGGCGCCGCCTTGCGGCTAAGCGCATCGGCCACCACGTTGGCCTTCCCCGGGTGATAAAGGATTTCACAATCATAATCCTTTACCACATCAAGCCACCGACGCTGCCTCATATTCAGATTTGGCTGGTCCATGAGGTACCTCAGACTCTTGTGGTCCGTGTAAATCGTACAGCGAACCCCATAGAGGTAATGACGCCAAATCTTGAGGGCGAACACAACAGCCCCCAACTCCAAATCATGCATCGGGTAGTTCGCCTCGTGAGGCTTCAGCTGCCTCGACGCGTAGGCGATGACATGCCCTCTCTGCATCAATACCGCGCCCAAACCTGAGATGGACGCATCGCAGTATACAACAAAATCCTCCATGCCCTCTGGCAAGGCTAAGATTGGCGCCTCGCACAGTATCTATCTCAGTGTCTCGAATGATGTCTGCTGCTCAGGCCCCCAACGAAAGACCACAACCTTCCTCGTTAACCTGGTCAGGGGTAATGCTATCTTGGAGAAATACTTGATGAATCTCCGATAGTAACCAGCTAATCCCAGGAAACTCCGAATCTCAGATGGAGATTTCGGAACCTCCCATCTCATCACGGCCTCCACCTTGGCCGGATCCACCGAAATCCCGTTCTGGTTGACAAGGTGCCCAAGAAACTGCACCTCGCGCAACCAGAACTCACACTTGGAGAACTTAGCATACAAGTTCTCCCTTCTCAAGGTCTCCAAAACCTCCCGCAAATGCTCCTCATGCTGCTCTCGCGTCTTGGAGTAAACCAAGATATCATCAATAAATACTATCACCGACCGGTCTAAGATCGGTCTACACATGCGGTTCATGAGGTCCATGAACGCGGCAGGAGCATTGGTGAGCCCAAAAGGCATCACCACGAACTCATAGTGGCTATAACGTGTCCGAAATGTCGTCTTCTGCGCATCCTCCTCTCTGACCCTCACCTGGTGATACCCTGAACGCAAATCTATCTTGGAGAACCAAGATACTCCCTGAAGCTGGCAAAGAGGTCGTCAATCCTCAGAAGTGGGTAGCAGTTCTTCACCGTTACCTTATTCAGCTCCCTATAATCGATACAGATCCGATGCGACCCGTCCTTCTTTTTCACAAACAGAATCGGGGCTCCCCAGGGTGAGCTGCTCGGTCTAATGAAACCCTTGTCTAACAGCTCCTGAAGCTGTGTAGACAACTCCTGCATCTCAGGAGGAGCCAACCGATACGGTGCCTTGGCTATCGGAGTCGCACCAGGGACTAGGTCGATCCTGAACTCCACCTGTCGCTCTGGAGGTATCCCAGGCAGCTCCTCGGGGAATACATCCGCGAACTCTCGTACTACGGGCACATCGCCCACCGTCGCCTTACCCGACTCCCGGGTGTCCGTGACATATGCGACATATCCTGCGCAACCCTGCTGAAGGTAACGCCTTGCCCTCGCTTCCGAACAGAAGGCTGGCCCTCGCTGTGATCTCTCACCCTGAATTACTAACTCTCCCCCACTTGGGGCTCAGACTCATTCTAACCGTTGCGCGCAATCTATCACTGCCCCATTGGAACTCAGCCAATCCATACCAATAATGACCTTGTTTCCCCGCAATGGAATGGGAACTAGGTCAACCAAATACCCCTCTTCGAACAACCTCAATACACAATCTCGGAAGACCTCTGATGCTTGCACCGTCCGGTCGTCCGCAATCTCGACCTCTAAAGGGCAATCCAACATGCCCGAGGACTCAGGAAACTTCTTGCTAAGTGCAAGAGAAACAAAGGATCGGGTAGCCCCCGAATCAAACAACACCTGGACTGGAATACCGTTCACATGGAACGATCCTAAACGTATATACACAGAGCACATATCAATATCATAAATCTCATATAAATAGGTCAGAGGGAAAGAATCATACCCGTCACCACATCGGGTGCAGCGCGTGCCTCCTCGGCTGTCAGCTGAAATGCCCGGCTCCTCACCACCGGAGCCTCTGCCTTGCCCTGCCGGCCATCTGCAATCTGCAGGGTCGCTGGAGCTGGCGCCTGTACTGGCCCTGCTGCCGTCAACTGGGGGCAGTTGGCCCTCTTGTGGCCCCTCTGGTTGCAGTGGAAACATAGCAACTCAGATGTCTGAATAACCGGGGCAGGGGCAGTACAATCCATGCTGAAGTGTCCCGTCTTGCCGCACCTGTAGCAGCCTGTCGATCCTGATCTACACGCTCCCTCGTGCGACCTGCCGCACTTCCTGCAGCGGCCCGGTCCAGAATGGCCCTTCGGCCTACCATCTGATCCCTTGGGCTTCTTTCCCGAAGCCCCTATCGTCTGTCCCTCCCCTGCCTTCCTCTTCCGGATGTGCTCCAGATCTATCTCCCTCTCCCTCGCCCTAGCAATCATAGAATCCAGGGTAGGGCAAGCAGAAAAACTGACATGCTCCCGAATGTCGGCTCGCAGCATGTCGTGGTAGCGGGTCCTCCTCATATCCTCATCACCTGCATACTGGGGCACCAGTAACGCCCCTCCCGGAACTTGGCGGTGATCTCCGCCACAGTCTCCGTCGTCTGTCTCATATCTAAGAACTCTCGTGCCAACTGCTAGAGCTCCACCGCAGGCGCAAACTCCGCCCTGAATCGTGTCACAAAGTCCGGCCATGTCATAGCCTCAATGGCCGCGGCTCCCAAAGAGTCACAAACCGACTCCCACCAATCTCTAGCTCTGTCACGTAGACACCCTGCTGCAAATCGTACCTTCGACCCCTCGGGGCAGAAGCTGATCAGCTGTGCAGACTCAAGGTCTGCAATCCATCATCTGGCAGCAATGGGGTCCTTAGCCCCATGGAAATCTGATGCACCACTGCCCCTGAAGTCCTTAAAAGACAGTGTGCGTGGTCCTGACTGGCTAGCCGCCATATCACTCCTGAACGCCCTGAGACGATCCTCCATCAACTCTACAATACCCTCCTTGATCGACCCCAAGATGATGGGAGTCGACTCAAGGATGCCCCTGGTAATCTCTGACGCAATGAACTCGCGTAGACCCTCATCAACTGGTTCGTACCCTGAACCCGAACCCGATCCCGATCCTGAGCCTCCCGCTCCCTGTCGTGTGGTCACCATACTGAAAAAAACATAGCATAACCACCATCAAACGATATTCCACTAACGAGGGTCACATACATACCACTAGTCCCCGGTCTCGCCTCGGCCCTTTTTGAATCGAGTACGGATCCTCCGCTTTCAGTAGTACGGGCCCATACTACCTTCCACGTCTATCCGTACTTTCCTCAAGAATTGCCTTAACTCAACCAAGTCCTTTCTACTAATACTGCGGCTCTCGTGCTACTCTCGCCCTAGGCTTACCCTAAGTAATCGCCATCCCACTCTCTGCCATCAGCTGCACAAGAAGTCCCTGCTTTCTTTCCCTAACTAGCTTGCGAATACTATTACATATTACTCAGACTAAATAATTATTCGAATGAGAGGTCCTACCCTACAACGGTTGGACTCAAACAAGAGCTGCGAAATAGAGCTAGACCCAACCTTCTGAAATTATTTAATCCTTGCAATATGTAACTTAGCATATTCGTTCACTAGTTAGTGAAAGACGACTAGAACTCCTAATAGCACAAAGCAAGCAGCATTCGGGCATTGAGTACACATAATCAAGTATATACTACTCTGGCTATCATTCTGACTGATCTGTACTAGCATGCAATTCTCAAAAAGCCGAAACACATAAAGCAGGCACATAAGGCATCATTCCTAGATCCTTAGTCCTATTCTAGCATGTTGTTCTACTGAAACTGAACTGATAATCATAACGTAAACTTGTATGGGCACTTTGGGGAAAACTTACTTGAGCTCGGCCGGTCGCGCACATCACACACCTTTTTCTTTTTAGAAACCCCTTTTACTTAGTCTTTAGAAAATCATTTCTTTATAAAAATCTTTTAATCCCTCGATTTGAGTCCAGACACCCCCGAAGGTGTGTCCAAATCCCTCAAACCAGGGCTCTGATACCAACTTGTAACATCCCGAAAATACCAGCTAAAAATTTCAGTTTTTAAATTAGGTTAATACATAAAAACATCGTTACAAAACTTTCATAATATTAATTTATGTCTGAAAACCGGTAACATCATAGTTAAATATTCATAGTACATCCCAGAAATTCCATAGTGCGGAAACAAGAGTGTGTGTGATATGCCGCTACCGTACCAGCTCCTTTTCCCTAGCTGAAGAGATACCTGAAAACAAAACTATAAAACGTAAGCACAAAGCTTAGTGAGTTCCCCCATAATGCCACATACCATACAATCATATAATGAGTAACTAAGGGATACGGGCCTCGCCCACACCCATAGAGATACGGGCCTCGCCCACACTTTACTTTCTGAGAGGTACGGGCCTCGCCCACACTCTGCTATACATGGAGATACGGGCCTCACCCACACTCCGCTACTAAACCATATCATACAAGTATCACACAGACAACAAGTATAAGCAATTCTATCATACTGGCATATAACACGATCAAACTCAGCTAAGAGATACGGGCTCCGCCCACACTCCGATACTAACATATCGTCTATACGGGCCGGCCTTGGTGCCTTAGACCCGTCCCTACTGGAAGGAAACTCACCTCGAGAGTAGCTGCCGAAAACCTGCTCAGACTACCCCTGGCTGCCGCACCGGTAATCCCTTCAGCTATAAATTCGTAAACATGGATTAGGTACTCATAAATACCCCTAAGGTCAAATGACTGGTCAAAGTCAACTCCTTGGTCCAATTCAACCTTCTAATTGACTGGACTCGCCGAGTCCATCTGGCGACTCGCCGAGTCCTTCTATGTCTAGCCCGACTCTGACTCATCGGGCCCCTGTCCCCACTCACTGAGTCAGCCTGACTCGCTAGACGGGGACAACTAACAAACCCGCGACTGGACTCGCCGAGTCCAAGGGGGTGACTCGCCGAGTCCGACGAACAGATCTTGCAAATCGCTCCAATCTTCCATCAGAACATCAACCTTGGAGATTTGGAGATTCTGGGACTATAGCTACACGTTAAATTGCTAATTCCACGTGCGACTACGGAGGGTTGGACCTCCTACACTTAAACCCTTCTTATCCTAGTGACTGATCATATGACTCGCCGAGTTGGAAGAACAACTCGTCGAGTTCAAGGCCATATTCAAGGGACTCGCCGAGTTTAAGGAACGACTCGCCGAGTACAAGACAATCTTCATAGGACTCGCCGAGTTGTTTATCCAACTCGCCGAGTCTGAGGCCATCTTCATGGAACTCGCCGAGTGCACTTTGGCACTCGCCGAGTACCCTTCGACTCTTCACCCATTCTGGCCAAAACTGAGACATGCAACTGATCCAACTCCTGGGTCTCAGTTCCTAGGGTCTGGTTATCACATATACACACGAAATTTGGGAGGTTTAAGGCTTGAAGATCAACCATTGGGGACAAAAACGAACCTAAGAGCTAATGAGTAAAGTGAGGGATTCATTACCTGATTTGATGCCTTCCCCAGAGTAGATTTCGGATCTACCTTCACTTCTGGAACACTCCAACTTCCTCCTTCTTCTTCTAAGCTCCAAAACCTTCTTTGGAAGATCAAAATCACTCAAGAACACTAAAGGAGCTAGAGTTGATCTCTACAGCTCTCTGGGAGGAAAATGGGACGAAATGGGTGTTTTAGAATGGGTAAAATAGGGTGAAATGTCTGAAAATAGAGTTTCATTCAGTCAGGTGGACTCGCCGAGTCCATGCACCGACTCGCCGAGTTCACCGCTCAATTCCCGTGTCCACCCCGCTACTACTCGGCGAGCCGGGACGCAGACTCGCCGAGTTCGTGGCAAAAAAAAGAATAAAACTTAAATAAAATCATACCATGAACCCGGTGTTACACAATGGCACCACTTCCGTGAGTTTACGGCCGTAAACTCATGGGGGAGGTGGTCCAGAAACCGTAAACACCCCTAAGGGCCACCATTTGAAGAGTAAACTCCAATGTGAGGCCATACTCCAATGTGAGGCCATACTCTCTTTATATGTAACCCTTGGTACTCCTAGCACTTGTATCAAAGTGTTTTCATGCATTAGGATGTCCTTACTTGCATAATTAGTTATTAAATGACTAATTAGATACTTAAATGTATCACTACATGTTAAATAGGATCCAAGTGTGTGTTCAAGTCCTCACTTAACACATAGCATTCTATACCATCCGTTCATCCGAATCGCCCACGTCAGGTGAGTTCATACCCCTGAATCAACCTTTTAAATGATTTTAAATGCTTTTATGGGGGGGCATACAAGTTGAACTACAGAGTTATTATATCAATCACATGTGATTAATAACTGTATAGCAAATAGATTTTTGCATGTTAAACTGCTTTATACAGCTAAAGGTTTTCAAATCTTGTTTTCAAATCTCTTTTAAAGTATGAATATCCCTTTTTAGATTATTAAAGCTTTTCCAAAGGTTTTACCAAAATTTCTTTTATGCTTTTATATTGACAAATGCATGCCTATATATGTATAGCTATATAAGTAATGTTTAAAGGACTTAGGAAGGCTAGCTCGCTGTAACTCCTTTTCCTTGTTTGGATGTGGCTTTAGGGTATCGGTTATCCGTCCAAAGGTCGTTTAAATATTAGTCATATATCATGTATACATATATAGTCATAAAAGTTCTATCAGCCAGTTCATTTCCTTTCGGTAGCAAAGGCATCCTTCCATTATTCATATACCTAAAATACTAGTAACTGTTATAGGAATAGTTAGGAGATTCTATTTACTCTTTCTAGTACGAAGAATTACACAGGAGTCAGTTCATTTGTGAGTCTATACCATTACTTTAATACTATACATAGAATGTGACGTACTACTTCCCGATACGACGCTTCCTAGCACTATCACCTTGTAACCAGAGTCTCCTGGAGGGAGAGCGGACATCATGTGTGTAGATATATACGAGACAAACACTCCCACATCCCGACTGCTAGCTACAGTCCGAGCCGAATAGGCCCAGGGGTGATAGAATGTCACCATACTACGTGTGACCTGGAGGGTCATCAGGTATTCGATCGTCAATCAGCATGGTTAGATACGAGTTCACATTCACCCTTTTATTTACTTTTAGACTTTGCTAGGCGTATTGTCCATTTAATGCCTTCCTGGAGTCTATGTCTTATTTACTTTTAGGCTTTGCGAGGCGTCTCGCCTGGAGTCTAGGTTTTATTTACTTTTAGCCAGCAGTGTTACTGCTGAAGTAAAATATTATTTTCCCTATTACTTTTACTTGTGATTTTTCTCACAATTTCTTTAAAGTAAAAACTATATCTTGATAATGATAGTACCTTTAAGGGAAAATACTCTTTAAACATAGAACAGTTGGGTCTTGGTAGAAGACTGCTTTTAATAGAGAAACTCATTTGCTTAAACATAAAACAATCGTATCTTGGTAGAAGATCTACTTTTATTAGAAAATATAGTTTTTTTTTCTGGAAAGAATTCTAACACTCTGTAGATTCTAAACCACCATCTTTTATGAGATTATTTTGAAGAAAAACATGTATTTATACCAATATCATTAAATACTTATGAACTCACCAGCATTTAAAAAAGCTGATACTCGCTTTCAAAATAACTTGTATTCTGAGGTCATCCGTAGACAGGTACACTCCGGACGCTTTTGTGAAGACAGCCTTGTATCGAGCTGCATTATATGTTATTCTCTGTATTTACTTTTGATGTTGCTGCATTATATGTTATTAATAATGAGACAAAAGTATACCTATAACAACATGTTTTGATTTTTATAATTTTGGACTAGACGCGGAAACCCATCATGAACCATTATCACGCTTAAGCCTCAACACGTGTACTACACTCCTGATGTGTCTCCATATGTCAACTACAACTATGGTCGTGCCACTGTCATGGATTCTCCGTGTCTATTCTTATTCCCCAGTTCTTCCATGTGGTTCTCTCCTTCTCCACGTATCTCTTCCCACTATTACATATATTAAGTAATTGTAAAACTTAATGCATCGTGACCAATACACAAGCACGTCGCGACCATGTTGATTTCTTTTTTACTTTAACCATACGTTTCGCGTACCAATACTCTATGCGTCATGTTCTCTTCAATTTACGTTACTCTTCTTGTAATAATATATATCATGAAAACAAGTATTAAAAGTTCTCCCCTCATTAAGAAGATTCCATCATCATAATTTTTCGTAAATTCGACGGTCACATTATAGATTTATGATTTAACAACCCCTAACACATTTATCGTGTTCTTTATTCCATCACATGTATGCCTTATTCCTTTCACCATTTTGTCCATAGGAATAGCTATTTTACTATACAATTCATGATTAAGTATAGTGCTCATCTATATCATTCTCACATCCATACCATACACCAAGTAAGGGTGTTATTATTTACATATGCATAACATATTTAATTACATGTATTTCTTATCTATTGCTTATCTTCCATTCAAAAAAATCACGATTCACCATCATACTTTAAACGTAAGCTATGTCTATATGCACTTCGAATATACTCATCAACATCCAATATTTGGTCATTTAAAGACAATTTTGCCAAGGAAGAGCATATTGATTGCTAAAGAAACTTATGAGACCTCTAAAAAGAGTCTCAAATATACCATTACTTCATTGATTCCTAAATTATATCACCATTTTTGTTCCTCAAACATAATCGAAAGAAAACGCTATAAGCGGAATTAATTCTTAATATATTCCTTAATATGAAAATTAGCCAAAATTCATATGTAATAAAACCCCAATGAAAGGGATTACAATTAACCATCCACATAGGGATCGAAATATGCATACTGCCTTTAACTGAGAGCTTTACAATTCCATCTTGACTATCATCATATTTTCTCGGTCTCTAATCATTCTTAACGAATAGTATTCCACTTACTATCAATTGTAGTTTCTAACCCTCTTTTAACTGGTAGGATTTTACTTACTATCTTTCATGATCCACTATAGCAATTAGCTATTTTGAACTATCACTATGTACTCAATTTATGACTTGCATCCAAGCCACGAGTAAACAACACATATGGCTTATACTAGAACCTATTCATGCTCAAAATCAAGTTTTCTGATGAGCTTTGGTAAGACTTCCAAATTTTAGTGCCATTCTTCTTTATATACTCAACTAGAAGATTATATTCTACCTATGCTAATGGCCCTCTCTTTATGATGCAGCGAACAAATGACCAAAGATCAAAACTGTTGATTCTAGAAGAATACCCAGGATAATCTTGCCCAAACCACGTTGATTCTATGAATACCGTGGGATTGGCGTCAAAATTCGGTAAACACACACGAAATTTTGAGAGAAAATTTAAAGTTCTTTAAACTGATCAATGACCATCCAGATTACATCAGAAAGACTTAAATAAGAAGCAGAATTTTAAAAGAAACCCTAAAGAGACATGGGCCAAACACAAACCCAAAAACAAAGTCCAAAAATTATGAAAAAAACACAAAAATGTCCATAAGTCCAATTTAGAAAGCGAGTTCTGGACTCAAAAATGGGTAAGTCCCTTTTAGGTACTTAACTAGACGTGTTCCTTGTTTCAAGCTTCGATTTGATTGGTCGTAGGCCCAAAACGAAGATCCGTAGCCAAAGTTATGGCCGTTTCCGTGAAGCCCCTTTAGTCACACGATCGTGGGCCGCTAGGAACGCAAGTTACCGATCCTCCACACTAGGGCCCGCATCATCCCCTCCTGGGTAGACAAAATTCGACCTCGAATGTGTAACAGGATCATCATCAGAAGAATCCTCATGAAAAGGAAGTAAATGTTTCACATTGAAAACATCAGAGCATCGAATGCGACTTGGCAGCTTCGAACGATAAGCATTGGAATTGATCTTCTGCACAATCTCCACGGGTCCAATCTTTTTGGCTGATAGCTTGTTGTACTCACCAACTGAAAAATGATCCTTAGTCAAAGTAGCCCAAACAAAGCCACCCTCCTCAAAATCAACTTGCCTACGTTTTTTATCTACATCTTGCTTGTACTTGGAGTTGGCTCGAATCAAGTTTTCATGAACACTCTTATGAAAATCATGTAGACCTTCAACAAAATCCTTCACTTTCTTTGGAACAACACCAGAAATAGGAATCAACATCAAATCAAGTGGTCCCCGAGGTTGAGCAGAATAGACCACTTGAAATGGACTAAATCCAGTACTTCGGTTGACTGCATGATTATGAGCAAACTCAGCTTGACATAGTTTCTGATCCCAACCCTTCACATGATCACCCACCAAACACCGCAAAATATTACCAAGGGACCGATTGACAACTTCTGTTTGCCCATCTGTTTGAGGATGATAAGCACTACTAAAGTAAAGTTGAGTGTTCACCAGTTTCCACAAGCTACGCCAAAAATGACTTAAAAACCTAGTGTCTCGATCAGAAACAATAGAAGATGGCAAGCCATGCAAACGGTATATCTATTGAAAGAATAATTGAGCCACATTAACTGCATCTCGTCGTCTTTTTATAAGGGATAAAGTGCACCATCTTGGAAAAACGATCAACAACCATAAAGACTGAATCATTGCCCCGTTGAGTCTGTGGTAACCCCAACACAAAATCCATGCTTATATCCACCCAAGGTTTAGACGGAATAGGTAAAGGCATATAGAGTCCAGCATTGGTAGCCGTGCCCTTCGAAACCTGACAAATTCTGCACCGTTTAACATATCGATCCACCTCCTTGCGCATAGTAGGCCAAAAGTAAGATGATTGCACCAACTGTAAAGTGCGATCACGCCCGACATGCCCCTCACCACGCAACTCCTTGATGATTTGAAGACGAAGACTAGAATCGGGGACACAAAATTGATTCCCTTTGAAAAGGAAACCGTCATGCACTAGAAAATCAGACCTCCGCCCAGATTGTATATCCTGCAGAATAACAGAAAAGTAAGGATCAACAGCCAACTGCTCCATGAGGACATCCAACACTGGCACACCAACCCTGATGGAAACTAGCAAATTACTTCTGTAAACAAAACAAACTCTTTATGAAACAGGTAGTGACGCCAATGCTTTATAGCTTGGACCACTGCATAGAATTCAACATCATAAGTGCTATAACGCAGCTTTGGCCCCGACAACTTCTCACTGAAATAGGAAACCGGTCATCCCCCATGACTTAGAACTGCTCCAACTCCAACCTTTGAAGCATCTGTGTGTAGTTCAAAAACTTGAGAAAAATCTGGTAATACAAGAATCGGTGTTGAGGTAAGCTTCTCTTTAACCAGTTGGAAAGCCGATTATGCCGCCTCTGTCCAAGTAAAGGTCTTCCCTTTCATAGAATCAGTCACAGGTACCATAAGGGAACTGAAGTTTGGAATAAAACGCCTATAGAAAAAGCAAGACCATGGAAACTTCGTACTTTATTGATGGTATTTGGAGTTGGCCATTGTTTTACGGATGCCACCTTAGATTCGTCCACCTGTATTCCTTCACCAAAAACAACATAACCCAAGAATAAGACTTTTGGGACCATGAACACACACTTCTTCACAGCTGCATACAAACTATCCCTACGAAGTAAGTTCAACACCTGTCGCACATGGATGACGTGCTCTTCAGGGGTAGCACTGTAAATAAGTATGTCATCAAAATAGACGACTACAAATTTACCAATAAAGGGCCTGAACAATTGGTTCATCACACGCATGAATGTACTAGGAGCATTTGATAAACCAAAAGGCATTACCAACCACTCATACAATCCTTCACGAGTCTTGAAGGCAGTTTTCCATTCATCACCCGGTCTAAGTCGAACCTGGTAGTACCGACTCTTTAAGTCCAGTTTGGTAAAGATAGTGGCACCACTGATCTGGTCAAGCAAGTCATCAAGTCGAGGAATTGGAAATCTGTACCTCATTGTGATCTTATTGACGGCACGACTATCAACACACATACGCCAAGTACCATCCTTTTTAAGAGTCAACAAAGCAGGAACAGCACACGGGCTCATGCTTTCTCGAACATGACCTTTTGAAATTAATGTTGGATTAGTGTCTAAGCCTGTAACCATATTTGTCAAGTACTTGACCCGATTATGCATGGTCCTTTTGGGTTGCCTTCACCAAAGCAACTTGACTGGAGAAATAATAGAGAAAGAGGTTATTATGATTTATTAATATGTTATAAGAATAATATATTAAAGGAGAAATCATATTTGTTTAATTAATATTGGTCAATAATTAATTAGGAATTAATTTTGTGACTAAGTGTAATTAATTAAACTAGAGGGGCTGAATTGTAATTATGTGATAGTTACAAAATAGGGTAATGATTATCCTTGATATGGGTTGGACGAATTCAAGTGATAAGATATCCTTGAAATCATCCAAAGGATAAAGGATAAGGGATTTCAAGGCTTATCTTATGATTGCTTGGTGGGCAAGCAACTAGATAAGGATAAGGACTGAAACCCTAATCTCTACACCTATATAAAGACCCCTAAGGCTCATGAATTCGTCCATGCCTTCCCAAAGGGTCCTAGGGATGAAATTCTATACCTCTTCCCTCTCTCTATTACCTCTCCATTTGCTCTTGGTGTTTGTGAGCCATTAGAGGTACTACACTTGTGGTACTTGCTTTCAAAGACAAAAAGATTCAAGATTTAAGTTGTTATTACAATATAACAACAAGAGGTATGTATTTAATCTAACCTTTTTGGTTAATTTCGAAATTCCTAGAAGCCTTTTAGGGTTCTTCAAGTGTTCATAATGTTGTGTATCTAATAGTGAAAACATAGATCCAATTCTAGGGTTGCATGCACACATAGGATTGTTTGTACAAAACCCATCAGTGGTATCAGCGCCATTGGTTTTTGTTTTCAATTAGCATTATACAATTGTATGACCTTGACATATTAGGGTTTATTGCCAATAAACCCTAGGAGGCAAGAAATTTCGAGATTAGGGTTTCTATACCCTAATTTGCGAAAATTTGAAAGGGTTTTCAAATCCTTTCCTTAAGCCTCAAGATTTCGAAATCTAGGGTTTGAAAAACCCCATGATTTTCGAAATTAGCCTCCTCCCCTAGATAAGATCCTAAATTTTAGGGATTTGGATTATCCTATATCTTGTAATTATCCTTTAATGGTTATATATGGTAATTAAAGATTTTGAATTATCCTATCCCATGAATTTCGAATTTTATAGGGATTAAAAGGATTAGGATAAATTAATTGTTTAATTGGTAATTATCCTTCATGATTTAGATAATCCCTTATGATTTAATAATTTAAATTAATAGTTTAATTCAAGATAATTATTAAATCAAGAGTTTTAATATTTAAAATTTTAATTTAAATAGTATTAAATTTCGAAAATTTTAAAGTGAGATTGAAACCTAATTGTTTTGAAAAGTTTCAAAACTTGCCCTCAAGTTTTGGAATTTAAATTGTTTGATTAAAAGGTTTAATTTTGAAAAAGTCTAAATTCTAAAACCCTAATTTTGAAAAGTTCAAAGTACACCCTGATGGTTTTATTAAATCAGTTAAGTGTATAATTAAAAGAGAGTTAATAAATCCATAATGATATGGTTTATATTTAATTAAATTAAAAGTGTAATTTATAAAATTAAACCACCTAGTGTTTTAAAAGTGTAAAATACACCCTTATACTATATATATATATAACATTGAAAGTTTAATATTATATATGTATAACTAAAATGCTAGTCTTACCGTTAGTAGGCCTCATTCACGAAGCCGATCTATAAAGGGGGTATAAGGTTATGGCCTATAAAATGGCCGTTTAATGGGTATCCACTCTTACCCACCGCTTCCTTGATTGGTGGAGGGTCGTTAGCCGAACGCGTAGGATAGGGCAAACCCTTTCCATTAAAAGTATAATGAAGTATAAAGTAACTAAATGTTTTTACAAAATTCCCAATCTTAGTTACTTTAGGCAAAAGTGAATTGATGCAATCCCATGAAATTACACTTTGTGCCCTTGCGAAGACGTTAGTGGAGCGCGTGTGGTTAACCGGCACACTAAATGGTTCTAAGCAAAGGTAGCAAAGGATGACTCATTGTTTGTCATAGTTCGGTGGAGCGTGTGTGGTTAACCGGCACATCGAATAGGTGACTGTAACATTGGGGGCACCATGTAAGTTTGCATGGTTATTCACACCCTGTTTTGTGATCCTCGGCATCCCAGTCACAAATCTAGGGGCATATCGAGATTTAAACATGCCATTGAAAAGTTCAATTAATCTCAAAAGATCTAGGAATTTTCAATAGATTTAAAACTTAAATTTCTTTTTCGTTTTTCAAGGTGGAAATTAGTGAATCGTCATTCACTTACCTTCAAATGTTCTGCAATTTGGGTTACGGCATCCCTCTCCCAAATTGTAGAATATCGTGTTGGGTCCTAGCCTTAATATCTCATTTGGGTGATTTATTAAGGATTCAATCAATCAACTAACTTGAATTTTTCTCCCGTTTTGTAGATGTCAAAGTATGACAACTATGGTCTTCCCAAATCCCGTGGAACAAGCTTTTCACATGAAGATGATATTCCACGATTCGATCGGGGAACAAGAGATCATACTTCACTTCCTCCACCTCCTCCTATTATTCTCCCTAACCCACAAGTTCAAAAGATTGAAAAGTTCAAACTCACTCAAGTCCTTTTGGCAAGTAAACATGAAGAAGGAAAGTCAGTGTGTGCACACGTCCTAGAGATGAAGTCACACATTGATAGGTTAAGAATGTTGGGATATGTTGTCTGTGAGAAGCTGGCTGTTGACTGGGTCCTTCAGTCACTTCCTGATTCATATAGTGAGTTCATAAGAGAGTACTATATGATGAACCACGACGTAACCCTCATCGATCTCACCTATTTGCTTATAGCTGTTGAATCAGCAATGATTTGGCGTGCTGTTGAAGCAAATTTGTCTGGTGAGTCAAACTCCCAAACAACAATGGGCACTGGCAACATCGGAAGTCTAGAAAGAACTAAGTCTATGATTGTCCGATGTGCTGTGCCAAAGGAGTCCATTTGATTTTATTGCCAAGAGAAGGGACATTGGAGACGAAGCTGCCCTAACTACCTGAGAAATCTAAGAGATGGGAGAGTCAAGATGCATGGCTCCACTTTAGGTAAAATCCATTAACTAACTCTTTTAAGTTCCTATTCTAGATTCTTAATACATGATGTAATAAGATTACATTTTGATGTTTTATAGGATCGAAGAAAAGAGAGGAAGCTTAAGGGAAGAAGTGAGCTGAATCTAATCGTGAAGAAATGGATTTCGATCGCATTGCTTGAAGATTAGAATTTTGAGCTACTACTTGGAGTTAGAATAGATTGCTATGAAATATGTACTAACATATTTTTCAATTAAATTGCATTGTAAGGACAAATTTTTCCGCAATAAAATAAATTTTGATTTTATATTATTTATCCTTGCAATGGCCTGTATAAAAAAAATTTGATGTTTGTAAGTTATTAGCAATAATGGATTTGATTCTTAATTGTATTATTTGTGGAAAGGTCAAGAATTTACCAAATAGGGAAAGTTTCTCATCGCCCAAGTTTCAATTGGATAGAAACTTGGAATCATACAACTTGATTGCATGATGAATGAGAAATTTCAAATTTGGAAATTTAGACAAATTCTTTGACAAAGTGTCAAGTGTAGGACTAGGAGATCGAGTACACAAAGTTGTGTGTTAATCAAATCCACCACAAGAATAACAAAGATATTCGTCATGATTTATTAAGGTTAAGTAAATATGATTATACTCATAAGATTAAGTGTAATTCTGAGTTGATTGAAAGAGCTTCAATCAATAGCAGAACGAATAAGAAGAATCAAGTAAGCAGAAACATAAAAGTTTCTCTATTCTAAGAAGAAGGGAGAGTACTTTTTATTATGTTTTATGATAGGTCTTAATGATGAAGAACCATATCTCAATTAATCCTCTAAGTGAGTCTTAGTGCAATTGTATGTCTAAGAAGAGG
Source organism: Lactuca virosa (assembly GCF_052849685.1). NCBI lineage: Eukaryota > Viridiplantae > Streptophyta > Magnoliopsida > Asterales > Asteraceae > Lactuca > Lactuca virosa. The sequence continues at coordinate 134,134,927 of NC_136428.1, read as the reverse complement.
AATTAAGAATTGAAGAAATAGTTAAATCAAGAAGCCAATCATACTTCGTTCCAAAACAAGTCCTAGAGTTAAGATTGTAACATTGAGTGACAAGTCTTAAGAAGGTTTATAACATTCATCAAATGTGGAAAGTTGTGATGTCTTGGATAAGACAAAGACCAACTACGACCAATTTTGTGAAGTGTTTTGTCATGATAAAAGCTACACTAAGTCTTGAATATTTGTTTGTCGAGAAATGTTTATTGACAAGAGAATCTTATATGTCAAGGAGTCAGTGGGAGTGTTAATGGTCTTGAAAGGTTTCAAGAACAAATCAAGAATAAACCTTATCATTCATCACTAGCACACGACTTGAGGTTTACAACGTATCGTGTTGACACTAATTTTATTTCTGTTCCATTCCAATTGAGTTAATTATACATGTGAGTTATATGAGTTCTCAATGGATTGTATAGGGGCAAGACACCTTGTTCAATGGAATGTACATTGAAATGAAGGGGTGGGCTACTCAATAACTTGGAAGTAATGGTGGGACCCTTGATTGCAAGAAATTAAGAAGAACAAGTTCTATCCATAAGAGTTTGGATTTGTCACTAACATTATCTTGTGATTATGGTTATGACAAATTCACATGGATAAGAACGAATACACCACAAAATCTAAGTGTCATAAGGTTTCTTTCATTCATAAGAATGATTGTAAGGAAACGCTTTCACTAAGAGAGATTTTGAAGATAGCATTCCTCTTCATAGTTCCAATTGTGGGAAATGGCAAATGGGTCTGAACATTTTAGACTTGTTGATATGAGTCCTAGAATCGTTTAGACATATACATATGAGTTGTCCAAGGAAAAGTGTATGAGTTTGAGAAGCTTAGATAAAGTCTTATCAAAGCATCTAGTATTAGAAATATGAACTTAAGAAATTGTTTTCTAGAAGTTCAGCTAATTTCTGAATACATGTCGAAGTTAGTGGGAGCATAAGTGTTATGCTGGTAAAGAAATAATCATCATGTAAGTGGGAGCATGATTATTATGGTAAGTATTGCCAGTTAACAATATTAATTATAGAAAACAAGAGTTATACTTTGCAAAGTTGTAAGGGTTGAAAAGTTGTTTTGCTATAATTAAGGGAGAGAATATTGTGCTTCATTTCAAATCTAAAGCTTAGATTGAGAAATTTTAATAAATTTAGTCAAAGGATACATAGTGTCTTCTTAAACTTCGATTATGATTACGGTATCCCTCTTCATAGTTCGAATTGTAAGAACGTGACACATAAAATATTATGGCAGAAGATTGATAGAGTATCGTATCTTTTTGTAAGACATTATGCATCGTGTCCCATACGCTTCGGGTAAAGGATCGATTGCAATTGCTATAATATTTGACCATTCTAAAATTTTCCAAATGTCTAGCGCATTAAGAAGGGAAAAGGACAAGAATTGGTATTGACTAAGATAATTAAACAACTATCAAAGGACGACCCAAAACTTCGCTGAGGATTAGTCGCTTGTGAGTAGTTGGAAGTATGGTATTGAATGGATCATATCGACATTATTATAAATAGATAAGATTCTATTAAGAATGAGTTATCATATGGTAAATATGGAAATGTTTCCATAATTGGGAGTTGGAAATTAAGAATTTACATGATTAGAAAATTTTATGCAAAAGGATGTTCAAAGGAATGTACTTTGAGTGAGAGACATCACATCTATAGAATTGTTCTGTAACAATTTTGATAGAGTACCTTGTGATTTAGTTGGCCGAGTCTTTGTGATTTTTGTGCCGTGACTTCACAAGAGGATCATTGCATAAAATATTAGAATTTGACATATTCTAAAAGGTGGCAAGAATTTGGTATTCTTACACTAATTATAAGGATTGGGGATTGTGAAATGAGTTGCATTTGAAAAGTTTCAATTAATCTATTTCACAAAGTATGGACCATAGAAACCAAAGTGTGCATGCTTTGAGCATGGGACAATTGTGGTTATGATTCAAGTTATAAAGTTGATTATCTGAAACATTAAACAATGGATAATGAGTAATCGATATGGTGATAAATAAAAGGTGTTTTATTTATACTCAAAGGTTTGAGACCATATAGGATTAGTATTATTCTTGTGTTTCTCTTTGCATGTTTTGACTTCCAGAATAATTGAGTTTATTAAGAATAATCGAATTATTCAAACGGTCCGCAATCGTTCATATGTTGGAAGTAGGTATGAATGAAGACTGTCATGAATTGGTTTGTAGATTGTCTAAAGTGTATTAGACATAGCAAAGGTTTACTGCAACGTTCATGAGTGCTTATGAATATGATTTTGAGCATTGGATTAAACCCAAGCTCACTTGGATCGCTTCATGGATTTTATCACGAGCGATTGGTGAGACGATAATATCTTGTATTCTTGAAACCGAGATGTGTGAGTTGTATCCTGCGAATCGGTTACACATTGATAATATGTAAACGCACCAGTAACTTGGTGTTATAAAACTTATTGTTGTGTGTGATTTGGTGAGTGAGTGCAAGCAAACATTGAGTCGAAGTTTATCCGTTCCTTTTACCCAAAGTGGGATAAAAGCGATATCTGTGGGCCCCTCGATGATTTAGTGATGACAAACGTAAATGCTCGGCCGGGCTAGGGCTAATTTGATTTGTTCAATTAGTCAGTCGTCGTAAATCGGAAATCGGGAAACAACACATAGACTGAGAGAATGATTTCAATCCATGTCTCGTGTCTATACGATATCTAGAATGGAGGAATATACGATCCCTTATCTAAAGGACAAGTTACTGATAAGATCAGAGTTCGACAGCATCTTTGAGAGCTACGATTGCTAATCGAGTTGTACTTGCATTTGTGGTTACTAGACTTATCCAAGTGGGAGACTGTTGGATTAGTGTCTAAGCCTGTAACCATATTTGTCAAGTACTTGACCCGATTATGCATGGTCCTTTTGGGTTGCCTTCACCAAAGCAACTTGACTGGAGAAATAATAGAGAAAGAGGTTATTATGATTTATTAATATGTTATAAGAATAATATATTAAAGGAGTAATCATATTTGTTTAATTAATATTGGTCAATAATTAATTAGGAATTAATTTTGTGATCAAGTGTAATTAATTAAACTAGAGGGGCTGAATTGTAATTATGTGATAGTTACAAAATAGGGTAATGATTATCCTTGATATGGGTTGGACGAATTCAAGGGATAAGATATCCTTGAAATCGTCCAAAGGATAAAGGATAATGGATTTCAAGGCTTATCTTATGATTGCTTGGTGGGCAAGCAACTAGATAAGGATAAGGACTGAAACCCTAATCTCTACACCTATATAAAGACCCCTAAGGCTCATGAATTCGTCCATGCCTTCCCAAAGGGTCCTAGGGACGAAATTCTATACCTCTTCCCTCTCTCTATTACCTCTCCATTTGCTCTTGGTGTTTGTGAGCCATTAGAGGTACTACACTTGTGGTACTTGCTTTCAAAGACAAAAAGATTCAAGATTTAAGTTGTTATTACAATATAACAACAAGAGGTATGTATTTAATCTAACCTTTTTGGTTAATTTCGAAATTCCTAGAAGCCTTTTAGGGTTCTTCAAGTGTTCATAATGTTGTGTATCTAATAGTGAAAACATAGATCCAATTCTAGGGTTGCATGCACACATAGGATTGTTTGTACAAAACCCATCAATTAATTCCTCCACCTGTCGACGCAACTCTTCATGCTCCCGAGGACTCATTCTATAATGTGGCCTATTAGGCAACTGTGCTCCTGGTTGTAAATCAATATGGTGTTGGATGTCACGTAAAGGTGGCAGGCCATCAGGTAATTCATTAGGGAAAACATCATCAAATTCCTTAAGTAAAGGAACCATAGCCTCAGGAACTTCAATCTCCTTAGTCACCTCCTTCCCTATCAACACAAAAATTCCACCTTCCGCCTCTAACTCCTCTTCAAACTGAGTATGGGTTAACAGAGTACCCGAAGCTCTTGCAACAGGCTCATTTGGCTTACTGGGAACTAAAGTTATCTTCACACCACCAAACATGAAACTATAAGTATTGGATCTCCCGTTATGATCTATATTACGATCATACTCCCAAGGTCTACCCAACAATAAGTGACAAGCATCCATCACAACCACATCACACCAAACATCATCTTTATATGTAGTACCAACAGAAAATGGAACAAGAACTCATTTAGATACAGTTATCTCACCACCCTTCTTAAGCCATTGTAGCTTGTAAGGGTTGGATCTATTTTCAGTTTTCAACGCCAACTTTTGAACCGCCTCTTCAGATACCAGGTTATCACAACTTCCTAAATCAATAACGAAGGAACAAACCTTACCCAAAATAGTACATGTTGACTTGAAGATGTTATGTTTGAGCCAGTCATCACCAAAAACCTTCGGTGTATAACAAGAGCGTGTCACCACCAAATTCACTCCTACATCTCCAGTTACAACTTCTTCTTCGAATTGAGGCTCGTCATCATACACCGGGGCATCTTCGTAATTTTCACCAACATCATCATTTTGCCAATCTTCGGGCTCAGCAAACAAGTGTCGTTTACCAGCCTTCTTGCACTCTGATTGTCGGTGACCCGTCTCTCCACAATTAAAACACTTTAAGCCACTACTACCAGCCCCCCTAGGGATTGGTCCAACACTGGTACCTGTTGGCCTCTGTTGATTAAGCATAACACGGGGTACTATACCACCCGTCCCAGAACTTCCTCCAACAATGGCAAACGAAGATGAACCGCCCACCCGACGGTTTTGTTTCTCAAAAACCAATGCTTGTTGGTGTGCTTCAGAAATGGATACCGAGTCAAACATATTAACAGAGTCCATGATCTGAACCCGTAAACCTCCAACATATCGAGCCACAAGTTGTTCCTCTGTCTCCTGAATATCATTTCGAGCGATTAATTGGTATAATCATCAACCGACTTCGGACCCTGCTTCAGATTCTATAGGCGTTGGTACATCAATTGTTGAAAATTATGGGGCAAAAAGTTGGACCGCAAACACTTCTTCATCTTCCTCCAAGTCACAACCTTTGATTTTCCGAGTCTATCTCGAGTCAGTTTCAACTGTTGCCACCATGCGGATGCCCTGCCACGTAGCCTGGTAGCGATCAACGGAACTCTCTTGTTTTCAGGAACTTCTTTGAACTCAAACACTTCTTCAATTGTTGCCAACCAGTCGATGAACCCCTCCGGATTCAAACTAACCCCATCAAATTCTGGTATATCAATTCTCAATCCGGCCTCCCAACGCCTATTATCAGCCCCACGATTATGCCTTGTCTGCCTCACCGGGTTCTCATCGGAAGACGAACCCCCACCATCACCAAACGGATTCCCAAACTCTTCATCTTCCACTTGTCACTGAGTTTGAGACCTGTTTCCTCCTCGATTCATCAGTTCGACCATTCGACTAGTCAACTGGTCAACCATTTGATCCATCCTCTCCTCCATCCGTGCCATAAAACGTTGTTCTAGTTCCTGTTCATGAACATCACAGGGTGGTCTGTTTCTCCTTGGAGGCATTTTGAACCAGGAATTCGGCTCTGATACCAACTGATGCAGCGAACAAATGACCAAAGATCAAAACTGTTGATTCTAGAAGAATACCCAGGATAATCTTGCCCAAACCATGTTGATTCTATGAATACCGTGGGATTGGCTTCAAAATTCGGTAAACACACACGAAATTTTGAGAGAAAATTGAAAGTTCTTTAAACTGATCAATGACCATCCAGATTACATCAGAAAGACTTAAATAAGAAGCAGAATTTTAAAAGAAACCCTAAAGAGACATGGGCCAAACACAAACGCAAAAACAATGTCCAAAAATTATGAAAAAAACACAAAAATGTCCATAAGTCCAATTTAGAAAGCGAGTTCTGGACTCAAAAATGGGTAAGTCCACTTCGGATACTTAACTAGACGTGCTCCTTGCTTCAAGCTTCGATTTGACTGGTCGTAGGTCCAAAACGAAGATCCGTAGCCAAAGTTATGGCCGTTTCCGTGAAGCCCCTTTAGTCACACGATCGTGGGCCGCTAGGAACGCAAGTGACCGATCCTCCACACTAGGGCCCGCATCATCCCCTCCTGGGTAGACAAAATTCGACCTCGAATGTGTAACAGGATCATCATCAGAAGAATCCTCATGAAAAGGAAGTAAATGTTTCACATTGAAAACATCAGAGCATCGAATGTGACTTGGCAGCTTCAAACGATAAGCATTGGAATTGATCTTCTGCACAATCTCCACGGGTCCAATCTTTTTGGCTGATAGCTTGTTGTACTCACCAACTGAAAAATGATCCTTAGTCAAAATAGCCCAAACAAAGCCACCCTCCTCAAAATCAACTTGCCTACATTTTTTATCTGCATCTTGCTTGTACTTGGAGTTGGCTCGAATCAAGTTTTCATGAACACTCTTATGAACATCATGTAGACCTTCAACAAAATCCTTCACTTTCTTTGGAACAACACCAGAAATAGGAATCGACATCAAATCAAGTGGTCCTCGAGGTTGAGCAGAATAGACCACTTGAAATGGACTAAATCCAGTACTTCGGTTGACTGCATGATTATGAGCAAACTCAGCTTGACATAGTTTCTGATCCCAACCCTTCACATGATCACCCACCAAACACCGCAAAATATTACCAAGGGACCGATTGACAACTTCTGTTTGCACATCTGTTTGAGGATGATAGCACTACTAAAGTTAAGTTGAGTGTTCACCAGTTTCCATAAGCTACGCCAAAAATGACTCAAAAACCTAGTGTCTCGATCAGAAAAAATAGAAGATGGCAAGCCTGGCAAACGGTATATGTATTGAAAGAATAATTGAGCCACATTAACTGCATCCCGTCGTCTTTTTACAAGGGATAAAGTGCACCGTCTTGGAAAAACGATCAACAACCATAAAGACTGAATCATTGCCCCGTTGAGTCTGTGGTAACCCCAATACAAAATCCATGCTTATATCCACCCAAGGTTTAGACGGAATAGGTAAAGGCATATAGAGTCCAGCATTGGTAGCCGTGCCCTTCGAAACCTGACAAATTCTGCACCGTTTAACATATCGATCCACCTCCTTGTGCATAGTAGGCCAAAAGTAAGATGATTGCACCAACTGTAAAGTGCAATCACGCCCGACATGCCCCTCACCATGCAACTCCTTGATGATTTGAAGACGAAGACTAGAATCGGGGACACAAAACTGATTCCCTTTGAAAAGGAAACCGTCATGCACTAGAAAATCAGACCTCCGCCCAGATTGTATATCCTGCAGAATAACAGAAAAGTAAGGATCAACAGCTAACTGCTCCATGAGGACATCCAACACTGGCACACCAACCCTGAGGGAAACTAGCAAATTACTTCTTCTGCTCAAAGCATCTGCCACCCGATTCGACACTCCAGACTTGTGCTTCACAACAAAAGTGAAGTTTTCCAAGAATGCCATCCACCGCCCATGCTTATGGGACACCTTATCTTGACTTCGGATGTGCCTTAGAGAATCATGATCTGTAAACAAAACAAACTCTTTATGAAACAGGTAGTGACGCCAATGCTTTATAGCTTGGACCACTGCATAGAATTCAACATCATAAGTGCTATAACGCAGCTTTGGCCCCGTCAACTTCTCACTGAAATAGGAAACCGGTCATCCCCCTTGACTTAGAACTGCTTCAACTCCAACCTTTGAAGCATCCGTGTGTAATTCAAAAACTTGAGAAAAATCTGGTAATACAAGAATCGGTACTGAGGTAAGCTTCACTTTAACCAGCTGGAAAGCCGATTCTGCCGCCTCTGTCCAAGTAAAGGCCTTCCCTTTCATACAATCAGTCACAGGTGCCATAAGGGAACTGAAGTTTGGAATAAAACGCCTATAGAAAGAGGCAAGACCATGGAAGCTTCGTACTTTAGTGATGGTATTTGGAGTTGGCCATTGTTTTACGGATGCCAACTTAGATTCGTCCACCTGTATTCCTTCACCAGAAACAACTTAACCCAAGAACAAGACTTTTGGGACCATGAACACACACTTCTTCATAGCTGCATACAAACTATCCCTGCGAAGTAAGGTCAAGACCTGTCGCACATGGATGACGTGCTCTTCAGGAGTAGCACTGTAAATAAGTATGTCATCAAAATAGACGACTACAAATTTACCAATAAAGGGCCTGAACAATTGGTTCATCACACGCATGAATGTACTAGGAGCATTTGATAAACCAAAAGGCATCACCAACCACTCATACAATCCTTCACGAGTCTTGAAGGCAGTTTTCCATTCATCACCCGGTCTAAGTCGAATCTGGTAGTACCCACTCTTTAAGTCCAGTTTGGTAAAGATAGTGGCACCACTGATCTGGTCAAGCAAGTCAGCAAGTCGAGGAATTGGAAATCTGTACCTCATTGTGATCTTATTGATGGCACGACTATCAACACACATACGCCAACTACCATCCTTTTTAGGAGTCAACAAAGCAGGAACAGCACACGGGCTCATGCTTTCCCGAACATGACCTTTTGAAATTAATTCCTCCACCTGTCGACGCAACTCTTCATGCTCCCGAGGACTCATTCTATAATGTGGCCTATTAGGCAACTGTGCTCCTGGTTGTAAATCAATATGGTGTTGGATGTCACGTAAAGGTGGCAGGCCATCAGGTAATTCATTAGGGAAAACATCATCAAATTCCTTAAGTCAAGGAACCATAGCCTCAGGAACTTCAACCTCCTTAGTCACCTCCTTCCCTATCAACACAAAAATTCCACCTTCCGCCTCTAACTCCTCTTCAAACTGAGTATGGGTTAACAGAGTACCCGAAGCTCTTGCAACAGGCTCATTTGGCTTACTGGGAACTAAAGTTATCTTCACACCACCAAACATGAAACTATAAGTATTGGATCTCCCGTTATGATCTATATTACGATCATACTCCCAAGGTCTACCCAACAATAAGTGACAAGCATCCATCACAACCACATCACACCAAACATCATCTTTATATGTAGTACCAACAGAAAATGGAACAAGAACTCATTTAGATACAGTTATCTCACCACCCTTCTTAAGCCATTGTAGCTTGTAAGGGTTGGATCTATTTTCAGTTTTCAACGCCAACTTTTGAACCGCCTCTTCAGATACCAGGTTATCACAACTTCCTAAATCAATAACGAAGGAACAAACCTTACCCAAAATAGTACATGTTGACTTGAAGATGTTATGTTTGAGCCAGTCATCACCAAAAACCTTCGGTGTATAACAAGAGCGTGTCACCACCAAATTCACTCCTACATTTCCAGTTACAACTTCTTCTTCGAATTGAGGCTCGTCATCATACACCGGGGCATCTTCGTAATTTTCACCAACATCATCATTTTGCCAATCTTCGGGCTCAGCAAACAAGTGTCGTTTACCAGCCTTCTTGCACTCTGATTGTCAGTGACCCGTCTCTCCACAATTAAAACACTTTAAGCCACTACTACCAGTCCCCCTAGGGATTGGTCCAACACTGGTACCTGTTGGCCTCTGTTCATTAGGCATAACACGGGGTAGTATACCACTCGTCCCGGAACTTCTTCCAACAATGGCAGACGAAGATGAACCGCCCACCCGGCGGTTTTGTTTCTCAAAAACCAATGCTCGTTGGTGTGCTCCAGAAATGGATACCGAGTCAAACATATTAACAGAGTCCATGATCTGAACCCGTAAACCTCCAACATATCGAGCAACAAGTTGTTCCTCTGTCTCCTGAATATCATTTCGAGCGATTAATTGGTAGAACTCGGTTGTATAATCATCAACTGACTTCGGACCCTGCTTCAGATTCTGTAGGCGTTGGTACATCAATCGTTGAAAATTATGGGGCAAAAAGTTGGACCGCAAACACTTCTTCATCTTCCTCCAAGTCACAACCTTTGATTTTCTGAGTCTATCTCGAGTCAGTTTCAACTGTTGCCACCATGCGGATGCCCTGCCACGTAGCCTGGTAGCGATCAACGGAACTCTCTTGTTTTCAGGAACTTCTTTGAACTCAAACACTTCTTCAACTGTTACCAACCAGTCGATGAACCCCTCCAGATTCAAACTAACCCCATCAAATTTTGGTATATCAATTCTCAATCCGGCCTCCCAACGCCTATTATCAGCCCCACGATTATGCCTTGTCTGCCTCACCGGGTTCTCATCTGAAGACGAACCGCCACCATCACCAAACGGATTCCCAAACTCTTCATCTTCCACTTGTAACAGAGTTTGAGACCTGTTTCCTCCTCAATTCATCAGTTCAACCATTCGACTAGTCAACTGGTCAACCATTTGATCCATCCTCTCCTCCATCCGTGTCATAAAACGTTGTTCTAGTTTCCTGTTCATGAACATCACAGGGTGGTCTGTTTCTCCTTGGAGGCATTTTGAACCAGGAATTCGGCTCTGATACCAACTGATGCAGCGAACAAATGACCAAAGATCAAAACTGTTGATTCTAGTAGAATACCCAGGATAATCTTGCCCAAACCATGTTGATTCTATGAATACCGTGGGATTGGCTTCAAAATTCGGTAAACACACATGAAATTTTAAGAGAAAATTGAAAGTTCTTTAAACTGATCAATGACCATCCAGATTACATCAGAAAGACTTAAATAAGAAGCAGAATTTTAAAAGAAACCCTAAAGAGACATGGGCCAAACACAAACCCAAAAACAAAGTCCAATTTAGAAAGCGAGTTATGGACTCAAAAAACACAAAAAACACAAAAATGTCCATAAGTCCAATTTAGAAAGCGAGTTCTGGACTCAAAAATGGGTAAGTCCCCCTCTGTAGCCAAAGTTATTGTCACACCCCGCTAAAGCGGAAACGCAAGGTATGACAGCGATAACGGTTTCATTGCAAAAGATAAAGATACATCACCATAGCAGTATTTAAAAGTTTACAACCCATAGCTTAAATAGAAACAAAATACAAGTTTTCCAAACAACATTGTTCAAAATAAAACTTCATAATAGCTTCAACACGATGCAGCATGCTCTATGATGATGAATCTTTACATCCACTTACTAATTATTTCCTGAAAAAGCATGTAAAACGAGCGTCAACTATGAAAATAGTTGGTGAGTTCACAAGTATATAAAATCGAGCTTGAAACAAAGCTTTTCGTAATACAAGTACATTGCTTGAATGATAAACCAAGTGGATTGCTATTAAAGAATACAAGTTTATTGCTATAACGAGAATCGAGTTTTGTATGTGTATGAGCAAACAATGAGTCTCAACCAAACCTATGACTGAAGCCCTATCGAGATCTATGCTTATCGTTCCATAGATGAATATGGTATCATGCACTCCAGCGATTCGGGCGAGTGAGGAGTTGTCAATTCCTAATAGCGCTATCCATAATGACCATTGGCTCAAAGAGTTAATGGTTAGAGATACGGGAAGGGCCTTAGTACGATAAGTTCTCATGTTCCGTGTTGCATAGACATACATAAAGAAACATAGCAATACAATAGCAATCATGTTTGATACAATTCAATTTAAATACAACATGCAATTATAATAGTTTTTCTGGACATGCTTTTCCACCCCAAAACATAAAAACTGAAAATAGGGGAGTGCGTGAATACTCACAATGTTTCGAGAAGATACAAGTAATGCTTCAGAATGCACCAACGTCTTACTACCGGGATCCTACGACATCAAACACACGCTAGTGAGTTTCCATGTCGAATCTAATGCTAATATACTAAATCATACATATAGTGAAATGCCAATTTACATTTTAGTATTTGATTTTGTATCAATTGGTTACACTTTTTCTGAATAATACAATTCTACAAATCGTGCGATTAATTACAACATTGGAATATAAATTTTCCAAATTTAAATCCTTATTACAACATAAATTCACGAAAAATAGCATTCAAAGGATAAAAATTCTCAAACTTTTTATTTAACTGTTATTACACAATATTAAGCTGGGAAAAATATAAAAATGGATTTCCAAGCTGTTTAATTATATTTTATGATTTTTGAGCCTTTATTTCAATAAAAATTGAAATAAATAGAAAACAGTTTCCAAAATTACCCAAACTTTTTATTTAGCTGTTATTATACATACCTAGGTTGGGAAAAATATAAAACATATTTTTCAGTGGGTATTTCTATTTTTCCTTGTTTTATTCCTCTAAAAAATCATTAATTGAAGAATAAATATTAAACAGTTAAAATAAATTACCAAAATTTTTTGTAACATCATTTACAGTACAATTAACCTGGGAAAAATGCCAAAAGTGGTTTTCATATTGTCAATTCTGGTTTTGGGTATTTATGTGTATTTAAGTGTGATTAACTTTGGAAATTAAGGGAAAAATAGTTTACAGTGGAGAAAAATCCTCAAAATTTTTATGTAACCTCCTACTGTTCAACATGATGTTCTGGTAAATTTTCATGAATTTTGGATAATCAGAACTATTTTTCCTATTTTTAGACCATTATAATTACCAAAAATTGGGAAAAATAGCAAGGCATGATGAAAAATGTTGAAATTATTTTTTCTGAGTCACCCATCACAGGTAAGGTATGCGAAAATTATTAGGTACAATTTTCTCACTCTCTAAAGTGGTTTTGTGATTTATTATACCCAAACAAAAAGAAAATCAGAAATCATATCAAACAGCAACAAAAACTGATGAAATTTAGTGAGGGGTCATTATTCACCATAAGGGTCATCCATGAATTTATTCCGGATTTATAGACCTATGGAAGTATTTTAGGTGATTTATGCCCTTGGTTTCTAGCAATAATTTTAAGAAATCAAAGAAATAATAAAAGCTTTTGGTATTTTACAGATTATCACATGCATGTGAGGGCTTTCAAAAGGAAAAATATCCAGAATTTATTCGGAAGGGAAATAGGGGTATTGAACCCAAACAAGTTAAGAAAAGTAGCATGCAATGATGCATGAGGTGTAAAGGTGGCTAAAGTTCATGAATTTGTGTAGCCCAATCAGTAGGGTTTTAAGCCACGAAATTTTAACCATCATTCACTGGATATGTTAAGTTTCCAAGGTATTTTTCCCCAGATTTATGGTTGGGTTTAAAGCCATTGTTCATCCAAGACAAAAATGGTAATCATAGAAAAAGAGCTGTTTGCGCAACCATTTTGTAAAAATTGCCAAAAATCGGATATTTAATATTTTACAGTGAGACCAGTTGGGTTTGAAAGTTAACCCATGGAACTATCCAGTACAAAACGAATATCGGGATTTGGTTAAGAAATGACCGAGTTATGGCCGTTCAAAGTTGAACAAAGTATTCTGGCAGATTGCATGTTTGCTTGAGTGCATTTTTAGGACATTTAACAAGAACACCATGCATGCCTTTGTTAAGGTCCGATTTCTAGCACATGCATGGAGTGAATGAGCATCCAAGATGTTCTATAAATGTTGTAAATGCTTTTAATCATGCAAGAACACCAAAGAAATGGAGAAGAAGATGTAACACTAGTTTTTGAAGTCATATGAACATGCATGCATCATTTTCACTCCTTGCATGGGTTTGATCCCGGATTTTCACCATTTCAAACACATGCATTGTGTTATGGTGAGAATCTACAAACCACAAGGGGAAAATAAAGATTTCTGGCCATGGAAAGGCATAGAATCCGAAAAAGAAAAGAAAACTAAGAAGATGAAGAAGTAGAACTTGAAACCATGGAAGAAGATGTTGTTGTTTACCTTGGTTTTGATCTTGAAGGAAGTAAGAGCACTCCAAGCCTTCAAATTTTCGAAACTGTGGCTGAGAATGAGAGGATTTTCGTGGGTTAGAGAGAGAGAGGAGAGCTTGTGAGTGGAAGTGAAGAGAGAGTGAAGAGAGAAGAGGTGGAGTGGGGGAATGAGCCTAATGATGGAGTTTTTGGGAATAGAGAGCATGGGGAGAGGGGAGATGGCCAGCCATTGAGTGGGTTAGGCCTCCTCTCTCCTAATTTCAAATTTTATAAAACTCCCTCCAACATTTTTATAAAAACCCTAACTTTTATAAAAATATTTCTTAAGCAAATTTGATTTATTTAAAAATCTTGTTTTTAACTAATAAATTATGATTAATATTTGATAATTTAATTTCTATTTTATTGAACATAATTCATCATTTGATTAATAAAAATTTGATATTAGAGAGTTTTTAGCCAAATTTTATAAAGTTTTTAAGCTTTATAATTTACAAATTTGGATTTTTAACTCTTTTAGGGTTTTGGAATATTGTTTGATATTTATCATCATAATGAAGTATAATTAGAATACTTTAATTTATTTTTAGGGTTTTACACCCTTTTTCCAATTATAACAAAGCTTGAAAGTTTCATTCAATTTATCGCATTGGCATTTCCTATTGTAGTTGAGCAACTTACTAGAATTGTAAGTGTCAAGTATATCAGTCCTAGATCTTAGTTGGATCCTAGTTTATGCAAGACTTTGACCTAATCTATACTACTAGGTCATGGTATGTTGTGCATGAATGGTTTTTATAAAGATGCATGAGTCCGAGAATGACCTGAATTTGACAGTTGTCACAGTTATGGCCATTTCCGTGAAGCCCCTTTAGTCACACGATCGTGGGCCGCTAGGAACGCAAGTGCCCGATCCTCCACACTAGGTCCCACATCACTTTAATCCTATCTTCTTACAGTATGAAATATTTAACATTTCTTTCCTTTAAATCAAAATCTTGTATTGATACTTCACTTACTTCATTGTATTCCTTACTATCAGTTTAACCTAAATTTCTCTTTAGTACTAACCTTAGCGGTTGGTATCGTCCAATCATCTCTTCACTTAGATTAGGTAACACTACTTGTTAGATTGAACCAACACCGTGAATCGTGGTGTCCCTTGATGTGGATCTGAAAGCTCTTCAGAATGCACTCAGAACTTCTTGATCAACGATGGAGGGAAGGCACTGGAATCCGGATCAGATATGTGGAAGGTCTGACCTGTCACACTCAAAATTCCGTCGTCGACCTCTGTTTCACCTTCACCGAAGCGAATTTTGAGTTTAACTTCTTGCATTAAATACCATTTTCATCATTATAAACAACAAACTGCTCCATCGTGACCCATCCTTATTTGTCATATCAATTCAAAGTTCTCTTCCTCTTGCTATATATGACTCTGATTAGTGGTTCAAGAGTGGAGTAATCAATATCTTCTATAATTGCTTAGATAACAACATATAATCTAGAAACAATGAATAAATTGCAATTCACTAGGACGAAAAAGAACGTGATCTTGTTGATTCCTTGAATTTCAACCAGTTTCTAAATATAATTTTCCAGATGATTCAATTCGAACCTTTATTCCATTCATACATTACACCCGAAAGAAATTATCGATGATTGGCTATATTCATGTAAGTGATTATCTTGGTATGGTTTTATGGATTGTTCTTTACATCTCTTGACATGAAAAAATTATTTGTAGGTAGATAAGAACTAAAAAATAGAATATTTTTATGAACATGTGTCTACACTAATTTCCAGATTTCGCATTGTGTAGATACATAACAGAGATAAAATTCGAATCACATGTGATTGCATACAAGTACCCAAAATGGATCAAATCATGTTACATGAAAACCCTTAACACTAACAGTAGATGCGGTGGATTTTCTAATCCCGAAGGTAATGTTCTTCTAAGGAATCATACTTCCAAACTACAAAAATTAATACCTTTTTTTCACAGTAGGTAGGCGAACTAATTAGAGGAATTCAAAAAGAATAGAATTATGTGGTCGTCATAGAAAGGTACACAATCTTTTTCAATAATCTATTAATTATGTATATGCTTAAAATATAATGAAATTTAATTTGATCAGTGTGCAGGATTCTGGAAATTGGATTACCACATGGTATGATGCATAAAGCTTTTGTTTTCAAATCTTTATGTTGTTTAGGAAGATTTTGTTGACTTGTTGAGTTGAGTTGATCATTTATTGGTTTTTGGTATAGGTTGGAGCTGGTGGTAATTGTATAGTTGAAGACTGTGAAGAGAATTTGGCAATGATTACTGTTAACATAAGCAAAGATAATGAACTAGTCCTTATCTATCTTGGTGATTGTTTGTGGAAGGAAATGATTAATATAAGAAAGACACAACCTACTTTCCCTTTATGTGATTTTGATTCTTATATTTGATTTTTTGTTTAATAAATAAAAAAATATGATCTATATTATGACATCACACATTTCTAATTAGTACCATACACAAACTTTAAGGCATGTACCAAAAGATGATCTTCCTTATATCTGCTGTCTTCATTAAAATTCTTATGACAGTTGTTGATGTAAAGAAGGATACTTGAAAGATGTTGGTCACTATATCTTTCAAAATCATCTGTACGAAATAAAAACCTTTTCCCCCCTTTTGAATTCTTGCCTTGGAAAACAACACCCAAAGGTTGATGAATTATTTGTCCATATTCATAATAATAATATTGATTTTTCCTATAAAAAATCGCCTTAGGAACCTTTGACTTCTTGTTAATAACAATGGAGAGATCAATATCTATTAATACCAGATTAGCATAATAATAGCCCACATAGATTTTGATCTGTGCATACCCAATAATGTACGAAGCTTGGTCTTGAATTTGAGATTTGCACAAATCACCTAAGATCTTTGTAATCGTAATAAGATCATTAAGATTCATCAATGAAAAATCAGAAATGGTGAAATCAAATAATACAGTGTTTCCCTAGACAACCACTGTATCGATAACATTACAAATCTCCTTCAAACAGAGCATCAATAGTAATTGATACAATCTCGATGATCTTCACCAAGGACCACACATCTTCTTCATTCTTCCCATGCACAACATGAAAACAAATTTTCAACTTCTTGAACTCATCAGGATCCTTATAATTCTTAGCAGTCTTGAACTGAGAAAAGATAAACATTGAATGATTGATTGGAAAGTCTAGTTGATTAAAATCTGAATCTTCAGTAGTATATCTTTTCTTTGGCCTTTTATCGAAATCATCTACTTTTCCAAAAGTTACGCTTTCGATCATTTCATAACACCAATCTTTGTTGCGACCACGCTTGTTAAGACTTTGTGGATCATTCGCTCTTAACCTTATTATGCTATCCAGCTCCCTTAATCTTTCCATATCAAGATCTTGTAGCTTCTTCTTCTCTTTAGCTGTTGGTTAAAAATGAACACCATTTCCTTTATCTTTATGATCAGAAGTTGTAACACATATGGTTGTTGAAGAACTTGAGCCTCCCTAGCTAATGTTTAACCCTTTCTTTGACTGTATCTTGGATAAATCGACTTTGCAATTTGGACTAGAAGTAGTCATTGAAGTTTTCATTATAGTTTTCATTGGTAGAGAAGTTAGAATCTGAGTAGAGATTAACTTCCCAACTATTTTCCATTTATCTTCCCTGTTGTCTTTCGATGAACCAACCCCCCTTTCTTCCCTTGTGACACATTTGTAGATAGACGTGGATCATTTGTTGGTAATCGAAGAACAAGATCTAAAATTGGAGCAAGTTTTGTTTTGAAGCAAGACTCCACTGACGAAACCACTGAATAAATTTTCTCTTGATAGATCGAAGTAGTTGATGAAAAATCAAACTTTGACAAGCTTTCATGAAATCTAGTAAGTGGGTTCTCAATGCTTGTGAATACCTTACCATCAGATTCCTTTTTCTCTTTTAAACCTTTTGCATATTCTTTTTCAAAAATCTTGAACATCTTCTATCATGGTTCGAGTTTCTCCCATCAGAACATCAACTTTATCTATAATGCCTTCATAAAACTTATCCAACTTTTGTACCTCCTTGGCAAACTAATCAACAAAATTTTAAGCTTCGTTTCTATGGACTCTTGCGAAGAATGCACAAGCTTCTCAAAAATTTCATGCCGCTCACAAGAAATATTCTGAAAATTTTTACTTCATGCTTGTAAGAATTTGATTAAGCAGCCATACGTTCTTCTAACCTTGTAATAGAAGAAGTAATCAAAAATTTCATCCTTGACTCTTTATACTTGAGTAAAAATTCAATCTATTTACCACTCACAAAGGATTTCCCAGCATTATCATTGAGAAATTGTAGAATGGTGTAGAGTTTGGAATTTAGAATCTTGTATTGTTTCCCGTACATAATTTTGTTTTCATCTACATCCTCTTCCTCAAGATTAAACTCAAGCTCAACAAATTCAACCATTTCATCTTCTTTGATATTTGGTGGTTCTTGATCTATTGATTGAGAAGAGAATAAGGTAGTGATAGGTTCATTCATGACAACTTGAAAAGTAGGAGAAATAACAGGAACGATTGTGGGTATGATAGTAGAAGTTTGTGGTGGCGACGAATGTGGTGGTGGTGGTGGAACAATTGAAGTGTCGATGACTGATGTTGAATTCCCTTCACCCATGGTAACATGTGAGTGCTTATTAGATAAGTTCTCAGTGATGTTTGAAGACCTACCCTCCTCCACATTGGACTTGGAAATAGGACCTTCGGGTGGTGTGACTGTAGTCTCTTCTGTGATCGAAGTAATAATTGGTTAAATAAAAGTAATGTTTGTATCCTTATTAGATGTGTTTACAGTGACATCAGGAATACTTGTGTCCTCGATATTCGATTCGACAGTGGCATCCTTTCTAGTTGAATCATAAAAAGTGAGACCGTCATCCCCAAAAACTGCATCTTCAGTTTCTTTGTTATCACAGTCAGCCTCAAAAGTACGTGTTCTTGTCGTAGCTTTTGTAGAAGACTCTTTGTCATTCATACCCTTAAGATTCTTAAATCAGTTCAATACACCAATAGCTTTCCTTTTTCTCCTCTTCTATGCTTCTTCCATAGTTACATCTTTAATCACAACTCCTAAAGACTTCGACTTCGTCTTCAATTTCTTTAACTTCTTGACAACAATCTCATGAACAAATACTTATTTAACAACTTCTTTTGCAACTTCCTTAGAAACATTTGGGACTTCCATCTCAAAACCACCTTTACCTGGCTTCTCAGTTACCTCTTTTGCAACCCTCTTACAACCACTTTTCCTGAACTTTTCAGAGACAGATTTTGTTGTAACATCTTTTTCATTCACAACTTTTGGTTTCGATTTCGACTTCTTCTTGACAGCTTAATAATATGTGGATGTTCCTTATATGGCTTTATGTGTCACCCTCTTTGGAATAGCACCGGAAGAAGTAGAATCCATAGGGCGTTTTTATTCTACAATAAAAAATTCGATAGAGACACCAAATTGAGTGCGGCATCAGGAATTCGTCCAACAGCATGAATAATAGTTGGATCATCAATTGCAGACGTGGGAATGTGAAGATGAGTGAATTGGGTAACCTCAACATCTTCAGGAACTAGAATACCTACCTGACTGTTAACTTCATGTAAAATGAGACTTGAAAATCGAGCACTGGATATCTCAGTTGTCTTCTTTGTGTGCTTAACCGATGAAGCAAACTCAGCCCACAACATTGAAGCATTGTTAACATTGATACTATAATAGAGACCATCGATAACTGAATAGAATTTGATTTTTGCATTGGCGAGACCAAAACTCCTTCCAGTCAAACATCGAAGTTTGATTCCAAAGAAAAAATTTCGTACCCCTGCTAGACTGGACTTTTTGAAGCTACTCACAAGTGAAATTGGAGGTTGATAATCCATCTCATTGAACATTTGGAGTACCTGTTCATTCTTAGGGGCCCAAAACTAACCTTCTGACGGTAGTTGAAGAATTTGGGTGAATTGCTTCTTGTTCAATCTCTTGTTCTTTTTAGAATCCATCTGCAATGTTATGATCTCCGCCGACTTGTTGTACATGGGCGTAGAACCAGCAAGTGATAACTACTTCATTGGAATGGAAAAGGAATCAATTAAAAAGTGTGCGATAGATGAATCATTCATACACTGAATGAGGGTCTTCAACTCTTCAGGGTAATATTCGATCACAAGATTAAACCATACATTTTTGGATTAAACCTTCATATTTGGCACATAAAAATTGTCTTCAATTGTGTTGAATTGATCGATAACTATGTTGTTTGTAGACATGATAATCAAGAGAGAATTTTGACTTTGAGCGCAAAATAGGGGTAGTGTTCTTGTGTAAATACCAACGTCAAATTCAAATTCAAACCACGATCCAATAAGTAAATGGCACGTTTTATAAAGTAAGTAACTGAAGCGACATCACCCCATCTGTCACATGTAAAAGTAATGAACACTTTTCTCGAGCCATAATACAGCAACTGGAATGTTACATCCAACAGCTACTTTGTCATTACCAATAGAACTGAACAGTCAATAAGCTTCATTAGTGACCGGGAACCAATCTTCATCATTTAAGGTTGGGCCTCATTCACTTATGGGAATAATAAATGAAATCGTAAGCAACACTTTGAGAAATCTTGGTATTGGTTGGTAATACCCAAAACTTTCAGGATTTCAATGCAAATGTGATCCAAAAGAAAAGATATAATCAAAATAAGAAAATTTTGGACATTGTGATATCAAAGAAACTTTGATAAAATGGATGTAAGATCCTAGACAAAGATACTCTTCCTTCGACCTCAAGAGAGATATCAAATTGATTGTGTCATTTCCTGTGAACTACAATCGAATACTTATAGAAAAGTATCGAAGGTCCTCTTTTAACAAGTTTCAAAGGTGGCTTAATTTTCAATCAAGTTCGCAACTTAACATAAGTGTGAATCATTGTAAGAATATACTTGTGTGATCAGTGTAATCAACAACAAGTAAGCTTTGGAAAAATTTAAGTGACTTAAGATCGAAATAAATGTTCATACGGAAATCTCATTTCATAAAGAAAATTAAAGAATCGGATCTATTAGGAAGAAATCACTTGGGATTAGCACATTTCATTAAGATCACTCATAAGAAATAAAAATTATATTTTGAACATTTGAAAAGGTAAATTGAAACATAAGCTTTCGTAAGAATATTGAACATTAAAATTGTTCACCATCAAATCTTTAGGTATAAGGCTTGTTGGGTATCACCCTCATCATGGAAAAATGATTTAGGATCATAAACACAGAGTTTCGACACACCTACATCCTAGTTGTTTTTTACTAGAGATGTATTGGTATACCTAAAACCCGATTGGGACACTTAACTAGTTATGAGTTACGAATGTTACTTGATCCCTGTTGAGCTTCACATATGCATGCTTACAAATAACATATGTTGTATTTTTCAATTTCTGAAATAAAAGACAAAAATAAAAAAAAATCTTTTTGTGATTTTGATTTTATGAAATAAAGAATAAGATTACAAAAATCCTTTTGGGTTTTTGATTTTTAGAAATAAATACAAAAATAAAGATAATCTTTTTCTGTTTTTCATTTTTCAAAAACAAAAAGGAAAAAATATTACAATCGTTAGTCCTTCGCTATTGATAACGATTACTTTTGCAAAGGGTCTGAGATTAGACCTTCCCTACTCAGCTAAATAAATAAGTAGAGTTTCACTACTCCTTCGTTAATAAAAATGAATACTTTTAAGTGAGACAGTCGCTTTCCATTCATTATTTCATCACTCAATCATTCTCTTCCCATTCGCTAGTACCTCTATTAGTCCTTCCTTACACCTTCGCTTGTTGGCAATAGTTGTTGAACGAGTCAGAGCGTATGTCGAAAACAAAGTGTATCAAAGATTCAAGCAGGAACAATAACCCTTGAATGAAGTCATATCAATAACTGTTAGTACATGAAAAGTGCCCCTTAGTCAATCCAATGTTTTATCTATTTCCAAAGTAGTGTGGATCCCGAGATGAAGAGTAGTTTCCGAGGTGTACAAATTTCCGAGATAATGTTGTTTCGGAATGTGGTCAATGTATTCTGACAGAAGTGAAAGTACTATTTTGGTGTTTAATATTTTTAATGTAGTTTCGTTCAACCGACAAGATTAGCAGAAACGGTTGTGTCAGGATGTTAATATTCAGTCCATGTACACATTACTAGTATTTGTCTTTAGTAACTCCTTTGGCTATAAAAGGAGTATCAACCTTTGTAATAGTACACACCTTTTGAACAACTTCATTCTATCAAATCAAAGAGTTATTTTGTCAATCATTTCTCTCTAACATTCTTCTTGTTCTTATTTATTTACATTGTTCATACTTTGTATAAATCATCTTGAGAATTTTGTTGATTTAATTACTTCAGGGCTTGACTGGTTTATCCAGAATTGACTTGATCTTTATTATATGCAATCATTGACTTTAGATTAACTCAAGGTTTGAGTTTTCAAACCTTGTCCGTGCAAAACCGTGAACTTAAAATTGGTATCAGAGCCTAATTATTTCCTTTGAATCCATAAGAACAAATTATTGTTGGTTGAAGATTACCTTACTATCTCAATCATATCTATGTTCAGGATAAAATTTATTCTATATACCACTTCATCTCTAATATCTTAACATCAACGGCTGCATCTAATCAATCCCAACAAATGTATTCAATGCAAATTGCAAATAGTGTGGGTTACCTATCGCGTGCCCCATTGCTAGTTGTCGAAGAATATGATCATTGGAAAGTCAGAATGGAGAGATTTTTGGTTGGAAAAGAAAAAGGTGAAGAAATATGGAGGTCAATGAAAGAAGGTGCTCATGTTCCAGTTAGACAAATGGTCAATGATGTTGCTTCTACTGTCATGAGTCAACAATATCTCCGTCTAACACATCTCACTGCAAATGACATCGAGAAACTCCATACATATCATATTGCTTTTTCTAAAATGGTGTTTGGTGTTCCACCATCTCTCTTTGAGCAAATTAAGTTATGCAAATCCGCCAAAGAGATTTAGGGTACACTTCAATATTTGTTTGAAGGATCATAAAATATGAAGGAAAAGCGACTGACGTCTTTGTTTAACAACTTTGACACTTTCACTAACATTCCTGGTGAATATGTTGCCTCTACATCAAATCGGTCCAGAATTGTTGTGAACAGCATGAAAACAATTGGATTTGTGCAAAATCCTCTCAAATACAATCTGAAGTTCATCAACAGTCTTGGAAAATGATGGGGAAATGTTAAATTTTGTCTTCTGAGTAATGGATCTCTTAAGAAACTAAAGTTATACTAGTTGTTTGATGAAATACAAGGTCACTAATATAATATTGCTCAAACATTAAGAGAACTCTCTGGGGGTCCGCTTACTTTTGTCAGTTCTGCCAATCCACTTCTTCCAAACCCAGTTGTGTCGGATCCATTTAGAGTTGTCCACCTGTTCAACCTACTCAACCTATTCCACCTATTTTTAACTTTCCTTATGAATAAAACTTTGATCCAGAAGTTACTGATTCCAAACTTTGTTTCCAGCAAGAGTTTGCACTTCTATATATGAAGTATAGACGACCGTGGAATCCTAATCAAAAACCTTCTCGGAAAAAATTTCAAGCTCCTTACCAAAATAATCCTCAACCTTACCCTAAACCTTTTGAATATCCACCAGCTTATCGACCTAACATTCCGAATCACTCTTCGGAACTTCAAGTTGTTCCGACCTTAGTCAAACCCAAGATTGTAAGTCACAAGTGTGGTATCAGAAACCACTATGCAAAGGAATACTTGGATGATGTTGATCAGAAAGCAAAGGTGAAAGACTCTGGTTACTATGATCGTTGAGCACATGAAGTTGTAGAAAGTTAAAGGGCATTTATCATTACAGTTTCACGAAATATTGATGGTTATTGGTCTTCTGCTAATGAGGGTGAAGGATACTCTGGATGATTCCGAATGAAGATGTACCTGGTTCCACTTTCATAACGGAAGAAACTCCTTGGACCAATCATGTTGTTGAAGACAAACTTGATGTGATGATCGAAGATGATTATACCATAGTTGACGCTATTCCCTCACAAACAATATTTCATTTTCTAAAACCATCCATATCTAAAGTTCAAAATCACTTCGAATTATTCTCGTCCTTGGACAAAATAAATATTTAGGATAAGGATGGTGATAAAGGTAATCAATCTCAAGACAATAAAGGTGATGATACCAAGGGTGTTTAAGACTCCGATGATGATGATGATGATGATGATAATGGTAATAAAAGATCTGAAAGCTCTAGCTAGACACAGGATCCTCCGATGAACATTTTGTTGATCCTTTCGCTCTCTTGGAATTCCGAGATAATGTTGAAAATGTTATTTGCAAAGTTGACAATGTCTACACCAAAGTCGGAGAAATTGACTCAAAAAATCTATTTGGTGGTCAAATCTCTTTCTAAGATCAATGTTACTGCTCCCTCGGAAACTGACAGAGACAACCAACTAGATCAAACCATTTCTCTACGGTTGAAGTGTACCTTGGAATAAGCTAAGGAACTATACAAAGACAATCTTGATGATCACATCTCCACTATCTCTACCATACTTAGGATTCATGAGTACATGATCTCTGCTACAAACGAACTCTTCAAGAAGACTTATGTCCGACATGAAAAACAAATTCAAAGATTGGAGAAGGAGATTTAACAAAAACATGGAACGAATATGATAATGCAAGTGGTTCTAATCAAGGTCATTCGGTCTGCACAACCCTTTATGGAAACTCTGAATCAGAAGTTTGAGAGGTTCTTCTAATGATGGAAGAAACTCTTGACACCCTCAAAGCCCAATCTCCAATGGATGATGCATATGACAAGCTCATCAAACAAATCAATATGAGCTTCCAATAGGTGTTTAAAAAGCTTGATGATTTGAAACCTGATGTGTTGCTTCAATTGGAAGCAGAGCCGTCCCATGCAAGAGGGGGAGAAAAGATGCCTATATGGAAACCATTCTCAAAATTCCAACTCCAAGATGAGATATCTGAAAGGAAATTGAATTTGTTTAAGAAATTGAAAGAGAAGATGAGTTTGATGAAAATGACCTTTTGAGTAATGCAATTCTAGGACTCTAAGCTATCAATGAACAACCACTTGTCATGAAAACTATCTTGGAAGAGGTGAAGAAAAAATGGTCCTATGTTTGTTTGCCATCAAATCTTGCCGACGCATTTAAACGAAGTAGATAAATGGAAAAGTTCAAAACTAAGGTGCCATTTTTTTTCTAAGTGAAAATGTCTGAAGTATGCAAACCATCTCTACAACCCTCTGTAGTAGAAGAGGAGGACAAAACGGCTACAACATGTAATAAAAAGTTTGTTTGTTTTTTAACCTCTGCAGACTGTTGCAATAAGTTAAAGTAATGTGTGAAGAGGTTTGAAGGAGAGGGTCAAGTGTCATGCCATGCAACACAAGCGCAACAGTTTTTAAGTCAGAAGTCTTCTGAAAAACAAACAACTGCGAAGGGCCAAGTGTTGCGCGTGTGCTGCGCGACGCGACAATAAGTGGTTAGAATAGGTTTTTTAGAAAAAAGAAACAGCACCTAAGCTAACTGTTGATGCTTTTCGAGCCACTCAGTTAATGCATCCTCTTATTCCTGCTCTGAGAATTGTTCCTGTTGATGATGGATCTCCAATCAAGAAAACAGACGACTTACCTGATGAGCCTCTGATTCCTCCTCCCACATAAACTTTCATCACACCAAACGGACAACAAATCTTCTCTTCCACTACCACTCTGAATTCTCTTGTGAAAGACAAAGGCAAGGGAATCTTTTTATGAAGAATCAGTCATGTGAATACATTAAAAAAGAAAGAAGGTTCATCGTTGGATGAAATTGACAAAGAAGTGGAAAATAGCCTTAGAACTCAAGCTATGAAGGATAATCTGAATTCCTTCTCTAGCATCTCTCCCTACTATCATCAAGGAATGATCTATGATGATCATTTTGTTCCCTTCAAAATCTATGTTCTTCCAATAAACGATTTTGAGCAACTAGATCTTCCCATATCTCCTCATGGCAAGTTCTATATCAAGTGTGCTCCTCTTCACCCGACTGCTGACAAAGAGGATCTTATTCGAATTGAGAGAGAAAGACTGAAGACATTATAATATTTCAACGCACTTCCTTAAGACAAAACTTGGTCCAAGTTCAGAGTCACCAAGTTCGGTGGTTTTGGAATCAAGATCCTTGTAAAATTTGATCAATATTTCGTTCTCCACAACTATTATATCTTTCATAATACTCAAGAAAATATCAGGATCCCGGATGTTGATTTCCCATTGATAAATCTAAATGAGATTCTTGTCCTTGCAGCTCACCTGAAGGACTGACAAACCTATGAGTTTGGGACAAGATCATACAACTCTACTCTCAACTACTTGAAAGACTATGTTGTTGAGTTTGGAAGATCATATCTGGAGTTCTCTCAAGTATTCCGAACTGACAAAAATCTCGTTGCTATCTCTACCGATCTTGATGGAGTTGATCTCCTTGATGAAGGCCTATCAGAGAACCTGAGCTCGGATTTGTTTACTTGAAATAAAATACTTAGGCAAGAAGGAACTTTTCAGAGTAATAGATAAGCATCTTGTTCCTACCACTAATCTTCAGAGATTCATTTATAAAATAGACAATACCCCCCTTCCGAAGAAATCAAGTAAGAGTTTGTCGATCAAATCAAGTGGTACATTATAGTCCGAAGCTAGATGCATAAATCTTACCTCTTTTACTTTGAATAATCGAGGTAGGATTGCTAAGTATTGATAAGGACACATAGTGGAATATTTTTAGTACATGATAAGGACACATTCCGAGATGAAGAGTAGTTTCCGAGGTGTATAGATTTCCAAGATGCTGTTGTTTTGGAATGTGGTCAATGTACTCATGTTTCAGAATGTTGTGTCGTACAACTGACTATATTAGTAGAAAAAATTGTTTCAGGCTGTTGTCCTTCAGTCCATGCGCTCTTTACTAGTATTTGTCTTTAGTAACTCCTTTGGGTATAAAAGGAGTATCAACCTTTGTAACACTACACACCTTTTTAACAACTTCACTTCTATCAAATCAAAAAATTATTTTGTTAATTATCTCAATCCAACATTCTTCTTGTTCTTATATGCATTACATTGTTCATACTTTATATTGATCATCTTGAGCACTTTGTTGAGTTATTTACTTCAAGGATTTACCGGTTTACCTAGACTTGACTGGATCTTTATTATAAGTTATCATTGACGTTAGATAAACTCAGGGTTTGAGTTTTCAAACATTGTATATGCAAATTTGTGAACTCACTATAGCGGATTTTAGTCCAAAACTTTGTAAATCAATGATAGGAAAAATTAGTTAGAGTTGCGAACATAACAAGATTCAATCCTTCCCAAACCATTTAAAATTCGCAGAAAAGATTTTGCATCAAGTGGCTTTGTAAAAATATCTGCCAGTTGATATGTGTTTTTAACAAAATGAACTTTGATATTTCCATCCTCAACATGATCTTTGATGAAATGGTAACGAAGTACATTTTGTTTTGTTTTCTAATGTTGAATTGGTTATGAAAAATTGAAATTGCACTTTGAAAATTACAAAATAAAGGAATTTTCATCATGTTAACCACATAGTCACATAATTGACTTTGAATCCAGATCACTTGAGAAGTACAGCCCGCAACAGCAATATATACAGCCTTAACAGTGGATATCGATACACACAATTGCTTCTTTAACTACCAACTCAGAAGCTTCCCATCTAGAAATTGACATCCTCCAGTACTACTTTTTTGATCCATTTGACAACCTCCTAGATACACATAAAAATGCTTGAATAAAGAATTATGTGTTTGTCGGATAACATAAACCTAGCGTTGTAGTTCGATGCAGATATCAAAAAAATATTATTAACGGCTGTGAGATGTGGTTCTCTGGAATTCGCTTGTTACCTTGCAGAATTACAAACCGAAAACATAATATCAGGTTGATCTGAAGTAAAATACAATAACCCACCAATCATGTTTCGATATGTTTTAAATTCAACGGTGGGCTTACCCGATGAAGAACTTAAGCGAGTGCCGATGGCTATGGGAACCTTCGCGTCTGAGCAATTTGTCATTCCAAAACTCTCAAGCAAGTTTCGCGTATAACTTTCTTGATTAATAAAAATTCCTTCTCAACTTTAGCGAATGTTTAGTACCAAGAATTGGATTGATCTTCCCCATCATACTCATTTCAAATTGACTTTTCATTACATCTTAATTCTTTTGACAACGAAGGGTCAGTTGAACCAAAAATGATCTCATCGACATCAAATTGAAGAAACATTAGATGATCCCCAACTTTCTTTCGATATAAAGTGGGATCAACTAATCCTTGCTTAAATTTAGTGATCTTCAAAAAATTGATTAAAGTGACGTACCAACCATGAGGTACTTTTTTAACCCATAAACAACTTTGTCAAGGATATACCAATGATTAGGAAACTTATCGTTTATGGATCTGGGCAGTTGCTCAACATAGAATGTCTCTTCGAGTACACCATTGAGAAATGCACACTTCACGTTCATTTGGTAAACATCAAAGTTCTCGTGAGCTGCATAAGCAAGAAAAAAATTGTATTACTTTGAGTCTTGTCACAGGAGAAAAGGTTTCACGGTAATCAATTCCTTCTTGTTAAGAATTACCTTTAACAACTAGTCATTCTTTATTATGAACCTAATTACCTTCTTTATCTATTTTGTTCTTGAAAAATAACTTTAAACCATCTATCGAAACATTTTCCGGTTTAGGAACTAACCTCCGAACTTTACTTCTCTTAAATTCAGCCAACTCATATTGCATTGCAACAACCCAACTGGGACGTCCTATACATTCTTCACTGTTTTTGGTTTGATTTTTGAAATTAAAACATTAAACATGCAAAGTTCTTGACGAACATTAAGAACTTCGTTCCTAGCTCTAAGTTATGTGCGTGTTAATACACCAGAACTAGGATTACCAAGAATTTGTTCTTTGGGATGATCACTTGTCTATTTCTCCATGGGATGAAATGATGGATCAAAATCCAAATGAGCATCTTCAAATGTTTCTTCAGTTTTAGACACTTCTTCAGGAACAGAAAGATTATCATTAAATCATCATTTTCATTACCTGTAACGTCGTTATCATCTCCGTTAAGTGTTCGATCTTGCTCCCCTAAACACATGGATCTACTATGTATTGTTCCTCCCAAACATCATAATACGAAGGTAATGTATCCCCTTCGAATTGAGGTTGAGTAGCCAATTTCTCCCCTTCACTTGACCAGATGTCGAAGTTTGACCCTCTTCGACATTGACTCTTGGTGCCAATGACAAATATTCATCGGTTCGTTCGTCGGTTATTATTGAGTCATCAGAGTGCGTTGACACTTCTGGAACTTGATTGTCGTCAATATTAACGACAACATCAATAACTCTACCAGGAATGCCAAAAAGCAAATGAAAATCAACATCAAAAGTAAGCATTTTCTGAGAATCCTCATTAGACTCATAATGACATGGATTCTATGAAAACTCATGTTCAACTCTTTTGACATAGTAATCGTCAAATTTGAGATTGAAAGTTTCTTCAACTCTTCGTGTTCGTTTGTTCATCACACTATATCATAGAAAATTTTGAGAATATCCAAGAAAGATTCCTTCATCAGCTTTTGTCTGAAACTTTGAAATATTATCTTTTAGATTGATGATAAAGCATCTATAGAAAAACATGGAAAATATCGACCTTAAGTTTTGGTTTTGTTAATGATTTCATAAGGTGTGATGCTAAATTTGCGATGAATAAAAGAGAGATTTTGAGTGAAACACGTTGCCCAAAAATATTGAGATAGAATTGCATAAGTCATCATACTTCTAGCAGCTTCAAACAAAGAGTGATTCCACCTTTTGACAACACCGCTTTGTTGTGGTGTGTAAGGAGAGGAAAAAATTGTGACAAATTTCCAAGTTCGTCAAAAAATGATTCGAGAGCATGATTTTTGACTTTCGTTCCATTATCGCTTTTGATACGATGAACTTTCTTCTATAGATTTATTCGATGATTTTGATGATACTGATCATCACTTGAGCAGTCTCAGATTTCTGTCTATTAAAATAAACACAAGTAAAGCGTGAAAAAGCACCTACAATAACAATTACATACTTCTTCCCATTGAGAGATTAAATAGTCAAAGGACCACACAAGTCAATATGTAAAAGTTGTAACGGTTCAGCAATGAGTCCACAATGATAGGATGACCCTGATGATGTTTTTTTTCTATGTTCACAATATGGACATAAAGAATCATCATCAGATTTTAGAACATGAAAGCCACGAACTAGATCATTCAAAACAACTTCATTCAAATTTTAGAGATTGAGATGAGAATGTATTCGATGCCAAAGCAAATTGAGGTCATAAGAAGCCTTCGATAGTAAGCAAACAGATGGAATGTCAACTATTGGTTTTATGTCCAGTATGAACATATCGCCTTTCCTCTTCTACTTTAACAAGACTTCTTTCATTTCTTTGTTCGATATCACGCTTACTTCTTCATCAAAGAGAAGTGGATTTCCAGTTCCAACGACAATTTGATATACGCTTATAAGGTTGTGCTTCAAACCTTCGACATAAGGGACCCTATTCATTGTGAACTTCCCATTTGTCATCTTCCTATATCCTTTCAGTTTTCACTTTTGATTATTCCCAAACTTCACAACTCTTTCATTTTCTAGCTTCCAAAAATATATGAGGTTCTCCTTCTTACCATTCATGTGACACGAGCATCCACGGTCAATATACCAATTTTCTTCATATTTCTCGTCACATAGAACCTATAATCATTCAGTTGGATTTACGTCCCCAAGCCTTTTTGGGTCCTTGGACATTAGTATGAAAAGTTGTGTGTAGTGTTGAGTTAAGAAAGCGATTTAGTTTGTTGCTATTGTGAAATCTTCTTTTCTTGAACTTGTGGAGAACAAAAGAAGCTAATTATGATTTTTGTTCTCCACATTTTTCTTGACTTCTTTGTGAAAAACTTTTGAAGTTTCTTTTGAAGAATGTGATTTAGTTTGTTGCTATTGTGAAACCTTATTTTCTTGAACTTGTGGTGATTTTTGTTTTAATTTCTTTGCCTTTTGAAAATCTCTTCTTTTCTTCCAATGAGCTTTGTTTTTAGCTTTCTTTTGGGAAATTTATTCTTTCAAATTAGATTTTTCAACATCTTTTTTGTTATTTTGAGTCTTTGCCTTTTGATTCTTCACATCATCGGGTACAGACTCAACACAACTCTTCTCAGTTTCACCTTCAACATCAGGATTTGTAGTTTTCACAACCCAAACACCATTTTTTTTATTTTGGAAAGGATTTTAGACCCTTTTGACGTTGTAAAGTTTTTAACTTTTGATTCAAATCATTTTTCACAACGTTTTGATTACAATAAAAACCTTCATCATTCAATTTCGAAATATTTTCTTTTAACAATTCATTCAGTTTTAGATTAACATATCCCCATTTCCTATTGTAACAAAAACATTATTTGGAAGTCCTTTAATAAATTGGGGATAAAGAATTGAGTTTTGTTCAAGAAAACGTTTTCCTTTTTCTTTCAAATTCTTTGCGAATTCATCTGTATCCTCATACACCTAAGCTTCAACAGCTCGTGGAATTTATTTTTTACATGAATCATCATCACTATCACTTTCATTGTTCGTTATGTCTTCGACAATAACTGACTCTTGAGAAACATCAGCTTTGGTTGTCGAATATGACTCATTGTTTAACTTCGATTTTGAATCATCATTTTCATTGCTTTTGACCAACGAAGTGATATTAATGACATACAATTTTGAGCAATCAATACATTCCTCTTCCTCAATTTCACCGATATTGTCAGAATCATCTTCAATATCAGCAACATTTTTTGAGTACTTTCTGTCGAATTCTCAGTTTTATTGAAAATTTTCATTTGTTCATTTTTTGATATAGTCTCATTCACAATATCAACCAATTTAGCATCATCCAAACAATCATAAATATTTACAATACCATATGCATAAGAATCATTAGGAACTTGGTTATAATTTGCAACTTTACTCTCACAGCCAAAAGTAGTTTCATTAACTAATTCACGTTTGAAGTTAATGAATGGGAGTAATTTTCTATGTTGTTCCTTACAAATGTCAGGTGAATGATATAGATCAATGAGTTTACAATACATCCTTTTAGCAATATTACAATATATATTTCTCTGTTTCACAATTAAACTATTGTTCATTCTCAATGAGTGCCTATCAATCATCACATTCGTAAGTTTTAAATCTAGGCCTTCTATCCTAATTTTCTTCTCCTCGAACTTATTTGTTACATCGTAAAGCAGTGCCTTATTTTTCCCGACTTCGCTACTGATAGAAATCAACATATCATTCAAGTAAGAACATTTATTATTAAAATCAGATAAGATAGCATGGTAAGAATTTAAAGGAACATTAAGAGAGACAAGAAGTTCACATACCTTCTCAGTCATGGGAAACCTTGAAGCTATCGTTACGAAACATTCTCCACCCACCATCTCTTCCTCCTCTTAACTCTCATTTTCTTCCTCCTTCTCTAATTCTTCCACATCACTATCTTTCACCAACTCACCAAACATGATCTTTCCACCTGAATAACTAACCTTGTGCTTCGCATACATGACTCCATGAGTAGGATGACGCATGTCTTCATCATCGGAGGATGAAGACCAAATTTGATAGGTGCTATCATCATCACCTGCATTGTTCATAACCAAGGAGAGATTGTTGGATTTTGTATTGTGACAACCCGAAATTTTTTTGCTTTGAAAGCTCAGTCAGTCAACTCAACTTAGTGTCAGACTCATTGGTAATGAGTTCTAGCCTGGTTAAAGTCATTCTAAGGAGTTTTAAGCCTAGTACACTTAAGGAATGAGTGTTAGAATGTACCTGCTAGTGTATTTTCACAAATCAAGCCTTAACCTCTTCATTTAGAGTTCACGGCCACAACACATGAGTTTACGGCCGTAAACTCAAGGTGGGCCGTAAACTCCCCCTTAAGGACTCATATCCTTCATTTTCATTCATTATCTCACTTTCACCTCAAGAACACCCCATTTCTCTCTCAACTATCATATCGATTTTCACACTAGTGTTCTTGGACCTTAATCACCATTTGAAGCCTCCATATCGTAAGTACTCTTCCCTATACTTGATATCTAGTTAAGACTCATGCTTAGAACCTTGAAATCATCAAGAATGCAAGACCAAAAGGAGTTTACGGCCAAGCCATCTTCCAAGGCTGTAAACCCCTATAAAAGTGCCATTTGAGCCTTAAACTCTCCCTAAGGCTTGGAATTGAGGCTAGAACACCCCCATTATGCTTTCTAAGACCTTGAAACACTTTTCATGCACCTTTTACCATGAGTTTACGGCCGTAAACTCCATGGCCGTAAACACCTCAACACTCTCCTTTGAGTTGGTCTTTCTCCACCTTGTGTAGAGCAATAGTCCCTCAAGTTTTCCTAGCCTTCAAACACCCTCTTATGCATGTTTGACCATGAGTTTACGGCCGTAAACTCCCTTGGCCGTAAACACATGGCCGCAAACACGAAACCATGGCCATATACAACTCTTTAGGTCAATCACATGTGATTCAACACTTCATTCCAAGTCTCCTAGTCCCGGAAGGTGTTTCCTTCTGTATAGTTGCTTATAAACACTATATTCATGCCAATATATGTCATTTAGGACTTGTTGTATCTCGGGACTTCATTCGTGGAACTTCTCATCCTTACACACATATTCGCTTGAATCACCCACATCAGGTGAGTTCATACCCCGTAATGAATCTTTTAACTATTTTAAATGCTTTTAAGAGGGGGGGGGAATACAAGTTGAACACAATGATAATTGTGTAAATTTTTGTTATATATACATCTTTCAAAGGATTTCTTATGTCTTTTATAAGTGATCAAAACATTTCAAAAACTCTTTTAAAGTTATGTTACTTCATAGTTTAACAAAACTATGTTTTTAAAGTACAAGCATAACTTAGTAGACATATGTATAGTTTAGAGATTCAGTTCATACTAGATACAATACACGATAATAGAACGAACATACTATATGAGAAATAGCACATACTATATGAGAAACAGAACGAACATATTAAGTTGCTGTAGCACGGAACTACTACAAGATCTAATTATACCAATGAATTACTAACTCATTGTTCTAAACAAAAGGTGATAGTTATATTGGGTATACATGATCATAAAACTTCAATGTGAATTACACGGCGTAGCAACTGGTTTTCTAAAAAGTCGCATTTGGTTCCCTTAATCTCCAGACAGAGAGAGCGTATAGTAGGGGTACTAGCCTTCACATTATGACCAGTATAAAACAAACATGTTTTAAGGTCATCAGTACATCCATATGTTATTTTAAACGACAACTGTGTAATTACACTTCCTATTACTTTCATAAAGTGACAGTACCACTTGAAAGTCAAATGCAAACTATTTTCGAGTTAAGATAGTTATAAACTAGGGAAAACTTACATTTTACAAACGACAAACAGAACAGTCGAGTCTAGTACATTCAGTAGAAAGGGACCATAATGCTAACCTTATGATTCCTTAATGTATACATCAAAGGATATATATATATATATATATATATATATATATATATATATATATATATATATATAATAGGATCCGACAGATAATAGGATGTGTGCTCTCCGCTTCACTTCCTCTTCCTTGTTTGGTTGTGGGCTTGGAACGGATTCACCCAGTCTATTAACTATTCGATTTTAGATATATATATATGTTCAGTATACATTAAGTCATCATAAGGGTACCAGGTATGGGTCAAGTCATAGGACACAAAGTCAATGCACAGTTTGCTAGTACAAAACATACTTTCCAAATCAGAACTTTTGGTATACAAAACTAGAAACTTTCCAGTAAAGGGTTTAATCCATTTTATTAAACCAGTATAAACTTAAAGGCCCTTAGGTGATTAACTCTATATTACCTTAGTTTATACATCATGGTTATATATCATTAATACCCAATAAGTAGTTGGATGTGTGCTTTCCGCCTTACTTCCTATTCCTTGTTTGGTTGTGGGCTTAGGGCAGTTTCACCCAATTAACTATCTATTCGATATTAGATTATATATAGCTAGTATAAACTAAGTGATTATAGAAGTAATCACAGTGGTCACCATTTTATTATAAGAAATAAGGGTTTTCTTAAAGAATCTTTTCATTAAATATAAAGGAACTATTACAATTAACTCCATGACTAACAAGTGAATACGCCAGGGTTATATACAACAATGATCTAACAAGCAATGGGATGTGTGCTATCTGTCTTACTTCCTGTTCCTTGTTTGGTTGTGGGCTTAGGACAGATGCGCACAGTCGATTGTTGGTTTACTTTGAGTTTTATATAACTTGTATCCACTTAGTACTCATAGAAAGGATTGTAGAATCATTTTTACGTATCTTTCATCAAAGTAGGAAATATAGGATTTTCTAGAGGAACAGGCGAACTTTTCTAAACAGAACTTAAAACTTACTATATTTCAACTACATTTTTCAACAACTTTCTACAACTTACTTACATCACTAAAATCTTATGAACTCACCAGCTTAATTGCTAATCAACTCTTTCAAATAACTTGTATTCTCAGGAGACTATTAGTCAGGTACTCGCGTTGGGAATTCAGAAGATGGAGCATAATAGCTTCAAGTCGTGTTTTGTTATTTGCTTATGTATTCTATGTTTTATGAACACACACATTGTAAACACTTTCTTTCTAATGAAATGGTTGTTCATTACTTGCTTACTATGATACATGTCTTGTGATACTAAACATGACGTCCTCCACCCCCGAACGTTTCCGCCGTTCCGGTTTTGGGGTGTGACAGATTGGTATCAGAGCATTGTTTATAGTGAACTAAGTATATCAACCGATAAAAGATATACAACTATAAATGCAATGGGGCTTAAGTGCTATGGATAATGATATATTTTAAGAGTATAACGATAAGTTATAAAAATATACCTACTTGCTTATACATGTACATTCTAGACCAAGTATCAAAAGAAGAACAGAACTAAAGTATTTAAAGGTTGAACACTGTCGTCAAACCTGAACAGTTATGTAATCATATCTAGGATCAATATAGCCTGATCAACTATATTATTTCGAGATGTGACCAACATGTGTTTGGGAGTGATGTGTTGTTGCAACAGTCTTAAAACTTACCTAACACCAGTCAAGAGAATTCTAGACCAAGTACATTACGTTAAAATAGTACAGGAGTATTTTAGGCACCATATAAATAACTTGTGTGATAAATTAAAAGACCCTTACGGATGGGTCTATAATCTTGCAATGTATACTTCCAAGGTTATATATAATTGAGATTTTATAGACTTAGAATTTGTGATCTACGCTTCACTATCTATTCCTTGTTTAGTTGTGGTTTTGGAGTAGGATGACTTATTCGAAGGTCTATCTCATCTTAAATTATATACAAATTGTATACATTGTACAATTATAGGAGGAGTCGATAGGGATCACCCCCATAATGTTTCACATAAATCTCATTGATTCTTTAGTCACATCCATTCTTGCACGACCAAACCCAGATAGATGTAACCAATTCCTCATAAGAGTCGACAAAAGAGTCAAGGAGGAACAAGAGCAAGTTCATGAGAAGTTTTCAAAGAAGGATCAACCGGAGTAACCAGAACGTCTTATGAGTCACACTAATAAATAATAATATTGGTTTACTTAATGAGTTAGCGGAAACACTGCTCACATTATGTGTTAGGATTATTTTCTTACATGCAGCTGGTACCAGTTATTCAGGTAACAGATATTCATTCGAGGATAGCCATTTCTAATTCATAAAGTTTATGTGGTATAGACTTTTTATGAATTGTTTCCAGAACCCTATGGAAGTCAGGATCAGATACACTCAGAACTAGGATAACCTTGTCTTTCAGCTTTCAGCTTATCTCCAGTGCTATAGACTCATTCCCATCTCATCTTTGTATTCTTTTAGCAAAGATGCCTCCTCGTAGATCAAACAGACGCACTACTCCGATAACTCCAACTCAACCGCCACTACCTCCTCCATAAATCGATACGACAACTCTAAGTGCTTCAGTAGCTGCGGTTGTGGCAACAATCATGGCTCAATATCATCCTACTAGTTCTAGCGGAGGTGGAACACATCTTCATTCTACTCAAGGTGGGGTCCCTGTGCACTCGAGAGAGTGCTCCTACAAGGATTTTACCAATTGAAAACCCCTTTCCTTTAATGGGAATGGTGGAGTCATCGCTCTGATGCGATGGTTTGAGAAAATAGATTCGGTCTTCGAAATCTGTTCGTGCCCAGAAGGGAGCAAAGTGAAGTTTGCTGCCTGCACCTTCTCCAACAGAGCCCTGACATGGTGGAACAGCCATGTTAAGTCACTGACCCTATCAGTGGCTAACTCAATAGGTTGGGAAAACCTAAAAGAGTTAATGCTGGAAGAGTACTGCCCAAGGGGCGAAGTACAAAAGCTGGAACAAGAACTATGGGAGTTCAAGATGGTCGGATCAGACATAGTGGCCTACACTGACAGGTTTAGTGACCTGGTAGCGCTATGCCCCGGGATGGTTACCCCGGAGAGCAAGAAGATATAAAGATACATTTGGGGTCAAACTGCCCCGACCCAAGGGGATGTGTTGTCTTCTAACCCAGCCACATTCGATAATGCTAAACGCCTGGTTCAGCGACTCATCGACCACGGAGTCCGCCATGGTGTAGAAGTCCTTGTTCCCGAGCCATCGAGGGAAGAGGACTATAAACGGAAGTCGGGGAACAAGAGGAAGAAGAAGCGTGTTGAATCATGAAAGTGACCCTCTTGAACTTTGCTACCGCAGTCACTTCAGCACCCGCAGTCAGTCTTTTCATCAGCAACTGCAACCACAACCGGACTCTTGCTGCCGCAGTCAACTTAGCTAGATTAGTTCATTTGTCTTTATTGTAATACACTCTATTATCCAGTATGCCTTGCATGGCTACGTATAGAGATGTAATCTAGTGTATTTCTGAGTTTCTATAAATAGAGACTTATTCTCTTGTATTCTATACGGATAACTTCTGCATCTATTCTGAATACATTTCTCTGAAGTTATCTTCTCTATTTCTCTATCTTTCCACTCTTCACTTCTTACTTGTTACTGGAACATAACTGATTATAACCTCTCTTCGGAGCAAGTCTTTGAGACTTAATCACCAAGTTTGATCTACCTTATTAACTCGGTTTGAATGCATTCCTTGTTATGAATCAACTTGTGTGTTTTCTTGATATAACAATTGTCGTCATTTCTATTTCTTTACATTTCCGCAACTAACTCTCTAACTATTTAACTCTAACTTATTAATATTATTGTTGAGATTTCAGATCCTTTGAGATTAACTATTCCGCAATATACTTGTTCTAACGTTTTGTTCAAGTGTGTCTCTAAGTTTTTCTCTCAACAATTGGTATCAGAGCCATAGTGGTTGCTTTTTGAAAACGAAACTCTGATTTTTCAAAAGGCTTTCTATACCACTTAAGCTCATCTCTTAAAAAAAAACTTCAAAATGGCTCAA
Organism: Lactuca virosa; assembly: GCF_052849685.1. Lineage (NCBI taxonomy): Eukaryota > Viridiplantae > Streptophyta > Magnoliopsida > Asterales > Asteraceae > Lactuca > Lactuca virosa. The sequence continues at coordinate 134,096,283 of NC_136428.1, read as the reverse complement.
TCGTTATCTCTGAATGTTTCCAACAGTGTTGGTGGTTCTAACCGAGCCCCAATACTGGTAGCAAATGAATATCATCACTGGTCACAAAGAATGGAAAGGTACTTGAGAAGACTTGGTAGAGATGTATGGCGATCCGTAGAAGAAGGACCACATGTCCCAGTACTTACACATGTTCAAACCGACGGCGCTACAACCAGATTAGGAGGAGGTCAACCAGTCATGAGCCATCCCACCAAGGATGATCTCGATAAAATGGAAAATGATGCTGTTGCTTTTTATGAAATCTCCTGTGGAGTTGCTCCTGACAACTTCGATATTATCATAAATTGCAAATCAGCAAAAGAGATATGGGAAGTTCTCAAGAATTTGTACGAAGGCTCAGAACAAGCACAAGACAAGAAGCTTACTACCACACTCAATGAGTTCAACAACTTCAAAGCTCATACTGGTGAAAGTTTGGAAGACTCCTTCAAAAGGTTCAACCTGATTGTCACCAAGTTATCCAATGCGGGCACCATCCGCAGTAACCATGAAACCAATCTTCTGTTTCTTAATGGTTTGGGAAGACATTGGACTACGGCTAAGATGATAGTCCAAGGCGATAGAAAGATTCACTCTTTGTCACTCTACAAGCTCTATGGAGAGCTGCAAGCACAAGAATCCACCGTACTCAAGGATTGTGCTGACTTTGGAGGACCGCTTGCTCTTATAGCACAAACTCCACCGCAGTCACCTTACTCTTCCTCGTATGACACTCCACCGCAGTCATACGAAGCTGATTCATAGTATGATGATGAAGAAGAATTTCAAAAGGCTATTGCTCTGGTTAGCCAACAGTTCAACCGTCTACCACCTCCTTCCTTCCGCAAGAATCAGCAGTTCAACAAACCTCCATTCAACCGTAACTTCGGTTCCCAGAATAACCATTCTCGATATCCCAAAAGTTCTCATCCACCACCGCAATCTCAAAATAATCAACCAAAGGAGGTACCGCAGTCTCCTCAAACCACTGACCCCGGTACTCCCTCAGAAGACAAGACTGATGTTGTAATTTGTCACAAATGCAACAAATAGAATCACTTTGCAAGAGATTGTAAGGTCAATGTAGTAAAAGACCAAGCCTTCTACCTTAGAATGGCTCAAGAACTGGAAGACAAAGAAAAGGCGGAAAAGGCAAGGGCATACGTGGCCCATGTCAAAAGAGACCATCAAGTTCGGTCATCCGGAGACGAAGATGAAGCCATCAACAATGTCAAAGGAAAAGGGAAAATCTGCATGCTGGCCACTGCGGATGATGATAGGTCTACAATGCTAAACAAGAACTACTGCTACATGGCAAAAGATGGAACTCTAAGCATCGTCGAACAGGTAAAACTCATGATCCAAACTCTAAATTATGGCAGGCATGACTGTCAACCCTACATAGATGATCTTAATGACACGTGTGCTGCCGTCCTTTCAAACTATAACAAAGCCTTAGATGAAAAGAACATTGCGTCCCAAGAGATGTTCCACGTAAGATGACGACTGGATAACAAAAGACTTAAGATGGCTATGTTATAGAAGGACCTAGAGTTAGAAAAAGATGCAAGAATGTTAAGTGAAACCCAATTAGAGATAGCTTTGAATCAGAGAGATTTAGCTCAGAGTGAAATTGTACGCTTAAATCTCTTAATTGAAAATTGTTTAATGAAAGTGAAGCTATTGAAAATTTGGTGAACAATGGAACCATGGACAATACATACAATTGGGGTTGGTCAAATGGATATCCTACCGCAATGGATTCCTCACCCTGGTTCAATAAAGACAGACTGTATGTCCCTCCGGACCGAGAATTTCATTTCCCTGTCAATGACAAAACCTTTCCCGAAGCTATCAAAACTCACTTCGGTAGACTGCATAGTCTAAACAATAACTGTGTCATTGAGGAAATTGTGCCTGAGGTTTCGGGTCACACATGTGATCTAATTCCTATTTGTGGCACCGTTTATCCAAATTCTCAAACATCATCCGTAGTTGATGAAGAAATCGTTGTTGAGGGTCACACATATGATCTAATTCCACCTCTGTCCTCAGACCGCAGTTCATCACACTGCAGTCAAAAATCTCACCAAAAGTCCCACCTCAGTCTCAACTCAGACTTACTCTGCAGTAGTTAAAACATCACTACCGCAGTCCTCGGCAAAAGGAACTGTGACTCTTCAGGCGATTCATCATGAATTACCTATAGAGAATTTTGAAGAGGGACAATGCTCTCAGATCCCATAATCTTAAAGTTCGAATGACTCAAGCCCACATTTTCAAAATTATCCTAAGAATTCCAGGAAACCGCAGTTGAACATCAATGACTGCGGTTCACCAAAATCCTTGGCCAAAAAGGCCTTCAAAGAGGAAATTAGATCTCGAGGCACAAACAGACAAAGTTTTTCAAAAAATAAGAAGCATGTCAAAATTCCTAAGTCCAAGAGTCCAGAAAAATTTGTTTTCTCACACTACATGTCAAAAAACTCTCCTATCAAGAAAACAAACAAAAAGGAAAGTCCAGCTTCAAAAGTCACTCCTGCTTCCTCTGTCAAAACAAAAACGGGTGTTCAGTCTTTTCAAAACAATGGGTTTAAGGTCTACCCCTCAAATGATCCTAAATGGAAAGGTATTTTACCCACACCAACACTTTTAAAGTCGCGTCAAAATTTCAACAAATGGAAGGGTATTCTACCAACTCCACCAAAAAGAACTCAGAAATCTACACGTGCAAAATCTTTTCAAAAATGTACTTTTTCGAAATCCAACAACACTCATGTCAGGAATTACCCACCTCGGACCGGTAACAAGTCCAATTCATCCTTTAAACCCCTGACCAAACATAATGTCAGAACAAAAAACAAAACCTCCTTTTGTAAATGTCAGTGCAGTTGTCAGAAGAATTTATCTTATGTGAAATCCAATCAGAGTCAGAAACCTAGTACTTTTTCAAAAACTCACAACACTCCAGATCTGATCAAACACCTAGGACTAGGACTAGAATTTGACAAGAGACCTGTCCCTGCAACCTCGGTCCATTCATCATTCAGAAACACATCAGTTGCCCCAGGCTCCAAACTAGTTTGGATGCCTAAACTAACCGTGTAATTCTCAGGCTTTGTGCAAGGAGGAACAAGAAGATGAGTGGTTAATTGACAGTGCCTGCTCCTTGCACATGACCGGAAGGTTAGAGTACCTTCGGGATTTCAGGCCAATATGCAATGGTGGAAATGTCACATTCGGCAACAAGGCGAATGGTGTCATCCGCGGTTACGGTGTTCTCACTACGGGGAACTTCTCCATTCAGAAGGTTGCTTATGTAGAAAGCCTCAAACACAATCTCATCAGTGTTGGCCAACTATGTAAAGCAGGACATCGTGTTGAATTTGATGATCAGCTTTGTTACGTAATGACAAGTGACAGGAACACATGCCTGATCAAATCCCGATCCGAAGGTACCATGTACCCCTTAGATGTCTCTCTGATCATTGGCAGACCGCAGTTATGTTTCCTGTCCAAAGCTGTATCAGAAGTCAGCTGGCTATGGCACCGCAAGCTAGCTCATCTCAATTTAGGTACATCAACAACTTGGTCACAGGAGAACTAGTCCGAGGTCTCCCTATTCTCAAATTCAGCAACGATACTCTCTGTACGGCTTGTGAATGTGGTAAACAATCCAAAGCAAGTCACCCTCTGATAATGGACTCTTCTATTTCTGAACCTCTGGAGCTATTGCACATTGATCTCTGCGGTCCATCAACCGTAGCCAGTCTCCACCACAAGAAATACATACTAGTTATTGTTGATGACTATACACGCTTCACATGGGTCTTCTTTCTCATACTCAAATCAGAGACACCGTAGATTTTCATCAACTTCATCAAAGAAATCGAACTTCAGATCAAGCTTCCAGTTAGACGCATCCGCAGTGATAATGGCACTGAGTTCACTAATCATCTTCTCAACAGTTTCTTGGTGTCAAAGGGCATCACTCACAACTTCTCAGCCCCATATACACCGCAACAAAATGGAGTAGTTGAAAGAAGGAACCGGACACTAGTAGAAGCAGCCAGATCCATGCTTAACTTCGCCCATCTTCCTCTCTACTTCTGGGCTGAAGCTGTAGCAACCGCATGCTTTGTCCAAAACCGAAGCATTGTGTGCAAACGCCTCAATAAAACACCATATGAGGGCCTTAACAACCACAAGCCAAATGTTGGCTTCTTTCATATCTTTGGGTGTAGATGTTTTGTGATCAACAACCGCGATCAGCTTAACAAATTTGCACCGAAGTCTGATGAAGGCATATTCCTTGGTTATTCCACTAACAAGGTTGCTTATCGAGTGCTCATCAGGCGTACAAGGCTGATCATTGAAAGCTTCGATGTGAAATTTGATGATTCTCACATCCGCAATGCCCCTCCATCCACTGAAACCACTGCAATCATGGAGAGTGACATTCCTGCTTCTTCAGGACCCTTGAATCTAGTTGAAGTCAATTATGATGATCTTTTCGATCCTGTTGAAACGGCGAAACTATCCGAGGTTCTTGTGTCACCCGCAGCTCAACAACAACACGCTGATGTCTCTGGACCATCTCTATCTGAAGTAGCATCTCTCAATTCTTTCATCTCTCCTGTTGAGGGGGAAAGCTCTACTCCGGATCAAGCAACAACCGTCGAGGTTCCAGTACCTGATGATGTTCAAAGTCCCACCCACAAAGAAGCAATACCATCAAACGTATCTTCGGATTCAGATGATGAAATCATAGAAAACATTGACACCAGCACCGATCCAAGGATTATCACCCTTCCATCCGCAGTCCAGGGGGAACCTTCTCAGGTTCCAGAGGAACTCACATCAGCAATCCAGGGGGAACCTCTCCCAACCGTTCAAGAAAACTCCACTCTCGTTCCAACAAACCAAGATGACTCAGCAGGATGTTCTCAAATCCAGGGGGAACTACCATCTCCAACCACAGTTTCTTCTGATATTCAAGATATTCCCTCTACCGTAGCTGCTGATCATCTGCAGCCCCGTCTACATGTATGGACAAAGGACCACCCACCAGGTCAAATCATCGGCAACCCATCCGCAGGCATCCAAACTCGATCTTCCCAGGACTTATCTGACCACTGCCACTACGCAGCATTCATGTCCTCGGTAGAGCCCAGAACGATCAAAGAAGCATTGCTTGAACCTAACTGGATAGCTGCAATGCAAGAAGAGCTAGAAGAATTTCAAAGAAACAAAGTTTGCCAGCTCGTTCCAAAGCCACGTGGTCACTCCATTGTTAACACTAGATGGGTGTTCAAAAACAAGCTGAATGAATCTGGTGCGGTAGTCAGAAACAAGGCAATGCTAGTTGCAAAGGGGTATAGTCAACTTGAAGGCATTGACTACGATGAAATGTATGCTCCGGTAGTACGCATGGAAGCTATCTGGATCTTCCTTGCATACGCAGCCCACAAGAACGTCAAGGTACACCAAATGGACGTTAAGAGTGCCTTTATCAATGGGGATCTAAAAGAAGAGGTCTATCTTCAGCAACCTCCAGGGTTTGAAAACGTTGAATTCCCAGACCACTGCTACAAGCTTGAAAAAGCAGTCTACGATCTGAAGCAAGCCCCAAGAGCATGGTATGAGACTCTTTCTGAATTTCTCGTCTCATCCGGGTACAAGAGAGGAGTGATTGACCCCACGCTATTTAGAAAAGCAAATGGTGACCACCTTATGCTTGTACAAATATATGTGGATGATATCATCTTCGGTTCGAGTGATCAAGGCATGGTGGATGAATTTGCTAAGCTCATGACCAACAAGTTCAAAATGAGCATGAATAGAGAGATCAATTTCTTTCTAGGACTTCAAGTGAAATAAATTCCGCAAGGGATATTCAATCATCAAGAGAAATACACCACTGAACTTTTAAAGAAATATTCCATGGACAACTGTTCTTCTGCTAAGGTCCCCATGGCTTTCGGTTATAAGATCTCTGCTGATCCCGCAGGCGAATCTGTGGACCACAAGACTTATCGAGGTATCATTGGTTCTTTGATGTACCTCACCGCAAGCAGGCCAGACATTGTCTTTGCAACTGGTGTATGTGCAAGATATCAGGCGGACCCAAAAGTGTCACATATGACCGCAGCCAAACAGATACTACGGTACCTGAAAGGAAGCAAATCTCTTGGTCTATGGTACCCTGCAGGCAATGACTTCAGCCTGCAAGCTTTCACATATACGGATCATGTCGGATGCAGATTAGACCGCAAAAGTACTTCAGGAGGATGTCAATTTTTGGGTGGAACACTTGTCAGCTGGTCTTCAAGGAAACAAAGCTGTGTTTCTCCTTCTACTGCAGAAGCTGAGTATATGGCCGCAGCCAGTTGTTGCTCTCAAGTCCTTTGGATGAAAACTCAACTAATGGACTACGGGTATAGAATGCTGCGGATACCGATCTATTGTGACTCTGAAAGTGCTATTGCTATCTCTCACAATCCAATTCAGCACTCCAAGACTAAACATATTGAACTACGGTATCACTTCATCAAAGACCACATCTTAAAAGGTAACATTGAACTCATCTTTGTCCCCTCTCATGAAGAGATTGTTGATGTGTTCACAAAAGCGCTCGATTCCACAAAGCTTCACACCTTCCTGTAAATGTTAGGAATGATGAATCCAGACCCATAATTCTTTTTGAGTTGTTAGCTACCGCAGACCATCCTTGGTCTCCGTTGCGGTTCTAATTAAGAGTTATCTATGATAGATGGTTATGGTACCTCAGTCTAGGTACCGCAACCATATATTATACGTATCTCTCATGGGTCTTTATTGTCTGTTATTACTAATCTTTGTACAAGTGTTTCCTCTCAGTTCCTCACTGCAGTCTTTTCCTTGTCCATCCGCGATGACTTTCCAACCACAATGAAATTTCCATCCGCGATGACTTTCCAACCGCAATACAGCTACCATCCGCGATCACGTTACTCATTTCTTAACTGTTTCATCAACTCCTAAATCTTTTGTGTGCTATTTAATGATCCTTCATTAAATAAAAAACATTCCCTTAGAAACTGTCTCATTCTCTTTATGCATAATCCTTGTGTCAGACCTATTTTAGGGATGATGACAAAAAGAACGTTTTCCCATAAACTCATCCTTAATTTGTCCTTTCCTCTCCCTAATATGTCCCATCCGTTACAACTTCCTCTCCCATCACCCCCACGATCACCTGACACATCGATTGCGGCTTGACTTTTCATTAAATGCAAACCCCTTTTAGTAAATCTCCCAAATCTTTTTTAAACCGTTTTAATTATTTGTGGATGAGATTTAACCCCAAATTCAAAGATTCTCCCCAAATACCAAACGACGTTTTTACCCTATCTTTACCTTTTACCTAGGGTTAAAATCCTTCAACCCTTTGTAAACCCATCTTCTTCCCCAAATTCACTTTACGCTTTCTGAACATCGATCATTCCCTCTCTCTCAAAAAAAACTTCAAGAACTCTGTTTTTCTACTTCTTCTCTCAAGCTCTCATAAATGGTGAAATCAGGTGCATCAAAGAAGCAATCTAAGGCTTCAGGCTCAGTAAACCCCACTGGATCAGACACTCCAACACTCACATCAAGCAACTTTCGAGCAGTGTTTGAAGATCACCCCTCATACAATGCTCCAACCAAGCTCATGATCAAATTTCTGAAGAACCATCCCCTATTTGGTCCATTTGACGCGTTCACAGATGTTGTTCCAGTTTCAACTCTCTTCAAGTGTGCCTTTTCTGCTTATCGCCCACTAGAAAACCCCCAAGAAGTTCACCTCAACCTCATTAACGATTATTTGGTCATCTTGTCCAAAGAAAAGTTCTTATCTGCCATTAATCTTCTCGTTCATCCATCCATCAAGATTTTCTCACCTTCAATGGCGGACGTTACATCTGCACTCTATCAAATGGGGTATAGAAAACCAATCAGAGGGATTGGTGAGTTCAAGAAGAACCAGCTACCTGCGGTTTGGCAGTTCGTATGCCACTTTGTCATCCGCTGTCTATCTGGCAGAACCGGAGGCATTGACAACATGGGATTAAAGCTTTTGGAATTAGTATGGAGCATATTCACCGGACATGACGTCACTACGGGCAGATCCTTTGGGACGATTTTCTTCAGTACATTCCCAAGGAGAGCCCAAAGGAGAACCCAACAGAGCTCACATTTGCTCGATTCTGGTCTCTCTGCATATCAGACCTACATGCGGACGCTGGACTAGATATGGGTAGTGACATCAACTTCTTTGTCACTAAGGACCTCAAAAGGTACAATCCCTCTTCCAATGAGTCGGTTTTTGGACCAATCCGCAGACTCCCTACTCACATTCTTTCAACCCTTGGTCTTGAGACTGCTGATGTCTCAGACCACATTGAGGCTACGGAAGGTATTGCCCCATACCCTCCTACCCCGCCTCTTCCTCAAATATCCGCAATTATAAACCCTGAGGGTACCGCAGTTCCCTCTGCCACTACACTATCCAATCTTTCTCAAAGAAGAAAGCAGTTGGCAACCAAGAAGCCGAGAACCCCAAAGAAAAGCGCTCCCAAACCAACTGCACCCACGAAGAAACGAAAAACCAAACCTAACCCAATTCCATCTAGCAGTGACTCTGATGAGGATAGGCAACCGATTGCTATCCTCAAGAAAAGAAAAACCGATTCCCCTAGCCAAATGCGTGACCGGACCGATGCTGAAGCCTCTCAAAAGGCTCCAGTAGTCCTTGGGGTGGCCGCAGACCCATTCAACACCACCATCATTTTCAAATCAGACTCAGAAACTGAGTCTGATTCACAACATCGTGGAGACTCCCCCCCAGTTCACTCCCAAGGGGATGATACTGGTGCACACCCTAAGGTCTCCAGCGCTTCCTGACTGCATTTCTTTTCACCCGAGGAGTTGAGCTCCATCCTTTTGAACGTCACCCATACACTACAAACACCTTCCCACCCGTAGGGCACTTCTTCTGCCCATGCCAGAACTGAGCCGAGGCCACACTTGACCACGGGTCAAGGAGACCGAGGAAGCTCAGGAAATCCTACTCTACTTACATCTTTTACAGGTGGTTTAGGCACGGTGAGCACAAATATGCTAGGATCCGTGGACCCGAAGGACACTTCGGTGCGTTTTTCAGGATTTGACGGAGAAGAATCAAATGATTTTTGGTTACGGTACACACCAGTAACCGAGTCAGATAAAAAGAAATATGTTGCATTCAGAAGGGCATTCCAAGCCCGCAAGGAACAACAGATCAAGCAGCAGCAGCAAAAGGAGCAGGAAATCCAGCTCGTGGCTAAGAATTGGGCAAATGCCATCAGCAATGCCAGTACCGTAGCCACCATTCAAAAGGTTCAAGATTGGATGGATGAGATGGCCGAAACAATTTTAAAAGCTCAAGCTTCAGGTGCAGCCACGGGTACCTCCAACGTCCCTCCTACTCCAACTCCCAATCCAATTCCCACTCCAACAGTCCGTGAATCCCAAGACGAAGGTACTGCAGTCGAAGTCAGTTCTGCACCCACCTTTGGTCTTGATGATGAAGATATCCAAGAGGTCAACAAGCCCAGCCCCTCAGATGATGACTTAATGATGTTTGATGAGGAAGAGGAGTCCAGCGGTTCCCACCATTCAACTTCCAAGCCTAAAGAAAAGAAGAAAAAGAAGAAGAATGCGGTCTCCAGAAAAGAGTTCCTAAGCTTAGAAGCCAAAGTTGATCAGATTTTGGCTGCGGTCAAGCCCACTCAACCGCAACCTGAAGATACTCCAGGACCGCAGTCCCTGATCGAACGTATTGAACGTCTGGAAACAAGGGAACGCATGGCTGCTGAAAGAATCTCTCTCAAAGTAGAGATGGGAATCTGGTCCCTTGACAACAACCGCAAGGCGGACCACAAGGAATTTATGGCTGCAGCAGAATGCCTCATCTCTGAGGTGACCGCAATCAAAACGGATCTCCAAGCGGCCATCGCGGATCAAGCCTCTCAGTCTAAGAAATTGATAGATGAGACTCATATTGCTTATGAGTCCATTATCTCTGTTCTTCAAGCCACAATTAACATACTGCAGAAATCCCTGTCCTCCAATTTCCATGGTCCAGAGATCCTCCAGCTCACAAAGGAAATCCACAAGCTGCTCTTCAGCTCCTCCACACCTAACAATCAACAATTGGCAGAAGCTCTAAAAGCTCAATTCCAAGAAGCCTTTTGAACGTCACCCATACACTACAAACACCTTCCCACCCGCAGGGCACTTCTTCCGCCCATGCCAGAACTGAGCCGAGGCCACACTTGACCACGGGTCAAAGGAGACCGAGGAAGCTTAGGAAATCCTACTCTGCTTACATCTTTTACAGGTGGTTTAGGCACGGTGAGCACAAATATGCTAGGATCCGTGGACCCGAAGGACACTTCGGTGCGTTTTTTAGGATTTGACGGAGAAGATTCAAATGATTTTTGGTTACGGTACACACCAGTAACCGAGTCAGATAGAAAGAAATATGTTGCATTCAGAAGGGCATTCCAAGCCCGCAAGGAACAACAGATCAAGCAGCAGCAGCAAAAGGAGCAGGAAATCCAGCTCGTGGCTAAGTATTGGGCAAATACCATCAGCAATGCCAGTACCGTAGCCACCATTCAAAAGGTTCAAGCTTGGATGGATGAGATGACCGAAACAATTTTAAAAGCTCAAGCTTCAGGTGCAGCCACGGGTACCTCCAACGTCCCTCCTACTCCAACTCCCAATCCAATTCCCACTCCAACAGTCCGTGAATCCCAAGACGAAGGTACTGCAGTCGAAGTCAGTTCTGCACCCACCTTTGGTCTTGATGATGAAGATATCCAAGAGGTCAACAAGCCCAGCCCCTCAGATGATGACTTAATGATGTTTGATGAGGAAGATGAGTCTAGCGGTTCCCACCATTCAACTTCCAAGCCTAAAGAAAAGAAGAAAAAGAAGAAGAATGCGGTCTCCAGAAAAGAGTTCCTAAGCCTACAAGCCAAAGTTGATCAGATTTTGGCTGCGGTCAAGCCCACTCAACCGCAACCTGAAGATACTCCAGGACCGCAGTCCCTGATCGAACGTAATGAACGTCTGGAAACAAGGGAACGCATGGCTGCTGAAAGAATCTCTCTCAAAGTAGAGATGGGAATCCGGTCCCTTGACAAAAACCGCAAGGCGGACCACAAGGAATTTATGGCTGCAGCAGAACGCCTCATCTCTGAGGTGACCGCAATCAAAACGGATCTCCAAGCGGCCATCGCGGATCAAGCCTCTCAGTCTAAGAAATTGATAGATGAGACTGATACTGCTTATGAGTCCATTATCTCTGTTCTTCAAGCCATAATTAACAGACTGTAGAAATCCATGTCCTCCAATTTCCATGGTCCAGAGATCCTCCAGCTCACAAAGGAAATCCACAAGCTGCTCTTCAGCTCCTCCACACCTAACAATCAACAACTGGCAGAAGCTCTAAAAGCTCAATTCCAAGAAGCATGTGCCAAGGTTGATGGACCTAAGCAATGGCTTGAGGAAGCTCCTCCGTTGCATCCCTCAAGAGGGGGAAGTGAAGAAGAAGAAGAAGAGCAAGTCCATAACTCTGAATCCATTTCTCAACATCAGAGTCCCCCCATCATCACAGAAAAAATTCCCACACCGCAGCCTTCACCACAACCATCTCAACATACTCCATCTCCTCACACTTCACCTCGAAAGGAGTTCACTCCCAACAAGCCAGAAACTCCTCCCCACTTCAAAAACCTTGCGGAGAACATGTTATCTCCAAGCTCAACAGACTCTCCTGCCACCGCACAAAGAAAACACGACTGGAAGGCAGCCAAACTGGCAGAGCTTATCTGGAGAGAATGCGGTTTTGATACCATGATGGATGAATCCTTGATAAATTCTTGGATCAATCCTCACCGCAGGTTGCTGGATGAAGACTAGCGACCCCTCCTTACCTACGCTGAACCTCCCTCGGACGGGTACTGGGATGTACCAATTTCTCCAAATGCCAAGTACTTCACAGTATTTGAGCAATTCGACCGCAGCCTTCCTGACCACAAGAGACTGCCAATGGAGTTTGAGAGACTTAGTCTTTTTCACGCTAAACATGCCTCCTCCATTGAGAACATATGGTCTAACGACAGACCATCCGCAGTCAAGAACTACAAAGTCCGAAAATTTATGAAGGCTGAATACATCTAGTACACCCTCACAAGAAGGGAACATGACTACGTCCGCAGCCAGGCAGATTTTCCTTTCATGAATCCGGAAGAAATCTTCCTCATTGCCAAGATGTTTCAAAACAAATCAGAAAAGCACCCCAAAATGAAGATTGCGCCTGAAAAAACCAACACATTTCTGAAGGAAACTGTCTGCAATTTTGCCAAGATAGATGCGGATATCTACCCCACCATCCTCAAGAAGTTTGATCTCCCACCTCTTGAAACTGTGCCAATGCCTACTGAAGGCTTTCAAGAAAGATCTCTAGGCGCAACAAACTTTCCTGAACTTGGAGTCATATTCAAAAGGAAGACCGACAATGTCAAATACTTCATTCCTATGACTGCCATGCATCGCCTCACCAGAAAACAACTTGACATCTGCCGAACCGCAGTCGAAAGATCGAAGCACACCACCGCAGAAGTCAAGTTCGAGATCTCAAGAAGAATCACCTGGCTGGAAAACATCTGGAAGTTTTGGTGGATTCTAATCAAGTTTCTCAAACTTGATAGCTGAACCGAAGTTAAAGAGGTCACTTAGGGGAAATTGTTGAATCATGAAAGTGACCCTCTTGAACTTTGCTACTGCAGTCACTTCAGCACCCGCAGTCAGTCTTTTCATCAGCAACCGCAACCGCAACCTGACTCTTGCTACCGCAGTCAACTTAGCTAGATTACTTCATTTGTCTTTATTGTAATACACTCTATTATCTAGTATGCCTTGCATGGCTACATATAGAGATGTAATCTAGTGCATTTCTGAGTTTCTATAAATAGAGACTTATTCTCTTGTATTCTATACGGATAACTTATGCATCTATTCTGAATACATTTCTCTCAAGTTATCTTCTCTATTTCTCTATCTTTCTACTCTTCACTTCTTACTTGTTACTGGAACATAACTGATTATAACCTCTCTTCGGAGCAAGTCTTTGAGACTTAATCACCAAGTTTGATCTACCTTATTAACTCGGTTTGAATGCATTCCTTGTTATGAATCAACTTGTGTGTTTTCTTGATATAACAATTGTCGTCATTTCTATTTCTATACATTTCCGCAACTAACTCTCTAACTATTTAACTCTAACTTATTAATACTATGGTTGAGCTTTCAGATCCTTTGAGATTAACTATTCCGCAATATACTTGTTCTAACGTTTTGTTCAAGTGTGTCTCTAAGTTTTTTTCTCAACAAAGTGAACAACACAGGACACCCCGCAAGAGCAACAAGCAAGTACTATGTATGCCGCTACAACGCCTACTCCTCCAGCACCTGCCACTCGATATGCTGGAACCCTCCCAAAGTGTGGAAAGTGCAACTATCACCACACCGGAGTATACCGGGAAATGCAGTGTCTAAACTGCCACAGAAAGAGACACACTGTCCGTTTTTGCAGGGCATCGGCTCAACCGATCTCCCAAGTCCCCGGAGCTGAAGAAACCGAGCCTGTTATGGCTGTGGTGAGACTGGACACAATCAGAGGGACTGCCCGATAGGAAAGAACTTAGGCGCGGATGGACGAATTCTGATGATCACCGTCGGAGAGTCAACCCTAGAGTCGTCAGCGAGCAGTGGTTCGTTTTCGTAATAGTAATTAGTTTAAAAATTAACTTATATTTATATAAGATTAAGACTTGGGGAAAACACTTAAAAAAAGTAATTATAATAACTCACATATTGAAAGAGATCACAGTATTCGAGAGGACTAAAAGATCTGTTTAGAGAAGCTATGATTACTTAGCATATACATCAAGGTTGTGCATAACCAAGATGTTGCAGACCCAGAGTGAGTGATTCCGCCTTAATTCCTGTTCCTTATTTGGTTGTGGATTTGAGGCAGAGTGTCACACCCCGAAACCAGACGGCAGAAACGTCCGGGGGGTGGAGGACTTCATTTGTAGTATCACAACACATGTAATATAGTAATCAAAGTACAAACAACCATTGCATTAAAAAGTATAAATATTTACATGTGTTTCACATTGTATACTGAAACTAAAAAGTTGTACAAAAGATGAAGACAAAACATAAACAGCTCCTTCTTCTCAAAAGCTCAGGGTGTACCTGACTACGGGTTCCCTGAGAATACAAGTAATTTGAAAAGAGAGTATCAACATAAAGTTGAGTGAGTGCATAAGTATTTATGTTTTGTAAGAATGTTTTCTGTTTCTTGAATATGTAAACTGTTTGCAGAAAATCATATATTTTCTGTTGTATATGAAAAGTAGCTATATTTGTATAAAACTGTTCTATTTGTAAACCAATGTTCTACGTTTGTAAACTTTATGTAAACTTGTATCTTGTTAACTGTATCATGAAAACTATATTTAGTAAACTGTATCTTGTAAACTGTATCTTGTAAACTAGTACCTTGAAAATGTACTTAAGTTTAGTTAATTATACACTAACGTATTGTTAATATCTTTTAAATGAGTTATTATAGCCATACTAACTAGATGGCCTGACCCAACGCTATGAATCTGCTGAAAGTTGATGATAACAATTGTCACTCACAGGCGTGTATGCCTGACTGTAGCTAGCAGTGCGAGTGCGGGATTGTTAATCCCAATATAAACGTTACATGTATATTAGTTTTGAAAACCCAACTGTACTACTTGTCTCATAAAAGCATATAAACGTTACATGTATATTAGTTTTGAAAACCCAATCATTCTGAAATAATGATTGCAGTATGTTCTTGAATTAGTATTCCAAACATGTATTTGATAAGTGTAAACCTTGATTTGTTTTGTATCAAAACTCTAGTTTCTTGTAAGACTGTGTATTCTAGTATACTTGTATCATGAATTATTTTTCTATGTATAAATTATACCTATTATAATTTATATGTACTTTCTGAATGTGTATTTAACCATGTTTGCATGTAATCCCTTGCTCAGCATGTTACAAAGGTAGTTAAACTGATGAAATAACTATTATATTTATATACATATACAACTTTATATATAAGTAAAATTTAAACGACACTCGGACAAATAACCGGTACTTTAAGTCCACATCCAAACAAGGAAAAGGACCCAGAATGAGTAATCAGTCCTAAGTCTTTTAAATCTCATTTATATACATATATATATATATATATATATATATATATATATATATATATATATATATATATATATATAAATATAAATTTTGGGGAAAAATATAAGTTTATAAAAGAGTTTTGAGTATTTTTAATGATTTAATGTTGTTTTATCATGATTTGAAATCATGATTTTATAACACAAAGTTCTTGTGTTATGCTTGTATTCCCCCCTTAAAACAGTAGAAATTATGAAAATACGGGGGTATGTAGTCACTTGATAGGTGGTGATTTGGACAGCGTTTCGTTTCCTGGAAACGAGTTTATTTGACTAAAAATCGGCTTAAATCGAGCAGAGTTTCGACTGGAGAAAGTTGTTTTTCTCGGGATTCTCAGGGCTTCGAGGCTTGCTTAGAGTTTGAGATATGATATCGGGGCTTTGGGGGTTATTTGTAAGCTAATGGAAGTGAAAGGCGTGAAAAGAAATGGAAAATGGGGTGAAAATGAGCTTAAATCCGAGAAATCTCGCAGCCTTTATATAGGCTGCGAGGGTCCGGTCCGAAGGGTGAGTCATCAGGACACGCGGCATCAGCAGCAAAGGCCACGAGCGACGTCGGAAGCAGCAGCGTGCGAGGCTCGGAAGCGCGACACCTATGCGAGGTGCGTTGGAAGGGGATTGGTCGAGACTTCGGTCGAATCGGAGAGCTGCACGCGTCGGATCTGGGTGAGGCGGCTACTGTTCATGCGAGGGGTGTCGGCTGGCTATTGGACCGCACTTCGGTCCAATTAGAAGGTGCTACGAGGCGGACACGGAGAAGCTGCTGATGCGAGATGACGTACCGGGTACTGTTCATGCGAAATTATCCGGTTCTCATTTATTTCTCGGTTTTTGAGCCAAAAACTTCTAAAATTCATATCTTTCACATACGAACTCCATTTTTGACGTTCTTTATATGCACGCGTAGGTTAAATTATACTATACGACTTTCTTTTAGACTTAATCGGCTAATTTTGACTTTATTTTTAATATTATTACTTTTAACAGACCCGGACACGAAATCCGTTAAAAATTGATAACTTCTTCATCCGACGTCCATTTTTGTCTGACTTTTTACCGTTGTACTACTATTGACGAGACCTTCAATTCTCGTTTAGGTTGTGTCGGCTAAAAATCGCTCGATCTTTATTTCGAGTTTTTAGCTGTACACTCCTATACTGAAACTTAGAAAAATCATAACTTCCTCATACGAAGTCAGATTTTTCCGTTCTTTTTATGAAAGTTCTTGGTTTAACATAAACTACAACTTTCATTTAGATTGTTAAGGCTAAAAAGCCTTTTATTGAAAGTTTAGTTTTTACACTGAACAGTGTTTTGCCGGTTTTGTCGCGGATTTTCGATTGGTCATAACTTCTTCGTTATAACTCGGATTTTAGTGTTCTTTATGTTTTTGGAAACCTTGTTACAATCTCTATCACTTGGTTCATCCCAATCGAGATTGTTAATTAATTTATTTTTGAGGGTCAATTATGTAAATATGCACATTATGCTAAAATTTCTCTTTATTATTATAAAAAGAAATACACATTGACCTATACCATTACATAGGTTTGAAATAACGATTTGTTACACAAAGTTACTCAGTCGACTGTCTTATTCATCTTAAATATTCATAACTTCAATATGACAGGCGATCGTAATGGTACCGAGGAGGATCATGATATAAAGTATCATCACCAGTTATCAAAGCAATTTCATTTGTATGTATGCGCACATAGCGGTACGATACGTAGGAGTGTTAACATCAAAGGGAAAACAGAAAGCACTGGAACACATAAAGAGTACATTGTCGAACACACTAGGAATACATTTACGAAAACACTAGGAGTACATTGTCGAATACACTAAGGATACATCATCGTATAACATACATTTCTTTCCAATCGGCCAAACTTTGTTCAGTAAAGAGTTCGTTGCTATCTTTCATCATGAGTTGGCGTGGTCCTCACCGTACTAAGTTCATATGTTTCTATCGCCTCGATAGTCAAGTTCTCGAAACCTTCGTCATTCGTATCGACAGTCCGACCTAAACCTCAGTTTTATCTTTCATATTCTAAACCCCGAAGTACTCGTGCGAAGAGTACTTTGTCCTCCGAAGCCTTACTGTCAGATGTCCGCAGACCATCACGAAATACCACTCGTCTAGCAGACCATGTTCAAGCATAGAGGCTAAGGACGAATACAGCCCACCTATCACTATTCAGTGTATACACGAGAGTGGTATATGATTATGATTATGTAGATTTAGTATGTGTGCTTCCGCCCTATCTCCTGTTCCTTGTTTGGTTGTGGACCTGGGGTAGAGTCGCACATCCGACCGTCTTACTAATCCTAACTATATACAACTTGTA
Organism: Lactuca virosa; assembly: GCF_052849685.1. Classification (NCBI taxonomy): domain Eukaryota; kingdom Viridiplantae; phylum Streptophyta; class Magnoliopsida; order Asterales; family Asteraceae; genus Lactuca; species Lactuca virosa. Next base: position 134,078,537 of record NC_136428.1, on the reverse strand, counting down.
TACACGATGTAATGATAGATGGACCAAGTACGAATCCTATCATGAACACCAGGGTAAAGTTTCCAGGTCTACGAGTTGGTATTCTGCAAATCAGAGGAGCGCAACCCCAGTAGTGCTGTAAGAAAGCTAATTTCGGGACGAAATTCCATCTAACGGGGGGATGATGTGACAGCCTGAAATTTTGTTGCTTTGAAAGCTCAGTCAGTCAACTCAACTTAGTGTCAGACTCATTGGTAATGAGTTCTAGCCTGGTTAAAGGTCATTCTAAGGAGTTTTAAGCCTAGTACACTTAAGGAATGAGTGTTAGAATGTACCTTCTAGAGTCACTGTTCAACAAATCAAGCCTTAACCTCTTCATTTAGAGTTCACGGCCACAACACATGAGTTTACGGCCGTAAACTCAAGGTGGGCCGTAAACTCCCCCTTAAGGACTCATATCCTTCATTTTCATTCATTATCTAACTTTCACCTCAAGAACACCCCATTTCTCTCTAAACTATCATCCCGATTTTCACCCTAGATCATCGAAAGTTGTAAGTATTCTTCCTTGATTTGTTGATACATCTCTTAATCTAGTATCATCTAATGATTTCATCCATGGAAATCATCTTTTCTTAGATCTTCAAGAAACACCAAGAACACCAAGAACACACACTAGTGTTCTTGGACCTTAATCACCATTTCAAGCCTCTATATCGTAAGTACTCTTCCCTATACTTGATATCTAGTTAAGACTCATGCTTAGAACATTGAAATCATCAAGAATGCAAGACCAAAAGGAGTTTTCACCCCCTTGTAAGACCTTGAAACACTTTTCATGCACCTATTACCATGAGTTTACGGCCGTAAACTCCATGGCCGTAAACCCATGGTCGTAAACACCTCAACACTCTCCTTTGAGTTGGTCTTTCTCAACCTTGTGTAGAGCAATGGTCCCTCAAGTTTCCCTAGCCTTAAAACACCCTCTTATGCATGTTTGACCATGAGTTTACGGCTGTAAACTCCCTTGGCCGTAAACACATGGCCGTAAACACCAAACCATGGCCATCAAACACCACTTCAGGTCAATCACATGTGATTCAACACTTCATTCCAAGTGTCCTAGTCCCGGAAGGTGTTTCCTTTCATATAGTTGCTTATAAACACTATATTCATGCCAATATATGTCATTTAGGACTTGTTGTATATCGGGACTTCATTCATGGAACTTCTCATCCCTACACACATATTCGCTTGAATCACCCACATCAGGTGAGTTCATACCCCGTAATGAATCTTTTAACTATTTTAAATGCTTTTAAGGGGGGGAATACAAGTTGAACACAATGATAATTGTGTAAATGTTTTTTATATATACATCTTTCAAAGGATTGCTTATGTCTTTTAAAAGTGATCAAAACATTTCAAAAACTCTTTTAAAGTTATGTTACTTCATAGTTTAACAAAACTCCCTTTTTAAAGTACAACAATAACTTAGTAGACAAATGAGTCTTTTCAATAACAGTTCAAGTAAAACACTAGTAAACTATAATAGGTATAGTTTAGAGATTTAGTTCATACTATATACAATACACGATAACAGAACGAACATATTATATGAGAAACAGCACATACTATATGAGAAACAGAACGAACATATTAAGTTGCTATAGCATGGAACTACAGAGGATCTAATTATACCAATGAATCACTAACTCATTATTCTAAACAAAAGGTGATAGTTATATTGGGTATACATGATCATAAAACTTTAATGTGAATTACACGGCGTAGCAATTGGTTTGCTAAAAAGTCGGGTTGGGTTCCCTTAATCTCCAGACAGGGAGAGCGTATAGTAGGGGTACTAGCCTTCACATTATGACCAATATAAAACAAACATGTTTTAAGGTCATCAGTACATCCGTATGTCATTTTAAACGACAACTGTGTACTTACATTTCCCATTACTTTCATAAAGTGACAGTACCACTTGAAAGTCAAATGCAAACTATTTTCGAGTTAAGATAGTTATAAAGTAGGGAAAACTTACATTTTACAAACGACAAACAGAACAGTCGAGTCTAGTACATTCAGTAGAAAGGGACCATAATGCTAACCTTATGATTCCTTAATGTATACATCAAAGGATATATATATATATATATATATATATATATATATATATATATATATATATATATATATATATATATATATATATATATATATATATATATAATAGGATCCGACAGATAATAGGATGTGTGCTCTCCGCTTCACTTCCTGTTCCTTGTTTGGTTGTGGGCTTGGAACGGATTCACCCAGTCTATTATCTATTCGATTTTAGATATATATATGTTCAGTATACATTAAGTCATCATAAGGGTACCAGGTATGGGTCAAGTCATAGGACACAATGTCAATGCACAGTTTTCTAGTACAAAACATACTTTCCAAATCAGAACTTTTGGTATACAAAACTAGAAACTTTCCAGTAAAGGGTTTAATCCATTTTATTAAACCAGTATAAACTTAAAGGACCTTAGGTGATTAACTCTATATTACCTTAGTTTATACATCATGGCTATATATCATTAATACCCAATAAGTAGTTGGATGTGTGCTTTCCGCCTTACTTCCTGTTCCTTGTTTGGTTGTGGGCTTAGGGCAGATTCACCCAATTAACTATCTATTCGATATTAGATCATATATAGCCAGTATAAACTAAGTGATTATAGAAGTAATCATTGTGGTCACCATTTTATTATAACAAATAAGGGTTTCTTAAAGAATATTTTCATTAAATATAAAGGAACTATTACAATTAACTCCATGAGTAACAATTGGATACGCCAGGGTTATATACAACAATGATCTAACAAACAATGGGATGTGTGCTATCCGCCTTACTTCTTGTTCCTTGTTTGGTTGTGGGCTTAGGGCAGATGCGCACAGTCGATTGTTTGTTTACTTTGAGTTTTATATAATTTGTATCCATTTAGTACTCATAGAAAGGATTGTAGAATCATTTTTACGTATCTTTCATCAAAGTAGGAAATATAGGATTTTCTAGAGGAACAGGCGGACTTTTCTAAACAGAACTTACAACTTACTACATTTCAACTACATTTTTCAACAACTTTCTACAACTTACTTACATCACTAAAATCTTATGAACTCACCAGCTTAATTGCTGATCAACTCTTTCAAATAACTTGTATTCTCATGAGACTATTAGTCAGGTACTCGCGTTGGGAATTCAGAAGATGGAGCATAATAGCTTCAAGTCTTGTTTTGTTATTTTCTTATGTATTTTATGTTTTATGAACACACACATTGTAAACACTTTCTTTCTAATGAAATGGTTGTTCATTACTTGCTTACTATGATACATGTCTTGTGATACTAAACATGACGTCCTCCACCCCCGAACGTTTCCGTCGTTCCGGTTTTGGGGTGTGACATGTATGAAGTTCCTCAATCTTCATCGCATAGTACGCTTCATCCATCACTTTATCCTTCTTCTCTTCCTGTTTCCTCAGCATGCATTCACAAGCAAGATGATTCTGTGTGTTACAATAGTTGCAATTTTAACCAAAATATCCTTTAATATTATTCTCAATCTTCTTCTTTGTTCTCCACCTTCTCAATACCCTGTTTCCCAACACTATAATTTGACAATGGCTTTTTGTAAGGTCGCATACTATCTCAAGTGTATAGATTTGATAATGTCAAACACTGATTGTATAGTTAGTTATTATGCTCATTGTAAATAGTCAGTGTCGTCTAAGTAAGTGTATATAATATCACTTAGACACACTAATATGTATGAGCTTTTCAGTTTGATAGTTTGAAGTTATAAAAGACACTAAATATATCTTATGAAGAACAGTGTTACTCAAGAAATGAAGACTGAAGACTTCATCTGCATCAGCATGACGCAATGGCAGCTCAGCGTCTGATGTCATCAACATCTGGACATCAGCATATCAATGTTCAGAATATATAGCCCTTGGTAAGCTGGCGTCTAGGATGCATAAAGAAGTTTATTATGTACATTCTTATCTGAAGATATGGTTATTCAAGGAAGTTATCAATTCCTATAACTTAGGAATTGATTTAATTTATTCAAAAGGAGATCCGAATATATTCTCTTAGAAATATACTCCTACCATTTAGGTAGTTAATTAGGCTAGATTAGTATATATAGGAGACATCCTCTTAGTGAGAAGGTCGATGATTTGTATAGAATTCATGAGGTATATATCTTAGAGATTGTAATATTTCTGCTTATTGTACGCATTCTCTTTGTGAGAACCTTTCTTAGTGAAAGATATATTTATGATAATTCTTTGTTCTTTCATTGTTCTTTTTTGGTTGTATTATATCTAAGAATCTACAAAGGGTTTGGGACCACAAGTGGTATCATAGCGGGTTAGAACTTATGTTCTAAGATTTTTTCATAGAGGGTCATAAATTGTTTTTCAAAAACTACAAAAATCAAAAGAAGAAGAAATTTTCGTTATACAAATCATTTACCAGATCTGATGCCTTTTACAACGATGTCGAAGAAAGATTACAAAAGTTACAAAATTTATTCATCTCTATGGAGAGTAAAAGGTCGGTGTAGACTCAACTGAAGGACCATATTCTCTTTCTCAAATGAGAAAACAGATTACATATGGGAAGATTAATGAATATACTTATGTCTATGATGATATAACGGATATTTATCCTTTGTCTTGCTTTCCTGGTATGATGAATGAAGATCCATATTCTTGTGTTAAAGGCTTCAAGGCTGAACTAGATCTGAAAATCGAAGTTACCAGTCAAAAACAAGAACATTTAGAAGTTCTTTCCAAACAACTTTAAGAAAGTAAGAAAAGCATAGCAGATCTAGAAGAAAAGGCTTCATAAAATTCGTTATCATAAAACCCTAGTTCACACACTTATGGGTTTCATGTTGACATTCTAAGGTCTCTCTCTATTAGACCAAAGGTTAGGCCAACTCAAACTTCAAAGAAATCAGGGTCTAACTATAAATCAACGACAATGGTTGTTGAAAACCTACATCTGTACTCAAGAAACCCTCAATTCCCTCTCAAGTTACCAAGAAAACAAGATCTTTTGCTATCAAGGTAACTCCAATGACTAGAAGAGACCAGGGTGTCAAGTTTCCCGATGCACTTCCATGTTGTGAGAGTCCATCTTTTTCTAAGTGTTACTCAAAGAAGAGGAACCAAAAGACAAAGACAAAGATGGGGGTTAAAAAGAAATCATCTCCAGAACCTAAGAATATACGGAAAATGTAGGTTTTCAAAGGCACATCTACACACCCTAATGTGAAGGCAACCAAAGAAGAGAAAGAGGTGCACTAGAACAAGAAATATAAATAAAGGAAGAAGAGTGTTTAGAAACTGGAGCATGGTTATTGTTTTTCTACTTCTTAGAGATACCACCAGGTAAGTGTTCTAAACCTTAAAGCTAATGTCTCTTTACTTATTTCCGAAGATATAAGAGTGTTTGATATTTTAAATAGTTCATATTAGTTGTCTCTCTCACTAAATAAATGTCTGATGTAAATAATTGTTGTGACTTTTTTTATGTTTTTCATAGTTTTAATTCGTTTTTAGTTCAATTAAAAAAAGTAAGTGTCTGTCACACCCCAAAACCGGAACGGCGGAAACGTTCTGGGGTGGAGGACGTCATGTTTAGTATCACAAGACATGCACCATAGTAAGCAAGTAATAAACAACCATTTGATTAGAAAGAAAGTGTTTACAAAGTATGCAATTCACATAATATAGAATACATAGCAAATAACAAAAAGACATGAAGCTATACTGCTCCATCTTCTGAATCCCAGTACGCGTACCTGTCTACTGGTTTCCTGAGAATACAAGTTATTTTGAAAGCGTAGATCAGCATTTAAGCTGGTGAGTTCATAATATTTTAGTGATGTAAGTAAGTTGTAAGAAAGTTGTAGTAAGTTGTAAGTTCTGTTTAGAAAAGTTTTCCTGTTCCTCCAGAAAATCCTATATTTCTTGTTTTGATGAAAGATAAGTAAAAATGAGTCTACAATCCTTTCTGTGAGTACTAAATGGATACAAGTTATATAAAACTCAGAGTAAACAAACAATCGGTTGTGTGTATCTACCCTAAGCCCACAACCAAACAAGGAACAGGAAATGAGGCGCAAGGCACACATCCCATTGTTTGTTAGATCATTGTTGTATATAACCCTGGCGTATTCACTTGGTACTCACGGGGTTAACTGTAATAGTTCCTTTATATTTGATGAAAAGATTCTTTAAGAAAACCCTTATTTCTTATAATAAAAATGGTAACCATAGTGGTTCCTTCTATAATCACCTAGTTTATACTAGCTATATATAATCTAATATCGAACAGATAGTTAATTGTGTGAATCTGCCCTAAGCCCACAACCAAACAAGGAACAGGGAATGAGGCGGAAATCACACATCCAACTACCTATCAGATATTAGTTATATATAACCTTGATGTATAAACTAAGGTATTATGGAATTAACCACCTAAGGTCCTTTAAGTTACACTGGTTTAATAAAATGGATTAAACCCTTTACTAGGTAAGTTTATAGTTTTGTATACCAAGAGTTCTTAGTTGAAAAGTATGTTTTGTACTAGAAAACGGTGCCTTGAATTAGTGTCCTATGACCTGGCCCATACATGGTACTCCTTATGATTACTTGGTGTATACTGAATATATATAGATAAGATCGAATAGATAGTAGGTTGGGTGAATCTGCTCTAAGCCCACAACCAAACAAGGAACAGGAACTGAAGCGGAAAACACACATCCTACTACCTGTCGGACCCGATTAATATATATCCCTGAAAGCATACACTAAGGAATCATAAAGTTAGCATTATAGGCCCCCTTTCTACTGAATGTACTAGATTCGACTGTTCTGGTTGACGTTTGTAAAATGTAAGTTTTCCCTAGTTTATAACTATCTTGACTCGAAAATAGTTTGCATTAACTTTCAATTGGAACTGTCACAAAATGAAAGTAATGGGAAATTATAAGTACACAGTTGTCTTTTAAATTGACATCCTGACATACCGATTGCCTTAAAACATGTTTGTTTTATTAAGGTCATAATGTGATGCATAGTACCCATACTATACGCTCTTCTTGCAAGAGATTCTGGGTACCAAACGCAACTTCCGCAAACAGATTGCTAGGTCGTGTAAATTCATATTAAAGTTATATGATCACGTATACCCAATTTTACTATCATCTTTTGTTTAGAACAATGAGTTATTGATTCATTGGTATAATTAGATCTTGTAGTTATATTTATGCTATAGCATCTTAGTATGTTCGTTATGTTATAGTATCTTAGTATGTTCTCTTTGATGCATTGTATCTACCTCCCTGTTTCTCTTTATAGTATGATCTCTATGTTATCGTATATTATATCTACCTCCCTGATTCTATTTATAGTATGATCTCTATGTTATCGTGTATTATATTTACCTTCCTGATTCTCTTTATAGTATGTTCTAGCATCTAGTATGAACTGAACCTCGAATCTATACTCCTTATAGTTTACTAGTATATTACTTGAACTGTTATTTAAAAGACTCATTTTACTACTAAGTTATGCTTGTACTTTAAAAACGTAGTTTTGTTAAACTATAAAGTAACTTAACATTAAAAGAGTTTTTCAAATTTTTTGATCACTTACAAAAGACATAAGCAATCTTTTGAAAGATGTTTTATAACAAACATTTACACAATTATCATTGTGCTCAACTTGTATTCCCCCCCCCCCCCTTAAAAGCATTTAAAACATTTAAGAGATTCATTATAGGGGTATGAACTCACCTTATGTGGGTGATTCAAACGAATATGCGCGTAAGGATGAAAATTTCCACGAATGAATTCCCGAGACACAAACGAGTCCTAAATGACATATATTGACATTCATTGGTATGAATATAGTGTTTAGAAGCAACCACATGCAAGGAAACACCTTTAGGGACTAGGAAACACTTGTACCAAGTGTTAGAATCACATGTGATTCATCTAAGGGGAGTGTACGACCACTTTGAGGAGTGTGCGGCCATGGGTGTGCGGCCATGGGTGTGCGGCCAAGGAGTGTGCGGCCGCGCACTCATGGTAATGAGTGCACAAAAGTGTTTTCCAAAGGTAGGGAGGCTTGTGGGACTAATGTTCATCAAGTGTTGAAGCTATAAATGCATTTTGAAGGCCTTTTAGGGGTGTTTTGAGGGGTGTACGGCGACACATGGGTGTACAGCCGTACACTCCTTATGTTCTTGAGTTTTGGACGTTTTTAAGGTGTTAATATAGTGTTCCTATCAAGTACTAAGCATAGGGAAGGAGTATTTACGATCTGGAGGCTCAAGAAGGCTCAAAATCACCAAGAACAAGTGTGTGTTCTTGGTGTTCTTGGTGAAATGGATGAAGATTTGAAGATCTAGCGAAAATATGATTTCTGATGGATGAAATCAAAGGGTGTTACGTGGTTAAAAGGATTAACAACAAATTAAGGGAAGAACACTTACAATCTTGAAGATCTAGGATGAAAATCGGAGGATAGTTGAAAGAGAAGTCGAGTTCTTGGCTTGGAAGGGTGAAAAGAGATAAAGGAAAGCTAACTCCCACCTATATACACGAGAGTGTGCTACCAGGAGAGAGGTGTGCGGCCGCACACCCAAGTGTACGGCCTACACTTCTCATGTTGGAGTGTAAGGCTTGTTTTCAGTGCTAGAAGTGTATGCGACCCAATCCTATACTCAATGCTTGAATGTACTGAGATTTGAACCCTTACACAGACTCTAAACGAGGCTAACTGACAGCAGAAACGAGTCTGACACCCAGTTGAGTTGAAAGGCTAGACTTTACAAGGCGAAAATTTTCGGGTTGTCACAGTGTCTATATGGTTTTAATTATTTTTTATCCTAGAATATTTTTAGAAGATTTGTTCAAAAGTAAATGAAAAATTTGCATTGTAGTACTAGATAGGTATGGTGAATCTTTATCTCTCTCTACTAGAAAAAAATGTGACAGTCTATAGAGCATAGTTATTTTCTTGCTTTATTTGTTGAAAGTGTTTAATTGCTAGCTGTTAAACGCAAAAAGAGAATGGTATTATGGTCAATTTCTATATAGCATCTATGTATTTTGGTCAATTTCTATACACGTTTTGTTTTCGTCTTTGTTTAATGTTTTCTCAGTAGATCTGACATCTCTTTTGATCAGGGATTTCTTTTTATGTACTAGTATGTGTAGTCTTTGTCAAGGAACAATTTTTGAATTTTTAAAGTTGCTTTAGTCAAACAAGATGAATGTAGAGATAAAACATGTGAAAGTGGCCTATGTTATGTCACATCAAGAAGAAGGTTTGGATATGTTTGATTTTCCTATTTTTAACTGTGATCTTTAAAGATATGTTATGAGTTATCACTTTTAAGTCAAATCCTTTTAATTCTTTTGAAGCAAATCTACGCATTCCTTTCAAAATGAGACAAGTCATTATTGCTTTGATTTGTCGTGCTGCCTCACTCCAAGGGCAATTCTGTCAAGGGCATTTCGGGAATGATGTGGAAAAGTTAGAAGGAATATTGAAGCTAATGAGACTCTCTCGCTGATGTCCTTTTTACTTGGATTTTTACATTGATGCCATTTAGGATCATTATTCAGTCAAGATAAAAGAGTGTGATTAGCTATTGTTTGTAGAAGAAGAGAATGGAAGTGGGTATTCCAAGTAAAAAGGACAAGAAGGGTATGTATACAATAACATGAATCAAGTATGATGTTTAAGGAAAAGGGTATTGGATGCGAAAGGGGTATCGCTTGCGAAACGGGTTGAGAGAAGGAATCAGATTGTGACCAGATGCAATTGGATGCGAGTAGATGCGAACGATCGCAAACCATCGTAGTCTCTAGTCTTTGGAAGCGAACGGATGTGATCTTATATGAGCGTCGTTGCAACCAGACGAGAGGAGATCGGAACCGAAATGAAATTGTATCGATGTGATTAGATGCAAAAGCCAAGAGTCGTTGCGATCGGAGGATTGGAATGGAAATCAATTCTGATGCGGTCCTATGTGGATCGTTTCGATGCGATCGCAAAGAACGTTCTGATGCATGTCATTCGAACGTGTTACGAACAATCGCATTTGAACAGTAACTTGCTATCCATTGCGAAAGTTCCAAAGTGGTGCGTTCCAACTAGTTGCGAACGAGCACAATTGAACCGTAACTTGCTACCCAGTGTCATCCTACCCAATGCAATCCAACCTAATGAGATCCAACCCGATGCGAAAGTTGCAAACTGTTCTAATCATTGTGAATTTGCATTCACATCACAATCAGGTCTGATTGCATTCACATCACTTTCAGCTATGAATTCAGAATATCCATTCCAACTGTTTAAGTTCTTATTGATGCTTATGTTGATACACATCTCACGCTGACTTCAGCTTTAGCGTCAAAAGAAATCAGAAAACTGCAAGAAGCCGCTGGTATTAAAAGTTTTAATTAATATGTTCTATTTTCTAAAGTTTTTAATTAATTTTCGTTTTAATTAAAATTTTCTTTTAAATTTTGGTTTCTAAGTTTTTAAATTTATTTCTTACTTCATATAATTTATCTCCATTTTGTGTTTCTCATTATTCTTTAAAAAAATAAAAAAATAAATTTTTTGTTTTTTTATATTTTTTTTGTTGTTTAAATTCGTTTCCTTTTAATTATTTTTAGTTATTTTCCTAAAAATATATAAATAAATTGTTAATTAAAAATTTCCTTTAAGATAAATTTTCTTTTGTATATTTTTGTTTCTGGTTCTTAAATTTATTTCGTTCGTTTAATTTCTATCTCGTATATTTAATTTTCTAGTTATAATTTATATAAAAAAATAACTGAAATAATAATAATAATAATAATAATAATAATAATAATAATAATAATAATAATAATAATAATAATAATAATAATAATAAAATAAATAAATAAATAAAATAAAATAAAATAAAATAAAAAAATAAAAAATATATAATCATATTTTTCGAAACTACTAGTTAGTTTTTGTTTAAGTTAAAATATTTTTAGTTGTTAATTTTGTTAGTTTATATATTCTAATTGATTTTATTTAGTTTATTTAAATTTTGTCTCTTATGTCTATTTTATTTTTCTTTTTATCTAAAATTGCAAAAACAAATATGTGCAGGTGCTCCAAGCAAAGGATAGGCGTCTCAAGTATATATTTTCCATAAGCTTGGTAGAAATATAAAAGGGAAAACGCTCTTAAGTATCGAAATGGAGTCAATAATTCAACTATGGGAGAAAAATTTACCTGATGTGTCGGGTGTTCAATTTATCTATGAACATCAGAAGTCATTTCCCCTTAAAAGTTTCTAACCGTCATATTTTTTTTGTGTGTTCTAAGTTCTTTGGTTTCACGCACTAATTTGTGGTTGAACAAGTGATAGCATGGATGTTAGATCACATGATGGTTCTTTTTGCTTAGAATTGATGGGTTCTAGTGGGTCTTCGTGACGATATACTAATGTGTCAATTCACATTTGGTTCAAGATTTAGAATTTCATTGCACCGTTTTAGAATTATTTTACAGTGAACTATGTGTTCTAAGTTGACATGTTTTACGATTCGAAACTGAAGTTGTTGACGAACCATGTGTTTAGGGAGAGCATTCAAGTTTCGAAAGGGCAACAAAGCTAAAAATTGACTAGATTGTCATAATGTTATCTGGAGTTGGTTGATTTTTGGAGTTGTCTCTTACATGCTTCATCAGGTATGGTCATTCCTTCCAAAGATCAATGTACCTTTCATGATTTAACGGTGGAATTTTATAAGCCAAGTATGTAACTATTGGCAATCCTTGTCCCTAGAAGCATATTGTTGTATGTGCCTAAATCTCTCTAAGTATCTAATCAGCGAGACCATATTTTGAGATGTCATTGAGTCTCCCACTCATGCTGATTGTGTAGCATCATCTAAACTTTCAAAGTGAGATTGTCAGGTCCAAATCAGAAAATTATAGAAAGTCTTGGGTATTTATTTTCTTGGTTAATCATCTCTTAACTGACTCTTTTCCCTGGAAGCATGCTTGTTGTATGCATCAAGTGTCATGTTCTGCTGAAACATCGAGCATAATCCAGTGACTGACCTTGATTACATATTCATCATCGTAAGAGATACTTGTTTGGTCCTTAAATTACAAAGGTTTATTCATGTCCTTGACCTCCTAGACTGAGGTATGACATGGTACCATTGAACGAATTGACAGGGAATCTTTGATTCTAGACTACAACTAACTCTATGATGCAAGGATTAAACCACTTCTTGCTGATGGGTTATCATTGTCAATGATTCATGCTGATTTCACCTCATTAAGATTTTAGACATCCTACTTATTCCCAAAAGTCTTCTTTATAAGAACTTGATGATTCACTATATAATACCATACACTGATAAAAGTTTGAGAATCTATGCCGATGGTTAGACTATGTACCTTAGTTTATCACACGTACCATCCCATTATTGACCTAGTTTTCTTCCTCAAAATCTTTATGATTCAACGTCAAATCTATGCTAATGGATAGATTTCTTACCAGGACATATTACACGCATCATTCCACTCTCGCCTTTTTACTTCTAATAAAAGTTGTTAATAATTCAGTGCGACTTTACCATTCACAGATGAATACATCAAAACTCCATGTTCTATAATATATAGTGACTACCACATAGAGTGAGACACCAACAGCCTAAAAATTCATTCCGCTACACTTCTTACTTAACTCACCATGGTTCATGCTACATGTGACACTGCTTGTTCAAGATGAAAGATTCCTCGATGATTGAGATTGGTTTACAAGATGGAGAGTCTAATATTAGATGTTGTGGATATGTTTTAAGGTTGAGGGGGAGTAAACAATTAAGGGGGAATTATTCATAAAGACCCCATTTTGCTGATATAAAAAATGGGGAGAAATATTGATTAGTTCTGCTACATATTCACGAGTTCATCTAAAGAAAAGTAGACATACTTCTAGAAGTTTATTAACTTAAGAGGGAGCATAGTTCAACATCGTACTTCACACTGGTTAGTTTTATAACCTAACTAACATAACTAATTTATGCACCTATAGGCAGTGTACCTAGTCGGATTATAGAATTGCATGGGTAATTCATGCGTCGAACATAGGGAACGGAGTTCAATTTATAAAGAAACTACTTCTAATTAAACTAATTAAACAAGCTTAGAGGGGGGGTTACTGATTTTGAAAGATCAGAAGAACTTAATTTAAATTACTACCAAATTAACAACTAAGCAAGCAAATAAAACTAATTTACTTCAAGATTTAAAGAGAACTTCTGTTCAGATTTGATTTCCACTTCTCCTATGGTTGATTTCTAGTAGATGGAATATATTAATTGCTAATTTATTAACTAGTTATTATGATAAATACCTAAATGTATCAAATTATGAAATACCATGTAGTGGTCAAGCACAAGTTAAACACTAAATCGATATAAGCACAAATTGGACTATGAATGATAAATATGATAGCTACTTTCCTATGATCAAGTTAAGCATCAAGCACAAATTAAGATGAATTATGCTCTCTAACACAGATAAAGTTACTAGCTTTAATTACCTAGTCTAAGATGTGATTAATCCTAGCTCTAATTGTTTAATGATCATAAACAATTAGGTAACAAATTCATACAACTAGATTGATCATCTATTTATTTAATGATCATAAGCAAGTACAACTTCAACATGCTAGGATTTTAATAATCAAACACTAGTACAATCAAGATATAACATCCAAAAGTCGAAATCAACACAATAAGATTAGGTTCATCTTCAGCAAACAGAAGTATAAGGTTTTTAGCCTCTCATACTAACAAAAAAACACACAAAATTCATGCAAATAAGATTAGACATGAGTAATATTTAGCAAACTGAATAGATCTATGTAGATTTCTTCTAAATCTCTTCAACTCTTGAGCTCTAATCAAATTCTAACCTTCTGAGGGTTTTCCAGAACGTTTTAGTCGCAATCCTCCTTAGAAAATCGGCCATCAGTTTTACCATTCGACCAAATGTTTGAAATATACATAGTTTCCATATATGTGATGACCACATCATGATCAATAGGCACTACGTCGCAGTCTTCCTATATATCCCATATTCTCCGAGTCAGCATTAATGATCGCGAATCTTCCATTGGCCACGTCATGGTGGATGATCACCACGTCGTAGTCTTCTGTCTTCAAGCCTTCTTTGTCTTCTTTTTCACTTAGCCCGGATTTTCCTGCTTCCAGCTCCTCATATGATTCCTTGTTATCACGAGCATATTTTGCTACTACAAAATAGATTTCAACCATAATAAGTACCTTATGTCTTAAAATAAGAATGTAGCTAAAAGTATAAAAAATATACACGAAATATATCACTAAATATGTCCATATCAAAATACCCCACACTTTTTTTTGCTTGCCCTCAAGCAAAACTGATTTTTATCATTATCATACCATCACATCAAAACCCTAGCTACCAACATCGCACAAGACAATCCATTTTGAGCCTCTCAATTACATCAAGACTTCAATGCATGTATTTGTGTCTAATTTTCATAAAAACCTCTCCAATCCTAATTACTCACAATCTTTATAAACACTTCCCCACTTCTTTTGAACAACATTCATTTTATGCATCCCTCCGAATCAATCCCCATAAAACTTTATTAACCTCAAGGTATTTTTGGTTAAGCTCCCAAGCATACATATGGAAAAATAACCTAGAAAGAAAAATTACAATAAAATTAACTTGGCAAATTGCCTTATTCTTGAGTCTTCGATTTTTGAAATTTTATTCATGATATTTCTTGATCTTCATATCTTTATAGACTTTTATTCAATCATAATTTTGCAACTTTTTTTTCTTCATTTTCTACTTTTTATTAACAACTCACTTTTTTCACTCAAAACTAAAAATCCTAAAAATATATGCTTAAGCAAGGGAACTTATACTTCAACCCTTATTGGTTAGAGGTATTAGACTAAAGTGTAATGACTACATAAGCTCTCCTGGATACATTTCTGGTACACGATACTAAACATATTATGTCCGTCAAACTAAGCAAGGTCGTGTTTTTGTTCCATGATTTCACTAGGACAGGGAAGCCACAAATACAATATAATATACATTGGCTCAAATAAACATTGAAAGTCGCATTGGATCGTCTCACACAACACTAGCAACCTACATCTCAATATAATAATCTAACAATTTTTTAACTAGATTCAATTTAATATTATTATTTCAAATCTTTCTAATAATTTTTTTAAATCCTAGTCATTTTCTTAAATTTTTATCAGTATGCTTGTATTTCAAAATTCAACCCCCTACTACACACTTAATCGATGCAATGTCCCCATTGCATACGTAAACAATAAACATAAAAAGTAGGAATTGGAACAAACTCCCCTGGGTAGTAGTGGCGAGATCGAATTCTGAAAGTTATGTGGTGGACATCTCATATTGTCGCTCGAAACAGTACTTCTGTACTTTTTGCTTGAGAATGTAAATGTGTCGGATCAAAATAACCTAAAGAACCATCTTCAAAAAGTGTGCTAAACCTCAGCCACAATGTGGGAAAGCAACGACACGTCATGTTGTCGTGTAACAATTTGTCGTGTTCACGAAAAATAAGAAAGCACGACGTGGTCTAGTGATGCCACGTCGTGGAAATCGGTCTTACGGAATTCAATCGTGATAATAAAAAATTCATCGGCGTGGAGATGATGGCCACGTCATGGTGACTTCTCAGAACATCATTAAGAGCCAAAATAATCCATCTTTTCTTCTTACTGGCGTAGGAACATTCCCAACCTTTTCTTTCTGTAAAATTCTTCAAAACTCTTCTCTTCATATAGTGGGAACCCCACACTTATTCAAAAATATGGTCTTCAATTATAATCTTCCAAAAATCTTACGGATTATTCATCAATCAAATTCCTTCACTATCTTTTTACACTACAAAATATGAGATCAAAAGACTAGAGAAACACATGATCATTCAAACTAAAATAAAACAATAACTAAAAAGAAATAAAAAATAAACGAAAATGCAAACTCTTAAAACATTCGGTTGCCTCCCGATAAGCGCTTCTTTTTGTGGAGTCGTGATCCGGACTCCTTCCAACTCTACATTGTTGGGGGTAGGAGTAGAATATCCCTTTTCTCCTTTTGCTCTTTCCATCTTCTCTTATATGTTTGAACCCATCTAATGTATGCATTCTTTGAGTTTTCGTTCTGCTTTTGAACAATGATTTTTTCGTGCTTTCGGTTCACCCCTTGCTTTGTCCTTTCATCTTTGTATTCTTCTTCTCATCTTCTTTATGATCTTCCTTGTCTCACTCCATTTTGAAAATTATTGGTTCCTATAATTCTTCATCCATATATTCATCATTTATCTCCCCTTTGTCACCCGAATCAACTTCTTCTTCATCACTTGCTTCTTCCACTTGAGTCATAGGAATTGAAGCTCTTATTTTTTAACACGTTACTACTTCCATTGTAGGCTTCTTCCAAGTTTTCAACTCTTCTTCCATCAATTGCTCAAACTCTTCTAGCTTATTAAATTTTTCTCCTTCGAAATTATTCATCCTTAACACTTCATCTCTAGCCTTGTCATAATTCACTTTTTGATTCATTTCAAAAGTAATTTGTTCATCTTTTACACAAAGTGTGAGCTTTATGTCATGGATGTCTACTAGGGCTCTTGCAGTGCTTAAGAATGGTCTTCCCAAAATTTGTTGGATATAGTGTCTAAGTCCATAACTATATTTGGTATGTACTTGACCCGACCCGGCGTGGTCTATTTGGGTTGCATGGCATTGCAATGCTTAGGTAGACCAAAATGAGAGAAAGGACACTTAAGGTTATTAATATATTATAAGCTCTAATATATTAATAATATTATTTAATTAGTATTGATCAAAGAATTAATTTGGAATTAATTAAGTGATCACAAGGAGACTAATTAAATATATGGGGTTGATTGTGTAAATCGTCTATTCTTGTATAGTGGGCTAATGATCCATGGTTTGTTGGATTGGGTTAAAACCCATAAGATGCTCCATGGATAGTCCATGGAGGTTACAAACCCATGGATCATGGAATATGAAAATCCATGACAATTAGGGTTTACATGCTGTAACCCTACTTGAGTCACAACTATATAAGACCCCTAGTCTAGCAAAATCGGCACTTGTACAAGCAAGAAAGATGGCTAGCCGATTTTGAGGTGTTAGTGAACTTTTCTCAAGGTTATTCCAAGTATTATGGTGTTGTGTGAGACATTTGAGGCATCACACTTGAGGTGATAGGCTCACAAGGTTTTTCAAGGAATCCAAACAACATAAGGTATGTTCTACAACTAGCATGTTATGTTTAAAAGTTCCCCATGCTATGCTAGATAGGTTATGAACCTTGGAAATCAAATTTGCATGAATCATAGTAAAACATAGAGCCAAGGTTTCTAGGGTTGCATGTACTCCATAGGAGAGTTAGAATGCTCAAAACCCAACAGTTGTATCAGAGCCTAGGCTTGTTTGTTTGATACTTGATGCAAACTTGTTGAAAAATCAGTTTTCTGCATTCTGCAGCATGAACTCGCCGAGTCGATGGGGGGACTCGACGAGTCCATGAGTTAATTCATCCTACTGGTCGAGTAGGTTCTTGCACTCGACGAGTAGGAGCCCCTGAATGCAGATTTTCAAGTTTTGCTGCTAGAAATGGACTAGAAACATTACCCTAAACAGTTTTGGTGTTTTAAAACTTGTCTTAGATGGTGTAATGTTTATGCTAATCCATTTACAATGGCTAATATCAAAATTTCACGTTTTATATGTGTTAATATGATTCTTGAAATTTTGATATGAATGTTCATGTTCTTATGAGTTTTAGAAGATCAAAGGAATTATGTGTAACTTGTTTGTTAATATGATTCTTGATCTTAATGCCTAATGATGGAGTCCATAACTTGTCCTCAAGTTATGGATACCCAAAAGTCACTTCTTTAAAAGTGTCATTAAAGAATAAGAGGCTACATAAAATGAAGAGTCTTCATTTTAATGGACCATTAAACTCATAAGTTATGAAATGAAAAGTCTTGAATAGTTTCAATACATGCCCTCAAGGTTTGGAATTTGTAAAGTCTTACACTCTAATACTTTAATTTCCAAATTGAACCTTAGAATTTTAAAAGTTTAAAATTCAACCCTTATACTATTATTATATTATTAGTTTATATATATATATATATATATATATATATATATATATATATATATATATATATATATATATATATATATATGTAAGAATAAGTCAGTCTTACCGTTAGTAGGCCTCATTCAGGAAGTCGGTCTATAAGGGGGGTATAAGGTTGTTGCCTATAAAATGGCAGCTTAATGGGTGTCCACTCTCACCCACCGCTTCCTTGACTAGTGGAGGGTCGTTAGTCGAACGGGTAGGATAGGACCTTAATCCTCATTAAAAGTATAATGAAATTATAAAGTAACTAAACCTTTATTAGTTCCCAATGTTAGTTACTTTAGGAAAATGTGAAATAGGTGCTAACCCATGAAATTACACTTTCTACCTTACCAAGTCATTAGTGGAGCGTGTGTCGTTAACCGACACACTAACGAGGACTAGTAAGAGTGGCAAAGGGTAACTTAATTTTATCATAGATCGGTGGAGCGTGTGTGGTTAACCGGCACATCGATTAGGTGATAAAAGTTAAGGGTACCAAATCAATTTGCATGGTTATTCACACCTTGTTTGTGATCCTCGGCATCCCAGTCACAAACTTGAGAAAGCACAATCGAGATTCAAACATGCCATTGAAAGTTCAATGTATCTCAAAAGATCTAGGAATTTCAAATCCAATAAAACTTAATAATATATTTCGTTTTTGTGGTGGAAATTGGTAAATCGTCATTTACCTACCTTCAAATATTTTATAGCTTGGATTACGACATCCCCCTTCCAACTATAAATAGTTTGTTGGGTCCTAGCCTTAATATTTCATTTTGGGTGACTTATTAAGGAATCTTTATCTAATAAAACTTGTCTTTCTTTCTTTCAGATGTCTTCCAACACTGCTACTGGCTCAAACCCGACATACTCCTTTTCCCTATTGAACTTGTGTGGGAAAGTCACTTTTGATTGTTCCAATTTCAATGAATGGATTAGGAACATCAGAATGATTACTCGCTATGAGGGAAAATAGTATGTCCTCGATAAGGAGCTAAAGGTTATCGATGAGAAAGATGCCACTAAGGTGTCTTGCATCATGTTGCCCATAATGACAACAGAACTCCAGAAATGATATGAAGATTTCTACCCTTTTGAGATGCACCAGGATCTGATGGATAGGTACCATCAGAGTGCTCGTCAGGAAAGGTATGAAATCATTTCCTCCATGATAACAGCTAGGATGAAGGAGGGAGAATCCCTCACCTGTCACTTGCAGAAAATGCCAAGGTTCGTGGACCGGTTATTGAAGCTTAATGTGGACTTCCCTGAGGACATGGCGATTGACATCATTCTCCATTCCTTACCTCCAAGTTATGATTAGTTTCGTATGACTTATTATATGAACAAGGAGGAAGTCACACTAAGTAAGCTTCATGGACTTTTAAGGACCGTTGAAAGTGGTTTTAAAAGTAAATCAGCTGTTACTCCTACTCCTACTACTGCTCCTGTCCTGACAATTGGGCAAGGAAAGGGGAAAAAGAGGAAGACCCCTTCTAAGGGTACCAAGGGAAAGTCTCTTGATGGCTCCTCTTCAAGTGGAACCAAGAAAGGTTCCATTCCTCCTTCTTCAAACCCAAAGGAAGCACAGTGCATCTACTACCAGGAAAAGGGGCACTGGAAGCGCAGCTGCCCCAAATACTTGCAGGATGTAAAGGATGGGAAAGTTAAACCCACCCATGCAGGTATTTACACTATATTGTCTAATAACTCATTGCATACTAACTCTTGGGTGCGTGATAGAGGTTGTGGTATTCACATTTGTACTGATTTGCAGGGCCTAAGAAGAAGTGAGAAAGTGGAGCACGGGAAGATAAACTTAATCATGGGGAATAGGAAAGCATCACCTGTTACCAAGATTGGAATTTATTCTTTATTGCTTAATAACGGGTTAATGTTAGATTTGAATAAATGTTGTTACTCATCTGAAATGGCGAGAAATATTATTTCCTTTCATGGCTTGTACAAACAAGGGTTTAGTTTTTCATTTGATAATGATAATGGTGCTATTAATGTTTATTACAATGATGTATTTTACTTTAAAGCATTACCTTGTGATGGTGTATATGAAGCTGTGAATGTTGTAGATAATCTAGGAAATAATGTGTTGTGTATTGATTCTTCAAATAGTTTAGACAAAGCATACTTGTGGAATTGTCGTCTTGGACATGTTAACAAGAAGCGCATGGGCCAACTCCAAAACGCTGGAGTTTTGGAATCATTTGACCTAAAGTCGGATGACAGTTGCGAGTCTTGTTTACTTGGAAAAATGACAAAGTCACCCTTCACTGGTACTTGTGAGAGGGGTGAAGGTTTGTTGGACCTTATACACACTGATGTGTGTGGACCCTTCAAAACCGCCACAAGAGATGCTAATCGCTATTATGTGACTTTTACTGATGATTATAGTAGATATGGATTTATCTACTTAATCAAGCATAAGTCAAAAACCTTTGAAAAGTTCAATGAGTTTAAGAAGGAAGTGGAGAATCAACTGGGCAGGAACATCAAGATGATCCGATCCGATCGGGGAGGAGAGTATCTTAGTATCGAGTTCCTTGACTATCTTAAGGAATGTGGATTGTCTCACAATTGACACCTGCTAGGACACAAACAGCTGAATGGTGTGGCTGAGAGGCGCAATCGAACCTTGTTGGATATGGTTTGTTCCATGATGAGTTGAGCCTCGTTACCAATCTTATTCTGGGGGTATTCCTTAGAGACTGCCGCCCATATCCTGAATCTAGTCCCTACTAAAAAGGTTGCCAAAACACCTTATGATATGTGGACTGGGAAAATTCCCAATTTGGACCACATCAAGATTTGTGGTTGCGAGGCTTCCGTGAGACGTGAGTCTCATGATAAGCTCGAACCTCTAAGTGAGAGGTGTATTTTCATCGGCTACCCACAAAGATCCTTTGGTTACCCCTTCTACAGACTTAGTGAGAATGTGGTTTTTGTAGCTAGAAGAGGAGTCTTTCGTGAGAGAGAGTTCATAAGCCAAGGAAACAGTGGGAGGCAAATTGATCTCGAAGAAATTCAAGAGTCAAGTGGTGAAGGAACCTCAAACCCAAGAAATCAACCTGAGTAGGAAACTCCTGTTAATCCGACTGACGAGCCCACAAGAGTTAGGAATGCACCTGAGCATTACTATAGTTTCCATATTATTGTGGAAGGTGATACGCTTATCAGTGATAGTACACTGGTAAGTCTGGATGAACCAAACTGCTACACGGAAGCCATGGAAGGCCCTGAGGCTACTAAATGGAAAGAGCCTATGGAAAGCGAGATACAGTCCATGTATGACAACCAAGTTTGGAACTTGGTTGACAATGTACCACGTCGCAAGACAGTTGGGTGAAAATGGATCTTCAAGAAGAAGACTGACATGGATGGTAATGTACACACTTATAAGGCGCGACTGGTTGCAAAGGGCTTTTCACAAACTCCAGGAGTTGATTATGATGAGACCTTTTCACCAGTATCAAAGATTAAGTCTATTAGGGTTATGCTAGCCATTGCTGCATTTCATGACTATGAAATATGGAAAATGGATGTCAAAACCGCTTTCCTTAATGGAAAGTTGGCTGAGGATGTTTACATGAGTCAGCGAGAGGGTTTTGTCAGTGTAGAGTACCCTAATAGAGTGTGTAAGCTTGAGAAATCCATCTATAGATTAAAGCAAGCACCTCGCAGATGGAATCTTTGCTTCGATGATAAAGTCAAAGAGTTTGGCTTTTCAAGGAGCGAGGATGAGTCTTGTGTATATGTTAGGGCTAGTGGGAGTATAGTTAGCTTTTTGGTGTTGTATGTGGATGACATACTACTCATAGGAAATGACATCCCAACCTTGCAGGAGGTTAAGTCCTGGCTTGGGAAGTGTTTCGCTATGAAGGACCTTGAGGAAGCTGCCTATATCCTAGGGATAAGGATTTTGAGAGACAGGAGTAAGAGACTAATTGGACTTAGTCAGAGTACCTACTTGGATAAGGTGCTGAATAGGTTCAGCATGCAGAATTCCAAGAAAGGAGAATTACCGATCCAGAGTAACGCCAAACTCAGTAAGACTCAAAGTCCGAGTACAGAGGCTGAGATAGCTGAGATGAGTCATGTACCATATGCTTCTGATGTGGGCTCGATCATATATGTTCTGACTTGTACTTGCCCTGATGTGTCCTTTGCCTTGAGCATGGTCAGTAGATATCAAGGGAACCCTCGCAAGGCTCACTGGACTGCGGTAAAGAACATTCTCAAGTATCTGCGAAGGACTAAGGACTGGGTCCTTACCCTTGGTGGCAGTGATGACTTGAGAGTGGCATGATATAGTGATGCTAGCTTTCAGACTGATAGGGATACTTTCCACTCTCAGTCAGGCTGGGTCTTTATCCTAAATGGAGGAGCAATTACTTGGAAAAGTTCCAAGCAGGAGACGGTAGCTGATTCAACTTGCGAATCAGAGTATATAGCAGCAAGCGAGGAAGAAAAAGAGGCGATATGGCTAAAGAACTTCATTGGAGACCTTGGAGTTGTACCAGCTATAAAAGAGCCAATGGAAATTTTCTGTGACAGCCAAAGTGCGGTTAATTTAGCTAAGGAACCAAGGGATCACGGAAGATCCAGACACATTGACAAAAAATACCATTTCATTAGACATCGAATAGAAGAAGGACTCCTCGTGGCAAATAGGGTATCATCAGATGACAACCCAGCAGATCCCCTCACGAAGGTACTAAGTAGGGTTAAGCATTTACAGCATGTGAGGCGCATCGGGCTGAAGGATGATATTAGTTTTAATAATTAGATAGTTCTGAAACTTGTAAAATGTAATTGACATTTGATGATTAAATAAAAGTTGTTATTTATTTATGAGTAAAGTGTTACTATCTTATGTTAATCGTTTACTATTGTTTCAACTTTGCATTTTTGACTTCCAGAATAATTATATTATTCAAACTCTCCACAGTCAGTCATACTTTGGAAGTAGGTATTGAATTAAGACTGTCATTAATTGGGTTTGTAGATTGTCTAAGGTGTATTAAACATAGCAACGGTTGCTGCAACATTCATGAGTGCTCATAAGGCCTGATTATTGGACTCAACCCATGCTCACTTGTATCACTTCATGGAATTTATCTCGAGTGATCGTGAGATGGTAATATCATATAAATTTTTCAAAACTAGAGATATGAGTTGTTGACTATGAGTTGGTTATACATTGATTGTATGAAAACGCATTGGTAACTCGATGTTATAAAACGTGCTTTTGTGCATAATTCAACAAGTAGTCAGTACAAGCATATGAGTCGAAGTTTATCTGTTCCTTCTAGGATTAGAAGCGATATATGGGCCCCTCGATGATTTAGTTTTGACCTATGTGTCGGGCCCGGTCAGAACCTAATTGATGTGTTCAATTTAGTTCTATGTCAAACAGATCAGAGATCGAGAAACAAATGATGGATAATAAGTAAGACCATGTTCCATGTATTTGTCCGGCTGATATCTTGAGAGTAGAGGATTATATGATCACTTATCTTAAATGGCGTATCATCATTATCTCAGTTCCGCGAGACCTTGAAAGAGCTACGATTGCTAGTCGGGTTCTGAAGTCATATCTACAACTATAGTTCTTAGACTTATCCAAGTGGGAGACTGTTGGATATAGTGTCTAAGTCCATAACTATATTTGGTATGTACTTGACCCGACCCGGCATGGTCCATTTGGGTTGCATGGCATTGCAATGCTTGGATAGACTAAAATGAGAGAAAGGACACTTAAGGTTATTAATATATTATAAGTTCTAATATATTAATAATATTATTTAATTAGTATTGATCAAAGAATTAATTTGGAATAAATTAAGTGATCAAAAGGAGACTAATTAATATATGGGGTTGATTGTGTAAATCATCTATTCTTGTATAGTGGTCTAATGATCCATGGTTTGTTGGCTTGGGTTAAAACCCATAAGGTGCTCCATGGATAGTCCATGGAGGTTACAAACCCATGGATCATGGAATTTGAAAAGCCATGACAATTAGGGTTTACATGGTGTAACAATACTTGTGTCACAACTATATAAAGACCCCTAGTCTAGCAAAATCGGCACTTGTACAAGCAAGAAAGAGGGCTAGCCGATTTTCAGGTGTTAGTGAACTTCTCTCAAGGTTATTCCAAGTATTGTGGTGTTGTGTGAGACATTTGAGGCATCACACTTGAGGTGCTAGGCTCACAAGGTTTTTCAAGGAATCCAAACAACATAAGGTATGTTCTACAACTTGCATTTTATTTTTAAAAGTTCCCCATGCTATGCTATATAGGTTATGAACCGTGGAAATCAAATTTGCATGTATCATAGTAAAACATAGATCCAAGGTTTCAAGCGTTGCATGTACACCATAGGAGTGTTAGAATGCTCAAAACCCAACAAAATTATGGGTAGTTCTTCATCTACTTTCATATCCAATACCACAAAATCAACTGGAAAAATAAATTTTCCAACCTTTACCAATAAATCTTCAAATATCCCATGTGGATGAGTGATTAAGTGATCCGTCATTCGAAGTGTCATCCTGGCGTTTTGTAGTGGTGGTAGATCGAGCTTCCTGTAAAAAGAATAGGGCATAAGATTAATGCTAGCCCCCGAATCGGCTAAAGCATTTATTGAAATGGAATTGCCAAATTCACAATGCAAAGTTAATCGGTTTGGATCTTCCATCTCTATTGGCAATCCATTAATTATTGCAGCTGAATATATCCCATTAAGCATGATTGTGGACGGTTTCTCTAATTCTTTTCGATTAATCATCACATATTTAGCAAACTTAGGAATCTTAGCCATGGATTTGAAGAATGGAGCATTCATTGAGAGATATACAACTTGTTCCATGAACTTCTTCTATTTCGGCTCTATATTATGCTTAAGAACTCGAGAAGGGAATGGCAAAGAAGGCTGGTACGAATTTAAAGGAGAAGAATTTTGGTTTTCCAATAACCACGGCGTGGCAAGGTCACCACATCATAGGTACTCATCAGAACTCGACTCAAACTTCGCTTTGATCTTCTCTCCTTCCAGCTTTTGACCGGGCTGAATAGTAGTTGTATCATGGATCATTATTGGCTCATAATGAACTTCTTTTTCAGTGTAAATTTCCATTACATGAGGTTGTGATTTTGGGTCGGGATTTCTAGGAGGTAACCTCTCATTAACATGTGTTGTCAATTGCTCAGGTTGTGTTTCAATGTTCTTAATGGAAGCTTGATGATTTCTCATGGTAGCATTAGTAGCCTCATGTCTCTTCTCAAAAGTGCCTACAAAGCACGCAAGCATTCACTCGAAATCGGATGGTGGTTTCTCTTTCTGGTAAATACCTCGATCGGTTTGCATAAACTTTTCGTCTTTTGGCTTTAAGTATTCATCACGAGGCAACCACCCTTTCTTGGGCTTCCTCTAATCCTCATCTAATCAATCACCACTCAAGTAGCAAACTTGTGCTTTTTGTTTGCCATTCTCATCTAGATCACAATCCTTCTTTAAATGCGCCCCATTGCAATTGTCACATCCAACTCTTATGGCATGTATAGATTGATCCAATTTCTTCATTTGCCTATCTCTATTCTCTAGTTTAGCCATATTTGCAGCCATGTTCTCATTCCCTCCATCTCATTTACCTCTTGTAACAACTTCACGTGGATTATGGTATTCTCGTGAGTGTTTTAAGAATTCTTCAATTAGCTCTTTAATGATGACCGGTTGTTTCTCTGTCATTGGTCCTTGAGAATCAATAAGTTGCCTTGTTATAACATTCACCCCATCATAGAAAATAGAGACTTCTTGTTAAACATTCAAGTGTTGAGGACAATTTCTTATAAGGCACTTGTACCTCTCCCAAGCTTCGTATAACGACTCTCCCATTTCTTGTTGAAAGTTGGCTATCTTCTTCTTGAGTTTAGATATCTTAGAGGGAGGACTAAATTGCTCGATAAATGCTTCACGAAGGTTGTACCAAGACCTTATTGTTCCAGGAGCTAACGAATTCAACCATATCTTTGCATCTCTTGTAAATTTCATGGGAATAATTCTTAGTAATACTGTATCTCTTGAAACATTAAAATAATTAGCAATGTCTAAAACTTCATCGACATGCTTGAAGACATCTTCATAATCTTTCCTAGAAAAAGGTATGTCCTTGAGCACTGATAGAATGTGCCCCTTGAGCTCAAAACCCCTCTCAGCTAGAATCTTGGGTGGCACAAGACCTGGACTGTTGTCGTTACGCAACCCTTTCTTGTATTCTCGCATCGTCATGGTCGTGATATCTGTCATCTCTTCAACTTCGCTTTTTATCTTATCATTTGAATCTTCCTCACTAGATTTTTTTGGCTTGTATCCTACTTCCATCTTGCTTGGAGTCTTTTCAAAAAGTTTGAATTTTTTGGATTTGAAAGTGCTATTTGACTTGTCGAACTTCTTGTCTTTCTTCTTGTGGAAAGTTGATTCTGGATTTTTGAGTGGTGGAATAATTGGAGTCTTACATCCTCGGGTCATAAAACACTGAAATAAAACAAAAACAAAAAAACGCATAAAATGAAGAAGAATAACTAAACTATAAAACTGACTGAAATGTAAGCATGGCATGGCCAAAATGCCTACGACGTGGTTGATGTTCGGAAGGAAAAATAAAATAAAATAAATGCTGAAAAATAACTTTTTGCGGTTTTTACCCCACAAAAAGGATCGACTAACTAAAAGTAATTAAACTAAAAATCAAATAATTTGTTTCCCTGGCAACGGCACCAAAAGCAGACACACTTCTAGAAGTTTGTTTACTTAATAAGGGTCATTGTTCAGCATCATACTTCGCACAAGTTAGTTTCGTGGTGTGCACATGAGTACGTAATAGTTTTAAATTTATAACCTAACTAACTTAACTAATTTATACACCTATAGGTAGTGTACCTAGTCGGATTATAAAATTTCTTGAGTAATTCGGGTGTCGAACATAGGGAACAGAATTCAATTTATAAAATAACTACTTCTAATTAAACTAAAGAAACAAGCTTAAAGTGGGGGTTTTGACTGATTTTGCAAGATGAGAAGAACTTAATTCAAATTACTACCAAATTAACAACTAAACAAGTAAATAAAACTACTTTACTTTAATATTTAAAGAGTACTTCTATTCAGATCCGATTTTCCCTTCTACTATGATTGAATTCTAGTAGATGGAATATATTGATTACCAATTAATTAACTAGTTATTTTGATCAAATACCTAGATGTATAAATTTATGAATTACCAAGCAATGGCCAAGCATAGGTTAAACACTGTCACACCCCCAAACCGGAACGGCGGAAACGTTCGGGGGTGGAGGACGTCATGTACAGTATCACAACAATTGCATCATAGTAATCAAAGTACATACAATCATCACATTGAATAAGTAATATATTTACATCTGTTTCATACATAGTTTGTATGCAGCAAAAGTATAACAAAAGTATAAAAGACGAGACACTATAAGCTCCGTCTTCTCACAAGCCTGCAGGAGTACATGTCTACTGATTTCTTGAGAATACAAACGGTTTTGAAAGAGTATCAGCATTAAAGCTGGTGAGTTCATAAGTATGTTTTTCAAATGAAAACCGGACTGTGAATCTGTAAAATGTTTACATGCTCTCAAGAAAATCCAATATTCTCTTTAGTTTTGAAAAGTAGTCTTTAACCCTAAGACCGAAGTGTATGTTCGTTAGTGTGTTCTATAATTGTATATGAAAGTGTTAGTTTATATGCCTAGATACCACCAGTAGTATTGTATAGTATTGCTTTGCATGAAAATTATGGTATGAAATCCCTGGCTATCACCAGTAAGGTATAGTATGTTCTTGTATAAAAACCCTGGAATCCTCTAGTATGTATAGTATGTATACTAATTGAAGTTGTTACCATTCATACATTAATCGTACTATTTAGTACCAAATTTATTAGTTGTTATAACCATACTTGACCATTGAATTGCCTGAACGACGTTCTTCAGTTCTCGGAATCGAAATGACTTTTTCACCCAGGCCTGCCAGCCTAACTGTAGCTAACAGTTGCGGTGTGGGATTGTCAGTCCCGTATAGATCTATACACAAACTCAGGTTCTCCCTCCAGGAGACTCTAGTTATAATCTCAGGACTTTTGTTAGTACTTAGGTAAGTACACGAAGATGCTCACTCATAAAATGCTATACTAACGATTAAGTGTAGAATAAAATGAATCCTTTGAATTTAAATGACTATTTGTATTACCCATGAACTATACCCTATGTAGTTTATATGTTTGTTCGCATTGAATCTATGTTTCGTGCATTGATAAGGTATTTGTTCCATAAACTATACCTATTATAGTTTATATGTTTGTTAATGTATTCAATTCGTGTATTATTCTGAAAACCTTACAATTATGGTTGTATGTTGAAAACTTCCCTTATGCTCAGCATTTTACAAAAGGGGTAAACTATCTAAGTGTTTTATAAAAGGTAATAATCTATTGATTGTTTCAATTTCATAAGTTTTAATCCTGTTTAAATCCTTTATTTAATTTCTTTGTGTCTTGCTTGTATTCCCCCCCCCCCCTTGAAAACGTTAAAAACAGAAAAAGTGTAGGGGTATGAACTCACAGTTGGTTGTGTGAATGTGCCGGACAACGAGACGGGAATGAGGACCCTCGAATTGACGTACGCGGCAGTTAACGGAAATCCTAATAATAATTAAACACGTATTTGCATTTAAATTAGCGAACCCAATAGTTAAAGTGTTATAAAAACACTTGCTTTTGGTTAAGGAATGTTACCGAAACTCGATCGAAGTGGAAAAAGTGGGTTTACAGCCAAGGTTCACGATTTAGGGTAGTTTGCGGCCGTGAACTGTTTTCGGCCATTAACTAAATTCGGCCTTTGAATGGTTTGCGGCCTTTGAATGGTTTGCGGCCGTGAACTGATCGGCCTTTGAATATTTGAAGATGTTCTTGGTGTTCTTGGTGAAAACTTGAAGATTTGAAGGTTGGATCTTGAATGTTTGAATGTTCTTGGGAGCTTCTTGGGAGAGATTTGAGAGGATTTTTCTAGTGAAAATGATGAAAAATAAGAAATCTCTCCGGGAAAATATATATATATATAGGTTGAGTTTACGGCCGGGAATGGGTTTACGGCCGTAAATACAATGATGAACGAGACTTGGCTGATTTTTGAAGTAAAACTTGATTTTTCACGTGACTTTGGTCCCGACACTTATATAAATTTAATTTATCTAATCTAAGTTGTTTTCGACCCTTACAAACTTGACAAAATTGGTAAAATAAATAAAATTCGAAAATTTTATTTAACGGGATATGACTTTCGTTGACTGAAAAAGGTTCGAGTTGTCACAAACACTAAATTGATATAAACACAAATTGGACTATGAATGATAAATATGATAGCTACGTTCCTATGATCAAGTTAAGCAGCCAAGCACAAATTGAGATTAATTATATTCTATAAGACGGTTAAAGTTACTAGCTGTAATTACCTGGTCTAAGATGTGATTAATCCTAGCTCTAATTACTTAATGATCATAAACAATTAGGTAACAAATTGATGCAACTATATTGATCATCTAGCACACAGAACTTGATTAATAAGCAATATAAACTAAGAAATTCAACATGCTAGGATTTTAATTATCAAACACAAGTAAAATAAACATATAACATCCAAAAGGCGAAATCAACACAATATGATCAGTTTCGTCTTCACCAAACATAAGTAAAAGGCTTTTAGCATCTCATACTAACAGAAAAACACACAAAATCCATGCAAATAAGACTAGACATGAGTAATATTTAGCAAACCGAATAGATCTAGGCAAATTTCTTCTAGATCTCTTCAATTCTTGAGCTCCAATCTAATTCTGACCTTCCAAGGGTTTTCCAGAAGGTTTTTGTCGCAATCCTCCTTAGAAAATTGGCCAGAAGTATTACAATTCGACCTAATGTTCGGATATATATAGTTGCCATATATATGATCACCCCATCGTGGTGAATAGGCACCACGTCATGGTCTTCATATATATCTCGTATTCTCCAAGTCAACATTAATGATCGTGAATCTTCCATTCCCTACGTCGTGGTGGATGATTACCACATCATGGTCTGCTGTCTTCAAGCCTTCTTTGTCTTCTTTTTTACTTAGCCCACATTGTCCTGCTTCCAGCTCCTCATTTGCTTCCTTTTTATCCCGAGCATGCTTTTGCTACTACAAAACAGATTTCAACCATAATAAGTACCTTATGTCCCAAAATAAGCATAATAGTAGCTAAAATTATTATAAATATGCACGAAATATCTCATTAAATATGCCCATACCAAAATACCCCACACTTGTCTTTTTCTTACCCTCAAGCAAAACTAAATTTTATCATTATCATACTATCACATCAAAACCTAGCTACCAACATCACACAAGACAATCCATTTTGATCGTCTCCATTACATCAAGACTGCAATGCATGTATTTGTGTCTAATTTTCCTAAAAACCTCCCCAATCCTAAATACTCATAATATTCATAAACACTTCCCCACTTCTTTTGAACAACATTCATTTTATGCATCCTCCGAATCCATCCCCAGAAAAATTTATTAACCTCAAGGTATTTTTGGTTAACCTCCTAAACATACATATGGAAAAATAACCTAGAAAGAAAAATTAAAATAAAATTAACTTGGCAAATTGCCTTATTCTTGAGTCTTCGATTTTTGAACTTTGCTTCATGATATTTCTTGATCTTCATAGCTTTGCAGACTCTTATTCACTCAAACTTTTACAACTTTTTTTTCTTTTTTTTTTCTATTTTTTCTTATTTTGAACAACTCACTCTTTTCACTCAAAACTAAAAATCCTAAAAACGTATGCTTAAGCAAGGGAACTTAAACTTCAACCCTTATTAGTTAAAGGTATTAGTCAGATAGTACAGTTATTTAGTTGTTTATTCTGATAGTATAGTTAGTTATTCTACTCACTGTAAACAGTCAGTGCCGTCTAAGTAAGTGCATATAATATCACTTAGACACACTGATTTGTATGGGCTTATTAGTTTGATAGTGTGAATTTACTGGACACTCTGAAGATATCTAATTAAGAACTATGTTACTCAAGAAATGAAGACTGAAGACTAAAGATCAGATCTAAGGCAGCCTGAGCTAATTAGATCTGGAGCTGAAGACTTAAGACTTCATCAGCATCAACATGATGTAGTGGCGGCAACATCGTCTGATGTCATCAGTATCTGTACATCAGCATATCAGCGTTCACAATATATAGCTCTTTGTGAGCTAGCGTCCAATATGCATAAAGAAGTTTATTATAGACGTTCTTATCTGAAGATCTGGTTAATTAAGTAAGTTATCAGTTCCTGTAACTTAGGAATTGATTTAATTGATTCAAAAGGAGAGGTGAAAATATTCTCTTGGAAATATACTCCTACCTTTTAGGTAGTTGGTTAGGTTAGATTAGTACATATAGGAGACATTCTCTTGGTGAGAAGGTTGGTGATTTGTATAGAATTCGTGAAGTATATTTCTGAGAGATTGGAATATTTC
Organism: Lactuca virosa; assembly: GCF_052849685.1. Taxonomy (NCBI): domain Eukaryota; kingdom Viridiplantae; phylum Streptophyta; class Magnoliopsida; order Asterales; family Asteraceae; genus Lactuca; species Lactuca virosa. The sequence goes on along the minus strand of NC_136428.1, from coordinate 134,046,566 downwards.
TGCTTAGTTGTGACATCCCCAATTTCACGGCCAGAAAAGATCGATTTCGTTTATGCTTTTTAAAATAAAATCAGAGTAATCATTTGATTGAAAGTGTTGCGAAATTTGTTCCCAGAAAAACATGATAAACATGTCATCAAATCATTTCTGAAGAAATGTATTTTATTCATTTAAACCACTGGGATGTTATTGTCAATACAAAAACATAAGCATAAACAAAACTTACATTCATTTACACGAGTGATCTACTTCTCTTTTTAATCTCTCAGTGTAAAGCAACATCGTATCGATACCTGTGGTATAAATAAATTGAGTCGGTCAGGCTTGGGAGCCTAGTGAGCATATAGGGTTTTCAACCCACAATAAATAAATTTATTATGTTTAAACATCAAAAAATCAACCCAATTACCCAACCCCATTATCTTCTTTATTTCGTAAGGAGTTACCCTAAGAATCATCTATCACTCATTCCTAAGGAATTTTCCTAAGGAATAGGCATGAATTCCATCGCTACTCGAGGTTTATACTACAAGCACTAACAAGCGTCGATCCCCACATACTGATCCTATACAATGATCTTACTAGATCTAGCCTAAAGGATCGATATGAACAACCAACTGACGAAACTGCTTCGGAAATTCCCTAACAGCAAATGAGGATCGATGAAGACATCAAATGAGAGGAATGGAATAAGTTTCACCACGAACCTTCGTTCGTAAAAGAAAGAACCACAAGACAATTAAGTCAGGGGTAGTTATCAATGCCTAGTCGTGGTCCGAATATCGTGAGGTATTTTTGTTGGATTAGGTGTCTAAGCCCATAACTATAATTGGTATGTACTTGAATTGATAGCAGCACAGTCCTTTTGGGTTGCCCTCAACCTAGCAACTGTACAAGGATATTATGAAAGGAGAGATATTAATTTATAAGATTAATAAATTAATATATATATATATATATATAAATGATTTATTAATATGTTAATAGATTAATATATTAATTAGAAATCATTATGTTTAATTAATAGTTAGCCAGAAATTAATCAGAATTAATTTTGGGGTTAAAAGAATTAATTATAAAGTGCAGGGACAAGTTTGCAATTAACTAATAGTTGAGTGGAAGGTTCCAGAACCCCCTTGGAAGGAGGTGGACGAAATTCTTAGGGGAAACCCTAGAGATTTCGTCCAAGGGGTCCAAATAAGGCCTTTGGATCTTGCTTAGGCCCTAAGCAAAGGATAAATAGGGTTTTCCCTAAACCCTAGATCCCTCGGCTATTTAAGGAGCCTCCTGGCTCACATTTGAGGTCACTGATTTCTTTGGAAGAAACCCTAAGGCCGAAATTGCATACTCTCTCCATCCTCTCTCCTTCTACTTTCCTTCTTGCTAGTTCTTGGGTGTGATTCCATTAGAGGCATTACACTTGTGGTGCTAAGCTTCCAAGAAGATCAAGATCAAGGGAATTATCAATTGTTTGCTCTAACAATTGAAAGGTATGTAACTCCAAAACCCTAGTTTACTATTTTCGAAAATAGCCTCTCTCCTCTAGGGTTCTTGTTTTGCAATTCAAAGTTGTATGTTCAATAGTTAAAACTTATATCCAAAGTAGGTTGCATGTGAACTTAGGAATTGTTTTCTAGTTTATTTGTTTTACCTAAAACCCATCAGTGGTATCAGAGCCAGGTTTGTTTTAAATTTAATTGCTATAATTGTTGAATTGCAAATTAGGGTTTATAGCTATTAAACCCTAAAGGCAAAATTTTCGCAATTAGGGTTTTGGATTGAAGGGTTTTCGAAAACCCTAGCCTCCAAAGAACCCTAATCGAAATTAGGGTTAGGGTTTTGAAAACCCTAGCCTCCTCCCTTGTAAATTTCGAAATTGCTAGAAGTTTTAGGGTTTCTTGTTTTGGATAATTGTTACTTAATTAGATTAATTGGATAATTATCCTTACCCTATTTTTCGAAATTTAGAGGGATAAGGATTAGGATTAAATTAATTGATTAATTTAATTAGATAATCCTTACAAGATTTAATAATTTGATTAATACTTAATTAAAAGATAAATATTAAATCTAGTTAATTGGTTTATTTAAATTTAAAATTTAATAGTTTGAATTTCGAAATTTATATAAACCCTTGAAGTTTTAAAATGTTTTAAAACACACCCTATATATGTATTATGATTAAAAGTTTAATATTATATATGTATAAGAATATGGTCAGTCAAATCGCTAGTATGCCTCATTCACGAAGCTAATCTATAAGGGGGGTATAAGGAAATTGCCTATAAAATGGTAGTTGAATGGGTGTCCACTCTCACCCACCGCTTCCTTGATTAGTGGAGGGTCGTTAGCAGAACGGATTTGATAGGACAACTACTTCTCATTAAAAGTATAATGATATTAAAGAAAGTACTAGAACATTATTTTTAAAATCCCAACTCTAGTTACTTTAGGAAAAATGTGAAAAGTATGCTAATCCATGAAATTGCACATTATGCTTTATTGGTCGTTAGTGGAGCGTGTGTGGTTAACCAGCACACTAAAAGGCACTAATAAAGAGTAGTAATGGGTATCTCATAATTGTCATTTTGATGGAGCGTGTGTGGTTTACCAGCACATCAATAGTTAATGATAAATACAATGAGGTTACCAAGCACATTTGCATGGTTATTCACATCTTGTTTGTGATCCTCGACATCCCAATCACAAATAGAAGAGCATAATCTGAGATTAAAACATGCCATTGAATAGTTTCAATGTATCTCAAAAGAATTAGGAATTTCACTTCGTTTGTTTCGTCTAATGGTGGAATTGGTGAATCGTCATTCACCTACCTTTATGAAATTTACACTTGGATCTCGGCATCCCATTTCTAAGTTGTGAATCTTCATAGTTGGATCCTAACCTTGATATTTTATCTTTGGGTTATTATATTGAGGTATCTTGAAATCTAACTAAAACTTTCTTTCTTTTCAGATGTCTACTCCTGGAAACACTTCTGCTTCGTCCTCCTCAAACCAAAACTTCTCTTTGCTCAATATCTGCTCCAAAGTCGTTATGGATGGCTCAAACTATAACGATTGGATGCGCAACATCAAGATGGCTCTTCGTTTCGAGAACAAAGAATATGTTCTTGAAAAGGAGCTCAAAGAGCTTGATGTGAATGAAGCTACTCCTGAAGAGCTTGCTGCCTACAAGAAACACTACGATGATGCTACCAAAGTGGCATGCATCATGGCAGCAACTATGTCCCCAGAACTGCAGAGGTACCATGAGGACTACTGGCCTTTTGAGATGAACAAGGACCTTATGGAAAAGTACCATAAGCGAGCTCGTCAAGAAAAGTTTGAAGTAGTCAAGTCACTCATGGCTTGCAAGATGAAAGAAGGGGAGTCAGTTGTGTCCCATGTGCAAAGAATGCAACGCTACATAGAGCGTTTGGTCAAGCTCAATATTCACTTTGATGAGGAATTGGCCATTGACATGGTCTTGAACTCATTACCTGAGTGTTATGGACAGTTTATTCTAACTTACCATTTGAACAATACTGAGCAGACCCTAGCCCAATTGCACAACTTGTTGCAGACAGCTGAGGCAGGGATGAAGGGTAAAAGTATACCCTCCACACCTGCAAGTACCCCTGTTTTGGCTATTGGACAGGGAAAGGGGAAAAAGAGGAAAGGTCCTCCCAAGCAAAACTGGAAGAGTAAGGCTTAATCTGGGTCGTCTAGAAATGGCCCAAAGGCTAAGCCCAATGGTTCCACTCCCCATGTTTCTGATCCAAAAGAGGCAGTTTGCTTTTACTGCAACCAAAAGGGGCATTGGAAGAGATCTTGCCCATAATATCTGCAAGATATCAAGGATGGCAAAGTGAAGCCATCTTCGGCAGGTATTTACACTATTTCTGCTAATAACTCATTATCTTCTCGTTCATGGGTCCTTGATATAGGATGTGGTTTTCATATCTGTTCTGATTTGCAGGGGCTAAAGGAAAGTGAGGAGATAGAGCGAGGAAGGATAAACTTGATCATGGGAAACATAAAGTCTTCACCAGTAACCAAGATCGGAGTTTATCAGCTTCTGCTTAGTAATGATGTTAGATTAGATTTAATAAATTGTTGCTATTCGTCTGAGATGACGAGAAACATTATTTCATTTCATGCATTTTTCAGACAAGGTTTTAGATATTCTTTTAATGATTTGAATGGTTCAATTTCAGTTTATAAGAATGATGTTTTTATGTTTGAAGCTTTGCCTTGTAATGGTGTGTATGAAACAGTGACTTGTGTTGATAGCTTAGGAAATAGTGTACTTAATATTGACTTGTCTAATAGTGTAGACAAGGCATGCTTGTGGCATTGTCGTCTTGGACACATTAACAAGAAACGCATAGCCCAACTCCAAGGATGGAGTGTTGGAATCATTTGACCTAAAGTCAGATGATATGTGTGAATCTTGTCTTTTAGGAAAGATGACAAAATCACCATTCACAGGGTCTTGTGAAAGAGGTGAAGGTCTGTTGGATCTCATACACACAGATGTGTGTGGGCCCTTCAGATCAACTACAAGAGATGCTAATCGATTCTATGTGACTTTCACTGATGATTATAGCAGATATGGATATATCTACTTGATCAAGCATAAGTCAGAAACTTTTGAAAAGTTCAAAGAGTTTAAGCATGAAGTCGAAAAACTATTGGGCAGAAAGATAAAGATACTTAGATCCGATAGAGGCGGGGAGTATCTTAGTATCGAGTTTAACGACTATCTGAAAGAATGTGGTATAGTCTCATAATTGACTCCTCCTAGGATACCACAGTTAAATGGTGTAGCTGAGAGGCGTAATCGAACCTTGTTAGACATGGTTCGTTCTATGATGAGTCGGGCTTCGCTTCCTATTCACTTCTGGGGGTATGCCTTAGAGACAGCCGCCCACATCCTCAATCTTGTCCCTACAAAGAAGGTTGCCAAAACACCTCACGAAATATGGACAGGGAAAGTTCCCTCGTTAGCACATATTAAAGTATGGGGTTGTGAAGCTTTCGTAAGACGAGAGACTCACGACAAGCTAGCAGCTAGAAGTGAGAAATGTGTTTTCATTGGTTACCCAAAGCAGTCTTTTGGATATTTGTTCTACAGGCCTAGTGAGAACGTGGTCTTTGTAGCACGAAGAGGAGTCTTTCTTGAAAGAGAGCTCATATTCAAAGAGGACAGTGGGAGCACTATTGACCTTGAAGAAATTCAAGAGTCAGCCAATGAAGGAACCTTAGATGGCACTAGCACTCAACCAGAGGAAACAGTTCCTGTTGAACCAATTGATAACTCATTACCTCTTAGAAGATCCACTAGGGTGAGTGTGCCACCTGAGTTGTATGGTTTTCATATAACTTCAGATGGTGACACATTCATAAGTGACAGAACACTGGTAAACTTAGATGAACCAGTCACTTATAAGGAAGCAATGGCAGGCCCAGAGGCTTCCAAGTGGAAAGAGGCAATGGACAGCGAGATTAAGTCCATGTATGACAACCAAGTTTGGAATTTGGTTGATAGTGCACCAGGTCGTAAGACAATTGGGTGCAAATGGATCTTCAAGAAGAAGACAGACATGGATGGAAATGTGCACACATTCAAGGCTCGACTGGTTGCAAAAGGTTTCACTCAAACCCCAGGGGTTGACTATGATGAGACCTTCTCGCCAGTGGCTAAGATTAAATCTATTAGGATATTGCTGGCCATAGCTGCCTTTCATGATTATGAAATCTGGCAGATGGATGTCAAAACTGCTTTCCTTAATGGGAAGTTGGCTGAAGATGTTTACATGAGTCAGCCAGAGGGTTTTGTTGATGCAAAGTTCCCCAATAGAGTGTGCAAGCTTGAGAAATCCATTTATGGATTGAAACAAGCATCTCGCAGTTGGAATCTTTGCTTCTATGAGAAAGTCAAAGAGTTTGGTTTCTCTAGAAGTGAAGATGAGTTCTGTGTGTATATCAAGGCTAGTGGGAGTATAGTAACTTTTCTGGTGTTATATGTCGATGACATATTACTCATTGGTAACGACGTTCCGACCTTGAAAGAAGTTAAATCTTGGCGTGGAAAGTGTTTTGCCATGAAAGACCTTGGAGAAGCTGCCTATATTCTTGGGATTAGAATATTGAGAGATAGAAAGAAGAGACTAATTGGACTTAGTCAGAGCACATACTTGGATAAGGTACTAAAAAGGTTTAGTATGGAAAATTCCAAGAAGGGAGAGCTACCTATCCAGAGCAATACCAAATTGAGTAAGACTCAATGCCCGAGTACAGATGAGGAAATAGATGACATGAGTCGTGTACCTTATGTTTCCGTTGTCAGATCGATCATGTACGCTATGACATGTACTCGCCCTGATGTGGCTTTTGCTTTGAGCATGGTCAGTCGCTATCAGGGAAACCCAGGTAGAGCTCATTGGATAGTCGTAAAGAACATACTCAAGTATTTGCGAAGGCCAAAGGACTGGGTCCTTGTACTTGGTGGCAATGATACTTTGAGATTAGATGGTTACAGTGATGCCAGCTTTCAGACGGATAGAGATAACTTCCGTTCTCAAACAGGTTGGGTATTTTTACTGAATGGAGGAGCGGTTACTTGGAACAGTTCCAAGCAAGATACGGTGGTTGATTCTACTTGTGAATCAGAGTACATAGCAGCGAGTGAAGCGTCGAAAGAAGCAGCTTGGTTGAGGAACTTCATCGGAGATCTCGGAGTTGTTCCAACCATCCAGGAACCTATGGAACTATTATGCGATAATGAAGGAGCGGTTGCCTTGACAAAGGAACAGAGAGATCATGGTAAGACCATACATATCGACAGAAAGTACCATTTCATCAGACATAGAGTAGAAGAAGGCCATCTTATAGTTAAGAGGGTGTCATCTGAAGATAACCCAGCAGATCCCCTCACAAAGGGTCTGAGTAGGGCTAAGCATATTCAGCATGCTCGGAGCATAGGACTAAAAGATGATATTAGTTTTAGTAGTTAGATTAGTTTTGTTCTGAAACTTGTAACAAAGTAAATGTAATTGACTTTTGGTGATTAAATAATAAAGTTTTATTTATAAGCTTGGTTTCTGCCTTTTGTCAATTGTTTATTATTGTGTTTCATTTTTGCATGTTTTACTTCCCGAATAATAAGATTACTCAAACTCCACAGTCGCTCGTACTTTTGGAAGTAAGTAGTGAATCAAGACTGTCATGAACTGGATTGTAGATTGTCTAAAGGATAGACATGGCAATAGAATTGCTGCAACATTCATGAGTACTCAGAAATTGAGATTTGAGTATTGGATAAACCCTCGCTCAGAGTATCACTTCATGGAATTCATCACGAGTAATACTGACACGATAATATCTTATAATTTTGAAACGAAGATATATGAGTTGTGATTTACAATTCGTTCATGCATTGGTGATACGAAAACGCATCAGTAACTTGGTGTTATAAAACGTATTGTCATGTATAATTTGATGAGTAAAAGATACAAGCATATGAGTCAACGTTTATTCTATCCTTTTGCCCTAACCGGAAAAGCGATGTCTGTGGGCCCCTCGATGATTTGGTGTTGACTTATGTGCTGGGCCCAGCTAGGACTAAATTGATGTGTTCACTTAGAAGTCCTACATCATCACAAATCAGGAATCGGGAAACATAGATTCTGGACAAAGAGATTGATTACATTCCATGTCTTTTGTCTAGGGATATCTAGCAGAACGAAGGATTATATGATCACTTATCTTAGGACACGTAACTGACTGCGTCCGAGTTCGGCAGCAGCTTTTGGAAGCTACAATTTGCTGGTCAAATTTAGAAGGCATACTAGCAATTATAGTTACAAACTTATCCAAGTGGGAGACTGTTGGATTAGGTGTCTAAGCCCATAACTATAATTGGTATGTACTTGAATTGATAGCAGCACAGTCCTTTTGGGTTGCCCTCAACCTAGCAACTGGACATGGATATTATGAAAGGAGAGATATTAATTTATAAGATTAATAAAATAATATATATATATATATATATATATATATATATATATATATATAAATGATTTATTAATATGTTAATAGATTAATATATTAATTAGAAATCATTATGTTTAATTAATAGTTAGCCAGAAATTAATCAGAATTAATTTTGGGGTTAAAAGAATTAATTATAAAGTGCAGGGACTAGTTTGCAATTAACTAATAGTTGAGTGCAAGGTTCCAGAACCCCCTTGGAAGGAGGTGGACGAAATTCTTAGGGGAAACCCTAGAGATTTCGTCCAAGGGGTCCAAATAAGGCCTTTGGATCTTGCTTAGGCCCTAAGCAAAGGATAACTAGGGTTTTCCCTAAACCCTAGATCCCTCAGCTATTTAAGGAGCCTCCTGGCTCACATTTGAGGTCACTGATTTCTTTGGAAGAAACCCTAAGGCCGAAATTGCATACTCTCTCCATCCTCTCTCCTTCTACTTTCCTTCTTGCTAGTTCTTGGGTGTGATTCCATTAGAGGCATTACACTTGTGGTGCTAAGCTTCCAAGAAGATCAAGATCAAGGGAATTATCAATTGTTTGCTATAACAATTGAAAGGTATGTAACTCCTAAACCCTAGTTTACTATTTTCGAAAATAGCCTCTCTCCTCTAGGGTTCTTGTTTTGCAATTCAAAGTTGTATGTTCAATAGTTAAAACATAGATCCAAATTAGGTTGCATGTGAACTTAGGAATTGTTTTCTAGTTTATTTGTTTTACCTAAAACCTATCAATTTTACCCCCAGACTCTCCCTATCCAGCATCGAACTTTGTCTAGAAGTGATTTGAATATCGTGAGGTATTTTACCCCCAGACTCACCCTATCCGGCATCGTGAACGGAAACGCTGACTCGTGAAGCTCGTCCGATCACTTCATAAAAGAAACGAAGACTCCAAAGCTCTTCAAAATAAAAAGTATAGGGAAAATACTAATAAAGTACTCCCGTACGCTCCCGTACCCCGACACGTAATAGTGTCAAAAAGAAGAACTATCGGATGAACACATAGTTCAAAAATACCTAATGAACATATAGTTCGAGAAAACCTTGTGAACATATAGTTCAAGCATACCTACCGATTATGAGTGTTTTAATGTTCCACTGTACTATCTAGAGTAGTCTGTGGTCGTTGTCTATACTCTGCTAGATGACGAGATCATCTTAAACATCGATACCTCTCATCAATTTTTATTTCATCACACATCATCTAATTCATCTACCCATGTTTTACCCAACATATTTGTAGATAAAAATACATATACACTTTAAAAACCTGTATAAATCATGCATTCATCATCCATCTCAAATAACTAAGCAATATATATTCACATAGCACATAGTTTATATAAAATACTTCATATCTATGTATAAGATGAAACTGATTATACACTCACTTGATTTAACGATAATTGGGCAGCACTTCGTTTCCTAAAACAATCGTTTTCGATAAAACCGGGATGTTTTATTGAAAACCGGGCCCTGCAAGGGTGGAGCTTCAAACCGAAAAGATAAATTTCTTGGGCTTCTCGGGCACTTCGAGATGTGTTTCGGGTGTTGGAAATGATATCGGGGCTTCGGGGGAAGTAGAAATGGTGAAAATATGAGTTTAGGGGTGAAAAAGGGCAAAATCTCATAGTTACCCGGGAAGTCTCGCACTCTTCTATTTATAGGGAGAGGCTTCAGATCGAGGGGGGGTAGGTTGCAGCAGCAGCGAAGGGCAGGTGGCTCCAAGTGGCTCGTATGCGAGGCTCCAGGTGGCTCGTGCGAGGCTCGGACACGCGAAGGCACGCGTCGACTTCGGATTGGACCTACGCTTCGGATGCGAGGGTTGCGACACGCGGGTCGGACACAGGGCAGCTCCTGATTGGACCGAACCTCGGACTCGAGAAGAACGCATCACGCCTTGCCAGGTGCCTCAGATGACTCAGCAAATCGGACACGTGGCGTGCTACGAGTGAGGGTGACATGGCCGAAGCATGACCATGCGAAATTTCTCGGATTTTGGGATTTTCTCGATTTGTGTGTCCCGAACTTCTAAAATCCATAACTTTCGCATACATGCTCCGTTTTTGACGTTCTTTATATGAACGCGTAGGTAAAATTACGCTCTACAACTTTCGTTTCGACGTCGTCGGGTAATTTTGAATTTAATTTTTATATTATTATTTTTAACAGACCGGGACAGGAAATCCGTTAAAAATTCATAACTTTTTCATCTGACGTCCATTGTACTAATATTGACGAGACCTTTGATTCTCGTTTAGATTGTGTCGGCTAAAAATCACCCGATCTAAAATTCGAGTTTTTACCTGTCTACTGCTAAGCTGAAACTTAGAAAAATCATAACTTCCTCATACGAAGTCAGATTTGGGCGTTCTTTTTATACATACTCTCGGTTTAACGAACACTACGACTTTCATTTAGATCACTAAGGCTAAAAAGTAGTTTATCAAAAACTCACTTTTTACGTCATTCGGCGTAGTGCCGGTTTTGTCGCGAAACTTCAACATGTCATAACTTCTTCGTTATAACTCGGATTTCGGTATTCTTTATATATCCGGAATCCTTGTCACGACCACTACAACTTTCTTAATAGATATCGGCTTTATCTAATATTTATTTTCGATGCTCATTTTTTATTCTTAATCAATTAAATCCTAATAATTAAGTACAAAACACATAATTCACATAATAACCACATAATTCCTCTTTATTTCTTCAAATGAGTTACAAAGGTTGACCTAGACTATTTCATCATCATTAATGCCTAGCCTAGAAACACGGGCGTTACAATTATCTCCCCCTTAGGATGATTCCGTCCCTGGATCACACATCAGCAAACAAATGCGGGTAGCGACTCATCATGTCACTCTCCGTTTCCCAGGTGAGATTTGGCCCATTCGTATGTTTCCAATGCACAAGTACTAATTCGACCATCTTGCGTCACAACTTTTTAGTCTTACGGTCAACGATTGCCTCTGGTTCTTCAATTAACCTCTTGTTTTCATCCAACCTTAATTCAGAAATTGGAATTATGTCGGGCATATCTCCCGTGAATTTCCTCAAATAACACACATGAAAGGTGTTATGAATACCCTCTAGTTCTTTTGGTAATTCTAGCTTGTAAGCCTGATTCCCAATCCTCTGAAGAACTTTAAACGGTCCAATAAACCTTGGACCCAACTTTCCCCTTTTACCAATTCTTATAAGTCCCTTCCACGGCGAGACTTTAAGTAAAACCGAATCTCCAACTTCGAATGATATCGGTTGTCTTTTCTTGTCAGCATAGCTCTTTTGACGATCTTGAGCAGCTAACATCCTTTCTCTAACCACTTTCAACTTTTCAGCAGTCTGATGGACTATTTCAGGTCCCATAAACTGCTTTTCCCCAGCTTCCATCCAACATGACGGGGTTCGACACTTTTCTCCATACAAAGCGTGATAAGGTGCCATCTTGATGCTCGAGTGGAAACTATTATTATAGGAAAATTCTACTAGAGGTAAGTGTTCATCCCAGTTACCTTGGAATTCCAGGGTACATGCTCTCAGCATATCCTCCAACGTTTGAATTGTTCGTTCACTCTGACCATCGGTTTGCGGATGGTAAGCTGTACTCAAACACAACTTGGTACCCAATTCCTCTTGTAGATTCCTCCAAAACCTTGAGGTAAAACAGTTGTCACGATCTGATACAATTGTTAACGGAACACCGTGAAGCCTCACAATTTCCTTCACGTAAGAATTCGCAAATTTATCCATAGACCATTTCTCGTTGGCTGCTATGAAATACGCACTCTTAGTGAAGCGATCAACGACCACCCAAATCATGTCCTGACCGTTCCTTGTTCTGGGCAGTTTACTCACAAAATCCATGGTGACGTCTTCCTATTTACCCATGGGTACAGGTAAAGGTTCTAAACTCCCATATGGTTTCTGATGTTGTGCCTTAACCCTAGCACATGTTACACACTCGGCCACTTACTTAGAAACATCGAGCTTCATCATCGGCCACCAGTAGTAGGGTTTTAGATCCCTATACATTTTTGTACTGCCGGGATGAATCGAGCACATGGCCTTGTGAGCTTCATCCATCATAAGGTCTCTTACTCCTCCTGTCTTAGGTACCCAAATCCTATCTTTGAATACCTTCAGTCCTTGACCGTTTGTATCAAACACTAACGTTTTGCCCAAACGTTCTTCCTTTCGGTCATTTTTCTCTAAAGCTTCCTCTTGAGATTTCTTTATACTTTCCATAATTGTCAAGACAACTTCAATTCTCAACGCTCTTGGCCTTTTCTTTTCAAGATTTACCTTCCGACTGAGAGGATCAGCAACAACATTTGCTTTACCAGGGTGGTAAAGTATCTCACAGTCGTAGTCCTTGAGTAACTCTAGCCAGCGTCGCTGCCTCATGTTTAATTCCTTCTGATTAAAGAGATATTGAAGACTCTTATGATCAGTGAAAAGTTTGCATTTAGTGCCATAAAGATAATGCCTCCATATCTTTAAGGCGAATACTACCGCTGCCAACTCCAGATCATGAGTGGGGTAGTTCTTTTCATACTCTTTCAATTGCCTCGATGCATACTCTATCACTTTATCCCTTTGGATCATAACACAACCTAACCCAACTTCTTTAACAACGAACGCGATACTTCTATTGATCGATTTGATCATCCTTTACTTCAATTTGGCTTAAGTAAAATGCTACACCGAACTTGGTTATCTGAACCACGTAATAAACTCATCGTAGTCGGACTCGATTCGATATGACCTCTAGGGTCGGAATAACAATCATCTTCTTAGTCATTACCGAAACGATGGTAACGACATACTTGAACAAAAACGAAAACAATTAGTAGCTTCTTGGTAACCTTGTGACTTTCGCTGATCCAAGTGTGAGTCATGTGCTTCCAGTAGTATAGATCTCTACTACTATTCACACCTACTCATACTCGTCCCAAGTGTTAACTCGCAGTCCCCAAGTCCTAAAATCACAAAATAATTTAACACATACGAATGTGTCCAATTAATCATAAAATCTTCCTAGACTCTACTAGGACTTCTTCCATGCGTATCTTCAATCATCAATTCTACTTCAACTTGGTTGGTGATGGAAATTCCAGACGATGAGACAACTTCAAGAATTACACCAATTGCTCCATCATCCTGCCGATCGAAGGTGTACTTCAGACCTACCGTACCCCTCTAAACGTTCCGTTATTTTATCATACATATTCTAAAGGCAAGATACCACTCTTACGATATCTTCTGATAGGTATCATTCACTATCATAAGCTTTTCATTTCCTCCATCTACTCAATTCTCTACGAGTCTTCACCATAACGTTTTGTACACCCAATCAGACGTTCGGTGTATTGGGAGAGAATTTAAGATAAGAAAGCTTTATTTACGATAGACGTATAAATCTCATTGTCACTCCGAAACGTTTACATGCTAGTTCTAATATCGTAGTCATACGCTTAGAATCCTAAACACATAAAGTTTCCAGATCCGGTCGGCAACAGACCATAGATCCGAACAAATAATAGCATATAAGGCATCTTTATAGCTATAACATAAAACATTTAACACATAAAACATTTTAGGCATCTTTCATAAAATAAACTAGTGCTCGTGTCTAAAATATAGCAGACACTCATCTCACAATCATCGCTTAGCATTCTAAGTTTAAGTCTATAAATCCTACAAATTCCTAGTTCGCTTAAACTAATGCTCTGATACCAACTGTGACATCCCCAATTTGACGGCCAGAAAAGACCGATTTCGTTTATGCTTTTTAAAATAAAACCAGAGTAATCATTTGATTGAAAGTGTTGTGGAATTTGTTCACAGAAAAACATGATAAATCTGTTATCAAATCATTTCTAAAGAAATGTATTTTATTCATTTAAACCACTGGGATGTCATTGTCAATACAAAAACATAAGCATAAACAAAACTTACATTCATTTACACTAGTGATCTACTTCTCTTTTTAATCTCTCAGTGTAAAGCAACATCGTATCGATACCTGTGATACAAATAAACTGAGTGGGTCAGGCATGGGAGCCTGGTGAGCATATAGGGTTTTCAACCCACAATAAATAAATTTATTATGTTTAAACATCAAACAATCAACCCAATTACCCAACCCCATTATCTTCTTTATTTCTTAAGGAGTTACCCTAAGAATCATCTATCACTCATTCCTAAGGAATTTTCCTAAGGAATAGGCAAGAAGTCCATCGTTACCCGAGGTTTATACTACAAGCACTAACAAACGTCGATCCCCGCATACTGATCCTATACAGTGATCTTACTAGATCTAGCCTAAAGGATCGATATGAACAACCAACTGACGAAACTGCTTCCGAAATTCCCTAGCAGCAAACGAGGATCGATAATGACATCAAATGAGAGGAATGGAATAAGTTTCACCACAAACCTTCGTTCGTAAAAGAAAGAATCACAAGACAATTAAGTCAGGGGTAGTTATCAATGCCTAGCCGTGGTCCGAATATCGTGAGGTATTTTACCCCCAGACTCACCCTATCCAGTATCAAACTTTGCCTAGCAGTGATCTGATTATCGTGAGGTATGTTACCCCCAGACTCACCCTATCCAACATCGAACTTTGCCTAGCAGTGATATGAATATCGTGAGGTATTTTACCCCCACACTCACCCTATCCGGCATCGTGAACGGAAACGTTGAGTCATGAAGCTCGTCCGATCACTTCATAAAAGAAACGAACACTCCAAAGCTCTTCAAAATAAAAAGTATAGGGAAAATACTAATAAAGTACTCCCGTACGCTCCCGTACCCCGACACATAATAGTGTCAAAAAGAAGAACTATTGGATGAACACATAGTTCAAAAGCACCTAATGAACATATAGTTCGATAACACCTTACGAACATATAGTTCAAACATACCTACCGATTATGAGTCTGCTAACGTTCCACTAGACTATCTAGAGTAGTCTGTGGTCGTTGTCTATACTCTGCTAGATCACCAGATCATCTTAAACATCGATACCTCTCATCAATTTTTATTTCATCACACATCATGTAATTCATCTACCCATGTTTTACCCAACATATTTGTAGATAAAAATACATATACACTTTAAAAACCTGTATAATCATTCATTCATCACCCATCTCAAATAACTAAGCAATATATATTCACATAGCACGTATTTTATATAAAATACTTCATATCTATGTGTAATATGAAAGTGACTATACATTCACTTGATTTAACGATAATCGGGCAGCACTTCGTTTCCTAAAACAATCGTTTTCGATAAAACCGGGATGTTTTATTGAAAACCGGGCCCTACAGGGGTAGAGCTTCAAACCGAAAAGATAAATTTCTTGGGCTTCTCGGGCACTTCGTGATGTGTTTCGGGAGTTGGAAACGAACTCGGGGCTTCAGGGGAAGTGAAAATGGTGAAAATATGAGTTTAGGGGTGAAAAAGGGCAAAATCCCAAAGTGACCCGGGAAGTCTCGCACCCTTCTATTTATAGGGGTAGGCTTCGGACCGAGGGGGGGCAGGTGGAAGCACCAGCAAAGGGCAGGTGGCTCTAGGTGGATCGCATGCGAGGCTCCAGGTGGCTCGTGCAAGGCTCGGACACGCGAAGGCACGCGTCGATTTGAGATTGGACCTGCGCTTCGGATGCGAGGGTTGCGACATGCGGGTCGGACACAGGGCAGCTCCTGATTGGACCGAACCTCAGACTCGAGAAGAACGCGACATGCCTCGCCAGGTGGCCTCGGATGACTCAGCAAATCAGGCACGTGGCGTGCTACGAGCGAGGGTGACGTGGCCGAAGCATGACCATGCGAAATTTCTCGGATTTTGGGATTTTCTCGATTTTTGTGTCGCGAACTTCTAAAATCTATAACTTTCGTATACGTGCTCCGTTTTTGACGTTCTTTATATGCACGCGTAGGTAAAATTACGCTCTACAACTTTCATTTAGACTTTATCGGCTAATTTTGACCTTAATTTTTATATTATTATTTTTAACAGACCGGGACAGGAAATCCGTTAAAAATTCATAACTTCTTCATCCGACGTCCGTTTTCGTCTGTCTTTTTACCATTGTACTACTATTGACGAGACCTTCGATTCTCGTTTAGGTTGTGTGGGCTAAAAATCACTCGATCTAAAATTCGAGTTTTTAGCTGTCTACTGCTAAGCTGAAACATAGAAAAATAGTAACTTCCTCATACGAAGTCATATTTTGGCGTTCTTTTTATACATACTCTCGGTTTAACGAACACTACGACTTTCATTTAGATCACTAAGGCTAAAAAGTAGTTTATCAAAAACTCACTTTTTACGTCATTCGGCGCCGTGCCGGTTTTGTCGCGAAACTTCGACAGGCCATAACTTCTTCGTTATAACTCGGATTTCAGTATTTTTTATATATCCGGAATCGTTGTCACGACCACTAAAACTTTCTTAATAGCTATAGGCTTTATCTAATATTTATTTTCGACGCTCATTTTTTATTCTTAATTAATTAAATCCTAATAATTAAGCACAAAACACATAATTCACATAATAATCACATAATTCCTCTTCATTTCTTCAAAATGAGTTAGAAAGGTTGACCTAGACTATTTCATCATCATTAATGCCTATCCTAGAAACACGGGTGTTGCATAAGTGCATCCATTCTGTTTTGTGAGAACCTTTCTTACTAAAAGATATCTTTGTGATAATTCTTTGTTCTTTCATTGTTCTTTCTTGCTTGTATTCGATCAAAGAATCTACAAAGGGTTTGGGACCAACACTCTTTCACATATCTGCTTTTCAAGTTTCCACTGATTGTCTTTTTGTAGAATTTCTTGAGCCTATTATTTGAGTATTAGGCAACTTCTTTGTTATCTAAATTCAACAGAAAAAGTCATTCATTCTCCTCATCTTCATCATCAATTATAGTTTCCTTCCCAGTTGTTTTGGAGACAATTACTATAGGACCTCCAAAGATGATATTGTTGTCTTCTACGGCTATCTCCTTCACCTCGGACTCATGTGATTTCAAAATGCTGTAGAGACTCGACAATGAGTATGTTTCAAAGTTCTCCTGAGTCTTGATCATTAGGCAATTGTTCTTCCATTTCTTCTTCAGCCGTAAAATGAAGGCGATGTTGAAATCAAGAGTGGTGCGAATAACACCATATTTTGTACACTTATAGATGAGCTCATTGAATCGACCGTAATAGGCTTCGATTGATTCACTCTCCTTATGCTTAAAGTCAGATTACTTCGATAAGCATTAAGTCACTGAGATCTTCTTGATTTACTCATTCACTTGATATTTCTCCTTCAATGTGTCCTAGATTTCATTCGTATTCTTGCAGCCTCGAATATAGTTGTACACAACTTGTAGCAAAGCACCACGGAGCTCTCGAAGACATCTATTATCATTTGCTTTTTGCTTGTTTGCTTGAACTATCACATCTTTTGCAACACCAGCACTGCTAACTACTTGACGACGATCAGCACGATAAGGACCAACACTAACAGATCTACATAGATCTTCATCGATTCTATTTAGGTAGTCTTCCATATGATCTGCCATTGATTGTAATACTTTGGAAGCAGCATTGGAATTTTTGTTGCAGATGCAAGTAGATTTGCATTGTTCATCATAGTGTTGACATTAAGATTCGCCATTTGATCGAGTAAAAAGTGGATAATCTTGAAAAAAAAATCAGATACCAAACGATTGATAAAACGAACACATAATCGTTTAATCACGGGGATCGAATGACGAATTATGTTTTCACTTTGCGGAATAATTGAATTGAAGCAAATAATTCAATAAGATGAAAACATGAACAAAATACTTCAAACGATGTGTAGAGTTTTTCTCTCATACCAATTGAAAAGATGTTTGAAATAAGTTTCAATCAATTGTAATGTAAATCAGAGTAAGTATGAACATCGAGATCTAAATATGATCTTGACTCAGCTCTATTAATCCGGAATTAGTATAAATTATGTTTTAGAGAGAAAGAAATCTCAATGTGTAAGAATGAAAATCTTACAACACACATATGTAACTACCCTATTTATAGGATTCTCATGGATACAAAAAAAATATATATATATATATATATATACTAGGACTTCGTCATTGAATAACGAACCTCTAAAAGTGCCTAGTAAAATACATACATAATGAAGTCTTATAGACCTTCGTTATTTACATATATTCATTACTAAGACCACTACCCAAAGGTTCGACATATCACAACACAATTAGACTCTACATTTTGAATAATAGTAATTTAGATCATGTCATTTTTAAATCATATGATTTTGGATCATAATATATTGAATAAAATAAAGTTTTGTTTAGTACAACATTTGGATCATTTTATTTTTTAAATCACTTGATTTTGAATCATAAAATATATAATATTTAAGGATTATAAAATATAGGAATCAAAATATTTTTAGATAATAACAAATTAAGGATCATAAACATATCGAATCATATATAATTTTTTGAATCAAAAATATTTTCAATCATCTCATTTTGGATCATATTAGGTTAAACATTTTATATTAATACTTGTAATCTTTTAAAATAAATTTTGTTATCTAAAATACATTTTTTTTAAAAATTTCTTTTCAAAAAGCTCGTAATATATGATATATATATATATATATATATATATATATATATATATATATATATATATATATATAATATACCTTTAGAAGGATCTTTAATTTGGATAAAGAAATTTTTTATTTTTTCGAATTTTTTGTCAAATCGATGAAAATACAAAAAGTAGGAAATCCAGTAAAGTCTACAAAGCTATGGAAAACTGCCGGTAATTTGGATTTTACTATCGAAAAAATAAAATTTATGACTTTCTTGTCAAATCGATGAAAATATTGGGACTTTACTGTATATATCCCTATATATATATATATATATATATATATATATATATATAGGGCTAGGTTAATGTGGATGAAATCTATTGTGCGGATGTGTATGAACAGTGTTATTCTATGAGAATGGCTAAGAGAATATGTTGTTTGTTAATGTGAATATGTTCAACATCACATAAAAATTGTCGTTATCATGCATTGTTACTAATTCTTATTCATTTTGGTTCTCAAACATTTTTTTTCACTCATTCTCATTCTTACATAATATGATTATCAAGAACACATTCTGACAGAATAAGAATCATAAAAATAGTTCATAATACCCTCATAGACGATTTAATTAGTGAAAATATGTGATAATGATAATAGTTATGTAACGTTTAACGTATTCACATTATCAAACAACAAATTTTCTTTGTCGTTCTCACAGAATATCATTGTCCACATGTGGGCATGATAGATGTCCATCCGCATATGAATCTAATCTGAATCTGAATTCACACGGTGAATTCAAAAAATATTTAATTTATTTTTTAGCATTCACAATGGGAAGTTATGAATTTAGATAATTTTAGTTTTTTCCATAAAGAATAAGCTCTAAAACTTGAAAAAAAATATTTGCTTCCTTGGAAAACCATTTATAATGGTTATATGTATATATATATATATATATATATATATATATATATATATATATATATATATATATATATATATATATATATATATATATATATATATATATATATATGGGAGTGTTCAATTGAGAAAGAAAAAGATTGAGAACGAGAGAATGAATCTGAGCCACTCATTTCGAATATGCTACTTTGAACAAAAACTATATTTAATTGAATATGTTTTTGAACCAATATCATATCATTCAAAAATGATTTGATTCAAAATACTACAATTCAAAATAATTTGATTCAAATTTTTATAAACAAAAATCAATATGATTCAAAAAAGGTATTAATGGAAAATATTATAATCGTTAATATTATTCTTAATTAAAATTTTATAATTGTTAAACATTAAAAATAAATACCGATATTTAGTTTTAAAAAAAATAAATAAAGAAAAATACTAGTACCTTAAAATATGTAGTAAAGATATTAAAAAAAACGACAAAAATAACTTTAAAGAAAACAAAAAAATAAAACAAAAAAAGAAAAAATAAATTAAAAACGTCAAAAGCAAGTATATATCTATTAAATTTATTTTTTGAGTTTTTTATAGCAAAAAAAAATAAAAAAAGAAAAAATAAATAATAATAAAAGAAATAAAATAAAAAATAAAACTAACTGTAATGACGTTGTATGGACATTCGCCACGCATGATTAAATGCTCGAGTCCGTATTAGTTACCACATACGTGGGTTCCATGTGAACGCATCACGACGAAGTTTTTGAGTTTGACGTTTGAGCCTTTTACGAAATTGGTGGTGGAGAATTGTCCTCAACTAGACCATATATATATATATATATATATATATATATATATATATATATATATATATATATATATATATATATATATATATATATATGTGTGTGTGTGTGTGTGTGTGTGTGTTATACAGATTTTTAAAAATAACCAATCTTGAAAGTGCAATCATGTTTAGTAATAATACTAGTTGTGAGACTCATGTATTAAATGAGTTAATTTAAACAGATAATTTAAATAAATAGAAGAAATTAATGAGGTTTATTTGGAATATTTGAAATTAAAAGGTAAGTTCATTAATGAAACTAATATATATTTATTATAATAATTACATTATAATATTGTGTGCAATTTAATAAAATAGAAAACTAATAAAATGACATGTGGAAAAAAAATTAATTTAAAATAACCGTAAAATGACATTTAACAAATTGAATGAGAATGTGAAAAGTGTAAAAAAATCTTGATTTTATGGAGGATTTTGTAAATCAATGGCGGTATTAAAAGTAAAATAAATTTGTTGCTATCTATTATATTTTAACATATACCAATGAATGATGATGAGAAATAAAGTCAGAAATGCATGCACCATCTGGAGTAAGTTAGACGTTATCATGCATCAATATATAATATAAAAGTTACTATTCATAGTAAGACACCCCTTTATGGCTAAACAAGAAGTTGGCACCTACGTTATCCATGTAACGAAAAGAAAATTAATAGAGGGTGGTGGAAGTGGAATCGTAAGAGTGAGCATGATGTGGGTTAGATGTAAGAGACAATAAAGGCAGACAAAGAGATTGGTAAATATTAGAATCTTTTGGGGGCCCAGAAGGAAAGATTTTATAAAATATTTTGGTCTTAATAGATAAGCCCCATGAATTGGGGCGGTTACCCAATCATCATTATACCTCTATCCCTTACGCGTGTGTTTGCACTTTGTCCCTTCTTTCTTTCAGTATCCTCTCTGCCACTAGCTTTGTAACATTCTCATATTACAAAATACAATTACACAAAATTAAAAAATAACAAAGAAAGTTGTAATCATATAATAGTGATAAGCATTTTAAGAATTTGAAAACGATTATCCGGGTGCATTTCAAGGAACGGAGACCAAACTGCTTACAATGGTTTCAACAATCAAGCTTTCTTTTTCATTAGAATCTTTACCAAAAATAGGGTACACTGACAAAATTATTCCTAAAGAATAGGTTACTCTGTAAAATTGGCCCATTGAAGAAATGGCTTATTACGTTAGTCCCTCTTTTACCTCTCATTCTCATATCATGCATCTGCCTCAGTCATCATCATCCTCCGTTAATTAAAGAGTAAAATGATAAAAGAAAAATCAAAACATATTCTTTTTCTATAACTTGGGAATGGATTTAGATCAAAATTAAAATTAACAAAATCATAACTTATAGTTTGTAAACTTTTGAATGGGATTGTGGTATTTACTGTTGAGTACGTATACGTTACAAAGGGAATGTATCATATATAGACTAAATTCAATCCTACATTACGAAATGACTAATTAACATGGAAGATTTCTACATTATTGCTAAACAAACCCCCCACAATTCTCCGTCGTCAAACTCAAGGGGGGTCGATAAGAGAAAATTGATTTTGGAGAGCAAGAGATTGAAAGACTAAGTAGAACGGCTTTGGTGAAGGTATCAACTTGTTGATTAGTAGTCAAAATTGAAAATAAACGAACCATTTTACCGAGAACATGTTGGCTCGCAAAATGACAATCAATCTCTATATCTTTGGTTCGTACATGAAAGACAACATTATATGCTATTTGAAAGGCATTTTGGTTTTCACACCAAAGAACCGTAGGAGATGATTGCATGACATCTATATCAAGAGAAGCCATCAAATCCATATGAGTTCTTGAGTATTTGTTTGCCATAGCAGAATATTCAGCTTTAGTAGATGAACGAATCGTAAGATATTATTTCATACTATTCCATGAGATAAAGGATAAACCAAGAAAGAAGCAATATCTCATCATTTAGCGATGATCAGTAATATCGTCATCAAGTAAGCATCATAATAACAACAAAGCTCCATAGAGAATTCAAAAGAGAACATATCCAAAGCATACATGCCAAAGAGAATAATAAACAATTTATTAAAATATTCACATAGATAGAATCAACAATACTTTTATTACATTCAAGATAAACATTTGATTACAATAATATAACGTTCCAAAAATTACAAAGTGATTTTTTCTTTGAAAATAGATTAACCGATCAAAACCTTCAACTTAAAAACCATAAATCAAAATCATTTGTTTGAAACCATAGTATTATCAGAGCATTACAGGAAAGCGGATATTATAATCTTCGATGTGTGTATAGTCTCGCCAAGTTCTTCTCACGGACAACCTGTAAAACATTTGATCCATAATTGTAAGCATAAAGCTTAGTGAGATCCTCAGTATACCGTATATTCCACTATATATACAATGTATACACACAAAGTCCTCGACTCTAAAGCCAGCCTACCCGCTCTTCCTACTACAACCATATATCACATATAACGGCCCATCCCGAACATACATAACGGACCCCGCCTAAACGTACGTAATGGACTCCACCCACATAAACAAGCTGGCATTGCCCTCATAGACAACATGCCCCACCCACATACATAATGGGCCCCACCCACATACATAACATGCCTCACCCACATAACGGGCCCCACCCAATGTATATAATAGGTCAGTGTCAGGGGCCAGATCTTGGTCTTCCATACAATTCATATAACAGTATGTGGTGAGATAGACGATAGACAGTCGAATAGGTGGTCCACCAGAAAGCAATAAATCAGACAAGAACCATGCAATCAGGTTGTAGAGCAAAAGTTCTTAGACTATCGAACTTAACAACCTACTACCATTACAAGCATTACCCTAACAAACCATGACACCTACAATATCATATAGTCCACAATAAATACTCTTCCAGTCTAGCATACCATGAAATAATTAAATTTCATATACTGCTCAACCAACAGTAATATACAATCAAAAAGCAAGACCCTACCAGTCTAGCATACCAAGACACCAAGTGTACTAACGTACACATGCATAACAAGGAGTTATCCTAGTCAACTACCATACTTGTACTCTAATAGTTGAAAGATCTACTATGCTCAAGAATCGTATTAAAGTGATATTGCTAATTAACATATAAGACTAAAGGGTCACATTAACAACTTGATATAATTGATTATTTATTAGAAACTGATTGTAATAAATATTCTGTAAACTCTTATAATTAAATTGGAAATTATTTAATTCTAGGAAATAATAATTTTCATTAGCAAGTAACATTATATATAATTCATATGGTATGAATGAGTAAGTCATGCACAACATTTTGGACTAGATAAATTCTTTTGTCTTTTACCAAAAAGTTAAAGTTTACATTTTATAAAGTTGGTTTATAAAATATAAAAGGCTTTTGTATTCTTTTGCCTTCATATTTTAAAATATGGCTAGACAAAAGAGAGTATGAGCTTTTCATTTGTTTAATGAGAAGAACACTCCTCTAAAAGGACAATCATGGACAATATTATTAAAATAAGGACTGATGGTCTTTTGATTAATTTATTCAAAAGAAAGGCATGACTTGAAGCATGAGGAACACACAGGCTATAGGGGCATGGGTTCTTAAAGTGTTCTTATTTTGATAGGAACATAAAGCTTAATAGTCTTAAGAGTTTTATACAAATGAACTAGCATTCTACATCAAGTTGATTCATTGTTGGTGTCTCTAATGTTTTATATTCTTCATCAACTTCCAAGCCTCCCAAGAGGACCCAAAGAACTAAAAAGGTTGTAATTTTTATCAATCTCTTCTTTGGTTGGTGTTGTTTTCTTTCCAAACTTTGCAAGAAGATCCAAGGTGGGTTATAAACTTGTTTTATGTTATTCAAATCATCAAGTCTTTCGTTGCTAAATATTATGTTTTGGAAAATAGTTTATGAATAAAAAAACCCATCAATTGGTATCAGAGCCACCTTGCAAGTTTGGTTAGATTTTATGATTTTTGGAAATCTTAGTTTTTGGAGAATATGGATAACTTTGTTTTGTATAAAACAAGTTTATACATATTTTATTTGACAATTTTTTTAACTGTTTATTTTATGTGACAAAAGTTTCACGCATCTATTGTCATTTAAAGATGTGTTAGAAAAACAAAGGTTGTTTTATGTATATGTTGATATGTATAATGTGCATAAACTAGCCAATGACCATTGCATTTTTTGTGTTGTTGTGTTGATTGTTTTTATTATTAAAATGGTTGTAATAATTTATTTATTCATATGGTATGTAATAAATTAAATAGGTTAGTTTTCTTGGTTTATTTTATAAATAATAGATTCGTTGTTAGAAATAATTTATGTGTACAAAAATGTAACAAGAAATGAAGCTGGAGCCATTTTTTGAAGACCAAAGAGCAATTTTCAAGTTTAACAACATGTTGAAAGTTAGTGACAGTTTCTAAAAAGTGTTACTAATGCTACTTACAAAGGGTTGTTGGATCTTTAGTAACAGTTGCTGAAATTTTGCTTTCAAGAAGCATTTCCAATCTTTTGCAAGCAAATAGTGTTTTCTTAAGTGGGAGCTTCTACAACAACATTACAAGAAGATTTATTGGTCCCTTAAAATGTCCCTTTCGTAATGGGCTTGGCATTTTTGTGTTGACTCACAAAAAAGTCATTAGTTGGTTATGTTTATGCACATATAATTTTATGCATGCTTGTGTTGTTTATTTTATGCAATTATTATGTGTGATTGATAAATTAGTCTTTCACATGCGAAAATAATTTTGGACAAAACAAATATCACATGGAGTATGGTTTTCAAAATTTATAATGTGGACATAAGATGTAACAAGTTATAATCTTAAAAATAAAATTCGGATTTATAAAAACGTAATAACATCAAATTTTGAAATACTCAAATATAAGTTTTAAAATGGTGATATTTTATAACTGATAGAAACTCTAAATATATAAGTAATAAAAGAACGTTTTATTAAAGATATAAAAGGTTCAAATGCACTCAAACTTAATACCTGTTATTAAAATTGAATCTCGTTAAATTATATAAAAAACCTAATTTTTTATGTAGAACATTAAAAAGTGATTTTCTTTTTGAAAATTGATACCATGGTTTATTATATGCATGTAATAACCATGATAACATATGTTTTTAAAACTAGAACTATAAAACATAAAAAGGACCCATTTACAAACCTCAAATCTATGTAATCCTTTTTGAAGAGAACTCGCACATCTCTTGTATGTACTAGTGGGATAAATGATACCTAACCACTTAGTGTTATCTTTTGATGGTCGGGGGTGTATTTGCGATTTCTATAACCAAGTTATAGGTCGATTACACAAGTTTTTCAAATTTAATGATTTGATTGGAAATCTTTTGTGATAAAGGATTCCTAAGCAAGAGAGTTTCAAAGCATAGATGAGATCAAACATGTATAATTAAATATTTTATTAGCGATCCCATAAATCTATGAATTATATAGTAATATATAATTGATAATCGATATCTACCGGGATGAATTCAAATGGATGGGATAAAGGATACCTAACCATTTATTTGTTTTGCGACTTGGATCCTAGACTTTGATAATTAATGCTTTTGGAAACTAAAAGGGTATTAATTATTAAAGAGTTGAATATTGAAAATACTAAATGAATTTTGTTAAAATTTTGTAGTTAAATAATCCATTCTCATTACTATGAAATTGTCATTTTCTTTAATGACTTAATGAAACAGTAACATTCACTAGATACAACTTTAATGAATGGGTTCACATCTTAAGAGACAATCTCACAAGAGATATGGAATTGTGTACACTTAAAGGTCCAAGTCCTAAACTATTTTCTTTGAGCAATATGCCTAAACATGATACCTGGTAAAGGCATCACTAGGATGCTAAAGATGCTTCAAATATCAAACTAGGAATAATTCAAGGCCCAAAAGAGTCACCTTGTGTGATCTAAGAGGCCCATGTTTTATGGATTGAACACCTTTAATCCCAAGAAATCCAACAAGGCTCACATAGATGGATCTTGTTTCTTTTGTGGAGAAATTGGATACGGGAAGAGGATATGCTCCTCTTATCTGGAAAGAAAGTCTGGAAGAGACTAGTATTTCAGGTATCTACTAGATAGAACTCACACTTATCGTATAACACTCAAGTATTTGGTACTTAAATGTTAATCTAATATTTGTAAATGGTTTGCAGATATTTACATAAGAGTAACCAGCTGAGCACAATCAAGTTAGAACTACACTCTCGAAGTTTAGTTTATTCATTATGCTAGAAACATAATTCACTTGTATTATGAAACAATGTTTGTTTTGGAACAATGTATGTTTTAATTTAGCTTGCCTAAATATATTTCTTAGTTTAATTTATGAATGATTGACTATTTACTTAAATTGTTTTTTATAACGATCACCATCATATTCGGAAATGATTAAAATTATTTTATGAGACTAGATCTCTTAAAGGAATTATAAAGTAAATATCAATGTTTTATAAATAACAAGTTTTATATGCAAAATGTTTTTGACTTAAACTTGTTATAAGTCAAACTCATCTTTGACATTGTTAACTTTATTATGTAAATGGCATTCACATATTCCAACTTCAAGAAAGGGATCTTTAAAGGCAAATAATGTAGTTTAATTGACATATGTAAATCTTATTTATACATAAAAGATTCCTAATGATATTTTCACTAAGTAGTAAAGAAAATAATTATTAAGGAACTATACACTATGGTGTATGACTTCCTTTCTAATGAATGTCTAAGATTTAGCACAAGATAGCAAGTCAACTTTATTAACAACTATAGTAGTTCTAAATTATATTTTACATGTTAAAACATAATTGTGAAATCTTTGATTAAGTTTTCAAATATAAAGTTGAGATACAAGATAGCAAATCAACTTCATGTTCCTTGTTTGGTTGTGGGCTTAGAGTTAGGGTCACTTATTCGAAGGTCTATCCTGTTTTGAGTACATATAATTGGTATGCACTAAACAAGTATTGAAGTAACTGATAAAGATCATCTTATAATTATCTAATTAGTTCGTCTATTTAGTTATTTCTTATACCCCTTTTCTCGCCTACATATCATGGCTGGATTCCATATCCCCGGAGATCCATACTATCCCAACAATGGCAATGCAGGATGGCTGGGAAAAGATCCAGAAGATGATCATCCAAGCCCTTTGGATGATCACTATGCTGAAGGCTTTTTTGATGGTTCTGACTCAGAGCCAGAGGTCAATAACCTACCCCCGGTGGCTCCAAACCCAAACCCTAGTCCAACATTTCAAGGACCCACACCTTTGTGGGCCACAAACTTGAACAGATGGAGTCAGGAACAGGGTCAACCCATTCCCTACAATGGGGACAGAAGCTTTTACAACCTAACCGAGGGAGGTTCAGCTGACCAAGTCCTGCCCATCATGCTCCGTAGGATAGCTCGGAATGTGGAACAAGGTCGAGCAACTATCGACCGAGTCGTGGAGATTGATGCCAACTCTGGCGTTAACACGGTCCGCATTCGCCAACTAGAAGTAGCTATCGAAAGGGCTAGGGTAACCAATGGGAATCTGCAGCAACAGCTAGTTGCATCCCAAGCTGAAGTTAGGGAACTTGGGGCTAGACAGTTAGTGTCGGAAAGGCGCATGAGAGACATAGAGCACCGTCTGTCAGGATCAAGGACTCATTCTAGTGGTTCTCGTCGTGGATAGAGCCTACTTAACTTTCTCTTTTGGATATAACTTAGTTATGTAAAACTCTAGTCTAATTTCCTATCCTTGTTAAAACTTGGACCTGTTAGGTCCTGATTAGGTCGTAATTCTGTCAAAATTTTCCCATCTTGGTTGATGTAAGACCTACTTCTAGGTCATTTTTCCTGAACTTGTTACATCTGTAATTCCAGTATAATTGACAGATATCTAATCTCATGGAAATTATTATCCAAATGCTATCATCTGCTAGTACTAGATCTACATTCAATCATACTAATCAATTGTGTTGTTGGGCTACGGAGAGTTAGTCCATGAGTCACTCTCACCAATTTCTCTATTCTTACCCATTTTGGTCATCTTTGTAAACTTATAGTTAAAAGATGCCTCCGCGTCGATCAACGAGACGCAATCCTCCATCAACTACAACACCACCTACTCCTCAAATTGATACGGCAGCACTAAATGCTGCAGTAGATGCGGATGTGGCAACAGCCATGGCTCAATATCATTCTTCCGGTTCCACTGGAGGAGGAACACCTGTCCAATCTACCCATGGTGAAGCCCCTGTGCGCTTGAGAGAGTGCTCCTATAAGGACTTCAACAACTGCAAACCATTATCCTTTAAAGGGACTGGCGGAGTCATTGCCCTCTCGCAATGGTTCGAAAAGACAGAGTCGATCTTCGAGATCTGCTCATGCCCGGAAGGAAGCAAAGTCAAATTTGCTCCGTGCACCTTCGAGGCAAAAGCCCTGATATGGTGGAATAGCCATGTCAAGTCACTATCTCTCATAGTGGCTAGTGCTATGGGCGGGGAAGCTCTGAGAGAGCTAATGATTGAAGAATACTGCCCGAGGGGCGAAATCCAAAAGCTAGAGTAGGAACTGTGGAGCCTAACCATGAAAGGCTCCGATATAGTCACCTACACCGCCAGATTCTGCGAGCTGGTGGCCCGCTGTCCCAACATGGTTCACACAGAGGGAAAGAAAATAGAGAGGTACATCTGGGGGCTGGTGCCTCCATTTCAGGGGAATGTTTTAGCTTCAAACCCCACCACATTCGATAGTGCCAAAATGTTGGCACAACGGCTCATCGACCATGGGGTCCGTACCCCATCAGCAACAACAACCCTAGCCATCTCAGAACCCTCCAAAACCGCTGATTCCAAGCGGAAGTTCTGGGATGACAAGAAGAAGAAGAAGGCTGCCAAAAAGCAGCAGGTCGTGGCAGTTCATGCTGCGATAACACCTGTCGCTGCTGCTCCGGTAAAGCAGTACGCTGGAAGTTTGCCTAAGTGCAACAAATGCAACTTCCACCACATCGGAGCCTGCCAGTAAATGCAGTGTTCAAACTGCAACAGGAAGGGGTACACTGCCCGTTTCTGCAAAGCTCCGGCGAGGCCAATCAACCAAGTCCCCGGCGCAGGAGTGGGCCAAGCTTGCTACGGTTGTGGCGAGGTGGGCCACTACAAGAGGAACTGCCTAAGGCAGGGAATGCCGGTGGAGTGGGAAGGGTTCTGGCCACAGGCCACGAGGAAGCAGTTGCCGACCCCACAGTGGTCACTGGTACGTTTCTCCTCGATAACTCTTATGCATGCATACTGTTTGATAGTGCAGCGGAGAGGAGTTTCGTGAACCAAAAATTTGCTCACTTACTTAAGCAACAATCACAAGCACTTAAATAACCGTTCACAGTAGAAATGGCTAATGGAAAGACAGAAAGTACTAGCTGCATATACATAGGTTGTACCCTAACTCTAGATAGCCACTCATTTTCGATCGACCTCATGCCGGTCTCAATTAAAAGTTTCAACGTCATTATCGGCATGGATTGGTTGAGTCTTCATCGTGCCGACATCATGTGTTATGAAAAGGCTGTTCGCCTTAATCTGCTGTCTAGCAAAACTCTAGTAATCTACGGCGACAAACCCGACACGAACCTTCGTAGCATCTTAAGCATTCAAGCCCAGAAATTCTTGCGAAAGGAATGTCGCGCATTCCTTGCTCATGTTGTCGATGTGAGTCAAGAAACGAAATCTATTAAGAACATTCCAGTAGTACGTGATTTTCCCGATATCTTTCCAGAAGAACTCCCAGGATTACCTCCGCAACGTCAAGTCGAGTTCAGAATCGACTTAGTTCCAGGGGCTACCCCAGTAGCCAAATCGCCCTATCGTCTAGCATATGTAGAGATGCAAGAACTGACTGGTCAACTTAACGAACTGCTCAGCAAGGGCTTTATAAGACCAAGCTTCTCACCCTGGGGAGCTCCAGTCTTGTTCGTCAAGAAGAAAGACGGATCGTTTCGCATGTGCATCGACTACAGGGAGCTCAACAAATTGACCGTCAAAAATTGTTATCCTCTGCCTCGTATAGACGATTTATTTGATCAACTTCAAGGGGCGAACTTCTTTTCAAAAATCGACTTAAGATCCGGGTATCACCAGCTACGAGTGCTAGGGGAGGATGTTCCGAAGACAGCCTTCCGAACTCGTTATGGACACTACAAATTCGTAGTGATGCCGTTCGGATTAACCAACACACCCGCAGTATTCATGGATTTAATGAATAGGGTGTGTCGTCCTTACTTGGATCAGTTCGTGACCGTCTTCATCGATGACATACTTATCTACTCTCGTAGTAAGGAGGAGCATTGTCAACATCTGCGACAAGTCTTAGAAACGCTACGTTCCAAGAAGCTCTATGCGAAGTTCTCGAAATGCGAATTTTGGATCCAAAGAGTCGAATTCTTTGGGCACGTGGTTAGCGAAGAGGGAATACATGTGGACCCTTCCAAAATCAAAGCCATTGAGAGCTGGTCAGCACCGAAGACGCCTACCGAAATTCGTCAATTTCTAGGCCTTGCTGGCTACTATCGCAGGTTCATTCAGAACTTCTCCCGAATTGTGAAATCCCTTACAACACTGACACATAAGGGCGTAGCCTTTGACTGGGAAGAGAAGCAGGAGAGAGCGTTCCAAACGCTCAAGCGAGCCTTGTACACCAAACCAATACTATCCCTCCCCGAAGGGATAGAAGACTTCGTTGTCTATTGTGATGCGTCAAATCAGGGGCTCGGCTGTGTTCTGATGCAGCAAGGTAAGGTCATCGCCTATGCCTTGAGACAGCTGAAGACACACGAGGTCAACTATACCACTCACGATCTTGAGCTAGGAGCAGTCGTGTTTGCTCTGAAGATCTGGAGACACTACCTGTATGGTACAAAAAGCACAATCTTACAGACCACAAAAGCCTACAACATATATTCGACCAGAAGGAGCTCAACATGAGACAACGACGATGGGTCGAGCTACTCAGTGATTACGAATGTGAAATTCGTTATCATCCGGGTAAACCCAACGTAGTAGCTGACGCCCTAAGTCGGAAAGAATACTCTGGTCGTAGAGTCAAATCTTTGACTATGACTATCCATTCACACTTGTCCACACAAATTAAGGAGGCTCAGCTCGACGCTTTGAAACCTGAAAATGTGGCGGGTGAATCCCTGAGAGGGATGGATAAGAATTTGGAAGTCAAGGGTGGTGGAGCCTTATACCTCATGGATTGGATCTGGACACCGAAACACGGTGGTTTCCGAGACTTAGTCATGACCGAGGCGCACAACACTCGATATTCCGTCCACCCAGGTTCAGATAAGATGTATCTGGATCTTAAAAAGCTATACTGGTGGCCTAACATGAAAGCAGAGATTGCTACCTTCATGAGTAAATGCCTTACTTGCGCCAAGGTCAAGGTCGAATGCCAGAAACCCTCAGGTCTTTTACAACAGCCGAAAATACCTAAATGGAAGTGGGAGCGGATCACAATGGACTTCATAACCAAGTTGCCCAAGACAACGGGTGGGCTTGATACCATATGGATCATCGTCGACAGATTAACCAAGTGCGCACACTTCCTGCCTATCAAGGAAACAGACAAGATGGAGAAGCTTACAAGAACCTACATACGGGAGATTGTACGACTGCACGGTGTTCCCATATCCATTATCTCAGACAGAGATAGTAGATTCACTTCGAGGTTCTGGCAGTCGCTAAAAAGTTCCCTAGGAACTAGGCTGGACATGAGTACAACCTATCATCCACAAACCGACGGACAAAGTGAGAGGACTATCCAAACCTTGGAAGATATGTTGCGAGCCTGTGTGATTGACTTTGGGAAAGCATGGGATACTCATTTACCCCTGGTA
Source organism: Lactuca virosa (assembly GCF_052849685.1). NCBI lineage: Eukaryota > Viridiplantae > Streptophyta > Magnoliopsida > Asterales > Asteraceae > Lactuca > Lactuca virosa. The sequence goes on along the minus strand of NC_136428.1, from coordinate 134,014,126 downwards.
GAATTTTCCTACAACAACAATTATCACACGAGCATAAAGGCTGCTCCATTCAAGACCCTCTATGGCCGAAAGTGCAGATCCCCTCTGTGCTGGGCTGAGGTGGGTGATACCCAGTTAGCTAAAGGATGAGTTCCTGACAGCACTCTCACAGGTCCGTAGTTCGTACGGGAAACGACAGAGAAGATCGTTCAGATTTGTGAACGATTGAAAGCCTCTAGAGACCGATAGAAAAGCTACGCAGATAAACGAAGGAAACCGTTGGAATTCCAGGTGGGCGACCATGTTCTATTGAAGGTCTCACCCTGGAAAGGCTTGATACGCTTCAGAAAGCGTGGAAAGCTAAATCCAAGATACATAGGGCCTTTCGAGATTCTCGCTACGATCGGCCCTGTAGCTTACAAACTCAACTTACCTCATGAACTTAGTAACGTAAATTCTAGTTTCCATGTCTCGAACTTGAAAAAATATCTGTCCGACGAGACTCTTGTAATTCCACTCGACGAGATCAAGATCAACGAGAGCCTCAACTTCGTCGAAGAACCTGTAGAGATCATGGACCGAGAGGTCAAGAAAACAAAGCAAAGCCGTATCCCGATAGTGAAGGTTCACTGGAACGCCAAGCGAGGACATGAATTCACTTGGGAGCGAGAGGATCAGATGAAACTGAAATATCCTCATCTTTTTACTTAGTTATTTGTAACTACTTATTTGCTTAAACTCTAATTTCGGGACGAAATTCCTTCTAACTGGGGGATGATGTGACAACCTGAAATTTTTATTCTGTACAACCATTCACTTCAATAGAGGTCAAAATTGTTTCTGCTAACTTTTAGCTGTTTGGAGTCTGTTTGAGTGTTCTACAGCCTAGACCTTCAAAAAGGAAATTATAGAACGTATACTCTAGAGTTTATTGTGCATCAATATAGCCTCAAAACTCCAAGAGTTTGGAGTTTACGGCCCAAAGATGGTGTTTACGGCCGTAAACTCTAAGGAGTATAAATATGACACTTAGTCATTTTACTCACTTTTTTTACCATTTCAAGCCTAGAAACTCATTATCTCTCAAGTATCATCCGACTTTTCTTCAAGATCTTCAAGAAATTAAGTGTTTCTTGCCTTGTTTAGTTGATCTCTCCTATTATCTAGTGATCTTACATGATTCCATCCATGAAATCATTCCATTTTCTTAGATCTTCAAGTGTTCTTCATTTCACCAAGAACACCAAGAACACACACTAGTGTTCTTGGACTTTTAACACCCTTACAAGCTTCTATATTGTAAGTACTCTTACCTTAGCTTCTTATAGGCTTGATACACTTCTTAAACAACTAGAAAACATCAAGAAACACAAGATCATAAGTGTTTACGGCCAAGGCAATCTCCTTGGGCCGTAAACTCTAATGAAGGGGCCATTATGAGCCCTAGTCCCTTACTAAGCCTTGGATACAAGTCTAGATCACTTTCTTGTGGAGTATAGGACCTTAAACAAACAAAATAACCAAGCACACATGAGTTTACGGTCGTAAACTAATGAGGAATGGTCCATGGGCCGCAAACTCTAAAAGGTGGTGCAATGGTGCCACAATTACTTCCTAAGGCTTGGACTTGATCTTAGGATGCTTAATCATGACTTGTAAGACCTTAAATCACAAAATGGTAGGAGTTACCATGGGTTTACGGCCGTAAACCCATTAGGACCGTAAACCCTAAACCGTAAACTCATGGGGAGTTTACCCTTGGACCGTAAACTCAAAAGCAAAGCCTACAACCCATAGATGCAACCCTAATGTACTCCTAACACTTGAATCAAAGTGTTATCCATGTTTTAGGGTGTCGTAACTTGATTAATTTGTTGTTAATTGACTAATTTGATACCTATATGTGTCAATACTTGTTAAATAGGATCCGTGTGTGTGCTCAAGTCTTCACTTGACACTTAGCATCCTATACCATCCGTTCTTCCAAACCACTCACTACAGGTGAGTTCATACCCCTTAATCAACCTTTTAAATGATTTTAAATGCTTTTATTGGGGGGGGGGGGAGAATACAAGTTGAACTATTATAGTTATTATATCAATCACATGTGATTAATAACTATCAAGCTTATGGATTTTCTTACTTTTCAAACTGTGTTATCAAACAAACTACTTCAAACTGTTTTGCAAACTCTTTTACATGTTAAATACCCTTATTAAGCTTATACTTTGTCAAATGTGTATCTATATAGATATAGTTATATAAGTAGGATTGAAAGGACTTAGGACTGATAGCTTGCCTTGCTTCCTGTTCCTTGTTTGGTTGTGGACTTAGGGTATCGGTTGTTTGTCCAAAGGTCGTTTGAATCCTAGTTATATATTATGTATATGTATATAGATATAAAAGTTACTTCTTACAGTCCAATACCTTTGGGTAGCAAAGGTATACAATCATGTTCATCTATACAAACAACATTACTAGTAAACTATAATAGGTATAGTTTAGGAAGTTACAAACACTATTACTAGATCAATGAAACATCAGTTCATACATGAGTCATAACATATAGTGATGAGAAACAAACATAACATATAGTGATGAGAAACAAACATAACAGATAGTGATGAGAAACAAACATAACAGATAGTGATGAGAAACAAACGATAACATACAGAGAGAACATACATACATGCTAGACAGAGAGAACATACAATATAGCTAGTACAAACAATACATATACAAGAACATTACAACAGTTATGTGAGCCACGTAACGAGGCATGGCATCACCTGTCATGGCTTGTTTTGTATCCAGAGTCTCCTAGAAGGAGAGCGTTGAATTTGTGTATAGATCTATACCGGCTTGACTATCCTACACCTTGCTGCTCGCTACAGTGGAACTTGCAAGTCTACGGGTGCCAAATGTCATTTCTTCTGACGTCTTTCATCGTCGTGTTTTTAGTCGGTAGTATGGTACATGCTTATCACATGGTACTTTAAATAACAATTGGTTTAAGGTAGTTAGTATAACAGTAGATACTTATTACAACACTACAGTACTTTATTATTTCCCCATTGCATTCACTTTGTGATCTTCACACAATGAACGGTAATGTAAAAACTATATTTTGGTTAATAATAGTCATATTTGGGAAAATACACACATTTACAAGAAACAAACATACAAACATTTGATGCCTTGGTAGAAGGCTAATTTTAGTAGAAACCATAGGGTTTTCTAGGAGATTTCAAACATTTACAAACATTTACAAACCTATAAATCAAGTGCATACAAACACTTTCATACAAAGAACAACACTAAAATACTTACGAACTCACCAACTTTAAAGCTGATCAACTCTTTCAAAATAACTTGTATTCTCAGGTCACCAGTAGACAGGTACCGGTGCCAGATTTTGAGAAGATAGAGCTCGTTCAAGACTCATCTTTTATTTTGATTTACATTTTTGGTGTCTTATAAACTTCACAGAACACACTTGTATGAAATTATACTATTAATGCAATGGATGATGTTGATGCTTGTTTACTACTATGCATTTTTGTGATACTGAACATGATGTCCATCACCCCTGAACGTTTCCGCCGTTCCGGTTTTGGGGTGTGACACGTACACTCCTCAAAGTGGTCGTACACTCCCTTTTAGTGAATCACATGTGATTCCAATACTTGGTCAAAGTGTTTCCTTGTCCCGTAAGGTGTTTCCTTGCATTTGGTTGCTTCTAAACACTATATTTATGTCATTATATGCCATTATATGTAATTTAGGACTCGTTAAGTCTCGGGAGTTCATTCGTGGAACTTCTCATCCTTACGCACATATTCGTTTGAATCACCCACACAAGGTGAGTTCATACCCCGTAATCAATATTTTAAACTGTTTTAAATGCTTTTAAGGGGGGAAATACAAGTTGAACACAATGATAATTGTGTAATTGTTTATTATAAACATTTTTAAAGGATTGTTTATGTCATTTATAAGTAATCAAAACATTTCAAAAACTCTTTTAAAGTTATGTTACTTTATAGTTTAACAAAACTCCATTTTTAAAGTACAAGCATAACTTAGTAGTAAAATGAGTCTTTTCAATAACAGTTCAAGTAAAATACTAGTAAACTATAAGGGGTATAGTTTGGAGGTTCAGTTCATACTAGATAACATAAAGAGAAACAGGGAGGTAGATACAATACACGATAACATAAAGAGAAACAGGGAGGTAGATACAATACATCAGAATGAACATACTAAGATACTATAACAGAACGAACATACTAAGATGCTATAGCATAGAACAACTACAAGATCTAATTATACCAATGAATCACTAACTCATTGTTCTTAACAAAAGGTGATAGTTAAATTGGGTATACATGATCATATAACTTTAATGTGAATTACACGGCTAGCAATTGTTTGCTGCAGTCGTGTTTGGTTCCCATAATCTCTTGACAGGGAGAGCGTATAGTATGGGTACTAGCCTTCGCATTATGACCTTACTAAAACAAACATGTTTTAAGGTAATCAGTACTGCAGTATGTCAATTCAAAAGACAACTGTGTACTTATAAATTCCCATTACTTTCATTTGTGACAGTTCCACTTGAAAGTTAATACAAACTATTTTCGAGTCAAGATAGTTATAAACTAGGGAAAACTTACCTTTTACAAAAAACACACAAAACAGTCGAGTCTAGTACATTCAGTAGAAAGGGATCTATAATGCTAACTTTATGATTCCTTAGTGTATGCATTCAGGGATATATATTAATCGGGTCCGACAGGTAGTAGGATGTGTGCTTTACGCTTCATTTCCTGTTCCTTGTTTGGTTGTGGGCTTAGAGCAGATACACTCAGCCTACTATCTATCCAAGCTTAGCTATATATGTGTTCCGTATACACCAAGTAATCATAAGGGGTACCATGTATGGGTCAGGTCATAGGACACTAATTCAATGCACCATTTTCTAGTACAAAACATACTTTTCAAATGAAGAACTTTTGGAATACAAAACTAGAAACTTAACCAGTAAAGGGTTTAATCCATTTTATTAAACCAGTAAAACTTAAAGGACCTTAGGTGGTTAATTCTATAATACCTTAGTTTATACACCAGGGTTATATATAATTAATATCCGATAGGTAGTTGGATGTGTGCCTTCCGTCTCATTCCCTGTTCCTTGTTTGGTTGTGGGTTTAGGGCAGATTCACACAATTAACTATCTGTTCGATATTAGATTATATATAACTAGTATAAACTAAGTGATTATAGAAGGAACTACTGTGGTTATCATTTTATTATAAGAAATAAGGGTTTTCTTAAAGGATCTTTTCATCAAATATAAAGGAACTATTACAGTTAACTCCGTGAGTACCGAGTGAATACGCAGGGGTTATATACAACGATGATCTAACAAGCAATGGGATGTGTGTCTTCCGCCTCATTTCCTGTTCCTTGTTTGGTTGTGGGCTTAGGGAAAATACTGTGACAACCCGAAATTTCTATCTTGTACAACCATTTACTTCAGTAGAAGTCAGAACTGTTTCTGCTAACTTTTGAGCTATGTAGAGTCAGTTTGAGTGTTCTAAAGCCTAGTATTGTAACAAATAACCGGAGAGAGGATGCCCTAGGGTTTATTGTGTAACACTTAAGTTCCAAAACTCCTAGAGTTTGGAGTTTATGGCCCAAGTGGTATTAGGGCTGTAAACCCTAAGGACTATATAAGTGACACTTAGTTATTTTTAGCTCTGTTTCACATTTTCAAGACTAGAACCATTTCTCTCTCAAGTATCATCCAAAGTTTCTTCAAAATCATCAAGAAAGTAAGTGTTTTCTTCCTTGATTAGTTGTTCTCTACCTTAATCTAGTGATCTTACAAGATTTCATCCATGAAATCATTCCATTTGTGTAGATCTTCAAGTGTTCTTCATTTCACCAAGAACACCAAGAACACACACTAGTGTTCTTGGACTTTTAACACCCTTTCAAGCTCCTTTATTGTAAGTACTCTTACCCTAGTGTGTTATAAGGCTTGTTACACTTCTTAATCAACTAGTAAACACAAAGAAACACAAGATCAAAGGTCTTTACGGTCCAAACATGTTCTTGGACCGTAAACCCTAATGAAAGGGCCATTGTGTGCCCTAGTCCCTTACCAAGCCTTGGATACTAGTCTAGATCACATCCTTGAAGTGTATAGGACCTTAAACATCGAAAAGATCAAGGACCATTAGAGTTTACGGCCGTAAACTCATGGAGAAATGGTCCATGGGCCGTAAACTCTACAAAGGGGTGAAATGTTTCCCCAATCACTTCCTAAGGCTTAGACTTGAAGTTAGGATGCTTCTTTATGACTTGGAAGACCTTAAAACTTGAAATGGTGGAGTTACCATGAGTTTACAGTCGTAAACTGATGAATCAAAGAATTGAGTATTGAATTAATCAGAGTTGAATTCAAAGTATGAATATGAAATTTGGACACAGAATGTAAATATGATCTGTTTTGCTCAATTACGCTTTCAACTTTTACAGAGTACAAGTGAATATTCTGTAAAGACTTCGTTCCTAAGACTCTAGTAAACACTCCTATATATAGGAGAGAAAAGCGTACAAAAAATATACTAAGGACTAAACATTAAGTTTCGAATACAATGCCTTAGTAAAATACATTACAAAAATGTTTGAAGACACCAACACATACTTCGATTCATTACAATATTTCGACCCTTACAATCTCCGCCTTTGTAATCAAAGTCGAAGTATTCATTTTATTAGAAGCGTGATGGAGTACAGCAAAACTCTTCGAACTTCTATGTACCATGAGATGACCTTCTTCAACTCCTTATTATCTCCTTCATTGTTCTTTTTGCAGTGATTCATACGAAAAATTAAGTTCGTATATTGAGATGTAGAGTATCTTTCCACTTCGCTTGCCTGGAACAAGAAGCGCTTTGCTTTCCCAGCTTTATTTTTTCCCGCGAAGACTAACCCAAAAGGTTTTAGACAGATTTCTCCATCAGCAAATTTCTTTAATTCAATCTGAGTATTCGAAGGAGCCATTGGGGCCTTTATCTCCATTCCCTTGGCAGTAGCCAACTCCACATCAGTTAGTGCTAGGCACTCATAGTAATTTTCTATAAAGATCTTGATGTGAGCAACTCCAAGCTTGAATTCCTCCGGCTCTGTGTTCTGAAGATAAGAAAATGATTTGTCTTTCAAGAGCAATGCAACTTGTATAAGGTCATACAAGTTCATCAATGGAAAATCTGCAATTGTAAATTCGCAAATATTTCCATTTGCCCTGGCCACCACATACTTAATGTTTTGGACTGTGTTTTCGAAAACCACATCCTTTTTCATACTGATCACCTTCTTGATTTTGATCAGTGACCATACCTCCTCAGGGACTTTTCCAAGTACAGCATGAAAACGAATTTTCATGTGTGTGCCTTCATCTTTTTCCTTGAAATTCCCTTCAGCCTTGAACTGTGGCATGATAAACATCATTTCGTTTATCGGGAAATCCAACTGACATACATCAGTGTTCGTTATCACATAACTCTGCTTTGGCTTCTTTTCGAATGAGTACATGTGATTGAAAGCAACCTTGGCTTCAATTGTCTCATGGTTATAATGTTTTGCTGGATCACCTTTATTCATCCCCTTCGGATCACTAGCCCTCTGAGTCATGATACTTTGGATGAGCCTCATTTTCTCCAGTTCAGCCTCTGCTTCCGCCTTCTTTTCATCTTTTGATTTTTCGACAAGAATTGATTTCCCTTTGTCTTTTGAAGCCGGTTTTTCTGTTACTTCTTTTGGCTTCGAACCACTACCACCAGTTTCTAATGGTTTACCAATCACAATTCCTTTCGAAATTGGTCTTGCAGTTGGCATTGTTGTTACAATAGTTGAAGTCACTGGTTGAGCAGTAACTATCACCGGTTTTGTTGAAGGGATGTTCGAAGGAAATACTTTGCCCACCACTTTCGCTTCTTCTTCACCTGACTTCCTTTCTCCCCCTTACACCCATATAAAAATAGGAGGGGCAGTTGTTGTGGGAAGAAGACTTGAGATGCGAAAAAGTGGTGCAAGCTGCTTATTGAGAATGGCTTCGAACTGAACAAACTTCTGGGATAAAAATTCCTGAGTAATCAGTGGAGACGAAACTGGCTTTGTTGAAATCTCCTTTAACTCCTTGAGCAGCTTTACCACTTCCTCAAAACTTGCAGTTTCGGAAGTTGAGATTTGAGTTATTTGAGGACTCAAACCTTCATATAACTTGACAAAACGAGTGACTGCATCACAAATGATATCGACCTTCTGATTCACTGATGCATTATCATGATGTAGTGCTGGAACTTCTTTTTGCATTTCTTCTCGGAGTTCATGAATCTGCTTGTTAACATCTTCTCTTACCTTCTTCACTTCTTGAACAAAAAGAATATTTCGTTCTTTTGTTATGCTTTTTAGATTCTTAACTTCACCCATAAAATCAGATCGTTGATTTTTAACACGAAGTTCATTATTCTGATCCGTGTAATCAACCTTCTCCAAAATGACCGACTCTTAAGCTTTCACCATTCCAGAAACTTTGCTGATTATTCTTGATTACAGCATCTTTAACATAGTATCGATTTCCAGACTCGATACTGATGAAGCTCCTCCAAGATCGGCTTGAGATTGAATTATGGAGTTCAACTTCTGATTAAGAATTTTATACTACTTCATTGTCATCAGCATATGATCAGGAAATTCTTCTTCATCTTCATGAAATTCCAAATCTTTGAATGTACCTCCAAAGCCTTCATTGTCTGTTTCTGTCTCCATATCAATGTTTTCTTGAATACGCGAAGGTGGTTTTGTTGGGTCAGTGAATTGAGAAGAGAAAATGGAAGTAAATGGTTGATTTATGATCTGTTCGAAGGTGGGTGAGTATGTGGTTGATGTAATGGGAATTGTAGATGATGGTGTGACAAAAACAATTGTTTCGAAAGGAGTACCTTGATCTACATTCTTCGAACCTCCTTCACCCATATTGACATTTGTATCCGTATCAGATACGTGTACAGGGATGCCTGAAGTTCGAACCTCCTCAAAAATTGATTTGGCAATCAAAACTTCGGGTGGTATGACATCTGTCTTCTCAGGAGTTGAACTTGTAATGAGATGAGTAAACTCTGGGGTTTCAGGTATCCTTTCATCATCTTCTGTGGACTCAGTAGATACAACAAGTTTTCGAGTCTTCTTCTTCTTCTTCTTCGTTTGTGACAAGTGTTTTGCTATATCCTCAGCTACTCGTTTCTTTGACCCCGGACAAACAGGAGCTGGTACTTCACGAATAAGCACACCCTGATGAGTAATCTGAGGTTTTCGAACCATTTTCTGTGAAGGTGACTTGAGTTTGCGAAGAGATTTCATCTTGATTCTTCGAAACATCTCAGTCTTCGAAGGAATTATAACATTCTCTTGAGTTTCTTCAACAATTGGCTCAATCACCTGGGTTTCATCAACCTTCTTCTTTGGAGACTTGGAGGATTTCAAATCTTGTGTTTTCTTTTCAGAGGAAGCAGGATCAGCCTTCTTCGACTTTTTGGACTTCTTCTCTTCCCTAGGCAACAAGATCCCAGTCTGAATAGAAGAATCAACCGTTTTCAGATATGCTACCAAAACCAGATTCGTAGGATCCACCCTTTTAAGCATTGCATCTGGAATCCGAGCAACACTTGGAAAAGTATCAGCATCATCGACAACCTCCTTCGGATAATGATAAGAGTGAAAAGTAACCTTCTCTTCTTCATTTGATACTAAAATTCCTTCCTTATTATAAAAATACTGTAAAATAAGGCTCCAATATCGTGCACACGAAATGCCATGAACAGCATTCGTATGTTCTACAACCTTTTGGAATTCCTTCCATAATTGTGTAGAAAATCTGCTTCAAGATCATAGTAGAGGCCTGCAACCATAGCATACACCTGCATCCTTCCTTTGTCTAAGCTAACGGTTCTTCCAGTCAAACATCTTAAAAAGATCCCAAACAAGAAATTCCATAATCGTGGAAGTCCAGACTTCTTAAAATCACTGATTTTTGACAATGGGGGCTGATATCCCATTTCATTAAACATATGGACAATTTTTGGGAATATGAATTCAACAAAAGGAGGCGAATTCGGAATGGCAAGAATCTGACAGAAAAGTTTCTTAGATAACATAACCTTTTTGTCATTCACAAGATGGAAAGTGATTGTATCTGAGGCTTTGTTGTATGTTGCAGTGGATCCTGCTTGAGAAACCCAGGATATTGGAACTGAAAAAGAATTGAACATCGCCGTGGATAAAACAGAGTGTTTCAGAGCAACGATGAGCATCTTCAATTCCTCGGGATATTGAGAAATTTCACCATCCACATAGTAGTTAGTGGATTGAATCTTCATAACTGGTGCGAATGAAATATCTTCAGTGGAAAGATCGACATGAGCAGAAGTCGCCATTGTTAGGGTTTGAAGAGAATGATGAACAAAGAATTTGTGTATTTTGCTTTTTGATCGTATAAACGGAGAATTAACCCTGGAATCCACTTTTATATGTAACCCTGAATTTTTGAATTTGAAGCGGGATGAATTTAATGAGATCCGACGTGGCATCTTAAAAATCGGACCATTACTACGTAAAGATAGCCATGCGTCAAAAAGTGTCTGTCACATCACCTAGAAAACCGGACAGAATACCATACATCATCTATACCCAACCTGTCATTACCCCTACAAGAGAATTGTAACCGTCGGAACCCTTCGAATGGAAGCAAGGCTCTTTCACTTTTGGGATAAAAAGCGAAGTCATATGCCAGATGTTCGAAATCATCAGCCTGAGTTTGTATTACTCAGAACCTCAAGGATTTCGTGTATGCAGTGTTCCAAAGAAAGTTAGAAATGAATTACAATCGAATACTTTTGGATAAGTATCAAAGGGCTTCTTTTGAGAATGCTTCGTGGGTAGGTTCAAAATTTCGTTACATGTCAACCTAAACATAAGGTGATAAAGTGTAACAGAAATTACTTGTTTGACCAGTGTAGTCAGTGACAAGTTGCTTTGAGAAATTTTAATCATGACTAGGACATTCGAATGAAACTCACACGGAAATCATATTCAAGAAAAAAAAATTGATGTATTGGACCTTGTTGGGTAACAAACATCATGGGTTTCGAATGTTTGATCAAGACCACGCATTCGAAATGAATATGATTTGGAGTTTCGAATTTTGGTACAGAAACAAAAGTTTCGTAAACATCTGGAACTTAGTTCCCCGTCAATTCCTTAATTTTGCAAGAAATTTGGGTTTCACTTTCATCACGGACTCATGATGTTAGATCATAAACACAGAGTTTTGATATATCTAAGTCTCGACGGGTTTGATCAGAGACCTCTCGGACATATGTCTTTGTGTGTGATCGTGTAAGAACTTTATAGATGAAAAAGATTGGTATAAGACACGAAGTGTACCTCTGTTATGATATTGGACCAAACAGAAAACTCTTAACTCATTTTGAGAAGAGTCAGGTAGCTCAGAGACTAATGTGAATATAAGCCTGATTGGGAAGAAATTTTCGTATGAAAAATTTCATTAAGGCTTTCGTACACACACATTGAGTCATGGAGGCTTTTGGGCAACATGCAGCCACATGCTTCTAGGGACAACCTAACTAATTCAAAAAAAAAAAAAATTGTACCTGATCCTAGTACGACATGCTTAATCCCCTCTGTATTGTGATCAATATCTGCAACAAAATACTAAAAAGAAGTAAAAATCAAATTATTTTTGTGGTTTTGGATTTTTCGAAAATAAAGACATAATAAACGAAAATCGTTTTGAATGTTGGAATTTTTCGAAAATTTTAAGAACAAGACTAAAGAAAATCTTTTTGGATTTTTGAATTTTTCGAAAATTTAAGAACAAAACAAAAGAAAATCTTTTTGGATTTTTGAATTTTTCGAAAATTTAAGAACAAAACAAAAGAAAATCTTTTTGAATTTTTGATTTTTCGAAAAGTTGAAAAAGATACTATATTTGTTGCAAACAGCTTCTTTTATGAGTAACAAATGTACGAATTCGAAGCGGTCGAAGCGTTGACTATGAACAGTAACCACTAACTCAACGCTTTAAAATAAGTGACAAACGTGCGAATTCGAAGCGGTCGAAGCGTTGACTATGAACAGTAACCACTAACTCAACGCTTTAAAATAAGTGACAAACGTGCGAATTCGAAGCGGTCGAAGCGTTGACCAGGAACAATAACCGCTGAATGCTGAATGACTTTGCGTTCTCTTTTATTTAGCGCCTCTGATTCATTCATTGTCACCCATCAGTTTTCTTTTTCGCATGGAACTAAATTTCCATCGATCATTCCAAGCCCTTCTATTATTCTCACAAATGACTTTTCATCCAAAGGTTTCGTGAAAATATCAGCTAACTGATCAGATGTTTTCACGAAATGTACTTCAATATTTCCATCCTCCACATGATCTTTAATGAAATGATAACGAAGAGCTATGTGTTTAGTCTTCGAATGCTGCATAGGATTATGACAAATTCTTATCGCACTTTGAGAATCACAATATAATGGAATCTTTATATATTAATTGCATAATCACGCAATTGACTTTGGATCCATATTATTTGTGAAGTGCAAGCAGCAGCAGCCACATATTCTGCTTCAGCTGTGGAAATTGACACGCATGTTTGCTTTTTCGACTGCCAGCTTACTAATTTGCCATCAAGAAATTGACATCCACCACTTGTGCTTTTTCGATCAAGATTACAACCACCCAAGTCTACGTCTGAGTATGCTTGTACGAAAAATCCTGTTTTCCAAGGATACCACAATCCTAACGAAATTGTTCCTTTAAGGTAACGAAAAATATTCTTCACAGCAGTGAGATGTGATTCGCGTGGATTAGACTGATACCTAGCACAATTACACACAGAAAACATGATATCAGGTCTACTTGCTGTAAGATAAAGTAATGAACCAATCATGCTCCTATATAACGTTATATCAACAGCAGGTTTGTGTAACGATGGTGTTAACTTTATGCCTGTTGCCATTGGTACACGAAGCTTTGTGCTATTCGCCAATCCAAACTTTTCTAGCAGATTTTTCGTATATTTTTCCTGATTAATGAAAATCCCTTCTCTGCTTTGACGAATATTCAATCCAAGGAAATTATTGATTTTTCCCATCATGCTCATTTCAAACTTGCTTTTCATCAAATCTTCGAATTCTCTAGACAAAGCAGGGTCAGTCGAGCCAAAAATAATATCATCAACATAAATTTGAACAGGCATAAGATGATTCCCCACTTTCTTTCGAAATAATGTGGGATCAACAGATCCTTGTTTAAATTTAGATTGTTTCAAAAATGATGTAAGAGTTGCATACCATGCTCGTGGTGCTTGTTTCAAACCATAAACTGCCTTATCTAAAACATAAACATGATTAGGATATTCTTCGTTAATAAAACCTGGGGGTTGTTCCACATAAATAGTTTCTTCAAGCTCTCCATTTAAAAATGCACACTTCACATCCATTTGATAGACATCAAAATCTTTGTGAGCTGCATAAGCCAGAAATATTCAAACCGCCTCGAGTCTTGCGACAGGGGCAAAAGTTTCTTCATAGTTGATTCCTTCTTGTTATGAATATCCTTTTAGAACAAGTCTGGCTTTGTTTCGAACAATGTTTCCATCTTTGTCGGTTTTATTTGTGAAAATCCATTTTAACCCGACAATCGAAACATTTTCAGGTTTAGGAATTAATCGCCAAACTTTGTTTCGTTCGAATTCAGACAATTCAGATTGCATTGCAACAACCCAATCTGAGTGTTCCATTGCATTCTTAATTGTTTTTGGTTCAATTTTAGATATGAAAACATTGAACATGCAAAATTCTTGATGAATATTCAGTACCTCATTCTTTGTACGAATTTGAGCTCTTGTTAAAACTCTTTCTTGTGGATTCCCAATAACTTGATCCTTCGGATGATATCTTGTCCATTTTTCCAAAGGTGGATATGATGGATCAAATTCCAAAGGTGCATCTTCATACATTTCATCATTTTCCGAGCCTGCAATTGAACAAGCATCTTCAACATTATGCTCCCCCTCACCATCAAGCTCTCCCTCAATAACATGCTCCTCCTCAACATCAGTGTTCAATCGTTCTGTCTCCCCCTCGAAAGAATGCTCTTAATCATTTAAAGTATTCGAATCCAAGTGCTCCCCCTCCACTGGATTATTTTGCTTACTTTCGCCTTATTGAGGATCTGATGTTGTATTATCAGTAAGTTTCGTAAATTCGGGTATGTGATTATCAGGAGCATAAATTTCAGCATCGACTGCATGATCTGAAATTCCAAAAATCAAATCATAATCAATATCATCCATTTGTATAGATTCAGATTCATTGTGAGGTTCTTGTAAAATTGGATGAATTGAAAATTTATTCTCATTTTGTTTAACATAGTAATCATCAAATGTGAGATTGAACGTTTCTTCCACTTTTCGTGTCCTCTTGTTTAACACACGATACGCGACAGAATTATGCGAATATCCAAGAAAAATCCCTTCATCAGCTTTTGCTTGAAATTTCGAAAGATGATCCTTGAGATTCATAATAAAGCACCTGCATCCGAAAACATGAAAGAATTTCACATTTGGTTTACGATTATTCAGAATTTCGTATGGTGTAATATTAAAACTACGATGAATGAACGATCTGTTTTGAGTGAAACATGCAGTTGAAACAGCCTCAGCCCAAAGATATTGAGGTAAATTCGCGTATGCCAACATGGTTCTTGCTGTTTCGCATAGTGAGCGATTCCTTCGTTCTACAACACCATTTTGTTGTGGTGTGTATGGAGATGAAAAATTATGTGAAATCCCTTTGTCCACTAAAAATGAATCAAGAACATTGTTCTTAAATTTAGTTGCATGATCACTCTTGATTTTTCGAACAATCTTCTTCAACGTGATTTCCATCTTCTTGATAAAGTCAATCATGATTTGTGCAACTTCGGATTTAAGCCTGAGAAAATAAACCCACGTAAATCTTGAAAAATCATCAACAATAACTAAAATGTACCGTTTCTTGTTAAGAGTTGAAACAGTCGAAGGACCACACAAATCAATATGTAAAAGCTCCAGTGGTGCAATAATTTTCGAATCAATTGTTATTGGATGACCTTGTTTATGTTGCTTGCCAACTTCACAAGCTGCACATAAAGAATCATTGTCAAATTTCAATACAGGTAAACCTCTTACCAGATCTTGTACCACAAGTTTATTGATGTTTCAAAAATTGAGATGTGAAAGTCTTCGATGCCATAACCAGCTTAGATCAGATGTGGCTTTCGAAAGAAGACATACAGATGGTTTGCCTACAATTGGATTGATGTCCAGAGTGAACATGTCACCTTTCCTTTTAGATTTCAGTAATATTTCGTTTGTGTTAACATTGGAAATAACACTTCCTTCTTCGTTGAAAAGAACTTGATTGCCAGTGCCCACAACAAGTTGAGAAACACTAATCAAGTTATGTTGAAGATCTTCAACGTATGCAACACGATTCACTGTGAATTGTCCATTCGTGATTTTCCCATATCCTTTGACTTGACACTTTTGATTGTTCCCAAACTTTACTACTCCAGCATTTTTGAGACTTTGAAAATCTCGTAAATTCTCCTTCTTTCCAGTCATGTGACGAGAGCAACCACTATCAATATACCATTTATTATCATATTGCTCGTCACACAATACCTGCAATTAATGGAAAATTTTAGGTACCCAAGGCTTTTTGGGTCCTTGGAAATTAGATTTGAATTTCGAATGTAATTTAGAACTTTTAACCCAATCACAAACCTTGGTTTTGAGACTATCGATTAAGTTTACTTCATCATCTAAAGGAACCGAAACATAAGTGTTTGATAGTTTCGAATGTTTACTAACATTACGCTTCACATTTTGAGTTTGTGACTGAACTGTCTTTGCTTTTGTAACTTGTCTCTAAGCTTTGACCATGATGTTCGAATCCTTGGATGATGAACTTCCATTCGAAGAAGTATTTATATATTTTTCAAATGCATCATGAATTTGCTCCTTTGAATATGCATTTGACTGATACATTTTTCCTTTTCCTTCAAGCCAATGATCAATGTTCTTCTTAGAAGTCATTCCTTTTTCTCGTGACGTTTTCATAGTTTCTGTTTATGTGTGATTAGGAAAATTTGGCTTTTGAGGTACAAAATCAACTTTGGGTTTTGTTACAAAAGAGTAAGCATATGATGAACCAACTTTTGATTTAAGATGTTGTTGTTGAAAAACTTGTTGATTTGAATTAGATTTATTTGAAAATACTCTTGATTTAGAAATTTTCGAAAACTTTGTTTGCTTATTCACTTCAGACCTTGTATAATTTGATTGAGATGATTGTTGAGTTTTTGTTGAAAAAGTAGAATTTTTCGCTTTGAAAACTTTTTTGTTTGATTGTGATTCAGACAATTTTTGAGACTCAACATTTTGCCAAAATATTTTCTTTCTTGCTTGTCTTTTCGAAATGTTATTTTCCTTCGAAAATTTGTCAATTTGATCTTTAAATTCGTTAGAGTTCAGTTTGAAAACTTTTTCATTTTCTTTTTCAACATTTTTTGTTTTCTCTTTTTCAATTTTCGATTTTTCAACCCATTGGTTTTGTGGTTTTTGTCGTTGAAACTTATACGAATTCTTTGTTAAGTTGTGTTCAACTGTGTTTTGATTTGCAAAAAAAACCTTCTTTAGTTGTTTTTGAATTATCTTCCTCAACCAATTTCTTTAATTCTGGTTTGATATTCTCAACATTTCCAGTAGTTACGAAAATTTGATTTGGAAAAATGACATCATCTGTGCATTTGAAATTTGGATAGACCACTGTGTTCGTTTCAAGATAATGTTCACCTTTTTCATTCATTACTTTTTCGAACTTTTATGTATCACCATACACTTGATCAACAACTATTCGTGGAATTTCTTCTTCCATTGAGGATGCTTTTTCTTTCGAAACCTTCTCTACTTCTTCATCATCACTATCATCAGTTTGGCAATCTTTGAGATCCATGAAGTTCATTTCACAAACTTTCGAAGTTGAGGGTATATCAGTTTCATTTTCAACCATCAAATCCTTAACTTTTTCTTTCCCTTTAGATGTTGAAGCAACATTCACAACAAACAACTAAGAACAATCAACATCTTCAAACTCACTAATTTTACTAATATTATCAGAATTATCTATAATATCAGCAAAATTAGATTGAGAATCAGACGTTGAATTCTCAGTCTTTTTCAAAATTTGAATTTGTTCAGATTTAGTCAAAGTATCATTCACAATGTTAACTAATTCATTCGCATCAAGACATTCATCAACTTTGACTATTCCATATCTATACTTATCATTCGGAACTTTGTTAAAATCAGCTATTTCCTTTTCACAGTCATACGAAATGTTATCTACCATAGCTCTTTCATAAGCTAAAAATGACAGCAATTTTCTATGTTGTTCTTTACTGATTTCGCATGAATGATGAAGTTCAGTTAATTTCCCATACAATCTTTTAGCAGAGTTACAGTAAATGTTCCTCTGGGCTAACAACAGTTTATTATCACTAGACAAATTATCCCTATCAACTATGATATTAGTTATTTGAAGTTCTAAACAATCTATCTTAGTGATTTTCGAATCTAATTTCTTATGTGTCTCTAGCAACTGCATAGACAACTTCTTAGCCTCATTGCTAGCAGATACCACAATCGAATCAAAATAAATCACAGTTTCATCGAAAGATACTAATTCAGAATTATAAGCATGTACTGGAATATTAAAAGATTCAAGAATATTTCGTACCTTTGTGGTCATTGGAGATTTGTCAGCAGCTTTTAATACGAAGCATCTCCCATGCACTTCGTATACCTCCTCATCCGATTCTTCCTCCATCTTTGCAAACATTGCCCCGTGGGTCGGATTTCGCATCTCCTCATCATATGATCCAGATGACCAGATTTGATAAGTACCTTCTTCATCCTCATTCGCACCCTTTGCAACCAGAGACAAATTTTTGGCTTTAGCACGAACCTCCTCCAGCTTCTCAGCATAGTACGTCTCATCCTTGACCTTATTCTTCCTTTCATCCTTTTTTCGAAGCATGCAGTCATTCGCAAGGTGATTAGCACCATTGCAATAATGACAATCAATCCCAGCATCTCCCTTTAATTTCTTCTCTGTCTTTCCCTCAACAGGCTTCGTCTCTTTCATCTCTTCCTTTTTCTTCTCATCCCCAACACTTTTACTCACATAACTCCCTTTTGTCTCAGATAACTTTGCCTTCGAATTGCAAGGCTTTTTGAAGAACTTTTTCACACGATTGTTTGAATAGAAAGCAATTGCCTTATCATATGAGTTCATGATGAACCCTTCATCTTCATCCGAAACGTCTTTCTCAGCTTCTTTTTCAGAGATCTTCGAAACCAAAGCTAGTGGACCTCCCAAACTTGCCTTCGTTTCTTCAGCTATTTCATTCACTTCGCTTTCATGAGTCTTTAGTTGATTGTACAAATCATTCAGAGTTGACGTATCAAAGCTCTGTTGATTCTTAACCATCATACTCACACTACGCCACTCCTTACGAAGTCCCATAACAAAGATTAGATTGAACTCCATGGCTGACCTGGTGATACCATATCGATTGCATCGATATATCAATTCATTAACACGATCGTAATAAACTTCAATCGTTTCACCATCTTTCTGTCTGAAGTCCTTCAGTTCCACTAAGCATTGCTTCACAGAGTTAACTCTTGTCTTCTCACTTCCCTGAAATTTCTCCTTAAGATTGTTCCAGATTTTCTTTGCAGTTGTACAACTCCTCACATAGTTGTACCCAACTAGAGGCAAAGCTCCTCTTAGCTCTCTTACACACCTTTTCTCCAGCTTTTTCAGACGATCAGTTTGATTCTCAACTTCAGAATTTCCAGAAGATGATCCAAGTGGTTGAACATTTGATGGTGGATTGAGACTGCCAGAAATGCAATTCCACAGTTCTTCGTCCAATCCATTTAGATAATCCTGCATACGATCAGCCCATTGATCGTAATACTCAGGGATGAGCATAGGAATTTTGGTGGATGATCCTAGAAGATGAGAAAATGAAGTCATGGAATTCAGATTGAAAGACGCCATTGATGTACGGAAAAATTCTTGAGAATTTTTAAGAAACTTTGAAAATTTGACAACAAACTATTTAATTCAAATCAAAATCACTATTAGAACACTCGATTCAATGAATTAAGTGCAGAATCGAATCACAGACTAAGATCTAGACAAATTTTCACTTTCAAAAAGTGCGGAAACTTTTGAATCAAAAAGTTGATTCAAAAACCTTTTGAACAAAGTAAAAATCAGATCAGGGATTAGGATTCCTGCTCTGATACCAATTGATGAATCAAAGAATTGAGTATTGAATTAATCAGAGTTGAATTCAAAGTATGAATAAGAAATTTGGACACAGAATGTAAATATGATCTGTTTGGCTCAATTACGCTTTCAACTTTTACAGAATACAAGTGAATATTCTGTAAAGACTTCGTTCCTAAGACTCTAGTAAACACTCCTATATATAGGAGAGAAAAGCGTACAAAAAATATACTAAGGACTAAACATTAAGTTTCGAATACAATGCCTTAGTAAAATACATTACAAAAATTTTCGAAGACACCAACACATACTTCGACTCATTACAATATTTCGACCCTTACAAAAACTCATGGGTTTACGACCGTAAACTCCATGGGAGTTGCTCCCAAAACCGTAAACTCCAAAAGAGTCTCCCCTTGGACCTTAAACTCATAAGCAAGGCCCTACAACCCTTAGATGAAATCCTTGGTACTTATAGCACTTGGATCAAAGTGTTTTTTCATGTCCTAGGATGTTTATACTTGATTAATTAGTTGTTTAATGACTAATTGGATACATATATGTGTTATTATATGTTAACTAGGATCCTAGTGTGTGCTCAAGTCTTCACTTGACACTTAGCATCCTATACCATCCGTTCATCCAAACCACTCACTACAGGTGAGTTCATACCCCTTAATCAACCTTTTAAATGATTTTAAATGCTTTTATGGGGGTGATACAAGTTGAACTATTTTAGTTATTATATCAATCACATGTGATTAATAACTACCAAACAAGTGGATTTCTTACTTTTAAAACTGTGTAATCAAACAAACTACTTCAAACTGTTTTATAAACTCATTTACATGTCAAATAATTTTATTAAACTCTTTTAAACTTATATTCTGTTAAATATGTATCTATATAGATATAGTTATATAAGTAGGATTGAAAGGACTTAGGACTGATAGCTTGCCTTACCTCCTGTTCCTTGTTTGGTGATGGACTTAGTGTATCTGTTGTTTGTCTGAAGGTCGTTTGAATCCTAGTTATATATTATGTATATGTATATAAATATAAAAGTTCCTTCTTTCTATTCAATACCTTTGGGTAGCAAAGGTATACAAACATGTTCATACATACAAACAACATTACTAGTAAACTATAATAGGCATAGTTTAGGAAGTTACTAATACTATTACTAGAACAATGAAACATACATTACAATACAGCTAGTACATACAATACATTCCAAGACAGCTAGTACATACTATACATTACAATATAGCTAGTACATACTATATATTACAATACAGCTAGTACATACTATACATTACAAGACAGCTAGTACATACTATACATTTTACAAGAAAACATACATGCTAGACAGAGAGAGAACAATCATACATGCTAGACAGAGAGAGAACATACATACATACTAGACAGAGAAAGAACACACAATACAGCTAGTACATACAATACATATACAAGAATATTACTACAGTTATGTGAGCCACGTAACGGGGCATGGCATCACCTGTCATGGCTCGTTTTGTATCCAGAATCTCCTTAATTGGAGAGCATTGAGTTTGTCTATAGATCTATACTGGATTGACTATCCTACACCTTGCTGCTCGTTACACTGGGACTTGCAAGTCTACGGGTGCCAAACGTCATTTCTTCTGACTTCTTACATCGTCGTGTTCTAAGTCGGTAGTATGGTACAGGCCGATCACATGGTACTTTAAATAACAATTGGTTTAAGGTAGTTAGTACATCAGTAGCTACTTAATACAATACTACAATACTATTTTATTTCCCATTGCATTCACTTTGTGATCTTCACACAATGAACGGTAATGCAAAAACTATATTTTTGGTTAATGATAGTCAGATTTGGGAAAATACATACTCTTACAAGAGACATACACACAAACACTTAATGCCTTGGTAGAAGGCTACTTTTAGTAGTAAAACATAGGGTTTTCTAGGAAATTCGAACATTTTACAAACATACTCAAACTTTTACAAACTTACACATCACATACTTACAAACACTTTCATACAAACACAGACACTAAAATACTTATGATCTCACCAGCTTTAAAGCTGATACTCTCTTTCAAAATAACTTGTATTCTCAGGTCACCAGTAGACAGGTACCGAAGCCAGGTTTTGAGAAGACGGAGCTCGTTCAAGACTCATCTTTTATTTTGCTTCATATTTTTGGTGTCTATTAACTTGACAGAAAACACTTGTATTCAATTATATTATTAATGCAATGGATGATGTTGTTGCTTGTTTACTACTATTCATTGTTGTGATACTGTACATGACGTCCTCCACCCCCGAACGATTCCGCCGTTCCGGTTTTGGGGTGTGACAGATTGGTATCAGAGTATTGTTTATAGTGAATTGAGTATATCAACCCATAAAAGATATACAGACTATGAATACAATGGGATTAAAATACTCTGACCAAGAGTTTATACTTTTAAATAATAAAATATTTAACTAAGTATACATGCCTGCATTCATACTAAAATCAGTGTCACTAGGACATAACAAAAGTATTACGATTGTTGGACAACACAATCAGACTTAGAGACATATGGTCAACCCTGGGAAGATATAGCCTGATCAACTATATTATCCGAAGATTAACTAGCATGTGCCTAAGTGTGGTTGTGAGGTTGCAACAAGTCTAAAAACTTACCAACAATACCACAACGAAAACCTTAGAACAGAACATAAACTTAAAGTACTATAGGAGTATTTTGTCTTACTATAAATTACTTATGTGCTTAATTCTTATATCCCTTTTCTCGCGTAGAAAACATGGTTGGATTCCATCCCCACGGCGACTTGTACGTCCCTAACCAAGGTAATGGATGAGGGTTTGAAGCAGAGCCAGAAAATGATCACCAAATCCCTGTGGATGATCACCAGGCTGAAGGCTTTGTAGATGGTTCTGACTCAGAGCCTGAAGTTAAGAACCTACCCCCGGTGGCTCCTGTCCCAAATCCTAACCCTCGTCCGGCTTTTCAAGGCCCGACGCCTCCGTGGGTGGAAAGCTTGGAAACATGGAGCCAAGAACAGAATCAGCCCATACCATTCGACGGAGACCAAAGCTGTTATGACCTGAGCGAGGGAGGCTCAGCAGACAGAGTCTTGCCAATCCTGGTCCGCAGAGTGGCCCGAAACGAGATTGAGGGCAGGACAGCTCTCCATCGAATCATGGAAGTTGACGCCAATGCGAGAATGCATACCCTCCGCACCATTCGTCTGGAAGATGCTCGTGAGAGAGCTAGGGGAGACCATGAGACCCTGCAGCAAGAGCTAGCTGAAACTCGAGCTGAAGTCATAGACCTCCGAGTACGCTAAAGGGTGTACGAAAGGCACCTACTTGATGTGGAGCATCAGCTGGCTGAACAAAGGGTTCACCCAAGGGATAACCGTCATCAGTAGGAGATATTCTACCTTTCTTTCCTGGGTTGAAAGAATTGTCGTCCTATCTAAGCTCCAAGTAGCACTTTTCTATGTAACTAACTCTTTACTGTAAGTACTTTCTAGTAGGCCAATATGTCGTCGAAACTTTTCTACTTCGGATATGATGTAAGACCTACTCCAAGGTCATTTTTCCCAAACGTATTACATCTTAAATATCAATGATATTGACAATCGGCTAATTTCTGTGCCAATCCTTGTTTAAATACTTTCGTTTTGCTATCGTTAAAATCCTATCTAAAACCCCCACTTCGTCAAATTATTGAGCTATGGTGAATTAGCTCAAAGATTTCTTCCAATTCTTGTCAAAGGTTGGATCCGGTTATCCACCAACCAATGATAGTCTAGTTCAAAATAGCAAATGTCTAGTAAACATTCTACGAAGTACTTCAACTCTTTTCCAGTACTGCATCATAGGGATGTAGGTCAAACCACCGAGAACAGTTTATTCACAACAAAAACTTTACAATTACATGATTGAGTAGAATACATCTACGGCCGACCATAATCACTCACAAACTCCTTTTCTTGTCAAATAGCAGAATCATGTCGTCACCTAGAGGTAATCCGCCGAACGACACAACCCCGATCCTTCACATAGACGCTGCCACCTTCCAAGCAGCGGTAACAGCCGCCGTTGCAGCTGTCTTTGCACACTATGACTCTGGTAACGCAATCGAGGCTGTGAAGGGTGTTGACAGTTCAAATTGTTGTAACAATCTGGGAAATCAACAAATGATAGCTGTTACCGACACCCAGGGACACAAATCTGAGGGTAAGAAGCGAAGGCA
The DNA here is from genome assembly GCF_052849685.1 of Lactuca virosa. NCBI lineage: Eukaryota > Viridiplantae > Streptophyta > Magnoliopsida > Asterales > Asteraceae > Lactuca > Lactuca virosa. Next base: position 133,990,359 of record NC_136428.1, on the reverse strand, counting down.
TCAAGCCTATAAGGAGCGCAAGCGATCACAAAAACTTGCCACACAACAGCAACAAGTGGCGGCCCCTGTCACTTCAGCCCCGATCAAACTATATATGGGGATACTCCCGAAGTGTGGCAGCTGTAATTTCCATCATCACGGAGTCTGCCGTGATTTAAAATGCAACAATTGCAAGCGTGTGGGGCACACTACTCAAGTCTGTAGAACGCCAGCGCAAAACATCTCCCAAGCCACTAACATCGGAGTCAGTTCGACTTGCTATGGTTGTGGTGAAGTCGGGCACTATAATAGGAATTGTTTAAAAAGGAGGAACAACGAAAACAACCGTGTCCACATAACTCGGACCCGACACTTCACTTCCACCCCTGATGCTGGTACAAGCCAGATATGTCATTTATGTGGTGAGATAGGACATCTCAAGAAGGATTGTCCAATAACAGAGAACTCCGGCGCAAACAGGAATATACTAAGGATCACTGCTGCAGGAGAGACTGATGGGATTTGAGCATTCTAACACTTCCTAAGTGTACATGCAACCCTAATAACCTTGGATCTATGTTTGTCTAATTATCATGCAAAGTTGAATTCCAAGGTTATATTCCTATCTAGCATACATGGGGAACATTTTTAACTTGAATGAAACATAGAATAACTTACCTTGTTGTTGATTATGATCCTTGAAACCTTGTGAGCCTACCACCCCAAGTGTGATGCCTCAAATGCTTCACACAACACCAAATGCAAAGGAGTAAACTTTGAGAGAATCTTACACTTGCAAAATCGGCTCTAGCCCTCTTGTTTCTTAGTGTCGCCGATTTTGGGGAGAACACCTTTGTTTATATAGTGTGTTGCATTAGGTACACACTAATGTAACATGACTCTTCCTTTCATGATCCATGGGTTAACTCCATGGAGCATCCATGGAGCATCCTATGGGTGGAACCCAACTTGATAATCCATGGAGCCTCTTAGCCCACTATATAAGATATGGAAGATTTACATAATCTACCCAAATATTTAATTAGTTATCTTTTGATCACTTAATTAATTCTAAATTAATTATTGATCAAACTAATTAAATAATATTATTAATATATTAGAACTTATAATATATTAATAAACCATAAGTGTTATTTCTCTCATTTTAGTTTATCCAATTGCATGGTGCCATGCAACCCAAATGGACCATGTCGTGTCGGGTCAAGTACATACCAGAAATAGTTATGGACTTAGACACCTTATCCAACAGTCTCCCACTTGGATAAGTCTAATAACTATAACTGCAATACTTCAAGAACCCATCGGCAATCGTAGCTCTTTCAAGGTCTCTCGGAACTGAGAAGATGATGATACGCCATTTAAGATAAGTGATCATATAATCCTCTGTTCTAGATATCAGTCGGACAAATACATGGAACAATATCTTACTTATTGTCCAGCAGTTTGTTTCCCGATTTCCGATTTGTTTGACAAAGAACTTAATTGAACACATCAACTTAGTTCTGACCGGGCCCGATACATAGGTCAAAACAAAATCATCGAGGGGCCCAGATATCAGCTTCTAATCCAAGAAGCAATAGATAAACTTCGACTCATATGTTTGTTCTACTACTCATTGAATTATACACAAGAGCACGTTTTATAACATCGAGTTACCAATGCGTTTTCGTATAATTAATGCATAACCAACTCATAAGTAACAAATCATATATCTAGGTTTGAAGACTTATATGATATTACCGTCTCACGATCACTCGAGATAAATTCCATGAAGTGATTCCAGTGAGCGTGGGTTGAGTCCAATGCTCAGAACTTATGAGCACTCATGAGTGTTGTAGCCTTGTCCAACAACTTAGAACTCTGCAACCAATCATGACAGTCTTGATTCATACCTACTTCCAATATATGACCGACTGTGGAGGTTCGAATAATATGATATACCAAACATAATTATTCTGGAAGTCAAAACATGCAAAAGAAATATAGTAAACGATCGACAAGAGATAGCAACACTTTACTCATAAATAAAACACCTTTTATTCATCATCTAATGTCAATTACACTTTACAAATTTCAAGGTTATCTAACTACTAAATCTAATATCATCCTTCAGCCCTATGCTCCGAGCAAGCTGGAGATGCTTAACCCGAGTCAGTCCCTTCGTGAGGGGATCTGCTGGATTCTCATCCGATGATACCCTCTTTGCCATGAGGAGTCCTTCTTCTATTCGATGACTGATGAAATGGTATTTTCTGTCGATGTGTCTGGATCTCCCGTGATCCCTTGGTTCCTTGGCTAAGGCAACTGCACTTTCACCATCACATAAAATTTCCATTGGCTCTTTAATAGTTGGTACAACTCCAAGGTCTCCAATGTAGTTCTTCAGCCATATCGCCTCCTTTGCTGCCTCGCTAGCTGCTATATACTCTGATTCGCAAGTTGAATCAGCCACTGTCTCTTCCTTGGAACTCTTCCAAGAAATTGCTCCTCCGTTTAAGGTAAAGACCCAGCCTGACTGAGAGCGGAAATTATCCCTATCAGTCAGAAAGCTAGCATCACTATACCCTACAACTCTCAAGTCTTCACTCCCACCGAGGGTAAGGACCCAATCCTTAGTCCTCCGCAGGTACTTGAGGATATTCTTTACCGAAGTCCAGTGTGCCTTGCCAGGGTTCCCCTGATACCTGCTAACCATGCTCAAAGCAAAGGCTACATCAGGTCGAGTACACGTCATAACATACATGATCGATCCTACAGCCGAAGCATAAGGTATTCGACTCATTTCTGCTATCTCAGCCTCAGTACTAGGGCTTTGTGTCTTACTCAATCTGGCGTTACTCTGGATGGGTAACTCTCCTTTCTTGGAGTCCTGCATGCCGAATCTCTTCAGCACCTTATCCAAGTAGGTACTCTGACTAAGTCCAATTAGTCTTTTACTCTGGTCTCTCAAGATCCTTATCCCTAGAATATATGCATCTTCTCCTAGGTCCTTCATAGAGAAACATTTCCCAAGCCAGGACTTAACTTTCTACAGAGTTGGGATGTCATTTCCTATGAGTAGTATGTCATCCACATACAATACCAAAAAGCTAACTATACTCCCACTAGCCTTGACATATACACAAGATTCATCTTCACTCCTAGAAAAGCCAAATTCTTTGACATTCTCATCAAAGCAAAGATTCCATCTGCGAGGTGCTTGCTTTAACCCATAAATGGATTTCTCAAGCTTACACACTCTATTAGGGTACTCTGTATTGACAAAACCCTCTGGCTGACTCATGTAAACATCCTCAGCCAACTTTCCATTAAGGAAAGCAGTTTTGACATCCATTTGCCATATTTCATAGTCATGAAATGCAGCTATGGCTAACAGAACCCTAATAGACTTAATCTTGGCCACTGGAGAAAAGGTCTCATCATAATCAACTCCCGAAGTTTGTGAGAAACCCTTTGCAACCAGTCGTGCCTTATAAGTGTGTACATTACCATCCATGTCGGTCTTCTTCTTGAAGATCCATTTGCACCCTACAGTCTTACGACCTGGTACATTCTCAACCAAGTTCCAAACTTGATTGTCATACATGGACTGTATCTCGCTATCCATTGCCTCTTTCCACTTGGCTGACTCAGGGACTGTCATGGCTTCCGCGTAACTGTTAGGTTCATCCAGACCTATAAGTGTCTCATCACTGATAAGTGTATCACCTTCCGCAGTAATATGGAATCCATAGTAATGCTCAGGTGCATTCCTAACCCTTGTGGAACGCCTCAGAGGTACAGACTTGTCAATTGGCTCAACAGGAGTTTCCTCCTCAAGTTGAGTGCTAGGGTTTGAAGTTCCTTCACCACTTGACTCTTGAATTTCTTCAAGGTCAACTTGCCTCCCACTGTCTCCTTGGCTTATGAACTCTCTCTCTCGAAAGAAAGCCCTCCTAGCTACAAAGACCACATTCTCACTAGGTCTGTAGAAGAGGTAACCAAAGGATTTCTGTGGGTAGCCGATGAAAATACACCTCTCACTTCGAGGTTCGAGCTTATCATGAGTCTCGCGTCTCACGAAAGCCTTGCAACCCCAAATCTTAATGTGGTCTAGTTTAGGTACTTTACCAGTCCACATCTCATGAGGAGTTTTGGCAACATTCTTTGTGGGAACTAGATTAAGGATATGGGCGGCAGTCTCTAAGGCATACCCCCAAAATGAGATTGGTAGCGAAGCTCGACTCATCATGGAACGAACCATATCCAACAAGGTTCGATTACGCCTCTCAGCTACACCATTCAACTGCGGTGTCCTGGGAGGTGTCAATTGTGAGACAATCCCACATTCCCTAAGATAGTCGAGGAACTCTGAACTAAGATACTCACCACCTCGATCGAATTGAAGCATCTTAATGTTCCTGCCCAATTGATTCTCGACTTCCTGTTTAAACTCTTTAAACCTCTCAAAAGTCTCTGACTTATGCTTGATTAAGTAGACATATCCATATCTACTGTAATCATCAGTAAAAGTCAAATAATAACGATTAGCATCCCTTGTGGCATGTTTGAAGGGCCCACACACATCCGCGTGTATAAGATCCAACAAACCTTCACCCCTCTCACAAGAACCTGTGAAGGGTGACTTTGTCATTTTTCCAAGTAAGCATGATTCGCAACTATCATCTGACTTTAGGTCAAATGACTCCAATATTCCATCCTTTTAGAGTTGGCCTATGCGTTTCTTGCTAATATATCCAAGACGATAATGCCATAATGATGCTTTATCCAAGTTATTATCATTAACAGAATCAATACACAATACATTATTTCCTAAGTTATCAACCACAGATACAGTTTCATACACACCATCACAAGGTAATGCTTTAAAATAAAGAACATTATTAAAGAAAGCATTAATCGAACCAACTTCATTATCAAATGAAAAGGTGAAACCTTGTTTATACAATGCATGAAAGGAAATAATATTTCTTGCCATTTCTGGCGAATAACAACATTTATTCAAATCTAAACTAAACCCACTCCTTAGCGATAAAGTATAAACTCCAATCTTGGTGACAGGTAAAGCTTTCCTATTCCCCATGATTAAGTTTTTTCTTCCATGCTCCACATTCTCACTTCCTCTTAGTCCCTGCAAATCAGAACATATATGAATACCATAACCGGTATCAAGGACCCAAGAGTTAGAATGGGGTGAGTTATTAGATAAGATAGTGTAAATACCTGCATGGTTGGGTTTAACTTTCCCATCCTTCACATCTTGCTGGTACTTTGGGCAGTTCCGCTTCCAATGTGACTTTTCATGGCAATAGAGGCATTCAGCCTCTTTAGGGTCAGAAGAAGGAGTGACGAAACCTTTCTTGGTTCCACTTGAAGAAGAGCCATCAAGGGTCCTAGCCTTGGTACCCTTCGAAGAGCTCTTCCTCTTCTTCCCTCGACCTTTCCCGATTGCCAAAACCGGGGCGGAGTTTGGAGTAGGAGTGTTAACAACCGACTTACCCTTAAGACCTGTTTCTGCGGTCTTGAGGAGTCCCTGAAGTTTGCTGAGTGTGACCTCTTCCTTATTCATGTGATATGTCATGCAGAATTGATCATAGCACCATGGTAAGGAGTGCAAAATGATATCTATTGCAAGCTCCTCAGGGAAGTTCACATTAAGCTTCATCAACCGATCCACATACCTTTGCATTTTCTGCATGTGGCTCGTGACGGATTCCCCGTCCTTCATCATGGTTGTTATGATAGAGCATATGATTTCATACCTCTCTTGTCGTGCACTTTGATGGTATCTTTCCATCAGATCTTGGTGCATTTCAAAAGGGTAGAAGTCCTCATAGGACTTTTGGAGTTCCGTTGTCATGGTGGCCAGCATGATGCATGCCACTTTTGTAGCATCCCTTTCATGTGCCCGGAAGTCAGCGATCTCCTGGGGAGTTGCGTGGTCTCATCAATCTCCTTAAGCTCCTTGTCAAGGACATATTCTTTGTCCTCGTAGTGGGTAATCATCCTGATGTTTCTGATCCATTCATTGAAGTTGGATCCATCAAAAATGACTTTCCCATATAAGTTCATAAGGGTAAAAGAGCCATTAGGATTAGAGCCAGAAGCAGCATTGTTTGAAGACATCTGAAAGAAGAGAACAAGATTAGTTTAGATATTAAGAGAGTCCTTAATAAAACACCCAAATTTAATATTAAGGCTAGGATCCAATCACAATATATTATAACTTAGAAGAGGTATGCCGTAATCCAAGCTATAACATATTTGAAAGGTAGGCGAATGGCGATTCACCAATTTCCACCATGAAAAACGAAATATAGATATTAGGTTTTTAATTGGTTCTTAGAAATTCGTAGATTCTTTTGAGATTCAATGAACTTTTCAAAGGCATGTTTCAATCTCGAGTGTGCCCTCCAAGTTTTATGAGTGGGATACCGAGGATCACAAAACGAGGTGTGAAGTAACCATGCAAATCACTTGGTACACTCAATGTTTATTAGTCAATCGATGTGCCGGTTAACCACACGAGCTCCACCGACCTATAATAAACTTTAAGTCACCCTTTACCTACCTTGTTAAGTCCAAGTTAGTGTGCCGGTTAACCACACGAGCTCCACTAACGACTTAAACAAAGTGTAAAGTGTAATTTCATGGATTAGCACCTTATTCACATTTTCCTAAAGTAACTAAGATTGGGAATTTAATAAAAGCATTTAGTTACTTTATAATATTCATCATACGTTTAATGAGAATTTATAAGTCCTTGTCCTACCCGTTCGGCTAACGACCCTCCACAGATCAAGGAAGCGGTGGGTGAGAGTGGACACCCATTAAGTTGCCATTTTATAGTCAACAACCTTATACCCCCCTTATAGACCGGCTTCGTGAATGAGGCGTACTAGCGGTAAGACGACTTGATCTTATACATATATATATATATATATATATATATATATATATATATATATATATATATATATATATATATATATATATTAGTAACTTATAATATTATAAAGTATAAGGGTTGAATTTTAACTTTTAAAATTCTAAGGGTTGGAACTAAAGTTTTAATCAAGACTTTACTTGTTCCAAAACTTGAGGGCAAGTTTTGTAAACTTCCAAAACTTTTCATTTCTTATAACTTATGAATTAATTGAGTAATAAAAATGAAGACACTTCATTTTTATAACTCTTGTGTTCTTTTAATGGCTTTAATAAAAGTGAGACTTTTGGTTTTCAATAACTTGAGAACAAGTTATGGACTCCATTAAAACACATTATGATCATGAATTAAACTACCATGAAGGTTACAAACTCATCTAATCTTCATAAGTTCAAGAACATGAATATGAACACTTTCAAGAATCAAAAATTACACTTAAAAAAACTTGTAATTTTGATAATTGCCATTGTAAATGGATTAGCATAAACATTACACCATCTAAAACAAGTTTTAAAACACCAAAACAGTTTAGGGTAATTTTTCTAGTCCATTTCCAGCAACAAATGTCGAAATTCTGAAAACTGCAGCCTCTACTCGTCGAGTGCAAGAATAGACTCGACGAGTAACTTGCACAAAAAAAACAACAAACAAACCTAGGCTCTGATACCACTGATGGGATTTGAGCATTCTAACACTTCCTAAGTGTACATGCAACCCTAATAACCTTGGATCTATGTTTGTCTAATTATCATGCAAAGTTGAATTCCAAGGTTATATTCCTATCTAGCATACATGGGGAACATTTTTAACTTGAATGAAAGATAGAATAACTTACCTTGTTGTTGATTATGATCCTTGAAACCTTGTGAGACTAGCACCCCAAGTGTGATGCCTCAAATGCTTCACACAACACCAAATGCAAAGGAGTAAACTTTCAGAGAATCTTACACTTGCAAAATCGGCTCTAGCCCTCTTGTTTCTTAGTGTCGCTGATTTTGGGGAGAACACCTTTGTTTATATAGTGTGTTGCATTAGGTAAACCCTAATGTAACATGACTCTTCATTTCATGATCCATGGGTTAACTCCATGGAGCATCCATGGAGCATCCTATGGGTGGAACCCAACTTGATAATCCATGGAGCCTCTTAGCCCACTATATTAGATATGGAAGATTTACATAATCTACCCATATATTTAATTAGTTATCTTTTGATCACTAAATTAATTCTTGATCAAACTAATAAAATAATATTATTAATATATTAGAACTTATAATATATTAATAAACCATAAGTGTTATTTCTCTCATTTTAGTTTATCCAATTGCATGGTGCAATGCAACCCAAATGGACCATGTCGTGTCGGGTCAAGTACATACCATAAATAGTTATGGACTTAGACACCTTATCCAACAGAGACTACTCCGGACCCACGTTGAAATATTAGGGCGTTTCCTTTTAGTAGACTTATAAACTGTTAAAAACTAGTGCAACTCGAGTCTTATCTTTTACGAGATCCCGTCAGGCAAGGGACTCTCGTGCTGCGTGTACTTGCTTTTGTAGTATACCTTGTTCGCAACAGTAGTCTTATAGGTAAAACTAAAGTACCGAAACTCTGTAAAAGTTGCACCATTATGTTTTTGTAACACCTTTATGAACTAATTCTAATGCCTCTTATTCCGAGTAGTCCGACATTTTCATATAACTTGAGCAAATTCGACCCTCACAATACCAGTTTTATGCGTAAATTCTTTTCTCCGAAATCGCCTTTCTAGCGAAGCAATAATTCTAGATCTCCGAAGTACTCATGCAGAGAGTACCTTATGTTTTGTATCCTTCCCGAAGACACCCCAGCAAACCTCCCCGGAGTACCACTCGTACAGTACGTCAAGTTCAACCCGAAGATCCATACGGTTGATCTATCGCTGGAGAAGGTATACGCAAGGGTGGTATATAATCAAGGTTGTACAGGCTTAGAATTGATGATTCTGCTTTAACTTCTTTTCCTTGTTTGGATGTGAGCTTAAAGAAGAATCATTTATTCGACTGCCTTTTCAGTCTTAATTATATACGACTCGTATACACGAAGCTGTGATTGATGAACCAAATATGACTTCTGATATGAACTTTAGGACGGAGACTGCCCAAGACTACGAGTGATCATACTGCCATGCTGATAAACATAGAATCAAATCAAATTCCTTCTCACCGATTGAGACAATAGATTCAGATAGAGCAGAAAACTCCCAGGATTTGCCTCCGCAACGTCAAGTCGAGTTTAGGATCGACTTAGTTCCAGGGGCTACCCCAGTAGCCAAACCACCCTATCGTATGCGCATCGACTACAGGGAGCTCAACAAACTGACCGTCAAAAATCAGTATCCTTCGCCTAGCATAGACGATTTAGTTAATCAACTGTAGAAGGGCGAACTTCTTTTCAAAAATCGAATTAAGATCCAGATATCACCAGCTACGAGTGCTAGGGGAGGATGTTCCGAAGACAGCCTTCCAAACTCGTTACGGACACTACGAGTTTGTAGTGGTACCATTCAGATTGACTAATGCGCCCGCAGTATTCTTGGACTTAATAAACAGGGTATGCCGTCCTTACGTGGATCAGTTCGTCATCACCTTCATAGATGACATACTTATCTACTCTCGTAGTAAGGAGGAGCATAGTCAACATCGTCAGCAGATCTTGGAAACATTTTCGATCAGAGAAGCTCTACGCGAAATTCTCTTAAATTCGAGTTTGGATTTGAAGGGTCAAATTTCCTGTATCACATTGTTGGTGAAGAGGGAATTCAAGCAGACAGTTCCAAAATCCAGGCCATTGAGAATGGTCAGATCCGAAGACACCTACAAAAATTCGTAAATTTTTAGGTCTCGCGGACTACTATAGTAGGTTCTTACAGAACTCCTCACGATTCGCGAAGCCCTTACAACTTTGACCCAGAAGGGCGTGGCCTTTAACTGGGAAGAGAAGCAGGAGAGATCATTCCAATCGCTAAAACGAGCCTTATGCACCACGCCAACACCATCCCATCCAAAAAGGAATAGAAGACTTTGTAGTCTATGGCGATGTGTCCAATTCCAGGGCTCAGTTGCATTTTGATGTAACGAGGTAAGGTCATTACCTAAGCCTCCCATTAGTTGGAAACGTCAAAGCTGGCTATGAAATTCACGATCTAGAGTTAGAGGGCATCATTAGAGAAGATCATTCAGATTAGTGGACGATTGAAAGCCTCTAGTGACCGACAGAAAAGTTACGCAGGGCTTTTCGAGATTCTCGCAAGAATCGGCCCTGTAGCTTTCAAACTTAACTTACCACATGAACTCAGTAACGTACATTCTACTTTCCACGTCTCGAACTTGAAAGAGTGTCTGTCCGATGAGACTCTTGTAATCCCACTCGACGAGATCGAGATCAACGAGAGCCTCAACTTCGTGGAAGAACCTGTAGAGATCATGGACCGAGAGGTCAAGCAAACGAAACAAAGTCGTATCCCGATAGTGAAGGTTCGCTGGAATGCCAACCGAGGACCGGAATTCACTTGGGAGGGAGAGGATCAGATGAAACTGAAATATCCTCGTCTTTTTACTTAGTTATTTGTGACTACTTATTTGCTTAAACTCTAATTTCGGGACATGAGTTTACGGCCGTAAACTCTAGTTTGCGGCCGTAAAGTCCTTGTGATGGAGTTTTCCGGCTTGAATGTTACACAATGAACTCTAGTAGATACTTCCTAACACCCAATCCTTGAATGTACTAGGCTTGGAACACTCCAACAGACCCTTAACAATGCTAGAAGATAGCAGAAACAAGTTTGACTCATGATTGAATTGAATGGATTTACAAGATAGAAATTTCGGGTTTTATATTTTTTTATTTTTGGCTAGGGTTTTGTAAATATATGATGTTGAATGATAATTTTGTTTAACAGGAGTATTGGATGGTCAAACGTGTAGTTGGATCAAGAGCTTGCCTATTAGGGAAAGTTGTAACATGCAACTATCTAAGACAAGTTAATTTTTTGGAGGTAAATGTCTAAATTTCCCTTCACTAATTATAAAAAGGGTAAATCTTGTGGATGAGAATTAGTTAAAAAAGTCTTACTAACTATGAATTGGGAAAGTCTTGTTGATGTGCATCGTGTCTAGAAAAGTAGTCGGGATGCTGTTACCCACTTGGCCTTGCTAATGTTCTCGTTTGTATGTATACATGTTTGTAGGTATGGTGGCCTTGCTAACACTGTTACCCATTCAATATTTCCTTATTCTCCTTTAACCTTTTTTTTCTTTGTTGAAAAAGAACTAACTTTAAAAAAGAAAGAAATTAATTGTTGAAGTTTTTTAGTGATTAGGTGTCTTGATTGAACTGCAGGGGTAGTGGGGCAGACAGTTAGGAGGAATTGATGGCAAATCAAGCATTTAAAGGGATCCAACCGGTTGTACATGTCTTGTGTTTTTTACAATAAATATTATGCAATATTAGCAATGTATTACATTTACTTACTATTGGAATGATTATTTGTATTTGACATATTAGTGGAATGAATTATATTTCTTATTTATTGTATTTTATTTTGTATTATGATAATTTCAGTCTGTTGTTTAATTTGAAAATTAGTAATTCTATCAAAAATATATATATTTTTAAAACATTTAAAATTACGACACGCAATGGCGTGTCATTTTCCTTTATGACAGGGGCTTCCTTGATACGCATTTTGTGTCATAAACACGCGCGTCGTGAGGTTACGACATGAAAATGTGTGTCGTTTTTCTTTATGACAGGGCCTTCCTTGATATGCATTGAGAGTCATAACTGTGCGTCGTAAATGCTTGTCGTAATTGCGCGTCGTAAATGTGCGTCGTAAATAGACGACGCGCAAAAGCGTGTCGTCTCTCGTTATGACAGGGCCTTCCTTGACACGCATTTGTGCGTCGTCTGAGCGTTTTACGACACACATTGCGCGTCGTAAAAGACTGTTTTTCTGGTAGTGCAATATGAAATACAACAAATAGATTTCAAGAAAGACTGCTTTTCATAATAGATATCTACTAGAAGATATCTATATTGATTAGCCTGGAGGTTTTCTTAGTCCATGTTATCGTAACAAAATGTGTAAAGCTTAAGATTCACTTGTGGATATAAAGCAAACATCTTAATGTTGTAATCATCATTTTAATATGAAACCACAAGGTGTACTTTTATATCAAAATGAATAGAACATGTGTGTTTACTAAGAACTAGTGGGAGCATAGTGACATTCCTAATATTGTATGAATGAGACATACTTAATCATAAGAAATTACATACTGACCATGCAAGACTTTTTCACCTTGACTCGGAATGTGTTTCTAACATGATAGACTTCGGAAGAATAAGATACATTCTTGGAATGTAAAATCTATAGAGATAGACAAAATGAATGTTAAAAGTTTTATATCCTTTTGCATATATTGACATTGTCTTGAAAGAGATCAAGATAGAAGATTCATCTGGAGGATCCTTAGCATTCTCACATGGCACTAAGTTTAAGCCATCCTTAAAAGGACCTAACTCATAGGTTTGAAGTAGCTAAAATGATTTATATTCGATTTGCTTGTTAAATGAATCCATCATTTATCCCATATTATGTATAAGACCTAGTGTATGATCATGCTATGAGCATATCATAATATACCAATTGAATACATGGTTAAGTCAGTGGATGACTATAGAAATATTCTAAGAGTACTTTAGAAGAACCAAGATAATGTATATGAGTCATATAGTTTACAAAAAAATCTTCATGTAAAGAGCTACTTAAGATTATGATTCTAAACAAATGTATATAATTATGAATTATAATTAAATTATGACTTCATTATAGGATGAAGAGTAAGTTTTGTTGGAATGAGGTCCAACCAAAACAAAATGACACAATATACTACATAGTAAGAATACACAACTTTATAAGTTGAAATCTAATATGATTGAATGAATAAGTTCATTGAAAATCTGTGTTGATTACTGCCATTCAAGGATCAAATAGAAATATTTGTGACTTCTAGTGTATATTTAATTGAGCTAAGAGACTCTATGTCACGAAAGAAAACCAATCATATACTCCAAGATATTTAGGTATACCCAGAGTAAAGTCAAATATGGAGATGATAGTATTCATAGAATTTACAGAAATTAAGTTTAATCGAACCCATTAATAACGTTCTTCTTTTGAGCTAGGTATGAATGGTCAAACTTCAGCCGTAAGACTTTATTATTCTAGAAATGGGATTTTAATTTGGATTTTGTATTTGGATATTGGAACATTTTAACAACAACTATAATATAATGTTTTGATATATTGGGATATAATCATAACATCAAAACTTGTTATGTTCTATATTAACATTTTTAATCCATGAATAATCTTATTATTCTAAAAGTTCATAGTCGGTTATAATTGTGGGAGAAATTATGAAATAAGACTAATATGAATTTGATTGGTTGACTTTCACCGGATGAAGGTAGGTAATGGGTTGTAACCAAGTTTCATAGGTACTTGTTAGAGAACTGGTATTGAATTGAACCGAATCAACATCATCTCATGGATCACTATCGTGAAAGATACTTGATTAAAAGATACTATCTTTGTATTGTGCTTAGATATGGTTAAACGTTGGTCCCTAACCGTGCAGTTATAAAAGCCATTTTCAGGTATGGTATGAACTATGCAAGAGGCTTATGTAGTCAAGATGGGATTTGTTCCTTTTATGTGTTGAGAATTAGACATCTAAGGCACCTTAACGAAAGTTGAACACCATATGAGATTGATTGCGATCAGTATCTCATGTTTAACATGATGTTTGTGACAAAGGGATAACCGATAAACTTACCTTATACACCAATTGTAGCTTTGAGCTTTTTGGAAATTGGTGTTCATAGAATGGCACAAATTCGTATGTTGATGGGGGCAGTGAAATGTTGGTATACATTCACCATTGTCTACATCAGTCTATCATGAATCTTGTGCAAGTGGGAGATTGAAAGATCTAGTAAGCTCAAGAATCATATTAAAAAGATATTGCTAATTAACATATGATAGTAAAGTGTCACACTAATAACAAATTGATATAAGTGATTATTTATTAGAAATTGATTTTAATAAATCTTCATAAATTCTTATAATTAAATTAGAAATTATTTATTTCTAGGAAATAATAATTTTCATTAGCAAGTAACATTATATATAATTCATATGGTATGAATGAATAAGTGATGCACAAAATTTTGGACTACATATATTCTTTTGTCTATTACCAAAAAGATAAAAGTTTATATTTTATAAACTTGGCTTATAAAATATAAAAGGATTTTGTCTTATTTTGCCTTCATATTTTAAAAATATGGCTAAACAAAAGGGAGTATGGGTTTTTCATTTGTTTAATGAAAAGAACACTCATCTAAAAGGACAAGCACAGACAATATGATTAAAAGAAGGAGTGATGGTCTTTTGATTAATTTATTCAAAAGAAAGGCATGGATTGAAGCATGGGGAACAGATAGGATTTAGGGGCATGGGTTCTTAAAGTGTTAAGAACTTATACACCAAAGATTTTCTATGTAAAGTGAGGTTTTCATATCTCTTTCACATCCCATGCAAAAACCATAACTATGTATGTATGTGTGTTTCTCTCTAGTTTTAGTTGAAGACTTGAAGATCACACTCTTGCTTATGCTCTCTTTATGTTCTTATTTTGATAAGAACAGAAAGCTTAAGAGACTTAAGAGTTTCATCCAAAAGAACTAGCATTCTACATCAAGTTGATTCATTGTTGGTGTCTCTAAAGTTCTACATTCTTCATCAACTTCCAAGCCTCCCAAGAGGATCCAAAGAACTACAAATGTTGTAATTTTTCTCCATTTCTTCTTTGGTTGGTTTTGTTTTCTTTCCAAACTTTGCAAGAAGATCCATGGTGGTCATAAACTTGTTTTATGTTATTCAAATCATCAAGTCTTCCGTTCATAAATATTATGTTTTGAAACTAGTTTTTGAATAAAATACCCCAACAATAGTATCTCTTCCCTACCATGAAAAGAATATACAATGGGATACGTGGCATAGTGAGAAACTCACTCGAACCGAAGAACCAAAGAATCACAACAACACACTCATTCCTTATACTGATCAATCCCACGAACCGACTAACATCAAATAAATATAAATTATCAATGAACAACCCAAATGCTTTAAGTTTGACCCAAGTTCAAACTGATTAAAAGTCAACGGTCAACAAAAGTGAACGGTTAACCAAAGTCAAAAGCCACCACAACGTGGATACCACTTGGCCATGTTGTGGGCATGTTAGGAAAAAATAGTCAAAATGCAGGACATCGCTAGATCATGGGCCGTCCTTGGCCACATTGTGGTTGCTGACAGTTCTTCCATTTCTTCATTATGAGCTTAATCCTTACTGATCAAGGCCCCAAACTTCAGATCTAGTCCTTATGAATGACTTAATGGATAAATTTTCCAACTTTATATATTAGGACCTCACCCTAAAGCAAGATCAACAACCCTAAGTCCATTAAGTCCCTAATATGATCAAAACGAATGAATGGGATCAATAACACTCAAACTTAAACCTTTTTCTGACTTAATTAGAAGTCCATGACTATAAGAGTGTCGTAATAAGATCCAGAGCTCCCTAAACTTTAAGAGCAACCAATAAAGGACCAAAATCAACAAAAAATGACCATAAACATGAATGTAAAAAGAACAAGGTCAAGGTGCAAGATTTATTCCTCCAAAGGTTGAGAAATTTAAAGAAGATGATAGATTTAGACTTGCTCTTTTCTTCCTTGCAACGAGAAGAAGTTCCTTCCTTCACAAGCTTCGCCAAATCAAGAAAACAACCTCAAGATCAAGCCACTAAGCTCATAATCATGGAAAGGAGGTGAGGGTTTCGAAATAGGCAGGTGGAGGCTGAAAGGGATGACCTAATTAAAGAGTGAAGGTATTTAAATATGAGAGAAAACCTAAAAATCTTGGGCTTGGGTTGCAGCAGGAACCAGTTCGTGGTATCCCTCTTTCCACATCGTCGTGTCCAACAAAATACGTGTTCCATCCAATTCCATGCCGCGTCGTGGCATTCCATGCACCACGTCGTGACATTCCATGCACCACGTCGTGACATAAGGGTTTTCTGAAAAGCCTTATATTTGATCCCTAAAAATCATCAAATGATCCATTATGGAAAATGGGTGTTATAACTCTCCCCCACTTAAATTAGATTTCATCCTCAAAATATGTCCTTACTAATTACTCTTAAAACACCCTCCAAACCCCTTGTGGGTTTTTCTAAGCTGACTAACTTCAACACGAGCCAAAGTAACTCTGAATGCAAGAATCTGCAGCTATAAATACAAGGATTTCCAAAACCATGCACATAAGCCATACTAGAGTGGAAAATTCCAAAGCTTGAATCCTCATCTGCTGCAACACTAGATTAATTCTCAAAACAAACACTTCCTTCTTACTCAAAGGACGATTCAATCCTTAGCGTGAAATATGCAACCCAACGAACAACAAACACCAGCACATCAAAACTAACCACATTGAGATGCACTAACTTCCTCATCTATAATTTGAAGACTCGAAGATAATGTATGACTTCCAGGAAGACAAAGCCATCCCATACATCAACGATGTAGATCAAAAACTCATAGATTTGATATGACCAAGTCCTCGCTCGGAACCGCGTCGTCCTATTGATAACTAGGAAAAGGAATTTACGACTAACCGCCATAGTCGACAACCTCACATTTAGACACAAAAAAAACCCAAAACAAAAGCCCAAATAACATATAAATGTGCCTCTCCCTCGAGTCTCGCCCAAGATAACATATAAACACACCTCGCCCACTAGTCTTACCCAAGATAAAGTATAAACGAGCATCGCCCATATGTCTCACCCATGATAAAATATAATGGACCTTGCCCATCGGTCTCACCCAATAAATATGCACCTCGCCCAATCAAATGAAGGCTAAACAAGTCTAAACATCAACACGATTCTAGCATACCTTACGTATGAACAAAGGAGTGACTAAACAGACAATGACGAGTCTGTCTCATCCCAAGTGAATGTTGTGGTTCCCACCATGGTCTTACAATCAACCCTATAGTGGCCTTTTTCAGTTGGTGGGCCACGCCCAACGGTTTATTTCAACCATGTGAATGATGTGGTCGTCCTACAATCTCACACACTTCCATGGGCTCCCTCATATAATAATATCAAGAAAAACTAACACAAGATGGACCCCTAGTCTACTAGACCTTATTAGGTATTTGATTTGTGCTTCGAACCCCAAAGCCTTCATCAGACAAGAACATGCAGATAGGCCCTCACACAAACCTCGAACTGAGCCTAATCACTAATTATATCTTTTGTCGTTACCGAGCTTTAACTCTTCCAAAGAGATAGGCTTGAATCTTCAGCTTTTGTCGTTACCGAGCTTCAACTCTTCCAAAGAGATAGGCTTGCATTAAGCTTCATTATGGCCAACAAACCAAACCTGCGATTCTATATCCCTAAATAAGAAACTTTGGGATGACCTGTACTTTGAATCCTTCCATCTGAATAAGCAAATATGTGTAATGCAGAGAAGTTTGAAGTTATTAGTGTTGACATTGAATACGAGAGTTATGGTGTTATTTTGACGAGCAAAGATAATTGTAGCAAAATACGTAAGATGACGACTAGATAAATGTGACACGGCTGGGTGACTAAAATACAAATACTTTCCTAAGTATGTCGTATCGCACACATAAGGTATGTGACAACCCGAAATTTCTATCTTGTAAATCCAATCAATTCAATCAAAAGTCAGACTTGGTTCTGTTATCTTTTAGCCTTGTTAAGGGTCTGTTTGAGAGTTCTAAGCCTAGCACACTCAAGGATTGTGTGTTAGAAAGTGATAGCTTGAGTGCATTGAGTTACATTCAAGTCGGAAACATCATCTAGGGACGTTTACGGCCGCAAACTAGGTTCACGACCGTGAACCCATGTTTGGCCGTGAACCCCTCTCCATATATATAGATTTCCTTCATTTATCCTTTATTTCTCACATCTTCCAGCCAAGAACTCTCAAACTCTCTCAAGTATCATCAAGGGAAACCCTCCATTCTCTTAAAAAACGCAAGTAGTACACCCCTTTTTTACTAGTTATTCTTCTTATTAACGTGAAGCCCTTTGATAACATCCTTGAATTCATCACTTTTCCTTCAAGATTTTCAAATCACCATCTTTTCCACCAAGAACACACACTAGTTCTTCGGCCGTGAACACTCTAAAGGCTTCCAAAACGTAAGTATCTCATCCATCATTTTTTTGTCCATTAGAAACACTTGATTCCCCATGAAACAAACACCAATTTGCATGAATCTTCAAGAGTTCATGGCCGTGAACCCCTTCATTGGGTCGTGAACCCTTCAAAAGATCAAGTATGGCCGTGAACACGTCATGTGTTCTATGGCCGTGAACCATTCTAAGGCCGTGAACACTCCTTGTGTGGGCGTGAACTCCCTTCATTCAATCATATGTGATTCTAACACTCCATTAAGAGTGTTTTCTAGTCCCTAAGGTTGTTTCCCTTGCAAGTTAGTTGTTATATATACTAATTATATACATATATGTGTCATTATATGCTCAATAGGATCCGTTTGTGCTGCAGACTTCACTTAGCCTACTTAGCATCCTATAGCGATCTTTCATTCGAATCACTCACTGTAGTTGAGTTCATACCCCTATAATCTACCTTTTAAATGATTTCAAATGCTTTTTAGGGGGGGGATACAAGTTGAACAGAATTAAATTGTGTTAATAATTACATGTGATGTCAATCACATAAAAGGTTTTCTTATGCCTTTAAATATTGTGTTAACAACAAAAGATTACCAAATACTTCCAAAATGACATAAAGTCATGTAGACTCTTTTTAAACACTGTTAAAACTCTTTTAATACTATTAAACTCTTTGAAAAAGGTTTTATAAAATCTTTTATCTTATAAATGTCAAAAATCATGTTCATATATGTCTAAGTATATAGATAAGACTTAAAGGGCTTAGGACTAATAAGTTGCCTTATTTCCTTTTCCTTTTCTGGATGTGGGCTTAATGTGGGATTATTTGTCCAAAGGCCGTTTCCTTCTTAATTATATAAATTATACATATGGGAATATAAAATGTTACTTCAGTCGGTATCATTAACTTTGTATCATGCTGAGCAAAGAGGTACTTTCCGGATAGACAATGTTATTCAGATAGAATGTATTAATTATAATAGGTATAATTTATGAAACAAACGAGAAATCTATTTTCTTGATAAGTATACGAGGTCTAAACTATTTTATCAAGAAAAGGATATAATTCGATTTTTACTCAAACTAAAATGTGTTGGTACGTATTCAGGACATAGCAATACTTGTTATGTTACATTCTTGTAACCAGAGTCTCCTAGAAGGAGAGCGGGCATTGTGTGTATAGATCTATACGGGTCTGACAATCCCACATCCCGACTGTTAGCTACAGTCCGGCAGACCAGCAATGGGGTGACAAATGTCACATATTCAGTTTCGACACTGGAAGGTCATCGTGTTCATTCTAGTCTATCAGTATGGTTACAACTTTATCACATTTTAAACCCTAATTAACCAGGTTAATATTAGGGTAGTTATTCACCAGTAGTTTATTCTTTTTGAGAAATACTACGGTAGTAATTACTTTCCACAATCAAAATGGAACGGTTTTATGGGATTTAAACTACTTTACGGAACGGTTTTATGGGATTAAAACTACTTTTCATCATCAAAACGGAAAACATTATTCTCATAATTTTATGGATAGTTAAAATTATGTTAAACCTTATTATAAGTACAATAATACTTAAATGGAACGGTTTTATGGAATTAGAACTACTTATCAATCGTAAAACAGAAAATGTAAGATCACCTGGAACGTAGTCAATAATTTTTTTAAAACTAGTATAACATAAAGGACCTTAAATGGTTAATTCTATAATTCCTTAGTTTATACACCAGAGTTACACATAATTAATATCCGACTGGCAGTGGAATATGTGACTTCCGCCTTACTTCCTGTTCCTTGTTTGGTTGTGGACTTAGGGCAGATTCACACATTTAACTGTCCATTCGATATTAGGTTATATATAACTAGTATAAACTAAGAAATTACAGAGGGAACTATTGTGGTTATCATTTTATCACATCAGAAAGTATAGGATTTTCTGGAGGAACCGACGAGCTTTTCCAAGAACTTAGAGTATACTTTATATAATTAAATATTTATGAACTCACCAGCTTAAATGCTGATCTACTCTTTCAAAATAACTTGTATTCTCAGGAATTGTTAGGGTGCAAAGTCACGCTTGGATGTGGCTTACCTTTATTGATGTGTAAATGAGTTGTCTTTCCTTTATAAGGAAGTGAGTGACACTTATATTTAGAGATGATCATTTTGGAGTGTTAGACTAGAGAGAGAAATTTGTACAAACCCATTTGTATATCCTTTCTAGATCTAATATGAGCTTACACATATTTATTTAATCCTTGTGTTCTTGAGTTTGTATGATGATTCACTAGATCTTTTCTAATTCCGCACATGCCATCATAATCAACACCACTACAATTGGTATCAGAGCGGATGTTCTTGATTTGATCAAGAATTGATCCATGGTGGCATTCTTGATTTGGTGATTCTTCATGTTCTTATTGATCTTCGTGTTTTGAGAGTGTTTTGTGTTCTATAAATCGAATTTTTTTCTTGACTTCATCCATAATTCGATTTCCTCTCTCTAGAATGCTTGTTTGTACCACTTTCTCTCACTAGAATTTGGTTCATATTCACTTTCTCACTGTAGAGATCTCCTTGATTTTCACTTTCTCTCTCTAGAAAACCCAAGTTCATATCATTTGATTCGAAAGAAAAGAATCAATTATGGAGAAATGGATGATACAGAGTGAAGATTTTCAAAGTGAATGTACTTTTGAATATCTTCTTTATAGCTTGATTGTTGGATTGAAAAGTGAAAGGGATATCGTTGTATATGGAGAAAATAATGAAGTTGGAGAATTAATTAGTTGTCCAATTTATCAAACCAAAGATTTGTTTGATCGTTTGATTACAACATATCAAAAGAGACGAAGAAATATGAAAGAAAGAGAAGTCATAAAAGGAATTCCTCTTGCTGAATGCAAATCTGGAAGCAATAAACTTGAATAATATGCAGATTGTCGTGAAGCTCAGGAAGGTGTTCTTGATGATGATCATGATGTTCAAGAAAAAGGAGTTCAAGTTGATTCTCAAGATGAAAAAGTTTTTTGCTCGATTGGAGTTCAAACCGATGATATTTTGTGTTCTTGTGATTCGTTTGAAGGAATGATTCCTTATTGAAAGCCGGTGATCCAAGAAATTCAAAAGTATCAAACTCCAAAAGATTTGATTCAAACTCACAAAGTTGAAGTTGTGGAAAGTGGGTTTGTTCATGAAATCAAGTCTTCAAGATGCAAAAGGATGAGAAAGAAAAAGAAGAAGAAGATTAACGCAAAAACAAGCGGGTTTTATTCACAAAAATCGTTAAATGTTGTGAAGCCGAAAACCGTGAAACAAATTTGGGTTCCAAAGCAACAATATCCAAAGGTTGCATTGAATTTGAAGTCAAAACCCAAATGTGTTGGTGGTTCTTTTGAAGATGTTCTTGGATCGTTGAAGAACACGAAGAACACGAAGAATGAGTTGTACATCTCGCATAATGGGTAGTACAATGTTCAAATTGGATATTTTCTCGTTCCAACAAAAGAACCAAGATCTTCTAAATTTGATTCGTTCATTGACAATGGAACTCGATTCATCAAAAAAGTATCTCAAATTCTCAAATGCATTCCAAAACGTCCATGATTTTGATTTGTGCTTTACGTTTTTCATTTTTGATCGATTTGTCTCATTGGATCATATCCGTTTCAAACCCCTTTGTTTGATCCAATTATTTTTTATTAGATCAAAATTCCAAAAATTATTCTCAAATTCAAAATTCACTGTTCATCCATATTATTAATTGAATCCAAAAGAAATTTATTTACTGTTCATTTGATTTCGAGGCACTGTTCTTCCGATACAAAAGTCCAGTTCACGTGATTGATATAATTGAGCCCATTATTTTCAATTCCTTTCATATGGTACCATACTCACAGCCCTTGTCCGATACTGTTCATATTTTTATTTTGAGCCCAAATCATATCTTCCACTGTTCGAAATCGGAATAAATGAGGATAGTTGGAAGGAAGCCCGACTCAAAAGTGATCTCGAATTGAAATTGGAAACAAAATCGGTTTCAGGTGAAGAATCAGGAAGATGTATTCGAGTAAATGTCATACACACTTAGAATCGAATATGATTTCGATCTGATTTGTTAGTTGATTGTCGAATGAAAAGTCAAACTCAAAAGTCAACATTCATGTTCTTGATAAATCGAACACGAAATTGAAAATTAAACGAGATTTGGAGATTGAATGTTTATATTGATTTTGGTTGATGACTTGATTTCGAAGGAATGGAATAAATTGATTTCGAAAGTCAGATATCAGTGTGTTGGGTTGATCAAAGAACAAACTGGAAAGAGTTTGGAGTCGATGTTCGAAGCCTGAGAATTGATTGTAATTTCGAAATAAAGGTCATGTATTGGAGTCAATGTCTAATTTGATTGATGATAGTCGAAGTTTGAATATGAAGATTTGGTGTCAATCGACACTTGACTCTTGATGGCCAAAGTTGAGTCCTCGCATCTGGTTGTATGGTCAACGTTCGTTGTCCTGATGTCGATGGCTTGGAGTTTATTGGAGTCGATTGCTTTTGAAATTGACTGGGAAGATGAGTTTGATATTGAGAACGAAGGACGAATTGTGAATGGATTGTGATGTCGATTGGTGACTTGAAGTCGATGTGCGAAGCCATGAGTTTTAAAGTCGATAGTTTGATGTTGATGGGTCTAAGTTGATGTCAAAGTTGAATGATCGATGAAGGCTGAATCTTGAAGGTTGTTTGATAACGAAAGGGAAGATGGTAGCAGTTGAATTTCGAAGGATTGCTTATTGATTTTGAAATTGGAGAAATGAAATGGAAGTCGACGATGGAAATTTTGGGATCGAGGGTCGATGGTCGTAATCAGATTTCGAAGGTTGTAGGGATCATGTTCGAAGATTGTTACCGAGCATTGGAGTCAAGAGTCCTTATGTGGAATCGATTGCGAAGTCATTTCCAAGTATCGATGGTCGATGGTTGATGGTCAATGTCGATGTTGATTTTGATCAATTCGATATTTGGTCTATATTCGTCTGGTACAACTGAATTGGGGAAGAACATGAAACATTTTCGATTTACATCCCTGTGTGACAACCCGAAATTTCTATCTTGTACAACATTTCAACTCAATCAAAGTCACACTTGTTTCTGCTATCTTTTAGCATTGTTTAGGGTCTGTTTGAGTGTTATAAGCCTAGTACCTTCAAGAAGGAATGTAGGAAGTGTATTGTAGAGTGCAGTGTGCAGCTTGCAAACCGAAAACTCCATTCATAAGGAGTTTACGGTCGTAAACTAGAGTTTACGGCCGTAAACACCTCCTTGGCCGTAAACTCATATCCATATATGAGTTTCATCCTCATTTCTAGTCATTTCTTACACTTCCACATCAAGAAACCCGAATTCTCTCTCAAGTATCATAAGGATCTTCATTTTGATCTTCAAAAATGTAAGTGTTTCATCCTTTGATTTGTTTATACATCTCCTTAACTAGTATCACCCTTTGATTTCATCCATGAAATCATTCATTTTGGTTAGATCTTCAAGAACACCAAGAACAACAAGAACACACACTAGTTCTTTGGTCCGAAATCAACCCTTTTTGCTTCCATATCGTAAGTATCATTTCCCTATACTTGTTATCTAGTATAAGCTCCTGATTTACATCCTTGAAATCGACCATTTTCCAAGATCAATGAGAGTTTACGGCCAGGAGCATCTTCTTTGGCCGTAAACCCTTGTTAAGGCTACTAGCTTGGCCATAAACTGTTCTTAAGGCTAGGAATGGGTCTAGAACATTTCCTTGATGCTTGATAGGACCTTATAAACACTCTTTGGCACAATACTTCATGAGTTTACGACCATAAACACATAGGGCCGTAAACCCTATTGCCGTAAACACATAGGGCCGTAAACCCTATGACAGTAAACACATAGGGCCGTAAACCATATGGCAGTAAACACATAGGGCCGTGAACACCTCGGCCATAAACACCATTGTGTGCCCATACACCCCTATTATCCAATCATATGTGATTGTAACACTTCCATTCAAGTGTTTCCTAGTCCCTATGGTGGTTCCCAAACATGAATAGTTGTTATATACACTAATTGTATACATATATTTGACATTATATGCTTATTAGGATCCGTTGTGCTCAAGGCTTCACTTGACACTTAGCATCCTACAAATTGATCTTTCATCTGTATCACTCACTGTAGGTGAGTTCATACCCCTTAACTTATCTTTTAAATGATTTTAAATGCTTTTATGGGGGGAATACAAATAGAACTATTATAGTGATTATATCAATCACATGTGATTAATAACTATCAAACCTGTGGATTTTCTTACATTTCAAACTATATTATCAAACAAACTGCTTCAAATCGTTTTATAAACTCCTTTACATGTTAAATTCTTTCTATTAAAATCTTTTAGACTTATATTTTATCAAAACATGTCTATATAGATATAGTTATATAAGTAGGATTGAAAGGACTTAGGACTGATGACTCGCCTCATTTCCTATTCCTTGTTTGGTTGTGGACATAGGGTATCAGTTTTTTGTCCGAAGGTCGTTTGAATCTTAGTTATATATCATGTGTATGTGTATAGATATAAAAACTCCTTCTTTCAGTTCAAATACCTTTGGGCAGCAAGGGTATACAAACATGTTCATTCATACAAACAACATTGCTAGTAAACTCTTATAGGTATAGTTTAGGAAGTTACTAATACTATTTCTAGAACAATGAAACAACACAAGAGTCAGTTCATACATGAGTCAGTTGAAACATAGTATAACGGGAAATAACACATAGTATACACTATACGCTAGAGAACATACTATAACGAGAAACAATACACACTATAAAGAGAAACAGATAGAACATACTACACACTAGACAGAGAGAACATACACTACACTAGAACATACTATACAAACACAAGAATACTATAACATTAATGTGAGATACTACTTCATGGCTCGACAATATACTGATGGGTCACGTTTTATACCCATAGTCTCCTGGATGGAGAGCGTGAATTTGTGTATAGATCTATACGAGACTAACCCTCCTACACCTTGCTGCTAGCTACAGTGGGACCTGCAGGTCTACGCGTGACGAATGTCATATTATTTCGACGTCTCGAACGTCGTGTTATACTAGTCAATCAAGTATGGTTACAATCATATCACATTTTACCTTAATTAAACTAACAAGTTTAAGGTAGTTATTACATTGGTAGTTACATAGATAAAACTACAGTACATCTTTATTTTTCCCATCTCATTCACATTGTGATCTTCTCACATAAATGGTAATTATATTTTGGTAATGATAGTCATACTTTGGGAAAATACTCACTTTTACAAAAGAACAAACATAAAGAACAGTTGGGTCTTGGTAGAAGACTGCTTTAGTAGAAAATATAGGATTTTCTAGGAAGTTTACAAACATTTACATCAAATACTTACAAACTTCTACATCAAACATTTACAAGCACATTCTTCAAACTTATACAAACAATGACACTAAAATACTTATGAACTCACTAGCTTTAATGCTGATCTATGCTTTCAAAATAACTTGTATTCTCAGGTCGCCAGTAGACAGGTACCGATGACCAGGTTTTGAGCTGACGGAGCTTTCAAGACTCGTCTTTATTTTGATTATTCATTTTTGGTGTCTTATAAACTACAAAACACACTTGTGTTAAAATTATACTATTAATGCAATGGATGATGTTGTTGCTTGTTTACTATTATGCATTGTTGTGATACTGTACATGACGTCCTCCGCCCCTGAACGTTTCCGCCGTTCTGGTTTGGGGGTGTGACAACCCGAAACTTCTACCTGGAACATCTAGTCAATTTAATCAATGTTAAACTCGTTTATGTTAACTTCTACCACTGTTTAAGGGTTCATTTGTGACAACCCGAAATTTTTATTCTGTACAGCAATTCACTTCAATAAGAACAAGAATTGTTTCTGCTAACTTTCAAGCTTTTTGGGAATAAGTTTGAGTGTTTTTGTAATGCCCGGTTTCTCAGGTACATTAATTAATATTGTAATTTGATTTGTGTTGAGGTGACTCGACGAGTTAGTGCTTAGACTCGTCGAGTCAGGTCGCGAATGGGTGACGTGGAAAATGATTAGACTCGACGAGTCAGGGGAGTGCACTCGCCGAGTCAGAACTGACGAAAGAAACCCTAATTTCTCGGGTTTGGGACCTATTTAAGGACTCTTATAGCCACCATTTGCGGCTACCAGTCCCTTGAGAGAAACCCTAAGAGTGCTTGAGCGTTGTGAGAGGGAAGAAGCCATTATTTGATCTTTGTGGGTTGGTTTTGCAATAAGAAGGTGGTTCCAGCTTAGAGGAGCCCAAGGAGGTTGCATATTTGTGGATCTCAAGCAAAGAACATCATCCTTAAGGTAACATATTGATCCTTTTCTGTTTTGTTGAAGAATCCATGGATCTAGGGTTTTCTATACCCTTTATTGGGATGATTTGTTGGAAATATGGTCCCTTATCATGTTTAGGCTTCGGATCTGGACCCATAGTGGTCCAGAGAGCCTTATCCATCTTGCTTTATGATGAGTTATGGAAGAAATGGATTTAGGATGTTGTATTCGAGGCTAATTCTTCAAGTAGAGTTATTTGGACGTTGTATGAGTATCAAGTTTGAATGAGCTTAGGAAGGTCAGATCTCTAGATTAGAGGAACAGATCTGACCTCAGAAGGCCATTTGAGTTCGAGCATGGAATGAACTTGCCGAGTCCATGAGCAGACTCGACGAGTCGGACCGGGTTGTCCCGTGACTCACAGTTGGTGACTTGCTGAGTTGGGGGAGTCACTCGGTGAGTCAGTTGGGATTTAGGGGACTTGAGTTCACATCTGAACTCGCCGAGTCAGTGCTTGACTCGACGAGTTGGGTCAATGGGGTGGCCATTGGCCAACGTTGACCAGAGTGGACTTGTGTTGACATTAGGGCATTAGTCAAACTAAGTCAGGGGGTGTTAATTAGAGATGTATTTATGCTATAGGAGGAAGCTAGGTCGGAAGATTGAGCACGAGTGATTATCCGACATCTTCGAGGTGAGTCTTCTCACTATACATTACCTAGAGTGGTATCTATGTGTAGACCGAAGGGTCTTGTGTGCTATGTGTATGTATGAGATTATGTGCATTGTGATATATGTATGCAATGTGTTGTATAGACCGGACCGGAGGGTCCAACGATATAGACCGGACCGAAGGGTCCAACGATACAGACCGGACCGAAGGGTCCAACGAGCTATGACTGGACCAGAGGGTCCAACGAGCTACGGGACTGGAGGTTCCCGCTGAGACACATCGACCGGAGGGTTGTACTGTAGCCTCGAGTGGCGTATGTGTTGTATGTGGTATTTTGAGGAACTCACTAAGCATTTATGCTTACCGTGTTATGTGATATGTGTTTCAGGTATCAGCGAGGGTCGCGGGAAGGCGCCGACATGAATTGTTCACACTGGCAGAAGATTCTGTGTTGAGATTCTGGGATATGTTTTATTGTGATGACATTGATACATGAGATTTTGAGAATATTATATGAGATTTATTATGTTTGAAAAATGAAAAATTGTTTTAAAATTTACGTCGTTACAGTTTTAAAGATAGTACTTCAATAGGTAACAGGAGAGAGGATGCCCTAGATTTATTGTACATCAATAAAGTTCCAAAAACTCCAAGAGTTTGGAGTTTACGGCCCAAATGGTATTAGGGCCGTAAACCCTAATGACTATATAAGTGACACTTAGTTTATTTTTAGTTTTTTTTCACACTTCCAAGTCTAGAACCAATTCTCTCTCAAGTATCATCCAAAGTTCTTCAAAAATCTTCAAGAAAGTAAGTGTTGTCTTCCTTGTTTAGTTGATATCTACTCTAATCTAGTGATCTTACATGATTTCATCCATGAAATCATTCCATTTGTGTAGATCTTCAAGTGTTCTTAGTTTCACCAAGAACACACACTAGTGTTCTTGGACTTTTAGCACCTTTTCAAGCTTCTACATAGTAATTACTCTTACCTTGGCTTGTTATAAGACTTGTTACACTTCTAAAAACATCTAGGAATCAGAAAGAAACACAAGATCAAAGGTGTTTACGGTCCAAGATGTTCTTGGACCGTAAACCCTAATGAGGGGGCCAAAGTGTGCCCTACTCCCTTACCAAGCCTTGTGAACTAGTCTAGATCCCTTCCTTGATGTGCTTAGAACTTGAAACATCAAAAAGACCATAAACCATATGGGTTTACGGCCGTAAACACATGGATAAATGGTCCATCGGCCGTAAACTCCATTTAGGAGTGAAATGATGCCACAAACACTTCCTAAGGCTTATACTTGAAGTAGGATGCCTCCTTATGACTTGAAAAGCTTCAAAACACAAAATGGTAGAAGTGCCATGAGTTTACGGCTGTAAACTCATGGGTTTACGACCGTAAACTCCAAAGGAGTTGGTCACAAAACCGTAAACTCCAATAGAGGGTCCCCTTGAACCCTAAACTCGATAGCCAAGTCCTACAACCCTTAGATGCAATCCTTAGGACTTATAGCACTTAAATCAAGTGTTTTACATGTCTTAGGATGTCTTAACTTGGTTAATTAGTTGTTTTATAACTAATTGGATACATATATGTGTCATTACATGTTAACTAGGATCCTTGTGTGTGCTCAAGTCTTCACTTGACACTTAGCATCCTATATCAATCCGTTCATCCAAACCACTCACTACAGGTGAGTTCATACCCCTTAATTAACCTTTTAAATGTTTTTAAATGCTTTTATGGTGGGGGGATACAAGTTGATCTATTATAGTTATTATATCAATCACATGTGATTAATAACTACCAAACAAGTGGATTTCTTACTTTTCAAACTGTGTTATCAAACTGTTTTACTTCAAACTGTTTTACAAAACCCTTTTACATATCAAATGCTTTTGTTTAAACTCTTTTACACTTATATTATGTTAAATGTATATCTTTATAGATATAGTTATATAAGTAGGATTGAAAGGACTTTGGACTGATAACTCACCTTACCTCCTGTTCCTCGTTTGGTTGTGGACTTAGGGTGTCGGTTATTTGTTCGAAGGTCGTTTGAATCCTAGTTATATATTATGTATATGTATATACATATAAAAGTTCCTTCTTTCGTTCAGTTCAATACCTTTGGGTAGCATACATACATGCTAGATAGGGAGAGAACACAAAATACATACATACTAGACAGAGAAAGAACACACAGTACATTACTAGTAAACTATAATAGGTATAGTTTAGGGAGATACTAATACTATTACTAGAACAATGAAACATACAAGAAGTCAGTTCATACATACATACTAGACAGAGAAAGAACACACAGTACATCAAGTACATACTATACATTACAATACAGCTAGTACATACCATACATTATACTAGGAAACATACTATTGTGAAAGACAAAGAGAACATACATACATGCTAGATAGGGAGAGAACACAAAATACAACTAGCACATACATATACTAGAACATTACTAAAGTTATGTGAGCCATGTAACGGGGCATGACACTACCTGTCATCACCGTTTTGTATCCATAATCTCCTTAAGTGGGGAGCGTATGTGTTTGAGTATAGATCTATACTGGATTGACTATCTTACACCTCGCTGCTCGCTACAGTGGGACTTGCAAGTCTACGGGTGCCAAACGTCATTTCTTCCGACATCTTACATTGTCGCGTTCTATAGTCGGTAGCAGGGTACAGGCCGATCACATGATACTTTAAATAACAATTGGTTTAACGTAGTTCGTACAGCAGTAGTTACTTAATACAACACTAAAATACTATTTCATTTTCCCATTACATTCACTTTGTGATCTTCACACAATGAACAATAATGTAAGAACTATATTTTTGGTTAATGATAGTCAGATTTGGGAAAATACACACTCTTACAAGAGACACACACAATTACTAGATGCCTTGGTAGAAGGCTACTTTTAGTAGGAAACATAGGGTTTTCTAGGAGATTCAAACCTTTTACAAACATTCATAAGCTATTACATACTTACAATTCACATACTTACAAATACTTTCCTATAAATACAGACACTAAAATACTTATGATCTCACCAGCTTTAAAGCTGATACTCTCTTTCAAAATAACTTGTATCTTCAGGTCACCAGTAGACAGGTACCGATGCAGGGTTTAGAGAAGATGGAGCTCGTTCAAGACTCATCTTTCATTTTTATTTATATTTTGGTGTCTATTAAACTTGTGAGAACACACTTGTATTAAAATTATATTATTAATGCAACGGATGATGTTGTTGCTTGTTTACTACTATTCATTGTTGTGATACTGTACATGACGTCCTCCGCCCCCGAACGTTTCCGCTGTTCTTGGTTTTGGGGTGTGACAGATTGGTATCAGAGCATTGTTTATAGTGAATTGCGTATATCAACCCATAAAAGATATACTGACTATAAATACAATGGGATTAAAATAATCTGACCACGAGTTTATACTTTTAAATAATAAAATATTTAATTAAGTATACATGCCTGCATTCATTCTAAAATCAGTGTCACTAGGACAGAACAAAAGTATTACGATTGTTGGGCAGCACAAGTAGACTTAGAGACATATAGTCAAAACTGGGAAGATATAGCCTGATCAACTATATTATCCGAGGAGTGACTAGCATGTGCCTAAGTGTGGTTGTGAGGTTGCAACAAGTCTAAAAACTTACCAACAATACCACAATGAGAACAATAGAACAGAACATAAACCTAAAAATACTATAGGGGTATTTTGTGTTACTATAAACTATTTATGTGCTAGATTCTTATATCCCTTTTCTCGCGTAGATAATATGGCTGGATTCCATCCCCACGACAACTTGTACTTCCCTAACCAAGGTAATGATGGAGAGTGTGAAGCAGAGCCAGAAAATGATCACCCAATCCCTATGGATGGTCACCAGGCTGAAGGCTTTGCAGATGGTTCTGACTCCGAGCCTGAAGTTGAGAACCTACACCCGATGGCTCTTGTTCCAAATCCTAACCCTCGTCCAGCTTTTCAAGGCCTGACGCCTCCGTGGGTGGAAAGATTGGAAACATGGAGCCAAGGGCAGGATCAGCCCATGCCATTCAATGGCGACCAAAGCTTTTATGACCTGAGCGAAGGGGGCTCAACATACAGAGTCTTGCCAATCCTGTTCTGCAGAGTGGCCCGAAATGATATTCAAGGCAGGACAGCTCTCCATCGAATCACGGAAGTTGTCACCAATGAAAGAATGCATACAATCCGTACCATTCGTCTGGAAGATGCTCGTGATAGATCTAGGGTAGACCATGAGACCCTGCAGCAAGAGCTAGCTGAAACTCGAGCTGAAGTCATAGAGCTCCGAGTACGCCAAAGGGTGTACGAAAGGCACCTAATTGATATGGAGCATCAGCTGGCTGAACTAAGGGTTCACCCAAGGGATAACCGTCCCCAGTAGGAGATATTCTACCTTTCTTTCCCTGGTTGAAAGAGTAGTCTTCTTAGCTATGCTCTAAGTACTACCTTTCTAGGTAACTAACCTTGTACTGTAAGTACCTTCTAGTTAGACCAATATGCCGTCAAAACTTTTGTTACTTCGGATATGATGTAAGACCTACTCCAAGGTCATTTTTCCCAAGAATATTACATCTTAAATATCAATGATATTGAAAGTGGGCAAATATTTATGCCAATCATTGTTCAAATACTTCCGTTTTGCTATCATTAGAATTCTATCTGAAACGTACTCTAGTCAAGTTATTGAGCTTTGGTAATTTAGCTCAGAGATCACTTCCAATCCTTGTCAAAGGTTGGATAGCAATCGTCTTATAACCATTCTATGAACTTACTTCTACTCGTTACTAGGACTGCATCATAGGGATGTAGGTCAAACCCTCGAGAACTTACTCCTACTCCTTACATAAATGGTCGAAATACTCCTAAGTTCAACCATAATCACTCACGAACTCATTTTCTTTTGCATAAGAGAATCATGTCGTCACCCAGGAATAACCAGCCGAGCAACAAAACCACTATCCTTCATATCGACGCCGCTACTTTCCAAGCCGCGGTATCAGCTGCCGTGGCAGCTGTCCTTGCAAACCTCAGCGCTAACAACGCAAGCAAGGCTGTCAAGGGGGTTGACGATTCCGATCGTTGTACCAATCTGGGAAACCAACAAATGATAACAGTCACAGACTTGCAAAGCCGTAAAACCGAGAAAAGAAAACGAAAGCGCCAAGCCCAAAAGGAGCGCAAGCAATCCCAAAGACTTTCCATGAAACAACAACAAGTGGCAACCCCTGCCATCCCAGCACCGATCAGACCATACGAGGGAAAACTTCCGAAGTGTGACAAGTGTAGCTTTCATCATAATGGGACTTGCAATGAAATGCAATACTGCAATTGCCACAAAATAGGGCACCATGCTCGTAGCAGTGGAGCACCGACACGACCCATCACTCAATTTACTGACATCGGAGTCAGCCAGGCTTGCTATGGTGGCGGTGAAATCAGACACCTTAAGAGGAATCCATGGATCTCAAGCAAAGAACATCATCCTTAAGGTAACATATTGATCCTTTTCTGTTTTGTTGAAGAATCCATGGATCTAGGGTTTTCTATACCCTTTATTGGGATGATTTGTTGGAAATATGGTCCCTTATGATGTTTAGGCTTCGGATCTGGACCCATAGTGGTCCAGAGAGCCTTATCCATCTTGCTTTATGATGAGTTATGGAAGAAATGGATTTAGGATGTTGTATTTGAGGCTAATTCTTCAAGTAGAGTTATTTGGACGTTGTATGAGTATCAAGTTTGAATGAGCTTAGGAAGGTCAGATCTCTAGATTAGAGGAACAGATCTGACCTCAGAAGGCCATCTGAGTTCGAGCATGGAATGAACTTGCCGAGTCCATGAGCAGACTCGACGAGTCGGACCGGGTTGTCCCGTGACTCACAGTTGGTGACTTCCTGAGTTGGGGGAGTGACTCGGTGAGTCAGTTGGGATTTAGGTGACTTGAGTTCACATCTGAACTCGCCGAGTCAGTGCTTGACTCGACGAGTTGGGTCAAAGGGGTGGCCATTGGCCAACGTTGACCAGAGTTGACTTATGTTGACATTAGGGCATTAGTCAAACTAAGTCAGGGGGTGTTAATTAGAGATGTCTTTATGCTATAGGAGGAAGCTAGGTCGGAAGATTGAGCACGAGTGATTATCCGACATCTTCGAGGTGAGTCTTCTCACTATACATTACCTAGAGTGGTATCTATGTATAGACCGAAGGGTCTTGTGTGCTATGTGTATGTATGAGATTATGTGCATTGTGATATATGTATGCAATGTGTTGTATAGACCGGACCGGAGGGTCCAACGATATAGACCGGACCGAAGGGTCCAACGATACAGACCGGACCGAAGGGTCCAACGAGCTATGACTGGACCAGAGGGTCCAACGAGCTACGGGACTGGAGGTTCCCGCTGAGACACATCGACCGGAGGGTTGTACTGTAGCCTCGAGTGGCGTATGTGTCGTATGTGGTATTTTGAGGAACTCACTAAGCATTTATGCTTACCGTGTTATGTGAGATGTGTTTCAGGTATCAGCGAGGGTCGCGGGAAGGCGCCGGCATGAATTGTTCACACTGGCAGAAGATTCTGTGTTGAGATTCTAGGATATGTTTTATTGTGATGACATTGATACATGAGATTTTGAGAATATTATATGAGATTTATTATGTTTGAAAAATGAAAAATTGTTTTAAAATTTACGTCGTTACAGTTTTAAAGATAGTACTTCAATAGGTAACAGGAGAGAGGATGCCCTAGATTTATTGTACATCAATAAAGTTCCAAAAACTCCAATAGTTTGGAGTTTACTGCCCAAATGGTATTAGGGCCGTAAACCC
This sequence comes from Lactuca virosa, assembly GCF_052849685.1. Lineage (NCBI taxonomy): Eukaryota > Viridiplantae > Streptophyta > Magnoliopsida > Asterales > Asteraceae > Lactuca > Lactuca virosa. Next base: position 133,956,054 of record NC_136428.1, on the reverse strand, counting down.
TAATGACTATATAAGTGACACTTAGTTTATTTTTAGTTTTTTTCACACTTCCAAGTCTAGAACCAATTCTCTCTCAAGTATCATCCAAAGTTCTTCAAAAATCTTCAAGAAAGTAAGTGTTTTCTTCCTTGTTTAGTTGATATCTACTCTAATCTAGTGATCTTACATGATTTCATCCATGAAATCATTCCATTTGTGTAGATCTTCAAGTGTTCTTAGTTTCACCAAGAACACACACTAGTGTTCTTGGACTTTTAGCACCTTTTCAAGCTTCTACATAGTAATTACTCTTACCTTGGCATGTTATAAGACTTGTTACACTTCTAAAAACATCTAGGAATCAGAAAGAAACACAAGATCAAAGGTGTTTACGGTCCAAGATGTTCTTGGACCGTAAACCCTAATGAGGGGGCCAAAGTGTGCCCTACTCCCTTACCAAGCCTTGTGAACTAGTCTAGATCCCTTCCTTGATGTGCTTAGAACTTGAAAAATCAAAAAGACCATAAACCATATGGGTTTACGGCCATAAACACATGGATAAATGGTCCATGGGCCGTAAACTCCATTTAGGAGTGAAATGATGCCACAAACACTTCCTAAGGCTTATACTTGAAGTAGGATGCCTCCTTATGACTTGAAAAGCTTCAAAACACAAAATGGTAGAAGTGCCATGAGTTTACGGCTGTAAACTCATGGATTTACGACCGTAAACTCCAAAGGAGTTGGTCACAAAACCGTAAACTCCAATAGAGGGTCCCCTTGAACCCTAAACTCGATAGCCAAGTCCTACAACCCTTAGATGCAATCCTTAGGACTTATAGCACTTAAATCAAGTGTTTTACATGTCTTAGGATGTCTTAACTTGGTTAATTAGTTGTTTTATAACTAATTGGATACATATATGTGTCATTACATGTTAACTAGGATCCTTGTGTGTGCTCAAGTCTTCACTTGACACTTAGCATCCTATATCAATCCGTTCATCCAAACCACTCACTACAGGTGAGTTCATACCCCTTAATTAACCTTTTAAATGTTTTTAAATGCTTTTATGGTGGGGGGGATACAAGTTGATCTATTATAGTTATTATATCAATCACATGTGATTAATAACTACCAAACAAGTGGATTTCTTACTTTTCAAACTGTGTTATCAAACTGTTTTACAAAACCCTTTTACATATCAAATGCTTTTGTTTAAACTCTTTTACACTTATATTATGTTAAATGTATATCTTTATAGATATAGTTATATAAGTAGGATTGAAAGGACTTTGGACTGATAACTCACCTTACCTCCTGTTCCTCGTTTGGTTGTGGACTTAGGGTATCGGTTATTTGTTCGAAGGTCGTTTGAATCCTAGTTATATATTATGTATATGTATATACATATAAAAGTTCCTTCTTTCGTTCAGTTCAATACCTTTGGGTAGCAAAGGTATACACACATGTTCATACATTCAAACAACATTACTAGTAAACTATAATAGGTATAGTTTAGGGAGATACTAATACTATTACTAGAACAATGAAACATACAAGAAGTCAGTTCATACATACATACTAGACAGAGAAAGAACACACAGTACAGCTAGTACATACTATACATTACAATACAGCTAGTACATACCATACATTATACTAGGAAACATACTATTGTGAAAGACAGAGAGAACATACATACATGCTAGATAGGGAGAGAACACAAAATATAGCTAGCACATACATATACTAGAACATTACTAAAGTTATGTGAGCCACGTAACGGGGCATGACAGTACTTGTCATGACCGTTTTGTATCCATAATCTCCTTAAGTGGGGAGCGTATGTGTTTGAGTATAGATCTATACTGAATTGACTATCTTACACCTCGCTGCTCGCTACAGTGGGACTTGCAAGTCTACGGGTGCCAAACGTCATTTCTTCCGACATCTTACATTGTCGCGTTCTATAGTCGGTAGCAGGGTACAGGCCGATCACATGATACTTTAAATAACAATTGGTTTAACGTAGTTCGTACAGCAGTAGTTACTTAATACAACACTAAAATACTATTTCATTTTCCCATTACATTCACTTTGTGATCTTCACACAATAAACAATAATGTAAGAACTATATTTTTGGTTAATGATAGTCAGATTTGGGAAAATACACACTCTTACAAGAGACACACACAATTACTAGATGCCTTGGTAGAAGGCTACTTTTAGTAGGAAACATAGGGTTTTCTAGGAGATTCAAACCTTTTACAAACATTCATAAGCTTTTACATACTTACAATTCACATACTTACAAATACTTTCCTATAAATACAGACACTAAAATACTTATGATCTCACCAGCTTTAAAGCTGATACTCTCTTTCAAAATAACTTGTATCTTCAGGTCACCAGTAGACAGGTACCGATGCAGGGTTTAGAGAAGATGGAGCTCGTTCAAGACTCATCTTTCATTTTTATTTATATTTTGGTGTCTATTAAACTTGTGAGAACACACTTGTATTAAAATTATATTATTAATGCAACGGATGATGTTGTTGCTTGTTTACTACTATTCATTGTTGTGATACTGTACATGACGTCCTCCGCCCCCGAACGTTTCCGCTGTTCTTGGTTTTGGGGTGTGACAGATTGGTATCAGAGCATTGTTTATAGTGAATTGCGTATATCAACCCATAAAAGATATACTGACTATAAATACAATGGGATTAAAATAATCTGACCACGAGTTTATACTTTTAAATAATAAAATATTTAATTAAGTATACATGTCTGCATTCATTCTAAAATCAGTGTCACTAGGACAGAACAAAAGTATTACGATTGTTGGGCAGCACAAGTAGACTTAGAGACATATAGTCAAAACTGGGAAGATATAGCCTGATCAACTATATTATCCGAGGAGTGACTAGCATGTGCCTAAGTGTGGTTGTGAGGTTGCAACAAGTCTAAAAACTTACCAACAATACCACAATGAGAACAATAGAACAGAACATAAACCTAAAAATACTATAGGGGTATTTTGTGTTACTATAAACTATTTATGTGCTAGATTCTTATATCCCTTTTCTCGCGTAGATAATATGGCTGGATTCCATCCCCACGGCAACTTGTACTTCCCTAACCAAGGTAATGATGGAGAGTGTGAAGTAGAGCCAGAAAATGATCACCCAATCCCTATGGATGGTCACCAGGCTGAAGGCTTTGCAGATGGTTCTGACTCCGAGCCTGAAGTTGAGAACCTACACCCGATGGCTCTTGTTCCAAATCCTAACCCTCGTCCAGCTTTTCAAGGCCCGACGCCTCCGTGGGTGGAAAGATTGGAAACATGGAGCCAAGGGCAGGATCAGCCCATGCCATTCAATGGCGACCAAAGCTTTTATGACCTGAGCGAAGGGGGCTCAACATACAGAGTCTTGCCAATCCTGGTCTGCAGAGTGGCCCGAAATGAGATTCAAGGCAGGACAGCTCTCCATCGAATCACGAAAGTTGTCACCAATGCAAGAATGCATACAATCCGCACCATTCGTCTGGAAGATGCTCGTGATAGATCTAGGGTAGACCATGAGACCCTGCATCAAGAGCTAGCTGAAACTCAAGCTGAAGTCATAGAGCTCCGAGTATGCCAAAGGGTGTACGAAAGGCACCTAATTGATATGGAGCGTCAGCTGGCTGAACTAAGGGTTCACCCAAGGGATAACCGTCCCCAGTAGGAGATATTCTACCTTTCTTTCCCTGGTTGAAAGAGTAGTCTTCTTAGCTATGCTCTAAGTACTACCTTTCTAAGTAACTAACCTTGTACTGTAAGTACCTTCTAGTTAGACCACTATGCCGTCAAAACTTTTGTTACTTCGGATATGATGTAAGACCTACTCCAAGGTTATTTTTCCCAAGAATATTACATCTTAAATATCAATGATATTGAAAGTCAGCGCCAATCATTGTTCAAATACTTCCGTTTTGCTATCATTAGAATTCTATCTGGAACGTACTCTAGTCAAGTTATTGAGCTATGGTAATTTAGCTCAGAGATCACTTCCAATCCTTGTCAAAGGTTGGATAGCAATCGTCTTATAACCATTCTATAAACTTACTTCTACTCGTTACTAGGACTGCATCATAGGGATGTAGGTCAAACCCTCGAGAACTTACTCCTACTCCTTACATAAATGGTCGAAATACTCCTAAGTTCAACCATAATCACTCACTAACTCATTTTCTTTTGCATAACAGAATCATGTCGTCACCCAGGAATAACCAGCCGAGCAACGAAACCACTATCCTTCATATCGACGCCGCTAGTTTCCAAGCCGCGGTATCAGCTGTCGTGGCAGCTGTCCTTGCAAACCTCAGCCCTAACAACGCAAGAAAGGCTGTCAAGGGGGTTGACTATTCCGATCGTTGTACCAATCCGGGAAACCAACAAATGATAACAGTCACAGACTTGCAAAGCCGTAAAACCGAGAAAAGAAAACGAAAGCGCCAAGCCCAAAAGGAGCGCAAGCGATCCCAAAGACTTTTCATGAAACAACAACAAGTGGCAACCCCTGCCATCCCAGCACCGATCAGACCATACGAGGGAAAACTTCCGAAGTGTGACAAGTGTAGCTTTCATCATAATGGGACTTGCAATGAAATGCAATACTGCAATTGCCACAAAATAGGGCACCATGCTCGTAGCAGTGGAGCACCGGCACGAACCATCACTCAATTTACTGACATCGGAGTCAGCCAGGCTTGCTATGGTGGCGGTGAAATCGGACACCTTAAGAGGAATTGTTCGAAAAGGAGGAGCAGCGAAAGCAATCGTGTCCACATAACTCTGACCCGACACATCATTTCCACCATCGATGCGGGTGCAAGCCAGTTATGTCATTTATGTGGTGAGATAGGACATCTCTGGAAGGATTGTCCAATAACAAAGAACTCTGGCGCAGACGGGAAGATACTAAGGATCACAGCCGCAGGAGAGACTACTCCAGACCCACGTTGAAATATTAGGGCGTTTCGTTTTATTAGACTTATAAGATGTTAAAAACTAGTGCAAATCGAGTCTTATCTTTTTGGCGAGACCCCGTCAGTCAAGGGACTCTCGTGTTGCGTGTACTTGCTTTTTGTAGTATACCTTGTTCGCAGCGGTAGTCTTATAGATAAATCTACAGTACTTAAACTCTGTAGAAGTTGCACTGTGATGTTTTGTAACACCTTTATGATCTAGTCTAACGCCTTTTATTCCGAGTAGTCCGACATTATCGTTTAACTTGAGTAAATGTGGTCCTCACAATGCCAGTCTCATGTGTAAATTCTTTTCTCCGAAATTGCCTTTCTAGCAAAGCCGTCATTCCAGAACTCCGAGGTACTCATGCAGAGAATACCTTATGTCTCGTATCCTTCCCGAAGACACTTCAGCAAAACTCCCCGGAGTACCACTCGTACAGTACGTCAAGTTCAACCCGAAGACCCATTCGATTGATCTATCACTGGAGAAGGTATACGCAAGGGTGGTATATAATCAAGGTTCTAAAGGATTAGAATTGATGATTCCGCTTTAACTTATTTTCCTTATATGGATGTGAGCTTAAGGAAGAATCATTTATTCGAATACCTTTTTAGTCTTAATTATATACGACTCGTATACCCGAAGCTGTGATTGATGAACCAAATATGACTTCTGATATGAACTTTAGGACGGAGACTGTGCAAGACTACGAGTGATCGTACTGCCATGCGGAGAAACTTAGAATCCAATCAGATGTTTTTCCCCACAAATCGAGGCAATAGATTCAAATAGAACAGAAAACACCCAGGATTACCTCCGCAACGTCAAGTCGAGTTCAGAATCGACTTAGTTCCAGGGGCTACCCCCGTAGCCAAATCGCCCAATCGCCTAAAACCTGCAGAGCTGCAAGGACTGTCCTATAAACTTAACGAACTGCTCAGCAAGGGCTTTATATGACCAAGCTTCTCACCCTGGGGAGCTCCAGTCTTGTTCGTCAAGAAGACAGGCTTCCGAACTCGTTACGGACGCAACGGGTTTGTAGTAATACCATTCAGATTGACTAATGCGCCCGAAGTATTCATGGAATTAATGAATAGGGTATGCCATGCTTACTTGGATCAGTAGTCATCGTCTTCTTAGATGACACACTTATCTACTCTCGTAGTAAGGAAGAGCATAGTAAGCATCTACGTCAGGATCAGATAAGATGTATCTAGGTCTTAAAACGCTATACTGGCGGCCTATCATAAAAGCGGAGATGCTACCTTCGTGAGTAAATGCCTTACTTGCGCCAAGGTCAAGGTCGAATACCAGAAACCCTCAGGACTACAACAGCCGGAGATACCGGAATGGAAGTGGGAGCGGATTACTATGGATTTCATAACCAAGTTGCCCAATACAACGGGTGGACTTGATACCATATGGATCATCGTCGACAAATTGACCAAGTCCGCGCACTTCCTGCCTATCAAAGAAACATACAAGATGGAGAAGCTTACAAGAACTTACATTCAGGAGATTGTGCGACTGCACGGTGTTCCCATATCCATTATCTCGGACAGAGATAGTAGATTCACTTCGACGTTCTGCCAGTCGCTACAAAGTTCCCTAGGAACTAGGCGGGACATGAGTACAGCCTACTATCCGCAGACCAACGGGCAAAGTGAGAGGACTATCCAAACCTTCGAAGATATGTTGCGAGCCTGTGTGATCGACTTCGGGAAAGCATGGGATACTCATTTACCCCATGTCGAATTTTCCTACAACAACAGTTATCAAACGAGCTTAAAGGCTGCTCCATTCGAGGCCCTCTATGGCCGAAAGTGCAGATCCCCTCTGTGCTGGGCTGAGGTGGGTGATACCCAGTTAGCTAAAGGACAAGTTCCTGAAAGCACTCTCATAGGTCCGGAGACCATTCGGGAGACGACAGAGAATATCGTTCAGATTCGTGAACGATTGAAAGCCTCTAGAGACCGACAGAAAAGCTACGCTGATAAATGAAGGAAACCGTTGGAATTCCTGGTGGGCGACCGTGTTCTATTGAAGGTCTCACCCTGGAAGGGCTTGATACGCTTCGGAAAGCATGGAAAGCTAAATCCAAGGTAGATAGGGCCTTTCGAGATTCTTGCCAGAATCGGCCCTGTAGCTTACAAACTTAACTTACCGCGCGAACTCAGTAACGTACATTCTACTTTCCACATCTCGAACTTGAAAAAGTGTCTGTCCGACGAGACTCTTGTAATCCCACTCGACGAGATCGAGATAAGCAAGAGCCTCAGCTTCTAGGAAGAACCTGTAGAGATCATGGACCGAGAGGTCAAGCAAAAGAAACAAAGCAGTATCCCAATAGTGAAGGTTCGGTGGAATGCCAAGCGAGGACCAATATTCACTTGGGAGCGAGAGGATCAGATGAAACTGAAATATCCTCGTCTTTTTCTTAGTTTCTTGTAACTACTTATTTGCTTAAATTTGAATTTCGAGACGAAATTCCTTCTAACGGGGGGATGATGTGACAACCCGAAATTTCTATTTTGTACAGCAATTCACTTCAATAAGAACCAGAACTGTTTCTGCTAACTTTCAAGCTTTTGGGGAATAAGTTTGAGTGTTTTAAAGATAGTACTTCAAGAGATAACAGGAGAGAGGATGCCCTAGGGTTTATTGTACATCAATAAAGTTCCAAAAACTCCAAGAGTTTGGAGTTTATGGCCCAAATGGTATTAGGGCCGTAAACCCTAATGACTATATAAGTGACACTTAGTTTATTTTTAGTTTTTTTTCACACTTCCAAGTCTAGAACCAATTCTCTCTCAAATATCATCCAAAGTTCTTCAAAAATCTTGAAGAAAGTAAGTGTTTTCTTCCTTGTTTAGTTGATATCTACCCTAATCTAGTGATCTTACATGATTTCATCCATGAAATCATTCCATTTGTGTAGATCTTCAAGTGTTCTTAGTTTCACCAAGAACACACACTAGTGTTCTTGGACTTTTAGCACCTTTTCAAGCTTCTACATAGTAAGTACTCTTACCTTGGATTGTTATAAGACTTGTTACACTTCTAAAAACATCTAGGAATCACAAAGAAACACAAGATCAAAGGTGTTTACGGTCCAAGATGTTCTTGAACTGTAAACCCTAATGAAGGGGCCAAAGTGTGCCCTAGTCCCTTACCAAGCCTTGTAAACTAGTCTAGATCCCTTCCTTGATGTGCTTAGAACTTGAAACATCAAAAAGACCATAAACGATATGGGTTTACGGCCGTAAACACATGGAGAAATGGTCCATGGGCCGTAATCTACATTTAGGAGTGAAATGATGCCACAAACACTTCCTAAGGCTTATACTTGAAGTAGGATGCCTCCTTATGACTTGAAAAGCTTCAAAACACAAAATGGTAGAAGTGCCATGAGTTTACGGCTGTAAACTCATGGGTTTATGACCGTAAACTCCAAATGAGTTGGTCACAAAACCGTAAACTCCAATAGAGGGTCCCCTTGAACCCTAAACTCAATAGCCAAGTCCTACAACCCTTAGATGCAATCCTTAGGACTTATAGCACTTAAATCAAGTGTTTTACATGTCTTAGGATGTCTTAACTTGGTTAATTAGTTGTTTTATAACTAATTGGATACATATATGTGTCATTACATGTTAACTAGGATCCTTGTGTGTGCTCAAGTCTTCACTTGACACTTAGCATCCTATATCAATTCGTTCATCCAAACCACTCACTACAGGTGAGTTCATTCCCCTTAATTAACCTTTTAAATGTTTTTAAGTGCTTTTATGGGGGGGGGGTACAAGTTGATCTATTATAGTTATTATATCAATCACATGTGATTAATAACTACTAAACAAGTGGATTTCTTACTTTTCAAACTGTGTTATCAAACTGTTTTACTTCAAACTGTTTTACAAAACCCTTTTACATATCAAATGCTTTTGTTTAAACTCTTTTACACTTATATTATGTTAAATGTATATCTCTATAGATATAGTTATATAAGTAGGATTGAAAGGACTTAGGACTGATAACTCACCTTACCTCTTGTTCCTCGTTTGGTTGTGGACTTAGGGTATCGGTTATTTGTCCGAAGGTCGTTTGAATCCTAGTTATATACTACGTATATGTATATAGATATAAAAGTTCCTTCTTTCATTCAGTTCAATACCTTTGGGTAGAAAAGGTTTACACACATGTTCATACATTCAAACAACATTACTAGTAAACTAGAATAGGTATAGTTTAGGGAGATACTAATACTATTACTAGAACAATGAAACATACAAGAAGTCAGTTCATACATACATACTATACAAAGAAAGAACACATAATACAACTAGTACATACTATACATTACAATACAGCTAGTACATACCATACATTATACTAGGAAACATACTATTGTGAAAGACAGAGAGAACATACATACATGCTAGATAGGGAGAGAACACATAATACATCTAGCACATACATATACTAGAACATTACTACAGTTATGTGAGCCACGTAACGGGGCATGGTACTACCGGTCATGACCGTTTTGTATCCAAAATATTCTTAAGTGGGGAGCGTATGAGTTTGAGTATAGATCTATACTAGATTGACTATCCTACACCTCGCTGATCGCTACAGTGGGACTTGCAAGTCTATGGGTGCCAAACGTCATTTCTTCCGACATCTTACATTGTTGCGTTCTATAGTCGGTAGCTGGGTACAGGGTGATCATATGGTACTTTTAATAACAATTGGTTTAAGGTAGTTCGTACAACAGTAGTTACTTAATACAACACTATAGTACTATTTCATTTTCCCATTACATTCACTTTGTGATCTTCACACAATAAACAATAATGTAAGAACTATATTTTTGGTTAATGATAGTCAGATTTGGGAAAATACACACTTTTACAAGAGACACACACAGTTACTAATGCCTTGGTAGAAGGCTGCTTTTAGTAGGAAACATAGGGTTTTGTAGGAGATTCAAACCTTTTACAAACATTCATGAGCTTTTACATACTTACAATTCACATAGTTACAAATACTTTCCTACAAATACAGACACTAAAATACTTATGATCTCACCAACTTTAAAGCCGATACTCTCTTTCAAAATAACTTGTATCTTTAGGTCACCAGTAGACAGGTACCGATGCAGGGTTTAGAGAAGATGGAGCTCATTCAAGACTCATCTTTCATTTTGATTTATATTTTGGTGTCTATTAAACTTGTCAGAACACACTTGTATTAAAATTATATTATTAATGCAATGGAAGATGTTGTTGCTTGTTTACTGCTATTCATTGTTATGATACTGTACATGACGTCCTACGCCCCCGAACGTTTCCGCCGTTCTTGGTTTTGGGGTGTGACATTATTTAAGCGTTCTAAGCTTGGGTACAGTCAAGGTTGAGACTAGGAATGAGTCAGCAAGGCGTATAGTAGCAAAACCGGGCCATACAACCCTTTTGGAGGAGTGTGCAGCCGCACACATGGGTGTATGGCCGTACACACCCCTCATGGCCACACACCCACTCCTATATAAAGTATAGACCCCTTTCCTTTCATTATTTTCACTCCTTGGCCGCACACTACACCATTCTCTTAAGCTTCTTCAATCGTGAACCCTCCAAATCTTCAAGAACGTGAGTAATTCATCCTCTAACTTCATATCCTTCAAAGACCACTCTATCTAAGCCTTGATACTATAAGATTCGTCATGTTATTCATGTCTGGAAGAGAGTACGGTCGTACACCTTCATAAGGTGGGTCGTACACTCCTAAAGGACCCTCCAAAGTGAGAGTTTGACCTCTATATTCGAGTTGGACATCACCCTAGCCTTGCTGCACCTTAAAGTCGGCATTTTGGACACAAACAGGAAGGGTGTACGACTGCACACCCCTGTGTACGGCTGCACACACCTTTGTGCGACAACACACTCCTTTGTGCGGCAGCACATTCCCTTGTGGGGCAGCACACACCTTTGTGCGACTACACACACAAACCTTAGGAACGTAAACCCACTTCTATGACCCTTAACTTGCACTACAACTAAGTAAGGACCTAGAACACTTCATGGATGCAAGTATGAACCTTGAAAACACCTCAAAGGCACCTTCCATCATGAGTGTACGGCCGCACACCTCATGAGCCGCACACCCATGACCGCACACACCTTTAAAGTGGTCGTACACCTCCCTTACTCAACCCTACAAAGTTCTAACACTTAGTGCAAGTGGTTCCAAGTCCCTGGAGTGGTCCTCTATCGTATCTAATTGTGAAATACCTTCATTTGACTCCTATATGTGTCATTACATGTTAATTAGGATCAAATTGTGTTCGAGGCTCCACTTGACACTCAACACCTCATACCGATATTTCATATGAACCACTCGCTCAAGGTGAGTTCATACCCCTACATTTTCTGAGTTTTTAATGCTTTCAGGGGGGGAATACAAGCCAAACACAACTAATTTTATGAAAGTTACACAAATGGTTTCAGTAAACTTAAAACGGACGAAATTAGTACAAACACACAGTTTTTACAGTTTTACGAAATACTTTAGATATTTTATCCCTTCTGTATTATGCTGAGCATAAGGGAGGTTTTCAAGGTACGAACTTAACCACATAGTTTTCAGAACAGTACATGATTTACACTTACAAACATACAGACTATAATAGATATAGTTTGGGAATTCATACAAGGTTTTGCAAATACGAACACACAAACTATAATAGGTATAGTTTGGGAATTCATACTACCGTTAACGAACTCATATCTTATAAACCTTTTAGTTATTTACAAAAAGGGTTTTCAGCATTATTACTTGTAAATTTGTTAGTGTAAGTTGGAGACACGTCCTTGGTAACACTCACCACCGAAAAAAAGTGTAGGACTAGTACTTGTGATCAAAATCTCTTATAGGGAGAGCGTGATTGTTGTGTATAGATCTATACAGGACTGACTATCCCGCACCTTACTGCTAGCTACAATAGGACCGACAGGTCTACGGGTGACAAAGTCATAAAAGATACTGGTGCCCGATTCGCGCCATATGAATTCAAAGTATGGTCAAGACACTCACAATGTAGATAACATCGATTTACTTACGTAATAATAACATACGAACAATACTTGTTAGTACAAGTACGGACAAGTACATGGTTTCTAAAGGAAAACTAATACTACTATACGTACTGGTAGTAACCAGCTTTTTCAAACAGAATATTTCATACAACGGTTTTCTTACAATGTTCATCCTACAATACACCTAGTGGTAGTCAAATCATACAATATTTTACTAAGATTTTTCCCACTTTTACTAAAGAAAATATTAGATTTTCTTGGAGTCATGCAAACATTTTCAAAATTTACAACCGGTTTTCAATATACAAACATCGTTTATGAACTCACCAACTTTATGCTGATAATCTTTCAAAACTGCTTGTATTCTCAGGAAATTAGTAGACAGGTACTTCCAGGAGTTTGGAGAAGCTGGAGCGTTAGAGTCACGTCTTTCTATTTTACTTCTGATTTGAACAAAACTATGTATTAATTCAATGTAAACCTTTTTCATATATGTATTCAATGTTTGGATTGTGTTTACTATGATTGATGTGATATAATTGTTGTGATACTACACATGATGTCCTCCGCCCCAGAACGTTTCCGCCGTTCCGGTTTTGGGGTGTGACAGGGGTGTGACAGATTGGTATCAGAGCATTGTTTATAGTGAATTGAGTATATCAACCCATACAAGATATACAACTATAAACACAACAAGATTAAAATACTCTGACCAAGAGTTTATACTTTTAAATAATAAAATATTTAACCAAAGTATACATACCTGCATTCATACTAAAATCAGTGTCACTAGGACAGAACAAAAGTATTGCGATTGCTGGACAACATAATTAGGCTTGGGGACATATAATCAGATCTGGGAGTGATATAACCTAATCAACTATATCTTTCCGAGAAGTGATTGCATGTGCTTAGGAATGGTTATGATGTTGCAGCAAGTCTAAAAACTTACCAACACTACTACAATGAAAACATTAGATCAGAACATAAACTTAAAATACTATAGGAGTATTTTGTGTTACTATAATTACTTATATGCAAACTAAAAAGGTCTTTATTAGTATGTCAATAGTTTCTAAGTGGGTACGCTAAGGTTATATGTGACTAGGGTGTTATAGACTTAGAATCTGTGATCTTTGCTTTACTTCCTGTTCCTTGTTTGGTTATGGGCTTAGAGTTAGGGTCGCTTATTCGAAGGTTTACCCTATTTTGGTTACATATGACTGGTATGCACTACGCAAATGTTGGAGTAACTGGTAAGGATCATCTTATAATTATCTTAATTAGTACGTCTATTAATTATTTCTTTTACCCCTATTCTCGCGTAGATAACATGGCTGGATTCCATATCCCCGGAGACCCGTACTCCCCCAGAGAAGGTAACGATGGATGGCTCAATGTAGAGCCAGAAGAGGAACCTGCAATTCCATTGGACGATGACTTCGCTAAGAACTTCCCGGAGGATTCTGACTCCGAGCCCGAAGTCAACGACCAACCCCTGGTAGCTCCAAACCCAAATCCTAACCCTCGTCCGGCTTTTCAAGGCCCGACGCCACTGTGGGTGGAAAGTTTGGAGACATGGAGTTAGGAACAGGGACAACCCTTTCCATACAATGGAGACAGAAGCAGATACAATGTGAGCAAAGGAGGCTCAGCGGACAGAGTCATGCCTATTTTGGTCCGCAGAGTTGCTCGTAATGAGATTCAGGGTAGGACAGCCCTCAACCGAATTGCAGAATTTGACGCCAATTCAGGAGTCAATACTGTCCGTATTCATCGGCTGGAAGATTCCTGTGAGAGAGCTGAAAGAGACAATGAGACTAGGGCTGAAGTCATAGAACATCGCGTGCGCCAGCAAGTGTACGAGCGACATCTTCTTGACTTGGAGTGGAAGATGGATGACCTAAGGGTTCGCCCAAGGGGTTCCCGTTGCCATTAGGGAATGCTCTGCTCAAGTTTCCTTTTGTCTAAGGATTATCCTTCCTATCTATGCTCTAATTAGCACTTATCCCTGTAATTTCCTGTTATTTTAAGACCTTGAACTTTCGGTCGATAGGTCTTTATTCTGTCAAAATTTTCTTATCTTGGTTAGATGTAAGACCTACTCCTAGGTCATTTTTCCCGAACTTGTTACATCTGTAATACCAGTATTATTGACAGATATCTAATCTCATGAAAATTAATATCTAAATGCTTTCATCTTTCTAGTTCTAGATCTCTATTCAATCATACTTCCATCGGTGTTGTTAGGCTATGGAGAGTTAGTGCATGAGTCACTCTCATCATACTCACTATTAAATTCTTATCAATGTCTTTATCTTTGTGATCTTATAGCTACGAGATGCCTCCACATCGATCAGCGAGGCGCACTACTCCAATAACTCCAAATCAAACTCATCCTCCTCCTCAATACAACCCAACAGCTATCCAAGCTACTGTGAATGCGGCTGTTACGACATCTCTAGCACAATTCACAACTACCGGTACTAGCAGGAGTGGGACTAACGTGCCTCCCACAGCAGTCGAAGCTCCAGTGCGCTCTAGGGAGTGCTCGTATAACGACTTCACCAGCTGCAAACCCAGGGCCGTCAATGGAACTGGCGGAATCATTTCCCTCTCGCAATGGTTCGAGAAAACGGAGTCGATCTTTGAGATCTGCTCCTGTCCGGAAGGGAGCAAGGTAAAATTTGCCGCCTGCACCTTCACGGACCGAGCCCTGACGTGGTGGAATAGTCATGTCAAGTCACTATCTCTTATAGTGGCAAATTCTATTGGCTGGGAAGCTCTTAAGGAGCTCATGATCGAGAAATACTGCCCGAGGGGCGAAGTTCAGAAGTTGGAGCATGAGCTCTGGAGCCTAACCATGAAGGGCTCCGACATAGTCTCCTACACTGCCAGATTCAGCGATCTGGTAGCACTATGTCCGGGAATGGTCCCTTCTGAAGCAAAAAAGGTGGAGAGGTATATCTGGGGGCTGGTGCCTCCATTCCACGGGAATGTACTAGCTTCAAACCCCACTATCTTTGATCGTGCCAAGCGATTGGCACAACGACTCATTGACCATGGGGCCCGTACCCCGTCAACAACAACAACCCTAGCCATCTCAGAACCCTCCAAAGCCGCTGATAACAAGCGGAAGTTCTGGGATGACAAGAAGAAGAAAGCTGCTAAAAAGCAGCAGGTCGTAGCGGTTCATGCTGCGATAGCACCTACCGCTGTTGCGCCGGTAAAGCAGCACGCGGGGACCATGCCGAAGTACAACAAATGCAGCTTCCACCACAATCGATCCTGCCGGGAAATGCAGTGCTCTAACGGCAACAAGAAGGGGCACACTGCCCGTTTCTGCAAAGCTCCGGCAAGGCCAATCACCCAGGTCCCCGCTGCTGGTGTGGACCAGGAATGCTACGATTGTGGCGAGGTGGGCCACTACAAAAGGAACTGCCCGAAGGCAGGGAATGTCGGCGGAGTGGGAAGGGTTTAGGCTATAGGCCACGAGGAAGCGGTTGCCGACCCTTCAGTGGTCACTGGTATGTTTCTCCTCGATAACTCTTATGTATGCATACTGTTTGATAGTGGAGCGGAGAGGAGTTTCGTGAACCAGAAATTTGCTCACTTGCTTAAGCATAAATCGCATGCACTTAAAGAACCGTTCACTGTAGAAATGGCTAACAGGAAGACAGAGAGTACTAATTGGCATATACATAGGATGTACACTAACACTAGATAGCCATTCCTTTCTAATCGACCTCATCCCGATCTCAATTAAAAGTTTCGACATCATCATCGACATGGATTGGTTGAGTTCTCATCGTGCCGACATTATGTGTTACGAAAAGGTTGTTCGCCTTAACCCGGCATCTAGCGAAACTCTAGTAATATACGGCGAAAAACCCGACACGAACCTTCGTATCATCTCCAGCATACAAGCCCACAACTACTTACGAAAGGAATGTCGCGCATTCCTTGCTCATGTTGTCGATGTGAGCCAAGAGACGAAGGACACAAAGAACATTCAAGTGGTACACGATTTTCCTGACATCTTTCCAGAAGAACTCCCAGGATTACCTCCGCAACGTAACGTCAAGTTCAAAATCGACTTAGTTCCAGGGGCTACCCCAGTAGCCAAATCGCCCTATCGTTTAGCACCAGCCGAGATGCAGGAACTATCTAGTCAACTTAACGAACTGCTCAGCAAGGGCTTCATTAGGCCAAGCTTCTCACCCTGGGGAGCACCGGTCTTATTCGTCAAGAAGAAAGACGAATCGTTCCGTATGTGCATCAGCTATAGGGAAGTTACCAAACTAACCATCAACAATCGTTACCCTCTGCCTCGCATTGACGATTTGTTTGACTAACTTCAAGGGGCGAACTTCTTTTCAAAGATAGACCTGAGGTCCGGGTATCACCAGTTACGAGTTCTTGGGGAGGATGTTCCGAAGACAGCCTTCCGAACTCGTTATGGGCACTACGAGTTTGTAGTGATGCCGTTCGGATTGACCAATGAGCCCGCAGTATTCATGGACTTAATAAATCGAGTGTGCTGTCCTTACTTTGATCAGTTTGTCATTGTCTTCATAGATGACATACTTATCTACTCTCGTAGTAAGGAGGAGCATAGTCAACATCTACGACAGGTCTTGGAAACACTGCGATCAGAGTAGCTTTATGCGAAGTTCTCGAAATGCGAATTTTGGATCCGAATAGTCGAATTCTTGGGGCACGTGGTTAGCGAAGAGGGAATACACGTGGACCCTTCCAAAATCAAAGCCATTGAGAACTGGTCAGCACCGAAGACGCCTACGGAAATTCGTCAACAGAAAGCGTTCCAAACGCTAAAGCGAGCCTTATGCACCGCACCGATACTGTCCCTCCCCGAAGGGATAGAATACTTCGTGGTCTATTGCGATGCATCCAATCAAGGGCTCGGCTGTGTTCTGATGCAACGAGGTAAGGTCATCGCCTATGCCTCAAGACAGCTGAAGACGTACGAGGTCAACTACACCACACATGATCCTGAGTTACGAGCAGTAGTATTTGCTTTGAAGATCTGGAGACACTACCTGTATGGTACGAAAAGCACTATCTTTACAGACCACAAAAGCCTACAACACATATTCGACCAGAAGGAGCTCAATATGAGACAACGACGGTGGGTAGAGCTACCCAGTGATTACGAATGCGAATTTCGTTATCATCCCGGCAAGGCCAACGTGGTAGCTGACGCCCTGAGTCGGAAAGAATACTCTGGTCGTAGAGTCAAATCATTGACTATGACTATCTATTCATACTTGTCTACACAAATTAAGGAGGCTTAGCTCGAAGCTTTGAAACCTGAAAATGTGGCGGGTGAATCCCTGAGAGGGATGGATAAGTACTTGGAAGTCAAGGGTGGCGGAGCCTTATATCTCATGGATCGGATCTGGACACCGAAATGGAAGTGGGTCATGACATAAGCGCACAACACTCGATATTCCGTCCACCCAGTTTCAGATAAGATGTATATGGATCTTAAAAAGTTATACTGGTGGCCAAACATGAAAGCAGAGATTGCTAACTTCGTGAGTAAATGCCTTACTTGCGCCAAGGTTAAGGTCGAATACCAGAAACCATCAGGTTTACTTCAGCAACCAGAGATACCTGAATGGAAGTGGGAGCGGATCACGATGGACTTCATAACCAAGTTGCCCAAGACAACGGGTGGTCTCGATACCATTTGGGTGATCGTAGACAGGTTAACAAAATCCGCACACTTCCTACCTATCAAAGAAACTGACAAGATGGAGAAACTAACAAGAACATACATTAGGGGGATTGTACGACTGCATGGTGTTCCCATATCCATTATCTCTGATAGAGATAGTCAATTCACTTCGAGGTTCTAGCAGTCGCTACAAACTTCCCTAGGAACTAGGTTGGACATGAGTACAACCTATCATCCACAAACTGACGGACAAAGTGAGAGGACTATTCAAACCTTAGAAGATATGTTGTGAGCCTGCGTGATAGACTTTGGGAAGGCATGGGATACACATCTACCCCTTGTCGAGTTTTCCTATAATAATAGTTATCAGACGAGCATAAATCCTGCTCCATTTGAAGCCGTCTATGGCCGCAAGTGCATATCCCCTCTGTTCTGGGCTGAGGTGGGCGACACGCAGTTAGCTAAAGGACGAGTTCCTGACCGCAATCTCACAGGTCCGGAAATCATTAGGGAAACTGTCACACCCCAAAACCGGAACGGCGGAAACGTTCGGGGGTGGAGGACGTCATGTTCAGTATCACAACAATGCAAAGTAGTAAACAAGCAACAACATCATCCATTGCATTAATAATATAATTTCATATAAGTGTGTTCTGTCAAGTTATATAGACACCAACAATATACATCAAAATAAAAGATGAGTCTTGAACGAGCTCCATCTTCTCAGAACTTGGCACCGGTACCTGTCTACTGGTGACCTGAGAATACAAGTTATTTTGAAAGAGTTTATCAGCTTTAAAGCTGGTGAGATCATAAGTATATTAGTGTCTGCATTTGTATGAAAGTGTTTGTAAGTATGTAATGTATAAGTTTTGTAAAAGTTTGTAATTGTTTGAACTCTCCTAGAAAACCCTATGTTTCCTACTAAAAGTAGCCTTCTACCAAGGCATCTGGTAACTGTGTGTGTGTCTCTTGTAAGAGTGTGTATTTTCCCAAATCTGACTATTATTAACCAAAAATATAGTTCTTACATTATTGTTTATTGTGTGAATATCACAACGTAAATGCAAAGGGAAAATAAAATAGTACTGTAGTGTTGTATTAAGTAACTACTGTTGTACTAACTACTTCAAACCAATTGTTATTTAAAGTACCATGTGATCGGCCTGTATCCTGCTACCGACTCAATAGAAAAACGACGATGTAAGACGTCGTAAGAAATGACGTTTGGCACCCGTAGACTTGCAAGTCCCACTATAGCGAGCAGCAAGGTGTATGATAGTCACTCCAGTATAGATCTATACACAAACTCATACGCACCCCATTTAAGGAGATTCTGGATACTAAAACGGTTATGGCAGGTAGTGCCATGCCCCGTTAGGTGGCTCACATAAATGTAATAATGTATATGTAATGAATGTGCTAGCTGTATTGTATGTTCTACCTCTGTCTAGCATGTATGTTCTCTCTGTATGGTATTGTTTGTTATCTCTTTCTCCGTATGGTATTGTTTGTTATCTACTCTGTATGGTATTGTTTATTATCTACTCTTTATGGTATTGTTTGTTATCTACTCTGTATGGTATTGTTTGTTATCTACTATGTATGGTATTGTTTCATGTATGAACTGACTCTTTGTAGGTTTCATTGTTCTAGTAATAGATTTAGTATCTTCCTAAACTACTCCTATAGTAGCTTACTAGTAATGTATGAACATGTTTGAATAGCCTTGCTACCCAAAGGTATGGAGCTGAATGAAAGAAGGAACCTTTGTATCTATATACATATACATAATATATAACTAGGATTCAAACGACCTTCGGACAGATAACCCTAATACCCTAAGTCCACAACCAAACAAGGAACAAGAAGTAAGGTGAGCTATTAGTCCCAAGTCCTTTCAATCCTACTTATATAACTATATCTATATAGATACACATTTAATATAATATAAGTTTAAAAGAGTTTAAGTAAAAGTATTTGACATGAAAAGGAGTTTGTAAAACAGTTTCAAGTAAGACATTTTGGTAACACAGTTTGAAAAGTAAGAAATCCACTTGTTTGGTAGTTATTAATCACATGTGATTGATATAATAACTATAATAATTCAACTTGTATTCCCCCCCTCCATAAAAGCATTTAAACATTTAAAAGGTTAATTAAGGGGTATGAACTCACCTGTAGTGAGTGGTTTGGATGAACTGATGATATAGGATGGTTAGGTGTCAAGTGAAGACTTGTACACACACAATGATCCTAGTTAACATATAATAACACATATATGTATCCAATTAGTCTTTAAACAACTAATTAACAAAGTTAAGACATCCTAGGGCATGAAAAACACCTTATATAAGTGTTATAAGTGCTAAGGATTGCATCTAAATGTTGTAGGACATTGCTATTGAGTTTAGGGTTCAAGGGAAACCTTTATATGAGTTTACGGTTTTGTGACCATAACTCATTGAATTTACGGTCGTAAACCCATGAGTTTACGGCCGTAAACTCATGCTTCTTTGACCATGTGTTGTTTTGAAGCTCTACAAGTCCTTAGAAGCATTTCCACTTGAAATATAAGCCTATGGAAGTGATTAGGGCACCATTTCACTCCTAAATGGAGTTTACGGTCCTTGGACCATTTGCCTTGGTTTTACGGCCGTAAACCCAAATGGTTTATGGTCTTTTGATGTTTTTATGTACTTAACTCATTAGGGAAGGGATCTATGCAAGTTTCCAAGGCTTAGAAGGGACTAGGGCACACTTTAGCACCCTTTTTAGGGTTTACGGTCCAAGGTGTTCTTGGACCGTAAACACCTTTGATCCTTGGTTTCCTTGGTGTTTTCTTGATGTATAGAAGTGTAAAAAGCCTTATTATACTCTAGGATAGAAGTACTTACAAGATAGAGGCTTGAAAAGGTGTTAAAAGTCCAAGAACACTAGTGAGTGTTCTTGGTGTTCTTGGTGAAACTTGAAGATCTAACCTTTTGGAATGATTTCACGGATGGAAGTGTGTTAAATCACTAGATTAAGTAATATATCAACTTAATAGGGCTAGAAACACTTACAAGTTGAAGATCTTGAAGAATTGTTGGATGATACTTGAGAGAGAATTGAGTTTGGATCTTGAATTTGTGAAAAATGGTAAATAATGACTAAGTGTCATATATATACCCCCAATTTAGGGTTTACGGCCGTAAACACCTTTGTTTAGGCCGCAAACTCCAAACTCTTGGAGTTTTAGGACTTTATTGTTGCACAATAAACCCTAGAGCATCCTCTCTCCTGGTATATCCTGAAGTACTAACTTAAAAAGACTCGAACTTATTCCAAAAAGCTTGAAAGTTAGCAAAAACTGTTATGACTTCTATTGAATTGAAATGTTGTATAGAATAGAAATTTCTGGTTGTCACAGAAATGACAAAGAAGATCGTTCAGATTTGTGAGCGATTGAAAGCCTCTAGAGACCGATAGAAAAGCTACGCGGACAAGAGAAGGAAACCGTTGGAATTCCAGGTGGGCGACCGTGTTCTATTGAAGGTCTCACCCTGGAAGGGCTTGATACGCTTCAAAAAGCGTGGAAAACTAAATCCAAGATACGTAGGGCCTTTCGAGATTCTCACTAGAATCGGCCCTGTAGCTTACAAACTCAACCTACCTCGCGAACTCAGTAAAGTACATTCTACTTTCCACGTCTCAAACTTGAAAAAGTGTTTGTCCAATGAGACTCTTGTAATCTCACTCGACGAGATCGAGATCAACGAGAGCCTCAACTTCGTGGAAGAACCAGTAGAGATCATGGACCGATAGGTCAAGCAAACAAAGCAAAGCCGTATCCCGATAGTGAAGGTTCGCTGGAATGCCAAGCGAGGACCTGAATTCACTTGGGAGCACGAGGATCAAATGAAACTGAAATATCCTCATCTTTTCGTTTAGTTATTTGTAATAGCTTAATAGTTAAACTCTAATTTCGGGACAAAATTCTCTCTAATAGGGGGATGATGTGACAACCCGAAATTTCTATCTTGTACAACATTTCAACTCAATCAAAGTCAGACTTGTTTCTGCTATCTTTTAGCATTGTTTAGGGTCTGTTTGAGTGTTATAAGCCTAGTACATTCAAGAAGGAACGTAGGAAGTGTATTTTAAAGTGCAGTGTGTAGCTTGTAAACCAGAAACTCCATTAATAAGGAGTTTACGGTCGTAAACTAGATTTTACGACCGTCAACACCTCCTCGGCCGTAAACTCATATCCATATATGAGTTTCATCCTCATTTCTAGTCATTTCTTACACTTCCACTTCAAGAAACCCGAATTCTCTCTCAAGTATCATAAGGATCTTCATTTTGATCTTCAAAAATGTAAGTGTTTCATCCTTTGATTTGTTGATACATCACCTTAACTAGTATCACCCTTTGATTTCGTCCATGAAATCATTAATTTTGATTAGATCTTCAAGAATACCAAGAACACACACTAGTTCTTTGGGCCGAAATCAACCCTTTTTGCTTCCATATCGTAAGTATCCTATCCCAATACTTGTTATCTAGTAGAAGCTCCTGATTTACATCCTTGAAATCGACCATTTCCCAAGATCAATGAGATTTTACGGCCAGTAGCATCTCCCTTGGCCGTAAACCCTTGTTAAGGCTACTACTTTGGCCATAAACTCTTCTTAAGGCTAGGAATGGATCTAGAACACTTCCTTGATGCTTGATAGGACCTTAAAAACACTCTTTGGCACAAGACTTCATGAGTTTACGACCGTAAACACATAGGGCCGTAAACCCTATGGTCGTAAACACATAGGGCCGTAAACCCTATGGCCATAAACACATAGGGCCGTAAACACCATTGTGCGGCCATACACCCCTATTATGCAATCATATGTGACTGTTACACTTCCATTCAAGTGTTTCCTAGTCCCTAAGGTGGTTCCCTAACATGATTAGTTGTTACATACACTAATTGTATACATATATGTGACATTATATGCTTATTAGGATCCGTTGTGCTCATGGATTCACTTGGCACTTAGCATCCTACAAATCGATCTTTCATTTATATCACTCACTGCAGGTGAGTTCATACCTCTTAACTTATCTTTTAAATGATTTTAAATGCTTTTATGGGGGGAATACAAGTAGAACTATTAAAGTTATTATATCAATCACATGTGATTAATAACTATCAAACCAATGGATTTTCTTACATTTCAAACTGTATTATCAAACAAACTGCTTCAAATCGTTTTATAAACTCCTTTACATGTTAAATTTTTTCTATTAAAATCTTTTAGACTTATATTTTGTCAAAACATGTCTATACATATATATATATATATATATATATATATATATATATATATATATATAGTTATATAAGTAGGATTGAAAGGACTTAGGACTGATGACTCGCCTCATTTCCTGTTCCTTTTTAGTTGTGGACTTAGGGTATCAGTTGTTTGTCCGAAGGTTGTTTGAATCTTAGTTAATATCATGTGTATGTGTATAGATATAAAAAGTCCTTCCTTCAGTTCAAATACCTTTGGGTAGAAAGGGTATACAAACATGTTCATTCATACAAACAACATTGCAAGTAAACTCTTATACGTAGAGTTTAGGAAGTCAATAATACTATTTGTAGAACAATGAAACAACACAAGAGTCAGTTCATACATGAGTCAGTTGAAACATACTATAACGAGAAATAACACATACTATACACTATACACTAGAGAACATACTATAACGAGAAACAATACACACTATAAAGAGAAACAGATAGAACATACTACACACTAGACAGAGAGAACATACACTACACTAGAACAGATTATACAAATACAAGAATACTATAACATTAATGTGAGATACTACTTCATGGCTCGAAAATATACAGTTGCGTCACATTTTGTACCCAGAGTCTCCTGGATGGAGAGCGTGAATTTGTGTATAGATCTATACAGGACTGACCCTCCTACACCTTGCTGCCAGCTATAGTGGGAACTGCAGGTCTACGGGTGACGAATGGCATATCATTTCGACGTCTCGAACGTGGTGTTATACTAGTCAATCAAGTATGGTTACAATCATATCACATTTTACCTTAATTAAACTAACAAGTTTAAGGTAGTTAGTACATTGGTAGTTACATAGATAAAAGTATAGTACATCTTTATTTTTCCCATCTCATTCACATTGTGATCTTCTCACACAAACGGTAATGAAAACTATATTTTGGTAATGATAGTCATACTTTGGGAAAATACTCACTTTTAAAAAAGAACAAACATAAAGAACAGTTGGGTCTTGGTAGAAGACTACTTTAGTAGAAAATATAGGATTTTCTAGGAAGTTTACAAACATTTACACCAAATACTTTTAAACTTTTACATCAAAAATTTACAAGCACATTCTTCAAACTTATACAAACAATGACACTAAAATACTTATGAACTCTCCAGCTTTAATGATGATCTATGCTTTCAAAATAACTTGTAGACAGGTACCGATGACCAGGTTTTGAGCAGACGGAGCTTTCAAGACTCGTCTTTATTTTGATTATTCATTTTTGGTGTCTTATAAACTACATAACACACTTGTATTAAAATTATACTATTAATGCAATGGATGATGTTGTTGCTTGTTTACTATTTTGCATTGTTGTGATATTGTACATGACACCCTCCACCCCCGAACCTTTCCGCCGATCCGGTTTGGGGGTGTGACATCCTGGAACTTTTTGGAATTGACAGATTTGTAAAGAAGAAAACACAAAGTTTTGAATTGGGTCCCTGAAATTTCAAAGATATGGCAAAAGTGGTCCAATTTCGAATTTTAAACAAAAATTGTTGAGGATGCAGAAGATTCGAAAAGAGTCCCTGCAATTTCAAAAAGTTGGCAGAAAATACCCAACTTCGAAATTGGGCTAATAAAGCTGAAAAATTAAAGAAGTTACAAGTTTGGTCTCTGCAGTTGGTGCGAACTTACACTTTATGCCCAGTTTCGCAAATGGGGGAGTGTTTCGCATCTTTAGCTGTTTTTGGCGCAACGGGTCCCTATAGAATTCTGTTATTGACAATTTTTACCCGGATTTTGGAAAATCTTACAACTTTCACCCAAAAAGTCAAAAAATTTCACAAATTGGAAATTTTTTGAGGCTTTTTCGTGATTGTTTTTCCGTGCAAGATTTTTGGTGTTTCATTTTTGGTACATATCAAGGGGGAGTATTGTGAATTTTATTCCTCGGGCGCTTCTCACCCTTAATGGGTTTTGTAATCATTTTTTGATTATAAAAAGGGGAGAATGATGGGTATTTGAAGCGGGTTTGTCGGATATTCATTTGCGGATTTGAAGACCGGTGTTACTTCGAGGGGGAGTTTGGTCTTGATCGTGCTAGCTCATTGGAGACTGAAGTCGGGACATCCAATCCTAACTTTGAGGGGGAGAATGTTAGGGTGCAAAGTCACGCTTGGATGTGGCTGACCTTTATTGATGTGTAAATGAGTTTTCTTTCCTTTATAAGGAAGTGAGTGACACTCATATTTAGAGATGATCATTTTAGAGTATTAGACTAGAGAGAGAAATTTGTACAAACCCATTTGTATATCCTTTCTAGATCTAATATGAGCTTACACAGATTTATTTACTCCTTGTGTTCTTGAGTCTGTATGATGATTCACTAGATCATTCTAATTCCGCACATGCCATCATAATCAATACCACTACAGGAATCTAGTAGACAGGTACACTCCCAGAGCTTTTGAAAAGACAACCTAGTACTGTGCTGCGTCTTTTGTCTTTTACCACATCTACTTTGATGTTTGAATATTTAATGTTTAAACACTTATGTAAAACTTATACTTATTAATGCAATGGTTGTTTGTACTATGATTAGTATAATGCATGTGTTGTGGTACTTATATGACGTCCTCCGCCCCCGAACGTTTCCGCCGTTCTAGTTTGGGGGTGTGTCAGATTGGTATCAGAGCATTGTTTATAGTAAACTCAGTATATCAGTCATAAAAGATACACAACTATAAACACATTAGGATAAAAACACTATGACCAAGAGTTATACTTTAAAAATATATCAATATTTTATAAAAGTATAAGTACATTTAGAATATGTATATACTAGAACGAGTACCACAATAAGAACAAAACAAAAGTATTTGGATGTTGGAAACTTCAGTTAAACATGGACAGTTATGTAATCATATTTGGAATCAATATAGCCTGATCAACTATATTTATTTGAGAGACGACCAACATGTGTTTGGGAGTGATAGTGGTGTTGCAACAAGTCTAAAACTTATCTAGGTACCAGAAGAATTCTAGAATCGAACATAAAGTTTAAAATACTATAGGAGTATTTTATGATACTATAGTCACAAAACTGAAAACTTATCAACTTCTTATATCAAGAAGTTCTAGAATCAAATATATAATTAAAATACAATAAGAGTATTTAGATACCAAAAATAAACTTCTGGGAAATTTTAAAAGATCTCTTCTAGTAAGTCTATAATTACTAAGGGAATATGTTAAGGTTATATATAGTTAAGATTTTATAGACTTGGAATATGTGATTTTCACTCTACTTCCTTTTCCTTGTTTGGATGTGGTTTTAGAGTAGGATCACTTATTCGAAGGTCTATTTGATCTGGATTGTATATAATCGGTATACACTATGTGATTATAGAAAGACCGGAATGGATCATCCTCATAAAAATGTATTTGTCATGAAAAACTTTTATTAATCTCATAGATTCTTTAGACATTCCCATTCTCGTATAAACCACTTAGATAGATGTAGTCACTCCAACAACCACCCGAAGAATCAACGAAGGTCCAGAAGAGATTCGTTAGGAAAATTCTGAGAAAGAAACAGTTGAGGATTAGAGAAACTATAGATACCACCAATTACCTTTACCTTATTTAGGGCACTAATGAGAAGTTCACATGAACTTCTTGATGGGTTTTAAGCATAACAACAATCCTATGTGCTCATACAAACCCTAATGCTTGGATCTAGGTTTCTCTATTGTACATGTAATGAATCCAAGACTTACAAACCCTAGATCTATCAAATAAAAACTGAAATAAAGGTTTAGTAAATACCTTTGATTGTTATATAGCAATAACAATCAATTCCTTGCTTTGATTGGCTTCGGAAAGCTAAGTGCCTCAAGTGTTGCACCTCTAATGGAGTCACAAACACCACTAAGCAACTTGGATGAAGAGGGAGGAGAGAGGAGGCACCAAAAACGGCTGGAAACCCTAAAGGATTACTTGTCCATGTTTTTGGGGCTTAAGGGTCCTTTATATACATGTAGGCTATTAGGGTTTATAACTAGGAAACCCTAATCTGACTACTTAGGCCTTAAGCAATCCAATGGACCATTCCAGAAGGCCCTTGGACGATTTCTTTATGGACCTCCATATAGAATTCGTCCATTGCCATCTAATGGATCCAAAACCCAACTTTGTAACTATCTTATAATTACAATATCATTCCCCTTAATTTAATTAATCTCTTTTAGCCACTAAATTAATTCTTAATTAATTATTGACTAATATTAATTAAACAATATGATTTCTCCTTTAATATATTATTCTTATAATATATTAATAAATCATAATTAAACCTTTCTCTCCTTAATTCATCCTACATATTGCTATGGTGAAGGCAACCCAAAAGGACCATGCTCATAATCGGGTAAAGTACATACCAAAATAGTTATGGACTTAGACACTAATCCAACAGTCTCCCACTTGGATAAGTCTAATAACTATTTTGCATAACTTCAGAACCTGATCAGCAATCGTAGCTTTCAAAAGCCGCTGTCAACTCTAATCTTATCAGATACGCGTGTCCTTTAGATAAGGGATCATATATTCCTCCATTCTCAAGATATCGTATAGACATGAGACATGGATTTAAATTATTCTCTATGTCTATGTATTGTTTCCCGACATCTGATTTATGACGACTGGCAACAGACTATAATTGAACACATCAACTTAGTCCCGGCTTGGCCAAGCGCTTAGGTGCATCACTAAATCATCGAGAGGCCCACAGATATCGCTTTTATCCCACTTTGGGTAAAAGGAATGGATAAACTTCGACTCAAATGCTTCCTTGCACCTACTAATTGAATCACACACAACAATAAGTTTTATAACACCAAGTTACTGGTGGGTTTACTTATCATTAATGTGCAACCGACCAGCAAATAACAACTCACACGTCTCGGTTTCAAGAATATACAATGTTATCGTCTCACTAATCACCCGCGATAAATCCATGAAGTGATTCAAGTGAGTGTGGGCTTAATCCAATACTTTAATCTTATTAAAGCACTCATGAACTCTGCAGCAAACTTGTGCTATGTCTAAACACTTTAGACAATCTACAGACAAATTCATGACAGTCTTCCTTCATACCTACTTCCAACGTATGACCTACTGTGGAGGTTCGAATAAGACAGTTATTGTGGAAGTCAAAACATGCTAAGTGAAACGCAATAATAATATTAATCCTATATGGTCCCAAAACTTTTGAGCGTAAGTAAAAACACTTTTATTTAAACACCATATTGATTACTCATTATTCATTGCTTACTATTTCAGAAAATCAACTTATTACTCAAATTATAACCACAATTGTCCCATGCTCCAAGCATGCACACTTTGGTTCCTATGGTCCATACTTTGTGAAATAGATCAATTGAAAAACTTTTCCAATGAAACTCATTTCACAATCCCCAATCCTTACTATTGGTATAAGAATACCAAATTCTTGCTACTTTTAGAATATGTCAGATTCTAACATTTTATGCAACGATCCTTTCGTAAAGTCATAGCACAAAAGTCATCAAGACTTGGCCAATGAAATCACAAAGTACTCTATCGGAAATTGTTACAAGACAATTTCGTAGACGTGAAGTCTCACATTCAAAGTACATTCCTTTGAACATCCTTCTCGCATAAAAGTTTCTAATCTAGACATATTTCTTAATATCCAACTCCCATTAATGGAAACATTTCCATATTTGCCATATGACAACTCATTCTTAAAAGAATCTTATCTATTCATAATAATGTCAATATAGTCCATCCAGTACTATACCTCCAACTACTCACAAGCGACAAATCCTCAGTGAACCTCAGATCGTCCTTTGATAGTTGTTTAATTATTTTAGTCAAAACCATTTCTAGTCTTTTTTCCCTCTTAATGCCCTAGGCATTTGGAAAATTTTAGAATGGTCAAATATTATAGCATATGCAATCGATCCTATACCCGAAACATATTGGACACGATGCATAATGTCTCACATAAAGACGTGGTACTTTATCAGCCTTCTGCCATAATATTTTATGTGCCCTGCTCCCACAATTCGAACTATGAAGAGGGATGCCATAATCATAATCGAATTTTGAGAATTCACTATGTATCCTTGACTAAATTTATTAACATTTCTCGATCTAAGCTTTTAGATTTTGAAACGAAGTATAATATTCTCTCCCTTAATTATAGAAAAACACCTTTTCAATACTTGCAACTTTGCAAAGTGAATCTTTGTTTTCTATAATTAATATTGCTAACTTGCAATACTTACCATAATAATAATGCTCCTACTAACATGATGATTATTTTCTTACCAGCATAACACTTATGCTCCCACTAGCTTTGACATGTATTCAGAAAACAATTGAACTTCCATAAAACAATGCTTATTGAATTCCTTAAGTTCATATTTCTATTACCTAATGCTTTGATAAGCCTTTATCTAAGCTTTTTAAGCTCATACACCTTTGCCTTAGATAGCTCACATGTATGTCTAAACAATTTAGAATTTTTGTTACTAAGTCCGAAATGTTCAGACTAATTGCCAAATCTCACAATTCGAACTATGAAAAGGGATGCCGTAATCATAATCGAATTTGAAAATACAATTTTCACAATTGCTATCTTCTTAAAATCTCTCTTAGTGAAATCATTTCCTCATAATCATTTTCATGAAGGAGGAAAACCTTATGACACTTAGATTTTATGATGTATGTGTTCCTATCCATGTGAATTTGTCAAAACGAAAGTTTACGACAAATCCAAAACCATATGGACTGAACTTGTTGAATCTTGATTTCTTGCCTCATGGTAACATGAATGCCCACCATGTCTTCCAAGCAACTCACCCTTTCACATCAATGTACTTTCCATTGATCAAGGTGCTTTGTCTTTATGTATTCAAATGAGAACTCATAGAACTTACATGCATATTAACTCAATTGGAATGGCACAGAAAAAGAGTACGTCATCCACGATAGGCTTTAAACCTCAAGTCGTGTGCTAGTGATGATCAACTAGGTTTAACTCTTGATTTGTTCTTGAAACCTTTCAAGACCATTAAGACTCCCACTGACTCCTTGACATATAAGATTCTCTTGTCAAGAAACTTTTCTTGACAAACAAATATTCAAGAGTTAGTGTAGCCTTTTGTCAAGTTTAACACCTCGCATAATTGGTCCTGGTTGGTCTTTGTCTTATCCAAGACATCACAACTTACCAATTTCAAATGTGCAAGAATAAGAAAACTTTTCCAAATTCCACATTTGTCGAGTGTTATAAAACTACTTAAGACTTGTCACTCATGTCAGAATCTTGACTCTAAGACTTGATATTGGAACGAAGTATGATTGACTTCTTGATTTAACCATTTCTACAATTCTCGATACCTCTTCTTAGACATTCAATTGCACTAAGACTCACTTAGAGGATCAATTGAGATATGGTTCTTAATCATTAAGACTTATCATAAAACACAATAAAAGGTACTCTCCCTTATTCTTAGAATAGAGAAACTTTTATCTTTCTGCCTACTTGATTCTTCTTATTCGTTCTGCTATTGATTGAAACTCTTTCAATCAACTCAGAATTATAATTAATCTTATAAGTATAACCATATTTACTATACTTTAGTAAATCATGACGAATATCTTTATCACTCTTGTGATGGACTTGATCAACGCACAACCTAGTGTACTCGATCTCCTAGTCCTTCTCTTTACACTTTGCCAAAGAACTAGTCTAATTTCCAAATATGAAGTTTCTCATTCATCACTCAACCAAGTTGTATGATTCCAAGTTTCTATCCAATTGAAACTTGGGCGATGAGAATCTTCCTTTATTTGGCAAATTCTTGACATTTCCACAAATAACATAATTAAGAATCAAATCCATTATTGCTAATAGTAGAAATATTTAAACACCAATTTTTCATACATGCCACTGCAAGGATAAATAAATAAGACAAAATCAAAATTTATTTTATTGCGGAAAAATTTGTCCTTAAAATGCAATTCAACTGAAAAACTATGCTATTTCATATTTCTTATCATTCTATCCTAAATCTAGAGTAGCAGCTCAAAAAATCTGATCTTCGAATCCATGCGATCGAAATCCATTTCTTCATGATCAGATTCAGCATGCTTCTTCCTTAAGCTTCCTTTCTTTTCTTCGATCCTACAAAACATCAAAATGTAATCTTATCACATCATGTATCAAGAAGCAAAGAATAGGAACTTATAGAGTTAGTTAATAGATTTTACCTGAAGTAGAGCCACACGTCTTGACTCTCCCATCTCTTAGATCTCTCAGGTAAACAGGGCAGCTTCGTCTCCAATGCCCCTTCTCTTGGCAGTAGAAGCAGATGCACTCTTTTGGAATGGCACAAGGAACTATCTCAGAATTTACCTTTTATGGATTTCCAATCTCACCATTTTCAATGTCCATTGAAGTTTGGGAGTTTGATTTGCCAGACAAATTTGCTCGATCAGCACGCCAAATCATTTCTGATTCAGCAGCTATAAGCAAATATGTCAAATGAATGAGGGTCACGTCATGGTCCATCATATAGTACTCTCTAACGAACTCACTATATGATTCAGGAAGCGACTAAAGAACCCAGTCAACAACCAATATTTCCGAGATATCGACACCCATCAATCTTAACCTATCAATGTGTGACTTCATCTCTAAGACGATTACCCACACATGTTTCCCATCTTCGTTTTTACTTGCCAAAAGGGCTTGAGTAAACTTGAACTTTTCAAGCCTTTGAACTTGTGGGTTAGGGAGAATAATTGGAGGAGGTGGAGGAAGTGAAGCATGACTCTCGTTTCCTTGATCGTATCGTGGAACGTCATCTTCATTTGGAAAGCTTGTTCCAAGGGACTTGGGAAGACCATTTTAAGATTTAGACATCTACAAAACGGGAGAAAATTCAAGTTAGTTGATAAGAATCCTTGATGTAACACCCAAATGAAACATCAAGGCTAGGATCCAACACAACATTCTACAACCTAGAAGAGGGATGTCGTAATCTAGTTGCAGAATATTTGAAGGTAGGTAAATGACGATTTACCAATTCCCACCATGAAAAACGAAAAAGAAATTTAAGTTTTAAATGAATTGAAACTCCTAGATCTTTTGAGATTCATTGAACTTTTCAATGACATGTTTAATCTCGATTATGCCCTTCTATTTGTGACTGGGATGCCGAGGATCACAAACAAGGTGTGAATAACCATACGAATCACGTGGTGCACCCAATTGCTACTATCACCTAATCAATGTGCCGGTTAGCCACACACGCTCCGTTGATCTATGATAAACATCGAGCCACCCTTCTCCACCAATGTCAATCCCAAATTAGTTTGTCGGTTAGCCACACACGCTCCACTAACGTTTGACAAGGGTACGAAGTGTAATTCCATGGATTAGCATACAAATTTACATTTTGACCTAAAGTAACTAAGATTGGGAATTTGGAAAAGCATTTAGTTACTTTGTACTTCATTATACTTATAATGGAAGGTTTCGTCCTATCCTACCCGTTCGGCTAACGACCCTCCAAGACTTACAAACCCTAGATCTATCAAATAAGAACTGAAATAAGGGTTTAGTAATTACCTTTGATTGTTATATAGCAATAACAATCAATTCCTTGCTTTGATTGGCTTCAGAAAGCTTAGTGCCTCAAGTGTTGCACCTTTAATGGAGTCACAAACACCACTAAGCAACTTGGATGAAGAGGGAGGAGAGAGGAGGCACCAAAAACGGCTGGAAACCCTAAAGGATTACTTGTCCACGTTTTTGGGGCTTAAGGGTCCTTTATATACATGTAGGCTATTAGGGTTTACAACTAGGAAACCCTAATCTGACTACTTAGGCCTTAAGCAATCCAATGGACTATTCCAGAATGCCCTTGGACGATTTCTTTATGGACCTCCATATAGAATTCGTCCATTGCCATCTAATGGATCCAAAACCCAACTTTGTAACTATCTTATAATTACAATATCAGTCCCCTTAATTTAATTAATCTCTTTTAGCCACTAAATTAATTCTTAATTAATTCTTGACTAATATTAATTAAACAATATGATTTCTCCTCTAATATATTAATAAATCATAATTAAACCTTTCTCTCCTGAATTCATCCTACATATTGCTATGGTGAAGGCAACCCAAAAGAACCATGCTCATAATCGGGTCAAGTACATACCAAAATAGTTATGGACTTAGACACTAATCCAACACTTATGGGATTCGAACTCTCCATTATGAAGTAACGGGGATCAATGTCAGAATTGGAAGTAAGACGTCACAAGGATTCAATACTCCTAATGAGGAGAAGAACACCATTTAAATACCAGGAGAGAACAAATCATTATCGTCGAGAGTAGAACTGAGAATAGATGAAAAAGCACGTATGATTCATGCGAAGTGGTTGAGCACCTTTTGCGTCACACAAATAACTAATAAATTAATACAACCTAGTGAGTTAGTGATTACACTACTCACATTAGGCATAAGCTTATCATCTTTTCCCGTTACGACTAACAGTAAATCTAATCACGAAATCTCAATTGAGAGTGATTATTTCTACAAATTCATGAGTCTATTTTATGTAGACTTTGATATAAATTGTTTTCAAATCTTTCCGAAGTTGGTGTATGACATTCTCCAACCAAAGATAACTTAGTTCGGTTGACACTCGGTTTATAACCATTCTAGAAACTTACTTCTACTCTTACCAGGACTGCATCATAGGGACGTAGGTCGAATAATTGAGAACCAGATAACAAAACAAAAAATTTATATGTATATATAATTGTTTAGAATACATGTAGAGACAACTATCGTTGCTCACGAACTCATTTTCTCATCATGTAGTAGAATCATGCCTCGGAAGAAACGTAACCAACCCATCAGTAAAACACCAATCCTTCATATAGATTCAGCTATGCTTCAAGCTGCAGTCACAGCAGCCGTAGCAGCTGTCATGGCTCACCTTAATGCTAAGAACGCAAATGTTAGTGAAAATGTAATCGGAAATCCCGATCGTGGTGATAACCAATTTCAGCAACAAGTTCCTACTTGTAAAGACACTTCGGACCTCAAAACCTAATATCCTGAAACGAAAGTTCGAAAACGAGAAAAGGAGTTGTTCAACTCAAGGACCTACTGAAGGGCAACAAACTAGGGTAGTAAATACCCCATCAGCCCTGCTATCCCAATACCAACCACGCCGTACTTAGGAAACCTCCCACACTGCAGCAAGTGCAACTACCATCATCATGGAGTCTGTCGAGTGCCGCATTGCGTTAGATGCAACATGAAGGGGCACACCGCCTGCATCTGTAGGACCCTGGTCGAGTTCATCACTTTAACTACCAATGTTGGGACGATTCCAATATGTCACCTTTGTGGTGAAATAGGACATTTCAAGAGGGACTGTCCAACAGAGAAGAACGACGGGGGAGCAGGAGGAGTTTGACCCCAGAGATTGGGGAAGCATCAAAGAACCCTGCTATATTTTGGTACGCTTCCAAACCCCAATAATTAATTATAATTATAATTACTCTCTCGTTCGAACCAAATCACAACACTCATATGAAACTCAAAACCTTAACAGGTAAGCGATGATGGCTTAGTGTATACATTAGAGTCATTTATATCTAAGATTTGTAGATTTAGAGTGAGTGATCCAGCCTCATTTCCTGTTCCTTGTTTGGTTGTGGATTTAGGGCAGGGTCGGTCAGTCAGCTGTCTTACCAATCTTAATTATACATGAATTGGGTACACCAAGCGGTTACAGAGAGACCAAGTAGGGATCATTTCATGAAAGTCCATAATTTCAAATTATCAGAACCCGCATACTGTTAGTGCTCGTTAATTTCATATCAAAAGTTTGTGGTAATAATACCAAGGACAAAACCGAAAGCACTGAACAACATATGTGCATAACTAGCACATCGTCCTCATAATCTCTTCTTCCAAATCGACTTAATAATTATTTTTCATCGAGGAGTTCCGACATCATCAGTCGACGTGGTTTGGCTTGGTCCATACCATGCAAAGTTCTAATGTTGTGTAAAAGAACTTTTTCCTAAAAGCAGCGATTAGATGAAATCCTTCTAATGCATAACAAAAACCTTTATATCACCTGTCACTTCAAAACTTCAGAAGTACCCATGCTAGGGGTACCACACCCTTCTAGCCTACTTAGTAGATAGGAAACTTGAAACGAAAAACACCGAAGTAGTCTCAGAAGTCAGTAACCACCGAAGTATCCCCAATAGATCTCATAGGAAAATCATTGTACCACAGGTCAAGTTCAAGAACAGAGACTAAAAACACATTAGCTTAATCTATCGCTGCTAAGTGTATATGCAAGAGTGGTATATAATTTAGACTTAACAAGATTTAGGATGTGTGATTCCGCCCTATCTCATGTTCCTTGTTTGATTGTGGACCTGGGGCAGAGTCACCCATCCGAACGTTTTGTCAAATCTAAATTATATACGACTTGTATACATGAGGTGATGGTGGATGAGCCAAATATGAGTCTTATCATGAACTTATGAGCAAAATCTCGCAGGCTTACTAACACAATCGAAGATATCGGAGTGGGAGTAGTAGCGGATTATAATGGACTTCATAATCAAGTTACACAAGGCAACAGGTGGACTTGATGCCATTTTGAGTGATCATCGACAGATTAGCCAAGTCCGCACACTTCCTGCCTTTGTAAAGAAATAGGCAAAATAGAGAAGTTAACTTGAAAGTGTATTCGAGAGATTAGTTAGACTGCACGATATTCCAATATCTGTTATCTCCGTTCGAGATAGTAGAATCACCTCCCAGTTCAGGCAGTCACTTCAGGAGTCCCTGGAAACTAGGCTAGACATGAGTATAGCCTACCGTCCACAAACCGATAGACAGAATGAGAGAATGATTCAAGCATTAGAAGTCGTAAGGAGAGCATATGTGATCAATTTTGGTAAAGCATGGGATACCCATTTACCAACTAGTCGAATTCTCTACCATACTAGCATCTAAAGTTGCTCCATTCGAAACCTTCTATGGTCGCGGGTGTAGGCCCTCTCTGCATTGGATTAAAGTAGGTGACATGTGACGTCCCCTAATTTCTCGGCCAGAAAAGACCGATTTAATTTATGCTTTTAAAATAAAATCAGAGTAATCTTTTTAAAATATGTTCCGGAATTCATCCCCAAAACAATACATGAAAATTTTTTATCAATACCTTTCTTAAAGAAATATATATTTTGATTTTATATCAAAACCTCGGGATGTCATGTTCCGATACATATCAAAAGCATAAACAAGACATTATAAGCCTTACAACAGTTATTTATAACTACTGGCCTATAATCCAAAATCTCTCGTTAAGTCATCCAACTATGCTCATGCCACTACCTATAATACAAGAAACTGAGTGGGTCAGGCTTGGGAGCCTGGTGAGCATATAGGATTTTCAACCCACAAATAATAAATTTATTAATTTCATCATTCAACAATAAATTTATTAATTTCATCAACCAAAAATAACCCTGATTACCCATTCCCTTTATCCTCACTTTATGTCCCTAAAACAACTATCACAAGGGACCTAGCCTAAGGATTTTCATCAGGGTGACAACACTGCTTCGGGGGTTCCTCAGCAATTTATGTCAAATAAGGCAACCAATGGGGTGACAACACTGCTTTCCTCAGCAATTTATGTCAAATAAGACAACCAATATGGTGACAACATTGCTTTCCTCCGCAATTTATGTCACATAAGGCAAACATCGGGGTGACAACATTGCTTTCCCTCAGCAATTTATGTCAAATAGGCACGAAGTCACATCGTCGCCAAGGTTTATACAACATGCACTAAATCCATAGCTGCCAACGTACTAAATCCATAGCTACCAACCTACATCTATACTGTACTAAATTCATAGCTACTAACGTACATCTATACCGTACTTTTATCCTTCATTCTTTATCTACCCATGTTTTACCCAACATATTTGAAGATAAAATATATATACATTTTAAATCATTTTAAACATGTATAAAACATTCATTCAACATCCATCTCAAATAAACAAACAACCTATATACACATAGCACATATTTTATATAAAATACTTCATATCTATGTGTAAGATAAAAGTGACTATACACTCACTTGATCTGATGATAATCGGACAGCACTTTGTTTCCTAAAACGATCGTTTCTAATAAAACCGGGAGTTTTATTGAGAAACCGGGCTCTGCGAGGGTTGGACTTCAAAACCGAAAGGATAAATTTTTCTGGGTCTTCGGGCACTTCGGGACGTATTTTGGGTGTTTGGTATAATACCGGGGCTTTGGGGGAAGTTGGAATGGAAGAAATATTTTTTAAGGGGTGTAAAATGACACTTTTCCAAAATATACCCGGGAGGTCTCGCACCCTTCTATTTATAGGGGCGAGCCTCGGACCCGAAGCAATGAGAAGGAGACACGTGTCGCAGCTGCGAGGTTCGGAGGCGAGGGAAGGCTGATGGCGGTGCGAGGCTCGGACGCGTGTGGTCTTCGGATTGGTCCAGCGCTTCGGATGACTCACCTGCTTCGGATGACTCACCGAGATCTGACACGGAGAAGGCACGGGGTGGCTTCTGATTGGCCAAGCCTTCGGTGCGAGGATGGTGCGACACGCTTCGCCAGCTGGCCTCGGGTGACTCAGCAATTTGGACATGTGGCGTGCTACGAGCGAGGGTGACGTGCCAAAGCATGACCATGCGAAATTTCTCGGATTTCGTGTTTTTCTTGATTTTTGAGCCAAAACTTCTAAAATCCATAACTTTCGCATACGGGCTCTGTTTTTGACATTCTTTATATGAATGCGTGGGTAAAATTACGCTCTACAACTTTCGTTTAGACTTCGCGGGCTAATTTTCACGTTAATTTTAATATTATTATTTTTAACAGACCGGGATAGGAAATCCGTTAAAAAATCATAACTTCTTCATCCGACATCCGTTTTCGTCTGTCTTTTTACCATTGTACTACTATTGACGAGACCTTCGACTCTTGTTTAGGTCGTGTCGGCTAAAAATCACTCGATCTAAAATTCGAATTTTTAGCTGTCTACTTCTAAGCTGAAACTTAGAAAAATCATAATTTCCCCATACGAAGTCAGATGTGGGCGTTCTTTTTATGCATACTCTCGGTTTAACGAACACTACGACTTTCATTTAGATCACTAAGGCTAAAAAGTAGTTTATCAAAAACTCACTTTTTACGTCATTCGGCACCGTGCCGGTTTTGTCGCAAAACTTCGACAGGTCATAACTTCTTTGTTATAACTCAGATTTCGGTATTCTTTATATATCCGGAATCCTTGTCACGACCACTACAACTTTCGTAATAGATACCGGCTTTATCTAATATTTACTTTTGACGCTCATTTTTATTCTTAGTTTAATTAAATCCTAATAACTAAGCATAAAACACATAATAATTACATAATTCCTCTTCATTTCTTCCAAATGAGTTACAAAGGTTGACCTAAACTATTACATCATCATTAATGTCTATCATGAAAAAACGGGCGTTACAATTCTCTCCCCCTTAGGATGATTCCGTCCCCGGAATCACACATCAGCAACAAATACGGATAGCAACTCATCATGTCACTCTCCGTTTCCCAAGTGAGATTTGGCCCATTCTTAGGTTTCTATCGTACAAGCACTAAATTGTCCATCTTGCATCACAAATTCTTAGTCTTATGGTCAACAATTGCCTCTGATTCTTCAATTAACCTCTTACTTTCATCCAATCTTAATTCAGAAATTCGAATTACCTC
Source organism: Lactuca virosa (assembly GCF_052849685.1). NCBI lineage: Eukaryota > Viridiplantae > Streptophyta > Magnoliopsida > Asterales > Asteraceae > Lactuca > Lactuca virosa. The sequence continues at coordinate 133,917,047 of NC_136428.1, read as the reverse complement.
GGGAACTTCTCCCGTGAACTTCCTCAAATAACACACAGGGAAAGTGTTATAAATACCATCTAGTTCTTCTGGAAATTCTAGCTTGTAAGCTTGGTTCCCAATCCTCTGAAGAACCTTAAACGGTCCAATAAACCTTGGACTCAACTTTCCCCGAACCACGTAACATACCTATCTTAGTCGGACTCAATTCGATATGACCTCTAAGGTCGGAATATTAATCATCTTCTTAGTTATTACCGAAACAATGTTAATAAAAGACTTCAATAAAAACGAAATCAATTACTAGCTCCTTGGTAACCTCGTGACTTTCCCTGATCCAAGTGTGAGTCCTGTGCTTCCGGTAGTATAGGCCTCTACTACCATTCACACCTACTCATACTCGTCCCAAGTATTGTCTCGCATTTCTCCAAGTCACCATACATGGATTTCACATAGTCATTCAATACATCAGATAATAAAACTAGGGTTTATATTATTTCTTGAAATCATTACATAGAGGTTCAAGTTTACCCTATACTACGCCTCTAATAGGCTACACCACATGTTACTAACTGCATTGCTACTTTATGTCTTGGTTTTGGGAATATAAGGTCCTTACTCCTGATACCTTGTATTTCCATCTGGTTCATCAAGGATCATTTGGAATGCCCTTGATTTTGGTTTTGGTGGAACATTGGGCCTTGCTGCCTCTTTCTTCTTTGCGCAGTCTTTCAAAATGTGCCCTTCCTCGTTACATCCATAGCACATCCTCTTGTTGGACGTACACTCGTTGGCATAATGCCCAGTCTTCCCACAATTGTAGCAGGCCACCTCTTCGCTACATTTCTGGAAGTGCTTCTTTTTGCACTTCTCGCACCATTTTGCTTCGCCTCTTCCTCCTCCAGACTTCGATAATTTTCTTTTCTCGTTGGACCCTGAAGTTCCTACAAACTTTCTTTTCTCGCCAAATTCAATCTTGTTGGCAGCTCTTCCCTTAATCATATCTTCAACAGACTTGGCAGCCCAGATAGCTGCCTCCAAAGTAAGTGTTTGACGCACTGGGACTGCATACTCCCATGGAAGTCCCTTTGCGTACCTGTCTATTTTCATCAGCTCATGTGGGACAATACGCAAAGCAAACTCCATTTTGTCTGTGAAGTTATTGGTGTATTCATCAATGGTCATACTTCCCTTCTTCAACGTCAGAAATTGGTTTTCTAGCTCAAGCACATTTTGGGCCGAACAGTACTTGCGCTTGAAGTGCACCAAGAACTCTGCCCAAGTCAGTTGCAGTGGCTCATTAGGGCTTAGGGTTTTCCCCAGAGTGTTCCACCAACGAGCAGCGCTACTTCTGAACTGACGCACTGCAAATGTGGTTTGTAACTTGCCTTGGCAACCACATGTCATGAAAGCCAATTCCATTTCCGAGATCCAATCCATTACTCCGACGGGATCTTCTTTCCCAGTGAAGGTTGATGGCTTGCAAGTCATAAAGTCTTTATACTTGCATCCATTTCTCTTCACTCCATCATCGTGGTTATTCCTTCTAACCACAAGCGGTTCACTATGACCAACAGATCTACTGTTGTTTCCTTCTTCAGATTGATCGTCATTTAATTCAGGTTATTCAACAGGAATTGAGTGTTCACTCCTGTTGTTCAGAAATATTTGCCTCATTCCCTCCCTTTGTTCAGCCATCATTGACTGAATCATGGCTCGTACTCTAGCCATGGTGATGGTTTCTGGTGCAGCTCCTGCTATAGGCACCTGTTCCACCACTTGGGGTTGAGGTTGCTGGTTTTGCATTTGCATTTCCAGGTCCACATCGGGTTCTTGCCATTAAAATCTATACACCGAATAAGGCAAATTTAGGTCTTTATCCTTGATGGATATTTAAATTCTCTTTATCACTCCGAAACATTTACATGTTAGTTCTAATATCGTAATCGTACGCTTAGACTATAGATCTGAACAGATAATATCATATATGGAAAACACATAGCATTTAGCACATAAAAGCATTTTAGGCATCTTTCCTAAAATATACTAGTGCTCGTGTCTTAAAATATGGTAGACACTCATCTCACGATCATCACTTAGCATTCTAAGTTTAAGTATAGAAATCCTACAAATTCCTAGTTCGCTTAGACTAATGCTCTAATACCAACTGTGACATCCCCTAATTTCTCGGCCAGAAAAGACCGATTTAATTTATGCTTTTAAAATAAAATTAGAGTAATCTTTTTAAAAGATGTTGTGGAATTCGTCCCCAAAACAAAACATGATAAAATTTTATCAAAACCTTTCTTAAAGAAATATATATTTTCATTTTATATCAAAACCTCGGGATGTCATGTTCCGATACAGATCAAAAGCATAAACTAGACATTATAAGCCTTACAACAGTTATTTACAACTACTGGCCTATAATCCAAAATCTCTCCTTAAGTCATCCAACTATGCTCATGCCACTACCTGTAATACAAGAAACTGAGTGGGTCAGGCTTGAGAGCCTGGTGAGCATATAGGATTTTCAACCCACAAATAATAAATTTATTAATTTCATCATTCAACAATAAATTTATTAATTTCATCAACCAAAAATAACCCTGATTACCCATTCCCGTTATCCTTACGTTATGTCCCTAAAACAACTATCACAAGGGACCTAGCCTAAGGATTTTCATCATGGTGACAACACTGTTTCGGGGGTTCCTCAGCAATTTATGTCAAATAAGGCAACCAATGGGGTGACAACACTGCTTTCCTCATCAATTTATGTCAAATAAGACAACCAATATGGTGACAACATTGCTTTCCTCCGCAATTTATGTCAAATAAGGCAAACATCGGGGTGACAACATTGCCTTCCCTCAGCAATTTATGTCAAATAGGCACGAAGTCACATTTTCGCCAAGGTTTATACAACAGGCATTAAGTCCATAGCTGCCAACGTACTAAATCCATAGCTACCAACGTACATCTATACTGTACTAAATTCATAGCTACTAACGTACATCTATACCGTACTTTTATTATTCATTCTTTATCTACCCATGTTTTACCCAACATATTTGAAGATAAAATATATATACATTTTAAATCATTTGGTATAATACCGGGGCTTTGGGGGAAGTTGGAATGGAAGAAATATTGTTTAAGGGGTGTAAAATGACACTTTTCCAAAATATAACCGGGAGGTCTCGCACCCTTCTATTTATAGGGGCGAGCCTCGGACCCGAAGCAATGAGAAGGAGACACGCGTCGCAGCTGCGAGGTTCAGAGGCGAGGGAAGGTTGATGGCAGTGCGAGGCTCGGACACGCGTGGTCGTCGGATTGGTCCAGCGCTTCGGATGACTCACCGAGATCGGACACGGAGAAGGCACGGGGCGGCTTCAGATTGGCCGAGCCTTCGGTGCGAGGATGGTGCAACACGCCTCGCCAGCTGGCCTCGGGTGACTCAGTAATTTGGACACGTGGCGTGCTACGAGCGAGGGTGACATGGCCGAAGCATGACCATGCGAAATTTCTCGGATTTCGTGTTTTTCTTGATTTTTGATCCAAAACTTCTAAAATCCATAACTTTCGCATACGGGCTCCGTTTTTGACGTTCTTTATATGCACTCGTAGGTACAATTACGCTCTACAACTTTCATTTAGACTTCGTCGGCTAATTTTTAATTTAATTTTAATATTATTATTTTTAACAGACCGGGACAGGAAATCCGTTAAAAATTCATACCTTCTTCATCCGACGTCCGTTTTTGTCTGTCTTTTTACCGTTGTACTACTATTGACGAGACCTTCGATTCTCGTTTAGGTCGTGTCGGCTAAAAACCACTCGATCTAAAATTCGAGTATTAGCTGTCTACTGCTAAGCTGAAACATAGAAAAATCATAACTTCCTCATACGAAGTCAGATTTGGGCATTCCTTTTATGCATACTCTCGGTTTAATGAACACTGCGACTTTCATTTAGATCACTAAGGCTAAAAAGTAGTTTATCAAAATCTCACTTTTTACGTCATTTGGCACCGTGCCGGTTTTATCGCGAAACTTCGACAGGTCATAACTTCTTCGTTATAACTCGGATTTCGGTATTCTTTATATATCCGGAATCCTTGTCACGACCACTACAACTTTCTTAATAGATATCGGCTTTATCTAATATTTATTTTCGACGCTCATTTTTATTCTTAGTTTAATTAAATCCTAATAACTAAGCATAAAACACATAATAATTACATAATTCCTCTTCATTTCTTCAAAATGAGTTACAAAGGTTGACCTAGACTATTACATCATAATTAATGCCTATCCTGAAAACACGGGCGTTACATGACACGCAACTAGCTAGAGGCCCAATTTCCAGACAGCACCATCGTTGGTCCAAAAATCATACGAGAAACTACCGAGAAGAGAGTACGAATCAGGAAGCGACGTAAAGCTTCCAGAGTCAATCAAAAAAGCTTTGCCCGCAATAAGAGAAAATCCTTGGAATTCCAGGTTGGTGACCACGTCATGTGATGGTCTCACCCTAAATGGACATGATACGCTTCGGAAAGCGTGGAATACTAAATCCAAGGTACATAAAATCATTCGAGATTCTTGCTAGATTTGGTCCAGTAGCTTATAGACCCCGACTACCTCGGGAATACAATAACATACACCCTACTTTCCACATCTTTAACTTAAAAATTGGTCATCCGACGAGACTTTTGTTATCCCACTCGCGTTGATCTTGCTGTCCATTAGAAACACTTGATTCCCCGTGAAACAAACACCAATTTGCATGAATGTTAAAGAGTTCACGACCGTGATCCCCTTCATTGGGTCGTGAACCCTTCATAAGATCAAGTATGGTCGTGAACACATCATGTGTTCTACGGCCGTGAATCATTCTAAGGCCGTGAACACTCCTTGTGTGGCCGTTAACTCCCTTCATTCAATCATATGTGATTCTAACACTCCATTAAGAGTGTTTTCTAGTCCCTAAGGTTGTTTCCCTTGCAAGTTAGTTGTTATATATACTAATTATATACATATATGTGTCATTATATGCTCAATAGGATCCGTTTGTGCTCCAGACTTCACTTCGCCTACTTAGCATCCTATAGCGATCTTTCACTCGAATCACTCATGTCACACCCCCAAACCTGAATGGCGGAAACATTCGGGGGTGGATGACTTCACGTAGTATCATAACAATTGAATATTTGTAAAGAAAGTAACCCAACCATCATAAATATAATAAAAGTTACATCGTTGCATGTAATACATGTTTCAAAAGAATATTACAAATATGATGATTTAAAAATGTTTTGATAACAGACGCCTTAGCGTTCCTTCCCCAAAAGCTGATGGTTACCTGTATTACTGATTCCCTGAGAAATACAAGTACTTTTGAAAACGTGTCAACAATTAAGTTGGTGAGTTCATAAGCGTTTTTGTACTAAAATTCGTATGTCTTTCGGTAAAAATGACTAAACGTGTTTCCCAGAAAATCCAATATTTTCTATGTATGCGTGATAGTTTGAAAAAGTACCAAAGGCTGGAATGCAATAGTATCTTTCATGCTAAAATGGTGATAGTGAATTTATACATATATAATGTAACACTGAATGCATTTAAGAGTCTCGTAAATCATAATATTTCGATATTCCATGTGAGATTTACAACCATGCTATTGACCCAGACTGCCTGTAACAACGTTCTTCAGGCGTTGCAGTGTTATGACGTTTATCACCCCAGACCTGCCGGTCTAACTGTAGCTAACAGTTTAGGTGCAAGATTGTCAATCCCGTATAGATCTATACACAAGTATCACGCTCTCCCTATAAGAGATTATGGTTTATAATACAGGACTTGAAATGCGTACTTGAGAGTACGGTGAAGCCGGATGTCTCACAAAACTTAGTATCAAATAGATTTACGGAATGAAAGGTCCATGTTGAAATGCGTACACGAGGGTATGAACTCACCTGGAAAGTGTGATGATTTGATGAAAACGAGACTTTACTCAGGTAGCGCTTCGACCGGGAAGTGGTAAGTTTCTTGGGATTCTCGGAGCTTCGGACCTTCGTCGGAACTTGGATATGTAACCGGGGTGTCGGGGTCATCTCGGGATGCTTAAACGTAGAGTAGAAGTAAGATAGAAGAGGGAAATGAGCAAGGAAAGTCGGAACCCTCGCACCCTTTGTATAGGGGCTGGTCATGGTGCGAACGCGGGACGTTCCTGCTGGGTACGCAGGGCGTTCCCCTGAACGCAGCGCGTTCCGAAGCTAAATTACGTCATCACTTACGAACCTCAGATGGGATGGCGAAGAGTCAGGTCTGCGAGCACGAACGTGGCGCGTTCCCTCGGAGCGCAGGGCGTTCCCTTCGGACCCGCCTCGAAGTGTGTGCCCAAAACTTGTAAAATCCGTAACTTTCGCTTACGAGCTCCGTTTTCAACGTTCTTTAAATGCACGCGAAGGTGAGAATATACTCTACAACTCTCGTTTAGACTTCATCGGCTAATTTTGATTTATTTTTAATAATATATTTTCAACTGGCCGGGACTGGAAAACTCCGTTAAAAATCCATAATTTCTTCATGTGGCGTCCGTTTTCGTCTGTCTGTTTACCGTTGTACTACTATTGTCGAGACCTTCAATTCTCATTTAGGTTGTGTCGGCTAAAAATTGCTCGATCTTTATTTCGAGTTTTTAGATGTCTACTGCTGTTCCGAAACTTAGAAAAATCATAACTTCCTCATATGAAGTCAGATTTGGGCGTTCTTTTTATGTGTACTCACGGTTTAACATAATTTTCGACTTTCGTTTAGATACCTAAGGCTAAAAAGTATTTTATTGAAGTTTCACTTTTTTTTACGCTTAACAGTGTTTTACCGGTTGTGTTGCGGATTTTCGATTGGTCATAACTTCTTCGTTATAAGTCGGATTTGAGTGTTCTTTATATATTTGGAGACCTTGACAATATATCTAACATTTTATGCTACCCAAATGAGACTTTAGAACACTTAATTTTTGACGCCATTTTATTACATTAAAAATAGTTTAATATTATTTGACTTTTTGAATATTACATTGACTCGAAATATCGGGTTGTCACATCATCCCCCCGTTAGAGGGAATTTCGTCCCAAAATTTAATCTAAAACAGAGTTTATGGACTAGGAAAAAGATGTGGGTACTTTTGTTTCATCTGATCCTCACGTTCCCAGGTGTATTCAGGTCCTCGCTTGGCATTCCAACGAACCTTCACAATGGGTATGCGGCTTTGTTTAGTTCTTTTAATTTCCCGATCCATGATCTCTAATGGCTCTTCTACGAAGTGGAGACTCTCGTTGATTTCAATTTCGTCCAGAGAGATGACGAGGGTCTCATCGGATAAGCACTTCTTTAGGTTCGACATGTGAAAGGTAGGGTGTACGTTATTGAGTTCCTGCGGTAATCGAAGTTTGTACGCCATCGGGCCGATCCAGGCAAGGATCTCAAATGGTCCGATATACCTTGGGTTTAGTTTCCCACGCTTTCCGAAACGTATTAATCCCTTCCAGGGCGAGACTTTTAGTAGTACCCAGTCCCCAACCTGGAATTCCAAGGGTTTCCGTCTTTTATCCGCATAACTCTTTTGTCTGTCTCTTGAAGCCTTCAGTCGTTCTCGGATTTGAACAATCTCCTCTGTAGTTTCCCTTATGATTTACGGTCCGGTGAGAGTGCTGTCGGGTACCTGACCTCTTGCTAGTTGCGTGTCACCTACTTCAACCCAGCACAGAGGTGATCTGCACTTACGGCCGTAGAGGGCTTCAAATGGAGCAACCTTGATGCTAGTGTGATAGCTATTGTTGTACAAGAAGTCAACCAATGGTAAATGGGTATCCCACGCTTTACCAAAATCGATCACACAAGCTCTTAGCATATCTTCCAAGGTTTGAATGGTTCTCTCACTCTGACCGTCGGTCTGTGGGTGGTAGGCGGTACTCAAGTCTAGCCTCGTTCCTAGAGATTTTTGTAGTGACTGCCAGAACCTCGAGGTGAATCTACTATCTCGGTCCGAGATAATGGATATGGGTACACCATGTAGTCGTACTATCACCCTGATGTATGTTCTAGTTAGTTTCTCCAGCTTATCCGTTTCCTTTATTGGTAGGAAGTGCGCGGATTTGGTTAACCTGTCGACGATCACCCAGATAGTGTCAAGTCCGCTTGTCGTCTTGGGTAACTTGGTTATGAAATCCATGGTTATCCGCTCCCACTTCCACTCGGGTACTTCCGGTTGTTGCAATAATCCCAAGGGCTTTTGGTACTCTACCTTGACTTTGGCGCAAGTCAGACATTTACTTACATAGGTAGCGATTTCAGCTTTCATGTTTGGCCACCAATACAGTTTCTTGAGGTCCAGATACATCTTATCTGAACCGGGGTGTATAGAGTATCGAGTCTTATGGGCTTCATCCATGACAACATCTCTGAATCCGCCAAACTTCGGTGTCCAGATCTGGTTCATGAAGTAACGAACTCCGTCATCCTTGACTTCAAGATTCTTATCCATCCCCCTTAAGGATTCATTCGCCACCTTTTCGGATTTCAAGGTTTCTATTTGAGCTTCCTTGATTTGTTTGGACAGGTGTGAATGGATCGTCATTGTTAAGGATTTCACTCGGCGGCCCGAGTATTCCTTTCGGCTGAGGGCATCAGCTACTACATTAGCTTTCCCGGGATGATAACGAATTTCGCATTCGTAATCATTTAGTAGTTCTACCCACCGCCTTTGTCTCATGTTGAGTTCCTTTTGATTGAGGATATGTTGAAGGCTTTTATGATCGGTGAAGATTGTACATTTCGTGCCGTAGAGATAGTGCCTCCAGATCTTTAGAGCGAAAACGATTGCTCCTAGTTCGAGATCGTGCGTGGTATAGTTGACCTCGTGCGTCTTGAGTTGTCTCGAGGCGTATACGATGACCTTCCCTCGTTGCATCAGGACACATCCAAGTCCCTGGTTTGACGCATCACACTAGAGCACAAAGTCTTTTGTTCCTTCTGGCAAGGATAATATAGGTGCGCTGCTTAGGGCTCGCTTTAGTGTTTGGAATGAAACATCTTGTTTTTCTCCCCAGCTGAAGGTTACACCCTTCTGAGTCAGGGTGGTAAGTGGCTTAGCAATCTTCGAGAAGTTTTGTATGAACCTCCGGTAATACCCGGCAAGGCCCAAGAATTGTCGGATTTCCGTTGGAGTCCTTGGAGTTGTCAAGTTCTCGATCGCCTTGATTTTGGAAGGGTCTACGTGTATCCCCTCCTTGCTGACCACGTGACCTAGGAAATCAACTTTCCCAATCCAAAATTCGCACTTTGAGAATTTTGTGTATAGCTTCTCTGTCCTTAATGTTTCCAAGACCTGTCGGAGGTGTTGGCTATGTTCCTCTTTGCTCCTTGAATAGATGAGTATATCATCTATGAACACGATCACAAATTTGTCCAGGAAAGGATGACATACTCGGTTCATCAAGTCCATGAACACCGCCGGTGCATTTGTCAATCCAAAGGGCATCAATACAAACTTGTAGTGACCATAGCGAGTTCGGAATGCCGTTTTGAGAATGTCTCCTTCCAGAACTCGCAGCTGGTGATACCCAGATCTTAAATCGATCTTTGAGAAGTAGCTCGCTCCTTGTAGTTGGTCGAACAGATCGTCTATGCGCGGTAAGGGATATCGGTTCTTGATCGTGAGTATGTTCAGTTCTCGGAAATTGATGCACATGCGAAAAGATGCGTCCTTATTCTTTACGAACAGAACCGGTGCTCCCCAAGGTGAGAAGCTTTGTCTGATGAACCCTTTGCTTAGAAGCTCGTTCAGTTGGCTGGATAATTCCTGCATTTCTGCCGGTGCTAGACGGTACGGCGACTTTGCTACTTGGGTAGCTCCGGGAATTAAGTAGATCCTGAACTCGACCTGACGTTCTGGTGGGACCCCTGGAAGATCTTCAGGGAAAATGTCGGGGAAATTCCAGACTTCCAGAATGTCTTTAATGTCTTTCACGTCTTGTTTCTTGTCTACCACGCGGGCTAGGAAGGCATGATATTCTTTGCGAAGGTATTTTCGGGCTTTGACGAAAGAGATGATTTGTAAATTGGTACTGGGTTTGTCCCCATAAATGATAAGAGTTTTGCCGCTTGGCAGATTAAGGCGAACGACCCTTTCGTGACAAAGTATATCGGCATGGTGAAGGCTTAACCAGTCCATACCGATGATGACATCAAAACTTCTTATAGTAATTGGCATTAGATCGATTTGGAACGAGTGTTCATTTAAATCTAACGTGCAGCCTATGTACATATCGTTTGTGCTTTCTGTTTTACCGTTTTCCATTTCTACTGTAAATATCTTATTGAGTGCTTGGGGTTTTTGATTAAGTAAGTGTTTGAATTTATGACTCACGAAACTTCTCTCCGCACCACAGTCAAAGAGTATGCATGCATAAATGTTGTTGAGGAGAAACGTACCCGTAACCACTGTGGGATCGGCTATTACCTTGTTTTGCCCTATTGCCAGCAATCTTCCAACACCGCCAGCATTATTTACCTTGGGGCAATCCCTCTTGTAGTGCCCTTTCCTGTCGCAGTTTTTACGGAAACGGGTGATTGGTCGCGCCGGTGCCTTACGGAAACGGGCAGTGTGCCCTTTCTTGTCGCAGTTTTTACATTGCATCTCACGGCAATTCCCGTTGTGATGGTAATTGCATTTGTTGCACTTTGGTAGGTTCCCAGCATATTGTTTTACTGGCGTAGGGGTACCAGGGACAACAGTGGGGGCAGTAGTAGTATGGACCGCCACTATTTGTTTCTTTGAAGGTTCTTGTGAAGTTTGACCTTTCCTTTGTTCCAAAACTTGTTGTTGTTGTTGTTGTTGGCATTGCTGTTATTGTTGTTGCTTCCTTTGGTTGGTTCCGGGACGGCGGTCGTGACATCTTGGCATACCCCATGATCGACAAGGGACTGTGCTAGTTGTTTGGCATTGTCAAACGTCGTGGGTTTGGAAGCTAGCACGCTTCCACGAAGCTGGGGCGACAGCCCCCAGATATACCTTTCCACCTTCTTACTTTCTAGGGCCATCATCCCTGGGCAAAGTATTGTCAAATCACTGAACCTATTCGTATAGGTTGTGATGTCCGAGCCCACCATAGTCAATCTCCAAAGCTCTGTTGGGTCAAAAATATGGTTTATACTTTGCTTTTCTAAGCATTTATTGTTTTTATTATTTGGGCCGAAAATAGTATATGATTAATTGTAGCTTGGACCGAAAACCCATGTGTTTTCGGTCTAGCATTGGATTATTTGTATTTTGGGCTTGGCCTTAGGTCCATATATATATATATATATATATATATATATATATATATATATATATATATATATATATATATATATATATATATATATATATATATATATATATATATATATATATATATATATATATATATATATATATATATATATATATATATATAGGGTGAGGAGTGCATGTGAGGGTAAGAGCCAAGGAGCTTAAGTGTGTGTATTCTAAGGTGTGAGAGAAACAAGAGGAAAGAAGAGTGTGTGTTAGTGTGTGTGAATCTTGTAATTGGATCTCCATTCTAATCATCAAATAATACAAGATTCATCATCTTCTTCTTCTCCTTCTATTCTATTAGATCTGAAATCCTCCAATTGATTGGGATTCCGCACCATCAATTGGATATGATTGATACACAAGCAGATTTGGGAACTTTCAAGTGGTATCAAAACTTGGCTGTATCAATCAATTTTTTCAGATCTGGAGCTTATTTGATCTTATTTTGAAGAGATTTTTGCGTTTTTGGATAGATCTTGGCAAAATAAGGAGGGTTTGTTCTTCGCGGTTTTCATAAAAATGAGTTTTTGATCGAGTTTTGGAGCAAAAATGAGCAAAAAACGTTGTTTTTCGTCGTAACCAGTGATTTCCCAGGAGCTTTCGGTCGAAATCGGAGTATTCGGTCCGAGGTTCTCGGTCACGTGTTCGATCCGACATTTTCGGTCCGAGCTTTCGGTCCGAGGTTCGCACGTGTTCGGTCTCGTGGGTTTGCGGTGCACGTGTTCGGTTCATACACGTTTTCGGTCTCGCCTCGGGTTCACGGCTCAGCAGCTTCGCTCTCGGCTCAGCAACATTTCCGGCTTCACACCTTCGTCCTCGCGTCAGCTTCATATAAAAAAAAACGGGAAAGCAGAATTGAAGGGTGCCCGGGGATCGAACCCGTGACCTCTAGTTGATCAAGTCAGCGCGCCTTACCAACTCGACTAACAGATACTTTGTGTCATCCCTTTGAAATTTAAAACATAAGCTGTCCTTCTCGGTTTCAACTTTCGAAAATTGGCACTTTTAACCCAAAAATCAATTTCTTTTATTTTAAAATTCCATTTTCAACCCAAAAATTTTAGTTTTTAATTTTTGATTTTATTTTTATCTTTTGACCTTAAAATTTTGACTTTGACTTTCAAGTTTGACCTTTGACTTTAAACTTTGACTTTTTCGTTTAATTTTCAAAATTTCAAATTTAGCTTTTCGGTTTGACTTTTAAGTTTGACTTTTTGAGTTTGACTTTTAAGTTTGACTTTTCAAGTTTGATTTTTAAGTTTGACTTTTTAAATTTGACTTTTAAGGTTGACTTTCTCGGTTTTTAAGTCAAAGGGCAATTAAAATAATAATAAAAAAAATGATTTCCGCGTCCATTCCGGTAAATGAAGTTTCATGTACTCCATATTGTGAAACTACTATTAAATTTCTCCGAGATCAAATCGATTTATTAAAAAGAGAAAATGAGGACCTTAAATACGAAGGCTATACTCTTAGGAAAGGTCAGAAACCTCTGAAAACTCAATTAGAGGCCAACACTAAGGACTTTAGGAAATTACAAGAAGATTACAACAACAAGTGTAAAAATTACGATCACATTAAGAAAAAACTTGTTGCTGTAACTGAAGAACTTGACGCTTTGAAAATTCAGTGTGGAAAAATAGATGTTAGTTTCAAAAATTATACTGCGTCAAGTAAGACAGTCGAGTCCTTATTTAAAAACCAATTAAAATTCAAAGATAGTCAAAACAAGGGTCTAGGGTATGATAGCGTTCCTCCCCCTTTCAATCATAACTATATATCCATCCATATGACACAGGAAAAAATTGATAGGGAGGCACATCTTCAATATGGGAAACCTGATGTGGTTGTGCCAGAAAAGGTTGAGGTGAACATTTCCAATGATTCTACTTCTTGTGCAGGTAAAGTAGTAGAGGATGAGAACAAGGAGAAAACTATTAAACAATTCAATGACTCTTTGAACACTGAATCTGTTGCTTCTAACTCAGTTACTCCTAACAAACCTGCTGTTGAGAAATACAGGCCACCAAAACCAGCGAAGCCGACGGCTTGTTCCAAGTGTGCATGTGGGAACAACCTGAGACAAGGCAAGGACACACCACCAGGGGCAGGAAGAAACACCTTCACAGTGAAGAAAAAGATATGTTTTCACTATGGAACACCTGGTCACATTGCTCGAAACTGTCCAAATCGCGCATATGTTCCCTACTACGTACAAGGCTGACAGAATGCGCCAATAGGGAGATTCTACAATGGAAACCCTTCGAGGCCACGTTCAGAAAATGGCGACTGGAATGCCACGAAGGAGAAAAATCAATCCCACAAGAACAAGAATCCAACTCCCAAGGTCAAGAAGGGAATGTCGGCCAAAAAGCCCAATCCAAAATCAAAGTCAAATCGAAGATCGGCTTCAAGTTCAAAATCAAGTGCCGAGGCACCCATCGGATCGAACAAGAAATGGGTTAAACCCAACAACAGATAGGTTCCGAAGGTCCACTCTTCCAAATCTTCTAATGATTCTAATATTTCTACATCTTATGTTTGTGATAAGCAGGATATGACATGGGAGTGAGTTCCGTGCAAAGATGACAAAGGTCAACCTAGTTTCAAAATGGATTGGGTTCCAAAGATCAACTAATCTCGCTCTGTGTCGGAGCAGCTATGGAGGCATATCATCAGACTTCGGTTTGTTGGTAGTGGCTGTTCCAGGCACATGATAGGGAACCTCTCTCAACTGTACAAACATTCAGAACTTTGTTTGAGAGTATATGTCCTTTTTTGGAAAGGAAGAAAAGAAGGGATCACACATGGGGTTAGTGCTTAATGACATGAAGAATTTTCGGATCTGTTCTGAGATTATGCGTGCTGTTCTCAGACCTTCTGGATGCAAATTCAATCGGTGAATTACGGTTTTCTTTTTCTTCTCTATACTCCTGAGTTTATCTTACTCTGATTCGTTTTAAAGACAAGTTTTCATTTTCTTAATAGTTTTTTGTTAGTAGTTATTATTGGGAAGTGATATGGAGTCTAGTGCTAAAGGGCAATATGCAATTCGTGTAATGCACTAAAGCCGAGTTGTCTAGACTCTGTATTTAATGTGCTGGTAGGCACAAAGGATTCAAACGGACTAGACATTGATTGACCATGAAAGGACTAGACAATATAGACTTGGATAGTTTCATTTGGACTGACCATACGACGCTCGGGTAGATTGAGCAGTGAGATAAACATGGAAACCTGCGAGATACACTAAAAGTTAATTATCTAGAACTATGGCTGAACATTTCCTTGATGTATGGACTCATGTCCTTAATTCCGGTATTGATAGGGCAACTGGGGGGTTCTGATAAAGTAGGTCTATAGGAAATTATTTTTTTGCTTTCTATCTGTCAGTCATATGTTGCTTCCTTTGCGTGATTGGAACATATCTGACCTGGATTGCAACATATGCAACTCTAATTCTACGCACCTCCTTATCTATGAAATCATTTCTATCTGTTAGCCATATGTTGTCCCCTCTGCGTGATCGGAAGATCCGACCTGGGATACATCATATGCAACATTCTACCTCTCAATCCATCTATCTCTGTTAGTCATATGTTGTTTCCTCTGTGTGATTGGAAGACATCTGACCTGGGATACAACATATGCACTTCTAAGCATTTATTGTTTTTATTATTTGGGCCGAAAATAGTATAGGATTAATTGTAGCTTGGACCGAAAACCCATGTGTTTTCGATCTAGCATTGGATTATTTGTATTTTGGGCTTGGCCTTAGGTCCATATATATATAGGGTGAGGAGTGCATGTGAGGGTAAGAGCCAAGGAGCTTAAGTGTGTGTATTCTAAGGTGTGAGAGAAACAAGAGGGAAAGAAGAGTGTGTGTTAGTGTGTGTGAATCTTGTATTTGGATCTCCATTCTAATCATCAAATAATAGAAGATTCATCATCTTCTTCTTCACCTTCTATTCTATTATATCTGAAATCATCCAATTGATTGGGATTCCGCACCATCAATTGGATCTGATTGATACACAAGCAGATTTTGGGACTTACAAGCTCTTTTTCAAGTTTTTGGATCTCGCCCCTTGGGCAGTACTCTCGCAGTAGCATTTGCTTCAAATTCTCCCAACCCATGGAGTTTGCCACCACCAGAGTTAGTGACTTGACATGGACATTCCACAACGTTAGGGCTCGTTCGAAGAAAGTACAGGCGGCAAATTTTACTTTGCTCTCTTCGGGGCATGAGCATATCTCGAACACGGCTTCCGTTTTCTCTATCCATTGGGATAGAGCCATTACTCCCCCAGTTCCATTAAAGGGGATGGGTTTGCTGTTGGAGAAGTCCTTATAAGTACATTCCCCGGAACGTCCGTGGTTTTGGCCATTAGTAGAGATATTTATTCCTCCTCCTGATCCGTTGTTACTCAGTTGTGCCATTGCTGCAGTTACGGCAGCCGTTACAGTAGCCTGAAAGGTAGCAGCATCCATCGACGGAGGTGGAGGTGGAGGTGGTGTTGGTGTTCTTGTAGTATTGAAGCGTCGGGGATTTCTTCTTGGCGGCATGATTCTGCCATAAGTTAAGATACGAATTCTTGATAAGTCTTTAGAAATGATTATGGAAAGTCTTAGTATCATATGCTTTGCGTTCCGAACATTACCGAAATTCGTAAGTAAATAGAAACGTTCAATAATAAGTGTATGATTTCCTTAGTATCTAAAGAACTTAATGGTATACTCAAGGAAATAATAAATGCGTGTCATTCTCATTGATATTAGTATTTCATACAACGATCAGGAAATTTGACCTTATATGGGTCTAGGGTACATCAATGAATAAAGGGAAATTTTGACAGCATTTCGAGCCCCCGAATTGTGTACTCACAATCCGTCGGGTTTACATTTAAAAAGAAAGAGTAACACCAACACTTAGTCGATAAGTATATATACATAGCACCAGAAGTACGCGCTCTACTCCGAGCGGGTAGCACGTTGCAGACCATGGTATGGGGTTGTGGAAGTCTTAGTTCGGGCTACTTGTCGTTCAGCCTCGATGATACGCCTTTCCATTGCGGCTTGGTTCTTACGGAACTCCCTTACTTCGTCTCTAGCAGCAATAATGTCCTTCTGAAGGGAAAAGGTGTGCTCTATTATCCGCTCATGTTCTTCGTCCAGACGACGAAGACGTACCGCAGTGAGAGCAGCGGTGGCCCCAATGTCCAAGAGCTGGCTGGCATTCACTCTTGCTTGCTCGCCTTGGTTGGCAATGCGACGAAGCATGACAGGGAGTGCCCTCTCAGCCGAACCCCCATTGCTGAGGTTATAAAAGCCTCGTGTCATGTCGTAGGGTGGGCGTTGCCCTTGTTCCCTGCTCCATCGCTTCAGATCCACAGCCCAACGGGGCGCCGGGCCCTGAAAGTTCCTTTGGGGATTTGCTGCTCCTCGGGGAGGATTGTAGATCTCGGGTTCCGAGTCAGTGCTCCCACCATCTCCTTCCTCTTCTGACTCTTCATTTGGGTCTTCCTCGGGATCCTCTTCGGAATCCTCTTCTGTCTCCTCCTCGGGAATCTCTTCGGGATCTTCCTCTGGGTCCTCTTCAATCCAGCCTCCATTACCCTGGTTAGGGTAGTAGGGATCCCCGGGGAATGTGAAATCCTGCCATTTTGTCTAGTCGAGAAATAGAGGCAAGAGAATTATATAAAAACTTGGGAGTAAAAAGGAAATTTTTTTTATTTTTTTATTTTTTATTTTTGATAAATAAGATTTTTATTTATTTGACGATTCCTAATTTTTAAATAAATATTGAGGTTCGCACGATTATTATAGTTCTTATGGTTTTATAAAATACTCCTATAGTATTTCAAATTTGTAAGTTTGATACTAGTATTTTCCTTGGTAATTTTCGACTTGTTGCTCACTACGACCATTCCTCGACATACGTTTGTCACATCCAGGATAAATATAGTTGATCAGGCTATATTTATTCTCGATTTGATACATACCCCGAGGCCTAGTCGTTGTGTCGCCACTTGCCTTAATACTTTTGTAAAATTTTTGCTATGATACGAGACCGATGCATGCGTGTATTTATACTTTTATAAAAAAATATATATCATTTTAATTTATTAAAAGTATCGTTTATGAAAACGTTTTGTCAGAGGGTTTTGGTCCCTTTGCATTTATAGTTTGTATATCTTATGTGGTTCGATATACTTAATTCACTATAAACAATGCTCTGATACCAATCTGTCACACCCCCAAACCTGAATGGCGGAAACATTCGGGGGTGGATGACTTCACGTAGTATCATAACAATTGAATATTTGTAAAGAAAGTAACCCAACCATCGTAAATATAATAAAAGTTACATCATTGCATGTAATACATGTTTCAAAAGAATATTACAAATATGATGATTTAAAAATGTTTTGATAACAGACGCCTTAGCATTCATTCTCCAAAAGCTGATGGTTACCTGTATTACTGATTCCTGAGAAATACAAGTAGTTTGGAAAAAGTGTCAACAATTAAGTTGGTGAGTTCATAAGCGTTTTTGTACTAAAATTCGTATGTCTTTCGGAAAAAATGACTAAACGTGTTTCCCAGAAAATCCAATATTTTCTATGTATGCGTGATAGTTTGAAAAAGTACCAAAGGCTGGAATGCAATAGTATCTTTCATGCTAAAATGGTGATAGTGAATTTATACATATATAATGTAACACTGAATGCATTTAAGAGTCTCGTAAATCATAATATTTTGATATTCCATGTGAGATTTATAACCATGCTATTGACCCAGACTGCCTGTAACAACGTTCTTCAGGCGTTGCAGTGTTATGACGTTTGTCAACCCAGAACTGCCGGTCTAACTGTAGCTAACAGTTTAGGTGCGGGATTGTCAATCCGGTATAGATCTATACACAAGTATCACGCTCTCCCTACAAGAGATTATGGTTTATAATACAAGACTTGAAATGCGTAATTGAGAGTACGGTGAAGCCGGATGTCTCACAAAACTTAGTATCAAATAGATTTACGGAATGAAAGGTCCATGTTACTTGTAAATAAAAGTATTTCCTTTTTATCATGTTTATGTAAAGTTGTCATGAGTATTTCGCAAACTATACCTATTATAGTTTTTCAAAAGTGTGTTCCATTTGGTGATAAATACTTGACGTAATACCAACTTTGCATGTAAAGTGTAACGTGGGTATTGATGTTGTTTAACATTTATAAACAGGATGTAAGTAAAATATTCGAAACCATATAAAACGGTGCGTATTTGAACATAAGATTTTCTCCTGTTTCACTTGTATTTCCCCCCTAAAACATGAAAAGGACGTGAAAAATGTAGGGGTATGAACTCACCTGGAAAGTGTGATGATTTGATGAAAACGAGACTTTACTCAGGTAGCGCTTCGACCGGGAAGTGGTAAGTTTCTTGGGATTTTCGGAGCTTCGGACCTTCATCGGAACTTGGATATGTAACCGGGGTGTCGGGGTCGTCCCGGGATGCTTAAACGTAGAGTAGAAGTGAGATAGAAGAGGGAAATGAGCAAGGAAAGTTGGAACCCTCGCACCCTTTGTATAGGGGCTGGTCATGGTGCGAACGCGGGGCGTTCCAGCTGGGTACGCAGGGCGTTCCCCCTACGCAACGCGTTCCGAAGCTAAAATACTTCATCGCTTACGAAACTCAGATGGGATGGCAAAGAGTCAGGTCTACGAGCACGAACGCGGCGCGTTCCCTTCAGACCCGCCTCGAAGTGTGTGCCCAAAACTTGTAAAATCCGTAACTTTCGTGTACGAGCTCCGTGTTTGACGTTCTTTATATGCACGCAAAGGTGAGAATATACTCTACAACTCTCGTTTAGACTTCATCGGCTAATTTTGAATTTATTTTTAATAATATATTTTCAACAGTCCGGGACTGGAAAAGTCTGTTAAAAATCCATAACTTCTTCATCTGACGTCCGTTTTCGTCTGTCTTTTTACCGTTGTATTACTATTGTCGAGACCTTCAATTCTCGTTTAGGTTGTGTCGGCTAAAAATCGTTCGATCTTTATTTCGAGTTTTTAGCTGTCTACTGCTGTTCCGAAACTTAGAAAAATCATAACTTCCTCATACGAAGTCAGATTTGGGCATTCTTTTTATGTATGCTCACGGTTTAACATAATTTGCGACTTTCGTTTAGATACCTTAGGCTAAAAAGTATTTTATTGAAGTTTCACTTTTTTTTACGCTTAACAGTGTTTTACCGGTTGTGTTGCGGATTTTCGATTGGTCATAACTTCTTCGTTATAGCTCGGATTTGAGTGTTCTTTATATGTTTGGAAACCTTGACAATATATCTAACATTTTATGCTACCCAAATGAGACTTTAGAACACTTCATTTTTGACGCCATTTTATTACATCAAAAATAGTTTAATATTATTTGACTTTTTGAACATTACATTGACTCGAAATATCGGGTTGTCACAACACACTACAAGTGAGTTCACTCACTACAGGGGGGGATACAAGTTGAACATAATTAAGTTGTGTTAATAATTGCATGTGATGTCAATCACATAAAAGGTTTTCTTATGCGTTGAAATATTGTGTTAACAATAAAAGATTACCAAATACTTCCAAAATGACTTAAAGTCATGTAAAATCTTTAAAGTCATGTAGACTCTTTTTAAACATTGTTAAAACTCTTTTAATACTGTTAAACTCTTTAAAAAACGTTTTATAAACTCTTTTATCTTATAATTGTCAAAAATCATGTTTATATATGTATAAGTATATAAATAAGACTTAAGCGGCTTAGGACTAATGAGTTGCCTTATTTCCTTTTCCTTGTCTGGATGTGGGCTTAAGGTGGGATTATTTGTCCAAAGGTCGTTTCCTTCTTAATGATATACATTATACATATGGGAATATAAAAGGTTACTTCAGTCGGTATCATTACCTTTGTATCATGCTGAGCAAAGGGGTACCTTCAGGATAGATCATGCTATTCAGATAGAACGTATAAATTATAATAGGTATAATTTATGAAACAAACGAGAAATCTATTTTCTAGATAAGTATACGAGGTATAAACTATTTTGTCAAGAAAAGGATATAATTCGATTTTTACTCAAACTAAAATGTGATGGTACGTATTCAGGACATAGCAATACTTGCTATGTTACATTCTTGTAACCAGAGTCTCCTGGAGGGAGAGCAGGCCTTGTGTGTATATATCTATACGGGACTGATAATCCCACATCCCGACTGTTGTCTACAGTCTGGCAGACCAGCCATGGGGTGACAAATGTCACATATTTAGTTTCGACACCGGAAGGTCGTCATGTTCATTCTAGTCTATTAGTATGGTTACAACTTTATCACATTTTAAACCCTAATTAACCAGGTTAATATTAGGGTAGTTAATCACCAGTAGTTTATTCTTTTTGAGAAATACTACTGTAGTAATTACTTTCCACAATCAAAATGGAACAGTTTTATGGGATTAAAACTACTTTTCATCATCAAAACGGAAAACATTCTTCTCATAATTTTATGGATAGTTAAAATTATGTTAAACCTTATAATAAGTACAATAATACTTAAATAGAACGGTTATATGGAATTAAAACTACTTATTAATCGTAAAACAAAAAATGTAAGATTTCCTAGAACGTAATCAGTCATTTTCTTAAAACTAGTATAACATAAAGGACCTTAAATGGTTAATTCTATAATTCCTTAGTTTATACACCAGAGTTATACATAATTAATATCCGACTGGCAGTGGAATGTGTGACTTCCGCCTTACTTCCTGTTCCTTGTTTGGTTGTGGACTTAGGGCAGATTCACACATTTAACTGTCCGTTCGATATTAGGTTATATATAACTAGTATAGACTAAGAAATTGCAGATGGAACTATTATGGTTATCATTTTATCACATCAGAAAATATAGGATTTTCTGGAGGAACCGGCGAACTTTTCCAAGAACTTAGAGTATACTTTATATAATTAAATACTTATGAACTCACCAGCTTAAATGTTGATCTACTCTTTCAAAATAACTTGTATTCTCAGGAATCAAGTAGACAGGTACGCTCCCGGAGCTTTTGAGAAGACAGCCTAGTACCGTGCTGCATCTTTTGTCTTTTACCATATCTACTTTGATGTTTGAATATGTAATGTTTAAACACTTATGTAAAACTTATACTAATTAATGATATGGTTGTTTGTACATTGATTACTATAATGCATGTGTTGTGGTACTTACATGACGTCCTTCGCCCTCGAACTTTTCCGCCGTTCTGGTTTGGGGGTGTGACAAGGGATTCGCGACATGGTCATAAGGTACGATTTTATAAAGGAACATAGTAACAATGGCACTGTTTGAGCTCATACGCAGCGCGAGCATGAAGTGCGATACGATAAATGAGTTTAAAAATCACAACACCATTGGGATTTGTATACGACACGATCTTGGAGTACGATAACATAATTAAATGCAGATAAGGCGATGTGAATAGGACACATTTGCAATGCGACTATGAACTTGATGTTAAATTCTTTAAAATGAATTCACAACACAAATGGGAGATATTACCGGCCCATAATTTTTTAAGATTATGATGGAGAGATTTTGTTATACGTAATGTATTCGAAAATAACGTATTATGTAAAAGGAAGATTTAGTAAGTTGTTAACTTAACAAAATGTTGTTTAGTGAATAATGCCTAGTTGATAAAAATTAATCATGTAAAACTCATGTTAAGTGGTATAAAGATAATTATGTGGAGCAACGATAGAATAAGTGGATTGTGATGTTGATGAGAAGTATGTACCCGTAGTGTAACACCCGTTTTCCATAATGGATCAGCTAAGGGCTTAATGATATCAAATATGAGATTAATGGTATGATTTTTAAAGTAAATGAGTTTAAGGATGGTCATGACGTGGTGGAAGCATCACCAGAACGTGGCATGGCCACACAAGACGCATATCTCGTTAATTGTGTCATGACATGACACTATAATGGTCAAGGTGTGTTACATGGTTTTGGTAAAAACCCTAAGTTCCCTCCACCCTCAGCCTTCATCATCTCCTAAATACACCCTTGAGAAAACCCTAGCCTTCTTGATGCTTTTGGAGCTCATTTTGCAAGTTTTGGTGATCATTAAGGAAGAAGAAAGAAGTTTGGTGCATAGATCCAACAAGCAATCCATATCCACCCTTGTGTGGCCCCTGCCAATTGTATGAAAGACCAGGATCTGGCCCTGGAAAATTGTACATACGACCAGGATCTGTCCCATGGCATTTGTATGTAGGATTCTGGTTGTCTTCGTGATACTTGCATGGAAGACCAGGATCTGGTCCTTGATAGTGGTGTGAAAGACTAGCATATGACCCTGGAATTGACAAGGAAAGACCAGGATTTGGCGCATAGCAGGAAGTTGTTGGAATCTGAAAGTGAACCTCTATCAATCCTAAGTCTGAATTCCAAAGTACATGTGTTCCGAAATAAATGGTCTGGAGTCAATTGTGAAGAGTGGTCCAGAATCTATCCGGACCAGAAGAGAAGAAGATGCGAAGCTGAAGACATTCCGAAATGATTCTCATTGACTGAATGGATGTTGATCCGGAGTAACAATATTTTGTCTTTGTGCATTTATTAAGTTTGTCTTTGTATTGATGTGACATTTAATAGGACTTAGTCTTTTGTAATATTAAACAATCAGAATGTCAGAAACATTTCTATTGTCCACTCCTATCTAAGTTTTCTAGTTAATTCGTTGTAACCGTCACTCCTACTTATAGGAGCTTTTGTTGGGTCAAAATATTGGTTTATACTTTGCTTTTCTAGTTGATTGTATTTTTCTGTAATGTTTTATGAGTTGACGGTCAGGTTTACGGCCAGGTGGGTGTTTACAGCCGTAAACAGGTTTACGGCCGTAAACCCTGTTTACGGCCAATGTTTCTCATGTATATATTGGGGTGAGGGGTGTGAGGGACAGAGAGTGAATAGATGAACAGAGAGAGAGAGAGGAGCTTATGTGTGTGTATTCTAAGGTGTTTTCTAGAGAGACAAAGTGAATCTTGTGTAAGGAACTTCAATCATATCATCAATACATTCAAGATTCAAGTTATTCTTCTCTTCCTTCTCTTCTATTTTTGATCTGGCATCATCCGTTTGATTCGGATTCCGCACCATCAAACGGATCTGATTGATACACAAGCAGTTTGGGGACTTACAATTCGTATCAGAGCTTGGTTTTATCAGTCAATTTTGTCAGATCTGGAGCTTATTTGACCTTATTTTTGGAAGATTTCTGCGTTTTTGGATAGATCTCTGAAAATTAGGGGGGGTTTGTTCTTCGTGTTTTTTTATAAAAAGGGGTTTTTGATCGAGTTTTGGAGCTTCAAAGTCGAAAAAACGTTGTTTTTGGTCGTAACCAGCGAGGGGGTGGCGGCGTGTACGGTCAGCAGCTAGGGTTTCCGAAGTTTACGACCCGGAGTTTACGGCCTCGGAATTTACGGTCCGAGAATACGGCCCTCGGAGTTTACAGCTCGCACGTGTACGATCAGAGTTTGCGGTCCTGCAGCATTTCCGGTTCGCACCTCGGTCTCGCGCCTCGCACGTTCAGCAAGCTTCGCAACAGTCATCCTCGCACGCAGCATCAGAAAAAATAGGAATTGATTTTGGGGTTGCCAAGAATCGAACCCGGATCACCCGCCTCCTTTCCCCTGCGCCTTACCATTTGAACTACCAAGACACTTGTTCCATTCCCTTCGGATTTAATTCAAAAACACTCCCATTCGCACCCAGTTTCGCAATTTTTGCACTTTTAGCCCAAAATTCAAATTTCTTTCAGTTTTAAATTCTATTTTCATAAAAAAAAAATAGCTTTTAATTTTTAAATTTCTAAATTGACTTTTTACTTAAAGTTTTGACTTTGACTTTGACTTTTAAAATTTGACCTTTGACTTTAAACTTTGATTTTCAAATTTAGATTTTTGGTTTGACTTTTTAAGTTTGATTTTGGCTTCTAGTTGTGCTTTTAATGGTTTTTGAGGTCTACGAGGGAATTGAAGACATGAAAGAGAGTCGTCAGGATATTTTAAGACAAAAGTTCAACATAAGGTTGTGCACTAGTCAGGTCCACCACAAAGGTTGATAAGATTATTCGTTATGATTTACTAAAGTTTAGTAAATATGATTATGCTTACAAGTTTAAGTGTAATTCTGAAACATTGGAAAAGTTTCAATATATGGCAGAATGAATAAGAAGAATCAAATAAGGCAGAAAGATAAAAGTTTCTCCAATCTGAAGAGATGGGAGAGTACTTGTGTTTCTTGTTTTATGATTATCTTAGTGATTATGGAACCATATCACAATTGATCCTTTAAGGACACCTTAGTGCATTTGTTTGCCTAAGGAGAGGAATCGTGAATTGTTGAAATGGTTAAATCAAAAGATAAATCATACTTCGTTCCAATATCAAGTCTTAGAGTCATACTCTAAGATTGTAACTTGAGTTATATAATTTTAAGAAAGGTTTAAAACACTTGTCAAATGTAGAGTAAAATGTTTTCTTACACTTGTACATATGAAATTGGTAAGTTGTGATGTTTTGGATAAAATAAAGACCAACTAAGGCGAATTTTGTGAAGTATTTGTAAAAGAATCCGCACTATCTCTTGAATATTGGGCAAGAGAGTCTTATATGTCAAGAGGTCAGTGGGAGTCTTAAAGATCTTGAGATAGTTTCAAGAACTAATCAAGAGGATTGTTAATCATTAGCCCATAACTTGAGGTTTGTAACCTATCGTGTTGACATATTCTTATTTATGTGTCTATTCCAGTTAAAAGTTGACTATGCTTATGAGTTCTATGAGTTCTCAATTGTTTACATAACAACCTGGAAGCAATGGTAGGCCCTTATGCTGCCGGGTGGCAAGAAATTAAGATTAAACAAGTTCAGTCCATATGTGTTTGGATTTGCCACTAACCTTGTCTTGTGATTATGGTTATGACAAATTCACATGGATAGGAACACATACACCATAAAATCTAAGTGTCATAAGGTTTCTCTCCAATTCATGAAAATGATGGTGAGGAAACTATTTCACTAAGTAGATTTTAAGTAGATAGCAATTGTGAGAACGACAGAAGGTCTAAACATTATGATTACGGCATCCCTCTTCATAATTGTTTAGACACACAAGTGAGCTATCTAAGGAAAGGTGTATGATTTTGATAAAGTCTTATCAAAGCAATTGCGTATCAGAAATCTGAACTTTGCTAAGAAAGTCAATAAAGTATTGATTTCTAAAAGTCCAGCTGATCTCTAGATACATATCAAAGGTAGTGGGAGCATAAGTTTTATGCTAGTAAGAAAATAATCATTATGCTAGTGGTAGCATGATTATTATGTTAAGTGTTGCAAGTTAGAAATATTAATTATAGAAAACAAAAGTTTCAATTCGCCTTGAAAAAGTTGTTTTGCTATAATTAAGGGAGAAGATTTTATACTTCATTCCAGTTCTAGAAGCTTAGATTGAGACTTTAATCTACTTTAGTCAAGGATATATAAGAATGTTAGGTTGGAATGGTTCAACATAAGGAAATTCTATATATGTTGAATTCTCAAAATTCGATTATGATTACGGCATACCTCTTCATAGTTCGAATTGTGAGAGTATGGCAAATAAAAATTTATAGCATGAATCGTGTCCTATATGCTTCGGGTATAGGTTCGATTACATGTGCTATAATCCATTCTAAATTTTCCAAATGCCTAGGGCATTAAAATGGAAAAGGAATAGAACTGGAAATGACTAAAATGATTAAGCAAATTGTCGAGGACAATCTGAGGTTTACCAAAGATGGGTTGCTCATGGACAATTAGAAGTATAGAGTAAGAACCATATTGACATATTTTGAAAAGAGGAAACTCTTGTTTAGAAGTGATAGTCAAAATGGTAATATGGAATTGTTTCCATAGATGGAAGTTATTCTTTGATTATGTGTAAGATTAGAGAACTTAATGCAAGAAGGATGTTTAAAGGAATGTACTTTGAATTTGAGACTTCGTTTCCATGGAATTGATCTCCGTTGGAATTCTTTGTAATGTTTGTTGCCAAGTCTTTGTGACTTTTGGGTATAGTCATTACAAAAGGATCATTGCATATAAGTTTAGAATCTAACATATTACAGTAAATGACAAGAGGATTGGGATTGTGAAATGAGCATCATTGAAATATTGTCAATCGATCTGTTTCACAAGGAGAGGACCATATGTAAACATAGTGTGCGTACTTGGAGTATGGCATAGTTGTTGTTAGGACAAACATGGTGTGCATGCTTAGAGCGTGGCATGACTATTGTTTTAATTCAAGTATTAAGTTGATATATCGACACATTGGATAATGAGTAATCAATATGGTGCTTAGATAAAAGGTGTTTTTTATTTACACTCAAAGTGTTGGGGCCATATAGGATTATTATTATTCTTGTGTTACACTTTGCATGTTTTGACTTCCTGAATAAGTAGGTCATTCTTCCCGAATAACTAAGTTATTCAAACCGTCCACAGTCAGTCATATGTTGGAAGTAGATATGAATCAAGACTATCATGAATTGGGTTTGTAGATGTCTAAAGTGTTTATACATAGCAAGAGTTGCTACAACATTCATGAGTGCTCATAAGTTCTGAGTATTGGATTCAACCCACGCTCATTTGAATCACTTCATGGATTTTATCACGAGTGAATCATGAGATGATAATATCTTATATTCTTCAAACCTAGAGATATGAGTTGTTGACTATGAGTTGGTTATACATTGATTGCACGAAAACGCATTAGTAAATCGATGTTATAAAACGTGCATTTGTGTATGATTCAACAAGTAGTACAACAAGCATATGAGTCGAAGTTTATCCATTCCTTTTACCCTTAAAGGGATAAAAGCGATATATGTGGGCCCCTCGATGATTTAGTGATGACAAAACATAAGTGCTCGGCCGGGACTGGACTGATTTGATTTGTTCAATTAGTCAGTCGTCATAAATCGGAAATCGGGAAACAACAAATGAACATAGAGAATGATTATAATCCATGTCTCAGTGCATATGATATCTAGAATGGAGGAATATATGATCACTTATCTAATGGACGCATCATTGATTTGTTCAGAGTTCGGCAGCAACTTTTAAAAGCTACGATTGTTGGTCAGGTTATGAAGGCGTACTTGCAATAATAGTTATTAGACTTATCCAAGTGGGAGACTGTTGGATTAGTGTCTAAGTCCATAACTATAATTGGTATATTTTTGACCCGAATCGGCATGGTCCATTTGGGTTGCAGGGGCATCATGCATTTGGATAGACTAAAATGAGAGAAATAACACTTAAGGTTTATTAATATATTATAAGTTCTAATATATTAATAAGATTATTTAATTAGTATTGATCAAGAATTAATCTAGAGTTAATTAAGTGATCAAAAGAAGACTAATTAAATATATGGGTTGATTGTGTAAATCATCCATACTTATATAGTGGGCTAATGCTCCATGGATTATCAAGTTGGGCTAAAACCCATAGGATGCTCCATGGATGCTCCATGGTGTATTTGAACCCATGGATCTAAGGAAATGGAAAGCCATGACAATTAGGGTTTACCCTAATTGTGACTAACTATATAATGATCTTATTATTGAAGAAATCGTCCACTAGAGAAACAAGTGAGGGAAAACCGATTTTAGAAGTGTTCTACTTTCTCTCAAGTTATTCCAAATGTTCTTGGTGTTGTGTGAACCATTTGAAGTGTCACACTTGGAGCACTAGGCTCTTGAGCTACATGGAATCAAGCACCAACCAAGAGGTATGTAATTCTACTAGAATTTATCTTATGTGTACTTTATACTGTGCTAGTTAGAACAATACCTTGGAAATTGATATTTGCATGTATAATAGAGAAAACAGAGATGCAAGGTATTTAGGGTTGCATGTACACCATAGGAGTGTTAGAATGCTCATAACCCAACAATGTGTGTGTATTCTAAGGTGTTTTCTAGAGAGACAAAGTGAATCTTGTGTAAGGAACATCAATCATATCATCAATACATTCAAGATTCAAGTTATTCTTCTCATCCTTCTCTTCTATTTTTGATCTGGCATCATCCGTTTGATTGGGAATCCTCACCATCAAATGGATATGATTGATACACAAGCAGTTTGGGGACTTACAACTTTCAATGCAAAGTAAATAACAGATCATTCACTCAAATTTTGGAATTTACTAAGTCATTTCAAGCTTCTTTCAAACATTCTTATTGTTCGTCATTTATTAACTTTACCTTGATCATTTATTCTCATTCTCCATTTATGTCTTGATCATTTGTTGATTACATTATCTAAGACTTGACTGGTCTTTCCAAGATTGACTTGAACATTTATTACGAAGAAGACATTGATCTTAAGCATTCACTCAAGGTTTGAGTTCTCAAACCTTGTCCCTGCGCATCAGATCTATTTTGTTCTCACAATTGCTATCAGAGCTTGAGTGGTTGTCCTTTGAATCCATAAGATTATATTATAGTTAGTTTGAAATTACCTTGGTATTTCAACCATTTTTGTGATAAGGATAAAAGTTCTTCTATATACCACGTTAACTTGAAGATATCTTAACTTCAATGGCTGCTTCTAATCATCAGCAAATGATTTCAATGCAAATCGCAAATAGTGTGGGTGGCCCTACACGTGCCCCACTACTAGTTGTGGAAGAATATGAACACTGTAAAGTTAGAATGGAAAGATTTTTACTAGCTAAGGATAAAGGTGAAGAAATTTGGAGATCCGTCAAAGAAGGTCCACATGTTCCTGTAAGAACAGTAGTAAGAGATGCAGCTGCTCAGCTCATGCGTGAAGATGAAACTCGCCCAGCTCCTCTAACTGCAGATGATATTGAGAAACTGCACGATGATCAAGTTGCTTTCTCAGAAATGGTGTTTGGTGTTCCTCCCTCACTCTTCGAGCACATCAAGCTATGCAAATCAGCCAAAGAGATTTGGGACACTCTTCAGGACCTGATTGAAGGTTCGGAAAATATGAAAGACAAGCGTCTCACCTCAGTTGTCAACGACTTTGATACCTTCACTACCACTCTTGGTGAATCAGCGGCCTCAGCCTCCAACCGTTACCGAATCGTGGTCAACAACGTGACTGTTCATGGGATTGTCCGAACTCCCTTGGAGTACAATCTCAAATTCATAAAAAGTCACGGGAAAGGATGGGTAAATGTAAAATATTGTCTTCAAAGTAATGGTTCCTTGAAAAAGTTAAAGCTCTATCAACGTTTTGATGAACTTCAAGGACACGAGTCTAATGTTGCTCAGACCATAAGGGAACTCTCTGGAGGTCCTCTTGCCCTTGTCAATTCTTTCGAATCAACCATTACGAACTCATCCACTTCGGATCCCTTTAAACCCATTGTTCCATCTGTTCAAACATCCACACCCATCTTACCCACACAAATCTATCATGTTGATGATTCCGAAGCCATGGACTCTAAACTCCGTTTCCAACATGAGTTTGCTCTACTCTCAATGAAATACAAACGTCCTTTCAATCCCTCTTACAAACCATACCAAAACCAATTCCATGCTCCTCACCTTAACAATCCTCAACCATACTCAGCTCCGAAACCTAAACCGACTTCGGAAAACCCTCCCGTATAAAACCAAACATCACTAAGCCAAACTCTACTCCGGAACCCTCTCAGAGTTCCAAATCGGACAAACCAAAAATTATGTGTCATAAGTGTGGACATGCAAACCATTTTGCTAAAGATTGCCTGGCTGATGCTCCGCAGAAACCAAAAATCAAGGATTCTGCTTACTACGTCCGAAGAGCCCAAGAGATGGCTGAAAGCGAAAAAGCCTTTGTAACAACGGTTTCAAGAAATGTTGAAGCGTATTGGTCATCCGGGGATGATGATGACATGGTAATTGGAAGGAATATGTGTTTGATGGCAAGACAAACTGTTGAATGTGATGAAGGATATTGGTCTTCTGGGTCAGAAGATGAAGATGATGTTGCTGAACCTCACTATTGCTACATGGCCACCAATGACCCACCCGGTCGAAGCATTGTTCAGTAGGTAAAAGCTATGATTATTGATAATAATTTTGATCTATCTCTTTGTGAACCTTATCTGACCCAAATCCAAACTGATATGAGCACCATTTATAAAGCCTATGATTCTACCATAGAAGCCAGTGAGAAGAAGGACTGTGAACTAAATCGTCTTAGGTTGCATTTTGAGGATAAACAATTGAAAATCGAGTCTTTAGAGCATGAGCGTGTAATGTCCAAAGATGAATGTATTATTTTGAAAGACAAATGCGAAATTACCTATTCTGAAAGAAATATTTTGATCACTGATTACAAACGTCTCAATGCTAAGATAGATGCTTTGCATAATTCAATAGACATACTTGAATCAAATCTTCAGATGACTCATAATTTTCATCATCCATGGTCAAAAGCCCCAGGTCTCGGCAGCGAGTATCCAAAACCTATTGCTCGTCCCTTGAAAGAATTGCAAAATTTGACCTTCATGGGAGAGGTTCCGAACATAAAACATTCGGACACCCCCGTTTCT
Organism: Lactuca virosa; assembly: GCF_052849685.1. Taxonomy (NCBI): domain Eukaryota; kingdom Viridiplantae; phylum Streptophyta; class Magnoliopsida; order Asterales; family Asteraceae; genus Lactuca; species Lactuca virosa. The sequence continues at coordinate 133,886,015 of NC_136428.1, read as the reverse complement.
CCTTGGTCTCCTCTTCATGAGACCTCAGATCCTTTTGTGTCCTTAATTCCTGAGTTTCAAGCAATTGTTGTCAAATGTCCCGATTCCACGCCTCTTCCGCCTCTGATAAACCTAGACCTGAATCAGACCATAGAATTTCATCACAGTGTTTCAAATTGCGTAGATTACGTTCCTAGGAGTAGCCCTCCTAACAATTGTGTTGTTGAAGAAATTCCTTCCTTGACAACTGAAACTGTCGCCTCTAAGTTTGTATGGGCATTCTTAAATGATAAACTTGAAGTCTCAAGCTGTGTGTCCTCTGATTCTTGTGAATCGGATTCCTTAGTCGTCTCAATAACTAAATTGGTTCCCATTACTCCTGAGTTTAGTAATCCATCCGTAGAAGAAACCTCAAAATCCTCGTCTCACCCTAAGAGAAAACCAATGTTGAATAGGAAGGATATTGTAGATTCCAAAGTAGAAGCTCGAAATGCACATAAAAAGGAAGTTAAGGATAGACAAAATTACAGGTTCATTGAAAATTCCAAACTGAGTATATCCCAGAATTCTCATGCATCAACCCATAGTCAAAACTCCTTTGTTCCCACTAAGATCCTAAAAAGACCTTCTGAATCTCTCAGTCGTGTAGAACCCAAGAAAGTAGACAGTTTTACTCAGCCTAAATCTTGTGTGAATGCCATGACAGTCCAAAAAACTTCTCCTCGGACTGTTTCATCTGTTTTTATTACTAAATATGATGGCACAATTCTTAAACCCAATCTTTCAAAAACCAATGTGTCATCTAACAAATCCATAAATGCAAAGAAAACAATTTTTTTCAAAATCTTCAAAGAAAAATCTTGTGTGGAGAGTCAAATCTCCCACTGATGAAACAACAATTTCGGAGGTTACAAATGTTACCAACACTCCGGAAGTCAAAGGTCCGAAGAAGACTGTTCGGAACCTCCAAGTCATTGAATATGACTACTGGATAGATGAAAAAACATTAGCCTTCTGTTTGTTTCCAAAGAATTCAAAGAATACCACCCATAAACACAAAGTTGTTCCTAAGTCACAATCAAAGTTCAAAGCCCGTGCCTACGTCCCAAAGTCTAATTCGAAGCCTAAAAACTCCATTACTCACTAATTTTGCAGGTACTTTGTGCTTCAGATCAAGAAACAATATGGTATATTGATAGTGCTTGCTCCATGTACATGACGGGGCAGAAAGATTTTCTGCGAGATCTAAAGCTTTCTCCAAACGCTGGTTACGTGACATATGACAACAACTCCAACTCCCAAATACGTGGTTATGGGATTCTCACCAATGGAAACTATTCTATCTCACATGTGGCTTATGTAGCTGATCTAAAACATAATTTAATAAGTGTTGCTCAGCTCACTGATTCAAATCCACGTGTGGAATTTTCCAAAAAAAGTACAGCTATGTAATGACTGAAGACCGTAAAGAGTGTTTAATCAAGTTGCTACGCAACAAGAACATGTACCCGCTCGACATCAACATCATTATTGGCAAACCGCAACTCTGCCTTCTCACCAAAGTTGTTCCTGACGTCAGTTGGTTATGGCACTGAAGGCTCGCTCATCTAAACTTTCGGTACATGAATGATCTCGTATCCGGCGAAATGGTGAGAGATTTACCTCTTCTCAAATTCGAAAATGATCACTTGTGTGCTGCTTGTGAGTGTGGTAAGAAATCGAAGAAGTGTCATCCTGTTATCATCAAAAAATCCATTTCGGAACCATTGGAGCTTATACACAATGATCTTTGTGGACCATCCACTTTAGAAAGTATTCATCATAAGAAATACATTCTTGTGATTGTTGATGATTTTACAAGGTTCACTTGGGTCTTCTTCCTAAATCTAAAATCTGGAACAGCCTCAGAGCTCATCAATTTTATCAAAGGAATAGAAGTTCTTATCAAACTCCCAGTTAGGATAATCCGAAGTTGTAACAATGTAATTTTTCAAAACATTTTTTCATTTAAAAACATACATTCATTCACACGATAATCATAAAATCATAATGTATCCACTGTAACATAACAAAACATGTCCCAAGATCTCGATATCATAAACTCCATAAGTGTGTACGGATCATGCCGGCGCCTTCCCGCGATCCTTGCTAGTACCTGAAACACATCACACAACAACTGTAAGCATAAACGATTAGTGAGTTCCCCAAAATACCACATAGCCCACATACGCCTTTCCAGGCCACAACTCTGTAGGATCTTCCGATCCATGTGTCTCAGGGGACTTCTGTCCCAAATTCTGGTAGACCTTCCGGTCCGTACCCTCTTGACCTTCCGGCCCATATCATCTCGACCTTCCGGTCCTTACCGTACGTAACATACATAGCACATACATACATATCATCTTGACCTTCCGGTCCTTATCATTCATAGCATACATAACACATACATATCACATAACCGCATATAGCACATACATCATAGCATACAAGACCTTCCGATCACACATAGGTACCCTTCCAGGTACAGTATAGTGAGAAGACTCACCTCAATGAAGTCGGATAACCTCTCGTGCTCAACGTCCCGAGTTAGCCCCCTCCTATTATTCAAATAACATTCCCGATCAATACTCTCTCATGATCTCATCTCTACAGACTGGGTACAAGGCCATTCTACCCTTCCCTGAACTCTCCTGAATCAGCCTTGAACAGAACCCTAAGGTCAACGAAAGTCAACGGTCAACTTTAACCCGACTCGCCGAGTGCACTAGGGTGACTCGGCGAGCACACGCCTGCCCTCTACGCCCCTGGTCCTCCCTTGACTCGTTGAGTCAACCTTATACTCCACGGGTCGTCACAGGTCACGAGTCGCGGGGCAACACGACTCGACTCGTCGAGTCTGCTCATGGACTCGGCGAGTTCATTCCATGCTCACACTCAAATGACCTTCTGAGGTCAGATCTGTTCCTCTAATCCATAGATCTAACCTTCCCAACCTCAATAAACACGTAAAGGTTCGAACTTGATACTCATGCAACGCCCAAATGACTCTACTTGATGATTTAGCCCCAAATACAACATCCTAAGTCCATTTCTTTCATATCTCATCATAAAGCAAGATGGATAAGGTTCTCCGGACCACTATGGGTCCAGATATGAAGCCTAAACATGATAAGGGACCATATCTCCAACAAATCATCCCACAAAAGGGTATAGAAAACCCTAAATCCATGGATTCTTTAACAAAACAGAAAGAGGATCGATATGCTACCTCAAAGATGATGCCCTTTGCTTGAAAACCACAGATGTGCAACCTCCTTGGCCTCCTCTAAGCTGGAATCAACTTCTTCTAGCAAAACCAACCCACAAAGGTCCAATAATGGCTTCTTCTCTCTCTCAAACGCTCAAGCACTATTAGGGTTTCTCTCAAGGGTCTGGTAGCCGCAAATGGTGGCTATAAGGGTCCTTAAATAGGTCCCAAACCCGAGGAATTAGGGTTTCATTAAACAGCATGGACTCGCCGAGTCTACGAATGGACTCACCGAGTCCTTCATTAAATCAGGCCAACACATCGCGATCCAACTCGGCGAGTCTGGGCGCCTACTCGCCGAGTCCCCCCTATAAAACTCAATATAAAATACTTAAAATAGGATACCTGGGAATCCGGATGTTACAGAAGTGATAATGGATCGGAATTCACTAATTCCACCATTGAGAAATTTCTCACTGAAAAAAGGAATCGACCACAACTTCTTAGCTCTTTATACTCCACAACAAAACGGTGTAGTCGAAAGACGCAATAGAACTCTCGTTGAAGCTGATCGATCCATGTTGAACTTCGCAAATCTACCACTCTACCTTTGGGCTGAAGCCGTATCTACTGCCTGCTTCACTCAAAATCGGAGTATCATCAATCGACGCCTCAACATGACTTCGTACGAAGCAATGAATGGTCGAAAGCCAACAATCTCGTTTTTTCATGTTTTCGGATGTAGATGCTTCATCAAGAACAACCGTGATCAACTTACCAAGATCCAACCTAAAGCTGATGAAGCCATCTTCCTTGGGTACTCCTCCAAATCAAAAGCATACAGAGTTCTTAACCGAAGAACTCGTGTTCTGGAAGAAAGCTTTGACGTTACTTTCGATGACAACTTCGTTTGGAATTCTGGCCCAACCCATATTACAACCCACATTATGGAGTCCAATGCTCCTCCGCCAGGATTTCCGAACCCCCAAACAATTCTTGAAGTTGACTTTGAAACTCTCTTTGGTCCTTCCGAAGCCACCCTTGATTCGGAATCTCGAACCAGGCCAACTCTCAATCCAATCTCTCATTCGGAAGCCCATGTCTCTCAAAACGTCTCCGGTCCGATCCCAAGTCTCCTTCCATTTGATTATAGACCAATTCAACCTTCTCAGGTTGAGGGGGAGAATGCTCATCCCTCTGTTGAATCAAATATGGATGGCTTCCAAGATGCAGCTGCTGGTTTCGATAAGTCAAATCCTCTCAACATTGATGAAAATGAAAACTTATTTGAATTTCCTTCTGCTGATGATGTCAATCTCTCTGGTTCAGAAGTTCAAGGGGAGCATCATCCTCACATTCAAACCATTCAGGGGGAGCAAATCAATTTCACTGTTGATATTGGATCGACTGCACAAGAACTCCCAAGGTTACATGTTTAGACAAAGGATCATCCTCCGAACCAAGTAATCGGAAACCTCAATGTTGGTGTACAGACTCGTTCTGCTACAAGTATCCAAAATGAATGCCATATCTCAGCATTTATATCCATAGCTGAACCCAAATCCTTTAAGGACGCATTAGAGCATGCTGACTGGGTTACAGCCATGCAAGAACAACTGGCAGAATTTGAGCGAAATGAAGTTTCGACTCTCGTGCCTCCTCCTCAGAATCATCTCATTACCGGTACGAGCTGGGTATTTCGCAACAAGCTAGATGACGCATGAGTTATTATTCGAAATAAAGCAATATTGGTGGCAAAAGGATTTACACAAATTGAAGGGCTCGACTACGATGAGACCTTTGCTCCTGTTGCACGTCTTGAAGCCATCAGAATCTTTCTTGCTTATGCTGCTCACAAAGGCTTCAAAGTTTACCAAATGGATGTTAAGAGTGCTTTTATTAACGGTGAACTTGACACTGAAGTATACCTTCAACAGCCCCCCGGTTTTGTTAATCTATCCTTTCCGAACTACTGTTTCATACTCCGGAAGGCTATCTACGAACTCAAGAAGGCTCCTCGGGCATGGTACGAGACCCTCACTGATTTTCTCAAACGCTCCGGTTTCCAAAGAGGATTCTACATCCTACCTTGTTCCGAAGATCAAATGGAAAGCATCTCATGCTGGTGCAAACTTATGTGGACGACATCATTTTTGGATCTACGGATTCATCTATGGTTGCTGACTTTGCTAAACTTATGATCAATCGATTCCAAATGAGCATGAATCGGAAGTTAAGCTTCTTTCTTGGCCTTCAAGTCAAACAGACCAACAGAGGAATATTCATTCACCAGGAGAAGTACATTTCGGAACTCCTCAAGAAATACTCAATGGACACCTGTGATGGGTTTTGAGCACTACATCATTCTTATGGTGTACATGCAAACCCTAAAGCTTTGAATCTAGTTTGTCTAATGAACATGCAATAATCATCCAAAGCCATAAACCCTAGATCTTATCATGCTATGAACTGAATTAAGGGTTTAGAAATTACCTTTGATTGTTATGTAGTAATAACAATCTATTCCTCATTGTAATTGGCTTTAGAAAGCTTAGTGTCACAAAGGTCACACCTCTAATGGCTCACAAACACCAAGAGCAAGAGGATGAAGAAGGAGAAGAGGAGAGTCACCCAAAAACCGTCTAGAAACCCTAAGGAATCAGTTAGCCACGTTTTTGGTGCCCTAGGGGTCGTTAAATAGTGAGGCTATTAGGGTTATCTAACAAGGAAACCCTAATTTGACTGCTTAAGCCCAAACAGCCAATGGACTCCCTCCTTAGAGGCCTTGGACGGTTTCTAATGGGTTTCCCTATGGAATTCGTCCACTCCTCTAATATGGAGTCCATTAGCCCAATACTCAACTATCACACAATTGATAGTTCTAGTCCCCTAAGTTTAATTAATATCTTTTTAGCCACAAAATTAATTTTCATTAATTCTTGACTAATATTAATTAAACAATATGATTTCTCCTTTAATATATTATTCTCATAATATTATAATTAATCCTCTCTCTCCATAATTCATCCTATCAAGTTGCTTTGGTGAAGGCAACCCAAAATGACCATGCACCATCGGGTCTAGTACATACCAAAATAGTTATGGACTTAGACATTAATCCAACAGTCTCCCACTTGGATAAGTCTAATAACTATTATGCGTATGACTTCAGATCCTGATCCGCAATCGTAGCTTCAAAAGCCGTTGTCAACTCTGATTGTATCAGAAGCGTGTCCTTTAGATAAGAGATCAAATATTCCTCCATTCTTGATATCGTATAGACTGAGACATGGATTTAAATCATTCTCTCTATCTATATATTGTTTCCCGACTTTCGATTTATGACGATTGACAACGGACTACAATTGAACACATCAACTTAGTCCCGGCTTGGCCAAGGGCTTAGGGTGTCATCACTAAATCATCGAGGGGCCCACATATATCGCTTTTATCCCACTTTGGGTAAAAGGAACGGATAAACTTCGACTCAATGCTCGCTTGCACTCACTCACCGAATCACACACAACAATACGTTTTATAACACCAAGTTACTGGTGCGTTTACATATTATCAATGTGTAACCGACTCACAAGATACAACTCACACATCTCGGTTTCAAGAATATAAGATATTATCGTCTCACCAATCACTCGTGATAAAATCCATGAAGCGATCCAAGTGAGCGTGTGTTTATTCCAATACTCTAATCTTATAGCAGTACTCATGAACCCTGCAGCAAACTTGTGCTATGTCTTAAACACTCTAGACAATCTAAAGTCATATTCATGACAGTCTTCTTTCATTCTTACTTCCAAAGAATGAGCGACTGTGGAGGGTTTGAATAATCTTATTATTCAGGAAGTCAAAACATGCAAAATGAAACACAATAATAATACTAATCCTATATGGCCTCAAACCTTTGAGTATAAATAAAACATTTTATTTAATCACCATATTGATTACTCATCATTTGTTGTTTCGGGTAATCAACTTCTTACTTGAATTATTACTACAATTGTCCCATGTTCTTAGCATGCACACTATGTTTACCTATGGTCCTTACTTTGTGAAATAGTATAATTGAATATCATTTTCAGTCACACTCATTTCACATTTCTTAATCCATTAGTGTAAGAATACAAAATTATAGCCACTACTAGAATATGTTTGATTCTAACAGTTTATGCAACAGTCCTTTTCGTAATGTCATGGAACAAAAGTCACCAAGACTCGGCCAATGAAATTACAAAATACTCTATTGGAGATTGTTACAAGACAATTCCATAGTCATGAAGTCTCATATTCAAAGTACATTCCTTTGAACATCCTTCTTGCATAAAAGATTCTAATCTAGACATTTATTCTCGATATCCAACTCCCAATATGGAAACCATTCCATATTTTCCATATGACAACTCATTCAAAATAGAATCTTATCTATTCATAATAATGTCAATATGGTCCATCCATGACTATACTTTCAACTGTCCACAAGCGACCAATCCTTGGCGAACCTTAGATTGTCTTTGGCAGTTGTTTAATTATTTTAGTCAAAAATGGTTATATTTCCTTTTTCGCTCTAAATGCCCTAGGCATTTGGAAAAGTTTTAGAACGGTCGAATATTATAGCATATGCAATCGATCCTATACCCGAAGCGTATAGGATACAATTCATAATGAAAAACGTGATACTTTACCAGTTTCTTACTATAATATCGTCATAATATTTCTATTTGCCGTGTTCTCAAAATTTGAACTATGAAGAGGGATGCCGTAATCATAATCGTATTTTGAGAATGCAAATAATAAATATACCCTTGACTAAATACAATTAAAATTTCTCGATCTAAGCTTTTAGATTGGAAACGAAGTATAACATTCTCTCCCTTAATTATAGCAAAAACAACTTTTCTACCCCTGCAATTTTGTAAAGTGAAACTTTTGTTTTTCTACATTTAATATTGCCAACTTGCAATACTTAAATAATAATCATGCTCCCACTAACACGATGATTATATCCATTCCAGCATAACATTTATGCTCCCACTAGCTTTGACACGTATTCAGAAAACATTTAGACTTCTAAAAGACAATACTTATTGACTTCCAAAGTTCAAATATCCAATACGATGTGCTTTGATAAGCCTTTATCTAAGCTTCTCAAACTCACACACCTTTTCCTTAGACAGCTCACATATGTGTCTAAACTAATTCAAAACTTATATTAATAAGTCTCAAATGTTCAGACAAATTGCCAAATCTCACAATTCGAACTATGAAGAGGGATGTCGTAATTATAATCGAATTTGAGAATGCAATTTACATAATCGCTATCTCCTTAAAATCTCTCTTAGTGAAAGCGTTTCCTCACAATCATTTTCATGAAGGAGAGAAACCTTATGACACTTAGATTTTATGGTGCATGTGTTCCTATCCATGCAAACTTGTCATAAGCATAATCATAAGATAATGTTTGTGACAAATTCAAACTCTTATGGACAGAACTTGTTCATTCTTAATTTCTTGCCATCAAGGGTCCCACCATTGCTTCCAAGTTATTGAGCAGCTCACCCTTACCTTTCAATGTACTTTCCATGGATCAAGGTGCTTGCCCTTGTGCATTCAATTGAGAACTCGTAGAACTCATATGCATAATCACTCAACTGGATTGGCACATAAATACAATTTTGTCAACACGATAGGTTATAATCCTCAAGTCGTGTGCTAGTGTTTAATAGGTTTACTTCTTGATTTGTTCTTGAAACTTTTCAAGATCTTTAGACTCCCACTGACCTCTTGACATATTAGATTCTCTTATCAAGAAACATTTATTGGCAAAACAAATATCCAAGAGTTAGTGTGTGTCTATATCAAGACAAACCTACACATAATTTGGTACTAGTTGGTCTTTGTCTTATCCAAGACATCACAACTTACCAAAATATGAAAGTGTAAGAACATTCATACTTAAGATTATGTCACTCAAGTCACAATCTTGGAGTATGACTCTAAGACTTGATTTTGGAACGAAGTACGGTTCATCTTATTGACTTAACCATTCAACAATTGCTGATTCCTCTTCTTAGTCATACTAGTGTACTAAGATTTCCTTAGAGGATCAATTGTGACATGGTTTCATAATCACTAAGTAAATCATAAAATAGATACTTAAGTACTCTCCCATCTTTTCAGATTGGAGAAACTTTTATCTTTCTTCCTAATTGATTCTTCTTATTCGTTCTGCCATTCATTGAAACTTTTCAGTGATTCAGAATTACACTTAATCTTGTAAGCATAATCACGTTTGCTAGACTTTTAGTAAATCATGACGAATAATCTTATTGTTATTTATGGTGGACTTGACCAGCGCACAACATTGTGAACTCGATCTCCTAGTCCTTCACTTGACTCACATATTTATGTGAACAAGGAATTAGTCTCGATTTTTTCAAATATGAAGGTTCTCATTCATCACACAATACCAGTTGCATGATTCCAAGTTTCTATCCAATTGAAACTTGGGCGATGAGAATCTTTCCTCATTTGGTAAATTTCTAACATTACCACAAATAACATAACTAAGAATCAAATCCATTCAAAATATCGCTAATAATAGAACCATTCAAACACAAATTTTCATAAAATCCATCGCAAGAAAACATAAATAGGATAAATCAAAAAAAAATTTATTGCGGAAAAACATTGTCCTTACAATGCGATTACAAATGAAAACTATGTAAATATTACTTAGCAATCTATCCTAACTCTAAAGTAGTAGCTTAAAAATCTAATCCTTGAATCATGCGATCGAAATCCATTTCTTCGCGATCAGACTCAGCTTGCTCCTTCCTTTAAGCCTCCTTTCCTTTCTTCGATCCTTCAAAACATTGAAATGTAATCTTATCACATCATGTATTAAGAATCTCCAAATAGGAACTTAATAGAGTTACATAGTGGATATTTCCTAAAGTAGAGTCATACATCTTGACTCTCCCATCTCTTAGATCTCTTAGGTAGTGAGGACAGCTTCGTAACCAATGCCCTTTCTTTTAGTAGTAGAAACACATGGATTTTTATGGAATGGTACACGGGACTATCTCAGACTCAGCCTTTCTCTTGCGTAGAGAAAACTTTTCTAGACTTCCAATGTTTCCATTGCCCATAGAAGGATGTGATATTGATTTATCAGACAAATTTGCTCGACCAGTGTGCCAAAACATTTCTGATTCAGCAGCAATAAGTAAAAAAGTCAAATCAATAAGGGTCATGACGTGGTCCATCATATAGTACTTACCATATGATTCGGGAAGTGATTGAAGAACCAAGTCAACAACTAACTTCCTTGAGACATCGACACGCAACATCCTTAACTTGTCTATGTGTGACTTCATCTTTACGACGTGTGCACACACATGCTTTCCGTCTTCGTGTCTTATTGCCAATAGGGCTTGAGTGACCTTGAACTTTTCAAGTCTTCGAACACGAGGGTCAGGGAGAATTATTTGAGGACTTGGAGGAAGTGAAGCATGATTTCTATTTCCACAATCCAATCGTGGAACATTATCTTCACGTGGAAAAGTTTTTCCAGTGGATTTAGGAAGAACATAGTTGTCAGACTTTGACATCTATAAAACGGGAGAAAACTCAAGTTAGTTGATTGGAATCTTTGATATAACACCCAAATGAAATATCAAGGCTAGGATCCAACACAATATTCTACAATTTGGAAGAGGGATGCCGTAATCCAAATTCCAGAACATTTGAAGGTAGGTAAATGACAATTTACCAATTTCCACCATGAAAAACGAAAATTGAAGGTTTAAGTTTTTAAATGAATTGAAATTCCTAGATCTTTTGAGATTCATTGAACTTTTCAATGTCATGTTTAATCTCAATTATGCCCTTCATTTGTGACTGGGATGCCGAGGATCACAAATAAGGTGTGAATAACCATGCGAATGTACGTGGTGCCCTCAATGTTACAGTCACCTAATTGACGTGCCGGTTAACCACACACGCTCCATCAATCTATGACAAACATCGAGTCACCCTTCGCTACCAATGCCAAACCCAAATTAGTGTGTCGGTTAACCAGACACGCTCCACTAATTGTCTAGACAAGGGTACAAAGTGTAATTCCATGGAATTGCACCAATTCACTTTTGCCTAAAGTAACTAAGATTGGGAATTTTGTAAAACATTTAGTTACTTTAACATTCATTATACTTTTAATGAGGAAAGTGTTTGCCCTATCCTACCCATTTTGCTAACGACCCTCCACCAATCAAGGAAGCGGTGGGTGAGAGTGGACACCCATTAAACGGTCATTTTATAGGCCATAACCTTATACCCCCTTATAAATCGGCTTCGTGAATGAGGCCTACTAACGGTAAGACTAGCAGTTTAAGTTATACATATATAATATTAGACTTTTAATGTGATATATAGTATAAGGGTGTATTTTACACTTTTAAAATACTAGGTGGTCTAATTTAACAAAATTATACTTTTAATTTAATTAAATACAAACCATATCATTATGGATTTCTTAACTTTCTTTTAATTATACACTTAATTAATTTAATAAAATCATAAGGGTGTAATTTGAACTTTTCAAAAACTAGTGTTTTAGAATTTAAAATTTCAAAAATTAAACTTTTAATCAAACAATTTTAAATTCCAAAACTTGAGGGCAAGTCTTGAAACATTTCAAAACATTAGGGTTTAGAATTTAAATATTTCAAAATTAAACTTTTAATCAAAAATTTAAATTCCAAAACTTGAGGAAAAATTTTGAATGAAACCTTTCAAAATATTAGGGTTTAACTATTTAAATTTCAAAATTAAAACTTTTAAAGTTCAAATTTAAATTATAAAACCTAAGGGGTGTAAATTGAAACTTTTCAAACTTACTAGGTCAAATATTTGACTAATAATAATCCTATATTATCCAAATTTAACCAAATCCATCAATTTTGATGAAGATAATCATTCCAAAGTTAAAAATTCGGATTTTGGCAAGAAAAACGAGTTTTGGCAATTATCCTCAACAAAATCTGGCAGAAAATTCGAAAATCCCGCCACCAGAGCCCTGGACTCGTCGAGTCCACAATGGAACTCGTCGAGTAGGACCTACTCGTCGATTCCATTCATGGACTCTGCGAGTCTGCCACTTAGAAGCAAAAAAAACTTCGATTTTCAAGCAAACAATGAACAATTAAGCTTCAAATACATCAAACAAACACCCTAGTCTCTGATACCACTGATGGGTTTTGAGCACTACATCATTCCTATGGTGTACATGCAAACCCTAAAGCTTTGAATCTAGTTTGTCTAATGAACATGCAATAATCATCCAAAGCCATAAACCCTAGATCTTATCATGCTATGAACTGAATTAAGGGTTTAGAAATTACCTTTGATTGTTATGTAGTAATAACAATCTATTCCTCATTGTAATTGGCTTTAGAAAGCTTAGTGTCACAAAGGTCACACCTCTAATGGCTCACAAACACCAAGAGCAAGAGGATGAAGAAGGAGAAGAGGAGAGTCACCCAAAAAACGTCTAGAAACCCTAAGGAATCAGTTAGCCACGTTTTGGTGCCCTAGGGGTCGTTAAATAGTGAGGCTATTAGGGTTATCTAACAAGGAAACCCTAATTTGACTGCTTAAGCCCAAACAGCCAATGGACTCCCTCCTTAGAGGCCTTGGACGGTTTCTAATGGGTTTCCCCATGGAATTCGTCCACTCCTCTAATATGGAGTCCATTAGCCCAATACTCAACTATCACACAATTGATAGTTCTAGTCCCCTAAGTTTAATTAATATCTTTTTAGCTACAAAATTAATTCTCATTAATTCTTGACTAATATTAATTAAACAATATGATTTCTCCTTTAATATTTTATTCTCAAAATATCATAATTAATCCTCTCTCTCCATAATTCATCCTATCAAGTTGCTTTGGTGAAGGCAACCCAAAAGGACCATGCACCATCGGGTCAAGTACATACCAAAATAGTTATGGACTTAGACACTAATCCAACAACCTGTGCCTTAGCCAAGGTACCAATGGGCATCGGACACAAGATCTTTGCCGACCCTTCAGGTGTTTCAGTTGATGAAAAGAAGTACAACGGAATGATTGGATCCTTAATCTATCTCACAGCAAGTCTTCATGATATCATGATTTCCACATGTTTATGTGCCATATTTCAAGTCAACCCAGAGATGTCTCATCTCTTGGCTGTGAAACAAATTTTCCGATACCTCAAAGGTACAAAGAGTCTCGGAATCTGGTACCCAGCAAACGAGAGCTTTCTACTTCAATCCTATTCAGATTCAAACTATGGTGGTCTTCAACTTGATAGAAAAAGCACTTCAGGTGGCTGTCAATTCTTAGGTGGCCGTTTACTCAGTTGGTCATCCAAGAAACAGAACTGCATTGCACTATCTACAGCCGAAGCCGAATACGTTGCTGTTGCCACCTGTACATCTCAGGTTCTATTGATGAAATCTCAACTCTTGGATTATGGTTACCGTTTTCAACGCATTCATATCTATATTCTCAAAGTGCCATTGCGATTTCCCACAATCCAATCCAGCACTCAATGACTAAGCATATCGATATAAGGTACCATTTCATAAAAGATCATGTTCTAAATGGTAACATTGAACTTATTTTTGTTCTATCTGACGATGATATTGCTAATGTCTTTACCAAGACATTAGACGAAACCAAATTCAACGGTTTTCTGAACAAGATGGGTATGATGATCCCAGATCCTCAGTTCTTTCAAGAGACCTGTTCTCTTTGATAGACGTACTCGAAAGAAAATTAGTTCTGATCCAATTTTTCATCTCGGAACTACTTTCTCTCGGAATACATAGGATCGTTTTACTTGTCTTTATTTCTGACCATCACTTGAGTTTTAAGCTGTACAGTTCATCATAATTATTTGTTATTTAATGTCAACATTGTCATAGTGCTCAAATTTTTATCTCGGAATATACTTCATAATGGCATCCCGGAATTCCACTCCGGAAAGGTATTGCATTCTGCACTTCGGAATTTCAAATTCACTTTGGAAGTTTTCTCAAATTCTCACTCAAAGATTGCTTTCCCAATCATGTTCCGGAAACTTTTTCAAATTCACTCCGAAAATTCTTGAAAATCATTATTCCGGAATTTCTGCTCCGGAATCACAAACCTTTTCCAAATCGAACTGAATTTCTGCTCTAGAATCACAAATGTTTTCCGAAATGACACCAAATTTTTGACTACGGAATCGAAACTCTCTCCGGATTATTTTTCATTCCATACCACTTTTCAAAACAACCATGTTCCGGAGCACAATTCTTTATGCTCTGGATCATACACTGTCCGGAACCGCTCATCCGGAATTCCAAAGGTTAATAAGGTGAAACGTTTTTTCAACGGTTACTTTTTAAGAAGATCCTTATCCTATCTTCCTCGAATTTCGTGACACGATTGTACGCCCCCATAAAGCAACCATCGAATCACCGTTTTGTGTTTTCCATTTCAAGCTAAAAACAACCTCACCTTTCACCTCCCAGGTCAACTCAGCCCCCTAAACCAGTTACTCATTTAATGCAACCCATTTCACTTTCGGATCCTCATCATTACCCCACTAACCCGACCCACTTCCCTTACTTATAAATACAAATTAAAACCCCCTTTTACCTTTTTACGCGCCCAATACTTACTAAACCCTTAAATTCTATATGTGTTCTTCGTGTTCATCAAGCATTCATAACTCTGCAACAATGGCTTCCTTTTCTTCATCAACCTCCTCTGAACCGTTTCTAAGGGACATGACGCAACTGTTTTCCCTAAACCCTGAAGATTACGATGAATATGTTCCTGTTATCGTTGAGTTTATCGCGAATCATCCCATCTCCATCCCTTTCACTAAAGTTCCTGAACCGCCTCTTCCACTTCATCATCTCTACATGGCTTTCACAAGAATCAAGGAAGTAGACGGTGTGTTAGAGACAAAAATTATTGGCAATCGAATTATTCCCATCTACAAATCTTCTTTTCTCAAGGCAATCGGCGTGAAAGAAAACCCCCAGGGTTTCAGAGTTCAAGAGCCTACCACTGAAGAGTTTCAGACGTTTCTGAATCACATTGGCTACAATCTAGATTACAGGTCCAAAGACTTCAAGAAATCGGCCGTCTCTGGACTATGGACGGTGTTGAAACACTTTATCATTCGACAGTTGTCCGACAAGCACGGTGGTACCGAAACCCTTAGCAAGGACTGGCTATATGTGGTTTATAGCATCTTCTCCGGACATACAAATGCAGTCGATCTTTCGGAGGTCCTATGGCAAGATTTCAGCAAGTTTTCCATCAAGAGGAAGGATAACGAAATTTAAAGCCCTAGATTCTGGTCATTGACAATTCAACAATTCTTCCATGAGCTTTTCGAACCAATTCCAGTTTCCACCGATCCTCCGGAGGTATGTGTTTCATTGAAGGTTGTCAAGGCTTATAGGATTCCAGACCAATCCTCCTTTGGTCCAATTAGATGACTCTCGGACCACATGTTGCCCCTAATCCCTTCCGATTCTATTTATCTGAAACAACATTTAGAGACTTCGGTTGTGTTTGTCCCAACACAACCTGCCCCAGTCTCAGTTGAGCCCACTTCGGAAGAGGCCAATCATCCCACGTCCGGACCTAAGATTAAGAAATCTACCAAACAGAAAAGTTCTCCCACAAGGCCAAAGCCTAAAAAGAGAACCAAAGTCAGCTCTTGCTCTCCAAACGAAGATGCTCATGACATTCAGGCTGACTCTGGCCGTCCGAACACCCCTCCAGCCCACTCATCTGAGGTACCCCTCAATGTTTCAACATCACATGCACACACTCACGGGGAGTCTCCACATAATCCACCCTCACCTTCCCAAAAAGGTGATGTCGGTGTTGACCATAGTTCCTTGCAGCCCCCTGGAACACGCCCACGAGTCTTATTTGATATCCCTCTCGTTTCTCACGCAAGAACACACTCCGGAGTTGGATCAATCCCTCCGACTCCGGATGCCTCAACTGGTCTGATACCCAGAAGGTGTACAGGACGACCAGGTGCTAACGATCCCCAATGGGAAGATTATGTTAAAAGGGCTGTTTCCAGACGTCCGGATCTAACAAGAGCTCAAGTGGAGGCCACTCTTACTTCAATGTACAACAGAGCTCATCAAAGCAATCTTCTGTATGTTCCTCCTATAGATGATGACGCCAATCGAGAACTAGCTTCGGAACAATCTCCCATCACCACTCACACCAACATATTCCAAACTGATTCGGATGAAGAACTATCCGAAGAAAAAATGATCACTAATGAAGGCAAATCTGTTACGGACCCCAACTTCATGTCATCCATCTGCTTTCAATCCAAGCCATCAACCTCCAAGTCTGATTTTGACTTCGGATCATCTTCTTTAACCACTCCAGATGGTGGACCCAACTCCAAGCTACATGAAGATGATGCCATCACTAAGCCTGGTCCATCCACACATACTTCATCACGACAAGCTCTGCCGCAACACTCAGACTTTGACTCCGAATCCTCTGTGGTGATCACATTGATCCTTTTTCTCTCATCAAAATTCAAACTAATGTGTCAGATACTATGAAGAAGGTCTCCTCAATCAAAACATACGTAACAGAGCTCAACACAAAGATGGATCAAAAGATTTCCGGACTTGATTCCAAACTCGATGCCATCCTTCAGTCTCTTTCACAACAGTCCGGACCTTCTGTTGCGGAATGAGAAGCCCAACTAGATCAACTGATCTCTCTCCGAATCAAGCATTCAATGGAAGAAGCTGAAGCTAAATATGATGCTTCGGTTGACCACTATCTCGACACAATCACCTCTATGCTCAAAGTCCATGATGACTTGGTGTTTGCTACCAACGATCTTATTAAGAAGACCATGTTCGTCATGAGAAACAAATCCAAAGGCTGGAGAAGGAGATCAAGAAGAAGGATGTGATGAACCTTATAATTCAACAAGTCCTCATCAAGCTACTTCGATCCACTTGTAACATCGTTGATGTTCCGAATCGAAAGTTTGATGAGATGTTAGCTGTTCTCGGTCATCTGTTCGATCACCTTGCTGCTCAAGCTCCCACTTCCGAAGCACACGATACCCTCACTCTTCAACTCAACATGGGCATTCAAAAAGTCTTCTCTAATTTTGACGATCTAAAGGAATCTTTAGTACTTGCACCGATTCCGAGACCCACAGATGAAAGAGGGGGAGACGGTCCAAGCAGACCATGGAAACCTGCCTCAGAGTTCACACTCCGAGGTGAAGACTTGAATTCCGATGATGAAGCCGAAGTTGTGTCCGGACTTCTAGGAATTTCCTCTGATGATGAAGAAGATAGTGAAGAAGAAAAATATGTCACCAAAGGATTTCTAGGCCTCGAAGCTTCGAAGAAGCTATTCCCAAAGGTGTTGACTGAGGAAGAGAAGAGGATATGGTCCGCAACCTCTTGGCCATCCTCTTCACCAGATGTTCTTCAAACGACCATTCAAATGGCCAAAGCCAAATCCTTCCTCACAGCTGAAGCCTTCTGAGCCACTCCTTCTATGCTCCCACCTGTTTCGGCTCCGAAAATTGCTGTAATAGACCAGGGCTCTCCACTCCGGATCCCTGATGACATTCCAGAAGACCCTCTTTCGAACCCCACTCCGGAATTTGTGGTGGATGAAAATATGCAGGTCATCATGGCCGCACTGAAAAGAGACAAAGGAAAAATGCCAATGACTGCTGAACAACAAGCCTTCCACCCCAGACATCCTCTCAAGCAAAAACAAGGATGGTCTCAGGAGGAAATCAACAAGGTTCTGGAGGACAACATCCAGATCCAAGCTCTTAAGGACAATCCTGATCCGATGCATGGAATATCTCCACTTTTCCGTGAAGGCATACTCTGTGATCTCGACATCGTTCCATACATGTACTATGATGTTCCCACCAACGATTCCGAACAGCTCGATCTTCCTCTCTCTCCTTACAGCAAGTACTACATCAAGTTTGCTCATCTTCACCCAAATGACGATCCACAAGTGATCCTCCGGACGGAACGAGAAAGGCTTGAAACATTCTACTCCAAGAATGCTCAACCGTTTAAGGAAGTATGGACTAGAAAAAGAATCACCAAAGTCCATGGAGTTGCAAGAAAAATCCTAGTGAAATTCAAACTCAACTGCCCACTATTTCAATTTCACGTCTTCTAGAACAAGCCTACCTACCGAACCATTACTGATGCAGACTTCCCTTCCTTGAATCTGAACGAAATTCTGACTCTGGCTGCTCACTATCGAGGAATGCAAAACAACGATATCGACATGGGTGCTTTTCATGCTGCTGTAAGCTTCCTCAAAGATTACGTCGCGGAATTTTCCAGATGCGACTATGAGTTGGCTAATCTCTACAGAACTGAAGACTTTGTTGCGAAGATCACCTATGTTCTTTCGGAAGTTGGTCTGTTTGAAGATGGTCCAATCGATGACCCGATTCTCGGGTTTGTCTACACAACCAGGAAGACAAACAAGAAGGACTTTTTTCGTGTTCTTGACAAACACCTAGTCCCGACCAAAGCACTCCGGAAGTTCATCTCTTGTGCGTCAAAGTATAAAGCTCTGGAACAGGTCAAAGCAAAGTTTGTAAGTCAACTGACCTGGTACATTGAAGTCAGAGAATGGTTGTTCTGAGCTTACACCTTCATTAAGAAAGAAGCAGTATAATTGGATGGATTGCTAAGTTGACTTAGGGGGAGATTGTTGGAATCTGAAAGTGAACCTCTAGCAATCCTAAGTCCGAATTCCAAAGTACATGTGTTCCGAAATAAATGGTCCGGAGTCAATTGTGAAGAGTGGTCCAGAATCTGTCCAGACCAGAAGAGAAGAAGATGCGAAGCTGAAGACATTCCGGAATGATTCTCATGTCCTGAATGGATGCTGATCCGGAGTAACAATATTTTGTCTTTGTGTATTTATTAAGTTTGTCATTGTATTAATGTGACATTTCATTGGACTTAGTCTTTTGTAATATTAGGAACATTTATATTGTCTAGTCCTATGTAAGTTTTCTAGTTAATTCGTTGTAACCTTTACTCCTATTTATAGAAGCTTTCAATGCAAAGTCAAGAACGTATCAGTCACTCAACTTTTGGCATTTACTAAGTTATTTCAAACTTCTTTCAAACATTCTTATTATTCTTCATTTATTAACTTTACCTTGATCATTTATTCTCATTCTCCATTTATGACTTGATCATTTGTTGATTACATTATCTAAGACTTGATTGGTCTTTCCAGGCTTGACTTGAACATTTATTACGAAGCAGACATTGATCTTAAGCATTCACTCAAGGTTTGAGTTCTCAAACCTTGTCCCTGCGCATCAGATCTATTTTATTTTCACAGAAGTGACTGTAAGATTATGATTCGACTCATAATATTCCTTATCTTGTGTATTTTTTAGAACCCAATAATCTTTGTGCATACGATTCTTATTTTAAATGTTTTCAGGTACTTCTAGTTCCAAAGGGAAGAACATGACTTGATAACACTACATCCCTAGAGATTTATTCCGCATTGATTGTTTATGATTTTACTCTGATGTTTTGAGAACACTTTTACTCTGATTCTCTTTTGGAACAAATGAATGAATGGTTTTGACTTATTTAAAAATGTAATTTTTACTCGGTAATTTTGGGATGTTACAAGTTGGTATCGGAGCCTTGGTTTCAGGGATTTTGGCACACTCTCGTCGGGTGTTTCTGAACTCAAACTGAGGAGTTAATAAAATCTTTAAAAAATACAAGTTTACCAAAAAGGTTTTTAAGGAAAAGGGTGCGATGCGTGCAATCAGTCGAGCTCAAGTAAGTATTTTCGAAAATACCCATACATGAATGTTATGTTTTGGTAGGATTATGAGGATTTCATGATAGAATAGGGCTCTCTTACTCATAATATTCCTTATCTGCTCAGGATTGCATGATAGGATGCCTAATAAAAGAGATGCCTTTATGATGCTTTGTTGCCTATATAGTTCCTTAAGGTCACACCTTGTGATCTAATGAGTCAAAACACTTTACACGCTATATATTAGCATTAGCGTATACATCACCGTCAGTGCCAGCGTATAAAGTCTATCAGTGTCAGCGTGAAGATAGTTTATTCTATGTAATCTTTTGTATATTAGGTAATGATACAAATAAGTATAGAATAGATAGCAGATCTGATATCTTTGTTATGAAGATCAGTTCATTAGTATAGATAAGATACAATACCTTCAATCAAGGGATATATTTTTATATATTCAACGTTATGGTGAAAACCTAATGTATCTTGAACGGCTTGGTGTCGTTAACCGTCTTTGTGACCGTCCTTGTGACACACCCATTTTCTTGGCGAAATCAAACTCTTTATTAGTGAAAGACAATTTGGAGAATATTTTGTACTCTTTACTTTCTGTTGTTTATTTGTTTAGATTAGTTTTCTTTTGTTATGTATATTTGAAGTGTATCCGATCGGTACGAACCTTCAATTGGTATCAGAGCAGGTGTTTTTGACACACTCAAGTAATCATGTCGACCTCTTACAATCCAAAATCAACCGCTTGCAACAAGATCCCTCCGTTTGACGGACTCAACTTCTCTGGCTGGAAATTAAAGGTCATTGAAGATCTCGAGTTCATCGACTTTGACATGCTCAACATCATCAAAAAAGGTCTTGTAGCTATTATGCATCAATCATCCAATATTGTAGCGTCTGATAGTAAGGTGAAAGGAAAATATGTTCCTACATATAACAAGGAAGAGAAAAGATTGTTGAATCTCGATGTAAAGTCAAGAGTTGCTATTGAGAACTCACTCCTTTACTCAATCTGTCATTTAGTTCAAAACTAGTTAACCGCTCAACAGATGATGACCACACTATCATCTGCTTTTGAAAAGGAAAAATTCTCAAATGATGAAGGTATGTGTCTCGTGGCCTAGATCATTGAACCTCACGCTGAAACATCAAATGACAATGTTGGGACTCTTGACGCTGATTCCTCTCAAGATGTTATATACCTTAAGTCAGAATTGGACGCTACTTTAGCATATCAGCTAAAAAATCTTGTTAACTTCTCTCCCGTTGAAAACATTGAAAAAGACGACATGATTGATCACTTACACTTTGATTTATCTGCTTCAAATATAGAAAAATATTCTATCTACCTTGATTTAAAAAACCTCAAAGAAAAAGTATCCTTTCTCGAAAAATATCTTTATTTATTAAAAAAGGAAAACACTTGTATCTCACTAACCAATTATTTTCTTCACTTTGAAAAGGAAAAGGTTGTTGATCATGCTAGTCGTATTCAACTTATATTAAAAAAACTAGGCTTCTTCTAACCTTAATGTCACAAAAATTATTAATGCTCAGACACCAGATCAGTGTGAGAAAATTCTTGGAGGCGATATCAAAGGTGTTATTTCTTTAATAAAAATTGTTGAGTCCAAACAAACCTTCTATAAATCTGACTGTTTAGAAAAAGACTTTAAGAATAGATTCGTGAGTTCGTACTTTATAAATCAAAATTTAATTGATACTCATTGCTCCACTAATTCTAATGGCATTACCAAATGTGTTTCTCAATTATCTGCTCTTGATCCTTTTCACTAACTTTCTCATCGTGAGTATGTTCTTCCCTCAACTAAGATTTTGCTAAAATTTCCTATATACAATGGTGAATTTCATTTAATAAACGAAAATCTTACCTTCTTTCCTCAATGCTATGTTAGCAACTCTGGATATGAAGATCAATCAATACCTTTCGCTTCAGCTGACTCTTCAATGTATCATGAGTCTCATGACAAGGTATCATCTGAGCACACCATCAACAACATTCCTTTTTCCAAAACTAAAGCAAGAACTCTTAAATCAAATAATCAGAGTTCTTCGGACTCAGCAGTTGAAAATAAGTCAAAATATAATGCAAAAGGAAATAATTTTGCAATCAGAGTATGTTATCGATGTGTTGATGCTTCTCACAAAGTCAGTAAGTGTACCTTTGAAAAGAACACCATTCATGCTAACAATATCATGACTCGTAATGCTAAATGGATCAAAAAGGGAAACTCATTGAATAATCTCCATGATGATTGTTATAATATCTTTTCTTAAGTGACCCATTGCAAGATGGGTTAGTGTATATTAAGTATATAATTTAGTTTCAGGGTAAAGAACATATTTGTTATTTAGATAGCGGTTGCTTAAGATATATAACTAGATTAAAGTTTCTTCTAGAAGATTTCATAAAGAAGGATCGTCCTACTATTACATACAGAGATAATGATAAGGGAGCTACAAAGGGATATGGATCCATTAAGTTCAACTTCATTGTGTTCAAGAGCATTTCTTTTGTGAAGGGTCTATAGCATAATCTCATTTCAATTAGCCAATTGTGTGACGCTGGGTATGAAGTTCTCAATAACAAAAGAGAAGGAAAGGTTGTTGATCAAATGAATGTCACTGTTCTGACTACAAATGGACAAAATGACATTTATTTTTTGGACATGTTTTCTAATAACAACTCCCTTCGTCGCTGCTTCTTCTCTCATGCTTAGTATCATCAAAATTGGTTTTGTCACAAGAGCTTATCTCAACTGAATTTCAAGAATATGTCAAATATCTCAGGGAAACAGCTTGGAAGAGGAATTCCTAGGACGTAGTTTGTCAAAGATAATTTGCGCTTAGCGTGTGAAAAGGGAAAGAAAACCAAGTCTTTTTTCAAGCCAAAGTCATGCTCTCCTATCATCAAACCTCTTCATCTTCTTCACATGGATCTTTTTGGTCCTGTCCCGATTAAGTCAATAGCTATGAAGAAGTTTACTTTCGTTATTATGGATGAATTTTCAAGATTTACCTGGATAGTATTTTAAAAGAAGAAGAGTCATGCCACAGATGAAATCATTTCTTTTATCAAGCAATAGGAAGTTCTCTATGATCACAAAGTCAGGCAGTTACGTAGTGATCATGGAAGTGAATATAGAAACTCCTCTTTGAAAGACTTATGTTCAAACTCATGAATTTCTCAAAATTTTACCACTTTTAGAACCCCTCAATAGAATAGCATTGTTGAAAGAAGGAACAGAACACTCATCGAAGCTGGAAGAACTATGGTAGTTGAAGCTAGTCTTCCTCTGTGTTTTTGGGCTGAAGCTGTCAACACAGTGTGTTATACCTAAAACTGGTCAATCATTGTATAACGTCATGGGAAAACTACCTATGATCTACTTAAGGGAAGGAAACCAGACGTCTCTTATATTCATGTTTTTGGGTGTGTTTGATACATCCTAAATCAAAAATATCAACACTCGAAGTTTGAAGCTAAAGCTGATGAAGGAGTGTTTCTAGGTTATTCCGTTGTATCGAAGGATTTAAAGATATTCAATCTTTCAAGGTAAACTGTTGAGGAAAAAACTCGTGTCACTTTCGATGAAGACTCATTCATTAATGGTCAGATTGATCATCCCTCATCAATTCTGAATGAACTTACCTTCAGTCCTTCAGACCTTATTATTGACTTATTGCCAAATGACATATCTCTGAAGATCAGATTGATCATCCCTCATCAATTCTGAATGGTCAGATTGATCATCCCAACATTGATCAAATCATCAACTTACAACATATCTCTGAAGATCAGCCTTTCCTCTCTGAAGAAGGTGAGCCATCAAATCAGGAATATTCTTCTCAAAGTAACGTAAATGAAAGTTCTAATCCAAGAATTCTTTGAGATCATCTTGAATCTCAAATCATTGGAGATGTAAAGTCTAGGATTCTCACTCGCAGTAGAGTCAGTAGCAACTTCTGCATGTTTATGAATTTTGTCTCAATGATTGAACCAAAGAATGTCGCTGACGCCCTGAAATAAGCTGATTGGATCAAGGTTATGCAGGATGAAGTTAATGAATTTGAACATCATCGTGTATAGACTCTTGTTCCCAAAACTTAAGGAAAAACTATTATCGGCACTCACGGGGTTTTCAAAAACAAGATGGATGAAGATGAGATCATCATTAGAAACAAAGCAAGGCTTGCGGCTCAAGGTTTTTGTCAACTGGAAGGGTCAGATTATGATGAAACATTTGCTCATGTTGCTAGACTTCAAGCAATTCGTCTGTTTCTTGCCTTTTCTTCATTCAAGAACTTGAAAGTCTATCAAATGGATATCATGACTGCCTTCTTACATGAAGATCTTCAAGAAGAAGTTGTTCTTAAGAAACCTGGAGTTTCAAAATCATGTATATCGTCTTGATAAAGTTGTTTATGGTTTACAACAGGTACCTAAAGCATGGTATGACACATTGGCAAGCTATCTTCTTGAAAGTGGATACAAAATAGGAAATATTGACAACACTTTGTTCGTCAAACACTCAGAATATCATATCATTCATGCTCAAGTGTATGTTGATGGCATCATCTTCGGATCCACTGATGAGAAACTAAGTTTAGAATTCGCTGAAATCATAGCTAAGAAGTTTAAGATGAGCATGATGGGTGAACTAACTTTCTTTTTAGGTCTGCAAGTTAAACATTTGGATTCTCTGATTGCAAGTAGTCCAAGACTGCAATATCCTCATCAGTATCTATTGGCACTGATCCAAATGGCGTTGATATGAATGCAACTCTATATCAAGGAATGATTGGCTCTCTGCTCTATCTTACTACCATTCACCCTGATATTATGTTTGCTACTCTATTGTGTGCTCGTTATCAAGCTTTTCCTAAGGAATCTCATATTGTCGTTGTAAAATGTATTTTTTGCTACTTAAAGCATACACCCAATCTTGGACTATGGTAAACTCGTGATTATGAGTTCAAGTTGGTAGGATACACTAACTCTGATCATGGTGCCTGTTGAACTGATTGTAAAAGTACTTCATGAGGAGCTCAAATGATTAGAGATAGACTGGTAAGCTGGTCCAGCAAGAAGCAAACATTAGTAGCTTGTTCTACCGTTGAAGCTGAATACGTAGCTGATTGAATGTGTTGTGCTCAGATTCTATGGATTCATAATCACCTCTTAGATTATGGCCTAAACTTCTCCAAAGACTCGCATCTGCTTTGATAATACCAAAGCCATTCAGATGATACAAAATCCAGTACAACATTCAAAAACCAAGCACATTGATATCCATCATCACTTCATTAGGGACATCATTCAAAAATGAAAAGTGTAGTTGTTGTACATTCCTTCCACCAATCAGCTGGCTGATATTATCACCAAGGAATTGGACAAGAAGACTCCAAACAAATTGATTGCAGATCTTGGCATGCTTTCAATGACTTAATTTCTGACCTGTTTGATTTAACTTTGTTTCTATTTGTTTTCCAAAAACACAAAAACAAATGTTGCTTTTATTATGTCTATAGAAATTTACATAGTTTGTTTAATTTTTTATTTAAATGTTTACAAGTATTTTCTCTCTATCATCTATCTTTTAGTATTATCTTCAATTTATCTACACCTCTTCTTTTCAAAGTTAGAAAGAGGTGTAGTCATCCAGAATCTTCTAAATGCTATTGGTGTTGAGAAAAAGAGTGGCATCATGTCCTCTTATTCTTGTAAATACCCTCTTTCTCCTCTACTCAGTGTTTTGGATGCAAGGAGCAACCATCAATGCAACATGCCTTGTTTTCATCTACTGACTCATAATCCGAAAAAACCTCGAATGCCCTCATGTTGATCTAGACAACATGATGGTTTCATGGATTTGAGCCAGTTTACTCGTTGGTTACAAAGATTGTCTTATGCTCCTCTTTTGATCATGATTAACATGAAGCTTTGAATCTATCTGTAACATCTTAATGATAAATGGCTTTTTCATTCTTAGTTTATAATGATTTGTATATGTGTTTATCTTTGATTATGCTTTCTATTATAGCCAGAATTTAAGGGAAAATATCTTTGAAAATGGAAGTGCATTTATGGCCATTCAATTCAAAAGACTTGGTGGATCATGTCTTTATTATGCTTTTGAAAAACTGCAAAAATATTGCTTTTTGAATATTTCCTTGTTTAACTAACTCTTTTATTTGTATATTATTATTTTGTATCATTTTTTTAAAGGATTTAACGGTGGCAATTCAAAGCCAAGTATGTAACTTTTGACAAATCATTGTCCCACGAAGCATGCGTTTGTATATGACTAAATCTCTCTAAGTTTCTTATCAGTGAGACCATCTATTGAGAACATTGAGTCACCGCCTCACACTGATTGCTTAGCACTGTCTAAACTTTCTAAGTGAGATTGTCTGGTCCAAATATAAAAAAATTGATAGAAAGGCTTGTGTGTTTATTCTTAGTTAACTATTCCACCTGACTATATCCCTGGAATCATGCTTGTCGTATGCATGAAGTCTCGTGTTCTGTTGAAATATTGAGCCTAACCCAATGGCTTAGCCTAACAACACAGTCATCAGCGTAAGAGATATTTGTCTAGTCCTTAAAGGACAAAGGATTCTTCATGTCTCTGACCTCCTAGACTGAGGTATGACATGGTACCATTATGAATTGATGGTGAATATTTCATTCTATACTACAACTAAACTTTGTGATGCAAGGATAAAAAACATTTCTTGTTGATGAATTATACTTGTTAATGATTCATGCCGATTCAGCCTCAGCAGGACTGAAACAATCCATTATTGCCCGCACATTCTTCTTTAAAGCTTTATGATTCAGCGTAATGTAACATATGCTAATGAGAGCTTGTAAAATCTATGCTAATGGTTAAGCTAAAACACTACAACTTATCACACACATCAATCCATTCTCTCCATATATTCTTCTTCAGAATTTCATGATTCAGCATATGATACTAGATGCTGATGAGAATTTGAAAAATCTGTGCCGATGGGTATATCACTGTTTGTGATATATTACATGTACCTACCCAGTTTGCCCTTTTCTTCTAATAAAAGTGATTAATGACCCAACGTATGAAACCACACACTGATGAGATCTCGCAATACTATGTCAGTGAATGGTTGTTTAAACCCATACTATCAGAAGACATCACAATCTTACTAGACTATATGCTACAACTCTGATGCTCTTTCTTAGTGTTGATATCAAAAAGGGGGAGAATCTTGCTAAAGCTGAAGAAACTATTAAATGTCTTTGATCTAAAAAAAAATCTAAGGGGGAGTCAAACTGACATCAACATTCTCTGTTAGTTGTGATTCATAAATACCGACTTGCTGACTCAACTACTAGATAATCAAAAATGGGAAGTCATTCACCGTGTCAGGGGGAGCATTTTGTTAAAGCTGAAGAACTTAAAATCTCAATCTAACTCCCATGGGGAGCACAAGCTGATGTATTCATTCAAGTTTACTTTTGACACCATTAGATAGGGAGATTGTAAGGTCACACTTATGATCTAATGAGTTAAACACTTTACACACTATCTTTCACCGTCAGCATATAAAAAACCATCCCACCGTATAAAGTCTATCAGTGTCGGTATGAAGATAGTTTACTCTATGTAATATTTTGTATATTAGGTAATGATAAAGATAAGTATAGAATATATAGCAGATCCGATATCTTTTTTATGAAGATCGGTTCTTAGTATAGATAAAATACAATCCATTCAATCAAGGGATATACTTGTATAAACTAGTATATATTCAACATTAGGGTGAAACCCTGATGTATCTTGAATAGCTTGGTGTCGTTAATCGTCTTTGTGACCGTCCTTGTGACAAGCCTATTTTCTTGGTGAAAACAGACTCTTTCTTGGATAAAGACAATTTGGAGAATATCTTGTGTTCTTTATTTTTTTAGATTAGTTTGCTTTTGTTCTTTATACTTGAAGAGTACCTGATCGATACAAACCTTCAAGTTCTAATTCTCGAATGTTGCTTGCTTTGTGCTTTGTAGAGCTTAAATTTATTTTACTTAACTATTAAATGAATATATGAAGTTACATGCCACAAAGGTTAATTAGTTTTAGAATAATTGATTGGACTGTATTATGCAACTATTTTCTGAATCTAACCATTGTAATGTAGGATCTTTTTGTTGAAAAATTATTTAAGTTTTGTTACATATGATTGTACTCATCAGGTCGTTAGCTGACATTAGTAGGAGTCCTAAACCAACTGATGGCACGGTGAGATGGGAACCCTAAGAGAGCCTAGGAAGTATTTCAGTATGATGGTATGTTGTTTAGTGAGTTTTGTGAGTATCATTATAAAGAGGTGACATAGAGGATTTACGATAACTCTTGAGGAAAGTATGGATAAGTGTGGAAGGTAGTATTGGGCCCGTATTACTAAAAGAACATGATCCCTTCTCGAATAAAGGAATGTAACGATGATTCTAAGATAATTATAGAATGAGGACTTTTTCGGGTATGCTCTAAACTTTTGTGATTACCTCTAAGTATGGTGGTGATTACCCGACATGGTGGCAATTCTGGTTATGGCACTGGTTCTGGTGGAGGCTCAAGCATTGAAATGATTGATAAGAGGATGCAGGAGTTTATCACACCATAGGTTACCCGCGGTATTTTGGAGCAGACACTAGTGATCTTTGGTACGATCAATGAAGGAATCATGGATATTCTTGATGAGCATTTGGGAACTTTCTGTAACGAGATTTTTGCTACTGTTGGAGCATACACTCTTACTTTTTGATACTTTCCTGTATGTGGGGCTCCTGAGTTCTTCGGGAGGATGGACCCCGTTGTTAGCAGACGGTGGATTTCGGATATGGAGAATGCATTTTGAAGGAGCATTTTCCTTGAGGGGTCAAAGGGCTTGTTTGCATCATTTCTACTAAAAGACATAACTTTTGATTGGTGGGTGGAGGTAGGCCATGACTTGGTAGCAGAGGCCATTCAGGTGATGACTTGTGATGACTTTGTTACCAAATTTAGGGCATAGTTTGTGACTGCTATTGAGGTGAAACAACTAGAAAGGGAGTTTCAGGACCTTCGTTAGACTACATAGACTGTGGCAGAAGTCACTACTTTGCTGGTTACGCAGTATGTTGCAGACGCGGAGATGAAGAAGACGAGGTACATTGATATTTTAAGGGATGAAATTTGCGAGTTTGTGAGCATGTCGAGCTGCAAGACCTTGAAGGATATGATTACCAGATCCCGAGAGTGGGAGATTGAGTTAGATCTTCAGACGAAGCGGATGCCAACTATAGTTTAGACATTAGAGGGCCTGAAAAAGAAGTGTAGAGGGAATGTTCATATCAACAGGGATTGCAGAAAGTGCGGGAAACCACACGTTGGAACATGTCGAATAGGTGGTTTGGGATGCAACAAGTGCAGAGGGAATGGTCATATCAATAGGGATTTCACCCAGGGATTTATTTCAATTTGCTTTCACTACAATCAGACAGGCCACAATAAGGCTGACTACCCAAGACTGGTGAGGTCACCTACTCCAGGTACACTGAGGATTACTGATGGCCACGAGGGCAAGGCAGAAGCTCTGGTGGTGAGGAGCCAAGCATTTTAGTTGACAGCTGAGGAGGCCCAAGTTTCACCGGATGTTGGCACTGGTACCTATCATATTTACTCCCTTATTTCTTTCATTATTTATGCTTATGATTATGTGATTATGTATGGTAAATGTAATGTTGAAAGTGTTAAAGTTTTCATCTAAGTTTTAGAGTTTCCTTGAGTTAATGGATTTTTATCTGAAGGATCATTCTCCATCATGAGTAGGTTAGTGTGTATTTAGTTGAGCTTTTTTGAGACTTGGTTGTTTGCAACATTAGTTGATGGTAGTTCGAACCCTAAGTGTGGGAGAACTAGGTGTACTGCTTAGAGGATCATCAGCTCGATCGATTTTTTGGTTTCAACTTGATGTGTCTGGGAATGTATGGTGCAGGAAGTTAGGATGTCTAAGTGGCATGTTCAATCTTCAGGTAAGACCTCAGATCTACACATAATCTAATTTTGGCCTATCGTGTCAGTAGGGTTGGTGATGAAGTTGATCCGATTGCGGTTCTGGCAATATTATTAGATAAGTTGGTAAGACCAGTTCAAGAATTGGTTATTTCTTTATGTTGGAATATATTATGGTTGGACTGTGTTTTGATGTGGGATTGTGATCACAAGTCGGAACTCTTGGGGTCTTGTCATTATTGGTTGTATTCATATAGTGGAAATATTGAATGTTATTTGAAGAATTCAGATTCTCTTATGCCAGTAATTGACAGGTTTTGAGCATTACAACATTTCTATTGTGCAGATGCAATCCTAATTGCTTTGGATCTAGGATTTTCTCAAGTTATACATGAAAATTAATTTTCCAATGAAAAACCCTAATCTAGCATACAAGAAAACGAAATCTAAACATATTAGGGTTTAGAAGAATACATTTCTTGTTGATAGCTTGATCTTAACCTTCAAGAACTTAGTGCCTCAAGCGTTGCACCTCTAATGGAGTCACAAACACCACTTAGCAAAGAATGAACCAGAGAGAGGTGATGGAGAATTCTTGAATTTGGCTAGGGTTCTCTAAGAATGCATAGGGCCAAAAACTATAAGCCAAGGGTGCTTTATATAGCTGAGCTGATTCTCTGCTTAAGCCGTAAGCAATCCATGGAATCCTTCTAGAAAGCCCCTTGGACAAAATCTTTATGGGCTTCCCATACATTTTGTCCACTCCTTCCTTTAGGAGTCCATCAGCCCAACTTGCAACTATCAATGATTTGCAATATAAGTCCTGTTACTTTTAATCAGTCTCTTTTGATCACTAATTTAATTTAAAATTAATTTCAAATCAATACTGATTAAATAATATGATTTTTGAATTAATATATGATTCTTATAATATATTAATAAACCATTTATTAACCTCTTTCTCCATAATTCATCCTGTCAAATTGCTATGGTGAAGGCAACCCAAAAGGACCATGCTACTATCAAATCAAGTACATACAAATTATAGTTATGGGCTTAGAAACCTAATCCAACAGTCTCCCACTTGGATAAGTCTAAAAATTATAACTGCAAGTATGACTTCAAAATCCGATTAGCAATCGTAGCTCTCAAAAGCCGCTGTCGAACTCTGACCTAGTCAATGACACGTCCTTTAGATAAGGGATCATATAATCCTCCGTTCTGCAAGATATCGTGTGGACAAAGACATGGAACATAATCATTCTCAATTTCCAACAGTTTTTTTCCCGACTCCTGATTTGTTTGACATATAACTTAATTGAACACATCAATTTAGTCCTGACCGAGCCCCGCACATAATTCAACGCAAAATCATCGAGGGGCCCAAGATATCTCTTTTACCCTCTTAGGATTAAAGGAACAAATATACTTTGACTTATATGCTTGTACTATTTACTCATCAAATCATACACAACAAAAAGTTTTATAACATCAAGTTATTGATGTGTTTACGTATTATCAATGTACAACCAACTTGTAAACAACAACTCATATATCTCGGTTTAAAGATTATACGATATTATCGTCTCAAAATTACTCGTGATAAACTCCATGAAGTGATTCAAATGAGCGTGGGTTTAATTCAATACTCAAATCTTATTTCAGAAGTACTCATGAACGTTGTAGTAAACCTTTGCTATGTCTAAGCACTTAGTGTCATACCCCCAAACCGGAACGGTGGATACGCTCAGGGGCGGAGGATGTCATGTACAGTATCACAACAATTGTATAATAGGAATCAAAGCAACCATAACCATTACATTGATAAGGTAGAGTATTTACATATGTTCAATACGTAGTTTGTATGACATAAAAATGTATAACAAAAGTATAAAAGACGTGACTCTAAAATGCTACGTCTTCTCAAAATCCTGCGGGTGTACCTGTCTTATCGGTTCCCTGAGAATACAAGTGATTTTGAAAGTGTATCAACATTTAAGTTGGTGAGTTCATAAGTATGTTTTAGTGCTGGAAAAACATGTCTTTCTACTTTGGAAATGCTAGAGTGTTTCTATAGTAAATGTAATGTAGTCAAGTAACTCTCTTGTCTTTGTATACGTGTATTAGTGTAGTCTATGTTAATAAACATCGTATTGTATCTGTATTTGTATCAAAACCTTCGCATGTATACCTGGATATCACCAGTTAGTATTAATGCCTGAAATCACCAGTTGTAGAGTAAAATAGTGTACCATAGATGTGTTTGCATGAAATCCATGTATAAATGCCTGGTTATTACCAGCTGTAGTGTAAAGTAGTGTGCCATAGTTTTATTTATGAAAAGAAAACCACTGAAGTAGTGTTAATCCCGTAAAAAATGTTTTAGTTATACTTTTATTGGTTTCATATAACCATGCCTGATATGACCTAGTGACCTCTACGACGTTCTTCACGTGTACGAATGAAATGACATTTGTTACCCCATAACTTCCGTTCCAACTGTAGCTAGCAGTCGGGGCATGGGATTGTCAATCCCGTATAGATCTATACATAAATCTCACACTCTCCCTCCAGGAGACTCTGGTTATACTATATAGGATTTAGAAACCGTACCCTGAGGGGTACAACGAAGTAGTGCCCCACAACCCTGTATTAACTAGTTTACGTATAGTGTAGTGTAGTGGCCTTTTCTGGTATTTGAATATGTGTTTATAACCTTGTAATATAAAATAATTATATTTAAATAATTAGTTAGTAGTGTGTTCTTGTACCAATGTATTAGAGTCGTGTTTCCCAAACTATACATATTATAGTTTGAATAAATGTTTTGATTATGTGTAATGTACTTAGCAAAATAGAGTAGAGATTCCCAAACTATAGTGATTATAGTTTATTCGTAATGTTCTGTGCTGTACTGAAAACAATTGTACTTTAATTGTGAGAACGTAAAATACCCTTATGTTCCATATATTACAAAAGGGTTAAAATATATGAAATATTTTTAGAAAGTGTAGCGAATACTCGTTATGAAACGATTGCAAATGTTCTTAAAATGTTTAAAAGATATTGTATAAACACAATAGTCCTTGTGTTTGACTTGTATCCCCCCCTAAAAATATAAAAAACGTTAAAAATATAGGGGTATGAACTCACCTTGAATGTGCGTTGGCGTCAGAATTTAACGTGTTGTAGAAATGATCCCCGGGTAAGCATACGCGCTAATAACGTTACCCTAAAAATAATTGTATTCGTCGTCGTATTTCAATTAATAATAAATTAATTTAAATAGTGTTTTGAATAATTAATTAAGTAAATAAGATTTACAAAATTAATTTGAAATGTTTTGAATTGTTGAAGTATGAATTCGATGGGAAAAATTGAGTTTCCGGTGGGATAGGGGGTGTTTTCGATTTTAGTATGTGTTCTTGGATTCGGTGGTTGATGAACTCGGTTGATGAACTCAATTGATTTTATCAATATGGGAAGAAGATTTGAGGGTGTTCTCGGATGAAGATTGAGAGCAAATTGAGAGTGAATTCGGTGGAAATTGTGAGAAATTAATTGAGAGATCGGTGCTTAATGGGCCTTGGATTTGTGAATTCGGTCCTACTATGACCGAATTCCCTTTGAATTCGGTTCATAAGTGGGACATGATTGAGGTGTGTTTGGTTTCAAGTCAAAAGGTGTCACACCACGAAACCAATGGCGGAAACGTTCCGGGGCGGAGGAGGTCATGTGTAGCATCACAACCAATCAATAACAGCAATCATAGCAACACAACCATTACAGTGAATACTTAAATAAAAATGTTTACATCAGTTGAAACTTTGTCTGAAACTTTGTTTCAATTACATCCAATAGCTTTGTATAGTATAAACATAAATCTCTTATTGCTCCAGTTGCTCGAAAATCTAGCAAGTACCTGTCTACTGATTTCCTGAGAATACAACCAGTTTGAAAGAGTATCAGCATAAAGCTGTTGAGTTCATAAGCGGTGGTTTGTAGTGAAAATCGTTGATGAGTTCGGAAAATATTTGTATAGTTTCAAGAAAATCCGATATTTTCCTTAGTGAAAATGTAGTGTTATCAGTTCTGTAATAAACCATGAATATATGTATGTTTCCAAGAAAATCCGATATTTTCTTTAGTGAAAAGGTACCGTTAAAGATTTCGTATAAAACCATGAATGATCGTTACTGAAAACTATAGTGATATGAGAAAATACTACCTCATGTGACTAGCTAAAACTAATCATGAAGTATAAGTATTTTGTATGTGAAACCATTGCATAATCAGTTCTGTTTGAAAACCCTGGCTTTAGCCAGTATACATAGTGTGTATTAGTCCTATTTAGTATAAATAAAACTATTGAAGAGTGCCAGGTTGTAAACTAAAGGTGATTTATACATATTGTGAGTCGTATAACCATGCTTGATATGACTAGAGACCTTTCCAACGTTCTTCAGGCGTCGAGTTAAATGACATTTGTACATCTCAGGCGTGCCCGCCTAACTGTAGCTAGCAGTCCAGATGTGGGATTGTCAGTCCCGAATAGATCTATTCACAAATCTCACGCTCTCCCTCTAGGAGACTCTGGTTATACTATGGTAGGATTTATCCCTGTACACCTAAGGGTACAGTAGTGAAGTAGCGCCTCACAGTATCGTACAATCTAGTTTACATGCAGTGTAGTAGCGTTTTATCGTAGTGAAAATCCGTATGTATACCGTATATAGTGATAATTACAGTTATGAAAACCATGATAAAGTAGTGATGTAACTGTAAACTATTTTTGTCTTAGTGCATATGTTTAGTAGTGAAAGTTTCTTTACTCGTTTTGTTTAGAAAATCCCAAACTATACCGATTATAGTTTGCATGTATAGTGAATAGCGTGTCCGGAAAACTATGCAAATTTTAATGAAAACGTCCCTTATCCTCAACACAGTACAAAAGGGTTAAAGTATGAGATTTGCATAAGTTTTGAAAACATTTATGTTTAGCTTGTATTCCCCCCCCCCCTGAAAACATTAAAAATACAGAAAATGTAGGGGTATGAACTCACAGTTGTTGTGGGAAAGCGTTGACTGAAATGAAGATCCTCGAGTTGTTGCACCTGACACTTAACGAAATCCTATTATCAAATAAATACATATGTGTATCTAAATTAGTGATTTCGTTAGATAAGTGTTAGAGGAACACTTGTATTCTATTGAGGAATGTTACAGGGACTTGATCGAATCGATGAAAGTGGGTTTTCAGTCAAAAGCACCACTTAAAAGGTGTTTACGGCCGTGAACAAGGGTTGACGGTCGACTGGTAGTTTACGGTTTCTGAAGACTTGATGAGTTTACGACCGTAAACTCAAAAACAGAGTTTACAGTCTTTGAAGGCTTGGACCGTAAACTCAAGAACAGGGTTTACGGTCTTTGAAGGTGGACCGTAAACTCAAGAACGATGGTGCTGATTTCGAAGAGATAAGCGTTTCCTGACGTTCCGAAGTGACTCCAAACGGTGTTTCTCGATGTTTCCCGAAATTTGTAGGTGTTTTTAGGTGTTTACGGTCAAGGTTCTTAGAGAGAGAAGAGAGAGTTTTTGGCCAGAAATGTTCAAATAAAGGTGGAGGTCTCGTATTTATAGGGGTTTTGTGGTCGGTGGTGGGGGTCCACTCTTTACTGATCGTAAACGGGTTTACGGTCGTAAACTAGTTTACGGTCGTAACCTCACTTAGACCGGAAATGTTTGGTTTTACGAGATATTCGGGTTCCCGCGCGATTTTTGGTTCCGACTCGTAAATAATTTGATTATATATAACTAGATTATTTTCTAAACCAAGAAGTTTGAAGGAAAACTTAATGAATTCGAAATTTTATTAATGGAAATCACGTAACTGAAACGGACAAAGTTTTGGGTTGTCACATCATCCCCCCGTTAGAGGGAATTTCGTCCCGAAATTCGAAAATAGAATACAAATCATGGATTTGGAAAAAGATGCGGATATTTCTGTTTCATCTGATCTTTGCGCTCCCAAGTGAATTCAGGTCCCTGCTTGGCATTCCAGCGAACCTTCACTATCGGGATGCGACTTTGTTTCATTCGTTTGATCTCTCTGTCCATGATTTCGACTGGTTCTTCCACGAAGTTGAGGTTTTCGTTGATTTCAATCTCATCGAGAGGAATCACAAGTGTCTCATCAGACAGACACTTCTTTAGGTTCGATACGTGGAAAACAGGGTGGATGTTACTGAGCTCTCGCGGTAACTGGAGTTTGTATGCTACGGGACCGATCCTAGCAAGGATCTCAAACGGTCCAATGTACCTTGGGTTTAGCTTTCCACGCTTCCCAAAGTGTATCATGCCTTTCCAGGGTGAGACCTTCAGAAGGATGCGGTCACCAACCTGGAACTCCAAGGGTTTTCGTCTCTTATCGGCGTAGCTCTTTTGTCTATCTCGTGAGGCTTTCAGTCGTTCTCGGATTTGCACAATCTTTTCAGTTGTCTCTCGGATGATCTCAGGACCAGTGAGAGTACTGTCGGGAACTTGACCCCTGGCTAGCTGCGTGTCACCCACCTCAGCCGAGCACAGAGGGGATCTGCACTTACGGCCATAGAGGGCTTCAAACGGCGCAGCCTTGATGCTGGTATGGTAGCTGTTGTTCTAGGAAAATTCAACCAAAGGAAGTTGAGTGTCCCATGATGCGCTGAAATCAATGACGCAGGCTCTCAACATGTCTTCCAATGTCTGAATTGTTCTCTCACTCTGTCCATCAGTATACGGATGATAAGTCGTGCTCATATCCAATTTAGTTCCAAGAGCTTTCTGTAGTGATTGCCAGAACCTCGATGTAAACCTGCTATCTCGATCGGAGATAATGGATGCAGGTACACCATGAAGGCGAACTATCTCTTGAAGGTAGATCTGTGTGAGTCTCTCCATCTTGAAGATTTCTTTGATTGGCAGGAAGTGGGCGGACTTCGTCAACCGATCGACAATTACCCAGATGGCATCGTGCCCACTCGGAGATCTGGGTAACTTGGTGATAAAATCCATGGTTATCCCTTCCCACTTCCACTCAGGTATTTCCGCCTGCTGAAGTAGACCTGAGGGCTTCTGATATTCAACCTTCACCTTGGCGCAAGTCATGCACTTGCCCACGAAGGTAGCAATATCTACTTTAATGTTTGGCCACCAATAGAGCTGTTTGAGATCCAAGTACATCTTATCCGACCCTGGGTGAACGGAGTATTTCGTCCTGTGAGCTTCGTTCATTACAACCTCTCTGAACCACCGAACTTTGGGGTCCAGATCCGGCCCATGAAATAATAGACTCCGTCTCCCTTGATCTCTAGGTTCTTTTCCATTCCTCTCAATGCTTCACCCGGCATGTTCTCTGGTTTTAAGGCTTCCAGCTGAGCCTCCTTGATTTGCGCGGATAAATGGGAGTGGATAGTCATGGTGAGTGCCTTTACCTTACGCCCTGAATACTCTTTTCGATTGAGGGCATCTGCTACCACTTTGGCCTTGCCGGGATGGTAGCGAAGTTCGCACTCGTAGTCACAGAGTAGCTCTACCCATCGTCGTTGTCTCATGTTTAACTCCTTTTGATCAAGAATATGTTGTAAGCTCTTATGGTCGGTGAAGATAGTGCACTTGGTTCCATAGAGATAGTGTCTCCAGATCTTTAACGCAAAGACCACTGCTCCCAATTCTAAATCGTGAGTTGTGTAATTGACTTCGTGTGCTTTCAACTGCCTCGAGGCATAGGCGATGACCTTTCCTCTCCGCATGAGCACACACCCTAGCCCTGATTGGATGCATCACAATAGACTACGAAGTCTTCCGTCCCTTCGGGCAGGGACATGATAGGTGCGCTGCATAGAGCCTGTTTCAAGGTTTGAAACGCAGTGTCTTGCTTAACTCCCCAACTAAAGGTTACACCCTTTTGCGTCAGGGTAGTTAAAGGCTTAGCGATTCTGGAGAAGTTCTGGATGAACCTGCGATAATAGCCCGCGAGACCCAAGAATTGTCGGATTTTTGTGGGTGTCTTTGGTGCAGACCAATTCTCAATCGCTTTGATCTTGGAAGGGTTCACGTGTATTCCTTCCTTGCTAATCACGTGTCCTAGGAAATTTACCTTCCTGATCCAGAATTCGCACTTCGAGAATTTCGCGTATAGCTTTTCTGCCCTTAATGTTTCCAACACCTGACTTAAGTGCTGTTTATGATCATTCTCACTCCACGAATAGACAAGTATATCGTCGATGAACACAATCACAAACTTGTCTAAGAAAGGGCGGCACACCCGATTCATCAGGTCCATGAATACTGTCGGTGCGTTGGTTAGACCAAAGGGCATTACTACAAACACGTAGTGTCCATAGCGAGTTCGGAATGCTGTTTTGGGTACATCATTCTCATGAACTCGCAATTGATGGTACCCTGATCTTAGATCTATCTTTGAGAAATAATTGGCTCCCTAAAGTTGGTCGAAGAGATCGTCGATTCTGGGTAAGGGATATCGATTCTTGATGGTAAGCTTATTCAGCTCTCGGTAGTCAATGCACATCCGAAAGGATCCATATTTCTTTTTCACGAATAAGATCGGAGCTCCCCATGGTGAGGAACTCGGCCTTATGAACCCTTTGCTGATCAGCTCATTGAGCTGACTGGATAATTCTTGCATTTCCGCTGGCGCTAAAGGGTAAGGAGATTTAGCTACAGGAGTAGCTCCGAGGCTCAAGTCGATACGAAACTCGACTTGGCGCTCGGGAGGGGTTCCTGGGAGATCTTCGGGGAAAACATCAGGAAAGTTACAGACTTCGGGGATGCTCTCGAGGTCTAACTTTTTGCGTTTTGTCTACAACGTGAGCTAGAAATGCATGGCACTCCTTTCGCAGATACTTCTGAGCTTTGATGCATGAAATGATACGGAGGTTCGAGCTAGGATTATCTCCGTAAATCATGACGGTTTCGCCAGAGGGAAGATTGAGACGGATAGCCTTTTCGAAGCAAAGAATATCAGCATGATTGGAGCTTAACCAGTCCATGCCGATAATGACGTCGAAACTCTTGATGGACACAGGCATAAGGTCGATGGGAAACGAATAATTGTCTAGAGTAAGAGTACGGCCTATGAATATGTCGTTAGTGCTCTCCTTCTTTCCGTTAGCCATCTTGACGGTAAATGTTTCGGTTAGAGGTTGTGATTTACATTTGATTATATGTTTGAATGTATGACTAACAAAACTCCTCTCCGCACCAGAATCGAAGAGAATGCATACATAAGAGTTGTCAAGGAGGAACGTACCCGTAACAACGATAGGATCAGCAACTGCTTCCTCCTGGCCCATCACCAGAAATCTCCATGTATTGCCACCAGTTGTTGCCTTGGGGCAGTTTCTCCTGAAATGCCCAGCCTCTCCACATCCATAACAAGATTGACCAACGCCCGCTTCCGGAGCCTGGTTGGTTGGTTGTGTTGGCACCTTGCAGTATCGAGCTGTGTGTCCTTTCTTTCCACAGCTGTTGCAACTTCACTCATGGCAACGTTCGTGATGATGGAAGTTACATTTGTTGCACAGGGGTAGTTTTCCAGCATAACCACCGGTAGGAGATTGGGTGGTTGGAACAGCAGTGGGAGCAGCAGCAGGAGCAGTAACAGCATGAACTGCCACTGTTTTTTGTTTCTTGGAGGGCTCCTGCGAAGACTGACCCTTTCGTTTGTTACCAAACTTCTTCTTCTTCCCACCGCTTTCCTTTTGTGGCTCGGAGACCGCTGCCACCTCATCCAGATCGATTCCATGATCGATCAGAGTCTCTACCAGATCCTTGGCGCTTTCAAACGTAATCGGTCTATTAGCCAAGACATTCCCTTTTGTTGGTTGTGTCGGTCCCCAGATGTACCTTTCGATTTTCTTGCTTTCCGGGGTGACCATTCCCGGACAGAGGAGAGCCAGATGACAAAATCTCGCGGTGTAGGCAGCGATGTCAGAACCCTTTATCTTCAAGTTCCAGAGTTCGTGTTCCAACTTTTGCACTTCGCCCCTCGGGTAGTACTCCACGAGCATGAGCTCCTTCAGTCTTTCCCAACCCATGGCGTTACCCACCGGCAGGGTTAGGGTTTTGACTCGACCATTCCACCAGGTCAAGGCTCTGTCGGTGAAGGTGCAGGCGGCGAACTTCACCTTGTTTGCTTCAGAACAAAGGAAAATTTCGAAGATGGATTCGATCTTCTCGAACCATTGAGTCAGGGCTGGTCATGAAGGACCATCGAGTCAGGGCTGGTCATGAAGGACCATCGAGTCAGGGCTGGAACCATCGAAGGACATGGGTTTTGCAGTCATGAAGTCCTTGTAGGAACATTCTTTTTGATGTCCCTGACTTCCACCTGGTCTCTGTGGGTCGGTTCCACCTCCAGCCCCACCAGCATTCACTTGTGCCATTGCTGCAGTCACGGCGGCGGTAACTACTGCCTGGAACATGACAGGGTCGAACTGAGGAGGTGGTGGTGGTGGCGAAGTGTCGTCGTTCCTTCTGATGGGTCTTGGTCGAGGAGGCATCTCGTTCTAGAAAACAGCCAGGAAGAAGAGGACGGTAAGTCCTCGAGATATATAAAACAAGATATATCTCATCCTGATAATAAAAGTATTCTACCGAGCGATAAGCACAGAAAGGTTACTAACGCAAGTAAGTTATAGCTTAAGGGAGAAGAGGTAGCAACACTTAGAGTGAATCTGTATACTGAGTTTGGGTCTAGCGAAAATACTCCTATAGTATTTTATGTGAGATGATTTTTGGTATGTTTTAGGCCTACTGTAACACCAAAGTCACTCCCAAGCACATGTTGGTCATGTCTCGACTGAATATAGTTGATCAGGCTATATTCACCCTAGACATGATTACATAACTGCCCAGGTTTAACCGCAGCGTTCCAGCATCCAAATACTTTTGTTCTGTTCTACTAGCGACACGAATTTTTGTTATGTATGCATGCTCGTATACTTTTTATACAAATACTTATAGTTTTGAAAGTATAATTTTAGCGTAGAGCACTTAGGCCCCTTAGTGTTTATAGTTGTATACCACGTAAGGTTCGGTATACTAGTTCGCTATAAACAAGGGCTCTGATATCAATCTGTCACACCCCGAAACCGATGGCGGAAACGTTCCGGGGCGGAGGACGTCATGTGTAGCATCACAACCAATGAATAACAGAAATCATAGCAACACAACCATTACAATGAATACTTAAATAAAAATGTTTACATGAGTTGAAACTTTGTCTGAAACTTTGTTTGAATTACATCCAATAGCTTTGTATAGTATAAACATAAATCTCTTATTGCTCCAGTTCCTCGAAAATCCAGCAAGTACCTGTCTACTGATTTCCTGAGAATACAAGCAGTTTGAAAGAGTATCAGCATAAAGATGATGAGTTCATAAGCGGTGGTTTGTAGTGAAAATCGTTGATGAGTTCGGAAAATATTTGTATAGTTTCAAGAAAATCCGATATTCTCCTTAGTGAAAATGTAGTGTTATCAGTTCTGTAATAAACCATGAATATCTTTATGTTTCCAAGAAAATCCGATATTTTCTTTAGTGAAAAGGTAGCGTTATCGATTTCGTATAAAACCATGAATGTTCGTTACTGAAAACTATGGTGATATGCGAAAATACTACCTCATGTGACTAGCTAAAACTAATCATGAAGTATAAGTATTTTGTATGTGAAACCATTGCATAATCAGTTCTGTTTGAAAACCCTGGCTTTAGCCAGTATACGTAGTGTGTATCAGTCCTATTTAGTATAAATAAAACTGTTGAAGAGTGCCAGGTTGTAAACTAAAGGTGATTTATACATATTGTGAGTCGTATAACCATGCTTGATATGACTAGAGACCTTTCCAACGTTCTTCAGGCATCGAGTTAAATGACATTTGTACATCTCAGGCGTGCCCGCCTAACTGTAGCTAGCAGTCCAAATGTGGGATTGTCAGTCCCGAATAGATCTATTCACAAATCTCACGCTCTCCCTCCAGGAGACTCTGGTTATACTATGGTAGGATTTATCCCTGTACACCCAAGGGTACAATAGTGAAGTAGCGCCTCACAGTATCGTACAATCTAGTTTACATGTAGTGTAGTAGCGTTCTATCGTAGTGGAAATCCGTATGTATACCGTATATAGTGATGATTACAGTTATGAAAACCATGATAAACTAGTGATGTAACTGTAAACTATTTTTGTCTTAGTGCATATGTTTAGTAGTGAAAGTTTCTATACTCGTTATGTTTAGAAAATCCCAAACTATACCGATTATATTTTGCATGTATAGTGAATAGCGTGTCCGGAAAACTATGCAAATTTTAGTGAAAACGTCCCTTATGCTCAACACAGTACAAAAGGGTTAAAGTATGATATTTGCATAAGCTTTGAAAACATTTATGTTTAGCTTGTATTCCCCCCCTGAAAACATTAAAAATACGGAAAATGTAGGGGTATGAACTCACAGTTGTTGTGGGAAAGCGTTGACTGAAATGAAGATCCTCGAGTTGTTGCACATGACGCTTAACGAAATCCTATTATCAAATAAATACATATATGTATCTAAATTAGTGATTTCGTTAGACAAAGTGTTAGAGGAACACTTGTATTCGATGAAAGTGGGCTTTCAATCAAAAGCACCACTTAAAAGGTGTTTATGGCCGTGAACAAGGGTTTACGGTCGACTGGTAGTTTACGGTTTCTGAAGACTTGATGAGTTTACGACCGTAAACTCAAGAACAGAGTTTACGGTCTTTGAAGACTTGGACCGTAAACTCAAGAACAGGGTTTACGGTTTTTGAAGGCTTGGACCGTAAACTCAAGAACAGGGTTTACGGCCGTAAACTCCAGACGTTCCGAAGTGACTCCAAACGGTGTTTCTCGATGTATCCCGAAATTTGAAGGTGTTTTTAGGTGTTTACGGTCAAGGTTCTTAGAGAGAGAAGGAGAGATTTTTTGGCCAGAAATGTTCAAATGAAGGTGGAGGTCTTGTATTTATAGGGGTTTTGTGGTCGGTGGTGGGGGTCCACTCTTTACTGGCCGTAAACGGGTTTACGGTCGTAAACGGGTTTACGGCCGTAAACGCGTTTACGGTCATAAACTAGTTTACGGTCGTAACCTCACTTAGACCGGAAATGTTTGGTTTTTCGAGATATTCGGGTTCCCGCGCGATTTTTGTTTCCGACTCGTAAATAATTTAATTATATATAACTAGATTATTTTCTAAACCAAGAAGTTTGACGGAAAAGTTAATGAATTCGAAATTTTATTAACGGAAATCACGTAACGGAAACGGACAAAGTTTTGGGTTGTCACAAAAGGCACAAAAGGGAATTCGGTTTTAGGCCAAAGGAAGTAAGGAATTTGGTTTTGGGACTTTATCCTTTAGGGAATTCGGTTTTGGCTTGGAAATTAGATTCCAAAAATCGAATTCCCTATACACATTAATACTTCTAAGGACATGGTTTTTCTCCATAATTTATACTAAGTATTAGACCTAGGTATGAATGAGTGTAACCCTTGTTTGATCTAGTGTAAGTTTTGATTTAATCATATGTGATTTTATGTTAAGTTTTATGCTTTTAGTATCCTACTTCACCATGACTTTCCACATGAATTTGTATATAAATTAAGTGAATCATGCACCCAAGGCATCTAGGGTTCTGATAACA
This sequence comes from Lactuca virosa, assembly GCF_052849685.1. Classification (NCBI taxonomy): domain Eukaryota; kingdom Viridiplantae; phylum Streptophyta; class Magnoliopsida; order Asterales; family Asteraceae; genus Lactuca; species Lactuca virosa. Next base: position 133,842,099 of record NC_136428.1, on the reverse strand, counting down.
ATATGTTAGGTTACGAATCATTTAAACAAGATCGTAGTTTAAACTTTCATTGACTCGAAAACAACGGGTTGTCACACTTAGACAATCTACAAACCAATTCATGACAGTCTTTCTTCATTACTTACTTCCAAAGTATGATCGACTGTGGATAATTTGAACAATCCAATTATTCAGGAAGTAAAACATGCAAAAGTGAAACAATAGAAAACAATTGACACAAGATAGTAAACAATACTTATATATAAATCTCCATTATATAATCACCAAATGTCAATTACATTTATCTATTACAAGTTTCGAAACATCTATCTAATCACTAAAACCCTTTGTGAGGGGATCTGTTGGATTCTCTTCTGACGATACCCTCTTGACTAAGAGGAATCCCTCTTCTACCCGATGTCTGATGAAGTGGTATTTTTAGTCGATGCATCTAGATCTACCATGATCCCTTGGTTCCTTGGTTAAGGCAACTACTCCTTCGTTATCACAGAAAATCTCCATAGGCTCCTTTATGGCTGGTACAACTCCAAGGTCTCAAATGTAGTTCTTCAACTATATTGCCTCCTTTAATGTTTCGCTCGCTGCTATGTACTCTGATTCGCTCGTTGAATCAGCCATGGTCTCCTCCTTGGAACTTTTCCAAGTAACTGTTCCTCCATTTTGGGTAAATACCCAGCCCGACTGACAGCGGAAGTTATATATGTCGGTCTGAAAGCTGGCATCACTATACCATGTCACCCTCAAGTCATCATTCCCATCAAGTGTAAGGACCCAATCCTTAGCCCTTCGTAGGTACTTAAGAATGTCTTAACCGCTATCCAATGAGCTCTACCCGGTTTCCCTTAATATCGGCTAACCATGCTCAACGCAAAAGCCACATTAGGGCGAGTACATGTCATAGCGTACATGATCGAGCTAACAGTAGAAGCATATAGTACTCGACTCATTTCCGCTATCTTGGCATCGGTACTCGGACTCTGAGTCTTACTTAGCTTGGTATTGCTTTGGATTGGTAGATCCCCTTTCTTGGAATTCTCCATGCTAAAACGTTTCAGCACCTTGTCCAAGTAAGTACTTTTACTAAGTCCTATTAGTCTTCTACTCCTATTTCTCAAAATCTTTATCCCTAGAATGTAGGCAGCCTCTCCTAGATCTTCCATAGTCAAACACTTTCCAAGCCAAGACTTGACTTCCTGTAAGGTTGGAATGCCATTTCCTATGAGCAGTATGTCATCAACATACAAAACTAGAAACCTAACTATACTCCTACTAGCCTTGACATACACACAGGACTCATCCTTGCTTCTTAAAAATCCAAACTCTTTGACTTTCTCATCGAAACAAAGATTCCATCTGCGAGACACTTGCTCTAATCCATATATGGATTTCTCAAGCTTGCACACTCTATTGGGGTACTTTGTGTCTACAAAACCCTCTGGCTGACACATGTAAACATCTTCATCCAAATTCCCATTAAGAAAAGCAGTTTTGACTTCCACCTGCCATATTTCATAATCATGAAACGCGGCTATGGCCAGCATAACCCTTATAGACTTGATCTTGGCCACTAGTGAGATGGTATCATCATAGTCAACCCTCAGGGTTTAAGTAAAGACCTTCGCAACCAGTCGTGCCTTGAACATGTGTACTTTCCCATCCATGTCGGTCTTCTTCTTGAAGATCCACTTGCACCCGACCGTCTTACGACCCGATACATTGTCAACCAAGTTCCAAACTTGATTGTCATACATGGACTGAATCTCGCTATTCATTTCCTCCTTCCACTTTGCAGACTCCGGGCCCGCCATGGGTTCCTTGTAGTTGTTAGGTTCATCTAATTTATCAGTGTACTAACACTGATAAACGTATCACCTTCAGCAGTTATATGGAAACCATACAACATAGGTGGAACACTAACTCTACTGGAACGTCTCAGAGGTAAGGACTCGTCAAATGGTTCAACATGAATCTCTTCCTCAGGTTGAGTGCTAGTGTTAGAGGTTCCTTAACCGCTTGACTCTTGAAGCTCTTCAAGATCAATTTGCCTCCCACTGTCCTCTTGGCATATGAGTTCTCTCTCGCGAAAAACTCCTCTCATTGCTACAAAGACCATGTTATCACTAGGTCTGTAGAAAAGATATCCAAAAGATTTATGTGGGTAGCTGATGAAAATACACCGCTCACTACGAGGTTCAAGCTTGTCATGAGTCTCTCTTCTTACGAAAGCCTTGCAAACCCAAACCTTGATATGTTCCAATGAGGGAACCTTCCATGTTCACATCTCCTGAGGTGTTTTGGCAACCTTCTTAGTTGGGACTGGATATGGGCAGCAGTCTCTAAGGCATACCCCCAAAATGAGATATGTAACGAAGCTCGACTCATCATGGAACGAACCATGTCCAACAAGGTTCGATTGCACCTCTCAGCTATACCATTAAGTTGCAGTGTCCTAGGTGGCATCAATTGTGAAACAATTCCACATTCCTTAAGATAGTCGTGGAACTCGATACTAAGATACTCACCACCCCTATCAGATCTGAGCATCTTTATCTTCCTTCCCAATTGATTCTCCACTTATTGCTTAAACTCTTTGTTCAACAGTAGCTTTGGTTTCATCTATCTCTTTGAGTTCTTTGTCGAGGACGTATTCTTTCTCCTCGTATCGCAGGGTCATTCGAATGTTGCGAATCTAATCATTAAAATTGGATGCATCGAAAGTGACCCTCCCACAAATGTTCAAAAGAGAAAAGGAGCTTGAGGAGTTGGATTTCGAGCTCGAAGCGTCGTTTGAGCCAAACATCTGAATAAGAAATGGAACAAAGTTTTAATTAGATAAGGAATCCTTAATATAACACCCAAAAGAAATATTAAGGCTACGACCCAACACAATAATTCACAACTCGGAAGAGGGATGCCGTAATCCAATTAAAAATTATTTGAAGGTAGGTAAATGACGATTTACCAATTCCACCATGAAAAACGAAATGAAAAATTAGGTTTTAAATGAAATGAAATTCCTAGATTCTTTTGAGATTCATTGAACTTTTCAATGGCATGTTTAATCTCGATTATGCCCTTCAAGTTTGTGACAGGGATACCGAGGATCACAAACAAGGTGTGAAAAACCATGCAAATTAGCTTGGCACTCTCTATGTCATTTACCAACTAATCAGTGTGCCGGTTAACCACACACGCTCCATTGATCTATGGTAATTCTTGAGCTACCCTTTGCCACCCTTGTTAGCCAAGTTAGTCTGCCGGTTAACCACACGCAATCCACTAAAGACTTAGCAAGGTGCAAAGTGCAATTTCATGGACTAGCATCATTTTCATATTTTTCCTAAAGTAACTAAGATTGGGACTTTATAAAAATAAACATTTAGTTACTTTATTATAATCATTATACTTATTAATGAGGAATTAATGTCTTGTCCTACCCGTTCGGCTAACGACCCTCCACCAATCTAGGAAGCGTTGAGTAAGAGTGGACACACATTCAACCGCCATTTTATAGGAAGTTTCCTTATACCCCCCTTATAGATCGGCTTCGTGAATGAGGTCTACTAACGGTAAGACTGACTCATCTTATATATATATATATATATATATATATATATATATATATATATATATATATATATATATATATATATATATATATATATATATATATATATATATATATATATTTTAATATTATAATAGTATAAGGGATGTATTTTAAACTTTTAAAACACTAGGGTTTTAGAATTTAATATTTCAAAATTAAAACTTTTAATCAAATTTTAAATTCCAAAACTTGAGGCCAAATTTTGAAACTTTTCAAAACTTCTAGATCAAATTTTAAATAATTAAACTAATCACATAATTTTGAACATTATCTTAAAATTTGACCATTATATTTTAATTAGATGAGGATATTCATTACCATATCAGAAAATTCGATTTTAAACAGTTAAAACAATTTAAGGTACTGATCCTTATCTAATTTAGGCCTGAAATCCGAAAAATATGCCAACAGACAAACCAACTCGTCGAGTCGGTCCAACTCGTCGAGTTCTATATCGTCATGAACATCATCAGTAAATCATGTCATGAACATATAAGGAAAGAAGAATTTAACATGTACTTATACATCTAAAAAATAAATCTGAATCATGATTACTAGGAGAAAACTAAGAGAAGTAATTACCATAGGAAATTTCTCAAAGTAAGCACGAGGGGCTTGTTTAAGACCAAACAATGTTTTTCGAAGCCACCAAACTTCAGTGCGATGTTGAGAAGTACATGGGGGGAGGAGACATGTATACATCCTCATGAAGATCACCATTTAAGAATGCATTCTTGAAATCCACCTGATAGATCTTCCATCGCCAAAAAGAAGAAAACACAATCAGAGTGCGAATATTCGTCATTTTTTGCAATTGGAGCAAACGTTTCCTCATCACCCATTCCATACTATTATGAATACTCTTAAGCAAAAAAACAGTGTTTTATAAAGTTCAATACAGCCACCAGGCTTAGTTTTGATCTCGTATACCCAACAATAACCAATGTTGTGCTTTCCAGGGATAGCAGAACCAAATCCTACATATGAGTCTTATAAAGAGTTGTAAGCTCTTTAGTCTTAGTATTCTGCCAAAGGGGATCAAAGACAATCTCTTTGTTGGACGCTAGTTTATAGAGATGATGTACATTCGCAATAAAAGAGGAAAATGATAGCAGATAACATGAATAGACAAAGTTTGTAATTTTGGTGGACCTTTGATTATGAGTGAGCCACGATGGCCACGATGGTGGGGGATCATGATCAGCAGCAGATGGGCGATCTGGATCAACAACATAGGGGGTCAATATATGTAGGGTTGTTTAAAGTTGCGGAAGCATCAAAAGAGGCATCGTCACTAAACGAATTAATAGTTCAAAGTTCCGACAGAGTCATGTCGTGAGAATAAACATGAATTATATATAATGGAGTGTTCTCCAAAAATGTGACATGACGAGCAACATACAATTTCTAACTCGTCGAGTCGTAACACCGATAGCCTTTTATACTACTATCGTGCCTCAATAATATACATAGAGCCGATTTTTTAGACAAATTGTTCTTCTCTACATGAGGTTAAAAAAACAGGTACACCCAAAGACATGTAATGAAGAATAATCTAGAAATTGTCCATTCATAGGGAGACATGTCGAAATTTTGTATAGTGAGAATACGATTGATAACATAAGCAATGATAATAATGTATTCTCCCCAAAAAACTACGAACCTAAGGGGATAGTAACAAAGATCGTGTAGTTTCAACAATGTGACGATCTTTTGATTCTCCAATGAAAATTTTTAGGGGTATCAGTACATGAACACTGATGCACAGTTCCATCAGATGCAAGTAAATGAATAAAATCATTATAGGTATATTCCTCTTCCGAATCACACCAAAATCATTTCATCACAACAGAGTGTTAAGTTTTGACTACGTCTCTAAATTCTTTATATATGGTGAAAAAATTTGACATACTTTTATAAGATAAACCTACATATAACGAGTGCCATCATCTATTAAAGAAACAAAGTAAGTGGAGCCTCCTTCAGAGAAAAATGGGGAAGGACCCCACACATCAAAATGCACTAGATCAATATGAGCAACACAACAAGTGGCACTTTTATTAAACAGTTAAGTAGAAAACTTTACCAGTTTAAAACCACAACAGTCAGAAATGTCATGATTGTTCAAAAAATCTAACACACCGGTAGAGGCTAAAAACTATAAATGTGAATTTGACACATTTTCCAAACAAGAACACCAAAGATAAAAATCAAAAGATGAACGAATCAAATGAAAAGATAACAAACCGATACTAAAGGCAACAACATCAAACACTTGAAGTTGATCTAAAACATAAATATCCCAAACTCTACGAACGATCCCAATCATCCTCTGAGACTATTGTCTTGTACATAATAGAGTGAATCAGAAAAGAAAACCCAACAACCAGATTTACACAACTGACTGACTGAAACAAGATTCAAAGCAAGCGTATGAATATGGAAGACATCGGTAAAAGATATACGAGGAGTAAAAACAGAACAAACACCCTATATTATAAAAGGTATAGGAGTAGCAGACATAATAGAAACATGCGAACCAGGAGATAATGAAGTAAAAGATGACAAATGTAATGGCATATGATGTGATGCACCAGAATCGAACATCCATAAGGATGAGGGAATACCTGAAGTATTGGATGAAAACGAACCTGAGTGAGACATATATGCTAACATGCTAGTAGGATTGGAAGCAAGAAATTGTTCAAAAGCTTGAGGGTCCAAAGCTCATGGTGGTATAATTGTTGTTTCTGCTTCTACTAAATGTGTAACAACAGTAATGTACTCTGGTGGAAGAAATAGTAGGAATGGGGGCATGATTGAAACTTTCTAGAGGACCTATTTTATTGTGGAGGTGGAAACTGTCCAGGTGGTCCGGTTTGTTGTTGTTGTTGATTTACCTTGCACGAAAGTAAATGATACTAAGACTTACAATCCTTTTACTTTTTGCAAAATACGCACTAATCAAATGTAACTTTAGGAAGATTCTGATTTGAGTTATGAGGTCGTTGTGGAATGAAAAAGTCATCAAGAGTAGCAGCTATCTTCAACCCTTTGTTAGCTTGAGACTATATACAAGTTTTTTAACTGTCAAATCATGAACAACCAAATCAACAATGGGAAGACGAGTATGATGCAAGATAGATCTATGTAAGCCTTTAGAATCGGAAAGTGAATCCAACAAAAATTAAACCAACCACTACTTATCCCTTCTGGCAATGTAACGCTGGAAGGCCTTCAAATCAATAGTAAGAGCCATATGATCCTACAAATTAGAGATATATGCATAAAACTCTTGAATACTCAGATTGTTTCGGTGGAGGGCTCGAATATCAAAGTCTAACTAATAGTGTTTTGAAAAAATAGATTGTGTGTACAGTCGACACATGTGATCTCAAACTTCCTTTGCACCTTTTTTCTAACCAACAAATAAAATTGTTTCTTTCTAACTTTTCTAGTTTACCAACATTGGAATTCATGTCTCTCATAGATTTTGTACCCATTGACATTCCTTAAAAAACAATCCTAAATTTTGAATTTTAGAGAATAAAGGCATAACATGGATCTGAACTTGGAGAATTTCATTCATCATGTAGAAAACGCTTTCCAAAATCTGTGATTTCATATCTATTTCACAAGGGCATCACAAATTCATATTTGGCATAACGTAATAAATAACAATCTATGGTTCTGGGAAAAATCTAGATTTCAAAATACATAAATACCTTGTTAGTGTTCTTTTGTTCATGAGAAAAATTGTAGAAAAAAAGTTAATGTGTAAAGTGTATTCTACAACAAAACCGACAAGAATATATATACACAAAGATTGTTGATTTTGGTTAAGATTTTGGAGGGAAAGACACATTTGTTCTAAACATTTTGATGGTAATTACCGAACACACACACACACACGCATATATATATATATATATATATATATATATATATATATATATATATATATATATATATATATATCTTATACTATATTATAAAGCATATTAGTCATATCTTGAATTTTAAGATGTATACGATACAATGTTTTTATACACATCAGTTACGCATAAAAAAATCATTAATACTTGTAAAAAATTTGAGGACTTGAATTAAGGAAAGTTAATAAGAAATTGGGAAAATGTCACTGTAGCACAATCAACTATTGAGTTTGGTCTGATTTGGTCATTATTGTTTTTTTTACGCAATAGAGCATTAAAGTTGCATTTTCGGTGTCAATTACACCATTGCCGGTATATACATGCTAATTTGGCATTTAATAACTAAGATATATATTTTGTAAAAGCCATGTATCACTTATTTTATTATTATTATTATTATTAGTTACAAAAAGTTAAAAATAGATACCCTCTGGTAGGATAATGTACCAAGGAAATCAATTGCTCCATTACTCCCTTTACCCTCAACCCATTTTAACCTCTTAACCCTAAATCATGGAGCAAACTTCCAAGGAAATTGATGTTGTCGCCTGGGTATTTCGGGTGACATCTCCTTCTCGTTCTTGTCCCATCTACCGCATATTATTTCATCACCACCGGTGACCGCTTCTAGTGATACACACCATTGAAGCACACAATCAACCACAATTGACATATCAACAGTCGCCACTTTCATCCAAGATGACTGACGTGAATCATAGCCACCCTAACCGTTGGTAATCATACTAGAATTCCTGTGAATCGGATCCTTCCGCTGATTTTTGATACCCTATTTGAAAGTCATTTTAGCAACCTCGTGAATCGAATCCACCACTACCATCGTCATAAAAGTAGAAATCGTTTGATATCCAAAAATATGTTATAGTTGTAGTATTGGATTTTGATTTTTATCGATCGTTTCATTTGGATTTGGTTCATACATTAGTAGTCGATTACTATATTGTACTATTTTTTTATGTCCAACAGGTTTGGTTTTGATTTTATCATATTTGATTCTAATTTCATTAGTTTTGATTTTGATTGTTATCATATATAGTTTTGATATTTATTTTCTTTGGTTTGGTTGTAACTGATGGTGGTTGTCGGAGGTTACAAGCGGTGGTTGTCGGAGGTTACAGGCAGTGGTTATTGGATATGAAAGGGATGAGGTGGATTTGATTTTGATTACGTTTTGTTTTGATTATATGTTTGAAGTTTGAATTTTTATTTTGGAGTAATTTGCTTTGGTTCTATGGTAACTGATGGTGGTTGTCGGAGGTTATCGACGGTGGTTACCGGAGATGAAAGTGAAGAGATATCACTGGATCTTACTACATAGGGGAGAATAGGGGTTTTCTACATGTCACGGTGAAGAAGTGGATGTCATTGAGAAAGATGGATATACCTTTTTTAAATTTTTAACTTTTAAATCCAAATACTTACGTGGTAATCATGTCACCTATTGTTTCTATGTCATCAATGTCAACTAAGCATGGTAAACTACAAACCGGGAACTATTGGGGTTGATCCCCTATTTAACACATAAAATATAACTTTAATGACCTATTGTGCAAAAAAAATACAATAATGATCAATCCAAGACAAACACAAAATTTTGTTATGCTACAGTAACATTTTCCCTAAGAAATTTAATTTGGAGCAAAATTACAATTTTAAAATATTAAATTCATCTATATAAACTAATTTGCATTTATTAAACTAGACATCAAAAATAATTAATTTATATAAAATATATAAAGATACATAATAAATATAAGTTCTAAACACAAATATTTTATTTAAAATTTGTAATTTTTTATTACATAATAACTAATAATAAAATCTAATAATTATTTCACCGTAAGAAAATTATCCGCCAAAAGAGTTATTTATCGTCGCTACTTAGCGCGGACACACATCTAACATATATATATATATATATATATATATATATATATATATATATATATATATATATATATATATATATATATATATATATACACTTACTAGATGTGTGTCAGCGCAAAGGGGCAACAATAAATAGCTTTTTTGGCGAATAATTTCTTATATAGAAATAATTATTAGATTTTATTATTAGTTGTTACGTAATAAAAAATTATCATTTTTAAATTACATATTTATGTTTATACCTTATGTTTATATTGATTGTTTATATTATTGATGTAAAATTAGTTAATATTGGTATTTAATTTAAGAAATGTAAATTAATTTACATAAATGTCTTTAATATTTTCAAATTTTTATTTTGTTCCAAATTATATTTCTTAATTACTTTCCTTAATTAAACTCTTCAAACTTTTGGCTAATATTAATGGATTATTTATGCGTAATTAATTGGTACAAAAAGGTTTATAACTTATATTTATTAAAATCTTAAAATATGACTAATATGTTTTATAATATAGTATATAAGATTATATATATATATATATATATATATATATATATATATATATATATATATATATATATATATATAGGGCTTAGGGAATATGTGGCTCTCATGTACCTAATGTTAGATATAGAACCATCAAAAACTACATAGTTTTAACAAAACGCAATCAAATCTCTTTACCATCTTTCTTGCATCCTCTATTAGAGCTTATGCTAAGCTTTGTATATATTTTTATGGAATTTTAAAGGTTTAATTGTGCACCACAAACCATGTATAAGAATATTTTACCAAATACTTGTAAGTCTCCAAATTGAAATTTAATGTAGAAAACTACATTGAAAGACTGAAATTATTCATTAAAAAACCCACTAAACCTTTTTCCATAAGCCATGATAGTAAAACCATACAATTATACATAAGATAGGTATCGGAGGAAGTTATGAAACCTACTAGAGGTCTAATAAAAAAACGCATTCGAAATAGATAGATGTGGGGGATGAATCACGAAATCAAATATAATATGAGTTCAAAGGCAATAGGAAGAAACTAACAAGGCAAGAAAAATGTGTTGTTTAATCAAAATGAAGTCAATTTTGATGGTTCTATACCTAACATTACATACATGACAACCACATATTCACTTTTCTCATATATATATATATATATATATATATATATATATATATATATATATATATATATATATATATATATATATATATATAGAGAGAGAGAGAGAGAGAGAGAAAGAGATATATATATATATATATATATATATATATATATATATATATATATATATATATATAGAAGTAAGTTCAAATAAAATTAGTAAATAGTGTGAACGTAAAAACACTATGTTTACGTTATTATTTTGTAATGAATGTTGTATATATGTATTGCTGAAATAATTCTAATATGAATAGTAACGTTTGATTATTCATATATTCATTAAAATGTTATTAGTCTATTATAATTTTATGTATGTGCATTTTCGTAGTAAATTCTAATTTTTAGTTTTAACATGTGACTATTCATTTATTTATTGTTGAATAATGGCATAAAGCTGTGGATCCAAAATGCAGTGCAGAATATCAACATAAAATTAGTCTTTTTACGTCTCACATTATTACTGTTTTTATTTGAACTATCCCCTATATATATATATATATATATATATATATATATATATATATATATATATATATATATATATATATATATATATATATATATATATATATATATATGTTTATGTTAATTTGAGACAATGTTAATTTTGTGAGACCGTTATACGCAATCTAAAAATAATTTTAAAATGCAAAATAAAAGGAAAAATACGAAAATTCTTTTTTTAATTATTATTTTCGTTATTTTCTTTACCTAAAAATATAAAAATAAAACTAAAAAATATTACCGTTTTTTTTTTTTGAAAAATACATGAAATATTCTATTAGAATATTACACTGTATTCCAATGTGATTTTTAGAATGTTAGAATATTTTAGTATTCTAATATATTTGTCAGATATGTAAAATATTCTAGTATTACTAGAATATACTAATATTTTACTAGAATATTTCACAGATATTTCAAAAAAACGGTATTTTTTTTTTGGATAAAAAAATGAAGAAAATAATATTTTTGTTTTAAATTCGAAAATTTTCAATTATTTTGCATTTTAAAAATATTTTTTTTATCTACAATATGATTGGCTATGATTGCGTCTATCTGTCTCACAAAATATAGTAGTCTTACATTAACCTCTATATATATATATATATATATATATATATATATATATATATATATATATATATATATGGATCTGGTTTCGGGTCGGGATATTGCCCCCAAACTCCATGTTCTTTGCTATTACTTTAGTTTATTCGAGCATGTACTTTGCACCACCAAGACCACCTTTTAGCTAAAGCCGAATTAAGTTTGTCCCAATCGTGTTTATACCTAATACACTGATGACACTAAAATCATCTACAAACTATAGGATATGTGTTTATACCTAATACACTGATGACACTAAAATCATCTACAAACTATATGATATGAAAGTATATTATTTACATGAAACGGCCTACCATGGGTTTATAACTTGATGGAAATATTTGTTAGTTAATTTATTTTGTTGAAACTTTATGAAAAAAATATAGATGATATAATTAACAAATAAATTACACAAAATAAAAATAAAAACATTTTGTAAAAAATTGTATAGATTGTCAGTGTAAAAAATATTATTTTTCTTGCTTTTAAACTACGTCTAATCTATTTGACCTAATGTCTAATAATATAGTTTTGAATTTGTTTTTATCCACATATTTTTATGCCTCTTGAAACGACAACTTCTAACCACGAACAGGACCATATCCATGTTATATTGTCATGACTACGCGTATGCAAGTTGTAACAACGCGGCTTTAAGATTGGATTGAGAAAGAGATTAAAGGATTTAGTGTAAAACGAAAACGAGAACGATAAAGTCAATTGTGCTTGGATCAGCGACAAATATTGAGATATTTATTGTTTAATGTGAAGAAACATTACAATAATAATAATAATAATAATAATAATAATAATAATATTTCTGATTTTCGGCTTTACAACCGACCAACTCAATTTATTTATAGCATTAACTTCTAATAGGCAATCAAAATAATATTGTTACTGTCGTGTCAAAATGACATATTCCATAGGTTTACTTTAACGAAACAGCAAAAAAAATCTAAACGACTAAACTACCCAACAGGCCAACATGCAGTTAATCAAAACACATCCTAATACTTCAGTTACACTGCATTTATGGCCGAATTGTCTGTGCAACGCATCCGGTCCACCATACGAACCAGAGAAATAAATAAATTCACCATCGAGCAATTTGTTGTCAATTAGAGTACGCCACAGAACATATTATATAATATATTAAAATCCTTCACAACAAAAAACGTACCCTTTAGCGACGACAAAAATTGTCGCAATTGATGCCACCTGTCGTCGCTATTACCTCGTAGGTAATACTCATTTTTCGTCTCAAATAGCGTCGTCACTAATGCATGTCGTTGCTATTACCTCGTAGCTAATACTGTCGTCCCTATTGCCATCGTCTCTATTACCTTTTCAGTCACCGGTCGGAGTTTTTCCGGCTACTCTTCCCGGAATCCTTTGTTGTCGCTACTATTGTTTATTTAATTTTTTTTTTTTTTTTTTGAAAAAACAATTTATTTATGATATTAGTTTGTATATATTATAAAATGCAGCTTTAATAATAATACATACCACATTACATAAAACATCAAAACATACCACATTACATAAACTATATAAGAAATCTCAAATAAACATCTAATATATTATCCATAAACTAGCTAATAAATCCCAAATAACATCATCTATAACATAAAACAAGAAATAATATGTGTCTGCGTCTTCACCATCGTTGTTTTCCTCATTGTTGACTTGGTTTTTAAATGAGCGGACAATGTCTCCAATGACCGTCACAAATGCCGGGTTTTGAAGAAAATCATTCACATCAACATCCTACAATTAAGTCAGAAGCACATTAAGTCATTAACAATTTAACAAACTATCAAACCATCAAACCACCAAATGAATTAAGTCGGTAACAATTTAAAAAACTATTAAACCACCAAATCAATTAAGTCTTTAACAATTTAACAAACTACCAAACTACAAAAATTACTATAAATGCATCAAGTTCTTAACAATATAGCAAAGCTACCAAATTCTTTAAGAATTTAACAAGTACCTGTGTTGGTTCCAGTGCTTGTGACTGTGACTGCCATTGGGATTGAGAACTTGTACCCACTATTGCAGTGCTTGTGACTGTGACTGCCATTGTGACTGTGACAATCTTTGTGAAATACAGAATACCTTAGTTATTAACGTATACCCAACACCTTCTCAAATATTGCGATCTAATCAATGGTGTCTGGATCACCACCGGAGTCGTCTATGTGATGAGTCTGTAGAGCAACCTCAATAACTAAGGCATTCTGTATTTCACAAAGATTGTCAGTATACATTAAAAATAACACAAAAAAAAATTTACTTCATTTTTAAGTAATAATAACTTACATATTGGTCTTCAACCAAAGGATCAACAAATTCCCCTTGTTTGTTCACATGCACACGATAAAATGCTTCAAATTTATTCAAATTCTGTTTAACATTACAAAATATGTTATACTTGAATAAACATTAAAAAATATGTTATAACTGAATAAGCATTATTGTATCTTACGTTCTTAAAACAAGCACTACCATAGATGCACGTCCCTCCATGATTCTTAATTACTTGCTTGTTCCGACATTCTTTGTTTCCAGCGGATCGTTTTTATGCTTTTATGTTAAGAAGTGGTGAATAGCAGCATTCCAACACTACATAGCCATACCCGCAGGGGCTTGAGCCCTTGCTGCCTCCACACCCCCTTCAAAACCAGTCAAACGAGTTTTTGCAACATTGTTGCGGCCTCTATACCGCGCACATATCCGATTGTTCAGTGACTCCCAATAAATTGGACCCATGGGATCATTTGTAATCGCTCCAAAATGAAACCATGTCTAAAAAAAATAAAGAAATTAAATATAAATCAAAATTAAAAATATTAAACATATAATTTTATAAATAATTTACCGAAAGATACTAGAACATGCCAACCCTTTCGGCTTCAGAAACGTCTGTCCATGTGTCCTTATCGAAACCGATGTATCGCCACATTGTTGAATCATAAAAAGTTACCCTCTTGAACTTCAGCTACCGCAGCCGTCAAGCACCCGCAGTCGAGCTCCTTCATCAGCAACCGCATCCGGAATCCCTACCTACCGCAGTCACTTTACTAGAATATTTTACTTGTCTTTTATTGTAATACTCTCTATTGTCCAGTATGCCTTGCATGGCTACTCTTAGAGGTGTGATCTAGTGTACTTCGTCAGTCTCTATAAATAGAGCTCATTCTCTTGTATTCAAACACACGCATCTATCTATTCTGAATATACATTTCTGAAGTTATCTTTCCTATCTCTCTATGTCACTATGCATCCCTTCTTACTCTCAAATCTTACTAGAATACTACTGATTATAACCTCTCTTCGGAGCAAGTCTTTTGTGACTTAATCACTAAGTTTGATCTTCCTTATTAACTTGGTTTGAATGCATTCCTTGTTATGAATCATCTTAAGTGTATACTTGATATAACAATTGGTGTCATTTCTATTTCTTTACTTTTCCGCAACTAACTCTCTAACTATCTAACTCTAACTTATTAATATTATTGTTGAGCTTTTAGATCCTTTGAGATTAACTATTCCGCAATCTACTTGTTCTAACGTTTGTTCAAGTGTGTCTCTAAGTTTTTCTCTCAACAATTGGTATCAGAGCCATAGTGGTTTCTTTTTTAAAACGGAACATTAATTTTCAAAGGACCTTCTATACCACTGAAGCTCATTTCTTAAAAAAAACTTCAAAAATGGCACAATCGTTATCTCTGAATGTTTCCAACAGTGTTGGTGGTTCTAATCGAGCCCCAATACTGGTAGCAAATGAATATCATCACTGGTCACAAAGAATGGAAAGATACTTAAGGAGACTTGGTAGAGATGTATGGCGATCCGTAGAAGAAGGATCACATGTCCAAGTCCTTACACCAGTCCAAACTGACGGCGCTACAACAAGACTAGGAGGAGGACAACCAGTCATGAGCCGTCCCACCAAGGATGATCTCGATAAAATGGAAAATGATGTTGTTGCTTTTTATGAAATCTCCTGTGGAGTTGCTCCTGACAACTTCGATACTATCATAAATTGCAAATCAGCAAAAGAGATCTAGGAAGTTCTCAAGAATCTGTACGAAGGCTCAGAACAAGCACAATACAAGAAGCTTACTACCGTACTCAATGAGTTCAACAATTTCAAAGCTCATGTCGGCGAAAGCCTGGAAGACTCCTTCAAAAGGTTCAACCTGATAGTCACCAAGTTGTCCAATACGGGCATCATCCGCAGTAACCATGAAACAAATCTTCAGTTTCTTAATGGTTTGGGAAGACATTGGACTACGGCTAAGATGATAGTCCAAGGCGATAGAAAGATTCATTCTTTGTCACTCTACAAGCTCTATGGAGAACTGCCAGCACAAGAATCCACCGTACTCAAAGACAGTGCTGACTTCGGAGGACCACTTGCTCTCATAGCACAAGCTCCACATAATCAATCTTACTCTCCCACGTATGACAGTCCACCGCAGTCATACGAAGCTGACTCAGAGTATGACGATGAAGAATTTCAGAAGGCTATTGTTCTGGTTAGCCAACTGTTCAACCGTCTACCACCTCCTTCCTTCCGCAAGAATCAACAGTTCAACAAACCTCCATTCAACCGTAACTTCGGTTCCCAGAATAACCATCCTTGATATCCAAAAAGTTCTCATCCACCACCGCAATCTCAAAATAATCAACCAAAGGAAGCACCGCAGTCTACTCAGATCACTGACTCCGGTACTCCCTCAGAAGACAAGACTGATGTTGTAATTTGTCACAAATGCAACAAAGAGAATCACTTTGCAAGAGATTGTAAGGCCAATGTAGTGAAAGACAAAGCATTCTACCTTAGAATGGCTCAAGAGTTGGAAGATAAAGAAAAGGCAAGGGCATACGTAGCCCATGTCAAAAGAGACCATCAAGTTTGGTCATCCGGAGACGAAGATGATACCATCAGCAGTGTCAAAGGAAAAGGGAAAATTTACATGCTGGCAACTGCGGATGACGATGGGTCTACAAAGATGGACAACAACTACTGCTACATGGCAAAGGATGGAACTCTAAGCATCGTCGAACAGGTAAAACTTATGATCCAAACTCTAAACTATAGCATGCATGACTGTCAACCCTACATAGATGATCTTAATGACACTTGTGTTGCCGTCCTTATCGAATATAACAAAGCCTTAGATGAGAAGAACATTGCGTCCCAAGAGATGTTCCACGTGAGAGGAGGATTGGATAACAAAATACTCAAAATGACTATGTTAGAGAAGGACTTAGAGTTAGAAAAAGATGCAAGAATGTTGAGTGAAACCCAATTAGAGATAGCTTTGAACCAGAGAGATTTAGCTCAGAGTGAAATTGTACGCTTAAATCTTTTAATCGAAAAATTGTTCAATGAAAGTGAAGCTATTGAAAATTTGGTAAACAATGGAACCGTGGACAATACATACAATTGGGGTTGGTCAAATGGATATCCTACCGCAATGGATTCCTCACCCCGGTTCAACAAAGATAGACTGTATGTCCCTCCAGACCAAGAATTTCATTTCCCAGTCAATGACAAGACCTTTCCCGAAGACATCAAAATCACTTCGGTAGACTGCATAGTCTAAGCAATAATTGTGTCATTGAGGAAATTGTGCCTGAGGTTTCGGGTCACACATGTGATGAAATTCCTATCTGTGGCACCATTTACCTAAATTCTCAAACCACATCCGTATTTGATGAAGAAATTGTCATTGAGGGCCCCGAAGTCTCGAAAGACTTTCCATCTCTGTCCTCAGACCGCAGTGTCTCACACTGTAGTAAAAAGTTCCATAAAAGTCCCACTGAAGTCCCAACTCAGACTTACTCTGCAGTAGTCAGGTCATCCCTACCGCAGTCTTCGAACAAAAGTTCTGCCACTCTTCAAACAATTCATCACGAATTACCCATAGAAAACTTTGAAGTGGGTCAATGCTCTCAAATCCCTGAATCTTCAAGTTCTGATGACTCAAGCCCTCGTTTTCACAAATTTTCAAAGCGTTCTAGTAAACCGCAGTTGAACAACAAAGACTGCGGTTCACCAAAATCCTTAGCTAAAAAGGATTTCAAAGAGGATATTCGATCCCGTGGCACAAATAGACAAATTTTTTTGAAAAACAAGAAGCATGTCAGATTTCCAAAGTCCAAGAGTCCAGAAAAATTTGTTTTCTCACACTATTTTTCAAAAAACTCTCCTATGAAGAAAACACGCAAAAAGGAATGTCAAGTTTCATCAGTCATTCCTAATTCATCTAACAAAACCCAAAAAGGTGCAAAGTCTTTTCAAAACAATGGTTTTCAAGTCTATTCCTCAGATGACCCAAAATGGAAAGGTATCTTACCAACTCCAACACTATTAAAGTCACGTCAAAATTTCAAAAAGTGGAAGGGTATTCTACCAACTCCACCAAAAAGAACTCAAAGACCTACACGTGCTAAACCTTTTCAAAAACAAACTTTTTCAAAACCCAACACCACTCATGTTAGGGATTACCAACCTCGGACCGGTATCAAGTCCAATTCATCCTATAGACCGCTGACCAAGCGATGTGTCAGATCAAAAGACAAAATCTCTTTTTGTAAATGTCAGTGTAGTTGTCAAAAGGATTCATCATATGTCAAATCTGTTGGATATAGTGTCTAAGTCCATAACTTTATTTGGTATGTACTTGACCCGACCCGGCATGGTCCATTTGGGTTGCATGACATTGCAATACTTGGATAGACTAAATGAGAGAATAAGGCACTTATGATTATTCATATATTATAAGTTCTAATATATTAATAATAGTATTATTTAATTAGTATTGATCAAATATTAATCTAGTATTAATCTAGTGATCAATGTGAGACTAATTTAATATATAGGGTTGATTATGACAATCATCAATTCTTTTATGGTGGATTAATGATCCATGGTTTATGGGTTTGGTTATAACCATATGGAGCTCCATGGATAGTCTATGGGAGTTACAAACCCATGGGTCATGAGAAATCAAGAGTCATGAAAATTAAGGGCATTCATGTGTAAACCCTAATTGTGACAACACTATAAAAGGAACCCTATGGCTAGCAAAATCGTGACCTAGTGTTACTAGAGAGGGCATAACCGATTTTGAGGCTAAGTGACATTCTCTCAAGTTATTCCAAGTCTTGTGGTGTTGTGTGAAGCATTTGAGGCACAACATTTGGGGTGCTAGGCTCACAAAGTCTTGAAGGAATCCAAGCAACAACAAAGTATGTATTTCTACTAGTTTTATGTTCTATGTAATCCCCATGCCATGCTAGTTAGGAAATAACCTTGAAAAAGAAATTTGCATGTATATAGAGAAAACATAGATTCAAGGTTATTAGGGTTGCATGTACACTTAGGAAGTGTTAGAATGCTCAAAACCCATCAGTGGTATCAGAGCCTAGAGCCTAGGATTGTTTTCTGTATACTTGATGCAAAACTGCTTAAAAATCGAAAATTCTGCATTCTGATGACTGGACTCGCCGAGTCCATGGGGAGGACTCGCCGAGTCCATGAACAAATTCATCCTACTCGACGAGTAGAATAATGCACTCAGCGAGTAGGAGCGTGCTGGGCAGTTTTTTCGAGTTTTGTTGCTGGAAATGGATTAAGATCATTATCCCAATCTGTTTTGGACTTGTAAAATTTGTTTTTCAAAATGATAATGATTATGTTAACCCATTTTACATGACTTTTATCAATTTTCAAGTATTGTATATGTTTATATGATTTTCTTGAAATTGCTTGACATGAATTTGTGTTCTTATGAGTTTTTAGAAGATCATAGGAATTATATGTAACCTCCATGTATGTTTAATTCATGATCTTAATTGCAATGATGGTGTCCATAACTTGTCCTCAAGTTATGGATAACCAAAAGTTACTTCTTTTAATTATGATTAAAGAACTAAAGATGTTTCATAAAATAAAGAGTCTTCATTTTTATGAACCATTAAAACTCATAAGTTACAAATTGAAGAGATTGAAGAGACTTGGAATAGTTTCAAATCTTGCCCTCAAGTTTTGGAATTTGAAAAGTCTTACACTTTAATACTTTAATTCCAAATTAAACCTTAGATTTTTAAAAGGTTTAAAAATCAACACTTATACTATTATTATAATTTTATTATATAGATATGTATAAGAATATGTCATTCTTACCGTTAGTAGGCCTCATTCATGAAGCCGGTCTATAAGGGGGGTATAAGGTTGTTGCCTATAAAATGGTGACTTAATGGGTGTGCACTCTCACCCACCGCTTCCTTGATCGGTGGAGGGTCGTTAGCCGAACGGGTAGGATACGACTTTAAATACTCGTTAAAAGTATAATGAATTATAAAGTAACTATACATTATAAATTCCCAATCTTAGTTACTTTAGGAAAATGTGAAATTGGTGCTAGCCCATAAAATTACACTTTGTACCTTACCAAGTCGTTAGTGGAGCGTGTGTGGTTAACCGGCACACTAACATGGACTAGTAAGTGTGGCAAAGGGTGACTTGACCTTATTATAGATCGGTGGAGCGTGTGTGGTTAACCGACACATCGATTAGGTAATATTGTTGAGGGTACCAAGTCAATTTGTATGGTTATTCACACCTTGTTTGTGATCCTCAGCATCCCAGTCACAAACTTGAGAGGGCACAATCGAGATTCAAACATGCCATTGAAAAGTTCAATGTATCTCAAAAGATCTAGGAGTTTCAAAACCAATAAAACCTAATAATAAAATATTTCGTTCTTATGGTGGAAATTGGTAAATCGTCATTTACCTACCTTCAAATATTTTATAGTATGGATTACGGCATCCCTCTTCCAACTATAAATAGTTTGTTGGATCCTAGCCTTAATATTTCATTTGGGTGAATTATTTAGGATTCCTAATCTAATGAAACTTGTCTTTCTTTCCTTTCAGATGTCTTCCAACAATGCTTCTGGCTCAAACCCAACAAGCTCCTTTTCCCTTATGAACTTGTGTGGTAAGGTCATCTTTGATGGATCCAATTTCAATGAGTGGATCAGAACCATCAGAATGATTACTCGCTATGAGGACAAATAATATGTCCTCGATAGGGAGCTTAAGGTTGTGAGTGAAGCCGGTGCTACTCCTGAAGAGTTTGCGGAGTTTGTTGCACATGAAAAGGATGCTACTAAAGTAGCATGCATCATGATGGCCACCATGACTCCTGAACTTCAAAAATCCTATGAAGATTTCTACCCCTATGAGATGCACCTGGATCTGATGGAAAGGTACCATCAGAGCGCGCGTCAGGAGAGGTATGAAATCATCTCCTCCATGATAACCGCAAGGATGAAGGATGGTGAACCCATCACCGGTGACTTGCAGAAGATGCAAAGGTTCGTTGACCGGTTGCTAAAGCTAAATGTTGACTTTCCTGAGGAAATGGCGATTGACATCATTCTCCATTCCTTACCTCCAAGTTATGATCAGTTTCGTATGACTTATCATATGAACAAGGAGGAAGTCACACTTAGCAAACTTCAAGGACTCTTAAGGACAGCTGAAAATGGCCTTAAGGGTAAAGCGGTTGCTACTTCTACTCCTTCAACAGCCCCTGTTCTGGCTATTGGGCAGGGAAAGGGTAAGAAGAGGAAAAGCCCTTCGAAGGGTACCAAGGGTAAGACTCTTGATGGTTCCTCTTCAAGTGGGAAAAAGAAAGGTCCCATTACTCCTTCTTCAAACCCAAAGGAAGCACAGTGCTTCTATTGCCAGGATAAGGGACACTTCAAGCGAAGCTGCCCTAAATGTCTGCAAGATGTAAAGGATGGGAAGGTTAAACCCACCCATGTAGGTATTTACACAATATTGTCTAATAACTCATCTAATGCTAATTCTTGGGTGCTTGATACAGGTTGTGGTATTCACATCTGTACTGATTTGCAGGCACTAAGAAGAAGTGAGCAAGTGGAGCACGGGAAGATAAACTTAGTCATGGGCAACAGGAAAGCATCACCTGTTACCAAGATAGGAGTTTATTCTTTATTGCTTAATAATGGGTTAATGTTAGATTTGAATAAGTGTTGTTACTCGCCCGAAATAGCGAGAAATATTATTTCTTTTCATGGCTTGTACAAACAAGGTTTTTCTTTTTCATTTGATAATAAAAATGGTGTTATTAATGTTTATTACAATGATGTATTTTACTTTAAAGGATTACCTTGTGATGGTGTATATGAAGCCGTGAATGTTGTAGACAATCTAGGAAATAATGTGTTGTATATTGATTCTTCAGATAGCTTGGATAAAGCATCCTTGTGGCATTGTCGTCTTGGACATGTTAACAAGAAGCGCATAGGCCAACTCCAAAAGGCTGGAGTCTTGGAATCATTTGACCTCAAGTCAGATGATAGTTGCGAGTCTTGTTTGCTTGGAAAAATGACAAAGTCACCCTTCACAGGTACTTGTGATAGGGGTGAAGGTTTGTTGGACCTTGTACACACGGATGTGTGTGGGCCCTTCAGAGTTGCTACAAGGGATGCTAATCGCTATTATGTGACTTTTACTGATGATTACAGTAGATATGGATATATTTACTTAATCAAGCATAAGTCAGAAACCTTTGAAAAGTTCAAAGAGTTTAAGCAGGAAGTGGAGAATCAATTGGGCAGGAACATCAAGATGCTCCGATCCGATCGGGGAGGAGAGTATCTTAGCATTGAGTTCCTTGACTATCTTAAGGAATGTGGGATTGTCTCACAATTGACACCTCCCAGAACACCACAGTTGAATGGTGTAGCTGAGAGGCGCAATCGAACCTTGTTGGATATGGTTCGTTCCATGATGAGTCGAGCTTCGTTACCAATCTCTTTCTGGGGGTATGCCTTAGAGACTGCCGCCCATATCCTTAATCTAGTCCCTACTAAAAAGGTTGCCAAAACACCTCACGAGATGTGGACTGGGAAAGTTCCCAATTTGGACCACATCAAGATTTGGGGTTGTGAAGCTTTCGTGAGGCGTGAGACTCATGATAAGCTTGAACCTCGAAGTGAGAGGTGTATTTTCATCGGCTACCCACATAGATCCTTTGGTTACCTCTTCTACAGACCCAGTGATAATGTGGTCTTTGTAGCAAGAAGAGGAGTCTTTCGTGAGAGAGAATTCATAAGCCAAGGGGACAGTGGGAGGCAAATTGACCTTGAAGAGCTTCAAGAGTCAAGTGGTGAAGGAACCTCAAATGCTATCGACCAACCTGAGGAGGACACTCCTGTTGATCCGATAGATGAGTCTGTACCTCCAAGACGTTCCACTAGGGTGAGGAACACACCTGATTTTTATTATGGTTATCACATCACCACTGAAGGTGATACATTTATTAGTGATAGTACACTAATAGATTTGGATGAACCTAATAATTACAGGGAAGCCATGGCAGGCCCTGAGTCTGCTAAATGGAAGGAGGCTATGGACAGCTAGATTCAGTCCATGTATGACAATCAAGTTTGGAACTTGGTTGACAATGTACCAGGTCGTAAGACAATTGGGTGCAAATGGATCTTCAAGAAGAAGACCGACATGGATGGGAAGGTACATACTTACAAAGCGCGACTGGTTGCGAAGGGCTTTACTCAAACTCCGGGAGTTGACTATTAGGAGACCTTCTCACCAGTAGCTAAGATTAAGTCTATTAGAGTATTGTTAGCCATAGCTACATTTCATGATTATGAAATATGGCAAATGGATGTCAAAACCGCTTTCCTTAATGGAAAGTTGGCTGAGGATGTTTACATGGCTCAACCAGAGGGTTTTGTCGATACAAGATACCCTAATAGAGTGTATAAGCTTGATAAATCCATTTATGGATTGAAACAAGCATCTCGCAGATGGAATCTTTGCTTTGATGAGAAAGTCAAAGAGTTTGGCTTTTCTAGGAGTGAGGATGAGTCTTGTGTGTATGTCAGGGCTAGTGGGAGCATAGTTAGCTTCTTGGTATTGTATGTGGATGACATACTTCTCATAGGAAACGACGTCCCAACCTTGCAGGAGGTTAAGTCCTGGCTTGGGAAGTGTTTCGCTATGAAGGACCTTAGGGAAGCTGCCTATATCCTAGGGATAAGGATATTGAGAGATAGGAGTAAGAGACTAATTGGACTTAGTCAAAGTACTTACTTGGATAAAGTGCTGAAGAGCTTCAGTATGCAAGATTCCAAGAAAGGAGAATTACCAATCCAGAGTAATGTCAAGCTGAGTAAAACTCAAAGTCCGAGTACAGAGGCTGAGATAGTTGAAATGAGTCATATACCATATGCTTCCGTTGTGGGCTCGATCATGTATGCTATGACTTGTACTCGCCCTGATGTGGCCTTTGCTTTGAGCATGGTCAGTAGATATCAAGGGAACCCTGGCAAGGCACACTGGACAGCGGTAAAGAACATTCTCAAGTATCTGCGGAGGACTAAGGATTGGGTCCTTACCCTCGGAGGCAGTGATGACTTGAGAGTGGAAGGATATAGCGATGCTAGCTTCCAGACTGATAGGGATAATTTCCGCTCTCAGTCAGGCTGGGTCTTTATCCTAAATGGAGGGGTAATTACTTGGAAAAGTTCCAAGAAGGAGACAGTAGCTGATTCTACTTGTGAATCAGAGTACATAGCAGCAAGTGAAGCAGCTAAGGAGGCGATATGGCTAAAGAACTTCATCGGAGACCTTGGAGTTGTACCAGCTATAAAGGAGCCAATGGAAATTTTCTGTGACAGCGAAAGTGCGGTTGCTTTGGCTAAGGAACCAAGAGATCACAGAAAATACCATTTCATCAGACATTGAATAGAAGAAGGACTCCTCGTGGCTAAGAGGGTATCATCAGATGAGAACCCGGCAGATCCCCTCACGAAGGGACTGAGCAGGGTTAAGCATTTACAGCATGCGAGGCGCATTGGGCTGAAGGATGATATTAGTTTCAATAATTAGATTCCTGAAACTTGTAAAATGTAATTGACATTTGATGATAAATAAAAGTTGTTATTTATTTATGAGTAAGGTGTTACTATCTTGTGTTGATTGTTTACTATGTTTCAATTTTGGATGTTTTTACTTCCAGAATAATTATGTTATTATTCAAACCATCCACAGTCAGTCAAACTTTGGAAGTAAGTATTGATTTAAGACTGTCATGAATTTGGCTTGTATGATTTGTCTAAAAGTGCTTTGGACAATGCAATGGTTGCTACAACATTCATGAGTACTCATAAGGGCTGAGTATTGGATCCAACCCACGCTCACTTGCATCACTCATGGAATTTATCTCGAGTGATCGTGAGACGGTAATATCATATAAATCTTCAAACCTAGAGATATGAGTTGTTGACTATGAGTTGGTTATTAAATGATTGCACGAAAACGCATTGGTAACTCGATGTCATAAAACGTGACTTTGTGAATAATTCAACAAGTAGTTAGTACAAGCATATCAGTCGAAGTTTATCTGTTCCTTCTAGAAATAGAAGCGATATCTGGGCCCCTCGATGATTTGGTTTTGACCTATGTACCGGGCCCGGTCAGAACCTAATTGATGTGTTCAATTTAGTTCTATGTCGAAACAAATCAGAGATCGAGAAACAAATGCTGGACAATAAGTAAGACCATGTTCCATGTGTTTGTCCGGCTGATATCATGAGAACAGAGGATTATATGATCACTTATCTTAAATGGCGTATCATCATCATCTCAGTTCCGAGAGACTTTGAAAGAGCTACGATTGCTAGTCGGATTTTGAAGTCATATTTGCAAATATAGTTATTAGACTTATCCAAGTGGGAGACTGTTGGATATAGTGTCTAAGTCCATAACTTTATTTGGTATGTACTTGACCCGACCCGGCATGGTCCATTTGGGTTGCATGGCATTGCAATACTTGGATAGACTAAATGAGAGAATAAGGCACTTATGATTATTAATATATTATAAGTTCTAATATATTAATAATAGTATTATTTAATTAGTATTGATCAAATATTAATCTAGTATTAATCTAGTGATCAAAGTGAGACTAATTAAATATATAGGGTTGATTATGACAATCATCAATTCTTTTATTGTGGATTAATGATCCATGGTTTATGGGTTTGGTTATAACCATATGGAGCTCCATGGATAGTCTATGGGAGTTACAAACCCATGGGTCATGAGAAATCAAGAGTCATGACAATTAAGGGCATTCATGTGTAAACCCTAATTGTGACAACACTATAAAAGGAACCCTATGGCTAGCAAAATCGTGACCTAGTTTTACTAGAGAGGGCATAACCGATTTTGAGGCTAAGTGACATTCTCTCAAGTTATTCCAAGTCTTGTGGTGTTGTGTGAAGCATTTGAGGCACAACATTTGGGGTGCTAGGCTCACAAAGTCTTGAAGGAATCCAAGCAACAACAAGGTATGTATTTCTACTAGTTTTATGTTCTATGTAATCCCCATGCCATGCTAGTTAGGAAATAACCTTGAAAAAGAAATTTGCATGTATATAGAGAAAACATAGATTCAAGGTTATTAGGGTTGCATGTACACTTAGGAAGTGTTGGAATTCTCAAAACCCATCAAAATCTACTCGGAGTCAGAAACCTCGTATTTTTTCAAAAACTCACAACACTCCAAATCTGCACAATCACCCAGGACTAGGATTAAAATTTGACAAGAGACCCGTCACTGAAACCTCGGTCCATGCATCATTCAGAAATTCACCAATTGCCCCAGGCTCCAAACTAGTTTGGATGCCTAAACTAACCGTGTAATTCTCAGGCTTTGTGCAAGGAGGAACAAGAATATGAATGGTTAATTGACAGTGCCTGCTCCTTGCACATGACCGGAAGGTTAGAATACCTTCGTCATTTTAGGCCAATATGCAATGGTGGAAATGTCACATTCGGCAACAATGCGAATGGATTCATCCGAGGTTATGGTGTTCTCACTACGAGGAATTTTTCTATTCAAGAGGTTGCTTATGTAGAAAGCCTTAAATACAATCTCATCAGTGTTGGCCAACTATGTAAGGCAGGACATCGAGTTGAATTTGATGATCAATTTTTCTATGTAATGACAAGTGATAGGAGCACGTGTCTGATCAAATCCCGATCCGAAGGTACCATGTATCCTTTGGATGTGTCTCTGATCATTGGTAGACCGCAATTGTGCTTCCTATTCAAAGCTGTATCTAAAGTCAGCTGGCTATGGCACCGCAAGCTAGCTCATCTCAACTTCAGGTACATCAACAATTTGGTCACCGGAGAACTAGTCAGAGGTCTCCCTATTCTCAAATTCAGCAACGATACTCTATGTCCGGGGTGTGAATATGGGAAGAAATCCAAAGCAAGTCACCCCATGGTGATTGATTCTTCAATCTCTGAACCTCTAGAGCTCTTACACATTGATCTCTGCGGTCCATCAACCGTAGCCAGTCTCCATCACAAGAAATACATACTGGTTATTGTAGATGACTTTACACGCTTCACATGGGTCTTCTTCCTTAGACTCAAGTCAGAAACACCGCAGATTCTCACCAATTTTATCAAGGAAATAGAGCTTCAGATCAAGCTTCCAGTAAGACGTATCCGCAGTGATAATGGAACCGAGTTTACTAATCATCTTCTCAACAGTTTCTTGGTTTCCAAAGGCATCACTCACAACTTCTCTGCTCCTTACACACCTCAACAAAATGGAGTAGTAGAGAGAAGGAACCGCACACTAGTAGAAGCAGCCAAATCCATGCTCAACTTTGCATACCTTCCTCTCTACTTCTGCGCTGAAGCTGTAGCAACCGCATGCTTTGTACAAAACCGAAGCATTGTGTGCAAACGCCTCAATAGGACACCGTATGAGGGCCTTAACAACCTCAAGCCAAATGTTTGCTTCTTTCATATCTTTGGGTGTATATGTTTCGTCATCAACAACCGCGATCAGCTTAACAAGTTTGCACCGAAGTCTGATGAAGGCATCTTCCTCGGTTATTCCACTAACAAAGTTGCTTACAGGGTCCTCATCAGACGTACAGGGCTAATCATTGAAAGCTTCGATGTGAAATTTGATGATTCTCACATCCGCAACGCCCCTCCATCCACTGAAACCACCATAATCATGGAAAGCGATATTCCTGCCTCTTCGGGTCCATTAAATCTTGTTGAAGTCAATTATGACGATCTCTTCGACCCTGTAGAAATAGCCAAGTTATCTGAAGTTCTTGTGTCACCGGCAGCTCAACAACAACACGCTGATGTTTCTGGTCCATCACTATCCGAAGTAGCATCTCTCAATACTTCCACCTCTCCGGTTGAGGGGGAAAGCTCTACTCCGGATCAAGCAACAACCGTCGAGGTTCCAGTACTTGATGCTTCTCAAGTTCCTATCCGCAGAGAATCATTACCATCAAACGTATCTTCGGATTCGGATGATGAACTCATAGAGAACATTGACACAAGAACCGATTCAAGGATTATCACTCTTCCATCCGCAGTCCAGGGGGAACCTTCTCAGGTTCTAGAGGAACTCCCATCAGCAATCCAGGGGGAACCTCTTCCAACTGCTCAAGAAAATTCCATTCTCGTTCCAACAAACCAAGATGATTCCGCATGATGTTTTCAAATCTAGGGGGAACTGCCATCTCCAACCGTAGAATCTTCTGATATTGAAGATATTCCCTCTACCGCAGCTGCTGATCATCTACAACCCCGTCTACACGTATGGACGAAAGACCACCCACCAGGTCAAATCATTGGCAACCCATCCGCAGGTATCTAGACTCGATCTTCCAAGGACTCATCTGATCATCGTCACTACGCAACATTTATGTCCTCAGTCGAGCCCCGAACGATCAAAGAAGCATTGCTAGAACCTGATTGGATATCCGCAATGCAAGAAGAGCTAGAAGAATTCAAAAGAAACAAGGTGTGGAAGCTCATCCCAAAGCCACATGGTCACACCATTGTTGGTACTAGATGGGTATTCAAAAACAAGCTGGATGAATCTGGTGCGGTAGTCAGAAACAAGGCAAGGCTAGTTGTAAAGGGCTACAGTCAACTTGAAGGTGTTGACTATGATGAAATGTATGCTCCGGTGGCACGAATGGAAGCCATCCGAATCTTCTTAGCATACGCACCCCACAAAAACGTCAAGGTACACCAAATGGACGTTAAGAGTGCATTTCTCAATGGGGAATTAAAAGAAGAGGTCTATCTTCAGCAACCTCCAGGCTTTGAAAGTATTGAATTCCCAGACCACTGCTACAAACTTGAAAAAGTAGTCTACGGTCTGAAGCAAGCCCCAAGAGCATGGTACGAGACTCTATCTGAATTTCTTGTCTCGTCCGAATACAAAAGAGGAATAATTGATCCCACTTTATTTAGAAAAGCAAATGGTGACCACCTTATGCTAGTACAAATATATGTGGATGCTATCATCTTCGGATCGACTGATCAAGGAATGGTGGATGAATTTGCCAAGCTCATGACCAACAAATTCAAAATGAGCATGAATAGAGAGATTAACTTCTTTCTAGGACTTCAAGTGAAACAAGTTCCGCAAGGGATATTCATTCATCAAGAGAAATACACCACTGAACTGTTAAAGAAATATTCTATGGACAACTGTTCTTCGGCTAAGGTCCCCATGGCCTTCGGATATAAGATCTCTGCTGATCCCTCAGGCGAATCTGTGGATCACAAGACTTATAGAGGTATCATAGGCTCTTTGATGTACCTCACCGCAAGTAGTCCAAACATTGTCTTTGCAACAGGTGTATGCGCAAGGTATCAGGCTGACCCAAAAGTGTCACATATGACCGCAGCCAAACAGATACTACAGTATCTGAAAGGAAGCAAGTCTCTTGGATTATGGTACCCCGCAGACAATGATTTCATCCTTCAAGCATTCACAGATGCGGATCACGCCGGATGCAAACTAGATCGAAAAAGCACTTCAGGTGGTTGTCAATTTCTGGGTGGAAGACTCGTCAGCTGGTCATCAAGGAAACAAAGTTGTGTATCTCTGTCTACCGCAGAAGCTGAGTATGTGGCCACAGCCAGCTATTGTTCTCAAGTCCTTTGGATGAAAACTCAATTATTGGACTACGGATATAGAATGATGCGGATACCGATCTATTGTGACTCTGAAAGTGCTATAGCGATTTCTCATAATCCTATTCAGCACTCCAAGACTAAGCATATTGAACTACGGTATCATTTCATCAAAGACCACATCTTGAAAGGTAACATTGAACTCATCTTTGTCCATACTCATGAAGAGATTGCTGATGTGTTCACAAAAGTTCTCGACTCCACTAAACTTAACACCTTCCTGCAAATGTTGGGAATGTTGAATCCAGACCCACAATTCTTTTTGAATTGATAGATACCGCAGACCATCCTCGGTCTCCGTTGCGGTTCTAACTGAAACCTACTTATGATAGATGGTTTTGGTACCGCAGTCTATGTACCGCAACCATAAATCATACTTATCTTTCATGGGTCCTTATTGTTTGTTATTACTAACCTTTTGTACAAGTGCTCTCCTCAGTTCCTATACTGCAGACATTCATCTGTTCATCCGTAATGACATCTGTTCATCCGCAATGACATCTGGTCATCCGCAATAAAGTGTCCATCCGCAATCACATTGATAATTTCTCAACTGTTTCATTAATCCTTTTGTCAGACCTATTTTAGGTATGATGACAAAAAGAACGTTTTTCCATAAACGCATCCTTAATCTGTCTTTTCCTCTTACCCAGCACGTCCCATCCGTTCCAACTTCTTTTCCCCTCACCACACGATCACCTGACGTAATGATGTACGTCTGACTTTTCATTAAATGCAAATCCCTTTTGGTAAAATCTCAAAAACCTTTTTAAAACCGTTTTGTCTTATATGGCTGAGATTTAATTTCCAATTCAAAAGATTCCCCCCAAACGACCTTTTACCTTATCCTTTCTTTTACCTAGGGTAAAAAACAGTTACTGTTCAAATTCACCCCTATATAAACCCTTCATCTTCCCCAAAAACACTTTACGCTTTCTGAACATTGAATCTTCCCTCTCAAATTCCTACAAGCACTCTGTTTTTCTACTCTTTCTCTCAAGCTCCTACAATGGTGAAATCCGGTGTATCCAAGAAACAATCCAAGGCATCTGGATGAGCGAACCCTACTGGTTCAGACTCTCCTACGATTGCTTCAAGCAACTTCAGAGCTATATTCGAAGATCATTCATCCTACAATGCTCCGATCAAGCTGATGATCAAGTTTCTGAAGAATCATCCCCTGTTTGGCCCCTTCGATGCTTTCACGGACGTTGTCCCAATCTCAGGAAATCCTACTATGCTTACATCCGCAGCAGGTGGGTTAGGCACGGTGATCACAAATGTGCAAGGATCCATGAACCCAAAGGACACTTCGGTGCGCTTCCAAGGATTTGACGGGGATGAATCAAACGACTCATGGTTACACTACACTCCTGTAACTGAGTCAGAAATCAAGATATATGCCGCTTTCAGAAGGGCATTCCAAGCACGCAAGGAACAACATATCAAGCAACAACAACAAAAGGAGCAAGAAATCCAGTCAGTGGCTAAGTATTGGGCAGATGCAATCAATAATGCCAATACCGTAGCCACCATTCTGAAGGTTCAAGACTGGATGACCGAGATGGCTGAGACAATCCTCAAAGCTTAAGCAACAGGTGAAGGTGCAGGCCCCTCCAGAGTAACTCCAACTCCAACTGCAACAGTTCATGAATCACAAGACGAAGGAACCGCAATAGTTCTTGATGATGATACCATTCAGGAGGTAAACAAACCCTCTCCCTTTGATGATGACCTTATGACGTTCGATGAAGAAGAGGAATCCAGTGGCTCTCACCATTTAACTTCTAAACCCAAAGAGAAAAAGAAAAAGAAGAAGAATGCTGTCACAAGAAAAGAATTTCTGAGCTTACAAGCAAAAGTTGATCAAATTCTAGCTGCGGTCAAGCCAACTCAACCGCAACAAGAAGACACCCCCGGACCGCAATCATTAATCGAACGGATAGAGCGTTTGGAAACGCGTGAGTGATTGGCTGCTGAGAGAATTTCTCTCAAAGTCGAAATGGGAATCCGGTCCCTTGACAACAATCGACAGGAAGATCACAAAGACTTCATGGCTGCTGCGGAACGCCTCATCTCAGAGGTGACCGCAATCTAGAAAGATCTCCAAGCAGCCAATTCGGATCAAGCCACACAGTCTCAAAAACTGATAGCTGAGACTCATACTGCGTATGAGTCCACTATCTCAGTTCTTCAAGCCACAATCAATAGACTGCAACGATCCCTGTCCTCCAACTTCCATGGTCCCGAGATTCTTCAGCTCACCAAGGAAATTCATAGACTGCTCTTCAACTCCTCCATTCCCAATAATCAACAGTTGGCCGATGCCCTCAAAGCTCAATTTCAAGACGTTTTTGCCAAAGTTTATAGCCTTCGAAAATGGCTTGAGGAAGCCCCTGGGTTGCATTCCTCAAGAGGGGGAAGTGAAGACGAAGTCCATCACAGTGAAGAAGAAGTCCATCATTCACATCACTCCATCTCACAGCATCAGAGTCCCCCCATCATCACCGAAAAAATGTCTACACCGCAACCCTCACCGCAACCATCTCATCATACTCCACCTCATAACACTCCACCGCAAGAGGAGATCAATCCTGACAAACCAGAGACTCCCCCTCACTTCAAAAACCTAGTTGAGCACATGTCCTCTCCAAGCTCAAATGACTCTCCTGCCACCACCCAAAGGAAAAAAGATTGGAAAGCAGCTAAACTGGCAGAGCTCATATGGAGAGAATGTGGTTTTGATACCATCATGGACGAATCCTTGATAAACTCTTGGATAAATCCTCACCGCAGACTACTGGATGAAGATTACAGACCTCACCTCACATATGTTGAACCCCCTCCGGATGGCTACTGGGATGTTCCAATCTCCCCAAATGCCAAATACTTCACGGTGTTCGAGCAATTCGACCGCAGCCTTCCAGACCACAAAAGACTGCCAATGGAATTTGAGAGACTTAGTCTTTTTTATGCTAAGCATGCCTCTCCCATTGAGAAAATATGGTCTAACGATAGACCATCCGCAGTCAAGAACTACAAGATTCAGAAGTTCATGAAGGCTGACTTCTTCCAGTACACCCTCACTAGAAGGGGAAACGATTATGTCCGCACCTAAGCTGACTTCCCTTGCATGAATCTGGAAGAAGTCTTTCTCATAGCTAAGGTGTTTCAGAACAAGTCGGAGAAGCATCCGAAGATGAAGATTGCGCTTGAAAGGGCTAATACCTTTTTGAAGGAAACTGTTTGCGATTTTGCTAAAATCGATGCAGACATCTACCCCACCATTGCCAAGAAATTTGATCTGCCACCACTCGATCCTACACCAATGCCTACCGAAGCCTATCAAGAAAGATCCTTAGGTGCAACCAATTTTCCTGAACTTGGAGTCATTTTCAAAAGGAAGATCGATAATGTCAAATACTTCATTCCTATGACTGCCATGCATCGCCTCACCAGGAAGAAACTTGATATCTGCCGAACCGCAGTTGAAAAATCGAAGCACACTACTATAGACGTCAAGTTTGAGATTTTAAGGAGAATCATCTGGTTGGAAAACATCAGGAAGTTTTGGTGGATCCTGATCAAGTTTCTTAAACTTGATGGCTGAACAAAAGTTAAAGAGGTCACTTAGGGGGAAATTGTTGAATCATAAAAAGTGACCCTCTTGAACTTCAGCTACCGTAGCCGTCAAGCACCTGCAGTCGAGCTCCTTCATCAGCAACCGCATCCGTAGTCCCTACCTACCGCAGTCACTTTACTAGATTACTTTACTTGTCTTTTATTGTAATACTCTCTATTGTCCAGTATGCCTTGCATGGCTACTATTAGAGATGTGATCTAGTGTACTTCGTGAGTCTCTATAAATAGAGCTCATTCTCTTGTATTCAAACACACACATATATCTATTCTGAATACACATTTCTGAAATTATCTTTCCTATCTCTCTATGTCACTACGCATCCCTTCTTACTCTCAAATCTTACTAGAATACTACTGATTATAACCTCTCTTCGGAGCAAGTCTTTTGTGACTTAATCACTAAGTTTGATCTTCCTTATTAACTTGGTTTGAATGCATTCCTTGTTATGAATCATCTTAAGTGTATACTTGATATAACAATTGGTGTCATTTCTATTTCTTTACTTTTCCGCAACTAACTCTCTAACTATCTAACTCTAACTTATTAATATTATTGTTGAGCTTTTAGATCCTTTGAGATTAACTATTCTGCAATCTACTTGATCTAACGTTTGTTCAAGTGTGTCTCTAAGTTTTTCTCTCAACACACATATAGCTCCCAACCTCCCGAATGAAACATTTGTATACTTTCCCAATCGGCATGTGAGTATTTATGTCAAATACTATCTTCAGAGGCTGTCTGCCGTTAGCTGCAAATAACTTGTACATTGTTTTGTTTACTGCCATGCCTCTTCGTTTTGGAGGCACCCCTACAGCAACATAACCCTTGAAGATGTCGAGACTCGATTCAATCGCCTCGAAAGAAACGAGGATGTTGTCATAGAAGAAACAAAGTAATAGAACCGACGATGACCAACATATATGACTTTATTTGATACTCGTATGACGGAGTGTCTTCGTTGCAAGTCGGACAAGCTTTGTACCCTTGTCCGCTCCAATCGGATAAACTACTATGAGCTGGAAAGTTGTTTATTGTCCATAACAACATCGCTTTCATATTGAAGAATGTATCTGTCGTTGAGTCTTTAGTACGTACGCCAAAACTCCATAACTGCTTCAACTCATCCACCAACGACCTAAGGAACACATCCAAGTCCTTCCCGGGTGCTTTGGGACCGGGAATCAACAAGGTCAACATGAAGGAGGACTCTTTCATGCATAGCCATGGTGGAAGATTGTAAGTGGTGAGTATGACAGGCCACGTGCTATGAGGATTACACATGTTACCAAACAGATTAAAACCATCAGCAGCAAGCCCTAAGCGTACGTTTTGGGGTTCCCTCGAGAAGTTAGGATACTTCATATCGATTTTTTTCCATGAAGTACCATAAATGGGATTAAGCATCGTACCATCTTTGGATCGTCCGGTATTATGCCAAATCATATCTTTAGATGTGTGTCTAGAACAGTACAAACGTTGTAGTCTGGGGGTCACGATCGTAACACCTTATGAGCCACCTTCTTACCCTTTGCATTTTCATCAACCCACCGAATCTCATTACAAATTGGACACTTTTGCAACAACTTGTGTTCTTTCCGGAAAAGAAAGCAATCGTTTTTACATACGTGTATCAATTAGTAACCCAAGCCGATCTTTTTTAGTGTCTTTTTTGCTTCATAATGTGAGGGGGGGCTGTTTACTTGAGGAATGCAGTTTGCAACAACTCGAGAAGCTGATCGAATGAACTATCAGTCCATTTCTTGATCACCTTGATATGCATCAGCTTTGCTAAATAGTCAATGGACGAAAACGAACATCCAGGATATAATTTTAATTGGACTTCCTCTAACAACTTTTGAAATCCATCATCGACACCGCTACTTTCTATATTCGGGTTCCCTTCATCGCGGTTGGTATCATTTTCAATCATACCCCCATAACATCAGCAATAACATCGTCCATCTCGATAGTACGCGGTATGTCTTCGACAACCGGGTGAATTGTATTTTCGCCATGATACTTCCATATAATATAATTTGGACTAAAACCATGTTGAAGTATATGGAATTTCATTATGGCTAGTAGTATAAATTTATTGACATTACATTTGTTACACGAGCATCTGATTTGACCTTTGTTATCGACTTATGGTTTGGACCTCTTGAGAAAAGATTCGAGTCCTTGTTGGAACAAGGGAGAGTTACGGTTTTCAATAGTAGTCCACGTTTTATCAATAGACATGTTGCAACTGAAACATAAGGTAGGTTTTAGTGTTTACTCTACAAGAACAAAAAATTAGGATTGAATATTTATAAGGATAGAGTAACCGCTCAATGAGATTGAATAGAAAATTGGACAACGGAAGAGTATTCACAAGGGTAGGCTTCTAAACCCACTTTTTGAATACCTTACCTCATATGCAAATGTGTATTGCATGATTGACCGTTTAAGAAAAATTTGGCAGCATTTCCCCTTAGCTCCTAAGTATATATAAATTATATACTCTGGGAGCAAAAGAGAAAATAACAACCGGATATTTCTTAAATAATCAATCATGTAATACACATTTACATCCTAAATGAGGTAAGGTATTCAAAAAGCAGTCTCAAAACGGGGACAACCCGAAATTTATTTCTAAATCAATTTCGAGCGGGTATTTCTAGGGTTTTGATGATTTAAAAAGAAGATACTTAAACTAAAAAAAATTACTTTTTTATTATAGCATTGTATTTTAGCGTCTTAATTTTTTATTTTTATTTTTTATTATGACATTATACTTTCAACGATATTATATATTTGTTATTTATATCATCTTTTTTTTTCTATATTTTGATTTTTAATATCAACTTATTTTTGTTTTTATTTTTTTATTTTGGGTAAATTATAACTTAGTAGATTTAACATCTTAATTTTTCATTTTTATTTTTTATTATAACATTGTACTATAAACGATATTATACATTTGTTATTTATATCATCTTTTTTTTCCATATTTTGATTTTTATTATCAACTTATTTTTGTTTTTATTTTTCTATTTCGAATAATTATAACTTAGTAGATTTAGTATCTTAATTTTTTATTTTTATTTTTTATTATAACATTGTACTTTAAACGATATTATACATTTGTTATTTATTTCATCTTTTTTGTTTCCATATTTTGATTTTTAATATCAACTTAGTTTTGTTTTTATTTTTCTATTTTGAGTAAATTATAACTTACTAGATTTAACATCTTAATTTTTAATTTTTAATTTTTATTATAATATTGTACTTTAAACAATATTATATATTTGTTATTTATATCATTTTTTTGCATATTTTGAATTTTAATATCAACTTATTTTTGTTTATATTTTTCTGTTTCGAGTAATGAGAACTTAGTAGCTTTAGCGTCTTAACTTTTCATTTTTATTTTTTGTTATAACATTTTACTTTTTTTTCCATATTTAAATTTTTAATATCAACTTATTTTTGTTTTTATTTTTCTATTTTGAGTAAATTATAACTTAGTAGATTTAGCGTCTTAATTTTTTATTTTTGTTTTTTATTATAGCATTGTACTTTAAACGATATTATATATTTGTTATTTATATCATTTTTTTTCCATATTTTGATTTTTAATATGAACTTATATTTGTTTTTATTTTTCTATTTCGAGTAATTATAACTTAGTAAATTTAGCTTCCTAATTTTTCATTTTTATTTTTTATTGTAACATTGTACTTAAAACGATATTATTTACTTGTTATTTACATCATCTTTTTCTTCTCCATATTTTGATTTTTAATATCAACTTATTTTTGTTTTTATTTTTCGATTTTGAGTAAATTATAACTTAGTAGACTTAGCGTCTTAATTTTTAATTTTTTTTATTATAGCATTGTACTTTAAACGATATTATAAATTTGTTATTTATATCATCTTTTTTTTTTCGACAAAACTGCAAAAATAGTCCATGTGGTTTCTCATTTTATGTGGTTAAGGTCCAAACCTTAGAAAAGTTGTAGATTTGGTACTTTTCAATAAGTTTTGTTGTGGTTTTGGTTCTCTTCCGTTAATTTTAACCGCATAACTGTTAATTTTTTTAAAACAACTAGTTTACCTTCATGGATCATTTCTGCAGCCAAACTACAAGGGACATTTCTACACATATTCTTTTGTTGAATATATATATATATATATATATATATATATATATATATATATATATATATATATATATATATATATATATATATATATATATATATATATATATATATATATATATATATCATTTCCCTGTGATTGTTTGCATTCTGAAGTAAAGAGCTCTAGGAATTAACGAAGCGAAAATGGTGAAATACTAGTGTGGTTGCGTCGCCATAATAAGAATGTGTTCCACTCCCTCCAACCCTGGAAGACCCTTCTATGCTTGCCCTACTAAGGTGTGTGTTAGTTTGTTTATTAGGCGCCTATAGCCTTAATTTATTAGTTTGTTCCATTTTCATGTTCTCACTCGAAAATTGATTTTGTTAGGGACCTCGTAATGGTTTTATTCGTTAGGTAGAAGAAGCAGACACTAAGAATATGAGTGTTGAAGTAGTTATGATTGCAGGTTTGGCTAGGTCAAAAAAGAAGCTTGAATCAAAGATTTAGAAGCTGGAGATGTGTTTAGTTGTTAGTTGGATTGTTTTCTTTGGCATAATTGTTTACAAGTTGTAATAGTTAGCCCTTGTTTATTTGCTTTTTATGGAAAGTACTCTATTATCCATGTACCTTTATTTTAAATTAATCATAAAACAATGGGTAATTCATATGGGATCCCAAGTTAGATTCGTAGTGTATTTGTTGAAAGTGACATTGGACCATATTCAACTAGAATAAATGGGACCACATTCAACTAGAATAAATGGGACCATACGCATTTTGTCTTACAGTAATGTCAATAATGGACCCAAATACCATGCACGTCCATAAGTATAACACACAATCAACAACACATTGAAACCATTAAAATTAATTCACAAACATAACTCCAATCATACAAACATAACACCAATGATAACCACATTCAAATACATAACAACATTGAATACATAACATCAAACATTCACACTTAATCCGAGACGTTCTCTTGGATCCTAAATAAGAAGTACATAACACCAAACATCCACACTTAATCCGAAACTGGCATTGAAATTTAATACCTATTCAAGTTCCATTGGCTTGTCAATAGTGTTGCCTTCCCTATTTTTGCCCTCAACCCGTGTAGCAAGTTTTTTCTTGATTATTCTTTCATACTTCTTTCTTTTCTTGATAATTACCTTCTTAACCCCTACATCCTTTCTCATCTTTACCATCCACTTCCTTCTTACCACTGCTCCCTTGCCCAACATTACCATTACTGCCCTTATTACCCTTACTTCCTTGCTCATCAGTAACAGCCTTGACCTTCTTACCACTGCTTCTTTCCCCAACATTAACATCTACTCTCTTCCTTTTCTTTACCTTGAGTTTTGTTGGTTTTTCAGCTTAAGAACATGTAACCTTGTTATGTCCTGTTTGCTTGCATACACTACACATAATTTTTTTCCCAACCTTTGACACAGTATGTCTTGCACCCCTTTCACTTGCATCCTTTCTTCTATTAACTTTTGGTCTGCCTGGCATTTTTCTCTTCAATGGTGGCAAAGGTGCAATGAATTCAGTAGGTGGCCACATGTTTCTACATTTCATCCCACACATTGGATACTTGTAGGTGTTCTTATAAATTGCTCCATAGTACATTACATCCACATAATTACCAACATCATTGTTATGGTATGAGATTTTTCCAACTGAATGCACACATCCATACCCATTTAGTTGCCACACTCTACACGAACAAGTCTTCTTATCTATATCCACAACATAAGACTCTGCCAAATTTCTTGTTTCAAACTGGTTTAAACCAGTTGGTAAAACCTGCTAATACCTGTTTCAATTGTATACAAGTTAGTATATAGTGTAATTAATCAATTAAAATTCAAACATAAAGGTAATACCTTTGAGCTCTTTTCAACTGATTCAGTAGGATTGTAATAGCTGGACATGGTTTATAATCAGGCCATGAACAACCTTTGATGGTCAGATTGAATTGCCTCTCCATAACATACAACCTAATTTCTTCTAACATTGTGATTATTGGTTTTTTTCTTGCATCTCTAATGACATTGTTAAAGCTTTCAGATAATCCATTTTCAACTGCATCACACATCCTCCCCTCTTGAAAGAAAGCACTACACCATGACTTTGGGTTCTTTTCCATAAGGTAATCAAATGCTATAGGATTAAGTAGTTGTATTTCCTTCATGGATGCATTGAATAAAGGCTCAGTTGATGCCTTCCATGCCTTCCAAAACATCCTCTCATAATGCACACCACTGAATCTTTTCCTAAAGTTTGCAACAATATGCCTTGCACACTGTCTGTGTTCAACAGTAGGCATTACTTCCTTCATAGCCTCCAATAGCCCCTACATAATTTAAATTAATCTGTTAAGAAAATAGAAATTCATTAACAAAAAACATTAACTTGTATAGTAAGTAATATACCTTATGTTGATCTGCCATCAGGGTTATACCAAAGCCAATTTCCATTTCTAGATCATCTTTAAGATTCTCCAAAAACCATTTCCAATTTTCTTTGTTTTCTACAGACACAACTGCCCATGCTATTGGGAAAATATGATTGTTAGCATCTCTTCCTACGGCACATATCAACTCTCCACTACATAATCCCTTTAAGAAACAAGCATCCAGGTTTATTACTCTTCTACAACTGCTTTTCCAACCTTGTTTCAACCCATCAAAACATATATAAAACTTACTAAAATATGTCTTCCCATCAGGCATACTGTTGACATCCATTTTGACAGTTGATCCTAGATTGGATCTTCTTATCTCTTCACCATATGACCAAAGCTTGGCATAATGCTCAACAAGTGTGCCTTCAATTAGTTCAATTGCATATTTCTTTGCTCTTTTACACTGTCCCATACGCACATCAATTCCAAATTTTTGTTTTACTTCTTCTTTGAGTAGCCTAACACTCATTTTTTGTTTTTGTAAGAATTGTGTTGTGAAATGGCTACCAATCCATGCATAGTTTACAATTGACCCCATTTTAAAATTTCTTGCACAATTATGCTCATCTATAAGAGACTTAATCTGGAAAGATTTTTCTTCACTCATCCATGAAGCCTACAATATAAACTTGCATTGCCCTGAACAACATTTAACTAATAGCCTCCTACTATCATTTTTTTTGTAGCACAATTGATACCCTTTAGCAACAACATAATTACACAACATATGTTTAACTATTTAGGACCTTCAAATCTCATTCCTAACACAGGTTTTTGCTTTTTCCAATGAACATTTTCATTAAAATTTGTTACCTCCTCATGAATTGGCTCGTTTTCATCCATATGATCATATGGATCCTCATGAGGTGGACTGTCTGGAGTTGGCTGCTCATTAGGGCAGAGCTTGTTCAAAAATGCATCATTCAAGGTCTTGTTCATTGGAATGCAATCTCCATCTTCAATGTTATCGTCCAAATGACCTTGCACTTTCACTTCATCTAGGTCAATGCCTCCTTCTGTCTCATCAACAATCTTTTGATGAACATTAACACCAACATGATCCATGTACACAGAAATTACACAACCAGAATCATACCCTACTTCGATCAACTCTTGGTAGTCTTTCTCAGTTGATATTATCCTCAATCCTTCAGGGAACTCAATATCGGGCATGCAAAAGTACACATCAACGCATGTCTCATTTGCGAATCTTTGAATGAACAATAGAAATTCGTTTTTGTCCATTCCAGCAAAATATACATCCTCAAACCTTTGCTCCACTCCATCTGATTAACTAATCACTGGATACCT
This sequence comes from Lactuca virosa, assembly GCF_052849685.1. NCBI lineage: Eukaryota > Viridiplantae > Streptophyta > Magnoliopsida > Asterales > Asteraceae > Lactuca > Lactuca virosa. Next base: position 133,800,666 of record NC_136428.1, on the reverse strand, counting down.
CGTAAACAAACAAGCAAAATGAAGATCGATCTTCATGTAGACGGCCATAGCAAGAATCCAAGATACTTTTTTTCGATGAACAGTAGAAGAAAAGAGAAGAAGGGGTAGATGAAACCGAGTAAACAACATTATCTCTTGCAGAGGAAGGGTTGGTCTCATTTATCGATACACGTATACGTGGCATGTGAGTTGGACATATGAGGTGGCTTTTTTTAAATGACATGTCAAATATAAGTTGCTGATTGGGATTGGGGTTACCGGGTGACCCCTTCACTTTTTAGAAAATGGCCTTATTATGTGACATCCCCAAATTCACGGCCAGAAAAGACCGGGTTAATTTATGCTTTTGAAATAATTTCAGAGTAATCATTTGATTAAAAGTGTTGCGGAATTTTTCCCAGAAAAACATAATAAATATGTTATCAAATCATTTCCGAAGAAATGTATTTTATTCATTTAAACCATTGGGATGTCATTGTGAATACAAAAACATAAGCATACACAAAACTTACATTCATTTACACTAGTGATCTACTTCTCTTTTAATCTCTCAGTGTAAAGCAACTTCGTATCGATACGTGTGATACAATTAAACTGAGTGGGTCAGGCTTGGGAGCTTGGTGAGCATATAGGGTTTTCAACCCACAATAAACAATTTATTATGCTTAAACATCAAACAATCAACCCAATTACCCAATCCCCATTGTCTTATTTATTTTTTAAGGATTTACCCTAAGAATCAACTATCACTCATTCCTAAGGATTCATCCTAAGGAATAGGCACGAAGTCCATCGTTGCCTAAGGCTTATACTACAAGCACTAACAACGTCGATCCCCACATACTGATCCTATACAATGATCTTACTAGATCTAGCCTAAAGGATTGATATGAACAACCAACTAACGAAACTGCTTCGGAATCCCCTAGCAGTAAACAAGGATCGATAAAGATATCGAATGAATGAAATAAGTTTAACCACAAACCATTGTTCGTAAAAGAAAGAACCACAAGACAATTAAGTCAGGGGTAGTTATCAATGCCTAGGCTGTGGTCTGAATATCGTGAGGTATGTAGCCCCGAGACGCACCCTATCCAGCATCGAACTTTGCCTAGGCTGTGGTATGAATATCGTGAGGTATATAACCCCCAGACGCACCCTATCCGGCAATGGAAACGCTGACTAATGCCTAGGCTGTGGTCTGAACCCCCAGACTCACCCCTATCCAGCATTGGAAACGCTGACTAATGCCTAGGCTGTGGTCTGAACCCCCAGACTCACTCCTATCCGACATCGAAAATGGAAACACCGACTAATGCATAGCCTGTGGTCTGAATATCGTGAGGTATATAACCTCCAGACGTGTCCTATCCGGCATCGGAAACGCTGACTCATGAAGCTCGTCCGATCACTTCATAGAAGAAACAAAGACTCCAAAGCTCTTCAAAATAAGAGTATAGGGAAAATACTAATAAAGTACTCTCGTACGTTCCCGTACCTCGACACATAATAGTGTCAAAAAGAAGAACTATCGGATGAACACATAGTTCAAAAACACCTAATGAACATATAGTTCGAGAACACCTTATGAACATATAGTTCAAACATAATTACTGATTACAAGTATGCTAACGTTCCACTGGACTATCTAAAATAGTCTGTGGCCGTTGTCTATACTCTACTAGATGACTAGATCATCTTAAACATCAGTACCTCTCATCACTTTTATTTCATCACACATCATCTAATTCATCTACCCATGTTTTACCTAACATATTTGTAGATAAAAATACATATACAGTTTAAAACTTGTACAAAACATCAATTCAACAGTCACCTCAACTATACACTCACCTGATTTAATGAAAATCGGGCAGCAATTCGTTTCCTAAAACGATCGTTTCTAATAAAACTCCATAAAATCGGGAGTTTTATTGAGAAACCGAGCTCTGCGAGGGTCGGGCTTCGAAACCAAAAAAATAAATTTTCCGGGCTTCTCGGGCACTCCGGGACGTGTTCCGGGCGTTGGAAATGATCTCGGCGCATTGGGGGATGTGAAAATAGCCAAAATAGTGAAAAAGGGGACAAAATTGCCAATTTTCCAAAAGTACCCGGAAGATCTCGCAAGCCTTCTATATATAGGCCCGAGGTTTGGACCCGAAGCAGCGAGAAGCAGACACGCGTTGCAGTCTGCGAGGCTTGGAGGCTAAGGCGGTGCGAGGCTCGGACCAGCGGCGAGCTTCGGATTGGTCAGCTCCGGATGACTTACCTGCTTCGGATGACTCATCAGCAGATCAGACACGGGGGTGCACACGCGTCGGATGTGCGAGGGCTGAGACTTCGGTCGAATCAGGGAGCGACACGCCTCGCCAGCTGGCCTCGGGTGACTCAGCAATTTGGACACGTGGCGCGCTACGAGCGAAGGTGACGTGGCATTTCCGGGTGAAGCTCATCCATGCGAAATTTCTCGAATTTTGTGCCAAAATCTTCTAAAATTCATAACTTTCGCATACGAGCTCTGTTTTTGACGTTCTTTATATGCACGCGTAGGTAAAATTACGCTCTACAACTTTCGTTTACACTTCGTCGGCTAATTTTGAATTTAATTTTTATATTATTATTTTTAACAGACCGGGACAAGAAATCCGTTAAAAATTCATAACTTCTTCATCCGACGTCCGTTTTCGTCTGTCTTTTTACCGTTGTGCTACAAATGACGAGACCTTCGATTCTTGTTTAGGTCGTGCGGCTAAAAATCTCTCGATCTAAAATTCGAGTTTTTAGCTGTCTAGTGCTAAGCTGAAACTTCGAAAAATCATAACTTCCTCATACGAAGTCAGATTTGGGCGTTCTTTTTATACCTACTCTCGGTTTAACGAACACTACGAGTTTCATTTACATGACTAAGGCTAAAAAGTAGTTTATCAAAAACTCACCTTTTACGACATTCGGCACCGTGACGGTTTATTGTGAAACTTCGACTAGTCATAAATTCTTCGTTATAACTCGGATTTCGGCATTCTATATATATCTGTAATCCTTGTCACGCCCACTACAAGTTTCTTAATAGATATCGGCTTTATCTAATATTTAATTTTGACGTTCATTTTTATTCTTAATTAATTAAACCATAATAATTAAGCATAAAACACATAATTCACATAATATTCACATGATTCCTTTTCATTTCTTCTAAATAAGTTACAAAGGTTAACCTAGACCATTATATCAATATTAATGCCTAGCCTAGAAACACGGGCGTTACAACTCTCTCCCCCTTAGAATGATTCCGTCCCCGGAATCACACATCAGCAAACAAATACGGGTAGCGACTCCTCATGTCACTCTCCGTTTTCCCAGGTGAGATTTGGCCCATTCGTATGTTTCCAACGCACAAGCACTAAATCGACCATTTTTACATCATAACTTCTTAGTCTTACGGTCAACGATTACCTTAGGTTCTTCAATCAACCTCTTGTTTTCATCCAACCTTAATTTAGAAATGGGAATTATGTCGGGCACATCTCCCGTAAATTTTCTTAAATAACACACACGAAAGGTGTTATGAATACCCTCTAGTTCTTCCGGTAATTCTAGCTTGTAAGCTTGATTCCCGATTCTCAGAAGAACTTTAAATGGTCCAATAAACCTTGGACTCAACTTTCCCCTTCTACCAAATCTTATCAGTCCCTTCCACGGCGAGACTTTAAGTAAAACCGAATCTACAACTTCAAATGATATCGGTTGTCTTTTCTTGTTAGCATAGCTCTTTTGAGCAGCTAACCTCCTTTCCCTAATCACTTTCAACTTTTCAGCAGTCTGATGGACTATTTCAAGTCCCATAAACTGCTTTTCCCTAGCTTCCAGCCAACATGACAGCATTCGACACTTTTCCCCATACAAAGCGTGATAAGGTGCCATCTTGATGCTTGAGTGGAAACTATTACTATAGGAAAATTCTACTAGAGGTAAGTGTTTACCCCAGTTACCTTGGAATTCCAGGGTACATGCTCTCAGCATATCCTTCAACGTTTGAATCGTTTATTCGCTCTGACCATCGGTTTGTGGATGGTAAGTTGTATTCAAACACAACTTGGTACCCAATTCCTCTTATAGACTCCTCCAAAATCTTGAGGTAAAACGGCTGTCACGATCGGATACAATCGTTAACAAAACACCATGAAGTCTCACAATTTCCTTCACGTAAGAATTCGCAAGTTTATCCATAGACCATTTCCCGTTGGCTGCTATGAAATGCGCACTCTTAGTGAAGCGATCAACGACCACCCAATCATGTCGTGACCGTTCCTTGTTCTGGGTAGTTTAGTCACGAAATCCATGGTAATGTCCTCCCATTTACCCATGAGTATAAGTAAAGGTTCTAAACTCCCATACGGCTTCTGATGTTGTGCCTTAACCATAGCACAAGTTACACACTCGGCCACATACTTAATAACATCGAGCTTCATCGTCGGCCAATAGTAATAGGGTTTTAGATACCTATACATTATTGTACTCCCGGGATGAATCTAGTACATGGTTTTGTGAGCTTCTTCCATCAGACAACCTCTTACTCCTCAAACACCAACGTTTTTCCCAAACGTTCCTCCTTTCGGTCATTTTTCTCTAAAGCTTCCTCCTGAGCTTTCTTTATACTTTCCACAATTGTAGAGACAACTTCAATTCTCAACGCTCTTGGCCTCTTCCTTTCAAGATTCACCTTCCGACTGAGAGCATTAGCAACAACACTTGCTTTACCAGGGTGGTAAAGTATCTCACAGTCGTAGTCTTTGAGTAACTCTAGCCAGCGTCGTGGCCTCATGTTCAATATCTTCTGATTAAAGAGACATTGAAGACTCTTATAATCAATGAAAAGTTTGCATTTAGTACCATAAAGATAGTGCCTCCCTATCTTTAAGGCGAATACTACCACTACCAACTCCAGATTATGAGTGGGGTAGTTCTTTTCATGCTCCTTCAATTGCCTCAATGCATACGCTATAACTTTATCACTTTGGGTCAGAGCACAACCTAACCCAACTTCTTTAACAATGAACGCGATACTTCTATTGATCGCTTTGATCATCCTTTACTTCAATTCGGCTTAAGTCAACTGCTACATCGAACTTGGTTCTCTGAACCACATAACAAACTCATCGTAGGCGGACTCAATTTGATATGACCACTAGGGTCGGAATAACAATATCTTCTTAGTCATTACTGAAACGATGGTAACGACAGACTAGAATAAGACGGAATCAATTATGAGTTCCTTGGTAACCTTGTGACTTTCCCTGATCCAAGTATGAGTCCTGTGCTTCCAGTAGTATAGATCTCTACTACTATTCACACCTAGTCATACTCGTCCCAAGTACGGTCTCGCAGTCCCGAAGTCCTAAAATCACAAAACAATTTAACACATACGAATGTGTCCAACTAATCATAAAATTTTCCTAAACTCTACTAGGACTTCTTCCATGCGTATCTTCAGTTATCAATTCTACTTCAACTTGGTTGGTGATGGAAATTCCAGACGATGGGACAACTTCAAGAATTACACCAACAATTCCATTCATCGGATGACAAAACCAGGGTTTATATTATTTCCTTGAAACGATTACACAGATGTTCAAGTTTACCCTATACTACGCCTCTAATAGGCTGCACTACAAGTTACTAACTGCATTGTTACTTTATGTCTTAGTTTTGGGAATATAAGGTCCTTACTCCTGATCCATTATATCTCGATCTGCTTCATTAAGGATCATTTGGTATGCCTTTGGTTTTGGTTTTGGTGGAACATTGGGCATTGCTGCCTCTTTCTTCTTTGGGCAGTCTTTCGAAATGTGCCCTTCCTCGTTACATCGATAGCACATCCTCTTGTTGGACGGACAGTCGTTGGTGTAATGCCCAGTCTTTCCACACTTGTAGTAGGTCACCTCTTCGCTACATTTCCCGAAGTGCTTCTTTTTGCACTTCTCGCACCATTTTGCTTCGCCTTCTCCTCCTCCATACTTCGAGAATTTTCTTTTCTCGTTGGACCCTGAAGTCCTTTCAAACTTTCTTTTCTCGCCAACTTCAACCTTGCTGGCGGCTCTCCCCTTAATCATATCTTCAACAGACTTGGCAGCCCAGATAGCTGCCTCCAAAGTAAGTGCCTGACGTACTGGCACAGTAAGTTCATCCTTACTTTGTTGAAGTAAACATTTTGTTTCTTCCATCTGTTGATCCAACATCGTACGGACCATTGCCTGCACCCCACCCATCGTGATTGGCTCAGGCTGTGGATTATCGTTTCCGAATCCACTTTGAGTACTCGCCATTTTGATCTATACACCAATCGTAGGTGAATTTAGATCTTTATTTTCGATAGGCGTTAAATCTTCGTTATTACTCCGAAATGTTTATATGTTAGTTCTAATATCGTAGTCATACATTTAGAATCCTACACACATAAAGTTTCCAGATCCGGTTGGCAATAGACCATAGATCCGAACAAATAATGGCATATATGGCAAACATATAGCATTTAGCACATAAAAGCATTTTAGGCATCTTTCCTAAAATAAACTAGTGCTCGTGTCTAAATTATGGTAGACACTCATCTCACAATCATCACTTAGCATTCTAAGTTTAAGTCTAGAAATCCTACAATTTCTTAGTTCGCTTAAACTAATGCTCTGATACCAACTGTGACATCCCCAAATTCACGACCAAAAAAGACCGGTTTAATTTATGCTTTTGAAATAATTTCAGAGTAATCATTTGATTAAAAGTGTTGCGGAATTTGTTCCCAAAAAAACATAATAAATATGTTATCAAATCATTTCCGAAGAAATGTATTTTATTCATTTAAACCATTGGGATGTCATTGTCAATACAAAAACATAAGCATAAACAAAACTTACATTCATTTACACTAGTGATCTACTTCTCTTTTAATTTCTCAGTGTAAAGCAACTTCGTATCGATACCTATGATACAATTAAACTGAGTGGGTCAGGCTTGGGAGCCTGGTGCGCATATAGGGTTTTCAACCCACAATAAATAATTTATTATGCTTAAACATCAAACAATCAACCCAATTACCCAATCCCCATTGTCTTATTTATTTCTTAAGGATTTACCCTAAGAATCAACTATCACTCATTCCTACGGATTAATCCTAAGGAATAGGCACGAAGTCCATCGTTACCCAAGACTTATACTACAAGCACTAATAACGTCGATCCCCACATACTGATCCTATACAATGATCTTACTAGATCTAGCCTAAAGGATTGATATGAACAACCACCTAACGAAACTGCTTCAGAAATCCCCTAGCAGCAAACAAGGACCAATAAAGATATCGAATGAATGAAATAAGCTTAACCACGAACCATTGTTCGTAAAAGAAAGAACCACAAGACAATTAAGTCAGGGGTAGTTATCAATGCCTAGGCTGTGGTCTGAATACCGTGAGGTATGTAGCCCCCAGACGCACCCTATCCAGCATCGAACTTTGCCTAGGCTGTGGTCTGAATATCGTGAGGTATATAACCCCCAGACGCACCCTATCCGACAATGGAAACGCTGACTAATGCCTAGGCTGTGGTCTGAACCCCCAGACTCACCCCTATCCAGCATTGGAAACGCTGACTAATGCCTAGGCTGTGGTCTGAACCCCCAGACTCACTCCTATCCGACATCGAAAATGGAAACACCGACTAATGCCTAGGATGTGGTCTGAATATCGTGAGTCTGGGGGATCAGACCACAGCCTAGGAATAGAAGCGACTAATGCCAAGCATATCAGTCGAAGTTTATCTGTTCCTTCTAGAAATAGAAGCGATATCTGGGCCCCTCGATAATTTGGTTTTGACCTATGTACCGGGCCCGGTCAGAACCTAATTGATGTGTTCAATTTAGTTCTATGTCGAAACAAATCAGAGATCGAGAAACAAATGCTGGACAATAAGTAAGACCATGTTCCATGTGTTTGTCCGGCTGATATCATGAGAACAGAGGATTATATGATCACTTATCTTAAATGACGTATCATCATCATCTCAGTTCCGAGAGACTTTGAAAGAGCTACGATTGCTAGTCGGATTTTGAAGTCATATTTGCAAATATAGTTATTAGACTTATCCAAGTGGGAGACTGTTGGATATAGTGTCTAAGTCCATAACTTTATTTGGTATGTACTTGACCCGACCTGGCATGGTCCATTTGGGTTGCATGGCATTGCAATACTTGGATAGACTAAATGAGAGAATAAGGCACTTATGATTATTAATATATTATAAGTTCTAATATATTAATAATAGTATTATTTAATTAGTATTGATCAAATATTAATCTAGTATTAATCTAGTGATCAAAGTGAGACTAATTAAATATATAGGGTTGATTATGACAATCATCAATTCTTTTATTGTGGATTAATGATCCATGGTTTATGGGTTTGGTTATAACCATATGGAGCTCCATGGATAGTCTATGGGAGTTACAAACCCATGGGTCATGAGAAATCAAGAGTCATGACAATTAAGGGCATTCATGTGTAAACCCTAATTGTGACAACACTATAAAAGGAACCCTATGGCTAGCAAAATCATGACCTAGTTTTACTAGAGAGGGCATAACCGATTTTGAGGCTAAGTGACATTCTCTCAAGTTATTCCAAGTCTTGTGGTGTTGTGTGAAGCATTTGAGGCACAACATTTGGGGTGCTAGGCTCACAAAGTCTTGAAGGAATCCAAGCAACAACAAGGTATGTATTTCTACTAGTTTTATGTTCTATGTAATCCCCATGCCATGCTAGTTAGGAAATAACCTTGAAAAAGAAATTTGCATGTATATAGAGAAAACATAGATTCAAGGTTATTAGGGTTGCATGTACACTTAGGAAGTGTTGGAATGCTCAAAACCCATCAAAATCTACTCGGAGTCAGAAACCTCGTAGTTTTTCAAAAACTCACAACACTCCAAATCTGCACAATCACCCAGGACTAGGATTAAAATTTGACAAGAGACCCGTCACTGAAACCTCGGTCCATGCATCATTCAGAAATTCACCAATTGCCCCAGGCTCCAAACTAGTTTGGATGCCTAAACTAACCGTGTAATTCTCAGGCTTTGTGCAAGGAGGAACAAGAATATGAATGGTTAATTGACAGTGCCTGCTCCTTGCACATGACCGGAAGGTTAGAATACCTTCGTCATTTTAGGCCAATATGCAATGGTGGAAATGTCACATTCGGCAACAATGCGAATATATTCATCCGAGGTTATGGTGTTCTCACTACGAGGAATTTTTCTATTCAAGAGGTTGCTTATGTAGAAAGCCTTAAATACAATCTCATCAGTGTTGGCCAACTATGTAAGGCAGGACATCGAGTTGAATTTGATGATCAATTTTTCTATGTAATGACAAGTGATAGGAGCACGTGTCTGATCAAATCCCGATCCGAAGGTACCATGTATCCTTTGGATGTGTCTCTGATCATTGGTAGACCGCAGTTGTGCTTCCTATCCAAAGCTGTATCTAAAGTCAGCTGGCTATGGCACCGCAAGCTAGCTCATCTCAACTTCAGGTACATCAACAATTTGGTCACCGGAGAACTAGTCAGAGGTCTCCCTATTCTCAAATTCAGCAACGATACTCTATGTCCGGCGTGTGAATGTGGGAAGAAATCCAAAGCAAGTCACCCCATGGTGATTGATTCTTCAATCTCTGAACCTCTAGAGCTCTTACACATTGATCTCTGCGGTCCATCAACCGTAGCCAGTCTCCATCACAAGAAATACATACTGGTTATTGTAGATGACTTTACACGCTTCACATGGGTCTTCTTCCTTAGACTCAAGTCAGAAACACCGCAGATTCTCATCAATTTTATCAAGGAAATAGAGCTTCAGATCAAGCTTCCAGTAAGACGTATCCGCAGTGATAATGGAACCGAGTTTACTAATCATCTTCTCAACAGTTTCTTGGTTTCCAAAGGCATCACTCACAACTTCTCTGCTCCTTACACACCTCAACAAAATGGAGTAGTAGAGAGAAGGAACCGCACACTAGTAGAAGCAGCCAGATCCATGCTCAACTTTGCATACCTTCCTCTCTACTTCTGCGCTGAAGCTGTAGCAACCACATGCTTTGTACAAAACCGAAGCATTGTGTGCAAACGCCTCAATAGGACACCGTATGAGGGCCTTAACAACCTCAAGCCAAATGTTCGCTTCTTTCATATCTTTGGGTGTATATGTTTCGTGATCAACAACCGCGATCAGCTTAACAAGTTTGCACCGAAGTCTGATGAAGCATCTTCCTCGGTTATTCCACTAACAAAGTTGCTTACAGGGTCCTCATCAGACGTACAAGGCTAATCATTGAAAGCTTCGATGTGAAATTTGATGATTCTCACATCCGCAACGCCCCTCCATCCACTGAAACCACCACAATCATGGAAAGCGATATTCCTGCCTCTTCGGGTCCATTAAATCTTGTTGAAGTCAATTATGACGATCTCTTCGACCCTGTAGAAATAGCCAAGTTATCTGAAGTTCTTGTGTCACCGGCAGCTCAACAACAATACGCTGATGTTTCTGGTCCATCACTATCCGAAGTAGCATCTCTCAATACTTCCACCTCTCCGGTTGAGGGGGAAAGCTCTACTCCGGATCAAGCAACAACCGTCGAGGTTCCAGTACTTGATGCTTCTCAAGTTCCTATCCGCAGAGAATCATTACCATCAAACGTATCTTCGGATTCGGATGATGAACTCATAGAGAACATTGACACAAGAACCGATTCAAGGATTATCACTCTTCCATCCGCAGTCCAGGGGGAACCTTCTCAGGTTCCAGAGGAACTCCCATCAGCAATCCAGGGGGAACCTCTTCCAACTGCTCAAGAAAATTCCATTCTCGTTCCAACAAACCAAGATGATTCCGCATGATGTTTTCAAATCCAGGGGGAACTGCCATCTCCAACCGCAGAATCTTCTGATATTGAAGATATTCCCTCTACCGCAGCTGCTGATCATCTACAACCCCGTCTACACGTATGGACGAAAGACCACCCACCAGGTCAAATCATTGGCAACCCATCCGCAGGTATCTAGACTCGATCTTCCAAGGACTCATCTGATCATCGTCACTACGCAACATTTATGTCCTCAGTCGAGCCCCGAACGATCAAAGAAGCATTGCTAGAACCTGATTGGATATCCGCAATGCAAGAAGAGCTAGAAGAATTCAAAAGAAACAAGGTGTGGAAGCTCATCCCAAAGCCACATGGTCACACCATTGTTGGTACTAGATGGGTATTCAAAAACAAGCTGGATGAATCTGGTGCGGTAGTCAGAAACAAGGCAAGGCTAGTTGTAAAGGGCTACAGTCAACTTGAAGGTGTTGACTATGATGAAATGTATGCTCCGGTGGCACGAATGGAAGCCATCCGAATCTTCTTAGCATACGCACCCCACAAAAACGTCAAGGTACACCAAATGGACGTTAAGAGTGCATTTCTCAATGGGGAATTAAAAGAAGAGGTCTATCTTCAGCAACCTCCAGGCTTTGAATGTATTGAATTCCCAGACCACTGCTACAAACTTGAAAAAGTAGTCTACGGTCTGAAGCAAGCCCCAAGAGCATGGTACGAGACTCTATCTGAATTTCTTGTCTCGTCCGAATACAAAAGAGGAATAATTGATCCCACTTTATTTAGAAAAGCAAATGGTGACCACCTTATGCTAGTACAAATATATGTGGATGCTATCATCTTCGAATCGACTGATCAAGGAATGGTGGATGAATTTGCCAAGCTCATGACCAACAAATTCAAAATGAGCATGAATAGAGATATTAACTTCTTTCTAGGACTTCAAGTGAAACAAGTTCCGCAAGGGATATTCATTCATCAAGAGAAATACACCACTGAACTGTTAAAGAAATATTCTATGGACAACTGTTCTTCGGCTAAGGTCCCCATGGCCTTCGGATATAAGATCTCTGCTGATCCCTCAGGCGAATCTGTGGATCACAAGACTTATAGAGGTATCATAGGCTCTTTGATGTACCTCACCGCAAGTAGTCCAAACATTGTCTTTGCAACAGGTGTATGCGCAAGGTATCAGGCTGACCCAAAAGTGTCACATATGACCGCAGCCAAACAGATACTACAGTATCTGAAAGGAAGCAAGTCTCTTGGATTATGGTACCCCGCAGACAATGATTTCATCCTTCAAGCATTCACAGATGCGGATCACGCCGGATGCAAACTAGATCGAAAAAGCACTTTAGGTGGTTGTCAATTTCTGGGTGGAAGACTCGTCAGCTGGTCATCAAGGAAACAAAGTTGTGCATCTCTGTCTACCGCAGAAGCTGAGTATGTGGCCACAGCCAGCTATTGTTCTCAAGTCCTTTGGATGAAAACTCAATTATTGGACTACGGATATAGAATGATGCGGATACCGATCTATTGTGACTCTGAAAGTGCTATAGCGATTTCTCATAATCCTATTCAGCACTCCAAGACTAAGCATATTGAACTACGGTATCATTTCATCAAAGACCACATCTTGAAAGGTAACATTGAACTCATCTTTGTCCATACTCATGAAGAGATTGCTGATGTGTTCACAAAAGTTCTCGACTCCACTAAACTTAACACCTTCCTGCAAATGTTGGGAATGTTGAATCCAGACCCACAATTCTTTTTGAATTGATAGATACCGCAGACCATCCTCGGTCTCCGTTGTGGTTCTAACTGAAACCTACTTATGATAGATGGTTTTGGTACCGCAGTCTATGTACCGCAACCATAAATCATACTTATCTTTCATGGGTCCTTATTGTTTGTTATTACTAACCTTTTGTACAAGTGCTCTCCTCAGTTCCTATACTGCAGACATTCATCTGTTCATCCGTAATGACATCTGTTCATCCGCAATGACATCTGGTCATCCGCAATAAAGTGTCCATCCGCAATCACATTGATAATTTCTCAACAGTTTCATTAATCCTTTTGTCAGACCTATTTTAGGTATGATGACAAAAAGAACGTTTTTCCATAAACGCATCCTTAATCTGTCTTTTCCTCTTACCCAGCACGTCCCATCCGTTCCAACTTCTTTTCCCCTCACCACACGATCACCTGACGTAATGATGTACGTCTGACTTTTCATTAAATGCAAATCCCTTTTGGTAAAATCTCAAAAACCTTTTTAAAACCGTTTTGTCTTATATGGCTGAGATTTAATTTCCAATTCAAAAGATTCCCCCCAAACGACCTTTTACCTTATCCTTTCTTTTACCTAGGGTAAAAAACAGTTACTGTTCAAATTCACCCCTATATAAACCCTTCATCTTCCCCAAAAACACTTTACGCTTTCTGAACATTGAATCTTCCCTCTCAAATTCCTACAAGCACTCTGTTTTTCTACTCTTTCTCTCAAGCTCCTACAATGGTGAAATCCGGTGTATCCAAGAAACAATCCAAGGCATCTGGATCAGCGAACCCTACTGGTTCAGACTCTCCTACGATTGCTTCAAGCAACTTCAGAGCTATATTCGAAGATCATTCATCCTACAATGCTCCGATCAAGCTGATGATCAAGTTTCTGAAGAATCATCCCCTGTTTGGCCCCTTCGATGCTTTCACGGACGTTGTCCCAATCTCAACCCTATTCAAATATGCCTTCTCCGCCTATCGCCCACTAGAAAACCCACAAGAAGTCCATCTTAACCTGGTTGACGATTCTTTGGTCATTCTGTCCAAAGAAAAGTTTCTTTCTGCCATTAACCTCCTTGTTCATCCCTCCATCAAGATTTTCACCCCATCCATGGCTGACGTTACCTCTGCATTTTACAAAATGGGATATCAGAAGAAAATTAGAGGAATTGGGGAATTGAAGAAAAACCAACTGCCTGCAATCTGGCAATTTGTTTGCCACTTCGTCATCTGCAGTCTATCCGGCAGAACCGGAGGCACGGATAAATGGGACTTAAACTTTTGGAGCTGGTGTGGAGTATCTTCACAGGTCATGACGTGAACTACGGGCAGATCCTATGGGACGACTTTCTTCAATACATTCCCAAGGAGAGCCCAAGGGAGAACCTAACCGAACTCACTTTCGCAAGGTTCTGGTCCCTCTGCATTTCAGACGTCCATGCGGATGCAGGGATCGACATGGGCAGTGACATCAATTTCTTTGTCCCCAACGATCTCAAAAGGTACAATCCCTCCTCTGATCAATCTATTTTTGGACCAATTCGAAGACTTCCCAGCCACATTCTTTCCACTCTTGGTCTTGAGACTGCTGATGTCTCAGATCATATTGAGGCTACGGAAGGTATTGCCCCATACCTTCCTACCCCGCCTCTTCAAAACCCATCCGCAATCATCAACCCTGAAGGTACCGCAGTCCCTTCTTCCACTACTCTATCCAATCTTTCTCAAAGAAGAAAGCAATTGGCCTCCAAGAAGAAACAAAGAACTCCCAAGTAGAATGCTCCCAAACCAACCGCACCCACCAAGAAACGTAAAATCAAACCAACCGCACCCACACCTGATAGTGATTCTGATGAGGATGCGCAACCAATTGCCATACTCAAGAAAAGGAAAACCAATACCTCAGGCAAAATGCATGACCAGACCAATACTGAAGCCTCTCAAAAGGCTCCGGTAGTCCTTGTGGTGGCCGCAGACCCATTCAACACCACCATCGAATACCACTCAAGCTCAGAAAGTGAGTTTGTTTCATCACTTCCTGGAGACTCCCCCCAGTTCAATCCCAAGAGGATGACACTGGTGCACGCCCTAAGGTCTCCAGGGCTTCCCGACTGCATTTCTTTTCACTTGAGGAGTTGCACTCCATCCTCTTGAACGTAACCCAAACACTTCAAACACCTCCCCAACCGCAGGGCACTTCTTCCGCCCTAGCCAGAACTGAGCTGAGGCCAAACTTGACTACGGGTCAAGGAGACCAAGGAAGCTCAGGAAATCCTACTCTGCTTACATCCGCAGCAGGTGGTTTAGGCACGGTGATCACAAATGTGCAAGGATCCATGAACCCAAAGGACACTTCGGTGCGCTTCCAAGGATTTGACGGGGATGAATCAAACGACTCATGGTTACACTACACTCCTGTAACTGAGTCAGAAATCAAGATATATGCCGCTTTCAGAAGGGCATTCCAAGCACGCAAGGAACAACATATCAAGCAACAACAACAAAAGGAGCAAGAAATCCAGTCAGTGGCTAAGTATTGGGCAGATGCAATCAATAATGCCAATACCGTAGCCACCATTCTGAAGGTTCAAGACTGGATGACCGAGATGGCTGAGACAATCCTCAAAGCTTAAGCAACAGGTGAAGGTGCAGGCCCCTCCCGAGTAACTCCAACTCCAACTGCAACAGTTCATGAATCACAAGACGAAGGAACCGCAATAGTTCTTGATGATGATACCATTCAGGAGGTAAACAAACCCTCTCCCTTTGATGATGACCTTATGATGTTCGATGAAGAAGAGGAATCCAGTGGCTCTCACCATTTAACTTCTAAACCCAAAGAGAAAAAGAAAAAGAAGAAGAATGCTGTCACAAGAAAAGAATTTCTGAGCTTACAAGCAAAAGTTGATCAAATTCTAGCTGCGGTCAAGCCAACTCAACCGCAACAAGAAGACACCCCCGGACCGCAATCATTAATCGAACGGATAGAGCGTTTGGAAACGCGTGAGTGATTGGCTGCTGAGAGAATTTCTCTCAAAGTCGAAATGGGAATCCGGTCCCTTGACAACAATCGACAGGCAGATCACAAAGACTTCATGGCTGCTGCGGAACGCCTCATCTCAGAGGTGACCGCAATCAAGAAAGATCTCCAAGCAGCCAATTCGGATCAAGCCACACAGTCTCAAAAACTGATAGCTGAGACTCATACTGCGTATGAGTCCACTATCTCAGTTCTTCAAGCCACAATCAATAGACTGCAACGATCCCTGTCCTCCAACTTCCATGGTCCCGAGATTCTTCAGCTCACCAAGGAAATTCATAGACTGCTCTTCAACTCCTCCATTCCCAATAATCAACAGTTGGCCGATGCCCTCAAAGCTCAATTTCAAGACATTTTTGCCAAAGTTTATAGCCTTCGAAAATCGCTTGAGGAAGCCCCTGGGTTGCATTCCTCAAGAGGGGGAAGTGAAGACGAATTCCATCACAGTGAAGACTCCCCCTCACTTCAAAAACCTAGTTGAGCACATGTCCTCTCCAAGATCAAATGACTCTCCTGCCACCACCCAAAGGAAAAAAGATTGGAAAGCAGCTAAACTGGCAGAGCTCATATGGAGAGAATGTGGTTTTGATACCATCATGGACGAATCCTTGATAAACTCTTGGATAAATCCTCACCGCAGACTACTGGATGAAGATTACAGACCTCACCTCACATATGTTGAACCCCCTCCGGATGGCTACTGGGATGTTCCAATCTCCCCAAATGCCAAATACTTCACGGTGTTCGAGCAATTCGACCGCAGCCTTCCAGACCACAAAAGACTGCCAATGGAATTTGAGAGACTTAGTCTTTTTTATGCTAAGCATGCCTCTCCCATTGAGAAAATATGGTCTAACGATAGACCATCCGCAGTCAAGAACTACAAGATTCAGAAGTTCATGAAGGCTGACTTCTTCCAGTACACCCTCACTAGAAGGGGAAACGATTATGTCCGCACCCAAGCTGACTTCCCTTGCATGAATCTGGAAGAAGTCTTTCTCATAGCTAAGGTGTTTCAGAACAAGTCGGAGAAGCATCCGAAGATGAAGATTGCGCTTGAAAGGGCTAATACCTTTTTGAAGGAAACTGTTTGCGATTTTGCTAAAATCGATGCAGACATCTACCCCACCATTGCCAAGAAATTTGATCTGTCACCACTCGATCCTACACCAATGCCTACCGAAGCCTATCAAGAAAGATCCTTAGGTGCAACCAATTTTCCTGAACTTGGAGTCATTTTCAAAAGGAAGATCGATAATGTCAAATACTTCATTCCTATGACTGCCATGCATCGCCTCACCAGGAAGAAACTTGATATCTGCCGAACCGCAGTTGAAAAATCGAAGCACACTACTATAGACGTCAAGTTTGAGATTTTAAGGAGAATCATCTGGTTGGAAAACATCAGGAAGTTTTGGTGGATCCTGATCAAGTTTCTTAAACTTGATGGCTGAACAAAAGTTAAAGAGGTCACTTAGGGGGAAATTGTTGAATCATAAAAAGTGACCCTCTTGAACTTCAGCTACCGTAGCCGTCAAGCACCTGCAGTCGAGCTCCTTCATCAGCAACCGCATCCGTAGTCCCTACCTACCGCAGTCACTTTACTAGATTACTTTACTTGTCTTTTATTGTAATACTCTCTATTGTCCAGTATGCCTTGCATGGCTACTATTAGAGATGTGATCTAGTGTACTTCGTGAGTCTCTATAAATAGAGCTCATTCTCTTGTATTCAAACACACGCATATATCTATTCTGAATACACATTTCTGAAATTATCTTTCCTATCTCTCTATGTCACTACGCATCCCTTCTTACTCTCAAATCTTACTAGAATACTACTGATTATAACCTCTCTTCGGAGCAAGTCTTTTGTGACTTAATCACTAAGTTTGATCTTCCTTATTAACTTGGTTTGAATGCATTCCTTGTTATGAATCATCTTAAGTGTATACTTGATATAACAATTGGTGTCATTTCTATTTCTTTACTTTTCCGCAACTAACTCTCTAACTATCTAACTCTAACTTATTAATATTATTGTTGAGCTTTTAGATCCTTTGAGATTAACTATTCTGCAATCTACTTGATCTAACGTTTGTTCAAGTGTGTCTCTAAGTTTTTCTCTCAACACACATATAGCTCCCAACCTCCCGAATGAAACATTTGTATACTTTCCCAATCGGCATGTGAGTATTTATGTCAAATACTATCTTCAGAGGCTGTCTGCCGTTAGCTGCAAATAACTTGTACATTGTTTTGTTTACTGCCATGCCTCTTCGTTTTGGAGGCACCCCTACAGCAACATAACCCTTGAAGATGTCGAGACTCGATTCAATCGCCTCGAAAGAAACGAGGATGTTGTCATAGAAGAAACAAAGTAATAGAACCGACGATGACCAACATATATGACTTTATTTGATACTCGTATGACGGAGTGTCTTCGTTGCAAGTCGGACAAGCTTTGTACCCTTGTCCGCTCCAATCGGATAAACTACTATGAGCTGGAAAGTTGTTTATTGTCCATAACAACATCGCTTTCATATTGAAGAATGTATCTGTCGTTGAGTCTTTAGTACGTACGCCAAAACTCCATAACTGCTTCAACTCATCCACCAACGACCTAAGGAACACATCCAAGTCCTTCCCGGGTGCTTTGGCACCGGGAATCAACAAGGTCAACATGAAGGAGGACTCTTTCATGCATAGCCATGGTGGAAGATTGTAAGTGGTGAGTATGACAGGCCACGTGCTATGAGGATTACACATGTTACCAAACAGATTAAAACCATCAGCAGCAAGCCCTAAGCGTACGTTTTGGGGTTCCCTCGAGAAGTTAGGATACTTCATATCGATTTTTTTCCATGAAGTACCATAAATGGGATTAAGCATCGTACCATCTTTGGATCGTCCGGTATTATGCCAAATCATATCTTTAGATGTGTGTCTAGAACAGTACGAACGTTGTAGTCTGGGGGTCACGATCGTAACACCTTATGAGCCACCTTCTTACCCTTTGCATTTTCATCAACCCACCGAATCTCATTACAAATTGGACACTTTTGCAACAACTTGTGTTCTTTCCGGAAAAGAAAGCAATCGTTTTTACATACGTGTATCGATTAGTAACCCAAGCCGATCTTTTTTAGTGTCTTTTTTGCTTCATAATGTGAGGGGGGGGGGCTGTTTACTTGAGGAATGCAGTTTGCAACAACTCGAGAAGCTGATCGAATGAACTATCAGTCCATTTCTTGATCACCTTGATATGCATCAGCTTTGCTAAATAGTCAATGGACGAAAACGAACATCCAGGATATAATTTTAATTGGACTTCCTCTAACAACTTTTGAAATCCATCATCGACACCGCTACTTTCTATATTCGGATTCCCTTCATCGCGGTTGGTATCATTTTCAATCATACCCCCATAACATCAGCAATAACATCGTCCATCTCGATAGTACGCGGTATGTCTTCGACAACCGGGTGAATTGTATTTTCGCCATGATACTTCCATATAATATAATTTGGACTAAAACCATGTTGAAGTATATGGAATTTCATTATGGCTAGTAGTATAAATTTATTGACATTACATTTGTTACACGAGCATCTGATTTGACCTTTGTTATCGACTTATGGTTTGGACCTCTTGAGAAAAGATTCGAGTCCTTGTTGGAACAAGGGAGAGTTACGGTTTTCAATAGTAGTCCACGTTTTATCAATAGACATGTTGCAACTGAAACATAAGGTAGGTTTTAGTGTTTACTCTACAAGAACAAAAAATTAGGATTGAATATTTATAAGGATAGAGTAACCGCTCAATGAGATTGAATAGAAAATTGGACAACGGAAGAGTATTCACAAGGGTAGGCTTCTAAACCCACTTTTTGAATACCTTACCTCATATGCAAATGTGTATTGCATGATTGACCGTTTAAGAAAAATTTGGCAGCATTTCCCCTTAGCTCCTAAGTATATATAAATTATATACTCTGGGAGCAAAGAGAAAATAACAACCGAATATTTCTTAAATAATCAATCATGTAATACACATTTACATCCTAAATGAGGTAAGGTATTCAAAAAGCAGTCCCAACACGGGGACAACCCGAAATTTATTTCTAAATCAATTTCGAGCGGGTATTTCTAGGGTTTTGATGATTTAAAAAGAAGATACTTAAACTAAAAAAAATTACTTTTTTATTATAGCATTGTATTTTAGCGTCTTAATTTTTTATTTTTATTTTTTATTATGACATTATACTTTCAACGATATTATATATTTGTTATTTATATCATCTTTTTTTTTTCTATATTTTGATTTTTAATATCAACTTATTTTTGTTTTTATTTTTTTATTTTGGGTAAATTATAACTTAGTAGATTTAGCATCTTAATTTTTCATTTTTATTTTTTATTATAACATTGTACTATAAACGATATTATACATTTGTTATTTATATCATCTTTTTTTTCCATATTTTGATTTTTATTATCAACTTATTTTTGTTTTTATTTTTCTATTTCGAATAATTATAACTTAGTAGATTTAGTATCTTAATTTTTTATTTTTATTTTTTATTATAACATTGTACTTTAAACGATATTATACATTTGTTATTTATTTCATCTTTTTTGTTTCCATATTTTGATTTTTAATATCAACTTAGTTTTGTTTTTATTTTTCTATTTTGAGTAAATTATAACTTACTAGATTTAACATCTTAATTTTTAATTTTTAATTTTTATTATAGTATTGTACTTTAAACAATATTATATATTTGTTATTTATATCATTTTTTTGCATATTTTGATTTTTAATATCAACTTATTTTTGTTTATATTTTTCTGTTTCGAGTAATGAGAACTTAGTAGCTTTAGCGTCTTAACTTTTCATTTTTATTTTTTGTTATAACATTGTACTTTTTTTTTCCATATTAAAATTTTTAATATCAACTTATTTTTGTTTTTATTTTCCTATTTTGAGTAAATTATAACTTAGTAGATTTAGCGTCTTAATTTTTTATTTTTGTTTTTTATTATAGCATTGTACTTTAAACGATATTATATATTTGTTATTTATATCATTTTTTTTCCATATTTTGATTTTTAATATGAACTTATATTTGTTTTTATTTTTCTATTTCGAGTAATTATAACTTAGTAAATTTAGCTTCCTAATTTTTCATTTTTATTTTTTATTGTAACATTGTACTTAAAACGATATTATTTACTTGTTATTTACATCATCTTTTTCTTCTCCATATTTTGATTTTTAATATCAACTTATTTTTGTTTTTATTTTTCGATTTTGAGTAAATTATAACTTAGTAGATTTAGCGTCTTAATTTTTATTTTTTTTTTATTATAGCATTGTACTTTAAACGATATTATAAATTTGTTATTTATATCATCTTTTTTTTTTTCGACAAAACTGCAAAAATAGTCCATGTGGTTTCTCATTTTATGTGGTTAAGGTCCAAACCTTAGAAAAGTTGTAGATTTGGTACTTTTCAATAAGTTTTGTTGTGGTTTTGGTCCTCTTCCGTTAATTTTAACCGCATAACTGTTAATTTTTTTAAAACAACTAGTTTACCTTCATAGATCATTTCTGCAGCCAAACTACAAGGGACATTTCTACACATATTCTTTTGTTGAATTAATATACATATATATATATATATATATATATATATATATATATATATATATATATATATATATATATATATATATATATATATATATATATATATATATATATATATATATATATATATATATATCATTTCCCTGTGATTGTTTGCATTCTGAAGTAAAGAGCTCTAGGAATTAACGAAGCGAAAATGGTGAAATACTAGTGTGGTTGCGTCGCCATAATAAGAATGTGTTCCACTCCCTCCAACCCTGGAAGACCCTTCTATGCTTGCCCTACTAAGGTGTGTGTTAGTTTGTTTATTAGGCGCCTATAGCCCTAATTTATTAGTTTGTTCCATTTTCATGTTCTCACTCGAAAATTGATTTTGTTAGGGACCTCGTAATGGTTTTATTCGTTGGGTAGAAGAAGCAGACACTAAGAATATGAGTGTTGAAGTAGTTATGATTGCAGGTTTGGCTAGGTCAAAAAAGAAGCTTGAATCAAAGATTTAGAAGCTGGAGATGTGTTTAGTTGTTAGTTGGATTGTTTTCTTTGGCATAATTGTTTACAAGTTGTAATAGTTAGCCCTTGTTTATTTGCTTTTTATGGAAAGTACTCTATTATCCATGTACCTTTATTTTAAATTAATCATAAAACAATGGGTAATTCATATGGGATCCCAAGTTAGATTCGTAGTGTATTTGTTGAAAGTGACATTGGACCATATTCAACTAGAATAAATGGGACCACATTCAACTAGAATAAATGGGACCATACGCATTTTGTCTTAAAGTAATGTCAATAATGGACCCAAATACCATGCACGTCCATAAGTATAACACACAATCAACAACACATTGAAACCATTAAAATTAATTCACAAACATAACTCCAATCATACAAACATAACACCAATGATAACCACATTCAAATACATAACAACATTGAATACATAACATCAAACATTCACACTTAATCCGAGACGTTCTCTTGGATCCTAAATAAGAAGTACATAACACCAAACATCCACACTTAATCCGAAACTGGCATTGAAATTTAATACCTATTCAAGTTCCATTGGCTTGTCAATAGTGTTGCCTTCCCTATTTTTGCCCTCAACCCGTGTAGCAAGTTTTTTCTTGATTATTCTTTCATACTTCTTTCTTTTCTTGATAATTACCTTCTTAACCCCTACATCCTTTCTCATCTTTACCATCCACTTCCTTCTTACCACTGCTCCCTTGCCCAACATTACCATTACTGCCCTTATTACCCTTACTTCCTTGCTCATCAGTAACAGCCTTGACCTTCTTACCACTGCTTCTTTCCCCAACATTAACATCTACTCTCTTCCTTTTCTTTACCTTGAGTTTTGTTGGTTTTTCAGCTTAAGAACATGTAACCTTGTTATGTCCTGTTTGCTTGCATACACTACACATAATTTTTTCCCAACCTTTGACACAGTATGTCTTGCACCCCTTTCACTTGCATCCTTTCTTCTATTAACTTTTGGTCTGCCTGACACTTTTCTCTTCAATGGTGGCAAAGGTGCAATGAATTCAGTAGGTGGCCACATGTTTCTACATTTCATCCCACACATTGGATACTTGTAGGTGTTCTTATAAATTGCTCCATAGTACATTACATCCACATAATTACCAACATCATTGTTATGGTATGAGATTTTTGCAACTGAATGCACACATCCATACCCATTTAGTTGCCACACTCTACACGAACAAGTCTTCTTATCTATATCCACAACATAAGACTCTGGCAAATTTCTTGTTTCAAACTGGTTTAAACCAGTTGGTAAAACCTGCTAATACCTGTTTCAATTGTATACAAGTTAGTATATAGTGTAATTAATTAATTAAAATTCAAACATAAAGGTAATACCTTTGAGCTCTTTTCAACTGATTCAGTAGGATTGTAATAGCTGGACATGGTTTATAATCAGGCCATGAACAACCTTTGATGGTCAGATTGAATTGCCTCTCCATAACATACAACCTAATTTCTTCTAACATTGTGATTATTGGTTTTTTTCTTGCATCTCTAATGACATTGTTAAAGCTTTCAGATAATCCATTTTCAACTGCATCACACATCCTCCCCTCGTGAAAGAAAGCACTACACCATGACTTTGGGTTCTTTTCCATAAGGTAATCAAATGCTATAGGATTAAGTAGTTGTATTTCCTTCATGGATGCATTGAATAAAGGCTCAGTTGATGCCTTCCATGCCTTCCAAAACATCCTCTCATAATGCACACCACTGAATCTTTTCCTAAAGTTTGCAACAATATGCCTTGCACACTGTCTGTGTTCAACAGTAGGCATTACTTCCTTCATAGCCTCCAATAGCCCCTACATAATTTAAATTAATCTGTTAAGAAAATAGAAATTCATTAACAAAAAACATTAACTTGTATAGTAAGTAATATACCTTATGTTGATCTGCCATCAGGGTTATACCAAAGCCAATTTCCATTTCTAGATCATCTTTAAGATTCTCCAAAAACCATTTCCAATTTTCTTTGTTTTCCACAGACACAACTGCCCATGCTATTGGGAAAATATGATTGTTAGCATCTCTTCCTACGGCACATATCAACTCTCCACTACATAATCCCTTTAAGAAACAAGCATCCAGGTTTATTACTCTTCTACAACTGCTTTTCCAACCTTGTTTCAACCCCTCAAAACATATATAAAACTTACTAAAATATGTCTTCCCATCAGGCATACTGTTGACATCCATTTTAACAGTTGATCCTAGATTGGATCTTCTTATCTCTTCACCATATGACCAAAGCTTGGCATAATGCTCAACAAGTGTGCCTTCAATTAGTTCAATTGCATATTTCTTTGCTCTTTTACACTGTCCCATACTCACATCAATTCCAAATTTTTGTTTTACTTCTTCTTTGAGTAGCCTAACACTCATTTTTTGTTTTTGTAAGAATTGTGTTGTGAAATGGCTACCAATCCATGCATAGTTTACAATTGACCCCATTTTAAAATTTCTTGCACAATTATGCTCATCTATAAGAGACTTAATCTGGAAAGATTTTTCTTCACTCATCCATGAAGCCTACAATCTAAACTTGCATTGCCCTGAACAACATTTAACTAATAGCCTCCTACTATCATTTTTTTTTGTAGCACAATTGATACCCTTTAGCAACAACATAATTACACAACATATGTTTAACTATTTAGGACCTTCAAATCTCATTCCTAACACAGGTTTTTGCTTTTTCCAATGAACATTTTCATTAAAATTTGTTACCTCCTCATGAATTGGCTCGTTTTCATCCATATGATCATATGGATCCTCATGAGGTGGACTGTCTGGAGTTGGCTGCTCATTAGGGCAGAGCTTGTTCAAAAATGCATCATTCAAGGTCTTGTTCATTGGAATGCAATCTCCATCTTCAATGTTATCGTCCAAATGACCTTGCACTTTCACTTCATCTAGGTCAATGCCTCCTTCTGTCTCATCAACAATCTGTTGATGAACATTAACACCAACATGATCCATGTACACAGAAATTACACAACCAGAATCATACCCTACTTCGATCAACTCTTGGTAGTCTTTCTCAGTTGATATTATCCTCAATCCTTCAGGGAACTCAATATCGGGCATGCAAAAGTACACATCAACGCATGTCTCATTTGCGAATCTTTGAATGAACAATAGAAATTCGTTTTTGTCCATTCCAGCAAAATATACATCCTCAAACCTTTGCTCCACTCCATCTGATTAACTAATCACTGGATACCTCGTAAACAAACAAGCAAAATGAAGATCGATCTTCATGTAGACGGCCATAGCAAGAATCCAAGATACTTTTTTTCGATGAACAGTAGAAGAAAAGAGAAGAAGGGGGTAGATGAAACCGAGTAAACAACATTATTTCTTGCAGAGGAAGGGTTGGTCTCATTTATCGATACACGTATACGTGGCATGTGAGTTGGACATATGAGGTGGCTTTTTTTAAATGACATGTCAAATATAAGTTGCTGATTGGGATTGGGGTTACCGGGTGACCCCTTCACTTTTTAGAAAATGGCCTTATTATGTGACATCCCCAAATTCACGGCCAGAAAAGACCGGGTTAATTTATGCTTTTGAAATAATTTCAGAGTAATCATTTGATTAAAAGTGTTGCGGAATTTTTCCCAGAAAAACATAATAAATATGTTATCAAATCATTTCCGAAGAAATGTATTTTATTCATTTAAACCATTGGGATGTCATTGTGAATACAAAAACATAAGCATACACAAAACTTACATTCATTTACACTAGTGATCTACTTCTCTTTTAATCTCTCAGTGTAAAGCAACTTCGTATCGATACGTGTGATACAATTAAACTGAGTGGGTCAGGCTTGGGAGCTTGGTGAGCATATAGGGTTTTCAACCCACAATAAACAATTTATTATGCTTAAACATCAAACAATCAACCCAATTACCCAATCCCCATTGTCTTATTTATTTTTTAAGGATTTACCCTAAGAATCAACTATCACTCATTCCTAAGGATTCATCCTAAGGAATAGGCACGAAGTCCATCGTTGCCTAAGGCTTATACTACAAGCACTAACAACGTCGATCCCCACATACTGATCCTATACAATGATCTTACTAGATCTAGCCTAAAGGATTGATATGAACAACCAACTAACGAAACTGCTTCAGAAATCCCCTAGCAGTAAACAAGGATCGATAAAGATATCGAATGAATGAAATAAGTTTAACCACAAACCATTGTTCGTAAAAGAAAGAACCACAAGACAATTAAGTCAGGGGTAGTTATCAATGCCTAGGCTGTGGTCTGAATATCGTGAGGTATGTAGCCCCGAGACGCACCCTATCCAGCATCGAACTTTGCCTAGGCTGTGGTATGAATATCGTGAGGTATATAACCCCCAGACGCACCCTATCCGGCAATGGAAACGCTGACTAATGCCTAGGCTGTGGTCTGAACCCCCAGACTCACCCCTATCCAGCATTGGAAATGCTGACTAATGCCTAGGCTGTGGTCTGAACCCCCAGACTCACTCCTATCCGACATCGAAAATGGAAACACCGACTAATGCATAGCCTGTAGTCTGAATATCGTGAGGTATATAACCTCCAGACGTGTCCTATCCGGCATCGGAAACGCTGACTCATGAAGCTCGTCCGATCACTTCATAGAAGAAACAAAGACTCCAAAGCTCTTCAAAATAAGAGTATAGGGAAAATACTAATAAAGTACTCTCGTACGTTCCCGTACCTCGACACATAATAGTGTCAAAAAGAAGAACTATCGGATGAACACATAGTTCAAAAACACCTAATGAACATATAGTTCGAGAACACCTTATGAACATATAGTTCAAACATAATTACTGATTACAAGTATGCTAACGTTCCACTGGACTATCTAAAATAGTCTGTGGCCGTTGTCTATACTCTACTAGATGACTAGATCATCTTAAACATCAGTACCTCTCATCACTTTTATTTCATCACACATCATCTAATTCATCTACCCATGTTTTACCCAACATATTTGTAGATAAAAATACATATACAGTTTAAAACTTGTACAAAACATCAATTCAACAGTCACCTCAACTATACACTCACCTGATTTAATGAAAATCGGGCAGCAATTCGTTTCCTAAAACGATCGTTTCTAATAAAACTCCATAAAATCGGGAGTTTTATTGAGAAACCGAGCTCTGCGAGGGTCGGGCTTCGAAACCAAAAAAATAAATTTTCCGGGCTTCTCGGGCACTCCGGGACGTGTTCCGGGCGTTGGAAATGATCTCGGCGCATTGGGGGATGTGAAAATAGCCAAAATAGTGAAAAATGGGACAAAATTGCCAATTTTCCAAAAGTACCCGGAAGATCTCGCAAGCCTTCTATATATAGGCCCGAGGTTTGGACCCGAAGCAGCGAGAAGCAGACACGCGTTGCAGTCTGCGAGGCTTGGAGGCTAAGGCGGTGCGAGGCTCGGACCAGCGGCGAGCTTCGGATTGGTCAGCTCCGGATGACTTACCTGCTTCGGATGACTCATCAGCAGATCAGACACGGGGGTGCACACGCGTCGGATGTGCGAGGGCTGAGACTTCGGTCGAATCAGGGAGCGACACGCCTCGCCAGCTGGCCTCGGGTGACTCAGCAATTTGGACACGTGGCGCGCTACGAGCGAAGGTGACGTGGCATTTCCGGGTGAAGCTCATCCATGCGAAATTTCTCGAATTTTGTGCCAAAATCTTCTAAAATTCATAACTTTCGCATACGAGCTCTGTTTTTGACGTTCTTTATATGCACGCGTAGGTAAAATTACGCTCTACAACTTTCGTTTACACTTCGTCGGCTAATTTTGAATTTAATTTTTATATTATTATTTTTAACAGACCGGGACAAGAAATCCGTTAAAAATTCATAACTTCTTCATCCGACGTCCGTTTTCGTCTGTCTTTTTACCGTTGTGCTACAAATGACGAGACCTTCGATTCTCGTTTAGGTCGTGCGGCTAAAAATCTCTCGATCTAAAATTCGAGTTTTTAGCTCTCTAGTGCTAAGCTGAAACTTCGAAAAATCATAACTTCCTCATACGAAGTCAGATTTGGGCGTTCTTTTTATACCTACTCTCGGTTTAACGAACACTACGAGTTTCATTTACATGACTAAGGCTAAAAAGTAGTTTATCAAAAACTCACCTTTTACGACATTCGGCACCGTGCCGGTTTATCGTGAAACTTCGACTAGTCATAAATTCTTCGTTATAACTCGGATTTCGGCATTCTATATATATCTGTAATCCTTGTCACGCCCACTACAAGTTTCTTAATAGATATCGGCTTTATCTAATATTTAATTTTGACGTTCATTTTTATTCTTAATTAATTAAACCATAATAATTAAGCATAAAACACATAATTCACATAATATTCACATGATTCCTTTTCATTTCTTCTAAATAAGTTACAAAGGTTAACCTAGACCATTATATCAATATTAATGCCTAGCCTAGAAACACAGGCGTTACAACTCTCTCCCCCTTAGAATGATTCCGTCCCCGGAATCACACATCAGCAAACAAATACGGGTAGCGACTCCTCATGTCACTCTCCGTTTTCCCAGGTGAGATTTGGCCCATTCGTATGTTTCCAACGCACAAGCACTAAATCGACCATTTTTACATCATAACTTCTTAGTCTTACGGTCAACGATTACCTTAGGTTCTTCAATCAACCTCTTGTTTTCATCCAACCTTAATTTAGAAATGGGAATTATGTCGGGCACATCTCCCGTAAATTTTCTTAAATAACACACACGAAAGGTGTTATGAATACCCTCTAGTTCTTCCGGTAATTCTAGCTTGTAAGCTTGATTCCCGATTCTCAGAAGAACTTTAAATGGTCCAATAAACCTTGGACTCAACTTTCCCCTTCTACCAAATCTTATCAGTCCCTTCCACGGCGAGACTTTAAGTAAAACCGAATCTACAACTTCAAATGATATCGGTTGTCTTTTCTTGTTAGCATAGCTCTTTTGAGCAGCTAACCTCCTTTCCCTAATCACTTTCAACTTTTCAGCAGTCTGATGGACTATTTCAAGTCCCATAAACTGCTTTTCCCTAGCTTCCAGCCAACATGATAGCATTCGACACTTTTCCCCATACAAAGCGTGATAAGGTGCCATCTTGATGCTTGAGTGGAAACTATTACTATAGGAAAATTCTACTAGAGGTAAGTGTTTACCCCAGTTACCTTGGAATTCCAGCGTACATGCTCTCAGCATATCCTTCAACGTTTGAATCGTTTATTCGCTCTGACCATCGGTTTGTGGATGGTAAGTTGTATTCAAACACAACTTGGTACCCAATTCCTCTTATAGACTCCTCCAAAATCTTGAGGTAAAACGGCTGTCACGATCGGATACAATCGTTAACAAAACACCATGAAGTCTCACAATTTCCTTCACGTAAGAATTCGCAAGTTTATCCATAGACCATTTCCCGTTGGCTGCTATGAAATGCGTACTCTTAGTGAAGCGATCAACGACCACCCAATCATGTCGTGACCGTTCCTTGTTCTGGGTAGTTTAGTCACGAAATCCATGGTAATGTCCTCCCATTTACCCATGAGTATAAGTAAAGGTTCTAAACTCCCATACGGCTTCTGATGTTGTGCCTTAACCCTAGCACAAGTTACACACTCGGCCACATACTTAATAACATCGAGCTTCATCGTCGGCCAATAGTAATAGGGTTTTAGATACCTATACATTATTGTACTGCCGGGATGAATCTAGTACATGGTTTTGTGAGCTTCTTCCATCAGACAACCTCTTACTCCTCAAACACCAACGTTTTTCCCAAACGTTCCTCCTTTCGGTCATTTTTCTCTAAAGCTTCCTCCTGAGCTTTCTTTATACTTTCCACAATTGTAGAGACAACTTCAATTCTCAACGCTCTTGGCCTCTTCCTTTCAAGATTCACCTTCCGACTGAGAGCATTAGCAACAACACTTGATTTACCAGGGTGGTAAAGTATCTCACAGTCGTAGTCTTTGAGTAACTCTAGCCAGCGTCGTGGCCTCATGTTCAATATCTTCTGATTAAAGAGACATTGAAGACTCTTATAATCAATGAAAAGTTTGCATTTAGTACCATAAAGATAGTGCCTCCCTATCTTTAAGGCGAATACTACCACTGCCAACTCCAGATTATGAGTGGGGTAGTTCTTTTCATGCTCCTTCAATTGCCTCAATGCATACGCTATAACTTTATCACTTTGGGTCAGAGCACAACCTAACCCAACTTCTTTAACAATGAACGCGATACTTCTATTGATCGCTTTGATCATCCTTTACTTCAATTCGGCTTAAGTCAACTGCTACATCGAACTTGGTTCTCTGAACCACATAACAAACTCATCGTAGGCGGACTCAATTTGATATGACCACTAGGGTCGGAATAACAATATCTTCTTAGTCATTACCGAAACGATGGTAACGACAGACTAGAATAAGACGGAATCAATTATGAGTTCCTTGGTAACCTTGTGACTTTCCCTGATCCAAGTATGAGTCCTGTGCTTCCAGTAGTATAGATCTCTACTACTATTCACACCTAGTCATACTCGTCCCAAGTACGGTCTCGCAGTCCCGAAGTCCTAAAATCACAAAACAATTTAACACATACGAATGTGTCCAACTAATCATAAAATTTTCCTAAACTCTACTAGGACTTCTTCCATGCGTATCTTCAGTTATCAATTCTACTTCAACTTGGTTGGTGATGGAAAATCCAGACGATGGGACAACTTCAAGAATTACACCAACAATTCCATTCATCGGATGACAAAACCAGGGTTTATATTATTTCCTTGAAACGATTACACAGATGTTCAAGTTTACCCTATACTACGCCTCTAATAGGCTGCACTACAAGTTACTAACTGCATTGTTACTTTATGTCTTAGTTTTGGGAATATAAGGTCCTTACTCCTGATCCATTATATCTCGATCTGCTTCATTAAGGATCATTTGGTATGCCTTTGGTTTTGGTTTTGGTGGAACATTGGGCATTGCTGCCTCTTTCTTCTTTGGGCAGTCTTTCGAAATGTGCCCTTCCTCGTTACATCGATAGCACATCCTCTTGTTGGACGGACACTCGTTGGCATAATGCCCAGTCTTTCCACACTTGTAGTAGGTCACCTCTTCGCTACATTTCCCGAAGTGCTTCTTTTTGCACTTCTCGCACCATTTTGCTTCGCCTTCTCCTCCTCCATACTTCGAGAATTTTCTTTTCTCGTTGGACCCTGAAGTCCTTTCAAACTTTCTTTTCTCGCCAACTTCAACCTTGCTGGCGGCTCTCCCCTTAATTATATCTTCAACAGACTTGGCAGCCCAGATAGCTGCCTCCAAAGTAAGTGCCTGACGTACTGGCACAGTAAGTTCATCCTTACTTTGTTGAAGTAAACATTTTGTTTCTTCCATCTGTTGATCCAACATCGTACGGACCATTGCCTGCACCCCACCCATCGTGATTGGCTCAGGCTGTGGATTATCGTTTCCGAATCCACTTTGAGTACTCGCCATTTTGATCTATACACCAATCGTAGGTGAATTTAGATCTTTATTTTCGATAGGCGTTAAATCTTCGTTATTACTCCGAAATGTTTATATGTTAGTTCTAATATCGTAGTCATACGTTTAGAATCCTACACACATAAAGTTTCCAGATCCGGTTGGCAATAGACCATAGATCCGAACAAATAATGGCATATATGGCAAACATATAGCATTTAGCACATAAAAGCATTTTAGGCATCTTTCCTAAAATAAACTAGTGCTCGTGTCTAAATTATGGTAGACACTCATCTCACAATCATCACTTAGCATTCTAAGTTTAAGTCTAGAAATCCTACAATTTCTTAGTTCGCTTAAACTAATGCTCTGATACCAACTGTGACATCCCCAAATTCACGGCCAAAAAAGACCGGTTTAATTTATGCTTTTGAAATAATTTCAGAGTAATCATTTGATTAAAAGTGTTGCGGAATTTGTTCCCAAAAAAACATAATAAATATGTTATCAAATCATTTCCGAAGAAATGTATTTTATTCATTTAAACCATTAGGATGTCATTGTCAATACAAAAACATAAGCATAAACAAAACTTACATTCATTTACACTAGTGATCTACTTCTCTTTTAATTTCTCAGTGTAAAGCAACTTCGTATCGATACCTGTGATACAATTAAACTGAGTGGGTCAGGCTTGGGAGCCTGGTGCGCATATAGGGTTTTCAACCCACAATAAATAATTTATTATGCTTAAACATCAAACAATCAACCCAATTACCCAATCCCCATTGTCTTATTTATTTCTTAAGGATTTACCCTAAGAATCAACTATCACTCATTCCTACGGATTAATCCTAAGGAATAGGCACGAAGTCCATCGTTGCCCAAGGCTTATACTACAAGCACTAATAACGTCGATCCCCACATACTGATCCTATACAATGATCTTACTAGATCTAGCCTAAAGGATTGATATGAACAACCACCTAACGAAACTGCTTCGGAAATCCCCTAGCAGCAAACAAGGACCAATAAAGATATCGAATGAATGAAATAAGCTTAACCACGAACCATTGTTCGTAAAAGAAAGAACCACAAGACAATTAAGTCAGGGGTAGTTATCAATGCCTAGGCTGTGGTCTGAATACCGTGAGGTATGTAGCCCCCAGACGCACCCTATCCAGCATCGAACTTTGCCTAGGCTGTGGTCTGAATATCGTGAGGTATATAACCCCCAGACGCACCCTATCCGACAATGGAAACGCTGACTAATGCCTAGGCTGTGGTCTGAACCCCCAGACTCACCCCTATCCAGCATTGGAAACGCTGACTAATGCCTAGGCTGTGGTCTGAACCCCCAGACTCACTCCTATCCGACATCGAAAATGGAAACACCGACTAATGCCTAGGATGTGGTCTGAATATCGTGAGTCTGGGGGTTCAGACCACAGCCTAGGAATAGAAGCGACTAATGCCAAGCATATCAGTCGAAGTTTATCTGTTCCTTCTAGAAATAGAAGCGATATCTGGGCCCCTCGATGATTTGGTTTTGACCTATGTACCGGGCCCGGTCAGAACCTAATTGATGTGTTCAATTTAGTTCTATGTCGAAACAAATCAGAGATCGAGAAACAAATGCTGGACAATAAGTAAGACCATGTTCCATGTGTTTGTCCGGCTGATATCATGAGAACAGAGGATTATATGATCACTTATCTTAAATGGCGTATCATCATCATCTCAGTTCCGAGAGACTTTGAAAGAGCTACGATTGCTAGTCGGATTTTGAAGTCATATTTGCAAATATAGTTATTAGACTTATCCAAGTGGGAGACTGTTGGATATAGTGTCTAAGTCCATAACTTTATTTGGTATGTACTTGACCCGACCCGGCATGGTCCATTTGGGTTGCATGGCATTGCAATACTTGGATAGACTAAATGAGAGAATAAGGCACTTATGATTATTAATATATTATAAGTTCTAATATATTAATAATAGTATTATTTAATTAGTATTGATCAAATATTAATCTAGTATTAATCTAGTGATCAAAGTGAGACTAATTAAATATATAAGGTTGATTATGACAATCATCAATTCTTTTATTGTGGATTAATGATCCATGGTTTATGGGTTTGGTTATAACCATATGGAGCTCCATGGATAGTCTATGGGAGTTACAAACCCATGGGTCATGAGAAATCAAGAGTCATGACAATTAAGGGCATTCATGTGTAAACCCTAATTGTGACAACACTATAAAAGGAACCCTATGGCTAGCAAAATCGTGACCTAGTTTTACTAGAGAGGGCATAACCGATTTTGAGGCTAAGTGACATTCTCTCAAGTTATTCCAAGTCTTGTGGTGTTGTGTGAAGCATTTGAGGCACAACATTTGGGGTGCTAGGCTCACAAAGTCTTGAAGGAATCCAAGCAACAACAAGGTATGTATTTCTACTAGTTTTATGTTCTATGTAATCCCCATGCCATGCTAGTTAGGAAATAACCTTGAAAAAGAAATTTGCATGTATATAGAGAAAACATAGATTCAAGGTTATTAGGGTTGCATGTACACTTAGGAAGTGTTGGAATGCTCAAAACCCATCAAAATCTACTCGGAGTCAGAAACCTCGTATTTTTTCAAAAACTCACAACACTCCAAATCTGCACAATCACCCAGGACTAGGATTAAAATTTGACAAGAGACCCGTCACTGAAACCTCGGTCCATGCATCATTCAGAAATTCACCAATTGCCCCAGGCTCCAAACTAGTTTGGATGCCTAAACTAACCGTGTAATTCTCAGGCTTTGTGCAAGGAGGAACAAGAATATGAATGGTTAATTGACAGTGCCTGCTCCTTGCACATGACCGGAAGGTTAGAATACCTTCGTCATTTTAGGCCAATATGCAATGGTGGAAATGTCACATTCGGCAACAATGCGAATGGATTCATCCGAGGTTATGGTGTTCTTACTACGAGGAATTTTTCTATTCAAGAGGTTGCTTATGTAGAAAGCCTTAAATACAATCTCATCAGTGTTGGCCAACTATGTAAGGCAGGACATCGAGTTGAATTTGATGATCAATTTTTCTATGTAATGACAAGTGATAGGAGCACGTGTCTGATCAAATCCCGATCCGAAGGTACCATGTATCCTTTGGATGTGTCTCTGATCATTGGTAGACCGCAGTTGTGCTTCCTATCCAAAGCTGTATCTAAAGTCAGCTGGCTATGGCACCGCAAGCTAGCTCATCTCAACTTCAGGTACATCAACAATTTGGTCACCGGAGAACTAGTCAGAGGTCTCCCTATTCTCAAATTCAGCAACGATACTCTATGTCCGGCGTGTGAATGTGGGAAGAAATCCAAAGCAAGTCACCCCATGGTGATTGATTCTTCAATCTCTGAACCTCTAGAGCTCTTACACATTGATCTCTGCGGTCCATCAACCGTAGCCAGTCTCCATCACAAGAAATACATACTGGTTATTGTAGATGACTTTACACGCTTCACATGGGTCTTCTTCCTTAGACTCAAGTCAGAAACACCGCAGATTCTCATCAATTTTATCAAGGAAATAGAGCTTCAGATCAAGCTTCCAGTAAGACGTATCCGCAGTGATAATGGAACCGAGTTTACTAATCATCTTCTCAACAGTTTCTTGGTTTCCAAAGGCATCACTCACAACTTCTCTGCTCCTTACACACCTCAACAAAATGGAGTAGTAGAGAGAAGGAACCGCACACTAGTAGAAGCAGCCAGATCCATGCTCAACTTTGCATACCTTCCTCTCTACTTCTGGGCTGAAGCTGTAGCAACCGCATGCTTTGTACAAAACCGAAGCATTGTGTGCAAACGCCTCAATAGGACACCTTATGAGGGCCTTAACAACCTCAAGCCAAATGTTCGCTTCTTTCATTTCTTTGGGTGTATATGTTTCGTGAACAACAACCGCGATCAGCTTAACAAGTTTGCACTGAAGTCTGATGAAGGCATCTTCCTCGGTTATTCCACTAACAAAGTTGCTTACAGGGTCCTCATCAGACGTACAAGGCTAATCATTGAAAGCTTCGATGTGAAATTTGATGATTCTCACATCCGCAACGCCCCTCCATCCACTGAAACCACCACAATCATGGAAAGCGATATTCCTGCCTCTTCGGGTCCATTAAATCTTGTTGAAGTCAATTATGACGATCTCTTCGACCCTATAGAAATAGCCAAGTTATCTGAAGTTCTTGTGTCACCGGCAGCTCAACAACAACACGCTGATGTTTCTGGTCCATCACTATCCGAAGTAGCATCTCTCAATACTTCCACCTCTCCGGTTGAGGGGGAAAGCTCTACTCCGGATCAAGCAACAACCGTCGAGGTTCCAGTACTTGATGCTTCTCAAGTTCCTATCCGCAGAGAATCATTACCATCAAACGTATCATCGGATTCGGATGATGAACTCATAGAGAACATTGACACAAGAACCGATTCAAGGATTATCACTCTTCCATCCGCAGTCCAGGGGGAACCTTCTCAGGTTCCAGAGGAACTCCCATCAGCAATCCAGGGGGAACCTCTTCCAACTGCTCAAGAAAATTCCATTCTCGTTCCAACAAACCAAGATGATTCCGCATGATGTTTTCAAATCCAGGGGGAACTGCCATCTCCAACCGCAGAATCTTCTGATATTGAAGATATTCCCTCTACCGCAGCTGCTGATCATCTACAACCCCGTCTACACGTATGGACGAAAGACCACCCACCAGGTCAAATCATTGGCAACCCATCCGCAGGTATCTAGACTCGATCTTCCAAGGACTCATCTGATCATCGTCACTACGTAACATTTATGTCCTCAGTCGAGCCCCGAACGATCAAAGAAGCATTGCTAGAACCTGATTGGATATCCGCAATGCAAGAAGAGCTAGAAGAATTCAAAAGAAACAAGGTGTGGAAGCTCATCCCAAAGCCACATGGTCACACCATTGTTGGTACTAGATGGGTATTCAAAAACAAGCTGGATGAATCTGGTGCGGTAGTCAGAAACAAGGCAAGGCTAGTTGTAAAGGGCTACAGTCAACTTGAAGGTGTTGACTATGATGAAATGTATGCTCCGGTGGCACGAATGGAAGCCATCCGAATCTTCTTAGCATACGCACCCCACAAAAACGTCAAGGTACACCAAATGGACGTTAAGAGTGCATTTCTCAATGGGGAATTAAAAGAAGAGGTCTATCTTCAGCAACCTCCAGGCTTTGAAAGTATTGAATTCCCAGACCACTGCTACAAACTTGAAAAAGTAGTCTACGGTCTGAAGCAAGCCCCAAGAGCATGGTACGAGACTCTATCTGAATTTCTTGTCTCGTCCGAATACAAAAGAGGAATAATTGATCCCACTTTATTTAGAAAAGCAAATGGTGACCACCTTATGCTAGTACAAATATATGTGGATGCTATCATCTTCGGATCGACTGATCAAGGAATGGTGGATGAATTTGCCAAGCTCATGACCAACAAATTCAAAATGAGCATGAATAGAGAGATTAACTTCTTTCTAGGACTTCAAGTGAAACAAGTTCCGCAAGGGATATTCATTCATCAAGAGAAATACACCACTGAACTGTTAAAGAAATATTCTATGGACAACTGTTCTTCGGCTAAGGTCCCCATGGCCTTCGGATATAAGATCTCTGCTGATCCCTCAGGCGAATCTGTGGATCACAAGACTTATAGAGGTATCATAGGCTCTTTGATGTACCTCACCGCAAGTAGTCCAAACATTGTCTTTGCAACAGGTGTATGCGCAAGGTATCAGGCTGACCCAAAAGTGTCACATATGACCGCAGCCAAACAGATACTACAGTATCTGAAAGGAAGCAAGTCTCTTGGATTATGGTACCTCGCAGACAATGATTTCATCCTTCAAGCATTCACAAATGCGGATCACGCCGGATGCAAACTAGATCGAAAAAGCACTTCAGGTGGTTGTCAATTTCTGGGTGGAAGACTCGTCAGCTGGTCATCAAGGAAACAAAGTTGTGTATCTCTGTCTACCGCAGAAGCTGAGTATGTGGCCACAGCCAGCTATTGTTCTCAAGTCCTTTGGATGAAAACTCAATTATTGGACTACGGATATAGAATGATGCGGATACCGATCTATTGTGACTCTGAAAGTGCTATAGCGATTTCTCATAATCCTATTCAGCACTCCAAGACTAAGCATATTGAACTACGGTATCATTTCATCAAAGACCACATCTTGAAAGGTAACATTGAACTCATCTTTGTCCATACTCATGAAGAGATTGCTGATGTGTTCACAAAAGTTCTCGACTCCACTAAACTTAACACCTTCTTGCAAATGTTGGGAATGTTGAATCCAGACCCACAATTCTTTTTGAATTGATAGATACCGCAGACCATCCTCGGTCTCCGTTGCAGTTCTAACTGAAACCTACTTATGATAGATGGTTTTGGTACCGCAGTCTATGTACCGCAACCATAAATCATACTTATCTTTCATGGGTCCTTATTGTTTGTTATTACTAACCTTTTGTACAAGTGCTCTCCTCAGTTCCTATACTGCAGACATTCATCTGTTCATCCGTAATGACATCTGTTCATCCGCAATGACATCTGGTCATCCGCAATAAAGTGTCCATCCGCAATCACATTGATAATTTCTCAACTGTTTCATTAATCCTTCTGTCAGACCTATTTTAGGTATGATGACAAAAAGAACGTTTTTCTATAAACGCATCCTTAATCTGTCTTTTCCTCTTACCCAGTACGTCCCATCCGTTCCAACTTCTTTTCCCCTCACCACACGATCACCTGACGTAATGATGTACGTCTGACTTTTCATTAAATGCAAATCCCTTTTGGTAAAATCTCAAAAACCTTTTTAAAACCGTTTTGTCTTATATGGCTGAGATTTAATTTCCAATTCAAAAGATTCCCCCCAAACGACCTTTTACCTTATCCTTTCTTTTACCTAGGGTAAAAAACAGTTACTGTTCAAATTCACCCCTATATAAACCCTTCATCTTCCCCAAAAACACTTTACGCTTTCTGAACATTGAATCTTCCCTCTCAAATTCCTACAAGCACTCTGTTTTTCTACTCTTTCTCTCAAGCTCCTACAATGGTGAAATCCGGTGTATCCAAGAAACAATCCAAGGCATCTGGATCAGCGAACCCTACTGGTTCAGACTCTCCTACGATTGCTTCAAGCAACTTCAGAGCTATATTCGAAGATCATTCATCCTACAATGCTCCGATCAAGCTGATGATCAAGTTTCTGAAGAATCATCCCCTGTTTGGCCCCTTCGATGCTTTCACGGACGTTGTCCCAATCTCAACCCTATTCAAATATGCCTTCTCCGCCTATCGCCCACTAGAAAACCCACAAGAAGTCCATCTTAACCTGGTTGACGATTCTTTGGTCATTCTATCCAAAGAAAAGTTTCTTTCTGCCATTAACCTCCTTGTTCATCCCTCCATCAAGATTTTCACCCCATCCATGGCTGACGTTACCTCTGCACTTTACCAAATGGGATATCAGAAGAAAATTAGAGGAATTGGGGAATTGAAGAAAAACCAACTGCCTGCAATCTGGCAATTTGTTTGCCACTTCGTCATCTGCAGTCTATCCGGCAGAACCGGAGGCACGGATAAATGGGACTTAAACTTTTGGAGCTGGTGTGGAGTATCTTCATAGGTCATGACGTGAACTACGGGCAGATCCTATGGGACGACTTTCTTCAATACATTCCCAAGGAGAGCCCAAGGGAGAACCTAACCGAACTCACTTTCGCAAGGTTCTGGTCCCTCTGCATTTCAG
This sequence comes from Lactuca virosa, assembly GCF_052849685.1. Lineage (NCBI taxonomy): Eukaryota > Viridiplantae > Streptophyta > Magnoliopsida > Asterales > Asteraceae > Lactuca > Lactuca virosa. Next base: position 133,761,317 of record NC_136428.1, on the reverse strand, counting down.
ACCTCCATGCGGATGCAGGGATCGACATGGGCAGTGACATCAATTTCTTTGTCCCCAACGATCTCAAAAGGTACAATCCCTCCTCTGATCAATCTATTTTTGGACCAATTCGAAGACTTCCCAGCCACATTCTTTCCACTCTTGGTCTTGAGACTGCTGATGTCTTAGATCATATTGAGGCTACGGAAGGTATTGCCCCATACCTTCCTACCCCGCCTCTTCAAAACCCATCCGCAATCATCAACCCTGAAGGTACCGCAGTCCGTTCTTCCACTACTCTATCCAATCTTTCTCAAAGAAGAAAGCAATTGGCCTCCAAGAAGAAACAAAGAACTCCCAAGTAGAATGCTCCCAAACCAACCGCACCCACCAAGAAACGTAAAATCAAACCAACCGCACCCACACCTGATAGTGATTCTGATGAGGATGCGCAACCAATTGCCATACTCAAGAAAAGGAAAACCAATACCTCTGGTAAAATGCATGACCGGACCAATACTGAAGCCTCTCAAAAGGCTCCGGTAGTCCTTGTGGTGGCCGCAGACCCATTCAACACCACCATCGAATACCACTTAAGCTCAGAAAGTGAGTTTGTTTCATCACTTCCTGGAGACTCCCCCCAGTTCAATCCCAAGAGGATGACACTGGTGCACGCCCTAAGGTCTCCAGGGCTTCCCGACTGCATTTCTTTTCACTTGAGGAGTTGCGCTCCATCCTCTTGAACGTAACCCAAACACTTCAAACACCTCCCCAACCGCAGGGCACTTCTTCCGCCCTAGCCAGAACTGAGCTGAGGCCAAACTTGACTACGGGTCAAGGAGACCAAGGAAGCTCAGGAAATCCTACTCTGCTTACATCCGCAGCAGGTGGTTTAGGCACGGTGATCACAAATGTGCAAGGATCCATGAACCCAAAGGACACTTCGGTGCGCTTCCAAGGATTTGACGGGGATGAATCAAACGACTCATGGTTACACTACACTCCTGTAACTGAGTCAGAAATCAAGATATATGCCGCTTTCAGAAGGGCATTCCAAGGATTTGACGGGGATGAATCAAACGACTTCGGTGCGCTTCCAAGGATTTGACGGGGATGAATCAAATGACCGAGATGGCTGAGACAATCCTCAAAGCTTAAGCAACAGGTGAAGGTGCAGGCCCCTCCAGAGTAACTCCAACTCCAACTGCAACAGTTCATGAATCACAAGACGAAGGAACCGCAATAGTTCTTGATGATGATACCATTCAGGAGGTAAACAAACCCTCTCCCTTTGATGATGACCTTATGATGTTCGATGAAGAAGAGGAATCCAGTGGCTCTCACCATTTAACTTCTAAACCCAAAGAGAAAAAGAAAAAGAAGAAGAATGCTGTCACAAGAAAAGAATTTCTGAGCTTACAAGCAAAAGTTGATCAAATTCTAGCTGCGGTCAAGCCAACTCAACCGCAACAAGAAGACACCCCCGGACCGCAATCATTAATCGAACGGATAGAGCGTTTGGAAACGCGTGAGTGATTGGCTGCTGAGAGAATTTCTCTCAAAGTCGAAATGGGAATCCGGTCCCTTGACAACAATCGACAGGCAGATCACAAAGACTTCATGGCTGCTGCGGAACGCCTCATCTCAGAGGTGACCGTAATCAAGAAAGATCTCCAAGCAGCCAATTCGGATCAAGCCACACAGTCTCAAAAACTGATAGCTGAGACTCATACTGCGTATGAGTCCACTATCTCAGTTCTTCAAGCCACAATCAATAGACTGCAACGATCCCTGTCCTCCAACTTCCATGGTCCCGAGATTCTTCAGCTCACCAAGGAAATTCATAGACTGCTCTTCAACTCCTCCATTCCCAATAATCAACAGTTGGCCGATGCCCTCAAAGCTCAATTTCAAGACGTTTTTGCCAAAGTTTATAGCCTTCGAAAATGGCTTGAGGAAGCCCCTGGGTTGCATTCCTCAAGAGGGGGAAGTGAAGACGAAGTCCATCACAGTGAAGAAGAAGTCCATCATTCACATCACTCCATCTCACAGCATCAGAGTCCCCCCATCATCACCGAAAAAATGTCTACACCGCAACCCTCACCGCAACCATCTCATCATACTCCACCTCATAACACTCCACCGCAAGAGGAGATCAATCCTGACAAACCAGAGACTCCCCCTCACTTCAAAAACCTAGTTGAACACATGTCCTCTCCAAGCTCAAATGACTCTCCTGCCACCACCGAAAGGAAAAAAGATTGGAAAGCAGCTAAACTGGCAGAGCTCATATGGAGAGAATGTGGTTTTGATACCATCATGGACGAATCCTTGATAAACTCTTGGATAAATCCTCACCGCAGACTACTGGATGAAGATTACAGACCTCACCTCACATATGTTGAACCCACTCCGGATGGCTACTGGGATGTTCCAATCTCCCCAAATGCCAAATACTTCACGGTGTTCGAGCAATTCGACCGCAGCCTTCCAGACCACAAAAGACTGCCAATGGAATTTGAGAGACTTAGTCTTTTTTATGCTAAGCATGCCTCTCCCATTGAGAAAATATGGTCTAACGATAGACCATCCGCAGTCAAGAACTACAAGATTCAGAAGTTCATGAAGGCTGACTTCTTCCAGTACACCCTCACTAGAAGGGGAAACGATTATGTCCGCACCCAAGCTGACTTCCCTTGCATGAATCTGGAAGAAGTCTTTCTCATAGCTAAGGTGTTTCAGAACAAGTCGGAGAAGCATCCGAAGATGAAGATTGCGCTTGAAAGGGCTAATACCTTTTTGAAGGAAACTGTTTGCGATTTTGCTAAAATCGATGCAGACATCTACCCCACCATTGCCAAGAAATTTGATCTGCCACCACTCGATCCTACACCAATGCCTACCGAAGCCTATCAAGAAAGATCCTTAGGTGCAACCAATTTTCCTGAACTTGGAGTCATTTTCAAAAGGAAGATCGATAATGTCAAATACTTCATTCCTATGACTGCCATGCATCGCCTCACCAGGAAGAAACTTGATATCTGCCGAACCGCAGTTGAAAAATCGAAGCACACTACTATAGACGTCAAGTTTGAGATTTTAAGGAGAATCATCTGGTTGGAAAACATCAGGAAGTTTTGGTGGATCCTGATCAAGTTTCTTAAACTTGATGGCTGAACAAAAGTTAAAGAGGTCACTTAGGGGGAAATTGTTGAATCATAAAAAGTGACCCTCTTGAACTTCAGCTACCGTAGCCGTCAAGCACCTGCAGTCGAGCTCCTTCATCAGCAACCGCATCCGTAGTCCCTACCTACCGCAGTCACTTTACTAGATTACTTTACTTGTCTTTTATTGTAATACTCTCTATTGTCCAGTATGCCTTGCATGGCTACTATTAGAGATGTGATCTAGTGTACTTCGTGAGTCTCTATAAATAGAGCTCATTCTCTTGTATTCAAACACACGCATATATCTATTCTGAATACACATTTCTGAAATTATCTTTCCTATCTCTCTATGTCACTACGCATCCCTTCTTACTCTCAAATCTTACTAGAATACTACTGATTATAACCTCTCTTCGGAGCAAGTCTTTTGTGACTTAATCACTAAGTTTGATCTTCCTTATTAACTTGGTTTGAATGCATTCCTTGTTATGAATCATCTTAAGTGTATACTTGATATAACAATTGGTGTCATTTCTATTTCTTTACTTTTCCGCAACTAATTCTCTAACTATCTAACTCTAACTTATTAATATTATTGTTGAGCTTTTAGATCCTTTGAGATTAACTATTCTGCAATCTACTTGATCTAACGTTTGTTCAAGTGTGTCTCTAAGTTTTTCTCTCAACACACATATAGCTCCCAACCTCCCGAATGAAACATTTGTATACTTTCCCAATCGGCATGTGAGTATTTATGTCAAATACTATCTTCAGAGGCTGTCTGCCGTTAGCTGCAAATAACTTGTACATTGTTTTGTTTACTGCCATGCCTCTTCGTTTTGGAGGCACCCCTACAGCAACATAACCCTTGAAGATGTCGAGACTCGATTCAATCGCCTCGAAAGAAACGAGGATGTTGTCATAGAAGAAACAAAGTAATAGAACCGACGATGACCAACATATATGACTTTATTTGATACTCGTATGACGGAGTGTCTTCGTTGCAAGTCGGACAAGCTTTGTACCCTTGTCCGCTCCAATCGGATAAACTACTATGAGCTGGAAAGTTGTTTATTGTCCATAACAACATCGCTTTCATATTGAAGAATGTATCTGTCGTTGAGTCTTTAGTACGTACGCCAAAACTCCATAACTGCTTCAACTCATCCACCAACGACCTAAGGAACACATCCAAGTCCTTCCCGGGTGCTTTGGGACCGGGAATCAACAAGGTCAACCTGAAGGAGGACTCTTTCATGCATAGCCATGGTGGAAGATTGTAAGTGGTGAGTATGACAGGCCACGTGCTATGAGGATTACACATGTTACCAAACAGATTAAAACCATCAGCAGCAAGCCCTAAGCGTACGTTTTGGGGTTCCCTCGAGAAGTTAGGATACTTCATATCGATTTTTTTCCATGAAGTACCATAAATGGGATTAAGCATCGTACCATCTTTGGATCGTCCGGTATTATGCCAAATCATATCTTTAGATGTGTGTCTAGAACAGTACAAACGTTGTAGTCTGGGGGTCACGATCGTAACACCTTATGAGCCACCTTCTTACCCTTTGCATTTTCATCAACCCACCGAATCTCATTACAAATTGGACACTTTTGCAACAACTTGTGTTCTTTCCGGAAAAGAAAGCAATCGTTTTTACATACGTGTATCGATTAGTAACCCAAGCCGAACTTCTTTAGTGTCTTTTTTGCTTCATAATGTGAGGGGGGGGGGGGCTGTTTACTTGAGGAATGCAGTTTGCAACAACTCGAGAAGCTGATCGAATGAACTATCAGTCCATTTCTTGATCACCTTGATATGCATCAGCTTTGCTAAATAGTCAATGGACGAAAACGAACATCCAGGATATAATTTTAATTGGACTTCCTCTAACAACTTTTGAAATCCATCATCGACACCGCTACTTTCTATATTCGGGTTCCCTTCATCGCGGTTGGTATCATTTTCAATCATACCCCCATAACATCAGCAATAACATCGTCCATCTCGATAGTACGCGGTATGTCTTCGACAACCGGGTGAATTGTATTTTCGCCATGATACTTCCATATAATATAATTTGGACTAAAACCATGTTGAAGTATATGGAATTTCATTATGGCTAGTAGTATAAATTTATTGACATTACATTTGTTACACGAGCATCTGATTTGACCTTTGTTATCGACTTATGGTTTGGACCTCTTGAGAAAAGATTCGAGTCCTTGTTGGAACAAGGGAGAGTTACGGTTTTCAATAGTAGTCCACGTTTTATCAATAGACATGTTGCAACTGAAACATAAGGTAGGTTTTAGTGTTTACTCTACAAGAACAAAAAATTAGGATTGAATATTTATAAGGATAGAGTAACCGCTCAATGAGATTGAATAGAAAATTGGACAACAGAAGAGTATTCACAAGGGTAGGCTTCTAAACCCACTTTTTGAATACCTTACCTCATATGCAAATGTGTATTGCATGATTGACCGTTTAAGAAAAATTTGGCAGCATTTCCCCTTAGCTCCTAAGTATATATAAATTATATACTCTGGGAGCAAAGAGAAAGTAACAACCGAATATTTCTTAAATAATCAATCATGTAATACACATTTACATCCTAAATGAGGTAAGATATTCAAAAAGCAGTCCCAAAACGGGGACAACCCGAAATTTATTTCTAAATCAATTTCGAGCGGGTATTTCTAGGGTTTTGATGATTTAAAAAGAAGATACTTAAACTAAAAAAAATTACTTTTTTATTATAGCATTGTATTTTAGCGTCTTAATTTTTTATTTTTATTTTTTATTATGACATTATACTTTCAACGATATTATATATTTGTTATTTATATCATCTTTTTTTTCTATATTTTGATTTTTAATATCAACTTATTTTTGTTTTTATTTTTTTTATTTTGGGTAAATTATAACTTAGTAGATTTAGCATCTTAATTTTTCATTTCTATTTTTTATTATAACATTGTACTATAAACGATATTATACATTTGTTATTTATATCATCTTTTTTTTCCATATTTTGATTTTTATTATCAACTTATTTTTGTTTTTATTTTTCTATTTCGAATAATTATAACTTAGTAGATTTAGTATCTTAATTTTTTATTTTTATTTTTTATTATAACATTGTACTTTAAACGATATTATACATTTGTTATTTATTTCATCTTTTTTGTTTCCATATTTTGATTTTTAATATCAACTTAGTTTTGTTTTTATTTTTCTATTTTGAGTAAATTATAACTTACTAGATTTAACATCTTAATTTTTAATTTTTAATTTTTATTATAGTATTGTACTTTAAACAATATTATATATTTGTTATTTATATCATTTTTTTGCATATTTTGATTTTTAATATCAACTTATTTTTGTTTATATTTTTCTGTTTCGAGTAATGAGAACTTAGTAGCTTTAGCGTCTTAACTTTTCATTTTTATTTTTTGTTATAACATTGTACTTTTTTTTTCCATATTTAAATTTTTAATATCAACTTATTTTTGTTTTTATTTTTCTATTTTGAGTAAATTATAACTTAGTAGATTTAGCGTCTTAATTTTTTATTTTTGTTTTTTATTATAGCATTGTACTTTAAACGATATTATATATTTGTTATTTATATCATTTTTTTCCATATTTTGATTTTTAATATGAACTTATATTTGTTTTTATTTTTCTATTTCGAGTAATTATTACTTAGTAAATTTAGCTTCCTAATTTTTCATTTTTATTTTTTATTGTAACATTGTACTTAAAACGATATTATTTACTTGTTATTTACATCATCTTTTTCTTCTCCATATTTTGATTTTTAATATCAACTTATTTTTGTTTTTATTTTTCGATTTTGAGTAAATTATAACTTAGTAGATTTAGCGTCTTAATTTTTAATTTTTTTTATTATAGCATTGTACTTTAAACGATATTATAAATTTGTTATTTATATCATCTTTTTTTTTTCGACAAAACTGCAAAAATAGTCCATGTGGTTTCTCATTTTATGTGGTTAAGGTCCAAACCTTAGAAAAGTTGTAGATTTGGTACTTTTCAATAAGTTTTGTTGTGGTTTTGGTCCTCTTCCGTTAATTTTAACCGCATAACTGTTAATTTTTTTAAAACAACTAGTTTACCTTCACGGATCATTTCTGCAGCCAAACTACAAGGGACATTTCTACACATATTCTTTTGTTGAATTAATATACATATATATATATATATATATATATATATATATATATATATATATATATATATATATATCATTTCCCTGTGATTGTTTGCATTCTGAAGTAAAGAGCTCTAGGAATTAACGAAGCGAAAATGGTGAAATACTAGTGTGGTTGCGTCGCCATAATAAGAATGTGTTCCACTCCCTCCAACCCTGGAAGACCCTTCTATGATTGCCCTACTAAGGTGTGTGTTAGTTTGTTTATTAGGCGCCTATAGCCCTAATTTATTAGTTTGTTCCATTTTCATGTTCTCACTCGAAAATTGATTTTGATAGGGACCTCGTAATGGTTTTATTCGTTGGGTAGAAGAAGCAGACACTAAGAATATGAGTGTTGAAGTAGTTATGATTGCAGGTTTGGCTAGGTCAAAAAAGAAGCTTGAATCAAAGATTTAGAAGCTGGAGATGTGTTTAGTTGTTAGTTGGATTGTTTTCTTTGGCATAATTGTTTACAAGTTATAATAGTTAGCCCTTGTTTATTTGCTTTTTATGGAAAGTACTCTATTATCCATGTACCTTTATTTTAAATTAATCATAAAACAATGGGTAATTCATATGGGATCCCAAGTTAGATTCGTAGTGTATTTGTTGAAAGTGACATTGGACCATATTCAACTAGAATAAATGGGACCACATTCAACTAGAATAAATGGGACCATACGCATTTTGTCTTAAAGTAATGTCAATAATGGACCCAAATACCATGCACGTCCATAAGTATAACACACAATCAACAACACATTGAAACCATTAAAATTAATTCACAAACATAACTCCAATCATACAAACATAACACCAATGATAACCACATTCAAATACATAACAACATTGAATACATAACATCAAACATTCACACTTAATCCGAGACGTTCTCTTGGATCCTAAATAAGAAGTACATAACACCAAACATCCACACTTAATCCGAAACTGGCATTGAAATTTAATACCTATTCAAGTTCCATTGGCTTGTCAATAGTGTTGCCTTCCCTATTTTTTCCCTCAACCCGTGTAGCAAGTTTTTTCTTGATTATTCTTTCATACTTCTTTCTTTTCTTGATAATTACCTTCTTAACCCCTACATCCTTTCTCATCTTTACCATCCACTTCCTTCTTACCACTGCTCCCTTGCCCAACATTACCATTACTGCCCTTATTACCCTTACTTCCTTGCTCATCAGTAACAGCCTTGACCTTCTTACCACTGCTTCTTTCCCCAACATTAACATCTACTCTCTTCCTTTTCTTTACCTTGAGTTTTGTTGGTTTTTCAGCTTAAGAACATGTAACCTTGTTATGTCCTGTTTGCTTGCATACACTACACATAATTTTTTTCCCAACCTTTGACACAGTATGTCTTGCACCCCTTTCACTTGCATCCTTTCTTCTATTAACTTTTGGTCTGCCTGACATTTTTCTCTTCAATGGTGGCAAAGGTGCAATGAATTCAGTAGGTGGCCACATGTTTCTACATTTCATCCCACACATTGGATACTTGTAGGTGTTCTTATAAATTGCTCCATAGTACATTACATCCACATAATTACCAACATCATTGTTATGGTATGAGATTTTTGCAACTGAATGCACACATCCATACCCATTTAGTTGCCACACTCTACACGAACAAGTCTTCTTATCTATATCCACAACATAAGACTCTGCCAAATTTCTTGTTTCAAACTGGTTTAAACCAGTTGGTAAAACCTGCTAATACCTGTTTCAATTGTATACAAGTTAGTATATAGTGTAATTAATCAATTAAAATTCAAACATAAAGGTAATACCTTTGAGCTCTTTTCAACTGATTCAGTAGGATTGTAATAGCTGGACATGGTTTATAATCAGGCCATGAACAACCTTTGATGGTCAGATTGAATTGCCTCTCCATAACATACAACCTAATTTCTTCTAACATTGTGATTATTGGTTTTTTTCTTGCATCTCTAATGACATTGTTAAAGCTTTCAGATAATCCATTTTCAACTGCATCACACATCCTCCCCTCTTGAAAGAAAGCACTACACCATGACTTTGGGTTCTTTTCCATAAGGTAATCAAATGCTATAGGATTAAGTAGTTGTATTTCCTTCATGGATGCATTGAATAAAGGCTCAGTTGATGCCTTGCATGCCTTCCAAAACATCCTCTCATAATGCACACCACTGAATATTTTCCTAAAGTTTGCAACAATATGCCTTGCACACTGTCTGTGTTCAACAGTAGGCATTACTTCCTTCATAGCCTCCAATAGCCCCTACATAATTTAAATTAATCTGTTAAGAAAATAGAAATTCATTAACAAAAAACATTAACTTGTATAGTAAGTAATATACCTTATGTTGATCTGCCATCAGGGTTATACCAAAGCCAATTTCCATTTCTAGATCATCTTTAAGATTCTCCAAAAACCATTTCCAATTTTCTTTGTTTTCCACAGACACAACTGCCCATGCTATTGGGAAAATATGATTGTTAGCATCTCTTCCTACGGCACATATCAACTCTCCACTACATAATCCCTTTAAGAAACAAGCATCCAGGTTTATTACTCTTCTACAACTGCTTTTGCAACCTTGTTTCAACCCCTCAAAACATATATAAAACTTACTAAAATATGTCTTCCCATCAGGCATACTGTTGACATCCATTTTGACAGTTGATCCTAGATTGGATCTTCTTATCTCTTCACCATATGACCAAAGCTTGGCATAATGCTCAACAAGTGTGCCTTCAATTAGTTTAATTGCATATTTCTTTGCTCTTTTACACTGTCCCATACTCACATCAATTCCAAATTTTTGTTTTACTTCTTCTTTGAGTAGCCTAACACTCATTTTTTGTTTTTGTAAGAATTGTGTTGTGAAATGGCTACCAATCCATGCATAGTTTACAATTGACCCCATTTTAAAATTTCTTGCACAATTATGCTCATCTATAAGAGACTTAATCTGGAAAGATTTTTCTTCACTCATCCATGAAGCCTACAATCTAAACTTGCATTGCCCTGAATAACATTTAACTAATAGCCTCCTACTATCATTTTTTTTTGTAGCACAATTGATACCCTTTAGCAACAACATAATTACACAACATATGTTTAACTATTTAGGACCTTCAAATCTCATTCCTAACACAGGTTTTTGCTTTTTCCAATGAACATTTTCATTAAAATTTGTTACCTCCTCATGAATTGGCTCGTTTTCATCCATATGATCATATGGATCCTCATGAGGTGGACTGTCTGGAGTTGGCTGCTCATTAGGGCAGAGCTTGTTTAAAAATGCATCATTCAAGGTCTTGTTCATTGGAATGCAATCTCCATCTTCAATGTTATCGTCCAAATGACCTTGCACTTTCACTTCATCTAGGTCAATGCCTCCTTCTGTCTCATCAACAATCTGTTGATGAACATTAACACCAATATGATCCATGTACACAGAAATTACACAACCAGAATCATACCCTACTTCGATCAACTCTTGGTAGTCTTTCTCAGTTGATATTATCCTCAATCCTTCAGGGAACTCAATATCGGGCATGCAAAAGTACACATCAACGCATGTCTCATTTGCGAATCTTTGAATGAACAATAGAAATTCGTTTTTGTCCATTCCAGCAAAATATACATCCTCAAACCTTTGCTCCACTCCATCTGATTAACTAATCACTGGATACCTCGTAAACAAACAAGCAAAATGAAGATCGATCTTCATGTAGACGGCCATAGCAAGAATCCAAGATACTTTTTTTCGATGAACAGTAGAAGAAAAGAGAAGAAGGGGGTAGATGAAACCGAGTAAACAACATTATTTCTTGCAGAGGAAGGGTTGGTCTCATTTATCGATACACGTATACGTGGCATGTGAGTTGGACATATGAGGTGGCTTTTTTTAAATGACATGTCAAATATAAGTTGCTGATTGGGATTGGGGTTACCGGGTGACCCCTTCACTTTTTAGAAAATGGCCTTATTATGTGACATCCCCAAATTCACGGCCAGAAAAGACCGGGTTAATTTATGCTTTTGAAATAATTTCAGAGTAATTATTTGATTAAAAGTGTTGCGGAATTTTTCCCAGAAAAACATAATAAATATGTTATCAAATCATTTCCGAAGAAATGTATTTTATTCATTTAAACCATTGGGATGTCATTGTGAATACAAAAACATAAGCATACACAAAACTTACATTCATTTACACTAGTGATCTACTTCTCTTTTAATCTCTCAGTGTAAAGCAACTTCGTATCGATACGTGTGATACAATTAAACTGAGTGGGTCAGGCTTGGGAGCTTGGTGAGCATATAGGGTTTTCAACCCACAATAAATAATTTATTATGCTTAAACATCAAACAATCAACCCAATTACCCAATCCCCATTGTCTTATTTATTTTTTAAGGATTTACCCTAAGAATCAACTATCACTCATTCCTAAAGATTCATCCTAAGGAATAGGCACGAAGTCCATCGTTGCCTAAGGCTTATACTACAAGCACTAACAACGTCGATCCCCACATACTGATCCTATACAATGATCTTACTAGATCTAGCCTAAAGGATTGATATGAACAACCAACTAACGAAACTGCTTCGGAAATCCCCTAGCAGTAAACAAGGATCGATAAAGATATCGAATGAATGAAATAAGTTTAACCACAAACCATTGTTCGTAAAAGAAAGAACCACAAGACAATTAAGTCAGGGGTAGTTATCAATGCCTAGGCTGTGGTCTGAATATCGTGAGGTATGTAGCCCCGAGACGCACCCTATCCAGCATCGAACTTTGCCTAGGCTGTGGTATGAATATCGTGAGGTATATAACCCCCAGACGCACCCTATCCGGCAATGGAAACGCTGACTAATGCCTAGGCTGTGGTCTGAACCCCCAGACTCACCCCTATCCAGCATTGGAAACGCTGACTAATGCCTAGGCTGTGGTCTGAACCCCCAGACTCACTCCTATCCGACATCGAAAATGGAAACACCGACTAATGCATAGCCTGTGGTCTGAATATCGTGAGGTATATAACCTCCAGACGTGTCCTATCCGGCATCGGAAACGCTGACTCATGAAGCTCGTCCGATCACTTCATAGAAGAAACAAAGACTCCAAAGCTCTTCAAAATAAGAGTATAGGGAAAATACTAATAAAGTACTCTCGTACGTTCCCGTACCTCGACACATAATAGTGTCAAAAAGAAGAACTATCGGATGAACACATAGTTCAAAAACACCTAATGAACATATAGTTCGAGAACACCTTATGAACATATAGTTCAAACATAATTACTGATTACAAGTATGCTAACGTTCCACTGGACTATCTAAAATAGTCTGTGGCCGTTGTCTATACTCTACTAGATGACTAGATCATCTTAAACATCAGTACCTCTCATCACTTTTATTTCATCACACATCATCTAATTCATCTACCCATGTTTTACCCAACATATTTGTAGATAAAAATATATATACAGTTTAAAACTTGTACAAAACATCAATTCAACAGTCACCTCAACTATACGCTCACCTGATTTAATGAAAATCGGGCAGCAATTCGTTTCCTAAAACGATCGTTTCTAATAAAACTCCATAAAATCGGGAGTTTTATTGAGAAACCGAGCTCTGCGAGGGTCGGGCTTCGAAACCAAAAAAATAAATTTTCCGGGCTTCTCGGGCACTCCGGGACGTGTTCCGGGCGTTGGAAATGATCTCGGCGCATTGGGGGATGTGAAAATAGCCAAAATAGTGAAAAAAGGGACAAAATTGCCAATTTTCCAAAAGTACCCGGAAGATCTCGCAAGCCTTCTATATATAGGCCCGAGGTTTGGACCCGAAGCAGCGAGAAGCAGACACGCGTTGCAGTCTGCGAGGCTTGGAGGCTAAGGCGGTGCGAGGCTCGGACCAGCGGCGAGCTTCGGATTGGTCAGCTCCGGATGACTTACCTGCTTCGGATGACTCATCAGCAGATCAGACACGGGGGTGCACACGCGTCAGATGTGCGAGGGCTGAGACTTCGGTCGAATCAGGGAGCGACACGCCTCGCCAGCTGGCCTCGGGTGACTCAGCAATTTGGACACGTGGCGCGCTACGAGCGAAGGTGACGTGGCATTTCCGGGTGAAGCTCATCCATGCGAAATTTCTCGAATTTTGTGCCAAAATCTTCTAAAATTCATAACTTTCGCATACGAGCTCTGTTTTTGACGTTCTTTATATGCACGCGTAGGTAAAATTACGCTCTACAACTTTCGTTTACACTTCGTCGGCTAATTTTGAATTTAATTTTTATATTATTATTTTTAACAGACCGGGACAAGAAATCCGTTAAAAATTCATAACTTCTTCATCCGACGTCCGTTTTCGTCTGTCTTTTTACCGTTGTGCTACAAATGACGAGACCTTCGATTCTCGTTTAGGTCGTGCGGCTAAAAATCTCTCGATCTAAAATTCGAGTTTTTAGCTGTCTAGTGCTAAGCTGAAACTTCGAAAAATTATAACTTCCTCATACGAAGTCAGATTTGGGCGTTCTTTTTATACCTACTCTCGGTTTAACGAACACTACGAGTTTCATTTACATGACTAAGGCTAAAAAGTAGTTTATCAAAAACTCACCTTTTACGACATTCGGCACCGTGCCGATTTATCGTGAAACTTCGACTAGTCATAAATTCTTCGTTATAACTCGGATTTCGGCATTCTATATATATCTGTAATCCTTGTCACGCCCACTACAAGTTTCTTAATAGATATCGGCTTTATCTAATATTTAATTTTGACGTTCATTTTTATTCTTAATTAATTAAACCATAATAATTAAGCATAAAACACATAATTCACATAATATTCACATGATTCCTTTTCATTTCTTCTAAATAAGTTACAAAGGTTAACCTAGACCATTATATCAATATTAATGCCTAGCCTAGAAACACGGGCGTTACAACTCTCTCCCCCTTAGAATGATTCCGTCCCCGGAATCACACATCAGCAAACAAATACGGGTAGCGACTCCTCATGTCACTCTCCGTTTTCCCAGGTGAGATTTGGCCCATTCGTATGTTTCCAACGCACAAGCACTAAATCGACCATTTTTACATCATAACTTCTTAGTCTTACGGTCAACGATTACCTTAGGTTCTTCAATCAACCTCTTGTTTTCATCCAACCTTAATTTAGAAATGGGAATTATGTCGGGCACATCTCCCGTAAATTTTCTTAAATAACACACACGAAAGGTGTTATGAATACCCTCTAGTTCTTCCGGTAATTCTAGCTTGTAAGCTTGATTCCTGATTCTCAGAAGAACTTTAAATGGTCCAATAAACCTTGGACTCAACTTTCCCCTTCTACCAAATCTTATCAGTCCCTTCCACGGCGAGACTTTAAGTAAAACCGAATCTACAACTTCAAATGATATCGGTTGTCTTTTCTTGTTAGCATAGCTCTTTTGAGCAGCTAACCTCCTTTCCCTAATCACTTTCAACTTTTCAGCAGTCTGATGGACTATTTCAAGTCCCATAAACTGCTTTTCCCTAGCTTCCAGCCAACATGACAGCATTCGACACTTTTCCCCATACAAAGCGTGATAAGGTGCCATCTTGATGCTTGAGTGGAAACTATTACTATAGGAAAATTCTACTAGAGGTAAGTGTTTACCCCAGTTACCTTGGAATTCCAGGGTACATGCTCTCAGCATATCCTTCAACGTTTGAATCGTTTATTCGCTCTGACCATCGGTTTGTGGATGGTAAGTTGTATTCAAACACAACTTGGTACCCAATTCCTCTTATAGACTCCTCCAAAATCTTGAGGTAAAACGGCTGTCACGATCGGATACAATCGTTAACAAAACACCATGAAGTCTCACAATTTCCTTCACGTAAGAATTCGCAAGTTTATCCATAGACCATTTCCCGTTGGCTGCTATGAAATGCGCACTCTTAGTGAAGCGATCAACGACCACCCAATCATGTCGTGACCGTTCCTTGTTCTGGGTAGTTTAGTCACGAAATCCATGGTAATGTCCTCCCATTTACCCATGAGTATAAGTAAAGGTTCTAAACTCCCATACGGCTTCTGATGTTGTGCCTTAACCCTAGCACAAGTTACACACTCGGCCACATACTTAATAACATCGAGCTTCATCGTCGGCCAATAGTAATAGGGTTTTAGATACCTATACATTATTGTACTGCCGGGATGAATCTAGTACATGGTTTTGTGAGCTTCTTCCATCAGACAACCTCTTACTCCTCAAACACCAACGTTTTTCCCAAACGTTCCTCCTTTCGGTCATTTTTCTCTAAAGCTTCCTCCTGAGCTTTCTTTATACTTTCCACAATTGTAGAGACAACTTTAATTCTCAACGCTCTTGGCCTCTTCCTTTCAAGATTCACCTTCCGACTGAGAGAATTAGCAACAACACTTGCTTTACCAGGGTGGTAAAGTATCTCACAGTCGTAGTCTTTGAGTAACTCTAGCCAGCGTCGTGGCCTCATGTTCAATATCTTCTGATTAAAGAGACATTGAAGACTCTTATAATCAGTGAAAAGTTTGCATTTAGTACCATAAAGATAGTGCCTCCCTATCTTTAAGGCGAATACTACCACTGCTAACTCCAGATTATGAGTGGGGTAGTTCTTTTCATGCTCCTTCAATTGCCTCAATGCATACGCTATAACTTTATCACTTTGGGTCAGAGCACAACCTAACCTAACTTCTTTAACAATAAACGCGATACTTCTATTGATCGCTTTGATCATCCTTTACTTCAATTCGGCTTAAGTCAACTGCTACATCGAACTTGGTTCTCTGAACCACATAACAAACTCATCGTAGGCGGACTCAATTTGATATGACCACTAGGGTCGGAATAACAATATCTTCTTAGTCATTACCGAAACGATGGTAACGACAGACTAGAATAAGACGGAATCAATTATGAGTTCCTTGGTAACCTTGTGACTTTCCCTGATCCAAGTATGAGTCCTGTGCTTCCAGTAGTATAGATCTCTACTACTATTCACACCTAGTCATACTCGTCCCAAGTACGGTCTCACAGTCCCGAAGTCCTAAAATCACAAAACAATTTAACACATACGAATGTGTCCAACTAATCATAAAATTTTCCTAAACTCTACTAGGACTTCTTCCATGCGTATCTTCAGTTATCAATTCTACTTCAACTTGGTTGGTGATGGAAATTCCAGACGATGGGACAACTTCAAGAATTACACCAACAATTCCATTCATCGGATGACAAAACCAGGGTTTATATTATTTCCTTGAAACGATTACACAGATGTTCAAGTTTACCCTATACTACGCCTCTAATAGGCTGCACTACAAGTTACTAACTGCATTGTTACTTTATGTCTTAGTTTTGGGAATATAAGGTCCTTACTCCTGATCCATTATATCTCGATCTGCTTCATTAAGGATCATTTGGTCTGCCTTTGGTTTTGGTTTTGGTGGAACATTGGGCATTGCTGCCTCTTTCTTCTTTGGGCAGTCTTTCGAAATGTGCCCTTCCTCGTTACATCGATAGCACATCCTCTTGTTGGACGGACACTCGTTGGCATAATGCCCAGTCTTTCCACACTTGTAGTAGGTCACCTCTTCGCTACATTTCCCGAAGTGCTTCTTTTTGCACTTCTCGCACCATTTTGCTTCGCCTTCTCCTCCTCCATACTTCGAGAATTTTCTTTTCTCGTTGGACCCTGAAGTCCTTTCAAACTTTCTTTTCTCGCCAACTTCAACCTTGCTGGCGGCTCTCCCCTTAATCATATCTTCAACAGACTTGGCAGCCCAGATAGCTGCCTCCAAAGTAAGTGCCTGACGTACTGGCACAGTAAGTTCATCCTTACTTTGTTGAAGTAAACATTTTGTTTCTTCCATCTGTTGATCCAACATCGTACGGACCATTGCCTGCACCCCACCCATCGTGATTGGCTCAGGCTTTGGATTATCGTTTCCGAATCCACTTTGAGTACTCGCCATTTTGATCTATACACCAATCGTAGGTGAATTTAGATCTTTATTTTCGATAGGCGTTAAATCTTCGTTATTACTCCGAAATGTTTATATGTTAGTTCTAATATCGTAGTCATACGTTTAGAATCCTACACACATAAAGTTTCCAGATCCAGTTGGCAATAGACCATAGATCCGAATAAATAATGGCATATATGGCAAACATATAGCATTTAGCACATAAAAGCATTTTAGGTATCGTTCCTAAAATAAACTAGTGCGCGTGTCTAAATTATGGTAGACACTCATCTCACAATCATCACTTAGCATTCGAAGTTTAAGTCTAGAAATCCTACAATTTCTTAGTTCGCTTAAACTAATGCTCTGATACCAACTGTGACATCCCCAAATTCACGGCCAAAAAAGACCGGTTTAATTTATGCTTTTGAAATAATTTCAGAGTAATCATTTGATTAAAAGTGTTGCGGAATATGTTCCCAAAAAAACATAATAAATATGTTATCAAATCATTTCCGAAGAAATGTATTTTATTCATTTAAACCATTGGGATGTCATTGTCAATACAAAAACATAAGCATAAACAAAACTTACATTCATTTACACTAGTGATCTACTTCTCTTTTAATTTCTCAGTGTAAAGCAACTTCGTATCGATACCTGTGATACAATTAAACTGAGTGGGTCAGGCTTGGGAGCCTGGTGCGCATATAGGGTTTTCAACCCACAATAAATAATTTATTATGCTTAAACATCAAACAATCAACCCAATTACCCAATCCCCATTGTCTTATTTATTTCTTAAGGATTTACCCTAAGAATCAACTATCACTCATTCCTACGGATTAATCCTAAGGAATAGGCACGAAGTCCATCGTTGCCCAAGGCTTATACTACAAGCACTAATAACGTCGATCCCCACATACTGATCTTATACAATGATCTTACTAGATCTAGCCTAAAGGATTGATATGAACAACCACCTAACGAAACTGCTTCGGAAATCCCCCAGCAGCAAACAAGGACCAATAAAGATATCGAATGAATGAAATAAGCTTAACCACGAACCATTGTTCGTAAAAGAAAGAACCACAAGACAATTAAGTCAGGGGTAGTTATCAATGCCTAGGCTGTGGTCTGAATACCGTGAGGTATGTAGCCCCCAGACGCACCCTATCCAGCATCGAACTTTGCCTAGGCTGTGGTCTGAATATCGTGAGGTATATAACCCCCAGACGCACCCTATCCGACAATGGAAACGCTGACTAATGCCTAGGCTGTGGTCTGAACCCCCAGACTCACCCCTATCCAGCATTGGAAACGCTGACTAATGCCTAGGCTGTGGTCTGAACCCCCAGACTCACTCCTATCCGACATCGAAAATGGAAACACCGACTAATGCCTAGGATGTGGTCTGAATATCGTGAGGTATATAACCTCCAGACGCGTCCTATCCGACATCGGAAACCCTGACTCATGAAGCTCGTCCGATCACTTCATAGAAGAAACAAAGACTCCAAAGCTCTTCAAAATAAGAGTATAGGGAAAATACTAATAAAGTACTCTCGTACGTTCCCGTACCTCGACACATAATAGTGTCAAAAAGAATAACTATCGGATGAACACATAGTTCAAAAACACCTAATTAACATATAGTTCGAGAACACCATATGAACATATAGTTCAAACATACTTACCGATTACAAGTCTGTTAACGTTCCACTGGACTATCTAAAATAGTCTGTGGCCGTTGTCTATACTCTACTAGATGACTAGATCATCTTAAACATCGGTACCTCTCATCACTTTTATTTCATCACACATCATCTAATTCATCTACCCATGTTTTACCCAACATATTTGTAGATAAAAATACATATACAGTTTAAAACTTGTATAAAACATCAATTCAACAGTCACCTCAAATAAACAATTAATATATTTACACATAGCACGTATTTCAAGGTAAATACTTCATATCTATGTGTAAGGTGAAAGTAACTATACACTCACCTGATTTAATGAAAATCGGGCAGCAATTCGTTTCCTAAAACGATCGTTTCTAATAAAACTCCATAAAACCGGGAGTTTTATTGAGAAACCGAGCTCTGCGAGGGTCGGGCTTCGAAACCGAAAAAATAAATTTCCCGGGATTCTCGGGCACTCCGGGACGTGTTCCGGGTGTTGGAAATGATCTCGGGGAATCGGGGGATGTGAAAATAGCCAAAATAGTGAAAAAGGGGCCAAAATTGCCAATTTTCCAAAAGTACCCGGAATATCTCGCAAGCCTTCTATATATAGGCCCGAGGTTCGGACCCGAAGCAGGGAGAAGCAGACACGCGTTGCAGTCTGCGAGGCTTGGAGGCTAAGGTGGTGCGAGGCTCGGACCAGCTGCGAGCTTCGTATTGGTCAGCTCCGGATGACTTACCTGCTTCGGATGACTCATCAGCAGATCGGACACGGGGGTGCACACACGTCGGATGTGCGAGGGCCGAGACTTTGGTCGAATCAGGAGGCGACGCGCCTCGCCAGCTGGCCTCGGGTGACTCAGCAATTTGGACACGTGGCGCGCTACGAGCGAAGGTGACGTGGCATTTCCGGGTGAAGCTCATCCATGCGAAATTTCTCGAATTTTGTGCCAAAATCTTCTAAAATTCATAACTTTCGTATACGAGCTCCGTTTTTGACGTTCTTTATATGCACGCGTAGGTAAAATTATGATCTACAACTTTCGTTTAGTTTTCGTCGGCTAATTTTGACTTGAATTTTTATATTATTATTTTTAACAGATCGGGCAGGAAATTTGTTAAAAATTCATAACTTCTTCATCCGACGTCTGTTTTCATCTGTCTTTTTACCGTTGTGCTACAAATGACGAGACCTTCGATTCTCGTTTAGGTCGTGTCGGCTAAAAATCTCTCGATCTAAAATTCGAGTTTTTAGCTGTCTACTACTAAGCTGAAACTTCGAAAAATCATAACTTCCTCATACGAAGTCAGATTTGAGTGTTCTTTTTATACCTACTCTTGGTTTAACGAACACTACGAGTTTCGTTTAGATGACTAAGGCTAAAAAGTAGTTTATCAAAAAACTCACTTTTTACGACATTCGGCACCGTGCCGGTTTATCGTGAGACTTCGACAGGTCATAACTTGTTCGTTATAACTCGGATTTCGGCATTCTTTATATATCTGTAATCCTTGTCACGCCCACTACAAGTTTCTTAATAGATATCGGCTTTATCTAATATTTAATTTTGACGTTCATTTTTATTCTGAATTAATTAAACCCTAATAATTAAGCATAAAACACATAATTCACATAATATTCACATAATTCATTTTCATTTCTTCTAAATGAGTTACAAAGGTTAACCTAGACCATTATGTCAATATTAATGCCTAGCCTAGAAACACGGGCGTTACATATTAGTCGGTTAAATGTTAATCCATGTCCTTATAAAGCCAAAAAATAACATAAGGGACCTTTTAAACAAAAACGTGTAAGTTCGTGGGGCTACAATGACATTTTCCCTATATAATAATTCAATAAAAATAAAAAGGAGATATGTAGAAATGGTCGTTGTAGTTTGGTTGCAGAAGCGATCCCTGAGGGTAAAATAGTCATTTTAAAAAAGTTAACAGCCAAGCTGTTAAACTTAATGGAAAAGGAACCACAACCACAACAAAACATGTTGAAAAGGTCCAGATCTACAACTTTTCAAAGGTTTGGACCTTAACCACATAAAATGAAAAACCACAGGGACCATTTTTGCTGTTTTGTCTTTTTATTTTTTTTCATATTTTGATTTTTAATATCAACTTATTTTTGTTTTTATTTTTCTATTATAATACTTTAAAAAGACATTGTAATTTATAACATCTTATTTTTTTCAATTATAACATCCTATCATAACATACATATACATCCAATATACACATTTTATCATAACATACAATATACACACATACAAATGCACTTAAACATATTTTTTCATATATATTTTTTCATGCATACAAATACATTTCATATAGAAATACATATATACATTTCACATACAAACACCAACATTTTCACATAAAAATGCCTACATTTCATATACATACATTTTTTCATATATATACACATATACATATATTTCACATAGAAATACACTTGTACACCTATTTTCACAAACACTTTTTCATACATACAAATACATATATATTTTTTCATACATATTCACACATACACATTTACATATACATTTTATATACATATTCATACATTTTATCTAGATTTCACATACTAAAATATACACATTTCACATACCAAAATATATACAATTTAAATACATTAAGAACAGAAAAAAAAGAAGAACCTGCTATTGCCGGAAAAGGAGAGTTGTCGCCGGAAAATTCGACCAGTCGCCGGAAAATGGTGACAACGGCGGTGCTATGGTGGTGGTCACCACCGGAGTTTACTTAAAAGCACAAAAAAATGAAATTAAGGTTAAATATTGGTAAGAAAACAAGAGAAAGAGAAAATGGATGAGAAAACGCACCTTACCGGAGGTTTATTGTCGCCAGAGAAACTCGGAATTCACCGGAAAACGCCGGAAATTGGCGGAAATCACCGGAAAATGAAGGCCTAGAAGCAATCTATGGTTAGTGGTGGTTTGTGTTGGTGTACTAAGCCGAAAAACGCACCAGAGGACGTTGGTCACCGGAGTTTTGTGAGAGGGAGGGTAATACGCAGAAACCGAGTCGTCTGGGACGAAGGGGTGGTCAAAAGGGCGTTACCTCTAGCGGCGACACCGGGGCAGTAGCGGCGACAAGTTGGAGGGAAAAACACGCGCCATTCTTTGGTGCCTAGTAGCCGTCCGATCCAAAAACAATTGAACGACCACGATGACATTCACGCGGATCGGTATCAACAGTGGCGATAAGACGTCGTAATTGATGTCGCTGCTATTACTACCCACTAGATGAAACCCCAACTGATGGATCAGTATAGAAGTGTACAGTCACGATCAAATGGCGTGTGGCACAAGAGCATCATCGGTGGAAGCCCTTTAGCGACGACGTCTATAGTGATGACAATAACCTTTAGCGACGACATTATCTAATGTGACCACTACAGGCCAGTATCGTCGCTATAGCTTTCGTCCCTAATGGTCTTATTTCTTGTTGTGCTTCTTGGCTATTAATAGTAAATTTTTTGAGCCAACTAAAATTTTGTAGCCGGCTTGATTTTGAAGCTACTTGAAATTGGCCCCTTTTATATCATTAGTTTTCTTCATCTCGCCTCTCACCGTCATTTTCTTCCAATCAGATGCTTACAGAGGCCAACTATTCTCCACCAGTACATGTTTTCCACAGATGTAGACATGTGGTTTCCATGAATTTTAAGAGGCCCTTCACGTTCAAGAATACGCTTCCCCGAAGATACAGCACAAGTCATACCTTAACATTCGATCGGAGCTGCACAAAACGACAGCTTCTTTTTCCTTCTACCTACTCCACATTCACCACCATGACCACCCTCTCCCACTGGTTACATTCCACTCCTTCGATCTACGAGCCCACCTTCAAACTTATTTGACATATGCACTTGCCACTGATCTCCTTTCTTACCTTCAAATACTACCTTCATCACTCGACGTCGCCTTTACTCTAATCGTATGTACAACAAATCTTGAAATCAACAAAAGTATACCATCGAACCATGCCACTTCACCAACCAACGCCACCTTCAACAAATAAATGCTTCTATTGCAGATTGTTCATTGCACCCAACTACATTGAAAATGGTTCAATTTTTTTGTACACTGGATCGTTTACTTTTAATTTGTTGGATTATGATTTTCAGAAAGAAAGGGAGAAAAACGACTACGTCCATTTGCTTGGTGTGTGTGTGTGTGCGCACGTTGGGTTATGAGCCCTCAAAGGGGATAGCAGAAGCATACAAATTAATCAAAACTCATAACACAAATAGGAGGAGACCATTAAACCAGATCTAGGAAACTAATAAAGCAAAAACGAGATAGATTGAAAAACATACACTTCTGTTATTCAGTTTCTTTGATTTCGCAAGTTGATTGGACTTTGGAGGATCCAACGGAGAATCCACCTTTCGTGCTCGCACCCAAGAAGAAAAAAACAGACTGTAAAATACTCCATCTAAAAGAAAACAAAAAATCAGAACGATTTGAATCTAGAACATCACTACGCGGCGTGTGGGGGGAGATATGCGGCGCATGAACGAATTTTTAGGGTTTTCTAGATCTTCGAGAGCACCATCGTATTCTCTAGGGTTTTGACTGGTTTCTCTCTAACTTTTGAATCAGGGTATTGGCAACAAGAACTCTTACTAAAGACATTTGAACATTTAATAATGACTACATGGAAGTGATGAACAAGAAGAACGAACCTGATAAGAAAAAGTTCAAAGACATTGAAACTTCTCTTACTACTTTTCAAGATCAGATTTCAAAGATTGATGTTAAGCCTAATTCTTCGATAGATGATGAACAAATTTCAAAAGTTGTATCTTTGACAGAGTCTTGTTTCAAATCTCAACTTGCTCTAATTTTGGATTTGGTGCTTCAATTAGCCACAAATGCTCCATGACCGGTGTTCGTGTCACACGAGGGAGAAAAGGGTAGATCATCGAAGGTTGGAGATAATGAAAAACCTAAAGTGGTTGGAAAACTTTTCTCAACACAAATTCCTATTCCAATTCCACTTAAATCGATTCAAACAGTGGCAACATCAAGAACAACTCAAAATATTGATTTTGATATGTCGAAGCTTCAATCAAAGAAGGGGTTGAACATAAATGAAGTAGGATTTGTCTCTTCGATATTCAAACCAGTTACAACTACTGAGGCGAAGAATAAAGCTAAACGTATTCATGTTTAGCCTTCTAAGGTAGAGAAAAAGAGATTGAAAGAATTGGAAAATGAGAATTTGAAACAACTTAAAAGTTTGATGTGGCAAATGGAGAATGATCCACCTAGTCTTGATAAAGGAGATATTAACAAGACATGGTGTTATGAGACTATCTAAATTGTTTCTTTTGGAGAAGTTGTTGGGTTTGAGAAACAACCAAAACAGAGCTACTTAACTAAAAATTCATCTTTCAATTAGTTGGATTTTCTTTTCAATCCTTCGATGTTCACTTTTTCTCAGTTCAAGCTTCGTGCTAACTGTCAAGATACAGAAGACTATAAAAGCATGAGGATAAGGTTCCATGATGTCCTTGGAAAGAAAGGAGAGGAGGTATGGTCTTTGAAAAAAGATAATCAAATTAGTATCAAGAACAAAGGATGTAATATTTTAAGGCATCATTCAAAATTATCGGTACATTGTCATCAGATCAAACAACCCTCCTTGTGAATTCACCATTTCCGATTTTGTTATGATGAATCTAAATGATCTTATCACTCTAGCGAAGCTCATGGGAGAGCTTGATAATGATAAAGTTTAAGAAAAAGCAACATACATCATTGGATATGGTCACATCAAGAACTTCATCGGTTGTTATTTTGCTTATCTGGGATTAACAGGCTTCGAGTTTGCTACCGCCTACAAGAAGAATCCAAAGAACCTAAGCACAGTTTTGAAGGAGGATTTAAATATCGATGATTATGAAGATGTTGAAATCTTGATGAAACCTAAGGGAGTGGTGTTTCAAGGAAAGAATATGAAGGGAAGAAAGAAGAAGTATTTCTGCTACACAGACTTTAAGGAGATGTTCTCTACAATGAATCTTACTAGCATTCTTCTCAGAATAAACAGGTCTAAGAAGAACTCTAATGAAGATCGATTGGAGATAAGAAAGATTATTTGTTGGTATATGGAGATTTGAAGAGTATTATTGAATGTATGAAAGAATCTACCTACTGTTTGAAGACTTTGATATTCATCACAAAAGGGGAGATTATAGAGTCAAATTATGTTGTCATGATATTGAAGTGTCAAAGTCTTCATCTTATCGTAGTCAAAGTATTACATAGTTGTATATATATCGAAGGTTAGCCACCTTCGATATATCTATGTATTTTAGTAGGCACTATTATTTGTAACACTCTGATAGTCAAAGTCCTAGTATAATTTTTGTATCTGTTGTTAGCACTATAAATAGTGTTGTAGCTTAGGTCATTTGTAAGTTTTGTACTCTTATCACAGACACTTGTATCTTTGCAACCTTCTAGATAATATGAGTTGAACCATATTTATTTACTCTTTTTGTTCATATTACTGAATGAAATTGCTAATTTATTCTCAACTCATCATGTGGTAATAGAGCAGGAATCATCAAATCATTTGAGGAATTTCATTCTGATTTTCATATTTTGATTCATTCTTTCTGATTCAACTTTTTCCGCATTTGAAAACGTTGTTCTTCGAGCGATCTTTGAGATTTATCTATTCTGCAATCAAGAATCAATCAATTGAACTTGATTTCATTCTTATTCAAGATTTTCTTCCTTTTTAAACAAATCGATGGAAAACATGAACGTGAATACTGTTGGATTAGGTGTCTAAGCCCATAACTATAATTGGTATGTACTTGACCCGATACAAGCATGGTCCATTTGGGTTGTAACACTCTGGAACAATTTGATAGGATGGATATTTGAGAAAGAGGTTAATGTGCTTTATTAATATATTATAAGTATAACATATTAATTGAGAAATCATATTATTTAACTAGTATTGATCATGAATTAATTTGGAATTAATTTAGCGATCAAAAGAGACTAATTAAATTAACGGGGACTGATTGTGTAAATCAGTGATATATATAGTTTGGGCTAATGATCCATATTGATTAGTAATGGACTAAGTTCATGTAAGACTGCATGAAGAATTGGTCCAAAGGGCTTATCATATGGATTGTTGGATTAAGGCCCAAGGAAGTGGATTAGGGTTTAACTCTTGGATTCTACACTATTTAAATGTAACCCCTAAGCCAAAAATCGTGCACCAGTGATTCCAAGAAGCTCTAGTCGATTTTGTGTCTCCAAACCTCTCTCTCAAGTTCTTCCTCTTGATCTTGGTTTGTTATAAGATTTTTGAGGCATCACACTTGAGGTGATAGGCTCTTGAAAGACCAATTCCAACAAGCTACAATTAAGAGGTATTCTTCTAACTTACTTTTATGTTTCAATTACCAATATTGTATGTTAGTTGTAGTTTTGAACCTTTGGAAATTTTGTTGTATGTATAAATAGAGAAAACTTAGATCCAAAAGCTAGTACGGTTGTATGTGCACCATATGAGTGTTATAGTATACATAACCAATAGTGGTATCAGAGCCATGGGTAGTTTTCTATTATATTCATGCATAGATAATTGTTCAAAATTGAAGCAAAATGAAAAAATTAATTCTGTCAGCATGAACTCGACAAGTCAACTATTGGACTCGACGAGTTGGATCATCAGATGACAATTTTTTGGGTTTTTTTTGGCCTGAATTGGATTAGGATCGTTACCTCAAATTGTTTTGTTTCATAAAATTTGATTTTACTAATATGGTAATGACTATCCCCATCCAATATCATGATGATTGTCAAATTTTAAGATAATTACTTGATTTTATGAAAAAACTAATTATTTTTAAAATTTGAATCATTTTGATATATGAACTTGAATTAGGTCAAATTAATTAAAGATAAAATTATTTGATTATTTTATTAATTTAAAAGATTGATCTAAAGAGTTCATGAAACCTCCATAAGTTATGGATATAAAAAAGTCTCATTCATAAAACAAATTAAATCCTTAAGTTATGAATTCCAAGAGTCTTGAAAGGTTACAAGTCTAGCCATCAAGTTTTGGAGTCCAAAGATCTTGAAGA
Organism: Lactuca virosa; assembly: GCF_052849685.1. NCBI lineage: Eukaryota > Viridiplantae > Streptophyta > Magnoliopsida > Asterales > Asteraceae > Lactuca > Lactuca virosa. The sequence goes on along the minus strand of NC_136428.1, from coordinate 133,734,082 downwards.
GTTTCATAACTTCTCCTCAAGTTATGGAAGTTGGAAAGTCTCATTTATGTGACGTAAAATTATAAGGTATAAAACTAAAGGGTTTTTAAAAAGGTTTCAAAACTTGTCCTCAAGTTTTGGAATTTAAAATTTGATTAAAAAGATTTTAATTGTGAAATGTTAAATGCTAAACCTTTTGACTTCATAACTTAAGTTTAGAATTAAAAGTTTTTAATTATGGTTTTGTTGATAATTAATTAAAAGATTAATTAAAAGAGTATTAATAAATCTATAATTATATGGTTTGAGTTTAATTAAATTAAAAGTCTAGTTTAATTAACAGATTAAACCACCTACTATTTTAAATGTTTAAAATACAACCTTATAATATATAAAATTAACAGTCTAATATATTATATATGTATAAGTTAAAAGTCAGTCTTACCGTTAGTAGGCCTCATTCACGAAGCTAGTCTATAATGGATTTTTAAGGAAGCGGCCTATAAAATGACCGCCATTGGGTATACACTCTTACCCGCCGCACTCTTGACAAGTGGAGGGTCGTTAGCTGAATGGGTTTAACATGACATTTAAATCCTCATTAAAAGTATAATGAAATATAAAGTAATTAAATTTTTTATAAATTCCCAATCTTAGTTACTTTAGGAAAAATGTGAATTTGATGCTAACCCATGAAATTGCACTTTGCACCTTGCTAAGTCGTTAGTGGAGCGTGTGTGGTTAACCGACACACTAATTTGGAACTAACAAGGGTAGAAAAGGGTAGCTTGATGTTAATCATGGATCAATGGAGCGTGTGTGGTTAACGGGCACATTGATTAGGTGATTTGTAACATTAAGACTACCAAGCATATTTGCATGGTTATTCACACCTTGTTTGTGATCCTCAACATCCCAGTCACAAACTTGAAGGGCATAATCGAGATTAAACATGCCATTAAAAAGTTCAATGAATCTCAAAGAATCTAGGAATTTTAATTCGTTTAAAACGAAAATTCATTTTTGTTTTTCATGGTGGAAATTGGTAAATCGTCATTTACCTACCTTCAAATATTTTACAATTGGATTACGACATCCCTCTTCCAAATTGTAGAATATTGTGTTGGGTTCTAGCCTTAATATTTCATTTTGGGTGTTATATTAAGGACTTAAATCAACTAACTTGAATTTCTCCCTGTAGATGTCTAGTTCTGACAACTATGGTCTTCCCGAATCTTATGAAAAAAGCCTTCTTTAGGAAGATGATGACCGACGATTGGATCGTGGAAATAGATATCATGATTCACTTCCTCCACTTCATCCAATAGTTCTCCCTAACCCACATGTTCACGGACTTGAAAAGTTCAAGGTCACTCAAACCCTATTGGCTAGCAAACACCAAGATAGAAGGTCTTTGTGTGCACATATCTTGGAGATGAAGTCACACATTGACAGGCAGGGGATGTTGGGTGTCGTTGTTTCATGGAAGTTGACTGTTGACTTGGTTCTTCAATCACTTCCTAAGTCATATAGTGAGATCGTTAGAGATTAATATACGACAGACCGCGACGTGACCATTATTGATCTTACTTATTTGCTAATTGCTGCTGATTCAGAAATGATTTGGCGCACTGGTAAAGCAAATTCGATTAGAAGATCTACTTCTCAAACTTCCATGGACATTGACAATGGAACCATTGGAAGTCCAGAAAATTCTTCTCTTCCCAATTGAAAAGGATCAGCCATGCTCAAGTCAATTCACCAAATGGTAAAGAGAAAGGCTAAGTCTGTGATTATCCCGTGAATCATTCCGAAAGAGTCTGTTTGTTTCTATTGCCAAGAGAAGGGGCATTGGTTGCGAAGCTGCCTCATTTACCTGAAGGATCACAAGGATGGTAAAGTCAAAGTGGTTGATTCTGCTTCAGGTAATTCCACTATCTAACTCTATTAAGTTCCTATTTGAAGATTCTTAATACATGATGTGATGAGATCACATTTTGATGTTTTGTAGGATCGAAGAAAAGAAAGGAAGCTTAAAGGAATAGCATGCTGAGTATGATGGCGAAGAGATGGATTTCGATCGCATGATTCGATGATCAGAATTGTGTGCTGTTACTTAGGAGTTATGATAGATTGCTTAGAAGTATATAGTAACATAGTTTTCATATGTAATTACATTGTAAGGACAAGATTTTCTGCAATTTTATAAATAAAGAAAATTTTTGATTTTATCTTATATTTCCTTACAATGGCATTTGTGAGAATTGATGTTTGTATGTATATATTTTTAGAAATATGGATTTGATTCTTTCGTTTGTGGTAGTGTCTAAATTTACCAAATAAGGAAAGATTCCCATCACCAAGTTTTAATTGGACAGAAACTTGGAATCATGCAACTTGTATTGTGTGATGAATGAGAACCTTCGTCTTTGGGTAATTAAGACTAATTCCTTGTTCACATGTATATGTGAATAAAGTGAAGGACTAGGGGATCGGGTACACATGGTTGTGCGCTGGTCAGGTCCGCCACAAAGAACGATAAGAATATTCGTTATGATTTACTAAAAGTTTAGTAAACATGATTATACTTACAAGATTAAGTGTAATTTTGAATCATTGGAAAAGTTTCAATGTGTGGTAGAACGAATAAGAAGAATCAATTAGGTAGAAAGATACAAATTTCTCCAAACTAAAAAGTAGGGAGAGTACTTAAGCATCATGTGTTATGATCATCTTAATGATTATGAAAACCATATCACAGTTGATTCTCTAAGGACATCTTAGTGCACTTGTATGGCTAAGAAGAGGAATCGGAAATTGTTGAAATGGTTAAATCAATTAAGGTGAATCATACTGCGTTCCAAAACCAAGTATTAGAGTCATGCTCCAAGATTGTGACTTGAGTGACATATCTTAAGTAGGTTTATAGCACATTTGAAATTGGTAAGATGTGATGTCTTGGATAAGACAACGACCAACTAAGACCAATTGTGTGAAGTGTTTTTCTTGATAAGAACCAGCACTAACTCTTGAATATTATTTTGTCAAAGAGTGTTTCTTGACAAAGAGAATCTTATATGTCAAGAGGTCAGTGGGAATCTTAAAGATCTTGAAAAATTTCAAGAACTAATCAAGAATATACCTGTTGTTAATCACTAGCACACGACTTAAGGTTTGTAACCTATCATGTTGACATATTCTTGTTTCTGTGCCCATTCTAGTTAAGTTGACTACGCATGTGAGTTTTATGAGTTCTCAATTGTTTACATAACAACCTGGAAGCAATGGTAGGCCCTTGTGCTATCATGTGGCAAGAAATTAAGATTGAACAAGTTCACTCCATATGAGTTTGGATTTGTCACTAACCTTGTCGTGTGATTATGGTTATGACAAATTCACATGGATAGGAACACATACACCATTAATCTAAGTGAAAAAGGTTTATCTCCGCTTAATGAAAATGATTGTGAAGAAACGCTTTCACTAAGTAGATTTTAAGGAGATAGAAATTGTGATATTTGCATTCTCAAATTCGATTATGATTACGGCATCCCTCTTCATAGTTCGAATTGTGAGAAATGGCAAAAGGTCTAAACATTTGAGACTTATTTTTGTAAGTTCTAAAGTAGTTTAGACACACATGTGAGCTATCTAAGGTGATGTCACAACTAGGAAATTCTATATCCTTGTAACAATAACAATGATAGCCATTGTAACCAAAAATTTGAAAGCATGCTTGATGTTTTTTCGATGACAACATAACTCTATCAAAAACTTTATACAAACACTTCAATTGGTCAACGAAAGATTGGAAACCCTGAAAATCCCGGTTTAAGTCCATTATGGACTAGGATTTCCTTATTGGGCCTAATGGACCAATAAGTCTCCAATTTGACTATTTTGGGCCTAGAACCCTTAAATGGGCTCTAATTGGACCCACTTTCATCAAACCTAACATTTTGAGCCATAATGGATCCAAATAAATTGAATTATCCTTAATGGGCCTTGTTGGGCCATAACAAAACAAATTAACCCTAAGGGACCATAAAACCCTTTCTTTTATACTAATTGGGCCGTGAACTATCCAAAGGAGCCCAGTGGGTCGAAAATATTCTTATGGGCTTTATGATTTCGAGATAACGCCCGAGCTCCTTCATGCCTTCCCATACTCGGCCCATTATAAAAAAAAGATTGTGCATGGAGTAAATGGTGACACCTCAAGTTTACCATGTGGTTCTCCATGCTAATTACCCACTAAACAAAGAGTCAATTCTCATACTTCTAAGCACCTATCAACTCACACCTCTCTCCTCTTCTTACCTTCGGCCGAGAGGAACACACACACACACCACCATTTCAACTTACTTCAAACACTCTCCAAGAACTTCTACACTTCCTCTAAATTTTTGAAGCTTTGTTTGGATCTTCAAGGAGTTTCTCATTTAGATTATTATCTTGGTAAGTTTTCATTTGGATTCATGGTTTAACTTCTTGATTTCCTCAAAGATCTCTCCTTAAACCATAACATTCCATGGATTATACCTCTTTGCTACATAGATTTTGAAAACCACTCAAGGGAAGTTTGTTCAAGGCCGAAAACTTCTTTATTTCTTCATCAAAACCGAAACCACAAACCCAAGGTGAGTTCATACTCCCTTTTTTTCGGTTTTTACTTGTTTTTGGGGGGAGAATACAAGTGTTATGTGTTGATCTATGTGTGTTTGCAGGTTATATGTGATTTCTTTGGTTTGTGTTGTGAAAATGTGATATTATTTGTTATATCTCGAGAGCTATGGCTAAAGTGTGAAGGATACATAAACAAATAACATAATAAACAACATACTTCAAAGATCTAAGAGTCTTTATGATTAAGAAGTGAAAAACAAAGCCAAAGATTCTTTATAAGTGTCATTTTTGCAAAAATAACGAAGGTTGGGTTGAAAGATGATAATTTTCGGTTTTATGAGGGGTATAAAGTATTTATTTATATAAAACCTGATTTTTATGAAAATAATACTTTTCAAAGGGTCAAAAACATAAATTTTAGTTTATTGGGCTTACATTTGGGCCTTATGGGTTTTTGGGCCCAAAATTGTGAAAAATGAAGAGTCTTGAGGGCGGAAGTTGTAAATTTATCAAAATATGAGTCTAAAACATAAATAAACTATTTCAGGGGCTGAAAATGACTTTAATGCAAAAATTTGACTAAAAATGCAAAGTTTTGGATTTTGGGGTCAAAATTGTAGAACTTACGAAATTTGGGCCAAAAGTGTAAACTTTTTACAAATAAGGGCTGGAAATGGCAAATACAATAGTTTTGGGCTGAAATTATTATTTAAATTACGTTTGGGCCGAAAATATCAAGAAAAATGGTTTAAGGACCAAAAATGTCAATTTTCATCAAAAGGGACTAAAAGTGTCATTTTTATTAATAAAGGGGCTGAAATGGTCAAAATCATTATTTTTGGGCCAAATAGGCTAATATTAAATTATTGGGCCAAGAATATTAAATTTATAACGCATGGTTTTTAAAAATGTTTATATATATATATATATATATATATATATATATATATATATATATATATATATATATATATATATATATATATATATATATATATATATATATATATATATATATATATATATATATATATATATATAACCAAAGGTTCGTTATAAATCAAACGTCAAAGTATTTTTAAAATCGCGAATAAACATTTGGCATACAACAAAACCTACACTACGAACTTAAAATCGATAAAGTGATAAATGATTCAATGATTGGGCCCAAAATCTTCTGTTCGTGCTATTGGGCCTTTGTGGCCCAATTTCATGATTATTGGGCCCAATATATTCAAACATGTTTATTGGGTCTTGGTGACCCAATTACATGCCCAATGGGCCTTTATCCGCTTTAACATGCTATTGGGCCTTAGTGGCCCATTTGGATTGCTAATAGGGCCCTAAACATCATATGCTTAATGGGCTATAACGTGTCCGTAGCATACTCGACAGTCTATAATAACATACATAATTAGTGGGCCACCATTGTCCTCTTTCGTGTTTGTTAGGCTTACTTCATATTAACGTAAACATCAATCAGGTTGTAAAACAATGTTATTCAATTTCATTGGGATTTAGGGAGAAATAACGGGTTGCACCACACCTGAGTTATAATCAGAGACTCCTGGAGGGAGATCGAGAGTTTGTGTATAGATCTATACGGGGGTGACTCCCCCACACCTGAGTTGTTCGCTATTGTTAGACCCGACAGTCTAGCGTGACAAAATCTTGATCAAAACCAACGTTTGGAAAAATGCCAATACAGGCGAATTAGTCACTATTATGCATGGTTATAACGACTCACATAGAGATCCATTACCATCTAAGTACTCATGGGAAATCATATTCATACACCGTGACGATGCAAAGTGATTTATACAATAATACAAAACTATCATACTATTTAAATTGGAAAACATCGGGTTTTCCGGGGAACGACATTAATCACTTCTACATACAACAACTACAATACAAGGAACAATTATGAAAGGCATTCACTTTTACATGTTTTGAAATCACATACATATACAATTATGGGATCATCACATCTTTTTTTTTGTAAACAATTTTTGTTACAGAAAATATCGGATTTTCTAGGTTTTACAAACAATACAAACTATTTTTTTTATCAAACATGCTTATGAACTCACCAACATTATATACGTTGACCGTTTTCAAAATAACTTGTATTCTCAGGTAACCATTAGAATGAAGAATCATCAAGCGTGTTTCTGAAATTTCTTTTGTGCAATATCAATCGTTAAACAATTTATGTTCTGTGATGTTGTAATGCAAACAATGTACTTGATGTGAACAAGTTCAGTTGTAATGTATTAATGCATGGTGATGTTTATGTTATGTTTCATGTATATTCATTGTGATGATATTTCAATTTAAGTCACACGAGCCCTCAAACGTTTCCACCGTCTGGTTCGGGGGTGTGACAGGTTGGTATCAGAGCTTTGTTATAGTGAACTAGCATAGCTAACCATACATGATATGCAACTATAAACATAATGGGAATAAATAACTCTAAAGAAAAATAAAATTTCATACTTATGTGCTTATATTAAAATCAACAATATAGAACATTTAAAAGTCTTTGGAGGATTCGAACATTTTCGATTGTGCTCGAACAGTTATGAAGCCGTATTGGGGGTAAGTGTAGCCTGATCAACTACATTCACCCAAGGTACAACTGTCATGTGGCCGAGTGTGATTAAGATGATCAATGAAACAAAACTCAAATTTTATGTTCAAGAAGAGAAAGCATATAAGATCCAAATTAAACTAACTAAAATACTAAAGGAGTAGTTTATGGGTAGGTACTTATGCATTTTCCTATAGACACTATGACATGATTTCATCTTCCCGGGGATCCCTACTTCCCCGCGCAAGGGAATGCAGGAGGGCTCGAACCCGAAGAAGACCCCGAGGAGGAGCCCGCAGAAGAACTTGAAATGGAAGTCGAGGGCGGACCTGCTGAGCGGGCAGTAGACTTGGAAGAAGAAGAACCCGAAGAAGACCCCGATGAGGAGTCTGAAGAAGAACCTGAAGTGGAAGTTGAGGGCGGACCTGCCGCGCCAGTGGTGAACTTGGAGGAAGAAGAATCCAGTGATGACGACGATGGTGATTCAGACGCGGAGTCCGAAGTCATCTACCCACCTTACCCGATTAGGCTGCCCGCTCATCAGATGGGCCCAAATGGCCCCACGCCTCCATGGGGTGTTGATATTTGGAGATGGAGCAGGCAGCAGGGGCAGCAACCCTCATATGGGATGGCCAGGGAATTCTATGATTTTAGAGACGGAGGGCCAGCCGCCCGGGCACTTCCTGTCATGGTGAGGCGGTTACAGAACACTAACAATCTGGGAGGGTCGACTACGAGCCACAGAACGACAGGTGGCGTGTCTTCAGGGCGCATCCACATCATCAGCCCCACCACCCGACACATCTTAGAGCACTCCGGATCAATAGACCTTCCTACTAGTGTTATGTTTCTTTTATGCGCACTATGTTATGTATTGCCGACTCTATGTTTAAGTGATCACACTACTCATAGAGTTGTTATGCTGCCAAACTTTGTACCCTTATGTATGCCCTTTCGGGCAAATTTTCATGTATCAAAGGCGGATATTATTAGTGGAAAATATTATGTGTTTTATCGTGATGTTGTTATCTGCTATGTGTTTTATATTCTTATTATTTGGTGTAAATCTATGGAACCACTTAGATGCATAATCGATTCACGGAATTCCCAACTTAAATACGATGCGTACTCAACATCTTTTTGTTCCATGACAACAAGATGCCGCAAAGAGCAAACCGTGGAAACAATCAACCACCGCCGCCACCAGAACTCAACTCAATTGCATTTCAAGCGGCTGTATCTGTTGCAGTCACAGCAGCGCTGGCGCAGTTTCACAATGGAAACAATGGTGGAGGCAACGGACAGGGGGACGGAAGTTCAAACAACGGAATGAACCAGGGGCCTACCAAGACATGCTCCTACAAAGATTTCACCAACGCCAAACCGCGAAACTTTAATGGCACAGGGGGAGTAATAACCCTGAAAAGAAGGATTGAAAAGGTGGAATCGGTGTTCGAGATATGCGGATGCCCTGAAGAATTCAAGGTGAAGTTTGCAGCATGTACATTTGTTGATCAAGCCCTCACCTGGTGGAATGGACATGTGGAGGCTATGACTCTTCCGGTGGCTAATGCCATGTCATGGGCGGAATTAAAAGAAATGCTAATGGCTGAATACTGCCCGCGTTGCGAGGTTCAGAAAATGGAGCAAGAGTTGTGGAACCTCACAGTCCGAAACTCCGACATCGATGCCTACATATCAAGGTTTAGTGAATTGTCTCTGTTGTGCCCTGGCATGACTACCTCGGAAGGAAAGAAGATCGAACGATTCATATGGGGATTAACCTCCCCAGTTCAAGGAAACGTGATATCCGCAAATCCTGAAACCTTTGACAGCGCCAAGAGGTTGGCCAAGAAGTTGTACGACCACAAAAACAAGAAGGGCGAAAGAGCAGGGGAAAATTAAAGCAAGAAGGAGAGCGATAACAAGAAGGGAAAAAATAACAAGCGGAAGGGACGACAAGGCTCAGAGTCGTCAAAGAAACAACAAACAGTGAAAGTTCATGCTGCAACCACCCAAGTCCCCTCCACACCACATGCTCCAGCCTCATCCACCCCAAGTGCCCCTAAGCAGTATTTCGGAAATCTCCCAAAGTGCAACAAATGCAATCTCCATCACAATGGTGAATGCAGGGAGATGCATTGTACCAGTTGCAACCGAAAGGGTCATATGGAAAGATACTGTAGGACCTATCCTCCCCAGAATCAGCAACAGGGAAACAACAACAACAACAACCGCAACAACAACAACAACAACAACAACAACAACAACGTTGGGGCTAGCCACACTTGTTATGGATGTGGATAAACTGGGCATTTCCGGTGAAACTTCCCCAGTGTCAACAATCAAGGAAATGGAGGATCGGGAAGGGTTTTGACTCTGGGACAAGGCGAAGCAGTCCAAGACCCTACCGTTGTCACCGGTACGTTTCTACTTAACAACACATATGCATGCATCTTATTCGATAGTGGAGCGGAGTGAAGCTTCGTTAGTAACAAGTTTAAACACTTACTAAATCAACAACCCCAGAAGCTCAATGAAGACTTCACGGTGGAAATGGCTAATGGGAAAATATAGTCAACTAGGGATATCTATGTAGGGTGCACATTAACATTTAACCACCACACTTTCCAAATAAACTTGATGCCTGTGAATATTAGGAGTTTCGATGTGATCATCGGCATGGATTGGTTGAGCCCCCATCATGCCGATATTATGTGTCGCGAGAAGGCCATTCGCCTTCATCTCCCTAACCACAAAACCCTAATCATATACGAAGACAAACCCTGTACGAACCTTCATCTTATCTCATGTATTAAGGCACAAAAGTGTCTACAAAAGAAGGACTTGGCGTTTCTGGCTCACATTGTGGATAAATCCAAGGAAGAGGTTAACATTCAAGACATACTAGTGGCTTGAGATTTCCCTGACGTATTTCCCGAGGATCTTTCGGGAATACCTCCCGATAGGCAGGTCGAGTTCCGAATCGACCTTGTGCAAGGAGCTACTCCCATCGCCAAATCGCCCTATAGGTTGGCTCCTGCGGAAATACAGGAATTGTCAAACCAAATCAGCGAACTATGGAACAAAGGATTCATCAGACCCAACTTCTCGCCTTGGGGAGCACCGGTCCTTTTTGTTAAGAAGAAGAACAGATCCTTTAGGATGTGCATCGACTATAGAGAGCTGAATAAACTCACTATCAAAAATCGCTACCCACTTCCACGAATCGACGATCTATTTGATCAGCTGCAAGGAGCCAGTTACTTTTCTAAGACAGATTTGAGATCCGACTATCATCAACTCAAAGTCCGAGATGAGGACATTCCTAAGACCGCTTTCCGAACACGCTATGGACATTATGAATTTGTTGTAATGCCCTTCGGTCGAACGAATGCCCCTGACGCATTTATGGGCCTGATGAATCGAGTTTGCCGTCCATTCCTTGACAACTTTGTAATCATTTTCATCAACGATATCCTGGTCTATTCTCGAAGCGAAGAAGAACATAGTCGACATCTTCGAAAAATTTTGGAAACCCTGCGAGCTGAAAAGTTGTATGCGAAACTCTCTAAGTGTGAGTTCTGGCTCCGTAGCGTAAACTTTTTAGGTCATGTTGTCAGCCAAGAAGGGATACATGTGGACCCTTCCAAGGTTAAAGCCATTGAAGGATGGGCAGTCCCAACGACACCCATAGAGATTCGTCAATTTCTGGGTCTCGTAGGTTATTACAGAAGATTCATCCAGAACTTCTCCACGACAACCAAGCCACTTACCATGCTTACACAAAAAGGCGTACCATTCGAATGGACAGAGAAGCAGAAAGTTGCCTTCCAAACCCTGAAGAAAGCCCCCTGTAGTGCACCAGTACTATCATTACCAGAGGGAACTGAGGACTTCGTAGTTTACTGCGATGCTTCGAATCAGGGTTTAGGCTGTGTACTCATGCAACGTGGGAAGGTGATATCCTATGCATCAAGACAACTGAAAACGCACGAAGTGAACTATACCACTCATGATCTCGAATTCAGAGAAGTCGTCTTCGCATTGAAGATTTGGAGGCACTACCTTTATGGTACGAAGTGCACCATCTTCACCGACCACAAAAACCTCCAACACATCCTGAACCAGAAGGAATTAAATATGAGGCAACAGAGATGGGTTGAGCTGCTAAATGAGTACGAGTGCGATATCAAGTATCATCCGTGCAACGCTAACGTGTTGGCTGATGCCCTGAGCCGAAAAGAATATTCAAGTCGTCACGTGAAAACTCTCTCGATAACCATTCAGTCCCACCTAATCTCGCTGATCAAAGAAGCCTAATTGGATGCATTGAAACCCGAGAACACTATAAGTGAATCATTAGCCGGTAATACCCGAGTAGAAATGGGAAATGATTACCATGGACTTTATGACCAAATTACCCAAAACAACTGATGGATTCGATGCCATATGGGTGATAGTCAACAGATTGATGAAATTCGCCCATTTCCAACCAATAAAAGAGTCCTATAAAATGGAAAGATTAACCAGGATATACATCAAGGAGGTAGTGAGACTTCATGGAGTGTCAATATCTATCATCTCGGATCGAGATAGTAGATTCACTTCATGCTTTTGGCAATCACTTCAATAGGTTATGGGAACACAACTAGACATGAGCACTGCTTACCACCCATAAACGGATGGTCAAAGTGAGCGAAGCATTCAAATGCTTGAAGATATGCTTCGAGCATGTGTGATAGACTTCGGAAGGTCGTGGGATACCCACTTACCTTTAATTGAGTTTTCGTACAATAACAGTTATCACACAAGCATCAAAGTTGCTCCTTTTGAAGCATTATATGGGCGTAAATGTAGATCACCGTTGTGCTGGGCTAAGGTAGGTGACACTCAGCTAGCAAGAGGACAGACACCAAACAATGCTTTAATAGGGCCAGAAATCATACGTGAAACAACAGAAAAGATAGTTCAAATCAGAGCTCGAATTCAGGCATCACGAGACCGACAGAAGAGCTATGCTGATAAACGACGAAAGCCCCTAGAATTTCAAGTCGGGGATCGGGTGTTATTCAAGGTCTCTCCCTGGAAAGGGGTGACTGGTTTTGGGAAACGGGGGAAACTAAACGCACGATACATTGGGCCATTCGAGATTCTAGCCCGAATCGGTCCAGTGGCCTGTAGGCAGCAGCTACCTGCCGAGCTCAGCAGCGTACACCCCGTGTTCCATGTTTCCAATCTGAAAAAGTACGTATCCAATGAAACTCTTGTCATCCCATTCGAAGAAATCTAAATCAACGAGAATCTCCTATTCATCGAGTAACTAGTTAAAATCATGGACAGGGAAGTGAAGCGTACTAAGCAAAGTCGCATTCCGATTGTGAAAGTTCGATGGAATGCAAAGCGTGGACCGGAATTCACATGGGAAAGCGAATACCAGATGAAGAAAAAGTACCCTCACTTATTCTCGCATTCTCAAATCTAGCGTCAAAAAGAATTTCGGGACGAAATTCCCTCTAACGGGGGGATGACGTCACAACTAGGAAATTCTATATCCTTGTAACTATAACAATGATAGCCATTGTAACCAAAATTTTGAAAGCATGCTTGATGTTTATTCGATGACAACATAACTCCATCAAAAACTCTATACAAACACTTCAATTTGTCAACGAAAGATTGGCAACCCTGAAAATCCCGGTTTAAGTCCATTATGGACTAGGATTTCCTTATTGGGCCTAATGGACCAATAAGTTGTAAGTCCCTAATCTGCTTGTGTATCAATCAGATCCGTTTGATGGTTCGGAATCCCAATCAAACGGATGATGTCAGATCAAATAGAAGAGAAGGAGAAGAAGAATAATATGAATCTTGAATGTATTGATGATATGAATTAAGTTCCTTACACAAGATTCACACAATTATGCACACTAAAACTCCTTTCTCTCTCTCTTGGCCGTACACTCTCTTCTGTTCATCAATCCCTCCTCAACCACCTAACACCTATATATATACTTGGAATCACTAGTGCACGATTTTTGGCTTAGGGGTTACATTTATATAGTGTAGAATCCAAGAGTTAAACCCTAATCCACTTCCTTGGGCCTTAATCCAACAATCCATATGATAAGACCTCTTGACTAACTCTTCATGGAGTCATACATGAACTTAGTCCATTACTAATCAATATGGATCATTAGCCCGAACTATATATATCACTGATTTACACAATCAGTCCCCGTTAATTTAATTAGTCTCTTTAGATCAATAAATTAATTCCAAATTAATTATTGATCAATACTAATTAAATAATATGATTTCTCGATTAATATACTATACTTATAATATATTAATAAAGCACATTACCCTCTTTCTCAAATACCATCTTATCAAATTGTTCCAGAGTGTTACAACCCAATTGGACCATGCTTGTATCGGGTCAAGTACATATGAAATATAGTTATGGGCTTAGACACCTAATCCAACAGTCTATCACTTGGATAAGTCAAATAACTATTATTGCAAGTACGACTTCATAATCCGATTAGCAATCGTAGCTCTTAAAAAGACCGTTATTGAACTCTGATCTTATTAGTAAGGCGTCTATTAGATAAGGGATCATATATTACTCTATTCTAGATATCGTATGGACATGATACATGGATTATAATCATTCTCTCTGTCCATGTGTTGTTTCCCAATTTCTGATTTATGACGACCGACTAATTGAACAAATCAGTCCAGGCTTGGCCAAGCGCTTAGGGTTGTCATCACTAAATGATCGAGGGGCCCACATATATTGCTTTTATCCCTATTAGGGTAAAAGGAACGGATAAACTTCGACTCATGTGCTTGCTCTATTTACTCATTAAATTACACACAATGATACGTTTTACAACACCAAGTTACTAGTGCGTTTACATATAATCAATGTACAACCGATTTGTAAACTACAACTCATATCTCTCCATTTCAATAATATAAGATATTATCGTCTCATGATCACTCGTGAAAAAATCCATGAAGTGATTCAAATGAGTGTGGGTTTAGTCCAATACTAAAATCTTGTTATAGGAGTACTCATGAATACTGCAACAAACTTGTGCTATGTCTAAACACCTTTAGACAATATAAAGACCCATTCATGACAGTCTAGCTTCAATACCTACTTCCAAAGTATGATCAACTGTGGATAGTTTGATTAATTTTATTATTCGGGAAGTCAAAACATGCAAAGTGAAACACAAGAATAATCGAATCCAATGTGGTCTCAACCTTTTGAATATAAATAAAACACCTTTTATTTAATCACCATATTGATTACACATTATTCACTGTATAATGTTTCGATTTATCAGCTTTATACTTCAATTAAAACAATAGTTATCCCATGATCCAAGCATGCACACTATGTTTACATATGGTCCTTCCTTTGTGAAATACATCAATTGAATACATTCTTCAATGAAACTCATTTCACAACTCCAAATCTTTATTACAAGTGTAAGAATGCCAAATTCTTGCCACTATTAGAAAGTGTCAGATTCTAAACTATTATGTAATGATTCCTTTCGTAATGTTGAGGTACAGAAGTCACAGAGACTTTGCCAACTATATTACAAAGTATTCCTTTGGAGATTGTTACAAGACCAATTCCATGGAAGTGAAGTCTCAATTTCAAAGTACATTCCTTTGAACATCCTTCTTGCACAAAAGTTTCTAACTTTCACATAGATTCTTAATATCCAACTCCCATTATGGAAACATTTCCATATCTTCCATATGACAACTCATTATTAATAGAATCATGTCTCTTCATAATAATGTCAATATAGTCCATTCATTACTATAATTCCAACTGCCCATAAGTGACCAATCCTTGGCAAACCTTAGATCGTAATTGCTATTTGTTTACCCATTTTAGTCATATCCGGTTCTATTCCTCTTTCCCTCTTAATTCCCTAGGCATTTGGAAAATTAAAACACGAGAATATTATAGCATATGCAGTCGATCCTATACCCGAAGCACATGGGATACGATTAATAATGTCTTACATAAAGACATGATACTCGACCAATCTTTTGCTATAACATTTCCATATATAGAATTTCCAATGTTGAAACATTCCAATATGGTAATTATATATACATATATATATATATATATATATATATATATATATATATATATATATATATATATATATATATCCATGACTAAGTCTAATTAATATTTCAATCTAAGTTTTAGATTTGAAATAATGTATAAGTATCCTCTCCGTTACTATAGCGAAACAACTTTTCAACTTTTGCAACTTTGAAAATTAGAACTTTGTTTCCTATAAATAGTATTGATAACTTGCAACACTTATCATAATAATTATTCTCCCACTAGCATAACAATCGTTTTGTTACTAACATAACATTTATGCTCCCACTAGCTTTTACATGTATCCAGGAATCAGCTGGACTTCTAGAAATCAATACTTGTTGACTTTGTTACCAAAGTTCAGATTTCTGATAAAAAATGCTTCGATAAGACTTTATCTATGTTTCTCAAACTCATATACATTACCTGTCACAACCCCGAACTAGACGGCGGAAACGTCCGAGGGCTCGTGTGACTTAAATTCAAATATAATCACAATGAATATACATGAAACATAACATAAACATCACCATGCATTAATACATTACAACTGACATTGTTCACATCAAGTACATTGCTTGCATTACAACATCACAGAATATAAATTGTTTAACGATATGCATTGCACAAAAGAAATTTCAGAAACATGCTTGATGATTCTTCATTCTAACGGTTACCTGAGAATACAAGTTATTTTGAAAACGATCAACATATATAATGTTGGTGAGTTCATAAGCATGTTTCATAAAAAAAAATAGTTTGTATTGTTTGTAAAACCCAGAAAATCCGATATTTTCTGTAATAAAAAAAATTGTTTACAAAAAAAAAAGATGTGATGATCCCATAAGTGCATATGTATGTGATTTCAAAACATGTAAAAATGAATGCCTTTCATAATTGTTCCTTGTATTGCAGTTGTTGTATGTAGAAGTGATTAATGGCGTTCCCCGGAAAACCCAATGTTTCCCAATTTAAATAGTATGATAGTTTTGTATTATTGTATAAATCACTTTGCATAGTCACGGTGTATGAATATGATATTCCATGAGTACTTAGATGGTAATGGATCTCTATGTGAGTCGTTATAACCATGCATAATAGTGACTAATTCTCCTGTCTTGGCATTTTTCCAAACGCCGGTTTTGATCAAGATTTTGTCACCCTAGACTGGCCGAGTCTAACTGTAGCGAACAGCTCAGGTGTGGGGGAGTCACCACCGTATAGATCTATACACAAACTCTCGCTCTCCCTCCAGGAGTCTCTGATTATAACTACAGGCTACGGCCGACACTTATTAGTGTCACCCGTTATTTCTCACTAAATCCCAATGAAATTGAATAACATTGTTTTACAACCCGATTGATGTTTACGTTAATATGAAGTAAGCCAAACAGACACGAAAGAGGACAATGGTGGCCCACTAATTATGTATGTTATTATAGACTATCGAATATGCTACGGACACGTTATAGCCCATTAATCATATGATGTTTAGGGCCCTATTAGCAATGCAAATGGGCCACTAAGGCCCAAAAGCATGTTAAAGCTGATAAAGGCCCATTGGGCATGTAATTGGGTCACCAAGACCCAATAAACATGTTTGAACATATTGGGCCCAATAATCATGAAATTGGGCCACAAAGGCCCAATAGCACGAACATAAGATTTTGGGCCCAATCATTGAATCATTTATCTCTTTATCGATTTTAAGTTCGTAGTGTAGGTTTTGTTGTATGCCAAGTGTTTATTCGCGATGTTAAAAATACTTTGACATTTGATTTATAACGAAGCTTTGGTTATATATATATATATATATATATATATATATATATATATATATATATATATATATATATATATATATATATATATATATATATATTTAAAAACCATGCGTTATAAATTTAATATTCTTGGCCCTATAACTTAATATTAGCCTATTTGGCCCAAAAATATTGATATTTACCCATTTATGGCCCATGTTTCTCATGTATATATATAGGGGTGAGGGATGTGAGGAATCATTTTGATGAACAGAATAGAGGAGCTTAAGTGTGTGCATTTGAAGGTGTTCTAGAGAGAGAGAAAAGAGAGTGTGTGTTAGTGTGTATGAATCTTGTATCCGGATCTTCATTCATATCAATACATACAAGATTCATCATCATCTTCTTCTCATTCTCTTCTATTTAATCTGACATCATCCGTTTGATTGGGATTCCGCACCATCAAACGGATCTGATTGATACACAAGCATTTTGGGGACTTATAATTGGTATCAGAGCAAAACCGGTGTCAAAGCTTCATTCAAGCATTTTGGGGACTTATAATTCGTAATCTCATCAACCGTAAACTTCTTTCTGACATTAATTTGCTTTAATTTCTGATGGAATCTCAAAGTCAAACTCATTTTCACGAACTTGATAATGTCATGGGAACTACTACGCGTATTCCAAGATTAATGTATGCAGATGGTTTTCCTGAGTGGAAATACAGGATTGAAAAGTACATTAAAATAAAGGACTTTAAAGTCTGGAGAAGCATTCTTAGAGGCCCTGTTAGAATCACTATGACGGTTGGAGGACAAGTGATTGACAAAGCTGTTGAAAACTACACAGATGAAGAGTTTGAAAAGGTGGAAGAACAGGAAAGGGCTTTAGCCACTCTAACCATGGCATTATCTCCTGATATTGCTCAAGGTTTCTGAGGGTATACTTCAGCTAAAGATTTGTGGGAAGCCCTAATTGAGGTATATGAAGGCAATGAAGATATGAAGGAGAGTCGCCAGGACATGTGGCGAAAAAAGTTCAATATGTTCAACTACATTCCCGGAGAGACTCTTGAGGCACAGCTACAGTGGTTCACAACTCTCACCACCGACATGAATATATCTGGGATTTTCTTAACCAAGTCAGAGATTAACAAGAAGCTTCTGAATGCTCTTCCTAGGTCACGGGACATGAATGTTGATGTGATTAAGAAGACCAAGGATCTAAATCGCCTCACTCTTGCTGAAATCATGGCGATTATCAAAGCTTGTGATATTGATGACAAACAGAGACAGATTAACCATGTGAACTCGTACTCAACTGCAAATCTTGGAATCTCATCCAACAATGCTCTCTCATCAATCATGTCTTCCTCAGGTCAAGTATTTGCTACTCAACAACCTCAGATTCAGACCTTCGCTGCTGTATCGTCCATTCCTCATTCTCAAAGCCAGCCATTTGTCACTCCACAAGCTGTTCCTCCTCCAAATGTGCCAGTTGTAGCCTCTCCCTCAAACACGAAAGACACTGATGAAAAATAGGCTCTAGCCATTGGGCTTGTTAACTGCTACAATGCTTTTGTAGCTGGAGAGCTTCCACCTCAACTGTAATTTGTTGACCTGGATCAGATTCATCCAGAAGACGTGGAAGAGATGGACATTACATGGCAGATTGGTATGGCTATTTTCAGGGCCAAGCAGTTTGCTAAAAAGACAGGGAAGAACAACTGGGGCATGAATGCTGACAAGAAGGTGGGATTCAACAAGGGCATGCTGCAATGTTTCAACTGTCACGAGCCGAGTCACTTTTCTCGTGAGTGTCCAAAACCAGATCGTAGGACGAATAACAACATGACAATGGTTGCAGTGGGAAACAATCGTGCAGGTGCTGCGGTTAATGGTGAGACCGTTATGGTCGCTCAATCCTTTGACTGGGAGGACCAGATTCAGGCTTTGAATATTTTAGGGCCAGAAAACGCCCACCTAGCTCAAATTGATGATGCTCCCTTGAAGACTGATGCAGCTGATCCTGAAGCAGAAATGATGGAGCTACAGTTTGCTATGATGGTGTCTTCTACTTTCGAGCCCAGGAAGAATGAGGTAAATCTACCTTCTTGCTCTCAGGCATGTAATGAATATGTTAAACTTCTTCATGATGAAATTCAATTATTAAGAGAGAAGAATTCTGAATTTGATTTATATCAAAGGAAGAATGAGGTATCAATCAGATCAAATATGCTCCAGATCTGACAAAAATGACTGATACAATCCAAGCTCTGATACCAATTCTAAGTCCCTAATCTGCTTGTGTATCAATCAGATCCGTTTGATGGTGCGGAATCATAATCAAACGGATGATGCCAGATCAAATAGAAGAGAAGGAGAAGAAGAATAATATGAATCTTGAATGTATTGATGATATGAATTAAGTTCCTTACACAAGATTCACACACTTACACACACTAAAACTCCTTTCTCTCTCTCTTGGCCGTACACTCTCTTCTGTTCATCAATCCCTCCTCAACCACCTAACATATATATATATATATATACTTGGGGAATATGGGCCATAAATGGGTTTACGGCCGTAAACCCATTGCAGTAATCTCCTGACCGTAAACGGAGTTTACGGTCGTAAGCTCCAAAAGGAGTTTATGGTCGTAAGCTTCTAGGCCGTAAGCTCAGACTGTTTACGGTCGTAAGCCCTCCCTAAACCGTAAACGCCGACAAACTGAAAAACCTCGATTAATCCCCCAGTATCAGTCGAATCGATGAAGACACACCATTTCCTCAGTCGGTTTTAGCATACCTTTGATGTGGACTAAACGATTTTGCAAAAACACACAATTTTTTTTCGAGATGAGAGAGAGTGGAGAGGGTTTGCGGCCGGAAGGATGAATAGAAGGGTGGAAAGGGTTTCCAACAGTAAACTCCACCTTTTATACCTCCTTTGAATTTTACCTGTCTCCCACACAGTATAAGGCACAGTCCAAATCCCAATTAATTTTTAAAAAATAAAGCCTTTTGAGGATTTTAAAATTAAAATAAAATTAATATTAAACTAAAAATAAAATAAAATAATTTCTAAAATTTAAGAGTTTAAAAATTAAATTTTGACAATTAAAAAATAAAAATAAAAATAAAAATAAAAATAAAAATAAAATTGAGATAAAATAAATACAGACTTAAATTCATCTCAAAAATCACTGAAAATAATTTTGTGACACTGGGATCAAAGTTGTTAGACAGCCTTAATCCACTTATCGGTGCCTTTATCTTTACGTCTTTGTCTGGTCGATCGCCGGTATTGTGGTCCACTTAAACACGAAAAATTGTGACAGAATTAGGACATACCATTAGTTACAAGACAAAGTGATCCTAAGTTCCTAGATAATATTTCTTAAGGACCATTCAGCTGACGACGACCAGGAATATTGTTGTCCACCTAAATTGAGCAGCGAGATCTATAGATAATCTGTAAGTGTTCAATTTTAATTGTACTAGAACATGTTTCCCGCTTCCTGATATGCTCCAGTAATCAAGGATTTCTAGAATACTCCTTACATCAGGTGAGCAGACAATTATTAAGAGAGAATATAGATTTAGAATGCATATGCTATACACCCAGGTCGGATCTCTTCCAATCACGCAGAGGGTGAAACATATGACTAACTGAAGTTTTAGAGGGATTGAGAAAAAGAATGATGCATATACTGTGTACTAGGTCGGATTGAGGGTCACGCAAATGAGACAGTATATGGCTAACATATAGAAAGAATTGCATAGATAGAAGATGCAGAGAAATAGAGCTGCATATGTTACAGTCCAGGTCGGATCTCTCAATCACGCAAAGGAAGCAACATATGACTAACAAACAGATAGAGAGAAAACAAATTTCTACATACCTAATTTATCGAAATTCACCAGTCACCCCATCAATACCGGAATTAAGGACAGAATCCACACATCGAGGAAAAGTTAATCCACGGTTCCAGATACAAGTTCTTTTAATGTGACCAGTAGATTCCCATATATATCTCCCTGCTCAACCTATCCAAGCGTCGTATTGTCAGGCTAAACGGATTTAACTAGGTCAAGATTTGTCAAGTCTATGAATTCCTTAAGTTTAATTCTGCCTAGTCAAGTCTATTTAGAATCTTTCGTGCCTACCAGCGCATCAAACACATATCATAGACAATTTAATTTTGGGTACGTTACGCAGACTCAGATTTCCTGTTATCACTTAATAATATCACTTCCCAGTACAAAATCCACAAGCAAGACTAACAGAAACATATTTTTGATTTTTTTATTTGTTTTATAATGTTTTTGGATTTTTTTAAGGTTTTCAAAAAAATAAAACAGAAGCACAGTATTTTTGGTTTTTTCATATTTTCTGAAAAAATAAAACATAAATAAAATATTTTTGGATTTTTTTGTTTATTTCTCCCCCTAAATTTGTGCATGGGTGAGAATGAAATCACTAAAATGCGCAAATTTAAACTAACCTAACCAATAACAAAAATTTAATCCTCAAAACGACTCATTTTCAAAAATCCCACAAGCACATCGAATCGAGCTTTGTTAAAAGGCTTGGTGAAGAGATCCGCCACATTATTAGCAGTGGGAACGTGTTCTAGCCGGATGAGCGAGCACTCATAACAATCTCTGATAAAGTGAATTTTGATGTCAATGTGCTTGGTTTTGGAATGTTGGACAGGATTTTTAGTAATTTGAATTGCGGCCTTATTATCACAGTGAATGGGGGTTTCTAGATAATTCAAACCGTAGTCCAACAGCTGATGTTGGATCCAGATAACTTGAGAGCAACAAGCAGATGCAGCAACATATTCCGCTTCTACTGTTGAGGTGGAGACGGTATGCTGTTTCTTGCACTGCCACGACACCAACCTATCTCCAAGGAATTGACACCCTCTTGATGTAGATTTCCTGTCAAGCTCACAGCCTCCATAATTACTATCACCAAAAGCATATAAATCAAATTCAGAATTCTTCGGATACCAAAGACCCAATTTTGGGCTGCCTTTGATATACCGAAAAATCCTTTTGACAACAATAAGATGTGAGGTAAATCAAATTCAGAATTCTTCTCTCTTAATAATTGAATTTCATCATGAAGAAGTTTAACATATTCATTACATGCCTGAGAGCAAGAAGGTGTATTTACCTCATTCTTCCTTGGCAACTCGACAATCAATAGCAATCACAATAGAAGTAGAAGAAGAAAAGGAATCAAGCTTGCACACGTTTATTGCATAAAACGTCTGGTACAACTCGACAGAATTAACCGTGAACACTATGACATCAACAACTAGACAAAGACCTACAACTCCTCTATTCATACTTGACTTGGGCCGCAAACTAGGTTTATGGCCGTAAACAGGTTTATGGCCGTAAACTCACTCTTGGGCCGTAAACAGCTAAACAACACCAAAAACACACTAAAGACTCATAACGAACTATTACAATGAAAGCCTAGACCAAAACATTAACTGGACCCTTCAATCTCCCCCTTGGTTTGGTGCTAGCTTGGACTCAGTCTTTGTCAATTACCAACACATCAGATTTTCCCATAGCTCCGTTCCACATTTCCTTTTAAATGATATCAGCAACCATTGCAATGTACTCCTTAGCAGCGGGCTCAAAAAGATCTTCAGCCACCTTGATCTGATGAAGAGAGAGTTGATGTATATCCTACCTACCAAACTGAAGTAGATCCCTCTTGTCATATAACCAAATACAATCCTCTTTAAGCTTGATGACAGCAGAAGTTGTAGTTTCATCAAACACCCAGTATTGCATGGATTTGAGAGATCCATCCGGATGATTTTGAAGGACGGGAATCTGCTTTACTTGAGCAGTAGCGGGCCACATCACTGACCGAAGTGGCTGACTTGTTTTGGGATCAATGACACTCGGGTAAATCTTGATAATAGACTCTGCAGTCTTCATGGAGGGAAATCCCTTAGCCACTTGATCTTCCAAAAATGTTTTGAACCGAGTCGCCATGGGATTATTTGATGGATTTGAGAAAGGAGCATTAGACAACTCCGTAAGGTCAATCCTAGTCAAAGAGTGAAAATCGTGAGCATCTTTGTACAGTTCAGTATTGCCACTCTTTCTTTTCACGATCCACATGTTCATTGTGTCATGGAATCCCCACGAAATGATCCCTGACCTATCACCATTAATGTCTCTGAAACAATTTTCTCCCAGATCCGTAAAGGTGATCTTTGATTGATCCCAGGGAGCATTCTGATCTGAGCTCCTTTTGAATAGAAATTGACCCTTTTCAGTTGACTTGGCCAATTTAGCTCGTTTCAATGCCATTACATTCGGAGCCTGCGCCGGTTCCTTGTCAAAACGATCAACAACGGTGGTTGTTCTTGTAGGTTGTGGAACTATGGGAGCATCTTGATCAGGAAGATAGATCTTTGGCTCATCGACAGATGACTTGAATTTGTCGCCCAAATCTTCTTCTAGCTTTTTCTTTAGATCGTAGTAGCTGGTGGTCAATAAGCCAAATTACGTCTGAAGATGAGTAATCTGCTTCGTCTTCAGAGTTTTATCTTCAATAAGTTCGACAACTTGAATATTGAGCTTTGTATTTTCAGTCTGAAGGTCTGCAACCTTGATATCCAGCTCAATATTTTTCTGATCTAAATCAATATTTTTCTGATTCAGTGCATCGATCTCCTTCTGAAGTCCAAGTATTGAAGGATTCTCTTCTCTTGAGCTGCCACCCCAATAGAAATTCCTTTGCCACGTGAGGGAGGCGTTGTGAATTGTTCTTCGGCCAAAAACCTGGGTAGCCTCACAGAAGCAGCATCATGGTCTGGCCTGGGAGGAGAGAAACCTGTGGGGAAGGAAGAGCCACCGGCTTCATAGAAGGTGCTAGGACCTTCACTGATGGGTTCAGATGAAACAATGGCAGGAGTAGTTGTTGGTGGAGTTGTAAAGCTTTGAAATACACCCGAATCAGGAATTCCCTGTCTAGGGTCAAGTCTTCGTCTTTTTATTGGAGGTTGAGAGGCCTGTGTAGTTATGTGATCACTTTCCAATGGGTCAGATGTAGGTGGAACAACATCAAGGGGAGGAGTCCCTGACACTGTCACCATAGGAATTGCTATTTCCGCCATTGGACTGGTAAGAGGAGGCGTGGCTTCGAGAACGTCTTCATTTTCCCTTATCTCTGTTGCTGGATGAGGAACTTCATCGATATTGTCAAGTATCGTGTTGAGGTTTTCACTAGTCATGAAGTCTTCATTACTACCAAAATTTAAAGGAATTTCATCCTTATCAAACCCAGTGAGATCGAGGTCTTCAAACAAATCAGTCTCCGTTACGCTTTTTGAAGACCCTTCATTATATTCACTTTGGACCTGGACAGATGTCAGTTTATGTTCCTCAGCTACTTGTGCATTAGGAGCTGGAGTTTCTTCTTCTTCAGCACGATCTGACACTGTAATTGTTGGGTTTTGAGCATTCTAACACTCCTATGGTGTACATGCAACCCTATAAACCTTGGATCTATCTTTTCTCTATTATACATGCAAATATTAACTATTCCAAGGTTTCATCCTAACTAGCATATTATGAAGCACCTATGCTACAAAGTTCTAGTTAGATGACATACCTTTTGATGTAGCTTGATGTCTTCAAGCTTTAAGAGCTTAGCCCCAATAGTGTGGAAGCCTCAAATGGAATCACAAATCACCAAAACACCTTGGAAGAACTTGAGAGAATATGTATGCACACTAAAATCGGCCCACTCTTATTTTCACACACTTGTGCCAATTTTGTGAGCCAAGGACCCCTTTATATATTATGGAGGATTAGGGTTACATCCATGTAAACCCTAATACCCATGACCTTTCATTTACATAGGATCCATGGGTTAAAAGCTCCATGGACCATCCATGAAAGCTTAGCCCAACCTAAATGAACTTGGCCCATTCCATATATATAAGAGTCCATATTTAATTAGTTCTTTTTGATCACTTAATTAATTCTTAATTAATTCTTGATCAATACTAATTAAATAATATGATTCCATATTAATATATTAGAACTTATAATATATTAATATCAATCATAAATATACTATTCTCAAAAGACTATCCATATAAATTGTGCCGGTAAAGTGCAACCCAAATGGACCATGTCGGGTCGGGTCAAGTACATACCAAATATAGTTATGTACTTAGACATTAATCCAACAGTCTCCCACTTGGATAAGTCTAAAACTATTATTGAGTATGACTTCAAAACCTAACTGGCAATCGTAGCTCTTAAAGCCGCTGTTGAACTCTGACCTTGTCAATGACTTGTCCATTAGATAAGGGATCATATATTCCTCCATTCTAGATATCATATGGACTGAGACATGGATTATAATCATTCTCTCTGTCCATTTGTTGTTTCCCGATTTTCGATTCATGATGACTGACTGATTGAACAAATCAAATCAGTCCTGGCTTGGCCAAGCACTCACATGTCTCATCACTAAATCATCGAGGGGCCCACATATATCGCTTTTATCCCGAAGGTAAAAGGAATGGATAAACTTCGACTCATATGGCTTGCTCTACTACTTGTTGAATCATACACAAAGGCGCGTTTTATAACATCGAGTTACCAAATGCGTTTTCGTGCAATCAATGTATAACCAACTCATAGTAACAACTCATATCTCTAGGTTTAAAGAATATAAGATATTATCGTCTCATGATCACTCGTGATAAAATCCATGAAGTGATTCAAATGAGCGCGGGTTGAATCCAATACTCAGAACTTATGAGCACTCATGAGTGTTGTAGCACCACTTTGTCCACCAACTTGAAACTCTACAAACCAACCCATGACAGTCTTGATTCATATCTACTTCCAACATATGACCGACTGTGGATGGTTTGAATAACTTAATCATTCAGGAAGAGCGACTTAGTTATTCTGGAAGTCAAAACATGCAAAGTGAAACACAAGAATAAATGAATCAAATATGGTATTAAACCCTTTGAATATAAATAAACATTTTTATTTATCACCATACTGATTACTCATTATTCATTGTTTCGGTTTTATCAACTTTATACTTGAATTAAAAACACTAGTTGTCCCATGCTCCAAGCATGTACACTGTTGTTTTCTTAAACAATAGCTTTGCCATACACCAAGTATGCACTCTATGTTTGTCTATGATCCTTACTTTGTGAAATAAACCAATTGAACATAATTTCAATGATTCTAATTTAACACTCCCAAATCCTTATCGAAAAATGTGAGAATTTCAAATTCCTATCATTTATCGAAATCTGTTTAGATTTTAAACTTATATGCACTGACCCTCCTGTAATGAATATGTACAAAGTCACAAAGACTTGTCAACAGTCATTATAAGGTATTCCAATGGAGATCAACTCCATGGAAACTAAGTCTCATATTCAAAGTACATTGCTTTGGACGTGCTTCTTGCATTAAGTTTTCTAAATTTACACAGATAACTTCCACCTATAGAGACAACTCCATATTCTCATTTTGACTATCACTTCTGAATAAGAGATGCCTCTTTTCAGAATATGTCAATATGGTCCTTCCAAAATTAGCATTATACTTCCAACTGTCCCTGAGCAACCAATGTTTGGTAAACCTCAGATTGTCCTCGACAATTGCTTAATCATTTTAGTCATATCCAATTCTAGACCTTTTCCCTTCTTAATGTCTCTGGGCATTTGGAAAAATTTAGAAATGACAAATATTATAGCACATGCAATCGATCCTGTACCCAAAGCAAATGGTACACGATTCATGATGTCTCACATAAAGACATGATTCTAGACCAGTCTTTTGCTACAATATTTTTATTTGCCATGTTTTCAAAATTTGACTATGAAGAGGGATGCCGTAATCATAATCGAATTTTGAGAACGCAATATATAGAATTTCCTTAAGTTGAACCAATCCAACATGAAATTCATATGTATATTCTTGACTAAAGATGATTAAGGTCTCAATATAAGCCTTTAGAACTGAAATGAAGTATATCCTCTCCCTTAATTATAGCAAAACAACTTTTTCAATCCCTGCAGCCTCACGAATTGAAACTTTTGTTTTCTATAATTAACATTGCTAACTTGCAACACTAACAATAATTATCATGCTCCCACTAACATGATGATTATTAGCATAACACTTATGCTCCCACTAGCTTTGACATGTACTCAGAAATCAGCTGGACTTCTAGAAATCAATACTTTATTGACTTTCTTACCAAAGTTCAGATTTCTGATACGAGATGCTTTGATAAAACTTTATCAAAATCATACACCTTTCCCTAGATAGCATGCATGTGTGTCTAAACAATTTCAGAACTATGAAAAGGGATGCTTTAATCATAGTCTCAATTGTTTAGACCTTTTGCCATCTGCTTCAAATCTACTTGGTGGAAGTGTTTCCTCACCATCATTTTCATGAATCGGAGAGAAACCTTATGACCCTTAGATTTTATGGTGTATGTGTTCTTATCCATGTGAATCGTCAAAACCTTAGTCACAAGACAAGGATAATGACAAATCCAAACTCATATGGACTGAACTTATGCAATCTTAACTTCTTGCCACCTGGCAGTACAGGGCCTGCCATTGCTTCCAAGTTGTTATGCAACCAATTGAGAACTTTCAGAACTCCTATGCAAAGCCAACTTTAACTGGAATGGGCACATAATATGTCAACACGATAGGTTATAAACCTCAAGTCGTGTGCTAGTGAAGAACCTCAGGTTTTATTCTTGATTAGTTCTTGAAATTCTTTTTAGGATCTTTAAGACTCCCACTATCCTCTTGACATATAAGACTATCTTGCGAAATATTCAAGAGATAGTGCGGATTCTTTATCAAGACAAACACTTCACACAATTGTCCTTAGTTGGTCTTTGTTTTATCCAAAACATCACAACTTACCAATTTCAAATGTACAAGAGTAGGACACTTTTACTCTTACATTTGACAAGTGTTTTAAACCTTTCTTTAAGATATGTCACTCAAGTTACAATCTTGGAGTATGACTCTAAGAATTGTTTTGGAACGAAGCATGACTCATCTTCCTGATCTAACCATTTCAACAATTCATGACTCCTCTTCTTGGTCATAAGAATGCACTAAGATGACCTTTAGAGGACTAATTGTGATATGATTTCTAAATCATTAAAATGATCACAAACATGATACTAAAGTACTCTCCCATCT
Source organism: Lactuca virosa (assembly GCF_052849685.1). Lineage (NCBI taxonomy): Eukaryota > Viridiplantae > Streptophyta > Magnoliopsida > Asterales > Asteraceae > Lactuca > Lactuca virosa. The sequence continues at coordinate 133,705,706 of NC_136428.1, read as the reverse complement.
TTTCAGATTTGAGAAACTTTTATCTTTCTGCCTAATTTGATTCTTCCCATTCGTTCTGTCATACATTGAGACTTTTCCAATGTTTCAGAATTATACTTAAACTTTTAAGTATAACCATATTTACTAAACTTTAGTAAATCAAATAGTCTTAACGAGCTTTGTGGTGGACATGACCAGTGCACAAGAATGTGTACTCGATCCCTTTAGTCCTTCACTTGACTCACACATCCATGTGAACAAGTAATTAGTCTTGATTTTCCAATGCTTGAAAGTTCTCATTCATCATACTATTCAACTTGCATGATTCCAAATTTCGGTCCAATTGAAACTTGGGTGATGAGGAACTTTCCTGATTTGGTAAATTTAGACACTACCACAAATGAAAGAATCAAATCCATTTTCCAATATTGCTGTCAGTGGAATCATATAAGCAACAATTTTCCACAAATGCCATTGTAAGGATACTTCAAATAAACAAAATTAAACAATTTTCTTTTATTTTAAAACTTTGCGGAAAAACTTATCCTTACAATCCACATGGAAAATTGTTGTTATCAATTCCTTAGCAATATATCATAACTTCTTAAGCAACTGCTCAAAATTCTAATGCGATCGAAATCCACCTTCGCGATCAGAATCAGCATATACTTCCTTTAAGATTTCTCTCTATTCTTTGATTCTTAAAACATCAACATGTGACCCAGTCACATCATGTAATGAGGATCTCAGAATAGAACTTAACAAAGTTAGATAATGGGCTCTACCTGATGTAGAGTCAAACTTATTGACTTTAACATCCTTAGGTAAATTTGGCAGCTTTGCAATCAACGCCCCTTCCTTTGGCAAAATAAACATATGGACCCTTTGGTAATGAGACTATCTCAGACTTAGCCTTTCTCTTTACCATTTGGTCAACCGGGTTGACTATGGCCAATCCCTTTCCATTGGGAAGAGAATGCTTTTTCTGGATTTCCAGTGTCACCATTGTCACTGTCCATAAAGTTTTTGGGAAGTTGATATTCTAATCAAATTTGCTTCACAATCGTTCCAAATCATTGTTGATTCAGCAGCACCAAGCAAATAGATATGATCATTAAGGTTCATGTCATAGTCTGTATCATAGTACTCCTAAAGGAACTCACTATGTGACTTAGAAAGTGATTGAACATCCAACTTTCTCAAGACTTTGAAACCCAACTCTCCCGGCTTGTCAATATGTGACTTCATCTCTAAGATGTGATCACACATAGACCTTGCTTGCCATTAGGGCTTGAGTGACCTTGAAATTGTGGGTTAGGGAGAATAATTGGAGGAGGTGGAGGAAGATAAGTATGACTTCCATGAGCCAAACTCGGGAAGTCATATTCATTAGGAAAGCTTGGTTTGGGAAGATCATTGTTGTCTAAACCAAACATCAACAATGGGAGAAATTCACGTAAAGTTGATTTAAGTCCTTAATATAACACCCAATATGATATATTAAGGCTAGGACCCAACAAACTATTTTATAACTTGGAAGAGGGATGCCGTAATCCAAGCTATAAAATATTTGAAGGTAGATGAATGACGATTCACCAATTTCCACCAAGATAAACGAAATGTATTTAATTAGGTTTTTTTACTTGGATTTGAAACTCCTAGATCTTTTGAGATTCATTGAACTTTTCAATGGCATGTTTCAATCTCGAGTGTGCCCTTCAGGTTTTGTTACTGGGATGCCCAGGATCACAAAACAAGGTGTGAAGTAACCATGCAAATATACTTGGTACCCTTAATATTTACCCCTCAATCGATGTGCCGGTTAACCACACGAGCTCCATCGATACTATGATAAATATTAAGTTACCCTTTGCCTACTTTGTTAAATCTAGGTTAGTGTGCCGGTTAACCACACACGCTCCAATAACGGTTTAAACAAAGTGCAAAGTGTAATTTCGTGGATTAGCACCTTATTCACATTTTCCTAAGTAACTAAGATTAGGAATTAATAAAAGGTTTAGTTACTTAGTATTTATCATTAATACTTTTAATGAAAGGAGAATTATAGTCCTTGTCCTACCTGTTCGGCTAACGACCCTCCACCAGTCAAGGAAGCGGTGGGTGAGAGTGGACACCCATTAAGCTGCCATTTTATAGGCAACAACCTTATACCCCTCTTATAGACCGGCTTCGTGAATGAGGCCTACTAATGGTAAGACGACTTGCTCTTATACATATAATATATTAAACTTTTAACATTATAATAGTATAAGGGTGTATTTTAGACATTTAAAATACTTGATGGTTTAATCTATTAATTAAACTAGACTTTTAATTTAATTAAACTCAAACCATATATTTATGGATTTAATAATACTGTTTTAATTAAACGCTTTAATTAACTATTAATAAAGTCCATAAGAGTTAATTTGAACTATTCAACAAAACATCATAATTCCAATTATTAAACTCAAAATTAAAACCATTTAATTAATAAGTTATGAACCCAAGAGTTTTAGAATTCAATTCTTTTTTTTTCATAAAAAACTTTTCTCAAATTCCAAAACTTGAGGTCAAGTTTTGTAATTCTTGAAAACCTTTGGATTCCATAACTTATGGAATTAATGGTGTTTTATGATGAAACTTTCCATGTTCCATAACTTAAGAACAAGTTATGAAATTCTTTAAAACATTAACACCAAATTTTGTAACTCCATAAAAACTTTGAATCAATTTTTTTTTTTAAAAAAACTTTCATATCCATAACTTATGGAAGTTTCAAAAACCCTTAAGATCACAACTTTAAAAAAAACTTTTGAGCTCCAAAATTTTATGACAAAATATGTAACTCCTTAAAACATTTAGATCAAACTTTTAAAACTAATAAAATAATCATATCATTTTATCTTTTACTAAATTTGACCTAATTCAACTCATATAACAAATGATTCAAATTTTACAAATAATTCATTTTTCACAAAACAAGTAATTATCTTAAAATTTGACAAACGTGATGTTTTGTTTCCTTTTTTTTCAACTTGAAAATAAAACATTTGCATCAATATAACAGAAAACAACCCATGGCTCTGATACCACTGTTGGGTTTTGAGCATTCTAACACTCCTATGGTGTACATGCAACCCTATAAACCTTAGATCTATGTTTTCTCTATTATACATGCAAATATTAACTATTCCAAGGTTTCATCCTAACTAGCATATTATGAAGCACCTATGCTACAAAGTTCTAGTTAGATGACATACCTTTTGATGTAGCTTGATGTCTTCAAGCTTTAAGAGCTTAGCCCCAATAGTGTGGAAGCCTCAAATGGAATCACAAATCACCAAAACACCTTGGAAGAACTTGAGAGAATATGTATGCACACTAAAATCGGCCCACTCTTATTTTCACACACTTGTGCCAATTTTGTGAACCAAGGACCCCTTTATATATTATGGAGGATTAGGGTTACATCCATGTAAACCCTAATACCCATGACCTTTCATTTACATATGATCCATGGGTTAAAAGCTCCATGGACCATCCATGAAAGCTTAGCCCAACCTAAATGAACTTGGCTCATTCCATATATATAAGAGTCCATATTTAATTAGTTCATTTTGATCACTTAATTAATTCTAAATTAATTCTTGATCAATACTAATTAAATAATATGATTCCATATTAATATATTAGAACTTATAATATATTAATATAAATCATAAATATACTATTCTCAAAAGACTATCCATATAAATAGTGCCGGTGATGTGCAACCCAAATGGACCATGCCGGGTCGGGTCAAGTACATACAAAATATAGTTATGGACTTAGACATTAATCCAACAGTAATAACATCATCTTCCGAAATGACTCTCTCAGAAGAAGTGGGCTCAGATGACATTTTGTCTGATGTTCCATGAGATTCGGAGGATTCATTTATCTCAGAAAATTTTCCGAATTTCACAAGAGGATGTAATCCTTGGAAGACGACCTTGCCCTTGCGATTTTGCTTAATAAGAGCAACAGTGTGGGGGCCTAACGACTTCATATCCAGTGTGTCTCCCTCTTTGACCATCTCCGGAAATTGGGTGTCAATGAACAACTGAATGAACCTAGGATACAACAAGAAAGAATCTTTGGTCTCCCGGTTTATAGCATTGATGTTTACTATGAACTCATTCAATATGAACTTTGAGAAGTTGAAGTGGATTCGTGCAGCTAGTGAAACAATTGCCCCTGTGTTCCTTAGCGAGATTTCATCAGCACCTGATCTTCTGCCCGAGATACAGCTCACAAATAGATGAGCCAAAAATCTCCAATAGGGTGGCAGAAGCTTTTTCATTGCGGGAGGATAGATGCCTTCATACCCCATCTTCATGAGAATCTTTTGCACATCTTCAATCCGGATTTCAGTAGGAAAATCAGGTTGATCATTAATCAGCAATGTTTCTCTGATGTACTGCTCAGTGATCATAATCTTGCATCCTTTCACAACAGCTTCAACGGTAACTACTCCCTTGTCTCTTGTCATCTTAGCAGTCTGCCAGAACTCCCTGACGATCTTCTGATAGATGATTGTGTTCACAGTAATGGCAAAGGCTAGGCAGCATTCTCTCAGCCTGTAGATCATCGACCTGAAATCTCCATGAGCAGCAGGAGGATCATCCAGTACAATAGCCAAGTTATGCATGTCAGCAAACTTCAAACTTGCCATTGATCTGCACTAAACCAGGCCAAGTAAGAAAAACGAAATATTTGAGCAGTTAAAGCTTTAAGTTTTCTTAATTAATCAATTTCATTTTGGCCTTAAAAGGAGATATTTTGATCAAAAATTTTGAGTTTACGGTCAAACATGGTCAAAATTGGGTTTACGGTCCAGATTGGGTTTACGGTCAAAAATGATCAAAATAGGGTTTACAGTCCAGATTCGATTTACGGCCGTAAACCCATTGCAGTAATCTCCTGACCGTAAACGGAGTTTACGGTCGTAAGCTCCAAAAGGAGTTTACGGTAGTAAGCTTCTAGGCCGTAAGCTCAGACCGTTTACGGTCGTAAGCCCTCCCTAAACCGTAAACGCCGACAAACTGAAAAACCTAGATTAATCCCCCAGTATCAGTCGAATCGATGAACAAACACCATTTCCTCAGTCAGATTTAGAATACCTTTGATGTGGACTAAACGATTTTGCAAAAACACACAAAAAAATTTCGAGATGACAGAGAGTGGAGAGGGTTTGCGGCCGGAAGGATGAATAGAAGGGTGGAAAGGGTTTCCAACAGTAAACTCCACCTTTTATACCTCCTTTGAATTTTACCTGTCGCCCACACAGTATAAGGCACAGTCCAAATCCTAATTAATTTTTCAAAAATAAAGCCTTTTGAGGATTTTAAAATTAAAATAAAATTAAAATTAAACTGAAAATAAAATAAAATAATTTCTAAAATTTAAGAGTTTAAAAATTAAATTTTGACAATTAAAAAATAAAAATAAAAATAAAATTGAGATAAAATAAATACAGACTTAAATTCATCTCAAAAATCACTGAAAATAATTTTGTGACACTAGGATCGAAGTTGTTAGACAGCCTTAATCCACTTGTCGGTACCTTTATCTTCACGTCTTTGTCTGGTCGATCGCCGGTATTGTGGTCCACTTAAACACGAAAAATTGTGACAGAATTAGGACATACCATTAGTTACAAGACAAAGTGATCCTAAGTTCCTAGATAATATTTCTTAAGGACCATTCAGCTGACGACGACCAGGGATATTGTTGTCCACCTAAATTGAGCAGCGAGATCTATAGACAATCTGTAAGTGTTCAATTTTAATTGTACTAGAACATGTTTCCCGCTTCCTGATATGCTCCAATAATCAAAGATTTCCAGAATACTCCTTACATCGGGTGAACAGACAATTATTAAGAGAGAAGATAGATTTAGAATGCATATGCTATACACCCAGGTCGGATCTCTTCCAATCACGCAGAGGGTGAAACATATGACTAACTGAAGTTTTAGAGGGATTGAGAAAAAGAATGATGCATATACTGTGTACCAGGTCGGATTGAGGGTCACGCAAAGGAGACAGTATATGGCTAACAGATAGAAAGAATTGCATAAATAGAAGATGCAGAGAAATAGAGTTGCATATGTTACAGTCAAGGTTGGATCTCTCTATCGCACAAAGGAAGCAACATATGACTAACAGACAGATAGAGAGAAAACAATTTTCTACAGACCTAATTTATCGGAATTCACCAGTCACCCCATCAATACCGAAATTAAGGACATAATCCGTACATCGAGGAAAAGTTAATCCACGGTTCCAGATATAAGTTCTTTTAATGTGACCAGTAGATTCCCATATATATCTCCCTGCTCAACCTATCCAAGCGTCGTATTGTCAGGCTAAACGGATTTTACTAGGTCCAGATTTGTCAAGTCTATGAATTCCTTAAGTTCAATTTTGCCTAGTCAAGTCCATTTAGAATCTCGTACGGTGTCTTCATCTGAGCTTTGTTGATTAGAACACAATTCTGCACGTAGCAAGCAGTGTTAATCGCCTCGACACAAAAGAAAACAGGTAATTTAGAATCACAAAGCATTGTCCTTGCAGCGTCTTTTAAAGTTCTATTTCTCCTTTCAGCAACACCGTTTTGTTGAGGCATGTGAGCAGAGCTGTATTGACGCACGATCCCCTTTTCTGCGCAAAAATGGTCAAGAACCGCATTCTTGAACTCAGTGCCATTGTCAGTACGAAGCACCTTCACCTGGTTGTTGGTTTGATTCTCAATCATCACAATGAACTTCTTTATTAGATCAGCAACCCCAACTTTATTGGATAAGAAGAAGACCCACGTAAAAGGAGAGAAATCATCGATCACAACTAGACAGTACGAACTTTTGTTGATGCTCAGGACGTTGACCAGACCAAATAAGTCCGTATGCAATAATTGGATCACCTAACTGATTGAGTTGACTTGCTTTGGTAGGTGTGGTTTTCTATGATGTTTTCCTTGGGCACATGACACACACTTCTCAAATGTAATAAAGTCTCTGACAGGTAAGCCTCAGACCATCTCATTCTTAGCAAGGCGATTTAGGTTTTTCGCCTTAGCATGACCGAGTCGTCGGTGCTACATCATTGCGTTTTGTTCGGAGACTTTTGAAAATAGGCAAGTGACTTGTTCAGGTATGTTACTGTTCATGTCAATAATGTAAGCATTCCCATCCCGCTTAGATTTGACGAGAATCCACTCTTCCGGGATGACAATGCATGGCTTGAGAATCATGCATTCTTTATCGGTAAAATGGGTAGAATACCCTTTGTCGCAAATTTGGGAAACACTCAACAAGCTATGCTTTAACTCGGGAGCAAAGTTGACATTTTCAAAGCTTAGCACTCCATTTGTAATGGTTCCTCTTTGAGTGATCTTGCCACTATCTCCGCCCGCGAAGGAAACATACCCCCCATTAAAAGATTGAATGTCACTAAATTGGGAGATGTCTCCTGTCATATGCCGGAAGCAGCCGCTGTCGACGTACCAAGGACGGACGACATTCCTCCGCAACTGTCCCTGCAAAATGAGCGGGATCATTTAGATTGAGGAACCCATGTCATCATTGTCCTGGGTTTCCTTTTCGCTTTCTCTAATTTATCTTTTAATGTTTTCAATTTAGGATCCTCATTTCTAATCACTTCAGAGGATGATGATGATGGATTGGAAATTGATTTGGGCATCCAATGATATTTAGGTTTTATAACATTCTCAGGTGGTTTTGAAATAGGTTTCTTATTAGTTTGCACTGAGCCTCTGTATGTTCTAGTAGAAGTGGTTGAAGATCCATAACTTCTTTTTGATGAAACCGATCTTGGCGGAGCCTTGTTCGGTTTTGGCAAACTATTTGGAGCTTTGTTATGAAAAACCTTTTTATTCTTTTGAAAAACAGCCCTTTTTCTGCTTCGATCATCTTTCCAATCATCATTTCGAGAACGAGTTCTTAAGGATTTTCTAATTAAAGACCTTCCTCGAGATTCGTTCTCTCCTCTTGGTGACATATAGTTCACAAAGATCCTATTTTGACAATTTCCAGCTATATGACCACCAACACCACAATTAAAACAAATCTGTTTATTATTTGAACTTGTACTGCATTTCTCAGATTTATTTTCTTAACAGACACTCTTACTCTTCTCAGAAGAACATGCATGAGAAATAGGTTGTGAGATAAGTGAGGGTGCCTCAGATGGTGTTACTTGTGGAATTGATGGGTTTTCATGAGAATCACAAGCATCAGAATTACCAAACAGTTCATCAAACATATCAAAGAAATCAAATTCAACAGTAGCAGATGTGGAAGCATCACACGAAACATTCTCAGTTTTAATATCAGAAACAAAAACTTTTTCATTTGAAACAAAAATATCAGAATCAAAAACAGAAACAGAAACAGATTCTCCAACTTCACGCTTTGCCTGATGTAAGGATTGATCTGCAGGGGAAGTAGAAACGTTAGTACTTTCAACATTTATAAATCCTCCTGAAACGAAACCAGATGGCTTGCCATAAACCATGAATGGTTCGTTGGCAATCTCATCCTTGGATAGGGGTTGATACTGATATGTATGATTATAAGGAGGAGGTAGACTATCATATCCAAAACCCTTTTGTTGGTTTCGTTTGAACTGCATGCAGTGATCAATCATGTTGGCAACTACCTCGCTTGATCCATCAAATTTTCTAAAATCAAAATTTGTAGTTTCAAATTGTCTTTTTAATGTATTAAGCTCAGTAATTAACTCATCATTTTGTCTCTTAACATAATCAAAAAGTTCACATTTTTCACTGTATTCTGTATGAATCCTTTTAAAATCTTTTATTTTTGTCTCTAACTGGGCCTTAACGGGTTTTTGTCCTTTCCTGAGTTGATAGCCCTCATATCTAAGGTCCTCTACTTCTCTACGTAATAATTGAATTTCATCATGAAGAAGTTTAACATATTCATTACATGCTTGAGAGCAAGAAGGTAGATTTACCTCATTCTTCCTGGGCTCGGAAGTAGAAGACACCATCATAGCAAACTGCAGCTCCATCATTTCTGCTTCAGGATCAGCTGCATCATTCTTCAGGGGAGCATCATCAATTTGAGCTAGGTGAGCGTTTTCTGGCCCTGAAATATTCAAAGCCTGAATCTGGTCCTCCCTGTCAAAGGATTGAGTGACCATAGATGTCTCACCATTAACCGCAACACCTGTACGATTGTTTCCCACTGCAACCATTGTCCTGTTGTTGTTCGTCCTACGATCTGGTTTTGGACACTCACGAGCAAAGTGACCCGGCTCGTGACAGTTGAAACATCACAGCATGCCCTTGTTGAATCTCACCTTCTTGTCAGCATTCATGCCCCAGTTGTTCTTCTCTGTCTTTTTAGCAAACTGCTTGGCCCTGAAAACAGCCATAGCAATCTGCCATGTAATGTCCATCTCTTCCATGTCTTCTGGATGAATCTGATCCAGGTCAGTAAATGACAGCTGAGGTGGAAGCTCTCCAGCTACAAAAGCATTGTAGCAGTTAACAAGCCTAGTGGCTAGAGCCAGATTTTCATCAGTGTCTTTCGTGTTTGAGGGAGAGGCTACAACTGGCACATTTGGAGGAGGAACAGCTTACGGAGTGACAAATGGCTGGCTTTGAGAATGAGGAATGGACGATGCAGCAGCGAAGGTCTGAATCTGAGGTTGTTAAGCAGCAAATACTTGACCTGAGGAAGACATGATTGATGAGAGAGCATTGTTGGATGAGATTCCAAGATTTGCAGTTGAGTACGAGTTCACATGGTTAATCTCTCTCTGTTTGTCATCAATAATACAAGCTTTGATAATCTCCATGATTTCAGAAAGAGTGAGGCGATTTAGATCCTTGGTCTTCTTAATCACAGCAACATTCATGTCCCATCACCTAGGAAGAGCATTCAGAAGCTTCTTCTTAATCTCTGACTTGGTCAAGAAAATCCCAGATATATTCATGTCAGTGGTGAGAGTTGTGAACCGCTGCAGCTGCGCCTCAAGAGTCTCTTCGGGAATGTAGTTGAACATATTGAACTTTTGTCGCAACATGTCCTGGCGACTCTCCTTCATATCTTCATTGCCTTCATATACCTCAATTAGGGCTTCCCACAAATCTTTAGATGAAGTATACTCTCGGAAACCTTGAGCAATATCAGGAGATAATGCCATGGTTAGAGTGGCTAAAGCCCTTTCCTGTTCTTCCACCTTTTCAAACTCTTCATCTGTGTAGTTTTCAACATCTTTGTCAATCACTTGTCCTCCAACCGTCATAGTGATTCTAACAGGGCCTCTAAGAATGCTTCTCCAGACTTTAAAGTCCTTCATTTTAATGTACTTTTCAATCCTATATTTCCAATCAGGAAAACCATCTACAGACATTAATCTTGGAATACGCGTAGTAGTGCCCATGACAGTATCAAGTTCGTGAAAATAAGTTTGACTTTGAGATTCCATCAGAAATTAAAGCAAATTAATGTCAGAAAGAAGTTTACGGTTGATGTGATTACGACTGTAAACTGAGTTTACGGTTGATGAGTTTACGACCGTAAACTGCGTTTACGGTTGAAGTGTTTACGACCGTAAACTGCGTTTACGGTTGATGCGTTTACGGTTGAAGTGTTTACGGTTTAAGATTTTACGGTTATTGAGCTTAGTTTACGGTTAATGAAGATTCACAGTTTACGGTTGATTAAAGTTCTTGAGTAAACAGTCGTAAACTGAGTTTACGGTCGGCAGTAAACCCCCAGAAGTTCTTCGAAAGCGCGATTTTGGAGTAGATTCAATCCCTTTAACCATGAAAACACTAAAACCAATCTCGAACAATAAAGAATGTCAGTCTAAACAGCCGAAAACTCGATTGAATGAAGCTTTGACACCGGTTTTGCTCTGATACCAATTGTAAGGTCCTGAAACGGATCTATACCAATGATCAAGCAACAAACAATCAATAGCAATCACAATAGAAGTAGAAGAAGAAAATGAATCAAGCTTGCACACGTTTATTGCATAAAACGTCTGGTATAACTCGACAGAATTAAATGTGAAGACTATGGCATCAACAACTAGACAAAGACCTACAACTCCTCTATTTATACTTGACTTGGGCTGCAAACTGGGTTTACGGCCGTAAACTCACTCTTGGGCCGTAAACAGCTAAACAACACCAAAAACACACTAAAGACTCATAATGAACTATTACAATGAAAGCCTAGACCAAACCATCAACTGGACCCTTCACACTTCATTTGGTCAACGAAAGATTGGAAACCCTAAAAATCCCGGTTTAAGTCCATTATGGACTAGGATTTCCTTATTAGGCCTAATGGACCAATAAATCTCCAATTTGACTATTTTGGGCCTAGAATCCTTAAATGGGCTCTAATTGGACCCACTTTCATGAAACCTAACATTTTGAGCCATAATGGATCCAAAATGAATTGAATTATCCTTAATGGGCCTTGTTGGGCCATAACAAAACAAATTAACCCTAAGGGACCATAAAACCCATTATTTTATACTAATTGGGCCGTGAACTATCCAAAGGAGCCTAGTGGGTCGAAAATCTTCTTATGGGCTTTATGATTTCGAGATAAGGCCCAAGCTCCTTCATGCCTTCCCATACTCGGCCCATTATAAAAAAATTATGCATGGAGTAAATGGTGACACCTCAAGTTTACCATGTGGTTGTCCATGCTAATTACCCACTAAACAAAGAGTCAATTCTCATACTTATAAGCACCCATCAACTCACACCTCTCTCCTCTTCCCCTCTTCTTACCTTCGGCCAAGAGGAACACACACACACACACCACCATTTCAACTTACTTCAAACACTCTCCAAGAACTTCTACACTTCCTCTAAATTTTCAAAGCTTTGTTTGGATCTTCAAGGAGTTTCTCATTTAGATTATCATCTTGGTAAGTTTTCATTTGGATTCATGGTTTAACTTCATGATTTCCTCAAAGATCTCTCCTTAAACCATAACATTCCATGGATTATACCTCTTTGCTTCATAGATTTCAAAAACTACTCAAGGGAAGTTTGTTCAAGGCCGAAAACTTCTTCATTTCCTCTTCAAAACGAAAACCACAAACCCAAGGTGAGTTCATACCCCCTTGTTTTCGGTTTTTTACTTGTTTCTGGGGGGAGAATACAAGTGTTATGTGTTGATCTATGTGTGTTTGCATGTTATATGTGATTTCTTTGGTTTGTGTTGTGAAAATGTGATATTATTTGTTACATCTCGAGATCTATGGATAAAGTGTGAAGGATACATAAACAAATAACATAATAAACAACATACTTCAAAGATCTAAGAGTCTTTATGATTAAGAAGTGAAAAACAAAGCCAAAGATTCTTTATAAGTGACATTTTTGCAAAAATAACAAAGGTTGGGTTGAAAGATGATAATTTTCGGTTTTATGAGGGGCATAAAGTATTTATTTATATAAAAGCTGATTTTTATGAAAATAATACTTTTCAAAGGGTCAAAAACATAAATTTTAGTTTATTGGGCTTACATTTGGGCCTTATGGGTTTTTGGGCCCAAAATTGTGAAAAATGAAGAGTCTTGGGGGCGGAAGTTGTAAATTTATCAAAATATGAGTCTAAAGCATAAATATACTATTTCAGGGGCTGAAAATGACTTTAATGCAAAAATTTGACTAAAAATGCAAAGTTTTGGATTCTGGGGTCAAAATTGTAGAACTTACGGAATTTGGGCCAAAAGTGTGAACTTTTTACAAATAAGGGCTGGAAATGGCAAATACAATAGTTTTGGGCTGAAATTATTATTTAAATTATGTTTGGGCCGAAAATATCAAGAAAAATGGTTTAAGGACCAAAAATGTCAATTTTCATCAAAAGGGACTAAAAGTGTCATTTTTATTAATAAAGGGGCTGAAATGGTCAAAATCAATATTTTTGTGCCAAATAGGCTAATACTAAATTATAGGGCCAAGAATATTAAATTTATAACGCATGGTTTTTAAATATATATATATATATATATATATATATATATATATATATAACCAAAGCTTCGTTATAAATCAAATGTCAAAGTATTTTTAACATCGAGAATAAACATTTGGCATACAACAAAACCTTCACTACGAACTTAAAATCGATAAAGAGATAAATGATTCAATGATTGGGCCCAAAATCTTCTGTTCGTGCTATTGGGCCTTTGTGTCTCAATTTCATGATTATTGGGCCCAATATATTCAAACATGTTTATTGGGTCTTGGTGACCCAATCACATGCCCAATGGGCCTTTATCAGCTTGTTAGGTCAAAACTATGGTTTATACTTTGCTTTTCTAGGAAAATGTATTTTTGTGTCTTGGACCGTAAACAACTTGGTGTTTACGGTCGTATACGTGTTTACGGTTGTGGTTACGGCCGTAAACAGGTTTACGGCCGTAAACCCATTTACGGCCCATGTTCACCAAGCCCATGTTTCTTATGTATAAATATAGGTGTAAGGGGTGAGGAGTAGAGTGATGAACACATAGACTAGAGGAGCTTAAGTGTGTGCATTTGAAGGTGTTCTAGAGAGAGGGAAAAAGAGAGTGTGTGTAAGTGTGTGTGAATCTCATGTAAAGGATCATCATTCTATTCATTAATACATTGAGATTCATATTATTCTTCTTCTCCTTCTCTTCTATTTGATCTGAGATCATCCGTTTGATTGAGATTACGCACCATCAAACGGATCTGATTGATACACAAGCAGATTAGGGACTTACAAGTGGTATCAGAGCTTGGATTGTATTAGTCATTTTTGTCAGATCTGGAGCATATTTGATCTTATTTTTGAAAGATTCTTGCGTTTTTGGATAGATCTCTGAAAATTAGGGGGGGGGGGGGTTTGTTCTTCGCGTTTTTGATAAAAACGAGTTTTTGATCGTGTTTTGGAGCAAAAAGAGGTGAAAAACGCTGTTTTTCACGTAATCTGCGAAGAGTTTACGGTCTTTGAAGGGTTTACGGTCGGCGGCGGCGGCGGCTAGGGTTTTCCGGAGTTTACAGCCATAAACGTGTTTACGGTCGCCGGAGTTTACGGCCGTAAACGTGTTTACGGTCACCGGAGTTTACGGTCGGCGGTTTACGATCGACGGAGTTTACGGTCGCCGGAGTTTGCGGCCTCGGCTCGGAACTCGGAATTCGGCTCGGTGATCGGCTTGAAGGACGGCTCGGTCAGCAGCAGTTTACGGTTCGCACCTCAGCCTCGTCCTCGCCTCGCGCCTCGGTCTCGCATCTCGTTCAGCAAGCTTCGCAGCAGTCCTCGTAGCACAACAGCTTCGCATTAAAAATATTGAAACGGATTGGGGGGTGCCGGGGATCGAACCTGCGACCACTGGTTGAGGAACCCAGCGCTTGACCAACTCCTCTAGCAACGCCTTTGTTCCTTCCCTCCCAATTTTAATTCAAAAGCACTCCCTTTCGTTCCTAATTTCGCATTTTTTACATTTTTAACCCAAAAATCAATTTTCTTTATTTTAAAATTCCATTTTCAACCCAAAAATTTAGTTTTTAATTTTTGACTTTATTTTTTAACTTTTGACCTTAAAATTTTGACTTTGACTTTCAAGTTTGACCTTTGACTTTAAACTTTGACTTTAAACTTTGACTTTCTCGTTTAACTTTTAAATTTTCAAATTTAGCTTTTTGGTTTGACTTTTAAGTTTGACTTTTCAAGTTTGACTTTTGAGTTTGACTTTTTAAATTTGACTTTTAAGGTTGACTTTTGAGGTTTATAGTCAAAGGGCATTTTTTTTGGGTTTGACTTTTAAATTTGACTTTTCAAGTTTGACTTTTGAGTTTGATTTTTCAAATTTGACTTTTGAGGTTGACTTTTGAATTTTTAGTCAAAGGGCATATTTTTTTTAAAACAATGAGTTCTTCAAACGTTCCAGTCAATAAAGTTTCATGTACTCCATCTTGTGAAGATACGATTAAATTTCTTCGGGAACAAATTGATTTATTAAAAAGAGAAGTTGAGGACTTGAGATATGAAGGATATCAACTCAGGAAAGGACGGAAACCCCTGAAGGCTGAATTAGAAACAAAGATAAAGGACTTTAAGAGAATTCAACAAGACTACAGTGAAAAATGTGAACATTATGATTATATCAAGAGACAGAATGCTGAGTTAATTACTAAGCTTGATACATTAAAAGGGCAATTTGAAACAGCAAATTGTAATTTTAGAAAATTTGATGGATCAAGCGAGGTAGTTGCCAACATAATTGATCACTGCATGCAGTTCAAACGAAATCAGTCAAAGGGTTTAGGATATGATAGTGTACCTCCTCCTTATAATCATACATATCAGTATCAACCCTTATCTAAGGATGAGATTGCCAATGTACCGTTTATGGTTTATGGCAAGCCATCTGGTTTCGTTTCTTGTGGACTTATTAATGTTGAAAGTTCTAACATTTCTACTTCCCCTGCAGATCAACCATTAAATTAGGCAAAGCGTGAACCTGGAGATTCTGTTTCTGTTTCTAATCCTGATGTTTCTGTTTCCAATGAAAAACCTTCTGTTTCTGATATTAAAGTTGATGATACATCTTGTGATGCTTTTGATGCTTTTGCATCGGATCATGTTGAGTTAATTTTTTTTGACATTTTTGATTATTTGTTTGAAAATACTGATGTTCCTGTTTCTAGCACATCTACTTCATATGCAGGTAAAGTAGCAGAAGATGAGAACAAGGAGAACACCATTGAACAAACCAACATCTCCTTGAACTCTGAATCTGTTGCTTCGAACTCAGCTGTTTCTGATCAACCTGCTGTTGAGAAATACAGGCCACCAATTCCAGCAAAACAGAGTGCCTCCTGCAACTGTGCGTGTGGGAAAAGCAAGAAACAAGGCAAAGATACGCCACCAGGGGCAGGAAGAAACAACTTCACAGTGAAGAAAAAGACATGTTTTCACTGTGGAACACCTGGTCACATTGCCCGAAATCGTCCTAATCGCGCATATGTTTCGTACTATGCACAAGGCTGGCAGAACGCGCCAAGAGGGAGATACTTCAAAAGAAACCCCTCAAGGTCACGTTCATACCATGGTGCCTGGAACGCGCAGAAGGCTAAGAATCAAACCTACAAGGCCAAGAATCCGAATCCCAAGGGAAATAAGGGAATGCCGGCCAAGAAGCCAAATCCAAGAGATGCTCCCGTCAAGCCAAAATCAAATTCATCTCAACGGCCGACTTCAAGTTCAAAAGCAAGTACTGAGCCACCCATCAGATCGAAAAAGAAATGGGTTAAACCCAACTACAAATGGGTTCCAAAGGTTCAATCTCCCAAATCACCTAACGACTCTAGTATTTCTTCATCTTTTGTTTGTGATAAATAGGATATGTCATGTGAGAGAGTACTGTGCGTTAATGACAAAGGTCAACCCAGTTTCAAAATGGATTGGGTTCCAAAGACCAACTAATCCCGCTCTGTGTAGGAGCAGCTATGGAGGCATATCATCAGACTTCGGTTTGTTGGTAGTGGCTGTTCCTGGCACATGATAGGGGACATCTCTCAACTGTACAACATTCAGACCTTTGTTTGAGAGTATGTGTCCTTTGCGGGAAAGGAAGAAAAGAAGGGATCAGACATGGGGTTAGTGCTTAATGACATGAAGAATTTTCGAATCTGTTGTAAGATTACACGTGCTGTTCTCAGACATTCTGGATGCAAATTCAATCGGTGATTTACGGTTTGAGTTTTCTTCTCTATACTCCTGAGTTTTCCTTAAGCTGATTCGCTTTAAAGACTAATTTTTGTTTAGGATAGTTTAAATTTGCGCATTTACTTTTGTTTCTCTCCTATGCACAAATTTAGGGAGAGAAATAAAAACAAAACAAAAATTAGAAAAGTTTAAAAAATCCAAAAACATTAGAAAATCAGAAAATCAAAAATATGTTGTTAATGAAATGTGCTTGAGGGAGATGTTTTGGGAAGTGATATAATCATGTGATAATAGGCAATCTGAATCTGTGTATGGGACTAAATCTGAATTGTCTAGGCTCTGTGTTCGATGTGCTGGTAGGCACGAAAGATTAAAATGGAGTTGACTAGGCATTAATGAACTTAAGGAATCTAGAGACTTGACAAATCTTGACCTAGATAGATCCATTTAGCCTGACAATACGACGCTTGGATAGGTTGATCAGGGAGATATACATGATAATCCACCGGTCACATTAAAGTAATCCGTATCTAGAACTGTGGTTTAACTCTTCCTCGATGTGCGGATTATGTCCTTAATTCCGGTATTGATGGGGCGACTGGGGAATTCCGATAAAGTAGGTCTGTAGTAAATTATTTTCTTGCTTTCTTTCTGTTAGTCATATGTTGCCTCCTCTGCGTGATTGAAATACATCCGACCTGGACTGCAACATATGCAACTCTACTTCTATGCATCCTCTATTTATGCAATTCTTTCTGTCTGTTAGCCATATGTTGTCTCCTTTGTGTGATTAACCATCCGACCTGGTACACAGCATATGCACCATTCTACTTCTCAATCCCTCTAAATCTGGTTAGTCATATGTTTCACCCTCTGCGAGATTGGAAGAGATCCGACCTGGGTGTATAGCATATGCATTTTAAATCTGACTTCTCTCATAATAATTGTCTGCTCACCTAAAGTAAGGAGTACTTTGGAAGTTCCTGATTATTGGGGTATGTCAGGAAGCGGGAAACATGTTCTAGTACATTTAATATTGAACAATCACTAGGTTGTCTGTAGATCTCGCTGCTCAATTTAGGTGGACAACAATATCTTTGGTCGTCGTTAGCTGAATGGTCCTTAAGGAATATTATCTAGGAACTTAGGATCACATTGTCTTGTCACTTATAGTATGTCCTAATTTTGTCACAATCTCTCGTGTTTAAGTGGACCACAATACCGACGATTGACCAGATCTATTCATGAAGGGAGAGGTACTGATAAACGGATAAAGGTTGTCTAAAAACTTTGATCCCAAATCACTCTTAAAGTTAGATATCATTTTTATTTTTGTTAAATTTGTTCATAGTTTTCTTCTAATTTAAATATTAGGGAAGAATTAAAAATTTTAAAAACCAAACAAAAATCAGAAAATAAAAAATCCAAAAATAGTGTTATTTCTGTTTTATTTCTTTTTCAGAAAATATGAAAAATCCAAAATATTGTGTGCTAAATTTTTCTTTTAGTTTTGTTTTGTCTTGAAAAGTGAATTTAGGTGAAGATGAAACGCATGGAAGTTTGTGTCGAAGATTTCTGAGCCAAGGCTTCATCCGTGATCATCGAAGAATTCTCATTCGAAGGAGCAAGAAATGAAGATTATTCTTTCGACATTCAATCTTTCAACCCCAGAAGCAAGGTGAAGCTGCACTTGAAGATTAGGTGACGGATTGCATTGAAGCCTCCTCAATCAGTCCGCTGCTATCTATGAACCTGCTGAAGTGATCCAGAAGATTTGTTCTCTCTGATGTTCTCTCTGAAGATTCTCAAACTGAAAGCGCTATCTTTCAAGAATCAGTACGTCAAGCCTCCTCACCCAATGTTCGTTCAATGTCAAATCTACAAATGCTCAAGATGAAGTCATTCATTGAAGATAAATGCTGAAGCCAAGCTTACAATGAAGATGAACAAGAAAGCCAGCTACTTTTTAGGGGGAGCTTGTTGGGTCATTTAAGAAAAGAAAAGAAAGCTATAAACCAAGGGGGAGATTGTTGGGTCAAAAATATGGTTTATACTTTGCTTTTCTAGGAAAATGTATTTTTGTGTCTTGGACCGTAAACAGCTTGGTGTTTACGGTCGTATACGTGTTTACGGCCGTAAACCCATTTACGACCCATGTTCACCAAGCCCATGTTTCTTATGTATAAATATAGGTGTAAGGGGTGAGGAGTAGAGTGATGAACACAGACTACAGGAGCTTAAGTGTGTGCATTTGAAGGTGTTCTAGAGAGAGGGAAAAAGAGAGTGTGTGTAAGTGTGTGTGAATCTTATGTAAAGGATCATCATTCTATTCATTAATACATTGAGATTCATATTATTCTTCTTCTCCTTCTCTTCTATTTGATCTGACATCATCCGTTTGATTGGGATTCCGCACCATCAAACGGATCTGATTGATACACAAGCATATTAGGGGCTTACACAGCTTGAACATGCTATTGGGCCTTAGTGGCCCATTTGCATTGCTAATAGGGCCCTAAACATCATATGCTTAATGGGCTATAACGTGTCTTTAGCATACTCGATAGTCTATAATAACATACATAATTAGTGGGCGACCATTGTCCTCTTTCGTGTCTGCTTGGCTTACTTCATATTAACGTAAACATCAATCGGGTTGTAAAACAATGTTATTCAATTTCATTGGGATTTAGTGAGAAATAACGGGTGGCACTAATAAGTGTCGGCCGTAGCCTGTAGTTATAATCAGAGACTCCTGGAGGGAGAGCGAGAGTTTGTATATAGATCTATACGGGGGTGACTCCCCCACACCTGAGCTGTTCGCTATAGTTAGACTCGGCCAGTCTAGGGTGACAAAATCTTGATCAAAACCGGCATTTGGAAAAATGCCAAGACAGGCGAATTAGTCACTATTATGCATGGTTATAACGACTCACATAGAGATCCATTACCATCTAGGTACTCATGGGATATCATATTCATACACTGTGACGATGCAAAGTGATTTATACAATAATACAAAACTATCATACTATTTAAATTGGGAAACATCGGGATTTCCGGGGAACGACATTAATCACTTCTACATACAACAACTGCAATACAAGGAACAATTATGAAAGGCATTCACTTTCACATGTTTTGAAATCACATACATATACACTTATGGTATCATCACACCTTTTTTTTTGTAAACAGTTTTTGTTACAGAAAATATCGGATTTTCTGGGTTTTACAAACAATACAAAATATTTTTTTTATCAAACATGCTTATGAACTCACCAACATTATATATGTTGACCGTTTTCAAAATAACTTGTATTCTCAGGTAACCGTTAGAATGAAGAATCATCAAGCGTGTTTCTGAAATATCTTTAGTGCAATGTCAATCGTTAAACAATTTATGTTCTATGATGTTGTAATGCAAACAATGTACTTGATGTGAACAATGTCAGTTGTAATGTATTAATGCATGGTGATGTTTATGTTATGTTTCATGTATATTCATTGTGATGATATTTGAATTTAAGTCACACGAGCCCTCAGACGTTTCCGCCGTCTAGTTCGGGGGTGTGACAGGTAATGTATATGAGTTGGAGAAACATAGATAAAGTCTTATCGAAGCATCTTGTATCAGAAATCTGAACTTTGGTAACAAAGCCAACAAGTATTGATTTCTAGAAGTCCAGCTGATTTCTGGATATATGTCAAAGCTAGTGGGAGCATAAATGTTATGCTAGTAACAAAATGATTGTTATGCTAGTGGGAGAATAATTATTATGATAAGTGTTGCAAGTTATCAATACTATTTATAGGAAACAAAGTTCTAATTTGCAAAGTTGCAAAAGTTGAAAAGTTGTTTCGCTATAGTAAGGGAGAGGATACTTATACATTATTTCAAATCTAAAACTTAGATTGAAATATTAATTATACTTAGTCATGGATATATATATATATATATATATATATATATATATATATATATATATATATATATATATATATATATATAATTACCATATTGGAATGTTTTAACATTGGAAATTCTATATATGGAAATGTTATAGCAAAAGACTGGTTGAGTATCATGTCTTTATGTAAGACATTATTAATCGTATCCCATGTGCTTCGGGTATAGGATCGACTGCATATGCTATAATATTCTCGTGTTCTAATTTTCCAAATGCCTAGGGAATTAAGAGGGAAAGAGGACTAGAACCGGATATAACTAAAATAGTTAAACAACTAGCAATGACGATCTAAGGTTTGCCAAGGATTGGTCACTTATGGGCAGTTGGAAGTATAGTAATGAATGGACTATATTGACATTATTATGAAGAGACATGATTCTATTAATAATGAGTTGTCATATGGAAAATATGGAAATGTTTCCATAATGGGAGTTGGATATTAAGAATCTATGTGAAAGTTAGAAACTTTTGTGCAAGAAGGATGTTTAAAGGAATGTACTTTGAAATTGAGACTTCACTTCCATGGAATTGGTCAGTAACAATCTCCAAAGGAATACTTTGTAATATAGTTGGCAAAGTCTCTGTGACTTCTGTACCTCAACATTACGAAAGGAATCATTACATAATAGTTTAGAATCTGACACATTCTAATAGTGGCAAGAATTTGGTATTCTTACACTTGTGATACAGATTTGGAGTTGTGAAATGAGTTTCATTGAAGAATGTATTCAATTGATCTATTTCACAAAGAAAGGACCATATGTATACATAGTGTGCATGCTTGGAACATGGGATAACTATTGTTTTAATTCAATTATAAAGCTGATAAATCGAAACATTATACAGTGAATAATGTGTAATCAATATGGTGATTAAATAAAAGGTGTTTTATTTATATTCAAAAGGTTGAGACCATATTGGATTCAATTATTCTTGTGTTTCACTTTGCATGTTTTGACTTCCCGAATAATAAAATTAATCAAACTATCCATAGTTGATCATACTTTGGAAGTAGGTATTGAAGCTAGACTGTCATGAATGGGTCTTTAGATTGTCTAAAGGTGTTTAGACATAGCACAAGTTTGTTGCAGTATTCATGAGTACTCCTATAATCAGATTTGAGTATTGCACTAAACCCACACTCATTTGAATCACTTCATGGATTTTATCACGAGTGATCATGAGACGATAATATCTTATATTATTGAAACGGAGAGATATGAGTTGTAGTTTACAAATCGGTTGTACATTGATGATATGTAAACGCACCAGTAACTTGGTGTTGTAAAACGTATCATTGTGTGTAATTTAATGAGTAAATAGAGCAAGCACATGAGTCGAAGTTTATCCATTCCTTTTACCCTAATAGGGATAAAAGCGATATATTTGGGCCACTCGATCATTTAGTGATGACAACCCTAAGCGCTTGACCAAGCCTAGACTGATTTGTTCAATTAGTCGGTCGTCATAAATTAGAAATCGGGAAACAACACATGGACAGAGAGAATGATTATAATCCATGTATCATGTCCATACGATATCTAGAATAGAGGAATATATGATCCCTTATCTAATAGACGCCTTACTAATAAGATCAGAGTTCAATAACGGTCTTTTTAAGAGCTACGATTGCTAATCGGATTATGAAGTCGTACTTGCAATAATAGTTATTCGACGTATCCAAGTGATAGACTGTTGGATTAGGTGTCTAAGCCCATAACTATATTTGGTATGTACTTGACCCGATACAAGCATGGTCCAATTGGGTTGTAACACTCTGGAACAATTTGATAGGATTGATATTTGAGAAAGAGGATAATGTTCTTTATTAATATATTATATGTATAATATATTAATCGAGAAATCATATTATTTTATTAGTATTGATCAATAATTAATTTGGAATTAATTTATTGATCTAAAGAGACTAATTAAATTAACGGGGACTGATTGTGTAAATCAGTGATATATATAGTTCGGGCTAATGATCCATATTGATTAGTAATGGACTAAGTTCATGTATGACTCCATGAAGAGTTAGTCAAGAGGTCTTATCATATGGATTGTTGGATTAAGGCCCAAGGAAGTGGATTAGGGTTTAACTCTTGGATTCTACACAATATAAATGTAACCCCTAAGCCAAAAATCGTGCACTAGTGATTCTAAGAAGCTCTAGACGATTTTGTGTCTCCAAAACTCTCTCTCAAGTTCCTCCTCTTGTTCTTGGTTTGTTATAAGACATTTGAGGCATCAAACTTGAGGTGCTACGCTCTTGAAAGACCAATTCCCACAAGCTACAATTAAGAGGTATTCTTCTAACTTACTTTTATGTTTCAATTACCAATATTGTATGCTACTTGTAGTTGTCAAGCTTTGGAAATTTTATGGTATGTATAACTAGAGAAAACTTAGATCCAAAAGCTATTAGGGTTGTATGTGCACCATAGGAGTGTTATAGTACACATAACCAACAAATACGATCATGAATTACGCAAATCTTCCTGATTCTTCCATGAAAACCCCAATGTTACATCCACAGTACTATGATCAGGGGGTGGATCCAAGGGAGAATTATCTCACATGAATCAATGAGGATTTATGGCATCTAATAAAAATGGACCATATCGATCTGATCTTGTTCAAGTAATGGGAACAACAACACAAAGTGAAGATATGTCGGTGGATCGATTGAAGAAAGAACCAAATGATAGAATGTGTATTCGTGAATTGCGAGGAGCTTTACCACTAGTGGTCTACAATTACATCCGTGGATGAAAAAAATCATAGGAGATCTAGAATACTCTCAAGGATAAATTTGAACGCAATGACCGGAAAAAGAAAACTTTTGTAACTCAACGTTTTTCGAGTTGGCTCACTTCAAGCAGAAAGAGATGGAGTCAATCGAAGCATACTATCATCGTTTCAATGAGTTGATCTACAAATGTTCAAGGTATAATGTGGTTAGAACTATTCGGGAGTTCAATATTACCTTCATTCTTGGTTTGAGGAAAGAATGGAAGATCATTTGCTTGATGATCAAAACACATGTGACTTTCAATTCTTACTCTCTGTCAAATATTTACAATATTATCAAAGCTCATGATTCTGAGGTTAAAGAAATTGTTGATGATAAGGAAAAAAATGAATTTTGGTGCTCCTTTTTCATTAGTTTCAAAATAAAATGATAAAGAAGTTTTTTCTTATAAAGAAGAAGGTGATGGCGAAGAAGGATTGATAATGAATTCAGACGACGAAGAAGTGGCTTATTACTCAAAAAATAGTGTCAAAATGTTTTACAAGAAGCCCGTGAACAATAATTTCAAAAAACAGTTCTTTTAAGAAAATATCTTCGTCATCTAGTTCTGGTGTTCAATATAGAGGCAATGAGAAGTTATTCGAAATGAAGGATGGGAAGAAGCTCACTGGATATTTTGTCAACGATTGCAATTACTACAATGGTAGAAACCACTTGACAAGAGATTGCATGTTGAATAAGAAGAAGGAGAAACAATAGAAGGTTAAGCACGAGGGCTATTGTGACTTGGAGATAGAAGATCTAAAAGTAAAGTCTAAGAATTTGTCTTTAGTTGCGAACAATTTGAGTGAAGATGAAGTCACTTATCAAATCTGGTCATCAGGATTTGATGATGAAGAGATGTGTCACCCAAAGCATGGTGCGATGTTTTCAAAGCATCAAGATCAATAGGTTGCATATAAGATGGTGTTTGGTGGATCAACGGTTCATAACGAAGGAAAGAGTGATGATGGACAAGACAATGTCGAATGACATTGCTTTATGGCTTCCACATTGAAGTCCCTAATGAAAGATAAGGTACGTAATCTCTTAATCTCTATTAACATTCGTTCAAGTTCTTATAATACTGAATTATCGGATATTAATGATGCATGTTTTGATTTGAATGACATGTTGATTTCCATGAGTAGTGATTTGGAGAAAATGAAAGTTTTGCTTATGATGCTAAGAATAAGGTGGAGGAGAAAAACTCTAGGGTAGAAAGTTTAGAGCTAAAATTAACAAATGTTATGGTTGATAGAGATTTAATTTGTATGGATAACACTTTGTTAGTAAAACAAAGAAATATTTATTGTAATACTGCTAAAAGACTTTATGGTAAGCTTACTTTACTTTATCATTATTTTGATATATGCAAATGGGTAACAGAGCAAACTTCTTCCTTTCAAAAATTTCTAAAGAGAACTTGTACATGAAATTACTTATGATTGTGAAAGCAAGGTTTCTAAATTTGATCAGGTACCAAATGATTCATATGCTTATGGTAGAGTTAATATCGATGAATGTTTGGATGCCGATGATTTGATGAATATTGTTAATGATACATTGAAAAAAAACAAAGAAATGAAAATTTTGAAAAAAAACTAAATCTTTGACACAATGTTCGCAAAGAAGAAGAATGTGTTGATTGTTCGAATTTGTTTGCCATTAAACTTACATGATTATCTAAAAGTTAAGAAAATGTTGGTTCAACATTGAAGATTAATAATGATTCACCTTCGACATCTAAAATCAATGAAACTAAAAGTCAGTCATTGTTGAAGATATAACTAACAATGGAAGTGACAGTGATGATGATGATTCTAATGAAAAGGAAATTCCACGAGTTGTTGAAGCACAAGTTTTTTAGTATACAAATGAGTATACGGAGGGCTTAAAAGAAAAAGGAAAATATTATCTTGATCAAAATGTCGTGCTTTATCCATAATTTCAAGATTTTCCAAATCGAGTTTTTGTTACAAAATGAAATGGTGATAACGTCGATCCAAAATTGAAGAATTTGTTGAAACAAGATAATTTGAAAGTGAGGATGATGGTTTTTAATCTAATCAAAATGTTGTGGAAAATGATTTGAATCAAAGGTCAAAAACTTTTCAGCGTAAAAAGAGTCAAAAATCATATTCCAAAGTTAACAAAAATGACAAAACTAGAGTTTGGGTTGTAAAAGGAACTCAATCTTTTGTCGAAGATAAGTCAAAATGTTCTTTCAAAAATAAGTCAAAATCTTTTCCAGATGAGTTGAATGACTAAACTATTAAGGCCCAAGGTTCCATAAAAGATGTTGAAAAATCATCTTTGAAATACTTTTAATCAGATCGGAAGGCTCAAAATAAAGCATATTGGACGAACAGACCGGATCTTCAAAAACAAAAATGTTCTCAACAAAAGTCACAACAAAATCAACAAAAGAATTTTAAAAAATCATCACAAAATCATTTTTCAAATGAATCACTGAAAGTTTTTCACAAAGGTTTACAAACTTGTGTTAAAAAAAATGAAATGGTTGCGACAAGAGTCGACGTTTGGACAAAATATGTATTTATATAAACTAAAAGGGCTTTGGTTTTTATAAATATTAGACTAGTTTTTATAAAATTTGAAAGAGTGTTAAAAACAATTTCTTTCTTCTTCTTTCAAACCCTAGGACAACCCCTCTCATGGGGGGTATGGTCGTTGCTTGTGGCGTCTTCCAATGTCATGTTTTCCATGCCTTGTTTTCAAGCCATACTTGTGTTATAAGTACCATCATGTTTCAAGAGTTAAGCCATGTATTAAAGAGAATATATGGTGCTTTCATTTGGTTGATTCTTTCCACTCTAAAAACCATCCCTTTCTCCATTTCTCTCTCTCTCTCTCTCTCTCTCTCTCTCTCTCTCTCGTTTTATAACAAATTTCATAAAGTGTTATGATGTGATGAATGGGGTATCACATCGACCTGACTTTTGTTCTTAAGACAAAAGAATTACTTTTGTTCTTAAATGCTTAAGAGCTTTATTTAGAAGGAGGACTAGCATCCAAGTCAAGTTTGTAATAATTGGTGGATACTTGTAGAGAGCCTCTACTTTGAGTCTTTTGCCTCACTCATCAACTTCCGACCTCCCGAGAGTTATCAAAGTCTTCAAAGGTTGTAATTTTTTTTCTTTCAATGATTGTTTTTTTCTTTCCATGATTGCAAAATGGTCATTGGAGTGTATGTTGGATTAGTGTCTAAGTCCATAACTATTTTGGTATGTACTTGACCCGATGGTGCATGGTCCTTTTGCGTTGCCTTCACCAAAGCAACTTGATAGGATGAATTATGGAGAGAGAGAGGATTAATTATGATTTATTAATATATTATGAGAATAATATATTAAAGGAGAAATCATATTGTTTAGTTAATATTAGTCAATAATTAGTTAAGAATTAATTTTGTGACTAAAAGAGATTAATTAAACTTAGGGGACTAGAACTATCAATTGTGTGATAGTTGAATATTGGGCTAATGGACTCCTTATTAGAGGAGTGGACGAATTCTATGGGGAAACCCATTAGAAATCGTCCAAGGCCTCTAAAGGAGGAGTGCATGGGTTGCTTAGGGCCTAAGCAATCAAATTAGGGTTTCCTTGTTAGATAACCCTAAAAGCCTCACTATTTAAGGACCCCTAGGGCACCAAAAACGTGGCTAACTGATTCCTTAGGGTATCTAGACGTTTTTGGTGTCTTCTCTCTTCTCCTTCTTCATCCTTATTGCTTATGGTGTTTGTGACTCCGTTAGAGGTGTGACACTTGTGACACTAAGCTTTCAGAATCCAATTACAAGAAGGAATTAAGATTGTTATTGCTACATAAGAATCAAGGTAAGATCTAAACCCTATTTCATATGTTATTTGATTATCACATGCTAGATCTAGGGTTTATGGCTTTGGATGATTATTGCATGTTCATTAGACAAACTAGATTCAAAACTTTAGGGTTTGCATGTACACGATAGGAATGTTGTAGTGCTCGTAACCCATCAGTGGTATCAGAGTCTATGGCTGTTTGTTAATGAATTTGATGCTTATTTGATTCTGACTGCAAGACTCGCTGAGTCACATGGTGAACTCGGCGAGTCGACTAAACTCGACGAGTCCAGACCTGACTCGACGAGTTAAAGGGTCTGACAGCTTATTTTCGTGATTTACTTGCTGTTTTGGCTTGGGATACTTACCATAAACGTTTTTAATTAGTAAAATCTGATTTTTATTGATTTTGGGTGAATATCTTGCCAAAATAGTAAATAATTGCCATTTAATCAAATAATTGTTGCCTTATAAGATAATGTTTAATTATTTGGTGAATTGTAATGCAAGTAATTGGACTAGGTCAAAATTAGATAACCACAAAATTAATTGTTAATTGCCTATTTGAATTGTTGATCTAGAATGTTCTTGATAAAGTTTAAAAATGTTTCAATTTACACCCCTTAGGTTTTATAGTTTAAATTTGAACTTTAAAAGTTTTGTTTTGAAATTTAAATAGTTGAACCCTAATATTTTGAAAGGTTTCAAAACTTGCCCTCAAGTTTTGGAATTAAAATTTTTTTTTGATTAAAAGTTTAATTTTTGAAATTTTAAATTATAAAACCCTAGTTTTGAAAAAGTTCAAATTACACCCTTATGGTTTTATTAAGTTAATTAAAGGTATAATTAAAAGAGAGTTAATAAATCCATAATGACATGGTTTATGTTTAATTAAATTAAAAGGTATAATTTATTAAATTAACCACCTAGTATTTTAAAAATATAAAATACACCCTATACTATATAAAACATTAAAAGTCTAATATTATATATGTATAACTTAAACTGCTAGTCTTACCGTTAGTAGGTCTCATTCACGAAGCTGGTCTATAAGGGGTGTTTAAGGAAATTGTATATAAAATGGTGATTTAATGGGTATCCACTCTTACCCACCGCACTCCTGACTAGTGGAAGGTCGTTAGCCGAACGTGTAGGATAGGGCAAACCCTCTCCTCATTAAAAGTATAATGAATGTTAAAGTAACTAAATGTTTTACTAAATTCCCAAATCTTAGTTACTTTAGGAAAAAGTGAAAACGATGAAATTCCATGGACTTACACTTTGTACCCTTGGCGAGACAATTAGTGGAGCGTGTGTGGTTAACCAACACACTAAGTTGGGCTTGGCATTGGTAGCGAAGGATGACTCGATGTCTGTCATAGATCGATAGAGCGTGTGTGGTTAACCGGCACGTCGATTAGGTAACTGTAACATTGAAGGAATCACGTACATTCGCATGGTTATTCACACCTTATTTGTGATCCTCGACATCCCTCTTCCAATTTGTAGGATATTGTGTTGGGTCCTGGCCTTAATATCTCATTTGGGTGGAAATAGAAATCATGCTTCTCTTCCTCCACCTCCTCCAATAATTCTCCCTGACCCACGTGTTCGAAGGCTTGAAAAGTTCAAGGCCACTCAAGTCCTATTGGCAAAAGACGTGAAAATGGAAAGTCTATATGTGCTCATGTCTTGGATAAAAGGTTACATATTGATAGATTGGGATTGTTGGGTGTCGATGTTTAAAGGAAGTTGGCTGTTGCCTTGGTTCTTCAGTCACTTCCTGAATCATATGATAAGTTCGTTAGAGAGTACTATATGATGGACCACAACATGACCCTATTGATTTGACTTATTTGCTTATTGCTGCTGAATCAGAAATGATTTGGCGCACTGGTCAGCAAATTTGTCTGGTAAATCAATATCCCAACCCTCTATGGGCAATGGTAACATTGGAAGTCCAGAAAAGTTTTCTCTATGCAAGAGAAAGGCTGAGCCTGAGATAGTCCTGTGTAACAGTCCATAAGAATCCATGTGTTTCTACTGCCAAAAGAAGGGGCATTGGTTACGAAGTTGCCCTGACTACCCGAGAGATCTAAGAGATGGGAGAGTCAAGATGTATGACTCTGCTTCAGGTAAAATCCACTATCTAACTCTATTAAGTTCTTATTTGGAGATTCTTAATACATGATGTGATAAGATTACATTTCGATGTTTTTAAGGATCAAAGAAAGGAAAGGAAGCTTAAAGGAAGGAGCAAGCTGAGTCTGATCGCGAAGAAATGGATTTCGATCGCATGATTCAAGGATCAGATATTAAAACTACTACTTTAGAGTTAGGATAGATTGCTAAGTAATATTTACATAGTTTTCATTTGTAATCGCATTGTATGGACAATATTTTTCCGCAATAAAATAAATTTTGATTTATCTTATGTATGTTTCCTTGCGATGGATTTTATGAAAATTGGTGTTTGAATGGTTCTATTATTAGCAATGGATTTGATTCTTAGTTATGTTATTTGTGGTAATGTCAGAAATTTACCAAATAAGGATATATTCTCATTGCCCAAGTTTCAATTGGACAGAAACTTGGAATCATGCAACTGGTATTGTGTGACGAATGAGAACCTTCGTATTTTGAAAATTGAGACTAATTCCTTGTTCACATAAGTATGTGAGTCAAGTGAAGGACTATGAGATCTGGTACACAATGTTGTGCACTAGTCAAGTTCACCACAAAGAACGATAAAATGTTCATCATGATTTGCTAAAAGATTAGTAAATATGATTATACTTAATAGATTAAGTATGATTCTGAATCATTTAAAAGTTTCAATGATTGGCAGAACGAATAAGAAGAATCAATTAAGCAAGAAAGATAAAAGTTTTTCCAATCTAAGAAGAAGGGAGAGTACTTTTGTATCATGTTTTATGATCCTCTTAAAGATTATAAGAACCATATTACAATTCATCCTCTAAGGACACCTTAGTGCACTAGTATGGCTAAGAAGAGGAGTCGAGAATTGTCAAAATGGGTTAAGTCAATAAGATGAATCATACTTCGTTCTAAAATCAATTTTTAGAGTCGTACTCCAAAATTGTGATTTGAGTGACATCAACTTAAGAAATTTAACACACTCATCATTTGTAAAGTGGGAATGTTCTTACACTAGCACATTTTGGTAAGTTGTGTTGTCTTGGACAAAATAAAGACCAACTATTAACCAAATTGTGTGTAGGTTTGTCTTGATAAAGACACACACTAACTCTTGAGTATTTGTTTGTCAAGAAATGTTTCTTGACAAGAGAATCTTATATGTCAAGAGGTCAGTGGGAGTCTAAAGATCTTGAAAAGTTTCAAGAACAAATCAAGAAGTAGACCTATTAAATACTAGCACACGACTTGAGGATTGTAACCTATCGTGTTGACAAAATTTTATTTCTGTGCCAATCCAGTTGAGTGATTATGCATATGAGTTCTACAAATTCTCAATTGAATGCATAAGGGCAAACACCTTGATCAATGAAAGTACATTGACTGGCATATGTGAGCTGCTAAATAACTTGGAAGCAATGGTGGGACCCTTGATGGCAAGAAATTAAGAATGAACAAGTTCTGTCCATAAGAGTTTGAATTTGTCACAAACATTATCTTACAATTATACTTATGACAAATTTGCATGGATAGGAACACATGCACCATAAAATCTAAGTGTCATAAGGTTTCTCTCCTTCATGAAAATGAGTGTGAGGAAACGCTTTCACTAAGAAAGATTTTAAGGAGATAGGGATTATGTTAATTGAATTCTCAAATTCGATTATGATTACGACATCCCTCTTCATAGTTCGAATTGTGGGATTTAGCAATTAGTCTGAACATTTGGGACTTAGTGATATAAGTTCTGAATTAGTTTAGACACACATGTGAGCTATCCAAGGAAAGGTGTGTGAATTTGAGAAGCTTAGATAAAGGCTTATCGAAGCACATCATATTGGAAATATGAACTTTGGAAAGTCAATAATTATTGTCTTTTAGAAGTCCAACTGTTTTCTAAATACGTAAGAAAGCTAGTGGGAGCATAAATGTTATGCTGCTATGGATATAATCATCATGTTAGTGGGAGCATGATTATTATTGCAAGTTAGCAATATTAATTATAGAAAACAAAAGTTTCACTTTGCAAAGTTGCATAGGTTGAAAAGTTGTTTTGCTATAATTAAGGGTGAGAATATGATACTTCGTTTCAAATCTAAAGGTTTAGATCGAGAAATTTTAATCAAATTTAGTCAAAAAGATATATGAATGTTATGTTGAAAGGATTCAACGTAAGAGAATTCTACATATGGAAATAATTGTTGCGTTCTCACACTCGATTATAATTACGGCTGATGGGTTTTATACAAACAATCCTATGTGTGCATGCAACCCTAGAGTTGGATCTGTGTGATCACTATTAGTTATACAACATTATGAACACATAATAAAACCCTAATGATGCTTACTATTTTCGAAATTAACCAAAAAGGTTAGATTACATACCTCTTGTTGTTATATTGTAATAACAACTTAAATCTTGAATCTTCTTGTCTTTGAAAGCAAGTACCACAAGTGTAGTACCTCTAATGGCTCACAAACACCAAGAGCAAATGGAGAGGTAATAGAGAGAGGGAAGAGGTATAGAATTTCGTCCCTAGGACCCCTTGGGAAGGCATGGACGAATTCATGAGCCTTAGGGGTCTTTATATAGGTGTAGAGATTAAGGTTTCAGTCCTTATCCTTATCTAGTTGCTTGCCCACCAAGTAACAATAAGATAAGACTTGAAATCCCTTATCCTTTATCCATCGGACGATTTCAAGGATCCTTATCTCCTTGAATTCGTTCAAACCATATTTAGGATAACCATTACCATATTTTGTAACTATCACATAATTACAATTCAGCCCCTCTAGTTTAATTAATTACACTTGATCACAAAATTAATTCTTAATTAATTATTGACCGATATTAATTAAACAAATATGATTTCTCCTTTAATATATTATTCTTATAACATATTAATAAATCATAATAACCTCTTTCTCTATTATTTCTCCAGTCAAGTTGCTTTGGTGAAGGCAACCCAAAAGGACCATGCATAATCGGGTCAAGTACTTACCAAATATGGTTACAGGCTTAGACACTAATCCAACAACGGCATCCCTCTTCATAGTTCGAATCGTGAGAACATGGCAAATAGAAATATTATGGCAAAGACTGGTAAAGTATCATGTTGTTGTAATATTCGACCGTTCTAAAATTTTCCAAATGCCTAGGGCATTAAGAGGGAAAGAGGACTAGAATCGGATTTGACTGAATTAGTTAAACAACAGTCAAGGATAATGGAAGGACCATATTTACATTATTATTATTAGATACGATTCTATTAATAATGAGTTGTCATATGGAAAATATGGAAATGTTTCCTTATTAGGAGTTGGACGTTAAGGATCTATGTCTAGATTAGAAACTTTTATGCAAGAAGGATGTTCAAAGGAATGTACTTTGAATGTGAGACTTCACATCTATGGAATTGTCTTGCAACAATCTCCAATAGAAGTCTTTGTAATTTCATTGGCTGAGTCTTGGTGACTTTTGTGTCATGACATTACGAAAGGACCGTTGCATAAAAGTGTTAGAATCTAACATATTCTATAAGTGGCAAGAATTTGGTATTCTTACACTTGTGGTAAGGATTGGGAATTGTAAAATGAGTGTGATTGAAAATGTTATTCAATTATACTATTTCACAGAAAAAGGACCATAAGTAAACAAAGTGTGCATGCTAAGAGCATGGGACAATTGTCGTTATAATTCAAGTAAGAAGTTGATTACCCGAGACAACAAATAATGAGTAATCAATATGGTGATAAATAAAAGGTGTTTTATGTATACTCAAAAGTTTGAGGCCATATAGGATTAGTATTATTCTTGTATTTCACTTTGCATGTTTTGACTTCCTGAATAATTAAATTATTTCAGAATAATCAAATTATTCGAACGGTCCACAGTGGTTCATATGTTGGAAGTAGGTATGAATGAAGACTATCATGAATTGGTGTGTAGATTGTCTAAAATATGTTAGACATAGCAAAGGTTTGCTGCAACGTTCATGAGTGCTTATGAATATGATTTGATCATTGGATTAAACCCACGCTCACTTGGATCGCTTCATGGATTTTATCACGAGTGATTGGTGAGACGATAATATCTTATGTTCTTGAAACCCAGATGTGTGAGTTGTATCTTGCGAGTCGGTTACACATTGATAATATGTAAACGCACCAGTAACTTGGTTTTATAAAACGTATTGTTGTGTGTGATTCGGTGAGTAAGCACAAGCGAGCATTGAGTCGAAGTTTATCCATTTCTTTTACCCAAAGTGGGATAAAAGCGATATCTGTGGGCCCCTCGATGATTTAGTGATGACAAAGGAAAGTGCTCGGCCGGGCCTGGACTGATTTGATTTGTTCAATTAGTTAGTTGTCATAAATCGGAAATCGGGAAACAACACATAGACTGAGAGAATGATTTTAAATCCATGTCTCACGTCTATACGATATCTAGAATGAAGGAATATATGATCCCTTATCTAAAGGACGTGTATCTGATAAGATCAGAGTTGACAGCGACTTTTGAAAGCTACGATTGCGGATCAGGATCTGAAGTCATACGCAGAATAGTTATTAGACTTATCCAAGTGGGAGACTGTTGGATTAGTGTCTAAGTCCATAACTATTTTGGTATGTACTTGACCCGATGGTGCATGGTCCTTTTGGGTTGCCTTCACCAAAGCAACTTGATAGGATGAATTATGCAGAGAGAGAGAGAGAGAGAGAGGATTAATTATGATTTATTAATATATTATGAGAATAATATATTAAAGGAGAAATCATATTGTTTAGTTAATATTAGTCAATAATTAATTAAGAATTAATTTTGTGGCTAAAAGAGATTAATTAAACTTAGGGGACTAGAACTATCAATTGTGTGATAGTTGAATATTGGGCTAATGGACTCCTTATTAGAGGAGTGGACGAATTCTATGGGGAAACCCATTAGAAATCGTCCAAGGCCTCTAAAGGAGGAGTCCATGGGTTGCTTAGGGCCTAAGCAGTCAAATTAGGGTTTTCTTGTTAGATAACCCTAAAAGCCTCACTATTTAAGGACCTCTAGGGCACCAAAAACGTGGCTAACCGATTCCTTAGGGTTTCTAGACGTTTTTGGTGTCTTCTCTCTTCTCCTTCTTCATCCTTATTGCTTATGGTGTTTGTGACTCCATTAGCGGTGTGACACTTGTGACACTAAGTTTTTAGAATCCAATTACAAGAAGGAATTAAGATTGTTATTGCTACATAACAATCAAGGTAAGATCTAAACCCTAATTCATATGTTATTTGATTATCACATGCTAGATCTAGGGTTTATGGCTTTGGATGATTATTGCATGTTCATTAGACAAACTAGATCCAAAGCTTTAGGGTTTACATGTACACCATAGGAATGTTGCAGTGCTCATAACCCATCAGTGTATAAAATGGTTTTAATGTTATTTAAATTTTAATTATTCTGTTACCAAACTCATAGTTTATTATAAACTAATTTGTAGTAAAACCCAACACATAAATGTTGTTATACATGCTTCTTATGATAAGGTAAAAGGTGACCTATGGGGCCTTTTAGGCTTGGAATGAAAATGGGATCTTACCTCTTATGCGGAGAACCTTAAATACTCCTTTTAAGGATAGGGTTATTCGTGATAAAAACTCTAAGGTGCGTTTGGTTCGGTGGAATGGAATAGAATTCAGGGAGGGGGGGGGGGAGGGGGGGGGGATGAACAATCCAATTCCACCACATTCTACCGTTTGGTTCAATTTGTATGATGGAATTGGAATCCTAAATGAACAAACTTTCCACCAAATAAGGGAAAACACTTTCCTTCAAGAAGATGATAAAATTAATTCCCTACAATGAAGCAAAGTGGCATTTTACCTTATTACCTTTCTTTTATTTCACAACATAACCTCTACCGCCATCACCCACCACAACCCATCCACCGTCACGTTCACCACCACAACTACCAACATCGCCACCACCACCTACCACCGCCGCCACCACCACCTACCACCACCACCTATCGCCACTGCTGCCACTAGCCACCACCGCCGCCACCACCACCTACCACCGTTACCGCCACTACCACCACCACCACCACCTACCACCGTCACTACCACCCGTCAGTGCCACCGCTACCAACACCATTAACCCCCTATCGTCACCATTACTACCACTCACCTACGACCATCGCCACCACCACTACTTACCACTGCTACCATCATCGTCAACACCACCTACCGCCACCACCACTACCATCACTACCCACCATCACCGCCACCACCACTTACCACCGCCACTAACATGAATGCTTAATTAATAAAACAAAATTTTACTATTTTTATAGTTTATATAATATATCTTTACATATGGGATAGAAAATAACGTAAAATCAAGCAAAATAGACAGAAAAGAGCAATTATACCGCCACCACCACTACAATCACTACCTACCATCACCGCCACGACCACCTACCTTCGCCACCACCACTTACCACCGCCACTAACATGAATGCTTAATTAATAAAACAAAAATTTACTATTTTTATAGTTTATATAATATATCTTTACGTGTGGGATAGAAAATAATGTAAAATCAAGCAAAATTGACAGAAAAGAGCAATTATACATGGATTACAATTCAAATTCCTACCAACCAAACATAATCTAGAATTAATTTCAATTTCGTTTCTTTCCAACTAAACAGTATATAGAATTGGATTCAAATTCCTGATAGATTCATTTTTTCATTCCAATTTTAATTCATTTAGAAATATTCTGCGAACCAAACAACAACTAAGACTTCCTCCTTGTTTGGAAATTTCTGGGGTAGTCCTAGATAGTGTTATTATTCCTTATTTTTTTTTTTAGTGTTCCAAGTCAATTATTTTAGAGGAATAATCTTTCGTTCTAAATACTATCGTAGCTTTAGTATTTATTAATCCTTACTTTTTGTGGAATTTAGGACTACAACAATCGGAGTGCACCTCCAATATAAGTTTATCTATTGGCTAGCTCTTTGTTGTTGGTTTATGCTTTTATGGTACATTAGTTGATTCACGATGGGCAATGGTTTCAGTTTATTTAGTTTTTTGCATTTACCTTTATTGTATTGATCGTATCAAAACTAATAGTGTCATGAGATCCTACAAATAGGACAAAATTAATGCGATTAGACCTTTAAATTTGGTGCAAAGTACGCTTAGAGCGTCAGCCCATGTATATGATAAAACAAAAAACAAGGGTGTTGTTGTATGTATATTTTCATTCACATAAAATGTGAAGTCATAATTACATAAACATTATTACACTCACAAATAAGGACAAATAAGGATGCATAGTAATTTGAGGAGATGCATATAGAATTTCCCAAAAATAAGACAATGCATACATTTGGATCCCCAAGCATCATTTTAGTCATATACGTGTGTGGGATGCACCAACATCAACATTGGATGTACTTTGGTATTTAGTCACTTACATGCTGATTGTTTAGATCTGTTAAAAAATTTCAAATAAGATCACATTATTTTTTATAAAATTGATGATTAATAGTTTCTGGTTGACATTATGGTTGTGATCTTTTTTTATTATTTGTGGACGCAGACATATTTTTCTTCTTTTTTAATGGGAAATTGACTTATCAGGGTAATTATGTTTTCGTTTTGTTCACATCTACATAACTTCGTTTTTTTGTATACATCTAGGTAACGAACTTGTTGGAAGTGTTCACATATGACCATTATGACGGGTTGTAGCAAGGTACATCCGGTCATAATGGTCATATGTGAACACTTCCAAAAAATTCGTTAGCTATATGTGTATAAAAAAAAGTTACCCAAATATGAACAAAACGAAAAGATAACTAACCTTATAACTAAATTTTCCTTCTTTTTATTTTACCTTCTAATTTGATTTAACCTACATGGTAATTGTCACACCCGTGAACCAGGATGTCGGAAACGTTCGGGGGCGGATGACGTCATTGTATAGTATCATAACAGTTGAATATAAATGAAACATAGCAACCCAAGCGACATACATTAAGAATACAAACTTACATAGTTTACGGATTGTACTTGTTCATAAGTTACACAAAAGTGTCAAAAAGTAAAATTTCATAATGCTGCATCACTTGAGCTCAAAGAAGAGTTGATTACCTGTTACTGGTTCCCTGAGAATACAAGTCATTTTAAAAAGCGTCAACTATAAAGTTGGTGAGTTCATAGGCATTTTTGTATGAAAATGGATTTGTAACTGTTTAAAATGATTTTCGTATACTTTCAGAAAATCCGATACTTTTTATAAAAAATTTTGTTAGTCTTATATCCAAAACTAATAAAAATGTATGTATGACTCTTGTATCTTTCATTGTAAAATGATAGTGTATGTATGTTCCAAGAAAATCCAATATTTTCTTATAATTAAAATGTAATCTTAAACCCTAAGACCAGAAATGTAAGCAATTGTGTACTGAAGATGATGTGTAGTTTTATATTTTAATAAAACCAATGAAGTGTAAGCTTCCCGTAAACCAAGATAGTATTGTTAATCCCTAGGTGAGCTATTATAACCATGCTAAATGTGACTGTTATGCCAGTACGACGTTCTTCAGGCGTCGGAATCGGTAAGATGTTTGTCACCCTAGACTGGCCCGTCTAGCTGTAGCGAACAGCTTACGTGTGGGGTTTTCAATCCCCGTATAGATCTATACACAACTATCTCGCTCTCCTCCAGGAGACTCTGGTTATAATATAGGGCTTAGAGTGTACACTAGGTAGGTACAGTGAAAAGAGTGTCTCACTAGAGCATTAACGAGTTTACGTGAACTACGACTCCCTTTTTATTGAATAATGAAATGACTTTGCTATTTAAAATTTGTGACATGTGTTTTATGACACGTGTTTTACGAGTTTCATGACATGCGGTTTATGACACGCTTTTTATAAGTTTCATGACATATGTTTTATGACATGTGTTTTATGACATGCAAACTATTCTGTCAACAGTTTGTGTTGTATTCTCTTTTGTGTAAACTATTTATAAAATTTTATATAAATAGTCAATAATAATTATGTCTAGTAGTAACATGTGTTATAAGAAAACATAATACTCTTGGGTTTTACACGATCAAAAATAGTAACGAAAAAATTACGACTATTTTTACTAGAAAAGTTTATGTTTAGTAAAATTTCCAAGAATTTATAGTTCTTGCACATCTCCTATTTTTCTGGTTGAAATTTTGAAATACCAAAATAATTTATTTTTGGTAACTTTAGTAAATCACAATTTTTATAACAAATCAATGACATCCTTAACATTTTATACAAATATTTGTGCAAATTTCGATTTGACAAAAAGGGAGACAGGCAAGTGTCCAAGAGTCTAACATATTTGGACATCTAAATTTTTATGTTTTCGATATACTTGTGTGAATAAACCCATGAACACGATTTTTATGTGACAAAAATGATGACAAACACAGGTGACGATTTTTATGTAGTTATCAAATGATATCATCCTTTTTACACAAGAATTGCATGCAAATGTCCAATAAACAAACTCATTCTAGCATATATCAAGCTTGTAATTTACGATTTTTATGTGTGTATGTATGAGGTTTTCAACATCATAGGCACAAATTACTCCATAAACAAATGTATGAAGCTCACCTTGGTTGCTTTTCGTGAGTTGTAGGGAAGAAGATGGAGATGGTGTCGAGCCTAGAATGAAGGTGATGAACTTTGAATAGCTTTTTGGAAAGGTTGGTGTCCTGGAGATTTATCACACGAAAAATGTGTGTAAATATGGTGAAACCCAACATAAAAACCACATAGAAAAGCTATAAGTTCTTTGAATAACTTACCAAAGACCAGAAAATTTGAAGAAGGTGAAGAAATCCTTGAAAATCTTAACTTGTTTTGAGAGTGAGTTGGAGAATTGGATGAGGTTTTGCCTTTGGGTGTGGCACAAATTGCCCATCGGCCGTGGTTTTTATAGAGGAACAAAAACGAGTTCATGGATGTATGGAGGGTTGTTGCATGTCTTGCATGCATATTTAAGAGATAATAGAAGGTGTGGTGTGGAGATTTGGAGGGTAAAGAAATGCAAAGGTGTGAGGTGTCACAAGTAAAGTCCATCCTTTTTTTCCTACTTCCCAAGCCAAAATCCATGCCTTGGAGAAGGGTTTTCGGTTTTTAGGGTGGCCGAAAACACCCTCCAGTTACACAAGGTTTGCGGTTTTTAGAGATATGGGTTCTCGGGTTTGACATGGCCCAAATAAAAGAGTTTTCGGTTTCGATAAGGCCCAAAGAAAAAAATGTTTTCGGCCTAGGGTTATTTGGGCCGAGACTCCTAAGCAAAAGCCCACAAATTGATTTTTACTTAGCTACTAGTTCAAGCTTGGGCTCATAAGAGGATATTACAACTTGATTCTTAGTGTATGCACAAATGTATTCATATAACATTGCCATTTTTGAAATTCAATAATCTAATGCAACAAGGTTACATAGAGGATTTTGTTTGTTCATGAATAGAATCTTGACCCTAATCTTGCTAGTTCTGACATCATCCCCCCGTTAGAGGGAATTTCGTCCCGAAATTAGTTCTAGAGAGGCCTTCAAGAACTATGGAAAAGATGCGGGTACTTCTGCTTCAACTGGTCTTCGCGCTTCCAGGTGAACTCAGGTCCTCTTTTGGCCCTCCATCCGACCATCACAATGGTGATGCGACTCTGTTTCTTTCGTTTCGCCTCCCTATCCATTATGTTAAAGGGTTCCTCGACGAAATGAAGGTTTTCATTTACCTCAATCTCATCAAGCGGGACAGCGATAGTTTCGTTAGATAGGCATTTCTTTAGATTAGTCACATGGAAAACAGGGTGGACATTGTTGACTTTAGGCGGTAGCTGGAGTTTATAAGCCACCGGACCATTCTTAGCAATGATTTCGAATGGTCCGATGTATCTTGGGTTCAATTTCCCACGCTTCCCAAAGCGTATCATCCTTTTCCAAGGATAGACCTTTAGCAGCACGCGATCACCGACTTGAAATTCCAAGGGCTTCCGTCGTTCATCAGCGTAGCTCTTTTGTCGGTCTCTGGACGACTTTAGTTGTTCCCTAATCTGAACGATCTTCTCAGTTGTTTCCCTGATGATCTCAGGACCCGTGAGAGTGGTGTTGGGTACTAGTCCCTTTGCCAGTTGCGTGTCTCCCACCTCAACCCAACAGAGACGTGATCTGCATTTACGTCCATATAGAGCCTCAAAGGGAGCGACCTTGATGCTTGTGTGATAGCTATTGTTGTACGAGAATTCGACCAGTGGAAAGTGGGTATCCCACGCCTTGCCAAAGTCTATCACACAAGCTTTTAGCATATCTTCCAATGTCTGGATGGTCCTCTCACTTTCTCCATCTGTTTGGGGATGGTAAGCAGTACTCACATCGAGCTGAGTTCCTAATGACCTCTGAAGTGACTGCCAAAACCGAGAGGTAAATCTACTATCCCTGTCAGATATAATAGATGCTCGCATGCCGTGCAACCTCACGATCTCTTTTATATAGGTCCTGGTTAACTTCTCCATTTTATCAGTTTCCTTTATTGGCAGGAAGTGGGCGCATTTGGTTAATCGGTCGACGATTACCCAAATAGTGTCAAGTCGGCCCGCTGACTTGGGAAACTTTGTTCTGAAATCCATTATTATCCATTCCCACTTCCACTCTGGTATTTCTGGCTGCTGCAGTAAACCCGAGTGCTTATGATATTCTACCTTTACTTTGGCGCAACTCAAGCACTTGCTTACGTAGGTAGCAATTTCGGCTTTCATATCCGGCCACCAATAATGTTGCTTGAGATCCAGATACATTTTATCCGAAGTGGATGGAGGGAGTACTTTGTCTTGTGGGCTTCATTCATAACCACGTCTTTGAACCCACCAAACTTCGGGATCCAGATTTGGTCCATGAGGTAGTAGGCTCCGTCCACTTTGATGGTAAGGTTCTTATCCATCCCCTGCAAAGCTTCATTTGCGATGTTTTCTGGTTTCAAGGCTTCCAGGTGACCCTCTTTGATTTGCGAAGACAAGTGGGAATGGATGGTCATTGTTAGCGACTTGACTCGGTGACCCGAGTATTATTTTTGGCTTAGGGCATCAGCCACCACATTGGCTTTACTCGGGTGGTACCGGATCTCGCACTCGTAATCGTTCAACAACTCAACCATTCGCCGTTGCCTCATGTTTAACTCTTTATGGTTTAGGATATGTTGGAGGCTTTTGTGATCCGTGAAGACGGTACACTTTGTACCGTAGAGATAGTGCCTCCAAATCTTTAGTGAAAACACGACTGATCCTAACTCCAAGTCATGTGTGGTGTAGTTCACCTCATGGTTCTTTTGTTGCCTTGACGCGAAGGCTATGACCTTTCCTCGCTGCATGAGTACACAGCCTAATCCTTGATTGGATGCGTCACAATAAACCATGAAGTATTCTGTCCCTTCTGGGAGTGACAAGACCGGGGCGCTGCATAGAGCTTGTTTCAAGGTTTGGAAAGCAGCCTCTTGTTTCTTCTCCCAGATAAAGGGTACACCCTTTTGAGTTAAAGCGGTGAGTGGCTTGGCGATCTTAGAGAAATTTTGTATGAACCTGTTCTAGTAACTAGCGAGGCCTAGGAATTTCCTGATCTCCGTTGGGGTTCTTGGGGTTGCCCAGCCTTCAATTGCTTTGACCTTGGAGGGGTCCACATGTATTCCATCCTCACCGACCACATGGCCCAGAAAATCCACCCTTCGAATCCACAAATCGCATTTAGAGAACTTTTCATACAGGTTTTCCGCCCTTAGTGCCTCCAGAACCTGTCACAGATGTTAACTGTGTTCTTCTTTACTTCGTGAATAGATGAGTATATCATCGATAAAAACAATCATGAAGTTGTCGAGGTAGGGTCGGTAGACTCGGTTCATCAGGTCCATAAATGTCGTAGGCGCATTTGTTAGACCGAAGGGCATCTCTATGAATTCATAGTGACCATAGCGGGTTTGGAATTTAGTCTTATGGAAGTCATCTTCTCGGACCCGTAGTTGGTCATACCCGGACCTTAAATCCATCTTTGAGAACTAAGTTGCTCCTTGTTGCGGGTCAAATAGATCATCAATCCGGGGAAGAGGGTATTGCTTTTTGACGGTGAGCTTGTTGAGTTCACGGTAATCGATGCACATACGAAACGACCCATCCTTCTTCTTCACGAATAAGATCGGAGCTCCCTAGGGTGAGAAGCTTAGCCTTATAAACCCCTTGTCTAGTAATTCACTAAATTGACAGGAAAGCTCGTGCATCTCTGCAGGAGCTAATCTATATGGCGACTTGGTGATTGGTGTGGCTCCGGGTATCAAGTCGATCCGAAATTCGACTTGTCGTTCAGGAGGTATTCCCGGGAGGTCTTCGGGAAACATGCCAGGAAAATCGCACACCTCTGGAATGTCATTGATGTTCTTTTCTTCGTTCTTTTTATCGACTACATGAGCTAAAAAGGAGTAGTTCATCTTTTTTAAACACTCCTGTGCTTTGATACACGAGATGAGATGAAGGTTCGTACCGGGTTTGTCGCCATATATAAGTAGGGTTTCATTGGCGGGTAGGTGGAGGCGAAAGACCTTCTTGTAGCACTTAATATCGGCATGGTGGGGGCTTAACCAGTCCACGCCGATGATCACATCAAAACTCCTAATCGTAACCGGCATTAAATCATTTCGAAAAGAGTGGTTATTTAAAGTTAGTGTGCACCCTAGGAATACATTGTCTGTTGTTTCTGTTTTCCGTTAGACATTTCAATGGTAAATGTTTCTTTAATGCGTGAGGATTTTGGTTGAGTAGGTGCTTAAACCTATGACTCACAAAGCTTCTTTCTGCCCCACTATCAAATAAAATGCATGCATAAATGTTGTTGAGGAGGAACGTACCAGTGACCACTGCGGGATCCTTCACTGCGTCTTCATGTCCTATTGCTAGGAGTCTTCTCGTTCCCCATGTGTTCTTGTTGGTTCCCTTTGGACAGTTCCTTTTGTAGTGACCCGTTTCTCCACACCCATAACATGCTTGACTTGCACCAGCATTGGTAGGATGTTTGGTCTGTTGTGTTGGCATTCTGTAATATCGGGCGGTGTGCCCCTTCCGATTTCAGTTGGTGCAGTGCATCTCCCGACATGCACCGTTGTGGTGAAAGCTGCATTTATCACACTTCGGGAGATTTCCCGCATATGGCTTGGTAGATGCTGGTGTGGAAGGAGTGGTAGCGGCATGAACCACCACGATTTGTTGCTTCTTTGCGGACTCCTGAGTTTGTTGCCCTTTCCTCATGCTT
The DNA here is from genome assembly GCF_052849685.1 of Lactuca virosa. Lineage (NCBI taxonomy): Eukaryota > Viridiplantae > Streptophyta > Magnoliopsida > Asterales > Asteraceae > Lactuca > Lactuca virosa. The sequence goes on along the minus strand of NC_136428.1, from coordinate 133,661,841 downwards.
CCCGATGTTTTCTTGTTATCATTCCCCTTTTTCGGTTCAGTGACGGAAGTCATCATGCCCTTTTGTACCCCATGGTCATATAGATTTTGTCACACCCCCAAACCAGAACGGCGGAAACGTTCGGGGGAGGAGGACGTCATGTACAGTATCATAACAATTGTATAATAGTAAAGCAAGCAACAACATCCATTGTATTTAAAATAGTTAATAAATGTGTGTTATGTGTATTGATTGTAAGACACCAAAAATGTATAGCAAAATAAAAGTAGAGTCTTGAATAAGCTCCGTATCCTCAAAAACCTGGGTAAGCGTACGTGTCTACTGGTTCTCAGAGAATACAAGTTATTTTAAAAAGAGAGTATCAAAATTTAAGTTGGTGAGTTCATAAGCATTTAGTATTAGAAATCTGTCTTTTTTTTATGATAGTGTTAGTATGTTCCCCAGAAAATCCCACATTTTCTCTATTAAATGAAAAACAGTCTTAGGCCTTAAGACCAAAATATTTGTATGAATTTGTACTATGAAATAGTGTGAGAGTGTGTTTTCCATAAATGTATGTTTTCTGTGATAGAAAATAGTATACTGCATTTGTATGAACTCTATAGTGTAATAGTTCTGGAAAGTAATGATAGGTAGTCCTATTACTTAAAATAAAACCACTGAAGTAATGTTTGTTTTGTAAAACAAAATGTTTTAGTTAATGCTTAATGTGAATGAGGTTATAACCATGCTAAATTGACTAGTATGCTACACGACGTTCTTCAGGCGTTGAAAAGTTATGACATTTGTCACCCGTAGACCTGCCGTCCCAACTGTAGCTAACAGCCAAGGTGCGGGCTTGTCAGTCCCGCATAGATCTATACACAAATTCACGCTCTCCCTCCAGGAGACTCTGGTTACAAAATATGACTTAACAAGAACCTTACTAAGTACCCTGAAGTAGTATCTCACATCCTAGTATTAACTCGTTACATATAGTTTGTATATGTTTTCTTATTCTTGTAAATGAATAATGTACTTGTAATTGAAAAGTAATTTGTACTTATGTACTGGTTCATGTCATGCATCATTGAACTAGATAAAAGTGTGAATGGATATCAAAACTATACCTATTATAGTTTCCAAATGTTATGTTTGTAATGAAATGATTAACAATGTTATTGAAATAAGTTTAATACTCCTATATATACTTGGCATGTATAATTAAGGTTTAACTGACAGTCGGATTGGTGATCCTACCCTAAGCCCACAACCAAACCAGAAATAGGAGTCAAGGCAAGAGAAATAGTCCTAAGTCTGTGAAATCCTAATTATACATAAAGATATATATGAATACGGTTTGATAAAACAACAATTTAAGAGTTTGAAAATAGTTTAGAATTGTCTAATAAGTTTATAAAAACATTAATACCTTAAAAAAAGTTTGTAATCTTATGTGAGTGTTAACACAATTATTTTGTGTTCTACTTGTATTCTCCCCCTCAAAGCATTTAAAAATGGTAAAACATAGGGGTATGAACTCACCTTATGTGAGTATTCTAGTAAAGATTCGAAATGGTAGCGTTAATTCCACAGTTAGATCTCGTAACAAAACCGAGTCCTAATATCATTTTCACGCAATATATATGTATATAATTAGCGAATATAATGACAATTACGATAAGGAAATAGTATAAGATGTAAGATTTATTTACAATACGAAGTGTTAGAAGTAAATCGTGAGGCTGTTGGGAGTTTTCGGTCAGCCTTTGCGTTTTTGGTCAGATGATGATTCAAGTGTGTTCTTGGTGTTCTTGGTGAAACCAAGAAGATCAAGGTGTTTTTCGGTTGAAGCTATGAAGATTGGATGATGAATTCCAGAAAGTATGAAGAACACTTGAAGAAGTCGGTATGATCCTATGAAGATACAAGTGTTTTCCGCATGATAATTGAGAGAGAAATAAGGTTTTCGGTTTGTGTTCTTGAGAGAAAAGGGTGAGGTTTCGGCTGGAAGGTGTAAGAATGAAGGGATGATTTCGGTCCCCCTTATATATAAGGCCGAAACCGTGATGAGACACCTTGGTTGGGATATGTGAAAATGCATTGAACCTCGTGAAGTGGATAGAACTTGGCATGTTTCTGGATGAGAACGAGTTTCATGCGAGGATTGCGGTCCGAAGGGGGTTTACCGTCGCGAATACATTTGCGGTCCAAAGAGTGTTTGCAACCGAAAATAGTTTGTGGTCTGAGGTAAGCATGCTTTGCGAGGGTTTTCGGTGGGAAGGATCTTATGCGAGACTTCTCGGACTAAGTGTTTTTAAATTCAAATTTTTACAACACTTTTAATAAAAGGTTTATGCATCTTAAGATTATTAATTCAACTTTAATAAATTAACAAAACATACAAATTTGACTTTTGTTTAACATGTTTGACTAAGAAAAAGAACGGGTTTGTCACATTATCCCCCCGTTAAAGGGAATTTTGTCCCGAAATTAAGCCTAAAGCTATACACATGGACTAGGGAAAAAGATGTGGGTGTTTTTGTTTCATTTGATCTTCCCGCTCCCAAGTGAATTCAGGTCCCCGCTTGGCATTCCAGCGAACCTTCACTATGGGTGTACGACTTTGTTTGGTTTGTTTGACTTCCTATCCATGATTTCTAGCGGTTTTTCCACGAAGTTGAGGCTCTCGTTTATCTCGATTTCATCGAGTGGGATCATAAGAGTCTCATCGGATAGACACTTCTTTAGATTAGGAACGTGGAAGGTAGGTTGTGTTGGGTTATGAGCATTCTAACACTCCTAAGGTGTACATGCAACCCTAAATACCTTGGATCTATGTTTTCTCTATTATACATGCAAATATCAATTTTCCAAGGTATTACCCTAACTAGTATACAAACATATGTAATAGGATAACCAAACTAGATAGAATACATACCTCTTTGTTGTAGCTTGATTCCATGAAGCTTAAGAGCCTAGTGCCCCAAGTGTGATACCTCAAATGGTTCACACAACATCATGAACATCTTGGAATAACCATGAGAGAGGATACTTGACTCATAGAAATCGGCTTGCCCTCTTGTGTATGCACTAGTGCCGATTTCACCAACCAATGGGGTCTTTATATAGTGGACATATTAGGGTTACACCATGTAACCCATAACTTTACCCATTCCTTATGCTCCATGGGTTTTAACCTCCATGGAGTATCCATGGGTCACCATAAGGAATCATGGATCATAAGCCCACATATATAAGAATGAATGATTTACACAATCAATCCCCATATATTTAATTAGTCTCTTTTGATCACTAAATTAATTCCAGATTAATTCTTGATCAATACTAATTAAATAATATGATTTCATATTAATATATTAGAACTTATAATATATTAATATGTCACAAATATCCTCTTCTCACAAAAGGTCTATCCAAATGTTTCGATGCCATGCAACCCAAATGGACCATGCCGGGTCGGGTCAAGTATATACTAATTATAGTTATGAACTTAGACACTAATCCAACAGTGTCCCACTTGGATAAGTCTAATAACTATTATTGCAAGTACAACTCCAACCTGGCCAGCAATCGTAGCTCTTAAAAGTTGTTGCCGAACTCTGATCAAATCAATGACGCGTCCATTAGATAAGTGATCATATATTCCTCCGTTCTAGATATCATATGGACTGAGACATGGATTATAATCATTCTCTCTGTCCATTTGTTGTTTCCCGATTTCTGATTTATGACGACCGACTAATTGAACAAATGAAATCATTCCAGGCTTGGCCAAGCACTTAGGGGTGTCATCACTAAATCATCGAGGGGCCTACATATATGGCTTTTATCCCTTTAAGGGTAAAAGGAATGGATAAACTTTGACTCATATGATTGTACTAACTACTTGTTGAATTATACACAAAGGCACGTTTTATAACATCGAGTTACCAATGCGTTTTCGTGCAATCAATGTATAACCAACTAATAGTCAACAACTCATATCTCTAGGTTTGAAGAATATAAGATATTATCGTCTCATGATTCACTTGTGATAAAATCCATGAAGTGATTCAAATGAGCGTGGGTTTAATCCAATACTCAGAACTTATGAGCACTCATGAATGTTGCAGTAACTCTTGCTATGTCCACTACCTTGGACATCTACAAACCAACTTCATGACAGTCTTGCCTTAATACCTACTTCCAACGTATTATCGACTGTGGATGGTTTGAACAACTTAGTCATTCAGGAAGAACGACCGAGTTATTCTGGAAGTCAAAACATGCGAAGTGAAACACAAGAATAATACTAATCCTATATGGCCCCAACACTTTGAGAGTAAATAAAACACTTTTTATCTAAGCACCATATTGATTACTCATTATTCATTGTAAAATGTTTCAATTCATCAACTTAGTACTTGAAATAAAACAATAGTCATGCCATGCTCCAAGCATGCACACTATGTTTGTCCAAACAACAGCTATGCCATACTCCAAGTATGCACACTATGATTGTCTAATGATCCTTACTTTGTCAAACAGATCGAATGAACATAATTCCAATGATTCTCATTTCACAATCCCAAATCCTTATTGTAAACGTAAGAATACCAAACTCTTGCTGTCACACCCCCAAACCAGACGGCGGAAACGTCCGGGGGTGGAGGACTGTAATTGTAGTATCACAACACATGCATCATAGTAATCAAAGTACAAATAACCATTGTATTTAAAAGGTATAAGTATTTACATGTGTTCAATCATTGTATATTGAACCAAAATATAGTTATACAAAAGAAGGTATGAATCAACATAGCTCCATCTTCTCAAAAAGCTCGGGGAGTACCTGTGTATTATTTCCCTGAGAATACAAGTAATTTGAAAAGAGAGTATCAACATAAAGTTGAGTGAGTGCATAAGTATTTATGTTTAAAGGATGTCTCTGTATCTTGTATATGTAAATTGTTCCAGAAAATCATATATTTTCTGTTGTATATGAAAAGTAGTTTTATTCCCATAAAACCGTTCTCTTTGTATCAATGTTTTGTATTTGTATTCCTTTATGAAAAACTTGTACTGAGAGTGTGCCTGGCTCCACCAACTGTTATTGAAAACTGTATTGAACCATTGTAGTTTGTATTTTGTAAACTGGTACTTTGAATGTGTACTTTCGTTTAGTTGTTTATACACTAACTGTTGAAACAAAGTTTAATTAGGATCGTTAGATTCTACGGAGGCAAACAATTATGAACGTAATTATGAACACAAGAATGGCTTTGAATGTGTCGAATGATTAATGCTTTAACACCTCAGAAGAGCTCGATTAAGAACTTCGACTGTAGAGGTGTTTAGGGTTACAAAACAATAAACGATAATAATCACTATTTCTAATGCATACATGCATGCACTATATATAGTCTAACCCTACTAGATAATCACGGATGGACAGGCCCAATCCGGATACAAAACACAAGCCCATGACGCAACACAATTAGACTCAACAATCTCCCCCTTTGCGTGAATGGAGCCGAAAGCTCACTTCGGTTGAGCTGCAGAAGACTTCTTAACTGTTTTGAACACCTTCGGTATGATGGCCAATAGATGATGACGAAACGTTATGTACCACCAAAGCATGTTTGTGAAGTTCTTCTTATCTGCTTCTGAGTTTTGCTTGCATCGATGAATAATGTTGATGATGTGCTCCAAGCAGTCTGTTGAAAACAGATGTTTATCAACAAGAGCGAATAGAAATCGGTTGGCTTCGCCTCTTGTAAACATTACAGTAAGATGTGTAGAATCGATTTGGCCCATCTTCATTTTGTTAACATCTCCTGGTTTCGGTGTTGGCTTGACAGTTGGTTTCTTGTTCATTACTTTCACTATCTCCTGATCCATAGTAGCAACCTCATGGATGTAGGAGGCCAACATTCTCTTCAAGTGATCCAGTATCAGCTCATATTCTCTCGGATTAGTGAGCAGAATGTTAAACAATAGGATCCAGTCATGAGGATTTAAATTCGGAAGGTCTGCCAGGGAAATAATCGACTCCGAGTTTGCTGATCCTCGTGTGATTTTGAAATTAACATTTATGAATTTCCCAGCAGGCGAAGGCTTGAGTACCTTGACAGTAACTATCTTCTGTGCGCTCCATGTCAAGTACTGCGGTTGACCATACTTCAGATAAAAGTCGATAAGCTCACGATCAACTTTTGGATGAGGGTAAGGAACTTTAACAGTCGAATCGAAACAATGAAAGGTGAATGCCTTTCGTGTTATTGGCATGTCGAACTGTGAGTCCTTAGAATTGTCACAATCAAATGAAGCGATAGGTTCCAACCAGTAAACACTTCGAAACTCTATAGCCTGATTGATAAGTGTCTCTTTTGTCCACAAGGGAAACAAGGCCTTCTTGCAATTTAAGGCTTCTTCTTCTTCCTTGTTCCTCCTTTCCATTTCCTCAGCTTCCTTCGCAACTTTTAAAGTTTCATCCAACTCTCTGTCCCTCTTCTTTCTTTTAAGAGCCTTAGCAATAGTCTCTTCAACATCGTCATCACTGTCATCATCTATCACCTTCTGCTTGGCTTGAAAACCAGAACCCGGAGCTTCATTACCCTTCGATTCTGTTGTAACTTTGACTTTCGGTTGAGCAGATTCGGTTTCAGTTTTCACAGGAACCTTCGGTTGAGCACCTTCTCCCCCTTGTTTTGGAGGTATGAATCTCTCCAAAACACCCTTCACCTCGTGTAACAATGCAAGGGCATGAAGAAGTTTTGTAGTTAGATGATTCCTTATGGTCAAAGTAAGGATAGGATCATGAGCGCCAAGGAGATTGGTCAACATGTTCTTGACATCTCCAGCACAGCTTCGAAAAACAACTCTCTCCGTCTTTAACAAAGAAATTTCCTTTTCAGCTTGAGCGAGCTGAACTTTCTGGACTTCAATTGTGGAGGCTTGGCGGGCAAGATCTTCCTTTAGAGCACTTTCTTTTGCTAAATCAACATGAAGGGATTCCAGCCGAGAAGACACGGAACTGATAAGTGAAGTGTTCTCTGCTTGGATGGAAGAACGAACAGACTCAAACTTACTTTGCTCTTCTTGAAAGGACTTGGATAAGGAATCCACAGAAGCATTCACCTTGGCGGCATTGGTATCAACATGCCCTTTTAGTGACTCAAGAAAGATCTGAGTACTATGAACAATTTATGCAACATCGGCAATGACCTTTTTGCAAGAAGAAGAAGATTCATTAACAGCCTTTGTAGATTTTTCAATGGAGTCAGTGTATTGCTCAAGAGCAGTGTCCAAAAAGGCTTTGAGCACAACACCACTGTAGGACTTGTTATCATCAAGCAATTTATCCAGTTTCTCATCAATGCTCTGCAATTGTTGTCTCGTGACTGGAGCTTCATCATCCTTATCGGTAGGAAGCCTATAGGGACTATAGTATGTAGAATCAAACTCATCATTAGCACCACCGAGAGTTGCACCGGAATCGGTTAAAGGTGAGGGTGAAAGTGGTTTAGAAGCAACTGGAGGTTCTGTTTCAGTATTCGCCCCCGCATCAGATCCGTTGACGTTTACTGTCGGTGCAGGAATGGTAGTGGTAGTTGATTGGGAAATAATAGGAGGTGGTAAGGGAGTTGTAGAAATAGGAATAGACGTAACTGGTGGTGGTGGTGATAGAGAAGTTGTTGTTTGAGATGAGGTAGGTGGTGGAATAGGAGCAACCGAAAGTGGAACTCTCTATTTCGGTGATATAGGTGGTGTTGGAAGTTTGTCATGAAGAGATTCGGTTGGGGTTGGGGATCGAGGAGGGGTGTTACCTCTTGGTGATTCATGATGAGTTTCCTCTTCTTCATCCTCCTCATCATTTTTTGAACTGGGAGGAGTGGGACTCTTGGATCTTTTCGCCATCTTCTTAATCCTCTTTGGTTTAGAAGAATCCCCTTTCGCAGACTTTCGCTTCCTGGACTTGATAGACTTTGACTTATCATCCTCTGTTGTCTCTTTCTTGGTAGTAACCCGTTTCCCTCGGTTTCCAGGCTTGTCCACGGCATCCAAGGCAGCCTGCTGTTCGGGAGATAAGACTCTCGGTTCCTTGGGAGGAAGTTTGTGATAATCAGCCATGACTTTACTCTCGGCTGTGACACACCTGTACATCGTCTCTGGTATAGAGCCATTGTGAGGGAACTTTGTGGGATCGGAAATTTTGATTTTTATGGTGTGAAACGTAGCAATAGACGCGACTAGGGCATCCTTCATTACCGGAATATCCAAAGAATTAATCGCCCTTTGTGTAATGAGAGTCCAGAATCGACAACACGAAATTTGCGATTGCCACGTAGAAGTGTTGAGGCTTTGTACCACTTGGGACCAGATAATCGACCCATAGTCGAGATTGATACCATTGTAAAGACCGTATAGAAGGGTCAGAAAACCCTTGCTGGTGCCATCAGATCCACCACTCCTCTCCGCCAAACTCTTGATGAGAAGAGTAAGCAATCCATTCCATTGGGACGGTAAGCACGACTTCTTAACCTTCGTAACCGTGGTAAGCACGTCAGTGTAGCCCATCTCGTAGAGCATCGAGAACAGTTGAGTAGTGGTAATGAAGTCCGGTGAGATCACAGACGAATCCACAGCAAGATGCAATAGTGAAAAAAATCTCCCTTTTGAAATAGAAGCCTTATGAGAATGGATTTGGAAGTAGATTTTGTCCTTGTTTTTGTCATATGAAGCAGTGGTGTAAACCTGTGATAGGAGTGACATAGGGACGACTTCCACCTGTGTTAGGGCTAGAACCAGAGGTGAATACTTCAAACACTCAACCACTTGTAGCATATACGAATCGTACAGAAAAGGATTGAGTTCAATAATCATGTTCTGATTTGGCTTGATTGAGAGCAATGTGGACGAAGCAATTTGATCTTGAGCCGATGAAGAAGTCGCCATTGTTGATTGAAGGAAGAAGATGAACAGTTGTAAATCGCCGTGTAGATATAGAGGGTTTGTTACAGGTGAAAGAAACAAACGTAATTAGAACCCCTTTATATACCGTTAACAATAGAGAGAAAGAATCGTCATCATAATGATGATATAACTGAAACGTCGCCTGAAAAAGCGCGATGTGACAGGTTGGTTTCTCCCAGGTATACGTCAGCACGCGTGGTTTTAGTAACCGTTCAAATTGACGCGCTTAAAATCTTATCCTCAAATCGTCATTTGAAATTCAGCTTCGCTCCAAGATTTAGGATAATCCCTGTTGCTCCAAAAGATAAACAAAAATCAAACCAATAGCAACCAGAATGTTGTAAAATAAAAATTTTCGTGTAATAGGGTGTCAAAAGATAAAGAAATAAAGCAAAATGTGTATTGGATGTGAGTGATTTCTATTAGAAGACAGAAAGCAGATGATTCCGGGCAAGAATCGCTTCTTTCAAAGTCAAGAGAGACTTGAAGTGCTTGTGTGGTATCCCGAAAAAATACGATCAACTGCTTGTAGAGAAACATTGAAAGGTTGCTTTTAATTTCGGTTCTTTAACTTGTGAGACCATTGTGGTCTGTTGAACAAGTAGGTTGGATATAATTTATAGTGAGTAAAGAAATGATAGAAATCTCAAAAAATAAAAACAAAGTGGATCTTTTTGGGAAGAAAAGCCTTGGTGTTAGACAATTTCATAAAAGACCACTCAAAAATAAAATGAGAATTCATTTGGTAACAAGTAAGATCTTGAATATAATGATTCACCGTCAATTCATTGTAGGTGTTGAATGTTAGGTTTCACTCAGCACGTGGTGTACGTATCTAAGATCCCAAACACAGATTTTGTGCAACCGTAAACCTCAGTGGTAAGGATCGAGAGTCTCAAGGGTTACATTGGTGAACCGAAAGTTGATGGAGAATGTAAAGAGGATGGTTAAAAAACCGAAAGTACCTTCTGCTATAAAGACATGACAAAGCAGAAAAACTCTTCACTCATTTGAGAAGAGTAAGGTAGCTCTTGACTTGAGTAGATTTTAACAGCCTGATTGGGAAGAAACGATAGGTATAGATCGAATCATTAAGACTTTCCTCTTAGTCATAGAGGCTTTGGTCAACATGCAGCAGCAAGCTTCTAGGGACCCATAACTAGTTCAGATAGAAATAATCATACCTGCCTCAGCTCCAAATTCAGTTGTACTGGTATACTTGAGACCTAATTAAAAGAACAAGCAAACAAACACACCATACAAACAAAACAAACAAACCAACAAAAAAAAACGATTATAAAAATATTTTTGGATTTTTTTGAAATTTTCTGAAAAATAATAAAAACAGAAAGATAAAATATTTTTGGATTTTTGAAATTTTCTGAAAAATAATAAAATAAAGTAGCACAAAACACTCTTAAAAAAAATAAAAGAATAAACAAAATGTACAACCGAAACCTTATCTTAAAAGAATGAAGCGAAATAAGCCGAGCAATCGGTTCATTTCGGTTCCTTAAATTTCAGAGCCGAAATAGACCGAGCGTTCGGTTCATTTCGGTTCCCGAAAATTATGGAGCCGAAATAGACCGAGCGCTCGCTTCATTTCGGTTCCCGAAAAATCCGGAACCGAAATAGACCTAGCGATCGCTCTATTTCGCTTGTCTAATTTTTAGTAAGAGATTTGAGGATTCGGTACCGACTCTGCTTCCATCATTCCTAAGCCTTGTAAAATTTTATTGAAACTCGCTTCAGGTAAGGCTTTAGTGAATATGTCAGCCAGTTGATCAGAGGACCGAACGAAATGTACTTCCACGTTCCCATCTTCTACATGGTCCTTGATAAAATGATATCTCAGAGCAATATGCTTTGTCTTTGAGTGTTGCACTGGATTGTGACATATTCTTATTGCACTTTCTAAGTCACAATAGAGAGGAATCTTCTTCATACTTAGCCCTTAATCTCTTAGTTGACTTTGAATCCATATTACTTGAGAAGTACAAGATGCTGCAGCTATATACTCAGCTTCGGCTGTTGAAAGTGACACACAGGTTTGCTTCTTGGACTGCCAACTAACAAGTTTTTCGTCAAGGAACTGGCATCCACCTGTTGTGCTCTTTCGGTCCAAACCACATCCTCCAAGATCAGCATCAGAAAAAGCTTGAATAAAGAATCCAGATCTAGCAGGGTACCAAAGACCAAGAGATGAGGTTTGCTTCAGGTAACGGAAGATGTTTTTCACTGCCACCATGTGAGGTTCTCTTGGATTAGCTTGAAACCTGGCACAATAACAAACATAAAACATAATGTCCGGTCTACTAGCTGTTAGATACATAAGGGACCCTATCATTTGTCGATATAGTGTTATGTCAACAACAGGTTTTTCCAGAGAAGGTGTTAACTTAGTGCCAAATGCCATAGGAACCTTCACTTTCGAATCTCCTGTCATACCAAATTTGTCAGCAAGTTCTTTGTGTAGGCCTCCTGATTGATAAATATACCTTCTGGTGCCTGTCTAATATTCAAACCAAGGAAAAAATTAATCAGACCCATTGCACTCATTTCAAATTTAGTCTCCATCAACTTTCTGAATTCATCCGTTAAGCTAGGATTCGTGGAGCCGAAGATGATGTCATCGACATAAATGTAAACTATCATTAGATGTTCGCCTTCTTTCTTTCGGAAGAAGGTTGGGTCAACCAAACTTGCTTAATTTTCGACATTTTCAGAAAGCGAGTTAAAGTTTCATACCAGGCCCTCGGTGCTTGCTTTAAACCATATACAACTTTATCCAGCACATAGCAATGATCAGGGAATTTCTCATTCACGAACCCGAGAGGTTGCTCAACATATACTGTTTCTTCTAGTTCTCCATTCAAGAAAGCGCATTTTACATCCATTTGGAAAACCTCGAAGTTTTTATGAGCAGCATATGCCAGAAAGATTCTAACTGATTCCAACCTAGCTACTGGAGCGAAGGTTTCCTCATAATATATCCCTTCCTCTTGGCAATATCCTTTTACTACCAACCGAGCCTTGTTTCTAATAACATTCCCCTCTTTGTCCAATTTATTCCTAAAGACCCATTTCAAGCCAACCACTGAAGCATCCCTTGGTGTGGGAATCAGCCTCCAAACTCGATTGCGTTCGAACTCATGGAGCTCATCTTGCATTGCTTGAACCCAATCAGAATGATCAAGTGCATCATTAACTGTTTTCGGTTAGACTTTGGAGACAAACGAATTAAACATACATAATTCACCTTTAGAGAATAATGCAGTTTGTTTCGCTTTTAATTGAGAACGAGTGAGAACTTTCTCAGATGATTCACCAATGATTTGTGCTTTGGGATGATCCTTGGTCCATTTCACTAATGGAGGATAATTTGGGTCATAGGCTGGATCCAACTCTGCATTTACTTCCTCTTCAAGTTCTGATTGATCACCTTCGTCAGTTGTATTCTCTTTCATCCCCTCGACTGGCGAAGTGTAACCTGTGTCAGGATCAGAGTTGTCATTCTCTGTGGGAGTCAGATTCTCCCCCTCGATTGGACTGTTATTGGGTGGGTTTGGAGTTGTATGCTCCCCCTCGCCTGGACCTTTATGAGTTGGGGATCGAATAGGATTCTTCCCCTCGAAAGACATTTCGGTTGTCTTTGGTGCTGATGAACTCTCTCCCTTGGTTATTGAGCCGTTGTTTGGAAAGTCAATGGAGGGTTGACCACCTGTCGGTTTAGGAGGTTCACTTTCCATTTCTTTGGCAGCTTCATCTATGATCTTTTTGAGATTATCAATTTTGTTATCTGCTGCTTTCGCCTCTGAGTGAGCTCCTTTCTCTGGTTCATCGAATAACCGAATGTACTCTTCAAACAAGTTGGATATTGGAACCGAGACTTATCCTGATTCAGGAAATATTTCCCTTAAGGCACTTTCGCTTCTTTGAACTTTCTTCATGTACTGATCATCAAAGGTGACATAATATGTTTCTTCAATTCGTTTGGAGCGTTTGTTCAACACTCTGTATGCCTTTGACGTTAGCGAATAACCCAGAAAGATTCCCTCATCGGCTTTGACATCAAACTTGTTTCGATTCTCTTTAGAATTGAAAATAAAGCACCGTGAACCGAATACGTGGAAAAATTTGACGTTGGGATTTCTATTGTTCAGAAACTCATATGGAGTGATTGAGAATCTTTTTTTGAGCAGGGATCGTTTCTGAGTGTAGCACGCGGTTGCAACTGCATCAGCCCAGAAGTATAACGGAAGGGAAGCGAAGCTGAGCATGGTTCTGGCTGCCTCACATAAAGAACGATTTCGTATTTCAACAATCCCATTCAGTTGTGGTGTATAAGGGGCCGAAAAGTTGTGAGATATCCCCTTGTCAGCTAGAAAGTCTTCAAATTCCTTATTCTTGAATTCCAGTCCATTGTCGCTTCTGATATTCCTCAATGTCTTTCGCAGCTGCACTTCCACTTGCTTGATGAACATCTTCAACTTGGGAGTTGCATCTGATTTCTGTTTAAGAAAGAAAAGCCAGGTGAAGCGTGAAAAGTCATCTACAATGACAAGAATAAACTTACTACCACCGAAGCTTTCGATAGCCGAAGGTCCACATAAGTCAATGTGCAGAAGTTCAAGAGCTTCAACAATCTTTGTATTGATTCGTGTAGGATGGATCTTTCTGCTTTGTTTTCCCATCTCACAAGCTGCACACAGATGTTCCTTGTCAAACTTGAGAAGAGGAAGGACTCGAACATGATCACCAAGCACCAACTTATTAATATCTTTGAAGTTCAGGTGCGATAGGCGTCGATGCCACAACCAGCTTTCATCAGTGTTCGCCTTTGATAGTAGACATATTGCTGGTTTTCCTCGAATTGGGTTGAGATTTAAAGGATACATCTCTCCCTTGCGTTCAGACTTCAACAAGACCTTTTTGGATTGCTTCTCAATTATTTCTAAGCCCTCATCATCAAATGAAACCTTCAGACCTGTTCCCACAACTAATTGTGACACACTAATGAGGTTATGTTGCAATCCTTCCACATACGCCGCTTTTCGAATCGAGAAATCTCCATTGGTTATCATTCCATATCCTTTGATTGTTCCATATGAGTTATTGCCATACTTCACACATCCACCATCCTTTAGGGACCGAAACTCCCTCAGCTCTTCCTTCCTTCCTGTCATGTGACGCGAGCAGCCACTGTCTATATCCCATTCATCATCGAACTGCTCGTCACTAATCACCTGCAAATTCAAGCAAATTTAGGAACCCAAAGTTTCTTGGGTCCTGGTGAGTCTTTCACAGAAAAAGGAATTGCAGTAGAAATATCAACCAAATAAGTTCTTTTTATTAAAGTTGATTGATCTTTTCTTTTGATGGTGTACACCTTGATTTTTGGTTTTATCTTGTTTAATGTTTGGTGTTTTTGATGGTGTGCTGTTAGATGGTTTTGGTGTTTTCTTCTGAATCCTAGGGTTAGTTGACCTTTTCTTATCATTGAAATTAGAATCAGTTTCAAGCTTTCCCTTTCCTTTGATGTCCTTCACTGAATTTGATTTGCTCTGGGAGTTGGAAGGACCAAAACTAGACTTAGGACCGAAACTTGATTTTCGGTTCTGAATTCCGGTGTTGGAACCGAAAGTAGACGTTCTGTTGTTAGCGTTGACGTTTGGACCGAAACTAGACATTCGGTTCATCGCGCTAGTTTTGGGACCGAAAGTGGATGTTTGGTTTTGAGATTTGGAATAGTAGGAATTTGGACTGAAATTTTCTTTTCCATTTAGTTTTTCCTTTCCTTTGTCAATTGATTCTTTCTTAGGAGGTACGTAGTTGGGATTTTGAGATTGCAAATGACATTTTCGCTCATTCAGATTCTTCATGTATCTTTGATTTCTTAAGCGTTTCTGTTCAGCTAACTCTTTCTATGATTTGTGGATGTTGAAGCTAGCCTTAGGCTTTTCCTTTTGAGTTTCGGTTGTCTTAATTGGAACAATCGGTTCTTTCATTGGTTGTTCAGGGATTTCTTTAGTTCTACTTGTGCTTGGTTTATCGAAACTCGAGGGTTTGTTGATGGGTTCAGCAACGTATCTTCCTTTAACCCTCCATGAAGTTTGCTCAGATAAGCCTACGGTTTCGTCCGCGTTGTCAATAGGGGCTGACCAGAAGTAATCGTCACACCCTTCAGCATTGTCTTTGTCGACCAGAATTTTTAACTCTGTCTTTTGTTTTGCAGTGACCCCAGTAACTGCATAGACCTGATTCGGCACAGTTTGAACTTTTTGATAAACCATAGCTTTTTCTTTGAGTTTCTGTGGCTTTTCTTTTGACAGGCGAGCGCATTCGACCGAATTTCAGATATGAGGGGTTTCTCATTTTCGGTTTCGCTCTTCATAAACTCAAAGCAATCAACTACATCTTCCACTGAGATTTCGCTCATCTCACTATCCTCATCAAATTCAGACGTATTATCTAAGTTCATTTTATTTTCTGAAATTAATTTGGCGTTTGACAAGTCAAATGATTGAACAGTTTCAGACTTAATTTTTAACCTATCATTTTCATCCAAAAGATTTTTGAGCATACATTTATGTTCCTTAGAATCAATGAAGGTTTCTATCTTGTCCAGTCCTATTTTGTAAGACATGGATGTCTCTTCTGAGGACACTATGGATTCACACTCAGCAATGACCTCATCCTCCTTAAATTCAAGGAAGGGTAAGATCATCTTGTGAATCTTCTTCCCTATCTCACAACTTAAATGCAATTGAGCAATATTAGTATATAAACTCTTAGCAATTAAACAAAAGACATTCCTTTGTTTTAAAAACTTTAAATTGTCTCTTTGCAAATAAATACTTTCATCCCTAGCCCTATTTAATTCCGCCTCCTTTAGCTCAATCCACATCCTTCTTTCCTCACTTTTTGAAGACACCCTGCTGAGTTGGTCAGTTAGGTTAGAATTCGCTAAGCGAGTTTGCATGAGACTACCACTTAAGTTAGAAAATTTAAATTTTAATTCATTTAATTCTTCTTCGTAATCTATTACTGGAACTTTAAGTGATTCAAGGATGGATTGTACCTTTTTGATCAGCCGATCACAGTCGTTGATCTTCTCGCTCACGGGCTTGGCTGTAAAGCATTTGTCCTCAGTTAGGTTCGGCTCCTTAGTTGCACTTTCGGTTGATGCACCAGCTGTGACTATCAAACATCTTCCAGCCGAACCTACATCCTTTGCCACATAAGCTCTTCCATGAGTGGGCTTTCTCACCTCTTCATCTTCAGAATCGGTTGACCAAACTTCAACGCCACCGAACTCATCTTCATCAGCATTCTCCTGCACAATCAAGGCATTCATAGAACTGGTAGTGTCCTTCTTTTTCTTTATCTCTTCCAACTTGCGCATGTAGCACACCTCATCGTCTTCACAATCTCTTTTCTCAGCCATTTTCCTCAGCATGCAATCTTTGGCAAAGTGGTTCTTGCCGTGACAGTAATTACAGTCGAACCCAAAGTCTCCTGCAAGCTTCCTATCCTTCTTGTCTTCATCCTTTTGAGAAGAATTTTTCACTTCATCCTTCACCTTCTCAGAGCTGTAACTTCCCTGTCAGTTTCGGTTCTTGTTGACAGGAAATTTTCTTCGTGCAAACTTCTTTGGATTGGTGACCATCATAGCATACTCCTCGCTTGTAAGGTCACACTCAGACATATCCGACTCTTCTTCTTCTTCTGCAATGCTTTTTCCTTTTGAGACAAGGGCCATTGATCCCACACCAGAAACTACCTTCGCCTCTTTGGTTACTACACTCTCATGGGACTTAAGTATTCCCACAAGTTTCGCTAGTGAGTAAGATTTAAATTGTTCATGTGCTTTCACGGTTGAAACCACAGCCATCCATTCTGGTCTCAAACCGTTCATGAAGGTTACCTTCTGCTCGATCAACTTTCTTTCTATTCCATGCTTGATCATCTTACTTAGGAGATGATTGAACCGATCGAAAGTTTGTATGAGTTTTTCTTCTGGTTTCTGTTCGAAAACTCCAAATTCTGACAGCAGCAAGGTTTGAATGGAGTGTTCTAGATCTTCATCGGTCGAATAAAGTTCTTTTAACCTATCCCAGATTTCTTTGGCCGTCGTGCATGAACTAAATAACCGAAAAGTTTCAGATTGCAAGGCGAATCTGATCATTCTCATGGCCTTCACATTACATAACAACTTGTCCTTCTCATCCCGTGGCATCTTCTCTACCTCCGCCACCAGCTTGTTATATTCCTTTTGGGACTTAACTGTCGTGTTTGTTCCTGAGTGAACAAACGGCCCAAGCGTGATAGCTTCCGAGATGAGATAGCCATTGTCTTCAGATCCAACCACGTAATCTTCAAAGTGATGCGCCCATACTTCATAGTCTTGAGTGTAAAGAATGGGAATCCTGATAGTGGATCCAATGCTGTTTGAGATGTTGATGGGATTTGTTTGCGAATCTTCATGAGACATGGTGGGCTGCTAGAATCAAACCTGTAAACTTGAGATTAAGGTTTTATCAGAAACTGAGTTGCCGTCGTTAAGAAGAAGACGACTTCTATTTATTCAATAAAAGCGGAAACCCTAAAGAATTCTGAATACAGAAGGAACGTGTATTGATCACACAGTCTCCTGCTCTGATACCAATTGTTGAAACAAAGTTCAATTAGGATCGTTAGATTCTACGCATGCAAACAATTATGAACGTAATTATGAACACAAGAATGGCTTTTAATGTGTCGAATGATTAATGCTTTAACACCTCAGAAGAGCTCGATTAAGAACTTCGACTGTAGAGGTATTTAGGGTTACAAAAGAATAAACGATAATAATCACTATTTCTAATGCATACATGCATGCACTATATACAGTCTAACCCTACTAGATAATGACGGATGGACAGGCCCAATCCGGATACAAAACACAAGCCCATGACGCAACACAATTAGACTCAACACTAACGTATTGTTAATATCTTTTTAATGAGTTATTATAACCATACTATGACTGATGGCCTGGAGAAAACGCTTTGTGGGCGTTTAAACTGTTGATAACAATTGCCACTCATCGGCGTGTATGCCTGACTGTAGCTAGCAGCCTGAGTGTGGGGTTGTCAATCCCGGTATAGATCTACACACAACTTGTTTCGATCCTCGGGCTGGAGATTCTGGTTATAATGTCAGGGCTTTATCTATGTTGTCTAAAATGAATTAAACAACCTGAATTGAATGTCTCATAAAAAGCATATAAACGTTTCATGTATATTAGTTATGAAAACCCAATCATTCTGAAATAAATGATTGACAGTATGTTCTTGAATTAGTATTCCGAACAGGTATGTTCTTGAAACAAAACCCAATCATTCTGAAATAAATGATTGACAGTATGTTCTTGAATTGGTATTCCGAACATGTATTTGATAAGTGTAGACCCTTGATTTGTTCTGAATCAAAACCCTTGTTTCTTGTAAGACAGTGTATTCTAGTATACTTGAATCATGAATTATTGTTCTATGTATAAATTATACCTATTATAATTTATATGTACTTTCTGAATCTGTATTTAACTATGTTTGCATGTAATCCCTTGCTCAGCATGTTACAAAGGTAGTTAAACTGATGAAATAACTATTATATTTATATACATATACAATTTTATATATAAGTAAATTTAAACGACACTCGGACAAATAACCGGTACTATAAGCCCACATCCAAACAAGGAAAAGGACCCAGAATGAGTTATCAGTCCTAAGTCTTTTAAATCTCATTTATATACATATATATATATATATATATACAAATATGAATTTTGGGGAAAAATATAAGTTTATAAAAGAGTTTAATGTTATGAGTATTTTTAATGATTTAATGTTGTTTTATCATGATTTGAAATCATGATTTTATAACACAAAGTTGTTGTGTTATGCTTGTATTCCCCCCCTTAAAACAATAGAAATTATGAAAATACAGGGATATGAACTCACTTGATAGGTGGTGAATTGGACAGGGTTTCGTTTCCCAGAAAGGAGTTTATCTGCCGAGAAACCGGCTTAAATCGGGCAGAGTTTCGACTGGAGAGAGGTTCACTTCTCGGGAATATCGGGGCTTCGACGCTTGATTATGGTTTTAGACTTGATACCGGGGCTTTAGGGGTTGTATGTGAGCTTATGGAAGTGAAAGGGGTGAAAGTGTGAAAATTGGTGAGAAAAATGGGGATTCTTCGGAAGCCCTCGCATGGCTTTTATAGGCCGAGGCCTCAGACCGAGGGGTGAGTCAGCTACGCATGCGTCATCAGCAGCGAGTTCCACGGGGCGAAGCTTCGGACAGTTGGCTCGGTAGTGGCA
Source organism: Lactuca virosa (assembly GCF_052849685.1). Classification (NCBI taxonomy): domain Eukaryota; kingdom Viridiplantae; phylum Streptophyta; class Magnoliopsida; order Asterales; family Asteraceae; genus Lactuca; species Lactuca virosa. Next base: position 133,642,516 of record NC_136428.1, on the reverse strand, counting down.
GCTTCGGACTGGACCGGACTTCGGTCCAATAGGAGAAGGGACCACGGACTTGGTCGAATCAGAAGGTGTCACGCAAGGCTTCGGTCTAATCAGCAGATGACACGTGCCAGGATGACGTGTCCGAAGGTCATGCATGCGAAATTGCCCAGTTTTCCATTTTTCTTGATTTTTGTGCCAAAAACTTGCGAAAATCATAACTTTCGTGTACGAGCTTCGTTTTTGGCGTTCTTTATATGCGCACGTAGGTAAAATCATACTCTACCACTTTCGTTTAGAATTCGTTGGCTAATTTTGATTTTATTTTTAATATTATTATTTTAAACAGACCGGGACAGAAATCTGTTAAAAATTCATAACTTCTTCATCTGACGTCCGTTTTTGTCTGTCTTTTTACCGTTGTACTACTATTGACGAGGCCTTCAATTCTCGTTTAGCTTGTGTCGGCTAAAAATCACTCGATCTTTATTTCGAGTTTTTAGCTGTATACTGCTATACTGGAACTTAGAAAAATCGTAACTTCCTCATACGAAATCAGATTTTGCCGTTCTTTTTATGAAAGTTCTCGGTTTAACATAAACTACAACTTTCATTTAGATTGTTAAGGCTAGAAAGCCTTTTATTGAAAATTCAGTTTTTACACTGAACAGTGTTTTGCCGGTTTTGTCGCGGATTTTCGATTGGTCATAACTTCTTCGTTATAACTCGGATTTTAGTGTTCTTTATGTTTTTGGAAACCTTGTTGCAATCTCTATCACTTGGTTCATCCCAATCGAGATTGTCTAATAATTTATTTTTGAGGGTCAATTATGTAAATATACACAATATGTCCGAAGGTCGTGCATGCGAAATTGCCCGGTTTTCCATTTTTCTTGATTTTTGTGCCAAAAACTTGCGAAAATCATAACTTTCGCGTACGAGCTCCGTTTTTGGCGTTCTTTATTTGCACGCGTATGTAAAATCATACTCTACAACTTTCGTTTAGACTTCGTCGGCTAATTTTGAATTTATTTTTAATATTATTATTTTAAACATACCGGGATGGAAATCCGTTAAAAATTCATAACTTCTTCATCTGACGTCCGTTTTTGTCTGTCTTTTTACCGTTGTACTACTATTGACGAGACCTTCAACTCTCGTTTAGGTTGTGTCGGCTAAAAATCACTCGATCTTTATTTCGAGTTTTTAGCTATACACTGCTATACTAAAACTTAGAAAAATCGTAACTTCCTCATACGAAGTCAGATTTTGCCGTTCTTTTGATGAAAGTTCTCGGTTTAACATAAACTACAACTTTCATTTAGATTGTTAAGGCTAGAAAGCCTTTTATTGAAAATTCAGTTTTTACACTGAACAGTGTTTTGCCGGTTTTGTCGCGGATTTTCGATTGGTCATAACTTCTTCGTTATAACTCGGATTTTAGTGTTCTTTATGTTTTTGGAAACCTTGTTACAATCTCTATCACTTGGTTCATCACAATAGAGATTGTCTAATAATTTATTTTTGAGGGTCAATTATGTAAATATACACAATATGCTAAAATTTCTCTTTATTATTTAAAAAGAAATACAAATTGACATACATTATTACATAGGTTTGAAATAACGGTTTGTTACATTATCCCCCCGTTAGAGAGAATTTCGTCCCGAAATTAGCATTTCAGATAGAATAGGGAAAAAGATGTGGATATTTCTGTTTCATTTGCTCCTCCCGCTCCCAAGTGAATTCAGGCCCCCGTTTTGCATTCAAGCGAACCTTCACTATCGGGATACGACTTTGTTTGGTTTTCTTAAGTACCCTGTCTAGAATCTCTATGGGTTCTTCCGCAAAGTTGAGGATCTCGTTTAACTCGATTTCCTCGAGTGGGATCACAAGAGTCTCGTCAGATAGACACTTTTTCAAGTTCGAAACGTGGAAGGTAGGATGAATGTTATTTAGTTCTTCGGGTAGTCGAAGTTTGTAAGCTACAGGACCAATTCTAGCAAGAATTTCGAAGGGTCCTATGTACCTTGGATTCAATTTGTCACGCTTTCCAAAGCATATCATGCCCTTCCAGGGTGAGACCTTTAACAAGACGCGGTCACCAACCTGGAATTCCAAGGGTTTTCTCCGAATTTGTACGATTTTGTCGGTGGTTTCTCGAATAATTTCCTGACCAGTGAGAGCACTGTCAGGAGTTTGACCTTTAGCTAGCTGCGTGTCACCCACTTCAGCCCAGCACAGAGGGGATCTGCACTTGCGGCCATAGAGGGCTTCGAATGGAGCAACCTTTATGCTAGTGTGATAACTATTGTTATAAGAGAATTCAACAAGGGGTAAATGAATATCCCATGCTTTTCCAAAGTCTATCACGCAAGCTCGCAACATGTCTTCCAATGCTTGAATCGTCCTCTCAGTTTGTCCGTCGGTTTGTGGATGGTAGGCTGTACTCATGTCCGGCCTAGTTCCCAAAGAGTTTTTGTAAAGACTGCTAGAAACGAGAGGTGAATCTATTATCTCGGTCCGAAATAATAGATATTGGTACACCATGCAGTCTAACAATAACCTTGAGGTAAGTTTTGGTTAGTTTCTCCATCTTGTCGGTTTCTTTTATTGGCAAGAAGTGTGCGGATTTGGTTAATCTGTCGACGATTACCCAAATAGTATCATAACCACCCGAAGTCTTGGGTAAATTGGTTATGAAATCCATTGTAATCCGCTCCCACTTCCATTCAGGGATTTCAGGTTGTTGTAATAAACGTGAAGGTGTCTGGTACTCTACATTTACTTTGGCACAAGTAAGGCACTTGCCCACAAAGGTAGCGATTTCGGCCTTCATGTTAGGCCACCAGTATAGTTTCTTAAGGTCCAGATACATCTTGTCTGAACCTGGATGAATAGAGTATCGGGTTTTGTGTGCTTCATTCATAACCACATCTCTATAACCACCGAACTTTGGTGTCTAGATCCGGTTCATGAAATAATAGACTCCATCATCCCTGACTTCGAAGTTCTTATCCATTCCTCTCAGAGTTTCACCTGCCACGTTTTCGGGTTTCAAGGCCTCAAGTTGAGCTTCTTTGATCTGTGTGGACAGATGTGAATGGATTGTCATGGTCAACGACTTTATTTGGCGTCCCGAGTATTCTTTTCTGCTAAGGGCATCAGCTACTACGTTTGCTTTACCAGGGTGATAAAGAATTTCACATTCGTAGTCGGTCAGTACCTCCACCCATCATCGTTGTCTCATGTTCAGCTCTTTCTAATCGAAGATGTGCTGGAGACTTTTATGGTCCGTGAATATTGTGCATTTCGTGCCATATAAGTAATGTCTCCAGATCTTCATAGCAAACACCACCGCTCCTAGTTCAAGGTCGTGTGTTGTATAGTTGACTTCATGCGTCTTAAGTTGTCGTGAGGCGTAGGAGATAACCTTTCCTCTTTGCATAAGTACACACCCAAGCCCTTGATTTGAAGCATCGCAGTACACTAGAAAGTCCTCTGTCCCTTCGGGTAGAGACAAGATCGGTGCACTACACAAGACTTGTTTGAGCGTTTGGAATGCTGCTTCTTGCTTTTCTCCCCAACTAAAAGTTACACCCTTTTGTGTCAGGGTGGTAAGCGGTTTAGCGATTCGGGAGAAATTTTGGATGAATCTGCGATAGTAGCCAGCAAAACCTAAGAATTGATGGAATTCTGTAGGTGTTTTGGGTGCTGGACAGTTTTCAATTGCTTTGATTTTGGAAGGGTCCACGTGTATTCCTTCTGAACTGACCACGTGACCTAGGAATTCAACCTTCCTAATCCAAAACTCGCACTTTGAAAACTTCGCGTAGAGTTTTTCTGTCCTAAGGGTTTGTAATACTTGACGAAGATGTTGGCCATGTTCCTCTTTACTTCTTGAGTAGATAAGGATGTCGTCGATGAAGACCATAACGAATTTGTCCAAGAATGGACGACACACTCTGTTCATTAGATCCATGAACACAGCAGGTGCATTCGTCAATCCAAATGGCATCACTATAAACTCGTAATGACGATAACGAGTTCTAAACACGATCTTGGGAATGTCTTTCTCCAAAATCCGTAACTGGTGATACCCGGATCTTTAGTATATTTTCGAGAAGTAGTTCGCACCTTGAAGTTGGTCGAACAGATCGTCAATGTGAGGTAAAGGATATCGATTTTTGATGGTAAGTTTATTCAGCTCGCGGTAGTCTATGCACATGCGGAATGATCCATCCTTCTTATTTACGAACAAAACCGGTGCTCCCCATGGTGAGAAGCTTGGTCTTATGAAACCTTTACTAAGGAGTTCGTTAAGTTGGCTGGATAATTCTTGCATTTCAGAAGGTGCAAGACGATAAGGGGATTTGGCTACAGGGGTAGCTCCAGGGATTAAGTTGATTCGGAATTCAACTTGTCGTTCGGGAGGTACTCCTGGAAGATCATCGGGAAAGTTATCGGGAAAGTTGCAAACCTTTGGAATGCTCGCGATATCGTTCACTTATTGCTTTTGTCTACGATGTGAGTTAAGAAAGCACGGTACTCTTTGCGAAGGTACTTCTATGCCTTGATGCAAGAAATGATCCGAAGGTTCGTTCAGGGTTTGTCCCCATAGATAATAAGAGTTTCATTAGTTGGCAAGTTCAAACGAATAGCTCTTTCATAACATAGGATGTCGGCATGGTTGGGGCACAACCAATCCATACCTACTATGATGTCAAAACTTTTGATAGAGACCGGCATAAGGTCTATTCGGAAAGACAAGTCATTCAAGGTAAGGATACATCCTATGTATATATCATTGGTGGATTCAGATTTCCCGTTAGCCATTTCTATTATAAACGTTTCATTTAGTGGTTGGGAGTTTTGATTTAGTAGATGTTTAAAATTATGGCTCCCGAAGCTCCTCTAGCACCACAATCAAATAGAATGTATGCATAAGTATTGTTGAGAAGGAACGTACCCGTGACCACATCAGGGTCTGCCACCGCTTCTTAATGACCCAGTGCTAAAATCCTCCCAACTCCACCGGCATTTCCAGCTTTTGGACAATCTTTCATGAAATGCCCCACATCACCACATTGGTAGCATGCTCAGCCTACTCCAGCGGCAGGTGCTTGGTTAAGTGGTTGAGGTGGTATTCTACAGAATCGGGCAGTATGCCCTTTCCTGTTGCAGTTACGGCGCTGTATTTCTTGGCAATTTCCGTTGTGATGAAAATTGCACTTGTTGCATTTAGGGAGGATACCAGCATAGGGCTTAGCTGGTGCAAGGTTATTAGGAACAGCAGTAGGTATAGCAATGGGTATGGTAGCAGGTATAGTAGTGGCATGGACTGCCACTACTTGTTGCTTCTTTGCAGGTTCCAGAGGAGATTTGCCCTTCCTCTTGTTCCAAACCTTCTTCTTGCTGTTGTTGTTGTTCTCCTTGGGTTGTTTTGGAGCAGAAACCACAGAGTTTTGACGGGCTCCGTGGTCGATAAGAGATTGTGCCAGCTCTTTGGCACTGTCAAAAGTAATAGGCTTTGAAGCTAAATCACTTGACTGAATTTGGGGCGACATACCCCAAATATATCTCTCAATCTTTTTGCTCTCCATAGGAACCATATCCGGACAAAGAATTGCCAGATCATAGAACCTACTGGTATAGGTTGATATGTCAGAACCAACCATTGTAAGAGCCCATAGTTCTTGCTCCAGTTTCTGTATCTCCCCTCGCGGACAGTATTCCCGCATTAGCATGGCTTTTAGGCTTTCCCAGCTGATGCAGTTAGCCACTACTAGAGTAAATGACTTAATGTGGCCATTCCACCACGTTAGAGCCCTATCAGAAAAAGTACAGGCAGCAAATTTAACTTTGCTACCCTCCAGACAGGAGCAAATTTCAAAAATTACTTCTGTCTTCTCAATCCATTGCTTAGTGCCATAACTCATCCAGCCCCGTTAAAGGTCCTGGGTTTGGCATTATAAAAATCCTTATAAGTGCATTCTCGCGAATGCCCATGACTTTCGCCATGGTTTGAAGGATGTGCACCGACTCCCGACCCACTAACGCAAGGAGTATGGATATGAGACATGGTAGCCGCTACAGCCGTGACCGCCGCTTGAAACATAGCGGGGTCGAATTGAGGAGGTGGTGGTGGGGGTGGCGTCGGTGCTTCATTGATGTTGATACGTCTTGGATTTTACGAGGAGGCATCTCTTGCTATAAATGTCAATAGATAAAAAGATAGTGAGATATCAAGAATGAATATGAATTGGATATCTCTGAACTAAACACTTAATTCAACATGAATTTCACAAAGAATTGGAAATAGAAATCCACTGCAAGTACAACTTGCAACAAGATAATATGAAATTGAATGGTCATTTTTCAAAGAGTATGAATGTACATGTCGACTGTATTGGTATATTAAGTATATAAGGTCCAGAAACTTGACCTTAAAGTAGGATTATAATATACCCCAACACTGAGAAAGTGTCGACATCAAACCGACCTACCAAAAATAACATTTCCACGGTCGTATTGAAAGCATGAAAAATAACACTGGAACATTTTTGTGATCCAAAAGTTTGGAATAGGATGTTTATGAGAATTGTACTAACTCTTGTTGAAGTAAAGTGCTTATTGTTTTATTGATACTCGGTTTTCTACATATCGTGAAAAGTAGTATATACATTCGATATAGAAAGTAGAAAGTAGAAGTAGTGCGAACACTACTTGCGGCAGTTGCTACGACGATTGCTAGGTTCTGCTTCATCCTGCGTCTTACAGCGCCTTTCTTAGACAGCTTGATGCTCCCTCAATTCTCTTATTTCTGATTCAGCAGCATTAAGTTGCCTTTGAAGGGCTTCAGTATGGGGCTGGGTGTCATCTTGCATTTCGTCAAGATGAAGGATATCTGCAGTGTTCGCCTGCGCAACCGTATTCACTTCTAGGATTCGATGGATTGACATCCTTGATTGATCGAATTGTCAGGCTATTCGGTTCGCTATAACTGGAAAAGCTTTGTCAGCGGTTCCTCCTCTAGAGACGTTATAGAAACCTCGTGCCATTCCGTAAGGAGGGCGTTGACCGTCTTGTCGACTCCAATAGGTTATGTATTGGCCCCACTCGGGTATGGGTTCTTCTTCCTCTTGCCTCAGGGGACGCTCCCCAGGGTTGCAGACATGTGGCTTTGTATCCGTACCACTTGATTCGTTGTCCTTAAAGGGTTCTTCGTCTGAGTCTGTGATCCAGCCTGCATTCTGTGGATTGTAGGGGTCTTCCGGTAAATTGGGTTCAGCCATAGGTTCTGTATTAGAAGTAAGGTTAGTAAAATACTCTCCGTAGTATTTTAATCTGTGTGTTATGTTCTATAGTTCTTATGTAGGTGTATGGTAAGTTTTAGACATGTCGCAACACCACTATCACTCCCAAACACATGTTGGTCATATCTCAAATCAATATAGTTGATCAGGCTATATTGTTGGATTAGGTGTGTAAGCCCATAACTATTATTGGTATGTATTCGACCCGAGAGTAGCATGGTCCATTTGGGTCGCATATCATCAGGACAATTTGTTAGGATGGACTTTTGAGAGAAGAGGTTATATATGATTTATTAATATATTATAAGTTATAATATATTAATATGAAATCGTATGAGTTAATTAGTATTGATCAAGAATTAATTTGGAATTAATTTAGTGGTCAAAAGGGACTAATTAAAACTATGGGGACTAATTATGGTAATTAGTTATATTTATATATGTTGGGCTTATGATCCATGTTGGACCAAGTTTATGTATGGATACATAAAGAGTTGGGCCACATGAACCATGGGTCATAAAACCCATGGATATGGGTTTGGGTTATACCCATGACTCTTAGAATTCAGCACATATAAATACATATGTTATGACCTCAAACCGCCACCCCTAGTCACCCTAGAGAGTGTGTGCATGTTCTTGGAGTTCATGAAGGTTTTAGAGTGCATGGAGATTCTCTCTCAGGTCCTACCTTTGTCCTTGATGTGTTGTGACTTCATTTGAGGCTTCCACACTATTGGGGCTAAGTTCTTAAGGCCAAATACATCAAGACTTCCAGCCACACAAAAAGGTATGTTACACTATCTAGTATTTTATGTAGTTTGTATGACAATTGCATGCTAGCTATAGGTTAAATACCTTGTTTGCATGTATAATTAGTCAAAACATAGGTTCAAGGTATTTAGGGTTGTATGTGCACCATAGGATGTTGTATTATACCAAAACCCAACAATAGTATCAGAGCCAATGCTTGTTTTCATGTTATACTTGCTGAAATGGCTGGAAAAATCGAAAATTTTGGCTGTCTGAGTGCTGGACTCGCCGAGTCCACTGATGGACTCTCCGAGTCCGTGAAGAAATTCATCCAACTCGTCGAGTTGGTTCGTGCACTCGACGAGTAGGACCCCCTGACAGCATATTTTCGACTTTTAAGGCTGGAATTGGACTAGAAACATTACCCTAAGCTGTTTTTTGTGTTGTAGACCTGTTTTGATGTGGTAATGTTCATGCTGAACCAATTTCAAAGATAATTGTCAATAGATTCATGTTTTGTATTAGTTTAATGGTTAGGATAATTTCATGAAAAAATTTGATTTGAATTGTCTTGTTCTTATTAGTTAGTCTAGATTAATAGAAAAGTTATGTGATAATTTGTTTTCAATCCATATTAATCTTAAAGTTGCTCATAAAATGTGTTTTTGTAACTTGTCCTCAAGTTATATGAAAAGTCACATTTATGATTCTTTAAAACTCATAAGATTTCCATAAGTTAGGAAAAATGAAGAGTCTTATTTTCTTGAATGATTTTACAGTATTCCATAACTTGTCCTCAAGTTATGGAACTTGAAGAGTTTATTCATTAAACTACTTTAAACTCATAGGTTATGAAAATGAAGAGTTTATTTTTCCTTAAATGTTTTTTAAAGTCTTCCATAACTTGTCCTCAAGTTATGGAACTTGAAGAGTTTTCATTAAAACTACTTTAAATTCATAAGTTATGGAATTGAAAAAGTTTTTGAATTGTTCAAAACTTGCCCTCAAGTTTTGGAATTTGTAAAGTTCCCCCCCATGAATACTTTAGTTCCAAGTTAAACCCTTAGAATTTTAATAGTTTAAAATTCAACCCTTATACTATTATAATATTATAGGTTTAATATATATATATATATATATATATATATGTATGTATAATAGTAAAAGTCATTCTTACCGTTAGTAGGCCTCCTTCACAAAGCCGGTCTATAAGGGGGGTATAAGGTTACTGCCTATAAAATGGCAGTTTAATGGGTGTCCACTCTCACCCACCGCTTTCTTGACTGGTGGATGGTCGTTAGCCGAACGGGTTTGACATGACTATAATTCTCCCTTCATTAAAAGTATAAATGATAAATACTAAGTAACTAAACACTTATAAATTCCCAATCGTAGTTACTTAGGAAAATGTGAATTTGGTGCTAACCCATGAAATTTACACTTTGTACCTTACCAAGTCGTTAGTGGAGCGTGTGTGGTTAACCGGCACACTAAAATGGACTAGTAAGAGTGGCGAAGGGTAACTTAATGTTTATCATCGATCGGTGGAGCGTGTGTGGTTAACCGGCACATCGATTAGGTGATAATATTAAGGGTACCAAGTGAATTTGCATGGTTATTCACACCTTGTTTTGTGATCCTCGGCATCCCAGTCACAAAATCTGAGAGGGCACAATCGAGATTGAAACATGCCATTGAAAAGTTCAATGAATCTCAAAAGATCTAGGAGTTTCAAAACCAATTAAAACCTAATAAATTATTTCGTTTTTCATGGTGGAAATTGGTGAATCGTCATTCGCCTACCTTCAAATATTTTATAGCTTGGATTACGGAATCCCTCTTCCAAGTTGTAAAATATTGTGTTGGGTCCTAGCCTTAATATTTCATATTGGCTGTTATATTAAGGACTTAAATCAACTAACTTGAATATCTCCCATTGTAGATGTCTACTTTAGACATCTACGATCTTCCCAAATCTCTTGGAATTTCACTTCCTCCACCCCCTTCAATTATTCTCCCTAACCCACAAGTTCAAGGTCACTCAAGTCCTATTGGCAAGCAAGGTCTATGTGTGATCATATCTTGGAGATGAAGTCACGTATTGACAAGCCGGGAGAGTTGGGTGTCAAAGTCTTGAGAAAGTTGGATGTTCAATCACTTTCTAAGTCACATAGTGAGTTCCTTTGGGACTACTATGTGACAGACCATGACTTGACCCTTAATGATCTTACCTATTTGCTTGGTGCTGCTAAGTCAGCAATGATTTTGAGCACTGGTAAAAGCAAATTTGATTAGAAGATCGACTTCCCAAACCTTCTATTGCCAAAGGAAGGGGCATTGGTTGCGAAGCTGGCCAAATTTACCTGATAGTCTATAAGGATGGTAAAGTCAAAAGTTTTGACTCTACTTCAGGTAAAGTCCATTATCTAACTCTATTAAGTTCCTATTTGGAGATTCTTATTACATGGTGTGACTAGATCACATTTTGATGTTTTAAGAACCAAAGTGAAGAGGAAGCTTAAAGGAAGAATTTTGAGCTGTTACTTAAAGAGTTGTGATAGATTGCTTAGGAATACATAACAACATAGTTTTTCACATGCATTTGCATTGTAAGGATAAGGTTTTCCGCAAAGTTCTTAAATAAAAGAAAAGGTTTTATTTTATTTTAAAATATCCTTACAGTGGCATTTGTGAGAATTTGTTGTTTATATGTTTCCATTGATAGCAATATTGGAAAATGGATTTGATTCTTTCGACTGTGGTAGTGTCATAATTTACCAAATAAGGAAAGATTCTCATCACCCAAGTTTCAGTTGGGTAGAAACTTGGAATCGTGCAAGTTGTATGATGAATGAGAATTTTCATCTTTGGGAAATTAAGACTAATTCATTGTTCACATGTATATGTGAGTCAAGTGAAAGGATCAGGGGATCGGGTACACTTGAGTGTGCACTGGTCAGGTCCACCACAAAGAATGGTGAGACTATTCGTCATGATTTACTAATGCTTAGTTAATATGGTTATACTTACATGTTTAAGTATAATTCTGAAACATTGGAAAAGTATCAATGTTAGGCAGAACGAATAAGAAGAATCAAATAAGGCAGGAAGATAAAAGTTTCTCCAATCTGAAAAGATGGGAGAGTACTTGAGTATCTTGTTTTATGATTATCTTAGTGATTATAAAACCATATCACAATTGATTCTCTAAGGACATCTTAGTGCATTTGTTTGGCTAAGAAGAGAAATCGTGGATTGTTGAAATGGTTAAAATAAAAAAGATGAATCATACTTCGTTCCATAACAAGTCTTAGAGTGATACTCCAAGATTGTAACTCGAGTGACATATCTTAAGGAAGGTTTGTAACACTTGTCAAGTGTAAGAGTAAAATGTGTTTCTACTCTTGTACATTTGAGATTGGTAAGTTGTGATGTTTTGGGTTAAACAGAGACCAACTAAGGCCAATTATGTGAAGTGTTATTCTTGATAAGAATCCGCACTGATCCTTGATAAGAAATCGCTCTTGACAAGAGAGTCTTATATGTCAAGAGGACAGTGGGCGTCTTAAAGCTCTTGAAAGTTCCAAGAACTAATCAAGAATAAAAACCTGAAGTTCTTCACTAGCACACGACTTGAGGTTTATAACCTATCGTGTTGACATTTCTGTGCCTATTCCAGTTAAAGTTGGCTTTGAATAGGAGTTCTGAGAGTTCTCAATTGATTGCATAACAACTTCAAAGCAATGGCAGGCCCTTGTGCTGCCAGTTGGCAAGAAATTAAGATTGCACAAGTTCGGTCCATATGAGTTTGGATTTGTCACTAACCTTGTCTTGTGATTATGGTTTGACAAATTCACATGGATAGGAACACATACACCATAAAAATCTAAGTGTCATAAGGTTTCTCTTCGATTCATGAAAATGATGGTAAGGAAACACTTTCACTAAGTAGATTTTAGGTAGATAGCAATTGTGATATTTGCATTCTCAAAGTCGTTAGTGGAGCGTATGTGGTTAACCAGCACACTAACATGGACTTGTGAGAAATGGCAATGGTCTAAACAATTAAGACTATAATTACGACATCCCTTTTCTTAGTTCTAAAATTGTTTAGACACACATATGAGCTATCTAAGGAAAGGTGTATGAATTTGATAAATTCTTATCAAAGCATCTCGTATCAGAAAACTGAACTTTGTTAAGGAAGTCAATAAAGTATTGATTTCTAGAAGTCCAGCGGATTTCTGAGTACATGTCAAAGCTAGTGGGAGAATAAGTGTTGTGCTGATAATTATCATGTTAGTGGGAGCATGATTATTATGTTCAGTATTGCAAGCTAGCAATGTTAATTATAGAAAACAAAAGTTTCAATTCGTGAAGTTACAAGGGTTGAAAAGTTGTTTTGCTATAATTAAGGGAGAGGAAATTATACTTCACTTCAATTCTAAAAGCTTAGATTGAGATTTTAATCGTCTTTAGTCAAGGATATATATACGAATTTGATGTTGGAATGGCCAAACATAAGGAAATTCTATATATATTGCATTCTCAAACTTCGATTATGATTACGACATCCCTCTTCATAGTCAAATTTTGAAAGCATGGCAAATAAAAAAATATTGTAGCAAAAGACTGTCTATGATCACGTCTTTATGTGAGACATCATGAATCGTGTCCCATATGCTTCGGATATAGGATCGATTTCATGTGCTATAATATTCATCCTTTCTAAATTTTCCAAATGCTCAGGGCATTAAGAAGGGAAAAGTCTAGAATTGGATATGACTAAAATGATTAAGAAATTGTCGAGGACAATCTAAGGTTTACCAAAGATTGGTTGCTCACGGACAATTAGAAGTATATTGTTAATTTTGGAAGGACCATATTGACATATTCGGAAAAGAGGTAACTCTTGTTCAGAAGTGATAGTCAAAATGGGAATCTGGAAAGGTTTCCATAGGTGGAAGTTGTTCTTCAAATCTTTCTAAGATTAGAAAACTTAATGCAAGAAGGATGTTCAAAGGAATGTACTTTGAATGTGAGACTTCATTTCCATGGAATTGATCTCCATTGGAATACCCTGTAATGATTGTTGACAAGTCTTTGTGACTTTGTGCATAGTCATTACAAGAGGATCAATGCATGTAAGTTTAGAATCTATCAAATTTCGGTAAATGGCAGGAATTTGGAATTCTTACATTTACAATGAGGATTTGGGATTGTGAAATGGGCATCATTGGAATCATGTTCAGTTGATCTATTTCACAAAGTAAAGATCATAGTTAAACATAGTGTGCATACTTGGTGTATGGCATGACTAGTGTTTAGAAAACATAGTTTACATGATTGGAGCATGGGACAACTATTGTTTTAATTCAAGTATAAAGTTGATTATTTGAAACATTATACAATGAATAATGAGTAATCAATATGGTGTTTAAATAAAAGGTGTTTTATTTACTCTCAAAGGTGCTTGGGACCATAGAGTGATTAGTATTATTCTTGTGTTTCACTTTGTATGTTTTGACTTCCAGAATTGCTAGGTTATTCTCTCCGAATGACTAAGTTATTCAAACCATCCACAGTCGATAATACATTGGAAGTAGGTATTAAGGCAAGACTGTCATGAATCGGGTTTGTAGATGTCCAAGGTAGTGGACATAGTAAGAGATACTACAACATTCATGAGTACTCCTGGAATAAGGATTCGATTATTGGATTAAACCCACGCTCATTTGACTCACTTCATAGATTTTATCACGAGTGATCATGAGATGATAATATCTTATATTCTTTAAACCTAGAGATATGACTTGTTGCCTATGAGTTGGTTATACATTGATTGCACGTAAACACATTTGGTAACTCGATGTTATAAAACGTGCTTTTGTGTATGATTCAACAAGTAGTAGAACAAGCATATGAGTCGAAGTTTATCCATTCCTTTTACCCTTAAAGGGATAAAAGCGATATATGTGGGCCCCTCGATGATTTGGTGATGACAAACGTAAGTGCTCGGCCGGGCCTGGACTGATTTGATTTGTTCAATTAGTCAGTCGTCATAAATCGGAAATCGGGAAACAACAAATGGACAGAGAGAATGATTATAATCCATGTCTCAATCCATATGATATCTAGAATGGAGGAATATATGATCCCTTATCTAATGGACGCGTCATTGATTTGTTCAGAGTTCGACAGCGGCTTTAAGAGCTACGATTGCTAGTCGGGTTTTGGAGTCTTATGCAATAATAGTTTTAGACTTATCTAAGTGGGAGACTGTTGGATTAGGTGTCTAAGCCCATAACTATTATGGGTATGTATTCGACCCGAGAGTAGCATGGTCCATTTGGGTTGCATATCATCAGGGCAATTTGTTAGGATGGACTTTTGAGAGAAGAGGTTATATATGATTTATTAATATATTATAAGTTATAATATATTAATATGAAATCGTATGAGTTAATTAGTATTGATCAAGAATTAATTTGGAATTAATTTAGTGGTCAAAAGAGACTAATTAAAACTATGGGGACTAATTATGGTAATTAGTTATATTTATATGTGTTGGGCTTATGATCCATGTTGGACCAAGTTTATGTATGGATACATAAAAAGTTGGGCCACATGAACCATGGGTCATAAAACCCGTGGATATGGATTTGGGTTATACCCATGATTCTTAGAATTCAACAAATATAAATACATATGTTATGACCTAAAACCGCCATCCCTAGTCACCCTAGAGAGTGTGTGCATGTTCTTGGAGTTCATGAAGGTTTTAGAGTGCATGGAGATTCTCTCTCAAGTCCTACCTTTGTCCTTGATGTGTTGTGACTTCATTTGAGGCTTCCACACTATTGGGGCTAAGTTCTTAAGGCCAAATACATCAAGACTTCCAGCCACACAAAAACGTATGTTACACTATCTAGTATTTTATGTAGTTTGTGTGACATTTGCATGCTAGCTATACGTTCAATACCTTGGAAACCATTTCCATGTATAATTAGTGAAAACATAGGTCCAAGGTATTTAGGGTTGTATGGACACCATAGGATGTTGTATTATACCAAAACCGAACATATATATATATATATATATATATATATATATATATATATATATATATATATATATATATATATATATATATATATATATATATATATATATATATATGTATATATATATATATACACATATGAATTTTGGGGAAAAATATAAGTTTATAAAAGAGTTTAATGTTTTGAGTATTTTTAATGATTTAATGTTGTTTTATCATCATTTGAAATCATGATTTTATAACAGAAATTTGTTGTGTTATGCTTGTATTCCCCCCCTTAAAACAATAGAAATTATGAAAATACGCGGGTATGAATTCACTTGATAGGTGGTGAATTGGACAGGGTTTCGTTTCCCAGAAAGGAGTTTATCTGCCGAGAAACCGGCTTAAATCGGGCAGAGTTTCTAGTGGATAGAGGTTCACTTCTCGGGAATCTCAGGGCTTCGAGGCTTGATTATGGTTTTAGACTTGATATCGGCGCTTTAGGGGTTGTATGTGAGCTTATGGAAGTTAAAGGGGTGAAAGTGTGTGAAAATTGGTGTGAAAAATGGGGAATCTTCGGAAGCCCTCGCATGGCTTTTATAGGCCGAGGCCTCGGACGGAGGGGTGAGTCAGCTAGGCGCGCATCATCAGCAGCGAGGTCCACGGGGCGAAGTTTCGGACAGATGGCTTGGCGGTGGCGGCTTCGGACTGGATCGGACTTCGGTCCAATAGGAGAAGGGCAAGTGTCCGAGGGGGTGTCCAAGAGGCATCTGCGACGTGTCTCATATGAATGTGTCCGAAGATGAGTGGACCGCAGACTTGGTCGAATCAGAATGTGCCACGCAAGGGTTCGGTCCAATCAGCAGATGACACGTGCGAGGATGACGTGTCCGAAGGTCATGCATGCGAAATTGCCCGGTTTTCCATTTTTCTTGATTTTTGTGCCAAAAACTTGCGAAAATCATAACTTTCGCGTACGAGCTCCGTTTTTGGCATTATTTATATGCACGCGTAGGTAAAATCATACTCTACGACTTTCGTTTAGACTTTGTCGGCTAATTTTGAATTTATTTATAATATTATTATTTTAAACAGATCGGGACAGAAATCCGTTAAAAATTCATAACTTCTTCATATGACGTCCGTTTTTGTCTGTCTTTTTACCGTTGTACTACTATTGACGAGACCTTCAATCTCATTAAGATTGTTTCTGCTAAAAATCACTCGATCTTTATTTTGAGTTTTTAGCTGTACACTCCTATACTGAAACTTAGAAAAATCGTAACTTCCTCATACGAAGTCAGATTTTGCCGTTATTTTTATGAAAGTTCTCGGTTTAACATAAACTACAACTTTCATTTAGATTGTCAAGGCTAGAAAGCCTTTTATTGAAAATTCAGTTTTTACATTGAACGGTGTTTTGCCGGTTTTGTCGCGGATTTTCGATTGGTCAAATCTTCTTCGTTATAACTCAGATTTTAGTGTTCTTTATGTTTTTGGAAACCTTGTTACAATCTCTATCACTTGGTTCATCCTAATCGAGATTGTCTAATAATTTATTTTTTAGGGTCAATTATGTAAATATACACAATATGCTAAAATTTCTCTTTATTATTTAAAAATAAATACAAATTGACCTACATTATTACATAGGTTTAAAATAACGGTTTGTTACACTTGCTATTTACTGTAATCTGTTAGATTCTAAACTTATATGCAATGATTCTCTTGTAATGACTATGCCCAAGTCACAAAGACTTGGCAGCAAACATCACAAAGTATTCCAATGGAGATCAATTCCATGGAAACGAAGTCTCACATTCAAAGTACTTTCCTTTGAATATCCTTCTTGCATTAAGTTTTCTAATCTTACACAGATTTAAAGAATAACTTCCACCTATGGAAAAATTTCCATATGCCCATTTTGACTATCACTTGTGAACAAGAGTTGCCTCTTTTCAGAGTATGTCAATAAGGTCCTTTCCAAAGTTTAACACTATACTTCCAACTGTCCTTGAGCAACCAATCTTTGGTAAACCTCAGATTGTCCTCGACAATTGCTTAATCATTTTAGTCATATCCAATACTAGACCTTTTCTCCTCTTAATGCCCCTAGGCATCTGGAAAATTTAGAAAGGATAAATATTATAGCACATGCAATCGATCCTATACCCGAAGCATATAGGACACGATTCATCCTATAAAGTTTTTATTTGCCATGTTCTGACAATTCGAACTATGAAGAGGGATGCCGTAATCATAATCGAATTTGAGAACGCAACATATACATAATTTCCTTATCTTGAACCATTCCAACATAACATTCATGTATATCCGTGACTAAAGTAGATTAAAATCTCAATCTAAGCCTTTAGAATTAGAATGACGTATAAAATCCTCTCCCTTAATTATAGCAAAACAACTTTTCAAATCGAATTTAACATAATAATCATGCTAACTTGTTTTCTATAATTAACATTGCTAACTTGCAACATTTAACATAATAATCATGCTCCCACTAACACAATGATTATTATCTTACTGGCATAACACTTATGCTCCCACTAGCTTTGACATGTACCCAGAAATCTGCTGGACTTCTAGAAATCAATACTTTATTGACTTTCTTACCAAAGTTCAGATTTCTGATACGACATGCTTTGATAAGACTTTATCAAAATCATACACCTTTCCTTAGATAGCTCACATGTGTGTCTAAACAATTATGAAGAGGGATGCCGTAATCATAATGTTTAGACCTTTTGCCATTCTCACAAGTCCATTTTAGTGTGCCGACATAACACTTATGCAAATATCACAATTGATATCTACTTAAAATCTACTTAGTGAAAGTGTTTCCTCACCATCATTTTCATGAATCGGAAAGAAACCTTATGACACATAGATTTTTATGGTGCATGCGTTCCTATCCATGTGAATTTTTCAAAACCATAATCACACGACAAGGTTAGTGACAAATCCAAAGTCATATGGACTGAACTTGTTCAATCTTAATTTCTTGCCACCCGACACCACAAGGGCCTACCATTGCTTCCAGGTTGTTATGCAAATAATTGAGAACTTACAAAACTCACAAGCATAGTCAACATAAACTGGAATGGGCACAGAAATAGAAATATGTCAACCCAATGGGTTACAAACCTCAGGTTGTGGGCTAGTGATTAACAATACTCTTGATTAGTTCTTAAAACTTACTTAAGATATTTTAATACTCCCACTGACCTCTTGACATATAAGATTCTCTTGTCAAGAACCATTCTGTGACAAAACAAATATTCAAGAGTTAGTGCAGATTCTTATCAAGTTAAACACTTCATACAATTGGTCTTAGTTGGTCTTTGTTTTATCCAAAACATCACAACTAACCAACTTCAAATGTACAAAAATAGGAAACATCTTACTCTAGATTTGACAAGTGTTATAAACTTTCTAAAGATTATGTCACTCAAGTTACAATCTTAGAGTATGACTCTAAGACTTGATTTTTGGTACGAAGTATGATTTATCTTTTGATTTAACCATTTCAACAATTCATGATTCCTCTCCTTAGCCAAACAAATGCACTAGGTGTCTTTAGAGGATCACTTGTCATATGGTATTATAATCACTAAGATAATCATAAAACAAGATACTCAAGTACTCTCCCTTCTCTTCAGATTGGAGAAACTTTTATCTTTCTGCCTAATTTGGTTCTTCTTATCCGTCCTGCCATACATTGAAACTTTTCCAATGTTTCAGAATTACACTTAAACTTGTAAGTATAACCATATTTACTAAACTTTAGTAAATCATGACGAATAATCTTATCGACCTTTGTCGTGGACCTGACCAGCGCACAACCTAGTATACCCAATCTTTCTGTCCTTCACTTGACTCACACATACATGTGAATAAGGAATTAGTCTTAATTTCCCAAAAAATGGAAATTCTCACTCATCATAAAATACAACTTTTATGATTCCAAGTTTCTATCCAACTGAAACTTGGGTGATGAGAATCTTTCCTTATTTGGTAAATTATGACACTACCACAAATGAAAGAATCAAATCCATTTTCCAATATTGCTTATCAATGGAAACATATAAACAACAATTTTTTCACACATACATGCGGCCACACACCCATCACAGCCGCACACTCTCCCCTATATATTCAACACTTAGTCATTTTGAACACTTTTTCCACTTCTTCAAAGCTAGAACTCGTTTTCTCTCAAGTATCATCCAATGTTTCACTTCAATCTTCAATCAAGTGAGTGATTCCTTCTTTGTTTAGCTAATACATGACCTTAACTAGCATTTTCCCTTGATTTGATCCATGAAAACACCTATTCGATGTTAGAACACCAAGAACACCAAGAACACACACTACTTTTGGGGCTTTTAACTACACTTTTAAGCCTCTAAATCGGGTATACACTTGCAGTAGCTTGTTATAAGCTAAAGACCCTTGAATTTACACATGAAAAACACCATTTCATATGATCTTCAAGTGTGTACGGCCGCACACACCATGTGTACGGCCGCACACACCAAATATAGCCGCACACACTCTTTTTAGGTCCCAAAAATGGCAATGAACTCCATATAAGTCTAAAGCATGAAGTAAGAAACCTTCCTAGATGAGTCCTAAAGCCTTAAAATACGTTTTGGCACATTCCATAGGGAGTGTGCGGCCGCACACACACCCTGGCCGCACACACACAAAATAAGTGTTTACTAGTCCCTGAGGTGGTTTCAATTCTATAATTAGCTGTTATAAGCACTAATTATATTCATATATGTAACATTATATGTTAAATAGGATCCGCGTGTGTGTTCAAGTCTTCACTTGACACTTAGCATCCTATAACATCCGTTCATCCAAACCACTCACTACAGGTGAGTTCATACCCCTTAATACATCTTTTAAATGATTTTAAATGCTTTTATGGGGGGGATACAAGTTGATCTTTAATAGTTATTATATCAATCACATGTGATTAATAACTACCAAACAAGTGGATTTCTTACTTTCAAACTGTGTTATCAAACAAACTACTTTTCAAACTGTTTTGTCAAACTCTTTTACATGTCAAATACTTTTATTTAATTTCCTTTACACTTATATTCTGTTAAATGTATATCTTTATAGATATAGTTATATAAGTAGGATTGAAAGGACTTAGGACTGACAACTCACCTTACCTCATGTTCCTCGTTTGGTTGTGGACTTAGGGTATCAGTTATTTGTCCGAAGGTCGTTTGAATCCTAGTTATATATTACGTATATGTATGTAGATATAAAAGTTCCTTCTTTATATTCAATACCTTTGGGTAGTAAAGGTATACAGATATGTTCATACATACAAATCACATTACTAGTAAGCTACAATAGGCGTAGTTTAGGAAGTTACTAATACCATTACTAGAACAATGGAACGTACAATGAGTCAGTTCATACATGAGTCTATACATTACAATACAGCTAGTACATACTATACATTTTACAAGGAAGCATACATGCTAGACAGAGAGAGAACATACAATACCATACAGAGAGAACATACAATACCATACAGAGAGAACATACATACATGCTAGATAGAGAGAGAACACACAATACAGCTAGCACATACATATACTAGGACATTACTACAGTTATGTGAGCCACGTAACGGGGCATGGCACTATCTGTCATGACCGTTTTGTATCCAGAATCTCCTTAAGAGGGGAGCGTATGAGTTTGTGTATAGATCTATACTGGATTGACTATCCTACACCTTGCTACTCGCTACACTGGGACTTGCAAGTCTACGGGTGCCAAACGTCATTTCTTCGGACATCTTACATTGTCGCGTTCTATAGTCGGTAGCAGGGTACAGGCCGATCACATGGTACTTTAAATTACAATTGGTTTAAGGTAGTTAGTACAACAGTAGTTACTTAATACAATAGTACAGTACTAATTCATTTTCCCATTGCATTCACTTTGTGATCTTCACACAATAAACAGTAACGTAGAAACTATATTTTTGGTAATTAATAGTCAGATTGGGAAAATACATATTCTTACAAGAGACGTACACATAGATACTAGATGCCTTGGTAGAAGGCTACTTTTAGTAGGAAACATAGGGTTTTCTAGGAGATTCAAACCTTTTTACAAATTCACACATCACTTACTTACAAATACTTTCATACAAATACAGACACTAATATACTTATGATCTCACCATCTTTAAAGATGATACTCTCTTTCAAAATAACTTGTATCCTCAGGTCGCTAGTAGACAGGTACCGATGCCAGGTTTTGAGAAGATGGAGCTCGTTCAAGACTCATCTTTTATTTTGATTCATATTTTGGTGTCTATTTAACTTGACAGATCACACTTGTATTAAAATTATATTATTAATGCAAAGGGTGATGTGGTTGCTTGTTTACTACTTTGCACTATTATTGTACTGAACATGACGTCCTCCACCCCCGAACGTTTCCGCCGTTCCGGTTTTGGAGTGTGACAGATTGGTATCAGAGCATTGTTTATAATGAATTGAGTATATCAACCAATAAAAGATATACAGACTATAAATACAATGGGATTAAAATACTCTGACCAAGAGTTTATACTTTTAAATAATAAAATATTTAACTAAGTATACATGCATGCATTCATACTAAAATCAGTGTCACTAGGACAGAACAAAAGTATTACGATTGTTGGGCAGCACAAGTAGACTTAGAGACATATAGTCAAAGCTGGGAAGATATAGCTTGATCAACTATATTATCCGAGGATTGACTAGCATGTGCCTAAGTGTGGTTGTGAGGTTGCAACAAGTCTAAAAACTTACCAACAATACCACAACGAAAACCTTAGAACAGAACATAAACCTAAAATACTATAGGAGTATTTTGTGTTACTATAAATTACTTATGTGCTTATGTTGTATATCCCTTTTCTCGCATAGATATAATGGCTGGATTCCATATCCCCGGAGACCCGTAGTATCCCAACAACGACAACGCTGGATGGCTTGGAGAAGAGCCAGAAGATGATCACCCAATCCCTTTGGATGATCACCTAGCTGAAGGATTTTCTGATGGTTCTGACTCAGAGCCAAAAGTCAACAACCTACCCCCAGCTGCTCAAGACCCAAACCCAAACCCTCGTCCAGCATTTCAAGGACCCACCCCTCTGTGGGCCACAAACTTGAATAGATGGAGTCAGGAACATGGTCAACCCATTCCCTACAACGGGGACAGAAGCTTTTACAACCTCAACGAGGGAGGTTCAACTGATCGAGTCCTGCCCATCATGGTCCGTAGGATTTCTCGGAACACCGAGCAAGGTCGAGCATCTATCGACCGAGTCCTGGAGGTTGACGCCAACTCTGGCGTTAACACGGTCCGCATTCGCCAACTCGAGGTAGCTATGGAAAGGGCTAGGATAACGAATGGGACTCTACAGCAACAGCTAACTGCATCCCAAGCTGAAGTTAGGGAACTTCGGGCTAGGCAGTCAATGTATGAAAGGCGCATGCGAGACATAGAGCGTCGTCTGCCTGAATCAAGAACTCACTCTAGTAGTTCTCGTCGCCGCTAGAGTCTCCTCGACTTATCTTTTGGATATAACTTAGTTATGTAAAAACTGTGGTCTAATTTCCTATCTTTGTTAAAACTTGGACCAGTTAGGTCTTGACTAGGTTTTAGATCTGTCAAAATTTTCCCATCTTGGTTTGATGTAAGACCTACTTCTAGGTCATTTTTCCCGAACTTATTACATCTGTAATACCAGTATTATTGACAGATATCTAACCACATGGAAATTATTATCCAAATGCTATCATCTGTTAGTACTAGATCTACATTCAATCGTGCTGTTCAATTGTGCTGTTGGACTATGGAGAGTTAGTCCATGAGGCATTCTCATCAAATTCTCCCTATTATATTGTTATCAATATCTTCATCTTTCTAAAACTTATAGATAAAATATGCCTCCATGTCGATCAACAAGACGCGATCCTCCATCAACTGCAACACCACCTGCTCCTCAAATCGATACGACAGCTCTGAATGCTGCTGTAGCTGCGCCAGTGGCAACAACCATGGCTCAATATCATTCTTCTGGTTCCACTGGAGGAGGAACCCCTGTTCAATCTACTCATGGTGAAATCCCTGTGCGCTTGAGAGAGTGCTCCTACAAGGACTTCACCAGTTGCAAGCCACTGTCCTTTAAAGGGACTGGCGGAGTCATTGCCCTCTTGCAATGGTTCGAAAAGACAGACTCGATCTTCGAGATCTGCTCATGCCCGAAGGGAAGCAAAGTCAAATTTGTTGCATGCACCTTCGAGACAAAGGCCCTGACATGGTGGAATAGCCATGTCAAGTCACTATCTCTCATAGTGGCTAATGCTATGGGCTGGGAAGCTCTGAAAGAGCTAATGATTGAAGAATACTGCACGAGGGGCGAAATCCAAAAGCTGGAGCAGGAACTGTGGAGCCTAACCATGAAATGCTCCGACATAGTCTCCTACATCGCCAGGTTCCGTGAACTGGTGGCCCTCTGTCCCAACATGGTTCATACAGAGGGAAAGAAGATAGAGAGATTCATATGGGGGCTGGTGCCTCCATTCCAGGGAAATGTTTTGGCTTCAAACCCCACTACATTCGATAGTGCCAAGCGATTGGCACAGCGGCTTATTGACCATGGGGTTCGTACCCCGGCCGCAACAACGACCCTGGCCATCTCAGAACCCGCCAAAACCGCTGATCCCAAGCGGAAGTTCTGGGATGACAAAAAGAAGAAGAAGGATGCCAAAAAGCAGCAGGTCGTGGCAGTTCATGCTGCGATAGCACCTGCCGCTGCTGCTCCGATAAAGCAGTACGCTGGAAGTTTGCCTAAGTGCAACCAGTGCAACTTCCACCATATTGGAGCCTGTCGTGAAATACAGTGCTCTAACTGCAGCAGTAAGGGGCACACTGCCCGCTTCTGCAAGGCTCCAACAAAACCAATCACCCAAGTCCCCGGCGCTGGTGCGGGCCAAGCTTGCTACGGTTGTGGCGAGGTGGGACACTACAAGAGGAACTGCCCGAAGGCAGGGAATTTCGGTGGAGTGGGAAGGGTTCTGGCCATAGGCCACGAGGAGGCAATTGCCGACCCCACAGTGGTCACTGGTACATTTCTCCTCGATAACTCTTATGCATGCATACTGTTTGATAGTGGAGCGGAAAGGAGTTTCGTGAACCAAATATTTGCTCATTTACTTAAGCAAAAATCACGAGCACTTAAAGAACCGTTCACTGTAGAAATGGCTAATGGAAAGACGGAGAGCACTAGCAGTATATTCATAGGGTGTATCCTAACACTAGATAGCCATTCATTTTCGATCGACCTCATGCCGGTCGCAATTAAAAGTTTCGACGTCATTTTCGGCATGGATTGGTTGAGTCTTCATCGTGCCGACATTATGTGTTACGAAAAGGCAGTTCACCTTAATCTGCCGTCTGGCGAAACTCTAGTAGTTTATGGCAACCAACCCGACACGAACCTTCGTATTATCTCGAGCATTCAAGCTGAGAAATTCTTGCGAAAGGAATGTCGCCCATTCCTTGCTCATGTGGTCGATGTGAGCCAAGAAACGAAAGACATTCAGAACATTCCAGTAGTACGCGACTTTCCCGACATCTTTCCAGAAGAACTCCCAGGATTACCTCGGCAACGTCAGGTCGAGTTCAGAATCGACTTAGTTCCAGGGGCTACCCCCGTAGCCAAATCGCCCAATCGTCTAGCACTTGCAGAGATGCAAGAACTGTCCTGTCAACTTAATGAACTGCTCAGCAAGGGCTTTATAAGACCAAGCTTCTTACCCTGGGGAGCTCCAGTCTTGTTCGTCAAGAAGAAAGACGGATCGTTTCGAATGTGCATTGACTATAGGGAGCTCAACAAACTGACCGTCAAAAATCGTTATCCTCTGCCTCGTATTGACGATTTGTTTGACCAGCATCAAGGGGCGAACTTCTTTTCAAAAATCGACTTAAGATCCGGATATCACCAACTACGAGTGCTAGGGGAGGATGTTCCGAAGACAGCCTTCCGAACTCGTTATGGGCACTACGAATTCGTAGTGATGCCGTTCGGATTAACAAACGCGCCCGCAGTATTGATGGATTTAATGAATAGGGTGTGTCGTCCTTACTTGGATCAGTTCGTCATCGTCTTCATCGATGACATACTCATCTACTCTCGTAGTAAGGAGGAACATAGTCAACATCTGTGACAAGTCTTAGAAACACTACGTTCGGAGAAGCTCTATGCGAAGTTCTCGAAATGCGAATTTTGGATCCGAAGAGTCGAATTCTTAGGGCACGTGGTTAGCAAAGAGGGAATACACGTGGACCCTTCCAAAATCAAAGCCATTGAGAGCTGGTCAGCACCGAAGACGCCTACATAAATTCGTCAATTTCTAGGCCTCTATGGCTACTATCGCAGGTTCATTCAGAACTTCTCCCGCATCGCGAAACCTCTTACAACACTGACCCAGAAAGGTGTGGCCTTTGAATGGGAAGAGAAGCAGGAGAGAGCGTTCCAAACACTCAAACGAGCCTTGTGCACCGCACCAATACTATCCCTCCCCGAAGGGATAGAAGACATTGTTGTCTATTGTGATGCGTCAAATCAAGGGCTCGGATGTGTTCTGATGCAGCGAGGTAAGGTCATCGCCTATGCCTCGAGGCAGCTGAAGACACACGAGGTCAACTACACCACACATGATCTTGAGTTAGGAGCAGTTGTGTTTGCTCTGAAGATCTGGAGACACTACATGTATGGTACAAAAAGCACTATCTTTACAGACCACAAAAGCCTACAACACATATTCGACCAGAAGGAGCTCAACATGAGACAATGACGGTGGGTCGAGCTACTCAGTGATTACGAATGTGAAATTCGCTATCATCCCGGCAAGGCCAATGTAGTAGCTGACGCCCTAAGTTGGAAAGAATACTCTGGTCGTAGAGTCAAATCATTGACTATGACTATCCATTCACACTTGTCCACACAAATTAAGGAGGCTCAGCTCGACGCTTTGAAACCTGAAAATGAGGCGAGTGAATCCCTAAGAGGGATGGATAAGAACTTGGAAGTCAAGGGTGGCGGAGCCTTATATCTCATGGATCGGATCTGGACACCGAAACACGGTGGTTTCAGAGACTTAGTCATGAACGAGGCGCACAACACTCGTTATTCCGTCCACCCAGGTTCAGATAAGATGTATCTGGATCTTAAAAAGCTATACTGGTGGCCTAACATGAAAGCAGAGATTGCTACCTTCGTGAGTAAATCCCTTACTTGTGCCAAGGTTAAGGTCGAATACCAGAAACCCTCCGGCCTACTACAACAGCCGGAGATACCAGAATGGAAGTGGGAGCGGATCACTATGGACTTCATAACCAAGTTGCCCAAGACAACGGGTGGACTTGATACCATATGGGTCATCGTCGATAGATTGACCAAGTACGCACACTTCCTGCCTATCAAAGAAACAGACAAGATGGAGAAGCTCACAAGAACCTACATTCGGGAGATTGTACGACTGCACGGTGTTCCCATATCCATTATCTCGGACAGAGATAGTAGGTTCACTTCGAGGTTCTGGCAGTCGCTACAAAGTTCCCTAGGAACTAGGTTGGACATGAGTATAGCCTACCATCCACAGACCGACGGACAAAGTGAGAGGACTATCCAAACCTTGGAAGATATGTTGTGAGCATGTGTGATCGACTTTGGGAAAACATGGGATACTCATTTACCCCTTGTCGAATTTTCCTACAACAACAGTTATCACACAATCATAAAGGCTGCTCCATTCGATGCCCTCTATGGTCGAAAGTGCAGATCCCCTCTGTGCTGGGCTGAGGTGGGTGATACCCAGTTAGCTAAAGGACGAGTTCCTGAAAGCACTCTCACAGGTCCGGAGATCATTCGGGAAACGACAGAGAAGATCGTTCAGATTCGTGAACGATTGAAAGCCTCTAGAGACCGACAGAAAAGCTACACAGATAACCAAAGGAAACCGTTGGAATTCCAGGTGGGCGACCGTGTTCTCTTGAAGGTCTCACGCTGGAAGGGCTTAATACGCTTTGGAAAGCTTGGAAAGCTAAACCCAAGACACATAGGGCCTTTCGAGATTCTCGCTAGGATCGGCCCTCTAGCTTACAAACTTAACCTACCTCGTGAACTCAGTAACGTACATTCTACTTTCCACGTCTCGAACTTGAAAAAGTGTCTGTCCGACGAGACTCTTGTAATCCCACTCGACGAGATCGAGATCAACGAGAGCCTCAACTTCGTGGAAGAACCTATAGAGATCATGAACCGAGAGGTCAAGCAAACAAAGCAAAGCCGTATCCTGATAGTGAAGGTTCGCTGGAACGCCAAGCGAGGACCTGAATTCACTTGGGAGTGAGAGGTTCAGATGAAACTGAAATATCCTCATCTTTTTTCTTAGTTGTTTGTAACTACTTAATTGCTTAAACTCTAATTTCGGGACGAAATTATCTCTAACGGGTGGATGATGTGTGACAACCGTCAAAATTCGAGTCGGTTCTAGATTTCACTAGAACTAGTTGCACATATAGGCACAACACATATTAGACTTAGTAATTAGAAGCTAAGTTATAACCTAGTAGAAACTTGGAAACAGATAGAAACAATGGATGGTGTACTTAGATTTCACATTGATATGTGAATTCTACAACTACTTAACTGTAGTGACTATCCATATACGGGTCGCTCTTTGAATCGAACACCTTTTTATGAATCATATACACACATCATGCACTTGACCTAGTGGTATAAATTAGGTCCGAGTCTCGTAGGAACTTAAGTCAAAGTTGAAGACTAGGACTAGTATACTCGATTCCTCAATTTCGCTTGAATCTCGGAATCACTACATAGAATGCCAATAAACCGATAAAAATAAATTACAAACATTATTTATAACTATAAAAGAGTTATAATACCATAATATAATTTAAAGTCTCAAATATTCTATTTATTTTGATATTCAGAGTTTATGAAACTCCAAAACCCTAAAAGCCCTAAAAACTCATATTTATAAACTTTAACCTTAAAAATCCTATAAAAACAATTATGAACCTTATATTATTATCTTATCATAATAATTATTATGAAATACAATTCAATGAAAAATAAAGATTTAGTTATTAACATTTACCCTTGATTTATAAGTCAAAAATCAAGAGTTTTATGCATAAAAACTAGGTTAAGGTGCACATTTTATAAAAAGTTGGATATTTTTATAAAAGATTTGAATTTTTATAAAAGAAACAAGAGAGAGAGAGCCTCTCCTCCCCTAAAATCGGATCCCTCTCTCCCCATATCTCTCTCTCACACTCTCATTCTCCAAACACACACATCTCTCTTCTTTCTCTCTCTAGAAAACTCTCTCTACCTTCTCTCTACTTTTTCTCTCCAAACACCACTCCATTCTCTCTTCCTCCCTCTAAGAACCAAGAAATATTCCAGAAAACAAACCCAAGAACACTCCTCAAACTCGAAATCTTCATCATCTTGTGGTATTCTTGAAGGTAAAATCGATTTCTACTTCACTTTTCCTTCAAGTTTTGCTCTTTTTCTTACACTTTCTCCTTCTTCATCTTCTTCAAACTTGTTTTCTTTTTGTTAAAATGGTTTTAGAACATGATGGATGTGTTTTAACACCATGCATGTATGATAAACAAGGTTGCATGTTCATGATCTTAGTGCAAAAATCGATTTTAAGGATTAAAACATCAAACTCAAGTTAAGAGTTTTTGAGAAACAAAATTTTCTTCATAAATGCATGTATACATTTTGATAAGTTTTAATCTTTTGATCTCTGGAAACATGACCAAAATATGAGGTTATCATGATATATTTAAAATACTTCAAAAGATTTACTCAAGGAAATGATGAAAACCCACTTTTCTAACCAATCATCATGCATGCAATCTGCCAGATTTCTTTACCTGACTTTAAACTGTCATATCTCACTCATTTCTTAGCCAAAATTCGTGATTCTTTTTCTGAAATATAATATTTTGAGTTAGCTTTCAAACCCATCTGACCTCACTAAAAAATTCCAATATTTCGAGTTTTACCAATTTTTACAAAACTGTTGCTCAAATAGCACTTTCCTTATGAACATTTGTTTTGTGTTGCATGTTCAAAGAACTTATTCATCACTAAAAATCATTCAAAAATTATTTTGAACTCTTAACATCATATATTAAGAGGTACAAAAAGATCTTGATTTAAAAGTCTTTGGAACATGTTGCAAAAACTCTCAAAGTAACATCAATAATCTTTACCAAAATCATAAGAACCAAGTTTTCTCTATAATTTATTGAGCCTTTAGGCATGTTTTTCGACATCAAAAATAAGAAAACAATTTTTCATTGTTATTAAATTGTATGAAGATGTGTTCTGGAAATTTTCAGCTCAATATATATTTTCTTTATTTTTACATGAAAATAATAAGAAAATAGAGTGTTAAATCATATAAAATACTTAAACTAGTAAATAAATTCTGGAAAAATTCTTGGATGATCCTTTAAGTTAATAAACATCTTCCATTAAGTTTCATCGATTTTTGTTACTGTTTAATATGGTTTTGAATTTTCTTTTTGTTTAGCTCTAATAAATCATAAAACCACATTAGGGAATATAAAAATGGTATCTAATAATTTTCGCAGCTTATACTCTCTGTGGAAGACTTGGAAAAATATTTCCATAATTTTTCATACTGTATCCCTATTTTTCTCCGATTTTTGTATTTATAATGGACTAAAAACAGGAAAAATAGTTTTGCTCATCCACAAATTATGAAAATTTACCAGAACACCTTGTAGTACATTAGGATGCTACATAAAAATTTTGATGATTTTTCTCTTCTGTATACTATTTTTCTTCTATTTTCCCAAGATTAAATACACTTAAACCCAATTTTTATTAGAATACATACACAAAAATCATAAAATTGGGATAAACAGTTTAGAAATTCATTTTTATATTTTTCCTAGCTTAATAATGACTAATAACAGCGTTACAAAAATTTTGGGCAATTTTGGAAACTATTTTCTATTTATTTCAATTTTTATTAGAACAAATGCTCAAAAATCATAAAATTGGGTTAAATTGTCTGGAAATCTATTTTTATATTTTTCCCAGGTTAAGTACGTGTAATGACATTACTATAAAAAGTTTGGGACATTTTCTTAACCGATTTCTATTTTTCATGAATTTTTATATATTTAGAGAATTAAATATATGAAAATTGGTTATGCATATCCATAATCCATGAAAATTTATCTAGAAGTATTTTAACATATTTAGAACCAAAATCTGAAGTTTGGTAATTTTTATTAATTGTTTAGTATTTTTCATGATTTTATGGTTATTCAAGAAACTAAAATGGAGAAAAATAGTTAGACAAATCAAAAATTCAAGAAAATTTATCTTGAGGTCTTTGACTTCAATTAAAACTGAAATGCAAAGTTTGGGAACTTTTAGAACTAAATTGATTTAGTTTTGAATATTTAATCATTGGAACACCTCTAAAATGTTAAATATTAACATTTCAATAATGGAAATTTTCCACTTAAATTGTTATATAACAATTGATGCATTGAAATTAAATTTTCATAGAAAAATGTTTGTAACTTATCTATATTAAATTTTGACACAATATTGGCATAATTCTATTGTAGTAGTATGTATACTAGTGTTAGATTTCGATTAGAGACTCATTAGTGTGTAACATCGTTGTAGGAAAACGATAGTGGTACGAGTGGAGCGTAGTTCAAGGCACCATTTGCATCATCTCAATGCATTGTGAGTATTCACGCACTCCCCTATTTTCAGTTTTTATGTTTTGGGGTGGAAAAGCATGTCCCAAAAAAACTATTATTTGAATGTTGTATTTAAATTGATTTGTATCAAACATGATTGCTATTTTATTGCTATGTCTCTCTATGTATGTCTATGCAACACGGAACATGAGAACTTATCGTACTAAGGCCCTTCCCTTATCTCTAACCATTAACTCTTTGAGCCAATGGTCATTATGGATAGCGCTATTAGGAATTGACAACTCCTCACTCGCCCTATTGCTGGAGTGCATGATACCATATTCATCTATGAAACGATAAGCATAGATCTTGATAGGGCTTCAGTCATAGGTTTGGTTGAGACTCATTGTTTGCTCATACACATACAAACTCGTTACTTATTATAGCAATAAACTTGTTTATTAATTATAGCAATGAACTTTGTTTCTCATTACAACAACGAACTGTTATTACTGAAAACTTATATACATGTTTTAGCAATGAAATTGTTTGCTCCTTGTAGCAACGAAATTGATTGCTCATTTTAGCAGTGAAACTTGTTTACTCGTTTGAGTAACGAACTTTATCTTCCATGAGAATATGAATGTTGCATCTTATTTGGGCAACATACCTTATCTCTCATGATGACAAAGAACTTTGTTTTTACAAACTTATTTACTCATCTTAACAATATACTTTTATTATTGGAAACTTTTATCAAAACTTTGATTTCAATTCATGGAACCAGTATCATTTTGTTTATCTGTGAGTACTCACCAACTATTTTTATAGTTGACGCTCGTTTTACATGCTTTTTCAGGAATCATCGAGTAAGTGGCACTTAGGGACACTTCACCTTTAGGAGCATTCGCATGTGTTGTATTTCAATTTACATTGTAATTTCTTTTAAAAGTTGTTCAAACCCATTGTGAATTTGTAATGATTTTTAATACTACGGTTGGTGTTGTCTTTTAACTTTTGCGATGAAACCCTTTGTACTGCCACGCCCTGTGTTTCCGCTTTAGCGGGGTGTGACAGGAAATGGTATCAGAGCCGAAGGTTATAGAGAATACCGGTTTTCCTTTGGAGAACCACAACTATAGCCAAAAAATTTCAAAATGTTTTTAAAATACCGAACATACTACTAGTATAACTAATTCGAGTACGCATTATTGGACTTTAACTAAGTATAGCCTGGCCAACTATGCTTAATTAAGGAAACTTAATGCGAGGCTTGAAACGGTTATAGTAGAATTATGTTCAAAACAATTTTCAACTTAAACTTTTGAAAAACAAAATTTTTGGTGTGCGTACGGGCATTGCATATTATAGGCATTCATCTAGATACACTTAGAAACTAAGTTCACTGTTATATCAATGCCCTTATTTAGAAATATTCTTATCCCTTATCAAGTGCTAGGTTAACCACTTAGGTTATATGACTAGCCACTCTAAGAGCAATGCACATGGTACTGATAATGGGTATTCCTCGGTAGCTATTGACTTTAGATATAAGGTTACTAGTTAGATATACACTAGTAATAATCTTAAGTCGAAACCAATACCAATTATCCCTCAATACCTCTTCATCGTCTTCGTACTAGAGTTACAACTAGGAAAAAGCGTTTCGATACCGACACGAATGATAATTGGAGCATCGCGTAAGGATGTAGATGAGTCACCACTAAGTAATCACTTGAATACCATTGGCGGGCATTCCGGATTCGACTCACAAGGAGACACAAAGGTTTAACCTATTGCTACTAATACGTGAAGCCTTATTACTACGCTACGATTTAGCTTTAGGTTGTTTCCACCTTCAGGTTAAAACTTAACATAGGATATCCCTTTGACCTCTATAAAAGGCCACGAAACTGCATTGACACCATAAAACGTTTTTCAAACAATTTTTCTTGCCCTTTATCTTAGGGAAAAAGACATCGGTACTCGTCTTATACTCGCCTTGTACTCACCTTAGTATTTAGGTACGATCGGCTACACTAACATACTTATTCCTTATTTCTTAATCTTCCATCAAAAAGTTATTTCGTTTCATCGGTTTTATTTTATCATCGATAAAATACTTTATAACCACTTTATACAACTTACTAGACCTTTCCTAACAATTTACGTCATATACTCGCTAAAAATCTTTTGACAACTTGCTTTAATTTAACACTTTTCTTCAAAACTCAATTTAACCAATATTTGTTTTGACATTGCTATTTCAGTTTCATTTCAATCCATTTCAATGGATAGATGTGCTTTTAAGGGCATATAAACCATTTTAAACCTTGCTTACCATTTTGACACGTTTTCGAAAAATTTAGAAACAATTTCTTTTATAAAAGTGTTTAGACTCTATGTTATAAAACGTAAACATATGACATTGAAGTTCATATTACGTGTAAAAGCTTCACTGGGCCTTTCAAACCACTTTTGTTTTGGTTGACCACTTCCTCATTTAGGCATTATGCTTTACTTAAATGTGTTTTCTTGAAACCCAACATGATATTTTTACAACTTTCTAATCCAAATGTGTTTACAAGACATCACTGGTTCCTACATTTAAAAACACACCTTATTTGTTTATTTCATTTCAAATTAGTTTTATAATTTGTGTTTATAAAACTTACAACATTGCAAAACTTAGTGTTCACTTTTAAACTTTCAGTGACGTACTTTTGACAATGCACAATTATTCATCTAAATATGTTAAGTCTTTACCTTATCCGTTTTAACCATTGTTGGACCCCAGTCAAAAGATCAAAACTGTAAAATTTTCAATTACGAGTTTTAGTGTTTCTTCTTTTTCACAAATGGAGTTTAACTTAATAGATAATTCGTGGATTTTTAGCAAAACTTAGAAAACACTTTAGAACTTCTACATTTCTATTTAGTCATCAATATACATCAAATATTGAAGTTTGAAATATATCTCAACGTGGTTTTAAATCTACCTATAGGTATTGTTCTTATAATTTTAACAATAACAATCATTGTCGCTGCTACCTTCCTTTTTCTTTCCCCCAAACTTTATTTCTCGCTCTCCTTCTTATTTTAGATCTCCCACACCATAATATTAACATAATACATTGTCTAACTTTGTTTCTGTCTATTTTGCTTCTCGTGGTATCATGTTCGTATACATAAAGACTAGAAGTCTACCCTTTTGTTTTGAGCGATTAATACGTGTATAGTCATGAGGCATACTTTAATTTTAGTCAACTTTGATATATTCAATTACGTCTTTTACCATATACATCTTGTTTTTATTTTGAAATCTACTATAAACAAGTGATCCTTATTTACATTTACTCTTTCGTTCTAAATTCAAAAACTTGATATAAAATGCAATCTTCATTGTATTTTTCCTTATAAGTAATACACAAGATGAATACAATTATGCTTATAATTTTTCTATATCTGAAAAATATATGTGAAGGATATGTATCCTTATGTTTCTTCTTTTCTTTAAATACATCAAAAGTTTTGAATTTTACGATTATCTATTCTCTAAATGATTGTTTTGTAGAAACACTAAACTATGAATGCACTATTTTCAAAGATTGACATTTTTACACTTTTCTTAAAACAGTATTTTACTTTGCAATTTTCAGTGAGTTCCTAAAACTCTCAAACTTGTTTTCATAAGTATTCTGACTCCTCTTAAACTTGTATTTGTTTTGACTTAGACAATTAGTCAATTTTACAAAAAGCGTAATGTCAATATTTAAAAAAAAATCCCTTAATAACGACTTAAACAATATTTAAAAAAAATCCCTTAATAACGACTTAAACATTTAACTTTAATTAATCTTTATATTATTTTACTACTTCGTTTGATCGCCACACATGTATTTTCATTATCTTGGAATTATTACACATTTTGATAACAGTGAGATTTCTATCACTTCTAAACACTTAAAATGCTATCTACACAATGTGATTTAAAATATCATAAACTTTCACCGCCTTCATTAGAAACAATGACTCTCTAATTATATATATTCTTCGAGTATAGTTCCATTATTGTAAGAGTAACCGTAGTAGTAATTATAGCATCGGAGATCCTCAATCATTTCGTAACTTATTTTGTAGACGACACTTAAAAAGCCTTTACATTCGAGAGGTACCAAAACTTCGTTGCCTACCCTTAGTACGTATCTTTAGGAACTTACCCTTGATCATTTATTTTCATTCGTGCTACCCTTCTTATTTCAAAATATATCTTTTTCCAGATGTAGTAGCCAACCCGGAAGTGAACAAATTGTTCCTAATCTCTTCTTTATTAAGCGGCGAAGTTACACTTAGTGCAAATTTAGAATGCAACTTAAAGATCAATGCGGATTTAATGCTCAGTGCAGTTGGTGCATCATCGAAACTTATACCGCTCTCTTAATTCAGATAATATCTAACTAGATAATCTTTTCAAGTAGGTCGCCATGGTCGGATCATGATTTCCATGATCCTAATTTCTTGCAATCTAGACTGTAGAACTCGAATTAAGGAAACATTACTTTGATTATAGATAAAGAACTGGGCTCTTCCCTTGGAGAATTAACCCAAAATAATCAAAGAGTTCCCAAAGTCACCACCACTCCAATTATACAATTGCATCCGGTTTAGTTATAATAGAATTCGTCACAAATTGAATTTCGGGACGAAATTCTTTCAACCGGGGGAGACTGTGACAACCGTCAAAA
The DNA here is from genome assembly GCF_052849685.1 of Lactuca virosa. Lineage (NCBI taxonomy): Eukaryota > Viridiplantae > Streptophyta > Magnoliopsida > Asterales > Asteraceae > Lactuca > Lactuca virosa. The sequence goes on along the minus strand of NC_136428.1, from coordinate 133,606,829 downwards.
TTCGAGTCGGTTCTAGATTTGACTAGAACTAGTTGCACATATAGGCACAACACATATTAGACTTAGTAATTAGAAGCTAAGTTATAACCTAGTAGAAACTTGGAAACAGATAGAAACAATGGATGGTGTACTTAGATTTCACATTGATATGTGAATTCTACAACTACTTAACTGTAGTGACTATCCATATACGGGTCGCTCTTTGAATCGAACACCTTTTTATGAATCATATACACACATCATGCACTTGACCTAGTGGTATAAATTAGGTCCGAGTCTCGTAGGAACTTAAGTCAAAGTTGAAGACTAGGACTAGTATACTCGATTCCTCAATTTCGCTTGAATCTCGGAATCACTACATAGAATGCCAATAAACCGATAAAAATAAATTACAAACATTATTTATAACTATAAAAGAGTTATAATACCATAAGATAATTTAAAGTCTCAAATATTCTATTTATTTTGATATTCAAAGTTTATGAAACTCCAAAACCCTAAAAGCCCTAAAAACTCATATTTATAAACTTTAACCTTAAAAATCCTATAAAAACAATTATGAACCTTATAATATTATCTTATCATAATAATTATTATGAAATACAATTCAATGAAAAATAAAGATTTAGTTATTAACATTTACCCTTGATTTATAAGTCAAAAATCAAGAGTTTTATGCATAAAAACTAGGTTAAGGTGCACATTTTATAAAAAGTTGGATATTTTTATAAAAGATTTGAATTTTTATAAAAGAAACAAGAGAGAGAGAGCCTCTCTTCCCCTAAAATCGGATCCCTCTCTCCCCATATCTCTCTCTCACACTCTCATTCTCCAAACACACATCTCTCTTCTTTCTCTCTCTAGAAAACTCTCTCTACCTTCTCTCTACTTTTTCTCTCCAAACACCACTCCATTCTCTCTTCCTCCCTCTAAGAACCAAGAAATATTCCAGAAAACAAACCCAAGAACACTCCTCAAACTCGAAATCTTCACCATCTTGTGGTATTCTTCAAGGTAAAATCGATTTCTACTTCACTTTTCCTTCAAGTTTTGCTCTTTTTCTTACACTTTCTCCTTCTTCATCTTCTTCAAACTTGTTTTCTTTTTGTTAAAATGGTTTTTAGAACATGATGGATGTGTTTTAACACCATGCATGTATGATAAACAAGGTTGCATGTTCATGATCTTAGTGCAAAAATCGATTTTAAGGATTAAAACATCAAACTCAAGTTAAGAGTTTTTGAGAAACAAAATTTTCTTCATAAATGCATGTATACATTTTGATAAGTTTTAATCTTTTGATCTCTGGAAACATGACCAAAATATGCGGTTATCATGATATATTTAAAATACTTCAAAAGATTTACTCAAGGAAATGATGAAAACCCACTTTTCTAACCAATCATCATGCATGCAATCTGCCAGATTTCTTTACCTGACTTTAAACTGTCATATCTCACTCATTTCTTAGCCAACATTCGTGATTCTTTTTCTGAAATATAATATTTTGAGTTAGCTTTCAAACCCATCTGACCTCACTAAAAAATTCCAATATTTCGATTTTTACAAATTTTTACAAAACTGTTGCTCAAACAGCACTTTCCTTATGAACATTTGTTTTGTGTTGCATGTTCAAAGGACTTATTCATCACTAAAAATCATTCAAAAATTATTTTGAACTCTTAACATCATATATTAAGAGGTACAAAAAGATCTTGATTTAAAAGTCTTTGGAACATGTTGCAAAAACTCTCAAAGTAACATCAATAATCTTTACCAAAATCACAAGAACCAAGTTTTCTCTATAATTTATTGAGCCTTTAGGCATGTTTTTCGACATCAAAAATAAGAAAACAATTTTTCATTGTTATTAAATTGTATGAAGATGTGTTCTGGAAATTTTCAGCTCAATATATATTTTCTTTATTTTTACATGAAAATAATAAGAAAATAGAGTGTTAAATCATATAAAATAGTTAAACTAGTAAATAAATTCTGGAAAAATTCTTGGATGATCCTTTAAGTTAATAAACATCTTCCATTAAGTTTCATCGATTTTTGTTACTGTTTAATATGGTTTTGAATTTTCTTTTTGTTTAGCTCTAATAAATCATAAAACCACATTAGGGAATATAAAAATGGTATCTAATAATTTTCGCAGCTTATACTCTCTGTGGAAGACTTAGAAAAATATTTCCATAATTTTTCATACTGTATCCCTATTTTTCTCCGATTTTTGTATTTATAATGGACTAAAAACAGGAAAAATAGTTTTACTCATCCAAAAATTATGAAAATTTACCAGAACACCTTGTAGTACATTAGGATGCTACATAAAAATTTTGATGATTTTTCTCTTCTGTATACTATTTTTCTTCTATTTTCCCAAGATAAATACACTTAAACCCAATTTTTATTAGAATACATACACAAAAAGCATAAAATTGGGATAAACAGTTTAGAAATTCATTTTTATATTTTTCCTAGCTTAATAATGACTAATAACAGCGTTACAAAAATTTTGGGCAATTTTGGAAACAATTTTCTATTTATTTTAATTTTTATTAGAATAAATGCTCAAAAATCATAAAATTGGGTTAAATTGTCTGGAAATCTATTTTTATATTTTTCCCAGGTTAAGTACGTGTAATGACATTACTATAAAAAGTTTGGGACATTTTCTTAACCGATTTCTATTTTTCATGAATTTTTATATATTTAGAGAATTAAATATATGAAAAATGGTTATGCATATCCATAATCCATGAAAATTTATCTAGAAGTATTTTAACATATTTAGAACCAAAATCTGAAGTTTGGTAATTTTTATTAATTGTTTAGTATTTTTCATGATTTTATGGTTATTCAAGAAACTAAAATGGAGAAAAATAGTTAGACAAATCAAAAATTCAAGAAAATTTATCTTGAGGTCTTTGACTTCAATTAAAACTGAAATGCAAAGTTTGGGAACTTTTAGAACTAAATTGATTTAGTTTTGAATATTTAATCATTGGAACACCTCTAAAATGTTAAATATTAACATTTCAATAATGGAAATTTTCCACTTAAATTGTTATATAACAATTGATGCATTGAAATTAAATTTTCATAGAAAAATGTTTGTAACTTATCTATATTAAATTTTGACACAATATTGGCATAATTCTATTGTAGTAGTATGTATACTAGTGTTAGATTTCGATTAGAGACTCATTAGTGTGTAACATCGTTGTAGGAAAACGATAGTGGTACGAGTGGAGCGTAGTTCAAGGCACCATTTGCATCATCTCAATGCATTGTGAGTATTCACGCACTCCCCTATTTTCAGTTTTTATGTTTTGGGGTGGAAAAGCATGTCCCAAAAAAACTATTATTTGAATGTTGTATTTAAATTGATTTGTATCAAACATGATTGCTATTTTATTGCTATGTCTCTCTATGTATGTCTATGCAACACGGAACATGAGAACTTATCGTACTAAGGCCCTTCCCTTATCTCTAACCATTAACTCTTTGAGCCAATGGTCATTATGGATAGCGCTATTAGGAATTGACAACTCCTCACTCGCCCTATTGCTGGAGTGCATGATACCATATTCATCTATGGAACGATAAGCATAGATCTTGATAGGGCTTCAGTCATAGGTTTGGTTGAGACTCATTGTTTGCTCATACACATACAAACTCGTTACTTATTATAGCAATAAACTTGTTTATTAATTATAGCAATGAACTTTGTTTCTCATTACAACAACGAACTGTTATTACTGAAAACTTATATACATGTTTTAGCAATGAAATTGTTTGCTCCTTGTAGCAACGAAATTGATTGCTCATTTTAGCAGTGAAACTTGTTTACTCGTTTGAGTAACGAACTTTATCTTCCATGAGAATATGAATGTTGCATCTTATTTGGGCAACATACCTTATCTCTCATGATGACAAAGAACTTTGTTTTTACAAACTTATTTACTCATCTTAACAATATACTTTTATTATTGGAAACTTTTATCAAAACTTTGATTTCAATTCATGGAACCAGTATCATTTTGTTTATCTGTGAGTACTCACCAACTATTTTTATAGTTGACGCTCGTTTTACATGCTTTTTCAGGAATCATCGAGTAAGTGGCACTTAGGGACACTTCACCTTTAGGAGCATTCGCATGTGTTGTATTTCAATTTACATTGTAATTTCTTTTAAAAGTTGTTCAAACCCATTGTGAATTTGTAATGATTTTTAATACTACGGTTGGTGTTGTCTTTTAACTTTTGCGATGAAACCCTTTGTACTGCCACGCCATGTGTTTCCGCTTTAGCGGGGTGTGACATGATGTGACAATCCAAAATTTTTATTTTATACACTAATTCAAATCAATGAAGGTTAGACTCGTTTTTGCTATTTTCTAGCACTATTTAGAGTCAATTGGAGTGTTTAACACCTAGTATAATCTAGGTATGAGTCGTGGGATGAGTATTGTGAGTGTAACATCTTGCAAATGAGCCAAACACACCAACACAAGGTGTGTGCGGCCGCACACACCATGTATGCGGCCACACACCCATCCCAGCCGCACACTCTCCCCTATATATTCAACACTTAGTCATTTTGAAACACTTTTTCCACTTCTTCAAAGCTAGAACTCGTTTTCTCTCAAGTATCATCCAAAGTTTCACTTCAATCTTCAATCAAGTGAGTGATTCCTTCTTTGTTTAGCTAATACATGACCTTAACTAGCCTTTTCCCTTGATTTGATCCATGAAAACTCCTATTTGATGTTAGAACACCAAGAACACACACTACTTTTGGGGCTTTTAACTACACTTTTAAGCCTCTAAATCGGGTATACACTTGCAGTAGCTTGTTATAAGCTAAAGACCCTTGAATTTACATATGAAAAACGCCATTTCATATGATCTTCAAGTGTGTACGGCCGCACACACCATGTGTACGGCCGCACACAGCAAATATAGCCGCACACACTCTTTTTAGGTCCCAAAAATGGCAATGAACTCCATATAAGGCTAAAGCATGAAGTAAGAAACCTTCCTAGATGAGTCCTAAAGCCTTAAAATACGTTTTGGCACACTCCATAGGGAGTGTGCGGCCGCACACACACCCTGGCCGCATACCCTGGCCGCACACACACCCTGGCCGCACACACACAAATAGTGTGCATCTTGACCATACACCCCCTTGTATAGCCATATACCCCTTATATACAATCATATATAGTTGTAACACTTCAAAATAAGTGTTTACTAGTCCCTGAGGTGGTTTCAATTCTATAATTAGTTGTTATAAGCACTAATTATATTCATATATGTAACATTATATGTTAAATAGGATCCGCGTGTGTGTTCAAGTCTTCACTTGACACTTAGCATCCTATACCATCCGTTTATGGGGGGATACAAGTTGATCTTTTATAGTTATTATATCAATCACATGTGATTAATAACTACCAAACAAGTGGATTTCTTACTTTCGAACTGTGTTATCAAACAAACTACTTTTCAAACTGTTTTGTCAAACTCTTTTACATGTCAAATACTTTTATTTAATTTCATTTACACTTATATTCTGTTAAATGTATATCTTTATAGATATAGTTATATAAGTAGGATTGAAAGGACTTAGGACTGACAACTCACCTTACCTCCTGTTCCTCATTTGGTTGTGGACTTAGGTTATCGGTTATTTGTCCGAAGGTCGTTTGAATCCTAGTTATATATTATTTATATGTATATAGATATAAAAGTTCCTTCTTTCTATTCAATACCTTTGGGTAGCAAAGGTATACAAATATGTTCATACATACAAATCACATTACTAATAAGCTACAATAGGCGTAGTTTAGGAAGTTACTAATACCATTACTAGAACAATGGAACATACAATGAGTCAGTTCATACATGAGTCTATACATTACAATACAGCTAGTACATACTATACATTTTACAAGGAAACATACATGCTAGACAGAGAGAAAACATACAATACCATACAGAGAGAACATACAATACCATACAGAGAGAACATACATACATGCTAGACAGAGAGAGAACACACAATACAGCTAGCACATACATATACTAGGACATTACTACAGTTATGTGAGCCACGTAATGGGGCATGGCACTACCTTTCATGACCGTTTTGTATCCAGAATCTCCTTAAGTGGGGAGCGTATGAGTTTGTGTATAGATCTATACTGGATTGACTATCCTACACCTTGATGTTCGCTACAGTGGGACTTGCAAGTCTACGGGTGCCAAACGTCATTTCTTCCACATCTTACATTGTCGCGTTCTATAGTCGGTAGCAGGGTACAGGCCGATCACATGGTACTTTAAATTACAACTGGTTTAAGGTAGTTAGTACAGTAGTAGTTACTTAATACAATACTACAGTACTATTTCATTTTCCCATTGCATTCACTTTGTGATCTTCACACAATAAACAGTAATGTAGAAACTATATTTTTGGTAAATAATAGTCAGATTGGGAAAATACATACTCTTACAAGAGACACACACACAGATACTGGATGCCTTGGTAGAAGGCTACTTTTAGTAGGAAACATAGGGTTTTCTAGGAGATTCAAACCTTTTTACAAATTCACACATCACTTACTTACAAATACTTTCATACAAATACAGACACTAATATACTTATGATCTCACCAGCTTTAAAGCTGATACTCTCTTTCAAAATAACTTGTATCCTCAGGTCGCCAATAGACAGGTACCGATGCCAGGTTTTGAGAAGATGGAGCTCGTTCAAGACTCATCTTTTATTTTGATTCATATTTTGGTGTCTATTTAACTTGACAGATCACACTTGTATTAAAATTATATTATTAATGTAATGGATGATGTTGTTGCTTGTTTACTACTTTGCACTGTTGTGATACTGAACATGACGTCCTCCACCCCTGAACGTTTCCGCCGTTCCGATTTTAGGGTGTGACACTTTAACTTGAAGCAAAGTCAAACCTTTTTGACTTTTACCATCCTTATGAACTTTCAGGTAAATTCGGCAGCTTCGCAACCAATGCCCATTCTTTTGGCAAAAGAAACATATGGAATCTTTGGAAATGGTACACTTGATTGTCTCAGACTTAGCCTTTCTCTTTACCATTGAGTCAAACGACTTGACCATGGTCGATCCCTTTCCATTGGGAAGAAAAAGCTTTTCTGAACTTCTAATGTTACCATTGTCAATGTCCAAATAGGTTTGGGAAGTAGATCTTCCAATCTAATTTGCTTTACTAATGCTCCAAATCATTGCTGATTTAGAAGCATCAAGCAAATAGGTAAGATCACTAAGGGAGAGTTATTGGAGGAGGTGGAGGAAGTGAAGTATGATTTCTAGTCCTACTAATGCACAACAAAGGGATTAATCTTTCACCTTGATTGCCATGTGGGATATCATCTTTATTAGGAAAGCTTGTTCCTAAAGATTTGGGAAGACCATAGTTGTCTAAACTAGACATTTATAATGGGAGAAATTCAAGTTAGTTGATTTAAAGTCCTTAATATAACACCCAATATGAAATATTAAGGCTAGGACCCAACAAACTATTTATAACTGGAAGAGGGATGCCGTAATCCAAGTTATAAAATATTTGAAGGTAGGTAAATGATGATTTACCAATTTCCACCATGAAAAAGAAATATAATTAAGTTTTAATTGGATTTGAAACTCCTAGATCTTTTGAGATACATTTAGCTTTCAATGGCATGTTTGAATCTCGATTGTGCCCTCTCAAGTTTATGACTGGGATGCCGAGGATCACAAACAAGGTGTGAATAACCATGCAAATTAACTTGGTACCCTTAACTTTATCACCTAATCAATGTGCCGATTAACCACACACGCTCCACCAATCTATGATAAACATTAAGTTACCCTGTGCCACACATTGTCAGTCCCATGTTAGTGTGCCGGTTAACCACACACGCTCCACTAACGACTTAACAAAGGTGTAAAGTGCAATTTCATGGGTTAGCACCATTTCACATTTTCCTAAGTAACTAAGATTGGGAATTAATAAGTGTTTAGTTACTTAGTTTTTATCATTATACTTTTAATGAAGGGAGAATTAGAGTCCTATCCTACCCGTTCGGCTAACGACCCTCCACCAGTCAAGGTAGCGGTGGGTGAGAGTGGACACCCATTAAACTGCCATTTTATAGGCAGTAACCTTATACACCCCTTAGAGACTGGCTTCGTGAATGAGGCTTACTAACGGTAAGATTGACTTTATCTTATACATATCTATATAATTAAAATTATAATAATAGTATAAGGGTTGAATTTTAAACTTTTAAAATTCTAGGGTTTGATTTGGAATTAAAGCATTCATAAGCAAAACTTTACAAATTCCAAAACTTGAGGGCAAGTATTAAAACTATTCAAAACTCTTGGATATTCATAACTTATGAGTTTAATTAAAGTTTTAAAAACTTTAATGAAGAGACTCTTGAACATCCATAACTTGAGGACAAGTTATGAAGTCCATAAAACTATTTATGAGAAAAAGACTCTTCATTTTGTAACCTATGGCACTTTTATGAGTTTTAAGATTCATAAATGTGACTTTTCATATAACTTGAGGACAAGTTACAAAAACACATTTTATGAACTACTTTTAGATCAATTTGGATTGAAAGCAACTATCATACAATTTTTTTATTAATCTAAATTAACTCATAAAACAAGGTAACACAAAAAAACTTTTGGTAATCCATAACTTGAGGACAAGTTATGGAGTCCAAACAATTTCATTAAGATCAAGAATCACACTAACAAACAATTTACACATAATTCCTATGATCTACCAAAACTCATAAGCATGAACAATCCATATCAACAATTTTCAAGAATCATAATAACATATATAAAACTTGAAACTTTGATAATAACTTTGAAATTGGTTTACCATAATCATTACCACATTAAAAATAGGTTTTATAAGTCCAAAACAGTTTAAGGTAATGATTCTAGACCAATTCCAGCCTTAAAAGTCGAAAATATGTTGTCAGAGGCTTCTACTCGTCGAGTGTATGAACCTACTCGACGAGTAGGATGAATTTTTTCATGGACTCGGCGAGTCCATTAGTGGACTCGGCGAGTCCAGTGTCCAGGAAGCCATAATATTCGATTTTTAAGCTATTTCAGCATGTATAACTTGAAAACAAGCCTAGGCTCTGATACCACTATTTGGTTATGCTCATTCTAACACTCCTAAGGTGTACATGCAACCCTAAATACCTTGGATCTATGTTTTCTCTATTATACATGCAAATATCAATTTTCCAAGGTATTACCCTAACTAGCATACAAACGTATGTAATAGGATAACCAAACTAGATAGAATACATACCTCTTCGTTGTAGCTTGATTCCATGAAGCTTAAGAGCCTAGTGCCCCAAGTGTGACACCTCAAATGGCTCACACAAGATCATGAGCATCTTGGAATAACTATGAGAGAGGATACTTGATTCATAGAAATCGGCTTGTCCTCTTGTGTATGTACTAGTGCCGATTTCACCAACCAATGGGGTCTTTATATAGTTGGCACATTAGCTTTACACCATGTAACCCATGACTTTACCCATTCCTTATGCTCCATGGGTTTTAACCTCCATGGAGTATCCATGGGTCACCATAAGGAATCAAGGATCATAAGCCCACCTATATAAGAATGAATGATTTACACAATCAATCCCCATATATTTAATTAGTCTCTTTTGATCAATAAATTAATTCCAAATTAATTCTTGATCATTACTAATTAAATAATATGATTTCATATTAATATACTATAACTTATAATATATTAATATGTCACAAATATCCTCTTCTCACAAATGGTCTATACAAATATTACGATGCCATGCAACCCCAATGGACCATGTCGGGTCGGGTCGAGTATATACCAATTATAGTTATGGACTTAGACTCTAATCCAACAGGGTGTACGTTGCTAAGTTCTTGGGGTAGTTTAAGTTTGTAAGCTACCGGGCCGATTCTAGCGATGATCTCGAAGGGCCCAATGTACCTTGGATTCAGTTTCCCACGCTTTCTGAAGCGTATCATGCCCTTCCAGGGTGAGATCTTTAATAGGACGCGGTCACCAACCCGAATTTCTAAGGGTTTTCGTCTTTTGTTTGTGTAGCTCTTCTGTCTATCCCCAGAAGTTTTCAATTGCTCGCGGATTTGTATAATCTTTTATGTCGTTTCTCTGATGATTTCTGGACCAGTGAGAGTGCTGTCAGGAACTTGTCCTTTAGCTAGCTGTGTATCACCCACTTCACCCCAGCACAGAGGGGATATGTACTTCCGGCGATAGAGGGCTTCGAATGGAGCAACTTTGATACTGGTATGGTAGCTATTGTTGTATTAAAACTCGACCAATGGAAAATGGATATCCCACACTTTACCAAAGTCGATCACACAAGCTCTTAGCATGTCTTCTAATTTTTGAATGGTTATCTCACTCTACCCATCAGTTTGTGGGTGGTATGATGTACTTATGTCTAGCCTAGTTCCCAGGGACTTTTGTAGTGACTGCTAGAATCTTGAGGTAAATCTACTGTCTCTGTCAGTGATAATAGATATGGGCACACCATGTAGTCGTACAATCTCTCTGATGTAGGTTCTGGTCGGTCTCTCCATTTTGTCAGTTTCTTTAATTGGCAGGAAGTGTGCGGACTTAGTTAACATGTCAACGATAACCCAAATGGTATCGAGGCCACCCGTTATCTTGGGTAACTTGGTTATGAAATCCATTGTAATCAGCTCCCACTTCCACTCAGGTATCTCCGGTTGTTGTAGTAAACATGAGGGCTTTTGGTATTCTACCTTAACCCTGGCGCAAGTAAGACACTTGCCCACAAAGGTAACAATTTTTGATTTCATGTTTGGCCACCAATATAACTTCTTAAGGTCCAGATACATCTTGTCTGAACCTGGATGAACGGAGTATCGAGTATTATGGGCTTCGTTCATGAAAATGTCTCTGAACCCACCGAACATCGGTGTCCAGATCCGATTCATGAGATAACGGACTCCGTCACCTTTGACTTCTAAGTTCTTATCCATCCTTCTTAAGGCTTCACCTGCCACATTCTCTGATTTCAAGGCTTCCTGCTGAGCCTTTTTGCTTTGTGTGGACATATGTGAATGGATTGTCATAGTCAACGCTTTGACTCTACGACTTGAGTGCTCCTTCCGACTAAGGGCGTCAGCTACTAGAATTGCTTTACCGGGATGATAACGAATTTCACATTCGTAGTCATTTAGTAGCTCGACCCACCGTCGCTGTCTCATGTTGAGCTCCTTCTGGTCGAATATATGTTAAATGCTTTTGTGGTATGTAAAGATAGTGACCTTCGTACCATACAGGTAGTGTCTCCAGATCTTCAGAGCAAATACTACTACTCCTAGTTCAGGATCATTAGTAGTGTAATTGACTTCGTGTGTCTTAAGTAGTGTTGAGGCATAGGCAATGACCTTTCCCCGTTGCATAAGAACACAGCCAAGTCCTTGGTTTGAAGCATCGCAGTAAACTACTAAGTCTTCTATTCCTTCTGGAAGGGATAATATCGGTGCGCTGCATAGGGCTCGCTTTAATGTTTCGAACGCATTTTCTTGTTTCTCTTCCCAGTTGTACGACACACCCTTTTGAGTCAGGGTGGTAAGTGGTTTAGCTATCCTAGAGAAGTTATGTATAAACCTGCGATAGTAGCCCGCAAGGACTAAGAATTGACGGATCTCCGTAGGCGTTCTAGGTGCTGACCAGTTCTCAATTGCCTTGATTTTGGAAGGGTCCATGTGAATTCCCTCTTCGCTGACCACGTGACCCAGGAATTCGACTCTCCGAATCCAAAATTCACACTTTGAGAACTTCGAATAAAGTTTTTTTGCTCGTAATGTTTGCAAGACTTGTCGTAAGTGTTGACTATGTTCCTCCTTACTGTGTGAGTAGATAAGTATGTTATCTATGAATATTATCACGAATTTATCTAAGTAAGGACGGCACACCCTGTTCATTAAGTCCATAAACACTGCGGGTGCATTGGTTAACCCGAAGGGATGACTACAAACTCGTAGTGACTATAACAAGTTCGAAAGGCTGTTTTGGGAACATCTTCTGTGACAACCCGAAAATCTTTGTCTTGTAAAGTTCAGTTATTCAACTCAGCCGAGTGTTAGCCTTCGTTTCGCTATCTTTTGACGAAATTGTGGGTCTATATGAGTGTTCTAGGTGTAGTATAACCTAGATATGAGTCTTAGGAAGGGTTAGAATGTGTGTAGCATCACAAAATCGGGCCAAGCACACCAAAAAAGGTGTGTGCGGCCGCACACCCGCGTGTGTGGCCGGCCAGCCTCACACCCAGACGCACACACCCTCCAGCCGCACACTCGACCCTATATATTGAACACTTAGCCAACCTTACACCCCTCTTTCAACTCCTTCAAAGCTGGAACATTCTCTCTCAAGAATCCTTCGTGTTTTCATCTCCAATCAGCAAAACAAGTGAGTATTCATCCTTAGATCATTGATACAACACATTAGAAGGCCTTTTCCTCGAGTTTGATCCATGAAATCATCATGCTAGATGATCTTTATGTGTGTATCGCCGCATACACATCGTGTGTGACCACACACACACCTTTTGGTCCTAAAATGGACTTAAATACTCATCTAAACATAGCATCGGCCAAAATACCTTCTTAGGATCATCACAAAGCCTTGGAAAATCGATTTGGACACATTTCTATGGGAGTGTACGGCGGTACACAAGCGTGGCCGCACACCCTGGCCGTACACCTTGTCATACCCCAAAACCGGAACGGCGGAACGTTCTGGGATGGAGGACGTCATGTACAGTATCATAACAATGCATAATAGTAAAGGCAAGCAACAACATCCATTGCATTAATATAATAGTTAAGTACAAGTGTGTTCTTTTGTGAGTTTAAATGACACCAAAAATGTACAATCAAAATGAAGACGAGTCTTGGATCCACTTCGTCCTTCAAAAGCTGCATGGCTATACCTGTCTTAGTGGTTCCCTGAGAATAGAAGTTATTTTGAAAGAGAGTATCAGCATAAAATGTTGGTGAGTTCAAAAGTATTTAGTGTCATTGATATTGTAAAATGTTTGTAACAATGTAGTATAAATATTCATAGCTATTTGTGAATGTTTGAACTCCCTAGAAAATCCTATATTTTCTACTGAAATGCAGTCTTTTACCAAGACTCGACTATTTGTATGTTTGTTCCTTTGCAAAAGTGAGAGAGTTTTCCCCAATGAAAATATCATAATAAAAATATAGTTTAAACCATCATTTAAGTGAGATGATTTTTAAAATAAATGTAATAGGGGAAAATAATGTTTTACCTCAGTAGTGTCATTGCTGACTATAAAGTGATAAAAATACAGACTCCATGTAGTATTAAATGTACAATACACCTCGGGGAGTCTGTTTGCCTTTAATTCTTAGTCGGTTAATTAAAGGTGTGAATGTGAACTCGTATGTAACCATGCTGATCGACGACTGAATAACTGATGACCCTCCGGTGTCATATGTGGTGAGGTAACATTTTGTCACCCATTGGCCTTATCGGCTAGGACTGTAGCTAGCAGTCGTGGTGTGGGAGTGTCTGTCCCGTATAGATCTATACACACAATGCCCGCTCTCCCTCCAGGAGACTCTGTTTACAAAGTGATACAACAATGTAATGTCGTATCGAGAAGTAGTGTGTCACATTTTGGTTATCGTATTCAATGTTTGTATAGTATGTCATAGTGTAGTAATGTTTTCACTGTACTAGTGTATAGTATATCCTCTTGTATAGTGTATGTATTGTTTCTCATTATAGTACGTGTGTAGCAACTCGTAAATGTAATGAATCTAGTATGTGTCGTTCTAATAGTAATAGTGAGTAGTAATCTCCTAAACCATACCTACAATAGTTTACTAGTAATGTTGTTTGTATGCCTTTGTTACTAAGAGGTACTGAACTGAAATAAAAGCCTTTATATCTAAACACATATACATGATATATAATTAAGGTTTCAACGACCTTCGGACAAATAACAGAATACTCTAAGTCCACAACCAAACAAGGAACAGGAAATAAAGTGAGCTATCAGTCCTAAGCCTTTCAAATCTTACTTATATAAATATATCTGTAGGGATATGAGTTTGATAATTATGAAGTTTAAAAGAGTTTGATAAGGGATTTAGTATTTAAAAGAGTTTGATAAAATGTTTTGAAGCGTTTGAAATCCATAAGTCTGATAACAACTTGAAAGTAATAGAAAACCTTTCCGTTTGTTATAGTTATTAATCACTCGTGATTAATGCAATAACTAGAATGTTTCAACTTGTATTCTCCCCCATAAAAGCATTTAAATTCATTTCAAAGGTTGTTAAAGGGGTATGAACTCACCTGTAGTGAGTAACTCGAATGGAAGATCGATATAGGATTGTTGGGTGTCAAATGGAGTCTCGAGCACAAACGAATCCTATTTAACATATAATTACACATATATAAATACATTAATGTATATAACCACTAATGGTGATAGGGACATGCCTTAAGGACATAAAAAACTTAGAATTAAGTGTTACCAACTCATATGGTTTCACATAAGGGGTGTATGGCCCTATATTGGAGTGTAAGGCCACAAAATCATGGGTTTTGTGTGTGTGCGGCCAGAGTGTGTGGCGAAGCCTGTGTGCGGCCGTACACTCACTATGAAGTGTGTCAAAAACGTGTTTCCAAGCCTTAGGAATGTTCTAGTGAAGGTGTTTTGACCATTTCTTAGCCGGAATGGAAGTTTGTTGCTATTTTGGACCCTTAAAAGGGTGTATGTGGTTTCACATGGCGTGAGCGGCCAGGTGTGTGCGGCCAGTCCTGTGTGCAGCCGTACACTCCCATACAAATGTGACCAAATCGATTTTCCAAGGCTTTGTGATGATCCTAAGAAGGTGTTTTGGCCGATGCTATGTTTAGATGAGTGTTTAAGTCCATTTTAGGACCAAAAGATGTGTGCGCGGTCACACATGATGTGTGTGCGGCCGTACACACATGAAGATCATCTAGAATGATGATTTCATGGATCAAACTCGAGGAAAAGGCTTTCTAATGTGTTGTATCAATGATCTAAGGATGTTTACTTACTTGTATTTACGATTGGAGAAGAAAACTTGAAGGACTCTTGAGAGAAAATGTTCCAGCTTTGAAAGAGTGGGAAAAAGGGTGTAAGGTTGACTTAGGGTCCTTTATATAGGCTGAAGTGTGAGGCTAGGAGGGTGTGCGGTCGGCTGTGTGCGGCCAGCTGGCCGCACACTCGGGTGTGCGGCCTCACACACCTTGCTTGGTGTGTTTGGCCCGATTTTGTGATGCTACACACATTCTAGCCCTTCCTAAGACTCATATCTTGATTATACTAAGCCTAGTGCACTAACATAGACCCAAAACTTCATTACAAAATTGCAAAACGAGGATAACTTTGATAAAAATGAAGAATGTATAAGTTAGAAATTTCGGGTTGTCACACACCTGGCCGCACACACATAAAAGTCGAGTTTGGTGGCCTTACACTCAAATCTAAGGCCCTACACTCATTTAGGGACCTCATTAGGTGTTTGTAACACTTAATTCTAAGTGTTTCCATGTCCCTAAGGTGTGTCCATGTGTCTATTAGTGGTTATATACCCTAAGTGTATTCATATATGTGTTATTACATGTTAAACTAGGATCTGTTTGTTCTCACGACTTCATTCGACACCCGGCGATCCTATATCTATCTTTCTTTCGAGTTACTCACTTCAGGTGAGTTCATACCCCTTAATCAACCTTTGAAATGATTTTAAATGCTTTTATGGGGGGGGAATACAAGTTGAACTATTAAGTTATTATATCAATCACATGTGATTAACTGTCAATCAAATAGGTTTTTACATGTTAAACTGTTTTTTCAAGCTAAAGATTTTCAAATCTTGTTTTCAAATCTCTTTTAAAGTACTAAAATCTCTTTTTAAATTACTAAACTTTTATCAAAGTCTTTTAAATTTATATTCTTGTTAGATTCATGTCTACATAGATATAGTTATATAAGTAGGGTTTGAAGGACTTACGACTGATAGCCCGCTTTATTTCATGTTCCTTGTTTGGTCGTGGACTTAGAGTATCCAGCTATTTGTCCGAGTGTCGTTGAAGTTCTAGTTATATATTATGTATATATGTTTAGATATTAAAACTCTTAATCCAGTTCAGCGCCTTTGGGTAACAAAGGTACCTAGATAACCTCTCAAGTAAAATATAGTAGGTATACTTTAGAAACCAACAATAACGTTTATGAAGAGAAACTAGCTATATGAATATTCTAAAACATGTACTTTTAGTAAAAAGAGATGTATATAGCAATCAGAGCATGAGATAGATCCTCATGACGCGGATTTCACCGTTGTCGAGTTGGTAACGAGAGTCTCCTGGAGGGAGAGCGGGCATTGTGTGTATAGATCTATACGGGACAGACCATCCCACATCCTGACTGCTAGCTACAGTCCCGGCTGACCAAGCCAAGGGGTGACAAATGTCACATTTATTTCGACGTCAGCAGATCGTCGTGTTTACATCCGTCAATCAGTATGGTTACGAGTATCTTCACATTTACCTTATAATTCATGGCCTTAAGGTAATTAGTACCACGGTAATTTCTACATATAAAACTACGGTACTAATATATTTTCCTTAATACATTAAACTTGGAATGTTGTTGACATAAAATGATAATGTGGAACTATATTTTGATAATGATAGTAACATTTGGGAAAAATGCTCTTTTAAACACAAAACAGTCGGGTCTTGGTAGAAGACTGCTTTTAGTAGAGAAATTCATCCTTTTAAACATGAAACAGTCGATTCTTGGTAGAAGACTGCTTTTAGTAGAGAAACTCATCCTTTTAAACATGAAACAGTCGAGTCTTGGTAGAAGACTGCTTTTAGTAGAGAAACTCATCCTGTTAAACATGAATCAGTCGAGTCTTGGTAGAAGACTACTTTTATTAGAAAATATAGGATTTTCTGGAAGGAATTCCAATACTCTATAAACTTTCATGAGATTATTTTGAGGAAAAACATGTATTTATATCAATGTCATTAAAATACTTATGAACTCACCAGCATTAAAATGCTGATCCTCTCTTTCAAAATAACTTGTATTCTCAGGTCGTCAGTAGACAGGTACACTCCGGGAGCTTTTACGGAGACAGCCTAGTACCGAGCTACATCCTATGTTATTCTCTATATCTACTTTTGACGTTGTTGCTAAATGTAACCTATGTAAAAACTTATACTATTAATGCAATGGTTGTTGTACTTTGATTACTATACTGCATGTGTTGTGATACTTGACATGACGTCCAACGCCCCCGAATGTTTCTGCCATTTCGGTTTGGGGGTGTGACAGATTGGTTTCAGAGCATTGTTTATAGTGAACTGAGTATATCAAATCATAAAAGATATACAACTATAAATACAATGGGATAAAAACACTCTGACCAAGAGTTATACTTTAAAATATAACCATATTTTACAGAAGTATAAGTACATCCAGAATATAAAAACCCGAACAAGTATCACAAGAAGAACAAGAATAAAAGTCTTTGGATCTTGAGCATTACCGTCAAACATGGGAAGTTATGTAATCATAGCTGGAATAAATATAGCCTTATCAACTATATTTATTCGAGATGCAACCAACGTGTGTTTGGGAGTGATGGTGGTGTTGCAATGAATCTGAAACTTACCATATAGGAATGCTAGAGCCGAACATAAAGTTTAAAATACTATAGGAGTATTTTATGATACTATAGACTAATAATAAACCAGAAAGCATGTCCAGAAATTCTAGAATCAAACATGTAAATAAAATGCTATAGGAGTATTTTAGGAAGCATAAATAACCTTGCGTGAAAACTAAAAAGACCCTTATTGATGGATCCATGACTACAGAGTATATGCTCTCAAGGTTATATATAGTGAGGATCTCATAGACTAAGAATGTGTGGTTTCTCTCTACTTCTTTTTCCTTGTTTGGATGTGAATATAGAGTAGTATCACATATTCGAAGGCCTATTAGATCTAAGTTATATATGATTTGTGTACACTATGTAATTGTAGAAGGACTCGATATGGATCACACATTAAAATGTTTTAATAATCTCTTAAGATTCTTTAGACATTCCCATTCTCTCATAAACCCCTTTAGAAAACCTTATCCACTTCAGTAGTCGGCAGACGAGTCGATAAAGACCCAGAAGAGGTTCATTGAGAAGATTTCCAAGTAGGAAATAAATGAACAATGGTGAGACTATTGAAATCGCCATGTCCCTATACCTTTTAGGGACATCGGTGGGAAATTCGCCTGAACTTCCGAGATTCCAGTCATCCATTATGAAGTGACGACGATCGGAGTCAGAATCAGAAGTAAGACGGAGCGGAAATTCAATATGTCTACAGGAGAAGAGAACCCCATAAAAATACCCGGAGAAAACCAAAGTTCATTTCATCCAAGAATAAGCGGTGAACAGAGGGAGCCAATGCATGAAACCCGAGAAGTGTTTCTACCTCTTTAACGTCACGCTAATAACCCATAAAATAATACAACTTAGTGAGCTAGTGATTACACTACTCACACTATGTGTTAGGCAAATTGTCTTTCCTGTCGCGATTAATATAAATAAATCGGATCACAAAATATCAATTGAGAGTGATTAGCCCTTAGCATTCATGAATCTTCTCTTGTGTAATCTTCGTTCTGAAGTTCTTTAAAATCTTTTCAAAACCAGAGAGTGAACCTCTCCAATATAAATATAACTTAGTTGGAACGACACCCATTTTATGGCATCATAGGACTGTTGGTCGACACTTGGAGAACCATAGCTCAAAGCGCGTTGAAAATTTATGCCTATTATAGTAAAGAAAGATAGGTCTGGGGGTAACTATCGTCTCTCATCCGCTTGTGTTCCTCATCGTGTAGGAAAAACCATGCCTCCGAAGAAACGTAACCAACCCGCTAGCAAGACACCGACTCTTCAGATCGATGAAGCTATGTTCCAAGCTGCAGTTTCAGCAGCCGTAGCAGCTAGTGTGGCTCACCTGAATGTTAACAACGTAAATGTTAGCAGGAGCATTATCGGGAATCCCGATCATAGCAATGGACAGCAACAACCAGCACCAGTGTGTAAAGCCACCCAAGAACTCCAACCTAATCCCCTGAAAAGAAAGTTTCAGTACGAGAAGGGTAGTACCTCGACTCAAGGACCTTCCGAAGGGCACAAAGCTGAGGTAGTCAATACCCCTGTCAACCCGCCTGTCTCGACACCAAGAAGACCATACCTAGGAAACTTCCCCCACTGCAGCAAGTGTAACTACCATCATTATGGAGTCTGTCGAGAACCCTTTTGTGTTAGGTGCAACATGAAGGGGCATACCGCTCGCAACTGCAGAAATCTAGTTGAGTTCATTACATCAACCACCAATGTTGGGACCAATCCAATATGCCACCTATGTGGTGAAATTGGGCATCTCAAGAGGGACTACCCAACTGAAAGAAATTACAAAGACGCAGGAGGAGTTTAACCCTAATACCTAGAGGAACATCAAGGAACCCGGTAGAATTTTGGTACGCTTCTCAACCTTAAGTAGCTAATCGAAAACTTTAAATAATCAATTCTAATTGTAATTACTCCCTCGTAAAGGAAAAAGTCGCAGCACTGTTGTAAAACCGAAAAACCCATCAGGTAAAGCTATGATGGCTTAGTATATAAGTTAAGGACATTTATAATTAGGATTGATGGACCTCGAGTGAGTGATGCGGCCTTATCTCTTGTTCCTTGTTTGGTTGTGGATTTAGGGCGGAGTCGCTCAGTCAACAGTCCTTTTAATCTTAATTATACATGACTAGTGTATACTAGGAGATTGTAGAGAGGCCTCGTGAGAAACATATTCATGAAAAGTACATATTTCCAATATATCAGGACCCCTAGCGTAAAGCGCCAATCATGTCGGTCCAAGTATTCGCGATAGTAATACCATGGACGAACCCGAAACGCTAAGAATTTGTGTGCCCTGTTCAGTACATGGTCCTATCAATCTTCATTCTATATCGTGTCGATGTTTATTAATTTGGACACTACCATGAGTCATGGTTCAACTTGGTTCGACCATGCGAAAATTCCTAGTGCTGTGTAAAAATAACTTTCACCTTATCCTAAGCGTCAAATAAAATCATTTCGAACCTAATAGAAAACCTAATGCGAACCATCTGTCGTCTCTCTCATCCAACCTTCAGAAGTACCCAGGAGAGGGGTACCACGCGCTGTTAACCAACCCCATTAGACATTAAAACCAGAAGCGAAAGGCACTGCAGATATTCCGGAAGACAATAACCGCCCGAGGCCTACTTAATAGATCCTCCAGAAAGACCACTTGCACCGCACGATCAAGTTCATGAATCAAGAGGAAGAACTCATGGGATTAACTTACCACTACTGAGTATATGCATTAGAGTGGTATACAATTTAGGTCGATAAGATTTAAGCTGTGTGCTTCCGCCCTACTCCATGTTCCTCGTTTGGTTGTGGATTTGGGGTGGGGCCACACATCTGAACATCCTGTCCATCTCAATTATATACGACTTGTATACACTGAGTAATAGTTATTGAGCCAAGTATGAGGTCTACCACGAACCTTAAAATAAAACCCTTCATCATATACCCATAGGAAAGGAGCTGAAGTCAAGAGAACATTTGTGGGTTGAGCTACTAAAATGAATACAAATTCGAAATTTGTTGTCATCTCGGGTTAAGCCAACATAGTAGCTGACACCCTCAGTTAGGAAAAGTAACTCAAGTCGTAAGAGTCAAAAGGACTTCCAGGGTGAGACTTTCAAAAGGACTCGGTCTCCCACCAGAAATTCCAATGGTTTCCTTCGTTTATCTGCGTAGCTTTTTTGTCGGTCTCTGGAGGCTTTCAGTCATTCCCGAATCTGAACGATCTTTTCTGTCGTTTCTCGAATGATCTTCGGACCCGTGAGAGTGCTGTCAGGAACTCGCCCTTTAGCTAACTGAGTGTCACCCACTTCAGCCCAGCACAGAGGGGATCTGCACTTCCGACCGTAGAGGGCTTCAAATGGAGCATCCTTTATGCTCGTGTGATAACTATTGTTGTAGGAAAACTTGACAAGGGGTAAATGAGTATCCCATGCCCTCCCAAAATCTATCACACAGGCTCGTAACATATCCTCGAAGGTTTGGATAGTTCTCTCACTTTTTCTGTCGGTATGTGGATGGTAGGCTGTACTCATGTCCAACCTCATTCCTAAGGAGTTTTGTAGCAACTGCCAGAACCTCGAAGGGAATCTACTATCTCTATCGGAGATAATTGATATAGGAACACCATGCAGTCATACTATCTCCCGAATGTATGTTCTTGTGAGCTTCTCCATCTTGTCCATCTCTTTGATGGGTAGGAAGTGCGCGGACTTGGTAAATCTGTCGACTATGACCCATATGGTATCCAGTCTACCCGTTGTCTTGGGTAGCTTGGTTATAAAGTCCATTGTGATCCGCTCCCACTTCCACTCCGGTATTTCTGGTTGTTGTAGTAGGCCTGATGGTTTCTGGTATTCGACCTTGACTTTCGCGCAGGTGAGGCATTTACTTACGAAGGTAGCAATCTCCGCTTTCATGTTAGGCCACCAGTATAACTTCTTAAGATCCAGATACATCTTATCTGAACCCGGGAGGACGGAATATCGAGTGTTGTGCGCTTCTTTCATGACCAAGTCTCTGAAGCCACCACGCTTCGGTGTCCAAATCCTGTCCATGAGATATAAGGCTCCGCCACCCTTGACTTCCAAGTTCTTATCCATTCCTCGCAAAGATTCACCCGTCACATTTTCAGGTTTCAAGGCTTCGAGCTGCGCCTGCTTAATTTGTGTAGATAAATGCGATTGGATAGTCATGGTTAATGACTTGACTCTTCGACCAGAATATTCTTTCCGACTTAGGGCGTCTGCTACTACGTTGGCTTTACCCGGATGATAATGAATTTCGCATTCGTAGTCATTGAGTAATTCGACCCACCGTCGTTGTCTCATATTGAGCTCCTTCTGGTTGAATATGTGTTGTAGGCTCTTGTGATCTGTAAAGATAGTGCTTTTCGTATCGTACAACTAGTGTCTCCAGATCTTTAGGGAAAACACAACTTCTCCTAATTCGAGATCATGTGTGGTGTAGTTGACTTCGTGTGTCTTCAGTTGCCTTGAGGCATAGGCGATGACTTTACCTCGTTGCATCAGAACACAACCGAACCCTTGATTGGATGCATCGCAGTATACTACGAAGTCTTCTATCCCCTCGTGAAGGGATAGTATCGGTGCGGTGCATAAGACTCGCTTCAGCGTCTGAAACGCCTTCTCATGTTTCTCTTCCCAGTCAAAGGCCACACCTTTCTGGGTCAATGTCGTAAGAGGTTTCGCAATTCGAGAGAAGTTCTGTATGAATTTGCGGTAGTAGCCAGCGAGGCCTAGAAATTGACGAATTTCTGTAGGCGTCTTCGGTGTTGACCAGTTCTCGATGGCTTTAATTTTGAAAGGGTCTACGTGGATTCCTTCTTCGCTAACCACGTGACCTAAGAATTCGACTTTGTGGATCCAAAATTCACATTTAGAGAACTTCGCATAGAGCTTCTCCGATCGTAAGGTTCCTAGGACTTGCCGTAGATGATCGATATGTTCCTCCTTACTTGGAGAGTAGATAAGTATGTCATCGATGAAAACGATGACGAATTGATCCAAGTAAGGACGGCATACCCTATTCATTAAGTCCATGAATAATGCGGGTGCATTAGTCAATCCGAATGGCATCACTACGAACTCGTAGTGTCCGTAACGAGTTCGGATGGCTGTCTTAGGAACATCCTCCTCAAGTACTCGTAACTGGTGATACCCGGATCTCAGATCAATCTTGGAAAAGTAGCTCGCCCCTTGCAGTTGGTCGAATAGATCGTCTATGCGAGGTAGAGGGTAACGATTCTTGACTGTAAGCTTGTTGAGTTC
This sequence comes from Lactuca virosa, assembly GCF_052849685.1. Classification (NCBI taxonomy): domain Eukaryota; kingdom Viridiplantae; phylum Streptophyta; class Magnoliopsida; order Asterales; family Asteraceae; genus Lactuca; species Lactuca virosa. The sequence goes on along the minus strand of NC_136428.1, from coordinate 133,583,672 downwards.
TCTATAGTCGATGCACATACGGAACGATCCGTCTTTCTTCATGACGAACAAGACCAGAGCTCCCCAGGGTGAGAAGCTTGGTCTTATAAAGCCCTTGCTGAGCAGTTCGTTAAGTTAATCGGGCAGTTCTTGCATCTCTGCAGGCGCGAGACGATAGGGCGATTTGGCTACAGGGGTAGCCCTTGGAACTAAGTTGATCCTGAATTCGACTTGACGTTGGGGAGGTAAACCCAGTAGTTCTTCTGGAAAGACGTCAGGGAAGTCGCGTGCTACGGGGAGGTCTTTTAAGCCTTTTGTTTTCTGGTTCACATCGACCACGTGTGTAAGGAATGCGCGATATTCCTTACGCAAGTACTTCTGGGCTTGAATAATTGAGATGATATGAAGGCTTGTATTGGGTTTGTATCCGTAGATCAACAAGGTTTCGTTATTCGGTAGGTTTAGGCGGACTGCTTTCTTGAAACACAGGATGTCGGCGTGATAAAGACTCAACCAGTCCATGCCTACAATGACGTCGAAACTTTTGATAGCCACGGGTATGAGGTCGATTGAGAATGAATGATTATCTAGTGTGAGGGTACAACCTATGTAAATTTCGTTAGAATTCTCTGTCTTTCCATTAGCCATTTCTACTACGAAGGTTTCTTTTAGTGCTTGCAGTGCTTGATTAAGTAAGTGTTTAAATTTTTGGTTTACAAAGCTCCTCTCTGCCCCACAATCAAATAAGACACATGCATAAGAATTATCGAGGAGAAACGTACCCGTGACTACTATGGGGTCTGCCATGGCTTCACTGTAGCCAATAGCAAGTAGTCTTCCTGCTCCTCCCGCATTCCCAGCTTTCGAACAGTTTCTTTTGAAGTGCCCTGTCTCGCCACACCCGTAGCAGGCCTGACTCACTCCTGTACCGTGGACCTGGGTGATGGGTTTGGGTGGTGTTTTGCAAAACCGGACAGTATGGCCCTTCCGATTACAGTTGGTGCAGTGCATTTCCCGGCAGGGGCCGTTATGATGGAAATTGCACTTGGTGCACTTGGGTAGGGTCCCTGCATATGGCTTGGCTGGTACCGGGGCAACAGGGGTTGTGGCAGCATGGACAGCCACGGTCTGTTGGTCCTTAGAAGAGGGTTGTGCGGATTGGCTCTTCTTTCGGTCCCATCGCTTTCTCTTGTTGTCGGCTGCTTTGGTTGGCGCGGAGGAAGCCGTTGTAGTTGTTGTTGGAGGAGAAGGATCCTCGTGATCGATGAGCCTTTGGGCCAATTCCTTGGCACTATCAAAGGTCGCAGGGTTCGATGCTAGAACGTTCCCTCGATACGGGGGTACCAAACCCCAGATGTATCTCTCGACTTTCTTGCTTTCGGTGGGGACCATATTGGGACATAGAGTCACCAGGTCACTGAATTTGGCCGTATAAGCCACTATGTCGGAACCCTTTATCTTAAGGTTCCACAGTTCCTCCTCGAGTTTCTGAATCTCGCCCCTCGGGCAGTATTCCTTTGACATCAGATCCTTCAGTGTTTCCCAGCCCATAGCGTTAGCTACTACTAGTGAGAGTGATTTGACATGGCCATTCCACCATGTCAGGGCCCTTTCGGTGAAGGTGAAAGCAACGAACTTTATCTTGCTTCCTTCAGGGCAAGAGCACATCTCAAAGATTGCTTCCGTTCTCTCGATCCATTGGGACAGCGCAATAATCCCTCCAGTTCCGTTGATGTACGTTGGTTTGCAGCTGATGAAGTCTTTATAAGTACACTCCCATGCACGTGGATGGATTTCACCATGGCTAGAGTTGGTGCCCATTCCAACACCACTAACACCACCAGAATTTACTTGAGCCATCGCTACGGTCACAGTTGCGGTCACAGCTGCCTGAAACATCACTGCATCGAACTGCGGAGGGGGTGGTACGGGTGGAGTTTGATTTACAGGTCTGCCCCTGGTCGGACGCTTGCGAGGCGGCATCTTTTACTGGAAATTTACAAAGATGATGATAATAGTAAGAATCAATTGTAAGTATGATGAGAGTGTTTCATGGACTAAATCGCCATAGCCCATCCACCAGATAGAGACATAACAATAGAGTAGGGAAACGCAAAGGTAAAGAATTTCCAATAGATTAGATAACTGTCAATATTACTGATATTAATGATGTAAATGAGTTCGGGAAAAAAAATGACCTATCAGTAGGTCTTACATCAAACCATAAGGTAAAATGTTGACAGTTTAGAAATCCTAGTTAAAGTACTTGAAAGATAGGAATATTTTACAGGCTAGTGCTACACAGGCACAGAAAAGAAAAGATATTCCTTAACCCAAAAAGAAAAGACGAGTCGACATCTTCTACCGGCGACGGGTATCCCTCCGGCGAACCCTAAGCTCTGCCAGCTGACGTACAACTTCTTGAAGCTGTCGCTCATGTGCCCTCTGTCGCACCCGGAGTTCTATGACTTCAGTCCAGCATGCAGTTAGCTGTTGCTGCAGAGCCTCATTGGTTCTCCTAGTCCTTTCCATAGCCTCTTCAAGTTGGCGAATGCGGACCGTGTTAATTCCAGAGTTGGCATCTACTTCCATCACTCGGTCGATGAATGCTCGACCTTGTTCTACATTCCGATCAATCATGCGGGCCATAATGGGCAGGACTCGGTCAGCTGAGCCCCCTTCGCTTATGTTGTAAAAGCTTCGGTCTCCGTTGAAGGGTAAGGGCTGACCCTGTTCGTGGCTCCATCTGTTCAAGCTCACTGCCTACATAAGTGTGAGACCTTGAAATGCTGGACGGGGGTTGAGATTTGGGACTTGACCTTCTTGGGGTAGGTTGTTGAGTTCTGGCTCGGAGTCAGATCCATCCGAAAAACCTTCTGTGAGGTGGTCGTCCAAAGGGATTGGATGATTCTCTTATGGCTCATCATCGAGCCACCCACCATTGCCTTGGTTGGGGAGATACGGATCGTCGGGGATATGGAAACCAGCCATGCTATCTACGTGAGAAAAGGGGGTATAAGAATCTTATAATAATAATAGACTTACTAATCTAAGATAATTATAGGATGGTCCTTACTAGTTACTTCAACATTTGCGTAGTGCATACCAGTTATATGTAACCAAGGCAGGATAGACCTTCGAATAAGCGACCCTAACTCTAAATCCACTACCAAACAAGGAACAGGAAGTACGACAAAGTTAACAGATTCTAATTCTATGACGCCCTAGTCACATATAACCTTAGTGTATCCACTCAGCAACTATTTTCATACTGATAAAGACCTATTTAGTTCGCACATAAGTAATTATAGTAACACAAAATACTCCTGTAGTATTTTAGGTTTATGTTATGTTCTAATGTTTCCATTGTAGTAGTGTTGGTAAGTTTTTAGACTTGTTGCAACACCACAACCATTCTTAGGCACATGCTAGTCACTCCTCGGAAAATATAGTTGATCAGGCTATATCCCCCTAGATTTGACTATATGTCTCTAAGCCTAATTATGTTGTTCAACAATCGTAATACTTTTGTTATGTTCTAGTATGACACTGTCCTGTAGCATGAATGCAGGTATGGATCCACTTCGTCCGTCAAAAGCTGCATGGGTATACCTGTCTTACTGGTTCCTTGAGAATACAAGTTATTTTGAAAGAGAATATCAGCATAAAATACTGGTGAGTTCATAAGTAATTAGTGTCATTGATATTGTAAAATGTTTGTAACAATGTAGTGTAAATATTCGTAGCTGTTTGTGAATGTTTGAACTCCCTAGAAAATCGTATATTTTCTATTGAAATGTAGTCTTCTACCAAGACTCGACTATTTGTATGTTTGTTCCTTTGCAAAAGTGAGAGAGTTTTCCCCAATGAAACCATCTTTATAAAAATATAGTTTAAACCATCATTTAAGTGAGATGATTTTTAAAATAAATATAATAGGGGAAAATAATGTTTTACCTCAGCAGTGTCATTGCTGACTATAAAGTGATAAAAATGCAGACTCCAGGTAGTATTAAATGTACAATACACCTCGGGGAGTCTGTTTGCCTTTAATTCTTAGTCGGTTAATTAAAGGTATGAATGTGAACTCGTATGTAACCATGTTGATCGACGACTGAATAACTGATGACCCTCCGGTGTCATATGTAGTGAGGTAACATTTTGTCACCCCTTGGCCTTATCGGCTGGGACTGTAGCTAGCAGTCGGGGTGTGGGAGTGTCTGTCCCGTATAGATCTATACACACAATGCCCACTCTCCCTCCAGGAGACTCTGTTTACAAAGTGATACAACAATGTAGTGTCGTATCAAGAAGTAGTGTGTCACATTTTGGTTATCGTATTCAATGTTTGTATAGTATGTCATAGTGTAGTAATGTTTTCACTGTACTAATGTATAGTATATCCTCTTGTATAGTGTATGTATTGTTTCTCATTATAGTACGTGTGTAGCAACTGGTAAATGTAATGAATCTAGTATGTGTCGTTGTAATAGTAATAGTGAGTAGTAATCTCTTAGAGTATACCTACTATAGTTTACTAGTAATGTTGTTTGTATGCCTTTGTTACTCAGAGGTACTGAACTGAAATAAAAGCCTTTATATCTAAACACATATACATGATATATAACTAAGGTTTCAACAACCTTCGGACAAATAACAGAATACTCTAAGTCCACAACCAAACAAGGAACAGGAAATAAAGTTAGCTATCAGTCCTAAGCTTTTCAAATCTTACTTATATAAATATATCTGTAGGGATAAGAGTTTGATAATTATGAAGTTTAAAAGAGTTTGATAAGGGATTTAGTATTTAAAAGAGTTTGATAAAATGTTTTGAAGCGTTTGAAATCCATAAGTCTGATAATAACTTGAAAGTAATAGAAAAACTTTCCGTTTGTTCTAGTTATTAATCACTCGTGATTAATACAATAACTAAAATGTTTCAACTTGTATTCTCCCCCATAAAAGCATTTAAATTCATTTCAAAGGTTGTTTAAGGGGTATGAACTCACCTGTAGTGAGTAACTCGAATGGAAGATCGATATAGGATTGTTGGGTGTCAAATGGAGTCTCGAGCACAAACGAATCCTATTTAACATATAATTACACATATATGAATACATTAATGTATATAACCACTAATGGTGATAGGGATATTCCTTAAGGACATAAAAACACTTACAATTAAGTGTTACCACCTCATATGGTTGCACATAAGGGGTGTATGGCCCTATATTGGAGTGTAAGGACACAAAATCATGGGTTTTGTGTGTGTGCGGCCAGAGTGTGCGGCCAAGCCTGTGTGTGACCGTACAGTCACTATGAAGTGTGTCAAAAACGTGTTTCCAAGCATTAGGAATGTTCTAGTGAAGGTGTTTTGACCATTTCTTAGCCGGAATGGAAGTTTGTTGCTATTTTGGACCCTTAAAATGGTGTGTGAGGTTGCACATGGCGTGTGCGGCCAGGTGTGTGCGGCCAGGCCTGTGTGCGGCCGTACACTCCTATACAAATGTGTCCAAATCGATTTTCCAAGGCTTTGTGATGATCCTAAGAAGGTGTTTTGGCCGATGCTATGTTTAGAAGAGTGTTTAAGTCCATTTTAGGACCAAAAATGTGTGTGCGGTCACACATGATGTGTGTGCGGCCGTACACACATGAAGATCATCTAGAATGATGATTTCACCGTTGTCGAGTTGGTAACCAGAGTCTCCTGGAGGGAGAGCGGGCATTGTGTGTATAGATCTATACGGGACAGACCATCCCACATCCTGACTGCTAGCTACAGTCCCGGCCGCCCAAGCCAAGGGGTGAGAAATGTCACATTTATTTCGACGTCAGCAGATCGTCGTGTTTACATCCGTCAATCAGTATGGTTACGAGTATCTTCACATTTACCTTATAATTCATGGCCTTAAGGTAATTAGTACCACGGTAGTTTCTACATATAAAACTATGGTACTATAATATTTTCCTTAATACATTAAACTTGGAACGTTTTTGACATAAAACGATAATGTGAAACTATATTTTGATAATGATCGTAACATTTGGGAAAAATGCTCTTTAAACACAAAACAGTTGGGTCTTGGTAGAAGACTGCTTTTACTAGAGAAATTCATCCTTTTAAACATGAAACAATCGAGTCTTGGTAGAAGACTGCTTTTAGTAGAGAAACTCATCCTTTTAAACATGAAACAGTCGAGTCTTGGTAGAAGACTGCTTTTAGTAGAGAAACTCATCCTTTTAAACATGAAACAGTCGAGTCTTGGTAGAAGACTACTTTTAGTAGAGAAACTCATCCTTTTAAACATGAAACAGTCGAGTCTTGGTAGAAGACTGCTTTTAGTAGAGAAACTCATCATGTTAAACATGAATCAGTCGAATCTTGGTAAAAGACTACTTTTATTAGAAAATATAGGATTTTCTGGAAGGAATTCCAATACTCTATAAACTTTCATGAGATTATTTTGAGGAAAAACATGTATTTATATCAATGTCATTAACATACTTATGAACTCACCAGCATTAAAATGTTGATCCTCTCTTTCAAAATAACTTGTATTCTCAGGTCGTCAGTAGACAGGTACACTCCGGGAGCTTTTGCGAAAACAGCCTAGTACCGAGCTGCATCCTATGTTATTCTCTATATCTACTTTTGACGTTGTTGCTAAATGTAACCTATGTAAAAACTTATACTATTAATGCAATGGTTGTTGTACTTTGATTACTATACTGGATGTGTTGTGATACTTGACATGACGTCCAACGCCCCCGAATGTTTCCGCCATTTCGGTTTGGGGGTGTGACAGATTGGTATCAGAGCATTGTTTATAGTGAACTCAGTATATTAAATCATAAAAGATATACAACTATAATACAATGGGATAAAAACACTCTGACCAAGAGTTATAATTTAAAATATAACCTTATTTTACAGAAGTATAAGTACATCCAGAATATAAAAACCCGAACAAGTATCACAAGAAGAACAAGAATAAAAGTCTTTGGATGTTGAGCATTACCGTCAAACCTGGGCAGTTATGTAATCGTAGCTGGAATAAATATAGCCTTATCAACTATATTTATTCGAGATGCGACCAACGTGTGTTTGGGAGTGATGGTGGTGTTGCAATGAATCTGAAACTTACCATATAGGAATGCTAGAGCCGAACATAAACTTTAAAATACTATAGGAGTATTTTATGATACTATAGACTAATAATAAACAAGAAAGCATGTCCAGAAATTCTAGAATCAAACATGTAAATAAAATGCTATAGGAGTATTTTAGGAAGCATAAATAACCTTGCGTGAAAACTAAAAAGACCCTTATTGATGGATCCATGACTACAGAGTATATGCTCTCAAGGTTATATATAGTGAGGATCTCATAGACTAAGAATGTGTGGTTTCTCTCTACTTCTTTTTCCTTGTTTGGATGTGAATATAGAGTAGTATCACATATTCGAAGGCCTATTAGATCTAAGTTATATATGATTTGTGTACACTATGTAATTGTAGAAGGACTCGATATGGATCACACATTAAAATGTTTTAATAATCTCTTAAGATTCTTTAGACATTCCCATTCTCGCATAAACCCCTTTAGAAAACCTTATCCACTTCAGTAATCGGCAGAGGAGTCGATAAAGACCCAGAAGAGGTTCATTGAGAAGATTTCCAAGTAGGAAATAAATGAAGAGTGATGAGACTACTGAAATCGCCATGTGCGTATACCTTTTAGGGACATCGGTGGGAAATTCGCCTGAACTTCCGAGATTCCCGTCATCCATTATGAAGTGACGACGATCAGAGTCAGAATCAGAAGTAAGACGGAGCGGAAATTCAATATGTCTACAGGAGAAGAGAACCCCATAAGAATACCCGGAGAAAACCAAAGTTCATTTCAGCCAAGAATAAGCGGTTAACAGAGGGAGCCAATGCATGAAACCCGAGAAGTGTTTCTACCTCTTTAACGTCACGCTAATAACCCATAAAATAATACAACTTAGTGAGCTAGTGATTACACTACTCACACTATGTGCTAGGCAAATTGTATTTCCTGTCGCGATTAATATAAATAAATCGGATCACAAAATATCAATTGAGAGTGATTAGCCCTTAGCATTCATGAATCTTCTCTTGTGTAATCTTCGTTCCGAAGTTCTTTCAAATCTTTTCAAAACCGGAGAGTGAACCTCTCCAATATAAATATAACTTAGTTGGAACGACACCCATTTTATGGCTTTCCGATACACTCACTTCTAGCCTGTTACCAAGACTGCATCATAGGGATGTAGGTCGACACTTAGAGAACCATAGCTCAAAGCGCGAGGAAAATTTATGCCTATTATAGTAAAGAAAGATACGTCTAGGGGTAACTATCGTCTCTCATCCGCTTGTGTTCCTCATCGTGTAGGAAAATCCATGCCTCCGAAGAAACGTAACCAACCCGCTAGCAAGACACCGACTCTTCAGATCGATGAAGTTACGTTCCAAGCTGCAGTTTCAGCAGCCGTCGCAGCTGTTGTGGCTCACCTGAATGCTAACAACGCAAATGTTAGCAGGAGCATTATCGGGAATCCCGATCATAGCAATGTATAGCAGCAACCAGCATCGGAGTGTAAAGCCACCCAAGAACTCCAACCTAATCCCCTGAAAAGAAAGTTTGAGAACGAGAAGGGGAGTACCTCGACTCAAGGACCTTCCGAAGGGCAGCAAGCTGAGGTAGTCAATACTCCTATCAACCCGCCTGTCTCGACACCAAGAAGACCATACCTAGGAAACTTCCCCCACTGCAGCAAGTGTAACTACCATTATGATGGAGTCTGTCGAGAACCCTTTTGTGTTAGGTGCAACATGAAGGGGCATACCGCTCGCAACTGTAGAACTCCGGTTGAGTTCATTACATCAACCACCAATGTTGGGACCAATCCAATATGCCACCTATGTGGTGAAATTGGGCATCTCAAGAGGGACTGCCCAACTGAAAGAAATGGCAAAGGCGCAGGAGGAGTTTAACCCTAATACCTAGAGGAACATCAAGGAAGCAGGTAGAATTTTGGTACGCTTCTCAACCTTAAGTAGCTAATCGAAAACTTTAAATAATCAATTCTAATTGTAATTACTCCCTCGTTAAGGCAAAAGTCACAGCACTGGTGTAAAACTTAAAAACCCACCAGGTAAAGCTATGATGGCTTAGTATATACGTTAAGGCCATTTATAATTAGGATTGATGGACCTCGAGTGAGTGATGCGGCCTTATCTCCTGTTCCTAGTTTCGTTATGGATTTAGGGCGGAGTCGCTCAGTCAACAGTCCTTTTAATCTTAATTATACATGACTAGTGTATACTAGGCGATTATAGAGAGGCCTCGAGAGAAATCTATTCATGAAAAGTACATCTTTCCAAAGTATCAGGACCGCTAGCGTTAAGCGCCAATCATGTCGGTCCAAGTATTCTCGATAGTAATACCATGGACCAACCTGAAATGCTAAGAATTTGTGTGCCCTGTTCAGCACATGGTCCTATCAATCTTCATTCTATATCATGTCGATGTTTATTAATTTCGACACTACCGTCAGTCATGGTTCGACTTGGTTCGACCATGCGAAAATTCCTAGTGCTGTGAAAAAAGAACTTTCACCTTATCCTAAGCGTCAAATAAAATCATTTCGCACCTAATAGAAAACCTAATGCGAACCATCTGTCGTCTCTCTCATCCAACCTTCAGAAGTACCCAGGAGAGGGGTACCACGCGCTGTTAACCAACCCCACTAGACATTAAAACCAGAAGAGAAAGGCACTACAGATATTCCGGAAGCCAATAACCGCCTGAGGCGTACTCAATAGATCCTCCAGAAAGACCACTTGCACCGCACGATCGAGTTCGTGAATCAAGAGGACGAACTCATGGGATTAACTTACCACTACTGAGTATATGCATTAGAGTGGTATACAATTTAGGTCGATAAGATTTAAGATGTGTGCTTTCGCCCTACTCCCTGTTCCTCGTTTGGTTGTGGGTTTGGGGTGGGGCCACACATCTGAACATCCTGTCCATCTCAATTATATACGACTTGTATACACTGAGTAATAGTGATTGAGCCGAGTATGAGGTCTACCACGAACCTTAAAATAAAACCCTTCATCATATACCCATAGGAAAGGAGCTGAAGTCAAGAGAACAATTGTGGGTTGAGCTACTAAAATGACTACAAATTCGAAATTTGTTGTCATCCCGGGTTAAGCCAACATAGTAGCTGACACCCTCAGTTAGGAAAAGTAACTCAAGTCGTAAGAGTCAAAAACATTGACTACGACCATCCATTCACGCCTGATCCCACAAATTAAGCATCTCAGTAGTGAGCCAAGAAACCTGGAAAGCTGTGACAGGTTAAACTCTGAGAAGAATGGATGGGGAAATTAGAGGTTCTGAGTGGCAGAGTCTTATGCCATCTAGATTTAATCTAGATAGAGAAACTCGGTAACATCGGAAGAGTAGTTGCAAGGGATGCTCGCACTACTCAATCACTTCGTTCATCCAGATACAGACGAGAAGTGCCTAGGTCGGAAAGAGTTGTGATAGTGCCTCGTCATGTGAGAAAGTTACCGTCGCCCTATAAGATGATAGTCTGCATTCACCAAAGTTAATACTAAGAGGCTAAGGACCACATTATTACCTCCAGAACCAGGAATACTCAAGAAAAGTAGACAGCAAGTTTTGTAATGCTTTATAACCCAGGTCATAAAGAGATTGTGGACTTGACACCTGTCTAGGTGTTAGTCTACGGGTTATACAAGATCGCGCGTTTCCTACAAACTGGAAGAAGCAGACACAATGGAAAAACTAATGGAGCATGTTATAGAGATTGTTAGACTACTAGGTGTTCCAAGGAATATTATCTCTAAAGAGATAGTAGAACCGCCTCCTGAAATAGTCAATCACTTCAGAAAATCTCTAAGGGCGAAACTAGCCCTATCAGAGACTGCTATCCATGAAAAAGCGAACCGAATGAGAGAACGATTCCTTCCGATTAGGGATCATGCTGTGAAAGCATCTATTAGACAATGATGAAAATTGGAGTTATCTAAGCATCATCTGGTAAAACCCTCTATCATCCTGACGCTGAGATATTCAGTTAGGAACACCTCATGAGTCGAAAGTGCAGGCCCTTTCTGTACTGGGCTGAGGTAGATGACACGCAACCAATAGATGCCAGCATATAGTCAGCACCTTCAATGATCCAGAAAACCTCCGAAAGCCAAGCAGTAGGAAATACGAATCCGAATACGACCTGAGACTCCTAGGAACCAATCATGAGGACTACACCTCCAGTAAGAGAAAACTTTTGGAACCTCAGAATGGTGATCACGCCAAGTGATGATCTCACCATGGAAGTACATTATGTTTTAGGTACTGAAACGTTCCATATTCCAAAGAACTGAGGACCATCAGAGTGTCTTGATAGAATTGGTCCAGTATCCGTCAGACCCGGACTGCTTTAGGGATTCCATAAATTCCACCCTAACATGTCCACGTCTCAGCGAATGAACCGGTAGTACCCGACAAAACTCTCATCATTTTCTGGATTTGATCCATGGAAACCAGAGCCACGTTTGGTAAAGGAAACAGGAGAAATCTAGCTCAGTAAAAGGGAACCGATGAAACCTTATCCCGTGTGGCCCAGAGATCGAAGAAGAAACTATACCTCGTAACAAAAAAATTCGCTAAAACTCAGTATGGACCTGATTTCCCTAAGGAACTGGCGGATCAGCTAGAGCATGAAGTATCCACATCTTTCGTATCCATCCTTGAGTGTTCTTTAAGATTCTAATTTCGGGACAAAAGACCTGATTTCCCTAACGGGGGGATGATGTGACAACCCGAAAATCCTTGTCTTGTAAAGTTCAGCTATTCAACTCAGCCGAGTGTCAGCCTTCGTTTTGCTATCTTTTAACGAAATTGTGGGTCTATATGAGTGTTCTAGGTTTAGTATAACCTAGATATGAGTCTTAGGAAGGGTTAGAAAGTGTGTAGCTTCACAAAATCGGGCCAACCACACCAAAGAAGGTGTGTGCGGCCGCACACCCGCGTGTGCGGCCAGCCAGCTGCACACCCAGCCGCATACACCCTCCAGCCTCACACTCGACCCTATATATTGAACACTTAGCCAACCTTACACCCCTCTTTCCACTCCTTCAAAGCTGGAACATTCTCTCTCAAGAATCCTTCGTGTTTTCATCTCCAATCAGTAAAACAAGTGAGTATTCGTCCTTAGATCATTGATACAACACATTAGAAGGCCTTTTCCTCGAGTTTGATCCATGAAATCATCATGCTAGATGATCTTCATGTGTGTACAGCCGCAAACACATCATGTGTGACCGCACACACACCTTTTGGTCCTAAAATGGACTTAAACACTCATCTAAACATAGCATCGGCCAAAATACCTTCTTAGGATCATCACAAAGCCTTGGAAAATCGATTTGGACACATTTCTATGGGAGTGTACGGCCGCACACAGGCCTGGCCGCACACCCTGGCCGTACACCTGGCCGCACACACATAAAAGTTGAGTTTGGTGGCCTTACACTCAAATCTAAGGCCCTACACTCATTTAGGGACCTCAATAGGTGTTTGTAACACTTAATTCTAAGTGTTTCCATGTCCCTAAGGTGTGTTCATGTGTCTATTAGTGGTTATATACCCTAAGTGTATTCATATATGTGTTATTACATGTTAAACTAGGATCCGTTTGTGCTCACCACTTCATTCGACACCCGGCGATCCTATATCCATCTTTCTTTCGAGTTACTCACTTAAGGTGCGTTCATACCCCTTAATCAACCTTTGAAATGATTTTAAATGCTTTTATGGGGGGTAATACAAGTTGAACTATTAAGTTATTGTATCAATCGCATGTGATTAATAACTGTCAATCAAATAGGGTTTTACATGTTAAACTGTTTTATCAAGCTACAGATTTTCAAATCTTGTTTTCAAACCTCTTTTAAAGTAATAAAATCTCTTTTTAAATTACTAAACTTTTATCAAAGTCTTTTAAATGTATATTCTTGTTAGATTCATGTCTACATAGATATAGTTATATAAGTAGGGTTTGAAGGACTTAGCACTAATAGCCCGCTTTATTTCATGTTCCTTGTTTGGTTGTGGACTTAGAGTATCCAGTTATTTGTCCGAGTGTCGTTGAAGTCCTAGTTATATACTATGTATATCTGTTTAGATATTAAAACTCTTACTCCAGTTCAGCGCTTTTGTGTAGCAAAGGTACCTAGATAACCTCTCAAGTAAACTATAGTAGGTATAGTTTAGAAACCAACAATAGCTTTTATGAAGAGAAACTAGCTATATCAATATTCTAAAACATGTACTTTTAGTAAAAAGAAACGTATATAGCAATCAGAGCATGAGATACATCCTCATGACGCGGATTTCACCGTTGTCGAGTTGGTAACCAGAGTCTCCTGGAGGGAGAGCGGGCATTGTGTGTATAGATTTATACGGGACAGACCATCCCACATCCTGACTGCTAGCTGCAGTCCCGGCCGACCAAGCCAAGGGGTCACAAATGTCACATTTATTTCGACGTCAGCAGATCATCGTGTTTACATCCGTCAATCAGTATGGTTACGAGTATCTTCACATTTACCTTATATTTCATGGCCTTAAGGTAATTAGTACCACGGTAGTTTCTACATATAAAACAACGGTACTATAATATCTTCCTTAATACATTAAACTTGGAACGTCTTTGACATAAAATGATAATGTGAAACTATATTTTGATAATGATAGTAACATTTGGGAAGAATGCTATTTAAACACAAAACAGTCGGGTCTTAATAGAAGACTACTTTTAGTAAAGAAATTCATCCTTTTAAACATGAAACAGTTGAGTCTTGGTAGAAGACTTCTTTTAGTAGAGAACTCATTCTTTTAAACATGAAACAGTCGAGTCTTGGTAGAAGACTGCTTTTAGTAGAGAAACTCATCCTTTTAAACATGAAACAGTCGAGTCTTGATAGAAGACTGCTTTTAGTAGAGAAACTCATCCTTTTAAACATGAAACAGTCGAGTCTTGGTAGAAGACTGCTTTTAGTAGAGAAACTCATCCTGTTAAACATGAATCAGTCGAGTCTTGCTAGAAGACTACTTTTATTAGAAAATATAGGATTTTCTGGAAGGAATTCCAATACTCTATAAACTTTCATGAGATTATTTTGAGGAAAAACATGTATTTATATCAATGTCATTAACATACTTATGAACTCACCAGCATTAAAATGTTGATCCTCTCTTTCAAAATAACTTGTATTCTCAGGTCGTCAGTAGACAGGTACACTCCGGGATCTTTTGCGGAGACAGCCTAGTACCGAGCTGCATCCTATGTTATTCTCTATATCTACTTTTGACGTTGTTGCTAAATGTAACCTATGTGAAAACTTATACTATTAATGCAATGGTTGTTGTACTTTGATTACTATATTGCATGTGTTATGATACTTGACATGACGTGCAACGCCCCTGAATGTTTCTGACATTTCGGTTTGGGGGTGTGACATCTTCCTCTAGAACTCGTAACTGGTGATACCCGGATCTTATGTCAATCTTTGAAAACTAGCTTGCTCCTTGAAGTTGGTCGAACAAGTCGTCTATCCGCGGTAGAGGGTATCGCTTCTTAATGGTTAGTTTGTTTAGCTCGCGGTAGTTGATGCACATACAGAACGATCCATCCTTTTTCTTCACGAACAAGACCAGTGCTCCCCAAGGTTAGAAGCTCCGTCTAATGAATCCTTTGTTGAGTAGTTCGTTTAGTTGACTGGATAGTTCCTACATTTCTGCTGGTGCTAGACGGTAAGGCGATTTGTGTAACAACGTAAATTTTCAAAACAATGTTTCATTTTTCAACATAATAAAACTCATAAAATAGTTCTCAAAATCTCTTAATGTCAAATGTCATAATAATAAGAAATCCCAGAATCTCCAACAACTCTTCTTCCAGTGTGTACAAATCATGCTGGCGCCTTCCCCCATCCTCACTAGTACCTGAAACACATCACACAAAACACTATAAGCATAAATGCTTAGTGAGTTCCCCAACATACCACATACAACACACAAGCCACTCGAGACTATAACTCGGTATGACCCTCCGGTCAATGCGTCTGAGCAGGACCCTCCAGTCCCGTAGCTCGTTGGACCCTCCGGTCCGGTCTAGCTTATTGGACCCTCTGGTCCGGTCTAAATTGTTGGACCCTTCGGTCCGGTCTATATAACACATAGCATTCATATATCACAATGCACATAAACTCAACATACACATAACACATAAGACCCTCCGGTCTGCACATAGTTACCACTCTAGGTAATGTATACTGAGAAGACTCACCTCGGGTAATCTCGGAAAAGTCTCGAACTCGAATATCTGATCTAGCCTCCGCCTAATCACATAAAGTAATTACCTCTAATTAATACGGCTCTCAAAGGCTAGACTAAATCCCTCCCTATATTCTCTCAGAAGGGGAAAAGACCATTTTACCCCTCCAATGCTCCAATGTCCAAATGTTGACCAAACCCTACAAGTCAACCCCATCCAACGGTCTAATTTTGACCAGACTCGTCGAGTGCACTCGGGTGACTCGGCGAGTCCATACGTGTCCTCTGAATCCTCCTAAAGCCTAACTCGACTCGTCAAGTTAACCTTTCTCTCAACGGGTTACCATTGAACACGAATCGTGGTGCAACACGATCAGACTTGTAGAGTCCGCTCATGGACTCGACGAGTTTCGTCCATGAGATTACTCAAATGACCTTCAGAGGTCAGATATGCTTCTCTAACCTATAGATCTGACCTTCCAATATACAATAATTACGTAAAGGTCCAACCTTTACGCTCATGCAACACTCATAGGGCTTCTTTTGGTGAAATAACTTCTAAAATGGCAACCTAGGTTCATATCTCCAAAGGGATAGCATAAAGCAGGATAGTTAGGACTCTCTGGACCTCTTAAGGTCCAGATCTAAGAAGAATTCCACCTTGGGACCTCATATGCTTCGAATCCAAGCTGAAGAAGGCATAAGAAAACCTTAGATTTAAGTAGGTCACCATATACACGAGAATGAGCATAGATTTATACCTCTGGCAGCCTCTTCTGATCAAATGATAGCAGATCTGAGCTCCTCAATCCGCCTAGCTTGCCCTCCTTCCTTCTTTCTTGCAAAAACCACACTAGAAATGAAGAAAACGGCTTCTTATCTCACTCAGAATGCTCTCAGATTCTCTGGTGCTCTCATGGGTGAAGGTGGCCGCAAATGAGGGCCATAAGATCTCTTAAATAGGGCACAGGCCCGAGGATTTAGGGTTTCTGTCCACAGCGCGGACTCGTCGAGTCCACTTGCCAACTCGTCGAGTCCGTTCATTAATCCTAGTCAGCAATCGCGATCCTACTCGACGAGTCTAGGCGTCAACTCGTCGAGTCCTTCTCCTTGGCTTAAAATAAATACTCAATTTATGATACCTGGAAATCCGGATGTTACAATTCTCCCCCACAAAAATCAGACTTCACCCTCGAAGTCTCGCTCTGCAAACAACTCTGGATGCTGATCCCGCAATTCCGTCTCCGGCTCCCATGTCCGTTCGGACCCTCTCCGATGTTGCCACTGGACTTGAGCCAGGGGCACCTCATTGTTCCTTAGAATCTTGATCCTCCAATCCAGGATCGCGATCGGCCTCTCAACATAATTCAGGCTCGCATCCACCTATATATCCTCTAGTGGCACCACCGCCGACTCGTCGGCTATACACTTCCTCAACTGAGACACGTGGAAGGTATCATGTATCTGGCTCAACTCCGCAGGTAGCTCCAGACGGTAAGCCACCTTAACCACCCTCGCGATTACCCTGAAGGGACCAATGTGTCGGGGCCCCAGCTTGCCCCTCTTCCTGAATCGGATCACTCCTTTCCAAGGAGATACCTTCAGGAATACAAAATCCCCAACCTGGAACTCGAGCTCGGATCGCCGCCGGTCCGCATAACTCTTCAGGCGACTCTGAGATGTCAGCAACCTTTGTCTGACCTGATGTATCTGCTCAGTCGTCTGAAGTACTATCTCGGTTCTACCCATCACTCGCTGCCCTACCTCTCTCCAGCAAATGGGAGTCCGACACCTCCTCCCATACAACAACTCGAAGGGAGGCATACAATACTCGAATGGTGGCTGTTGTTATAGGAAAACTCAGCGAATGGTAAATACATGTCCCAACTTCCTCTGAAGTCCAACACACATGCTCGAAGCATGTCCTCGAGCATCTGAATAGTTCGATCACTCTGTCCGTCCGTCTGTGGGTGGTAAGCGATGCTGAAATGCAACCTCGTACCCAAATCCTCATGGAATTTCTTCCAGAATCTGGAAGTGAAACGTACATATCGATCTGACACAATCGAGATCGGTACTCCATGTCGTGATACCACCTCTCTCGCATACATCTCTGCTAGTCTCTCTGCGGAAGAGCTCTCGCTAATAACAAGGAAGTGAGCGCTCTTCGTCAGCCGGTCAACGATCACCCAAATTGCATCGACACCCCTCGCGGTCCTCGGCAATTTGGTGATGAAATCCATGGAAATCTGTTCCCACTTCCACTGGGGAATCTCGAGTGGCTGCAACTTGCCATGCGGACGTTGATGCTCGGCCTTAACCCTGCGACAGGTCAAGCACCTCTCAACAAACCACGCCACATCCCTCTTCATACAGGGCCACCAATACTCTATCTTCAGGTCCAAATACATCTTAGTGGACCCGGGATGAATCGAGAATCTCGATCTATGCGCCTCCTCCATCAGAGTGCTATGTGCCCCGCCCGTATACGGCACCCAAATCCGACCACGAAAGGTCATGAGCCCTTGGCTATCCGTCACAAACTCGGACACCTGTCCAATCACCCACTCCCTTTTGCGGTTCTCCGGTCTCACAGCCTCTGCCTGGGCCTCTCGAATAGTATCCAACACCGGGGTCATCACCGTCATCCTCATACATATGTCTCGAATCGGGGCACTTTCCGCCCTACGGCTCAGATCATCGGCTACCACGTTAGCCTTTCCCGGGTGGTACAGGATGTCACAATCATAATCCTTTACCACATCCAACCATCTCCTCTGACGCATATTTAGGTTGGGCTGATCCATCGGATACTTCAAACTCTTGTGGTCCGTGTATATGGTACACTGAACCCCATATAAATAATGGCGCCGTATCGTGAGGGCGAACTCCACCGCCCCCAACTCCAAATCGTGGGTGGGATACCTCACCTCGTGAGGCTTCATCTGCCTCGATGCGTACGCTATCACGTGCCCTCTCTGCATAAGCACCACACCCAACCCTGATATCGATGCGTCACAATACATCACGAAATCCTCCATTCCCTCTGGAAGGGCTAACACCAGGGCTTCGCACAGTCTCTGGCGAAGAGTCTCAAACGAGGTCTGCTGCTCGAGACCCTAAATAAAAGCAACGCCCTTCCGGGTCAATCTGGTGAGAGGAACAGAAATCCTGGAGAAATCCTTGATAAACCTCCGATAATAGCCGGCCAACCCCAGAAAACTCCTAATCTCAGTGGGGGACCTCGGCGCTTCCCAACTCATAACCGCCTCAATCTTGGCCGGATCGACCAATATCCATTTCTGATTAACGAGATGTCCCAAGAACTGGACCTCCCGCAACCAGAAATCACACTTGGAGAATTTGGCATAAAGCCTCTCCGATCTCAACACTCCAAGGATCTCACTAAGATGCTCCTCATGCTGCTCTCTGGATCTCGAATATACTAGGATATCGTCAATGAACACAATCACCGAACGATCCAACATCAGCGTGCACACCCGGTTCATAAGATCCATGAACGATGCCGGTGCATTGGTGAGCCCAAAAGGCACCAGCACAAACTCGTAATTCCCATAACGAGTCCTGAATGCCGTCTTTGGGATATCCTCATCCCGCACCCTCATCTGATGATATCCCGACCTCAAGTTAATCTTGGAGAACCAAGATGCACCCTGCAACTGATCGAACAAATCGTCGATCCTTGGTAACGGGTAACGGTTCTTGACCGTCAACTTGTTCAACTCCCGGTAATCAATACACATCCTGTGTGAACCATCCTTTTTCTTGACAAAAAGAATCGGCGCTCCCCACGGCGAGCTACTTGGCCGAATGATTCCCTTTCCCAGCAGCTCCTGAAGCGGCGAGGATAACTCTTGCATCTCTGGTGGCGCAAGGCGATAGGGTGCCTTGGCAATAGGCGCTGCTCTCGGAACCAAATCAATATCAAACTCCACTTGCCTCTCCGGAGGCACACTCGGAAACTCCTCGGGGAAAACATCCGGTAACTCATGCACTATCGGGACCTTATTAATAGAACTCGGCCTCCCTGCGGCAACTCGCGTATCTATCACATAGGCTACAAACCCTCCACAGCCCTGCTGTAGACTCTGCCTCGCTCTGGCAGCTGAGCAAAATGCTGATCCAGATCGGGTACCCTCGCCGTACACCGTAAGTACTCCCCCACTAGGGTCTTGTATGGTCACCAACTGACGCTCGCAGTCGATAACAACTCCGAATCGGCTCAACCAGTCCATGCCCACGATGACACAAACATCCCGCATCGCAATCGGTACCAAATCTATCGGGAACTCAACACCGAAGATCTCGAGCACACACCCTCGAATCACATTAGTAGCATAGACCGCTCGCTTGTCGGCTATGTAAACTCATTGAGGTCGACTCAACGCCTCTCGTCGGATACTGATGTGCTGACTAAACGCTACAGACACGAAAAATCGACTCGCACCCGACTCAAAAAGCACCAAAGCAGGCACAGAACTCACAAGAAAAGTACCTACGCATACCATAATATAAGCACAAAATCTCAACTCCGGATAAATAAATGAAATAATACATACCAGCCACGACATCGGGCGTTGCACGGACGTCCTCCGTTGTCAACTGAAAAGCTCTCCCTCGAGCCTTCGGTGCCTCGGCCTTCACTGGCCGGCCCTCAGTAGCTCGTGTAGCAGCAGGGGCAGATCCCTGGGCTGATCCCTGTAACAGCTGCCTACACTCGGCCTTCCGATGGCCCGTCTGGTTGCAATGAAAGCAAACCGAAAATCCCTTGGGGCAATCCCTCGCGAAATGCCCCTCCTTCCCACACTTGTAACACACCCCAGCTCTGCACATTCCCTCATGGCTCTTGCCGCACTTCCCACAAGTGCGACCCTTCGGACCTCCAGATCTCGAATCATCGGGTTTCGCCCGCTTGACTGCCGGTTGAACCTGCACCGGTCGTTTGTCCCTCCTCTGAGACTCGGCCTCCTCCTGACCTAGGTCTCCAGCTCAATCTCCCTCTTCCGGGCATTTGCCTGGAGCTCAGCAAATGTCCGGTATGACGAGTTCACCACGAACTCACGAATGTCCCTCCTCATAATGCTCAAGTATCGGCTCATGCATGCCTGCTCAGACGACACGTGCTCAGGGCAAAACAACGCCCTCTCGTGAAACATCCGTGTGATCACCGTCACGGACTCCGTCCCCTGCTTGAGGAACAAGAACTCCTGAGCCAACCGTTCCCTTTCCACCGGGGGAACATACTGATCCCTGAACATGGTGGTGAACCTCCCCCAGGTTACCGCCGAAATCTATGCAGTAGTGAAATCCGCTGTCACAAACTTCCACCAGTCCTTCGCTACCAAGGAAAGCTGGTTCAGTGTAAACCGAACCCTCATGGCTTCGTGTTGCTGAACTCCCGAAATAGTAACGAGTCACCCCCCCCCCCTGAGGTCTAGCAGCAGCCACGGCTGTAGTAGCTGCAGCAGCCGCAGCCTCAGTAACTGTTGCGTATCTCTCGTCAAACGTCTCAATCAGGGTGGTCTTGATACACCCAAACATCTCTGGTATCTCTGCGCGGATAGCCGCAACCACGTCATCGTGGATCATCTGACGAAGCTCCTCGTCACTCACGCCGTTGGTCTCTGGTCTGTGGCGTGTCCCAACCATGATGTCTCTGAAATACAACATAAAAATATCAGAGACTCGCTTGAGTATACTCGCACTCGATAACTCAACCCTACTTGCTCCCTAGTACCCTAAGGATTCTTACTTGGACTGCGCACTGATCTGATGTTTTCAGTAGTACGGGCCCTATACTACTTTCCACACCGCATCAGCATTCATTCCAAGTCCTCCTCCTAGGATCCCGGATCACAAGTACTATACATCTTGCTAAGAATAGGCTACCCTTCGGTTGACTTCTCATAAGCTCCTCACTGCTACCTACTCACTCTCGAAGCATCTCATAGCAGCAGTAATCTCCTAGGCTAAGTCATCACAAATCAGGCCACTCTAGTCCTAATAGGAATACCTAGCCTACTCTAGCATGCATAGCATATCACACAATATCTCATAACACATAAGGTAAGGGTATTTTGGAAAATCACCGTTCGGGCGCTGGCTGATCGTACACACTGCTCCGCTCTGCTTTTCTCGAAAATCTTTTACTCTTTTTAGAAAAATTGTTTCTTTTATGAAAAACTTTCTCAAATCCTCAGTTTGAGTTCAGATACGCCCAAAGGTGCATCTGAATCCCTCAAACCAAGGCTCTGGTACCAACTTGTAACAACATAAATTTTCAAAACAATTTTTCATTTTTCAACATAATAAAACTCATAAAATAGTTCTCAAAATCTCATAATGTCAAATGTCATAATAATAAGAAATCCCAGAATCTCCAACAACTCTTCTTCCAGTGTGTACAAATCATGTCGGCGCCTTCCTACGATCCTCACTTGTACCTGAAATACATCACACAAAACACTGTAAGCATAAATACTTAGTGAGTTCCCCAACATACCACATACAACAGATAAGCCACTTGAAGCTATAACTCAGTATGACCCTCCGGTCAATACGTCTGAGCGGGACCCTCCAGTCCTGTAGCTCGTTGGACCCTCCGGTCCGGTCTAGCTTGTTGGACCCTCTGGTCCGGTCTAAATCGTTGGACCCTCCGGTCCGGTCTATATAACACATAGCATACATATATCACAATACACATAAACTAAACATACACATAACACATAAGACCCTCCGGTCTGCACATAGTTACCACTCTAGGTAATGTATAGTGAGAAGACTCACCTCGGGTAATCTCGGAAGAGTCTCGAACTCGAATATCTGATCTAGCCTCCGCCTAATCACATAAAGTAATTACCTCTAATTAATACGGCTCTCAAAGGCTAGACTAAATCCCTCCCTATATTCTCTCAGAATGGGAAAAGACCATTTTACCCCTCCGATGGTCCAATGTCCAAATGTTGACCAAACCCTAAAAGTCAATCCCAGCCAACGGTCATATTTTGACCAGACTCGTCGAGTACACTCGGGTGACTCGGCAAGTCCATACGTGTCCTCTGAATCCTCCTAAAGCCTAACTCGACTCGTCGAGTTAACCTTTCTCTCAACGGGTTACCACTGAACACGAATCGTGGTGCAACACGATCCGACTCGTCGAGTCCGCTCATGGACTCGGCGAGTTTCGTCCATGAGATTACTCAAATGACCTTCTGAGGCCAGATCTGCTTCTCTAACCTATAGATCTGACCTTCCAATACACAATAATTACGTAAAGGTCCAACCTTTAAGCTCATGCAACACTCATAGGTCTCTTTTGGTGAAATAGCTTCTAAAATGGCAACTTAGGTTCATATCTCCAAAGGGATAGCATAAAGCAGAATAGTTAGGACTCTCTGGACCTCTTAAGGTCTAGATCTAAGAAGAATTTCACCTTGGGACCTCATATGCTTCAAATCCAAGCTAAAGAAGGCATAAGAAAACCCTTGATTTAAGTAGGTCACCATATATACGAGAATGAGCATAGATTTATACCTCTGGCAGCCTCTTCTGATCAAATGATGGTGGATCTGAGCTCCTAAATCCGCCTAGCTTGCCCTCCTTCCTTCTTTCTTGCAAAAATCACACTAGAAATGAAGAAAATAGCTTCTTATCTCACTCACAATGCTCTTAGGTTCTCTGGTGCTCTCAAGGGTGAAGGTGGCCGCAAATGAGGGCCATAAGATCTCTTAAATAGGGAACAGGCCCGAGGATTTAAGGTTTCTGTCCACAGCGCGGACTCGCCGAGTCCACTTGCCGACGCGTCGTGTCCGTTCATTAATCCTATTCATCAATCGCGATCCTACTCGACGAGTCTAGGCGTCAACTCGTCGAGTCCCTCTCCTTCGCTTAAAATAAATACTCAATTTATGATAACTGGAAATCCGGATGTTACCATTTGGCTACAGGAGTAGGTCCCGGGATTAAGTCGATTCTGAACTCGACTTGACGTTCTGGTGGAACTCCAGGGAGATCTTCGGGAAAGATGTCGCGAAAATTACGGACTTCGGGAATGCTCTTTATGTCTTTCTCTTCAAGATTCTTGTCTACCACGTGGGCTACGAACGCATGGTATTCCTTTCGTAAGCACTTCTGGCCTTGGATGCACGAGACGATTAGAAGGTTCGCGCCTGGTTTATCGCCATACACGACTAGGGTTTCACTATTAGGTAGACTAAGACGGACGACTTTCTCATAGCATAGAATGCATGCACGATGGGGACTCAACCAATCCATGTCGATGATAACGTCGAAACTTTTTATTGAGACCGTCATAAGGTCGATTTGGAAAGAATAGCTTTCTATAGTGAGGGTGCATCCTATATATAATATATATATATATATATATATATATATATATATATATATATATATATATATATATATATATATATCGCTAGTGCTCTCGGTCTCGCCGTTAGCCATTTCTACGATAAATGTTTCTTTTAGTGTTTGTGGTTGTTGATTGAGTAAGTGTTTAAATTTGTGGCTTACGAAACTCCTCTTCGCTCCACTATCAAATAGTATGCATGCATAAGAGTTATTGAGGATAAACGTACCCGTGACCACCGTGGGATCAGCCACAGCTTCTTCATGACCTATACCCAAGACTCTCCCCACTCCACCAGCATTCCCTGCTTTCGAGCACTTCCATTTGAAGTGCCCAATTTCGCCACACCTGTAGCAGGCCTGGCTCACTCTAATACCAGGGACATGGGTGATTGGTTTTGCTGGTGCCTTACAGATCGGGCAGTGTGCCCCTTCGTGTTGCTGTTAACACATTGCATCTCCCGGCAGGGTCCGTGATGGTGGAAATTACACTTGCTGTATTTCGGCAGATTTCCAGCATAATGCATTGCTGGGGTAGGGGCAGCGGGGGTTGTTGTAGCATGAACAGCCATAATCTGTTGTTTCTTGGCGGAGTCCTATGCCGGTTGTCTCTTCTTCTTGTCCCAAAACTTTATTTTGTTGTCGTTCACTTTGGCTTGTTCGAGGATAGGGGTTGCTATTTGTGGACGGACTCCATGGTCAATGAGTCTCTGTGCCAAGCGTTTGGCACTATCGAATGTAGTGGGGTTTGAAGACAATAGATTCCCCTGGAATGGAGGTAATAGTCCCCAGATATACCTCTCAATCTTCTTACTTTCTATGGGAACCATCCCAGGACATAGAGCTGCCAGGTCACTAAACCTTGTAGTGTAGGCGACTATGTCAAAACCTGTCATGGTAAGGCTCCAAAGTTCCTGATCTAGTTTCTGTACTTCGCCTCTCGGGGAGTACTCTCCCAACATTAGTTATTTTAGTTTTTCCCAGCCTATTGAGTTAGCCATTAAGAGTGTAAGTGACTTGACATTGCTATTCCACCATATGAGGGACCTATCCGAAAAAGTGCAGGCATCAAATTTCACTTTGCTTTCTTCAGGGCAGGAGCAAATCTCGAAGATTGACTCCGTTTTCTTGAACCACTGCGATAGAGAAATGATTCCTCCACTCCCATTAAAGGTTCTGGGTTTACAGTTGGTGAAGTCCTTTTATGAACACTCCCTAGGGTTTCCATGGTTATCCCCATGATGTGAGTTGGTACCGGTTCCACCATCACCCGTGCCACTAGCATTGTTTTGGGACAGGTCTGCTGCCACAACAGCGCTTACTGCAGCTTGGAAAACTACAGGGTCGAATTGCGGTGTCGTCGGCAGAGTTTGATTTATTGGAGGATTTTTGTTGCCACGCCTAATTGATTTCCGTGGAGACATTTTTTAGCTATATAGTTTGTAAAGATGAAAATGATGTGAGAATTCAATAGCGGTTATAACTCAGGAGACTTTAAACCAATATACATTGGTTTAATATGTATTCTACAAAGAGTTTGAAATAAGGTCTACCACAAGTAATAACTTGTAAGGTAATATCAAGAATTTAATAGTGATCTTTCCAAAGAAAAGAGAATGCATGTCAATTTCATTGGTATATTTAGATGTATAGAGTTCGGAAAATTTGACCTTGAAGTAGGTCTACAACATACCAACTTAACGAGAAACTTTGACAGCATACCGATCTACCGAAAATGAACTAGAATATGTACATAGACTTAATCTTTATCCAAAATAGTGAGTATAGTATGCCCTACTCGCGGGGAGTGTTGTTCTGCTTCGTACTAGTTTCAACCCTGGATTCAGCCAACTAGCGTTCTATTTCAAATACACGCCTTTCTAACGTTACTTGGCGTTGGCGAAGTTCTCTAACCTCGAATTGGTTGGTAGCCAGTTCCCTCTGTAGTGCATCAGTGTGAGTCATGGATAACTCTTGGTCTTCGCTCAGGTGGCGGAGGCGAACCGTGTTGACTACTGTGGTAGCATCAACCTCCATGAGTCGGTGGATGGTTGCTCTTGCTTCCTCATCATTATGAACAACTCGACGTACTAATGCAGGGATGGCTCTGTGAGTCTCCCTCATTAAGGTTTTAGAAGCTTCGGTCCCCGTTATAGGGAAGGTGTTGACCTTGTTCAGGACTTCACCTCTCTAAGTTTACTGCCCACTGAGGTGTCAGACCATGGAAGTTCTGACGGGGGTTGGGATTTTGGGCAACTTGAGGTGGATCATAGACTTCTGGTTCCGACTCAGAGTTTTCCTGAATATCCTCTTCATCCTCTTCCTCGAAGTCTTCTTCTATCAGAGCCACGGGGTCGTCTTCTGGTTCCTCTTCGAACCATCCTCAGTTTCCCTGATAGGGAAAATACGGGTCTCCCGGTAGATGAAATCCAGCCATGATATCTATGCGAGAATAGAGGTGTAAGAGGTTTTAATAAATCTATAATTGGTGTTATCGTGATATAAATACTCCTATAGTATTTAAATTTTGGTTAAGTTCTAGTGCTCCTTTGTAGAGAGAGTTAGTAAGTTTTTAGACTTATTACAACATCACGACCATTCCTAGGCATATGCAAATCACCTCTCGAATAGATATAGTTGAGCAGGTTATATCAACCGCAGACCTGATTATATATATCCCAAGGTCTACTCGTGTTGTTCAACAATCATACTACTTTGGTTTCGTTCCAGCTATAATACTGATCTAGTATGTATGCATGTATGTTAGTATACTCTTTATAAAATACTTAGATTTTAAAAGTACACTTTTAGTCAGAGCGCTTCAACCCCTTAGCATTTATAGTTGTATATCTTTTTATGGGTTGATATACTTAGTTCACTATAAAAATGCTCTGATACCAATCTGTCACACCCCCAAACCAGAACGGCTGAAAAGTTCAGGGTGGAGGACGTCATGTACAGTATCATAACAGTTGTATAATAGTAAAGCAAGCAACAACATCCATTGTATTTAAAATAGTTAATACATGTGTGTTCTGTGTATTGATTGTAAGACACCAAAAATGTATAGCAACATAAAAGCAGAGTCTTGAATAAGCTTCGTCTTCTCAAAAACCTGGGTAAGCGTACCTGTCTACTGGTTCCCTGAGAAAGCAAGTTATTTGGAAAAGAGAGTATCAACATTTAAGTTGGTGAGTTCATAAGCATTTAGTATTAGAAATCTATCTTTGTTTCATGATAGTGTTAGAATGTTCCCCAGAAAATCCCATATTTTCTCTATTAAATGAAAAGCAGTCTTAGGCCTTAAGACCAAAATGTTTGTATGATTTTGTACTCTGAAATAGTGTGAGAGTGTGTTTTGCATAAATGTATGTTTTATGTGATAGAAAATAGTATATTGCATTTGTATGAACTCTATAGTGTAATAGTTCTGGAAAGTAATGATAGGTAGTCCTATTACTTAAAATAAAACCACTGAAGTAATGTTTGTTTTGTAACACATAATGTTTTAGTTAATGCTTAATGTAAATGAGGTTATAACCATGCTAAATTGACAAGTATTCTACACGACGTTCTTCAAGCGTCGAAAAGTTATGACATGTGTCACTCGTAGACTTGCTGGTCCCAACTGTAGCTAACAGCCAAGGTGCAGGATTACCAGTCCCGTATAGATCTATACACAAATTCACGCTTTCCATCCAGGAGACTGGTTACAAAACAGGAATTGGCAAGAACCTTACTAAGTACCCTGAAGTAGTATCTCACATTCTAGTGTTAACTCGTTACGTATAGTTTGTATATGTTTTCTTGTTCATGTAAATGAATAAATTACTTGTAATTGAAGAGTAATTTGTATTTATGTAGTGATTCATGTCATGCATCCTTGAACTAGATAATAGTGTGAATGGATCTCAAAACTATACCTATTATAGTTTCCAAATGTTATGTTTGTACTGAAATGATTGACAATGTTATTGAAATAAGTTTACTACTCCTATATATACTTGGCATGTATAATTAAGGTTTAACTGACAGTCGGACTGGTGATCCTACCCTAAGCCCACAACCAAACAAGGAACAGGAGTCAAGGCAAGAGCAATAGTCCTAAGTCTGTTAAATCCTAATTATATATAAAGATATATATGAATATGGTTTGATAAAACAACAATTTAAGAGTTTGAAAATAGTTTAGAATTGTCTAATAAGTTTATAAAAACAATAATACCTTAAAAAAGGTTTGTAATCGCATGTGTGTGTTAACACAATTATTTTGTGTTCTACTTGTATTCTCCCCCTAAAAGCATTTAAAAATGGTAAAACATTGGGGTATGAACTCACCTTATGTGAGTATTCTAGTGAAGATTCAAAATGGTAGAGTTAATTCCACAGTTAGATCCCATAACAAAACCGAGTCCTAATAGCATTTTCACGCAATATATATGTATATAATTAGCGAATATAATGACAATTACGATAAGGAAATAGTTTAAGATGTAAGATTTACTTACAATAAGAAGTGTTAGAAGTAAATCGTGAGGAGGTTGGGAGTTTTCAGTCAGCCTTTGTGTTTTCGGTCAGATGATGTTTCAAGTGTGTTCTTGGTGTTCTTGGTGAAACCAAGAAGATCAAGGTGTTTTTCGGTTGAAGCTATGAAGATTGGATGATGAATTCCAGAAAGTATGAAGAACACTTGAAGAAGTCGGTATGATCCTATAAAGATACAAGTGTTTTTCGCATGATACTTGAAAGAGAAATAAGGTTTTCGGTTTGTGTTCTTGATAGAAAAGGGTGAGTTTTCGGCTGGAAGGTGTAAGAATGAAGGGATGATTTTGGTCCCCCTTATATATAAGGTCGAAACCGTGATGGGACACCTTGGTTGGGATATATGAAAATGCCTTAAATCTCGTGAAGTGGATAGAACTTGGCATGTTTTCAGCCGAGAATGAGTTTCATGCGAGGATTGCGGTCCGAAGGGGGTTTACGGTCGAGAATACGTTTGCGGTCCAAAGAGTGTTTGCGGCCGAAAATAGTTTGTGGTCTGAGGTAAGCATGCTTTGCGAGGGTTTTCAGTGGGAAGGATCCTATGCGAGACTTCTCGGATTGAGTGTTTTTAAATTCAATTTTTTCCAACACCTTTAATAAAAGGTTTATGGTTATTATGATTATTAATTTAACTTTAATGAAATAACAAAACATACAAATTTGACTTTTGTTTGACATGTTTGACTAAGAAAAATAATGGGTTGTCACAGCTTTTGCGCAAGGCGCTTGGCGTTGTTGAACGTTGTTGGGTTTACAGCAATCACATTCCCTTGAATCGGGGGAGTTAGTCCCCAAATGAAACGTTCGACCTTCTTACTTTCAGACGTGATCATTCCCGGACACAGGATCACCAGGTCGCTGAATCTGGCAGTGTAAGCTTCAATGTCGGAGTCCTTCACAGTGAGATTCCATAATTCATGTTCGAGTTTCTGTACCTCACCTCTAGGGCAATACTCTTCAAGCATCATGTTTTTGAGGTCCTTCCAATTCATTGAGTTCGCCACTGGGAGTGTTAGAGCCTTGATGTGGCCTTCCCACCATGTAAGGGCTCTATCGGAAAAAGTACAGGATGTGAATTTAACTTTGCTTTCCTCCGGGCATGTAACGCCCCGTTCGAAAAGTACTTATTTATGAATTTCCGAGATCAAGAGTAAGGGCGTTTCGGTCTTCTGTGGGCAATGGTATGCGTTAGAGACCTGGTTAAGGTCGGTACCCTGGATATAGGGTAATGTTATGCTAGTGACCGGTTTGGTCGGAATCATGGTTAGGATATTGATACTCTATGTGATATGTTAGACTGCTTGTCTGGTTAGAGATTTGTTATGTGATTGATTGTTTTATGTGCACATGGTTGTATGACGGGGGTTGGGTTGAGGCTGGTCCTGCTTAGCGCTGTAGGCCAACATACCCAGGGCGGACCAGATATTCCGAAGGCCCAACGAGCGGTCCGGATAGGCTGAAGGCCCCAAGAGGGCGGACCAGACGTGTCGAGGCTCGGAGAGTGGACCAGGCCGACTGAAGGCCCGGCGCGGGCGGACCAGTCATACTGCAGACTTAGAGAGTGGACCAGGTGGATTGAAGGCTCGGTGCGGGTGGACCAATCACACTGTAGACTTGACGTACATGGCTAGACTCGGAGGGTGGACCAGGTGGACTGAAGGCCCGGTGCGGGCGGACCAGTCACACAGTAGACCCGATGTGCGTGGCTGTTCTATTTGTGATATGATATGAGTATGTTATGTGTGGTTGGTATTTTGGGGGTCTCTCACTAAGCTTCCGGGCTTACAGTTGTAGTGTTATGTTTCAGGTACTTCAGGAGATCGTGGCATGGCGAAGGTGTGATCGTACCGCTCCTCATGTTTTACGATTTTTATGATATGGTTCTAGGGGATACTCTGATAATAAACTATTTTGAAAACGAGAAGTATGAAGTTAATGGTTTTTGAATGAATGAAAATGTTTTAATTTGACTCAATTTTTATGGGTGTTACAGGGCAGCCACAAATCTCAAAGACTGACTCCGTCTTTTCAAACCATCGAGTTAGGACTATAACGCCTCCACTTCCGTTGAATGGCCTTGGCTTTCCGTTTGTAAAGTCTTTATATGTGCATGATCACTGAAGCTCTTGATTAACCCCATGGTTGGAACTACCCGTTCCGTTTCTGCTTCCGCCTCCATTTGCACCATTACAGTTGATATGTGCCAGAGCAGTAGTGACTGCGGCTGAAACTGCTGCCTGGAATGTGGCCGAATCCATTTGTGGTGGAGGCGGCGGTGGCGGTGGTGCTGTCACGTTGTTCATGTGTCAGTTGTATCTTCGTGGCGGCATTCTACTGCCACAAGTAGAATTTGATAAATTTTTGATAAGGGTTATGTTGAATCATGGAAAGTGACCCTCTTGAACTTCAGCTACCGCAGTCTATAAGCATCCGCAGTCAAGCTCCCTGTGACAACCCGAAGCTTTCACCTTGTGCTAATATTCAAGTCAATTGAAGTTAGACTCGTTTTTACTACTTTCTTGCTTTATTTTGAGTCATTTGGGTGTTCTAAACCTAGTAGATGCTAGTTACAAGTTTGGATTGGAATTCCGTAAGCTCAGCCGACACGAAAATTGGCCAAACGCTCCAACATAAGGAGTGTACGGCCGTACACTTGGGTGTGCGGCCACACACCCCTCCTCCGGCAGCACACACTCTTCTGGCAGCACTCTCATGCCTATAAGAAAGAGTCTTGGCCTTCATTCCACCCTTTTACACCCTCTTAGTCAAGAACTCATTTTCTCTCAAGTGGATCCCGATTTTTCACCTAGATCTTCAAATGGTAAGTGTTTCTAGCCTTTGATTTATAGATTCGTTACTCCATCTAGTGTAAATCACTGATTTCATCCATGAAATTAGCTCATTCTAGTGAATCTTCAAGTGTTCTTCAAGAACACCAAGAACACCTACTAAGTTCTTGGGCTCCAAACACCCCCATACGCTTCTACACTGTAAGTACCCTACTCCTACATGTGTTTAGCTATATTTGAGCCTTGTTAGAAGTCCCAAAACTCGATCTGAAAGGAGTGTGCGGCCGCACACCTTCATCTGGCCGCACACCCCTTATTTTGGTGCTTTAAGGCCTCAAACTCAAGTAGTATTCTAGCACATGATCTAAGACACTTAGGGGATGCAAGATATGACCTTGGAATCTCGTTTTGAACCATTTTTCCTAGAAATGTGTGACCACGCACACCATGGCCGCACATACCTGGCCGCACACTCTTGTGTGCAACCGCACACACATGCTGACCGCACACCCTGGCCGTACACCTGGCCGCACACACATAAGAGTCGAATTTGGTGGCCTTACACTCAAATTTAAGGCCCTACACCCATTTAGGGGCTTCAATAGGTGTTTGTAACACTTAATTCTAAGTGTTTCCATGTCCCTAAGGTGTGTCCATGTGTCTATTAGTGGTTATATACCCTAAGTGTATTCATATATGTGTTATTACATGTTATACTAGGATCTGGTTGTGCTCACGACTTCATTCGACACCCGGCGATCCTATATCAATCTTTCTTTCGAGTTACTCACTTCAGGTGAGTTCATACCCCTTAATAAACCTTTTAAATGATTTTAAAGGCTTTTATGGGGGGAATACAAGTTGAATTGATAAGTTATTATATCAATCACATGTGATTAATAACTGTCAATCAAATAGATTTTTGCATGTTAAACTGTTTTATCCGGCTAAAGGTTATCATATCTTGTTTTCAAATCTCTTTTAAGTACCAAAATCTCTTTTAAATTACCAAGCTTTTATCAAAGTCTTTTAAACTTATATTCTTGATAGATTCATGTCTATATAGATATAGTTATATAAGTAGGATTTGATGGACTTAGGACTGATAACCCGCTTTATTTCATGTTCCTTGTTTGGTTGTGGACTTAGAGCATCCGGTTATTTGTCCGAGTGTCGTTGAAATCCTAGTTAGATATTATGTATATTTGGTTAGATGTTAATACTCTTATTCCAGTTCAACACCTTTGGGTAGCAAAGGCATCTAGATAACCTCTCGAGTAAACTATAATAGGTATAGTTTAGAAACCAACTATAACTTTCATGAAGGAGAACTTACTTATATCTATATTCTGAAAACTTATACTTTTAGTAAAAAGAAAGGTTTATAGAAATCAAAACACGAAATACATCCTCATGACACGGATTTCACCGTTGTCGAGTGGTAACCAGAGTCTCCTGGAGGGAGAGCGGGCATTCTATGTATAGATCTATACGGGACAGACCATCCCACATCCTGACTGCTAGCTACTGTCCCGGCCGACCAAGCCAAGGGGTGAAAAATGTCACATTCATTTCGACGCCAGCAGGTCGTCGTGTTTACATCCGTCAATTAGTATGGTTACGAGTATCTTTACATTTACCTTATAATTCATGGCTTTAAGGTAATAAGTGTTATCAAGGTATTTTTCTACATATAAAACCCTCATAATATATTTTCCTAGTTATACACTAGGCCACATTTTAAACCTTTAAACTAACCTACTTAGGATTAAAGGCTATTCTAGACTCTCCGAGGTGTATTGTTCACTTAATACCGCCTGGAGTCTGTATTTCATTCACTTAGACTCTCCGAGGCGTGTTGTTCACTTAATACCGCCTGGAGTCTGTATTTCATTCACTTAGACTCTCTGAGGCGTGTTGTTCACTTAATACCGCCTGGAGTCTGTATTTAATTCACTTAGACTCTCCGAGGCGTATTGTTCACTTAATACCGCCTGGAGTCTATACTTCATTCCTTTAGACTCTCTGAGGCGTATGGTTCATTCAATACCACCTGGAGTCTATGTTTTGTTCACTTTTAGTCAGCAGCGTTACTGCTGAGGTAAAATAGTATTTTCCCTATTACTTTTGCTTGTGACCTTCTCACATATTCCTTTAAGTATAAACTATATTTTGATAATGATAGTACCTTTAGGGTAAAAATACTCTTTAAACATAAAACAGTTGAGTTTTGGTAGAAAACTACCTTTATTAGAAAATATAGGATTTTCTGGGAGAAATACTAATACTCTGTAAAACCTATCACCATCATCTTATGAGATTATTTTGAAGAAAACATGTATTTATATCAATGTCATTAAAATACTTATGAACTCACCAGCATTAAAATGTTGATACTCTCTTTCAAAATAACTTGTATTCTCAGGTCGTCAGTAGACAGGTACACTCCGGGAGCTTTTGTGAAGACAGCCTTGTACCGAGCTGCATTTTATGTTATTCTCTGTATTTACTTTTGATGTTGTTGCTAAATGTAACTTATGTAAAATTATTACTATTAATGCAATGGTTGTTGTACTTTGATTACTATATTGCATATGTTGTGATACTTGATATGACCTCCTCCACCCCAGAACGTTTCCGCCGTTCCGGTTTTGGGGTGTGACAGATTGGTATCAGAGCATTGTTTATAGTGAGCTCAGTATATCAAATCATAAAAGATATACAACCTATAAATACAATGGGATAAAAACACTCTGACCAAGAATTATACTTTAAAATATAACCATATTTTACAAAAGTATAAGAACATCGAGAATATATAAAAACCCAAGCAAGTATCACAAGAAGAATAAGAATAAAAGTCTTTGGATGTTGAGCATTACCGTCAAACCTGGGCAGTTATGTAATCGTAACCTGGAATAAATGTAACCTGATCAACTACGTTTATTCGAGATGCGACTAACGTGTGCTTGGGGGTGATGTTGGTGTTGCAACGAATCTGAAACTTACCAAATAGGAATGCTAGAGCCAAACATAAAGTTTAAAATACTATACGAGTATTTTACGATACTAAAAGACTCACAATAAACCCAAAAGCATGTTCAGAAGTTAAGAATCAAACATGTAATTAAAATACTATAGGAGTATTTTAGGATACTAAAAGACTCACAATAAACCCAAAAGCATGTTCAGAAGTTAAGAATCAAACATGTAATTAAAATACTATAGGAGTATTTTAGGAACCATAAATAACCTTGCGTGAAAACTAAAAAGACTCTTATTGATAGATCTATGATTACAGAGTATATGCTCTCAAGGTTATATATAGTGAGGATCTCATAGACTAAGAATGTGTGGTTTCGCTCTACTTCCTTTTCCTTGTTTGGATGTGGATATAGGGTAGTATCACATATTCGAAGGCCTATCAGATCTAAGTTATATATGATTTGTGTACACTATGTAATTGTAGCCGGACTCGATATGGATCCCCCAGTAAAATGTTTTAATAATCTCTTAAGATTCTTTAGACATTCCCATTCTTGCACGAACCCCTTTAGAAAACCTTATCCACTTCAGTAATCGGCGGAAGAGTCGATACAGACCCAGAAGAGGTTCATTGAGAAGATTTCCAATTAGGAAATAAATGAACAGGGACGAGACTATTGAAATCACCATGTGCCTATACCTTGTAGGGACATCGGTAGGAAATTCGCCTGAATTCCCGAGATTCCAGTCATCCATTTTGAAGTGATGACACTCAGAGTCAGAATCGGAAGTAAGGCGGAGAAGAAATTCAATATGTCTACAAGAGAAGAGAACCCTATATAAGTACCCAAAGAAAACCAACGCTTGTTCCAGTCAGGAATAAGAGGTGGACAGAGGGAGCCAATGCATGGAACCCGAGAAGTGTTTCTACCTCTTTAACGTCACGCTAATAATCCATAAAATAATACAATTTAGTGAGTTAGTGATTACACTACTCACACTAAGTGCTAGGCAAATCGTCTTTCCCGTCGCGATTAATATAAATAGGTCGGATCGTAAAACCTCGATTGAGAGTGTTTAGCCATAAGTTTTCATGAGCATTTTCTTCCGTAATCTTCGTTCCGAACTTCTCTCAAATCTTTTCAAAGCCGGAGAGTGAACCTCTCCAATATAAGATAACTTAGTAGGAACGACACCCATTTTATGGCTTTCCGATACACTTACTCCTACGCTGTTACCCAGACTGCATCATAGGGATGTAGGTCGACGCTTAGATAACCATAAATCAAGGCGCGGGAAAAATTTATGCCTATCATAGTAAGGAAAGATATGTCTAGGGTTAACCATCGTTTCTCATCAGCTTGTGTTCTTTTTCGTGTAGGAAAAACCATGCCTCCAAAGAAACGTAACCAACCCGCTGGTAAGACACCGATTCTTCAAA
Source organism: Lactuca virosa (assembly GCF_052849685.1). Taxonomy (NCBI): domain Eukaryota; kingdom Viridiplantae; phylum Streptophyta; class Magnoliopsida; order Asterales; family Asteraceae; genus Lactuca; species Lactuca virosa. The sequence continues at coordinate 133,548,145 of NC_136428.1, read as the reverse complement.
TCGATGAAGCTACGTTTCAAGCTGCAGTTTCAGCAGCCGTAACAGCTGTCATGGCTCACCTGAACGCTAACAACGCCAATGTTAGCAGGAGCCCTATCGGGAATCCCGATCATAGCAATGGACAGCAGCAACCAGCACCGGTGTGTAAAGCTACCCAAGAACTCCAACCTAACCCACTGAAAAGGAAGTTTGGGAACGAGGAGGGAAGTACCTCGAATCAAGGACCCTCTGAGGGGCAGCAAGCTGAGGTGATCAATACCTCTGTCAACCCGCCTGCCTCGACACCAAGGAGACTATACCTAGGAAACCTCCCCCACTGCAGCAAGTGCGACTACCATCATTTTGGAGTCTGTCGAGAACTCCTTTGTGTTAGGTGTAACATGAAGGGGCATACCGCTCGCATCTGCAGAACCTCGGTTGAGTTCATTACATCAACCACCAATGTTGGGACCAGTCCAATATGCCACCTATGTGGTGAAATTAGGCACTTCAAGAGGGACTGCCCAACTGAAAGAAATGACATGGGCGCAGGAGGAGTTTAACCCTAATGCCTAGGGGGAAACATCAGGGAACCCGGTAGAATTTTGGTACGTTTCTCAATCCTAAGTAGTTAACCGAAAACTTTAATTAATCAATTCTAATTGTAACTACTCCCTCGTTAAGGCGAAAGTCGCAGCACTGTTATAAAACTTGAAAACCCATCAGGTAAAGCTATGATGGCTTAGTATATACGTTAAGGCCATTTATAATTAAGATTGATAGACCTCGAGTGAGTGATGTTGCCTTATCTCCTGTTCCTTATTTGGTTGTGGATGTAGGGCGGAGTCGCTCAGTCAACAGTCCTTTTAATCTTAATTATACATGACTAGTGTATACTAGGCGGTTATAGAGAGGCCTCGTGAGAAATCCATTCATGAAAAGTACATTATTCCAAAACATCAAGACCCCTAGAGTTCAGCGACACTCATTTCGGTCCAAGTATCCATGATAGTAATACCATGGACGAAACCCAAGACGCTAAGAACTTGTGTGCCCTGTTCAGCACATGGTCCTATCAATCTTCATTCTATATCGTGTCGATGTTCGTTAATTTCGACACTACCGTCAGCCATGGTTCGACTTGGTTCGACCATGCGAAAATCCCTAGTGCTGTGTAAAAAGAACTTTCACCTTATCATAAGTGTCAAATAAAGGTTCTTTCGAACCTAATATGAGAACCTGATGTGAACCGTCAGTCTTATCTCTCATCCAACCTTCAGAAGTACCCAGGAGAGGGGTACCGCGCGCTGTTAACCAACCCCGTTAGACTTTAAAACCTAAAGCGAAAGACACTATAGATATTCCGAAAGACAATAACCGCCCGAGGCCTACTCAGTAGATCCCCCAGAAAGACCATTACATCGCACAAGCAGGTTCGTGAATTAAGAGAAAGAACTCATGGGATTAAATCACTACTACTGAGTATATGCATTAGAGTGGTATATAATTTAGATTAATGAAATTTAAGATGTGTGCTTCCTCCCTACTCCCTGTTCCTTGTCTGGTTATGGGTTTGGGGTGGGGCCACACATCTGAACATCCTGTCAATCTTAATTATATACGACTTGCATACACCGAGTAATAATGATTGAGCCAAGTACGAGGTCTACCACGAACCTTATAATAAGACCCTTCATCCTATCCCATAGAAAAGGAGCTGGAGTCAAGAGAACCACTGTAGGTTGAGCTACTAAAATGACCACAAATTCGAAATTTGTTGTCATCCCGGTTAAGCCAACGTAGTAGCTAACACCCTCAGTTAGGAAAAGTAACTCAAGTCGTAAGAGTCAAAAACATTGACTACGACCATCCATTCCCGCTTAATTCCACGAATTAAGCATCTCAGCAGTGGGCCCAAAAACCTGAAAGCTATGACAGGTTAAACTCTGAGAAGAGTGGATGAGGAAATTAGAGGTTCTGAGTGACGGAGCCCTATGCTATCTAGATTTAATCTAGATAGAGAAAACTCAGTAACACCGGAAGAGTAGTTGCAAGGGATACTCGCACTACTCAGGCACTTCGTCCATCCAGATACAGACGAGGAGTGCCTAGGATACAATGCCTCCTCATGCGAGAAAAGTCATCGTCGCCCTATAGACGATAGACTGCATTCTCCAAAGCTAATACTAGAATGCTGAGAACCACATGACTACCTCCGCAACCAAGAATACTTGAATAAAGTAGATGGTAAGTTGCGTTAAGCTTTATAACCCAGATCATAAAGAGATTGTAGACTCGACACCAGTCTAGGTGTTAGTGGATGGGTTATAAAAGAACACGCACTTCCTACAAGCTGGAGGGAGCAGACACAATGGAGAATGGAGCATGTCTTAGAGATTTGTTAGACTACTAGGTGTTCCAAAGAATACTACCTCCAAAGAGATAGTAGAACCACCTCCTGAGATAGTCAAGCACTTCAGAAAATCTCTTAGGACGAAGTTAGCCCTGATCAGAGACTGCTATCCATGAAACAGCGAACCGAATGAGAGAACGATTCCTTCCGATAGGGATCATGCTGTGAAAGCATCTATTAAACTATGATGAAAATTGGAGTTATCTAAGCCTCATCTGGTAAAACCCTCTAACGTCCTGACGTTGAGATATTCCGTGGGAAACACCTCGAGAGTCAGAAGTGCAGGTCCATTTTGCACAAGGTCGAGATTGATGACACGGAACCGATAGATGCCAACATATAGTCAGCACCTTCAATGAATCCAGGAAACCTCCGAAGGCCAACCAGTAGGAAATACGAATCCGAAGACGACCTAAGACTCCTAGGAACCAATCAAAAGGACTACACATCCAGTAAGAGAAAACTTCTGGAACTTCAGAATGGTGATCACGCCAAGTGATGATATCACCATGGAAGTACATTATGTTTTGGGTACGGAACGTTCTATTTTCCCAAGAACTTAGGACCCTGAGAGATTCTTGATAGAATTGGTCCAATATCCGTCAGACCCAGACTGCTTTAGGGATTCCATAAATTCCACCCTAACCTGTCTACATCTCAGAGAATGAACCGGTAGTACCCGACAAAACTCTCACCATTTTCTTGATTTGATCCATGGAACCCAAAGCCATGTTTGTTAAAAGAAACGGGAGAAATCTAGCTCAGTAAAAAAGGGAACCGATGAAACCTTATCTCGTGTGGCCAGAGATCAAATAAAAAAGAAAAGAAACTATACCTCGTAACGAAAATTCGCTAAAACTCAGTATGGACCTAATTTCCCTAAGGAACGGGCAGATCAGCTAGAGCATGAAGTGTCCACATCTTTCGTATCTATCCTTGAGTGTTCGTTAAGATTCTAATTTCGGGACGAAATTCCCTCTAACGGGGGGATGATGTGACAACTCGAAGCTTTCACCTTGTGCTAATATTCAAGTCAATTGAATTTAGACTCGTTTTTACTACTTTCTTGCTTTATTTTGAGTCATTTGGGTGTTCTAAACCTAGTAGATGCTAGTTAGAAGTTTGGATCGGAATTCCGTAAGCTCACCCGACACGAAAATTGGCCAAACGCTCCAACATAAGGAGTGTACGGCCGTACACTTGGGTGTGCGGCCGCACACCCCTCCTCCGGTAGCACACACTCTTCTGGCAGCACACTCATGCCTATAAGAAAGAGTCTTGGCCTTCATTCCACCCTTTTACACCCTCTTAGTCAAGAACTCATTTTCTCTCAAGTGGATCCCGATTTTTCACCTAGATCTTCAAATGGTAAGTGTTTCTAGCCTTTGATTTATAGATTCCTTACTCCATCTAGTGTAAATCACTGATTTCATCGATGAAATCAGCTCATTCTAGTGAATCTTCAAGTGTTCTTCAAGAACACCAAGAACACCAAGAACACCTACTAAGTTCTTGGGCTCCAAACACCCCCATACGCTTCTACATTGTAAGTACCCTACTCCTACATGTGTTTAGCTATATTTAAGCCTTGTTAAAAGTCCCAAAACTCGATCTGAAAGGAGTGTGCGGTCGTACACCTTCATGTGGCCGCACACCCCTTATTTTGGTGTTTTAAGGCCTCAAACTCAAGTAGTATTCTAGCACATGATCTAAGACACTTAGGGGATGCAAGATATGACCTTGGAATCTCGTTTTGAACCATTTTTGCTAGCAGTGTGCGACCGCACACACCATGGCCGCACACACCTAGCCGCACACTCTTGTGTGCAACCGCACACACATGCTGACCTCACACCATGGCCGTACACCTGGCCGCACACACATAAGAGTCGAATTTGGTGGCCTTACACTCAAATCTAAGGCCCTACACTCATTTAGGGACTTCAATAGGTGTTTGTAACACTTAATTCTAAGTGTTTCCATGTCCCTAAGGTGTGTCCATGTGTCTATTAGTGGTTATATACCCTATGTGTATTCATATATGTGTTATTACATGTTATACTAGGATCCGGTTGTGCTCACGACTTCATTCGAACCCGGCGATCCTATATCAATCTTTCTTTCGAGTTACTCACTTCAGGTGAGTTCATACCCCTTAATCAACCTTTTAAATGATTTTAAATGTTTTTATGGGGGGAATACAAGTTGAATTGATAAGTTATTATATCAATCACATGTGATTAATAACTGTCAATCAAATAGATTTTTGCATGTTAAACTGTTTTATCCGGCTAAAGGTTATCATATCTTGTTTTCAAATCTCTTTTAAGTACCAAAATCTCTTTTAAATTACCAAGCTTTTATCAAAGTCTTTTAAACTTATATTCTTGATAGATTCATGTCTATATAGATATAGTTATATAAGTAGGATTTGAAGGACTTAGGACTGATAACCCGCTTTATTTCCTGTTCCTTGTTTGGTTGTGGACTTAGAGCATCCGGTTATTTGTCCGAGTGGCGTTGAAATCCTAGTTATATATTATGTATATTTGGTTAGATGTTAATACTCTTATTCCAGTTCAACACCTTTGGGTAGCAAAGGCATCTAGATAACCTCTCGAGTAAACTATAATAGGTATAGTTTAGAAACCAACTATAACTTTCATGAAGGAGAACTTACTTATATCTATATTCTGAAAACTTATACTTTTAGTAAAAAGAAAGGTGTATAGAAATCAAAACACGAGATACATCCTCATGACACGGATTTCACCGTTGTCGAGTGGTAACCAGAGTCTCCTGGAGGGAGAGCGGGCATTGTGTGTATAGATCTATACGGGACAGACCATCCCACATCCTGACTGCTAGCTACAGTCCCGGCCGACCAAGCCAAGGGGTGACAAATGTCACATTCATTTCGACGCCAGCAGGTCGTCATGTTTACATCCGTCAATCAGTATGGTTACGAGTATCTTTACATTTACCTTATAATTCATGGCTTTCAGGTAATAAGTGTTATCACGGTATTTTTCTACATATAAAACCCTCATAATATATTTTCCTAGTTATACACTAGGCCATATTTTAAACCTTTAAACTAACCTACTTAGGATTAAAGGCTATTCTAGACTCTCCGAGGTGTATTGTTCACTTAATACCTCCTGGAGTTTGTATTTCATTCACTTAGACTCTCCGAGGCGTTTTGTTCACTTAATATCGCCTGGAGTCTGTATTTCATTCACTTAGACTCTCTGAGGCGTGTTGTTCACTTAATACCGCCTGGTGTCTGTATTTCATTCACTTAGACTCTCCGAGGCGTATTGTTCACTTAATACCGCCTGGAGTCTATACTTCATTCCTTTAGACTCTCTGAGGCGTATGGTTCATTCGATACCACCTAGAGTCTATGTTTTGTTCACTTTTAGTCAGCAGCGTTACTGCTGAGGTAAAATAGTATTTTCCTTATTACTTTTGCTTCTGATCTTCTCACATATTCCTTTAAGTATAAACTATATTTTGATAATGATAGTACCTTTAGGGGAAAAATACTCTTTAAACATAAAACAGTTGAGTTTTGGTAGAAAACTACCTTTATTAGAAAATATAGGATTTTCTGGGAGAAATACTAATACTCTGTAAAATCCTATCACCATCATCTTATGAGATTATTTTGAAGAAAACATGTATTTATATCAATGTCATTAAAATACTTATGAACTCACCAGCATTAAAATGTTGATACTCTCTTTCAAAATAACTTGTATTCTCAGGTCGTCAGTAGACAGGTACACTCCGGGAGCTTTTGTGAAGACAGCCTTGTACCGAGCTGCATTTTATGTTATTCTCTGTATTTACTTTTGATGTTGTTGCTAAATGTAACTTATGTAAAATTATTACTATTAATGCAATGGTTGTTGTCCTTTGATTACTATACTGCATATGTTGTGATACTTGATATGACGTCCTCCACCCCAGAACGTTTCCGCCGTTTTGGTTTTGGGGTGTGACACTCCCTCATCAGCAACCTCATCCGAAGTCGTCTAGTCAACCACAGTCATTCTTACTTTACTTAGTTTATCTATCTTTCTGTAATACTCTCTATTGTCTAGTATGCCTTGCATGGCTACTCTTAGAGAGTGAATCAAATGTAACTCGTTGAGTCTCTATAAATAGAGCTCATTCTCACTTATTCTAAAATATCTTTGAAGCTATTTTTTCTATCTCTCTATCTGATTACGCATCTCTTCTTACTCTCAAACCTTACTAGAATATAACTGATTACAATCTCTCTTCAGAGCAAGTCTCTTGTGATTTAATCACTAAGTTTGATCTCGCTTATTAACTTGGCTTGAATGCATTCCTCGTTCTGAATCAACTTATGTGTATTCGTGATATAACAATTGTTGTCATTTCCATTTCTTTACTTTTCCGCAACTAACTCTCTAACTATCTAACTCTAACTTATTAATATTATTGTTGAGCTTTTAGATCCTTCGAGATTAACTATTCCGCAATATACCTGTTCTAACGTTTGTTCAAGTATGTCTCAAACTGTTTCTCTCAACAATTGGTATCAGAGCCATAGTGGTTGCTTTTTGAAAAACGGAACTCTGATTTTCAAAGGGCCTTCTATACCACTGAAGCTCATTTCTTAAAACAAAAAAAAAAACAAGGAAGAATGGCACAATTGTTATCTCTGAATGTCTCCAACAGTGTTGGTGGTTCTAATCGAGCCCCAATATTGGTGGCAAATGAATATCATCATTGGTCTCAAAGAATGGAAAGATACTTAAGGAGACTTGGTAGAGATGTATGGCGATCCGTAGAAGAAGGACCACATGTCCCAGTTCTTACACCAGTCCAAACTGACAGTGCTACAACCAGACTAGGAGGAGAACAACCAGTCATGAACCGTCCCACCAAGGATGATCTCGATAAAATGGAAAATGATGTTGTTGCTTTCTATGAAATCTCTTGTGGAGTTGCTCCTGACAACTTCGATATTATCATAAATTGCAAATAAGCAAAAGAGATCTGGGAAGTTCTCAAGAATTTGTATGAAGGCTCAGAACAAGCACAAGACAAGAAGCTTACGACTGCACTCAATGAGTTCAACAATTTTAAAGCTCACACTGGCGAAAGCTTAGAAGACTCCTTCAAAAGGTTCAACCTAATAGTCACGAAGTTATCCAATGCGGGCACCATCCGCAGTAACCATGAAACAAATCTTTAGTTTCTTAATGGTTTGGGAAGACAATGGACTATGGCCAAGATGATAGTCCAAGGAGATAGAAAGATTCACTCATTGTCTCTCTACAAGCTCTACGGAGAATTGCAAGCACAAGAATCCACCGTACTCAAAGACTGTGCTGACTTCGGAGGACCACTTGCTCTCATAGCACAAGCTCCACATAATCAATCCTACTCTCCCTCGTATGACACTGCACCGCAGTCATACGAAGCTGATTCAGATTATGATGATGAAGAAGAGTTTCAGAAGGCTATTGCTCTGGTTAGCCAATAGTTTAACCGTCTACCACCTCCTTCCTTCCGCAAGAATCAGCAGTTCAACAAACCTCCATTCAACCGAAACTTCAACCCACAGAATAATCATTCTCGTTACCCCAAAAGTTCTCATCCACCACCACAATCTCAAAATACTCAACCAAAGGAGGCACCGCAGTCTACTCAAACCACTGACTCCGGTACTTCTTCAGATGACAAAACCGATGTTGTGATTTGTCACAAGTGCAACAAAGAGAATCACTTTGCAAGAGATTGTAAGGCCAATGTAGTAAAACACAGAGCATTCTACCTTAGAATGGCTCCAGAGTTGGAAGATAAGGAAAAGGCAAGGGCATACGTAGCCCATGTCAAAAGAGACCATCAAGTTTGGTCATCCGGAGATGAAGATGAAGCCATCAGCCGTGTCAAAGGAAAAGGGAAAATCTGCATGCTGGCAACTGCGGATGATGATGGGTCCTCAGAGCTGGAAAAGAACTACTACTACATGGCAAAGGATGGAACTCTAAGCATCGTCGAATAGGTAAAACTCATGATCCAAACTCTAAACTATAGCATGCATGGCTGTCAACCCTTCATAGATGATCTTAATGACACTTGTGTTGCAGTCCTTACAGACTATAACAAAGCCTTAGATGAGAAGAACATTGCGTCCCAAGAGATGTTCCATGTAAGAGGACGACTGGATAACAAAAGACTCAAAATAGCTATGTTAGAAAAGGACTTAGAGTTAGAAAAAGATGCAAGAATGTTAAGTGAAACACAATTAGAGATAGCTTTGAACCAGAGAGATTTAGCTCAGAGTGAAATTGTACGCTTAAATCTTTTAATCGAAAAATTGTTCAATGAAAGTGAAGCTATTGAAAATTTGGTAAATAATGGAACCGTGGACAATACATACAATTGGGGTTGGTCAAATGGATATCCTACCACAATGGATTCCTCACCCCGCTTCAACAAAGACAGACTGTATGTCCCTCCAGACCGAGAATTTCAACTCCCAGTCAATGACAAGACTATTCCCGAAGACATCAAAACTCACTTCGGTAGACTTCATAATCTAAGCAATAATTGTGTCATTGAGGAAATTGTGCCTGAGGTTTTGGGTCACACATGTGATCAAATTCCTATCCGTGGCACCATTTACCCAAAATCTTAAACCTCATCCGTAGTTGATGAAGAAATTGTCATTGAGGGCCCCGAAGTCTCGAAAGACTTCTCATCTCTGCCCTCTGACCACAGTGTTTCACATTGTAGTCAGAAGTCCCACAAAAGTCCCACTGAAGTCCCAACTCGGACTTACTCTGTGGTAGTCAAATCATCTTTACCGCAGTCCTCAATAAAAAACTCTGTGACTCTCCAACCAATTCATCATGAATTACCCATAGAGAACTTTGAAGTAGGTCAATGCTCTCAAACCCCTGAATCTTCAAGTTCGGATAAGTCAAGCCCTCGTCCTCAAAAAATTTCTATGAATTCCAGGAAACCGCAGTTGAACATCAAAGACTGTGGTTCCCCAAAAACTTTAGCAAAAAAGGCTTTCAAAGAGGAAATTCGCTCCCGAGGCAGAAATAGACAAACTTTTTCGAAAAACAAGAAGCATATCAGATTCCCAAAGTCCAAGAGTCCAGAAAAATTTGTTTTCTCACACTACTTTTGTAAAAACTCTCCAATCAAGAAAACATACAAAAAGGAATGTACAGTTTCATCAGTCATTCCAAAGTCATCTGACACAACTCAAAAGAAAGAAAGGTCTTTTCGAAGCAACGAATTTCAAATCTATTCCTCAGATGATCCGAAATGGAAGGGTATCTTGCCCACTCCAACACTTTTAAAGTCACATCAAAATTTTAACAAGGAAAATGGTATTTTACCAAATCCAACAAAAAGGACCCAAATATCTACACGTGCTAAACCTTTTTCAAAACAAACTTTTTCAAAGCCCAACAACACTCATGTCAGAAATTACCAACCTCGGACCGGTCACAAGCCCAACTCATCCTTTAGACCGTTGACCAAACTGAGTGTCAGAGCAAAAGACAAAATCTCAACCTGTCAATGTCAGTGTAGGTGTCAAATAGATTCATCCTATGTCAAATCTAGTTGGAGTCAGAAACCTCGTGATTTTTCAAAAAAACACAACACTCCAAAACTGCACAAACACCCAGGACTAGGATTAAAAGTTGACAAGAAACCAGTTCCTGCAACCTCGGTCCATGCATCATTCAGAAACTCATCTGTTGTCCCAGGCTCCAAACTAGTTTGGATGCCTAAACTAACCGTGTAATTCTCAGGCTTTGTGCAAGGAGGAACAAGAAGAAGAATGGTTAATCGACAGTGCCTGCTCCTTGCACATCACCGGAAGGTTAGAATACCTTCGGGATTTTAGGCCAATTTGCAACGGTGGAAATGTCACATTCGGAAACAATGCGAATGGGGTCATCCAAGGTTATGGTGTTCTTACTACGGGGAACTTCTCTATTCAAAAGGTTGCTTATGTAGAAAGCCTTAAACACAATCTCATCAGTGTTGGCCAACTATGTAAAGCAGGCCATCGAGTTGAATTTGATGATCAATTTTGCTATGTAATGACAAGTGATAGGAACACATGTCTGATCAAATCCCGATCTGAAGGTACTATGTATCCTCTGGATGTCTCTCTGATCATAGGCAAACCGCAATTATGTTTCCTATCTAAAGCCGTATCCGAAGTCAGTTGGCTATGGCACCGCAAGCTAGCTCATCTCAACTTCAGATACATCAACAATTTTGTCACTAGAGAACTAGTCAGAGGACTCCCTATTCTCAAGTTCAGCAATGATACTCTCTGTCCTGCATGTGAATGTGGAAAGCAATCCAAAGCAAGTCACCCCATGGTGATTGACTCTTCAATTTCTGAACCACTGGAGGTCTTGCACATTGATCTCTGCGGTCCATTCACCGTAGCCAGTCTCCATCAAAAGAAATACATACTGGTTATAGTAGATGACTTCACACGCTTCACATGGGTTTTCTTCCTCAGACTCAAGTCAGAAACACCGCAGATCCTCATCAATTTCATCAAGGAAATAGAACTTCAGATCAACCTGCCAGTAAGACGTATCCGTAGTGATAATGGAACCGAGTTTACTAATCATCTCCTCAACAGTTTCTTGGTGTCCAAGGGCATCACTCACAACTTCTCAGCTCCCTACACACCGCAAGAAAATGGGGTAGTAAAGAGAAGGAACCACACTCTAGTAGAAGCAGCCAGATCCATGCTCAACTTCGCACACCTTCCTCTTTACTTCTGGGCTGAAGCAGTAGCAACCGCATGCTTTGTACAGAACCGAAGCATTGTGTGCAAACGTCTCAACAAAACACCGTATGAGGGCCTTAACAACTGCAAGCCAAATGTCCGCTTCTTTCATATCTTTGGGTGTAGATGTTTTGTGATCAACAACAAAGATCATCTTAACAAGTTTGCACCGAAGTCTGATGAAGGCATCTTCCTTGGCTATTCTACGAACAAAGTTGATTACAGGGTTCTCATTAGACGCACAAGGCTAATCATTGAAAGCTTCGATGTGAAATTTGATGACTATCACATCCGCAACACCCCTCCATCCACTGAAACCACAGCAATCCTGGAAAGTGATATTCCTGCCTCTTCGGGTCCATTAAATCTAGTTGAAGTAAACTATGACAATCTCTTTGACCCTGTTGAAACAGCGAAACTATCCAAAGTTCTTGTGTCTCCAGAAGCGCAATAGCAGCACGCAGATGTATCTGGTCCATCACTATCCGAAATAGAATCTCTCAATACTTCCACCTCATCGGTTGAGGGGGAAAGCTCTGCTCCGGATCAAGCAACAACCATCGAGGTTCCAGTACTTGATGTAGCTCAAGTTCCTATCCGCAGAGAATCATTACCATCAAACGTATCTTCGGATTCGGATGATGAAAACATAGAGAACATTAACACAAGAACAGACTCAAGGATTATCACTCTCCCATCTACAGTCCAGGGGGAACCTTCTCCGGTTCCAGGGGAACTCCCATCAGCAATTCAGGGGGAACCTCTCCCAACTACTCAAGAAAATTCCATTCTCGCTCCAACAATCCAAGATGACTCAGCAGGATGTTCTCAAGTCCAGGGGGAACTGTCATCTCCAACCGCAGAGTCTTTTGATATCGAAGACATTCCCTCTACCGCAGCTGTTGATCATCTGCAACCTCGTCTACACGTATGGACGAAGGACCACCCACCAGGACAAATCATTGGCAACCCATCCGCAGGTAGCCAAACTCGATCTTCCAAGGACTTATCTGATCATTGTCACTACGCAAAATTTATGTCCTCGGTCGAGCCCCGAATGATCAAAGAAGCATTACTAGAACCTGATTGGATATCCGCAATGCAAGAAGAGCTAGAAGAATTCAAAAGAAACAAAGTATGGCAGCTCATCCCGAATCCGCATGGTCACACCATTGTTGGTACTAGATGGGTATTCAAAAACAAGCTGGATGAATCTGTTGTGGTAGTCAGAAACAAGGCAAGGCTAGTTGCAAAGGGATATAGTCAACTTGAAGGTATTGACTATGATGAAACGTATGCTCCGGTGGCACGCATGGAAGCCATCCGAATCTTCTTAGCATACGCAGCCCACAAAAACATCAAGGTACACCAAATGGATGTAAAGAGTGCCTTTCTCAATTGCGAATTAAAAGAAGAGGTTTATCTTCAGCAACCTCCAGGCTTAGAAAGTATTGAATTCCCAGACCACTACTAAAAACTTGAAAAAGCAGTCTACGGTCTGAAGCAAGCTCCAAGAGCGTGGTACGAGACTCTCTCTGAATTTCTTGTCTCGTCCGGATACAAAAGAGGAGTGATTGATCCCACTTTATTTAGAAAAGCAAATGGTGATCACCTTATGCTTGTACAAATATACGTGGATGATATCATCTTCGGATCAACTGATGTAAAGATGGTGAATGAGTTCGCTAAGCTCATGACCAACAAGTTCCAAATGAGCATGAATAGAGAGATCAACTTCTTTCTAGGACTTCAAGTAAAACAAGTTCCGCAAGGGATATTCATTCATCAGGAGAAATACACCACTGAACAGTTAAAGAAATATTCTATGGACAATTGCTCTTCGGCTAAGGTCCCCATGGCCTTCTGATACAAGATATTTGCTAATCCCTCTGGTGAATCTGTGGATCACAAGACTTATAGAGGTATCATTGGTTCATTAATGTACCTCACAGCAAGCCGACCAGATATTGCCTTTGCAACCGGTGTATGCGCAAGGTATCAGGCTGACCCAAAAGTGTCACACATGACCGCATCCAAACAAATTCTACGATACCTGAAGGGAAGCAAGTCTCTTAGACTATGGTACCCCGCAGGTAATGACTTCAGGCTTCAAGCATTCACAGATGCGGATCACGCCGGATGCAGACTAGATCGAAAAAGCACCTCAGGTGGATGTCAATTTCTGGGTGGAAGACTCGTCAGCTGGTCATCAAGAAAACAAAAGTTTTGTATCTCTGTCTACCGCAGAAGCTGAATATGTGGCCGCAGCCAGCTGTTGTTCACAAGTACTATGTATAAAGACACAACTTATGGACTACGGATACAGAATGCTGCGAATACCAATTTACTGTGATTCTGAAAGTGCTATAGCTATTTCACACAATCCAATTCAGCACTCCAAGACAAAGCATATTGAACTACGGTATCACTTCATCAAAGACCACATCCTGAAAGGTAACATTGAACTCATCTTTGTCCATACTCATGAAGAGATTGCTGATGTGTTCACAAAGGCACTTGACTCTACAAAACTCAACAGTTTCTTACAAATGTTAGGAATGATGAATCCGGACCCACAATTCTTTCTGAATTGATAGGTACCGCAGACCATCCTTGGTCTCTGTTGCGGTCCTAACTGAAGTTACTTTTGATAGATGGTTTTGGTATATGTTGTCTACCGCAGTCTATGTACCGCAACCATATATCATATTTATCCTTCACTGGTCCTTATTGTTTGTTGTTACTAACTTTTTGTACAAGTGCTCTCCTCAGTTCTTCTACTGCAGTCATACATCTGTTCATCCGCAATGACAAATGATCTATCCACAATAACAAAGGATCCATCCGCCATGAAGTCTCAATCCGCAACCACCTTGATAGTTTCTCAACTGTTTCATTAATCTTTGGATCATGTTGTGCTATTTAATGATCCTTCATTAAATAAGAATACATTAAATAAAAACATTCCTTGAGAAACTGTCCCATCTCCTTTTTGAGTAAACCTTGTGTCAGACCTATTTTAGTTATGATGACAATAAGAACGTTTTTCCGTAAACAAATCCTTAATCTGTCTTTTCCTCTTACCCAGCACGTCCAATCTGTTACAACTTCTCTTTCCACAACGGATTAAACCAACCCTCACCACACGATCACCAGACGTGATGATGTACGTCTGACATTTCATTAAATGAAAACCCTTTTTTTGATAAATCTCAAAAATAATTTAAATCGTTTCATAATATGTGGCTGAGATTTCACCTCCCAAATCAAAAGAACCCCCAAATGTTTTTTTACCTTATCCTTTTCACCTAGGGTAAAATCGTTTACTGTTTAAATCCATCCCTATAAAAACCTTTCTTCTTCCCCAAGGATAGTTTACGCTCTCTGAACTTTGAATCTTTTCTCCATTTTCACACTTTGTTTCTGCACTCTCTCTCAAACTCCTACAATGGTGAAATCAGGTGTTTCCAAGAAACACTCCAAAGCATCTGGATCAGTGAACCCTACTGGTTCAGACTCTACCTCAAGATATCCTACGCCTACGATTGCCTCAAGTAATTTCAGAGCTGTGTTCGAAGAACATTCATCCTACAATGCACCGATCAAGCTAATGATCAAGTTCTTGACCAATCACCCTCTGTTTGGCCCCTTCGATTCATTCACAAACGTTGTTCCTCTTTCAACCCTATTCAAGTGTGCCTTTTCAGCGTATCGACCACTCGAGAATCCACAAGAAGTGCATCTTAACCTTGTTAACGATTCTTTGGTCATTCTGTCTAAAGAAAAGTTTCTCTCTGCCATTAACCTTCTTGTTCATCCCTCAATCAAGATTTTTACTCCATCCATGGCGGACATCACTTCTGCGCTTTACCAGATGGGATATCAAAAGAAAATCAAAGGCATTGGGGAATTCAAGAAAAACCAACTGCCTGCGGTTTGGCAATTCATTTGCCATTTTGTCATCCGCAGTCTATCCGGCAGAACCGGAGGCACGGATAACATGGGACTCAAACTCCTAGAGTTAGTATGGAGCATTTTCACTGGCCATGATGTCAACTACGGTCAGATACTATGGGACGATTTTCTGCACTACATTCCCAAGGAGAGCCCAAGGGAGAACCCTATCGAACTTATATTTGCAAGGTCCTGGTCCCTCTGCATTTCAGACCTCCATGCGGATGCAGGGATTAGCATGGGCAACGACATCAACTTCTTTATCACCAAGGATCTCAAAAGGTATAATCCCTCATCTAATCAGTCTGTTTTTGGACCCATTAGAAGACTTCCAACCCACATTCTCTCCACTCTTGGTCTTGAGACTGCTGATGTATCAAATCATATTGAGGCTACGGAAGGTATTGCCCCATACCTTCCTACCCCGCCTCTTCAAACCCCATCCGCAATCATTGCCCCTGGAAGTATCGCAGTCCCATCGTCCACCACTCTTTCCTCTCAAAGACGCAAACAACTAGTCTCCCACAACGTCTCTAAGAAACAAAGAACCCCCAAAGAAAGATGCTCCCAAACCAACCAAACCCACAAAGAAACGCAAAATCACCCAAACCGCACCGTCAAATGATAGTGATTCTGATGAGGATGCACAACCCATATCTATCCTCAAGAAGAAGAAAACCAATCCCACTAGCCCAATGCGTGACCGGACTGATACCTCGGCCTCTCAAAAGGCTCCGGTAGTCCTTGGGGTGGCCGCAAACCCATTCAACACCACCATCGAATTCCACTCAGACTCAGAAAGTGAGTCTGTTTCACCGCATCGTGGAGACTCCCCCCCAGTTCAATCCCAAGAGGATAACACTGGTTCTCGCCCTAAGGTCTCCAGGGCTTCCCGACTCCATTTCTTTTCTCCCAAGGAGTTGAACTCCATCCTCTTGAATGTAACCCAAACACTTCAAACACCTTCCCAACCGCAGGGCACTTCTTCCACCCTTGCGGGAACTGAGCCGAGGCCAGACTTGACTACGGGTCAAGGAGACCGAGGAAGCTCAGGAAATCCTACTCTGCTTACATCTGTAACAGGTGGTTTAGGCACAGTGAGCACAAATTTGCAAGGATCCGTGAACCCGAAGGACACTTCGGTGCGATACCAAGGATTTGACGGTGAAGAATCAAATGACTCATGGTTACACTACACTCCGGTGTCTGAGGCCGATATAAAAAAGTATGCCGCTTTCCGTAGGGCATTCCAAGCAATAAAAGATCAGCAAATCAAACAACAGCAACAAAAGGAGCAGGAAATCCATTATGTGGCTAAGTATTGGGCAGACGCAACCAATAATGCCAATACCGTAGCCACCATCCTGAAATTTCAAGATTGGATGTCAGAGATGGTTGAGACGATCCGCAAGGCTCAGTCCACTCATGACGGTGCAGGTGCCTCCAAAGTCCCTCCAACTCCAACTGTTCAAGAATCACAAGACGAAGGAACCGCAATCGAAGTCAGCTCTGCCCCCACCTTCGGTTTTGATGATGTTGATCTTCAGGAGGTGAATCAGCCTAGTCCTTCGGATGATGACCTCATGATGTTTGATGAAGAAGAAGAATCTAGTGGCTCTCACCATTCAACCTCTAAGCCCAAAGAGAAGAAAAAGAAGAAGAAGAATGTGGTGACCAGAAAAGAATTCTTAAGCCTGCAAGCAAAGGTCGATCATATTCTCGCGGCGGTCAAGCCAACACAACCGCAACCAGAGACATACCCGGACCGACCTAAATAGCACGGGTCCAAGCTTGATTGATTGATTCTTTTCAAAGAAGCTCCTGTAACCAATCTAAGCATTAGAGTCTTTGATCGAAAGGATAGAAAGATTGGAAACTCATGAGAGATTGGCTGCTGAGCACATCTCTCTCAAGGTAGAAATGGGAATTCGATCTCTTGATAACAATCGTCAAGCAGATCACAAGGAATTCATGGCTGCTGCGGAACGCCTCATCTCTGAGGTGACCGCAATCAAAAAGGACTTACAAGCAGCCATTGCGGACCAATCCACCCAATCTCAAAAGCTGATAGCTGAGACTCACACTGCATATGAGTCCACTATCTCAGTCCTTCAAGCTACAATCAACCGACTGCAACGATCTTTATCATCCAACTTCCATGGTCCTGAAATTCTTCAAATCACTACGGAAATTCATAGGTTACTCTTCAACACCACCATCCCCAACAATCAACAACTGGCGGATGCTCTTAAAGCCCAGTTTTAGGAAGTTTATGCCAAGGTTGATGGTCTCAGACAATGGCTTGAGGATGCTCCGGTGTTGCATTCCTCAAGAGGAGGAAGTGGGGAAGAAGACCATCACTCCAATCATTCCAACAGCATCTCATACCATCAAAGTCCCCCCATCATTACAGAAAGAATTCCTTCACCGCAACCATCTCATCAGACTCCACTGCAACCATCTCATCAATCTCCACCGCAAAAGGAGATCACTCCTGAGAAACCAGAGACTCCCCCGTACTTCAAGAATCTGGTGGATCATATGTCTTCTCCTAGCTCAAATGACTCCCATGTTACCACACAAAAGAAAAAAGACTGGAAAGCAACTAAACTTGCTGAGCTCATATGGAGAGAATGCGGTTTCGACACTGTTTTGGATGAATCCTTGATAAACTCTTAGATCAATCCCCACCACAGACTGCTTGTAACACCGTAAATTTTCAAATAATTTTTCATTAAAAATCACATGAATCTCGTAACGCATTTCACAAAAATCTCATTTAAGTTTACAATTCAAACTCCATAATTTGTTTAGTAAAAACCCAGCATCTTCAAAAACCTAATTCCTTCTCTTGTGTGTACAATCAAGCCGATGCCTTCCTGCGATTCCTACGAACAACTTGATACACATAACACATAACACAGTAAGCACGAAGCTTAATGCGTTCCCCAAAATACCACATATAACACATATTAGCCACTCGAGGCTATAACTCTGTTGACCCTCTGGTCCTAACTCTGTGGACCCTCTGGTCCTAACTCGGTGGACCCTCTGGTCCTGACTCTGTGAACCTTCCGGTTCTAACTCAGTAAACTCTGTAACATACAAAGCATAAATCACATAGAAATAATGTAGTGCATCATAATCACATAAATAGCATACAAGATACTCTGTCATATAACTCTAATTACCACTCTAGGTAAAGTATAGTGAGAAGACTCACCTGACAAGCAGCAAGTAATTACCCTCGCACCCGAAACTCGAACTAGCCTCCGCCTAGCACAAAAGATGAATATCTCTAATCAATACTCTTTACACGACCTAAATAAATGAGAGCTATTCTTCTCTCTCTAACACTTGAATTGGGTAAAAGACCATTTTACCCCTCCATGGTCTCCATTACTCATGTTGACCAAACCCCAGAGTCAACAGAAGTCAAACTTGAGTCAACAGTCCATGTCTGACCCGACTCGTCGAGTGCACTCATGCAACTCGCCGAGTCAACTCACATCCTCAGAAGTCTCGTGAAGGTCCAGCTCAGCTCGTCGAGTTGACCCCCAACTCGTCGAGTTATCGCATGTTCAAGCTCATCGGGACAAACCCTCACTGACTCTCGAGTCAACTCATGGACTCGACGAGTCCCCTCGGTCTGTTTCCTCATTCAGACATCCAAAGTCAGATCTCTCATTCCAAACCCTAGATCTAGCCCTTTAAGACACCAGAGACACATAAAGTCTCGACCTTTACATTCATGCATGGCATAAATGCCTCAAAATGCCAAAACAAGCCCTTCTAAAGGTGTTAAGCACAACAACCCTCATTTGGATGAATAAAGTTGGGACCTTTGGACTCTAGGGACCTCACAAGGTCCAGATCTGAGGACTAGGCTTCTAGCTAATACATTTTACTCAAAGTCCCAAATCAAAGGTGGTAAAAGCCCTAGAACTCCAAACACGTGAGATCTAACCAAAATAATGAGAAAGGTGCAGACTTTTACCTTCCTCAGAAGCTCTGGGCGATCTATCACTGGATCCAACTTCCCCCCTCATGATCCTTGCTTGATCTCCTTCTCTTCTTCTCAAATGATGCACTAAAAATCCCAAGATAGCTTCTCTCTCACTTTCTAGCTCAATTGACCTTTAGGGTTCGCTTCCAGGGAAAGGGTGGCCGAAAATGAGGCTATAAGTGCCTTTAAATAGGTCCCAAACCCCGGAAATTAGGGTTTCTCTAATCAGCGCCTACTCGGCGAGTCCCTCCTCGGACTCGTCGAGTCCACTCATTAAGTCCACGGGAAAAACTCGGCTCGACTCGGCGAGTTGGACCCTCAACTCGTCGAGTCTCTTCTTTAATCACAAGATCAAACTACACAATAATATCCCTGAAAATCCGGATGTTACAATTCTCCCCCACTTGAATTAGATTTCGCCCTCGAAATCACTCCTTAACAACTCACATAATGAAATCATCAACCCAAAAGGCACCACCGAAAGGATCTCATACTACACCGATATCTTTCTCTATTGGGCACCTGAAATCACACAAAACTCCCAAGACCAGAACTGAACCAACTCTTCTGTCGCTAATATACTCCTTCCCACTATCCGGAAGCTCTAGTGGCCTGACCCGCCGCCAGACCGCCTACTCAAGCGATCACTATGATATTCGCTCCTCGAGTATCAAACCCTGATAACTCACTGATCCTCTGATTCTCACAAGACCAAATCCAACAATCGGCTACCGCTCACTCATATCAACATGCTAATGATCCAAATCATGCCCCAAGACACAGAAGGGTCCACACCCCACCAGGGATCATTCACTACACTGCTATCAGAACCCATCCGAACAAAGAATCCTCAACACTCTGCCCTTCATACACAAGAGAATAACCAGGCTCGCTCAGAAGTACCCTCCTACATCACAATCACAAGTCCCAGCTTCGTTCTTCATACCCCTTTTTAATATTGAGCACTAGGTCAACTTCTGACTCCATATTTGAACCTCCAAAGGTCATCCATAACATATCCCGAAATGTCTTACTGACTTCCTTCTCATAACAACTATCTCGGCCCAGTGACACCCAAGTCACGAAGTTCGCTTTTCCCCAAGCGAATACGGAATTTGTTTCACCATACCTATGTCATCTACTACTCATTAGTTCCATACGTTTCGCGGTTTTCTCATACCTACGAATTGACCCACTCAGGTCTAAGACACCAGATGGGACCAATACCCCATTCCAAAGGAAATTCATATCTGAATCCGGAATCTCATTTTGCCTACTCAATACACCACTAGGATCGAACTCAACTCGAGAGTCTGGTCCGGCACAGAGTTGGATCCACTCATCCCAACGAACCACTCAACTCATGACTCATGACCCGCAACCCATGCGTTCCTCACTTATCCACTTCCCTTTGGTTGCGACAACCACTACTCATTTCAGTATATAACGACTTCCGACAAATGTGGAGACCCCAGGCTTCCACACACTCAAATATTAGGGCTACCCAAGCCTAAAACTCTTCTGCGTCAAGCTCTGATCAGAGAGCACTTCATCACAACATTCTCTCGCTGACTAGTAAGTACTACGGCTCCCCGCAGTATCACAACACCCTCTCGCTGACTAGTGAGTACTACGACTCCCCACAGTATCACAACAACCTCTCACTGAATAGTGAGTACTACGGCTCCCCGTAGCATCACCACAACCTCTCACTGAATAGTGAGTACTACGGCTCCCCGTAGCATCACCACAACCTCTTACTGAATAGTGAGTAGTACGGTTCCCCGTAGCATCACCACAACCTCTCACTGAATAGTGAGTACTACGGCTCCTCGTAGCATCACCACAACCTCTCACTGACTCATTGAAACTGCAGCTCCACAGTCTTACCGCACTTACTCTTACCACTTCACAATCTCATCCTCAGGTTGACACCACACTGCGATCATTAGCTCATGCTCTGCGGCCCAGCATAGATAGGTACACACACACCCCTCCAGGCTAAGCATCACTACTTCGAACGACCACCGTCGTGATAAAACCTCTTTTTCTCGCTGCAATTCAGATTCTCAATAAATCCATTTGATGTCAATTAGCTGAAGGGCCCCCACCGGAACCATAGACACTTGATACACCACTCATCATCTCAAACTCAAAACTCAAAATAATATGAGATTTAGGACATTAAACTCGGATACCCCGGAATACCATCACAACGCCTCGCAGTGTCTTGACTCTACCGCCGATCTCATACTCATGGCATCATACTCAGATACCACATTGCTTCCTCGGAATCTCGCAACCGGTCTTTCTCTCGTGCCACTTGTAACCCCGGAATACTCCATCTCCCAAATTAAAATAAGGAGAAATTGCCAACGACTCAGAACACGAAGATGACAATCCGAAACTTCCTTCTCTAATGCTCAAAACTCATGCAAGAATACTCATAACGACCCTGAAGTTGGTTTCCCAATCAACTTCTTCCCTTCCCATACTGCATATAATAGCCTATACTCTGAACCAGAAATTCTCAACCGCCGAACTAACCTCACAAGCCAACCACCTCGAATTCACCATTTTATCCTTGAATGATTCCTAACCATCACAAGGTCTCCGACCAACGGCCACTTGCCGTGGAGACACTCATCCTTTCTCAAACACGTACCACATGCACTATCTCACTCTGCACCTCTCCTTGACCACCAATAACCCTGGTCTCAGGAATCCGCACCGCATGCCTCTTTATCCAGTTCTCTAACCGCTCTTGAACAAATCTCTGATCTCCTCAAAAGTACCCGGTTCTCCCCCACTCAGGGTTCGAACCATCACCAATTGGTTTGCCAACAATCTAGCCCACAGACTGTTTTTACCAATAACATCTCACCTACTCTTGGAAGGTGATACGCAATGCTCGATAATCCCCCCGAGTGAGGTCAAGCAATTCCAAATACCCCGAATCTCCGATGAAATCCTCAGAAACTTCTCATCATGACTACCTCTAGTCATTCAGAATCTCGTACCATCCCACTTCCGGACATCTCAATTGTCCAGCCACAACCTTGACTCTCAGTCTGAAAATAACAACTAACATATTCCTCATCCTTGACTCTTCAACCAACGTTCCATCACGTGGGTTGTAATAAGAGTGGAGTCCTCATTACCACACTCGATACTCATCATAGACAATAAGAGCCACCGCTCCAATATCCTCTTCTTGATCGTCTGCCGCTGCAGCTAATACATGCCCTACTATGCTCAAATACGGTGTATCCTTGTCCTTAATCATCTCAGTCCCCGCTGAAAACCTGCTCATGCTCTAACATTACCTCTCGGCAGACATACTGACCAAATACTCTGGTGAAAGATCGTAACCAAAACTACCCCACAGGGCTCACCCCCAACCTTGGAAACCGAAAATCTCAATACCTCTCCTGTTTCTCACATGAACAGAAATAACACCGCTCAGGTCACAGAAAATGACATCTCCTCCATCGGCTGATTGCTCAACTCATGTCGTAATCCTCCATAACCGCCATCTGTACTCATTCTTGAGTCTTGCGACTCCAATTGGCATCTCACCAACAATCCCTCGAAGCTAACTCGATTTCCCCTTTAAGGGATGCTTCACTAAAACTCATTCATCATGGCCCTCTAGCCCCATACTCTTTCACCTCTGATCTCGGTCTAACCAATCACCACGGAATAACTGGTAGAACCAATAACACTAACTTCCACGGGTCATGGTACTTGAACCATGTGGCCACCTCTCGATCTGCTACGAACCATGGTACCCGAACCATGTTATCTCTTCTCAATCCGCTACGAATCATGGTACCCAAACCATGTTATCTCTTCTCAATCCGCTACGAATCATGGTACTCGAACCATGTTATCTCTTCTCAATCCGCTACGAATCATGGTACTCGAACCATGTTATCTCTTCTCAATCCGCTACGAATCATGGTACTCGAACCATGATATCACCTCTCGATCTGCTACAAATCATCATACACGAACCATGAAATCACCTCTCGATCTGCTGCTTAAAACCTCCGGAATGTTCCCTGTATCGAGTATGGGTCCTCTTCTTTCAGTAGTACGGGCCCATACAACCTGCCACATCTACCCATACTTTCCACACGGACCATCCCCGAGTTCCTAAGTAGCTGCTCGACCTTCTTAATCACCAACCCCGTCATGCGTGTTCGCTCCTCTGCGAAATATCCTACTCTGACAGCGTACTCATCTGACTAGGGTCACCCTTTCCTAGGCTCTTCCTAGGTTCTCACACTTCTCCGCTATCAGCTGCTGAAGAACTCCTTATGATGCCAGCCATCTACCTCCTGAATATCGTCATATTCACTTAGTAGTTGACTCTCGTCATCAAGAATTCCACAAAGCACGAAGCAAGCAACATTCGGGCATCGAATAATCTCTACCAACATGTAAAACCACTCTAGGTCATTACCCACTTGCTCTCCTCATACTCTAAGGATACCACCGAACCCAAGCAACTTTTACCCCACGCGGGCATCAGACTACCCCCTCAGTGGACTCCACAAATGCTTATCTAGGTATCTCTCCTAGATTACTCCTCTACTCAAATCCCTCTCTAAAAAGATTCTTGCTGGATACTCTTACTCAGCACATACTCGAAAACAAATCACAAATAACAACAACTCCTAGGCTAAGGCATCACAAATTAGGCCACTCTAGTCCTAAAATATGAAATACCTAGCCTATCTCTAGCATGCATAATACGTCATAATTATCTCATAATACAAAAGTAAGGGTATTTTGGGAAATCACCGTTCGGACTCTGGCTGATTGTACACACTGCTCTTTCTCGTTTTCCCTTGGAGACTCTCGTTCGCTTTAGAAAAATCATTTCTTTGAAAACTTTTCTCAAATCCCCAGTTTGAGTCCAGATTTACCCGAAGGTGCATCCGAATCCCTCAAACCAAGGCTCTGATACCAGCTTGTAACACCGTAAATTTTCAAACAATTTTTCATTAAAAATCACATGAATCTCGTAATGCATTTCACAAAAATCTCATTTAAGTTTACAATTCAAACTCCATAATTTGTTTAGTAAAAACCCAGGATCTTCACAAACCTAATTCCCTCTCTTGTGTGTACAATCAAGCTGATGCCTTCCCGCGATTCCTAAGAACAACCTGAAACACATAACACATAACACGGTTAGCATGAAGCTTAGTGAGTTCCCCAAAATACCACATATAACACATATTAGCCACTCGAGGCTATAACTCTGTGGACCCTCTGGTCCTAACTCCGTGGACCCTCTGGTCCTAACTTGGTGGACCCTCTGGTCCTAACTCTGTGAACCTTTCGGTTCTAACTTTATAAACTCTGTAACATACACAACATAAATCACATAAAAATAATGCAGTGCATCACAATCACATAAATAGCATACAAGATACTCTGTCATATAACTCTAATTACAACTCTAGGTATAGTATAGTGAGAAGACTCACCTGACAAGCAGCAAGTAATTACCCTAGCACCCGAAACTAGAACTAGCCTCCGCCTAGCACAAAAGATGAATATCTCTAATCAATACTCTTTACACGACCCTAATAAATGAGAGCTATTCTTCTCTCTCTAACTCTTGAATTGGGTAAAAGACCATTTTACCCCTCCATGGTCTCCATTACTGATGTTGACCAAACCCCAGAGTCAACAGAAGTCAAACTCGAGTCAACAGTCCATGCCTGACCCGACTCGTCGAGTGCAATCATGCAACTCGCCGAGTCCACTCACATCCTCAGAAGTCTCGTGAAGGTCCAGCTCAGCTCGTCGAGTTGACCCCCAACTCGTCGAGTTATCGCATGCTCAAGCTCATCGGGACAAACCCTCACTGACTCGTCGAGTCAACTCATGGACTCGACGAGTCCCCTCGGTCCGATTCCTCATTCAGACATCAAAAGTCAGATCTCTCATTCCAAACCCTAGATCTAGCCCTTTAAGACACCAGAGACACATAAAGTCTCGACCTTTACGTTCATGCATGGCATAAATGCCTCAAAATGCCAAAACAAGCCCTTCTTAAGGTGATAAGCACAACAACCATCATTTGGATGAATAAAGTTGGGACCTTTGGACTCTAGGGACCTCACAAGGTCCAGATCTGAGGACTAGGCTTCTAGCTAATCCATTTTACTCAAAGTCCCAAATCAAAGGTGGTAAACGCCCTAGAACTCCAAACTCATGAGATCTAACCAAAATAATGAGAAAGGTGTAGACTTTTACCTTCCTCAGAAGCTCTGGATGATCTATCACTGGATCCAACTTCCCCCTCATGATCTTTGCTTGATCTCCTTCTCTTCTTCTCAAATGATGCACTAAAAATCCCAAGATAGCTTCTCTCTCACTTTATAGCTCAAATGACCTTTAGGGTTCGCTTCCAAGGAAAGGGTGGCCGCAAATGAGGCTATAAGTGCCTTTAAATAGGTCCCAAACCGCGGAAATTAGGGTTTCTCTAATCAGCGCCTACTCGGCGAGTCCCTCCTCGGACTCGTCGAGTCCACTCATTAAGTCCACGGGAAAAACCCGACTCGACTCGGCGAGTTGGACCCTCAACTCATCGAGTCTCTTCTTTAATCACAAGATCAAACTACACAATAATATCCCTGAAAATCCGGATGTTACACTGCTGGATGACGACTACAAACCATATCTTACCTATGCGGAACCTCCCTCTGATGGTTATTGGGATGTTCCAATCTCTCCCAATGCCAAGTACTTTACTGTATTTGAGCCCTTTGACCGCAACTTGCCCGACCACAAGAGGCTGCCTATGGAATTCGAAACACTGAATCGGTTCTATGCCAAACATGCGTCTTCCATAGAGAAAATCTGGTCTAACGATAGACCATCCGCAGTCGAAAACTACAAGCCCCAGGAAATTCATGAAAGCTGACTTTATTCAATACACACTCACACGAAGGAATCAGGACTATGTCCGTACCCAAGCTGACTTCCCCTGTATGAACCCAGAAGAAGTTTTTCTTATAGCAAAGGTGTTCCAAAACAAGTGTGAAAAGCATCCAAAGATGAAGATAGCGCTTGAAAGGGCTAGCACGTTTTTGAACAAAACTGTCTGTGATTTTGCTAAAATCGACGCAGACATCTACCCCACCAGTGCTAAAAAGTTTGATCTACCACCACTTGATCCTGCACCAATGCCTACCGAAGGTTATCAAGAAAGATCCTTAGGTGCAACTAACTTCCCTGAACTCAGAGTCATTTTCAAAAGGAAGGCCGATAAAATCAAATACTTCATTCCTATGACTGCCATGAATCGCCTCACCAGGAAGCAACTTGAAATCTGTCGAACCGAAGTTGAAAGATCAAAGCACACAACTGCCGAAGTCAAGTTCGAGATTTTAAGAAGGATCACCTAGTTAGAAAACATCAGGAAATTTTGGTGGATACTGATCAAGTTTCTTAAACTTGACAACTGAAGAAAAGTTAAAGAGGTCACTTAGGGGGAAATTGTTGAATCATGGAAAGTGACCCTCTTGAACTTCAGCTACCGCAGTCTATAAGCATCCGCAGTCAAGCTCCCTCATCAGCAACCTCATCCGAAGTCGTCTAGTCAACCGCAGTCATTCTTACTTTACTTAGTTTATCTATCTTTCTGTAATACTCTCTATTGTCCAGTATGCCTTACATGGCTACTCTTAGAGAGTGAATCAAATGTAACTCTTTGAGTCTCTATAAATAGAGCTCATTCTCACTTATTGTAAAATATCTCTGAAGCTATTTTTTCTATCTCTCTATCTGATTGCGCATCTCTTCTTACTCTCAAACCTTACAAGAATATAACTGATTACAATCTCTCTTCGGAGCAAGTCTCTTATGACTTAATCACTAAGTTTGATCTCGCTTATTAACTTGGCTTGAATGCATTCCTCGTTATGAATCAACTTATGTGTATTCTTGATATAACAGTTGTTGTCATTTCCATTTCTTTACTTTTCCGCAACTAACTCTCTAACTATCTAACTCTAACTTATTAATATTATTGTTGAGCTTTTAGATCCTTCGAGATTAACTATTCCGCAATATACTTGTTCTAATGTTTGTTCAAGTGTGTCTTAAAGTTTTTCTCTCAACAGGTTATGATGTGGATAATGAAACATCGCATTTAGATATGTCAAGTCTAGTGATTATCGAGCGTTATTTTGTACTTATAATTGAAATCCTTTTTTACCAAATATAAATGAATAGATAACACATAGAAGATAACAACATCCATAAATAAAAACATATGTTTGTTTCATTAATGATAAAGTAGAGGTACATAACTTTTGGAAAAATTGACCTTTATAAGGTCTACAATACATCAAGATAATAATCTGACAGCATAACGACCCTTCGAATAGTGTAGTCACTTAGACGTAGGGTCGGTCCTACATACAAAATAAACAAAGGGGTAACACTAACGTATACCCAAATATCTATTCTATCATAGCTGGTGAGTAGGAGAGATCCTACTCACGTTGAGTAGTCCCCTGCGGTGCCTGGGATGAAGTAGAAGCACCCTGTAGCTCAGCTAGTCGGCGCTCGGTTACCAGCACTCTCTCCTCAAGAGCAGCATGTCTCTGCTGGCATTCCCTTACCTCCGCTCGCGCGGTAGTAAGGTCCTCGATGAGTCGGTCCATACGGTAGTAATCCCTCTCGAGGTCTCGAGTGCATGCGGCCGTGACTTCTACGTCAGCTCTCATCTCCATAACTCGGTTGGTTGTCGTCCGAGCCTGATCTCCAATGTTTGAAATCCTCTGGACCATGACGAAGGTCATAAAATCCTCGCTCCATCCCAAAAGGCGGGTGTTACTCCTGATGCCGACTCCATCTCCCAAGGTCATATACCCAGGGGGCGTAGGGCCATTATAGCCCCAACGGTAAGCAGGTGCTCTAGCCATGTAGGGAGGATTGATGACTTCGGACTCCGCATCCGACTCATCTTCCTCCTCATCCTCTTCTTCCTCTACTTCCTATTCAACTTCTTCCTCTGACTCATCCTCCAGGATCTCCTCGTGATCCTCCTCAGGATCCTCCACAATCCATCCTTCGTTCCCTTGGTCAGGGCAGTAAGAATCTCCAGGGTGGTGAAAACCTACCATGGTGTCTGTACGCGAATACAAGCACAGGAGAACATATGAAAAATTCATAAAATGTTAAAATACTCCCACAATATTTTATGTCTTTATGATTTGTTCCTAAATGCTTTTGGTTTAAAGTTGGTAAGTTTTAGATTTGTTGTCCACCTCGACCACTCCTAAACACATGTTGGTCATATCTTGAATAAATATAGTTGATCAGGCTATATTTACCCTAGACATGATTACATAACTGTTAAGTTTAATCGTGATGTCCAACTCTTCTAAATACTTCTTATTATAACATTATTTTCTAATATGCATGTATGTATGTACACTTTTATAAAATACCTTTATTTTTAAAGTATACTTTTAGTCAGAGTGGTTTAGTCCCATTGCATTTATATTTGTATATCTTTTATGGTTAGATATACTAGTTCACTACAAACAATGCTCTCATACCAATCTGTCACACCCCCGAACCAGGACGGCGGAAACGTCCAGGGGCGGATGACATCATTGTATATTATCATAACATTTGAATATAAATGAAACATAGCAACCCAAGCGACATACATTGAGAATACAAAATTACATAGTTTAGAGATTATACTTGTTCATAAGTTAGACAAAAGTGTCAAAAAGTAAAATTTCATAATGCTTCATCGCTTGAGCTCAAAGCATAGTTGATTACCTGTTACTGGTTCCCTGAGAGTACAAGTCATTTTGAAAAGCGTCAACTATAAAGTTGGTGAGTTCATAAGCACTTTTGTATGAAAATGGATTTGTAACCGTTTAAAATGATTTTCGTATACTTTCATAAAATCCGATATTTTCTATAAACTGTTTTGTTAGTCTTATATCCAAAACTAATAAAAATGTATGTATGACTCTTGTATCTTTCCTTGTAAAATGATAGTGTACGTATGCTCCAAGAAAATCCAATATTTTCTTATAATTAAATTGTAGTCTTAAACCCTAAGACCAAAAATGTAAGCAATTGTGTACTGAAGATGATGTGTAGTTTTATATTTTAATAAAACCAGTGAAGTGTAAGCTTCCCGTAAACCAAGATAGTATTGTTAATCCCTAGGTGAGCTATTATAACCATGCTAAATGTGACTGTTATGCATGTACGACGTTCTTCAGGCGTCGAAATCGGTAAGATGTTTGTCACCCTAGACTGGCCCGTCTAGCTGTAGCGAACAGCTCAGGTGTGGGGTTATCAATCCCTGTATAGATCTATACACAACTATCTCGCTCTCCCTCCAGGAGACTCTGGTTATAATATAGGGCTTAGAGTGTACACTAGGTAGGTACAGTAAAGAGAGTGTATCACTAGAGCATTAACGGATTTATGTGAACTACGACTCCCTTTTTATAGAATAAGGAAATGACTTCGCTATTTAAAATTTCTGACATGTGTTTTATGACACGCGTTTTACGAGTTTCATGACATGCGGTTTACGACACGCTTTTTATAAGTTTCATAACATATGTTTTATGACATGTGTTTTATGACATGCAAACTATTCTGTCAACATTTTGTGTTGTATACTCTTGGGTTTTAGACCATCACAAAATAGTAACAACAAAATTACGACTATTTTTACTAGAAAAGTTTATTTTTAGTAAAATCTCCAAGAATTTGTACTTCTTGCACATCTCCTATTTTTCCGGTTGAAATTTCGAAATACCAAAATAATTCATTTTTCATAACTTTAGTAAATCACGATTTTTATAACAAATCAATGAAATCGTTAACATTTTATACAAATATTTGTGCAAATTTCGATTTGACAAAAAAGGAGACAGGCAAGTGTCCAAGAGTCAATCATATTTGGACATCTAAATTTTATGTTTTCGATATATTTGTGTGAATAAACCCATGAACACGATTTTTATGTGACAAAAATGATGACAAACACATAGGTCACGATTTTTATGTAGTTATCAAATGATATCATCCTTTTTACACAAGAATTCGTTCCGTATTTAACAAACAATCATAGTGCATGCAAATGTCCAATGAACAAACTCATTCTAGCATATATCAAGCTTGTAATTTACGATTTTTATGTGTGTATGTATGAGGTTTTCGACATCATAAGCACAAATTACTCCATAAACAAATGGATGCATGCAAATATCCATTGGGTAAACGAACTTTGACTTATATCCCCACCCCCCCCCCACCCCCCACCCCAAAAAAAGCATGAAAAACACGAAATCTTGGGGGTATGAAGCTCACCTTGGTTGTTTTTCGTGAGTTGTAGGGAAGAAGATGGAGATGGTGTCGAGCCTAGAATGAAGGTGATGAACTTTGGATAACTTTTTGGAAAGGTTGGTGTCCTAGAGATTTATCACACGAAAAATGTGTGTAAATATGTTGAAATCCAACATAAAAACCACATTGAAAAGCTATAAGTTCATGAAATAACTTACCCAAGACCCGATCGGCCATGATTTTTATGGAGGAACAAAAAGTGGTTCATAGATGTATGGAGGGTAGAAGGTGTGGTGTGGAGATTTGGAGGGTAAAGAAATGAAAAGGTGTAAGGTGTCACAAGTAAAGTCCATCCTTTTTGTCCTACTTCCCAAGCCAAAATCCATGCCTTGGAGAAGGGTTTTCGGTTTTTAGGATGGCCGAAAACACCCTCCACTCAGACAAGGTTTGCGGTTTTTAGAGATATGGGTTCTCGGGTTTGACATGGCCCAAATAAAAGAGTTTTCGGTTTCGATAAGGCCCAAAGAAAAAAAGGTTTTCGGCCTAGGGTTATTTGGGCCGAGACTCCTAAGCACAAGCCCAAAAATTGATTTTTACTTAGCTACTAGATCAAGCTTGGGCTTATAAGAGGATATTACAACTTGATTCTTAGTGTATGCACATATGTATTCATATAACATTGCCATTTTTGAAATTCAATAATCTAATGCAACAAGGTTACACAGAGGAATTACTTTGTACATGAATACAATCTTGACCCTATTTTTGCTAGTTGTGACAGTAATATTTTTAAAACCACATCATTTTGGTAAATATTTTTTAAAATACACTACTTTGGTGTGTGTTTGTGTGTGTATGTGTGTGTGTCTATATATATATATATATATATATATATATATATATATATATATATATATATATATATATATATACATAGTCCAGATTTGACATGGAAAAAAATACATCGTCATTTTGTAGAATTTTATTGTTTAATATGTTAAATATAAAAAATAAAATTTACTAGCGATTAAAACTAACAAAGATGGAGACCAATAATATAAAATTGAATACTATCTTCAATGAGGTTTACTCAATGTATTACATGAAATTTAAAATACAAAAAATAGTAGTAGTTTTTAGCTACATCGATAGTGTTACTTTTGTTATATATATATATATATATATATATATATATATATATATATATATATATATATATATATATATATATATATACACACCCATGTCATGAACAATTTAAATGGTCATAAATGGTCATAATATTGTTTTAATAAAATTTAATTGAATCTATTAATATTGCAAACATTATTACCGCCTTAATAAAAAGAGGAAATTGACTTACCAGGGTAATTACCTTTTCGTTTTGTTCACATCTAGGTAACTTTTTTGTACACATCTAAGAAACGAATTTTTTGGAAGTGTTCAGATATGTCAATTATGACCGATTGTAACTTGCCACAACCGGTTGTATGTGAAAACTTTCAAAAAATTCATTAATTAGATGTGTACAGACAAAGAAGTTACATAGATGTGAACAAAATAAAATTATATTTACCCAGATAAGTTAGTTTCCCTTTTTTAGTTCTCTTTGGATTTAATTTTATTAGATTCATGACTTGCATGTTGTTTTTTCTATTTAAATATAACTCGAGCATGTTCACATAAATTTTTTATGATGGATATAATATTCTATATGTATTGTTCATATATCATAATCATGGTCATCAAACTTGTTAATCTTAATCTTCATGACTTTAGTCATAGCTGTTAGATAATACCGATCTTATTTATTCAAATGTATATTTGTTTAACTTGTATTTATCATTCCATCATATTAGGAGAATATGTTGTAATTAATTTATATAAATATACATACCACACAATCGATTGATGTGTGTTTTGAGTAAATCTCACTTTACATGCTATCAGCCTAACCTCTCTACCCTCTCTGTTCTTTTTCTCAACCCTAGATCGAAATTCTTCCTCCTGTTTTTTCATTATGTCGACTTCTAATGATGGCACTTTCACCATGAACACCCTCTTATATATGATTCCTATCAAGCTCTACTCCACAAACTATTTATTATGGCGTAATCAGATGCTCCCCCTCTTCTCATACCAAAAGCTTACTGATCATATTAATGGCACTACTGTTGTTCCCATTGAAAAAATTGAAGCTGATGGAAAACTCATCCTAAATCCTGCCTTTGTAACCTGGACCGATCTCGATCAAAGAGAAGTCATCCTACTCAACTCCTCGCTCACCGAAGAAGTTGCCTCAAAAATCCTTGGTCTACCGACTGCCAGTGCTATATGGTCAGCCTTGGAGAAAGCCTACAACAATTCATCAGTCAAAAGGATCCATTCTCTCTGTGATTCTCTACGTAACATGAAAAAGGTACGTCTTCAGTTTCCGATTATGGTCGAAAATTCAAGACTACATGTGATAAACTTGCTGCCATTGGACACTCCGTTGCTGATATGGACAAGATTCATTGGTTCCTTTGTGGTTTGGGGGCCTCTTTTGAAACTTTTTTAACTGCCATTCGGACTTATAAACGAACTACCTCCTTTAGTGATCTCTTATCCCAAACTGAAGATCATGAGTTGTTCTTACAATCATTACAAGACACCTCTACCCCTCATGTTGCTCTTGTGTCTCAACAGACACGATTCTCCAACTCTAGGGGTCGCGGACAACAAACCTTTTCTCGTGGCAGTGGTAACTGTGGCTTATCAAATAGTGGCAAAGGACGTAGGGGTCGTCGTCCTCCTCATTGTTAGTTGTCTCGTACTAATGGACACTATGCTAACTCTTGTCCTAGCTTAAATACATATGCTTCAAATGCCCACACTTCTGATGTTGCAAACTTGGCACAAGCTTTTCACTCTCAATGTCATGTTACCCAAGGTAGCCATGATTGGTATGTTGACTCGGGAGCTACAACACATATGACCGCTTCACCAGAGAATGTCTCTCAACCGACTCATTATATTGGTAATATGCATGTTCTTTTTGGTAATGGAAATAAACTTCCTATTTCTCACACCGGAAGCTCCATGATTTCTAAAGATCTTGTCTTATGTGATGGTTTGGTTATTCCAGAACTAACCAAAAATCTATTGTCTATTAGCAAACATACAATGGATCATCATGTTGATGTTCTCTTCTCTCAACCATTTTTTCATATTCAGGACAGGGCAAGCAAACAGGTGATTTCTCAAGGAATGTGTGAAAATGGCTTATATTTACTTCGAGACGGTCCCACAGCTTTGGTTGCATTTTCTGGAGTCTCCGACAAAGCTTCATTTGAGCTATGGCATTATCGACTAGAGCACACTTCAATTGATGTTATTTCTATTTTGAACAAGTTGGATGTTTTGCATGTTACGTCTATTTTACCAAAACCTATTATTTGTGAACCTTGTCAGCTTTCCAAAGTCAACGACTACCTTTTGAATTAAATCCAGAGCATTCTTTACATCATTTAGATCTTATACATTGGGACTTGTGGGGACCTGCTCCCGTTTCTTCGAATGATTATCTTTATTATGTTGTCTTTGTTGATGATCATTCATGATTTACTTGGTTCTATCCCTTGAAGACGATAAATGGTTTTTATAAAGTTCTAAATTGTTTCATTAAGCTTGTTCAAACTCAATTTTCCAGGAAAATATAAGTCTTTCAAAATGATGGCGGTTCCGAATTTCTTAATAATACAATTCGAAAAATATTTGAGGACAATGATACATTTCATCAAATTTCTTGCCCTTATACTCCTTAACAGAACGGACATGCAGAACGCAAACATCGACATATTGTGGAGACTGGCTTGGCTATGTTGTTTCACTCTCATGTTCCAGCTTCTTATTGGGTAGATGCATTCAGTTCCACCACCTTTATTATCAACCGTTTTCCTAGTAAAGTGTTGGACAATCATTCTCCTTTTGAGATCTTATACTCACATATGCCACAATATACCAATCTACGCGTATTTGACTGTCAAGTCTACCCTTATTTGTGTGACTAATCTGCTCACAAATTAGCACCAAGAAGTATTCTATGCATGTTTATTGGTTATAATCCATAATACAAGGGCTACAAGTTCTTATATCCTAATACATCTCGCATCTATGTTACGCGTTATGCGCGTTTTAATGAGCACTCTTTTCTCTTTTCGTGCACAATGGATCGTACTAGATTTGACAAATTAGAGTTATCTTTTTTTGTTGACGACGGACCACCTATATCTGGGCCTATTCCATCATCGACACCTGGTCCTGCTGTAAAACCCATTGTTACTGCTTATAACCGGTCCACTTCAACTCCTTGTGGCCTTTATGAGCCCACGATGCACTCCATTCCATTAACCCAACACGATGATCCGTTAGAATTAGCTCCACACGATGATCCACTTGAGCACGAACCAACCCCTGTGCCTCCTCATCATGGTGAATCCACTCATCCAATGGTAACTCGATCTAAATCAGACATTTCAAAGAAACGTCACATTGTTGACTATGCATCGCTTGTTGATCATGGATTACATGTTTCTTTATTTTTCAATCTTGAGCTCAAAGGTTTCAAATATGCTTCTAAAAATCCAAGGTGGTTAGCTGCAATTCATGAAGAACTTGAAGCCCTTTTTCAAAATAATATGTGGATCTTAGTCCCTCATCTATCTTCCTCTATTGTTGTTGGTTCCAAGTGGGTCTATCGGACTAAATATAACTCATATGGCTATGTTGACCGTTTTAAAGCACGCATTGTAGCTCAAGGTTTCTCTCAAATTCCCGGCATTGACTACACTTATACGTTTAGTCCAGTTGTTAAAGCTTCCACAGTTCGCATTGTCCTATCCTTAGCAGTCTTGCATAATTGGCGTTTGCATCAACTTAATGTTAAAAATGCTTTTCTTCATGGTCAATTAAATGAAACTATCTTTATGGAGCAACCCCCTGATTTATTGATTCACAATTTCCCCATCATGTTTGCAAGTTATCCAAAGCTTTATATGGATTAAAACAAGCACCAAGGGCTTGGTTTCATCGTCTTAGCTTGTTTTTTACCTACCAATGGTTTCACTTGCAGTCGTTATGACACATCTATATTCGTTTTTCCTAAAGACTCGTGTATTATGTACTTGCTTGTCTATGTGGATGACTTGATTCTTACATGTAATCAAGCATCTGTTATTACAGCCTTCACTACACGCCTAAATCAAGAATTTTCCATCAAAGATCGTGGTGATCTAAATTATTTTTTTGGCTTGGAAGTCAGCTACACTAACAATGGTTTGTTTCTAAGTCAGTCCAAGTATGCAAAAGACGTTCTTACTTGTGCTCACCTACTTGACTCAAAGCCTGTTCATACACCTTTAGCTACTGATGAGAGCTTTATTCCAGGTGGTGCTATATTCTTGGACCCTACTCGTTATGGCTCTTTAGTAGGTGCCCTTCAGTACTTCACCATTACTAGACCTGATTTATCGCATGTTGTCAATCAAGCTAGCCAGTTCCTTCATGCTCCCACGGAAACTCATTTTTAGCAAGTCAAACGCATCCCGCGCTATGTTAAGGGTACTATTGTATTTGGTCTCACATTTAGCCGACCACACACCAACTCCATCTTGGGGTATTCTGATGTTGACTGGGCTCGTTGCATTGAAACTCGTCGCTCTACTTATGGTTATTCCAGCTATTTAGGTGGTAATTTGGTTTCTTGGAGTGCTAAGAAGCAACCTACCGTCTCTAGGTCAAGTTGTGAATCCGAGTATAGGACGATGGGTAATACTGCTGCTGAAATCGTTTGGATCACTCATCTTCTATGAGAGCTTCATGCTTTACCCTCTGATCGTCCTACTTTACTAGGTGATAATAAAAGTGCTATCTTTATGACACAGAATCCAGTTTCTCATAAGCGTGTGAAACACATCGTGACTATCCTTTTGTACATGAACTTGTCGCTTCCGGAAAACTATACACCAAGTTCGTCTCAACCAAGCTTTAGGTGGCATACATTTTCACCAAAATCCTTCCACGTGCCCAATTTGAGCAATTTCAGGCCATGCTTCCTCTTGGTCCACCATCGATTCGCTTGAGGGGGATATTATATAATACCGATCTTATATATTCAAATGTATTTTTGTTTAGCTTGTATTTATCTCTCCATCATAATAGGAGAATATGTTGTAATTATTTTATATAAATATACATACCACACAATCGATTGATGTCTGTTTTGAGTAAATCTCACTTTACATTAGCTTTGATATTTGTTGTTAATTGTGTGATCAACTCATACATAAATATAAGATGCAAAGACGAATAAAAACACACAAGATTTATACGGTTGACACATTTAAGACACGAACCAAAGACAATTTATATTGAAATCGTAAATAATGTTTATTGTTGTATAGAAATCGACGTACATAACAAGATTTTATATTTCAACCATACAACTACACTAACCATGCCAGCGCTGACTTTGTTTCATCCCTGCGATAGTATAATCCTATTACTAAGTTTCAACTAGAACGGGAAATGGAGCGAATTTTGACCCTGATTCGATCAAAACCCATAAGAATTATATGGGTTTGGAGCGTAGTTTTTGATTCGTTTACCTGTTAATGTGTCACACCCCGAAACCAAGGATGGCGGAAACGTTCAGGGGTGGAGGACTTCATGTATAGTATCACAACAACGAGTGTAATAGTGCGCATAGTAAATACAACCATCATAAATATAATTGAAAAAGTTACACCATAGTATGAGTTTACATGTTTCAAAATCAATTACATTATGATGACAAAAATGTATAATTTGACGTCTGGCGTCCCATCCTCAAAAGCAATTGATAACCTGTTTCACAGGTTTCCTGAGAATACAAGTAGTTTTGAAAGAGTGTCAACAATTAAGTTGGTGAGTTCATAAGCTTTTGGGTGAAATGTTGGAAAAACCTTTATTTGTAAAATGGAATGTGTACACAAGAAAAATCCAATATTTTCCTTATAAAATATTATGTAGTCTTAAATCCCAAGACCAAATGCATGAGTGTGTGTTCGTAATTTAAACGAAGAATACAGTTTTAAATAGATAAAACCCCTTTTGTTTTCCTTTTTAAAGTAGTATCTCCCGTAAACTTTAAGTGATGTTAACTCCTTATGTGAGTCGCTATAACCATACTACAACCGGATGACCTGTTACAACGTTTTTCAGACGTTAAAATTTGTTCTGACTTTTGTCACCCGTAGACCTGCAGGTCCCGCTGTAGCTAGCAGCAATGTGTGGGGTGTCAATCCCAATATAGATCTATAAACAATTATCACGCTCTCCCTACGAGAGATTCTGTTTATAACTTACAGGAATTTCTATCCCGTACTCTAAGAGTACATTTGGAGAATTGTCTCACAACTTACGTTAACGAGTTTACGTGTAGCATGCTTAGAATGCATAACTATGCTTCTTATGTTTTATCTTGTATGTTTGTAATGTGAAAGGACTCTTACAATTCAGGAAGTAAATTTCTGTTATTTAACCATAACTTAACAGGAAACATGTGTAAATTATAAAGTCATCAAAGACAAACACTTTGCTTAACATGTTACAAATTGTTGTGAAAATTGTAAGCTGTGAACTAGTTTTTAACCTTTCTGCACTGCTTTAGAAAAATCATAGAAAAATCGTACGAAGTCAAAAACTGAATCCGTAAACTTTGAGAGTTTAGAAAATGTGTCTAGTTTATCCATAATTTTTAGTATGATTTTTAGAAGTGTCTAACTAATGTGAAAATGTTCATATTCACATACTGGTCCGAATTCGTTTCGGAAATGATAGGCAGCTTTATAAAATTCACCATAAATTGTAGAAAAATCGTATGGAGGTGTGCAAGTAGTCATTAGAAAGGTATAAACCTGAAATACTTGCATATGAAACAGGTTTGAAATATATTAAGTTTAAAATGGTCAAAACAGTCCGTGAATAGGACTCAACTTTTCTGTGAAAAGCTGAAGTATGAGTTTGAGTTATATTAAGGTGTGTTAACTTGTATTCCCACCTAAAACTTGAAGAAAACATGAAAATGTAGGGGTATGAACTCACCTTGAGTGATTTCCTTAGATGTATGCTGAAGAGAAAGGGTGTCTAAGTCAAGAACACTTGATAGAAGCTTGGAGAGTTGAAGATCTAAGAACAATTATGGTGACATTGGTTATGAGAGATTCATAAGTTGAGTGAAGGAGTGAAGAATGTTCAATGTAGGATGAGAATACTTACTAAATGAGGGTGAGAAGTTCAAAGGCAGCCTTGGAGTCTCGAGTTCTTAGAGAGGGAAATGAGAGTGAAGTGTTTGTTTCTTGGTGAGAGTGTGAGTAAAGTGGAAGGAGAGATGGGAGTTTCCAACTTTTGATCAAGTTACCAGCTGGAGGAGAGATGTGAGAGGACAAATAGTCGACTAGGTAGGGGTGAATAGTGACTGGGGGTTGTCCTAAGTGGGTATGGGGGATAGCTTGTGTCACACTCTATGGGAAATCAACACTCTAACACAATATCTCACACAATAGATATTGTCCTTGGTTTATGATCCTTTTCCCAAAATGTGGTTTAAAATATGATAATATAGGGTCTTATATATAAAAATATAAGTTTGGAGTGTTTAAAATTTGAAAAATAAAAGTCTTAGGAATTTTCCGGAGCAAAAATCACTTAAAATCATTAAAAGGTCCGAAATTGATAAAAATCCGGAGTGAAGGGGTGAACTCCGGAGTCACGGTAAAATTTTCGGAGCTCCTCTAAGCATTCCGGAGCTATAACCCAATTTCCGGAGGAGAGGATTAGGCTGCGAGGGTCCGAAGCTTCCTTCTCGAATCCAAGGTCAGGAGCGAGTTTGTCTGGTTCAGCTTGGAGGTCCGAACCGCCCCACGTGTTCCGGAGTCAGAAGGGGGTTCCGAAGCAGGAGGATAATCCGGACTAAGGGGGATCCGAAGTGAGAAGCCTCTTGGTTCCTTGGAAGGTATTCCGGACTAAGAGGGTTCCGGACCAAGAGGAGTCCGGACCAAGAGGGTTCCGGACTAAGAGGGTTCCGGACCAAGAGGGTTCCTTTTGGATTTTCTCCTTCGGTTTTTGGGCTGTTCTCGACTGAGGAAGGTACATAGAGAGATTTGGGAGAGATTTCACATACGTGGAGAGATTTGGGAGAGATTTCACATAAGAGAGATTTGGGAGAGATTTCACATTCTTGGAGAGATTTCACATACTTGGAGAGATTTGGGAGAGATTTCACATACTTAGAGAGATTTGGGAGAGATTTCACATTCTTGGAGAGATTTCTAATACTTGGAGAGATTCGGGAGAGATTTCGCATACTTGGAGAGATTTGGGAGAGATTTCACATACTTGGAGAGATTTGGGAGAGATTTCACATTATTGGAGAGATTTCTCATACTTAGAGAGATTTGGGAGAGATTTAACATACTTGGAGAGATTTGGGAGAGATTTGGATACAATGGGATAGATTTAGAGAGACTTTGTCGAGGGCCTTTATTAATGTTTTTCTTCGTAGATCAAATGTCGTAGGCTTAGTTACATCCCATTTTGAGTGTTATACGCCCCCGAAGGGTACGTAATGGTGTTTTATAGGGTTGTTACTTCCCTCAAACTGATTAGGGTTTAGGATTTTGAACATTTGAAACTTTCAAGTGTTACTTTGCATTAAGATTTAGAGTCATACATTAGAAGACATAAGGTAATCCCTAACATATTGGCACTAGTTGAGTTGACCAGTTTGACTTGTTGACTTTCTTGGCTTTGACTTGACCAGAAAGTGACGGTTGTCACATAATGACCCATACCTGTTAACCCTTTAGTGAAAACGGTCGAGTATGAACCATCACCAATCCGATCTATTTATAACATGCCACGTATAAATTTTAAAATTATATATTTATAGTTTATACTGCTTAACGTTTGATTTTAATTTCATTTGAAAGTCCAAAGTGCAAAGGCCAAAGGTCAAATCGTTTTTAACTAGGACTCAAGGAGTCAACTTCTAGACTTCTAGTTTTATACCATGAATCATGATGTTATTCATTTATATTTAATCAAATAATTGCAAATTCCATTTATAAAATCATTTATCAATAGGAAGAAAGTTTGCAATTTCTATTTGCTATCATTCATACATTAACTGGAAGTTGTTGCAATAGTGATTATTAATTACAATCAAAAGTCCTCGAGTATGTAATGCTTTTTCCAAATCAACATTTGTTTTATTTAAAAAATATTATTTTAAGTATTAAGCTATATTAGACAGTTTTTTAGTTAAGAAATGTTATTTTAATTCTGCCGTTCTAACAAAAATTATTTTAATAATTAAATAAAATATGTTTAATTATTTCAAAAACCTACGAGTCATAGGCATGTTTGGATATATGTTGATTTGGTTGATAAGGGTATGTGTTTAATTATTCAAAGTCGTACGGGTTACGGAACCGGTTTGGATAAGATTTTGAAATTTGTTAAAAGGGTTTGGATTAAAGTCAATTCGCTTTAAACCCGGTCCATTGTGAGGTCTAGTTTCAATAACGACAATTAAGTCCCAAACATACGAACCTACATAATTTAATATTCTTTATATTTTAGATGAATGTTACATAGTAATGATCTAGTGATTTTTTAGGCTGTCTAAAATAATTATTTATTACTGTACTCATGCCCATAATTTTATTATGCCATATTTACGTAGGCAATGACGTCCTTGTGGACCTTAGAAAGCATTTGCTACCAAATCAACTATTTCAAAAGAATATGATATTCATTGTCTATGTTTTATTATAAATATTCTAAATTTAACCTCTAATGTTATTTTGACAATTTACATGTTAAATA
Organism: Lactuca virosa; assembly: GCF_052849685.1. NCBI lineage: Eukaryota > Viridiplantae > Streptophyta > Magnoliopsida > Asterales > Asteraceae > Lactuca > Lactuca virosa. The sequence continues at coordinate 133,506,706 of NC_136428.1, read as the reverse complement.
ATATTATATTTTGTAGAAGAGAAGCAGTTATAACAAAGTGGAAATAACATCAAAAGGCCATGGACTCCCACCTTAAAAGAGAATTTTCACCAACCTATTTTCACTTTTAGTTCAATGATCATGACAGGACTCGATACTTTTCTATATTTGTTTTGTCTAATCTCCACCATATTTCAAAATTTATAGCATAAAACAGCGTTAAAAAATATATAATTAATAACTTAAACAAAATAACCAAAGGGTGTATAGTCTAACAGTATTAGGAGCTGACAGATATATATCTACCCCTTAGTCAAAAGTTGAGTGTTCAAGTCTCGCCGAAAAAAAAGTATAGATTTAGAAATAGAATAGTTGGAGCAGGTGTTAGTCGTTCTAAAAAAAACTTAAACAAAATAAATCTGTATTCGGTAGTATGAACCCAAGCTTATTATTTTGCTCGTATCAAATATTATTCTTCTATCATGTCTCAGATTTAGTTGTTTGTACAAAACTTGTATTCCGTACAATTATCCAAATAAAAAAAGAACATATATATTGCATCTCACCTTCTACATTGTTCTTAAGTTGCATAATGTTTAGGTGTCATTTAAATGATGGAGGAGACATTTTGATTTGGGAAGATAGGCTATTCATGATTTCAATCAACATTTTCTTTCTTTTCTATTCATAAATTACAACACATTTGGGGTACACCAATATCATGGTGAGGTGTCTTTCGATGCAATAGGAGGACCCACTAACCACATCTTCACCTTCATGGTGTGGTTTGTTTAGTCATCACAATGATCAATGCCCAATATAAATTTCGTTTTCTAGCATATCTTTATAAGTTGGTAGAGCCTTTTTTTGTTGCTTTTGTTAATGGAGCCTCATTGGCTCATTCTGGATTTGGAGCAATGAGGACTTGTTGGTTCTTTTAAGTTTGGTAAGATGGTCAGAAAAGACTTGGTAGGGGAAATAGTGTCCACAGCAAATCATTGACAATTGCAAAAGGTTGATTGTATGTAATAAGAAAAAAAATTGGATTAATTCATTTCTTGAGTATCAAATCTATCATATAAAAGTTTGGTCCCCGATAGAGTCTAGTAGTTTAGATATAAAATTTAATAAAAGGGATTTAAGGTTCAAAGATATAAAATTTAATAAAATGGATTTAAGGTTCAAATATTGTACGTCCAAAATTCTCTTAGTGTTCTGCAATTTATTCTTATATGAGAGTTTGACTTAGGACGTTCAAATATTACAACTTATCCTAGTTGACTAACAAAGTAAAAGATAAGTGGTCATTTGAAGTATGATTTAGGAAGATTAAATCGAGGCGTAAATGTCAGCTAATATTATTTATTTGTGATATTACACTATGTTAATGAGCTATTAAGGTAAGAAAGTATCAATAATATAAACGGCTAATTTTTTTTGGCGTACATCATGACCTTGAAATTACTATTATTTTTGTTCAAATTACGTTACTTTAACTAGCTATTGCATGTTAAACGGGTTATTGACAACTCCAACGAATCTCCAATCATCTTCTCCTACATTGTCGCCGGGAAAGATGACCTTAAAAAACTTAGTAGGGATGCTAATAATAACCGGTTTAATAGACAATAGCTCATTAGAACGACGTAATTTGAACAAATGTTACACATTGTATGTACGATAAAAATGACAATGATCGATCATATACATTAAACATGTTTACCTATAAGTCGTTAACCTTGTTATATATATATATATATATATATATATATATATATATATATATATATATATATATATATATATATATATATATATTTGAACATTGCCATAAATATATAGGCTAAACTACTATTGTTATTTAGGAGCTCTGCTTCAATATTTAATCACTAAAAGTACTAATAATTTAATAATTATTCAAAGTTATTGTATATATTGTTAGGGTGTGGGAGTAAAATTGTCGTTGCTGAAAACGAGAGGTTTTCCGAATCTAATTAATAGATTATGTGATCATTTTTCGAATTTAATCTTACGATATGCGTAGGTATCACTATCACGAAATATAGATTATGTGGATAGTCCGTCAAGAAACAACTTTTAATCAAGGTACTAATAAAAATCACTAAGGATTTATAGAATTTAAATTCTTCTAATTACCAAATAATCAATTCAGTATTAAATGTTGAGTTAATCTCATAAATAAGGAATAACAGTTTCAAAAAAAAATTTAAGAAATATAATCGAGTTTAATATTTTCCATAGAGGTAGAGGGAGTAGATCTCACTCAACCCGGTGTAATATTAGTTCAACATCAACTTTTTTCCTATCATGTTTCTTTCAATTTCTACAACCTACCGAAAATAATCTTTTTTTCAACTTATTTGACACATCATTATATTTAATTTAATTAAAAACAAAAAAACTATAAAATTCATACAAAATAAAACAAAAATAAGTAGATTTAATACTAATTTCAAATTTAAACAATTGTCAAAATAATGTTATATATATATATATATATATATATATATATATATATATATATATATATATATATATATATATATATATATATATATATATATATATATATTAGGGGTGAGCAAAAACTGCACCACAAATAAAATTAACCGCAAAAGCCGCATAAATCGCAACCGCAATAAAAACCGATGGTGAGGTTTTCTGTTTTTCAAAAACCGCAAATTTACGGTGCGGTGCGGTTATTAGTTTTCAAAAACCGCAAAAAAACCGCACCACACCGCATATATTATATACAATTTTTTTATTAATTATTAATATATTAAATATTTAAAATAAGAGAAGTTTTATGGATAAAAGATGGATAAAATACTAGAAGACAAAAGTGTTGGATTTTTGTTATGTTTAGCTTTGAAAATGGTGAAGTTAGATAATTTTAAGATATTTATTGTTAAATACTATTGATTTGACGTTTTTAAAATATTAGTTGTTTGTGATTTAAGTTAATTGTCTTATACCTTATGGTTTTTATGATTACAAGTAATATGTTTGAACTGTTAAAACCGTTTGATCTCTAAACTGTGGTTAAAAAACCACACAAAATAACCGCACCAAATCCATACGGTTAATAATCGCAACACAAAAAAAAACAAAAACAAAACCGTAACGCAAAAATAACCGCGTAACTACACAGCAAAAATAACCGCACCAAACGGTTTTGAAAATGGATTAACCGCATTTGCGGTTAGTGGTGAGGTTTTGGCTAATAACCGCACCGAAACGCACCGCACTCATCCCTAAATTATATATATATATATATATATATATATATATATATATATATATATATATATATATATATATATATATATATATATATATATATATATATATATATGGAGGTGGGTTCAATTGAGAAAATAAAAAATGTTGAGAATGGGGAATTATTCTCAGCCACTCATTTAATCTAAATATAAAAAGACACGGTGGCAAACTTGTAAATATGATAATAACTTTCAATCTCAAATACGTAACTGTATAGAAATAGATAACAGTTCAAAGCTATTTCTAATCGATCGTTCATCATCTAAATTTCTCCTCCAACCTTCAACAATCATCCAAATTTCTTCAATTAAACCATCATCAACATCATCGAGTGTTAATCAATCATCAATCTTTGTCAATAACATGTTTATCAACACGATTCAACAGTTAACAACAAAAATTCGTTTTTTGTTCTTTTAATCCAACCTTCAATTCTGCTTGAATACGATCAAATCTTCAACATCTACGATTAATTATACTCCCAGCGTCATTAGATCAACATCATCGATAATCAATAAAAAAATCCACTTCATATCATTCATTCAACATCGATTATCAAATAAATCTTCAAAATTGAGGTTAGAAAAAGATCAAATCGTTTTTTTCTTTTTGAAAAATTTCATATAATTCTCTATCAATCTACTATTTTGTAAGATTTAAATAGCCAAAGTATCATATTTTTAACATTTTTAAAAAAGTTAAATTGTATGCACTCCATCTATTTGATGAAATGCATAAACTAAATTACCACGTTATATTCATATATGAATAAGTTTTCTCACATGAATCGATATATAATTATTAAAACAAAAAAAAAATATGCAAGTCTGTATGTTATTCATATATGAATAACATATAAAAATTATATATATTTGTGAAAATACTTTCTAATATTCATATGTGAATATACTGTGTAATATTCATAAGTGAATATATCATCTAATATTCACAAGTAAATATACTATATAATATTCACATGTGATATACCATGTAATACTATGTAATATTCAGATATGAAAATATTATCTAATATTCATATGTGAATATACCATCTAATATTCACAAGTGAATATACTATGTAATATTCAAAAGTGAATGCATTGTCTAATTTTTTAATATGAATATATTATGTTTATTATATGCTATATTCATATATGAATGATACTTAAATTGTAAAAAAAAATTAATCATAGAATTTATTCATAAGTGAATAACGAATGTACTGTAGTAAAAACCTGATTCATTTTTATTCACTTATGAATAACGATAGCTGAAAATATAAAAAAAAATTTATTTCATCTTAAAACTATATCAATATGGATGTCTAGTTGTAGAAAATAAAAAATCATGAATTTTGGTATATTTGAAATCATTTTTCGGTAAAAATAGCTTCTTAAAATTAAAAAAAAAACAAAAAAACTATGTTTTTATATATATTAAGGTAATGTTTAGCATATTTAGGAAAACATGTTTTGTTGAAAAACACATGTCTATTCCTTTCTCATTTCCGCTGGTACGACGGAGGCTTTTGCGGCAAAAATAAATGAGTAGCTGAGAATGATTCCCCCATTTTCAACCTTTTTTTTTCCTCAATTGAACCCTCCTCTATATATATATATATATATATATATATATATATATATATATATATATATATATATATATATATATATATATATATTGGTTGTGTGTGTGAAAAGAAGAAACAGAGAAGAGAAATAAAGGAAAGCAGGTCCAAGAAAGAACTCGCCCAAGAGCCTGCATGTGTTACCGACGTACCGTCAACCCAAACGAAATGAGACCGAGATACTCCGATCATCCTAATAATCATAAATTATCAATGAAAACGTGTTTTTTAAGTAAGACAACAACTGTATTATATCATGTAGTATCATAAATAAATATAATAAAAGAATATAAATGAATATTTTTAGTTACTTTTGTTGGGAGATAGAGCACTACACTGGCGGCAGCCGAAGTCATATAAGTGGATGGTCCCATCTGGCTATTTCTCAAATCAGTTGTATTACTTTTTGATATGTAAGTAACGATTACATTACATGTGAATTCAATCTCACAAATCATGATATTATTTAATGCTACATCGACATGATTTGTAATATACATTAGAAATAGACATGAAACATATATTTTTCTATTTTGGAAAATATAGGTGATCTAATTATTACGACAGAAGAAACTTGGGTCTCTGGATAATAATGGTCCATGATCAAAATGAGTACTTTTCCAGCACGTATTACTATTGACAAAAAATGAGTTAAGCAATCAACTGATTCAAGAAGCATAATGACGTATTTGGTTTGTATCATTCCACTTATTTGTCTAACACCAATATAAAAACTAATAAAAAGATAGCCTCCTCACGTTGGTACAGTTTTTAAAACAATTTAAAAAAATACACCAACTTTTTTATTCCATTTTTTGACGGCAACAAAATACTAAAGCTAGCTAAAAATTAACAAAATAAAAAAAATTGAATAAAGGCATAATTGAATTTTATAATCATGCATTCAAATTCTTTAAGGCCGAAGAGTTTCAAACCGAAAACCAATTAAACGAATAAGAAACAATTTTGTTAAAAATATACTCCTTCGGGTATTGGGAATTACGAACATCACCACATTTTGATATGTCCAAAGAACCCAAATCACGTTCATTGAAAATTGCATCGAGAATCATCCTCTCCAAAGTGACAATAAGTTTGTGTCTATGTGTGTATATATATCAGTGTTGCAGAAATCGGCCTAATCGACCGATTAATCGGTGATTAATCGCTAATCTTCCCTAAATATCCTCTTATTTCGTTTTTTCTTCACCAGAAATTATCTCATTTCCTTCTATGATTGTCAATCACCCTAGGCCAAACCTACTGATGTCATGTTCTTCTTCTCCAAACAAATTATATTTGGCTGCTACCATGTCTGGAATAAAAAACACAATCCCTCCTCCTCAAAACAAAGTATTCGACATCACCAACATCAAAACCTATATACCTATTATCTTCGACATCGATCGATTCAACTATGATTCTTGGAGAGCTTTCTTCATCACTCATTGCAATAAATGGCATATCATCTATGTACCACAATGTTGCGAGTATTATGCGCCATCGTTCTCCATTCCTGTCTTTCTCAAATGCTCGTGACAATATTACTCTTGAGGAACAAACTTTTCTACGACAATGAATCATCCCAGAAGACTCCCATATCGATCACACATCTTCTCCCACTATACTTCATGACTCGGGAAATCCATTAAAAAATAGAGGAAACAACCAAAACCATTTTTCTCGGAACGATCGCCGCCAACCCAACCAACGTCGCCGCTAGCCCAACCAGCAACCTCATGCTCTGAGGCTGCTCAAAAGAGGTATGTTTGCGTGTTTATCCCACTATCATCGGTTTTCAATCGAAAGAAACAAAAAGCTGCTTGTTCCAACACATACCTTGCTCCTTGGCAGCCATACTTTTTCATCCCACAAACTTGGCCCAATCAGCAGCAGTGGCCCAAATCGCCTAGTCTGTTCGGCCATCCTCCTTCTCGTCAACAACAGACCAATCCACAGGGAAACAAAACTAGGGCCATAGGTGCACCAAAACATGTATGTGTGACCTCCAGCTCCATGCCACAGATTCCATCTACTGTTCCCTTTTCTCAAAAATGGAACAATTATGAGGATCATCCTACCATGCTTCTACATATGATTAGTACATTCTCGTTCAATGATCCTGGGAACATGAGTTGGATTACGGATACGGTTGCCACCGATGATGTCCCTTAAAATGAAGGATTTTTCAAACCATATTGAATAACAATGACACTCCTCTTATATATGTTGGTAATGGTTCTAAAATGCATATAAGTATGATCGGGCACACTACATTTCCTATTTCAAACCCATTTCGTACTAGTCAAAATAAATATTCCGTTGAATTTGATGAATTTGATTTTACTGTTAAGGATTATAGGAACAAATAACCTTGAATTCGATGTGATAGCACTGGCCCTCTCTACAATGTCACTCTTTTAGCCCCTCAAGTGTTCATTTCTTCGAGTCATTTCCTTTGGAATCAACATTTGGGTCATTCAGGAAACCAAGTGTTCAATTCTATAATTTCTAATGATTTTATTTCTTTTAATAAAGAAAAATATATGATAGTGTATATGTCAGTTAGTGTATATATGTCATACATCGTATATATTCTTCTTAGCTCTGTAACTTCCCTAAATTACAGAATAAAATTTCATTTAAAATAAGTTTAACCAGTTAAAACTTTTTGCTTAAAAAAATAAGTCACATTCATTTGTTTGAAACCATAATATCATCAGAGTCAAGTTACAAAAATTCAGAATAAAATATTTGATGCACGTGTACAGTCTCGCTGAGCTCTTCCAATGAACAACCTGCAAAGCATTTTATCCACAATTGTAAGAATAGAGCATAGCGTCTTCCCTAGTATAACATATATTCCACCATACATACAATGCATCCACACAAGTTTTCAGCTCTAACGCCGATCTTCCAAATCGTTTATTCATAAGCATACAACATACATACAATCATATATATCTGTGAATGCTAAAAAGAGTGCGCGGACATGGTTTGAAAACTCAAACCTTGAATTAACTTAAGGTCAATATCTGCTAATAATGAGGATCTAGTCAATTCTGGTAAACCAGTCTTGTCTCGGAATAAGTGAATCAACAAAGTGCTCAAAAGTATAAAAAGATCAAGTAGGAACAATGTAAAGCAATTCAAGAACAATAAGAATGTTAGAGAGAATGATTGACTGAATAATTCTTGATTGGTGTGAAAAAGGTGTATGCTCCCTACTACTTTTAATACAAAGTTGACTACTCCTTAAATATCCAAGGAATAACTAAAAGACAAATTTAAAAAGTAAGCGTGGACTATCAGACATATAATGATCAACAGACTGACACAGCCGCTTCTATTGATCTTGTCTCATGTACTATACTATCAAACAATAAGAACACAAAAAAATTGTACTTGGAACAATAAATGCTCATTACAGAGTTACAAACATTCTATCTCTAAGATGTATCTCGGACTTGTCTTCTATTTCATAATGGTCTGTATTTCGGAACTCATCATCTCAGACTATCTTGACTTTGGATTGCATAAGGATCACTTTTCATGTTCTATCAATCTCCCCCTTAAGTGGCCCTTGCAATCGTCCAACTTATCACTTTGATTCATCAAACACAAACAAGTAGTCATTCTGGAGCCAACTTTGGACTTTAATGTACCATTGGAGATGCTCAATAAAATTTTTCTTGATGTGCTCGGAAGTATCACTCTTGTCAACATTCGAAATGAACTTTTGAAGAATCTTGGTAGGAATGAGATGTTTGTCAAGAACTCTGAAAAATTCCTTTTGATTGGTTTCCTTCTTGAGGTAGACAAAACCAAGTTTTGGTTCTTCAATTGGTCCTTCTATTAAGATTTGGGTTTCTGGTAGTTCGGTAGTGATCTTCGCCAAAACATTTTCTGTTCTGAAGAGATGGGCAAACTCCATATCGGATCGACATCATTGAGTGATATAATCCTTCAAAAGCAGATTGCATAGTTGTAAGCTCTGATGCTTGATTCATTTGTTTGACGATCTCAGAGGTGAGCAGTTATGACAAGAATGTAATTTGGATTCATTGAAGGGAAGTCTGCATCAGTGATGGTGATTGTGGATTCTTTATTCCGAGATATGTAGTATCTGTATAGAAGACAGTCAAGATTAAATTTTCTTTGGACCTTTCTACCATGACCAACTATCTCGGTAATTCGCTTCCGGGACTACACCTCCTTTTGAGGGCATGCGTTGGTATAGTAAAAGGTTCTCAATCTCTCACGCTCAATTCAGATGATGATTTGAGAATCATCAGATGGATGTAGGGGTACAAACTTGATGTAATAGTGGTCATGTGCAGAGATTTGTAGATCCAGTTGATCAGCATCTTGTATTGGAAGATCGAAATACATGAAGGGCATAAAATGTATATCATGAAGAATCCCTTCTCAAAAGAGGGGAGAAATGCCCAACCTCGGATTTATATTGTCCTTAAGTGCTTGAATCTGAGTGCTTTCTTCCAATTCTTGTTGTAATTGTTCCTTTGACCAGCCCTCAGACTTTTTGAATGACTTCATTGGGCTGTCATAATCAGTGACTATTCATTTTCCTTTGTCTGTTGATAGATCAACTTTAGAGGAGAAATAGGAGATGATTTGTTGTCCAGATTCAGTAACGAACAACTCGGATGGAGGAGGAAGCAAGGACTCATAAGGAATCTCATCCGGTTTTCTGATTGGAGAACCTTGGTCAATATGGACGATCTTCAGAGCAGGAATCGGAGGAGGCATTCATTAGGTGGCTCGGAAGGCATCAAATGTTAGCTTTGTTTTAATCTTCTCCATTTCTTGGCTCCTTTTAAAATTTTCGAACAAAGATTATGGCCAAGAGATTGTGGAGCATTTCATATTCTCTACTTCAGAAATGAGTTTGGTTGGAGGGTCTCTGATGGCATGTAATCCAAGAACTATATCATCAACAAGATCATCTACATCTACATCATCATCAGCTTCAGAAGTGTTTACTTCCAGAACTTCTTTGTCAGAGTCTTCATCTTGGAGAACAAATTCCGAGATCGATCTCCATCATCTTCGACATGTTGTTCTCCCCTTCTTGCATAGGACATCCCTGTCTCCGATGCGAGAATTGGAGCAGACTTCAGCTCACTTAGGCATTCAAAAACTCATTGAAAGCTTGTGTTGATTTGCTTAGAAAGAGAATCATATGCTTCGGCAGTGGGAGCTTGAGCTTTGAGGTGATTTAAGGTTTCATCAATAATGAGAAGCATTTCATTGAACTTGTAGTTTGGAACATCCAGGTGATTTTGAGTTGAACGAATGACCTTGATAAGTACTTCTTGCATAACCATGTTCGTGGCGTCTTTGTGAAGAATTTCTTTCTCCAACCTCTGAATTTGTTTTTCATGTCCAACGTGAGTTATGCTGAACGTCTGCTTCTGTGAACATAACGTCATGGTGAAGACTCATAGTGAACTGAGTAAATGGAGGATATGAGAAGGCTTACGATAGTGAATGATACCTATCGGAAGATATCGTAAGAATGGTATCTTTCCTTTAAAAATACGCCTAATAAAATAACAGTACGTATAGAGGAGTACGGTACATACGAATGTACACATTTGATTGGCGGGATGATAGAATGGTTGGTGTAATTTCTGAAGTTGTCTTATCGTCTGGCGTTTCCATCACCAGCCGATTTGAAGCACAATTATGTTGAAGTATGCATGGAAGCAGTCCTAGTAGAGTCTAGGGAAATTTTTAAGATTATTTGGACACATTCATATGTGTTAAATCGTTTTGTGATTTTAGGAGATAAGAACTTGGGGACTGCAAGACAATACTTGGGACGAGTATGAGTAGGTGTGAAAGGTAGTAGAGGCCTATACTACCGGAAGCACATGACTCACACTTGGATTAGGAAAAGTCACAAGGTTACCAAGAAGCTAGTAATTGATTACGTTTTGTTCAAGTATGTCGTTACCATCGTTTCGGTAATGACTAAGAAGATTATTGTTATTCCAACCCTAGTGGTCATATCATATCGAGTCCAACTAAGATATGTATTCTATATGGTTCAGAGAGCCAAGTTCGATGTAGCATCCGACTTAAGCCAGAAGATTGAAGTGAAAGTTAATCGAAGCGATCAATAGAAGTATCGCGACCATTGTTTAAGTAAGAAGCCTATTGCTAGAAATGCTACATGCTAAAATGTGATTATATCACATTAAAACATGAAGAAAGGTATACTCTATTATGGAATTTGACTCTAAGAGACATGAGTCTAAGCGTTGCATGATACGATGAGAGGTCATTAGAACATGACCCATTGGTCTGTTATGATAATCGAAGTAAAGAACTTCTCTTAAGATTAGTCTATTTAAGAAGAACAAGGAGTCTCCACTAAGTATCGATTTTGTACCTCGAAGGTTACGATTGAAAGTCCAATATAGGATAAAGAGCAGGTGCAAGATTAATCATCGCATGCAGTCAAGAAGTCCAAGGGTTAGAAACTCATTCAAAGGAACATAGAAGTTACGATTATTACCTAAGATGAAGAGACAACGCATGGAGTCATTATACAAGCCCTGTTTTGTTGATGATTTCGGGACGTAATCATCCTAACGGGGAGATAATTGTAGCGCCCCCAGATTCGGGCTAGTCAATTTAGAAACGATAAGCATAAAAAAATGACTTTTTTATAGAGGATTATTTAGAATAAATAATCTTAACTAAGTTGTAGTATATGTCACAAGGTTTCTGTACATATAAAGAACGCCGAAATCCGAGTTATAACGAATAAGTTATGACTTGTCGAAGTTTCGCAACAAAACCGGCACGACACCGGGAATCGTAAAAAGTGAGTTTACGATAAAGTAATTTTTAGCCTTAAGGGTCTAAATGAAATTTGTATAGTACGTCTCCACCTACGCGTGGATATAAAGAACGTCAAAAACGGAGTTCGAATGCAAAAGTTATGGCCTTCCGAAGTTACAGCTGCCTAAGGGCATGACACGTGTCAGAAACCCTAATCTGACTGAACTCACGACGCGAGCATAAAAACTCACGACGTGTGGAGTCAAATTGCCACATTTCGGACCTAGAAGGTGCGTGGTAAGGCTACGAAGGGATAAGTTCTAAGATCACGACGTGAGCAATGATATCACACGACGTGAGGAGTCATATGGCCACCTTCCGAAGCTAGGGACGCAAATGGCAAGTCTACGAGGTGAGTACTCTTGGCTCACGACGTGAGTTTTATAAACTCACGATGTGAGAGTCCAAAAAATTTCTATAAATAGCAGGTTCGACCTCAGCCAATCTCACACCCAAAACTCTTATTTCTCTCTCGTTTGCTGAAGGCGTTTCGCATCCCAAGCCCGACGATCACGAACCGTTGACTGTTTTTAGTTAGATTCTATCAAGTCACGCTATTAAGGTGAGTGCATATTATTTTCATCTTACACATAGATATGAAGTATTTTATATAAAATATGTGTTATGTGTGCATATTATTTGAATACTTGCTTTCTATGCTGGATGAACGATTTTATACATGTTTTAAATGATTTAAATTGTATATGTATTTTATATCTACAAAATGTTGGGGTAAAACATGGGTAGATGAAATAGTAGGTGTGCGATGAAATAAAATGATGAGAGGTCTCAATGTTTAAGATGTTCTAGTCATCTAAGACAACGACCACAGACTATTCTAAACAGTCCATTAGAACGTTAGCAGGTTTGTAACCTGTAGGTGTTTTTGAATTGAGTGGGTTCACTAGGTATTTTTGAACTGAGTGTGTTCACTAGGTATTTTTGAACTGAGTGTGTTCACTAGGTATTTTAGAACTAAGTGTTCACCAGATGTTTTGAATTACGTGGTCACCAGTTATAATCTATGAACCCTGGCGACTATGCGACTTAGTGTCTGTTGTATAAACCTTGGCGACTATGAGACTTAGTGCCTAAACCCTGGTGACTATGCGACTTAGTGTCTGTTGTATAAACCCTGGCGACTATGAGACTTAGTGCCTAAACCCTGGCGACTATGCGACTTAGTGCCTGTTGAGTAAACCCTGGTACCGATGGATTTCGTGCTGATTCCTTAGGATGATACTTAGGAATGAATGAACGAGGAATAGCTAATTCTTAGGGTAGATCCTTAAGAGTACTCACCAGGTTTCCCAACATTACCCACTCAAGCTTATTTGTATCACAGGTGTCGATATGAAGCTACTTTACACTGAGATATTTAAAAGAGATGTAGATCACTAGTGTAAATTAATGTAAGTTCTGTTTATGCTTTGTTTATGTATTGACGACGACATCCCAAATGTTTTAAATGAATAAACTACATTTCTTTAGAAATGCTTTGATAAAGTATTTATCATGTATTTTCTGGGAACAAATTCCGCAACATTTTTATTAAAAGGGTACTCTGATTTTTATAAAGCATAAACAAAATCGGTCTTTTCTGGCCGTGAAAATTGGGGATGTCACAGATCTTTCCTCTTACAACTCTATTTTCGTGATTATGCTCTTCGAACACCAAAACAGCACAAATCTCATCAAGAACTCAAGCTAGGTTCAAATACTCTTCTTCTTCTTCATCTACATCCCAAAAGCCCTCAAGGTGAGTTTCATACCCCCATATATTTCGTATTTTTCATGTTTTCGGGGGTAGGATACATGTCAACTCTTGTTTAACCGTTGGATATTTGCATGTACCATTGTGTTATTTGTTTAACTTTTAGATCTTTACTTGAACATGAAGTTTATCACTTAGATCTTCATAAAAACAATGAGAAAAGTATGAGTTGTCATATATATTACATATAAACTTGTAGATCTGGGATTATACACTCAAAATAGCAAAAATAAGTGTTGTGTTCAAACATGTATAACCTAAACTCAAAAATCAGCTTTTAACAGAAACGATTTGGTCTAATTACGGACTGGTTTGACCACCTTAATAATAATATTTTTTCAAAACTGTTTTACATGCAAACAGTTCAGGTTTATACCTTAAAATGACTATTCTCACACAGTCATACAATTTTTCTACAATTTTTGGCGATTTTTACAAAACTGCCTATCATTTCCGGAATGATTTCGGACCAGTCTGTGAAGATGAACATTTGTACATTTGTTTGAGGCCATTAAAAATTATAATAAAAATTACGAACAAAGTAGACTCATTTTTCAAACTCTCAGAGTTTACGGATCCAAATTTCGACTTACGACGATTTTTCTATAATGTTTCTAAAAACAGGGACAGAAAGGTCAAAAAGAAGAAATTATTTTATCATGCTAAAAGCTCTTATACATGTTTTAGATGCAAGTTTGTATAACTTATATATACTTTTAAAACATCTAGACATGTTAACTTATATGTACTTAATATATATATATATATATATATATATATATATATATATATATATATATATATATATATATATATATATATACGTACTTATTGGGCCTGAAAATCATATACATGTTTAGTGGGCTTTAGTGTCCTTTTACATGCTTAGTGGGCCTTAGTGTCCCTTTGCATGTTTAGTGGGCCTTAGTGTCCTTTTACACGTTTAGTGGGCCTTAGTGTCCTTTTACATGCTTAGTGGGCCTAGGTGTCCTTTTGCATGTTTAGTGGGACTTAGCGTCCTTTTACGTGTTTAGTGGGCCTTAGTTGTCCTTTTACATGTATATTGGGCCCGAAATATATATAATCTCATTCCTTTTGAGCCTAGAAATACTTTACATGCTTAGTGGGCCTTAGTTGTCCACTTATATGTTTAGTGGGCCTGGAATATACTTTATATGTTTCTTTTCGCGTAAATTCGATTAAGGATCTAGTAAGACGTGTCGGTTGACACCTATTGAGTGTAAAATTGTAGCCTGTAGTTATAACCAGAGTTTCTTCGAGGGAGAGTGGGGGTTTGTGTATAGATCTATACGGGGATGATACCCCAAACCTGAGTTGTTCGCTACAGTTAGACTAGGCCAGTCTAGGGTGACAAAAACCTTATTCTATTTCCGTTGGCGTCCATAAATGCCAAGACAGGCGAAATTGTCATTATCTAGTATGGTTATAATGACTCACTTAGAGGAATTAACATTATAAAATTTACAGGAAAACCATTTTCATTTCTCTTTAGATTACTCGGTAACTTACTCGTACCGGTATGCAACCTCGGGGGTTGCTTTACCAACATTCTCTTTTACAGACAACATCGGGTTCCCTGGGGGCATTCTCTTTACATTCTCCTTCCATTCTACTTACATTCTCTTTACACTCTCTTCATTCTCTTTTTGCATTCTAGTAAACAATAACACACATGCATTAATACAAGATCGGACACAAATATTTCAAACCATTTCTTTTTAGAAAATATCGGATTTTCTGGGAATGCTCGCTTCACTTTTGCAAAAAAAAGATAATCTAGGACACGCATGCATATATTCATAGTTTTAGAACGAGACTTACAAATTATTTTATAGAAATATCGGATTTTCTGAAAACACTATGAGAACTACTCTAAACAAGTACAAAACCATTTATACAAAAATGCTTATGAACTCACAAACTTTTTAGTTGACGCTTTTCAAAACGACTTGTATTCTCAAGGATCCAGTAGCAGGTAATAAGCTTGACTATGAGATCAAGTGGTGCGACTTCAAGAATTTTACTTTTCTTACTTTTGTGTAACTGATGAACCAGTTCAATATGTAATATGTAAGTGTGTATTTTCAATGTATCATGTTTGGTTACTATGTTTCATTCATATTCAATTGTTATGATACTATACATGAAGTCATCCGCCCCCGGACGTTTTCGCCGTCCCGGTTCGGGGGTGTGACAGATTGGTATCAGAGCATTGTTTATAGTGAACTAGTATATCTAACCATACAAGATATACAACTATAAATACAATGGGACTAAAAACACTCTGACTAAAAGTATACCTTAAGAATATAAGTATCTTCTAAATGTATACGTACTTGCTAGAACCATATCATAATAAGAACAAAACAAAAATATTTAGATGTTGAACACTACAGTCAAACCTGGGCAGTTATGTAACCATATCTGGGATAAATATATCCTGATCAACTATATTTATTTGCGATACGACCAACATGTTCTTGGGAGTGAGGGTAGCGTTGCAACGAGTCTAAAACTTACCAACCTTACATGCAAAGGAGCATTAGAACCAAACCTAATGTTTAAAATACTATAGTGGTATTTTATGATACTAAACAATAACAACAAGTCTAAAGACTTACCGATTTGGTACATCAGGAAGCCCTAGGATCAAACATGCAATACTATAGTAGCATACCATATGACCTCCACACTTAAATCTTCTACATGTATCTCATACCTCCATTCTTACAAAGGCAACATGGCTGAGCTTCACCCCGAATACCCCTACTACCCTGCGGTAATAGCCAAGGAATGGGTCGAAGGAGAACCAGAAGAAGTGCAAGGGGAGAACCCAGAAGTGGGCCACGAAGAGTACCAAGTGATGGACTACGAGGGAGAAGACTCTGATGAGGAATCAGACAGGGGTGAAGAAGCCAGAGAGATCCTTAGCGAGTCTTACCCCTCGGAAGCAATACTGAACCAACACGCAGAACAAGAAGACCTCACCGATCATCTCCGCTCCTTAGAAGAGGAGGTGAACACACTAAGGCAACAACTCATGGAAGCTGAGACTAGGGCAGCCTTAGCAGAGCAGAGAGCGAAAGAGGCCACTCGTGAAATGAGCAAAATGGTTGGACACCTTGTACGCTATTTAGGCATATAAGAGTGACTACCCTATTCGTACTAAATCCTAGGTTTACCATGTAATTCGTCACAACTAGTAGTAGTAAATCAAGAGAGGTATGCCCTACAAGAACTCTTGTAACCTGAGCCAACTTAATGATCTGATATCTATAATCTATCAGGGTAACTTAACATTTGTACAATACCTATTTCTACATATTACCATTAATACATCATAGGGATGTAGGTCGAGACAACGAGAATCTTGCAACAAAACATGTGATTTATATGCGTACATGCATAGATTCATATCTATAATCATACATGAGACACGACTAGAGATAACCATAGTTACTCACAAACCTGTTTCTCATCATGCAACAGAATCATGTCTTCCCAAATGGAAATGGAAACGGTGTTGACAACTCCAACCGTAGTAACAACCAAGGAAAGCAACATGCGACAACTTACCAAGACACCCCAAACTCCAAACCTAAGGTCATGAAGCGAAAGCTAGGGAACAAGAAAGGAAGCGGATCGACTGAAGGGCCTACCAGAAGGCAACAAGTTGTAGCAGCCCCTACCCCCACTGGCCCCCTACCCCAGCACCGAGAAGACCATATCATGGAAACCTCCCGCTCTGCAGCAAGTGCAGCTACCATCATCAGGGAGTCTGCCGGGAATTTCATTGCCAAAAGTGCAACAAGAAGGGGCACACCTCCCGCTACTGTAGGGCCCCGGCCCCATGCGTCACTCCAACCCCCAACCCAGAAGTAAGTCCCGTATGCCACGCATGCGGTGAAACGGGACACTTCAAGAGCAATTGTCCAACAGAGAAGAATGACGGAGGACTAGGAGGAGTTTAACAACTGGACGTGACAGGAACAACGAGGAACCCTACCGAGATTTTTGGTACGTTCCCAAACCACTCAGTCTAACCTAGTGTAAACGTAAGGTCGTGTGTAATTTAGATTCTACAAGCTTAGAGTGTGTAGTTCCTTGTCTGACTGTGGATTTAGGACATGACCACTCAGTCTACAATCTTTTCAATCTTAAATTATGTATGACTAGGTTACATCAAACCATCATAGAGAGCTTTAATAGAAATCAGACTACGAAATCACATCGTTTATACCAAGGCACTCGTATTGTTAGGGCACCCAAAAATTCAGAACAAAATAACCACAGTAGTAATACCAAGAACGAAATTGGTAACATTTCAAACGTGTACATAAAACACACTATCTTTTTAAACAACTATCCCTTTCAGATCAATCCAAAATCTATTACAATAAGGAGCCCAACGGTGTCAATTGACGCGGGCTGACTTGATCCTCACCATACGAAATTCATGTGCCAACGAGGCTTTTCGCCTTAACCAATCGATTAACGAAACCCCTACAACTTGTAACGACAATCCTCGAATTATTCTGGGCATCTAGACCCTTAGGTACCCGTGCAAGTAATACCACACTCTTTCCTAGCCCTTAATATGGATAAGAAACAATGAGCAAAGGATACCAAGAGTAACCTAGAGATTTAAACCCCCCTAAGATGTTTCCAAAGCCTTTTTGGAAATATCACCTACATGCCAAGTTGAATTCGGAGATCGACTCAACTCATGAAGCCATTCTCATAGCCAGACCACCAAGACCACTTAGCACCAACATAAACACTGACTGTATCCAATCAATGGAACAACTCAGTAAGTATGAGAGTTATCAAACCACGACTTGAACCTTAGAGAATGCCTATCCAACTCATAAATAGGAAATTCTAAGTGTCCATAGGACCACTGACTACTAAGAAGCAAACGAAACCCTCCTCAATGATCGATATCCCCTATCCCAAATTGAAGACTTACTCGACCTGCCGTCAGGAACAAGAAAAGATCGACCTCCCACTAGTTCAGGATCATGTAGTAAGAAACTCCCATGCCAACTTAAGAAGTATGAGGCCAACTATACCGCAGGCAACTATAACTTTAGTGACAATAGTGTTCGCCGTAAGGTTTAGAGGCACTACTTTTAGGGCGTCAAATACGTGATCCTCATTAACCGTGACCATCCATTCACTTCGCCATATAGGACGCAAAGGCAGAATACCTCTGTGTTGGGCTGAGATGACCAACACCCAACTAACCAAAGGATCAAAGTCAAAGCCCAGTAGCAAAGGTCCGCTAGAACACTAAGCAAAGACTGAAATTCTCCTTAGAACGAATAGACTAGACAAAACCGAGACACTCACACCTTTTCTTTAGTACTTGAGATGCTGCTTTAGAATGAATTTCGGGACGATATTCCCTCTAACAGGGGGATGATGTCACAACTAGCAAATTTCGGTTAAATGTTAATCCTTGTGCAAGATAATTTCCTTTGTGTAACTTTACAACATTTCCTTTAGTGAAATTCAAAAGTCAATGATATTAAGTTCATACTTGCGTACATTGTCATTCAAGTCGAAACTTCTTCGTATAAGCCCAATAACTTAAACCAATAAGCTAAGACTACTCAATTTTGGGCCTTAGTCCAAGCTTTCTCGACCCAAATCCCCTTAATCGGCCAAGCCAAAACCGAAAGCCTTTCCTTGAGCCCTATTGGGCCGAATATATCGTTTGGGCTTTTCTTTGGGCCAAAGAATCTCCTTGAATTGGTTGGGCCTTTAAAAAAGAAAAGAAGAAATATGGTGGATAAAGAGGTTGACACCTCAATATAAACCATCATACAAAAATACTTTGCCCACCAAATAACTAGGTAAGTGTCCCATCAAATTATCAAGAGGTCAACTCCTACCTCCCCTCTCCTTCTCTTTTCTCGGCCTATACATACACACACACTTCACAAATCTCACTTTCCTCACTAAACTCTCAAGCATTTTCCTTGTTATCCTCTCAAGCATTTTCCTCCTTATCCTCTCAAGCATTTTTGAGTTCTTCATCATCAAAGGTTAATACTTAAAGCTCCTTGGTAAGTCCATGATAAACTCCATTTTTTTATTTCAAGTTTTTACAAAGATCTTTCCTCTTACAACTCCATTTTCGTGATTATGCTCTTAGAACACCAAAACAACACAAATCTCATCAAGAACTCAAGCTAGGTTCAAAGATTTTTCTTCTTCTTCGTCTACATCTCAAAAACCCTCAAGGTGAGCTTCATACCCCCATATATTTTGTATTATTCATGTTTTCGGGGGGAGGATACAAGTAAACTCTCGTTTAACCGTTGGATATTTGCATGTACCATTGTGTTATGTGTTTAACTTTTAGATCTTTACTTGAACATGAAGTTTATCACATAGATCTTCATAAAAACCATGAGAAAAGTATGAGTTGTCATATATATTACATATAAACTTGTAGATCCGGGATTATACACTGAAAATAGGAAAAATAAGTGTTGTGTTCAAACATATATAACCTAA
The DNA here is from genome assembly GCF_052849685.1 of Lactuca virosa. Classification (NCBI taxonomy): domain Eukaryota; kingdom Viridiplantae; phylum Streptophyta; class Magnoliopsida; order Asterales; family Asteraceae; genus Lactuca; species Lactuca virosa. Next base: position 133,486,604 of record NC_136428.1, on the reverse strand, counting down.
ACTCAAAAATCAGCTTTAACAGAAACGATTTGGTCTAATTACGGACTGGTTTGACCACATTAATTATAATATTCTTCAAAACTTTTTTACATGCAAAAAGTTTAGGTTTATACCTTAAAATGACTACTCTCACGCATTCATATGATTTTTCTACAATTTTTGGCGATTTTTACAAAACTGCCTATCATTTCCGGAATGATTTCGGACCAGTCTGTGAAGATGAACATTTTTACACTGGTCTGAGGCCATTAAAAATTACAATAAAAATAATGAAAAAAGTAGACTCATTTTCCAAAATCACAGAGTTTACGGATCCAAATTTTGACTTACGATGATTTTTCTATAATTTTTATAAAAACAGGGAGAGAAAGGTCAAAAACAAGAAATTATTTTTATCATGCTAAAAGCTCTTATACATGTTTTAGATGCAAGTTTGTATAAATTAGCGGTTGTTTGGTACTTGACGACTTGATTAGAGCTGACTGGGTTAGAAGCTGATTGGGTTAGAAATTCTGACTGAATCTACATCTGACTGAAACCATGTTGTTTGGTTATGCATCTGACTGAATTTGCTGATGTTGAGATGAAAAACTCTTAGATCGATTAGATCTTCAACAGATTAAACAATAAAATCAAATCAACACAGAGAACACAACATGGAATCAAATAATGCTGAATGATTCAAACGTAGTCACGCCTCAGCAGAGCTCGACAAAGAACTTCCACTGTAGAGGCGAGCTAGGGTTTCGTAGTACAACCCAAAACAATAATTATCAAAAGCGCACCTTACAAAGGCTGCATGCATGCACCTTATATACTAAACCCTAAATAAAACAATCACAGTTGGACATGCCCAAAGTGGATAGCAAAACTGGGCTAAGGACCGAGCCCATGACGCAACACTATTTAACCCAACAATTTCCTCCTTTGCGTCGAATGAGGCGAGAAATTATTTTTGTTGAGTAGCTTTCACCGTCTTCAGAACTTTGAACAGCCTAGGAATAATAGCAAGAAGTGTCTGCCGAAACTGAATATACCATCGTAGCATGTCAGTAAACAACTTCTTGTCAGCTGCAGAATTCTGATTGCACTTGTGGATTATCTCCAAAATATGCTCCAAGCAAGCAGTTGAGAATAGGTGCTTATCACAAAGAGCGAAGATATATTTTTGCTTTTCACCCCTGACGAACATCACAGTGTGAAATTGGGGATCGATTTTACCCTTGACCATGACATTCACATTGCCAAACCTGCCAGAAGGTTTGATCATTGGACGCTTGTGAATGGCAGAGGCGATTTCTTGGTCCATCTTCGCTACTTCATGAATGTAGCAAACAAGCATTCGCTTGATATGGTCTATTATCGGCTGATACTCCTGAGGATTGGACAGCAGAATGTTGTTGAGGAGTATCCAGTCGTGAGGGTTAAGGTTCGGTAGATCAGCCAGTGAAAAGTTATGAACCGAGCCTTCAGAGCCTCGAGTCACTTTGAATTTGACATTGACAAATTTCCCAGCTGAATAAGGCTTCAGCACCTTGACAGTAGTGATTTTCTTTGAGCTCCATGTCAGGTACTGTGGCTGAGCGAATTCCAGATAGAACTCCAACAGATCCCGATCTACCTTCGGGTCCGGAGAAGGAATGGCAACAGTGGAGTTGAAGCAATGAAAGATAAATGCCTGTCGAGTGATTGGCATATCAAATTGACCGTCCTTCGAGTTTTCAAGGCCGAACAACATTACAGGTTTGAGCCAATGAGTACTCGGTTCATCTATAGTTTCTCTCTGGAGCGAAGTAATGGTCCATTCAAGAAAGAGCGACTTCTTTTTCTCCAAGAGCTCCTTTTCTTTCTGCTTCTTTTCAAGCTCTACTGATTCCCTCATAAGCTTTTCTTCAAGCTCCTTATCAGTCGGTTTTGTTTTCTGAAAAGGGTTAGTGGGATCTGCTCTGAAAATATCTTCAATATCATCATCATCATTTTCATCATCTTCTCCAATTTTCTTCTTCTTTTTATCCATTTTGCTGCCCGAAGCTACATTATCCTTCAGTGCAACAGTTGATTTGGGTTCGGGAGGAGGTTGAGTATGCACCTTTTCCTTTTTCTTTTCTGTATCCCCCCCTTGTTTCGGCTGAGCAGAGGTCACTGAAACACCCTCTATCCGACTAAGAATATCCAACGCAGGTATGAGTTTTTAAGCTAAATGGCGTCTAATGGATATAGTTAGAACAGAGTCGTGAGCATCAAGAAGATGTAAGAGGATGGAATGAACGTCTCCCACGGAACATCGAATTATTTCCCTGTCAGACTTCAAATCATTAAGCTCGGTTGTGGCAGAACGAAGCTTAAGATTTTGAATTTTGAGCTGATATGTGCGTTTATCAAGCTCATCCATAATTCGATTTTCAACAGTCAGCTCGACTTCCAACTGAGTTAAACGCTCCTTGACATTATTATGAAGATTCTCATTGGCAGCTTCAATAGCCTGTCGAGCGACCTCAAGATTAGCCCTTTCGGTTTGAAGAGACCGCTGGAGATTCTCAACCGAAGCATTCACTGTCTGAGCGTTCTTTTGAGCGGCAACCTGCAATGAATCTAGGAATAAGTTAGCCTCAGAAATTAGTTTTTCGACTTTTGCGATCGCCTCTTTGCATTCTTTAGATGAGGCCTCAACAGCAAGTGAGGCCTTCTGACATTGGGTAGTGGAGGCATCAATTGCCTTTGCTGCAGCGGAGAGAGATGCATCATGCTCTTTGACAACAGAAGAAAATAATGTCTTGAGAGCAGCTTCGGAGTAAGACCCAGCTGAAGAAGAGGAAAGAAGCTGATCAAGTTTGTCAGTAACAGCCTTTAAATGGCGCTTGGTAACAGGTGCATCGTCATCGTCATCACTTTGAACACGGTAGGGACTGAAGTAAGTAGAATCAAACTCCAAGTCCTCCCCGCCAAGAACAGTGTTGGTTTCGGTAGATGGGGTCGGTGATTGTGGTTCGGTTGTTACTGGAGGTTCGGTAGTGACAGGCGGTTCGGTTGTGATTGGAGGTTCGGGTGCTGAAGAACGAGCCCCCGTATCAGATACGTTGGTTCGAACTCCAGTAGTGGTGGTAGTAGTAGACTCAGTGAAGATGGGTGTAGGAATGGGAATAGTAGAGGATGATTGGGAAGTAATGATAGGAAAAATCGGAGGGATGGAGACAGGAGTAGAAACCAGTGGAGGAGAAGGAGCATGGGACCGAACGGGTACCTCTGGTGTAGGCGAACGTGGTGGTGTATTACCACGACCCGAACCTTCATCCTCTGAGCTTTCGCTGTCAGATGCGCTTGGAGGATTCGTTGATTGATTAGGAGGTACATACTCTGAATCAGAATCACTTGATGATTGGAGAATGAGCCGACGAGTAGGTTTCTTGGCTTTCTTCGCTTTAGGCTGAGCTGGTGCTGCTTTCTCCAACTTTCGCTTCCTAGGGGTTTGAACTTTGGAGACTTGGCCCCCCTTATCCCCCTTTTCACTTCTGGCTTTTTGCCTCTTTTCGCAGGTATGTCTGCGTCTTCGATTGATTTTACGATATCAGCAGTGAGGTCCCTTGGACCAGAGGAGGGAAGCTTCTTGTATTCCTGAATAATTTTGCTTGAAGGAGGCACAGACGCATACATCGACTCAGGAATGGAGCCAGTGAAAACGAATTTTGAGGCATGAGTAACGATGATGTTGGTAGTGTGAAATGTAGCGATGGAAGAGAGCATGGAGTCTGCCATGATTAGAACATGAAACGGATCCATTATCCACTGAGTAACAATAGTCCAGAATCGAGCACAGGAAATTTCGGTGTGGCGGGATGAAGATGATAAACTCTGAATCAGTTGATGCCATAGAACCATTCCAAAATCTAGATTAAGACCGTGGTACACACCATAAAGAAGAGACATGAAGTACTTACTCGCACCTTCAGAACCAGCACTTCTTTCAGAAAGCCCTTTGAAGAGTAGTGTGAAGAGGCCATTCCATTGAGGAGGAAGGCAGGACTTTTTGAACCTAGTTACGGTGGTTAGGGTTTCAGTATAACCCATGTTGTAGAACATTGAGAAGAGTTGGCCTGTGGAAATAGAATCAGGATTAACCATGGAGTCTTCTATTGCAAGCCCTAGAAGAGTACATAAATGATTCTCTGAGATTGAAGCTTTTTGATTGAGAATATCGAAGAAAATTTTGTCTGTCCCTTTGTCATATGTTGCAGACGAGTAGATTTGAGAGAGACAAGACATCGGAACAACTTCAACTGTGGTTAGGGCTTTGACGAGTGGGGAATAATTCAGACATTCCACCACTTGATACATGTACGTATCATAAAGAAAAGGAGAGAGATCGATCAGCAGGTTCTGATTAGGCTTGATCGCAAGAAGAGTGGAGCGTGCAGTAGTCTCTCGAACTGATGATGATTCTGCCATTGATGAAGCTTGTTGAGGAAGAATATGAACAGTGAGAAATTGATCGCCTGCGTTTGCTCTAGTGAATAGAAGTGTGGTAAGGAACAGTCACAGTGAAAATGGTCCTTATATATGATCTTGGAGAGAGAAAAATCGTAAGTGATGATTGCTGAAATCTTGGAAACGGCTGCTTAAAAGGCGTGATTTTGACAGCTTGCATCCCCGATAAAGTAGAGATGATGCATGCTGACCAAATCAAATTTTGGCGCCTTTTAATCTTATCCTTAATTCAAATCGTTAGCCGTTTAAACTTCCTGCTGAGTCATCGAATCAATCTTCAATATAAAGCGATTACATAAGATTCAAAAGGCGTTACACCAAATCGTCGCTTTTAATTTCGAACCCATCTGCATTAACTTGAGTTGAAAAACTCTTTGAGAATATAGAATGTGTGTGCATAAGGGTGTAAATGAGAAAGAAATAAAGCAAAGTGTTTGTGGGAAGGTGTGATGTCTATTAAGACATAAAGCTATTGATCCCGGGCATGAATCTCTTCCTTCAAATTCAAGAGAGACTTCAAAGTGCTTGTGTGGCTTCCCGTTGAATAACGATCAAGTACTTGTTAAGAAGCATTGAAAGGCATCTTTTTAATTAAGGCTATAACAGGTGGCTTTCACTTCAATTCATGATTTCGGAACTTGATATAAGACCGAAACAGAACGAAGTACTTGTGAGGCCAATGTAGCCTATTGAACAAGTAGGTAGGAGTCATATTCAGTGACTTGTTGGAATTATGATAACAGGAAATCTAAAAAAATAAAACTGGATCCTTTTGGAAGAAATAGTCTTGGTGAAAAACAATTTCATAAAGATCTCGCAAAAATAAAATTTGAGATTTCCTAAGGTGACAAATAATAGCTAGAACTTTGAAGAGTACACCGTTAATTCATTATGGGAGTTGGATTTTGGGTTTCACTTGATTCGTGGTGGACAAATCAAAGATCATTAACACAGAACTTGTGTAACCATAAACCTCAGTGGTTATTTCTGAGAGTCTCAAGGGTTACTTAATATGATACGAACCGTGATGGAGAAAAATAAGATGGGTAAGAGAACCGAATGTGCCTCTGCTAGAAAAGAGTGACAAAGCAGAAAACTCTTAACTCAATTTGAGAAAAGTAAGGCAGCTCATGATTAGAGTAAATGTGACAGCCTGATTGGTAAGACAAGATTTGTATGTATCAAGTCATTAAGGCTTTACTCAAAATCGTTCGAGGCTTTGGTCAACATACAACAACATGCTTCTAGGGACACTTAGCTAGTACATAGTTTGAGATTGATACCTACCCCAGCTGCACTAGTGAAAGGTATTCTTGTACACTGAAAAACGAAAGAGAATATTTTTGGAGAAAAAAAATACACTAAAAAAGAATTAAAAAAAACAGAAAGAAAATATTTTTGGATTTTATAAAATATACTGAAAAAGAATTAAAAACAGAAAGAAAATATTTTTGGATTTTATAAAATATACTGAAAAAGAATTAAAAACAGAAAGAAAATATTTTTGGATTTTATATAATATAGAAGAAATGCACACAGGAACTTGCTGGAAAAGAGTATACATACTATAAAACCGAAACCATAAGATAGAAAGTAGAGGCGAAACGAGCCCGGTGAAACCGAACCCGAAATAGACCGAGCGTTCGGGGTATTTCGGTTCCTAGAAATGGACCGAACCCAAAATGGACCGAACCCGAAATGGACCGAACCCAAAATGGACCGAAGCCGAAATAGACCGAACCCGAAATGGACCAAACCCGAAATGGACCCAACGTTCGCTCTATTTCGCTTCTAACTTTTATTGAAACGTTGGAGATTTTGGTACGGATTCAGCTTCCATCATTCCTAAGCCTTGCAGTATTTTATTAAAACTTGCTTCAGGCAAGGCCTTAGTGAAGATGTCAGCCAATTGATCAGTGGTTCTTACAAAATGAATTTCAACGTTACCATCTTCCACATGATCTTTGATAAAATGATACCTCAGTGCTATGTGTTTTGTCTTTGAGTGTTGCACGGGGTTGTGACAAATCCTAATTGTGCTTTCAGAATCACAATATAGAGGGATTTTCTTCATATTCAGGCCGAAGTCACGAAGTTGACTTTGTATCCAGATGACCTGAGATGTGCATGATGCTGCGGCAATGTATTCGGCTTCGGCAGTGGAGAGAGATACACATGTTTGTTTCTTCGATTGCCAGCTTACGAGTTTGCCATCCAGAAATTGACATCCTCCAGTGGTAATCTTCCGGTCGAGTCCACATCCCCCAAGATCAGCATCTGAAAATGCTTGAACAAAGAACCCTGATTTGGCTGGGTACCATAACCCGAGAGACGTAGTTCGTTTCAGATACCGAAAGATATTCTTTACTGCCAATAGATGAGGTTTGCGTGGATTTGCTTGAAACCTGGCACAATAACAAACAGAGAACATTATATCTGGCCGACTAGCAGTTAGTACATCAGAGACCCAATCATTTGACGATAAAGAGTCATGTCAGCGGCCGGTTTGTCCAGTGAAGGCGTTAACTTTGTGCCGAACGCCATAGGAACCTTCACTTTTGAATCTCCCATCATACCAAACTTGGCAAGCAATGTCTTCGTGTAGGCCTCTTGATTAATGAAAATGCCTTCTGGTCCCTATATTATATTCAGACCAAGGAAAAAGTTAATAGGACCCATTGAACTCATTTCAAATTTAGTTTCCATCAGCTTCCTGAACTCAGCAGTTAAGCTTGGATTTGTGGAGCCGAAGATGATGTCATCAACATAAATTTGAACGATCATAAGGTGGTTACCCTCTTTCTTACGAAAGAAGGTTGGGTCAATCGAACCTTGTTTAAATTTGGACATTTTAAAAAATCTAGTTAGAGTTTCATACCAGGCCCGTGGAGCTTGTTTGAGACCATAGACTGCCTTGTCCAGGATGTAGCAGTGATCTGGATAATTTTCGTTTACAAAGCCCGGAGGTTGCTCTACATACACGGTTTCTTCCAGTTCCCCGTTCAAGAAGGCGCACTTTACATCCATTTGAAAGACTTCAAAGTTTTTGTGTGCAGCATAGGCGAGAAATATACGAACCGATTCTAGCCTTGCCACTGGAGCGAAGGTCTCTTCATAATCTATTCCCTCCTCTTGACAATAACCTTTCACGACCAGCCTTGCCTTGTTGCGTATAATGTTTCCTTCTTTATGCATCTTATTTCTGAACACCCATTTTAATCCGACCACAGAAGCATCTTTTGGTGTTGGAATCAGTCTCCACACTCTATTTCGTTCAAATTCATGTAATTCATCCTGCATTACTTGCACCCAATCAGAGTGATCAAGTGCTGTCTTGACTGTTTTCGGTTCAACTTTAGAGACGAAGGAATTAAACATGCAAAATTCTACTTTAGAGAAGAGTGTTGTTCGTTTCTCTTTTAGTTGAGAGCGTGTGAGAACTTTTTCTGTGGAATCACCAATAATTTGTGACTGGGGATGATCTTTGGTCCATTTGATGAGTGGAGGATAATTGGGATCGTATGAGGGATCCAGTTCAACATTCACTTCTACTTCACACTCCGACTGAGTGTCATCATCGTTTGTGTTCGTCTTCTCCCCCTCGAATGATGATACCTCCTCAGTCGCAGGATTAGAGTTCTTTACTTCGAAAGATGAGACTTCCTCAGTTTTAGGATCAGAATTTTCCGTTTGGACTAGACTTTCGGTTGTATAATTCTCCCCCTGGAATGTTGGATCTTGATTGGGAAGATCAGACCAACCCTCCCCCTGAGACTGAGAGTAATCCTTTTGAGGGTCACTGGTGTCCGATCTGGCGGATTCCATAGGTTGTTCTTCTTCCATATTCGCTGCAGCGTCATCGATTATCTTCTTCAAGTTATCTACCTTGTTGTCTGTAGCTTTGGATTCAAAGAGAATAGCCTTTTCGGGCTCATCAAACAGCAGCATGTATTGTTCAAATAGGTATTGTAACATGACCATAGTTTGGAAATATGTCCTCAGCAGAACCTTCAGTGGTTTTGAGCCTCTTGATGTAATTATCATCGAATGTAACATAATAGGTCTCCTCGATTTTCTTTGATCGTTTGTTGAGAACCCTATATGCTTTGGAGGTTAAGGAATAACCTAGAAAGATTCCCTCATCTGCTTTCACATCAAACTTATTTCGGTGCTCCTTTGAATTAAAAATGAAGCACCTTGAACCGAACACATGAAAGAACTTGACATTTGGTTTTCGGTTGTTTAAGATCTCATAAGGAGTGATCGAAAAATGTTTGTTGAGATAAGATCTATTCTGTGTAAAGCAAGCAGCAGCAATGGCATCAGCCCAGAAATACAGAGGTAGTGAAGCGAAGCTTAGCATTGTTCAGGTTGCTTCACTCAGAGAGCGGTTTCGCCTTTCGACAATGTCGTTCTGTTGTGGAGTGTATGGGGCCGAGAAGTTGTGAGTTGTCCCTTTTTCTGCAAGAAACTCTTCGAATTCTTTGTTCTTAAACTCCAACCCATTGTCACTTCTTATGTTACGAACAACCTTTCTCAAGTGGACTTCGACCTGCTTGATGAAGAGCTATAGTTTAGGAGTGGCCTCTGATTTCTGTTTTAAAAAGAATACCCAGGTGAATCGGGAGAAGTCATCTACAATGACAAGTATATATTTGTTGCCCCCAACACTTTCGATTGAAGATGGAACACACAAATCAATATGAGGTAATTCAAGTGGTTTAATTATTTTTGTGTTGACGCGAGAAGGATGACTCTGTCAACTTTGCTTCCCCATTTCACATGCAGCACAGAGGTGTTCTTTATCGAATTTCAGAACAGGAAGACCCCGAACATGATCTCCAAGCACCAATTTGTTGATGTCTTTAAAATTCATATGGGAGAGTATTCGGTGCCAAAGACAGCTTTCGTTTGATTGAGCCTTTGACAACAGGCAGATAGCTGGATTTCCCCGTATGGGATTGAGATTCAAAGGGTACATCTCTCATTTTCGCTTTGATTTCAGCAGAACAATGTTTGACTTCTTTTCAGTAATCTCTGATCCCTCGTCATCAAAAGACACCATTAGTCCCGTTCCAACCACCAGTTGAGAAACACTGATAAGGTTGTGTTGCAAACCCTCAACATATGCCACTTTTCTTATCGAGAACTCGCCATTGGTAATCATACCATAACCTTTGATCGTGCCATAGGAGTTGTTACCATACTTGACACTTCCACCATTCGTAAGAGACCAAAATTCCCTCAGTTCTTCCCTTCTACCTGTCATGTGACGTGAGCAACCACTGTCTATGTACCATTCATCGTCAAACTGCTCGTCACGTATAACCTACAAAAGTTAAGCAGATTTAGGAACCCAAAGTGTCTTGGGCCCTCGTGAGCTTTTCACAGAACAGGGATTTGTTAGTGAAACATCAACTAAAAAGGTTCTTTTTATTAACGACGTTTCATCTTTTCTTGTTAATGTGAAAACCTTAATTTTATTTTTGGGTGGAGTTGTCGAATATGTGTAATCTACGTTAGCATACTTTCGATCAACATTAGGCTTAGTTAACGAATCCTTTGAATTTGCTGGACAAAGCTTTTCTTTTCCTTTTTGATTATTCTGTGAGAGGAGGTTAGAGCTAGGAAAATGAGATTTGGAAACTAAGTTAGCCTTTTCGATATGGCTCGTTTGTGATTGAGAGTGAAGATTGCTTTCCTTTCGTTTCTGCTCACTGCTTAGACTGGAACCGAAACCACCCTTTCGGTTTTTCTCATTTTGAGAACCGAAGCCTTGTGTTTGCTTGACATCCTTTGGCAGACCGAATCTCTGTTTTCGGTTTGTCTGATGTTGAGGACCAAAACTCTGCTTTTGGTTGGTTTGATTTTGAGGACCGAAACTCTGCTTTCGGTTTGTCTGATGTTGAGGTCCGAAACTCTGCTTTCGGTTGGTTTGATGTTGAGGACCGAAACTCTGTTTTCGGTTGTTTTCGCCCTGAGTGTGAGTGCTGGATTTTTCTTTTCCTACCTCCTTTTGCTTAGAAGATTTTTCATAGCGAACATAGTTGGGATTTTGAGAACGCCAGAATTGCTTCCTTTCAGTAAGGTTTTTCTTGTACCTCACATTCCTTTGATTCTTTCGGTCTTTCACCTGTTTTGGATTTCTGTGAATGTTAGCCTTTTTCTCAGATTTTTGAGCACAAGCTTCACTTTTAAGTGAAGAGGTTTCGCTTGAGATTGCGACTTGTTCGGCTGAAGGCTTTTTGGTACCACTTGTACTAGGCTCATCAAAACGAGTAGGATCATTAAGAGGTTCGGCTACATATCTTCCTTTCACTCTCCATGAAGTTTTCTGAGACAAACCCACAGTTTCATCTGCATTGTCAATGGGTGCTGACCAGAAATGTTCATCACAGCCCTCAGCATTATCTTCTACAACAATTGCTGTCAGTTCGGCTGTTTGTTGCAAAGAAACTTCATTGACATTGTATACCTGATTTGGAGTGGTTTGGACCTTTTGATACACAATGGCCTTTTCTTTAAGGACTTTGGTCTTGTCTTTGGATAAACGAGCAAACTCAACCGAATTTTCAGAAATAAGATTTTTGTTAGTTTCGGGTTCGCTCTTGACAAATTCTGAACAATCAATCACATCATCTACAGAAATTTCACTCATATCATCATCCTCATCGAATTCAGAAGTATTTTCAACAACAATTTTATTTTTTGAACTCAACTTAGCATTCAACAAGTCAAATTTCTGTACAGTTTCAGTTTGGATTTTCAATTTGTCATTTTCATCCAACAAAACTTTGAGCATGTCCTTATGGTCTTTGGACTTTATAAAGGACTCTATTTTGTCAAGACCGATTCTGTAGGCAGGAGAAATATCCTCAGATGAAACAACATTTTCACAGTGGTATGCGTCAGCATCGATTTCATCCTCCTTTAACTCAAGGAAGGGTAAAATCATATGATGTATCTTCTTCCCTATCTCACAATCAAGATGCAATTGAGTAATATTGGTGTATAAACGCTTAGCAATTAGACAAAACATATTTCGTTGTTTTAAAAGCTTCAAATTATCTCTTTGCAAATAAATTGTTTCATCCCTAGACCTAATCAACTCCTTCTCCTTCTGCTCAATCCACGTTCGCCTCTCCTCACTCTTTGATGACACCCTGCTGATTTGATCAGTTAGGTTAGAGTTTGTGACGCGAGTTTGAGTTAAACTTCCACCTAAATTAGAAAATTTAGATTTTAAACTATTGAGTTCATTTTCGTAGTCAGTTATTGGAATTTTCAGAGAGATAAGAATAGATTGTACCTTCTGGATCAACTCGTCACAATCGTTAATCTGCTGACTGACAGGCTTTGCAGCAAAACAACGGTCTTCTCTTTCCTTCTCTCCATCATTTCCTCCATCAGTGGTATAGCCTCGCATGTGTGACACTCCAGACGTCACCATCAAACATCTTCCTGTGTTGTTCTCTTCCTTCACCAACAGAGCCTTGCCATGAGTCGGTTTCCTCACTTCTTCGTCCTCTGAATCAGTCGACCAAATTTCAACGCCTCCAAATTCATCATCGATCGTATTTCCCTACACAATAAGAGCATTCATGGTGTTGTTAGATCCTGCTTTCTTCTTCCTGATTTCCTCCAAACGCCTTGTGAGGTTCGCTTCCTCGTCCTCATCTTCGTTCTTCTCAGACATCTTTCTGAGCATGCAGTCTTTTGCGAAGTGATTTTTGCCTCCACAGTAGTGACAGGTAAAGCCCGAGTCACCTCCAAGTTTCGTTTCCTTCTTTGGTTCTTCCGTCTGAGAAACACTTTTCGGTTCCTCCTTTGCTTTCTCTGCACTGTAACTGCCTTGCCAGTTTCGGTTTTTGTTTGTTGGAAATCTTCTCTTGATGAATTTCTTGGGATTTGACACCATCAGAGAGTACTATTCGCTTGTTAGATCATATTCAGAGAGATCTAAATCTTCCTCTTCCTCAGCAGCATTCTTACCTTTGGATATTAGAGCCAATGATCCCATGCCAGAAACCACAATAGCTTCTTTAGTCAAGGCACTCTCGTGTGACTTAAGTATTCCCACCAATTTGGCAAGATAATAACTTTTGAAATGTTCATGAGCCTTCACTGTTGACACTACAGCCATCCATTCCGATCTAAGCCCATTCATGAATGTTACCTTTTGTTCAATGACCTTCCTCTCGATTCCATGTTTAATCATCTTGCTTAAGAGATGATTGAAGCGATCGAAGGATTGAACTAGCTTCTCTTCAGGCTTCTGCTTAAAGTCACCAAATTCTGAGAGTAGTAGGGTCTGGATAGAGTGCTCAAGATCTTCATCCGTAGAGTACAGTTCCTTCAACCTGACCCATATTTCCTTTGCTGTCGTACATGAGCTCACCAGCCGAAATGTGTCTGACTGTAATGCAAACCTTATCATCCTTAAAGCTTTGATGTTGCACTGAAACTTTTCTTTCTCGTCCTGAGGTATATCTTTCACGTCACTGATGAGTTGATTATATTCCTTTTGAGTTTTAACAACTCTTGAGGTGCTTGCATGTACGAAAGGACCAACAGTAATCGCCTCCCGGATTATGTATCCATTATCTTCTGAGCCAATCACGTAGTCTTCAAAGTGATTTGCCCAGACTTCATAATCTTTAGTGTATAAGATAGGAATCCTTGTTGTCGATCCTATGCTGTTTGAGATGTTGATTGGGTTTGACTGAGAATCGTCCATGGATGTGTTGAAGCTTGTTTAAACCTGCTTAAGATCAGACTTGTAAATAACGTTAGCGTAAGATCAAGTATTCAAGGAACCACGTCAATAGCAGATGACGGCTCTATAAATATTAATCTAAGCGGAAAACCCTAAGATCTTCTTCAATAGAAGAGATGTGTATGAATTACACAGTCTCCTGCTCTGATACCAATTGTTGAGATGAAAAACTCTTAGATCGATTAGATCTTCAACAGATTAAACAATAAAATCAAATCAACACAGAGAACACAACATGGAATTAAATAATGCTCAATGATTCAAACGTAGTCACGCCACAACAGAGCTCGACAAAGAACTTCCACTGTAGAGGCGAGCTAGGGTTTCGTAGTACAACCCAAAACAATAATTATCAAAAGCGCACCTTACAAAGGCTGCATGCATGCACCTTATATACTAAACCCTAAATAAAACGATCACAGTTAGACAGGCCTAAACTGGATAGCAAAACTGGGCTAAGGACCAAGCCCATGACGCAACACTATTTAACCCAACAGCTGAATAATCAAATTGACCATTTTACCCTTATGTTATGTTTGCAACACAACATGAATCTATTTAGTTATAGCAATATCATTTAATACAAAAGCAATTCTCACAATTACGCTCGTGTAAACTTTTGTCAAAACAATTCTCTTAATTACAAATATTCATCAAATCATATAAAATCATTATCACAATTATATTGATTTACAAAATGATTGAATTTCTACATATACACAAACTAATTTGAGTGTTTTTCTTTATTCCAAAAACATGAGTAACAACCCAATTGACAACTTTATACATTGCATTCTTCAAGATTCAAAGAGGGTGATGATCTCTTCTATGAAGTACCAATCACCAGCTAACGCCTCAAACCACTCTGCATCATTCCCATTGTCTAGAACACCTAGAAGGACAATTTTGTTAATAGCATCAGTTTCATGGCTACCTAATAATCAGTGTAAAAAAAAGGAAGAACAGCAAACAGAAACTAACAAGCTTGAACTGAAAGCATAAGACTGCACAGCAGGAAAAAAAAATAAAAAACATCAAAATCTGATACAAACATAATTTCAGACAGAGAATCAAAATCAGAAAGATGAAGTAAGGATTTTTTTCCCCACAGATTTGGCATAATAGGAACCAAAATCAAATAAAAGTCACATATTTCAGATAGATTTCACAACAGAAAAAAGAGGGAAGAACAAAAAAAATTGATATAAACACAATTTAAGATAGAGAAGCAAAATCAGAAAAACGAACCATGGTTTTTTTCTCAGATTTTGCATATCTAGGAACAAAAATCAATTGCAAGTCACATACTTCATATAGAGATGAACAATCAATCGATCAAGTTGTTTAAAAAAAAAAGACGAAACAGATGCTTACTGTTGACGCAACTCTGGCTGGAGAAGGAGGAGGTCAGACTAATGCGTCGATTTGTGTTTTGTTCTCTATCTGAAAAGGGAAGCTGGAGTGAAAGAATCGTGTTTTGTTGCTGCATATTTTTCTATTAGGTCACGAGGGCAGATAAGGGATGAAGAGGGCAGCGGGCTTTTTTTTTCCAGTCAGCCACATATTTTTCTGTGGGTAAGCAATGCTTACCGACTCAGCACAATTTTGGATTTACCAAACAGCCTGACTGCTGACCGAGTCAGCAGTCAGCTCTGACCGGACCCAGTAAGGTCAAATCAAACAGCCCCTTATATATACTTTTAAAACATCTAGACATGTTAACTTATATGTACTTAATATATATATATATATATATATATATATATATAT
The DNA here is from genome assembly GCF_052849685.1 of Lactuca virosa. NCBI lineage: Eukaryota > Viridiplantae > Streptophyta > Magnoliopsida > Asterales > Asteraceae > Lactuca > Lactuca virosa. The sequence goes on along the minus strand of NC_136428.1, from coordinate 133,471,576 downwards.
ATATATATATATATATATATATATATATATATATATATATATATATATTTACGTACTTATTGGAAATAATATAGATGTTTAGTGGGCTTTAGTGTCCTTTTACATGCTTAGTGGGCCTTAGTGTCCTTTTGCATGTTTAGTGGGCCTTAGTGTACTTTTACACGTTTAGTGGGCCTTAGTATCCTATTACATGCTTAGTGGGCCTAGGTGTCCTTTTGCATGTTTAGCGGGCCTTAGCGTCCTTTTAAGTGTTTAGTGGATCTTAGTTGTCCTTTTACATGTATATTGGGCCCGGAATATATATAATCTCATTCCTTTTGAGCCTAGAAATACTTTACATGCTTAGTGGGCCTTAGTTGTCCACTTACATGTTTAGTGGGCCTAGAATGTACTTTACATGTTTCTTTACGCGTAAATTCGACTAAGGATCTAGTGAGACGTGTCAGTTGACACCTATTGAGTGTACAATCGTAGTCTGTAGTTATAACCAGAGTCTCTTGGAGGGAGAGCGGGGGTGTGTGTATAGATCTATACGGGGATGACACCCCAAACCTGAGCTGTTCGCTACAGTTAGACTAGGCCAGTCTAGGGTGACAAAAACCTTATTTTATTTCCGTCGACATCCATAAATGCCAAGACAGGCGAAATTGTCATTATCTAGTATAGTTATAACGACTCACTTAGAGGAATTAACATTATAAAATTTAAGGGAAAACCATTCTCATTTCTCTTTGGATTACTCGGTAACTTACTCGCGCCGGTATGCAACCTCGAGGGTTGCTTTACCAGCATTCTCTTTTACAGACAACATCGGGTTGTCAGGGGGCATTCTCTTTACATTCTCTTTACATTCTCCTTACATTCTACTTACATTCTCTTTACATTCTCTTTACATTCTCTTCATTCTCTTTTTGCATTTTAATAAACAATAACACACATGCATTAATACAAGATCGGACACAAATATTTCATACCATTTCTTTTTAGAAAATATCGGATTTTCTTGGAATACTCGCTTCACTTTTGCAAAAAAAAGATAATCTAGGACAAGCATGCATATATTCATCGTTTTAGAACGATACTTACAAATTATTTTATAGAAATATCGGATTTTCTGAAAACGCTATGAGAACTACTCTAAACAAGTACAAAAACCATTTTATACAAAAATGCTTATGAAATCACCAACTTTTTAGTTGATGCTTTTCAAAACGACTTGTATTCTCAGGGATCCAGTAGCAGGTAATAAGCTCGACTATGAGATCAAGTGGTGCGACTTCAAGAAATTTTACTTTTCTTACTTTTGTGTAACTGATGAACCAGTTCAATATGTAAACTATGTAAGTGTGTATTTTCAATGTATGATGTTTGGTTACTATGTTTCATTCATATTAAATTGTTATAATACTGTACATGAAGTCATCCGCCCCCGGATGTTTTCTCCGTCCCTGTTCGGGGGTGTGACAGATTAGATCTAAAACCCTAATGGGTAAAGCCCACTGCCTATAGGCCCATGAAAGGTGGAAACCAATCATATTTAGCCATGCAACATATTATAGAACATTTTTCCATAACATACAACACATGTCGCATAATGGAGCACCTTGTACCATAATGGAGCGTCATGATGCACCGGTGGTGCATCATCAACACTAATGGTCCAACATCTATTATGTTGGCACAACATGGTGTATTCCTTGAGCGTCACTAGCTTTTGAGAATCATAGAGGACTTCATGGCATACGAGACACATCATGGCCCATGCAACACTAAGATGGTTCAACATCTCCAAGATGGCCCATTATGGTGTAACATCTCCTCTAAATGGCGCAACTTCTCCATTGTGGCACAACTTCCTTTCTAGATGGTGCAACATATCTTCAAGATGGCGCAACATTATCCTTATAACAACATGCTTTCCGTTGGCGTAACTCCTTCCTCTTGGCCCAATATCTTCATGGATGACGCAAGGTGTAACCTCATGGGCCAGTGGGCCAATAGGCTTGGCCCATTGCGGTTATAAGTCTTATCCCTCAAGTATAAATTGGGATGCATGCTAAGTTATTTATGTATCTTGAATTTTAGAGTGTTAGGCGAAGCGCTATAAAAATTGTACTTTTAACCTCCGTTTGAGAACTTAGAAATAAAGAATACTCCCCTCCTACCCATGGATGTAGCTCACCTTGAGCAAACCATGTTAATATCGTGTCTTGTGTGCTTTTGGTTTTACTATTTATTCGCTTTACTTCCTAACAAGTGGTATCAGAGCAGAAGTTTGTGTTCCTATGATTGAAGATGTCTACTCACAAGTTTGATTTGGAGAAGGTAAATAGTTCAAATGGATTCACTCTATGGAGGATGAAGATGAGGGCTCTTGTAGTTGAACAAGGATGTGCAACGACACTGGAAGGAGAAGGAAAACTACCAAAGGACATGGCGGTTAATAGGAAGGTGAATATTCTCGCAAGAGCACATAACGCTATTATGTTGAGCTTGACAGGCGAAGTACTAAGAGAGTTCGTGGATAAAACGAATGCATCTAGATTTAGGAGAAACTATGTGAAAAGTGTCAAAACAATTCTCTAACGAATAGGTTGTATTAGAAGCAACGTTTGTATACTTAGGATGTCGGAAAGCACCGAAGTAAAGGATCATCTGCATAACTTCAATGGGATCATCTTGAATTTACAATGTTTAATTTAAATATTGAAGATGAAGATTAAACACTTATCGCAGGAAGAGGAAGAACATCAAATAGAGGTGGAGGTAAGACAGGGAAGTGAAGTTTTGAATCTAAAGTCTGTTGGGTTTTGAGCATAACATCATTCTTATGGTGTACATGCAACCTTAATTGCTTTGGATCTAGGTTTTTCTAATTTGAACATACAACTATGAATACCAAAGCAATAACCCTATGACTAGCATACATATAACGCAAATCACATATGACTAGGGTTAGAATCTTTACCTCTCTTGTTATGTAGCAATAACAAGTTTAATCCTTCTTGATCTTGACTTTTGAGAGCCTAGTGCCCCAAGTGTTGCACCTCTAATGGAGTAACAAACACCCAACGTAAGGAGAATGACTTAGGAGAGAAGTATTTCGGCTAGAGCTTCTTTCTTGAATGCTTAGGCCGAAAATCCCGTTGTATGGGGTCCTATATATAGCTGTGGCTGCTAGGCTTTTCAGGTGGAAACCCTAATACCTAAGTTAGGCAACAAGCAGCCGATGAACTCCTTCTTTAGAGTCTTTAGAGCCCATGGACGAAATATATACTGCTTCCCTATAGGATTTCATCCACTCCACTCTATGGAGTCTATTAGCCCAATTATGAAACTATCAATGATGTGCATAGCAGTCCCCCAATTATTTAATCAGTCTCTTTTGACCACTAAATTAATTCCAAATTAATTTCTGATCAATACTAACTAAATAATATGATTTCCATATAATATATTAATCTTGTAATATATTAATAAAACCATTTTGTGTACGAATTTATTATTTACATAATAAATTCTATTCTATCTCCTTTTGTAATCCTATTAAGTTGCATGAGTGAAGGCAACTCAAAAGGACCACGCTCATAATCAATCAAGTACATACCAAAAATAATTATGGGCTTAGATACCTAATCCAACAGTCTCCCACTTGAATAAGTCTAATGACTATTATTGCAAGTACGACTTCAGAATCTGATTAGCAATCGTAGATTTCAAAAGCCGCTGTTGAACTTTGATCTTATCAACAATGCGTCCTTTAGATAAGGGATCATATATTTCTCCATTGACAAGATATCGTATAGACATGAAATATGGATTATAATCATTATCTATGTCTATGTGTTGTTTCCCGATTTCCGATTTATGATGACTGACTAATTAACAAAATCAAATCAGTATAGGCTTGGCCAAGCGCTTTAGGGTGTCATCACCAAATCATCGAGAGGCCCATAGATATCGCTTTTATCTCTCTTAGGGTAAAAGGAACAGATAAACGTCGACTCATATGCTTGTACTATTTACTCATCAAATCACACACAACAATACATTTTAAAACATCAAGTTACTAATGCGTTTACGCATTATCAATGTGCAACCGACTCGCAAACAACAACTCATATCTCTCCGTTTCAAGAATATAAGATATTATCGTCTGACAATCACTCGTGATAAAATCCATGAAGTGATTCACGTGAGCGTAGGTTTAATCTAATAATCAAATATTATTTCAGGAGCACTCATGAACACTGCATCAGATTTTTGCTATGTCTAAACACTTTAGGCAATCTACAGTCAGATTCATGACAGTCTTACCTCATTACCTACTTCCAAAGTATGGCCTCAAAACATGCGAAGTGAAACACAAGAATAATCGAATCCAATATGGCCTCAAACGCTTGAGTATTAATAAAACACTTATTATTTAGTCACCATATTGATTACACATTATTCATTGTATAATGTTTCGGTTAATCAACTTAATACTTGAATTGTAACAATAGTTATCCCATGCTCCAAGCATGTACACTATGTTTACCTATGGTCCTTACTTTGTGAAATAGATCAATTGAACACATTTACAATGATGCTCGTTTCACAATTCCCAATCCTTATTATAAGCGTAAGAATACCAAATTATTGCCACTATTAGAATATGTTAGATTCTAACATTTTATGCAATGATCCTTTTGTAATGTTATAGCACCAAAGTCACAAGGACTTTGCCAATGATATTACAAAGCGCATTATTGGAGATTGTTACAAGACAACTCTATAGACAGGAAGTCTCACATTCAAAGTACATTCCTTTGAACATCCTTCTTGCATAACAGTTTCTAACCTACATAGATTCTTAATATCCAACTCCCATTATGGAATCCTTTCCATATTTTCCATATGACAACTCATTCTTAATAGAATCCTATTTATTCATAATAATGTCGATATGGTCCATTCATTACTATACTTCTAACTTCCCACAAGTGACCAATCCTTGGGAAACCTTAGATTGTACTTGACAGTTGTTTAATTTAGTTTAGTCATATCCAGTTCTGGTCCTTTTTCCCTCTTAATGCCCTAGGCACTTGGAAAATCAGAACGGTCGAATATTATAACATATGCAATCGATCCTATACTCGAAGCGTATGGGATACGATTATAATGTCTTACATATAGACATGATACTTTACTTGCCTTCTGCTATAATATTGCCATATATAGAGTTTCTTTATGTTGAACCTTTTCAATCATAACATTCATATATGTCGTTTGACTAAATTTAATTAAAATTTCTCGATCTAAGCTTTTAGATTTGAAATGAAGTATAATATTTCTCTCCTTTAATTATAGAAAAACAACTCTTCAACCTTTGTAACTTTGCGAATTGAAACTTTTGTTTTTCTATAATTAATATTGCTAACTTGCAACACTTAACATAATAATCATGCTCACACTAACATGATAATTATATCTTTACCATTATAACACTTATGCTCCCACTAGCATTGACATGTATTCATAAATTAACTGGACTTCTAGAAATCAATACTTATTGACTTCCTTAACCAAATTTCATATATCTGATCTGAGATGTTTCGAAAAGCTTTATCCAAGCTCAAACACCTTTTATTAGAAAGCTCATATGTATGTCTAAACTATTTCAGAGCTTACAGCAGTAAGTCCCAAATGTTTAAACCTTTTTCCATCTCTCACAATTCGAACTATGAAGAGGGATGTCGTAATCATAATCAAATTTGAGAATGCAATTTACACAATCACTATCTCCTTAAAATCTTCGTAGTGAAAGCGTTTCGTCACAATCATTTTCATGAATTGGAGAGAAACCTTGCCACTTAGATTTTATGGCGTATGTTTTCCTATCCATGTGAATTTGTCATAACCATGATTACAAATCAATGTTTGTGACAAATCCAAACTCATATGGACTGAACTTGTTCAATCTTTATTTCCTTCCATATGGCAGCACAAGGGCCTACCATGTCTTCCAAGTAGTCAAGCAGCTCACCCATACAGATCAATGAACTTTCACCAATTAAGGTGCTTTGCCTTATGCAATCAATTGAGAACTCTTAGGACTCACATGCATAGTTAACTTAACTGGAATGTCACAGAAAACAAGAATATGTCAACACGCTAGTGATAGAAAATAGGTTTATTCTTGATTAGTTCCTGAAGCCATATAAGACCATTAAGACTCCCACTGACCTCTTGACCTATAAGATTTTCTTGTCAAGAAACATTCCTTGACAAAAAAATATTCAAAAGTTAGTGTAGATTCTTATCAAGATAAACACTTCTCACAATTGGTCTTAGTTGGTCTTTGTCTTATCCAAGACATCACAATTTACCAATTTCAAACGTGCTGGAGTAAGAAACTTTTCTACTCCACATTTGATGAGTGTTTTAAAACTTCTTAAGATGGTCTCACTCAAGTCACAATCTTGGAGTACGACTCTAAGACTTGATTTTGGAACGAAGTATGATTCACCTTTTGATCTAACCATTTCAACAATTGCCGATTCCTCTTCTTAGCCATACTAGTGCACTAAGGTGTCCTTAGAGGATCAATTGTGATATGGTTTTATAATCACTAAGACGATCATAAAACACGATACAAAAGTACTCTCCCTTCCTTTCAGATTGGAGAAACTTTTATCTTTCTGCCTAATTGATTCTTCTTATTCGTTCTGCCATACACTGAAACTTTTCAATGATTCAGAATTACAATTAATCTTGTAAGCATAACCATATTTACTAAACTTTTAGCAAATTATGACAAATATTCTTATCGTTCTTTGTGGTGGACTTGACCTAGTGCAAAACAATGCGTACTAGATCCTTTAGTCCTTCAATTGACTCACATACTTTTGTGAACAAGAATTTGTCTTAATTTCCCAAATACGAAGGTTCTCATTCATCATACAATACCAGTTGCATGATTCGAAGTTTTTGTCCAATTGAAACTTGGCTGATGAGAATCATTCCTTATTTGGTAAATTTCTGACACTACCATAAATAACATAACTAAGAATCACATCCATTTTCAATATTGCTAACAATAGAAACATACAAACATCAATTTTCACAAAAGTCATTGCAAGGATATATATAAATAAGACTAAAATCAAAATTTATTTTATTTATAAAAACGCGGAAAACTTGTCCTTACAACGCAATTACAAATGAAAACTATGTTACTAAATATTCCTAAGCAATCTATCATAACTCCTAAGTAGCAGCTCAAAAATCCGATCATCGAACCATGCGATCGAAATCCATCTCTTCGCGATCAGACTCATCATACCTTTCCTTTAAGCTTCCTTTCTTTTCTTCGATCCTACAAAACATCAAAATGCAATCTTATCACATTATGTATTAAGAATCTACAAATAGGAAGTTAATAGAGTTAGATAGTGGACTTACCTGAAGTAGATTCATACATCTTGACTCTCCCATCCTTGCGATCCTTCAGGTAGATACGGCAGCTTCGCAACCAATGCCCATTCTCTTGGAAGTTGAAACAAACAGACTCATTTGGAATGGCACATGGGACAATCTCAGACTTAGCATTTCTCTTTACCATCCGGTCAAATGGTTTGACCTTGGCCGATCCCTTTCCATTGGGAAGAGAAGATTTTTCTGGACTTCCAATGTTGCCATTGTCAATATCCATGGAAGTTTGGGAGGTTGACCTTCCAGTCAAATTAGCTTTACCAGTGCGCCAAATCATTGTTGATTCAGCAGCAATTAGCAAATAGGTTAGATCGATAAGGGTCACGTCAAGGTCTTTCATATAGTAATCTTTTATGAACTCACTATATCACTTAGGAAGTGATTGAAGAACCAAGTCAACAGCCAGCTTCCTCGAGACTTCGACACCCAACATTCCCAACTTGTCAATATGCAACTTCATCTCCAAAACGTGAGCACATATAGACTTTCCATCTTCATGTTTGCTTGCCAATAGGGATTGAGTGGCCTTGAGCTTTTCAAGTCGTCGAACACGTGGTCGGGAGGATTATTGGAGGAGGTGGAGGAAGTGAAGAATGATTTCCATTTCCACGATCCAATCTTGGAACATCATCTTCATGTGGAAAGCTTTTTCCAAAGGATTCAGGAAGACCATAGTTGTTAGAATTTGACATCTACAAAAGGGAGAAATTCAAGTTAGTTGATTAGAGTCCTTAATATAACACCCAAAAATGAAATATTAAGGCTAGGACCCAACACAATATTCTACAATTTGGAAGAGGGATGTCGTAATCCAATTGCATAATATTTGAAGGTAGGTAAATGACGATTTACCAATTTCCACCATGAAAAACAAAATGAAAATTAGGTTTTAATTGAATTAAAATATCTAGATCTTTTGATATTCATTTAACTTTTCAATGGCATGTTTAATCTCGATTATGCGCTTCAAGTTTGTGAATGGGATACTTAGGATCACAAACAAGGTGTGAATAACCATGCAAATTACCCTGGTACTCTCGAAGATGTTTATTACCTAATGAATGTGCCGGTTAACCACACACGCTCCATTGATCTATGATAATCTACGAGCTACCAATTTCCATCCTTCATTAGTCCCATAATAGTGTGTCGGTTAACCACACACGCTCCACTAACGACCACAAGGTGTAATGTGCAATTTCATGGATTAGCACCAAATTCAGATTTTTCCTAAAGTAACTAAGATTTGGAAATTTATAAAAGCGTTTAGTTACTTCGTATTTCATTATACTTATAATGTAAGTTCATTTCCTATCCTACTCGTTCAGCTAACGACCCTCCACTAGTCAAGGGTGCGGTGGGTAAGAGTGGATACCCAATGGCGGTCATTTTACAGCCGCTTCCTTAAACACCCCTTATAGACCAACTTTGTGAATGAGGCCTACTAACGGTAAGACTGACTTTTTACTTATACATATATAAGATATTAGACTTTTAATTTTATATAGTATAAGGTGTATTTTACACGTTCAAAATACTAGTTGGTTTAAACTATAAATTAGACTTTTACTTAAATTTAAACCATATAATTATGGATTTATTAATTCTCTCTTTTAATTTAACTCTTAATTAATTTAACAAAATCCACAAGGGTGTAATTTCAACTTTTCAAAACACTAATGTTTTAGAATTTAATATTTCAAAAATAATACCTTTTAATTAAATTTTAAATTCCAAAACATGAGGACAAATTTTGAAACCTTTCAAAATATTAGGGTTTAACTATTCAAATTTCAAAAACTAAAACTTTTAATTCCAAATTTAAACTATAAAACCTAAAGGGTGTAATTTAAAACTTTTTCAAAATTACTAGGTTAAATATTTGAATCAAAATAATCCTATATTATCCATATTTAACCAAATCCACCAATTTTGATAAGGATATCTCATACCAATCATAAAAATCGATTTAGGCAAGAAAAATGAGTTTTGGTAATTATCCTAATCAAAGACTGGTCAAAAAATCGAAAATCCTCGCAATACAACCCTGGACTCGTCGAGTCCACTATGGAACTCGTCGAGATTATGCAACTCGTCGAGTCCATACATGGACTCGTCGAGTCGGCCTATCAGACAGCAAAATTTGTCGATTTCTTGATCTTTTGGCAGTTCACTTTTGCGTCTATTCAATAGAAAAACGACCTATGCTCTGATACCACTGTTGTGTTTTGAGCATAACATCATTCCTATGGTGCACACGCAACGCTAATTTCTCTAGATATATGTTTTTGTAATTTGAACATACAACTATGTATACCAAAACAATAACCCTATGACTAGCATACATATAACGGAAATCACATATGATAAGGTTTAGAATCTTTACCTCTCTTGTTATGTAGCAATAATTAATCCTTCTTGATCTTGACTTCTGAAAGCCTAGTGCCCCATGTGTTGCACATCTAATGGAGTCAGAAACACCCAATGCAAGGAGAATGACTTAGGACAAAAGGATTCCATATAGGGTTTTTTTCTTGAATGCTTAGGCCGAAAATCCCCTTGTATGGGGTTCATATATATAGCTGTGGCTGCTAGGGTTTTCAGGTGGAAACCCTAATACCTAACTTAGGCAACAAGCAGCGCATGAACTCCTTCCTTCGAGCCCATGGACGAAATCTATAGGGCTTCCCTATAGGATTTCGTCCACTCCACTCTATGGAGTCTATTAGCCCAATTATGCAACTATTAATGATTTGCATAACAGTCCCCCAATTATTTAATCAGTCTCTTTTGACCACAAAATTAATTCCAAATTAATTTCTGATCAATACTAATTAAATAATATGATTTCTAAATAATATATTAATCTTGTAATACATTAATAAAACAATTTTGAGTACGAATTTATTATTCACATAATAAATTCTACTCTCTCTCCTTTTGTCATCCTATCAAGTTGCATGAGCGAAGGCAACCCAAAAGGACCATGCTCATAATCAAATCAAGTACATACCAAAAATAGTTATGGGTTTAGACACCTAATCCAACAAAGTCAACATCAAATGTTATAACTGCAAGGAAAATGGACACTTTAGAAGAGATTGTCCATTGTTGAAGAATGGGAATAATGAGGTTGGACCAAGCAACAATAATGCTACTGTGGTGCAAGGAAATTCTGATGAAGGGGATGATGGTGAAGTTTTAACAGGATGTACATCTAGTTCAACTGATTCTTGGGTCTTGGACTCTAAAGTGTCCTTTCATATGACATACAATCATGACTGGTTCAACTCCTTCAAATAGTGGTTTCGCACAGTCAAGATGGGTGATGATTGAGTGAGAAATATCAAGGGTAGTGGCATGGTGAAGATCAAGATGCACGATGGTATGGTCAGGAAACTTGATTGTTGGCATGTCCCGGAGCTTGGGAGATATCTAATTTCTCTTAGCACTTTGGTAAAGGTTGGATTGAAGTATTATGGAAAGGATGATTGGTTAAGAGTCTCCAAGGGAGCTGTTGTGGTTATGAATGGGAAGATGAATTATGGGATTTATATCCTAGAAGGTAGGACGATTAAGGGAACGGTGACTGTATCCCAATCCTTAGATCAACATGACGATGAAAGAAAGTTCTGGCATCAGAATTTGGGACAAGTAAGTGAGAAGGGATTACTTGGTGGAGATGCAGCTGTAAATGCTACATCTGGTAAAGCTTATGTTCAAGAGATACAACACATCGTGAAATTTAGTTCGGTTCAACACTCAAGCAAGGAGATCTTCGAGTGTGTTCACTCAGATCTATGTGGTCCCTTTACTGTAAAGTATCATGGTGAATTTCAATACTTTATGACTTTTATCGATGATTCCTCAAGGAAGACCTGGATGTACTTTCTAAAGACAAAGGTCTAAATGAATTGTTGGGCGGTTCAAGGAGTGGAAGACGATGGTTGAGAAACAGACTGGGAACCATGTCAGGTCACTAAAAATGGAAAGCGGGTTGGAGTTCTGCAAGCCTTCGTTTGACAACTTCTGCAAAACAGAGGTATAGTGAGGCATTATACTGTATGGCTAACACTACAGCAAAGCGGAGTAGCAGAACAGTTGAACCAAAAACTAGTTGAGCATGCTCAGTACATGCAATTATCTGCTAATTTATCATTGCAATTCAGGGTGGAAGTCGTCAACACTGTTTTCTATCTGGTAAATATATATCCATCAACTTCAATTGATTATAAGACTCCTCAAGATGTATAGTATGGGAAACCCTCTGAAAATTCTGGTTTACGAATCTTTGGATGCCCTACTTATGCTCATGTGAATAATAGTAAACTGGAGCCGAAGGAAAGGAAGTGCCTATTTCTAGGATATGCATCTGGAAGGATAGGTCATCATCCATGGTATACAAAAGAAGGAAAGACACCAAAGTTCCGTATTTGTAGAGATGTGACTTTTGAATCTGCTATGTGTAACCAGAGAGTATGTAGTACAAGTGTTGTGAGGAACGATCAGGATGTTAGCCAGAAGGTGGAGTTTGAAATAGAAATCCCACACAATTTTGTGGTAAATATGGAAGAACGGTGTGGCATGGATCAACATAAACGTGAGGAATCCCTTGAACAATGTAGGGAAGAAGTGTCTGGTGATGCTTATGTCAATAAAGACAACTTGAGGAAGCTTCTAGAGAATGAGCTTGTGATGAATGATATAGGAGCTAAAAAGAAGATAACAAGGATGGATATTCGAAGTGATAAAAGATCTGGAGGTTTTACATTTCTCACTACATTGAGAAAGTCTTGCGGTTGTTCTATCATGATCAGCCCAAACGTGTTGGTACTTCTTTAACGATTCAAGACAATCAGGGGAAAGCTCATTGTGAAGTGGTCAAGTGGATCTTGCAACACTCCAAGTGCTCCAAGTTGTTCCAAACCACCTTTAAGATTATCCCTTCCATTGGGGCTTGATCTATTCCCTTCTTAGAAGATCCATTCCATTTTCACATGCTCCATGAATCCTAAGTGCTCCATTGAAATCAATTGCTCCATGAGAATGCTCTAATGCTCAAGTTATATTTAACAATGAGAAATAATGACTAATTTAGTTGTAAGAGTTAATGTAAATTTCTCAGCAATCCTCTATAGATTTACAAATTGTAATGATCATTACAAAAAATTACATTACTCTAAATGTTTGTTATTCGCAAAATATAAGCTTGTTTGATCATATGTGTTTTTTTAGTGTCAGTGTCAACTTTCTGGAATCTTCCTTGATTCTCAAGTTGCTCATGATTAAGTGCTTTACAATATTTAACACGACAATTTTATTTGGAATAACATAGCTTTATACATATTCCATTACATATTTACATTTATTTTCCCAAAATTTGGTTACATAACTATAAAAGTATGCGTGGTTAGATGTAGAAAAGTTTGATATACTACAATCCCCAAAGAAAATGCCTAAAAGAACGCAAGGCTACTATCTACTTGCGTAAGTTGACTTTTCCTATCACCTCTAACCCAAAAATATTTCCTAAGGCACAACCCTCCTGGGTGGGTCTACCATAAACCAAAATAAATGCCTAGTAGAGTGATCGGACGGGTGAGCAGCTACTGGGTTGACTCATCTCACATCTCTGTGGCATATACCCTGGCCTCGGCTGCAACCAATCTCTGCTCCGTGACCTATATTTGAAGCACTAGTCCTGTGATCAGGGTCTCTTGTGTCATCTGCTGAGACTGAGATGCATTCAGTCGATCAAAAGCCAGCTGGATACTCTCCTTATCCAATGTTTTGTCCTCCTCCAAACTTTGAACTCTAAAAGCTAGTCCCAATTTCTTTTTGTCGATCGTTCCCAACTCCTCATTGATGGTACATATATGATATGTGTGACGAGCAGTGGGATGACTCCCAACCTCAAAGGTGGAACCTATCTCATGTTCATCTAATCCGTGTCATCCATCAAGGAATCGTGCATGACATTTTAGGAGCCACAGGTGATGAGAGTGGTTAACTAGGCATCTTCTGATTGTGGATGGAAAATTTATTGAAGGGATTGTTCTTGATTTTTTAACCACATGGAGAAAGTAGGAAATATTTGTTTGATGGTGGTGGCATTGACGTCCTTTCCTTGATGAACAGTCCAGTAATCTCAATTGGCTCATGCACGTCCTCCTCATTAGGCTTGTACTCAGTCTAGGTCTCATAGTAGTCAACCTCCTTCTCTTGATCTATCACCTTCCCGGTGGAATCATCTCCTTCGAAAGGGTCCTCATCATGCGACTTGTCCGGATCTATGGTGTCATCGTCCTTATAAGGCTCCTCTCTTGATGTCAAGGGTGATGGTGGCTTTGGCACCTTTGAGATTCATGTATCCCCGAGCACTGGGGAGTACGACACTACTTGGTCCTCCTCCAGGTACGACATCGTCATCCAAACTCTTGTGTTTCCCATAATGATGTGGTGCTCCTACATAAGAAATCAAGCATTGTGTATGTTTATCAGTGCTAGTGTATTATGGAAAAACGTACAATTATTTATAGGGTATAAGTACATATAAGATATTACCGGTATATCTAGTGGATGAATACTTTTTTTATATCGGATATGTGACTCGGAATTGTTACTCCAATGCAAATAATTCTCAATCGTTTAGATTTCTAACTAGTGTCTTTGTGACAACAGCCAATTTCTAGTCAAGTCAAAGTCAAATAAATTCAACTGGTCAAACCGGTTCACTCGACTAGCTCTTGTATGTTAGGGCTTACTTTAAAAATTCTAGTGAACAATTCTTGATGTTAATACAAAGTATCATTTAGAGGTTTCATCTGTTCAGGAAATCTAAACCCTAAACAGGGTAAGTGGTGTAACGACTCGATAAAACACTATTACTTACCCTTCGGGGGCGTATAACACTCATAGCGAGGCATAATGAGGTTTACAAACCTTGCATTACATGGCTAAACACTAACGAAGGTCACAAACAAAGTCTCTCTAAATCTCTCTCGCTCTATCTCTCTCTCCCAAATCTCTCCCAAATCTCTCTCAAAATCTCTTTTAACTTTTTATAATCACTCGGGGCATCCCGACCCTTATCTTAGTCAAAAACCACTCGAAACGGGAAGGTTACTTGAAAAACAGCCATATAGGGCCGAAGCCCCTCTTAGAACCGAACCCTCTTAGAACAGAACCTTACCTTCGGTCCGAGACCCACCTTCGGTTCAGACTACCTTCGGTCCTCAGTTCATCTCGCTTTCGGTTCCCACTCGATAAGTTTCGCTTCACCTCGACAAGCTTCGCCTGCGAGCCTTCTCGGACCAAACCAACCTTCGGTTCTCAGCCTCCTGGACCGAGACTTTCGCTTCTGACCCTCGGAACTTCACAGGTTCGCCTCTTTTTCCCGGTTTTCGACCACTTTCGCTTTTTAAGCTCGTTTTTGATGATTTTGACGGGGGATTTTCACCCAAACTTATATTTTAACATATTAAACCCTATCAATTCATATTTTAATCATATTTTGAGGAAATACTTATTATAGATAATATCTTTTGTACAAGACATTATCTAAGAGTGGTTGACTTTTCCTATAAAGTTATGACAACTTCAAGTCACTATTCATGTTTTATGTCACTATTCCCATAGTACCTAGCCAAATCACGATCTTTTCCCCAAACACTCCATCAGATCTCTTACACCAAATTCACCTAAAAGATCTATATCTCACACACTCCCTAAAAGAATAATTCACCACATTCTTAAAACAAATACTCTCTCTCTCTCTCTCTCTCTCTCTCTCTCTCTCTTTCCTTCTCAATTATTTTCTCCCTAGAACCAAGAACTCCAGGAAGTCATGAACTCTTCCTCTATTTTTGGTAAGTTCTTCATTTCCACTCTTGAATATCCTACACTCGTTCAATCAAATCATGGATTCCTTATACAAATATCGTCATATTTGTTCTTAGGATCTTCAAATCCTCAAGCATTCTCCAAGTGTTCTTGACTTGGAAATCCTCTCTTCTTCAACATCCATCTCAGGGAATCACTCAAGGTGAGTTCATAACCCTATCTTTTTATGTTTTCTTCAAGTTTTAAGGGGGAGAATACAAGTTACAACACCAACAACATACTCTAATACAACCAACAGCTTTCAACAGAATAGTTAAGGTTCATTCACGAACTATTTTGACCACATTAAACTTAATGTCTTTCAAAACTGTTTAATATCTAAATAGTTCAGGTTTATACCTTTCAAATGACTACTTGAACATGTTTATACGATTTTTCTACAATTTATGGCAATTTTTACAAGACAACCTAACATTTCTGAAATGATTTCGGACCAGTATGTGAATATGGACATTTTCAAACTAGTTAGAGACCTCTACAAATCATGAAAAAAATTATGAACAAACTAGACACGCTTTGTAAACTCTCAGAGTTTACGGATTGAGTTTTCGATTTACAGTGATTTTTCTGTGATTTTTCTAATAACAGTTACACAAATGTTAAACTAGTAAAATAGTTTGGATATTCATTAACACTTTGTAACATGTTGAGCAAAGTCTATAACAAGGATTAGCTACATATAAATCGCATTTCATGCTTGTTTACCTTCATGAAATAGAAGTAGTTATTTATCATAAGAATTTTCATCAAGTACAAATACACATGATAAACTATAACAGGTATAGTTTATGGTACATTAACATACAAACATACTAAGGAAGTTTCCATTGCACTACAAAAAGGTTTTCATGATTTCAATACGTAAACTCGTTGAATCAAAGTTGTCAGACACTTACTTCATTATATTCCTTAGTATATTGGTTAAAGTTCTGTATTATAACCCTAGTCTCCTATAGGGAGAGCGTGATACTTGTGTATAGATCTATATTGGCACCGACAATCCCACACCTTAGCTGCATGCAACAGCTAGACCGGCAGGTCTGGGGTGACAAATGTCAAAATAGGCGTACTATGTCAATTGGAAGGTTATAATAACTCACATAGGGAGACAACGACACATATAGTTTATGGGGAAATTATTACATTCAAAAGGGGTTTTATTCATTTAAAACTACATACATTCAAAAGGGGTTTTATTTATTTAAGACTACGTATATTATCATAAGTATGGAAAATACATGTACCTTTCGATCTTTGGGTTTTAAGACTACAATTCATTTTATAAGGAAAATATTGGATTTTTCTTGAACTTACACTACATTTACAAAGAAAGATTTTCAACTCTACATACAAAAGCTTATGCACTCACCAACTTAATTGTTGACACTCTTTCAAAATTACTTGTATTCCCACGTAATCAATGAAATCAGGTAACTACAAGCTTTTGAGGATGGAACGCTACGACGTTTGACAAATTATTTTTGATATCATATTGTAATCGATTTTGAAACATGTAACATTTGAAACCATGTAACCTTTTCGATTATATTTATGATTGGTTGTATGTACTGTGATCACTATTATACTCGTTGTTATGATACTATACATGAAGTCCTCCACCCCCAGATGTTTCCGCCATCCTTGGTTTGGGGGTGTGACAGATTGGTATTAGAGCATTGTTTATAGTGAACTAAGTATATCGAACCACATAAGATATGCCAACTATAAACGCAATGGAACTAAAACTCTCTGATTAAACATTTTTCATATAACTATACTTTTAGAAATAAATATTATTTTTCTTTAAGAATAACTACATGCATACATGCTAGTATAGTGTCATAATTAGGGAAAACACGAAAAGTAAAAATGGATGAGTTGTACACTATGACTATGCCCTAGGACATGTAATCAAGTCTAGGAGGAATATAGCCTGATCAACTATATTTTTCCAAGAAGTGACTCGCATATACTGGGGGATGGTCGTAGTGGACGACAAGTCTAATAACCTAACATCACCATACAAGAAACACGCTAAGAACCAAACATAACCTTTAAAATACTATAGAAGTATTTTATGTTGCTTGAGCGCAATATTTCTAGATTCATTATGTGCCTCTTACACCCCTATTCTCGCACAGACATCATGGCAGGATTTCACTTACCAGGAGACCCCTACTTTCCGAACCAGGGAAACGGAGGATGGATAGAAGAGGAACCAGAAGAAGATCCCGATGAGGTGTTCGAGGAGGAACCAGAAGAAGACCCCGAAGAAGTCGAAGAGGAAGAACCCGAAGAAGATGAAATTGAAGAGGAAATGGAGGAAGATGAAGACGAAGAGGAGTCGGAAGAGGAGCCGGAGGTCATCAACCCTCCTTATATAGCCAGGGTTCCTGTGAACCGTTTTGGCTACAACGGACCTGCGCCCCGTTGGGCAACAGAGATCGAGAGGTGGAGTCGTCACCAGCGACAACGTTCACCATTTGGCAAACAACGTGGTTACTATGACCTCAACCATGGAGGACCGGCTGACAAAGCCCTCCCAGTCATGATCCAGCACACCATGAACCTCGGAGATCAAAATAGGGAAACGGCGAACCATGTTCGGAGCTGAGCGCTGCTGCAGAAGCCACAGATACGCATACTCGAGACCTGGAGAGAGACTACTATCCCATTGATCAACTCATTGAGGACCTTACCACCGCTCGGGCGGAGGTAAGGTAGTATCAGGAAAGTCACTCGGCTCTCGAGGAGAGGGTAATCGCAATCGAGCATCAGTTAGCTGAACTACAGGGTGCCTCGACTTCGTCTCAAGGACCGCAAGGGACTGGTCGCCGTGAGTAGAGTTCATACCACACACAAATCTTTATAGATTAGGATTACGAGTATGCTTTGGTGCTACTTTTCTCTGTGTGTAGATTCAATCCTGCGATTAAGTGATTACACTAGTCAAAGGATTGTGTTGCTGTCAAAATTTTCCTTACATTGATGTGATGTAGACCTACTTCAAGGTCTAATTTTCCAAACACTATGTACTAAATCATATCAATGAAATTGGCATGCATATTATATTTCATTGGGAGCACTACCACTAAATTCATAACAATGCATATCGTTACTTATGGTGAATCTACGATTAATTAGTGTATGCAGTAACGTTGTATGTAATTAAGATTCTATCGATTTAGAAATGGTGGTTCCGCTTTTGGTCATGTTCCTTGTTTGGTTGTGGGCCTAGGGAAGATTCATTAGATTCAATGATCTATTCCATCTTAATTACACATAACAAGCATACACTAAGCGATTGTAGAAGGACCTAACATGGATCAAGTCATAAGATTTCACTAAGGCATTACTATTTAATTCATAAGTTCAATCATATGGACTTCCATTACGAATTGCTTGCAAATACTTTAAAGTCATGACATAATTCAGATAATCTAGTACAATAATAACCGACTTATCACTACTATTAAAGGCTCACCATCACTTCGTCTTTAAAAACTTGTGGCAGAATTATGCCACCACGGAGAAATCCCAGGCGTTCCAACAACACACCACCACCATCTCCGCCACCACCACAGTTTGATCCCGCAATGTTCCAAGCTGCTGTAGCAGAAGCCGTGGCAGCCGCAATGTCACAGATCGGTATGAATGGTACTGGTGGTTCGGTAAGTGGAGCCACAAACTCTAACCAAGGTGACATTCAGGGACGCTCAAAAGAGTGTTCCTACAAAGACTTTACGAATGGAAAACCCAAATCCTTCGACGGATGCGGGGGCGTCATTGCCCTAATGCAATGGTTTGAGAATACTGAGTCAGTCATCGAAATTTGTTCATCTCCTAAAGCTAGCAAGGTCAAATTCGCAGCTTGTACTTTCACTGACCGAGCCCTTACCTGGTGGAACGGTCGCGTAAAGTCATTAACTCTTTCGGTGGCGAATGCAATGGGCTGGGAAGATTTGAAGGCCCTAATGCTGACCGAGTACTGCCCAAGGGGCGAGATTCAGAAACTAGAAGATGAGCTTTGGGGCTTCAAGATGACCGGCTCTGACATCGCATCTTACACAGCCAGGTTCAGCGATCTGGCCATACTGTGTCCCGGTTTGGTCACTCCGGAGAGTAAGAAGGTGGAGAAATACATCTGGGGACTGACCCCCCAGATTCAAGGAAGCGTGTTGGCCTCAAGACCAACTACCTTTGACAGTGCCAAGGAGTTAGCACAACAACTCATCGACCATAGGGCCAGCCATGGCACTGTGGCATCCACCCCTAAGCAAGCAAAAGGAGGAAACAACAAAAGGAAATTCTGGAACAACAAGAAGAGCCAGCCGTCCCAGGATTCTGCCAAGAAACAACAAATAGTGGCGGTTCACGCTGCCACTACTCCCGCCGCTCCAACACCACTAAGGCAGTATGCTGGAAACCTCCCCAAATCTAACAAGTGTAACTTCCACCATACCGACCCTTTCCGAGAGATGCACTGCCGCAACTGCAGCAAGAAAGGCCACACCTCTAGTTTCTGCAAGTTTCCAATCCATTAAACCACCTCGGTCGCCAACGTCGGGGCAAGCTGAGCCTGCTACGGCTGTGGGGAAACCGGACACTTCAAAAGAGATTGCCCAAAGGCAAAGAACGCAAATCCCGGTGGTGTCAGAAGGGTCTTGTCCTTAGGGCAAGGGGAAGCTATGGAAGATCCCACGGTGGTTACTGGTACGTTTCTCCTCAATAACTCATATGCATGCATGTTATTCGATAGTGGAGCGGAGAGGAGTTTCGTTAGTCACAGATTTAAACCATTACTAAAACAAAATCCCCAATCACTAAAAGATACATACATCGTAGAAATGGCAAATGGAAAGGCAGAGAGAACTACCGATATATACACAGGGTGTACCCTCACTCTAGACAACCATTCATTCAAAGTCGATCTAATTCTGGTTTCAATAAAAAGCTTCGACATCATCATTGGCATGGATTGGCTAAGTTCTAATCGTACCGACATTCTATGTTACGAAAGGGCCGTTCGCCTTAATCTGCCAAATGGAAAAACTCTCGTCGTTTATGGCGACAAACCTAGTATGAACCTACAAATCATCTCTTGTGTCAAACCCAAAAGTATCTCCGTAAGGAATAACACGCCTTCTTAGCCCATGTAGTGAATGAGAAGCAGGAGGTGAAAGACATCAAGGACATTCCAGAGGTCTGTAATTTCCCTGACGTATTTGCAGAAGACCTTCCCGGAGTTCCACCCGCACAACAAGTCGAATTCCGAATTGACCTAATCCCTAGGGCTACCCCTGTAGCCAAGGCACCATACCGCCTAGCGCCAGCCGAGATGCAAGAACTATCCAGCCAACTAAACGAACTGCTAAGAAAAGGTTTCATCAGGCCAATCTTCTCGCCTTGGGGAGCTCCAGTTCTGTTTGTGAAAAAGAAGGATGGATCATTCCGCATGTGCATCGACTACCGCGAGCTAAATAAACTTACCATCAAAAACCGATACCCTCTACCCCGAATCGACGACCTTTTCAACCAAATCCAAGGAGAAACTTACTTCTCGAATATCGATCTGAGGTCGGGATACCATCAACTATGAGTCGAGGAGGAGGATGTTCCTAAAACGGCGTTCAGGACTCGGTACTGTCACTACGAGTTTGTAGTAATGCCCTTCGGATTAACAAACGCACCCACGGTGTTCATGGACCTAATGAACCGAGTGTGTCGGCCTTACTTAGACAAGTTAGTGATTGTCTTCATAGACGACATTTTGGTCTATTCAAGGAGTGAGGAAGAGCACAGCCAACACCTACGACTGGTATTGGAGACACTAAGGGCAGAGAAATTATATGCAAAATTTTCGAAGTGCGAATTTTGGATTCGAGAAGTAGGCTTCCTCGGTCATGTGGTTAGCGAGAAAGGATTACATGTGGATCCCTCCAAAATCAATGCGATCGAGAACTGGTCAGCACCAAGGACGCCTACAGAAATCCGTCAATTCTTAGGCCTCGTTGTCTACTACCAGAGGTTCATCCAAAACTTTTCCAAAATTCCCAAACCACTTACCACCCTGACTCAGAAGGGTGAAACTTTTAACTGGGAGTGAAGCAAGAAGCCGCTTTCCAAACACTAAAGTAGGCCCTGTGAAGTGGCCCGATTTTATCTCTACCAGAAGGAACTAAAGACTTTGTGGTCTACTGCGACGCGTCAAACCACGGTCTTGGATGTGTGTTAATGCAACGAGGAAAGGTCATTGCCTACGCATCGAGGCAGTTAAAAACGCACGACGTCAACTACGCCACACATGACCTCGAATTGGGAGCAGTAGTATTCGCCCTAAAGATCTGGGGGCACTACCTCTACGGAACAAAGTGTACTATCATTACCGATCACAAAAGCCTTCAGCACATTCTCAATCAAAAAGAGCTTAACATGAGGCAGAAACGATGGGTAGAACTACCGAATGATTACGAGTGTGAGATTCGTTATCACCCAAGTAAGGCCAACGTAGTAGCTGACGCCTTAAGGCGAAAGGAATACTCGGGTCGCTGAGTAAAGTCATTAACCATGACAATCCATTCGCACCTGTCCACACAAATCAAAGAGGCCCAGCTGGAAGCTTTGAAACCTGAAAATGTGACATGAGAGGCGTTAACAGGAATGGATAAGAACCTCGAAGTCAGGAACGACGGAGTTCGTTATCTCATGAATCGGATCTGGACACCGAAGTTCGGTGGATTCAGGGACGTCGTCATGAATGGAGCACACAAAACTCGAGATGCCATACATCCTGGTTCAGACAAGATGTATCTGGACCTTAAAAATCTTTATTGGTGGCCGAACATGAAAGCTGACATCGCTACCTTTGTGAGAAAGTGCCTGACTTGCGCCAAGGTCAAGGTAGAATACCAAAAAGCCCTCGGGATTGTTGCAACAACCAGAGATACCCGAGTGGAGGTGGGAGCGGATCACGATGGATTTCATAACCAAGTTACCCAAGACAACAGGTGGTCTCGATACCATTTGGGTGATGGAAAAACTAACCAGAACATACATTAAGGAAATCGTGCGATTGCATGGCGTACCAATATCCATTATCTTCGACAGGGATAGTCGATTTACCTCACGTATCTGGCAGTCACTTCAAAAATATATGTGGACTAAGTTGGACATGAGTACAGCCTAACACCCACAAACCGACGGGAAAAGTGAGAGAACCATACAAACGCTAGAAGATATGTTAAGAGCTTGTGTGATAGATTTTGGTAAGGCATGGGATACCTATTTACCACTTATCAAATTCTCCTACAATAATAGCGATCACACTAGCATCAAGGTCGCGCCATTCAAAGCCCTCTATGGCCGCAAGTACAGATTGCCGCTGTGTTGGGCTGAAGTGGGAGACACGCAACTAGCTAAGGTTCAAGTTCCTAATAGCAATCTCACTGGCCCGAAAATCATAAGAGAAACAAATGAGAAGATTGTTCAAATTCGAGAACTATTAAAAGTTTCTAGAGACAGACAAAAGAGCTATGACGATAACAGATGGAAGCCCTTGGAATTCCTGGTCGGAGATCAGGTTTTGTTAAAGGTCTCACCCTGGAAGGGGTTGATACGTTTTGGAAAACGTGGGAAACTTAATCCAAGGTATATCGGGCCGTTCGAGATCCTCGCTAGGATTGGCCCGGTAGTATACAAGCTTCGATTACCACAAGAACTCAATAATGTACACCCAACCTTTCATGTGTCCAACTTAAAGAAGTGTTTGTCCGATGAGACTCTTGTCATCCCTCTTGATGTAATTGAAATTGACGAGAGTCTCCACTTCATAGAAGAACCGGTAGAAATCATGGATCGTGAGATCAAAAGAACGAAACAAAGTCGTATTCCCATTGTGAAGGTCCGATGGAACGCTATACGCGGACCCGAGTTCACCTGGGAATGCAAAGATCAGATGAAACAAAAATACCCGCATCTTTTCCCCAACTCTTGAAGTCCCAGTTGAAACGCTAATTTCGGGACAAAATTCCTTCTAACGGGGGGATGATGTGACAACCGCCAATTTCTGGTCAAGTCAAAGTCAAATAAAGTCAACGGGTCAAACCGGTTCACTCGACTAGCTCTTGTATGTTAGGGCTTACTTTAAAAATTCTACTAAACAGTCCTTGATCTTAATACAAAGTATCATTTAGAGGTTTCATATGTTCAGGAAATCTAAACCCTAAACAGGGTAAGTGGTGTAATGACTCGATAAAACACTATTACATACCCTTCGGGGGCGTATAACACTCATAGCAAGGCATAATGGGGCTTACAAACCTTGCATTACAAGGCTAAACACTAACGAAGGTCACAAACAAAGTCTCTCTAAATATCTCTCGCTCTATCTCTCTCTCCCAAATCTCTCCCAAATCTCTCTCAAAATTTCTTTTAACTTTTTATAATCACTCGGGGCATCACGACCCTTAACTTAGTAAAAACCCACTCGAAACGGAAAGATTACTTGAAAAACAGCCATATAGGGCCGAAGCCCCTCTTAGAACCGAACCCCCTTAGAACAGAACCTGACCTTCGATCCGAGACCCACTTTCGGTTCAGACCACCTTCGGTCCTCGGTTCATCTCGCTTTTGGTTCCCACTCGACAAGTTTCGCTTCGCCTCGACAAGCTTCGCTTGCGAGCCTTCTCGGACCGAACCAACCTTCAGTTCTCAGCCTCCTGGACCGAGACTTTCGCTTCTGACCCTCGGAACTTCGCAGGTTCGCCTCTTTTTCCCGGTTTTCGACCACTTTTGCTTTTTAATCTCGTTTTTAATGATTTTGACGGGGGATTTTCACCCAATCTAATATTTTAACATATTAAACCCTATAAATTCATATTTTAATCATATTTTTGGGGAAAATCCTTACTATAGATAATATCTTTTGTACAACACATTATCTAAGAGTGGTTGACTTTTCCCATAAAGTTATGACAACTTCAAGTCACTATTCATGTTTTATGTCACTATTCCCATAGTACCTAGTCAAATCAACATCTTTTCCCCAAACACTCCATCAGATCTCTTACACCAAATCCACCTAAAAGATCTACATCTCACACACTCCCCAATAGAATCATTCACCACATTCTTAAAACAAATATTCTCTCTCTCTCTCTCTCTCTCTCTCTCTCTCTTTCCTTCTCAATTATTTTCTCCCTAAAACCAAGAACCCCAGGAAGTCACGAGCTCTTCCTCCAATGTTGGTAAGTTCTTCATTTCCACTCTTGAATATCCTACACTCCTTCACTCAAATCATGGATTCCTTATACAAATATCGTCATATTTGTTCTTAGGATCTTCAAATCCTCAAGCATTCCCCAAGTGTTCTTGACTTGGAAATCCTCTCTTCTTCAACATCCATCTCATGGAATCACTCAAGGTGAGTTCATACCCCTATATTTTTATGTTTTCTTCAAGTTTTAAGGGGGAGAATACAAGTTACAACACCAAAAACATACTCTAATACAACCAAAGCTTTCAACAGAAAAGTTAAGGTTCATTCATGAACTGTTTTGACCAAATTAAACTTAATTTCTTTCAAAACTATTTAATATGAAAATAGTTCAGGTTTATACCTTTCGAATGACTACTTCAACATGTTCATATGATTTTTCTACAATTTATGGCGATTTTTACAAGACAGCGTAACATTCCTGAAATGATTTCGGACCAGTCTGTGAATATGGACATTTTCACACTGGTTAGAGACCTCTAAAAATCATAAAAAAAATTATGAACAAACTAGACACATTTTCTAAACTCTCAGAGTTTACGGATTCAGTTTTCGATTTATAGTGATTTTTCTAATAACAGTTACAGATATGTTAAACTAGTAAAATAGTTTGGATATTCATTAATACTTTGTAAGATGTTGAGCAAAGTCTATAACAAGGATTAGCTACATATAAATCGCATTTCATGCTTGTGTACCTTCATGAAATAGAAGTAGTTATTTATCATAAGAATTTTCATCAAGTACAAATACACATGATAAACTATAACAGGTATAGTTTATGGTACATTAACATACAAACATACTAAGGAAGTTTCCATTGCACTACAAAAAGGTTTTCATGATTTCAATACGTAAACTCGTTGAATCAAAGTTGTGAGACACTTACTTCATTATATTCCTTAGAATATTGGTTAAAGTCCTATATTATAACCCTAGTCTCCTGTAGGGAGAGCGTGATACTTGTGTATAGATCTATATTGGCACCGACAATCCCACACCTTAGCTGCATGCAACAGCTAGACCGGCAGGTCTGGGGTGACAAATGTCAAAATATTCCAACGCCTGAAGAATGCCATAACAGGCGTACTATGTCAATTGGAAGGTTATAATAACTCACATAGGGAGACAACGACACATATAGTTTATGGGGAAATTATTACATTCAAAAGGGGTTTTATTCATTTAAAACTACATACATTCAAAATGGGTTTTATTTATTTAAGACTACGTATATTATCATAAGTATGGAAAATACATGTACCTTTCGGTCTTTGGGTTTTAAGACTACAATTCATTTTATAAGGAAAATATTGGATTTTTCTTGAACTTACACTACATTTACAAAGAAAAATTTGCAGCTCTACATAGAAAAGCTTATGCACTCACCAACTTAATTGTTGACACCCTTTCAAAATTACTTGTATTCTCAGGTAATCAATGAAATCAGGTAACTACAACCTTTTGAGGACGGAACGCTACGGCGTTTGACAAACTATTTTTGATCTCATATTGTAATCGAGTTTGAAACATATAACATTTGAAACCATGTAACCTTTTCGATTATATTTATGATTGGTCGTATGTACTGTGATCACTGTTATACTCGTTGTTATGATATTATACATGAAGTGCTCCACCCCCGGACGTTTCCGCCATCCTTGGTTTGGGGGTGTGACAGTATCTAAGTTTGGTCATGCGTCGGTCAGACCATAATAAAACTTAGGCATGCAACTAGATCTAATTGTGGTTCAGTCGTTGTACTACACTAAGTTAGATGTTGTTCTTAGCCTAAACTTTTGAGTTTGTGTTCCTATGGATTTTTTTGGAGGTTATATATGTATTTTGATAATAATAATACTTTGTATGTTTAGGTTTATGGTATAAACCTAATCAGAGTAGTGATCCTAGAGCTATGTAATGTCCCAAAAAATATAAGGTAAGAATTTCATTTTTATTCAACTAGAAATACCAATTGTCCTTTTCTAATCATTCAAAAGTATATCTTCATAAAAACTATTACCAAAGTACAATCCGAAAATCATAAAGTTGCGGGAACATGGGTGGATGAACTGCAATCAAGTTGGGGCCTTCCATTTCGAACCGGAAGTACCTAAAACCATAACCATAAAAACCGTAAGCACAAATCTTAGTGAGTTCCCCAAAATACCACATACCATACATATCATTGGGCCTAGCCCGCACATTGGGCCCTGCCCACCTTAATGAGCCCATCCCTTCCAAGCCAATGGGCTTAGCCCAACATACACATGCAAGAGTCACAGAGACAGCTAGCATCCTACATAACCTACAATGGGCCTAGCCCAACATACCATGCAAGACTTACAAAGACAACTAGCATAACAGATCCTAGTGGGTCGACATTTGTGCCTTCGACCCACGAGTATAGTGAGGAGACTCACCTCAATCCGAGATAACCAAATACACACGTTGCTACTACCGAAATCCTCACACTGAACATAACCAAATTATCCCTAATCAATAATTAAGGACATTTCCCAAAATCCAAGGTCGAAACCATATCATATCCTTCCAATGGGTAAAAGACCATTATACCTTCCTCATATATGATCCAACAACCCATGGCCCAAACCCCAAAAACCCAAGGCCCAAACGGCCCAAAAGAGGATTTCTGGCGTACGCCCCGCGTACCGCCTGCCACTACACAATGTACAATTCACTGAGCGTACCAATACGTACGCCAACGTTCCCACCAGGTGACCAAAACTTTCATTAAGCACTTAATGCTTAAGACTAGAACGTCCAAACTCAGATCTAACATCTAAATAAGGTCTTAAACCATAAAGTTGCCAACTTCGCTCCTTTGCATGTCTTAATGGGATCCAAAACCTATTTTCATCCATCTAAACCCATAAGATGAACACCAACTTAAGCATGATCAAACATTCTAAGCACTTAGAGTAGCTCATACTCACAAGGATGACTGAAGGGACCATAATATACCCAAAACAAGCCCTAGACAAGATCTAACACATAGATTCATCAAGTTAGAAACTTTATGCCTCCTAGAAGTTGATGAAGATGATCAGATCTCGGATCGACAAGGTCCAAGCCAAGCAATGCTTCTTATAATATCTCTTCTTCTCCAAAGTCCACAAAGAAAACACTCCAACTCTTGAAATTTAAAAAAGAGAGGTTAGGGTTTCAAACATAAAGATAAATGGGATGGAGGCTGGAGATAAGAGGGTTTGAGAATGAGTTAATGCCTTTAAATAGGGTCCAAGACCCTAAATTAGGGTCTGAGAGTGAGTCCTGAATGCCCAACGTACATATGGTTCTCCCAACGTTCACAAAAGGGCCTTTGCGATCACTCCAGCAATGTACACCCAACGTACATTCCTTGTGCACCCAGCGTACACGACATGATCCTTACCGATCAATCTTATGATGTCCATAACGTTTTCATCCCAACTCCATTTTCGATGATCTTTATATGCACGGAAATGTAATGAGAATCTATGCAATACTATAAACTCTCATTTTCCTTAAAACTTTCCGAACTTAAATCTAAAATTCGTAAAATGCCTGAACTATCCCTTCACGATTATACCATTGGGCTCCAAAACACAAACCAAACTCTCGGATCACCTTACTCTACATTACCCATATCCAAAGGGGTGTAAACCTCTCTTTCCCCAAGGCTTGAAGCCTTCTGAAATCTAATCTTTGGGGTCATGGCCTCGAATTATGAAACGATTTGAAACAGGGTGTTACAACTCTTCCCCACTTAAATTACATTTCATCCTTGAATCACTCCTTACCACCCTCCTGGCAACCAGACGATCCGACCAATTCCTCTTAAATCCTTGATTCACCGAAAAGGTTGACTCACACTCGTAGCGACCTTCCAATGCTACCATCGAAACCCATCCTTAACAGAACTCATACACCCTAATGGTGAACAAATTATTGATCCACTAACTGACAAACCAGCACCTCACTGATATGATTCTAAAACCCCCAAAATTAACCTAACCTCGACACAGGTAGGGCCATCTTGAAACATAATCACTAGGACCTCTTACTGCAATCTAAACTAAAAAACATCTTTTTTATCTTAAATTATCCAACTGATATCTTTAGCAGGCAGATTCCTTAACCATAACTTGCGGATGAAAAGATCTTTTATATATACAAAGACGACTCCCAATGCAAGTCTCGTCCATTTTCCAACCCGATACATAACTCCTATCCCAAAATCCAAAGATTTACACTTGCATTCCATCCAAAATTTTCCGATTCCACTATAACCTTCCACTAAACCAAGATATCAAATCCCCAACAGACCGTTGAGTCTGACAGTCTCACACCTAGTCTCACTACCGGGCTCCTACTAAGAGTCTAATTGATAAGGGATACCCTAGCCTAACCACCACATGGATATAAACTTATGACCACAGAGTCATGTCACTCTAAATGTGATCCAATACCTTGCTCCAACCAAATTCGACCGGTTCTCACCCGCACTATCATAACCATACGGGCCTCACCTACGGGTCTCACCCAGTTTGCACAATCAAACAGGCCTTGCCTACGGGTCTCACCCTATCAAGTGTTATATAGGCCTAGCCTCGCCTCGGATCCAACAATCCTCATCCCAAACAAAGAGTAATCCTCTGACAATATTGTCTTCCTCGACGCAACCATGCGTTGATCCTCTTTCAGCCTAACGACCACTTCTACCATGGTCTACCTCAATCTGGTGAATGTTATGACTACATCGCAGACTTACATCACTTCTCGGACATCCTGTCATCCTTCTGTATTCTACGGCTACCCTGTAGCTTTACAACACTCCCAAAACTGTCTGTCAACCTTGTGAATGCTAGGCCTGCCCCGTAGTCTTACAACACTTGCAGACTGCCATTGACCCACCCCCATTGACTTATTGTTTAACTACCAAGCCAACCATGATCATCATTAGTCAAACCATATTGGCTATATCGCAGTCATGTGCTTGGGTCATGCTTCGAACCCCAGATGCTTTATCAGACAAGAACAAGCAGTGAGGCTCTAACACAACCCTCGTCCTGAATCCATCCACGTGTCTGGTATACATTACTATGAATGCGTCAATATGATGTTGAAAGTTTCTGAACTCCCAACCTCTATCCAGACTGCCACTTGAGCTGGCTTGCTCCCCTCCCCCCTACTAAGAGGTGAAACTCTCCTTGATTCTGCACGTGATTCTATCTTTGGACATCCAAACGATTCTCCCCCACTTGGATATAACTACACCTTGCCAACCTTACTGAAAACAGTGAATAATAAATTCCCTTGCAAGAACTGACTGATCAACAACCGAACATCCCACTCACTGAAGGGTCTATGCAATCCTAACCATCTTGAACCGATACAAATTCAAAATTTCTTGGCCCTTCCAATCTCTGAACAAGCCCATGTGGTTGCAATCATCATCCACTTGCTACCTCTCCTTCCCTAGCAATGGTAGCGATCGAACCCAAAAGCCCTTCCATAAACGATCGCCATCCCAGGTGATGGATGCAACACTTCTGAACTCTGACTGCTGATCTTCCAAGAGATACACATGGTTTGTTTCCATCAATGGCCCACAACAATCTACCTGACCATCTAAATCCATCTCGACAAGATGTGCCCCACTGAAAACTTTCAGCATGCAAAAATGGCATGTATCAATCCTTGATAATATCAACCAGGCAATAACATAGAACTAGACCAAGGATAATACCTCACACATTTAAGAACATGATTCAAAAGCACATAAATACGGATAATAAGGCACGAAAAAAAACAAAACATAACATACCCGCGATACCATCTGATGAAACTCTGGCCTCCCCTGACTGGAGCTGTAATGTTTGGCTCCTCGCTGATGGGGCTTCCGTCATGCCCATGCAACCGTCAGTGATCCTCAAAGTAGTTGGTGCAGGTCCACTCACTGCTCCAGTCCTCAACATCGGACAGTCGGCCTTCGTGTGGCCCACCTGGTGGTAGTGAAAACACATCGGAACCAATCCACGGGGGCAATCCCTGCTGAAATGACCCATCTTACCACAACTGAAACATCCTCTTCTTGTTTCCCGACAGCCTCCGTGATGGGTCCTCCCACACTTGGCACAATGGCCCCGGCCTTGGTGGCCTCCTAAACGTGAATCGTGAGTCTTGGGCCTCTTTGCCTGACCCACTGCGATATGAATCTGCTATGGCTTCCATATCCCGAGGTGCTCCAAATCAATCTCCCGCTCTCTGGCTCTAGCTATCATGCTATCCAAAGTCCAACAAGCTGAAAAACTAACAAACTCCCGGATATCGTCTCGCAGCATATCATAGTACCTTGTCTTCTTCACCTCTAAGTATGCGGCATACTGTGGAACCAACGGGGATCTCTACTGGAACTGGGAAGTGATCTCTACGACAGTCTCAATCATCTGGTGAAGGTCCTGAAACTCCCTCGCCAACTGTTGCACCTCAATGGTTGGGGCAAACTCCGCCCTTAACAAGGTAGCAAACTCATTCCAAGTCATCGTCTCAATGGATTCGCCTCCCAAAGCAAAATTTACCTCTTCCCATCAGTCTTGAGCTCTGCCTTAACAAGAAGAAAATCTAACCTTCATCCCCTCGGGGCAGAAACTCATCCGGAAAGCGTTCACCATATCCACTAACAACCTCCTACTAGCAATGGGTCCTTCTCCCCAAAGAACTCGAGAGCTCCACAAGCACGAAACTCATAGAAGGAAAGAGTGTGAGCTCCTACAATAGCCATAATATCAGTGTGGAACGTTCACAGACACTCATCCCAAATCTCCATGATCCCCTCCTTGATTATACCAAAGATCACATGAGTCTGCTCAAAAATATCGCGAATAATTTACGAATAGATGAACTCCCGCATCTACTCATCAATCGGGCCAGTGCCAACACCTGAGCCGAACTAGATCCTCCGCCACAAGTGCTCATCACTATACTAAAAGGCAACCATACCATAATCAGAACATACCCAAAAATCCTCATCTACAAGCTTCCTAGATTCTCCGCGACTCCCCTCGATGCGAGTATGGATCATGTGCTTTCATTAGTACGAGCCCAATACTACCTTCCACACCTATCCATACTTTCCTCAAGTGTTATCCCGAATCCTCTAAGTTACCTTCTCAAATTGGTACTCCAAGTACCTGCTAATCAGTACAACCAAACCCACTAAAGCACTTCCTAGGCTCTCCTAGGTTCCGACCTCACCCTGCCATCAGCTGCTGAAGAACTCCCACTAATATTAGCTAACCACTTCCTGAATATAATCACATGCCACAAACCTTAGATAATCCTTCGAGTGACAGACTCAACCCCATAACGGTTGGACTCAGACAAGAGTGGTACAATAGAGTCAAATCCATCACTCTGAGATTATTTAGCCTTTGCAACATGTGACTTAATATATTCACTTAATAGTTAACTCACATCACTAAGAGTTCCACAAAGCACAAAGCAAGAAGCATTGGTGCAGTAACACTCCAAGCTGTAAAACAAACAAAAGGCATCCCTAGCTCACTCACTACAACCCATGCTAGGAACTTCCACTCTCACTGTCGGTTGCCTTATGCATGCAAATTATACACAATATATGATCAAATAGATTGTCGAATAAAAGATTCTACCCTAGGACCACATCCAGAAAAGGAACATGAAATAAGGCCAAATCAGTCATTCTAGGCCTATATGATCCTAATCGTATACAATTTTTAAAGCATACGCTTAGCAATTATTGTCACCAATACATATTCCAATTCTAGCATAACATCAATGCTCCCTACGCTACAAGGCATCACATATCAGGCCAATCTATCATGCAATTCCTGAAAGTATCCCTAGCCTTATCCTAGCATGAAACATTCATATCATATAACATATCAACATGTATGGGTATTTTGGGAATCACTTACTTGAGCTCGGCCAATTACAAGGCATCACACCCCTTTTTCTTTATAAAATCTTTTTAGAAATCCGTTTTCTTTCAAAAGATTACTAATTATAAGGAAAAATATTCATTTTTATTCAACCAGCTACACCAATTATCATTTTCCAATCATTCAAAGGTATATCATAATAAAAACTCTGATCAGAGTACAATCCCAAAATCATAAAGTTGCAGAAACATGGGTGTATGCGCTGCGATCAAGTCGGACTCTTCCCTTTCGAACTGAAAATACCTGAAACCATAACCATAAAAATTGTAAGCAGAAAGCTTTGTGAGTTCCCCAAAATACCATATACCATACACATCATTGGTCCAATCCTGCACATTGGGCCCAACCCACCAAAATGGGCGCAACCCTTCCAAGCTAATAGTCCTAGCCCAACATACACATGAAAGAGTCATAGAGATAGCTAGCATCCTACATAACATACAATGAGCCTAGCCCATCCTGATCCATGGTCCAAACCCAACATACAAATGGGCCTAGCCCGTCACACAATGGGCCTAGCCCAACATACCATGCTAGAGTCACAAAGACAACTAGCATAACAGATCCTACTGGGTTGACATTAGTGCCTTGGACCCACGAGTACAGTGAGGAGACTCACCTCAATACAAGATAACTGAATAGACAGGTTGCTGCTACCGGAATCATTACACTAAACATAACCAAATGATCCCTAATCAATAATTAAGGTCATTTCCTAAAATCCAAGGTCCAAATCATATCTTATCCTTCGAATGGGTAAAAGACCATTTTACCCTCCACATATCTGATCCAACAACCCACGGCCCAAACCCCAAAAGACCCAAGCCCAAAAAGGCCTAAAAGGCCCAAAAGAAGATTTTTGGCGTACACCTCGTGTACTGGATTGGTACGCCCCGCGTACCGCTTGCCACTGTACAATGTACAACTAACCGAAGCTTACAAACGGGGACTTCATGCATTAAGGTGAGCGTACACATACGTACACCCATCGTTCCCACCAGGTGACCAAAACTTTCATTAAGCACTTAATTCTTAAGATCAAAACGTCCAAATGCGGATCTTACCTCTAAACATGGTCTTAAACCATAAAGTTGCCAACTTTACTCATTTGCATGTCTTAATGGGACCCAAAACCCGTTTTCATCCATCTAAACCCATAATATGAATTACAACTTAAGCATGATTCATCAAAACCCATCAAGATGATATTTTTATGCACCCACTACCTCAGAAATTCTAAGATCTAACATTCTAAGTTCTTGGAGTAGCTCATACTCACAAGGATGACTCAAGGGACCATAATATACCCAAAACCAGCCCTAGACTAGATCTAACACATAGGGTCATCAAGTTAGAAACTTTATACCTCTTGGAAGTTGATGAAAATGATTAGAGCTTGGATCTACAAGCTCTAAGAGAAGCAATGCTTCTTAAAATATATCTTCTTCTCCAAATTCCACGAAGCAAACACTCTAACTCTTGAAATTGGCACAAGAGAGGCTAGGGTTTCGAACTTAGAGTTAAATGGAATGGAGGCTGAATATAAGAGGGTTTGATAATGAGTTAAGCCCTTTAAATAAGGTCCAAGATCCTATATCAGGGTTTGAGACTGAGTCATGAATGCCCATAGTACATCTGGTATGCCCAACATCCGCGAAGGAGCCTTCGTAATCACCCTAGCCATGTACACCCAGCGTACATTCCTTGTATGCACAGCATATACGACATGGTCCTTACAGATCAATCTTCCGATGGCCATAACTTTTGCGTCCCAACACCGGTTTTGATGATCTTTATATCCACAGAAAGATAATGACAAGCTGTTCAATCCTATCAACTCTCCTTTTCATTAAAACTTCCCGATCATAAATCTAAAATTCATAAAAGGCGCGAACTATCACTTCACGGTTATTCCCTTGGCCTCCAAAACACAAACTGAACTCTTGGATCACCTTACTCTACATTACCCACATCCAAAGGGGTCTAAACCTCTCTTTCCCCAAGGCACGAAGCCTTCTGTTAATTGATCTTCAGGTCACGTTCCGAATTATGAAACTATTTGAAACAGGGTATTACAAGTTATAGTCCCACTTCCTAAGGAAATACTAGTTCGTATAGCCAATAGCTCTGATACAAATCTGTCATACCCCCGGCCAATGACATTAACATCGGACTGTGCGACGTCATCATCATGGATCACATATATTGATTACATTGAACAAACTACATAAAATTTAACATAAATATCACTTTCACTATAAGTAGATATTGCATATTAATAATTTTTACAAGTACTAGAAAATTTAAATATAATTAATGTCTTAAATATTCAAACAATAATAATAATGCTTCCAGTGTATCCATGAATTTTAATCCCAAATGTTTGTTGCTCTTTCACTTTTAGCTCCCTGGGAATACATGCGGTTTTCAAAACGTCAATATAATTTTAGTGAGTTCACATGTTATTAGCGTTTTATATTAAAAGTAGAAAGTATGTTTTATAAGTACTTTTAACTTATATTACCTATAGATTTTTTATCCGGAGACAGTGTTATATTGTTTATAAGTACTATTTCAACTTATAATTAGTGGTGTGCCGTTATTCCAAGTAGTATTTTACCATATATATATATATATATATGGTAAAATAAAACTTGGAATAACGGCACACCACTAATTATATAACTTTCTTTTGAATTTCTTTTATGAAAAAATCGCAGCTTTCAATAAAAAATCGCTGAAAGTTTTTTTATATAGGGAAGGGTTATATGGAAAACAAAAAAACCTTAAAAAAAACCCTAAAAATCATAAAAATGCATTAAAAAATATCCAGACATCACAAAACTTTTTTTTGACTTTACACATCAGAAAATTATAGGTTTTTTTAAAATTTTGCTGAAAAAAAAAACTAAAAAATCATTTTTTTTTATAAGTTTTTTTTTTTAAATTTTTTTTCAG
Source organism: Lactuca virosa (assembly GCF_052849685.1). Lineage (NCBI taxonomy): Eukaryota > Viridiplantae > Streptophyta > Magnoliopsida > Asterales > Asteraceae > Lactuca > Lactuca virosa. The sequence goes on along the minus strand of NC_136428.1, from coordinate 133,435,981 downwards.
CGATTTTGTCTTAAAAGGTGCGATTTTTTCAAAAAAAAGTTTTTTGATCTCTAAGTATGTTTTTAATGTATTTTTATGATTTTTAGGGTTTTTTGTTTTCCATAGAACCTAAACCTATATATATATATATATATATATATATATATATATATATATATATATATATATATATATATATATATATATATATATATATATATATATATAAGTACTATTTCAACTTATATAATTAGTGGTGAACTATTATCCCATAGTCGTGTTTGATAAGTTTTATTTCAGCTTATTTTAGAAGTTTGCTTAAGGCGTGTTACAGTAGTGTTGAAATGAATTCCCATAATCAGGCTCCTAACTGTTGCATTATTCTACACCACGACGCTTGATCGGACGCCGAAAAATGTTTTAGAAAGTTATCCCTAGTGTGACTCACCCGTTAAGGTTGTAGCTACAACAACAGGTGGTGGTGTCAACCCAGTATGAATATATACATAACTATTCCGCTCATTTAATATTTAACGATCATTGGCCTAGCGTATCAGCTAAATAACTAATATAATATAATGAATAAGTCTCATTAACACTGAGCGAAAAATCTTAATAGTTGTAACCTAAATTTGAAGTTCTTTAGTTGTTAGATTATTGTTTCCTTAATATATATATATATATATATATATATATATATATATATATATATATATATATATATATATATATATATATATATATATAGAGGTTTAGGTTCTATGGAAAACAAAAAACCCTAAAAAAACCCTAAAAATCATTAAAATGCATAAAAAAATACTTAGAGATCACAAAGCTTTTTTCTGAATTTTTTTATCAAAAAATCGCAACTTTTTGGTCAAAATCGCTGAAAAAAATTTTGAAAAAAAAATATTTTTTTACAAAAAAAAAAAAAAAAGTTGATTTTTTATTTTTTTCAGCGAAATTGTAAAAAATGCTGCGATTTTTTGATAAAAAAAGTTTTGTGATATCTTGGTATTTTTTTTATGCATTTTTATGATTTTTAGGGTTTTTTTGTTTTCCAAATAACCTTTCCCTATATATATATATATATATATATATATATATATATATATATATATATATATATATATATATATATATATATATATATATATATATATATATATAATACTTAATTATCTTTGAAGAGTATAGTATAGTTATTATCCTTTTAAAACCAGTAGGATAATGGTATAATAATTATGTATTACCTATTAAAATGAGAAGAGTAACGACATAATATCTAATTATTATCTATTTTAATCGAGCAGAGTAACCACATAATATGTTACTATTATCAATACAAAATGAGCAGAGTAACGACATAATATTTTCTTATTATCCATAAAAAATGAGCAGAGTAACCGCATAATATTCTCTTATTATCCATTAAAAGTAAGTAGAGTAACGACATAAAATTTTCTTATTATCACTTAAAAATGAGCAAAGTAACAGTATGATATAACTATGTTTGGTATAAACAAATATATAAATATGATAATTTTAATAATACTAATTTAAGCATGTAATCCCCTCCCCCTTACCCCCTCCCCCCCCCCCCCCCCCCTTAAATTTGAGAAAGAGTTTGAAAAAGCATTCAAAGATTACACTTATTTGTATCTAGGTTTTTTTGGGATCACTAGATGAGAGACTGTGGAAGAGCAATGCTCTTCTGGGTGTGCAACTGAGAGGGGTCGAGCCTGCTATTTATATCTAGGTTTTTTTTTTTTTTGGGGGGGGGGGAGGGGGCACATGGCACCCTCTGGGTGTGCCACGTACGATTTTACCATGTAAAAGTTTGGATTTTCGAAAAATCATAACTTTCGCACACGAGCTCTATTTTCGACATTCTTTATATCCATGTGTAGCTATTTACGAGTACTACAATTATTCTTTAGATTGTTTTGACTAATTTGGACTTTATTTTTATCTCTTATTTTTATAAGGGGTGCACTCTAAAAGATTTTGTAAAACTCATAGCTCTCTCATACGAACTCCATTTTTGGCATACTTTATGTCCATGATTTTATTGTAACGCCCGTAGATCCGGGCTAGTCAATTTAGAGATGATAAACATCAAAAACGACTTTTTGATAGAAGATTATTTAGAAGGATTAATCTTAACCAAGTTGTAGTATGTGTCTCAAGGTTTCCGGATATATAAAGAATGCCGAAATCCGAGTTATAACGAAGAAGTTATGATCTGTCGTAGTTTCGCGACAAACCGGCACGGTGCCGAATGTTGTAAAAAGGAAGTTTTTGATAAACTACTTTTTAGCCTTAGTAATCTAAACGAAACTCGTAGTATTCGTTAAACCGAGATGTTCGATAAAAAGAACGCCCAAATCTGACTTCGTATGAGGAAGTTATGATTTTTCGAAGTTTCAGTTTAGTAGTAGACAGCTAAAAACTCGAATTTTAGATCGAGTGATTTTTAGCCGACACGACCTAAACGAGAATCGAAGGTCTCGTCATTAGTAGCACAACGGTAAAAAGTCTGACAAAAACGAACGTCGGATAAAGAAGTTATGATTTTTTAACGGATTTCCTGTCCCTCTCTGTTAAAAATAATAATATAAAAATTAAAGTCAAAATTAGCCAACGAAGTCTAAACGAAAGTTGTAGAGCGTAATTTTACCTACGCGTGCATATAAAGAACGTCAAAAACAGAGCTCGTATGCCAAAGTTATGGATTTTAAAAATGTTTTGGCGCGAAAATCGAGGAATAATGCCAAAACCGGGAATTTTCGCACACGTGGACTTCGGCCATGTGTCCTCGCTTCGCAATCTGACATGTGTCCAAGAAGGTTTCTGAGTCATCCGAACCGGGGAGCTGATCCGAAGTGGTCCAATAGAGATGTGACACGTACCCTCTTAGCATATGGCCGAACCCTCGCAAGGCTGCCACGGATGCCCTACTTCGGACCTAGGCTTCGGTCCAATCACAAGAAGCCAGCAGCCCCTTTGCACATGCAGCCCTCGTGCGAGCCATCCCCTGCGAGCTTCGGATCTGCGACACCTGGAGGCTTCTCAGCCGTTGGATCAGGAGGCTCGCCCCTATAAAAGGAGGGTGCGAGACCTCCCGGGTATACTTTGAAAATTTGTCATTTTTAGCCCTTTTTTCAATATTCCTTTCATTTCAACTTCCCTCGAAGCCCCGGTATCAATTATAACCCCCAGAATACGCCACGAAGTGCCCGAGAAGCCCAGAAAATTTATCTTTTCGGTTTCGAAGCCCGACCTATCGCAGAGCCCGGTTTCTCAATAAAACTCTCGGTTTTATTAGAAACGATCGTTTTAGGAAACGAATTGCTGCCCGATTTTCATTAAGTCAGGTGAGTGTGTAGTCACTTTCATCTTACACATAGATATGAAGTATTTTATATAAAATACGTGATATGTGTATATATGTTGTGTGTTTATTTGAGATGGATGTTGAATGAATGTTTTATACATGTTTAAAATGATTTAAAATGTATATATATTTTATCTTCAAATATGTTGGGTAAAACATGGGTAGATAAAGTATGAGGGATGGAAGTACAGTATAAATGTACGTTGGTAGCTATGAATTTAGTACAGTATAGATGTACGTTGGTAGCTATGAATTTAGTACAGTATAGATGTACGTTGGTAGCTATGAATTTATTACAGTATAGATGTACGTTGGTAGCTATGAATTTAGTATAGTATAGATGTACGTTGGTAGCTACGGATTTAGTATGTTGGCAGCTATGGACTTAGTGTCTGTTGTATAAACCTTGGCGACGATGTGACTTCGTGCCTATTAGATAAACCTTGGCGACGATGTGACTTCGTGCCTATTAGATAAACCCTGGCGACTATGAGACGTAGTGCCTATTGTATAAACCCTGGCGACTATGAGACGTAGTGCCTATTGTATAAACCCTGGCGACTATGTGACGTAGTGCCTGTTGTATAAACCTTGGCGACGATGTGACTTTGTTTTATTTGACATAAATTGCTGAGGGAAAGCAATGTTGTCACCCCGATGTTGTCACCATATTGGTTGTCTTATTTGACATAAATTGTTGAAGAAGGCAATGTTGTCACCCTATTGGTTGTCGTATTTGACATAAATTGCTGAGGAAAGCAATATTGTCACCTTATTGGTTGTTTTATATTAGGATGTCTGGTTTGACATAAATTGTTGAGGAAAGCAATGTTGTCACCCCATTGGTTTCCTTATTTGACATAAATTGTTGAGGAACCCCCGAAGTAATGTTGTCACCCCTAATGAAAATCCTTAGGCTAGGTCCCTTGTGATAGTTGTTTTAGGGACGTAAGGTGAGGATAACGAGAATGGGTAATTAGGGTTGTTTTTGGTTGATGAAATTAATAAATTATTTGTTGATTGATAAACTTAAAGAGTTTATTATTTATTATGTGTTGAAAACCCTATATGCTCACTAGGCTTCCAAGCCTGACCCAATCAGCTTTTTATATTACAGGTAGTGGACCCCGAGCATAGTCGGATGATGACAATGAGTGATTTTTGGATTATAGGCCAGTAGTTGTAAATAACTTATGTAAGGCTTATAATGTCTTGTTTATACTTTTGATCTGTATCGGAACATGACATCCCGAGGTTTTGATATAAAAGGAAATTATATATTTCTTAAAGAAAGGTTTTGACAAACTTTTATCATGTTTTGTTTTGGGGACCAATTCCGCAACACTTTTAATCAAATGATTACTCTGAAATTATTTTAAAAGCATAAATTAAATCGGTTTTTTCTGGCCGTGAAATTGGGGATGTCACATTTATATCGAGGAAAACTACGATACTCCTTTACATTGTTTGGTTAAAACTCGACCAATCTTCTTTTAACTTTTTACGACGCATATTTTTGCGCATGGTTAATTTTAAAACTTAGAAAAATCATAACTTCTTCATACGAAATGTGCTTTTACGTTCTTTATATATCGGGGATCGTGTCGACGAGTGTTTTCTGAATATGTTATTATTTGTGAAAAATAGTACATAAATTTTACGCCTATATTTTTAGTTTTTTGGACGATTTGGCAGACATTTCCTGTATATTAGAAGAAATAGTATTATACTATTAATGCAAATCTACAAATATTACAAGTTATTCCTATTACAAATGACGTTTTGACATGTTCACTGGTGACAATTTTTGGTAATTGTCACAAAACAAAACTTAAACCTTGGTTCTAATACCGGAAGGGGTGAATATTGTGCACTCTATGTGGTTGTTTAAGAAGAAGTTCAATGTTGATGTGTCTCTTTCTCGCAACAAAGCTATACATATGGTCGTAGCCAACAATAGTGTATAAACTTCGATGAGACTTTTAGTCCGGTTGTCAAACCGGCCACCATTCATACGGTTGTCAGTCTTGCTATCTCTTGTCACTGGCCTATTCATCAACTGGATGTGAAGAATATGTTTCTTCACCACACCCTTCAGCAGACAGTTTATACCCCGATCATGTCTATCTCCTCCAACATTATCTTTATGGTCTGAAAAAGGCTCCCCAAGCCTGGTATCATGGATTTGCAACTCATGTTTCCAGACTTGGTTTTTTTTTTCACAGTTGCACCGATTTATCTGTCTTTTTGTACCGCTCTACTAATCACACTACTTACCTTCTTCTATATGTTGATGACATCATCTTACCGGATCTTCCACAATTGTCCTTCATCATATCAACTATCTTCTAAGAAAAGAGTTTTCCATGACATATCTCTGGCCTCTGAACTACTTCCTTGGGATTTCTACCACTCGTGACACACACAAACTTTTTCTTTCTCAAGAAAAGTATGTCATTGACATTCTTCAGAGAGACAACATTCTAAAATGCAACCCCTGTCATCTCTCATAGCCTAATCAGACACGGACCTGGGGGATCACCTTTATGCTCTCAAATGTATAATTCAATATATTTGTAGCACCATCGACGATGGTATTCACATTCATGATCCTTCCTAGTCATCTCTCATAGCCTATTCAGAAACGGACCAGGGGGATAACCTGCTACTAGGAGATTAACTTCGGGCTATTGTGTTTTCCTCAGCGAAAACCATGTTTTGCGGAATCTAAAGGACAAGGTATAATCTCTTGCTCTAGCGTCGAGGGAAAATACCGCGGGGTTGCCAATTCTGTTGCATAGACGTGTTAGCTTCGTAATCTTCTTAGAGAGTTCGTGTAAAGCATATATTTTCATACCAGTAGTTATCACAATGATCATACTGGCCTCAAGTACAGGATTGAGCCGGGCAGCACAAATAATCTACCTGCAAAATAAATCATCACAAAACAGTAAGCCTCATGGCTTATTGAATAACAGCTACAATAACATAATTACATAAATCATAAAGATCACACAATCACATAAATCATATAAATCAATGATCTAATATAATCAAATACTTACAATTTATCTATCTCTCGGTGATGACGTGTCTCTTTCTCGATCATAATCATGTCTCTCAATCGTGTTCTATCTCAATCGTAATCTCTCTCATTAATGATCTATCTCTTCGATCATAAAGAAATTTCTCAATAATCCATCTCTCAATCAAAATTAATCTATAGAATATATTACATTTATCAATCATAATCTATCTAATCAAATATCAATCTCTCAATCAATAAATTATTAGTTATATATAAATCATATAATGCATATAGAACATATCACAACAACGGATGTTAGAGTAGTGTTGCTCACCTGGTTAGTCGACAGAATAATTCCAGTCTTGGTTTCCATTCTTCGTTGTCTATCAATTCGTCACATGGTAGCATCTAGTCATCACATAACAAGTTTCTGAGAACCTGTCTCAACGCATTACTAGGTATACTCTATGAGTACTCGTCACAATAATAATCAAATACCATAATATAATCATAATAGGCTTACCCCATAAGCCGTTAGCTAAATACCTCATTATGGTTAACTCTCAAATATTGGGATGTATAACCCCGATAGTCTCGTCTAAATCTAATTCGTAAGATTTACTCATAATCTTACCAATAGGTTTGTAAAAGCGTCATGTCACGAATACCCTATACTCGATTCTATCATATCTAAATAATAATCACATATCATAAATACAATTTAACGGATAAAAGATACCTTGATGTATCTCATAAATCAGCCCTCGTATGACCCATACGACGGTATAACTCCATTGTAAAAATCTCTCACAAATGACTCTCGGGTAGCATCTTCGATCCCGCGTGCCAAACTCTCTCAAATGATATAAGAGCTCTCGTATTTATAGTCAGACGATCTTACACGCTCCAATGTCGACATGTATTATACTCTTCTGCGACATGTCTCGCTGATTTGATTCATGTCACGTCGTGACCATGTAGTCATCACATCGTGTATCCCATGTCACATCGTGATGAATCTTTCATCAGGTCATGGTGATCACTTTATCTTAGGTTTTGCCACGTATAAATCTCGAATTCCACGTCGTGACATGCTCACTGTCACGTCATGACATACTCAATTCAATGTCGTGGAAAATATTCATCCACATCATGGGGTTCAAAAGTTTGACCTTTGACTTTGGCTTCCGTTGACTTTCTCAAAATAGCAACATACTTTCGTCTCAACTTCAAACGACCATAACTTTCTCATATGAACTCTATTTTTGATGATATTTATATCCTCAGAATCCTCTCAACAAGATCTACAACCTCCCTTAATTACCTTTTTGTTGAATAGCATTTATCAATTTAAAGCAACTCAAGGCTTTATTTCATCTACTCATCTCACACGATTGGCATCTCGTAAATAGTACCCGTTACAAAAATCAGGTGTTATAGTTCTATTGTCCCCGTACTAAGATCACAAATATCTATTATGATAACAACAATGCAATTTATATGTCCTCCAATCTGGTACAACATCAATGTACAAAACAAATAAAGATCGATATCCATTTTGTGCGCGATAAGGTTGCAACCAGTGCTACCATAGTTCTTTATGTTCCATCTTCATTTCAATATATAGACATATTTACCAAGGGTCTCCCCTCCATGCTGTTCCACGAATTTTGATCCAGTTTAAATGTTCGCTCCTCACCTGTTCAAGCGATGGGGGCACTACTGTATTTATATTCAACCCATCTTCTGGTATGTATATGTTTAGTGCATTGGCCCATATAGCCTTTGTTGTATCCGTGTGTGTGTGTGTCTATATATATATATATATATATATATATATATATATATATATATATATATATATATATATATATAGTTGTGTATAGCCTTATTTATTTTAATGAGAATGATACTCATTTTCAATAATTTCAGTCTCGATCAACCTAATGGTCACAAACCCGAGCCTCTGGAAGAACAAAAAGACTAGAAAAACACACATTGAAAATAGTAACACCACACTACCCGCCTTCCATAATGATATATAAGCTCCATCACCGAAGACACTAACCATCAAAGAAGGAATCATACCACTATCATACAAGTGGTTGATGGTACCAACCCCCAGTGGCAGAACTACATGGGACGTTGGGGTACTTCAGCATATATATATATATATATATATATATATATATATATATATATATATATATATATATATATATATATATATATATATATATATATATATATATATATATATATATATATTTGTAAACATGTTCTATGTTATTGTATCTCCAACTAAAAAGATTGTACCATGTTTTTTAATGTCCGGGATATGATAACTATATAGAATATATTGATAATGTTTGTACCTCCATATCAAAAAATTTTGCTCCGCCACTCCCAACCACCCCCCCCCCCCTTCCTTTCCAATTAATCATCGTTAAGATGTTAACTCATGATCATTTGGGATTAAAACATTCCAAAATAAAATGATATTAAGTTACGATCCCAAAACTTCCAACAATTAGGTAGTGTTTGATATGTAGAACATAAATGAATTTGATTGAATTGATTATTTATATAGTGTTTTAGCATGGCTAAAACCAAATGAAACTAGACTATAAAGTTATCATGTTATTCTTAAATTTATTAATATTTTTTATATATTGTTTTTTTTTTATTAAGGTATAATATTCTCGTTTTTCTGGTCTAACTTGCTAATTAACCTTTTTTGTACTGACTTGCCACTTAACTAAACTCAGTTACAATGTCCGTTAAAAGAAATTTAATTATCAGGTCACATCACAGCAAACAAACGAGACTAAAACGTTTTTAGAAATATAAACTATTATTATATTATTATGTCATTTAAGTTTAAGTTAATTTTACTAAAGTAATGAGTTTTATTAAGCATATGAATGTACTAATGGGTAATTAGTATATTTTGTTTCGTATATAAATAGTTTAAATACATAAAAGAACTATATATAACACCTTTGTCTATTTTATCAATAAGAAATAAAAAACAATATCTACTTCTACCACACTGCACTATCTCCTTCTACATTGTTCTTGGGTTCCATGTAGATGTCGATGTGTCATTAAATTGGTGAGGATAACTTGTCTTTTGAAAGAAAAAAACTAAAAAATTCAAAATATATATGTATGTTTTGAGTAAAACCTAAATTAGAAAAAAAAAACAAAAACAAAAACAAAACAAAAAAATTATACATATCTTTTAAAACACATTTCTCTTTGAAAAAAAAAAAGTTTAAATCTTGATAAGGTAATGTAGTATGTCTGGTCGTCATCACCCATAAGTAGACGTGACAAATCTGATTTTAGCTATTGAATTTGGCTTATATATATATATATATATATATATATATATATATATATATATATATATATATATATATATATATATATATATATATATATATATATATATAGTTAGGTTAATGTGAGACGTCCTAATTTTGTGAGATCGTGAAACGCAATCCTAACCACTAATTTGGAAGATAAAGAAAAACATTTTTAAAATTCAAAATAATTGTAAATTTTCAAAAAAAAAAATTCAAATATTATTTTCGGAATTTAAATTTTCCAAAAATATACCAAAAAAATAAAAAATAAAATAAAAAATTCATTTTTTACATATTCTAGTAGAATATTATAATATTCTACATATCTCACAAATCTAGTAGAATATTCTAACATTTTAAAATTCACATTAGAAAATTACAGTGTACTATTCTATTAGAATATTTCACGTATTTTTCAAAAAAAAAAACGGTAATTTTTATTTTATTTTATTTTTATTTTTTTTAAGTAATTAAAGTGACCAAAATAATAATTAAAAAAAGAATTTTCAGATTTTTCCTTTTACTTTGCATTTTAAAATTATTTTTAGATTTGGTCTCATGCTCTCACAAAATTAACATGGTCTCAAATAAACCTGAATATATATATATATATATATATATATATATATATATATATATATATATATATATATATATATATCATGACCCATAAGTATAGACGTCACAAATCTGATTTTAGTTATTGAATTTGGCTCATCATATATATATATATATATATATATATATATATATATATATATATATATATATATATTTTGAGAGGTAAGTTAAATTAAAAAAATAAAAAATATTGAGAATGCAGGAATCATTCTCATCAAATCATTTAATTTGGCCACAAAACGTTCCGTCGTACCGGAAGGATGGAGTATGAGTAATATTCGTATATCAATATAAATGTAAGTGTATTCATATATGAATTCACCACCTCGCTCCGCCACCAACCACCACTACAACCGCAACTAACCGTCCCCGCCACCACTGCGACCTCCACCACCAACCACCAACCACCGTCGCCTTCGCGACTAGCCACCACCGTCGTATTCACATATGAATATATGTATTCATATATAAATACACTTATTCATATATATATATATATATATATATATATATATATATATATATATATATATATATATATATATATAGATATGAATATGATGTGTTTTGTCGCCTGGTACGCTGAAGCGTTTAAGCGGTAGATTCGAAATGAGTAACCTACATTCATTCCCTCGTTCTCAACCTTTTTTTTCTATCTCTCTCCTCTCTCTTTCTCTCTCTCTGTTTATATATATATATATATATATATATATATATATATATATATATATATATATATATATATATATATATAAAGAGAGAGCGAGAGAGAGAGAGAGAAAAAAAAGATGAGTTATTGTACGAACCTAATGATTTGTGTGAACCTACGAACTTCAAATCAGCAGTCATAGTTTTGACTGCAGTACATGTGATCATTGATTCATAAATATTCATGCATGCATATATATGACTCAGCATTCAAAAAAATTGTCAAATATTTTTTTGAGCCTACATATGGCTTAAACCCTGCATTTTTTTTTAATATTTGTGGTTTTGATGTTAAAAAATGATGTTTGAATTAGTAGTTCTCAAGTTCCCACAAATCTTTAGGTTCTCAAAAGCACTTGTGTCTATATATATATATATATATATATATATATATATATATATATATATATATATATATATATATATATATATATATATATATATATATATATATATATATATATATATATATATATGTTGAGAGAAAAACATGAGACACTTGAACAAACGTTAGAACAAGTATAGTTGCGGAATAGTTTATTTCAAAGGATCTAAAAGCTCAACAATAATAATAAGTTAACGAGTTAGATAATTAGAGAGTTAGTTGTGGAAATATAAGGAAATATAAATAACAGCAGGTGATATATCAAGTATACACATAAGTTGATTCATAACATGGAATGCATTCAGACCAAGTTAGTAAGTGAGATCGAACTTAGTGATTAAGTCACGAATGACTTGCTCCGAAGAGTAATAATATTCATTAATGTTCTAGTGAACTTTGAGAGTAAGGAGAGATTTAAGGTGCGTAATCAGATAGAGATGAGAGATATATTTGATAGCATAGAAGTTGCGATAGATTGTAGAAGATATTTTTAGATTGTTGAATAACAAAGATTGAGCTCTATATATAGAGACTCAGGAGTTACATGGATCAAATGTCTAAGAGTAGCTATGCAAGGCATACTGGACAATAGAGAGTATTACAATAAAAGTAAAGTAATCTAGTAAGTAAGAGTGACTATGGTTGATGATGACTTCGGGTGCGGTTGCTGAAGGAGATCTGACTGCGGATTCTTGAGGGCTGCGGTAGCTGAAGTTCAAGAGGGTCACTTTTATGATTCAACAATTTCCCCCTAAGTGACCTCTTTAACTTCTCTTCAGTTATCAAGTTTTAGGAACTTGATCAGAATCCACCAAAACTTTCTGATATTTTCCAACCATGTGATCCTTCTTAAAATTTCGAACATGAGTTCGGCAGTCGTGTGCTTTGATCTTTCAACTGCGGTTCGACAAATTTCAAGTTGCTTCCTTGTAAGACGATTCATGGCAGTCATAGGAATGAAGTATTTGATTATATCGACTTTCCTTTTGAAGATGACTCCGATCTCACGGAAGTTTGTTGCACCTAGGGATCTCTCTTGATAACCTTCGGTAGGCATTGGTGCAGGATCGAGTGGTGGTAGATCGAACTTTTTAGCAATTGTAGGGTAGATGTCTGCATCAATCTTTGCGAAGTCACAGACGGTTTCCCTTAGAAATCAGCTTGCCCTTTCAAGTGCTATCTTCATCTTCGGATACTTCTCGCTTTTGTTTTGGAACACCTTTGCTATCAGGAAGACTTCTTCTGGATTCATACATGGGAAGTCAGCTTGGGTGAGGACATAGTCCGGATTCCTTCTTGTAAGAGTGTATTGAATGAAGTCAGCTTTCATGAATTTCCGGGGCTTAAAGTTCTTGACTGCAGATGGTCTATCATTAGACCAGATTTTCTCTATGGAAGAAGCATGTTTGGCATAGAAACGGTTGAGTTTCTCGAATTCCATAGGCAGTCTCTTGTGATCAGGCAGGCTACGGTCAAACTGCTCAAATACAGTGAAGTACTTGGCATTTGGGGATATTGGAACATCCCAGTAACCATCAGAAGGGGGTTCAGCATAGGTAAGGTAGGGTTTGTAGTCATCATCCAGCAGTCTTCGGTGAGGATTGATCCAAGAATTGACTAAGGATTCATCCACGGTAATGTCGAATCCGTTCTCTCTCCAGATGAGTTCAACAAACTTGGTTGCTTTCCAATCTGCTTTCTTCTGTTTTGTAGTGGGAGAGTCGTTGGAGTGTTCGGATGACATATTGGATGCAAGATTCTTGAAGTGGGGAGGAGTCTCCGGTCGCTCAGTAGAAGTTATTTGAGTTATTTTCTGTTGCGGTGGAGACTGACGCGGTGGTGTTTGATGAGTAGATGGTTGCGGTGAGGGAATTTTTTCAGTTATGATGGGGGGGCTTCGATGACGAGAGACGCTATTTGAGTGATGGTCTTCATCACTTCCCCCTCTCGAGGAATGCAACACCGGAGCATCCTCAAGCCATTGTTTGAGACCATCAACTTTGGCACATACCTCCTGGAATTGAGCTTTAAGAACATCAACCAGTTGCTGATTGTTTGGGATGGCAGTGTTGAAGAGGAGTCGATGAATATACTTTGTGAGTGGAACAATCTCCGGGCCATGAAAATTTGACGATAAAGATCGTTGAAGTCTGTTGATTGTGGATTGAAGGACTGAGATTGTGGACTCATAAGCAGTGTGAGTCTCTGCTATAAGCTTTTGGGAGTGAGTAGATTGGTCCGCAATGGCTGCTTGTAAGTCTGCCTTGATTGCGGATACCTCAGAGATGAGGCGCTCCGCAGCAGCCATGAAATGCTTGTGATCAGTTTGGCGACTTGTATCCAGGGATCGGATTCCCATTTCAACTTTCAGGGAAATGCGCTCAGCAGCCAGTCTTTCACGGGTTTCTAATCTATCAATTCGTTCAATTAAGGACTGCGATCCTGGAGTGTCTTCAGGTTGCGGTTGAGTGGGTTTGACCGCAGCTAGGATCTGGTCTACTTTGGCTTGTAGACTTAGAAACTTTTTTCTGGACACAACCATCTTCTTTTTCTTCTTCTTCTCTTTGGGCTTGGAGGTTGAGTGGTGAGAGCCACTAGATTCTTCTTCTTCATCAAACATCATCAAAATCATCATCACAAGGGTTAGGCTGGTTTACCTCATTGAGATCGAAATCGTCGAATCCGAAGGTAGGAGCAGAGCTAACTTCGATTGTGGTTCCCTCTTCTTGAGAATCTCGAACAGTTGGAGTGGGAGTTGGAGGAAGCTTAGATGTACCTTCACCACCATGAGTGGACTGAGCCTTGCAGATCGTCTTAGCCATTTCGGTCATCCACTCTTGTACTTTGAGAATGGTGGCTACGGTATTAGCATTGTTGATTGTGTCTGCCCAATACTTGGCTACGGATTGGATCTCCTGTTGTTTTTTTTGAAGTTGCTTGATTTGCTGATCCTTCCTTGCTTGAAATGCCCTACAGAAAGCGACATATTTCTTGATATCGGAGTCCGATACCGGAGTGTAATGTAACCATGAGTCATTCGACTCATCACCGTCAAATCCTTGGAAACGCACCGAGGTGTCCCTCTGGTCCACGGATCCTTGTACATTGGTGCTTACCGTGCCTAAACCACCTGTAAAAGATGTAAGCAGAGTAGGATTTCCTAAGCTTCCTCGGTCTCCTTGACCAGTGGTCAAGTTTGGCCTCGGCTCAGTTCTGGAAAAGGCGGAAGAGGTGCCTTACGGTTGGGAAGGTGTTTGCAGTGTTTGGGTTATAGACAAAAGTATGGAGTTCAACTCCTCAGGAGAAAATAAGTGTAGACGGGAAGCCCTGGAGACCTTAGGGCGAGAACCAGTTCCATCCCCTTGGGAGTGAGCTGGGGGTGAGTCTCCACGTTGAGATGAAACAGACTCACTTTCTGAGTCTAAGTGGATTTCGATAGTGGTATTGAATGGGTTTGCGGCTACCCCAAGGACTACCAGAGCCTTTTGAGAGGCTTCAGTATCAGTACGGTCACACATTTGGCCTGTGGGATTGGTTTTTCTTTTCTTAAAGATGGAGATGGGTTGTGGATCCTCATCATAATCACTGTCAGAGGGAGGGTTAGATCGATGTTCGGATGATTCGTCATCTGAGGGCACAGTTTGTATGAATTTTCTTTTCTTTGAGGGTTCAGCTTGTTTGGGAGTATCTTTCTTCTTTAGAGTTCTTTGTTTCTTGGAGACGTTGCGGGGGACTTGATGGGCTGAGGCTAACTTCTTTCATCTTTGTGATAAATTGGATAAAGTGATGGAGGATGGGACTGCGGTACTACCAGGGATGGTGAGTGCGGTTGTGGCATGTAGAGGCGGGGTAGAAAGGTATGGGCTAATACCTTCCGTAGCCTCTATGTGGTCTGTGACATCAAGGGTTTCAAGACCAAGGGTAGATAGAATATGGACTGGTAGCCGTCGGATGGGTCCAAAAATAGATTTATCAGTAGAGGGATTGTACCTTTTCAGATCTTTGGTGATGAAGAGATTGGTGTCGTTGCCCATGCTAAGTCTTGCATCCGCATGAAGATCTGAGATGCATAGTGACCAGAACCTAGCAAAAGTGAGTTCGGTAGGGCTTTCTCTTGGACTCTCTTTGGGAATGTACTGCAGTAAGTCATCCCATAAAATATGACCGTAGTTAACGTCATGGTCAGTAAAAATACTCCATACCAGCTCCAGTAGCTTGAGACCCATATTATCAGTGCCTCCGGTTCGGCCTGACAGACTGCGGATGACAAAGTGACAAACGAATTGCCACACCGCAGGCAACTAATTTTTCTTTAACTCGCCTATTCCTTTGATTTTCTTCTGATAACCCATTTGGTAGATGGCAGAAAGGATGTCCGCCATGCTTGGAGTGAAAACCTTGGTTGAAGGATGAACAAGCAGATTGATGGCAGTAACGAATTTGTCCTTGGTCAGAATGACCAAAGAATCATTCACCAAATTGAGATGCACCTCTTGAAGATTTTCGAGGGGTCGATATGCAGAAAAGGCACATTTGAATAGAGTTGAGAGGGGAACCACATCTGTGAATGAATCGAAAGGGCCAAACAGAGGGTGATTGCTCAGGAACTTGATCATTAGCTTGATCGGAGCATTGTAGGATGAATGCTCTTCAAACACAACCCTAAATTTGCTAGAAGCAATCGTTGGCATTTGGTTCCTTGTTGCAGAGTCTAAACCAGTAGGGTTTGCTGAGGCAGAAGCCTTGGAGTGTTTCTTCGAAATGTTGGATTTCACCATTGTTGAGAGGTTGAAGAAAGTTGCAGAAACAGAGTGTAAGAAAAATGGAGAAGTTCGATATTCAGAAAGCGTAAACCTTTCTTGGGGAAGAAGAAGGGGTTTTATAGCGGTGGATTGGGAACAATAATTGGTTTTTACCCTAGGTGAAATTAGATAAGGTAAAAAAAAACTTTTGGGTGTTTTCTTCAATTGGGAGATGAAATCTCAGCCACAGATTAAGAAAAGATTTAATCTATTTTTCGAGATTTACCAAAAAGGGTTGGCATTAAATGAAGTGTCAGTCAAAAAATGTCACGTCTGAAGAACGTGTGGTGAGGGTGGGTTTAATCCGTTGTGGAAGGTGTAACGGATTGGACGTGTTGGGGGTATAGGAAGGGACAGCTTAAAAGGATTTGTTTATGGAAAAACATTCTTTTTGTCATGATACCTAAAATAGGTCTGACACAAGGTTTAATTCAAAAGGGGAAATGGGACAGTTACACAAGGATTTTTTTTAATGTTATTCTTATTTAATGAAGGATCATTAAATAGCACACTATGAATCAAGAATTAATGAAACAGTCGAGTAAACAATCAATGTGGTTGCGGATTGAGATTTCATTGCGGATGGATCATTTGACATTGCGGATGGTTGGATGACTGCAGTAGAAGAACTGAGGAGAACACTTGAACAAAAATTAGTAACAACAAACAATAAGGACCATTGAGAGATAAATATGATATATGGTTGCGGTACATAGACTACGGTACACAGGATATACCAAAACCATCTATCATAAGTAACTTCAGTTAGGACCGCAACAAAGACCAAGGATGGTCTGCGGTACCTATCAATTCAAAAAGAATTATGGGTCCGGATTCATCATTCCTAACATTTGTAAGAAACTGTTGAGTTTTGTAGAGTCAAGTGCCTTTGTGAACACATCAGCAATCTCTTCATGAGTATGGACAAAGATGAGTTCAATGTTACCTTTCAGGATGTGGTCTTTGATGAAGTGATACCGTAGTTCAATATGCTTTGTACCCGGACGAGACAAGAAATTCAGAGAGAGTCTCGTACCACGCTCTTGGGGCTTGCTTTAGACCGTAGATTGTTTTTCAAGCTTGTAGCAGTGGTCTGGGAATTCAAGACTTTCAAAGCCCGGAGGTTGCTGAAGATAAACCTCCTCTTTTAATTCACCGTTGAGAAAAGCACTTTTCACATCCATTTGATGAACCTTGATGTTCTTGTGAGCTGCGTATGCTAAGAAGATTCGGATGGCTTCCATTCGTGCTACCGGAGCATACGTTTCATCATAGTCAATACCTTCAAGTTGACTATATCCCTTGGCAACTAGTCTTGCCTTGTTTCTGACGACCTCACCAGATTCATCCAACTTATTCTTGTACACCCATCTAGTACCAACAATGGTGTGACCTTTTGGCTTCGGAACGAGCTGCCATACTTTGTTTCTTTTGAATTCTTCTAGCTCTTCTTGCATTGCGGATATCCAGTCTGGTTCTAGTAATGCTTCTTTGATCGTTTGGGGCTCAACCGAGGACATAAATGCTACGTAGTGACAATGATCAGATAAATCCTTGGAAGATCGAGTCTGGATACCTGCGGATGGGTTGCCGATGATTTGACCTGGTCGGTGGTCCTTCGTCCATACGTGTAGACGGGGTTGCAGATAATCAGCAGCTGCGGTAGAGGGAATATCTTCAATATCTGAAGATTCTGCGGTTGGAGATGGCAGTTCCCCCTGGATTTGAGAACATCCTGCTGAATTGTCTTGAACTGGGAAGGTGGGATCAAGGTTTTCTTGGGCAGATGGTGAAGGTTACCCCTGGATTGCTCACGAGAGTTCCCCTTGAACCTGAGAAGGTTCCCCCTGGATTGCGGATGAGAGAGTGATAATCCTCGAGTCTGTTCTTGTGTCAATGTTCTCGATGTTTTCATCATCCGAGTCTGAAGACACGTTTGATGGTTGAAAGTCTCTACGGATAGGGATTGGAGCTGCATCCTCTAGTACTGGAACCTCGATGGTTGTTGTATGGTCCGGAGTTGAGTTTTCACCCTCAACCGGCGAGGTGGAAGTATTTATGGATACCTCATCGGAAGGTGTAGGACCAGATACGTCAGCATGCTGCTGTTGAGATTCCGGGGAGACAAGAACTTTAGATAACTTGGCTGTTTCTACAGGTTCGAAGAGATCGTCATAGTTAACTTCAACGAGATTGAGTGGACCCGAAGAGACAGGAATATCACTTTTTAGGATTGTTGTGGTTTCGGTTGATGGAGCAGTGTTGCGGATGTGATAGTCATCGAATTTCACATCGAAGCTTTCAATTATCAGCCTTGTGCGTCTAATGAGAACCCTATAAGCAACTTTGTTAGTGGAGTAGCCAAGGAAGATTCCGTCATCAGACTTCGGTGCGAATTTATTGAGGTGATCTCTATTGTTGATTACGAAACATCTACACCCGAATATATGAAAGAATCGGACATTTGGCTTGCGGTTGTTAAGGCCCTCATACGCTGTTTTGCTGAGACGTTTGCACACAATGCTTCGGTTCTGTACAAAACAAGCTGTGGCCACTGCTTCGGCCCAGAAGTAGAGAGGAAGGTGTGCGAAGTTGAGCATAGATCTGGCAGCTTCTACTAGAGTGCGGTTCCTTCGCTCTGCTACCCCATTTTGTTGCGGTGTGTAGGGAGCTGAGAAGTTGTGAGTGATGCCCTTTGAAACCAAGAAACTATTTAGAAGATGATTAGTAAACTCGGTTACATTATCACTTTGGATACGTCGTACTGGTAACTTGATCTGAAGTTCAATTTCCTTGATGAAATTGATCATAATCTGCGGAGTTTTTGATTTGAGTCTTAAGAAATAGACCCAGGTGAACCGTGTGAAGTCATCAACTATAACCAATATATATTTCTTGTGATGGAGACTGGCTATGGTAGATGGACCGCAGAGATCAATGTGAAAAAGTTCCAATGGTTCAGAAATTGAGGAGTCAATCACCATGCGGTGACTTGCTTTGGATTGCTTTCCACATTCACATGCAGGACAGAGAGTATCATTGCTGAACTTGAGGATTGGAAGACCTCTGACTAGTTCTCCGATGACCAAATTGTTGATGTATCTAAAGTTGAGATGAGCTATCTTGCAGTGCCATAGCCAGCTGACTTCGGATATTGCTTTCGATAGAAAGCATAACTGCGGTTTGCCTATGATCAGAGATACATCGAGAGGATACATAGTACCTTCGGATCGAGACTTGATCAGACACGTGCTCCTATCACTTGTCATTACATAGCAAAATTGATCATCAAATTCAACTCGGTGGCCTGCCTTACATAGTTGACCAACACTGATGAGATTGTGTTTAAGGCCTTCTACATAAGCAACCTTTTGAATAGAGAAGTTTCCCGTAGTAAGAACACCATAACCTCGGATTATCCCATTCACATTGTTGCCGAATGTGACATTTCCACCGTTGCAAATTGGCCTGAAATCCCGAAGGTATTCTAACCTTCCGGTCATGTGCAAGGAGCAGGCACTGTCAATTAACCATTCTTATTCTTGTTCCTCCTTGCACAAAGCGTGAGAATTACACGGTTAGGTTAGGCATCCAAACTAGTTTGGAGCCTGGGCCAAAAGCTGAGTTCCTAAGTGATGTATGAACTGAGGTTGTAGGGACTGGTTTCGTGTCAACTTTTAATCCTAGTCCTGGGTGTTTGTGAATTTTTGGAGTGATGTGTTTTTTGGAAAAGTTACGAGGTTTCTGAAAGGAATTAGATTTGACATGAGATGAACCATTTTGACAACTACACTGACATTGACATGCTGAAATTTTGTCTTTTGTTCTGACACTTAGTTTGGTCAGCGGTCTAAAAGATGAAGTAGGCTTGTGACCGGTCCGAGGTTGGTAATCTCTGACATTTGTGCTGTTGGAATTTGAAAAAGTTTGTTTCGAAAAGGATTTAGCACGTGTAGACTCTTTGGACCTTTTTATTGGATTTGGTAAAATGCCCTTCCACTTGTTAAAACTTTGATGTGATTTTAAAAGTGTTGGAGTGGGTAAGATACCCTTCCATTTTGGATCATCTGAGGAATAGATTTGAAAACCATCGTTTCGAAAAGACCTTACATTCTTTTGGGTTGTGTCAGATGAGTTAGGAATGACTGTTGAAACTGTACATTCCTTTTTGCATGTTTTCTTGACAAGAGAGTTTTTTGAACAATAGTGAGAGAAAACAAACTTTTCTGGACTTTTAGATTTTGGAAATCTGATATGTCTTTCGTTTTTAGAAAATGTTTGTCTATTTGTGCCTCGGGATCGAATTTCCTCTTTGAAAGCCTTTTTTGCTAAGGTTTTTGGAGAACCGTAGTCATTAGTGTTCAGATACGGTTTCTTGAAAGCCTTTGAAATTTTTTGAAAATGAGGACTTGATTTATCCGAACTTGAAGATTCAGGGTTTTGAGAGCATTGACCTACTTCAAAGTTCTCTATGGGTAATTCATGATGAATTGGCTGAAGTGTCACAGAGCCTTTTATTGATGACTGCGGTAAGGATGATTTGACTACCGCAGAGTAAGTCTGAGTTGGGACTACAGTGGGACTTTTGTGGGACTTCTGTGGCTCATGACTACAGTGAGAGACACTACGGTCTGAGGCCAGAGATGGGAAGTCCTGTGAGACTTTGGGACCCTCTATGACAATTTCTTCATCAACAACTGATGAGGTCTGAGAATTTGGATATATTGTGCCACAGATAGGGATTTGATCACATGTGTGACCCGAAACCTCAGGCACGATTTCCTCTATGACACAGTTATTACTTAGATTATGATGTCTACCGAAGTGTGTTCTGATATCTTCGGGAAAGGTCTTATCATTGACTGGGAAATGAAATTCTCGGTCTGGAGGGACATACAATCTATCTTTGTTGAACCGGGGTGAGGAATCCTTTATGGTAGGATATCCATTGGACCAACCCCAATTGTATGTATTGTCCACAGTTCCATTATTCACCAAATTTTCAATAGCTTCACTTTCATTGAACAATTTTTCTATTAAAAGATTTAGGCGTACAATCTCACTCTGAGCTAAATCTCTTTGGTTCAAAGCTATCTCTAGTTGTGTTTCACTCAACATTCTTGTATCTTTTTCTAACTCTAAGTCCTTTTCTAACATAGCCATTTTGAGTCTTTTGTTGTCTAGTCGTCTTCTTACATGAAACATCTCTTGGGACGCTATGTTCTTCTCATCTAAGGCTTTGTTATAGTCTGTAAGGACGGCAGCACATGTGTCATTTAGATTGTCTATGAATGGTTGACAGTCATGCATGCTATAGTTTAGAGTTTGAATCATGAGTTTTACCTGTTCGACGATGCTTAGAGTTCCATCCTTTGCCATGTAGCAGTAGTTCTTTTCCAGATTTGTAGACCCATCATCATCCGCAGTTGCCAGCATACAGATTTTGCCTTTTCCTTTGACATTGCTGATGGCTTCTTCTTCATTTCCGGATGACCAAACTTGATGGTCTCTTTTGACATGAGCTACGTATGCCCTAGCTTTTTCCTTTTCTTCCAATTCTTGAGCCATTCTAAGATAGAATGCTCTGTCTTTCACTACATTTTCCTTGCAATCTATTGCGAAATGATTCTCTTTGTTGCACTTGTGACAAATCACAACATCAGTTTTATCTTCTGAGGGAGTACCGGAGTCAGTGGTTTGAGTGGACTGCGGTGCCTCCTTTGGTTGAGTATTTTGAGATTGCGGTGGTGGATGAGAACTTTTGGGATAACGAGAATGGTTATTTTGCGGGTTGAAGTTACGGTTGAATGGTGGTTTGTTGAACTGTTGATTTTTACGAAACGAAGGAGGTGGTAGCCGGTTGAACTGTTGACTAACAAGAGCAATAGCTTTCTGAAATTCTTCTTCATCATCATACTCGGAGTCAGCTTCGTATGACTGCGGTGTAGTGTCATACATGGGAGAGTAGGATTGATTATTTGGAGCTTGTGCTATAAGAGCAAGTGGTCCTCCGAAGTCAGCACAGTCTTTGAGTACAGTTGATTCTTGTGCTTGCAGTTCCCCGTAGAGCTTGTAGAGAGACAAAGAATGAGTCTTTCTATCTCCTTGAACTATCATCTTAGCAGTAGTCCAGTGTCTTCCCAAACCGTTGAGAAACTGAAGGTTTGTTTCATGGTTACTGCGGATGGTGCCAGCATTTGATAACTTGGTGACTATCAGGTTGAACCTTTTAAAGGAGTCTTCTAAACTTTCGCCAATATGAGCTTTGAAATTGTTGAACTCATTGAGTGCAGTTGTAAGCTTCTTGTCTTGAGCTTGTTCTGAGCCTTCGTACAAATTCTTGAGAACTTCCCAGATCTCGTTTGCTGATTTGCAGTTTATGATAATGTCGAAGTTGTCAGGAGCAACTCCACAAGAGATTTCATAAAAAGCAACAACATCATTTTCCATTTTATCGAGATCATCTTTGGTGGGACGGTTCATGACTGGTTGTCCTCCTTCTAGTCTGGCGGTGGCGCCATCGGTTTGAACTCGTGTAAGAACAGGGACATGTGGTCCTTCTTCTACGGATCACCATACATCTCTACCAAGTCTCCTTAAGTATCTTTCCATTCTCTGAGACCAGTGATGATATTCATTTGCAACCAGTATTGGGGCTCGATTCGAACCACCAACACTGTTGGAAACATTCAGAGATAATGCTTCTGCCATTTTTCCTTGTTTTTTTTAGGTTTTTTTTTTTAAGAAATGAGCTTCAGTGGTATAGAAGGCCCTTTGAAAATCAGAGTTTTGTTTTCAAAAAGAAACCACTATGGCTCTGATACCAATTGTTGAGAGAAAAACTTGAGACACTTGAACAAACGTTAGAACAAGTATAGTTGCGGAATAGTTTATCTCAAAGGATCTAAAAGCTCAACAATAATAATAAGTTAACGAGTTAGATAATTAGAGAGTTAGTTGCGGAAATGTAAGGAAATATAAATAACAGCAGGTGATATATCAAGTATACACATAAGTTGATTCATAACATGGAATGCATTTAGACCAAGTTAGTAAGTGAGATCGAACTTAGTGATTAAGTCACGAATGACTTGCTCCGAAGAGTAATAATATTCAGTAATGTTCTAGTGAACTTTGAGAGTAAGGAGAGATTTAAGGTGCGTAATCAGATAGATATGAGAGATATATTTGATAGCATAGAAGTTGCGATAGATTGTAGAATATATTTTTAGGGTGTTGAATAACAAAGATTGAGCTCTATATATAGAGACTCAGGAGTTACATGGATCAAATCTCTAAGAGTAGCCATGCAAGGCATAGTGGACAATAGATAGTATTACAATAAAAGTAAAGCATTTGACTTTTTGCATGTTGTGAATGGAAATGAACACAAGTTTGGGTATTTCTAGGGTGAGGAGATATATCTGTAGTATGCTAAATTTATATCTATATCTACAAGATGAAAAATAAAATCAAGTTAGCAGAAGAATAAACAATGAAGGAAGAAAAACGGAATTTTGGAGTCCTTAGGAGCGTATAACACATAATAAAACACTTGTCACTTTCATTGGATCGGGAACAAATAAAGAAGGTAATGATTGTTTGTGTCTTTTAGATAACATGGTAATAGAATAAAAGAATAATGATATTTTTTCGTATAATCTAGACAATATACTTCATCCACATGCATAAATACAGATCAGACCCCAACATACTAAATACAAAATACACAAACGCATAAAAATCTCTTCCAAATTTTAACGGAGCACATACACCAAAGGTAGCAAAACCATTCCTGTTAGGACGACGTCGATGAGACCGACGAGAACATTGAATAGTAGTTTTATTTTATAATGTTAAACTTATAGTAGTTATTGTATTTTTAATTTAAATTATATATTTTTGAAATTTTCAATAATAAGATGTTATATTTAAGAAAATCAGTTTTAAGTATGTAATTAACTTATTTTTAATTTGTATAATTTTAATTATATAAATGTTGTATTGAAATGAATAAAAACAAAAATATATTGATGATATGGAGTAGTGGGTATTTACTAAGAATTCTGGTATAGAAGTAGGATTGTAGTGAAGCCCGTGTTTATTGATATGACATACTATTGAAACACAAAGAAGTGACCTTAGCAGAATGTAAATGGATTGTAAACATCTGTAGTAATCATCTCATCAGCAGTCTAAGAACACACTAACAATCTTCACAATTGTCACCTACTATCTTGTACTTTATTATTTGTTTATTGATGGCATGCCCATATTCAGTTGTAGTCTGATGTACTATGTACTAGATAGATTTATTTTGTATTATCTTAGGCCATGCTTCCTAAGATTTGATATGACATGTCATACCATATTTTCCTATAAAAGTCATGATGTATCGTATTTTAAACAACACTTTCATCACTAATATATCCAATATATCTTATTCTTCATATTATGTTCTTCATTGCTTTACTCTTATGTTATTTGTGTTTAATTGGATGTTATTTTATCTTCCACATTTCTTTTTTCAGATTGGTGGACCTTAAATTAATCATAACAATTGGTATCAGAACATTGGTAGTATCTATCCAAATCACCAAATTATTATTATGAGGAACCATTGTTTCTCACATTTCTAAGGGGGTTTTGGAAGTCTTTACATATAGACCTTTATATTTTCTAAGGAGCTCTAAAATTGTTTTTAAAACCATGGAAAATAAAAATAGAGCATCGCTGTACTCAATTAACGTTGCTAACAGTGTGGGTGGTCCAAACAAACCCCCCATATTGATTGTAGAAAAAAAAAATCATTTATCAGTAAGAATGAAGAAATTTCAAAAAAGAAAAGGTTGAGAAGTATGGAGATCTTTTGAACAAGGCCCACACAGTCTAACACTTGTCCCTACTCAAGTAGATGAAGCTGAAGAAGCTTATGGCGGTGAACCAGTCATGGCGGATCTTACTGCAGATGATCTTCAGAAACTACAAGCTGATGAAATCACTCTTGTTGAGTACTCCTTTTGGTGTTCCACCTGATCTTTTTGATATCATTTCAAACTATTCTACAGCTAGATAAATTTGGGTTAATCTTCAGAACATATTTGAAGGAATTGAGCTTGGAAAAGAAAAACAACTTACTTCAGCTTTAAATGATTTCAACAACTTTTCATGTTTTTATAATCAGCCACTTCACTCTTGTTTCAAATGCTTTCAAATCATTATGTCCAAATTTTCCAAAGTTAGGACTACCAATTCCAACATAGTAATTAATCTGAATTTTTTTGATAACATGGGTGATAATTGGGATACAATTATAATGATTATCCAAGGATCAAGAAACCTCAAAAGTTTTTCCTTATTTGATCTCTTTGATGATCTTCATGCAAACGAATCTATTAATATGTAAAGAAACTCAAGAATGGTGGTCCTTTGGCACTGGTGTCAAGAAAATCTCAACCATTCCCTCAAGAAGTTCGCATGCAGAATGCAGTTGATCAAGAAGAATATCGAATCAACAGTTATGATAAAGAATGTGAACAATTCAACCATGAACTTTCACTGTTGACTTAGAAGTTCAATCGCATGTCAACAAGCAATTTCAAAAAGAACCCAAGAAAGCAACCATAGCAAAAGAACTTCCATAAGTCATACTAGACGCCTTTCAATCAATAGACTGAGATTTCTTCATAAAAAACTGAAGCCGCATCCACTCTTAAGCCAAATTTTCAACCGAAGGTTGTTGCTGCGAATCAAAAAACTACTGATGAAGAAATTTTATGCCATTACTATAAGGACTTGAATCATTATGCTAGGGATTGTAAAGCCAAGAAGCATCTGGACAAAGCCTACTATCAAATAATGTTTAATTTTGGTCATTTGTGGTTAAAACCAAAAAAGATGTTCAAGTTAGTGGTGATGAAGTTGAGAGTGATGATGGTGAAG
Organism: Lactuca virosa; assembly: GCF_052849685.1. Taxonomy (NCBI): domain Eukaryota; kingdom Viridiplantae; phylum Streptophyta; class Magnoliopsida; order Asterales; family Asteraceae; genus Lactuca; species Lactuca virosa. The sequence goes on along the minus strand of NC_136428.1, from coordinate 133,409,748 downwards.
GGAAAGTATGCTTGGTGGAAAAGAATGTTCCATTTGCGAATATGTCCAAGGAAAAGAAAAATAATCACTGCTTTAAGGTGAACAAGACTGGAAAGATCACAATTGTCGAATAGGTAAAACTAATGCTTAAACATAATAATGTTTGTTTAGATAATTCTCAACCATTCTTAGCAAATACTTAACTAAAATGTGTGGACGCATTAAGTTCTTACAGAATAGCCATGAGGGAAAACAATGTGTGCACTCAGGAACTGTACCTTCTGAGATGGGAGTTTGAAGACAAGAAGTTAAAGTTAGAGAAACTAAAGAGAGATATAGTCTTAGAAAGAGATTCTAAGATCATTTTGAAAAATACAAATCTTATGTTGGTTAGACAACGCGATAATGCTTGTAATGATTATGTATGAGTTAACTTTCTTCTAGATAAAGTTTATTATTCTAAAGAATCTCTCAATAAAATAGTCTTTGTTGGAAACACATACAAATGGGGTTCGAATGCTAAAGCTGCCATTGGACAAATGAATATACCACATTTTTGTCTACCTAATCCAATCATTACTGTCCCATCTTACACTGCCATTGGCCATCTAGATCCTCTTGTCAAAACCTAAAATGGTAAAAATGTCCACACTATGGTCCAGACAATACCAAACCAAAAAGTTTTACTGATTTTACTACAAATATTGAGTGTCATCAAACAAAAAAGAATGATTCCATTCTTGCAAGCTCAAAAAATTTAGACTTTATTGACAACAACTGTGTCATTAAGGAAAAAGGTTGTGGAACATTTGAAGCAGACATTGACATGACAGTAAATTGATATATTGGCGGAAAACAATATTTAGGATAAGATGATTAATTTATTGATGAGGAAATAGAAATGGAAAGTATGCCTATTCTAACTTCAATCATTTTAGGATCTCCGGTGTCTAAACCAGCAGGTCTTGGAGTACCTTTTTAGAAAATCATTGTGTCCCCTCCACCCACTCAAAAGAGTAGTTGTACTTTTTTGACACTCCTCTTAGAAAATCAATTTTCTAAAAACTTAGAAAGAGGAGAGTGTTCCAACAACAAGAATGATTCTTCAGAAAAATCCACGAAGAAATGTCACAATAGAAAGAAGAAGTTGTTTCTCTTTCCAAGTCTTAATTGTTCGGATATCTTGTCTCCCAAAAGAGAAGCCAAAATGGCAGAAGAAGTAGAGATTCGTTACAAAAGAGATAAGGAAGTGAATAATTGCTTTAAATATGTCTCAAAGCCCGCTGTAAATAGAAACACTCATAGGTTTCTGGGCATAAACGAAAGGGTGTCAGAAAATAAAAGGAATCTCTCTATAGAAATTAGAAATCTCAAGGATGATTCCTGTATTTCCACAATATATGAATCAAGCACTACATATTCTATATTTGCAATCACCCTAATTGATGATCACACTACAAATGACTTATCTAGTGCTCCTGTTGAAAAAGGGACTTCCGTAGCTCCTATGCCCAAAAACGAAAAATCTAAAAAGAAGCACAAGCACAAGAAGGTGAATCCAAATGACACTCTCTATAAGTGTTAGATCAATGAGAAAGAATCTAAGCTTCTACTTTGTGAAGATTGTTACTCATAAGGTGTGGAAACCAAAATACACAAATCACTATGCTGCTCAGAAAAGGGTTGGGGATAAGATATATGTGGAAAAGAAATCAGTTGCTGATGAAAAAAATTTGTTACTCCCTCTTTATCAATCAAAATTGTTTCTCATTCTACTATATCTGTAGACTCTAAAGAATTTAAGCTTATTGTTCCTAAAGGGCCCAAGAAAGTTTGGGGGCCTAAATCACTTCTCTGATTTTGTATGCACTATGTGTAGTAGAGCAAGATTAGGAATGGTTTCTCGACAACGCTTGCTCCCTACACATGACTGGTAGGTTGGAGTACCAAAGTAATTTAAAGAGTGTCCCTGATGAAGATATAGTCACTTTTGGTAATGATTCAAGTGGTATAATACGAGGTATTGGAGTCACTATGGGAAATTTAACAATTCAAAAGGTTGCTTAAATTGAAAGTGTCAAACATAATCGAATAAGTGTTGCATAATTGTGTAAATTTGGTCATCGAGTAGAATTTAATGAAATGTACAACAACATTATGACTGGAGATCGATTAAGATATTCGGCTACCTCATAGAAAAAGATCAACATGTATCCATTGGATATCAAGATGCTTTTAGGAAAACCACAACAATTATATTTCTTATCAAGTGTTGGTCCTGATGTTAGTTTGTTATGGAATAGATGTCTTGGTCACTTGACCATTTGATATGTCCACAAATTAGTGAGTGGAGAAATGGTTAGAGGTCTACTACTGTTGAAATTTGACAATGATATTCTATGTCCAGCATGTCAATGTGGTAACCAGACTAAGAAGAAACACCCAATTGTTTTGGACTCTTCCATTTTGAAACCTCTTGAGCTGCTTCATATTGATCTATGTAGCCCATCCGTAATTCAAAGTGTATCTAAGAAAAGAAAAAATCTAGTCATTGTGGACGATTCACTCATTTCACATGGGTATTCTTTCTCAGACTAAAATCAGAAATGCCAGAGGAATTGATAAACTTCATACAGAATGTGAAACTTAAGGTAATGATTTCGGTTAAGAGAATCCATAATGATAATGGATCAGAATTTGTCAACTTGTTGCTGACAGATTTTCTTGTCTCCAAAGGGATTCACACATAATCTCATTGTTACACACATATCTCAACAAAATGGTGTTGTTGAAAGAAGGAATACAACTCTGGTAGAAGCTGCTCATTCAATGCTAAACTTTTCCCATTTATCACTATCCTTCTTGGTTGAAGCTGTCTCCGCTACATGCTTTCTTCAAAACCGAAGCATTATCAACAAACGTCTCAACAAAACTCCATACGAAGGTATGAAAAATTCTAAACCTAATGTCAAATTCATCAGAGTTTTTGGTTGTAGGTGTTTTGTGAATAACAAAAAGATCATTTGAAAAAGTTCCAACCAAAAGAGGATGAAGCAGTTTTCTTTGGATACTCAACAAATTGTGTGGCTGATAGACTGGTGAATCGATGCAAAAGAATCACTGAGGAAAGCTTTGATGTATATATTTAAGATATTCATATTTATCAAGATGTCCGTGTTTGAAAGTTACATACATTTTGGAAAATGATATCCCTCTAAATGCTCCTCCTCCAATCATCAAACATGATGTTAAGTCACTTTTTGTCATATGGATTCAACAATTAATGCAAAAAGGTTTGCTGTTATGGATCATCACTGTCAGCAGTTGCAGAATGTTATTCAAGCTACTCCTTCTTTTCCCATTCCTTCATCAACAATTCTCGATGCTGCTGCTCCCTCTTCATCTGTTGAGGAAGAAAATCCAACTATTAATCAATTCACAACAACATGTGAGGGTGAGCAACATCATCTATTAGACGGAGAGCATGTTTTTGAAGAAGTGTTACAAACATTCCATGACGATCATGTATACACGGATCCTTATATCCAAACTGAGGATGTGAACGTTGATTAAAACATTACTGATGTGGATGCGGACTTACACTCCAGCAATCCTCAAAATGACTTATTTGTGGATTGTTTACATGCTGGTCCACAACAAATTGAAGACATATTCGACATCCAACAAAATCAAACTATTGACATTCCTTTAACCGCAGTGACCGAAAGAGATCTTCCAATACTTCATATATGTACAAAAGTGATGGGTTTTATAGATAACAAAAATCATATTTTTGGTGGAAAACATAAAACCCTAAGTTCGCATACACCCTAAAGGATCTATGTTCTCACTATGATATGTAAACAACAATTTGAATTCAAGAACCCTAAAGTACATTTCTATTTTCAAAATTGGAGAAGGGATAATAGAAAACACGCCTTTTACTTTATTATTGTAAATAAACTTGAATTCCTTCTTTATAGAACATCAGAAAGCCAGCACCAGAAATCACGTGTCTCTGATGGCTCACACCCAAACTCTAGCAGTTAAACGCTATTAAAGAGAGATAGGAGAGGAGCGAATTTTCAAAATTCCTTTGATAGGTATGATGGTCGAAAATATGAGACCCAATGAGGGTTTATATAGGTGACTAGAGGGGCTTGGATAAGGTAGGTTTCCTTGGATAAGCGTTATCCCTTTTGCTTTCCCCTAAGTTTCCTTAGAGCCCAATAAAATCTCTAGAAACTATCTAGAACCAATCTAGAATTCGTCCAATTCTAAGGGAGGTTCTAGAATTGGTGAATGCTCAATCTTTTGAACATTGTCTCCTTTAGTCCTTCCACTTTTAATTATTCCAATTAATCCCAAAATTAATTCCAGTTAATTTCTAATTAATTTCTAATTAAAAAATATAATTCTGAATTAATATATTTTTCTTAAAACATATTAATAAATTATTTATTTTGATTTCTATTTATGTTATTAATCATATAATAAATAAATAAGTCAGTCTCTCTCGCCAAATGGTATTCCAGTCTCTTACTAGCTTTGAGGTCAATCCAAAAGGACTTTGCTAATAATTTACATTCATAATAATTTAGGTAATGGCTTAGACACCTAATCGAACAAAAAGATCTCCCACTAAATCAAATTATTGGCAATCTAGACGTCGGCATCCAAACTAGATCTGTAAAAGATATTCAACATGAATGCCATTTTGTTGCATGTCTATCGAAGATGGAACCCTAAATGGTTGAACAAGCCTTTGATGAATTATACTAGATCACGCTCTACAAGAAGAATTAGCATAATTTCAAAGAAATAGGGTATGGACTCTACTTCCAAAGCCAAAGAATAGAAAAGTTATTGGAACAAGATGAGATTCCAGACAAAAAATTAATGATGCATGATTTACTATCCGAAAGAAGGCACAACTCGTTACGTAAGGATTTTATCGAATTGAAGGCATCAATTATCAAGAGACATACGTACCTGCTGCTCGATTCGAAGCCATAAGAATTTTCCTTGCGCATGTTGCTCATAAAGACATCAAAGTGTTTCAAATGGATGTCAAAAGCGCCTTTCTCAATGGAAAATTAAAAGAATAGGTTAATCTAAAGAAACCTCCAGGCTTTGTAAATTAAGACTTTTCAAGTCATTGTTACAAACCAGGTAAAGTCGTGTATGGTATGAAACAGGCCCCCAGAGCTTGGTATGAAACTTTGTGTACTTTTGTTATCAACTCCGAATTCAAGCTATGGATTGTTAACTCGACCCTATTCAGAATATTATATGAGAAGTATTTAATGCTCGTGAATGTATATGTGGATGACATAATTTCTAGTTCTACGAACGAAACAATGGTAGTAGACTTCACATAGTTAATGACCTACGAATTCAAAATGAGCATGAACAGCGAGTTAAGTTTCTTTCTTAGACTTTAAGTTAAGCAGAATGATGATGGAATCTTCATTCATAAAGAGCACTATACAAGATACTTGCTTAAAAGGTTCAACATAGAGAAAGGTGCCCATGTAAAAGTTCATATGGATTTTGCTCAAAAGTTTCATGCAGATCTAGAAGGTGAAACAGTGGATCAAAGGTATCTCAAAAGTTTCATTAATTTACTTAACTACTAGTCGTCACGATATTATGTTTTATGTATGCTTCTGTGACTTATATCAGGCTTGTCCAAAGGTATCTCGTTAAACTATTGTAAAAAAATTTGTCCATAGCTTCGTAAAACAGCGACGTGTCAAACCCCGTTAAAGCGGAATCACGAAGGGTGACATGCTAAGGTCTCACAACACAAGGTAAATAGGATTACCGACCATAATCATTGAGCATTTTATGTTTACATTATATTCGAAATAATAATTACATTTTTGCTCCATACTACATAGTCTAGTACATAATAAGAGCAATAAACATAAATCATTATGGCGTTTAAACTGGCTCACTGACCATTTCCCGAAAAGCAAGCAAAAACGAGGGTCAACTATAAAATAGTTGGTCAGTTCACAGGTTTATAAAGGTACATCATTTCAGTAAGAAAATATAGATTTGTTCAACAAAAGTTCCAACTCTAAATGAGTGTTGAATGCCAAAGCACTCCGTTCACAACCAAGCCTAACGACCGTTCTTGCCCCCATTCAATCATGTCCATGGTTCCCATGATGTCAGCTCACGCAAATATGCTCTCACGGTTCTGGGTGAGTGGGAGATGTCTACTCCAAATAGTGCTATCCATAAGACTGTCGGCTCAAATACGAGTTAATAGGTTGTAGTTTGGTTCTCGGGGACTTAACATACAAAGTTCATAACAAGTTCATATCAAGAGTTCATAGCAAAAAGTTCATAGCACAAGTTCATAACACAAAGTTCTTAAAAGGGTATCGTTCAAAGTTCATCAAGTTCATAAAACAATATCGTTCTACGTTCATTAAGTTCATAAAACAATATCGTTCCAAGTTCATTAAGTTCATAAAACAAGGCTCAACAAGTTCACAAAATAGAGTTCAGCAAGTTCATAAAACAAAGTTTCACAAGTTCATAAAATAGTACGGATAGCTCATAAAACTGTAGCATGCTTTCCACCCTAAAATATGAACACAGTAAAAAGGGGGCTATGAATACTCACTTGGGAGAGTTTACGGTTCAAGCTTTGCGGTTCGGTGTTGTAGATATCGCTTTTCTACTAGTGCCCTACGAAAAAAATAGTTTCTAGTGAGATACAATTTACTAAACCATTATCTAAGATCTACCTATCCAACTAGTAGTGTCGCAAAGTGCCAAAAGTTTGTTTGGTTCATTATTTGTATTATTGATCTCACGGTGCCTTGTGTTCAAAAATCCATAAAGGCGTGAAAATGAACTTGAAATTTTGTAAAAATTTTAATTCTGCTTCTAATAAAGAGCATTGGTGTTCATAATTTTTGTAGACATTTTTTAAGGTCATTTGTTTTATAATTGTAAATTAAAGCCCAAATAATTGAGAAAATTCAAAATATATGGTAAGCAGTTTCTAAAATTCTCAATTTTATTTTTACAGGTTCCCATAATGTTCCCAAGGTTGAGAAAAATATTGGTTAGGGTCTTTGAGTCAAATGACCCGAATATGTAAATTCATGCTCCAATTTAATGAAAAATATGGATAAAACACCAAACAATGTCCAAATCGTCTAAACATTTAGATGAAATTCTTGTTTTGTGAATACATTAACAATACAATTTTTCAGATTTTTATCTCATTTGAAAACGATTATTTTGAATTTATGGTCATTAAATCATTATTTTTATAGAAAAATAAGGCTTTTGTTTAAGCACTTGGGATTTCACAGAACACCTCTTACAACCACTTATTTTCAAAAAACAATTTTTCTTAGAATTATTTCGAAGATGAATGGGGTATTCAACCTCCATAAATTAGGGAATGTAGTACTATCTAGTGTATGAGTTCTAAATATAGCTGAAAGTTCACGAATTTGTGTACAAAATTCTATGGAGTTTTAAACCATGAAACTTAAAGCATTTTTGATGGATATGTTAAGTTTCTAAAATCTTTTTTCCCAAATTTATGGTGGGTTTTATGACCCTTGATCAAGTAATGCAAGACTAGTGAACCCAGAAAAAGTGCTGTTTGCGCAAAGTTTTTGAAAAAATCGTCAAAAATCAGATTTTTAATTTTTTACAGTAAGGCCAAATGGGTTAGAAATTTAACTCAAGGAGCTAGTCCTCAGAAAATGAATATCGTGATTTCGTAAAGAAATAAGTGATTTATGACATTTTAAAGTCGAGTGAACAAATTTGACAGAATGTTGAAGAGTAAAACTCATGAAAACATAGTTCAAACTTCTATTTTACCTAATGATATCGGTTTGTTTTGCTCAGATTGAGATATAACAACATTATATTAAATATATTCTGTAGAATACTTGTTTCAAACCATTTGATCTTACATGCAAAAAATATAGATGATAATAAAATTTTAAAAAATCGATTTTTGGTGCTAGATAAGGCTTACATACGCTCACCTTTGCTCTTGAATTTGGTTTGATCATGGATCATCACCATTTACGGAATATGAAACATGTTTTTGGTGGTGATCTACAAACATCAAGATCAAACAAACGTTCTTTTCAAGAACATGCCTTAGAAATCGATAATTAGAAGGAGAAAGTGAGTAGAACTTATAAAATTTGTTACAGATCTTCAAGAGGTGTATGATAAGCACTCACCCTTTGATATGAAGCTTCAAGAACTCCCAAAATAAGGCTGAAAATTCATGGTTGAGGGGCTGATGTTTATAGAGAGAAAGTGAGGTTTCTAGAGAGAAGGAAGAGAGAAAGTGAGATTCTGTCTCTCTGGATAGACCATCTCTCTCTTCGTCTCTTTGGAGCTATACTCCACCAAAATCGTCCACAAAACTCCAGTAATCTGTGTGAACTTATGGAAAACAAAATGGAAAAATCTATCCAAGAGAATATGTTTCTAAGATTCCTTATTTGCTCTCATATTAACATGAAATATCTGGTCTCGAATTTTGCAATATAGGGGCTAAGATATAATGAGTGAGAGAGGGTGAATAAGAGGTTGTTGATGGCCGAATTTTTGGGGAGGAGAGAGGGTTATTATGAGGATTTTCTTGGTAAGGGTACCCTCTTAGAGTCTTCCCTTAACTTTTATAAAAATTTGGTTTTAATTTTTATAAAAACTCTAAGTATTTTCATAAACTTCCAAGAGTTTATTTCATGGTTTTTATTGAACTATTTGTTTTTAGAAGTAAATTCATAAACTTGAATTATCTTGAATTTAGTTATAAAAATGATAACTTATGATTTGATTTTTATAAAATCAAATTTTTATATTTCAAATAAATGAAATAAAGGTTCATAACATATGAATGTAGGATTAGACAATCATTGGATTATATTTTTGGCTCTTAATTCAAATTATGATGCGTGGATATTATTTCCAACTTGTAATTAAATCAAATTATGATTTAATTAAATTGAGTTTTATAAGTTATCAAACTAGTTAAGCACGTCATATGTTCCGATTAAGAAATTAGGGTATTCTACATGCTCGTGAGATTTGATCTCCCGAACATGGTTTTTGTGTTTAATTTTGAGATTGAACTTTGGCACTTTACAACCTAGTTGGAGTATTCACATATCAATGTGACTACTTAGTACAAGCTAAGTTACACTACTTTTTCCAAGGGATCTATTAAGTCGCGATCTAGCTCAACTTGTTGCATCTAATGCCAAGTTATGTGCACGAATGGAAGTGACAAGGTTCTAGATGAGTCCTAACTTCAGTTTTTATAGTTGTCACAGTCTCCCCCAGTTGTGGGAATTTCGTCCCAATATTCAAATGGAAGTACCACTGGTTCATACGTAAAAAATTGTTGAGGATATTTGTTCTTCATGAAATCCTCTGTTCCCATGTAACTCAGGTCCATGCTTAGAATTCCAACGAACTTTCACAATCAGGATTCTGCTTTTTTAAGCTGCTTAACTTCCCGGTTGATGATTTCTATGGGTTCATCCATAAATTTTAGTCGATTTTTAATTTGGAGGTCCTCGAGAGGTATGTTCAAGGATTCATCCGCTAAGCATTTTTTGAGGTCTGACAGATGGAATATGTCGTGTATCACACTAAGTTCTTCTGGTATCTTGACCTTATATGTCACTGGACTGATCATTTCAATAATACCGAAGGGTCCTACATAGCAAGGAATTATTTTTCCACTTTTTCCAAAGCGTACAATTCTTTTCCATGGCGATACTTTTAAAAGTAGTTTATCTCGCACTTGATATTTCAAGGGTTTCCTATGCTTATCAGCATAGCTCTTCTTACGATCACAAGCACCCTCCAGTCTATCATGTATTATCATGATTTTATTGGTGGTTTCTTGAACTATATCAAGCCTCATTAATTTCCTATCTCGAATTTCTAGGCAACAAAGTGGTGATCCACACTTAAGCCCCTATAGTGCTTCGTAGGGGAGCACATTTAACGCTGGCGGGATAGTTTACATTATAGGAAAACTCAACTAATCGTAAACATGTATTCCATCTATCTCTGAAAACTGATCAAATAGGCACAGAGTATGACTTCCAAAGTGTGGATAGTTTGTTCGGTTTTCCAAATATCTGAGGATCACAGGTCGTACTTAAGTTTAGTCATATACCAAGGCTTCCTAAAGTATCTACCATGTCTGTGACGTAATGTGACCATCTCTATCCAAAATAATGAGAATAGGTACTCCATGAAATACTGCGATCTCATTTATGTAAATCCGGGCAAGATTATCCATTCTGTAATCTTCTCGAATGGGAAGGAAGTGTGCAGATTTTGCCCGTACATCCACCTCCACCCAAATCTGATATTGTCCTTTAGCAGTCCTTGGCAATCTCCAATAAAATAAATTGTATCTACCACCTGGTGGTTTAAGCACCATATATATGTCGCTAGAGGATCGACGCCATCTGGACCATCAAGCACTTAGAGTGCTAAATATATTAATGGTTAAGGATGATCATAGATGCTTGCCGGTGTGGAGACAACAAAGAATTTGAAATGAGAATTGTCGAAAATGTATGAAACATCCTCTACTGCAAAAAAGGTCTATGTGATTCGTTGGCTATGGAGTATGAATATGAAAAGGTAGCTCTGTAACGATTCATGAGAATAAACACAACTCAGTTACCTCAAGACTGGCCTCTGTTTCCATTGGTTTAGAAGACGTAGTCTTATTATAGCCACGATTATCATTTACTTGATAGTTTGCCTAGTACCGGGGTAATAGTTAGCAGCTCCATTAGGGTTGGATAGCTAAATTTTTAAAGCATTCATGATTAGATCCTTGATAAGGACATGTATAGATAGAGTTCCAAGGGAAACATCAAGTCGGGGAGAAGATGTTAACTGAACAATTGGAAAAACATCTCATGTTGGAACTGTAACGATAACTAGAGCTTCTGATGTAAGAGTACAAAAGAGGTGAATGTTGCAAACAATTCTCATGATGATGCTCTTATTTACTGTAGTAATGTCTCACTAGAATTCTAATTAATAGACCATTGGGTGTCGCTTCTTTCTAGTCAATTCATAAGTTCCATAAATAATCCCAAGAACTACAACGTGATAGTTTGAGTAGCACACAATATGAGTTGAGGTATCATTCTCATTAGGGATGCAGTCCCAAAGCAACCTTTGGTACAAATTTACAACTTGCGGAAAGTCAAGTTCTTTCCAGTCCTTAAGAGAATGTCGATAAAGGTATACCAACTCGAAGGTGAGGGTCACCAAGCTATTTATGGTGGTTATCCATGTAAAGCAACATAAAGAAACTTAGTGGTTTCTAGAGATCATAAACAGGGTACGCTCTATATGGAAGAAGCTTCTAGTTCCGAGGTACAAGCTGATGATGAAGTCGATCATAATGGCTAGATTAAGAATACTTTACTACATAGAGAGAGTGAATCATTAATGGTTGATAAGGATACAAGAACATCAATGGAAGTAAACACTCCATGTTTGACAAGAGCGATGCTAGAAATTCCGTAAGGAAACTAATTAAGTTGTTGTTAAAAGCGGATAGCGAGTATTTTGAAAATGACCCAAGGTTTGATACTATGTTTTTCTTATCACATTGGAAGTTGCATTGAGGGAAGGAAATAATAGGCTTGGGTCAAGAAGCTAAGTGTATAATGTCCAAACATCCATGCTCCGTGTTTAAAATTTAAAGTTGATTTATAAAAACTCTCAGAAAAAGAGGTAACATACACTTGGTGTGTCAATTATAATATTTAAGAACATAATGGTATTAATTTCCGAGAAAATATCGAAGTTTTAAAATTTTCTAATTTTGGAAACTTTCATGATTTATAATACGAAAAGTGACATAAAAGAGTAAACTAAGAGATGGTTTGAAATCAACGTTCTGGTAATGTAATATAAACATATTAGGACCAAAATGTTCTGAAACGACATACTCAAACTCAAGAAATCATATTTTGGAAAAATGGAATACTTAAATGTGAAATTTGTCAAAAATGTCAAATATGATTATTATGCCCTTACGAAGCATACATGAATATTGAAATAGAAATCCAATGCTAATGAAATGAGTAGGAATGACGCTAGAGATACATTTTCGAATAGTGAGTACATACTAGCAGTGCCTAAAGTCTCATTTGTATCAATATGAGGAGTCAATTGATTCACCCGAGTCCGCAATCTTCCAATGAGCAATACTACCTTTGCAAGCTACTCATTGCCTTTGCCTCATGTTTGAGCATCTTCGGTTTGGGATATGTTGAAGGCCTTTTTCGTTAGTAAAGATAGTGCATTCAGTCTCATATAAGTACTATTTCTAGATTTTAAGGGTGAATACTAATGTTCCTGACTCTAGGTCATGTGCGGTATGGTTCTACTCATGCACCATCGATTACCTCGAAGTGTATGCAATAATCTCGTCCTTTTGCATCAATGCGCAATCCTGGGATTGGTGCGATGTGTCACAATATTTTATGACATTGTCCACACTCTTTGGTACAATCAGGTCTGACATGTTGCACAACTTTTGTTCTACCAATTTGAATACATCTTATTGTTTTTTACCAAAAGAACTTCCTAACTTTTTGGTCACTTCATTTAGTGGTTGGGCGATCTTAGAGAAGTACTAGGCATTTTATAATTGGTCGAACATATCATTGATTCGGGGAAGAGAGTATCAGTGTTTGATCATCAACTTATTCAGTTCTTTATAATCGATGTACATTTGATTGATCCATCTTTCTCTTTAACGGATAGCACCAGTGCACCCCATCGTGAAGAATTTGGACGAAAGAACCCTTTTTCTATGGGTTTCTGGAGTTGACCATATAGATCTTGTATTTCGGAAGGGTGCTAAGCCGTACGACGCTTTTAGTATAGGTGTTACCCCACAAATTAGGTCAATTCTAAACACAACCTGTGACAACCGTCAATTTTTGGTCAAGTGAAAGTCAACCAAAGTCAACAAGTCTAACCGGTCAACTCATCTAACCCTTGTATATAGGGTTTCCATTATGATTCTTATTGTACTACTCGCAATCTTAATACAAAGTATCACTTAGAATTCTCACGTGTTCGGAAATTCTAAACCCTAATTAGGGTAAGTGATGAATCTACTTGATAAAACATTATTCCATACCCCTCGGGAGCATATAACAATCATAACAAGACTTAACGAGGTTTACAAACCTTGGGTTACAAAGCCAAACACTCAAAAAGGTCACAGAAGAAGTCTCTCCCAATCTCTTTCACTCTATCTCTCTCTACCTCAAATCTCTCTATGTATGTGAAATCTTTCCCAAATCTCTCTAAGTATGTGAAATCTCTCTAAGTATATGAAATCTCTCCCAAATCTCTCTCTGAATGAGAAATCTCTCCAAGTGTGTGAAATCTCTCCCAAATCTCTCTTTGTATGAGAAATCTCTCCAAGTATGTGAAATCTCTCCCAAATCTCTCAAAGTATGTGAAATCTCTCCCAAATCTCTCTAAGTATGTGAAATCTCTCCCAAATCTCTCTAAGTATGTGAAATCTCTCCCAAATCTCTCTCTATATGTCAAATCTCTCCAAGTATGTCAAATCTCTCCCAAATCTCTCTCAAAATCTCTCTCAACTTTTTATAATCACCCGGGGCATCCCGACCCTTAATTTAGTCGAAAACAGCTCGAAAACGGAAGTCTACGCGAAAAACAGCCTTAAGGAGCCGAAACCTCTTAAGGAGCCGAAACCTCTTAAGGAGCCGAACCCTCTTAAGGAGCCGAAACCTCTTAAAGAACTGAAACCACTTAAGGAGCCGAACCTTCTTAGGAGCTGAAACCCTTCTTAGGACCGAAACCTTGTCAGAAGCGAAACCTCTCGGACCGAAGCTCAGCAGACCGAACCGAACCTCGGACCTTCGGTCCCTCACCCCCTCGCACCTTCGGTTCTCTCCTCTACTCTCGGTTCCTTCCTTCTCTACTCTCGGTTCTCACTCCCTTAGAGCCGAACCTCGCAGGTTCGGTCCAGATTGCCGGTTTTTGACCCAAACTTCGTTTTAAGCTCGTTTTTCATGATTTTAACGCGAGATTTTCACCCAAACTCGTATTTTAACATAATAAACCCTAAATATCCATATTTTAAATTTATTTTGGGTAAAATCCTTGCCTAAGAATAAAATCTAGTAGGTAAGATTTATGGATGGAGTGTTGACTTTATCTAGAGTATGACACAAGCAACCCCTCCCCATACCTTCGTAGTACAACCCTCAGTCACTATTCCTCCATGCTTAGTCAATTATTTGTGATTTCATGGTACTCTTTCCATCATTTCCCAGCCACATCCTTGATCAAAGGCTGGAAAACTCCCCTCTCTCCTCACATTTCTCTCATTTTCCACCAAAGAACAAACTTCATTCTCTCTCTCACTTTCTCTCTCTAAATTTCGAGATTCAAGGATATTCTCCAAGCTTTTCTTCTAGTTTTGGTAAGTATTATCATCCTCCATATGATTATTTCACTCCTTTCTACTCAAATCATAGGTTTCTTGCACAAACTTCATCATATTTGTGTTAGAACTTCGAATCTTCAAGCAATCTTCTAAGTGTTCTTGAGTTGAACACTTCCTTTCTTCATCATCCATCTACTGAAATCACAAAAGGTGAGTTCATACCCCTATCTTTTCATGTTTTACTTAAGTTTTAAGGGGGGGGGGGGGAATACAAGTTAAAACACCAAGAACACAACTAAACTCAAACAACAGCTTTCATCAGAAAAGTTGAGTCTTATTCACGGACTGGTTAGACTATCTTAAACTTGATATCATTCAAAACTGTTTAATATGAAAATAGTTCAGGTTCATACCTTTAAAATGACTACTTGCACATCACCATACGATTTTTCTACAATTTATGGTGATTTTTACAAAACAGCCTATCATTTCAAAAACGAATTCGGACCAGTCAGCGAATATGAACATTTTAACACAAGTTAAAGACTTCTAAAAATCATAATAAAAATTATGAATAAACTAGACACATATAGTGAACTCTCAGATTTTACGGATTCAATTTTCGACTTCGTATGATTTTTCTAAAACAATGCTGAAAGGTTAAAAACTAGTTAACAGCTTACAACTTTCATAACACTTTGTAGTATGTTGAGCAAAGTGTATAACCATAAGTTCTAAGTATTGAATGTATTTTCTTGTTAGTTTATCATCATAAACTGAAATTTAGTCATTCATGATAATGTTTACTCATTCATTTCGAATACATATAATAAACTACAATAAGCATAGTTTATGGATTTTTACTACATGAAAAAGGTTTTACTATCAAAACAAATGGGTTTTTCATATACTACATGATAAACTATAATAGTAATAGTTTAAGGATTTCATATCACTAATTTATTCATAAAAGGTGATTTTACTTCCTCCACGGAAGAGGTTTTAATATCAAACTATGTGTAAACTAGTTAACTTAGGTTGTGAGGCAATTCTCTCCCCGTACGTTCGAGTACAGGATCCCAATTCCTATAAGTTATAACCAGAGTCTCTTGTAGAGAGAGCGTGATAATTGTGTATAGATCTATACTAGGATTGACACCCTACACCTCGCTGCTAGCTACAGCCGGACCGGCAGGTCTGCGGTGACAAGAGTCATAGTATCTTAACGTCTGAAAAACGTTGTGCAGTTTATTTCCCGTCATAGTATGGTTATAGCGACTCACATAGGGAGTTAACAATCTTTCAAGTTCACATGGAAAATTCTACTTTAAAAAGGGGTTTTACTTCTAAATTAAATGAGTTTATGTCGATTTAAACTTGCATGAGTTACTTTAAGTATGGAAAAATACTTGTACATATCGGTCTTGACATTCACGACTACATGACTTTTATAAGGAAAATATTGGATTTTCTTTGGAAACACGTTAGTATTATGAACATTATAAGTACAAAACACACATATAATCTCAGTCCTGGGATTTAGGACTACATGACTTTTATAAGGAAAATATTGGATTTTTCTGGAATCACACTCTATCACTTTTACAAGAAAAACGGCTTTTCCTCAAACAAAACTCTTATGAACTCACCAACTTAATTGTTGACACTTTTTCAAAACTACTTGTATTCTCAGGGAATCAGTGATACAGGAAATCAACAACATTTTGAGGATGGGACGTTTAATCGTCAAACAGTTCATTTTTTTATCATAATGTAATTGATTTTGAAACATGTAAACATATACTATGGTGTAACCTTTTCAATTATATTTATGATGGTTGTATTTACTTTGAGCACTATTATACTCGTTGTTGTGATACTATACATGAAGTCCTGCACCCTCGGACGTTTCCGCCATCCTTGGTTTGGGGGTGTGACAGATTGGTATCAGAGCATTGTTTATAGTGAACTAAGTATATCGAACCTCATAAGATATACAAACTATAAATGCTTTGGGACTAAAGTCTCTGATTAAACATTTTCAAAAGACTATACTTTTAGAAAGAAATAGTTTCGTGTTAAAAGTATACATGCATACATACATACTAAGGACAACATCATACTAGAACAAAACAAAAGTAATGATTGTTGAATGGCACAAGTAGGCTTGGGGATGTATAGTCAGGTCTGGGAGTGACATAGCCTGATCAACTATGTCCATCCCAGAAGTGATTAGCATATGTCCGGGAATGGTTGTGGTGTTGCAACAAGTCTAAAAACTTACCAATTCTATCTACAAAGAAACATCGAAAACATAAAACAAACATTAAAATACTATAGGAGTATTTCGTGATTCTCTGACCAACTTATGTGAAAACTAAAGATCCCTATTAGTAGGTCTATAATGACTGAGTGCATACGCTAAGGTTATACATAATTAAAGATATTATAGACTCAGAATCTACGACTATTGCTTTATTTCCTGTTCCTTGTTTGGTTGTGGACTTAGAGTAGAGTCATTTATTCGAAGGTCTATTCTATCTCAGATTATGTATAATTGGTATGCACTATGTGATTATAGACGTGACTAATAAGGATCACCCCCTATAAGTAATTATAGGATTAGACGTCTATTAATTATCTCTTCTACCCCTCCTATTCTCGCACGTATAACATACGTAGATCCTACTTACCAGGCGACCCCTACTTTCCCAACCAGGGAAATGGTGGATGGTTATGAGAAGAATCAGAAGCGGAACCAGAGATAATCAACCCTCCATGCATAGCCAGGGTTCCCGCGAACCGTTTCGACTACATCGGACCTGTGCCCCGTTGGGCAACCGTGATCGAGGGTTGGAGTCGACAGCAATGACAACAGTCACCATTTGGAGACCAACGAGATTGCTATGACCTCAACCACGGGGGACCGACTGACAGATCCCTCCCGACGAAGACCCGACAGATCGCGAACACCAGGGATTAAAACAGGGAGACTACAAACCGAGTTCGGAAACTGCACGCTACTACAGACCCTACCATCTCACGTACCCGAGACTTGGAAAGAGACTGCTATTTCAGAGACCAACTTTCCTTTTTAGGACCTTATCACCGCTCGGGCAGAGGCAAAAGAGTAACAGGGTAGACACACGACATTCGAAGAGAGAATGGTTGCAGCCAAGCGTCGATTGGCAGAGCTGCAAGGTGCATCGACCTTGCCTCAAGCATCGCAAGGGACGGATCGTCGTGAGTAGAGTTCATACTGCTCACAAGACCTTGTAGATTAGGTTCATGAGTATGCATTGGTGCTACTCTATTCTATGTGTAAGCTCAACACTGCGATTTAAGCGGTTATACTAATCGAGAGATCTATTTGCTATCAAAACTTTTCCTTGCATGGATGTGAGGTAGACTTGCATCGAGGTCAAAATTTTCTCTGAAATCATAATTACTAGAATCATATTAACAAGATGGGCTTAGGACATACCTAATAGACTCGAAGGTCTATTTAGTATTCATTATATAACTAAGCATACATCAATTGGTCGTAAGAAGGACCTAGCTTGGATCAAATTACAAGGTTTCACTTGGATTCAGAACTACTAAAATACATGGGTTTATTATACATAGACTTTCATCATGAATTGCTTCCAGAACACCATAAGCACCAGAATATGTTACAATTTGAACTAAGATAAACTTAGTTGGAAAACTCGCGACGTATAGCCATTCTAAAGACTCATTATCGTCTCACCTTTAAACATTTTGGTTGAAACGTGCCTTCTTCGTAGACCTATAGGGTGCGATCATACCAGCACTAATGCACCGGATCCCATCAGAACTCCTCAGCTAAGTGTGTTGGGCAAGGTCAGTAACTAGGATGAGTAAATTTAACATTCGTACAAAACCTACTTCTACCCATTTCCGTAACTCCATCTCAGGAGTGTTTAGCAGAAACACTAAGAATAGTACAACAATGTGCAAAATTTATATAGACTCTGCTACTTTTCAAGCTGCAGTCACAGCAGTTGTGACAGCCGTCATGGCGCAACTCAATGCTAACAACACGAGCAGAGGTGAAGGTGGTGTTGGCAATTCTAACCGCAGTAACAATCAAGAACGCCAACGGGTGTCTTCCAAAGAAGACGCATCAGACCACAAACCCAAGAGCAAGAAACGAAAGTTTTGGGACAAAAACAAGCGCAACCTAACTCAAAGATTCGCTAAAATACAACAACCCATGGCCACCCCTACCATTACAACAGCAGTCACGACACATGCCTCGGCACTAGCCACACGGTCTGTCACCCAAGCACCGGCCAGACCATATAAGGGAGCACTCCCAAAATGTAACAAGTGTAACTTCCATCACAATGGGGTTGCCGGGTGATGCACTGTAAAAACTGCCACAAGAACGGACATACTTCCCGCTTCTGCAGGACCCAGACCCAACGCATCGCTTCAATCCCCAATGCCAGTATAAATCCCGTATGCCACCTATGCGGTGGAATGAGACACTTCAAGAGAGTCTGTCCAACCGAGAAGAATGACAGGGAAGCAGGAGGAGTGTGATGAACAAACCAGCAGGAGCAACAAGGAAACCTTATTAGGACTTTTGTAATATTTTCCAACAAACAAAAACGTTTAAGTACCATATGTTTGTAATGAATTTGGTATGCTTGCTAAAATTACCGTGTTTCAAAAAGTAGTTAAAATACTCTCTTGTTCAAATCAAATCAAAGACACTCATATATGACCTTAGGATCATTACCTGCAAGCTGTGATGACTTTGTGCATACATTGGGGTTAATTATAATCAAAATACTAAAGACTTAAAGCGAATAATTCCGTCTTGACTCCTGTTCCATGTCTAGTAGTGGGGTTAGGGTGGAGCCACTCACTCGACGATTTCACCAGTATCAAATTACATGCGACTTACATATACCGCTCGATCATAGAGTGACATGTCAGGGATCATGATATCAAGTATCATTACTAGCTATGAGAACACACTTACTACCAGTGCTAGCTGCTGTGGTATGAATCATCTACAGTAATAATAACATCAATCAAAACGGAACACACTGAAAAGAAACACAAGATAATCTATCACTCTAACGAACATCTCTTGCGAATACAGCTTAACACATGTTTTACCTAAAAAGATACTGTTGTCGCCATTCAATTTCGATTGGCATAGTCCTCATCTTCCCGATTAAACGGCTACGAAAGGACCCTTCACCTAACCCACTGAATATCGAAAACCTTCGTCTCTCATAAACGCAAATCCAACACGTACCTCCGGGTCATCTCTCGCTGTAAAACCCTAAAACACTCACCAGAGGAGCATTATACCTTCTGAAACCTTACCATAAGTATTTCCAGAAGACCCTTCGGGAATGTCACGCATGCAACAGATAAGGTTCAAGCACAGAAGCTTGGGACGAATACGGTTAGTCTATCACTACTAAGTGTATACGCGAGGACAATGTATAATTAGGATTCTAAGGGCATTGGATGTGTGTTTCCGCCCTATTTTCTGTTCCTTGTCTGGTTGTGGACTTGGGGCAGAGTCAACCATCCAACTGTCTTGCCAACCTTAAGTACATACGACCTATATGCGCAAGTTAATGATAGATGGACCAGGTACGAGTCCTGCCACGAACTTCGGGACAAGGCTACCCAGGAGTGCGAGTGAACGTCCTATCATCCGAATAAGTCTAGTCGCGTAAACCAAACCCATATGTTCCCTACCGATCTAATCAAACGAGAAACACTAAAGCACGCCCTATGCAGCGCTCCGAGGAGAAGTTATCACCTCTGACTTAGTACAAATTCGAGAAAGGCTGAAAGAATCTCGAGAACACGGCAAACCCCGAATAAGTCTTATCACCTATATAAAAACGCAGGATTTTTACCAGTGAATCTATGATGGCTAGTGTAAACATTATGGTCATATATCATTAAGATTCTATGGACTTAGAATGTGTGATTCCGCCTCATTTCCTGTTCCTTGTTTGGTTGTGGGCTTAAGGCGGGGTCACCCGTCCGAATGCCCTTGAAATCTTAATGATATACGACAAGTTTACACCAAGCGATTATAAAAGATCTGGTAGGACTTATAATGAAATTTTCATCACAAATTGTTGAAACACTCGTAATGCTAGTACTCGCTAATTACATTATAAAATATTCGGAGTAGTAACAACAAGGATAAAACGGGGAGCATAAAGGCACACATTGAATACACTATCATTCCAAAACAATAAACTCCTTTTAAATCGACTCGGCTCTAGTTACAATAAGAAATTCCAAGGTCGTCATTTAACACCAGGTGGATTGTTCCTCACCATAATCAATTTCTCGTACTACGAAAAGTTCCCACATCTTTCCCCAACTCTCGAAGTTCCGGTCAAAGTGCTAATTTCGGGACGAAATTCTTTCTAACGGGGGGATGATGTGACAACCGTCAATTTTTGGTCAAGTCAAAGTCAACCAAAGTCAACAAGTCAAACCGGTCAACTCATCTAACCCTTGTATATAGGGTTTCCATTATGATTCTTATTGTACTACTCGCAATCTTAATACAAAGTATCACTTAGAATTCTCACGTGTTCGGAAATTCTAAACCCTAATCAGGGTAAGTGATGAATCTACTTGATAAAACATTATTCCATACCCCTCGGGAGCATATAACAATCATAACGAGACTTAACGAGGTTTACAAACCTTGCGTTACAAAGCCAAACACTCAAAAAGGTCACAGAAGAAGTCTCTCCCAATCTCTTTCACTCTATCTTTCTCTACCTCAAATCTCTCTAAGTATGTGAAATCTGTCCCAAATCTCTCTAAGTATGTGAAATCTCTCCCAAATCTCTCTAAGTATGTGAAATCTCTCCCAAATCTCTCTCTGAATGAGAAATCTTTCCAAGTGTGTGAAATCTCTACCAAATCTCTCTCTGTATGAGAAATCTCTCCAAGTATGTGAAATCTCTCCCAAATCTCTCTAAGTATGTGAATTCTCTCCCAAATCTCTCTAAGTATGTGAAATCTCTCCCAAATCTCTCTAAGTATGTGAAATCTCTCCCAAATCTCTCTCTATATGTCAAATCTCTCCAAGTATGTCAAATCTCTCCCAAATCTCTCTCAAAATCTCTCTCAACTTTTTATAATCACCCGCGGCATCCCGACCCTTAATTTAGTCGAAAACAGCTTGAAAACGGAAGTCTACACGAAAAACAACCTTAAGGAGCCGAAACCTCTTAAGCAGCCGAACCCTCTTAAGGAACTAAAACCTCTTAAGGAGTCGAACCTTCTTAGGAGCCGAAACCCTTCTTAGGACCGAAACCTTGTCAGAAGCGAAGGTGTCAGAAGCGAAACCTCTCGGACCGAAGATCAGCAGACCGAACCAAACCTCGGACCTTCGGTCCCTCCCCCCCTCGCACCTTCGGTCCTCTCCTCTACTCTCGGTTCCTTCCTTCTCAACTCTCGGTTCTCACTCCCTTAGAGCCGAACCTCGCAGGTTCGGTCCAAATTGCCGGTTTTTTACCCAAACTTCGTTTTAAGCTCGTTTTTCATGATTTTAACGCGGCATTTTCACCCAAACTCGTATTTTAACATAATAAACCCTAAATATCCATATTTTAACTTTATTTTGGGGAAAATCTTTGCCTAAGAATAAAATCTAGTAGGTAAGATTTATGGATGGAGTGTTGACTTTATCTAGAGTATGACACAAGCAACCCCTCCCCATACCTTCATAGTACAACCCTCAGTCACTATTCCTCCATGCTTAGTCAATTATTTGTCCTTTCATGGTACTCTTTCCATCATTTCCCAGCCACATCCTTGATCAAAGGCTGGAAAACTCCCCTCTCTCCTCACATTTCTCTCATTTTCCACCAAAGAACAAACTTCATTCTCTCTCTCACTCTCTCTCTCTAAATTTCGAGATTTAAGGATATTCTCCAAGCTTTTCTTCTACTTTTGGTAAGTATTATCATCCTCCATATGATTATTTCACTCCTTTCTACTCAAATCATAGGTTTCTTACACAAACTTCATCATATTTGTGTTAGAACTTCGAATCTTCAAGCAATCTTCTAAGTGTTCTTGAGTTGAACACTTCCTTTCTTCATCATCCATCTACTGAAATCATACAAGGTGAGTTCATACCCCTATATTTTCATGTTTTACTTAAGTTTTAAGGGGGGGAAATACAAGTTAAAACACCAAGAACACAACTAAACTCAAACAACAGCTTTCATCAGAAAAGTTTAGTCTTATTCATGGACTGGTTAGACTATCTTAAACTTAATATCTTTCAAAACTGTTTAATATGCAAATATTTCAGGTTCATACCTTTAAAATGACTACTTGCACATCACCATACGATTTTTCTACAATTTATGGTGATTTTTACAAAACAGCCTATTATTTCAAAAACGAATTCGGACCAGTCTGCGAATATGAACATTTTAACACAAGTTAAAACTTCTAAAAATCATAATAAAAATTATGAATAAACTAGACACATTTTGTGAACTCTCAGAATTTACGGATTCAGTTTTTGACTTCGTATGATATTTCTATGATTTTTCTAAAACATTGTTGAAAGGATAAAAACTAGTTAACAGCTTACAACTTTCATAACACTTTGTAGTATGTTGAGCAAAGTGTATAACCATAAGTTCTAAGTATTGAATGTATTTTCTTGTTAGTTTATCATCATAAACTGAAATTTAGTCATTCATGATAATGTTTACTCATTCATTTCGAATTCATATAATAAACTACAATAAGCATAGTTTATGGATTTTTAATATATGAAAAAGGTTTTACTCTCAAAACAAATGGGTTTTTCATATACTACATGATAAACTATAATAGTAATAGTTTAAGGATTTCATATCACTAATTTATTCATAAAAGGTGATTTTACTTCCTCCACGGAAGAGGTTTTAATATCAAACTATGTGTAAACTAGTTAACTTAGGTTGTGAGGCAATTCTCTCCCCGTACGTTCGAGTACGGGATCCCAATTCCTGTAAGTTATAACCAGAGTCTCTTGTAGGGAGAGCGTGATAATTTTGTATAGATCAATATTGGGATTGACACCACACACCTCGCTGCTAGCTACAGCCGGACCGGGAGGTCTGCGGGTGACAAGAGTCATAGTATCTTAACGTCTGAAAAACGTTGTGCAGGTTATTTCCCGTCATAGTATGGTTATAGCGACTCACATAGGGAGTTAACAATCTTTCAAGTTTACATGGAAAATTCTACTTTAAAAAGGGGTTTTACTTCTAAATTAAACGAGTTTATGTCGATTTAAACTTGCATGAGTTACTTTAAGTATGGAAAAATACTTGTACAGATCGGTTGACATTCACGACTACATGACTTTTATAAGGAAAATATTGGATTTTCTTTGGAAACACATTACTATTATGAACATTATAAGTACAAAACACACATATAATCTCAGTCCTGGGATTTAGGACTACATGGCTTTTATAAGGAAAATATTGGATTTTTCTGGAATCACACTCTATCACTTTTACAAGGAAAACGACTTTTCCTCAAACAAAACTCTTATGAACTCACCAACTTAATTGTTGACACTTTTTCAAAACTACTTGTATTCTCAGGGAATCAGTGATACAGGAAATCAACAACATTTTGAGGATGGGACGTTTAATCGTCAAACAGTTCATTTTGTCATCATAATGTAATTGATTTTGAAACATGTAAACATATACTATGGTGTAACCTTTTCAATTATATTTATGATGGTTTTATTTACTTTGAGCACTATTATACTCGTTGTTGTGATACTAGTCGATGGTATTCTAAAACTTGCTCGAAAGAATTATGTCCAAAAATTCCTAAGAAGTTCTTATTGATAGGATGAAGCCCATATATATGCATTTGAGAAGTCACTTAAGACCTTCGAAGAATCAATCTCCAGAGAGAGAGAACGACCTAGAAGGAGTGGCCAAGGCCCTTTTCATATTATTAGTTGGCAACATAATATATACGACAATATGCACTAGAACAAACATTCCCAGTACATTAGGAGTTGCGAGTCACTTTATGTATAATCCAATGAGACAACAGTGGCATGGTGTTGATTACCTTCCATGGTACATGAGGGTATTTCTATGGTTGCTAAGAGTAACATATCATAGTGGCCACACATGCTCCAAATGTGGTCGTATATGTGTCAAGAAAGGTTCAGCTACGTCCCGGAAATGGGATAAGAAGACTATGCCATGGTGGTACCTTCCATCGTGAAGTAGGTCTCAATAACAATGTTCGAGAGGTAATATCCCCTCCAGGTCTTGAATGATGTTGTAATAGATTAGTTGCACTCCATATTAAACTTTTGTAATTAGGGATAAAAATGAAAGGGATTCGAACTTAGGGATTAAGGTAAAATCTCAGGGAGTATCTAATATTATAAGATACTTATATGTGTGCTACTAGTACACTACAAGGTAACGAGAGTGATGTCTATAGCATCGTACAATGACTAGCGATATAACCTGGTCCATGATCAGGTATGTAGAATATGACGATGAAGATGTCGACCTAAGGAGATCTGACACAACTGACTAGCACGTAGGTCTCCTAGGTAGGTTCCAGAGTACTAACATCCTCTCCGAGCTCTGATCCCATATAGGGATCCTTTTCTAGCTCAGTACTGGATTAGTTAATTAATACACATCCGATAATGTATCCTCATGCGTCGCCTGGTTCGGGATCGCGAGATATAGAGTTCAACCCACCTAAGCTGTACGTAAGGAGTTCTAGTGTTTAGAAGCATTTTAGCAGCCTAATGTAACTTGGTAGCCATGTACGCCTAAGGTTTTCTA
Source organism: Lactuca virosa (assembly GCF_052849685.1). NCBI lineage: Eukaryota > Viridiplantae > Streptophyta > Magnoliopsida > Asterales > Asteraceae > Lactuca > Lactuca virosa. The sequence goes on along the minus strand of NC_136428.1, from coordinate 133,384,407 downwards.
TTTTTGTTTAGTGTCTAAGCAGATCATAGGTTGTTCATACCACTCACTATAACCAATTTCGGTCTTCCACTTGCTCTTCTTTAATTATACATAGGTGATCTATCTATGTCTAATTAAGGTCCAGTAGTGCACTAACCGATTTACTTATACTAGATGGCATGATTATTAAATCGATGGTTATAGTTTAGGCTTTCCCAATGGAAAGGGAAAACCGATATTCACTATAACCTTCTGTCACACCCCGTTAAAGCGGAATCGCGAAGGGTGGCAGGCAAAGGTCTCACAACACAAGGTAAATGGGATTATCAACCATAAATAGCCTAGTACATAACAAGAACAATAAACATAAATCATTGTGGCGTCTTAAAATCGCTCACTGACCGTTTCCTAAAAAGTGTGCAAAAACGAGGGTCAACTATAACATAGTTGGTGACTTCACAGGTTTATAAAAGTACATCATTTCAGTATGAAAATATAGATTTGTTCAGCAAAAGTTCCAACTCTAAATGAGTGTTTAATGCCAAAGCACTTCGTTCACAACCAAGCCTAACGACCGTTCTTGCCCCATTCAATCATGTCCATGGTTCCCATGATGTCAGTTCACGAAAATATGCACTCACGGTTCTGGGTGAGTGGGGGATGTCTACCCCAAATAGCGCTATCCATAAGACCGTCAGCTCGAATACGAGTTAATAGGTTGTAGTTCGGTTCTCGGGGACTTAACATACAAAGTTCATAACAAGTTCATATCACAAAGTTCATATCAAGGGTTCATAGCACAAGTTCATAACACAAAGTTCATAAAAGGGTATCGATCAAAGTTCATCAAGTTCATAAAATAATATCATTCCAAGTTCATTAAGTTCATAAAACAATATCGTTCCAAGTTCATTAAGTTTATAAAACAAGGCTCAGCAAGTTCACAAAATAGAGTTCAACAAGTTCATAAAACAACGTTTCACAAGTTCATAAAATAGTACGGATAGCTCATAAAACACTAGCGTGCTTTCCACTCTAAAACATGAACATAGTAAAAAGGGGCCTGTGAATACTTACTAGGGAGAGTTTACGGTTCAAGCTTCGCGGTTCGGTGTTGTGGAGATCGATTTCTACTAGTTCCCTACGGAACAAATATTTTCTAGTGAGATAAAATTCACTAAACCATTATCTAAGATCTACCTATCTAACTAGTGATGTCGCAAAGTGCCCAAAGTTTGTTCGGTTTATTATTGGTATTATTGAATTCACGGTGCCTTTGTTCAAAAATTCATAAAGGCAAGAAAATGAACTCGAAAAATTGTAAAAATTTATATTCTGGTTCTAGCAAAGGGCATTGGTGTTCATAAATTTTGTAGACATTTTTTAAGGTCATTTGATATTTAATTGTAAATTCAAGCCCAAATAATAGAGAAAATTCAAAATATATGCTAAACAGTTTCTAAAATTCTCAATTTAATTTTTACATGTTCCCATATTGTTGCCAAGGTTGAGAAAAATATTGGTTAGGGTCTTTGAGTCGAATGACCCGAATATGTAAACATGCTCCAATTTAACGAAAAATATGGATAAAATACCAAACAGTGTCCAAATCGTCTGAATGTTTACATGGAATTATTATTTTGCGAATACATTAATAATACAATTTTTCAGATTTTTATCTTTTCTGAAAATGATTATTTTTATTTTATGGTCATTAAATCATTATTTTCATAGAAAACTAAGAATTATGTTTAATCAATTGCGATTTCATAGAACACCTCTTAATACCACTTACTTTCATAAACCAAGTTTTCTCAGAATTATTTCGAAAATGCATTGGTATTCAACCTCCACAATTTAGGGAATGTAGGACTATCTAGTGCCTGAGTTCTAAATGTAGCTGAAAGTTCACGAATTTATGTATAAAATTCTATGGGGTTTTAAACCATGAAAGTTAAGGCATTTTTTATGGATATGTTAAATTTCTAAAATATTTTTCCCAGATTTAGGGTGGGTTTTAAGACCCTTGATCATGTAATGCAAGAATATTTATCACAAAAAAAGTGTTGTTTGCGCAACATTTTTGTAAAAATCGTCAAAAAATCATATTTTTAATGTTTTACAGTAAGGCTAAATGGGTTCAAAATTTAACTGAAGGAAATAGTCCACGGAAAAAGAATATCATAATTTGGTTAAGAAATAAGTGAGGTATGACCTTTTAAAATCGAGTCACAAATCTGACAGAATGTTGAAGAGTAAAACTCATGAAAACATAGTTCAAACTTCTATTTTACCTACTGATATTGGTCTGTTTTGCTTAGATTGAGATAGAAAAAAATTATATTAAATATATTCTATAGAAATACTTGTTTCTAACCATTTTATCTTACATGCAACAAATATAGATGATAATAAACTTTTGAAAAATCGGTTTTTGGTGCTAGATAAGGCTTGCATGTCTCACCTGTGCTCTTGAATTTGGTTTGATCATGGATCATCACCATTTAAAGAACATGCTAATTTTTTTGGATGGTGATTGTCACACCCCGCTAAAGCGGAAACGCAAGATATGACAGCGATAACGGTTTCATTGCAAAAGATAAAGATACATCACCATAGCAATATTCAAAAGTTTACAACCCATAGCTTAAACAAAACAAAGTACAAGTTTTTCCAAAATAACATTGTTCAAAATATAACTTCATAAATAACTTCAACACGATGCAGCATGCTCTATGATGATGAATCTTTATATCCACTTACTAATTATTTCCTGAAAAAGCATGTAAAACGAGCGTCAACTATGAAAATAGTTGGTGAGTTCACAAGTTTATAAAATCAAGATTTGGAATAAGGCTTTTCATAAATACAAGTACATTGCTTTAATAAGAAACAAAGTTGATTGCTATGATTGATAACAAGTTTATTGCTATAACGAGAAACGAGTTTGTATGTGTATGAGCAAACAATGAGTCTCAACCAAACCTATGACTGAAGCCCTATCAAGATCTATGATTATCGTTCCATAGATGAATATGGTATCATGCACTCCAGCAATAGGGCGAGTGAGGAGTTATCAATTCCTAATAGCGCTATCCATAATGACCATTGGCTCAAAGAGTTAATGGTTAGAGATAAGGGAAGGGCCTTAGTACGATAAGTTCTCATGTTCCGTGTTCCATAGACATATATAGAGAGACATAGCAATAAAATAGCAATCATGTTTGATACAAATCAATTTAAATACAACATTCAAATAATAGTTTTTCGGGACATGCTTTTCCACCCAAAACATAAAAAAAACTGAAAATAGGGGAGTGCGTGAATACTCACAATGTTTCGAGTAGGTACAAGTGGTGCCTTGGAATACACCAACGTCTTACTACCGGGATCCTACGACATCAAACACACACTAGTGAGTTTCCATGTCGAAATCTAATGCTAATATACTAAACTCTACATATAGGGAAATGCTAAATTTATGTTCTAATATCGGTTTTATATTAATTGGTTACGATTTTTCTGAAATGGTGAAATTCTATAAGTCATGTGATTAAGAAAATTTTGGATATTAATTTTCCAGATTTAGTAATATAATTTGAGGGTATTTCAACACATTTAAAGGTGTTTCAAATTCCTAAAAACGCAAAATATTATCAAATAGTTTCCAAAAATTGTCAAACCTTGTATTTTCATTCTAAATACAACAGAGGTTTTCCAGAAAATTTCCCTTGAATTTTTGATATGGTTAACTATTTTTCCAAGTTTTTAAGCCTTCATAACCAAATAAATTCACTAAAAATAGCATTCAAAGGATGAAAATTTTCAAACTTTTTATTTTACTGTTATTACACATTACTAAGCTAGGAAAAATATAAAAATGGATTTCCAAGCTGTTTAATTATATTTTATGATTTTTGAGCATTTATTCTAATAAAAATTGGAATAAATAGAAAACAGTTTCCAAAATTACTCAAACTTTTTATTTAACTGTTATTATACATAACTAGGCTGCGAAAAATATAAAAAATATTTTTCAGTGGTTATTTCTATTTTTCCTTGTTTTATCCCCTTAAATAACCATTAATTGAAGAATAAATAACAAACAGTTAAAATAAATTACCAAAAATTTTTGTAACATCATTTACAGTGTAAGTAATCTGGGAAAAATACCAAAAGTGGTTTTCATATTGTATAATCCGGTTTTGGGTATTTATGTGTATTTAAGTGTATTTAACCTTAGAAAATAGGAGAAAAATAGTATACAGTAGAGAAAAATCATCAAAATTTTTATGTATCCTCCTAATGTACAACATGATGTTCTGGTAAATTTTCATGAATTTTGGATAATCAGAACTTTTTTTCCTATGTTTAGGCCATTATAACTACCAAAATTTGGGAAAAATAGAAAGGCATGATGAAAAATTCTGAAATTATTTTTCTGGGTCTCCCACCACAGGTAAGAGCTGTGAAAATTGTTAGATACAATTTTCACACTCTTTAAAGTGGTTTTGTGATTTATTGCACCCAAACAAAAAGAAAATCGAAAATATACTAAACAGCAACATAAATCGATGAAATTTAATGAGAGGACATTATTCACCATAGGGGTCATCCACGAATTTATTCCGGATTTATAGACCTCTGGAAGTATTTTATGTGATTTATGTCCTTGTTTTCTTGCAACAATTTTTAATAAATCAAGGAAACGATAAAAACTCTTGGGATTTTCCAGATATTCACATTACGTTAATGGGAATCTGGAAAAATTTTGATTTGAACAGAAAAGAACTTTTAGATATTTTTCTAGACAAAATCATTTACATGCACTATTAACAATGTACTTTGATCATCAAGCTCTTTAGCTTGGTGTTCTTCACATGCATCACGGTTTGAAGACCATGCATGGACATATGTTTGTTATAGTGATGTTTTTAGAGGAAATACTTGAATGCATAAGGTGTATGAGCCTTTAAAACTTGTAAAAATCCGAACCTTAGTGTTTGACATAGGTTTTGGTCCTTGGATTTCACCATTAAACAACATGCATGTTGTTCTTGGGTGAAACCCTACCACCATCATCATCAAACACGACATTCATAAACATGTTCATGAATGTTCATAAAGAATGGTGTAGAAGGAGGAGAAGTACAAGAAAACCCTTTAAAAACAAGAAGGAAAAGTAAGGAATATGAAGGATTTTCGTGAATACCTTGAAGAACAACCTTAGAAGATGAAGATTTGAGTGTGGAGAGGTGTTCTTGGCTGATGATTTTCGTGGGTTTGGAGAGAGAGGAGGAGAGTTTGAGAGTTGAAAGGGTGGAGTGTGAGAGAGAGTGAAGAGAGAAGTGGAAGAGTGGGGATTGTGTTTTAATGATTGAAGTTTTGGGAAGAGAGAGGGCATGGGGGAGAGGATGCACGAATTTTATGAGTGAGAGAGGCTCCCTCTCTCCTAAATTCAAACTTTATAAAACTCCCTCCTTAATTTTTATAAAACCCTAATTTTTATAAAAGTGTTTATTAAAGCAATTCTTGATTTATTTAAAAATCTTGTTTTTAACTAATAAATTATGATTAATGTATGATAATTTAACTTTCTATTTCATTGATTATAATCCATAATTTTGATTAATAAAAATTTGATATTAGGAAGTTTATAGCCAATTTTATAAAGTTTTTAAGCTTTAAGGTTTATAAATTTGGATTTTTGGCTCTTTAGGGTTTTTGGAATATTGTTTGATATTCACTATCATATTGGAATGTAATTAGAATATTTTAATTTAGTTTTAGGGTTTTATACCCTTTTTCAATTGTAACAAAGTTTGAAGTTTCATTCTAATTATGGTATTGGCATTTCCTATTGTAGTCAAGCAACTTACTAGAATCGTAAGAGTCAAGTATATTAGTCCTAGATCTTAGTTGGATCCTAGTTTATGCAAGATTTTGACCTAATTTATACTACTAGGCCATGGCATGTTGTGCATGAATGGTTTTTATAAAGATGCATGAGTCCGAGAATGACCTGAATTGACAGTTGTCACAGTGATCTACAAACATCAAGATCAAACATAGGTTCTTTGGAAGAACATGCCTTAGAAATCGAAAATTAGAAGGAGAAAGTGAGTAGAACTTGTAAAATTTGTTATGGAACTTCAAGAGGTGTTTGATAAGAACTTACCCTTTGATATGAAGCTTCAAGAACACCCAAAATAAGGCTGAAATTCGTGGTTGAGGGTCTGATTTTTATAGAGAGAAAGTGAGGTTTCTAGAGAGAAGGAAGAGAGAAAGTGAGATTCTGTCTCTCTGGATAGACCAGCTCTCTCGTCGTCTCTTTGGGGCTATACTCCACCAAAATCGTCCACGAAGTTCCAGTAATTTGAGGTAACTTATGCAAAACGAAATGGAAAAATCTCTCCAAGAGAACATGTCTCTAAGATCCCTTTTTTTTCTCATATTAACATGAAAAATCTGGTCTTGAATTTTGCAATATAGGGGCTAAGATGTAATGAGTGAGAGAGAGTGAATAAGAGGTTGCGTATGGCCGAATTTTTGGGGAGGAGAGAGGTTTATTATGAGGATTTTCTTGGTAAGGGTACCCTCTTAGAGTATTCTCTTAACTTTTATAAAAATTTGGCTTTAATTTTTAGAAAAACTCTAAGTATTTTCATAAACTTCCAATAGTTTAATTCTTGGTTTTTATGGAACTATTTGTTTTTAGAAGTAAATTCATAAACTTGAATTACCTTGAATTAGGTTATAAAAATGATAACTTATGATTTGATTTCTATAAAATCAAATTTTTATATTTTAAATAAATGAAATAAAGGTTCATAACATATGAATGTGGGATTAAACAATCCTTGGATTATATTTTTGGCTCATAATTCAAATTTTGATGTGTGGATATTATTTCTAACTTGTAATTAAATCAAATTATGATTTAATTAAATTGAGTTTGATAAATTATCAAACTAGTTAAGCACGTCATATGTTCCGATTAAGAAATTAGGGTATTCTACATACCCAGGAGCTTTGATCTTCCAAACATGGTTTTTTGTTTAGTTTTGAGATTGAACTTTAGCACAGTACAACCTAGGTGGAGTATTCATATATCAATGTGACTGCTTAGTACAAGCTAAGTTACATTACTTGTTCCAAGGGAACTATTAAGTCGCGATCTAGCTTAACTTGTTGCATCTAAAGCCAAGTTATGTGCACACATGGAAATGACAAGGTTCTAGATGAGTCCTAACCTCATTTTTGACGGTTGTCACACAACCCTTGGTATTTGGTACCTAACTAGTAATGTGTCCGCTCTGCAAGCTTTTATAGATGCAGATCGTGGTGGATGCAAACTTGACTGCAAAAAGTAAATCAAATGGTTGTTAATTTCAAGGTGGAAGACTTCTTAGTTGGTCCTCAAATAAATAGATTTGTGTTTCATTGTCCACTACTGAATCTGAATACATAGTTGCAGCGAGCTGTTGTATACAAGTGTTATGGATGACTTAACGAATTTTAGATTATGGTTATCGAATTCTTCAAGTGCCTATCTACTGTGACTCACCCATTACCATTGCAATATCTCACTATCCAATTCAGAATTATAGGAAAATACACATTTACATCAGGTACCATCAACTAAAGAAATTGTCAAGGCTTTAAGAAAACCTTTGGAAAAAAGGAACTTTAATTATTTTCTAAACTTGATGAGAATGATTAATTAAGATCCTACTTTTCTTAAGTGGTGTCCGTATTTGCATTCCGGAGCACTGTTGATTAACTAGTGTCTATCCGCAGTACTCTAGATTGAGCCAAGTGGTATTGATAATTGCTTATTGATCAAGATAAATCAGAAACTACGGATCATCATTTTTATCTATCCATAATCAATTCTCTTCTTTATATTTTTAAGTCTAAATCTTACATCCATAGTCAAGTTCATATATTGACTTTTATCCACCCATCCGCGGTCATTTCACTATGTACTATTGAATTTAATATCAGTCATTATCATGGTCCAACAAATAATTGGTACTTTTCGTACCTTTTTCAAATATAAAAAGCAAAACATATCTTTGGATAAAGTGCATGTGTCAGAAAAAGGTATAATCAAGTGTTTTATTAAACGTGCACTATTTTGGAAGCTTCACATTAAATGAGTGTCTTATCTCATTTAATGTATGTCATTTAAAACGGGACTATCTGATTTCACACATGTCGTTTGATTTCCAACCCGAACCAGATCCGACGTTTGAGGTGTTTATATATGATCGTGCCATTTTGGTTTAATATGAAATGTAGCAATTCATTTATTTTGATGCATGATAACCCACAAATGGCCTTCCTTTGATAGAATTTTGAAAAAATATGCATGAAATAAAAATTGAAGGAGTTTGGCCTGGAAGAAAAATGAGCAAAAAGAAGCTAACAAGCATGGGGACGAATTGCGCAAAGTTATGAATGAAAATGGTCCTGGAAATTTGAACACTCTTCATTGTTTTTATCATATCTCAAGTTTTGAAACTCTGATTTACTTGAACCAAGATGTTTCAGAAACTGGAAAAATTACCTCTGACTTTCATGCTTTGTGTTTCTACTAGTATAACTATTTTCATAACTAAAATTGGCTTGAAAGATTGATCAGTATCTAATATACCCACAATAATTCCCTCTCATGCGCCTCAACTTCCCGCACGCCCTCTAAAACTCCATAATAGCCTACTATGATGCCTTAATGTTTTAGTCAGTGTCTAAGACGCCCACTATGACTACAACGTGAAAAAATTTCCCAAAAATTAGGTCTTTAGCATCTGTTTAAAGGGGATTCAACCCTAATTAAAATTGGACTTCTCCCCTGCGATTTTATTGCATGTTGGAGGCTTGCAAACACATTCAACCCTTCTCCAAATACGTTTGTTATCACTCCAATCTGGATTCAAGACAAGATTTTATTGAATTCATCATCAAGCAATGTTTGAAGATCATTCAATCGGTTGATCATCATCAATTCCATTAACTTCCCTAAACTATTGCTTCTTCCCCAAGGTTTATTTGCTTCATATTTTGATAATCATTAGGCTACATTTTCTTGATGACTCTAAGTTTGGTTTTGGATTCTAGTATGTAATCCATTGTTTTTCTTCAGAATTATTATTTTATGAATTCAATGGAATGCTAAACCATTAGGGTTACATCTGTGGATGTTAAGGACTTTTGCATGAACACACATGATTAATACTTGGTTCTAGATATTTTGATTATTTTTTATGCTTAATATGATGCTCTTCGCGATAATAATTGAAATTGGGTTGTGTTTTTTTTCTTGTTGTCCTAACTAAAAATGTATATTTTCAATTCACCAATTGTTCCAAGTTCAAGTAGTTAAGAACAATGACAATCGATTGAATCAACATATATTATTCCAACTTGTGATATTAGGTACTTAATATTGTAATATGTGGATGCAAGACATTTTATTGCCAATTCACTAATTGTTCCTAATCTAATTAGAAATAAGGAGTAAGACAACTATTTGAACGAACATATCGTGTACCCAAAATTACGTGTTAGAAGTTAATAAACCACAATTGCATCTAAGTAACAGAAATAGAATTTTAGGGAAGAAAGTGTATGAATCTAAATTGTCCCTAACTAAATCGGGAGTGCCTTACTTTTCTCATTGAGAGCTTCATTTCATTAATTCATAGTTGATAAAGTTTATAACATTCATTTGTTTTTAATTAAAAGTGATTTTACAATGATTGAAAGTATTATTTCTTTTTCTTTTGACTATTCTAACACATAGTTTGACCATGAACTCCTCATTGATTCGACCGTTACTTACCCTAACTATCTAGTGGTTTTTGAGGTTTATGTTTGACCGAGACAATGACCTCAATCAATATATCATCTTCGTTCCTGTAACATCCCGATATTTTGCATGTAATTTCGAATCCTCTCTTCTATTATTATTTTGTCATTTGTAGTCCCTGGGCGTTAGAGGAGTCGACCCATGAGAAGTCTAAAGGCTAAAGTTGCAACTTTGGGATCAAGAGAGTACGCTAAGCATACATAAGGGTACGCTAAGCGTACTAGGCGCACCCTACTACGCTGGGCGTACACTAGTGTATGCTGGGCGTACTCACGTCAGGTGGAAACCCTAATATTTAGGGTTTGGGTGCTATATAAACAACCTTATGAGCTCATAACCCTACCTTACCTCAGCCTCCACTGTTTAGAGCCGTTTTCCCCAAACCCTAATCCTTTCCTTGAGTGTGTGAGCTTATAGAGTGTATTTTGAGTAGTCGGAGAAGAAGGTGTTGCATCAAGGTGTTGGAGAAGGAGAACAAGCTTGTAGATCTGAAGTTGTTTAGTGCCCTAGAAGCTCCAGAAGGTAAAAAGCTTCAAACTTTATGCTTGTATGATATGGATCTTGCCATACTAGCATTAAGAAACCATTTCTTCTCCCAAAGTCCCCAAATTGGTGCATGATGTGATGTGGACAAGATAAGTTGTCCTTTCAGACCCTTGAAGAGGTCCTAAGTGATAAAAATTAGGTCCCAATGGCTTAAGATGTCCCATGCATGTAGTAGAAAGGTCTTAATGGATTAAGACCATGGATTAAGATCTTTCTAGACGTCCAAAGTGATAAAGTTCGATACTTTATGGTTCTAAGACACTTTTGGTCGATGGATCTGAAATATGGGATTAAGTGCTTAAGCCATTAAGCACTTACTAGGGTTTTGGAAAAACCCCGCGTACGCCGCACGTAAATCCTGTACGCCCAGCGTACTAGGTCAACCACCCTGATGGTGGTCAACGTCAGGCAGAGTACGCCGAGCGTACCAGAGGAGTACGCACCACGTACGTCCTCTGTTGGACTTTTAATAAAATGGACTTCTGGATTGGGCTGCTTTTGGACTAATTAGATTTGGGCCTTGTTGGGCCCTTTGAATAATTGAGGTTAGGCCAGTTTTGATAAGGAATCCTATAATAAGGCCCAAATTGGGAAATTTGGGTCGTTAATGGGCTTGGATATATGAGCTTTTAAGATCATGGATTTGGGCAATTAGGCCTTGGCCCAAAAAAGAGGAAGGACAAATGGATTATGTGGACCCTTGGTCAAGATTGATATTCTATCTATTAACATAATGTTTATTATTTGGATAGTTTGGGATTTTTGGTGAGCCATCGATTCAGAGTTTGATTCTTCAGTTCAGAGCGACATTGTGAGGTGAGTTATCCTCACTATACTAATGGGTCTTAGGTACCAAGGCCGACCCATTGGATTTGATATCCAAGTAGCTGATTAAGTGTTGAGTATGAGATGATTATACATGCTAGTTTGCTATTCCAGTTAGGTAGATATGTAGGACTACATGTGTTACTGTTTGAGTATACGTATGTGCAATTAGCTATATATGTAGACATGTTGTGTAGGTAGGGTTGAGGTTGCATTGTCTCGTGCAGTGACCAACAAACCCTGGAGTATACCAGATATGAGCTAAGGGCTGGGAAGGAATACCAGACTCATACTGAGGACTCATTAGCATACCAGACACGAGTTGAGGACCAAGTTGTATGCCAGACTCGTATTGAGGGCAGATGAGTTATGTTTCAATTTAGGACTGAAGGGGGCAAACCAGTCATAAGTTGTGGGCTCGAAAGCTAACAAGACTTATTATGTGGGCTCGGAGGCAAGCCAGTTGTGAGCTGTGGGCCCGTAAGGCAAGCCTGACCCACACTGTGGGCCCAGGGGGTAATCCAGTCTGTAGAGTTGTGGACCCATTACTTGCTGTTATTATGTGTGCTGTTTGTTATGTATCGATATATTGGGGGAACTCACTAAGCTTCGAGCTTACAGTTTCAATTTTGGGTTCTGGTACCTCACAAGATCGCGGGAAGGCAAAGGTGTGATCATACATCTCCTCACATTTTATGACTATGTTTCTGGGATTCTCTGATATAGAACTATTTTGAAAACAAATTTATAATAACTGTTGGTTTCTAAATGTTTTTAAAAGTTTAAATTTGGCTTGATTTTTATGGATGTTAGAAGTTGGTATCAGAGCCTTGGTTTGAGTGAATTGGAGGAACACTCATGTGAATCTAGTCTCAAACTAAGGAAAATATTTTCAAAATGATTTTTTTTTTAAAAATGGTTTTCAAAATAAGAAAAAGAAAAAGAGGATGCAGAGGGTACGATCAGCCGGAGCCAGAAAGTAGACCCCAAAATACCATGCAATATTTGATTATGTGATATGATAGAAAAACATGCTAGTACTAGGCTAGGGATCTTCAGGAATTGCATGATAGAATTGCCTGATTGTATGATGCCTGATAGCCTAGGGTTTTCCTTATATGAAATTGACATCATTACAGTAGTTGCTTAGTGGATGCACCACAGTCATACATAATTAAGATCTTATAGCTTGAGAATGTTTGGTTTGGCCATATTCGCTTTTCTTGTTTGATGAAGGGCTTAGGGTATGATCAGGTATTCGAAAGTCTATAGGATCCAGCGTTATGTATGACTAGCATACACTAGTGCTGCAGGGTTGGTGGAAGTTTCATGGATGATTGAGTTGTGCGAGATCAGTAGACCAGTCATGAGATAGTTAGCTTTCCTCTAGGAGTGAGGATTGAGTGATCACCATGCATATGTCTGTTGTTAGGGCGTTCTGATGATACTTGAGACAAATATGGGTATGTGTAGAAGGTAGTATGGGCCCGTAATACTGAAAGCACATGACCCATACGCGTAGCAAGGAAGTCATAATCCCTAGGGTTTAGTTGGGAGTTGATTCCCTGTTGTTTATGTGGATTATCTGATATCTTCCTGGTGTATTTTCAGTATGGTGGTTACGAGGCGTTTTGTGACCGGATCCGGATCGGGATCAGGGCAGGGTGATCAGGGTGCTCGGAAAGAGCCCTAGGTCATCGGCCAGGGTGGGCCAGCAGTGACAGTGGATCGTGTCAGGGAGATCATCCGCGAGGAGGTTGTCGGGATTGTCCGGGGTCAGATTACGGAGATGTTTGGGTCTATTAAGACCACCATGATAGAGTATTTTGACGACATATATGCAGCCTTAGCTGAGACGGCTGCCGCAACAGCTACTACAGCTGTAACAGCGGTAGGGGGAGGAGCTAGCAGATCTTTTCAGTATCGGAACTTCGATAACACGAAGCCCCCGAAATTTAATGGTACTCAGGATGCGATCAGAGCCATGAGGTGGCTGTCTGACGTGGAGGGCTGTTTCTTCACATGCTCATGTCCTACTGACCAGAAGGTCAAATGTGCCCTGAACCTGCTGATGTCTGGGGCAAAGGATTGGTGGAGACTGATGACTGGGTCTTATTCTGATGATCAGAGAGCTGTTGTTACTTGGGAGCAGTTCAGGGATATGTTCCACGCTCGCTATGTTCGACGGGTCGAGCGGGAGCATCTAGCTCAGGAGTTTTTGGAGTTGAGGCAGGAGGGTGAGACTGTGACTGAGATCACCCGTTTGTTCACGGAGAGGGCGATGTTTTGCCCGAAGTTTACTTCCGAGCAGGCTCAGATGACACGTTATCTGAGCATGCTCAAGACTGACATCCGACAGCTTGTTGCTACCCAGTGATGTGACACATTGCTGGATTTACAGGAGGCCGCCAGGCGGCGTGAGCTGGAGATCGAGTTACAGTTATAGGAGCAGAGGCGGGCCCCGACGCAGTAACATCCTGCACCGAAGCGGTCCAAAACCGTTGATACTAAGACCAGAGGTCAGCGTGGCTGCAGTTGTGGAAAGTGCGGAAAGGGTCATTATGGACTTTGTCGATCAGGTAGCGGGTGCCACAAGTGTGGAAAGGAGGGTCATTATGCGAAGGAATTTCACCAGCCCGCCCCAGTTCCGAGTGTGAGGTTATGTTACCACTGTGAGCAGATTGGCCATGTGAAGGCTAACTGCCCGTTGCTCGCCGCTAAGCCGGCGCAGGCCCCCGCACCATGTACACTGAGGATCACTAATGGGGGTCAGGGTCGAGCAGTGCCCCCGAGGGCCCATGGACGCGCCTTCCAGCTTACCGCCGAGGAGGCCAGAGCAGCACCGGGCGTGGTTGCTGGTATGTTTCTATCCCTTATCTTACTAATTATATTTGTTTTATGCTTATATGTTTGTACCTGTGATTAGGTACGTTTTTAGTGAACTCCTTACCTGCTTTGGTATTATTGGACTCGAGGTCGAGTTGGTCGTTTGTTTCTTAGACTTTAGTAGGGAGTTCGGGTTGCAAGTGGGAGAGTTAGAGTGTCCGTTGCGAGTCTCCATTGCCAACGAACACGGGGTGTTCGCTTCCTCGGTCTATCGGGGTTGCGCATTGGAGATTTTCGGAGTATCTTTTCCGATAGACCTGATTCTGATTCCCATGGGGAATGTATGTGCGATTGTGGGTATGGACTGGCGGAGTCGATTTGGGGCTATGATCGATTGCAAGGGTCAACGAGTGGTGGTTCAAACCCCAAGTGGGGGAGAACTGATTGTCTATGGAGAGTGTACCAAATTGGGATCAGGGTTTTGTTCAGCTGCCAGGGCTCGGCAGTACATTCAACACGGGTGTGCGGGTTATCTGGCGTATGTGGTAGATACGCGGGCCAAAGAATAGGTTCCAGTTTCAGAGGTTCCGGTGGTCAGGGAGTTTTCTGATGTGTTCTCGGAGGAGTTACCCGGAGTGCCTCCGGAGAGACAGGTCGAGTTTAGGATCGACCTAGTGCCCGGTGCGGCCCCTATCGCCAAGGCGCCGTACCGGTTGGCACCACCAGAGATGCAGGAGCTGTCGTCATAGCTACAGGAACTACTGGGGAAGCAGTTCATTCGTCCGAGCAGTTCCTCGTAGGTAACACAGATACTCTTCGTCAGGAAGAAGGATGGTTCACACCGGATGTGCATCGATTACCGAGAGTTGAACAAGTTGACGATGAAGAACCGTTATCCACTCCCGAGGATAGACAATTTACTTGATCAGTTGCAGGGTGCGTCTTGGTTTTCCAAGATAGACTTGAGGTCTAGGTATCATCAGGTTAGGGTCAGAGAGGAGGACGTGGAGAAGACCGCGTTTCGAACTCGTTATGGGCATTACGAGTTCGTGGTGATACCGTTTGGGCTCACCAACGCGCTAGTAGTGTTTATGGACCTGATGAATCGGGTCTACAGAGCGATGCTCGATCGCTCGGTCATAGTATTCATCGATGATATCTTAGTGTATTCTAAGACCCGAGAGCAGCATGAGGAGCGTCTGCAGGATTTATTTGGAGTTCTGAGGCGGGAACAGCTTTACGCCAAGTTCCCGAAGTGCGAGTTTTGGTTACGAGAGGTCCAGTTTCTAGTATACCTCGTTAACCAGGAGAGGATTTTGGTCGATCCGGCCAAAATCGAGGCGGTTATGCAGTGGGAGGTTCCGAAATCTCCCTCATACATCAGGAGCTTTTTGGGATTGGCAGGGTACTACCGGAGATTCATACAGGATTTCTCCAAGATTGCAGTGCCCTTCACTCGTTTGGCGAGGAAGGGGGTGGATTTTCGATGGGTCCCTGAGCAGCATAGGGCGTTTAAGACTTTCCGACAACGTTTATGCGAGGCACCAGTATTGACTCTTCCGGAGGGAGTCGAGGACTTTGTGGTGTTCTGTTATGTATCCATCACGACACTTGTCACAACTAGCATTTTTGGCTACGAAATTTCGTCCTCAGGAAAGCAAGGACTATTGTGAGACTTGTGCTAACACATTTAAGTGTACAATATGAGTTCCTAATGATGCATGTAGTGTTAGAATGCAAATCTCTCCTAGTATACCAAATCTCTCCCAAATCTCTCCAAGTAGGTGAAATTTCTCCCAAATCTCTTCAAGTATATGAAATCTCTCCAAGTATATCCAATCTCTCCAAGTATGTGAATCTCTCCCAAATCTCTCCAAGTATATAAAATCTCTCCAAGTATATCGAATCTCTCCTAAATCTCTCCAAGTATGTGAAATCTCTCCCAAATCTCTCCAAGTATATGAAATCTCTCCAAGTATATCGAATCTCTCCCAAATCTCTCCAAGTATGTGAAATCTCTCCCATATCTCTCCAAGTATATGAAATCTCTCCAAGTATATCGAATCTCTCCCAAATCTCTCCAAGTATGTGAAATCTCTCCCAAATCTCTCCACGTATCTCAAATCTCTCTCAAATCTCTCTATGTACCTTCCTCAATTGAAAACAGCTCAAAACCTAAGGAGAGAACCCAAAAGGACCCTCTTGGTCTGGAACCCCTCTCTACTTCGGAACTTCTGATGGATTCCGGAATGCCTAGTTGCTTCGGACAATCCCGCATGCCCGGAAGGGTGACTCCGGAATAAGCCCCTCATCCGGAAGAACAAGTCCTGCTTCGGAAACTCTTAGCCGCCTTCGCACCTCGGTCTGGACTGCTGGCTTCGCTACGGAATTCGCATGGGCTTCGGAATCCGAGAAAAACACTCCAGAACTCTTCTCTTGACTCCGGAACCTTGATAATGACTCCGGAAATTTGAAACTGACTTCGGACCCTCGCAGGCTCCGGACTCCACTCCGGATTTTGGACCATTTCGGACTTTTTCATCAGTTGAGGATATTTTGACGTCGGGAATTCCTCCAAACTCGTGTTTTTCATATTTTAGACCCCTTAAACTCCTATTTTATGCCAAAATTTATTATTTTAAATATATTTATATAAAATAATACCCAAGACTTTTTTTAAGGATTCTAAGAAGATAAGGGTTGACTTTATGATGTGATGCGAATTCTTCATTTCCTATGCAATCCCAGTTAAACACAAAATATCCATAGGTGACCAAGCATTGTAAACCAGTCCTCCAAGCAAGTGTCATGTCACCCTTATCCCCACTTTCACATCCAGTGAACTTCTAGAAGTGCTCTCAACTCATTCAAGCTTCAAGTCTCATTCCTTCAAAGAAAATTCCCAGACTTCTTTTTGTAAGTGTTTCATCTTCTTTGACTAATGATTCTCCACATTATTCCCAAGATTTCATTATATTTACACATAAAATTATTCTTAGGATATTCTAAAGTTCAAAAAAACTTTCAAGTGTTGGAACTTGGAAGCTCCTTAACACCTCATCAAATCACCCACAAAACTAACTAAAGGTGAGCTTCATACCCCCAATTTTTCTACGTTTTTATTGTTTTTGGGGGAGAATACAAGTCAAATTCTTGTGTAAATCATGATCTATTTGCTTATTGTGTATGCATGCCATCTTACATGTTCTTAAGTATGAAATTCCTTACACTTAGCCCAAAAACTCGAGATTTTGGTTAAGTCTAAAGTGTTTGGGTTATTTTACCACAAATCCTGTTTATTAAAAAAAGTTTTATGTTACCAAGTATAAGTCACAAATTGTTATATCAACTATAAGGATTTGTTTCAAGATTTGCTTAAACAAGTTGTTGGACAAAATATTTTAAAAATGATTAAATTATGGAAATAATAATATTTTGGATCATTTTTGGCCAAACATAAATACAAGGGTTATCTTGGAATATTATGTCATAGTCATGACTTTTTACAAGGTTAACAAACTATTAGCGATTCTTTATAAATTATTTAATATAAATAATTTTATCAAGGGAAATATATGAAAACAGAGTTTTCATGACAAAAATATTTGCATGTCATAAACTGCTGTCGTAAAACCTTAGGGAACACAAGTAAAGTCCAATATGTCATATAACAGAAAATGTGTGTCATAACCTACAGTCATAAATTTACACAAATTATAACTTGACACTTTTTCTTTTGACTAATATGGGCCAGAGCCGACAATGTATAGAAAGGGAAGACCATTTTTGCCAACTCCGATAATGTAGGGTCATTTTGATAAACGTTCAAAAACGGCTTATTTTTAAATAAACGCAACGGAACGAACACGAGCACTCAGTTAACAAGCACAATAAACGATATGAAATTAAAACGATATTTCTATTCAATGAGTACGAAATTCATTATTTATCTAACGAATAATGGATCTCAAGCGATTGCTCAAAAGGTTGTTAATATTCTAGTCAGACAAATCTCAAAAGTACCTAAATATAAAAATATTAGTGTACGTCTAAAGTCCTGTAAGGAGTTATAGCCAGAGTCTTGTGGAGGGAGAGCGGGAATTTGTGTATAGATCTATACGGGGTTGACACCCCGCACCTTCGCTGTTCGCTACAGCTAGACCAGCCAGTCTAGGGTGACAAATGTCTTATTCAAAACGAGGGCACCTGAGAAACGCCAAAACAGGCTTCCGTCATAATAGTATGGTTATAACGACTCACTATAATATGTTATATTAACTAGAAATTATGCAAGGAAAACCTCATAAATAAATTTTGGCACATTGTGTTGACTGTCCTACGCATGGTAGTGATGGTCCGCATTTGTTGTGTTGACTGTCCTTGTTCATTGCGCAGAATGTCCACAATCGCCATGTTGATTTCTTTCACCTAACAAGTATTAGAGTCTTATATTGCTATTTTACAAATCAGAAAATGTAGGACTTTATGGACAACATTTGTATTCGATTTTTAAAACGATAAACTAAGACATATGCAAGTTACATCATTGAAAATAGAACTTACGAATAATTTTTAGAAGAAAATATAGGATTTTTTGGAGAAAACGATTTTATACGATTTTGATAATGACAAACTAGAACGCACACTCAATTATACCCGATAAGAAAAACAAGTTTTACAACTATATATTCTCTTTTTGAAAATAGGGGATTTTCTTGAAACAGTTGGCTATTACTATTCAAAAGAACTATTCTCGAACACAACTCGCCTTTACTAATTACACTACCTTTCAAAATCACTCCTTATAAGGATGAACCAAAGTAACGACATGCACACATATATCCATGATTTGCAAAGCAAGGCTTTAAACGATTTCATAGAAAATATCGGATTTTATGAAAGTACAATGAGAACGATTCTAAACAAGTGTAAACCTATCTTATACAAAAATGCTTATGAACTCACCAACTTTTTAGTTATCGCTTTTCAAAACGACCTGTATTCTCAGGGATCTAGTAAGCAGGTAACAAGGGACGCGGATGCATGACTATTTAGCTGTTGTTTGAAATTTTTTGCTTATGTCTCTTTTGTGTGACTCGAAGAACAAATACAATATGTAAACATTGTAAGTTTTTTATCTCAATGTATGATCTTTGGATTGCTCTGTTTCATTTCTATTCAATTGTTATGATACTGCACAATGTAGTCACCCGCCTCCGGACGTTTCCGCCGTCTGGTCCGGGGGTGTGACAGACTAGTATCAGAGCATTGTTTATAGTGAACTGGTATATCTAGCCATGCAAGATATACAACTATAAATACAATGGGACTAAAACACACTCTGCCTAAAAGTATACTTTAAAAAGATAAGTATTTTATAAAAGTATACATATCTACTAACACAATATCATAACGAGAAGAAAACAAAAGTAACTAAAGGTTGAACGCTATAGTAAAACCTAGGCAGTTATGTAATCACATCTGGGATAAATATAGCCTGATCAACTATATTTATTTGAGATATGACCAACATGTGCTTGGGAGTGATGGTGGTGTGGCAATAAACCAAAAACCTACCAACTATGAATACAAGAGAATATTAGAATCGAACATCAAGTTTAAAATACTATAGGAGTATTTTAGGATACTATAAACCCCTCCCGCACCTAAACTTTCCCCGTATATCTCGTACCTAGATTCTCGCACAAACAGCGTAGTTGAAATTCCTCGCCAAGACTTCTACTACCCTATCACGGTGAATTGCGGAAAGGGCAAGGAGAGACGAAAAGAAGTCCAAGATGAAAACCCAGAGGTGGATCCTAAGGAATACCAAGAGATGAATTGTGAAAGGGGAGGATTCTGACTAAGAACCCAGCAAGGATAAAAGCGCCAAGGAAACCCTTGACGAGCTCTACCCAATTGGTAGTAGACCAAAGACCCTTTTCACCTTTCTCTTCCCAGATACATAAACACCCCATATAGGTACTCCTGAAATAGACATACCTAGAAACAAAACGATACCCACGCAAAAACTGGTTGAGTGACTCCTATCCAATTCAGAGTGCACTTTCACGAAAGACACACCGATCCACAATCGAAGTGCACCGAACTCCGATAGCCAACTCCCTCACAAATCAAGCACCACCTCTGTTTAGGCCACGAGTAACCTGAATTGACTCCCGGTTTCCAATTCTCTGTCTTGGAGTAATGGAAACCGTAGACAAGGCCCGGTATACAGCAATGTAAAATCCAATCCCCCACAAGTGACAAGAACACCATTCCAAATGCCTTAAGAAAACCACAAGTAGGACCAGAAAACTATGCAGACCATCTACACTCTTGGAACGAGGAAATGGTCATTTGGAGACCACAACTCATAGCAATCAAGGCTAGGACAGCCTTAGCAGCGTAAGGAACACAAAAAGGGCCCCCATAGTATAAATGAAATGGCCAAGCACTTGGTGCGCCAAAAGAGGATCACCTCACTACTCGCCTTAGGTTCATAAGGCCTTTAATCACAACCAGTAGTAGTAAACCAAGAGGAGTACGCCTTCCAAGAATCCATACAACCAAATCCGCTAACTATATTGCTAACTATGTGCTATTTTGGCGGACTTAACGTCATACAGAATATGTTTCCACTCAATACCATAACTGCATCATGGGGATGTAGGTTGTCACAATTAACACCAATACGTTAAGATTATACGAGTAAACTCACTTGAAATCAACTACGGGTACTTACGAGCTCACTTTTCATGTGCAACAGAGTCATGTCTTCCTATGAGGATAACCAGTACCCCGACAGTGCACCGGTCCTACGAATAGACTCCGCCACTTTCCAAGCTACCGTAACAGCTATCGTAGCAGCTGCCATGGCATACTTCAATGCCAACAGCACAAACCAAAATGGAAGCAGTGTCGATAAATTCAACCGTAACAACAACCAAGGAAAGCAACGAAGGGCAACTCATCAATGCACCCTAAAACCTAAACCTAAGCTCAAGAAAAGAAAGATCGGAAACGAAAAAGGAGGCAGTTCGACTCAGAGGCTTACTAAAAGGCAACAAGCGAGATCAGTCCCTACCCACAACAAGTGTAAATACCATCATTGGGGACCCTGCTGGAAATTTCGTTGCAAAAGATGCAAAAAGTTGGGACACACCTCCCGCTACTGTAGGGCCCTGGCCCCATGCGTCACCCCAACCCTTAACCCAGATGTAAGTCCAGTTTGTCACAAGTGCGGTGCAACAGGACATTTCACGAGAGAATGGCCAACAGAGATGACTAACGAAGGAGTCGACAACTAGATAGGAAGAGGTGACAAGGAACTCTACCGCAGTTTTTGGTACGTTCCATGATAAACTTTAGGCATCGAATTATCACAAAAAGTTTTTGTCAATTAAAAATAGAATCCAAAAACTATTTCTCGTTAGAGCAAATCCTGTAAGTCACGGGAAGATAGGGATCCTTATCAATGGACCGTGATGGTTCCATATGAACGTTAGTATCATATATAGTTAGGATTCCACAAACTAAGAGCGTGCGATCCCACATTATTTTCCTGTTCCTGGTCTGAATGTTGATTAGGACAGAACCCCATAGTCAATTACCTTTTAAAAATCCTAAGTATGTGCGGTTAAGTCACATCCATCTATAATAGAAAAACCTAGCGGAATTTGGATTTCGAAGTCCCGTGCTTTATAGCAGCACCCTTGTGACATTAGAACACCTAACAAGCAGGAACAAAATAGACCTAATGGTAACAACGAAAACGAAACTAGCAACGATAAGAACGTGAACATAGAACACCCTGTCATTCCTAGCAACCAATACTCCCCAAATCGATGTAACACATGTTGTAACATGGAGTCCAATGTCACCAATTGGCACAGACAGACTTGATTCTCACCTTACAAACCCCGAGCACTACAAATAGACTTTCGTCCTACTCAACCGAATAACAAAACACTTTCAGCCGGTAACGACGAATCCCTAGCAACCATACACCTAAGTCCTGGTGTAACAAATACCACACCCTTCCCTAGCCCCAATAAAGATGGAAAATCAAGAAGCAAAAGGCATCAAGGGAATCCGAAAGGCTTTCAACCTTTCTCCAGAGATTTCCAAGGATCCCTTTGGAAACCTCAACCAAGTGGTAAGCAGAGATAGAATCACCCCGACTCCTGGAACCACCCCAATAACCAAACACCCGATACTACTTAGCACGGTCAGAAGAACAGATAGTGTCTGATCACAAGATCGACATAATAGATAAAGGAAACATCAGACCCAGCCCCTAACCACAAGAAACACCTATCTAACTCATAAGGAAGAAAGACGAAACTACCATAGGCACCACCGACTACGAATAAGCCAAACAAACCCATCCTCAAGGATCGATACTCCCTATCCCGAATCGGAGACATGTTCAACCAACAACAAGGAACTGGCAGAGGCCGACCTAATATTAGCTCGGAAAACTATAGGGAGAAAAATCCAAATATGATTTAAGACTCATAAGGTCAACTACATCACACACAAATTCAACCTTGGTGACCATAGTACCAACTGTTAGGGCCCAGAAGACTCTACTTCTAGGACACCAGGATCCTGATCCCTAGAAGATCATTCAAAAGGCATCGCCAAGAAAGGGCCCGATAACCCATAGCATCCGATTGACCTAAGAACCTAGTTTCAGACATTTTACCTTCCATGTGTTCATCACTCATAAGTGTCACACCACAAAAACTCTAGAGATCCCACCTGTCGATGTAACATACACGTTTTGAAATCGTGTTATGTAATTTGAAAAGTTAATAATATTATGAAATATTATGTGAAATTGAGTGTTGAGTTCTAACAGATAGTTTTTACTAGAAATGAAGTAAAACTATGTTTAGAATCACTCATAAAATATTGGAAGTCTAATGAAATTCCAATTAAAAGCCAAATAGTGAAATTTGGCGAAAATATAAAATTTGAAATAAGTAAAATTTTATTATTGAAATTTGTAGATAATCTCGTTAGAAACATTTAGGCGAAAACCTCATCGAAATCCGAGTTATAACGAAGAAGTTATGACCAATCGAAGATCCGCGACAAAACCGGCACGACGCCGAATGACGTGAAAAGTGAGTTTTTGAAAAACTACTTTTTAGCCTTAGTGATCTACATGAAAGTCGTAGTATTTGTTAAACCGATAATTTTGATAAAAAGAACGCCAAAATCTGACTTCGTATGAGGAAGTTATGATTTTTCTAAGTTTTGGTATAGCAGTAGACAGCTAAAAACTCGAATTTTAGATCGAGTGATTTTTAGCCGACACAACCTAAACGAGAATCGAAGGTCTCGTCATTAGCAGTACAATGGTAAAAAGTCGGACGAAAACGGACGTCGGATGAAGAAGTTATGAATTTTTAACGGATTTACCAGTCCCGGTCTGTTAAAAATAATAATATTAAAATAAGATCAAAATTTGCCGACGAAGTCTAAACGAAAGTCATAGAACATAATTTTCCCTACGCGTGCATATAAATAACGTCAAAAACGGAGCCCGTATGAGAAAATTATGGATTTTACAAGTTTGGGCACAATTTCCGAGAATGTACGCATGGATAAGACCCGGAATAGGCCACGTCATCTAATCTCGGTGAGTCACCTGCTTCGTGTCTGACACGTGTCGCGATCCTTCCGAGTCCGAGCTGCGGTCCAATCCGCTGACTACACGTATAGCTTCGGTGGCCAGCTCTCGCACGAGCCGTGTGTCCATCCGAGCCTCGCTAGCCCCTCACATGTGAAGCGACCCGGAGCCCCTCGCTGCTGCCATGCGCCTCGCCTCTCCTGCTGCCACGCGTTTGATCTCGGCCGACCTTCGCCCCTATAAATAGAAGACCTGCGAGATCTCCCGGGTAGAATTCCAAAATTGTCATTTTTCACCCATTTTTCATCTTTTTTATTATTTTGACTTCCCCCGAAGCCCCGGTATCATTATTAAAGCCCGAAATACGTTTTGAAGTTCCCGTGAAGCCCGAAAAATTTATCTTTTTGGTTTGAAGCTCTACCTTCGCAAGGCCAGGTTTTTCAATAAATCTCCCGGTTTTCAACGAATAAAGTCATATTTAGAGCCGAAATGCTGCACAAATTATTATTTTGACCCCCGGTTATTTCAAGGTGAGTTTAATATATAGGAACAATTGTATGTTATTTGTTATATGTGCGATGTGCTTTTCCATGTTATCATCTCGTGTTATTATTTCTGCTATTTTTATAGCAAGGCTATAACTCTGACCACAAAGTGTATGACATAGGCATCACTTGGGTATTGGTATGTACCGTTGACCATGAAGTGTATGACATAGGCATCACTTTGGATTCGGCAGTATGCTAAGATAAGGCTGAAAGCCTAAATATTCTAGCAAAATGATATTCCTGAGTATTTTCTGTGCCACTTGTGCTGAAACTTATTGATTGTATATCAAGTATGGAAATTGTTATGTCTCATTGATTGATATGGAAAGCTTTTCACATATGCCTTTGTTGTTCCTTGTTCCCCTTTGCTTCTAACATATTGAAGTATATATATGGCATAACGCTACATTGTATCTATTATTGAACTCATTAAGCGTCACCGCTTACCCTCTCAATGTTTAACAAATTTTCAGGGAATAAGTAACCAGTATAGTCATATATTGTTGAAAGGTTTAGAATAGTTGTAATATTACTTTTGTATTTAGGGATCATGTATGTATAAAATTACAATATCCAGGGTAGTTATGTAAAATATTAAAACATAGTCGGTTTGTATCCAATCGTTTGTAATCACTTTATCAATGTAAAATATTGTTTTTACGAATATGCAAATAGCATGTTTTGGAGTAACTATATTGTCAAGTATGAAAGTTTGGGTCTTTCAGAAATACGAAAGTGTGGGTCTTACAGTCGAGGTTAAGGTCAATAAGAACCCACACCCCTAAGAGAAGCATGTGTAATGGACATTGACAAAGTTTGGGATACCTACCTGCCTCTAATCGAGTATTCAAATAACAACTGATGGGTTTTGAGCATTCTAACACTCCTAAGTGTACATGCAACCCTAAATACCTTGGATCTATGTTTTCTCTATTATACATGCAAATATGAATATTCCAAGGTATTACCCTAACTAGCATACAAAACATTAATACTTGGGTAATAAACTAGATAGAAATACATACCTTGTTGATGTAGCTTGACTCCATGTAGCTCGAGAGCCTAGTGCCCCAAGTGTGACACCTCAAATGGTTCACACAACATCATCAACACTTAGAATAACCATGAGAAGAAGACACTTCATGCTCAACTCGGCTATCCCTCATATATGTTTCACTAGTGTCAATTTCTTGAGCTAAAAGAGTCCTTATATAGTGTGCACATTAGGGTTACTCCATGTAACCCATGACTTTACCCATTCCTTATGCTCCATGGGTTTTAACCTCCATGGAGTATCCATGGGTCACCACATGGGTTAAACCCAACATAAGGAATCATGGATCATAAGCCCACATATGTAAGAATGAATGATTTACACAATCAATCCCCATATATTTAATTAGTCTCTTTTGATCACTAAATTAAGTCCAAATTAATTCTTGATCTATACTAATTAA
Organism: Lactuca virosa; assembly: GCF_052849685.1. NCBI lineage: Eukaryota > Viridiplantae > Streptophyta > Magnoliopsida > Asterales > Asteraceae > Lactuca > Lactuca virosa. The sequence goes on along the minus strand of NC_136428.1, from coordinate 133,358,709 downwards.
ATAACATAATTTCATATTAATATTTTAGAACTTATAATATATTAATGTCACAAATGTCCACTTCTCACAACCGGTCTATCCAAATGTTCCGATGCCATGCAACCCAAATGGACCATGCCGAGTCAGGTCAAGTACATACCAATTATAGTTATGGACTTAGACACTAATCCAACAGTCTCCCACTTGGATAATTCCAAAACTATTATTGAGTATGACTTCAAAACCTAACTAGCAATCGTAGCTCTCAAAAGCCGTTGTCGAACTCTGACCTTGTCGATGAACTCTGACCTTTGTTAATGACTTGTCCATTAGATAAGGGATCATATATTCCTCCATTCTAGATATCATATGGACTGAGACATGGATTGTAAATCATTCTCTCTGTCTATTTGTTGTTTCCTGATTTCTGATTTATGACGACTGACTGATTGAACAAATCAAATCAGTCCTGGCTTGGCCAAGCACTCACATGTGTCATCATTAAATCATCGAGTTGCCCACAGATATTGCTTTTCTCCCGAAGGTAAAAGCAATGGATAAACTTCGACTCATATGGGTTGTTCTACTACTTGTTGAATCATACACAAAGGCACGTTTTATAACATCGAGTTACCAATGCGTTTTCGTGCGATCAATGTACAACCAACTCATAGTAACAACTCATATCTCTAGGTTTGAAGAATATAAGATATTATCGTCTCATGATCACTCGTGATAAAATCCATGAAGTGATTCAAATGAGCGCGGGTTGAATCCAATACTCAGAACTTATGAGCACTCATGAGTGTTGTAGCACCTCTTTGCTATGTCCAACATCTTAGACATCTGCAAGCCAACTCATGACAGTCTTGATTCATATCTACTTCCAACATATGACCGACTGTGGATGGTTTGAATAACTTAGTCATTCGGGAAGAGTGACCTAGTTTATTCTGGAAGTCAAAACATGCAAAATGAAACACAAGAATAATTGAATCTAGTATGGTATCAAAACCTATGATTATAAATAGAACACTTTTTATTTATCACCATACTGATTACTCATTATTCATTGTTTTGGTTTTTATCAACTTTATACTTGAATAAAAAAAAGCACTAGTTGTCCCATGCTCCAAGCATGTACACTATGATCTTCTAAACAATAGCTTTGCCATACACCAAGTACGCACTCTATGTTTGTCTATGATCTTTATTTTGTGAACTAGATCGATTGAACATAATTTTCAATGATTCTCTTTTCACACTCCCAAATCCGTATCGAAAATGTAAGAATTCCAAATTCCTATCATTTAACGAAATCTGTTAGATTTTAAACTTGTATGCATGATCCTTTTGTAATGATTATGCACAAAGTCACAAAGACTTGACAACAAACATTACAGAGCATTCCAAAGGAGATCAACTCCTTGGAAACATCCTTCATGCATTAAGTTTCCTAATCTTACACATATTTGCTTCCATCTATGGAGACAACTCCATATTCCCATTTTGACTTTCACTTCTAAACAAGAGTTGCCTCTTTTCAGAATATGTCAATATGGTCTTTCCAAAATTAACACCATACTTCCAATTGTCCTTGAGCAACCAATCTTTGGTAAACCTTAGATTGTCCTCGACAATTGCTTAATCCTTTTAATCATATCCAGTTCTAGACCTTTTCCCTTCTTAATGCCCCAGGCATTTGGAAAATTTTAGAAAGGATGAATATTATAGCACATGCAATCGATCCTATATCTGAAGCATATGGGACACGATTCATAATGTCTCACATAAAGACATGATACTAGACCAGTCCTTTTGCTACACTATTTCAAGTTCTCATAATTCAGATTATGAAAAGGGATGCCGTAATCATAATCGAATTTTAGAACACAAATAATAGACGCATATATAGAATTTCCTTATGTTGAGCCATTCCAACACAAAATTCATATATATCCTTGACTAAAGATGATTAAAACCTCAATCTAAGCTTTTAGAATTGAAATGAAGTATAATTTCCTCTCCCTTAATTATAGCAAAACAACTTTTCAACCCCTGCAACTTCACGAATTGAAACTTTTGTTTTCTATAATTAACATTGCTAACTTGCAACCTTTATCATAATTATCATGCTCCCACTAACATGATGATTATTAGCATAACACTTATGCTCCCAATAGCTTTGACATGTACTCAGAAATCAGCTGGACTTCTAGAAATTAATACTTTATTGACTTTCTTACCAAAGTTCAGACTTCTGATACAAGAGGCTTTGATAAAAACTTTATCAAAATCATACACCTTTCCTTAGATAGCACGCATGTGTGTCTAAACAATTGCAGAACTATGAAGAGGGATGCCGTAATCATAGTCTCAATTGTTTAGACCTTTTGCCATCTGCTTCAAATCTACTTGGTGGAAGTGTTTCCTCACCATCATTTTCATGAATCGGAGAGAAACCTTATGACCCTTAGATTTTATGGTGTATGTGTTCTTATCCATGTGAATTGTCAAAACCATAGTCACAAGACAAGGATAATTACAAATCCAAACACATATGGACTGAACTCAATCTTAATTTCTTGCCTCCTGGCAGCTCAAGGGCCTGCCATTGCTTCCAAGTTGTTATGCAACCAATTGAGAACTCTCAGAACTTATATGCAAAGCCAACTTTAACTGGAATGGGCACAGAAATAGAAGTATGTCAACACGATAGGTTATAAACCTCACGTCGTGTGCTAGTTTCAAACTACAGGTTTTTATTCTTGATTAGATCTTGAAATTCTTTCAGGATCTTTAAGACTCCCACTGTCCTCTTGACATATAAGACTGTCTTGCCAAATATTTAAGAGATAGTGCAGATTATTTATCACGATAAACACGTTACACAAATGGTCTTAGTCGGTCTTTGTTTTATCCAAAACATCACAACTGACCAACTTCAAATGTACAAGAGTAGAAACCATTTTACTCTTACATTTGACAAGTGTGATACACCTTCTTTAAGATGTGTCACTCAAGTTACAATCTTGGAGCATGACTCTAAGAATTGTTTTTGGAACAAAGTATGACTTATCTTCTTAGATTTAACCATTTCAACAATTCATGTCTTCTCTTCTTAGCCATAAGAATGCACTAAGATGTCCTTAGAAGACTAATTGTGATATGATTTCTAAATCATTAAGATTATCACAAAACATGATACTAAAGTACTCTCTCATCTTTTCAGATTTGAGAAACTTTTATCTTTCTGCCTAATTTGATTCTTCTCAATTTGTTCTGCCATACATCGAAACTTTTCCAACGTTTCAGAATTATACTTAAACTGGTAAGTATAACCATATTTACTAAACTTTAGTAAATCATGACGAATAGTCTTATCGATCTTTTGTGGTGGACTTGATAAGTGCACAAGAATTGGTACTCGATCCCTTAGTCCTTCACTTGACTCACATATAAATGTGAACAAGGAACTAGTCTTAATTTTCCAAAGCTAAAAGTTCTCATTCAGCATATTGTACAACTTGTATGATTCCAAGTTTCTATCCAACTGAAAGCTTGGATGATGAGAAGCTTTCCTTATTTGGTAAATTTAGACACTACCACAAATGAAATAATCAAATTCCATTTTTCCAATATTGCTATCAATGGAATCATATAAACAACCATTTTTCACAAATGCCACTGTAAGGATATTTAAAATAAATATAAAATTAAAACCTTTTTATTTTATTTCAAAACCTTGCGGAAAAAACTTATCCTTACAGTGCAAAAGCATATGAAAAACTTGTTGTTATCTATTCCTAAGAAATATATCATAACTCCTGAGCAACAACTCAAAAATTCTGATCACCAAACCATGCGATCGAAATCCATTTTCGCGATCAGAATCAACATATACTTCCTTTAAGTTTCTTCACTTTTCTTTGATTCTTAAAACAACAACATGTGACCCAGCCACATCATGTAATGAGATTATCAAAATAGAAACTTAACAGAGTTAGATAGTGGACTTCACCTGAAGTAGAATCAAACATCTTGACTTGATCAACCCTATGATCCTTCAGGTAAATAGGTAGTTTTGTAACCAATGCCCCTTCCTTTGGAAATATAAACATATGCACTCTATGGATATGGTACACGGGACTATCACAAACTTAGACTTTCTCTTTACCATTTGGTCAACCGAGTTGACTATGACCGATCCCTTTCCATTTGGAAGAGAAAGCTTTTTCTGGATTTTCAATGTTACCAATGTCAAAGTCCATGGAAGTTTGCGAAGTTGATCTTCTAATCAGATTTGCTCTGCCAGTGCTCCAAATCATTGCTGATTCAGTAGCACAAAGCAAATACATAAGATCATTTAAGGGTCATGTCATAGTCTGTTTCATAGTAGTCCCAAAGGAACTAACTATGTGAATTAGAAAGTGATTGAACATCCGACTTTCTTAATACTTTGACACCCAACTCTCCTGACTTTTCAATATGTGACTTCATCTCCAAGATGCGATCACACATAGACCTCGCATGCCAATAGGGCTTGAGTGACCTTGAACTTGTGGGTTAGGGAGGATAATTGGAGGAGGTGGAGAAAGTGAAGTTCCAAGAGATTTGGGAAGATCATAGATGTCTGAACCAAACATCTTTTGGGAGATATTCAAGATAGTTGATTTAAAGTCCTTAATATAACACCCAATATGAAATATTAAGGCTAGGACCCAACACAATACTTTTATAACTTGGAAGAGGGATGCCGTAATCCAATCTATAAAATATTTGAAGGTAGGCGAATGACGATTCACCAATTTCCACCATGAAAAACGAAATAATTTATTAGGTTTTAATTGGTTTTGAAACTCCTAGATTCTTTTGAGATTCATTGAACTTTTTCAATGGCATGTATCAATCTCGAGTGTGCCCTTCAGGTTTTGTGACTGGGATGCCGAGGATCACAAAACAAGGTGTGAAGTAACCATGCAAATTACATGGTACCCTTAATATTTACCCCTTAATCGATGTGCAGGTTAACCACACGCACTCCACCGATACTATGAAAAATATTAAGTTACCCTTTGCCTACCTTGTTAAATCAAGCTAGTATGCCGGTTAACCACACACGCTCCACTAACCGACTTAAGCAAAGTGCAAAGTGTAATTTAATGGATTAGCACCTTATTCAAATTTTCCTAAAGTAACTAAGATTGGGAATTATAAAAACATTTTAGTTACTTTATATTTATCATTAATACTTTTAATGAAGGGAGAATTATAGTCCTTGTCCTACCTGTTCGGCTAACGACCCTCCACCAGTCAAGGAAGCGGTGGGTGAGAGTGTACACCCATTAAACTGCCATTTTATATGCAGTAACCTTATACCCCCCTTATAGACCGGCTTCGTGAATGAAGCCTACTAATTGTAAGAAGACTTGCTCTTATACATATATATTAATATTATTAACTTATAATATTATAAAGTATAAGGGTTGAATTTTAACTTTTAAAATTCTAAGGGCTTAACTTGGAATTAAAGTATTCATAAGGGAAATCTTTTCAAATTCCAAAACTTGAGGGCAAGTTTTGAACTATTCAAAAACTTTTCAATTCCATAACTTATATGTTTAAATTAGTTTTAATTCAAAAACTCTTCAAGTTCCATAAGTTGAGGACAAGTTATGGAAGACTTTAAACCATTAAAAGAATGTGACTCTTCCTTATTCATAACTTATGGAAAACTTTATGAGTTTTATGAATCTTAAATGTGACTTTTCACATAACTTGAGGACAAGTTACAAAAACACATTTTAGAATCAACTCTTAGATTAATTTGGATTGAAAACTACAATTTCACATAATTTTTCTATTAATCTAAGAAACTCATAAGAACAAGACAATTTAATCAAACTTTTTCATGTAATTAGCCTAACCATAAAACTAATACAAAACATGAATCTATTGACAATTATCTTTGAAATTGGATTAGCATGAACATTACCACATCAAAAACAAGTTTATAAGTTGAAAAACAGCTTAGGGTAATGTTCCTAGTCCAATTCCAGCCAAAACAGTCGAAGATATGCTGTCTGGGGTCCAACTCGTCGAGTGCATGAACCAACTCGGTGAGTTGGATGAATTTAGCCTTGGACTCGTCGAGTCCCTTTATGGACTCGGCGAGTCTACTGTTCAGACAGCAAAAAACTTCGATTTTTCAGCAATTTTAGCAAGTATAACAAGAAAACAAGCCTAGGCTCTGATACCACTGATGGGTTTTGAGCATTCTAACACTCCTAAGTGTACATGCAACCCTAAATACCTTGGATCTATGTTTTCTCTATTATACATGCAAATATGAATATTCCAAGGTATTACCCTAACTAGCATACAAAACATTGATACTTGGGTAATAAACTAGATAGAAATACATACCTTGTTGATGTAGCTTGACTCCATGTAGCTCTAGAGCCTAGTGCCCCAAGTGTGACACCTCAAATGGTTCACACAACATCATCAACACTTGGAATAACCATGAGAAGAAGACACTTCATGCTCAAATCGGCTATCCCACATATATGTATCACTAGTGTAAATTTCTTGAGCTAAAGGGGTCCTTGTATAGTGTGAACATTAGGGTTACACCATGTAACCCATGACTTTACCCATTCCTTATGCTCCATGGGTTTTAACCTCCATGGAGTATCCATGGGTCACCACATGGGTTAAACCCAACATAAGGAATCATGGATCTTAAGCCCACATATATAAGAATGAATGATTTACACAATCAATCCCCATATATTTAATTAGTCTCATTTGATCACTAAATTAAGTCCAGATTAATTCTTGATCTATACTAATTAAATAACATGATTTCATATTAATATATTAGAACTTATAATATATTAATATGTCACAAATGTCCACTTCTGATAACCGGTTCATCCAAATGTTCCGATGCCATGCAACCCAAATGGACTATGACGAGTCGGGTCAAGTACATACCAATTATAGTTATGGACTTAGACACTAATCCAACAACAACAACTACCACTCGAGCATGGGAGTTGCACCCCTCGAGGCCCTGGGTGGCCAGAGGTGCAGATCATCCTCTGTTGGGATGAGATGGGAGATACCCAATAGGCAAGATGACAAACGCCCAATAGTACACTCACTAGACCCGAGATTATTCGAGAAACCACGGAAAGGATAGTCCAAACCCAAGCACGACTCCAAACATCGTAACACCGAAAAAAGAGCTATGCAGATAACGTCTTAAACCCTTGAAATCCCAACTAAGGAATCGGGGTATTATTTAAGAACTCCCCTCAGGGAAGAATGACACGAGTCGAAAGGAAAAGTAAACTAAATTCCCGATGCACCAGAACCTTCGAGATCCTCGCACGGATCGGTCCGATAGCCTACAAACCCCAACTACCCTCCAAGCTTAATGACGTACACCCTGTGACAACCTGAAATTTCTATTCTGTACAACCATTCAATTCAATAGAAGTCAGAACAGTTTCTACTAACTTTCAAGCTTTTTGGAAAAAGTTTGAGTGTTTTAAAGTTAGTACTTCAGGAGATAACAGGAGAGAGGATGCCCTAGGGTTTATTGTGCAACAATAATATTCCAAAACTCCAATAGTTTGGAGTTTACAGCCTAAACAAAGGTGTTTACGGCCGTAAACCCTAAAAGGGGGCATAAATATGACACTTAGTCATTATTTACCACTTTTCACATTTTCAAGATCCAAAACCCATTTCTCTCTCAAGTATCATCCGACTTTTCTTCAAGATCTTCAACTTTGTAAGTGTTTCTATCCCTAAAAAGTTGATATCTTACTTAATCTAGTGATCTTACATGATTCCATCCGTGAAATCATTCCAAAAGTGTAGATCTTCAAGTTTCACCAAGAACACCAAGAACACACACTAGTGTTCTTGGACTTTTAGCACCTTTTCAAGCTTCTACCTAGTATGTACTCTTACCCTAGTGTATTATAAGACTTGTTACACTTCTAATCATCAAGAAAACACCCAAGAATCAAGATCAAAGGTGTTTACGGTCCAAGATGTTCTTGGACCGTAAATCCTAACAAAGGGGCCAAAGTGGCCCTAGTCCCTTACCAAGCCTTGGAAACTAGCCTAGACTCCTTCCTTGATGTGCTTAGTACTTGAAAACATCAAAAGACCATAAACCATTTGGGTTTACGGCCGTAAACCCAAGGAGAAGTGGTCCAAGGACCCTAAACTCCCTAAAGGAGTGAAATGGTGCCCTAATCTCTTTCTAAGGCTTAAACATGAAGTAGGAATGCTTCTTATGATCTTAATGGCTTGAAAACACAAAATGATCAAGTACCATGAGTTTACGGTCATAAACTCATGGGTTTACGACCGTAAACTCAATAAGAGTTGGTCACAAAACCGTAAACTCCAAAGGAGTGTACCCTTGAACCCTAAACTCAATTACAAGGTCCTACCACCCTTAGATGCAATCCTTAGGACTTATAGCACTTAAATCAAGTGTTTTACATGTCTTAGGATGTCTTAAATTTGGTTAATTAGTTGTTTTATGACTAATTGGATACATATATGTGTGATTATATGTTAACTAGGATCTTTGTGTGTGTACAAGTCTTCACTTGACACCTAGCATCCGATCCATTCCGTTCATCCAAACCACTCACTACAGGTGAGTTCATACCCCCTTAATCAATCTTTTAAATGATTTTAAATGCTTTCATGGGGCGGGGGGGGGGGGGGGGGCAATACAAGTAGAAAACAGGAAGTTATAGAATCAATCACATGTGATTTATAACTGTGTTTTCAAACAACTGATTTCACATACTTCAAAATGTGATAAATACAATGCTTTTCGGTTATTTTTACTTTGTTATCAACAAATTACTTTTGAATTATTTTATAAACTGACATCAAGTCATTATTATTTATTGTTCAAAACTGTTAAATGTTTTACAAAACCTCTTTCAATTTACTGTTAAAAACCATATCTATACACTTATGTTTCATGTATATATATATATATATATATATATATATATATATATATATATATATATATTGATATGAGAGCTTTCATTCTTTCTTCAGTTCCAACACTCTTGAGTAGCAAGGGTGTATAAACCTACTTGGACATTCAATTTACATTCCAGTAAACTATTATAGGTATGGTTTAGGGGATATAAATTACTATTCCTATTACAAGGAATTACACAAGAGTCAGTTCATTCATGAGTCTATACTACTATATGAAGAGATACTATTACATGTTATCAATAGAGAAATACTATATCTATACAGAGAGAAATACTATATATACACTATACGGGACTGACAATCCTACACCTGGCTGCTAGCTACAGCGGGACCTGTTCATCGACGGATGATCTCGGTTGTACTGTTCGGCGAGTTTCCACGCCGTGTTTATCCTAAGGCAAAAGGATACGATTTCAATGATTATATAATTTTCCCTATTACTTTTATTTTGTGACACATTCACATAAACGATGAGGTAGACTATATTTTTATAATAATAGTTGTATGGGGAAAAATCTTCATTGATACAAAAAAGCAAACCTTCAAAGCATTCGGGTCTTGGTAGAAGACTACTTTTTATACTAGTAGGAAATATGAGATTTTATAGGGTTTTCACACTTATACTAAATGTTTTATTAAACATTTACAAGTCTTTCATACCAGCTTTTCGAATCAATGAAACCATAATACTTATGAATTCACCAGCTTTATGCTGATCTACACTTTCAAAATAACTTGTATTCTCAGGTCTCCAGTAGACAGGTACGATGACCAGGTTTTGAGAAGACGGAGCACAGACAAGACTCGTCTTTTATTTTGATTACATATTTTGGTGTCTTATTACTATGAAAGAACACTCATGTATTAAAACTTTACTTTTAATGCAATGGATGATGTTGTTGCTTGTTTACTACTTTGCATTGTTATGATACTTTACATGACGTCCTCCACCCCCGAACGTTTCCGCCGTTCCGGTTTTGGGGTGTGACAGATTGGTATCAGAGCTTTGTTTATAGTGAATTGAGTATATTAACCCATAAAAGATATACAGACTATAAATACAATGGGATTAAAATACTCTGACCAAGAGTTTATACTTTTAAATAATAAAATATTTAACTAAGTATACATGCCTGCATTCATACTAAAATCAGTGTCACAATGACAAGAACAAAAGTATTACGATTGTTGAATATCACAAGTAAGTTCGGGGATATATGGTCAGTCCTGGGAGTGGCATAGCCTGATCAACTATGCTGGCCCGAGGAGTGATTAACATATGCCCAAAAATGGTTGTGATATGGAAACAAATCTAAAAACTTACCAACATTACCACAATGAAATACCATAGGGGTATTTGGTGTTATTATAATTACTTATCTGAGAATTAAAAGGTCTTTATCAGTAGGTCAATAGTTGCTGAGTGGATACACTAAGGTTATATGCACCTAGGACGTCATAGACTTAGAATCTGTGAATCGTTGCTTTACTTCTTGTTCCTTGTTTGGTTGTGGGCTTAGAGTTAGGGTCACTTATTCGAAGGTCTATCCTGTCCTGAGTACGTATAACTGGTATGCACTAAACAAGTATTGAAGTAACTGATAAAGATCATCTTGTAATTATCTTAGTTAGTACGTCTATTAATTTCTTCTTATATCCCTTTTCTCGCGTAGATATCATGGCTGGATTCCATTCCCACGGCGACCCGTACTACCCTAACCACGGCAATGCTGGATGGCTTGGAGAAGAGCCAGAGAATGATCACCCAATTCTTTTGGATGATCACGAAGCTGAAGGCTTTTCTGATAGTTCAGACTCAGAACCAAAAGTCAACAATCTACCCCCAGCTGCTCATGACCCAAACCCTCGTCCAGCATTTCAAGGACCCACACCTCTGTGGGCCACAAACTTGAATAGATAGAGTCAACCCATCCCCTACAATGGAGACAGAAGCTTCTACAACCTCACTGAGGGAGGTTCAGCTGATAGGGTCCTACCCATCATGGTTCGTAGGATTTCCCGGAACACCGAACAGGGTCGAGCCGCTATCGACCTAGTCATGGAGATTGACGCCCACTCTGGCGTTAACACAGTCTGCATTCGCCAACTAGAGTCTGCTTATGAAAGGACTATGGTCCACAATGCAGCTCTGCAGAGAGAACTTGCTGGAACCCAAGCTGAAGTCATGGAACTTCGAGCTCAGCAAGTAAGATCTGACAGGCGTGTGAGGGACATAGAACGCCTTCTGTCGGAATCAAGAATTCACTCTAGTAGTTCTCGTCGCCGATAGAATCTCATCGACTTCTCTTTTGGATATAACCTAGTTATGTAAAACTCTGGTCTAATTTCCTGTCTTTGTAAATCTTAGACTTGTTAGGTCTTGATTAGGTCATAGTCCTGTCAAAAATTTTCCCATCATGGTTGATGTAAGGCCTCCTACTAGGTCATTTTTCCCGAACTTGTTACATCTGTAATTCCAGTAATATTGACAGGTACCTAATCTCATGGAAATTATTATCCAAATGCTATCATCTGTTAGTTCTAGATCTACATTCAATCGTGCTGTTAGGCTATGAAGAGTTAGTCCATGAGTCATTTTCATCAACTTTCCTATTAAATTCTTATCAATATCTTCATCTTTCTAAACTTACAGTTAAAAGATGCCTCCTCGCAGAAATCCGAGGCGTAACAATAATAACGAAAAACCGATACCACCACCTCCTCTGTTCGACGCTGCTATGTTCCAAGCAGCTGTCATGGCGGGCATAGCGGCTGCCATGTCACACATCAATACTCCTGTCCCTAGTGGATCAGGCACTGGTGCACCTATTTCTAACCATGGCGAGAGCCATGGGCACCCCCAGGAATGCACCTACAAGGATTTTACGAATGCCAAACCCAGAAATTTCAATGGAACTGGAGGGGTTATGATCTTAAGGCAGTGGATCGAAAAGACAGAAGTAGTCTTTGAAATCTTCACCTGCCCAGAGAACAATAAGGTCAAGTTTGCTACTTGTACATTTTCTGACAGGGCTTTAACTTGGTGGAATGGCCACGTTAAGTCACTGACCCTAATAGTGTCAAATTCGATAAGCTGGGAGAACTTGAAGGCCATGCTGATGAGAGAGTACTGTCCACGAGGGGAAATTCAAAAACTCGAGCAGGAACTATTGGGTCTTGTAATGGTTGGTTCTGACATATCAACCTATACTAATAGATTCTGTGATCTGGCAATTCTTTGCCCTGATATGGTTGCTCTAGAGAGCAAGAAAACAGAGAGATATATTTGGGGACTGTCGCCTCAGATCCAATCAAGTGTGTTAGCATCAAGGCCTGTCAGATCCAATCTCTTATAGATCACGGAAACTACCAGAACCCAACGATTTCTACACCCGAGCAACAAAAGGGAAACAACAACAACAACAAGAAAAAGGGGTGGAACAAGAGGAAAAGCGGGACTTCGCAAGAATCCTCAAAGAGACAACAACTAGTTACAATCAATGCTGCCACGGTAACTCCTGTTGTCCCTGCTAATCCCTTACCTGCGAAGCCTTATGCCGGTAATCTTCCGAAGTGCAACAAATGCACCTTCCATCACAACGGACCTTGTCGGGAAATGCAGTGCACCAACTGCAACAGAAGGGGGCATACTGCCCGTTTCTGCAAGACTCCAGCAAGGCCGACCGCTCAAGTTCCTAACGCCGGTGTGGTCCAAGCTTGCTACGGTTGTGGCGAAGTGGGCCACTACAAGAGGAACTGCCCTAAGACAGGGATAGCGGGCGGAGTAGGAAGAGTTCTGGCCATAGGCCACGAGGAAGCCGTAGCTGATCCTACAATAGTTACTGGTACGTTTCTCCTCGATAACTCATATGCTTTCATACTTTTCGACAGTGGAGCGGAGAAAAGTTTCATAAACCAGAAATTTGCACACTTGCTTTAACAAAAACCACGTGCACTAGATAAATCATTCACTATAGAAATGGCAAACGGGAAAACGGAAAGTACTAACTGCACATACGTAGGTTGTACTCTAACTTTAGATGGCCATACTTTCAAGATAGACCTCATGCCGGTCCCAATTAAAAGTTTCGACGTCATTATCGGCATGGATTGGTTGAGTCTTCATCGCGCCGACATCTCGTGCTTTGAAAAAGCAGTTCGTCTTAACCTCCCTAACAGCGAAACCCTAGTTATCTATGGCGACAAACCTACTACGAACCTTCGCATAATTTTGTACATACAAGCTCAGAAGTGCTTGCGAAAGGAATATCATGCATTCCTCGCACACATCGTCGATACAAGTCAAGAAGTGAAAGATATTCAGAACATCCCAGAAGTACGCGACTTTCTCGACATCTTTCCAGAAGAAATTCCAGGATTACCACCCCAACGCCAAGTCGAGTTCAGAATCGACTTAGTGCCAGGAGCTACTCCAGTAGCCAAATCTCCATAAGATCTGGCACCAGCGGAGATGCAGGAACTTTCCAGTCAGCTTAACGAACTTCTTCAGAAGGGATTCATTAGGCCAAGCTTCTCACCATGGGGAGCGCCGGTCTTGTTTGTCACACCCCAAAACCGAGAACGGCGGAAACGTTCTAGGGCGAAGGACGTCATGTACAGTATCATAACAATGCAAAGTAGTAAATAAACAACAACATCATCCATTGCATTAATAGTATAAATTTCATACAAGTGTGTTCTTTAATAGAAGTAAGACAGCAAAAGAATAATAAAAATAAAATACGATTCTTGAAGATGCTCCGTCTTCTCAAAACCTGGTCATCGGTACCTGTCTACTGGTGACCTGAGAATACAAGTTATTTTGAAAGCATAGATCAGCATTAAAGCTGGTGAGTTCATAAGTATTTAGTGTCAATGTTTGCATAAGTTTGATGAAAATGTTTGAAACTGAACAATGTAAATGTTTGTATATGTTTGAAACTCCTAGAAAATCCTATATTTTCTACTAGTATAAAAAGTAGTCTTCTACCAAGACCCGACTGTTTTGGATGTTTGACTCTTTGTAAAAGTGAAAGCTTTTCCCAAGTATGACTATCATTACCAAAATATAGTTTTATATTATCCTTTATGTGAGAAGATCACAAGTTGAATATAATGGGAAAAATGTACATGTGTACTACAGTATTATTTGTATTAATTACTGATGTCATAACTACCTTAAAACCAATGGTTTAGTTAAGGCAAAATGTGATATGATTGTTACCATGCTACTCTGACTATAACACGACGATCAAAGACGTCGGAAGAAATGACATTTGGCACTCGTAGACTTGCAAGTCCCACTGTAGCGAACAGCAAAGGTGTAGGATAGTCAATCCAGTATAGATCTATACGCAAACTCACGCTCTCCCTCCAGGAGATTCTGGTTACAAAACGTGACATAACGAAATGGTCGATGTGTCATGAAGTAGTATCTCACATTATGTTATCTCTGACCCTTATTATAGTATACTTGTTATAGTAATAGTATTCTATGTATAGTATTCTCTGAATAGTATCCTTGTTATAGTATGCTCTATCTAGTGTTCTCTGTTATAGTATTCTCTGTAATAGTATTCTCTGTTATAGTATTTGTATATGATAGTATCTTCCTAAACTATACCTATTATAGTTTACTAGTAAGTTATGTATATGAATAGATGAATGTATACCTTTGCTACCCAAAGGTAATGAACTGATTGAATAGAACTTTTACGTCTAGATATGTATACAGGATATATAACTAATGTTTAGACGACATTCGGACGAATAACAGATGCCTTAAGGCCACATCCCAACGAGGAAAAGGAAATAAAGCGAGTTAGCCGTCCTAAGTCCTTTAAACACTACTTATATAACTATGCATATATATGCATGATTTTGACAGTACATATAAGTTGAAAAGAGGTTTTGTAAAACATTTAAAGAGTTTTGAACAATAAATAAATAATGACTTGATGTCAGTTTATAAAACGATTTAGAAGTAGATTGTTTCGAAACACAGTTTGAAGTATATGAAATCCTGATTTGAAACACAGTTATAAATCACATATGATTGATCTTATAACTAGCATGTTATCTACTTGTATTCCCCCTATAAAAGCATTTAAAATCATTTAAAAGATAAGTTTCAGGGCTATGAACTCACCTGAAGTGAGTGATGCGATAGTAGGATCGGTAACGGATGCGAAGTGTCAAGTGAGGACTTGAACACACACACTGATCCTAGTTAACATATAATGAAACGTATATGTATCTAATTAGTCATTTAACAACTAATTAACGAAGTTAAAACACCCTAGGTCATGGAAACACTTTGATTCAAGTGTTAATGATACTAAAGGGTTGCATCTAAGGGTTTTATGGCATGGCATTGGAGTTTATGGCCCAAGAACCACTCCTTATGGAGTTTACGGCCTAAGGTCACTTCCCCATGAGTTTACGGCCGTAAACTCATGGTACTAAGTGCCATTGTGTGATTTAAGGTCTTATAAGTCAAGGTTAAGCCTTTTATGATCAAGTCCAAGCCTTAGGAAAGCATTAGGGGCACAATAAGACTACTTTGTAGAGTTTACGGCCTAAGGACCATATCCTTATGTGTTTACGGCCGTAAACTCCTATGGGGACATGTTTTGATTGTTGTTTAAGGTTTTAAACACTTCTAGGAAGGATCAAGACTAGTATCCTAGGTTAGGAAGGGACTAGGGTTCATTTAACCCTATTTAGAAGGGTTTACGGCCCAAGAACCTTCCTTGGCCGTAAACTCCTTTGATCTTATGTTTCTTGGTGATTTTCAATTGTTATCAAGTTCATATTAAGCACACAAGAAGCTAGGGCAAGTGTACTCACAAGATAGAAGCTTGATTGGGTGTTTAAGGTCCAAGAACAATAGTGTGTGTTCTTGGTGTTCTTGGTGTTTTGAAGATCTAAGTGAAAATCAATAATGAATGGATGAAATGATGTATAAACACTAGGTGATAGGGTATAACAACAATTCAAGTCAAGAAAAACCTACGTTTTCGGAGGATCGGGTGAAGAACGGGATGATAGTTGAGAGAGAAAGGTAAGTGTTCTTGAGGGTGAAAGTGAGAAATGAACCAATTGGGGAGTAAACTCATGCCTAAGACATGAGTTCACAGCCACACAAGAGTTTACGGCCCAAAATGCACAAGTTTGGCCATGAACTCTTTATTAGGGTGCTAAGTGTGGGTTTGCTACTCCAAGACCCGAGACAGTACTTCCTTTCATTCGCTCGTTTGAAGAATAAATACTGAAAACACTCAAATGGACTCCAAATTGGATAACAATTATCAGAAATGTAATTGACTTTTAATTGAAGTGCTTGACTTTAGAGTTTGTATGAATGAAAATTCCAGGTTGTCACATCATCCCCCCGTTAAAGGGAATTTCGTCCCAAAATCAGAGTTTAAGCAAATTATTAGTTACCATTAACTAAGTAAAGAGATGAGGATATTTCAATTTCAATTGATCCTCGCGCTCCCATGTGAATTCAGGTCCTCGCTTGGCGTTCCAGCGAACCTTCACAATCGGGATACGGATTTGCTTCGTTTGCTTGACCTCTCGGTCCATGATCTCTACAGGCTCTTCCACAAAGTTGAGGCTCTCGTTGATCTCGATATCGTCGAGTGGGATTACAAGAGTCTCGTCGGACAGACACTTTTTCAAGTTCAAGACATGGAAAGTAGGATGTACGTTACTGAGTTCACGCGGTAGATTGAGTTTGTAAGCTACAAGGCCGATTCTAGCAAGAATATCGAAAGGCCATACGTATCTTGGATTTAGCTTGCCACGCTTTCCGAAGCGTATCAAGCCCTTCCAGGGTGATACTTTCAGAAGGACTCGGTCTCCCACCTGGAATTCCAAAGGTTTCCTTCGTTTGTCTGCGTAGCTTTTCTGACGGTCTCTAGAGGCTTTCAATCGTTAACGGATCTGAACGATCTTCTCTGTCGTTTCCCGTACGATTTCTAGACCCGTGAGAGTGCTGTCAGGAAATTGTCCTTTAGCTAATTGGGTGTCACCCACCTCAGCCCAGCACAGAGGGGATCTGCACTTTTGGCCATGGAGGGCTTCAAATGGAGCAGCCTTTATGTTCGTGGGATAACTGTTGTTGTAGGAAAACTAGACAAAGGGTAAATGAGTATCCCATGCCTTCCCAAAGTCAATCACACAGGCTCTCAGCATATCTTCCAGGGTTTGGATAGTCCTCTCACTTTTTCCGTCGGTCTGTGGATGGTAGGCTGTACTCATGTCCAGCCTCGTTCCTAGGGAACTTTGTAGTGACTGCCAGAACCTCGAAGTGAATCTACTATCTCTATCGGAGATAATGGACATGGGAACACCGTGCAGTCGTACAATCTCCCTAATGTAAGTTCTTGTAAGTTTCTCCATCTTGTCTGTTTCCTTGATAGGCAGGAAGTGTGCGGACTTGGTCAATCTGTCGACGATGACCCATATGGAATCAAGTCCACCCGTCGTCTTGGGAAACTTGGTTATGAAGTCCATAGTGATCCGCTCCCACTTCCATTCCGGTATCTCAGGCTATTGTAGTAGTCCTGAGGGTTTCTGGTATACGACCTTAACCTTTGCGCAAGTAAGGCATTTACTTACGAAGGTAGCAATCTCTGCTTTCATATTATGCCACCAGTATAGGTTCTTAAGATCCAGCTACATCTTATCTGAACCTGGGTGCACGGAATAACGAGTGTTGTGCGCCTCGTTCATGACCAGGTCTCTGAAACCACCAAGTTTTGGGGTCCAGATCCGATCCAGGAGATAATAAGCTCCGCCACCCTTAACCTCCAAGTTCTTATCCATCCCTCTCAGGGATTCACTCGCCACATTTTCAGGTTTCAAAGCGTCGAGCTGACCCTCCTTAATTTGTGTGGACAAGTGTGAATGGATAGTCATAGTCAATGATTTGACTCTACGACCGGAGTATTCTTTCCGACTTAGGGCGTCAGCTACTACGTTGGCCTTGCCGGGATGATAACGAATTTCACATTCGTAGTTATTGAGTAGCTCGACCCACCGTCGTTGTCTCATGTTGAGCTCCTTCTGATCAAAGATGTGTTGAAGGCTTTTGTGGTCTGTAAAGATAGTGCTTTTCGTACCGTACATATAGTGTCTCCAGATCTTTAGAGCAAACACAACTGCTCCTAACTCAAGATCATGCGTGGTGTAGTTGACCTTGTGTGTCTTCAGCTGTCTCGAGGCATAGGCGATGACCTTACCTCGTTGCATCAGAACACAGCCGAGCCCTTGGTTGGATGCATCGCAATAGACTACGAAGTCTTCTATTCCTTCTGGAAGGGATAGTATTGGCGCGGTGCATAAGGCTCGCTTCAGCGATTGGAACGCCTTCTCTTGTTTCTCTTCCCAGTCAAAGGACACGCCTTTCTGGGTCAGTGTGGTAAGCGGCTTAGCGATGCTAGAGAAGTTCTGTATGAACCTGCGACAGTAGCCAGCGTGACCTAGAAATTGACGAATTTATGTAGGTGTCTTCGGTGCTGACCAGTTCTCAATGGCCTTGATTTTGGAAGGGTCCACGTGAATTCCTTCTTCACTAACAACGTGGCCCAAGAATTCGACTTTTCGAATCCAAAACTCGCACTTAGAGATCTTCGCATAGAGCTTCTCCGATCGTAATGTTTCTAAGACTCTTCGTAGGTGTTGACTATGCTCATCCCTACTTCGAGAGTAGATAAGTATGTCATCGATGAAGACAATGACGAACTGATCTAAGTAAGGACAGCACACCCTATTCATCAGATCCATGAATACAGCTGGTGCGTTGGTTAATCCGAACGACATCACTACAAACTCGTAGTGTCCATAACGAGTTCGGAAGGCTGTCTTGGGAACATCCTCCTCTAACACTCGTAACTGGTGGTACCCGGATCTTAGATCTATCTTCGAGAAGTAGTTTGCTCCTTGAAGTTGATCAAATAAATCGTCAATGCGGGGTAGAGGATAACGATTTTTAATGGTAAGCTTGTTGAGTTCCCTGTAGTCGATGCACATACGAAACGATCCGTCTTTCTTCTTGACGAACAAGACCGGTGCTCCCCATGGTGAGAAGCTTGGCCTAATGATCCCTTCTTGAGAAGTTCGTTAAGCTGACTGGAAAGTTCCTGCATCTCTGCCGGTGCCAGACAATAAGGAGTTTTGGCTACTGGAGTAGCCCCTGGCATTAAGTCGATTCTGAACTCGACTTGGCGTTGCGGTGGTAATCCCGGAAGTTCTTCTGGAAAGATGTCGGGAAAGTCGCGTACTTCTGGAATGTTCTGAATATCCTTCACTTCTTGACTCATATCGACGATGTGCGCAAGGAATGCATGATATTCCTTTCGCAAGCATTTCTGAGCTTGGATACACGAAATGATGTGAAGGTTTGTACTAGATTTGTCGCCGTAGATAACTAGAGTTTCGTTGTTAGGGAGGTTAAGACGAACTGCTTTCTCAAAGCACATGATGTCGGCGCGACGATGACTTAGCCAATCCATGCCGATTATGACGTCGAAACTTTTAATTGAGACCGGCATAAGGTCTATTTGGAAAGTATGACCA
The DNA here is from genome assembly GCF_052849685.1 of Lactuca virosa. Taxonomy (NCBI): domain Eukaryota; kingdom Viridiplantae; phylum Streptophyta; class Magnoliopsida; order Asterales; family Asteraceae; genus Lactuca; species Lactuca virosa. Next base: position 133,339,089 of record NC_136428.1, on the reverse strand, counting down.
TCTAGAGTTAGCGTACAACCTATGTATATGCAGTTAGTAATTTCCGTTTTCCCGTTTGCCATTTCTACAGTGAAAGATTCCTTTAGTGGTCATGGTTTTTGTTTAAGTAAGTGAACAAATTTCTGGCTTACGAAGCTTCTCTCTGCTCCGCTATCGAATAGTATACAGACATATGAATTTTCAAGGAGAAACGTACCAGTAACTATCGTAGGATCAGCTACGGCTTCCTCGTGGCCTATTGTCAGAATCCTTCCCACTCCGCCGGCATTCCCTGCCTTCGGCCAGTCTCTCTTGAAATGACCAACCTCGCCACAATCGTAGCAAGCCTGGCCCGCACCCATGCCGGGGACTTGGTTAAATGGCCTAGCCAGAGCCTTGCAGAATCGGGCAGTATGCCCTTTTCTGTTGCAGTTAGCGCACTGCATTTCCCGGCAGGCACCATTATGATGAAAAGTGCATTTGTTGCACTTGGGCAAATTGCCGGTATACGGCTTCCTTGGCGCTGTAGCAGTAGGTACAATCGCAGCATTAATAGCCACCACTTGCTGCTTTTTGGCAGAGTTCTCTGCCGATTTTCGCTTCTGGTTATCCCAGAACTTCCGCTTGTTGTCAGCGGCTTTGGAGGGTTCTGGGGTAGCCAGGGTTGTTGTTGTCGAGTTAGAGACTCCGTGATCAATGAGTCTCTATGCCAATCGCTTGGCACTATCGAAAGTAGTGGGGTTTGAAGCTAAGACATTCCCCAGAAATGGAGGCACTAGCCCCCAAATGTACCTCTCGACCTTCTTCCCCTCAGTGGGAACCATATTCGGACATAGTGCCACCAGATCGCTGAATCTGGCAGTGTAAGCCACTATGTTGGACCCTTTCATGGTCAGACTCCAGAGTTCTTGTTCCATTTTCTGAACCTCGCCCCTTGGGCAGTATTCTTCAACCATTAGCCCTTTAAGAGCTTCCCAGCCCATAGCATTTGCCACTATTAAGGTTAGTGACTTGACATGGCTATTCCACCATGTCAGGGCTCTATCACTGAAGGTGCAGGCAGCAAATTTTACTTTGCTTCCCTCAGTACAGGAACAGATATCAAAGATCGATTCCGTCTTTTCGAACCATTGTGACAACGCAATGACTCCACCGATCCCATTGAAGGTTCGGGGCTTACAGTTTGTGAAGTCTTTATAAGTGCACTCTTGCGAGCGCACGACGACATCACCTTGCATGGAATGGACCACTGTTCCACCTCCACTAGTTCCCTGGTTGTTGTGGTATTGTGTCATGGCGGTAGCAACAGCCGCAGCTACCGCAGCATTAAGAGCTGCCGTATCAAATTGTGAAGGAGGTGGTGTTGGAGTTGGAGTAATCGGAGGATTACGCCTTGTTGACTTTCGGGGAGGCATCTTTCAACTATAAGTTTAAAAGATAAGTATAATGATAAGAATTCAATAGTGAAGTAAATGAATGAGTCCCATGAACTAAATCGCCATAGTTCAACAACTAGATAAGAGTATGAGTTCCATAGAGTTCTAGAATCACAAGGATGAATGTTTTTGAACGAAGATTTCTACGAAAGACTAGCTAACTGCCAATATCATTGATATTTAGGATGTAATGAGTTTAGGGAAAAATTGACCTATGAGTAGGTCTTACATCATATCTTCAGTAGCAAAACTTTGACAGCTTAGAAGTCTAGTTAAAGTACTTGAATGACAGGAATATTTTACAGACCAAAGCTTCATAGAGCATAGTTAAGAAAGGCTATTCCTTGAATCAAAAGAAAAGATGTGCTAAACATCTTCTAACGGCGATGGGAATTCCTCGGGCGAACCCTCAGATCTGCCATTTGGCGAACCACTTCTTGAAGGTGTCGCTCATGAGCCCTCTGGCGAACTCGAAGTTCTATGACTTCAGCTCGGGAAGCAGCCAGCTGTTGCTGCAGAGTCTCATTGACCCTCCTGGTCCTTTCCATAGCTTCTTCAAGATGGACAATCCGGACCGTGTTAACGCCTAAGTTAGCGTCAATTTCCACGATTTGGCCGATAGCTGCTCTACCTTGCTCTATATTCCGAGCAATCCTGCGGACCATTATGGGCAGGGTCGGTCAGCAGAGCCTCCTTCGCTGAGATTGTAAAAGCTTCGGTCCCCATTGAAAGGTAATGGTTGACCCTGCTCATCACTCCAGCGATTCAAGTTTGTCGCCCACAAGGGTGTGGGACCTTGAAATGCAGTTCGGGGGTTGAGATTTGGGGTTTTGAACTGCTTGAGGTAGGTTGTTGACTTCTGGTTCAGAATCGGAACCATCGGAAAAGCCTTCTGCGAGGTGATCATCCAAAGGGATTGGATGATCATCTTCTGGCTCGTCATCCAGCCATCCAACATTGCCCTGATTTGGGAAGTACGGGTCGCCGTGGGGATGGAATCCAACCATATTATCTACGCGAGAAAAGAGGTATAAGAAGTATTTAATAGACGAACTAACTAAGATAATTATAAGATGATCTTTATCAGTTACTTCAGTACTTGTTTAGCGAATACCAGTTATATGTACTAAAAATAGAATAGACCTTCGAATAGGTGACCCTAACTCTAAATCCACAACCAAACAAGGACAGGAAGTAAAGTAAAGATTCACAGATTCTAAGTCTATGACATCCTAGTACATATAACCTTAGTGTATCCACTAAGCAACTATTTACCTATTGACAAAAATCTTTTTAGTTCTCAGATAAGTAATTATAGTAACACCAAATACCCCTATGGTATTTTATTGTGGTAGTGTTGGTAAGTTTTTAGACTTGTTGCCATATCACAACCATTCTTGGGCATATGCTAATCACTCCTCGGACCAGCATAGTTGATCAGTCTATGCCACTCCCAGGACTGACCATACATCCCCGAGCTTACTTTTGATATTCAACAATCGTAATACTTTTGTATTTGTCATTGTGACACTGATTTTAGTATGAATGCAGGTATGTATACTTAGTTAAATATTTTACTATTTAAAAGTATAAACTCTTGGTCAGAGTATTTTAATACCATTGTATTTATAGTTAGTATATCTTTTATGGGTTGATATACTTGATTCACTATAAACAATGCTCTGATACCAATCTGTCACACCCCAAAACCGAGAACGGCAGAAACGTTCTGGGGCGGAGGACGTCATGTACAGTATCATAACAATGCAAAGTAGTAAATAAGCAACAACATCATCCATTGCATTAATAGTATAAATTTAATACAAGTGTGTTCTTTAATAGAAGTAAGACACCAAAAGAATAATCAAAATAAAAGACGAGTCTTGAAGATGCTCCGTCTTCTCAAAACCTGGTCATCGGTACCTGTCTATTGGTGACCTGGGAATACAATTTATTTTGAAAGCGTAGATCAGAAATAAAGCTGGTGAGTTCATAAGTATTTAGTGTCAATGTTTGCATAAGTTTGATGAAAATGTTTGAAACTGAACAATGTAAATGTTTGTATATGTTTGAAACTCCTAAAAAATCCTATATTTTCTACTAGTATAAAAAGTAGTCTTCTACCAAGACCCGACTGTTTTGGATGTTTGAATCTTTGTAAAACTGAAAGCTTTTCCCAACTATGACTATCATTACCAAAATATAGTTTTATATTACCCTTTATGTGAGAAGATCACAAGTTGAATATAATGGGAAAAATGTACATGTGTACTACAGTATTATTTGTATTAATTACTGAAGTCATAACTACCTTAAAACCAATGGTTTAATTAAGGCAAAATGTGATATGATTGTTACCATGCTACTCTGACTATAACACGACGATGAAAGACGTCGGAAGAAATGACATTTGGCACCCGTAGACTTGCAAGTCCCACTGTAGCGAACAACAAAGGTGTAGGATAGTCAATCCAGTATAGATCTATACGCAAACTCACGCTCTCCCTCCAGGAGATTCTGGTTACAAAACGTGACATAACGAAATGGTCGATGTGTCATGAAGTAGTATCTCACATTATGTTATCTCTGACCCTTATTATAGTATACTTGTTATAGTAATAGTATTATGTGTATAGTATTCTCTGAATAGTATCCTTGTTATAGTATGCTCTATCTAGTGTTCTCTGTTATAGTATTCTATGTTATAGTATTCTCTGTTATAGTATTTGTATATGATAGTATCTTCCTAAACTATACCTATTATAGTTTACTAGTAAGTTATGTATATGAATAGATGAATGTATACCTTTGCTACCCAAAGGTAATGAACTGATTGAATAGAACTTTTATGTCTATATATGTATACAGGATATATAACTAATGTTTAGACGACATTCGGACGAATAACAGATGCCTTAAGGCCACATCCCAACGAGGAAAAGGAAATAAAGCGAGTTAGCGATCCTAAGTCCTTTAAACACTACTTATATAACTATGCATATATAGGCATGATTTTGACAGTACATATAAGTTGAAAAGAGGTTTTGTAAAACATTTAAAGAGTTTTGAACAATAAATAAATAATGACTTGATGTCAGTTTATAAAACGATTTAGAAGTAGATTGTTTCGAAACACAGTTTGAAGTATATGAACTCCTGATTTGAAACACAGTTATAAATAACATGTGATTGATCTTATAACTAGCATGTTATCTACTTGTATTCCCCCCTATAAATGCATTTAAAATCATTTAAAAGATAAGTTTCAGGGGTATGAACTCACCTGAAGTGAGTGATGCGATAGTAGGATCGGTAACGGATGCTAAGTGTCAAGTGAGGACTTGAACACACACACTGATCCTAGTTAACATATAATGAAACGTATATGTATCTAATTAGTCATTTAACAACTAATTAACGAAGTTAAAACACCCTAGGTCATGGAAACACTTTGATTCAAGTGTTAATGATACTAAAGGGTTGCATCTAAGGGTTGTATGGCATGGCATTGGAGTTTATGGCCCAAGAACCACTCCTTATGGAGTTTACGGCCTAAGGTCACTTCCCCATGAGTTTACGGCCGTAAAATCATGGTACTAAGTGCCATTGTGTGATTTAAGGTCTTATAAGTCAAGGTTAAGCCTTCTATAATCAAGTCCAAGCCTTAGGAAAGCATTAGGGGCACAATAAGACTACTTTGTAGAGTTTACGGCCTAAGGACCATATCCTTATGTGTTTCCGGCCGTAAACTCCTATGGGGACATGTTTTGATTGTTGTTTAAGGTCTTAAACACTTCTAGGAAGGATCAAGACTAGTATCCTAGGCTTAGGAAGGGACTAGGGTTCATTTAACCCTATTTAGAAGGGTTTACGGCCCAAGAACCTCCCTTGGCCGTAAACTCCTTTGATCTTATGTTTCTTGGTGATTTTCAAGTGTTATCAAGTTCATATTAAGCACACAAGAAGCTAGGGCAAGTGTACTCACAAGATAGAAGCTTGATTGGGTGTTTAAGGTCCAAGAACACTAGTGTGTGTTCTTGGTGTTCTTGGTGTTTTGAAGATCTAAGTGAAAATCAATAATGAATGGATGAAATGATGTATAAACACTAGGTGATAGGGTATAACAACAATTCAAGTCAAGAAAAACTTACGTTTTCGGAGGATCGGGTGAAGAACGGGATGATAGTTGAGAGAGAAAGGTAAGTGTTCTTGAGGGTGAAAGTGAGAAATGAACCAATTGGGGAGTAAACTCTTGCCTAAGGCATGAGTTCACGGCCACACAAGAGTTTACGGCCCAAACTGCACAAGTTTGGCCATGAACTCTTTATTAGGGTGCTAAGTGTGGGTTTGCTACTCCAAGACCCGAGACAGTACTTCCTTTCATTCGATCGTTTGAAGAATAAATACTGAAAACACTCAAACAGACTCCAAATTGGCTAACAATTATCAGAAATGTAATTGACTTTTAATTGAAGTGCTTGACTTTAGAGTTTGTACCAATGAAAATTTCGGGTTGTCACATTGTTCGTCAAGAAGAAAGACAGATCGTTTCATATGTGCATCGACTACAGGGAACTCAACAAGCTTAACATTAAGAATCGTTATCCCTTACCCCGCATTGACGATTTATTTGATTAACATCAAGGAGCCAACTACTTCTCAAAGATAGATCTACGATCCGGGTACCACCAACTACGAGTGTTAGAGGAGGATGTTCCCAAGACAGCCTTCCGAACTCGTTATGGGCACTACGAATTCGTAGTGATGCCATTCGGATTAACTAACGCGCCCGCAATATTCATGGATTTAATGAATAGGGTGTGTCGTCCTTACTCAGATCAGTTTGTCATCGTCTTCATTGATGACATACTCATCTACTCTCGTAGTAAGGAGGAACATAGTGAACATCTTCGTCAAGTCTTAGAAACATTACGATCGGAGAAGCTCTATCCGAAGTTCTCCAAGTGCGAATTTTGGATTCGAAGAGTCGAATTCTTGGGCCACGTAGTTAGTGAAGAGGGAATTCACGTGGACCCTTCCAAAATCAAGGCCATTGAGAACTGGTCAGCACCGAAGACACCTACAGAAATTCGTCAATTTCTAGGTGTCGCTGGCTACTATCGCAGGTTCACTCAGAACTTCTCCCGAATTGCAAAACCTCTTACAACACTGACCCAGAAGGGCGTGGCCTTTGACTGGGAAGAGAAGCAAGAGAGAGCGTTCTAGACGCTCAAGCGAGCCTTGTGCACCGCACCAATACTATCCCTCCCCGAAGGGATAGAAGACTTCGTTCTCTATTGCGATGCTTCAAATCAAGGGCTCGGCTGTGTTCTGATGTAATGAGGTAAGGTCATCGCCTATGCCTCGAGACAGCTGAAGACACACGAGGTCAACTACACCACCTACGATCTTGAGCTAGGAGCAGTTGTGTTTGCTCTGAAGATCTGGAGACACTACATGTATGGTACAAAAAGTACTATCTTTACAGACCACAAAAGCTTTCAACATATATTCGACCAGAAGGAGCTCAGCATGAGACAACGACGGTGGGTCGAGCTACTCAGTGATTACGAATGTGAAATTCGTTATCACCTGGGTAAAGCTAACGTAGTAGCCGACGCCCTAAGTCGGAAAGAATACTCTGGTCGTAGAGTCAAATCATTGACTATGAATATCCATTCACACTTGTCCACGCAAATTAAGGAGGCTCAGCTCGACGCTTTGAAACCTGAAAATGTGGCGAGTGAAACCCAAAGAGGGATGGATAAGAATTTGGAAGTCAAGGGTGGCGGAGCCTTATACCTCATGGATCGGATCTGGACACCGAAACATGGTGGCTTCAGCGACTTGGTCATGACCGAGGCACACAACACTCGTTATTCCGTCCACCCAGGTTCAGATAAGATGTATCTGGATCTTAAAAAGATAAACTGGTGGCCTAACATGAAAGCAGAGATTGCTACCTTCGTAAGTAAATGCCTTACTTGCGCCAAGGTCAAGGTCGAATACCAGAAACCCTCCGGTCTTCTACAACAGCCGGAGGTACCTGAATGGAAGTTGCAGCGGATCACTATGGACTTCATAACCAAGTTGCCCAAGACAAAGGGTGGACTTGATACCATATGGGTCATCGTCGACAGATTGACCAAGTCCGCACACTTCCTGCCTATGAAAGAAACGGACAAGATGGAGAAGCTTACAAGAACCTATATTAGGGAGATTGTACGACTGCACGGTGTTCCCATATCCATTATCTCGGACAGAGATAGTAGATTCACTTCGAGGTTCTGGCAGTCACTACAAAGTTCCCTAGGAACTAGGCTGGACATGAGTACAGCCTACCATCCACAGACCGACAGACAAAGTGAGAGAACTATCCAAACCTTGGAAGATATATTGCGAGCCTGTGTGATTGACTTTGGGAAGGCATGGGATACTCATTTACCCCTTGTCGAATTTTCCTACAACAACAGTTATCACACGAGCATAAAGGCTGCTCCATTCGAAGCCCTCTATGGCCGAAAGTGCAGATCCCCTCTGTGCTGGGCTGAGGTGGGAGATACCCAGTTAGCTAAAGGACGAGTTCCTGAAAGCACTCTCACAGGTCCGGAGATCATTCGGGAAACGACAGAGAAGATCGTTCTGATTTGTGAACGATTGAAAGCCTCTAGAGACCGACAGAAAAGCTACGCTGATAAACGAAGGAAACCGTTGGAATTCCAGGCGGGCGACCGTGTTCTATTGAAGGTCTCACCCTGGAAGGGCTTGATACGCTTCGGAAAACGTGGAAAGCTAAATCCAAGGTACATAGGGCCTTTCGAGATTCTCGCAAGAATCGGCCCTGTAGCTTACAAACTTAACTTACCACGCGAACTCAGTAACGTACATTCTACTTTCCACATCTTGAACTTGAAAAAGTGTCTGTCCGAGGAGACTCTTGTAATCCCACTCGACGAGATCGAGATCAACGAGAGCCTCAACTTCGTGGAAGAACCAGTAGAGATCATGGACCGGGAGGTCAAGCAAACGAAACAAAGCCGTATCCCGATAGTGAAGGTTCGCTGGAACGCCAAGCGAGGACCTCAATTCACTTGGGAGCGAGAGGATCATATGAAACTGAAATATCCTCGTCTTTTTACTTAGTTATTTGTAACTACTTATTTGCTTAAACTCTAATTTCGGGACGAAATTCCTTCTAACGGAGGGATGATGTGACAACCCGAAATTTCTATTCTGTACAACCATTCGATTCAATAGAAGTCAGAACAGTTTCTACTAACTTTCAAGCTTTTTGGAAAAAGTTTGAGTGTTTTAAAGTTAGTACTTCAGGAGATAACAGGAGAGAGGATGCCCTAGGGTTTATTGTTCAACAATAATATTCCAAAACTCCAAGATTTTGGAGTTTACGGCCTAAACAAAGGTGTTTACGGCCGTAAATCCTAAAAGGGGGTATAAATATGACACTTAGTCATTATTTACCACTTTTCACATTTTCAAGATCCAAAAACCATTTCTCTCTCAAGTATCATCCGACTTTTCTTCAAGATCTTCAACTTTGTAAGTGTTTATATCCCTAAAAAGTTGATATCTTACTTAATCTAGTGATCTTACATGATTCTATCCGTGAAATCATTCCAAAAGTGTAGATCTTCAAGTTTCACCAAGAACACCAAGAACACACACTAGTGTTCTTGGACTTTTAGCACCTTTTCAAGCTTCTACCTAGTAAGTACTCTTACCCTAGTGTATTATAAGACTTGTTACACTTCTAATCATCAAGAAAACACCCAAGAATCAAGATCAAAGGTATTTACGGTCCATGATGTTCTTGGACCGTAAACCCTAACAAAGGGGCCAAAGTGGCCTAGTCCCTTACCAAGCCTTGGAAACTAGCTTAGACTCCTTCCTTGATGTGCTTAGTACTTGAAAACATCAAAAGACCATAAACCATTTGGGTTTACGGCCGTAAACCCAAGGAGAAGTGGTCCAAGGACCGTAAACTCCCTAAAGGAGTGAAATGGTGCCCTAATCTCTTCCTAAGGCTTAAACATGAAGTAGGAATGCTTCTTATGATCTTAATGGCTTGAAAACACAAAATGGTCAAGTACCATGAGTTTACGGCTGTAAACTCATGGGTTTACGACCGTAAACTCAATAAGAGTTGGTCACAAAACCGTAAACTGCAAAGGAGTTTACCCTTGAACCCTAAACTCAATTACAAGGTCCTACCACCCTTAGATGCAATCCTTAGGACTTATAGCACTTAAATCAAGTGTTTTACATGTCGTAGGATGTCTTAAATTTGGTTAATTAGTTGTTTTATGACTAATTGGATACATATATGTGTGATTATATGTTAACTAGGATCTTTGTGTGTGTACAAGTCTTCACTTGACACCTAACATCTTATCCATTTCGTTCATCCAAACCACTCACTACAGGTGAGTTCATACCCCGTTAATCAATATTTTAAATGATTTTAAATGCTTTCATGGGGGAGAATACAAGTAGAAAACAGGAAGTGATAGAATCAATCACATGTGATTTATAAATGTGTTTTCAAACAACTGATTTCACATACTTCAAAATGTGATAAATACAATGCTTTTCGGTTATTTTTACTTTGTTATCAACAAATTACTTTTGAATTATTTTATAAACTGACATCAAGTAATTATTATTTATTGTTCAAAACTCTTAAATGTTTTACAAAACCTCTTTCAATTTACTGTTAAAAACCATATCTATACACTTATGTTTCATGTATATATGTATTGATATGAGAGCTTTCATTCTTTCTTCAGTTCCAACACTCTTGAGTAGCAAGGGTGTATAAACCTACTTGGACATTCAATTTAAATTCCAGTAAACTATTATAGGTATAGTTTAGGGGATACAAATTACTATTCCTATTACAAGGAATTACACAAGAGTCAGTTCATTCATGAGTCTATACTACTATATGAAGAGATACTATTACATGTTATCCAGAGAGAAATGCTATATCTATACAGAGAGAAATACTATATATATATATATATATATATATATATATATATATATATATATATATATATATATATATATACTATACGAGACTGACCATCCTACACCTGGCTGCTAGCTACAGCGGGACCTGTTCATCGACGGATGATCTCGGTTGTACTGTTCGGTGAGTTTCCACGCTGTGTTTATCCTAAGGCAAAAGGATACGATTTCAATGATTATATAATTTTCCCTATTACTTTTATTTTGTGACACATTCACATAAACGATGAGGTAGACTATATTTTTATAATAATAGTTGTACAGGGAAAAATCTTCATTGATACAAAAATGCAAACCTTCAAAGCATTCGGGTCTTGGTAGAAGACTACTTTTTATACTAGTAGGAAATATGGGATTTTCTAGGGTTTTCACAATTATACTAAATGTTTTATTAAACATTTACAAGGCTTTCATAACAGCTTTTCGAACCAATGACACCATAATACTTATGAATTCACCAGCTTTATGCTGATCTACACTTTCAAAATAACTTGTATTCTCAGGTCACCAGTAGACAGGTACGATGACCAGGTTTTGAGAAGACGGAGCACAGACAAGACTCGTCTTTTATTTTGATTACATATTTTGGTGTCTTATTACTATAGAAGAGCACTCATGTATTAAAACTTTACTTTTAATGCAATGGATGATGTTGTTGCTTGTTTACTACTTTGCACTGTTATGATACTTTACATGACGTCCTCCACCCCCGAACGTTTCTGCCGTTTCGGTTTTGGGGTGTGACACACCCTGTGTTCCATGTGTCGAACCTAGGGAGCGTTTATCGGACAAAACCCTCCTAGTTCCACTAGACAAGACTAAAGTGAACTAGATCCTCATAATCATTGATCAGCCTATTGAGACAATGAACGGAAAAGTCAAGCACACAAAACCAAGCCGCATCCCGATTGTGAAAGTTCTAGAGAACACTAGACGTGAGCCGAAATTCACTTGGGAACGCGAAGACCAGGTAAATCAAAAGTACCTTCACCTATTCTCGCATTCATGACCCTACCTTTCGAAAGAATTTCGGGACGAAATTCCCTCTAACGTGGGGATAATGTCACAACTAGCATTTTTGGCTAGGAAATTTCGTCCTCAGGAAAGCAAGGACTATTGTGAGACTTGTGCTAACACATTTAAGTGTATAATATGAGTTCCTAATTAGCCATGTAGTGTTAGAATGCAAATCTCTCCAAGTATACCAAATATCTCCGAAATCTCTCCAAGTAGGTGAAATCTCTCCCAAATCTCTTCAAGTATATGAAATCTCTCCAAGTATATCGAATCTCTCCCAAATCTCTCCAAGTATGTGAAATCTCTCCCAAATCTCTCCAAGTATATGAAATCTCTCCAAGTATATCAAATCTCTCCCAAATCTCTCCAAGTATGTCGACTCTCTCCCAAATCTCTCCAAGTATATGAAATCACTACAAGTATATCGAATCACTCCTAAATCTCTCCAAGTATGTGAAATCTCTCCCAAATCTCTCCAAGTATATGAAATCTCTCCAAGTGTATCGAATCTCTCCTAAATCTCTCCAAGTATGTGAAATCTCTCCACGTATCTCAAATCTTTCTCAAATCTCTCTATGTACCTTCCTCAGTCGAAAACAACTCAAAACCTAAGGAGAGAACCCAAAAGGACCCTTTTGGTCCGGAACGCTCTCTATTTCGGAATCCGAGAAAAACACTCCAGAACTCTTCTGTTGACACCGAAACCTTGAGAATGACTCCGGAAATTTGAAAATGATTTCGGACCCTCGCAGGCTCCGGACTCCACTCCGGATTTGGGACCATTTCAGACTTTTTCATTAGTTTAGGATATTTTGACGTCGGAAATTCCTCCAAACTCTTGTTTTTCATATTTTAGACCCCTTAAACCCCTATTTTATGCTAAAATTGATTATTTTAAACATATTTATATAAAATAAACTCGTGTTTATGGACTGATGAATCGGGTCTACAGAGCGATGCTCGATCGCTCGGTCATAGTATTCATCGACGATATCTTGGTGTATTCTAAGACCCGAGAGCAGCATGAGGAGCGTCTGCGGGATTTATTGGGAGTTCTGAGGCGGGAACAACTTTACGCCAAGTTCCTGAAGTGCGAGTTTGGGTTACAAGAGGTCCATTTTCTAGGATACCTCGTTAACCAGGAGGGGATTTTGGTCGATCCGGCCAAAATCGAGGCGGTTATGCAGTGGGAGGTTCTGAAATCTCGCTCAGACATCAGGAGCCTTTTGGGATTGGCAGGGTACTACTGGAGATTCATACAAGATTTCTCCAAGATTGCAGTACCCTTTACTCGTCTGACGAGGAAGGGGGTGGATTTCCGGTGGGTCCCTGAGCAGCATAGGGCGTTTAAGACTTTCCGACAGCGTTTATGCGAGGCTCCAGTATTGACTCTTCCGGAGGGAGTCGAGGACTTTGTGGTGTTCTGTGATGCATCCATCACGACACTTGTCACAACTAGCATTTTTGGCTAGGAAATTCCGTCCTTAGGAAAGCAAGGACTATTGTGAGAGTTGTGCTAACACATTTAAGTGTACAATATGAGTTCCTACTGAGCCATGTAGTGTTAGAATGCAAATCTCTCCAAGTATGCCAAATCTCTCCCAAATCTCTTCTAGTATATGAAATCTCTCCAAGTATATCGAATCTCTCCCAAATCTCTCCAAGTATGTGAAATCTCTCCCAAATCTCTCCAAGTATATCGAATCTCTCCCAAATCTCTCCAAGTATGTGAAATCTCTCCCAAATCTCTCCAAGTATATGAAATCTCTACAAGTATATCGAATCTCTCCCAAATCTCTCCAAGTATGTGAAATCTCTCCCAATCTCTCCAAGTATATGAAATCTCTCCAAGTATATCGAATCTCTTCCAAATCTCTCCAAGTATGTGAAATCTCTCCCAAATCTCTCCACGTATCTCAAATCTTTCTCAAATCTCTCTATGTACCTTCCTCAGTCGAAAACAGCTCAAAACCTAAGGAGAGAACCCAAAAAGACCCTCTTGGTCCGGAACCCTCTTGGTCCGGAACCCCTCTCTACTTCGGAACTTTTGATGGATTCAGGAATGCGTAGTTGCTTTGGACAATCTCGCAAGCCCGGAAGGGTGACTCCGGAATAAGCCCCTCATCCGGAAGAACAAGTCCCGCTTCGGAAACTCTTAGCCGGCTTCGTACCTCGGTCCGGACTGCTGGCTTCGCTCCGGAATTCGCATGGGCTTCGGAATCCGAGAAAAACACTCAAGAACTCTTCTGTTGACTCCGGAACCTTGAGAATGACTCCGGAAATTTGAAACTGACTTCGGACCCTCGCAGGCTCTGGACTCTACTCCGGATTTTGGACCATTTCAGACTTTTTCATTAGTTTAGGATATTTTGACGTCGGGAATTCCTCCAAACTCGTGTTTTTCATATTTTAGACCCCTTAAACCCCTATGTTATGCTAAAATTGATTATTTTAAACATATTTATATAAAATAAACTCATGTTTATGGACCGATGAATCGGGTCTACAAAGCGATGCTCGATCGCTCGGTCATAGTATTCATCGACGATATCTTGGTGTATTCTAAGACCCGAGAGCAGCATGAGGAGCGTCTGCGGGATTTATTGGGAGTTCTGAGGCGGGAACAACTTTACGCCAAGTTCCTGAAGTGCGAGTTTGGGTTACAAGAGGTCCAGTTTCTAGGATACCTCGTTAACCAGGAGGGGATTTTGGTCGATCCGGCCAAAATCGAGGCGGTTATGCAGTGGGAGGTTCCGAAATCTCCCTCAGACATCAGGAGCTTTTTGGGATTGGCAGGGTACTACTGGAGATTCATACAGGATTTCTCCAAGATTGTAGTACCCTTTACTCGTCTGACGAAGAAGGGGGTGGATTTCCGGTGGGTCCCTAAGCAGCATAGGGCGTTTAAGACTTTCCGACAGCGTTTATGCGAGGCTCCAGTATTGACTCTTCCGGAGGGAGTAGAGGACTTTCTGGTGTTCTGTGATGCATCCATCACGATACTTGTCACAAGTAGCATTTTTGGCAAGGAAATTCCGTCCTCAGGAAAGCAAGGACTATTGTGAGACTTGTGCTAACACATTTAAGTGTACAATATGAGTTCCTACTGAGCCATGTAGTGTTAGAATGCAAATCTCTCCAAGTATGCCAAATCTCTCCCAAATATCTTCAAGTATATGAAATCTCTCCAAGTATATCGAATCTCTCCCAAATCTCTCCAAGTATGTGAAATCTCTCCAAGTATATGAAATCTGTCCAAGTATATCGAATCTCTCCCAAATCTCTCCAAGTATGTGAAATCTCTCCCAAATCTCTCCAAGTATATGAAATCTCTACAAGTATATCGAATCTCTCCCAAATCTCTCCAATTATGTGAAATCTCTCCCAAATCTCTCCAAGTATATGAATTCTCTCCAAGTATATCGAATCTCTCCCAAATCTCTCCAAGTATGTGAAATATCTCCCAAATCTCTCCACGTATCTCAAATCTTTCTCAAATCTCTCTATGTACCTTCCTCAGTCGAAAACAGCTCAAAACCTAAGGAGAGAACCCAAAAGGACACTTTTGGTCCGGAACGCTCTTGGTCCGGAACCCTCTTGGTCCGGAACCCCTCTCTACTTCGGAACTTCTGATG
Source organism: Lactuca virosa (assembly GCF_052849685.1). NCBI lineage: Eukaryota > Viridiplantae > Streptophyta > Magnoliopsida > Asterales > Asteraceae > Lactuca > Lactuca virosa. The sequence goes on along the minus strand of NC_136428.1, from coordinate 133,323,974 downwards.
GATTCAAGAATGCCTAGTTGCTTCGGACAATCTCCCAAGCCCGGAAGGGTGACTCCGGAATAAGCCCCTCATCCGGAAGAACAAGTCCCGCTTCGGAAACTCTTAGGCGGCTTTGCACCTCGGCCGGACTGCTGGCTTCGCTCCGGAATTCGCATGGGCTTCGGAATCCGAGAAAAACACTCCAGAACTCTTCTGTTGACTCCGGAACCTTGAGAATGACTCCGGAAATTTGAAACTGACTTCGGACCCTCGCAGGCTCCGGACTCCACTCCAGATTTTGGACCATTTCAGACTTTTTCATTAGTTTAGGATATTTTGACATCGGAAATTCCTCCAAACTCGTGTTTTTCATATTTTAGACCCCTTAAACCCCTATTTTATGCTAAAATTGATTATTTTAAACATATTTACATAAAATAATATCCAAGATTTTTTTAGGGATTCTAAGAAGATAAGGGTTGACTTTATGATGTGATGCAAATTCTTCATTTCCTATGCAATCCCAGTTAAGCACGAAATATCCATGGGTGACCAAGCATTGTACACCAGTCCTCCAAACAAGTGTCATGTCACCCTTATCCCCTCCTTCTTGGTACGTGAACTCCTCATTTCCTCCCCATAATTCCACTTCCCACTTTCACATCCAATGAACTTCTAGAAGTGCTCTCAACTCATTCAAGCTTCAAGTCTCATTCCTTCATAGAAAATTCCCAGACTTCTTTTTGTAAGTGTTTCATCTTCTTTGACTAATGATTCTCCACATTATTCCTAAAATTTCATTATATTTACACATAAAATTATTCTTAGGATATTCTAAAGTTCAAAGAAACTTTCAAGTGTTGGAACTTGGAAGCTCCTTAACACCTCATCAAATCACCCACAAAACTAACTCAAGGTGAGCTTCATACCCCCACTTTTTCTAAGTTTTTATTATTTTTGGGGGAGAATACAAGTCAAATTCTTGTGTAAATCATGATCTATTTGCTTATTGTGTATGCATGACATCTTACATGTGCTTAAGTGTGAAATTCCTTACACTTAGCCCAAAAACTCGAGATTTTGGTTAAGTCTCAAGAGTTTGGGTTATTTTTCCACAAATCCTGTTTATAAACAAAAAGTTTTATGTTACCAAGTATAAGTCACAAATTATTATATCAACTATAAGGATTTGTTTCAAGATTTGCTTAAACAAGTTGTTGGACAAAATATTTTGAAAATGATTAAATTATGGAAATAATAATATTTTGGATCATTTTTGGCCAAACATAAATACAAGGGTTATCTTGGAATATTATGTCATACTCATGACTTTTTACAAGGTTAACAAACTATTAGCGATTCTTTATAAATTATTTAATATAAATAATTTGTCAAGGGAAATATATGAAAACAGAGTTTTGATGACAAAAATATTTGCATGTCATAAACTGCTGTCGTAAAACCTTCAGGAACACAAGTAATGTTCAATATGTCATATAACATAAAATGCGTGTCATAACCTACAGTCATAAATTTACACAAATTATAACTTGACACTTTTCTTTTGACTGATATGGGCCTGAGGCGACAATGTATAGAAAGGAAATACCATTTTTGCCAACTCCGATAATGTAGGGTCATTTTGATAAACGTTCAAAACAGCTTATTTTTCAATAAACGAAACAGAACGAACACGAGCACCCAGTTAACAAGCACAATTTGGGTATAGATCTATACGGGGTTGACACCCCGCACCTTCGCTGTTCGCTACAGCTAGACCGACCAGTCTAGGGTGACAAATGTCTTATTCAAAACGAGGGCGCCTCAGAAACGTCAAAACAGGCTTCCGTCATATTAGTATGGTTATAACGACTCACTAGAATATGTTATATTAACTAGAAATTTATGCAAGGAAAACCTCATAAATAAATTTTGGCACATTCTGTTGACTGTCCTACGCATGGTAGTGATGGTCCGCATTTGTTGTGTTGACTGTCCTTGTTCATTGCGTAGAATGTCCACAATCGCCATGTTGATTTCTTTCACCTAACAAGTATTAGAGTCTTATACTGCTATTTTACAAATCAGAAAACGTAGGACTTTATGGAGAACATTTGTATACGATTTTTAAAACGATAAACTAACACATAAGCAAGTTACACCATTGAAAATAGAACTTACGAATATTTTATAGCAGAAAATATAGGATTTTCTAGAGAAAACAATTTTATACGATTTTGATAACGACAAACTAGAACGCACACTCCATTATATCCGATAAAAAAACAAGTTTTACAACTATATTCTCTTTTTGAAAATAGGGGATTTTCTGGAAACGGTTGGCTATTACTATTCAAAAGAACTATTCTCGAACACAGCTCTCCTTTACAAATTACACTACCTTTCAAAATCACTCCTTATAAGGATGAACCAAAGTAACGACATGCACACATATATCCTTGATTTTCAAAGTAAGGCTTGAAACGATTTCATAGAAAATATCAGATTTTCTGAAAGTACAATGAGAACGATTCTAAACAAGTGTAAACCTATCTTATACAAAAATGCTTATGAACTCACCAACTTTTTAGTTGACGCTTTTCAAAACGACTAGTATTCTCAGGGATCTAGTAAGCAGGTAACAAGGGACGCGGATGCAGGACTATTTAGTTGTAGTTTGAAATTTTCTGCTTATGTCTCTTTTGTGTAACTCGAAGAACAAATACAATATGTAAACAGTGTAAGTTTATTATCTCAATGTATGATGTTTGGATTGCTCTGTTTCGTTTATATTCAATTGTTATGATACTCCACAATGTAGTCACCCGCCTCCAGACGTTTCCGCCTTCTGGTCCGGGGGTGTGACAGGACTGCTAGCGGTCCTCATGCAGAGAGGACGGGTGATAGCCTACGCATCTCAGCAGCTGAAGCTGCACGAGACGAGATACCCTACTCATGATCTGGAGTTGGGAGCGGTGGTATACACTCTAAAGATATGGAGGCATTATCTCTATGGGGTCTGTTGTACCATCTACACGGACCACAAGAGCCTGAGACACATCATGGATTAGCCGAACCTGAACATGAGACAGCGCAGGTCGTTGGATGTAGTCAAGGACTACAACTATGAGATCCTTTACCACCCATGTAAAGCGAACGTGGTTGCGGACGCTTTGAGCCGCAAGTCAGCTGGATCTTCCACTCCAGCAATATGTATGAGGATATCGGCAGATTCTCCACTTGTGGGCTTGATCTGGGAAGCCTAGGCAGAGGGTATGCATCAGGAGAATCGGAAGCTGGAGAGGATCAGGGGTGAGAACACCCGGTTTGTTCAGGATAGCCGAGGATTATTGACCCGATGCGGCCGGGTGTGGGTTCCGATGTCTGGTGGGGTCAGACAGATGGTTGTGGAGGAGGCTCACAAGTCTCAATTCTTTATTCACCCAAGGGCCACTAAGATGTATCGGGATTTGAGTTTGAGCTACTGGTGGTCGTGATGGGTTTTAGTATACTACAACATCCTATGGTGCACATACAACCCTAAAAGCTTTGGATCTATGTTTTCTCTAATTATACATGCAATATTGTTTCCAAAGCTTTAAGCCTACAACTAGCATACAAAATGATATAAGCAACATAAAAGGGAGTTGTAGAGTTACCTCTTGTTGTAGCTTGTAGATCTTCTTGATTTTGGCCTTTAAGAACTTAGTTCCCTAAGTGTTGCACCTCAAATGGAATCACACAATACCACCAACAATGGAGGACCGGAGAAGAGATTGTCTTGCACACACAAAATCGGCTAGCCCTCTTGTATCTCACTTAAGTGCCGATTTTGGTAGCCATGAGGTTTCTTATATAGTGTGACACAACTAGGGTTACACCATGTAAACCCTAATGTGCATGACTTTCCACATCCTTTAGGCTCCATGGGTTTTAACCTCCATGGAGTATCCATGGGTCACCACATGGGTTTAGCCCAACATAAAGAACTATGGATCATAAGCCCACTTTATAAAAACGAATGATTTACACAATCAATCCCATATATTTAATTAGTCTCTTTTGATCACAAAATTAATTCCAAATTAATTCTTGATCAATACTAATTAAATAATATGATTTCATATTAATATATTAGAACTTATAATATCTTTATAAACCATGAATATCGTCTTCTCAAAAGTCCATCCTTACAAATTGTTCTGGTGCCATGCAACCCAAATAGACCATGTTACTCTCGGGTCAAGTACATACCAATTATAGTTATGGGCTTAGACACCTAATCCAACAATCTCCTACTTGGATAAGTCTCATAACTATTATTGCAAGTACGACTCCACAACCCGAGTAGCAATCGTAGCTCTTAAAAGCCGTTGTCGAACTCTGACCTAGTCAATGACACGTCCATTAGATAAGGGATCATATATTCCTCCATTCTAGATATCATATGGACTGAGACATGGATTTTAATCATTCTCTCTGTCCATCTGTTGTTTCCCGATTTCCGATTTATGATGACCGACTAAATGAAAAAATCAAATCAGTCCAGGCTTGGCCAAGCACTTAAGGGTGTCATCTCTAAATCATCGAGGGACCCACATATATCTCTTTTATCCACGTGGGGTAAAAGGAACGGATAAACTTCGACCCAAATGCTTGCTTGTACTTACTCATCAAATTACACACAACAATATGTTTTATAACATCCAAGTTACTGGTGCATTTATATATGTCAATGTGCAACCGACTCGCAACTACAACTCATACGTCTCATGATCACTCGTGATAAAATCTTTGAAGTGATTCAAATGAGCGTGGGTTGAATCCAATACTCGAATCTTATTCCAGAAGTACTCATGAACACCGTAGCCAACTTGTGCTATGACTAAAACACCTCTACAGACCCATTCATGATAGTCTTGCCTCAATACCTACTTCCAAAGTATGACAGAGTGCGGATGGTTTGAATAACCTAGTTATTCGGGAAGTAAAAACATGCAAAGTGAAACACAAGAATAATACTAATCCTATATGGCCCCAAAACTTTTGAGTGCCTTTGAACATCCTTCTTGCATAAAAGTTTCTAACTTCCTCATCTATTCTTCAACTACCAATATGGAAACATTCCATATTTTCCATACGACAACTCATTATTAATAGACTCCTGTCTATTTATAACAATGTCAATATGGTCCATCCATTACTATACTTCTAACTGTTCTTAAGTGGCCAATCGTTGGCGAACCTTAGATTGTCCTTAACAGTGTCTAACCATTTTATTCATATCCGGTTCTATTCCTTTTTCCCTCTTAATGCCCTAGGCATTTGAAAAATGAGAACATGAGAATATTATAGCATATGCAATCGATCCTATAACCGAAGCACAATGGATACGATTCATAATGTCTAACATAAAGACACGATACTTGATCTGTCTTTTGCTATAATCTTTCTATTTGCCATGTTCTCAAAATTCGAATTATGAAGAGGGATGACTTAATCATAATTGAATTTTGAGAACGCAATTAACATTTCCACATATAGAATTTCCTTATGTTGAACCATTCCAACATAACATTCATATATATTTGACTAAAATTGATTAAAATCTCAATCTAAGATTTTAGATTTGAAATGAAGTATAAATTCCTCTCCCTTAATTATAGAAAAACAACTTTTCAAACCCACAACTTTGCGAATTGAAACTTTTGTTTTCTATAATTAACATTGCTAACTTGCAACACTTACCATAATAATTATGCTCCCACTAGCATAATAATTATTATCTTACTAGCATAACACTTATCCTCCCACTAGCCTTGACATGTATCCAGAAATCAGCTGGACTTCTAGAAATCAATACTTATTAACTTTCATTACCAAATTTCAGATTTCTGATACGAGATGTTTCGATAAGACTTTATCTAGGCTTCTCAAAATCATACACCTTTCCTTAGATAGCTCACATGTGTGTCTTAACAATTTAGAACTTACAGCCATAAGTCTGAAATGTTTAGACCTTTGCTATTTCTCACAATTCGAATTATGAAAAGGGATGCCGTAATCATAATTGAATTTGAGAATGCAAATATCACAATTGCTAACTATTAAAATCTACTTAGTTTCCTCACAATCATTTTCATGAATTGGAGAGAAACTTTATGACACTTAGATTTTATGGTGTATGTGTTACTATCCATGTGAATTTGTCATAACCATAATCACAAGACAAGGGTAGTGACAAATCCAAACTCATATGGACTGAACTTGCTCAATCTTAATTTCTTGCCACCTGGAAGCACAAGGGCCTACCATTGCTTCCAAGTTGTTATGAAAACAACTGAGAACTCATAGAACTCACATGCATAGTCAACTTTAAGTGGAATGGGCATAAAATCAAGAATATGTCAACACGATAGGTTACAAACCTCAAGTCGTGTGCCAGTGTTTACAATAGGTTTACTCTTGATTAGTTCTTGAAACATTCAAGATCTTTAAGACTCCCACTGACCTCTTGACATATAAGACTCTCTTGTTAAGAACCATTCCTTGACAAACAAATATTCAAGAGTTAGTGTGGATTCTAATCAAGACTAACACTTCACACCATTGGCCTTAATTGGTCTTTGTTTTATCCAAACCATCACAACTTACCAATTTCAAATTTACAAGAGTAGAAAACATTTTACTCTACATTTCATAAGTGTTATAAACCTTTCTTAATTTTATGTCACTCAAGGCACAATCTTAAAGTATGACTCTAAGACTCGATTTTGGAACGAAGTATGACTCATCTTCTTGATTTAACCATTCCAACAATTCACGATTCCCATGCAAATGCACTAAGATGTCCTTAGAGGATCAATTGTGTTATGGTTTTCCATAATAATTAAGATGATCATAAAATACGATACTCAAGTACTCTCCCATCTTTTCATATTGGAGAAACTTCTATCTTTCTGCTTAATTTGATTCTTCTCATTCGTTCTTTTATAAACTTATATTTTTCCCCAAAATTCATATTTGTATATATATGTATATAAATGAGATTTAAAAGACTTAGGACGGATAACTCATTGTGGGTCCTTTTCCTTGTTTGGATGTGAGCTTATAGTACCGGTTATTTGTCCGAGTGTCGTTTAAATTTTACTTATATATAAAATTATACATGTATATAAATATAATAGTTATTTCATCAGTTTAACTACCTGAGTAACATGCTGAGAAAGGGATTACATGCAAACATAGTTAAATACAGATTTAGAAAGTACATATAAATTATAATAGGTATAATTTATACATAGAACAATAATTCATGATTCAAGTATACTAGAATACACTGTCTTACAAGAAACAAGGGTTTTGATTCAGAACAAATCAAGAGTTTACACTTATCAAATACATGTTCGGAATACTAATACAAGAACATACTGTCAATCATTTATTTCAGAATGATTGGGTTTTTATTCAAGAACATACGTGTTCGGAATACTAAATCAAGAACATACTGTCAATCATTTATTTCAGAATGATTGGGTTTTCATAACTAATATACATGTAACGTTTATATGCTTTTTATGAGACATTCAATTCAGTTTGTTTAATTCATTTTAGACAACATAGGAAAAGCCCTGACAGTATAACCATAATCTCCAGTCGGGGAACGAAACAAGTGTGTGTAGATCTATATCGGGATTGACAACCCCGCACTCAGGCTGCTAGCTACAGTTAGGCATACACGCCGATGAGTGGCAATTGTAATCACTAGTTTAAACAGCCACAAAGCGTTTGTTTCAGGCCATCAGTCATAGTATGGTTATAATAACTCATTAAAAAGATATTAACAATACGTTAGTGTATAAACAACTAAACGAAAGTACACCTTCAAAGTACCAGTTTACAAAATACAAACTACAATGGTTCAATACAGTTTTCAATAACAGCTGGTGGAGCCAGACACACTCTCAGTACAAGTTTTTCATAAAGGAATACAAATACAAAACATTGATACAAAGAGAACGGTTTTATGGGAATAAAACTACTTTTCATATACAACAGAAAATATAGGATTTTCTGGAACAATTTACATATACAAGATACAGAGACATCCTTTAAACATAAACACTTATGCACTCACTCAACTTTATGTTGATACTCTCTTTTCAAATTACTTGTATTCTCAGGGAAATAATACACAGGTACTCCCCGAGCTTTTTGATAAGATGGAGCTATGTTGAGTCATATCTTCTTTTGTATAACTAAATTTTGGTTCAATATACAATGATTGAACACATGTAAATACTTATACCTTTTAAATACCATGGTTGTTTGTACTTTGATTACTATGATGCTTGTATTGTGATACTAAAAATGAAGTCCTCCACCCCCAGACGTTTCCGCAGTCTGGTTTGGGGGTGTAACACAAAATCCCCAACATGAAACTCGAGATCGGACCGACACTGGTTTGCATAACTCTTATGATGACTATGTGTGGTCTATAGCGTGTAACACACCTGATGTATCAACTCTATAGTCTTGATAACAACCTCCGTGTTGCCCATAACTCGCTGACCGACCTCACCCTAACAAACTAGGGTCTGAAACTTCCTCCGACAAGGTAACTCAAAGGGAGGATGTAAATGCTAGAATGGATGTATATCAATCCATAAAAGATATACAAACTATAAATACATTGGGGCAAGGAGCTCTGACTACAAGTATACTTTTAAAAGATTTAAGTATTTTTATAAGAAGTATACTAACACTCATACCTACAAGTACAGTATCACAGTCATAAGAACATACACATACTTCAAGTACAATATCACAATCATAAGAACTTAAAAGTATTTGGATGTTGAACACTATAGTCAAACCTGGGCAGTTATGTAACCATATCTGGAATTAATATAGCCTGATCAACTATATTGATTTGAGATATGACCAACATGTGCTTGGGAGTGATAGTGGTGTTGCGACATGTCTAAAACTTACCATACACCTATAGAAGAACTATAGAACATAACACACATATTAAAGTACTACGGAGAGTATTTTACTAACCTTACTTCTAATACAGAACCTATGGCTGAACCCAATTTACCAGGAGACCCCTACAATCCACAGAATGCAGGCTGGATCACAGACTCAGACGAAGAACCCTTTGAGGACAGCGAATCAAGTGGTACGGATACAGAGCCACAAGTCTGCAACCCTGGGGAGCGTCCCCTGAGGCAAGAGGAAGCAGAACCCATACCCGAGTGGGGCCTATACATAAACTATTGGAGTCGACAAGACGGTCAACACCCTCCGTACATAATGGCACGAGGTTTCTATAACGTCTCTAGAGGAGGAACTGCTGACAGAGCTCTTCCAGTTATAGTGAACTGCATAGCCCGACAATTCGATCAATCAAGGATTCTGATCAATCGGATCCTAGAGGTGAATGCGGTTGTGCAGGCTAACACTACAAATATCCTTCGTCTTGATGAAATGCAAGATGACACCCAGCACCATACTAAAGCCCTTTAAAGGCCGCTTAATGCTGCTGAATCAGAGATAAGAGAACTGAGGGAGCATCAAGCTGCCCAAGAAAGGCGTTGGAAAGAACAAGACGAAGCGGAACCTAGCAATCGTCGTAGAAGTCGCCGCAAGTAGTGTTCGCATTACTTCTACTTTCTACTTTCTATATCGAATGTATATACCACTTTTCACGATATGTACAAAACCGAGTATCAATAAAACAGTAAGCACTTTACTTCAACAAGAGTTAGTACAATTCTCATAAACATCCTATTCCAAAGTTTTGGATCACAGAAATGTTCCAGTGTTATTTTTCATACTTTCACTACGACCGCAAAAATGTTATTCTCAGTAGGTCGGTTTGATGTCGACACTTTCTCAGTGTTGGGGTATATTATAATCCTGCTTTAAGGTCAAGTTTTCTGGACCTTATATACTTAATATACCAATACAGTCGGCATGTACATTCATACTCTTTGAAAAAGAACCATTCAATTTCATATTATCATGTTGCAAGTTGTACTTGCAGTGGATTTATATTTCCAATTCTTTATGAAATTTATGTTGAATTAAGTGTTTAGTTAAGAGATATCCAATTCATATTCATTCTTGATATCTCACTATCTTTTTATCTGTTGACTTTTATAGCAAGAGATGCCTCCTCGTAGAAATCCAAGACGTATCAACACCAATGAAGCACCGACGCCACCCCCACCACCAGCTCCTCAATTCGACCCCGCTATGTTCAAGCGGCGGTCATGGCGGCTGTAGCGGCTGCCATGTCTCATATCCATACTCCTGGTGTTAGTGGGTCGGGAGTCGGTGGAAATCCTTCTAACCATGGCAAAAGTCATGGGCATTCGCGAGAGTGCACTTATAAGGATTTTTCTAATGCCAAACCCAGGACCTTTAATGGGACCGGGGGAGTTATGGCACTAAGACAATGGATTGAGAAGACAGAAGCAATCTCTGAAATTTGCTCTTGTCCGGAGGGTAGCAAAGTTAAATTTGATGTCTGTACTTTTTCTGATAGGGCTCTAACATGGTGGAATGGCCACATTAAGTCACTTACTCTTGTAGTGGCTAACTCCATCAGCTGGGAGAGCCTTAAAGCCATGTTAATGCGGGAATACTGTCCACAAGGGGAGATACAGAAACTGGAGTAAGAACTATGGGCTCTTACAATGGTTGGTTCTGACATATCAACCTATGCCAGTAGGTTTGTGATCTGGCAATTCTTTGTCCGGATATGGTTCCTATGGAGAGCAAAAACATTGAGAGATATATTTGGGGTATGTGGCCCCAAATTCAGTCAAGTGTTTTAGCTTCGAAGCCTATTACTTTTGACAGTGCCAAACAGCTGGCACAATCTCTTATCGACCACCGAGCCCGTCAAAACTCTATGGTTTCTGCTCCAGAACAACCCAAGGAGAACAACAACAACAAGAAGAAGAAGGGTTGGAACAAGAGGAAGGGCAAATCTCCTTTGGAACCTGCAAAGAAGCAACAAGTAGTGGCAGTCCATGCTACTACTGTACCTGCTACCATACCCGCTACTATACCTGCTGCTGTCCCTAATAACCTTGCACCAGCTAAGCCCTATGCTGGTACCCTACCTAAATGCAACAAGTGCAATTTTCACCACAACATAAATTGCTGAGAATTGCAGTGCCGTAACTGCAACAGGAAAGGGCATATTGCCCAATTCTGTAGAATACCACCCCAACCACTTAACCAAGTACCTGCCACTGGAGTTGGCCGAGCCTGTTACCAATGCAGTGATGTGGGGCATTTCAAGAAAGATTGTCCAAAAGCTGGAAATGCCGGTGGAGTTGGGAGGATTTTAGCACTGGGTAATGAAGAAGCGGTGGCAGACCCTGCTGTGGTCACGGGTACGTTCCTTCTCAACAATACTTATGCATGCATTCTATTTGATTGTGGTGCTGAGAGGAGCTTCGTGAGCCATAATTTTAAACATCTACTAAATCGAAACTCCCAACCACTAAATGAAACTTTCACAGTAGAAATGGCTAACGGGAAATCTGAATCCACCAACGATATATACATAGGATGTATCCTTACCTTGAATGACTTGTCTTTCCCAATAGACCTTATGCCGGTCTCTATCAAAAGTTTTGACATGATAATAGGTATGGATTAGTTGTGCCCCAACCATGCCGACATCCTATGTTATGAAAGAGCTATTCGTTTGAACTTGCCAACTAATGAAACTCTTATTATCTATGGCGACAAACCCGGAACGAACCTTCGGATCATTTCTTGCATCAAGGCACAAAAGTACCTTCGCAAAGAGTATTGTGCTTTCTTAGCCCATGTCGTAGACAAAAAGCAAGAAGTGAAAGACATCGCGAGCATTCCAGAGGTTTGCAACTTTCCCGATATCTTTCCCGATGATCTTCCAGGAGTACCTCCAGAACGACAAGTCGAATTCCGAATCGACTTAATCCCTGGAGCTACCCCTGTAGTCAAATCCCCCTATCGTCTTGCACCTTCTGAAATGCAAGAATTATCCAGCCAACTTAACGAACTCCTTAGTAAAGGTTTCATAAGACCAAGCTTCTCACCATGGGGAGCACCGGTTTTGTTCGTAAAGAAGAAGGATGGATCATTCCGCATGTGCATAGACTACCGTGAGCTGAATAAACTTACCATCAAAAATCGATATTCTTTACCACGCATTGACGATCTGTTCGACCAACTTCAAGGTGCGAACTACTTCTCGAAAATAGACTTAAGATCCGGGTATCACCAGTTACGGATTTTGGAGGAAGACATTCCCAAGACCGCGTTTAGAACTCGTTATGGTCATTACGAGTTTATAGTGATGCCATTCGGATTGACGAATGCACCTGCTGTGTTCATGGATCTAATTAACAGAGTGTGTCGTCTATTCCTGGACAAATTCATCATAGCCTTCATTGACGACATCCTTATCTACTCAAGGAGCAAAGAGTAACATGGCCTACATCTTCGTCAAATATTACAAACCCTTAGGACAGAAAAACTCTATGCGAAGTTTTCAAAGTGCGAGTTCTGGATTAGGAAGGTTGAATTCCTAGGTCACGTGGTCAGTTCTGAAGGAATACACGTGGACCCTTCTAAAATCAGAGCAATTGAAAACTGGCCAGCACCCAAAACACCTACAGAAATCTGTCAATTCTTAGGTCTTGCTGGCTACTATCGCAGATTCATCCAAAATTTCTCCCGAATCGCTAAACCACTCACCACCCTGACGCAAAAGGGTGTAACTTTTAGTTGGGAAGAGACGCAAGAAGCATCATTCCAAACGCTCAAACAAGCCTTGTGCAGTGCACCGATCTTGTATCTACCTGATGGGACAGAGGACTTTGTAGTGTACTGCGATGCATCAAATCAAGGGCTTGGGTGTGTACTTATGCAATGAGGAAAGGTTATCTCCTATGCCTCAAGACAACTTAAGACGCATGAAGTCAACTATACAACACACGACCTTGAACTAGGAGCGGTGGTGTTTGCTCTGAAGATGTGGAGCCATTACTTATATGGCAAGAAATGCACAATATTCACGGACCATAAAAGTCTCCAGCACATCTACGATCAAAAAGAGCTGAACATGAGACAACGACGATGGGTGGAGCTACTGAACGACTATGAATGTGAAATTCTTTATCACCCTGGTAAAGCAAACATAGTAGCTGATGCCCTTAGCAGAAAAGAATACTCGGGTCGCCGAGTAAAGTCGTTGACCATGACAATCCATTTACATCTGTCCACACAAATCAAAGAAGCTCAATTTGAAGCCTTGAAACCCGAAAACGTGGCAGGTGAAACTCTGAGAGGAATGGATAAGAACTTCGAAGTCAGGGCTGATGGAGTCTATTATTTCATGAACCGGATCTGGAAACCAAAGTTCGGTGGTTACAAAGACGTGGTTATGAATGAAGCACACAAAACCCGATACTCCATTCATCCAGGTTCAGACAAGATGTATCTGGACCTTAAGAAACTATACTGGTGGCCTAACATGAAGGCCGAAATCGTTACCTTTGTGGGCAAGTGCCTTACTTGTGCCAAAGTCAAGGTAGAGTACGAGAAACCTTCAGGTTTATTACAACAAACTGAAATCCCTGAATGGAAGTGGGAGCGGATTACAATGGATTTCATAACCAAATTACCCAAGACTTCGGGTGGTTATGATATTATTTGGGTAATCGTCGACAGATTAACCAAATCCGCACACTTCTTGCCAATAAAAGAAACTGACAAGATGGAGAAACTAACCAGAACTTACCTTAGGGATATTGTTAGACTGCATAGTGTACCAATATATATTATTTCGGACCGAGATAGTAGATTCACCTCTCGTTTCTGGCAGTCTTTACAAAACTCTTTGGGAACTAGGCTGGACATGAGTAAAACCTACCATCCACAAACCGACGAACAAAGTGAGAGGACGATTCAAACACTAGAAGACATGTTGAGAGCTTACGTGATAGACATTGGAAAAGCATGGGATATTCATTTACCCCTTGTTGAATTCTCTTATAACAATAGTTATCACACTAGCATAAAGGCTGCTCCATTCGAAGCCCTCTATGGCCGCAAGTGTAGATCCCCTCTGTGCTGGGCTGAAGTGGGTGACACGCAGCTAGCTAAAGGTCAAACTCCTGACACTGCTGTCACTGGTCCGAAAATTATTCGAGAAACCACAGACGAAATAGTACAAATTCGGGAGCGACTTAAAGCTTCCAGAGATAGACAGAAAAGCTACGCTGACAAACGGAGAAAACCCTTGGAATTCCAGGTTGGTGACCGCGTCTTGTTAAAGGTCTCACCCTGGAAGGGCATGATACGCTTTGGAAAGCGTGACAAATTGAATCCAAGGTACATAGGACCCTTCGAAATTCTTGCTAGAATTCGTCCTGTAGCTTACAAACTTCGACTACCCCAATAACTAAATAACATTCATCCTACCTTCCACGTTTCGAACTTGAAAAAGTGTCTATCCGACGAGACTCTTGTGATCGCACTCGAGGAAATCGAGTTAAACGAGAGCCTCAAATTTGTGGAAGAACTCGTAGAGATTTTGGACAGGGAAGTTAAGAAAACTAAACAAAGCTGTATCCCGATAGTGAAGGTTCGCTGGAATGCAAAACGGGGACCTGAATTCACTTGGGAGCGAGAGGATCAAATGAAACATAAATATCCACATCATTTTCCTTAGTCTATCTGAAATACTAATTTCGGGACGAAATTCTCTCTAACGGGGGGATAATATAACAAATCGTTATTTCAAACCTATGTAATAATGTAGGTCAATTTGTATTTCTTTTTAAATAATAAAGAGAAATTTTAGCATATTGTGTATATTTACATAATTGACCCTCAAAATAAATTATTAAACAATCACCATTGGGATGAACCAAGTGATAGAGATTGTAACAAGGTTTCCAAAAACATAAAGAACACTAAAATCCGAGTTATAACGAAGAAGTTATGACCAATCGAAAATCCACGACAAAACCGGCAAAACACTGTTCAGTGTAAAAACTGAATTTTCAATAAAAGGCTTTTTAACCTTAACAATCTAAATGAAAGTTGTAATTTATGTTAAACCGAGAACTTTCATAAAAAGAACGGCAAAATCTGACTTCGTATGAGGAAGTTACGATTTTTTAAGTTTCAGTATAGCAGTATACAGCTAAAAACTCGAAATAAAGATCGAGTGATTTTTAGCCGACACAACCTAAACGAGAATTGAAGGTCTCCTCAATAGTACTACAACGGTAACAAGACAGACAAAAACAGACGTCAGATGAAGAAGTTATGAATTTATAATGGATTTCCGTCCCGGTCTGTTTAAAATAATAATATTAAAAATAAATTCAAAATTAGCCGACGAAGTCTAAACGAAAGTCATAGAGTACGATTTTACCTACGCGTGCATATAAAGAACGCCAAAAACGGAGCTCGTATGCGAAAGTTATGATTTTCGCAAGTTTTTGGCACAAAAATCAAGAAAAAGTTGAAAACCAGGAAATTTCGCATGAGTCATCTTCGGATACGTCACCTCGCATGCGAGGCCCGCACGTGTCATCTGCTGATTGGACCGAAGCCTTGCGTGGTACCTTCTGATTCGACCAACTCCGCGGTCTAGTCATCTTCGGACAACCTCGCATGAGACACACCGGAGACACCCCGTACATCATCCTCGGACACCCCCTTCGCACGTGCCGTTCTCCTGTTGGACCGAAGTCCGGTCCACTCAGAAGTCGCCATGTCCGAAGCCTCGCCTCGTATACCACTCTCCTGTCCGATGCGTGTGCTGCTGACTGAGCCACTTTAGACCGAGGCCTCGGCCTATAAAAGCCATGCGAGACCTCTCGGATTTCACACTTATTTCACCCCAAAATTCACCTTTCTTCACACTTTCTACCCTCTCAAGCATATTTACAACCCCTAAAGCCCAGGTATCTTATTTCAAACCTAAAGCAAGCCTCGAAGCCCCGAGATTCCTGAGAAGTTAATCTCTCTCCAGTCGAAAGTCTGCCTGATTTGAGCCGGTTTTTCGACAAATAAGCTCCATTCTGGGAAACGAAACCCTGTCCGATTCACCACCTATCAAGTGAGTTCATACCCCCGTATTTTCATAATTTCTACTGTTTTAAGGGGGGGGGGGGGAATACAAGCATAACACAAGAAATTTGTGTTATAAAATCATGATTTCAAATCATGATAAACCAACATTAAATCATTAAAAATACTCAAAACATTAAATTCTTTTATAAACTTATATTTTTCCCCAAAATTCATATATATATATATATGTATATATATATATATATATATATATATATATATATATATATATATATATATATATATATATATGAGATTTAAAAGACTTAGGACTGATAACTCATTCTGGGTCCTTTTCCTTGTTTGGATGTGGGCTTATTGTACCGGTTATTTGTCCGAGTGTCGTTTAAATTTTACTTATATATAAAATTGTATATGTATATAAATATAATAGTTATTTCATCAGTTTAACTACCTTTCTAACATGCTGAGCAAGGGATTACATGTAAACATAGTTAAATACAGATTCAGAAAGTAAATATAAATTATAATAGGTATAATTTATACATAGAACAATAATTCATGATTCAAGTATACTAGAATACACTGTCTTACAAGAAAAAAGGGTTTTGATTCAGAGCAAATCAAGGGTTTACACTTATCAATTACATGTTCGGAATACTAATACAAGAACATATTGTCAATCATTTATTTCAGAATGATTGGGTTTTGATTCAAGAACATACGTGTTCGTTATACTAAATCAAGAACATACTGTCAATCATTTATTTCAGAATGATTGGGTTTTCATAACTAATATACATGTAACGTTTATATGCTTTTTATGAGACATTCAATTCAGGTTGTTTAATTCATTTTAGACAACATACGAAAAGCCCTGACATTATAACTAGAATCTCCAACCGAGGAACGAAACAAGTGTGTGTAGATCTATATCGGGATTGACAACCCCGCACTCAGGCTGCTAGCTACAGTCAGGCATACATGCCGATGAGTGGCAATTGTTATCACCAGTTTAAACGGCCACAAAGCGTTTGTTTCAGGCCATCAGTCATAGTATGGTTATAATAACTCATTAAAAAGATATTAACAATACGTTAGTGTATAAACAACTAAACGAAAGTACACCTTCAAAGTACCAGTTTACAAAATACAAACTACAATGGTTCAATACAGTTTTCAATAACAGCTGGTGGAGCCAGGCACACTCTCAATACAAGTTTTTCATAAAGGAATACAAATACAAAACATTGATAAAAGAGAACGGTTTTATGGGAATAAAACTACTTTTCATATACAACAGAAAATATAGGATTTTCTGGAACAATTTACATATACAAGATACAGAGACATCCTTTAAACATAAAAACTTATGCACTCACTCAACTTTAAGTTGCTACTCTCTTTTCAAATTACTTGTATTCTCAGGGAAATAATACACAGGTACTCCCCGAGCTTTATGAGAAGATGGAGCTATGTTGAGTCATATCTTGTTTTGTATAACTAAATTTTGGTTCAGTATACAATGATTGAACACATGTAAGTACTTATACCTTTTAAATACCATGGTTGTTTGTACTTTGATTACTATGATTCATGTGTTGTGATACTACAATTGAAGTCCTCCACCCCCGGACGTTTCCACCGTCTGGTTTGGGGGTGTGACACAAAATCCCCAACATGAAACTCGAGATCGGACCGACACTGGTTTGCATAACTCTTATGATGACTATGTGTGGTCTATAGCGTCTAACACACCTGATGTATCAACTCTATAGTCTTGATAACAACCTCCGTGTTGCCCATAACTCGCTGACCGACCTCACCCTAACAAACTAGGGTCTGAAACTTCCTCCCACAAGGTAACTCAAAGGGAGGATGTAAATGCTAGAATGGAAGTCGTTATTGTGTGAGAATTGTGCTAACGGAAAGTAAGTATCCTAGCTCCTGCCAAATTCTAGAACGTATACGCTAAGCATATCCTCCAAAGTCTAAATGGTCCTCTCGCTCTGTCCATTGGTATGTGGATGATAAGGAGTATTGAGGAGTAACCGAGTACCTAACTCCTCATGAAACTTCTTCCAAAACATGGAAGTAAAACTAACATCTCGATCGAAAACCTAAAAAACTAGCACCCTATGACATGCGACCACCTATTTGACATTGACGACGGCCAACTTCTCGGCCTAAAAAATCTACTGATTAGGAATGAAGTGAGTGTTGTTAGACAACATGCCAACAATAACCCAAATTGCATCAACCCCACGAGCTGTCCTTGGTAGCTTGGTGATAAAATCCATGGTACTATGTGTTGGATTAGGTGTCTAAGGCCATAACTATAATTGGTATGTACTTGACCCGAGAGTAGCATGGTCCATTTGGGTTGCATATCATCAGGACAATTTGTTAGGATGGACTTTTGAGAAGAGGTTATTTATGGTTTATTAATATATTATAAGTTCTAATATATTAATATGAAATCATATTATTTAATTAGTATTGATCAAGAATTAATTTGGAATTAATTGAGTGATCAAAAGAGACTAATTAAATATATGCGGATTGATTGTGTAAATCATTCATTCTTATAAAGTGGGCTTATGATCCATAGTTCTTTATGTTGGGCTAAACCCATGTGGTGACCCATGGATGATCCATGGGCGTTTAAACCCATGGAGCATGAGGAATATGGAAGGTCATGCACATTAGTGTAACCCTAATCTTGCCACACTATATAAGAAGCCCCTTGGTTGGTGAAATTGACACTAGTGATCTTTGGAAGAGTCATAGAGCCGATTTCTAGAGCAAGCCATTCTCTCTTAAGTTATCCTTTGTCCTAGGTGTGTTGTGATTACATTTGAGGCATTCAAACTATTGGTGCTAAGTTCTTAAAGGCCAAATACATCAAGGATAACAAGCTACAACAAAAGGTATGTTATCTAACTTGTTTTATTACCCAAGTATCAATGTTTTGTATGCTAGTTAGGGTAATACCTTGGAAAAAGAAAGTTTGCATGTATAATAGAGAAAACATACATCCAAGGTATTTAAGGTTGCATGTACACCTTAGGAGTGTTAGAATGCTCAAAACCCATCAGTGGTATCAGAGCCTAGGGTTGTTTTCAATTATACTTGATGCTACTTGTTGTTGAAGCTTGAAAAATCGATTTTTTGCTGTTCTGGATAGTGGACTCGCCGAGTCTACTGGGGGACTCACCGAGTCCCAGCACAATTCTGACCAACTCGCCGAGTTTGTTCTTGCACTCGACGAGTTGGTGCTCCAGAATGCAGATTTTCGATGTTTTTGGCTAGAATTGGACTAGGATCATTACCCTAAGCTATTTTTGAACTTATAAACCTATTTTTGATGTGGTAATGATCATGCTTATCCAATTTATAAGATAATTGTCAAAGTTTCATGTTTTGTATTAGTTTATATGATTATGCTAATTACATGAAATTTGTTTGATATGAGTTATCTTGTTCATATGAGTTTAATTTAGATCATGGACATTATTTGACATGCTTGTTAGTTTATTTGATGATCTTTATGACCTTTAATGTACTCCATAACTTGTCCTCAAGTTATGGAATGTGTAAAGTTTTCTTTTAAAGATTTTGTTAAACTCATAGGTTATGGTCTTGAAGAGTCTCTTTCCATAAATGTTTTTATGAACTCCATAACTTGTCCTTAAGTTATGGATTTTCAAGAGTCTTTTCATTAAAGTATATACTAAGCTCATATGTTATGGATTCCAAAAGTTTTTGAATAGTTCAAAACTTGCCCTCAAGTTTTGGAATTTGTAAATTTTCACTTTTTAAATACTTTAGTTCCAAACCCTAGAGTTTTAAAAGTTTAAAATTCAACCATTATACTATTATAATATTATAGGCTTAATATTTATATATATGTATAAGAGTAAAGTCAGTCTTATTGTTAGTAGGCCTCATTCACGAAGCCGGTCTATAAGGGGGGTATAAGGTCACTACCTATAAAATGGCAGTTTAATGGGTGTCCACTCTGACCCACCGCTTTCTTGACTGGTGGAGGGTCGTTAGCCGAACGAGGTTTGACAAGACATTTAAATTCTCATTAAAAGTATAATGAAATACTAAGTAACTAAACACTTATAAATTCCCAATCTTAGTTACTTAGGAAAATGTGAATTTGGTGTTAACCCATGAAATTGCACTTTGCACCTTGTTAAGTCGTTAGTGGAGCGCGTGTGGTTAACCGACACACTAATCTGGGACTGAAAGTGCGTGGAAAAGGGTAGCTTGATGTTAATCATAGATCAATGGAGTGTGTGTGGTTAACCGACACATTGATTAAGTGGTTGTAACATTGGGTGTACCAAGCTAATTTGCATGGTTATTCATACCTTGTTTGTGATCCTCAACATCCCAGTCACAAACTTGAAGGGCACAATCGAGATTTAAACATGCCATTGAATTGTTCAATGAATCTCAAAGGATGTAGGAGAGTCAATCCATTTAAAACTTAACAATCAATTTCGTTTTTCGTGGTGGAAATTGGTAAATCGTCATTTACCTACCTTTAAATATTTTGCAGTTTGGATTACGGCATGTCTCTTCCGAATTGTAAAGTATTGTGTTGGATCCTAGCCTTAATATTTCATTTGTGTTTTATATTAAGGACTAAAATAAACTAAAAACATGAATTTCTCTCTCATAAATGTCTAAGTTCAGACAACTATGGTATTCCCAAATCTATTGAAAAAGCTTTCTTTATAAATATGATTTTCCACAAGGCGATCAAGGTGAAGGATTAATCCCTTCTTCGTGTTGTAATGGAACTTCACTGCCTCCACATCCTCCAATAATTCTCCCTAACCCACAAGTTCTAGGTCACTTAAAGCCCTATTGGCAAGAAGGAAGTATATATGTGCTCAGTTCTTGGAGATGAAGTTACATAATAACAAGCTGGGAGAGATGGGTGTCGAAGTCTCAAGGAAGTTGGCGGTTGACTAGGTTCTTCAGTCACTTCCTAAGTCATATAGCGGGTTCCCTTATGGACTACTATATGGGAGACCACGACATGACCCTTATCGATCTTACCTATTTGCTTGTTGCTGCTGAATGAACAATGATTTGGTGCACCGGTAAAGCAAATTGATTGGAAGGTCTATTTCCCAAACATCCATGGACATTGACAATGGTAACATTGGAAGTACAGAAAAGCTTTCTCTTCCTAATGGAAAGGGATCGGCCATGGTCAAGTCATTTGACCAAATGGTAAATAGAAAGGCTAAGTCTGAGATAGTCCCGTGTACCATTCCAAAGAGTCCATATGTTTCTATTTCTAAGAGAAGGGGCATTGGTTGCGAAGCTACCATATTTACCTGAAGGACCGAAAGGATGATAATGTCAGAGTGTATGACTCTCCTTCAGGTAAGTCCACTATTTAACTCTATTAAGATCCTATTTGGAGATTCTTAATACATGATGTAAGGTAATTACATTTTGATGTTTTGAAGAATCGAAGAATTAAGAGGAAGCTTAAAGGAAGAGTATGTTGAGTCTGATCGTGAAGCGATGGATTCTGATCGCATGGTTCGATGATCAGATTTGTGAGCTGCTACTTAAGAGTTAAGATACATTGCTTAGGAATAGATAACCACATATTTTCACTTGTATTTTCATTGTAAGGATAAGTTTTCCGCAATATTTATATGATTCCATTGATAGCAATATTAGGAAAATGGATTTTAGTCTTTCGTTTGTGGTAGTGTTGAAAATTACCAAATAAGGAAAGATTCTCATCACCCAAATTTCAGTTGGATAAAAACTTGGAATCATGGAACTTGTATTGTGTGATGAATGAGAACCTTCATCTTTGGCAAAATTAAGACTAATTCTTTGTTCACATGTTTATGTGAGTCAAGTGAAGGACTAGGGGATCGAGTGCACTGGGTGTGCGCTGGTCAGGTCCACCACCGAGAACGATAAGATTATTCGTCATAATTTACTAAAGCTTAGTAAATGTGGTTATGCTTACAAGTTTAAGTATAATTCTGAAACATTGGAACAGTTTCAATGTATGGCAGAACGAATGAGAAGAATCAAATTGGGCAGAAAGATAAAAGTTTCTCCAATCTGAAAATATGGGAGAGTACTTGAGTATCGTGTTTTATGATCATCTTAATGATTATGAAAACCATGTCATAATTGATACTTTAAGGATATATTAGTGCATTTGTATGGCTAAGAAGATGAATCGTGAATTGTTGAAATGGTTAAATCGAGAAGATGAGTCATACATCGTTCCAAAAACAAGTCTTAGAGTCATACTCCAAGATTGTGCCTTGAGTGACATAATCTTAGGAAAGGTTTATAACACTCATAAAATGTAGAGTTAAATGTTTTTACTCTTGTACATTTGAAATTGGTAAGTTGTGATGTCTTGGTAAGGACAAAGACCAACTAAGACCAATTGTCTGAAGTGTTTATCTTGATAAGAATCCGCACTAACTCTTGAATATTTGTTTTGTCAAGGAATGGTTTGTTGGATAAGGTGTCTAAGTCCATAACTTATTTGGTATATACCTGACCCGACCCGGCATGGTCCATTTGGGTTGCACTTCACCCAAACTAGTTATGGATAATTTTATGAGAGTTGTATACTTAAGACTTATTAATATATTATAAGTTATAATATATTAATATAAAGTCATGTTACTTAATTAGTTTTAATCTTGAATTAATTATGAATTAATTTAGTGATTAAAAGGAAGACTAATTAAATCATAGACTATTATATTTATATGGTGTGGGCTAACACTCATTTGGGAATGGGCTAAGCTTATATGGAAGTCCATGGATGATCCATGGAGCTTTTACCCATGGATCCTTGGAAGAGGAAAAGACATGGGTTATTAGGGTTTCACCCTAACCATGTACACTATATAAACAAGCTTATGTTGCATGAAATGACGACCAAAAAAAAGTGTGTGTAAGTGTGGTGGCCAAAATCAAGAGTTAGTATACTCTCTCATACATTTTCCAAGTTTGTGGTGATTTGTGATTTCCATTTGAGGCATTCACATTATTGGTGCTTGGCTCTCAAACTCCAAGGAATCAACAATCAACAAAAGGTATGTAATTCATCTAGTTCTTTTATGGGTAAAAGTACCCCATGCCATGCTAGATAGGTTATAAACCTTGGAAAATAATATTTTGCATGTATCTTAGACAAACATAGATCCAAGGTTTAATAGGGTTGCATGTACACTTAGGAAGTGTTAGAATGCTCAAAACCCAACAGTGGTATAAGAGCCTAGGCTTGTTTGTTTGATACTTGATGCAAAATAGTGATAAAAAGTCGATTTTTTGCTGTCTGACTGATGAACTCGCCGAGTCCATGGGGGGACTCGCCGAGTTCATGTCTAAACTCATCCTACTCGCCGAGTAGGTTCGTGCACTCGGCGAGTAGGAGCCTCAGAATGTAGATTTTCGACTTTTGCTGCTGGAAATGGACTAGAAACATTACCCTAAACTGTTTTGGTGTTTTAAAACTTGTTTTTGGTTGGTGTAATGGTTGTTCTAATCCATTTACAATAGCATATATCAAAATTTCATGTTTTGTATATGTTCATATAATTTTTGAAACTTTGATAATCATGTTCATGTTCTTATGAATTTAGAAGATGATAGGAATTATTTGCTGAATTATTTAGGATTAATTCTTGATCATTTATGTGTTTTAATGGAGTCCATAATTTGTCCTCAAGTTATGGATATCCAAAGGACACTTCTTTTAAACACACACTTAAAACAATTAAGTTACATGGAAATGAAGAGTCTTCATTTTTATGAACCTTTAATTCATAAGTTATGAAATGAAAGGTTTTGAATAGTTTCAAAACTTGTCCTCAAGTTTTTGAATTTGTAAAGTTACACACACTTTAATATACTTTAATTCCAAACCCTTAGAGTTTTAAAAGTTAAAATTCAACCCTCATACTATTTATAACATTAATGGTTAATTATTATATATATGTATAAGATCAAAGTCGTCTTACCGCTAGTACGCCTCATTCACGAAGCCAGTCTATAAGGTGGGTATAAGGTTGTTGCCTATAAAATGGCAACTTAATGGGTGTCCACTCTCACCCACCGCTTGCTTGACTGGTGGAGGGTCGTGAGCCGAACGGGTAGGACAAGGACTTATAAATTCGCATTAAAAGTATGATGAATATTATAAATTAACTAAACCTTTTATAAATTCCCAATCTTAGTTACTTTAGGAAAATGTGAATATGGTGCTAATCCATGAAATTCACACTTTGTATCTTACCAAGTCGTTGGTGGAGCGTGTGTGGTTAACCGGCACACTAACTTGGACTAGTAAGGATCACGAAGGGTGACTTAATGTTTATCATAGATCGGTGGAGCGTGTGTGGTTAACCGGCACATTGATTAGGTGATAATATTAAGGGTACCAAGTGAATTTGCATGGTTATTCAAACCTTGTTTTGTGATCCTCGGCATCCCAGTCACAAAACTTGAAGGGCACAATCGAGATTGAAACATGCCATTGAAAAGTTCAATGAATCTCAAAAGAATCTAGGAATTTCAAAAACCAATTAAACCTAATAATTCATTTCGTTTTCATGGTGGAAATTGGTGAATCGTCATTCACCTACCTTCAAATATATTATACCTTAGATTACGGCATCCCTCTTTTAAGTTATAATATATTGTGTTGGATCCTAGCCTTAATATTACATTTGGGTGTATTATTAAGGATTCGACATATATCTAATCTAAACTTGTTCTCTTCTTTTCAGATGTCTTCCAACAACAATGCTTCGGGCTCTAACCCTACTGGCTCCTTTTCCCTCATGAACCTTTGCGGGAGGGTCATCTTTGATGGTTCCAACTTCATGGATTGGATCCGGAACATCAGGATGGTTACTCGTTACGAGGATAAGGAATATGTCCTCGATAAGGAGCTAAAGGAGCTTGATGAGTCTACTGCAACTCCTGAGGAGGTCGCTGAGTATCAGGCACATGAAAGAGATGCCACTAAGGTGGCATGCATCATGATGGCCACCATGACAGCTGAACTCCAAAAGTCCTATGAGGACTTTTACCCTTTTGAGATGCATCAGGATCTGATGGAAAGGTACCATCAGAGTGCTCGTAAAGAGCGGTATGAAATAATCTCCTCCATGATCACTACCTGTATGAAGGATAGCGAACCAATCACGAGCCACATGCAGAAAATGCAAAGGTATGTGGACCGTCTAATGAAACTGAATGTGAACTTCCCTGAGGAGTTGGCAATTGATATCATTTTGCACTCCTTGCCATCGTGTTATGATCAATTTCGTATGACATACCACATGAACAAGGAGGAAGTCACACTCAGTAAGCTTTAAGCACTTCTGAAGATTGCCGAAAGTGGTCTTAAGAGTAAGTCGGTTGCTACTCCTACTCCTACTACTACCCCTGTTTTGGCTATCGGGCAAGGCAAAGGGAAGAAGAGGAAGCACCCTTCAAAGGGTACCAAGGGAAAGTCCCTTGAAGGCTCCTCATCTGGAACCAAAGGTGGTTCTATCACTCCTTCTGCCATCCCTAAGGATGCTGAATGCTTCTACTGTCAAAATAAGGGGCACTGGAAGCGAAGCTGCCCAAAGTACTTGCAGGATGTCAAGGATGGGAAAGTGAAACCATCCCATGCAGGTATTTACACTATATTGTCTAATAACTCACCATATTCTAATTCTTGGGTTCTTGATACAGGTTGTGGTATTCACATCTGTTGTGACTTGCAGGGCCTAAGAAGAAGTGAGGATGTGGAGCACGGAAAGATAAACTTAATCATGGGGAACAAGAAGGTTGCACATGTTACCAAGATTGGAGTTTATACTTTGTTGCTAGATAGTGGGTTAAAGTTAGATTTGAATAAATGTGTGTACTCGTCTGAAATGGCGAGGAATATTATTTCCTTTCATGCTTTGTACAAACAAGGTTTTACCTTTTCTTTTGATAATGAAGTTGGTAGTATTAATGCTTTCTTTAATAGTGTTCTTTATTTTAAAGCATTACCTTGTGATGGTGTGTATGAAGCTGTATCGGTTGTAGATAATTTAGGAAATAATGTATTATGTATTGATTCTGCTACTAGCTTGGATAAAGCATCTTTGTGGCATTGTCGTCTTGGACATGTAAGCAAGAAACGCATAGGCCAGCTCCAAAAGGATGGAGTCTTGGAGTCGTTCGACCTCAAGTTGGATGATAGTTGTGAGTCTTGTCTACTTGGAAAAATGACAAAATCACCCTTCACTGGTACTTGTGCAAGGGGTGAGGGTTTGTTGGACCTTATACATACTGATGTATGTGGACCATTTAAAACCGCCACAAGGGATGCTAATCGCTATTATGTGACTTTTATTGATGATTTTAGTAGATATGGTTATGTCTACTTAATCAAACATAAGTCAGAAACTTTTGAAAGGTTTAAAGAGTTTAAACAGGAAGTAGAAAATAAATTAGGCAGGAACATTAAGATGCTTCGATCCGATCGAGGTGGTGAGTATCTTAGTACTGAGTTCCTCGACTATCTTAAGGAGTGTGGGATTGTCTCACAATTGACACCTCCCAGAACACCACAGCTGAATGGTGTGGCTGAGAGGCGCAATCGAACTCTGTTGGACATGGGTCGCTCTATGATGAGTAGAGCTTCGCTACCAATCTCTTTTTGGGGGTATGCCTTAGAGACTGCCGCCCACATCCTTAATCTAGTCCCTACAAAGAAGGTTGCCAAAACACCTCATGAGATGTGGACTGGGAAAGTTCCCAATTTGGACCACATCAAGATCTGGGGTTGCGAGGCTTTCGTGAGGCGCGAAACTCATGACAAGCTCGAACCTCGAAGTGAAAGGTGTATTTTCATCGGCTACCCACAAAAATCCTTTGGTTACCTCTTCTACAGATCCAGTGAGAATGTGGTCTTTGTGGCTAGGAGAGGGGTCTTTCGAGAGAGAGAATTTATAAGCCAAGGAGACAGTGGAAGGCAAATTGACCTTGAAGAAATTCAAGAGTCAATTGGTGAAGGAACCTCAGACACTAGCAATCAACCTGAGGAAACTCCTGTTGATCCAGCTGACGAGTCTGTATCTCCGAGGCGTTCCACAAGGGTTAGGAACACACCTGAGTTTTATTATGGATTTCATATTACTATGGAAGGTGATACATTTATCAGTGACAGTACACTGGTAAATCTGGATGAACCTAACAGTGTTAAGGAAGCCATGGCAGGCCCATAGTCTGCTAAATAGAAGGAGGCTATGGACAACGAGATACAGTCCATGTATGACAATCAAGTTTGGAACTTGGTTGACAATGTACCAGGCCGTAAGACAATCGGGTGCAAATGGATTTTCAAGAAGAAGACCGACATGGATGGGAAGGTGCACACTTATAAGGCTCGACTGGTTGCGAAGGGGTTTACTCAGACTCAGGGTATTGATTATGATGAAACCTTTTCACCAGTAGCAAAGATTAAGTCTATTAGGGTTATGCTAGCCATTGCTGCATTTCATGATTATGAAATATGGCAAATGGATGTCAAAACCGCTTTCCTTAACGGAAAGGTGGCTGAGGATGTTTACATGAATCAGCCAGAAGGTTTTGTCAGTGCAGAGTACCCCAATAGAGTGTGCAAGCTTGAGAAATCCATTTATGGATTGAAACAAGCATCTCGAAGTTGGAATCTTTGTTTCGATGAGAAGGTCAAAGAGTTTGGTTTCTCAAGAAGTGAAGATGAGTCATGCGTGTATGTCAGAGCTAGTGGGAGTATAGTTAGCTTTTTGGTACTGTATGTGGATGACATACTACTCATAGGAAATGACATCCCAACCTTGCAGGAGCTAAAGTCCTGGCTTGGGAAGTGCTTTGCTATGAAGGACCTTGGAGAAGCTACCTATATCCTAGGGATAAGGATATTAAGAGAAAGGAGTAAAAGACTAATTGGACTTAGTCAGAGTATCTACTTGGATAAGGTGTTGAAAAGGTTCAACATGCAGAATTTCAAGAAAGGAGAATTACCGATCCAAAGCAATGCCAAACTGAGCAAGGCTCAGAGCCCGAGTACAGAAGATGAGATAGCTGAGATGAGTCGATTACCTTATGCTTCCGCTGTTGGTTCGATCATGTATGCTATGACTTGTACCCGTCCTGATGTGGCCTTCGCTTTGAGCATGGTCAGCAGATATCAGGGGAACCCTGGCAAGGCTCATTGGACTGCGGTAAAGAATATTCTCAAGTACCTGCGGAGGACTAAGGATTGGATCCTTACCCTTGGTGGGAGTGATGACTTGAGAGTAGTAGGAAAATACATGGGTTATTAGGGTTTCACCCTAACCATGTACACTATATAAACAAGTTTATGTTGCATGAAATGACGACCAAAAAAAAGTGTGTGTAAGTGTGGTGGCCTAAATCAAGAGTTAGTATACTCTCTCATACATTTTCCAAGTTTGTGGTGATTTGTGATTTCCATTTGAGGCATTCACATTATTGGTGCTTGGCTCTCAAACTCCAAGGAATCAACAATCAACAAAAGGTATGTAATTCATCTAGTTCTTTTATGGTTAAAAGTACCCCATGCCATGCTAGATAGGTTATAAACCTTGGAAAATAATATTTTGCATGTATCTTAGACAAACATAGATCCAAGGTTTAATAGGGTTGCATGTACACTTAGGAAGTGTTAGAATGCTCAAAACCCAACATGGTTCTTGACAGAGAATCTTATATGTCAAGAGGTCAGTGGGAGTCTTAAAGATCTTGAAAGTTTCAAGAACTAATCAAGAGTAAACCTATTGTTAAACACTAGCACACGACTTGAGGTTTGTAACCTATCGTGTTGACATATTCTTATTTATGTGCATATTCCAGTTAAAGTTGACTATGTATGTGAGTTCTATGAGTACTCAATTGTTTGCAAGACAACCTGGAAGCAATGGTAGGCCCTTGTGTTGCCAAGTGGGAAGAAATTAATATTGAACTAGTTGAATCCATATGAGTTTGGATTTGTCACTAACCTTGTCTTTTGATTATGGTTTGACAAATTCAATTGCATAGGAACACATACAACATAAAATCTAAGTGTCATAAGGTTTCTCTCCGATTCATGAAAATGATGGTGAGGAAACGCTTTCACTAAGTAGATTTTAAGGAAATAGCAGTTGTGATATTTGCATTCTCAAATTTGATTATGATTACGACATACCTTCTCATAATTCGAATTGTGAGGAATGGCAAAAAGTCTAAACATTTGAGACTTATTGCTGTAATTTCTTAAAATTGTTTAGACACACATGTGAGCTATCTATGGAAAGGTATATGAGTTTGAGAAGCCTAGATAAATTCTTATCAAAGCATCTCGTATCAGAAATATGAACTTTGGTAATGATAGTCAATAAGTATTGATTTCTAGAAGTCCACCTGATTTCTAGGTACATGTCATAGCTGCTGGGAGCACAAAAGTCATGCTAGTAAAAGTAATGATTATTATGCTAGAGGGAGCATAATCTATTATGATGAATGTTGCACGTTAGCAATGTTAATTATAGAAAACAAAAGATTCAATTCGCAAGTTGCAGGGTTTGAAAAGTTGTGTTGCTATAATTAAGGGAGAGGAATTCATACTTCATTTCAAATCTAAAAGCTTAGATTGAGATTTTAGTCAGATTTAGTCAAATATATATATATATATATATATATATATATATATATATATATATATATATATATATATATATATATATATATATATATATATATATATATATATGAATGTTATGTTGGAATGGTTCAACATAAGGAAATTCTATGGATGTTGTGACAACCCGATATTCCAAGTCAATGTAATGTTCAAATATTATAATCTATTTTTTTGGAATCAATAAAAATAGCGTCAAAAATGAAATGTTTGAAAGTCTCAATTGGGATATATAAAATGTTAGATATCGTGTCAAGGTTTTCAGAAATATAAAGAACACTCAAATCCGAATTATAACGAAGAAGTTATGACCAATCGAAAATCCGCGACACAACCGGTAAAACACTGTTAAGCGTAAAAAGTGAAATTTCAATAAAATACTTTTTAGCCTTAAGTATCTAAACAAAAGTCGTAGATAATAACAAACCGTGAGCGTACATAAAAAGAACGTCCAAATCTGACTTCGTATGAGGATGTTATGATTTTTCTAAGTTTCAGAACAGTAGTAGACAACTAAAAATTCGAAATAAAGATCGAACGATTTTTAGCCGACGCAACCTAAATGAGAATTGAAGATCTCGGCAATAGTAGTACAACGGTAAAAAGACAGATGAAAACGGACATCGGATGAAGAACTTATGAATTTTTAACGGATTTATCCTGTCCCGACCTATTAAAAATTATATAATTAAAAAAATATTCAAAATTTGCCGACGAAGTCTAAACGAGAGTTGTAGAGTATTTTCTCACCTACACGTGGATATAAAAAACGTGAAAAATGGAGCTCGTATGCGAAAATTACGGATTTTCAAAGATTTGGGCACACACTTCGAGGCTTATCCGAAGAATTACGCCCCGCGTACGAGGGTACGCCCAGCGTACGCAAATGAAGGGCCTTAGATTGACCACGTCGCCCCTGTGCCCTCTACTCCCGTCCCATCCGAAGTCCGACGACCGATGACATCATCGCTGACGTACGCCCCGCGTACGAGGGTACGCCCATCGTACGAGCTGCGGACGAGGTACGCCCCGCGTACTTCGGAGTACGCCCCGCGTACGAAGCCTGCCAGCCATCCTATAAATAGCATGCGAGACTTCCGGTATTTAATTGCTCATTCAACATTTTCTCTCCCTAGTTTCATACTTCTAGTATCCTGAGACTACCCCGACACCCCGGTTTCATATCCAAGCTCTGACGAAAGTCCGAAGCTCCGAGATTCCCGAAAAATTTACCACTTTCCGGTCGAATTGCTGCTCGAGAAAAATCATGTTTTCTTCAAATTACCACACTTTCCAGGTGAGTTGATACCCCTTTATTTTCACGTTTTACTATACTTTGGGGGGGGGGGGGGAAAATACAAGTGAAACATGAGAAAAACTTATGTGAAAATACAAAATGTTACTTAGGATTTCAGATCCTTCATCTACGTTTTTTGTTTATATATGTTAAATAATATTACTACCAATGTCACACTTTACATGCGAAGTTAGTAATACACCAAGTTTTATCATCTTAATGGAACACATTTTCGAAAAAACTATAATAGGTATAGTTTACGAGTTATTCGTGACATTTTACATACTGTAACACTATAAAGAGGAAATACTTACACTTACAAGGAAAATGGACTTTTCATTTCGTAAATCAATTGATACTAAATTTTGTGAGACATTTGGCTTCACCGTACTTTCCAGTACGCATTTCAAGTCATGTGTTATAAACCATAATCTCTTGTAGGGAGAGCGTGATACTTGTGTATAGATCTATACGGGATTGACAATCCCGCACCTAAACTGTTAGCTACAGTTAGACCGGCAGGTCTGGGGTGACAAACGTCATAACACTGCAACGCCTGAAGAACGTTGTTACAGGCAGTTTGGGTTAATATCATGGTTATAAAACTCACATGGAGTATCAAAACATTTTGATTTACGGGGATATTAAACTCATTAGTGATTATATATACATATATAAAACTACATACACTATTTTAGGTATGAAAAATACTTATGCGTTCCAATCTTTGGAAGTTTTCAACTACCACACATACATGGAAAATATTGGATTTTCTAGAAACAATCTCAATTATTTTATACAGAAAGACATACAATTCTAGTACAAAAACGCTTATGAACTCATCAACTTAATTGTTGACATTTTTCAAAACTACTTGTATTTCTCAGGGATTCAGTAATATAGGTAAAACATCAGCTTTTGGAGAAGGGACGCTAAGGCGTCAGTTTTCAAAACTTATTAAATCATCATATTGTAATATTTTTTTTGAGAGATGTATCACATGCAACAATGTAACTTTTAAATTATATTTATGATGGTTGTGTTTACTTTCTTTACAAATATTCAACTGTTATGATACTACGTGAAGTCATCCACCCCCGAATGTTTCCGCCATTCTGGTTTGGGGGTGTGACAGATTGGTATCAGAACATTGTTTATAGTGAACTTAGTATATCGAACCACATAAGATATACAAACTATAAATGTAAAGGGACTAATACCCTCTGAAAAAACATTTTCACAAACTATACTTTTAATAAATTAAAATGATATATATATATATATATATATATATATATATATATATATATATATATATATATATATATATATATATATATATATATATATATATATATATATATATATATATATATATATATTATAATAGTATAAGTACATGCATGCATCAGTCTAGTATCATAGTCAAAACTATACAAAAGTATTAAGAGGAGTTGGACAATACGATTAGGCCTCGGGGTATGTAATCAGATCGAGGATGAATATAGCCTGATCAGCTGTATTTATCCAAGATGTGACCAACGTATGTCGAGGAATAGTCATAGCGAGCAACGAGTCAAAAACATACCAAAGAAAATACTAGAATCAACTTACAAATTTGAAATACTATAAAAACTGTAATAATCATGCGAACCTCGATATTTAATTAAAACTAGGAATCGTTAAATAAATAGAATTATGCTTAGCAAATAAAAAAATATATTTACCCTTTTTACCCCCAAGTTTTATATATTATTCTCGTACCTCTATTCTCGATCAGACGAAATGGCAGGATTTCACATTCCCGGGGATCCCTACTACCCTAACCAGGGAAATGGAGGCTGGATCGAGGAGGACCCAGAAGAAGATCCCGAAGAGATTCCCGAGGTAGAGCCAGAAGACGATTCCGAAGAGGATCCTAAGGAAGACCCAGACGAGGATTTAGAAGAGGAAGGAGATGGTGGGAGCACAGACTCAGAACCAGAGGTCTACAATCCTCCCCGAGGAGCAGCAAATCCCCGAAGGAACTTTCAGGGCCCGACGCCCCGCTGGGATGTGGATCTGAAACGATGGAGCAGGAAACAAGGACAATGCCCACCCTACGCATGGGACGAGGCTTTTATAACCTCAGTAACAGAGGTTCGGCTGACAGGGCACTCCCTGTCATGGTTCGTCGCATCGCCAACCAAGGCGAACAAGCAAGAGTGAACGCCGATCGACTCTTGGACATTGGTGCCACTGCTACAGTCACTGCAGTACGTCTTCGTCGTCTGGACGTAGAGTATGAGCGAACAATAGAGCACACCTTTTCCCTTCAGAAAGACATTATTGCTGCTAGAGCCGATGTAAGGGAGTTCCGTAAAAGCCAAGTCGCAATGGAAAGGCGTGTCATCGAGGCTGAACGTCAAGTAGCCCGAGCTCAGACTTCCACAACCACATACCATGGTCCGCAGCGTACCACCCGCTCGGAGTAGAGCGTGTACTTCTGGCGCTATGTATATACTTATCGAATAAGCATTGGTGCTACTCTTTCTTTTATAAATGTAAACCCGACGGATTGTGAGTAAACAATTCAGGGGTCTAAATGCTGTCAAAATTTTCCCGCTTTCATTGATGTACCCTAGACCTATGTAAGGTCAAATTTTCTTGATCGTTGTATCTAATATTAATATGAATGAGATTGACACGAATTTGTTATTTCTTTGAGTATTTCATTAAGTTCTTAAAACACTAAGGAAATCATACACTTATTATTGTAAGTTTCCATTAACTTACAAAATTTGGTACAGTTCGGAACGCAAAACATATAATACTAAGGCTTTCCATAATCATTTCTGAAGACTTATCAAGAATTTGTC
This sequence comes from Lactuca virosa, assembly GCF_052849685.1. Lineage (NCBI taxonomy): Eukaryota > Viridiplantae > Streptophyta > Magnoliopsida > Asterales > Asteraceae > Lactuca > Lactuca virosa. The sequence goes on along the minus strand of NC_136428.1, from coordinate 133,289,965 downwards.
TCTTAACCTATGTCAGAATCATGCCGCCAAGAAGGAATCCCTGACGCTTCAATACTATCAGAGCACCAACACCACCTCCACCACCACCTCCATCAATGGATGCTGCTACCTTTCAGGCTGCTGTAACGGTTGTCGTAACAGCAGCAATAGCACAAATGAGTAACAACGGATCAGGAGGGAATAAATAGCTCTACTAATGGCCAAAATCAGGGTCGTTCCGGGGAATGTACTTACAAGGACTTCACCAACAGGAAACCCATACCCTTTAATGGAACTGGGGGAGTAATGGCTCTATCCCAATGGATAGAGAAAACGGAAGCCGTATTCGAGATCTGCTCATGCCCTGAAGTGAGCAAAGTAAAATTTGCTGCCTGTACTTTCTCCGAACGATCCCTAACGTGGTGGAATGGCCACGTCAAGTCATTAACTCTGGTAGTGGCTAACTCCATGGGTTGGGAGATCCTGAAGCAAATGCTAATGCAAGAGTACTGCCCAAGGGGCGAGATTCAGAAGCTTGAACAGGAGCTTTGGGGCCTTACTATGGTGGGCTCGGACATCACAACCTATATAAATAGGTTCAGTAACTTAGCAATACTTTTCCTGGGGATGTTGACACTAGAAAGCAAGAAGATAGAAAGGTATATATGGGGACTGTCACCCCAACTTCGAGGGAGTGTGCTAGCTTCCAAGCCCGTTACGTTCGATAGTGCCAAACAATTTGCACAGTCCCTTGTTGACCATGGAATCTCCCAAGACGTCATGACCGTCGTCCCCGAACCAACCAGAGGAAGCAACAACAATAACAACAATGCCAACAACAACAACAAGAAGAAGTTTTGGAATAAGAGGAAGAGTCAATCTTCACAAGAATCTTCCAAGAAACAACAAATAGTGGCAGTCCATGCCGCTACTGCCCCCACTGCTGTTCCCGTCACCCCTACGCCAGCAAAACAATATGTTGGGAACCTACCAAAGCGCAACAAATGCACTTACCATCACAACAAAAATTGGCGGGAGATGCACTGTAAAAACTGCGACAGGAAAGGGCACACTGCCCGTTTCTGTAAGGCACCGGCGCGACCAATCACCCTAGTTCCTGGTGCCGGAGTGAGCCAGGCATGTTATGGGTGTGGGGAAACTGGGCACTACAAGAGGGATTTCCCTAAGGCAAAGAATGTCGGCAGCGTAGGAAGAGTGATGGTAATAGGGCAAAATGAAGAAATAGCCGATCCCACGGTGGTTACGGGTACGTTTCTCCTAAACAACATTTATGCATGCATACTCTTTGACTGTGGTGCAGAGAGAAGTTTCGTGAGCCATAACTTCAAACACTTACTTAATCAAAAACCCCAAGCACTCAATAAGATATTTACAGTAGAAATGGCAAACGGTAAAACAGAAAGCACAAACGATTTGTATGTAGGCTGCACACTAGCTCTAAATGAACACTTTTTCCGAATTGATCTAATGTCGATCACTATAAGAAGCTTTGATGTCATCATCGGTATGGATTGGTTAAACCTTCACCATGCCGATATACTGTGTCACGAAAGGGCCGTTCGCCTTAATCTGCCAAGTGGCGAAACTCTTGTTATTTATGGTGACAAACCCGGTACCAATTTACAAATCATCTCTTGCGTCAAAGCCCGAAAATATCTGCACAAAGAATATCATGCCTTCCTAGCCCATGTGGTAGATAAGAAACGAGAAGTGAAAGACATTAAAGACATTCCGGAAGTCGACAACTTCCCCGACATTTTCCCCGAAGATCTTCCAGGAGTTCCACCAGAACGCCAACTCGACTTCAGAATCGACTTGATTCCCGGGGATACCCCAGTAGCAAAATAGCCGTACCGTCTAGCACCGACAGAAATGCAGGAATTATCCAGCCAACTGAACGAACTTCTCAGCAAAGGATTCATCAGGCCGAGCTTCTCACCTTGGGGAGCACCGGTTCTGTTCGTAAAGAAGAAGGATAGATCTTTTCGCATGTGCATCGATTACCGGGAACTGAACAAACTCATGATCAATAACCGATATCCTTTACCACGCATAGACGATCTGTTCGACCAACTACAAGGAGCGAGCTACTTCTCAAAGATCGATTTAAGATCTGGGTATCACCGGCTGCGAGTCCTGGAAGGAGACGTTCCCAAAACGAGATTTCGAACTCGCTATGGTCACTACGAGTTTGTAGTTATGCCCTTCAGATTGACAAAAACGTACCGGCGGTGTTCATGGACTTGATGAACCGAGTATGTCGTCCTTTCCTGGACAAATTTGTGATCGTGTTCATAGATGATATACTCATCTATTCAAGGAGTAAAGAGGAACATAGCCAACACCTCCGACAAGTCTTGGAAACATTAAGGACAGAGAAGTTATATGCGAAATTCTCAAAGTGCGAATTTTGGATTCGGAGAGTAGATTTCCTAGGTCACGTGATCAGCAAGGAAGGGATACACGTGGACCCTTCCAAAATCAAGGTAATCGAGAACTGGTCAACTCCAAGGACTCCAACGGAAATCCGACAATTCTTGGGCCTTGCTGGGTATTACCGAAGGTTCATACAAAACTTTTCGAAGATTGCTAAACCACTTACCACCCTGACTCAGAAGGGCGTAACCTTCAGTTGGGGAGAAAAACAAGACGCTGCGTTCCAAACATTGAAGCGAGCCCTATGCAGCGCACCTATATTATCTTTGCCAGAAGGAACAGAAGACTTTGTGGTCTATTGTGACGCGTCAAACCAGGGCCTTGGATATGTTCTAATGCAACGAGGAAAAGTCATCACATACGCCTTGAGACAGCTCAAGACACACGAGGTCAACTACACTACGCACGATCTCGAATTGGGAGCAGTCGTTTTTGCTCTAAATATCTGGAGACACTATCTCTACGGCACGAAATGTACAATCTGCACCGATCATAAGAGCCTTCAGCACATCCTCAATCAAAAGGAACTCAACATGTGGCAAAGACGATGGGTAGAACTACTAAACGATTACAAATGCGAAATTCGTTATCATCCCGGAAAAGCTAATGTAGTAGCTGATGCCCTCAGCCGGAAGGAATACTCAGGCCGCTGAGTGAAATCCTTAACCATGACGATCCATTCAAACCTGTCCACACAAATCAAGGAAGCTCAATTAGAAGCCTTGAAACCCGAAAATGTGGCGGGTGAATCCTTAAGAGGAATGGATAAGAATCTTGAAGTCAAGGATGACGGAGTTCGTTACTTCATGAATCGGATCTGGACGCCAAAGTTTGGCGGATTCAGAGATGTTGTCATGAATGAGGCCCATAAGACTTGATACTCCGTACATCCCGGTTCAGACAAGATGTATCTGGATCTCAAGAAACTGTATTGATGGCCAAACATGAAAGCCGAAATCGCTAACTATGTAGGCAAATGTTTGACTTGCGCCAAAGTCAAGGTAGAGTACCAAAAGCCCTCGGGATTGTTGTAACAACCAGAAATACCCGAGTGGAAGTGGGAGCGGATAACCATGGATTTCGTAACCAAGTTACCCAAGACAACGAGTGGACTTGACACCATCTGGGTGATCGTCAACAGGTTAACCAAATCTGCACGCTTCCTACCAATAAAGGAAATGGACAAGCTGGAGAAACTAACTAGAACATACATCAGGGAGATTGTACGATTGCATGGTGTACCAATATCCATTATCTCGGACCGAGATAGTAGATTCACCTCGAGGTTCTGGCAGTCACTACAAAAATCTCTAGGAACGAGGCTAGACATGAGTACCGCCTACCACCCACAAACCGACGGCCAAAGCAAGAGAACCATTCAAACCTTAGAAGATATGCTAAGAGCTTGTGTGATCGATTTTGGTAAGGCTTGGGATACACGTTTACCATTGGTTGAGTTCTCGTACAACAATAGCTATCACACTAGCATCAAGGCTGCTCCATTTGAAGCCCTCTATGGCCGTAAGTGCAGATCACCTCTGTGCTGGACTGAAGTGGGTGAAACGCAACTAGCTAAAGGACAAGTACCTGACAGCACTCTCACTGGCCCGTAAATCATAAGGGAAAATACAGAGAAGATTGTCCAAAATCTGAGAACGATTAAAAGCTTCAAGAGACAGACAAAAGAGTTATGCGGATAAAAGACGAAAACCCTTGGAATTCCAGGTTGGGGACCGGGTACTATTGAAAGTCTCCCCCTGGAAGGGATTAATACGTTTTGGAAAACGTGGGAAACTAAACCCAAGGTATATCGGAACCTTCGAGATCCTTGCCAGGATTGGTCCAGTAGCATACAAACTTCGATTACTGCAGGAACTCAATAACGTACACCCTACCTTTCACGTATCGAACCTAAAGAAGTGCTTGTCCGATGAGACCCTCGTCATCCCTTTGGAAGAAATTGAAATCAACAAGAGTCTCCACTTCGTAGAAGAGACGGTAGAAATCATGGATCGGGAAATTAAAAGGACAATACAAAGTCGCATACCCATTGTGAAGGTTCCTCGGAATGCCAAGCGAGGACCTGAATACACCTGGGAGCGCGAAGATCAAATGAAACAAAAATACCCACATCTTTTTCCTAGTCCATAAATACTTAATGTAGAATTAATTTCGGGATGAAATTCCCTCTAACGGGGGGATGATGTGACAACCCGATATTCCAAGTCAATGTAATGTTCAAATATTATAATCTATTTTTTTGGAATCAATAAAAATAGCGTCAAAAATGAAATCTTCTAAAGTCTCAATTAGGATACATAAAATGTTAGATATCGTGTCAAGGTTTTCAGAAATATAAAGAACACTCAAATCTGAGTTATAACGAAGAAGTTATGACCAATCGAAAATCCGCGACACAACCGGTAAAACACTGTTAAGCGTAAAAAGTGAAATTTCAATAAAATACTTTTTAGCCTTAAGTATCTAAACAAAAGTCGTAGATAATAACAAACCGTGAGCGTACATAAAAAGAACGTCCAAATCTGACTTCGTATGAGGAGGTTATGATTTTTCTATGTTTCAGAACAGAAGTAGACAGCTAAAAATTCGAAATAAAGATCGAACGATTTTTAGCCAACGCAACCTAAACGAGAATTGAAGATCTCGACAATAGTACTACAACGGTAAAAACACAAACGAAAATGGGCATCGGATGAAGAAGTTATGAATTTTTAACGGATTTATCTTGTCCCGGCCTATTAAAAATTATATAATTAAATATAAATTCAAAATTTGCCAACGAAGTCTGAACGAGAGTTGTAGAGTATTTTCTCACCTACGCGTGGATATAAAGAACGTCAAAAACCGTGCTTGTATTCGAAAGTTATAGATTTTCAAAGATTTGGGCACATACTTCGAGACTTATCCGAAGGATTACGCCCCGCGTACGAGGGTACGCCCAACGTACACAAATGAAGGGCCTCGGATCGACCACGTCTGTGATAACCCAAAAATTTCTTGCCTTCTGGCCTTGTTAAGGGTCATTCTTTTGGGTTTTAAGCCTAGTACACTTAAGGAATGAGTGTTAGAATGTACCTGCTAGAGACATTGTGCAACATACAAGCCTTAAGACCACCAAAAAGGAGTTCACGGCCAAAGAACATGAGTTTACGACCATAAAGTCAAGGATGGCCGTAAACTCCCCTATAAGTCTCCATTTCCTTCACTTTTCCTTGATTATTTCACATTCAACTCAAGAACACTTCCATTCTCTCTCAAGTATCATCGAGATTTTCATTCCCGATCTTCAAAAAGTAAGTGATTGTTCCCTCTAGTTGTTGATTTTCCTTCTTACTCATCAATCACCCTTTGATTTCATCCATGGAAATCAACTTTTTGCTAGATCTTCATCTTTCACCAAGAACACCAAGAACATACACTTGTTCTTGGTGGCCGCAAAGTCCTCTAAGGCCCTCAAAAGTGTTAGTATTCCATCTATCTTCTAGTTAGCCATGTTAGACACTAGATCATAGCCTTGAAACATCACCAAACTCAACATCAATGAGATTTTACGGCCAAAGAGCATCTCCCTTGGTCGTAAACCCTAATTATGGCCAAGTTTTAAGCCCTAAACACTTCTAGACACTAGCTATCCTTTGGGACACTTGAACCTTTGAAACTCCTTACCTTTAAGACCCAAAAAGACACCATTTGGAGAGTTTACGGCCATACACTTTTGGTGTGGCCGTAAACACCTCAACACCTCCTAGAAAATTGGTTTTGCTCATCCCCTTGTAGAGCAATAGTCCTTCAAGCTTCCCTATTATTCAAACACCCTCTTGTACACCTTTTACCATGAGTTTACGGCCCAAATCTCCATGGACGTAAACCCATGGCCGTAAACACCAAATGATGGCCTTAAACATCCCTTAGATGAATCACATGTGATTCTAACACTTGGTCAAAGTGTTTCCTAGTCCCTAAGGGTGTTTCCTTGCATTTTAGTTGCTTATAAACACTATATTCATGCAAATACATGGCATATGTGTCATTTAGGACTCATTTGTGTCTCGGGACTTCATTCGTGGAACTTCTCATCCTTACGCGCATATTCGTTTGAATCACCCACATAAGGTGAGTTCATACCCCGTAATCAATCTTTTAAACTGTTTTAAATGCTTTTAAGGGGGCGGGGAATACAAGTTGAACACAATGATAATTGTGTAATTGTTTGTTATAAACATTTTCCAAAAGATTGCTTATGTCATTAATAAGTAGTCAAAACATTTCAAAAACTCTTTTAAAGTTATGTTACTTTATAGTTTAACCAAACTCCGTTTTTAAAGTACAAGCATAACTTAGTAGTAAAATGAGTCTTTTCAATAACAGTTCAAGTAAAACACTAGTTAACTATAAGGGGTATAGTTTAGAGGTTCAGTTCATACTAGATACAATACACGATAACATAAAGAGAAACAGGGAGGTAGATACAATACACGATAACATAAAGAGAAACAGGGAGGTAGATACAATACACGATAACATAAAGAGAAACAAGGAGGTAGATACAATACTTCAAAGAGAACATACTAAGATACTATAACAGAACCAACATACTAAGATGCTATAGCATAGAACAACTACAAGATCTAATTATACCAACGAATCACTAACTCATTGTTCTTAACAAAAGGTTATAGTTAAATTGGGTATACATGATCATATAACTTTAATGTGAATTACACGGCTAGCAATTGTTTGCTGCAGTCGCGTTTGGTTCCCAGAATCTCTTGACAGGGAGAGCGTATAGTATGGGTACTAGCCTTCACATTATGACCTTACTAAAACAAACATGTTTAAAGGTAACTAGTACTACAGGATGTCAATTCAAAAGACAACTCTGTACTTATAATTTCCCATTACTTTCAGTAAGTGACAGTTCCACTTGAAAGTTAATGCAAACTATTTTCGAGTCAAGATAGTTATAAACTAGGGAAAACTTACATTTTACAAACGAAACACAGAACAGTCGAGTCTAGTACATTCAGTAGAAAGGGATCTATAATGCTAACTTTATGATTCCTTAGTGTATGCATTCAGGGATATATATTAATCTTGTCCGACAGGTAGTAGGATGTGTGCTTTCCGCTTCATTTCCTGTTCCTTGTTTGGTTGTGGGCTTAGAGCAGATACACCCAGCCTACTGTCTATCCGAGCTTAGCTATATATATGTTCCGTATACACCAAGTAATCATAAGGGGTACCATGTATGGGTCAGGTCATAGGACACTAATTCAATGCAACGTTTTCTAGTACAAAACATACTTTTCAAATGAAGAACTTTTGGAATACAAAACTAGAAACTTAACTAGTGAAGGGTTTAATCCATTTTATTAAACCAGTAAAACTTAAAGGGCCTTAGGTGGTTAATTCTATAATACCTTAGTTTATACACCAGGGTTATATATAATTAATATCCGATAGGTAGTTGGATGTGTGCTTTCCGCCTCATTCCCTGTTCCTTGTTTGGTTGTGGGTTTAGGGCAGATTCACACAATTAACTATCAGTTCGATATTATATTATATATAACTAGTATCAACTAAGTGATTATATAAGGAACTACTGTGGTTGTCATTTTATTATAAGAAATTAGGGTTTTCTTAAAGGATCTTTTCATCAAATATAAAGGAACTATTACAGTTAACTCCGTGAGTACCGAGTGAATACACAGGGGTTATATAAAACGATGATCTAACAAACAATGGGATGTGTGTCTTCCGCCTTATTTCCTGTTCCTTGTATGGTTGTGGGCTTAGGGCAGATACACACAACCGATTGTTTGTTTACTCTGGGTTTTATATAACTTGTATCCATTTAATACTCATAGAAAGGACTGTAGAGTCATTTTTACTTATCTTTCATCAAAGCAGGAAATATAGGATTTTCTGGAGGAACAGGCAAACTTTTCTAAACAAGAACTTACTACAACTTTCTACAAACTTTCTTACTACTTACTACATCACTAAAATCTTATGAACTCACCACCTTATGAGTAACAACAGTCAAGTGCAAACACACGTCTCAGATCGGTGCACTAGTCTCCTTCTGACTTAATGTATCAGCCACCACATTGGCCTTCCTCGGATGATAAAAGATCTCACATTCATAATACTTGACCACATCATGCCACATGTGTTGCGTTATATTCAGGTTTGGATGATTCGTCAAATATCTTAAACTCTTGTGGTCCGTGTAGATGGCATACCGAACCCCATATAAATAGCAACGAAAAATCTTGAAGGAAAAAACTACCACCCCCAGCTCTAATTTATGAGTCGGATAATTTGCCTCATGAGGCTTCAACTGCCTTGAAGCGTACGCTATCACATGACTCATCTTCATAAGTACAACAACTAATCCCAATATCAATGCATCACATTAAACGACGAAATCATCCATGCCCCTAGGAAGGTTCATCATGGTGCCTCACACAACTTCTACCTGGGAACCTCAAATGATACATGTTGCTCAGAGACCCACTGAAAAAGGGATACTCTTCTTCGACAACCGATTCAAGGGAACCACAATCTTGGAGAAATCTTGGATAAATCTCCTGTAATATCCTACTAATGCAAGGAAACTATGAATCTCAGATGGAGACTTCTGAAACTCCCACTACATCACCACCTCAACCTTAGCCGGATCGACCAAGATACCATTTAGGTTGACGAGGTGACCCTAGAGTTGAACCTCAAGCAACCAAAATTCATTTGGAGAATTTGGCATAAAGCTTCTCCTTCTGTAGAGTTTCAAGAAACTCAATCAATCACTCCTCATGTTGCTCTTTGATCTTAGAGTAGACCAAGATATCATCGACAAATACAATCACATATAGATCTAGCATCAACCTGCATACCTAGTTAATGAGGTCCATGAACGTTTTCAGTGTATTAGTGAGTCCAAATGGCATCACCAAAAACTTGGTATGCCCATACTGAGTCCTGAAGGCCATCTTCTGAATATCTTCATCCTTGACCCTCATCAGGTAGTATCTTGAGCTCAAATCAATATTAGAAAACTAAAACACACCCTATAACTGATCAAACAAGTCGTCGATCCTCAGAAGTGGGTAATGGTTTTTCACTATAAGATTATTCAACTCCTTATAATCGATTCACATACGGTGTGACTTGTCCTTCTTATTCATAAACAAAATAGGTGCATCCCAAGGCGAACTACTCGGCCTTATAAACTCCTTATCTAACAGCTCCTACAGTTGTGTCGACAACTCATCTCGGGAGGTGCAATTCGGTAAGGTGCCTTGGCTATCCGAGCCGTAATTGAAATTAAGTCTATTTTGAACTCAACAAGCCTCTCAGGAAACACTCTCGGTAAATCTTCAGGAAACACATCAGGAAAATCCCGAAGGATGGGCACATCCGCATTGTTCTTCATATGTTTGTCCCAAGTATCCACCAGATAAGCTACGAATCTAGAGCACCCATGCGGCAAATACCCCTTAGCACTTGTGGTTGGGCACATGTCCAGACCTCCTCAAGTACCCTCACCATGAATAAGTAGCTCTCCTGTACTTGGAGTTCGAACTCGTACCCGATGATGCTCGCAGTCAACAGTAGCCCCATTTCGGCTCAACCAATCCTTACCATAATAACTCTCATCGCTCTTATAGGTATAAGAACAAGATCAATAGGAAACCGCACTCGGAACATCTCCAACACACGGTCCCATTAAACCCTCAATGCACTCACTGTGCGGTCATTGGTAATCACCACAACTAAGGAATAATCCAATGCTCCTTAAGTAACATTGAATTTTGTTGAACGCAATAGATACAAACGATTGAGTGGCCCCCAAATCAACAAGTAAAAGATAAGGCATATCACTGACTCGGAACATCCCTAATCACAACATCCAGTGCTACTCTAGCCTCCTCAGCTGTCAATTGGAACGCTTGGCTCCACGCCACAGGGGCTCCACCTTACCTTGGTGGCCATTAATAATCCTCAAGGTAATTAGGGCGGGTGCCTTCACCGCTTCACCAGTAAAACTTGCACATATATCCTTCTTGTGGCCAATCTGATTGAAGTGAAAACATATCAATGCCCCTTCTTGTGGGAAATCTGATTGCACAGCAGGCTCCCTCATACGACTTCCCAATAGCCCCCAGAACATGAGTTGAAAATATTGGACTTATTAGTTGAAACGATCGTAGTTTGAACCTAAGGTGTCTTCCGTTTCTTCCGAAGCTCCAAATTAATCTCCATCTCCCAAGCTCTGTCAATATCTTCTCCAATTTCTTGTAGCTCGAAGCACCGACGAACTCCCTAATACCCACCCTTAGCATGTCATGATACCTTGTTTTCTTCATATCCTCACCTGTATCATATTGCATAACCAGCAACACCCTCTCCCTGAAATTGGCGGTGATCTCCACCATAACCTTTACTTTTCGCTCTTACATTTCCGCAACTACCATCTCTAACAATCCTAAATTGTTATTTTTGAGCTTTATGATCCTTTGAGATTAACTTAATTCCGCAACATATAACTTGTACTAACGTTTGTTCAAGTGTTTCTCAAAAGTTTTTCTCTCAACAAATGGTATCAGAGCCAAAGTGGTTGCTTTTTAAACAAAACTCTGATTTTGAAAAGCCTTCTATACCACTAAAGCTCATTTTCTCAAAACAAAAAGAGGAAATATGGCACAAGCATTATCACTTAACGTTTCCAACAGTGTTGGTGGTTCCAATCGAGCCCCAATACTTGTTGCTAGTGAATATCATCACTGGTCTCAAAGGATGGAGAGGTATCTAAAAAGACTCGGTAGAGATGTGTGGAGATCCATGGAAGAAGGACCTCATGTTCCGGTTCTCACACCTGTTCAAGCTGATGGTGCTCAAGCTAGACTTGGAGGAGCTCAAGCTGCAATGAATCGTCCCACGAAAGATGATCTTGATAAAATGGAAAGTGATGCTGTTTCTTTTTATGAAATATCCTACGGAGTTGCTCCTGAAAACTTCGACATTATCATCAATTGCAAATCCGCCACATAAATCTGGGATGTTCTCAAGAACTTTTATGAAGGTTCTAAGCAAGCTCAAGATAAGAAGCTTACCACCGCACTCAACGAGTTCAATAACTTCAAAGCTCATGCTGGTGAAAGTCTTGAAGATTTCGTCAAAAAAATCAACCTGATTGTCACAAAGTTGTCAAATGCTGGCACCATAGGAAGTAATCATGAAACAAATCTTCAGTTTCTCAGTGGTTTGGGTAAACACTGGACTACGGCGAAAATGATAGTCCAAGGAGATAGGAAAATTCACACACTCTCTCTTTTCAAGCTATATGGCGAACTTTAGGCACAAGAATCATTTGTGCTAAAAGACTACTCAAACTTCGGACGACCACTCGCTCTGATAGCTCAAACCCCTCAAAACCAAAACATCCAACCTTACTCTCCCTCGTATGACAATCCACCATAGTCATACGAAGCCGATTCAGAATATGACGATGAAGAAGAATTCGAAAATGCTATTGCCCTAGTTAGCCAACAGTTCAACAGGCTACCAGCCTCATCTTTTCGTAAAAACCAGCAGTTTACTAAACCTCCCTTCAACCACAATTTTAACTCGAACAATAATCATTCTCGATATCCCAAAAATCCTCACCACTCTCCGCAACCTAAGAATACTCATCAATCCAAGGAAGCACCGCAGTCTGTCAAGCCTACTTACTCGGGTACCTCAACCGAAGACAAGAATGATGTTATCATTTGTCACAAATGCAACAAAGAAAACCATCTTGCCAAAGACTGTAAAGCCAATGTGGTGAAGGAAAGAGCATTCTATCCTAGAATGGATCAAGAGATGGAACAAAAGGAGAAGGAAAGGGCATATGTGGCCCAAGTCAAGAGGGATCATCAAGTTTGGTCTTCACGAGATGAAGATAAATATTTCAACAACATCAAGGGCAAGGGAAAATTTTGCATGATGGAAACTGCTGATGAGGATGGTTCAACAAAGCTGGAGAAGAACTACTTCTACATGGAAAAAGATGGAACTCTTAGCATCGTTGAACAGGTACAACTTATGATCCGATCTAATAACTACAGCATGCATGATTGTCAACCTTTCTTAGATAACCTTAATGACAGTTGTGTTGCCGTCCTTTCAAACTATAACAAGGCCTTAGATGAGAAGAATATAGCGTCCCAGGAAATGTTTCATGTAAGAGGACGATTAGAAGATAAGAGACTCAAACTCGCCATGTTGGAAAAAGAATTAATGTTAGAAAAGGATGGCAGAATGTTCTGTGAAACTCAGTTAGGAATAGCTTTGAATCAAAGGGATCTAGCCCAAAAGGAAAATGTACGGTTAAATCTTTTAATTGAAAAATTGTTTAATGAAAGTGAAGCTATTGAAAATCTTGTGAATAATGGAACCATAGATAACACATATAATTGGGGTTGGTCCAATGGATATTCTACCGCAATGGACTCATCACCCCGATTCAACAAAGACCGTCCCTATATCCCTCCGGATCGAGAGTTTCATTTCCCAGACAATGACCAAACATTCCCCGAGGACATTAGAGCCCACTTCGGTAGACTTCATAATCTGAGCAATAATTGTGTCATCGAGGAAATTCTTCCTGAAACCTCGGATCACTCAGGTGATCAAATACCCATCATTGGCGCAATTTATCCCAACTCTCAGACATCTTCAGTTGTTGATGAAGAAATTTTTATGGAAGGATGAAACTGTAAATTTGACACCTTTATCCTCAGACCGCAGTCCCGTTCTCTACAGTCACGGACCATAGTCCTCAACACTGCCTTCCATAAAATGTCAAACTAAGGAACCATCTTTGAGTTACTCTACGGTAGCCCAGTCTTCCTTACCGCAAACCGTAGTCAAGAGCACAGTGACCGTGCAGCCAATTCTTCATGAGTTGCCCATAGAAATTTTGAATACGGTTAATGTTCTATGATCCCTGAGTCTTCTAGTTCAGATGACTCAAGCTCGCGTTTTGAAAAATAGTCAAACGTTTCCAGGAAACCGCAGTTGAACATCACTGACTGCGGTTCACCAAATAACCAAGCAAAACTGGCTTTCAAAGAGGAACTTAGAGCTCGTGGTAAAAATCAGGAAAACTTTTTCAAAAACAAAAAACAAGCCAAAGTTTCAATCCAAAAGAGTCCTGAAAAACCTGTTGTATCAAATCAGTTTTCAAAAAACACTGCAGTCAAGAAATTAGACAAAGAGGAATGTACAGTTCCAAGGATTTTTCTCAAACTCTTCTGACAAATCTCAAAAAAGAGTCAAGTCTTTTCAAAGGTATTGTTTTCAAATCTAGTCCTTGGACGACCCAAAATGGAAAGGGATTTTACCAACTCCTACACCTTTTAAGTCACATCAGTTTGTCAACAGAACACAAACTAGGAGGAATTCGCGTGCTCACACTTTTTCAAATCCCAAAGGCACCGCAGTCAGAACTTTCAGAACTCACTCTTGGACTGGACTTAAGACTCACAGTACACCCTCCGGACCGCTGGCCAAATACAGTGTCTGGATGAATGAGAAAAATCTTACCTTTGGATTTTATCATCAGAAAAGGTCATATTAAGTCCAACCTCGTAATCCCACGAAGCCTCGTAATTCCCCAAAACCTCATAACACTCCAAAAGATTACAAACACCCAGGTCTCGGTGTCAAGATTGACAGGAAACCTGTTCCAACAATCCATGTTCATGCATCTAGGAAAAATAATTCGCTTGTAACCCTGGGCTCCAAAATTGTTTGGGTGCCCAAACTAACCGTGTAATTTTTCAGGCAATGTGCAAGGAGGAACAAGAAGAGGAGTGGTTGATAGACTGTGCATGCTCCTTGCACATGACCGGAAGGTTAGAATACGTTCGGGATTTCAGACCTATATGTAATGGTGGAAACGTCACATTCGGCAACAATGTGAATGGAATAATCAGAGGTTACGGTGTGTTAACAACAGGGAACTTCTCAATACGAAAGGTTGCTTACGTAGAAGGCCTCAAGCATAATCTCATCAGTGTAGGCCAACAATGCAAAGCAGGCCATCGGGTTGAGTTTGATAATGAATACATGCTACACTATGACAAATGATAGAAGCACCTGTTTGATCAAATCTAACTCCAAAGGAGCAATGTATCCTTTGGATGTCTCATTGATCATCGGGAAACCGCAGTTGTGCTTTCTGTGCAAAGCAGTATCCAAAGTCAGCTGGCTGTGGCATCACAAGCTAGCTCATCTAAACTTTCGGTATATCAACAACCTTGTCACCAGAGAACTCGTCCGAGGTCTCCCTATTCTAAAGTACAACAATGATACTCTCTGCCTAGCCTGTGAGTATGTCAAACAATCAAAGGGAAGTCATCCACTAGTGATTAATTCATCAATTTTTGAACCCTTAGAACTCTTACACATTGATCTCTGCAGTCCATATACCGTAGCCAGTCTCCATCACAAGAAGTATATACTGGTTATAGTCGATGACTTAACTCGTTTCACTTGGGTCTTCATCCTGAGGCTTAAATCTGAAACACCGCAGGTTCTGATCAACTTCATCAAAGAGATTGAACTTTAAATCAAGTTGTAGTATGAAGAATCTGAAGTGACAATGGAACCGAGTTTACGAACCATCTCTGGAATAATTTCTTGGTTTCCAAAGGCATCAGTCACAACTTCTCAGCTCCCTACACACCACAACAAAACGGAGTTGTAGACCGAAGAAACCATACTCTAGTCGAAGCAGCCAGATCTATGCTAAACATTGCAAACCTCCCTCTATACTTCTGGGCGGAAGTAGTGTCAACTGCACGCTTTGTTTAGAACCGAAACATTGTTTGCAAGCGTCTCAACAAACTCCTTATGAGGGCCTGAACAACCACAAACCAAATGTCATATTCTTTCACATATTTGGGTGTAGATGTTTTGTGATCAACAGCAAGGATCACCTTAACAAATTTTCACCGAAGTCAGACGAATGAATTTTTCTTGGCTACTCAACCAACAAAGTGGCCTACAGGGTTCTCATCAGATGCACAAGGCAGATAGTAGAAGGCTTAGACGTTAAATTCGATGACTATTACGTCCGCAACTCTGCTCCCTCATCTGAAATAAAGTTCATCATGGAAAGTGATATCCCAGTATCCTCGGGTCCTGTTAACATAGTTGAGGTTAACGATGATGATCTGTTCGACCCCACATAGACTGCTCATCTCTCTGAAATTCTTGTGTCTCCGGTTGCTCAACAGCAACATGGCGAATTCTCTGGCCCAACTCTATCCGAAGATTTGTCATTCAACACTTCCACCTCGCCGGTTGAGGGGAAAACTCAACTCCGGTTCAAGCAACAACCATCGAGGTTCCAGTGCTTGAAGAAGCAGCTTCGGCATCTACTCGCAGATTCACAATCCCATCAAATTTCTCCTCAGACTCTGACGATGAAGAAATAGAGAATATTGACACAAGAACTGACTCAACGATTATCACTCACTTACCAATCCAGGGGAACCATCTCAGGTTCAGGGGGAACTCCCGTCTGCAATCCAGGGGGAACCTCACTCAAATGCCGATCAAACTCCTTCAGTCCAAGACACTTCTGCGGGCTGTTCCCAAGTCGAGGGGGAACTGCCTTCCCCAACCGCAGAGTCTCCTGATATCGAATACATTCCCTCCACAGCCGCCGCTGATCACCTTCAACCTCGTCTGCACGTCTGGAAAAAGGACCACCCACCGGGTCAAATCATTGGTAACCCATCAGCAGGCATACAAACTCGATTTTCTAATGACCTAATGGACCACTGCCACTACGCAACCTTCATGTCCACAGTACAGCTCGATCCATCAAGGAAGCTCTTCTAGAGCCCGACTGGATCACCTCCATGCAACATGAACTAGCCGAGTTTGAAAGAAACAAGGTTTGGAAGCGGGTTCTGAAGCCAAAGGTCACACTATTGTTGGAACAAGATGGGTGTTTAAAAACAAACTTGATGAATCCGGCGCGGTCGTGCGAAACAAAGCAAAATTAGTTGCTTAGGGTTATAGTCAACTGGAAGATGTTGACTATGATGAAACTTATGCCCCCGTAGCCAGGATGGAAGCCATACGCATCTTCGTATCGTATGCGGCACACAAAAATATCATAGTACATCAAATGGATGTAAAAAGTACTTTCCTGAATGGCGAACTGAAATAAGAGGTTTACTTGCAACAACCTCCAGGCTTCGAAAATCAAGAGTTCCCAGATTATTGTTTCAAGCTTGAGAAAGCAGTCTATGGTCTTAAGCAAGCACCAAGGGCATGGTACGAGACTCTCTCTGAGGTTCTTGTCACGCCCGAACACAAAAGAGGTGTGATTGATCCCACATTATTTAGAAAGAAAAATGGTAATCACCTTATGCCTGTCCAAATCTATGTGGATGATATCATATTTAGTTCAACAGATCAAGGTATGGTGGATGAATTTGCAAAGCTCATGACTAACAAGTTCCAAATGGGCATGAATAGAGTGATCAATTTCTTTCTAGGACTCCAAGTGAAACAAGTCCCTCAAGGGATATTCATTCATCAGGAATAGTATACCTCTGAACTGCTAAAGAAATACGCAATGGACAATAGTATACCTTCTGATATAAGATTTTTGCTGATCCTACCGGAGAATCAGTAGATCATAAAACTTATAGAGGAATGATTGGTTCCTTGATGTACCTCAACGCAAGCAGACTAGACATTGTCTTCGCAACAGGCTTATGTGCCAAGTACCAAGCCGATCCCAAAGTATCGCACTTGACCGTAGTGAAGAAAATCTTCAAATATCTCTAGAGAAGCAAAGCCCTAAGGCTTTGGTACCCCGCAGGAAATGATTTCAGCCTTTAAGCCTTCACTGATATGGATCATGCTGGATGCAAATTGGATAGAAAAAGTACTTACGGGGGTTGTCAATTTCTTGGAGGAAGACTGGTCAGCTGGTCCTCAAGAAAACAAAATTGTGTTTCTTTGTCTACCGCAGAAGCTGAGTTTGTGGCCACAGCCAACTGCTGTTCTCAAATCTTATGGATGAAAACCCAACTAATGGACTACGGATACAAAATGTTGCGAATACCGATTTACACTGACTCAGAGAGTGCCATTGCAATTTCTCACTATCCCATTCATCACTCAAAGACGAAACATATTGAACTTCGGTATTACTTCATCAAAGACCACATTCTCAAAGGTAACTTCGAACTAATTTTTATTAATACTCATGAAGAGATTGGTGATGTGTTTATGAAGGCACTTGATGCAACAAAACTCAACAGTTTTCTGAAAATTTTAGGGATGATGAATCCGGACCCACAATTCTTCTTGAATTGATAGGTACCGCAGATCACCTCTGGTCTCCGTTGCGGTCCTAGAGTATTATATCTATCATGCATGGTTTCAATGTACTCTGTATACCGCAACCATATATCATACTTATATTCTTAGGTTTTTATTGTTTATTGTCTCTGTCTTTTATCTAGTATTCCTTTCAAATCTTGCTACCACAGTAACACTGTCTTCCACCGTAGTCATTAAACCATCTGCAGTCACATTGAATAAATCCTCAACCATTTCATAAAGTCACTGATAATATTATGTGCTATTTAATGATCTTCATTAAATAAAGAAAAACATTCTCAATCAAAAACATTTGTTTTGTTGCATACAACGTTTTAGTTTCTTTCAAAATCACTCTCCGACGATAGCCTCTAGCAACTTTAGGGTTGTGTTTGAAGATCATGCATCTTATAATGAATTGATTCGACTGATGATCAATTTTATGTCATCTCATCCATTGTTTGGAGTTTTCAATACCTTCACAGACGTGGTTCCTCTTTCCACCCCTTTCAAATGTGCATTCTCAGCCTTTCGCCCAAACTCAAAACATCAAGAAATCCACTTGAACTTGATCGATGATTGTTTAGTCATCTTGACTAAGGAAAAGTTTTTGAATGCAATCAATCTTCAAGTTCTTCCTTCAACAAGAGTTTATTCTCCCACCACCAATGACATCACCTCAACCCTATACCTGATGGGGTATCAGAAGAAATTGAAAGGCATTGGAGAATTCAAGAAGAAAATTTGTCTGTCAATTCATCATCTGGAGTCTCCCTGGCAGAACCAGAGGCACAAACAACATGGGCCTCAAACTGTTAGAACTTGTATGGAGTATCTTCACAGGCAAGGCAGTGCACTACGGTCAAATTCTCTGGGATGATTTTCTTCAATACGTTCCCAAGGAGAATTCAAGAGACAACCCCACTGAACTCACCTTCGCACACTTATGGTCTCTCTGCATCTCGGACCTCCACAAGGATGCTAAATTCAGCATGGGTGATGACATCAACTTCTATGTCACCCGAGACTTGAAAACGTACACTCTTTCCAAAGACCAATCAATTTTTGGACCACTTAGGTGACTGCCTGAACATATTCTCAAGTCTATTGGACTTGAAACCCGAGAAGTCACTGATCACCTCGAGGCTATGTATGGTATTGACCCATACCATTCTTCCCCGCCTCATCTTAGTCAGCCGATTATAGCCACTACTGCAACCCAAGGTCCCTCAAGATCCGCACCTGCCTCAGTCCCTCATACCGCAGAACAATCCAACCCTCCCATAAATACTCGTCGTAAGAAGATTGTTAACTCCAAGAAAGCTCCCCGCAGCAAAGCTAGAAAAGGTGAAACCCTTTAAAAGAAACGCAAGACTAGGGCCATCGAATCTTCGGATGACGCTCCTGTCTCCCCCTCCAACTCTCAAGACGATATTGCTGTTAATGTTGATGAAGAATCTGATGATGACTTCGGTCCAATTCTCAGACACAAAATGCAGAAGATCATCCCTAGCTAGAGCCAAATACGTGACCTGACAAATACTGTAGTCTCTCAAAAGACTCTGGTAGTCCTTAAAGCTCTCGCATGCTTATTTCCTTCAACCCTCTCTAGCTACTCAGATACAAGAGGATCTCAGTGGTACGACACGCCCTAAGGTCTCTAGGGCATCCAACGTTCATTTCTTTGATCCAGAGGAGTTGCACTCCATTCTTCTTTCTGTCACCCAAACACTTAAAACAGATAACCAATTGCAGGGCAATTCCTCAGCCTCTGCTAGAACTGAACCGAGGCCACACTTGATACGGGTCAAGGAGACCGAGTAAGTTTGTGAAATACTACTCTGCCACCGTTACACTCAAGTGGTTTAGGCGTGGTGAGCAAAAATGTGCTAGGATCCACAAACCCGGGTGACACCCCGGTGCGAACTCATGGTTTTGACGGTTCTTTTTCAGATGACTCATGGAATCGCTTTCAACTAACCACTGAGTCTGAAGTCAAGAATTATGAAGCTTTCAGGAGATCATTCCAGGCCCGTAAAGCTCAACAAATGAAGCAACTACAGAAGAAGGAACAAGAGATTCAGACTGTAGCCAAATACTGGGCAGAAGCCTTCAGCAACGCTAAAGCTGTCCATGATATTCTGAAGATTCAAGAATGGACGTCCAAGATGGAAGCTACGATGCACCAAGCTCAAAATCTCCATGATGTTGGTCGTTCTAAGCGTCCCCCAGCGATGAACAACATGACACGTTTGCCGATGGCACCGCAATCGAGATCAGTTCAAATCTGGTGTTCGGATTCGATAATCTTGAAGTTGATGAAGTTGATCAGCCTATTCACTCGGATGACTTTGTAAGGATTTTTGATGAAGAATACGAGTCGAGTGGATCTCAACACTCTAGCTCGAAGCCAGAGGAGAAAAAGAAGAAAAAGAAGAAAAAGAAGTTGGTTGTACCACGAAAGGAATTTCTCTCTCTCCAGTCGAAGGTTGACAAGATTTTGGCTGCAATCACGAGTTCTCAACCACAAGACTTAGATATTGGTGGTCCGCAGTCACTAGCAGAAATAATTGAGAGACTAGAGACTAGAGAAAGAATGGGTGCTGAAAGACTCTCTCTAAAGGTGGAAATGGGTATCCGAGCCCTTGAAAACAACAGAACCGCAGATCATAAACAATTCCTATCTGCCGCAGAACATCTCATCAAAGAACTCACTGCTCTCAAGGATGAACTCAAATCTACCTTGGAGAACCAAGCTATCTCATCCAAGAATCTTGTCCAAGAAACATACAAAGCGTACAAATAAGCTCTCTCTATGCTCCAAACAACAATCAATGGCCTGAGACGTTCTCTCACGACTAATTTTAGTGTTGTTGAAATCATGCGGTTGAGCAAAGAAATCTACAACTTGCTGTTCAAAACCGAAGATCCTTCCAACACCCAACTCTCGGATCTGATAAAGTCTCAGTTTACCACCGCATTCACAAAGATTGATGGCCTCCGTCAGTGGTTTGAAGAGAAACAGATAGTTTCTTCCTCAAAAGGGGGAAGTGAACACTCTAATCCTCAACACCATCAATCTTCCGCAGCGACCCCAATTCCAATTCCAACCCCATTTTTGGGTCCCATTCATCATACAATTGAAGCTTAGCAACCACCACCACAACCAAAACCGCAATCATCCCCCAAACCATCAACTCTGGTGCAATCTCATCACTCTCCCCCTCCAGAAAAAAGTCTCCGGATCATGAAATCCATCAATCCCCGCCTCGTCCAGAAACTCCACCTCACTTCAAAAATCTGGAGCCAACTATGTCTTCCGAACACTCCAATGACTCTCCTGCAACTCTCCAAAAGAAAAAGACTGGAGAGCTGTAAAATTCGATGAACAAAACTAGAGAGATCATGGCTTTGATACGACTATGGATGAATCCCTGATTAACTCCTAGGTTAATCCTACAACAAGATTTCTCGATGGTGACTACAGGTCAGTTCTGACCTACGCAGAACCTCCCTCGGATGGATACTGGTACATTCCAATCTCTCCCAATGCCAAATTCTTCACTGTTTGTGAACTCTTCGACCACAGTCTACCCGATGACCAGAGGCTCCCTCTTGAATTTGAGCGATTGAACAAATTCCACGCCAAGCACGGATCTGCCTTTGAAAATATTTGGTCTAACGATAGACCCTCCGCAATCAAGAGTTACAAGATTAGGAGGTTCATGAAGACATATTTCATTGAGTACAGATTGACAAGAAGAGGTGACGATTATATCAGGACTCAAGCAGATTTTCCCTGCATGAATCCGGAGGAGGTGTTTCTGATCGCCAGGGTGTTTCAGATCAAGTCAGAGAAACATCCGAAGATTAAAATTGCATATGAAAAGGCGTGTGAATACCTTAAGTACGCAGTAGTTGCCTTCGCAAAGATTGATGCACTTGATCCAGCACCTTTCTTCACTGAAGGATATCAAAATTGATCCTTAGGAGCTACCAACTTCCCGGAACTGGGAGTTGTGTTCAACAGAGCTAACAGCAATGTTAAATACTTCATCCCTATCACTGATATGCACCGTCTAACCTGCAACCAACTTGAAGTCACCTTGACTTCGATGCAGAGAATCAAGCATACAATGGATGAAGTGAAATTCGAGATCACAAGGAGAATCACCTGGTTAGGTGAAGTAAGAAAATTCTGGTGGCTGCTGATCAAGTTTCTGAAGCTTAATAATTAGTGAAGTTGAAGAGGTCACTTAGGGGGAAATTGTTGAATCAAGGAAGTGACCCTCTTAAACTTGTTATCCGAAGTTATCTTTTGCTACCGCAACATCAAGTCATCCACAGTGTCTTCATCCGCAACAAAGACTTAGGTTTTCAGTTTCTTAACTTTTATGTTTACATTGTATTACCTAGTGTACCTTACATGGACACTTTATCTGAAATTAAGTCTTTGTTTATTCTCATGTAACTTCTCGAGACACTATAAATAGAGTTCTCATGGTTAGAATGAGATACGCCTCTTATCACATCTCTATTCTCTATCTGAATTACTCTCTCTATTCTTAACTTCAAAGATCTTTCTGAACATACACTCATATATTAAGATCAAACTCTAAAAATCTCGTTCGGAGCAAGTCCTCGTGACTTCATTCACTTTAATCTAATCACATATACTAACTCGGTTTGAATGCAAACCTTGATAAGAATCAGCTTAGTGTTTACTTGATATATAACTTATCGTCATTTACATTTCCTTTGCTTTTCGCTCTTAGATTTCCGCAACTAACATCTCTAACAATGCTAACTTATTATTGTTGAGCTTTATGTTCCTTTGAGATTAACTTAATTCTGCAACATATATCTTGTACTAACGTTTGTTGAAGTGTTTCTCAAATTTTTTTCTCTCAACATCCTTATTGTAACTGTAAAATGCATATCATATCTAAGCATAAGTTATCACGTCATTCATTTTTAGTTATTCTAGGGAATTACTTATGAAACGTAATTTATATGTTACTTTTTAAATTACTAATCCTTATTAATCTAACAAGCTAAAACGCAATAGGCAATGTACCTATGCACAACAGAGAATAGTAGGTAGTAGTGTGTTGAACACTTGGGGAACAGGAATGACTTTAGGCTAAATAAATATACTAAAAGTTAAATAATTTAAATAAAGTAAATTGGCGGTTGTTATCATATTGCAAGTTTAGAATACTAAATAGCAATCAACTTTTTAAAATAAATAGTTACCTAGGCTAAAGACAAGAAAATAACAAATTTTGAAACAATATTTAAAGAGAACTTCCGTTTAGATACGATCCACATATTCCCTATGGTTAGTTCAAATGATAGTGCAATGGATTTAACTTCGTCAATTACTTATTCCAATTATGAATGGTAATAATTGTCAAATTACCAATCCTTTGATTTAAAAAAAATATGAATTCAGTGATCAAATGAACAAATAACCATACAAATCAGTTTTTAGTTCGAATTATGCACAACTTGAATTTTGTAACCAATATTGATGATGGTAAATGACGATTATATATATATATATACATACATATATATATATATATATATATATATATATATATATATATATATATATATGTTCATCACATATAACTCACACATTAAAGTCACTAACTTTTCCAATTAACAATAGGTTTTTGGTCAAAATCCTAGTCATACAGTTCCATGGTTCATAGATTCATATAATCCAAGCACATTAAGATAGTTGGATTATCTAATCCTAAGAATACTTAGCAATAAACAGAAAACCTAATTACTTTAACACATAAGGACCTATAACAAGCAAGTATAAGTAATAATAGACTAAATTAAATTCGAGAATCATTGAATTAACACATAGGTTCAAGGCTGCTCTACTCTAAACGAACATGAGGGTTTTTAGCCTATAACTATTGTAGAAAAATAACTAAAAACCAAATAAACTTTGAAATTTATGATTAAATCAAAGAAAACCATGTTATTAGATGTAATTATTCCTTCCAATCTCTTCAAATCAAGCTCTCTAATTGAAAGTTGGTATCCACAGGCTCCATGATGTGTTGTTAGTTATCAAAAGTCAAAACAAACTTGTTGCATAAGTTAAGTTATGAAAATCACTGCTATTTATATTTTTCATCAAAATGTCCTCCATGTCGTGGAAAACGGACTTCCACGTCATCGCATCAGTCTTTATCATGTATTCTCCAAGTTTTCGACACGTGTTTCTTTTAGCAGATTCATCAGGGTAAACCCCACCTCCATGAGGTGGATATCAGATGTCCACGCCAAATGAAAAGTTAAATTACTCATGTTGTTCACATTCTTCAGCTTCATAAAATGGAATTTGGAAAAGAACTCCATGCACAACTCCTTGTATATGGGCTCAAGAAGTCGAAACAATCGACACCACCCATTGTACGTGAATCTAATCCCATTTTCCATGTAAACTTTTGTCATATATGGTGAAACGTGCTCATTAAGTCGAGTATCAATAATCCAGTTCCAGACAAATGTTAGAGGCAAGGCAAGTTCCCATATACGAAGTCATCTGAACATGTTCCTATTACGTCTTAGCCTTTCTGGATTGGTATTTTTGGGCCACTGGAACCATGGATGGATTTGGGGTCCGTTTGGGTCGTTTAGGTTGTCTTGGGGTTGTGGTTGCTCAACAGGGAGTCTGTAACACCCATTAAATTAGGTAATTTCCTTTCTTGTCTCAAAGTATTAAAATATTGCAAAAATGGTCATTATGCCTTGCATATGCATAGCGTAAGCCCTTAATGAAGGACACATATGTTTGTGAGTACGCAGGGGATACTCAATAGGTATGCAGGGCATACTCGTCAGATGAGCAAACCCAAATTTTTAGTGTTTGATCCCTATATAATGTCATTATCTACCATGAGGCCCTCCCACCTTCATCCTCCATTCTTCCATTCGACTCCTTGCAAACCATTACCATCAGTTATGAAATATTGAGCTCATTTTGGTGTTGGGTGTTCATATTTGAAGATAGAAAGTGATTGGAAAGTGACTGAGAAGTTTCGATCCTTGTGGATCTGAGTTTTTCACCTTTCAAGCAACCCCAGAAGGTATAAAGTTCTGAACTTGATGAATGATTCACTAGATCTTGCTGGATCTTGAGTTTTTGTGCATTTTGGTCCCATAATATTGGTATATATGAGTATAGCCTACTCTAGACCAAATTAGCTATCCTTTTAGATGTTTTTGAGTATTTGTAGTCATAAAAATGTGATCTTGGTCCATTTCTCCCATCCATGCAAGAGTTATGAAGCTTGGGTTTTGGGTAGTAAGTTAGTGTTGGATTAGTGTCTAACCCCGTAACTATATTTGGTATGTACTTGACTCGGTTGTGCATGGTCCTTTTGGGTTGCCTTCACCAAAGCAACTTGACAAGGTAATTTGATATGAGAGAGAGGATATTATGGTTTATTAATATATTATAAGAATTATATATTAAAGGAGAAATCATATTTATTTAATTAGTATTAGTCATAAATTAATTAGGAATTAATTTGGTGACTAAAAGAGATTAATTAAATAAAGGGGGCATAAACTGTCAAATATGTGATAGTTGAGTTTTGGGCTGGGAAACCTAATGGACTAAGGGGGAACGAAATTATAATGAAGGATCATCATATTTTCGTCCAAGGCCTCATTCCAGAAGGTTCCTTGGGCTGCTTGGTGGCTAAGCTATCCATTAGGGTTTAGACTGAAACCCTAGCACCCTACAGTATAAATAAGACCCAAAGGCTTCAATTTTCGGCCACTGGTTCCCAAGAGAAACCCTAGGGCCGATTTTAGCATCATCTCTCCTCTCTCATAATTGCCTTCTTGCTTGTGTGGTGTTTGTGATCCATTAGAGGAATTTCAATTGTGATTCTAAGCTCAAGAAAAGAAGATTCAAGATACTATTGAAGAGGTAAACATCTAGATCTGATGTTATTTGTTATTTTGATATTATGTATGCTAGATTAGGGTTTGCATGTCTTGGATTCAAAGCATGTACAGTAGAGAAACCTAGATCAAAGCATTAGGGTTTGTATGAACACATAGGATTGTTCTTATGCATAAAAACCATCAGTGGTATCAGAGCCTTGATTGGTTTCTGTTGTATGTGATGCTTTAACTGTTTGTATGCTGAAAATCATTTTTCTGGCTTCTGTTCGACTGGACTCGGCGAGTCACTTCATGCACTCGGCGAGTCGGCGCTACTCAGCGAGTCCATGAGTGGCTCAGCGAGTCGGATCGTCTGACAGAGGATATATCGGGATTTCTTGCTGTTTTTCCTATCGAATAGTTGCCTAATCTGTGTTTACTGATAAAATTCGAATTTTAATGATTTTTTGAGACTATCCTTGCTAAAAACAAAAAAGATATTTACCAATTGATTAGATAATAAATTCCTTATATGATTAAAATTGATTATTTGTATTAATTGGGTAACTTATCTTGCAAGAAATTGAATTAGGTCAAATATAGATAATCACTAAATTAATTTTTTGATTTATATATTATTTGTTATTTGATCCCTTGTGTTTTGAAAAGTTCAAAACTTGTCCTCAAGTTTTGAAATTTGAAATTTGTGATTAAAAGTTTAATTTTGAATGATTTAAAATTTCAAACCCTTAGAATTTTACAAGTTTAAAATTCAACCCTATATAAATTTGATGGCTCGAACTTCAACGAGTGGATGAGATACATTCGCATGATAACTCGTTATGAGGACAAAGAATATGTCCTCGACGAGAAGCTAGAAAAGATCAACCCAGAAGAACCTACTCCTGAACAGATGGCCGCCTTTGAGGCCCATGAGCGTGATGCAACGAAAGTTCATTGCATCATGTTGGCCACCATGAACCTCGAACTCCAAAAGTCCTATGAGGACATGTATCCATATGAGATGCATCAGGATTTGCTAGACAAGTACCACCAGAGCACGAGGCAAGAGCGCTATGAGATCATCACCAACATGATCAGCGCTAGGATGGGGAATGTAGAATCCCTAACTGCTTATTTGCAAAGAATGCAAAGGTATGTTGATCGTCTTCTCAAACTTAATGTTAAGTTTGATGAGGATTTGGCTATCGACATCATCCTCCACTCCTTGCCTTCCTGCTACAACCAGTTCAGAATGACCTACCACATGAATAAGGAAGAGGTCACCCTAAGTAAGCTTCAAGGGCTCCTGAGGACAGCTGAGAGCAACCTCAAGGACAAATCTATTGCATCATCCTCTACTGTAGCTGCTCCTGTGTTGGCAATTAGCCAAGGAAAGGGAAAGAAAAGGAAGGCTCCTTCTAAGAGCCACCATAAGGGTAAGACCCAAGATGGTTCCTCTTCTAGTGGGACCAAAGTAGGTTCTGTTAAGCCTTCTTCTGACCCCAAGGAAGCAGATTGCTTCTATTGCCACCAGAAGGGCCACTGGAAACGAAGTTGCCCAAAGTATCTGCAGGACATTAAGGATGGGAAGATAAAGCCCACCTTCGTAGGTATGTATTTAATTAAATCTAATAACTCATCACTTTCTACTTCATGGTTCCTTGATACTGGATGTGGTTACCATATTTGTTCTCATTTGCAGGGGCTAAGAAAAGGTAGGGAAGTGGAGCATGGAAGGATAAACTTGATCATGGGAAACAAGAAGTCTTCACCAGTAACCAAGATCGGAGTTTATTCCTTAGTGTTGAGTAATGGGTTAGGGCTAGATTTAAATAATTGTCGCTATTCGCCAGATATGGCAAGAAACATCATTTCTTTTCATGGATTGTTTAGACAAGGTTTCAGATATTCGTTTGATAATAGTAATGGTTCTATTAATTCTTATTTGAATGGTGTCTTTTATTTCAATGCATTACCTTGTAATGGGATTTATGAATCTTTGTTAATTATAGATAATTTAGGAAATGATGTTTTGAATATTGATTCGTCCACAAGTTTGGACAAAGCATGCTTGTGGCATTGTCGCCTTGGCCATATTAACAAGAAACACATAGCCCAACTCCAAAAGGATGGAGTCTTGGAGTCATTCGACCTTAGGGACGATGACGTGTGTGAGTCTTGTTTACTTGGGAAGATGACCAAGTCACCCTTTATTGGCTCATGTGAGAGGGGTGAGGGTGTATTGGATCTCATACATACAGATGTATGTGGACCCTTTAGATCCACCACAAGAGACGCATGTCGCTTCTACGTGACTTTTACAGACGATTATAGCAGATATGGATATATCTACTTAATCAAGCAGAAGTCAGAAACCTTTGAAAAGTTCAAAGAGTTCAAGAATGAAGTGGAGAATCAGTTGGGCAGGAAAATCAAGATGCTTCGATCTGATCGAGGAGGAGAGTACCTCAGTCTTGAGTTTCACGACTATCTAAAAGAATGCGGAATAGTTTCGCAATTGACGCCTCCTAGAACGCCACAATTGAATGGTGTGGCTGAGAGACGTAATCGAACCTTGTTGGACATGGTTCGTTCTATGATGAGTCGTGCTTCATTACCAATCTCATTCTTGGGGTATGCCTTAGAGACTGCCGCCCATATCCTTAACTTATTTCCCACCAAGAAGGTTGCCAAAACACCTCACGAGATGTGGACAGGGAAAGCTCCCTCATTAGCACATATCAAGGTTTGGGGTTGTGAAGCTTTCGTAAGACGAGAGACTCATGACAAGCTAGAACCTCGCAGTGAGAAGTGTTATTTCATCGGCTACCCACAGAAGTCTTTTGGCTATCTCTTATATAGACCAAGTGACAATGTTGTCTTTGTTGCTAGGAGAGGGGTTTTCAGAGAGAGAGAACTCATAAGTCAAGGAGACAGTGGGAGTCAGATTGACCTTGAAGAGCTTCAAGAGTCAGAAGATGAAGGAACCTCTGACACTGGCATGCAATCTGAGGAGGAAACTCCTGTTGAACCAATTGACCAGTCCTTACCTCTTAGACGTTCGAATAGAGTTAGTGTTCCACCCCAGTTTTATGGTTTCGATATTACTATTGACGGGGATACATTTATTAGTGATAGTACACTAATAAATCTGGACGAACCTAATAGCTATTAGGAAGCCATGGCAGGCCCAGAGTCTGCTAAATGGAAAGAGGCAATGGACAGCGAGATTCAGTCCATGTATGACAACCAAGTTTGGAATTTGGTTGATAATGTACCAGGTCGTAAGAATGTCAGGTGCAAGTGGATCTTCAGGAAGAAGATAGACACGGATGGGAAAGTGCACACTTATAAAGCGCGATTGGTCGCGAAGGGCTTTACTCAAACTCCTGGAGTTGACTATGATGAGACCTTCTCACCAGTTGCTAAGATAAAGTCTATTAGGGTAATGCTCGCAATAGCTGCGTTTCCTGATAATGAAATTTGGCAGATGGACGTAAAAACCGCTTTCCTAAATGGGAAGTTGGCTGAAGATGTTTACATGAATTAGCCAGAGGGTTTTGTCGATGCGAAGCACCCAAATAGAGTGTGCAAGCTTGAGAAATCCATTTATGGATTAAAGCCAGCATCTCGTAGATGGAATCTTTGTTTTGACGAGAAGGTCAAAGAGTTTGGCTTTCTGCGAAGCGAAGATGAGTCATGTGTATATGTCAAGGCCAGTGGGAGTATAGTGAGCTTCCTCGTATTGTATGTCGATGACATACTGCTCATAGGAAACGACATCCCAACGTTGCAGGAGGTCAAGTCCTGGCTTGGAAAGTGTTTCGCTATGAAGGACCTCGGAGAGGCTTCGTATATTCTGGGAATAAGGATAGTGAGAGACAGAAGTAAGAGACTGATAGGACTCAGTCAGGATACATACTTGGAAAAGGTGCTAAAACGTTCTAGTATGGAAAATTCCAAGAAAGGGGAGTTACCAATCCAATGCAATACCAAACTGAGTAAGACTCAGAGCCCGAGTACAGAGGCAGAGATAGCTGATATGAGCCGAGTACCTTACGCTTCCGCAGTTGGCTCGATTATGTACGCTATGACCTGTACTCGCCCTGATGTGGCCTTCGCTTTGAGCATGGTCAGTAGATATCAAGGGAACCCTGGTAGAGCACATTGGATTCCTGTCAAGAATATTCTTAAGTACCTACGAAGGACCAAGGAATGGTTTCTAGTCCTCGGGTGCGAGGGTACAGTGACGCTAGCTTTCAGATGGATAGGGATAATTACCGATCGCAGTCAGGCTGGGTCTTTACCCTGAATGGAGGAGCAGTGACTTGGAAAAGTTCCAAGCAAGAGACCGTAGCTGATTCAACGTGCGAATCAGAGTACATTGCGGCAAGTGAAGCGTCAAAGGAGGCTATATGGTTGAAGAACTTCATAGGAGACCTTGGAGTTATGCCATCCATAAAGGAGCCCATGGAAAGTTTCTGTGATAATGAAGGAGCGGTTGCCTTGACCAAGGAACCAAGGGATCATGGCAGATCTTGACATATCGACAAGAAATACCATTTTATTAGACATCGGGTAGAAGAGGGACTCCTCGTTGTGAAGAGGGTATCGTCAGAAGATAACCCAGTAGATCCCCTTACGAAGGGACTGAGTAGGGTAAAGCATTTGAAGCACGCTAGGAGCGTTGGGCTAAAGGACGATATTAGTTTAGATTAGATAGGTAGGAAATTTGTAATGGATAATTTTGTATTCAACATTTTGATGATTAAATAAAGGTGTGTTATTTAGAAGAAAGTTACTATCTTGTGTTGATAATTTATCTGTTATTTCCAAATTTTGCATGTTTTGACTTCCTGAATAATAAGATTGTTCGAACAGTCCACAATCGCTCATATGTTGGAAGTAGATATGAAAGAAGATTGTCATAAATTTGTTTGTAGATTGTCTGGAAGGTTTTAGACATAGCAAAGGTTTGCTACGAAGTTTATGAGTGCTTATGAAATATGTTTTGAGCATTGGAATAAACCCGCACTTGCTAGTATCACTTCTTGAATGTTATCATAAGTGATCGCAAGATGATAATATCATATAATCTTAAAACCTAGAGACATTGTTATTGTTTGCTAGTTGATTATATATTGATAATACGAAAACGCATCAGTAACTTGATGTTATAAAGCGTATTATTGTGTGTAACTTAGCTAGTAGATAGTAAAAGCATATAAGTCGAAGTTTATATGTTCCTTTTATTCTAAGAGGATAAAAGCGATATCTTGGCCACTCGATGATTTGGTTTGACTTATGTGTCGGGCCCGGTTAGGATGAGGTTGATGTGTTCAACTGAATTCTATGTTGAACGAATCAGAGATCGAGAAACAAAATGTTGGACAATAAGTATTGTCAGCATGATATCTAGAACAAAGGATTATACGATCCCTTATCTGAAGGACAGGATTTTGATCAGAGTTGACAGAATCGTATAAGAGCTACGATTGCTAATCGGATTTTGAAGTCGTATGTGAGATATAATTACTAGACTTATCCAAGTGGGAGACCGTTGGATTAGTGTCTAAGCCCGTAACTATATTTGGTATGTACTTGACCCGGTTGTGCATGGTCCTTTTGGGTTGCCTTCACCAAAGCAACTTGAAAAGGTAATTTGATATGAGAGAGAGGATATTATGGTTTGTTAATATATTATAAGAATAATATATTAAAGGAGAATTCATATTTATTTAATTAGTATTAGTCATAAATTAATTAGGAATTAATTTGGTGACTAAAAGAGATTAATTAAATAAAGGGGGCATAAACTGTCAAATGTGTGATAGTTGAGTTTTGGGCTGGGAAACCTAAGGACTAAGGGGGAACGAAATTATGATGAAGGATCATCATATTTTCGTCCAAGGCCTCATTCCAGAAGGTTCCTTGGGCTGCTTGGTGGCTAAGCTATCCATTAGGGTTTAGACTGAAACCCTAGCACCCTACAGTATAAATAAGACCCAAAGGCTTCAATTTTCGGCCACTGGTTCCCAAGAGAAACCCTAGGGCCGATTTTAGCATCATCTCTCCTTTCTCATAATTGCCTTCTTGCTTGTGTGGTGTTTGTGATCCATTAGAGGAATTACAATTGTGATTCTAAGCTCAAGAAAAGAAGATTCAAGATACTATTGAAGAGGTAAACATCTAGATCTGATGTTATTTGTTATTTTGATATTATGTATGCTAGATTAGGGTTTGCAAGTCTTGGATTCAAAGCATGTACAATAGAGAAACCTAGATCCAAGCATTAGGGTTTGTATGAACACATAGGATTGTTCTTATGCATAAAAACCATCAGTTAGGGTTTGGATTTTGAGCACTTCTAGTGATGCAAATTCATAAAGTTGGAAAATTCATGATTAAGGAGGTCATTTAAGACTAGATCTGAGTTATGGACGTAATGTCTTAACCGAATAAGCACTTAAGGAGAATATTGGAAGTTAGACGAGTACACAGGGTGTACCATGGGTTTACACATGGTGTACTGCTTTGGAACTCCGTAATTTGGGGCGGACACTCTCTACCCCATGCATAGAGATGGAGTACGCATGTCGTACCCAGCCTTTGTTGACTTCTTAACTTTTTGACTTTGATCTTTGACCATGGATTTGGACCAAGTATGAATTACGGGAATTTTGGGTGATTTGAATAGTAGTTTGAGATTTGGGTCCCTGTTATTTGTATAGGTGATCTATAGAGGCGGTATTTGGAGTAGTGGTGTGTTCAACTATTTCTCAAACTATAAGGTCGTTTTTCCTCACTGTACTTATGGGTTAAAGGCACTAATGTCAGCCTACTAGGTTATGTATCCTAGTATCTAGGATGTTGCTATGCTGTGGTGATTTGTTAGATCAGTATGATTATTTGTTGTTGTTTTTTGATTTATCTGTTGCATATGCCGACATAGTGCGGTTTGGATTGACGTAACATCTAAAAAAAATCACAAGAATTTAAACTTTTTAAAACAACCCCAAATCATAGAATGTTTACAAAAATCATTGGTTTCAAAGTATTGTTCCATATCAGAGTATCCCACTGATCAAAAGTACATAAAATAAAGAATGTCTACGGTCACGTAAGCCAAAGCTATGCGAGTTCCATATCAAAGTATTGTTCCATATCAGAGTATACCACTGATCAAAAGTACCACTACTAAAAACCGTAAGCCAAAGCTATGCGAGTTTCCCCAAAATGCCAACACACAAACATATAACATATACAACAGCTATCAGGTCCAATCGACCATCGGCTTGGAATACCCCAGGCCCAATCAACCATCGGGTTGGAATGTCAATATACTATGGCTCCAGTCAACTATCGGGTTAGAATACCCTAGGCCCAATCAACCTTATGGTCCAGTCATCCTCGGTATTGAATACCCCAGGTTGGAATGCCAATTTACAATGGGTCCAGTCATCCTTGGGATGGAATACTCTCGGGCCCAATCAACCATCGGGTTGGAATGCCCCTAGTCTGTTGGCTCACGTACAAAGCAATAAAACCGCAACCACCAAAAAATATGTGCACATATAACAGATAAACATATAATCAGTCAACAGACAATCATCCAGATCTACAGATCACTAAGCATAGCATCATCCTATCTACAAGGATTCCGATCTAACAGATCACCATGACATGATAACATATCACATAATAGGATATCTAATCCAATGGGCCGGACTTGGTGCCTTTGACCCGTAAGTACAGTGAGGAAAAACTCACCTCACATATTGAACAATAGTTGATGAGGTCCTGACTCCGAATCTCAGCTCTAACCGTCACCTATTCAACCAAATGACCAATCTTCATTAAAATCCAAAATACCCTTAGGTCAAACTTGGTCAAAGTCAAAGTGAAACTGGTCAAATCAACGGAGCCAAGGGAGTAAACCCAGTCGAGTCAGCTCAGCTGAGTCAACACAGAGTGAGTACGCGGGGCGTACTCCAAACGTACGTTGGGCGTACTCGAGCATTGACCACCATTAGGGTGGTTGACCTCGTACGCGATGCGTACTCCAGGTACGCAGGGCGTACTCCCAAATATCTAAAATCTGATTGAGAGCTTAATCGTTTAAGATTTCACATCCATTTTTCAGATCCATGGCTAAAATACCCTCAAGAGTCGTAAAGTTTCCAACTTTATGACTTTGCATGCCCATTAAGTGCTTAACTCAACTTATTAATCCACTAATACTTTCTAAATGATGCATGGATCAAAACCAACCATTTGGAACCCATTTTTATTTCTCTAAACACTCCTAATGGTCTGAATGGAAGCGTAATGGGTCAAGAACATGCTATGTTCATGAATCTCCACATTTGGGACAAAAAGGACCAAAAATCATTCCAACACAGGATCTAAATGAAACTTCACCAAAGTTCAGAACTTTATACCTCAAAATGGTGCAAAAAGGTGGTGTAATCCTGGATCTCAAGAGCTTCATTCCTCCAAGGTGGTCTCTCCTTCCTTCTTTCTTCTTCTAAAGCACAAAACACACACTATCAAGCTTAGAAATGCTTCACAAGATGGATTAGGGTTGAAAAAATGTATCAAGAGGATGAATGCTGATAAGGTGAGGGGAAATGAGTCTATAATGGGGTTTAAATATGAGTCAAACCCTAAAAATTAGGGATTGCATGCGTGGAACATACGCCTTACATACATATGTACGCCCAGCGTACTAGGGGGCGCCCTAGTATGCTTAGCATACACACCTACGCATGGCGTACTCCCCCAACACTCAAATTACGAAAATGCCACTAAGGCCTTCAATGCACTCTTTCTTGTATATAGGGTCCAAATTGCAATATAATAAATTTATAAGGTCAAAATTAGAAGTACCTTATCATCGGGATGTTACAGTTGAGGCTTTACTCCTATATGTGTAAGCCAACAGACAGGGGCATTCTAGTCTGATGACTTATTAGGTCAAGGCAATCCAGTCTGATGCCCGTGGGCCAGGGGTAATTGTAGAAGTGTTTAATCGAGTATCAGAATCAAATCAAAGTAAAACAATGTAATATAAACACAATAAGTAAATATGTAACAACGTGGATTTTCAAAACAATTTTTCATTTTAAAACATACTTTCATTCACACTATAATCATAAAAACATAATGTATCTACTGTGTCATAGCAAACATGTCCCAAGATCTCATATACATAAATCCCCCTCAGTGTGTACAGATCATGCTGGCGCCTTCCCGCGATCCTCGCTAGTACATGAAACACATAACATAACAACTGTAAGCATAAATGCTTAGTGAGTTCCCCAAAATACCACATACCCCACATACGCCCTTCCAGGCCATAACTCTATAGGATCTTCCGATCCATGTGGCTCAGGGGACTTCCGTCCCAAATCCCGGTAGACCTTTCGGTCCTACCCGTATCGACCTTCCGGTCCGTAACCCCTTGACCTTCCGGTCCATATCATCTTGACCTTCCGGTCCATACCATCTTGACCTTCCGGTCCATATCATACATAACATACATAGCACATACATATCACATAACTGCATATAGCACATACATATCACATAACCGCATATAGCACATGCATCTCATAGCATACAAGACCTTCCGGTCACACATAGGTACCCTTCCAGGTACAGTATATAGTGAGAAGACTCACCTCAATGAAGTCAGATAAACTCTCATGGTCAACGTCCCGACTTAGCCTCCTCCTATTATTCAAATAACATTCCGATCAATATTCTCTCATGATCTCATCTCTATAACTAGGTAGAAGGCCATTCTACCCTTCCTTGAACTCTCCTGAATCAGTCCTGACTAGAACCCTAAAGTCAACAAAAGTCAACGGTCAACTTTGACCCGACTTGCCGAGTGCACTAGGGTGACTCGGCGAGTACACACCTGCACTCTTCGCCCCTGGTCCTCTCTTGACTCAATGAGTTAACCCTATGCTCCACGGGTCGTCACAGATCGCGAGTCGCGGGGCAACCCGACTCAACTCGTCGAGTCCTCTCATGGACTCGGCGAGTACATTCCATGCTCACACTCAAACGACCTTCTGAGGTCAGATCTGTTCCTCTAATCCATAGATCTGGCCTTCCCAACCACTATAATCACGTAAAGGTATGACCTTTACACTCAAGCAATGACCAAAAAGCTTATTTGGGTGAAATAACCCCTAAAATGGCAACCTAGGGCCATATCTCTAATGGAGTAGCAAAAAGCAATGTGAATAGGACTCTCTCGTCCTCTTAAGGTCCATATCTATAAAGAACTCCACATTGGGACCTCACATACTTCGAATCCAAGCCAAAGAAGGCACAAGGAAACCCTAGATTCAACTAGAACACGAAATACACGAGTTTGAGCACAGATTAGTACCTCTAGTAGCCTCCTCTGATGAAATGGATGATAGATCTGAGCTCCACAACCTTCCTTGTTTGTCCTCTTTCCTTCTTTCTTGCAAAATCACACTTAGAATGATGAAATAGCCCTCCTCTTGCACTACAAGCCGTCTCTCTGCTCTCTAGGTTTTCTCAGGGGTCTGATAGCCGCAAATGGTGGCTATAAAGGTCCTTAAATAGGGCCCAGGCCCCGAGAATTAGGGTTTCATTAAACAGCGTGGACTTGCCGAGTCCACGTATGTACTCGCCGAGTCCGTCACTTAACCAGTCCAACCATGCGCGATCCTAATCGGCGAGTCTGAGCGCCTACTCGCCGAGTCCCTCTCCAAAACTCAATAAAAATACATAAAAATAAGATACCTGAGAATCCGGATGTTACAATTCTCCCCCACTAGAATCAGACTTCGCCCTCGAAGTCCTCCTCGACAAACAACTCCGGATGCTGCTCCCGCATCTCCAACTCCGGCTCCCAAGTTAGCTCGGACCCTTTCCGATGTTGCCACTGGACCTGCACCAGTGACACCTCCTTGTTCCTCAGAACCTTGATCTTCCGATCCCGGATCGCGATTGGCTTCTCCGCATAATTTAGGCTCGCATCCACCTGAATATCCTCCAGTGGTACTACCGCCGACTCGTCGGCTATACACTTCCTCAACTGGGACACGTGGAAGGTATCATGAATCTGGCTCAACTCCGCAGGTAGCTCTAACCGATAAGCTACCTTGCCCACCCTCGCGGTCACCCTGAATGGACCGATGTACCGGGGCCCCAGCTTGCCCCTCTTCCTGAATCGGATCACTCCTCTCCAAGGAGATACTTTAAGGAGTACGAAGTCCCCCACCTGGAACTCCAACTCGGATCGTCGCCGATCCGCGTAACTCTTCTGACGACTCTGAGCCGTCGGTAGTCTCTGTCTAACCCGCTGTATCTGATCTGTTGTCTGCAACACTATCTCAGTGCTGCCCATCACACGCTGTCGTACCTCTCCCCAACAAATGGGAGTCCAGCACCTCCTACCATACAACAACTCGAAGGGAGGTATCCCAATACTAGAATGGTGACTGTTGT
Source organism: Lactuca virosa (assembly GCF_052849685.1). Taxonomy (NCBI): domain Eukaryota; kingdom Viridiplantae; phylum Streptophyta; class Magnoliopsida; order Asterales; family Asteraceae; genus Lactuca; species Lactuca virosa. The sequence continues at coordinate 133,252,687 of NC_136428.1, read as the reverse complement.
TGTAGGAAAACTCATCCAATGGTAGATACGTGTCCCAACTTCCCCCGAAGTCCAACACACATGCTCGAAGCATGTCCTCGAGCGTCTGGATCGTCCACTCACTCTGTCTGTCCGTCTGGGGGTGGTAGGCAGTACTGAAATGCAACCTCGTACCCAACTCCTCGTGGAACTTCTTCTAGAACCTGAAAGTGAAACGTACATCTCGATCTGACACGATCGAGATCGGTACCCCATGACGCGATACCACCTCCCTCACATACAACTCTGCCAACCTCTCGGCAGAAGAGCTCTCACTGATAGCAAGAAAATACGCACTCTTCGTCAACCGGTCGACGATCACCCAAATTGCATCGACACCCCTCGCGGTCCTCGGCAATTTGGTGATGAAATCCATGGAAATCTGTTCCCACTTCCACTGGGGAACCTTGAGCGGCTGCAAGTTGCCATGCGGACGCTGATGCTCGGCCTTAACCTTACGACAAGTCAAGCACCTCTCGACAAACCACGCGACATCCCTCTTCATACAGGGCCACCAATAATCTTTCTTCAGGTCCAAATACATCTTCGTGGCCCCGAGATGGATCGAGAACCTCGATCTATGCGCCTCCTCCATCAAAATGGTACGTGCCCCTCCTGCATACGACACCCAAATCCGACCCTGAAAGGTCATCAGCCCTCGACTATCGGTGACAAACTCGGACACCTGCCCGATCACCCGCTCCCTCTTGCGGTTCTCCGGTATCACGGCCTCTGCCTGGGCCTTCCGAATGGTGTCCAACACCGGAGTCATCACAGTCAATCTCATACAAGTGCCTCGAATCGGGGCACTCTCCGCCCTACGGCTCAGCGCATCGACTACCATATTAGCCTTGCCCGGGTGGTACATGATCTCACAATCATAATCCTTTACCACATCCAACCATCTCCTCTGTCGCATATTCAGGTTGGGCTGATCCATCAGATACTTCAAACTCTTATGGTTCGTGTATATGGTACACCGAACCCCATACAAATAGTGACGCCAGATCTTGAGGGCGAACACCACTGCCCCCAACTCCAGATCGTAGGTGCGATATCTCGTCTCATGAGGCTTCAGCTGCCTTGATGCATAGGTTATCACATGCCCTCTCTGCATAAGCACCACACCCAACCCCGATATCGATGCGTCACAATACACCACAAAATCCTCTATCCCTTCCGGGAGGGCTAACATAGGGGCTTCGCACAATCTCTGGCGAAGTGTCTCAAACGAGGTCTGCTGCTTTGGACCCCATGAAAAAGCAACACCCTTCCGGGTCAATCTGGTGAGAGGCACATCAATCTTGGAGAAATCTCTGATAAATCTCCGATAGTAGCCGGCCAATCCCAGAAAACTCCTGATCTCGGTGGGAGATCTCGACACCTCCCAACTCATAACCGCCTCAATCTTGGCCGGATCGACCAATATCCCCTTCTGATTAACGAGATGCCCCAAGAACTAGACCTCTCGCAACCAGAACTCACACTTGGAGAGTTTGGCATAAAGCCTCTCCGTCCTCAATACCCCGAGAATCTCTCTCAGATGCTCCTTGTACTGCTCTCTAGATCTTGAATACACTAAGATATCGTCGATGAACACGATCACCGAACGATCCAACATCGGTCTACACACCCTGTTCATGAGATCCATGAACGCTGCTGGTGCATTGGTGAGCCCGAAAGGCATCACCACAAACTCGTAATGCCCATAACGAGTCCTGAACGCTGTCTTCTGGATATCCTCATCACGCACTCTCATCTGGTGATATCCAGACCTCAGATCAATCTTGGAAAACCAAGACGCTCCCTGCAACTGATCGAACAAATCGTCGATCCTCGGTAATGGATAACGGTTCTTGACCGTCAACTTGTTCAACTCCCGGTAATCAATACACATCCAGTGTGAACCATCCTTTTTCTTGACAAAAAGGATCGGCGCTCCCCATTGTGACATCCGCCTAAAGTGGATTCGGGTCAACCCAACCCAATTGGAAATTTAATAAACCCTACTCAAGATTACTTGACGCTAATAGGATCAAAACCCATACAATACGATATAACTTGACGTTAATAGCAACATAGTATTGTACAACGTTATAACTATAATCAAAGTAAATTATGATACCATATTAAAATCAAATCAAAGTATAATGCTCTAATTAAATTAAAAGAATCAAACTTGAATTCTCTAATTAAACTTCAAATCAAAGTAGATTCTTATAATCAAATAATAACCTATCTTTTATAAAACTCCATTTTTATAAACTTTACATTAAATTTTATAAAACTCTATTTTTTATAAACTTTACTTTAAATTTTATAAAACTCTTATATTAATTATGTAAAAGATGCTTGTGTTAGTGGAAAATTATGAAGACCACCAAAAGCAAAAAGATTATTCCCATGGTCTCCCACTCACACCTCCCATCCACTTTCCTTTCCTTTTTCTCCCAACACATTATTCTCTTCACCACTTAAATCTTCTCTATTCTTTCTCTCACTCTCAATCTCGAAATTTCCTCCAAGAATACTCATATTCCATCCAAGAACAATCTATTATACTCAAATCTTCATCCCTCTTGAAGCATTCATCAAGGTATGTTGTTAAAAGTTTCAAATTCATACAAGAAACAAATTAAATCCACCAAAATATCTAAAACTCATTTTTTGCATAAACCTGATTTTTCTCATAATACCATCAATAAAATAAGAAGTTCTGGAAATTTTCAGAAAATAACTTATTTTTATTGAATTATCATAATTATTGCAATAAAGTAGGGCAATAATTCACATAAAATACTTGTTGCATTCAATAAATTCAGAGAAAATTCTAGGATGACCTGTATACTGATTAAACATGATATATGAAGTTTCATGCATTTATATTACTGATTACTTTTATTTATGATTTTATTGATTAATTAATAATGAAATATATAAAAAATACTTCCCATAGTCACAAATATCTGAAACTTATACACTGGGATCTACATCATATTATAAAACTATGGTTAATTTTACAGATTTTTTGAGAATCATTTACTATTTTTCCCGAATTTTGTGTTGTTTAATCATTAAAATATTAAATAAATACTAAAACAGTTCAGAAAAATATACAAATTTTACAGTAATTCATATTGTATGAAATAATGATTTCGTAATAATTTCATAATTTTTCAATACTGTTTACTATTTAAAACTATTTTCCTAAGTATTTAAGCATGTAAAAATGCATTTTAATGATTATTTCATATAAATAATTGTTAAAATCTGTAAATAATTATAGTTGGGCAAGTTATTATTTTAATAAGAAATTATTAAAATCTGGCCTAAATTGAAATATAAATTAATTATGCAAAGTAAGTAATTCAATTTAAAATTCATTTAACAAATAAATACCTTAATATTATAATCAAAATGAATTATTATTAATTCATCTAATATAAGAATATGTGTCTAATTATTTGTATTAATACTCCATTCTCGTTTAGCAGTTCCTAAACCAAAACTATTAATTATATTAGGTTCTACGACATTTTGACCCGAATCGTCTATCGTACGACATACGCATTTCGTTTTGGGACTAATGTGAGTAATCTACCCCATACTTTATAATTTTCAATACTTTTGGGGTGTATCATGTGGTTCTAATATGTTCCAACTTCATTTTATTGTTTTATCATAATTGAGACATTGTTGGGACATTTATACGTGAGTCATTAATTGTATAACTATTGTTTGTTTACGCTACATGTACTTGTAGTGCATTATCATTTTTAGTCTAATCTCCATGACTATGCCTGTATTCTTGAGGTACGTTATGGACAATAATAGCGCTATTGGGTTGACCACCCCGCCTTGGGACGCTAAGGTGATTGATCGCACGTGGTTGAGTGTGTATGATGATTAGATGCTCCATCCTTATATATATATATATATATATATATATATATATATATATATATATATATAGGGTGAGGACTTATTGTTGTTGTTATCATTTGTTAATCAATTTTTGATTTATAAATCGTTATCTCAAATACAATTGTTTGTCGACTTCAAAAGAAAACAAATTTCAAATTATAAATGTTTCAACTTCACAACTTTCTCTACTAAAATTAGATTACTCACCAACTCTCATAGTTGACCTGTTTTTACCCATGATGCAGATTTGAAGAATGAAGATTGATGAAAAATAGGTTGTGCCTTAGAAATCCACAAGACAAGTTAAATTTGATGTAATAAATGTTGTTCGTATTTGGATTTGTATTTGTATGTTGTGGATCTTGTTTGCATACTTAGTACTTAATTGAATCTAATCATATTATAACATAGTTGTCATGAGACTTTGAACAATATATCACGCCTTGATCGATTCCGACAAGGATCGGGGTGTGACAGATTGGTATCAGAGCCCTTGACTATAGGGAATTAGGTTAATTGCCTTGACCTAGTCTATAGCCTCTAGGGTCCTCTCCTATGCTAGTTTATAAAATGCACACACAACTGTATGCAATTCGCACTTAGAAAATCCTAGGAATACCTTTGTGTGTTAATTGCTCCCTTATGTGCATACGTATTACTCCTGACACTTATATGTGTGCATACACTTGTGAATATTCTCCGCTTTCTCTGAAAATCACACACATACTCAAGTTGTTTAACAAAATGTATATACATATATGTATTCCTTAGAGCTCATAGGAAATTCAAAGTCATCCACTCTAGTTGGGTAGGATCATAGTAATGGACGCGTAGTAACTGGAAGGGGGAGGTGCCGGTAGCCCGAAAGTCCTGACTAGGTAAGCATTCGTATGCATCCCAATCAACCGAGGGACCAGTTTGCTTATCTGGGGACCAAAGGCGAGAGTTCTCAAACCTATAGGCCAAAGCGCGTCATTCACATTACTTTTGAGCCATCAAAATACCCGACCTTATCAAACGTATCCGAAAGGATACACTCCAAAATGGTCAACTCATTGGACTATTAAGTTCCCTAATGGGCCTAGAAGTGGGAAAGAAATATGAAAACTTAGTTTTGTGGGGGCCCACGCAAGTGCTACATGTTTCACATTTAGTAACCATGGAAAGCCCAAAAGGTGCCCAACACTCCTAACCATGGCCCAACAAGTGTTTTACAATTATTTTACCCAACCATGTCTAAAAAACTTTATTTCCATAATCAATTTACAAATAACTCACAAGTCCATATGCGTGTTTCTCGTAGATGGCATTACGACCCCCATACGCTGCTCACAACAACAGAAGGCTAGCTGCCCTGGTCGCCAAGGAGGTAGCAAACGTCATCCCAACAATTGCAACCCAACTTCATTCTCTTCAGCCACAAGCTCCAGCAACAACTCCTCGTTGCTCGTTCAAGCACTTTCGTAACTGCAATCCGCCTTACTTTAAAGGCACCGATGGTGCCACCGCACTCCTCACATGGATTGAAGAAATGGAGAGTACTTTCATCCATAGCGAGTGTCCTGAGGATCTGATGGTCCGTCATGCTACAGGGTGCCTCCTAGGTCATGCTCTCACATGGTGGAACCTAGAAAAACGGGCAAAGGGAGAGGCTGTTGCCTTGGGAATGACCTGGTCAAAACTAAAAGAACGCATGATGGAGAAGTTCTGCCCTGACAGCGAATTGCAAACTCTCGAGGATGAATTCTGGAATATGAAACAGGAGGGAGGCGACAACGCGACATATACCAATAGATTCCATGATCTCTCGAGACTCCTACCTCACATGGTTCAACCTATGAAAACTGCAATACGCCGCTACATCTAAGGGTTACCACGCCAGATCCGTGATTCGGTGACCAGCAGCAGGCCATCTACCCTAGAATCCGCCAGTGAATTAGCAGGTCAACTCAACGAGGACAATGTGAACGATGGTGTCCTCCCACGCAAGGGTTCAAAGATGTCAACTGAAAAGTCGACCCCTGAGACCCCCCTAATTGTCAAGTCCGAGTCCTCCCACCGACATGACAAAAAGAAGCGGAAAAGTCATCACCACAACCATGCTGTTATTACCCCTGCTACTCCTATCACCCAAGTCACCCCACCAGCCCAACCAAATAAAAAGCCGTATACCGGACCTCACCCCCTCTGTAACCATTGTAACTATCACCATATGACCACCAGCCCATGTCGCCTCTGTACGAATTGTGGTCGCTATGGCCACTTGGCGGACACATGTCGTGCACCAAAAACTCAGCGACCACTCTATCTACCCTCAAATCAGCAAACACAAACCCGGTATCCAACTGGAACATGCTTCAACTGTGGTGACCCCACCCATTTCAAAAATGCGTGTCCTAGGTTTGTCAATATCATCAACACCCAAGCCCAGGCAAATCCAACAATGCAGGTTCCAGCTCCCAAAGGCCGAGCCTTTGTCATTACCGCAACCCAAGCAAAGACCGATAACAAGGTCGTAAATGGTACGTTTCTCATAAATAACTGCTACGCGTCAGTACTTTTTGATTCAGGTGCCGATAAAAGTTTTGTGTCTTTGGAATTTGAGCCCATACTTCACACACCTCGCACGATTCTTAATGAGTACTTTACCGTAGAATTCGCCGGTGGAAAATACGTTTCACTCAATGCAGTCATCCAAGATTGCACTTTCGATTTTTCCGGTCATAAATTTTCTGTCAATTTAGTTCCTATGGAACTTGGTAGCTTCGACATCATCGTAGGAATGGATTGGCTATCCCAAAACCATGCTGAAATAGTATGTTACGATAAGTTCATTCGTATTCCTCTCGCCGACGGTCAAAGTCTTCGTATTTATGGCGAGACTCATTCGAAAAAGCTTAGTCTTATGTCATGTACTCAAGTTCGATCATATCTACGAAAAGAATATATGGCTTTCTTAGCCCATGTGGTGGAAACAAATGTCAAAGAAAAGAAGATTGAAGATATTCCGATAGTACGAGACTTTCCCGACATCTTTCCCGATGACGTATCTGGACTCCCTCCAGTACGTGAGCTAGAGTTCCGCATCGATCTTGTTCCTGAGGCTACTCCCATAGCCAAGTCTCCATATCGGTTGGCTCCAACCGAGATGCAAGAATTGGCAAGTCAGCTCCAAGAACTAACCGATAAGGGATTTATCCGCCCTAGTACTTCACCCTAGGGAGCCCCGGTTCTCTTCATCAAAAAGAAAGATGGTTCGTTTCGTATGTGTATCGATTATCGGGAGTTAAATAAATTAACCATCAAGAACCGATATCCGTTAGCTCGGATCGACGACCTTTTTGATCAGCTTCAAGGAGCTTCATGCTTCTCAAAAATTGACCTTCGATCGGGTTATCACCAACTTCGAGTACGGGAAGAAGACATCCCCAAAACCGCTTTCCGAACCCGCTATGGTCATTACGAGTTCACCGTTATGCCTTTCGGCCTAACAAATGCCCCTGCCGTATTTATGGACTTGATGAATCGGGTATTTAAACCTTATCTCGACCGTTTTGTTATCTTCTTTATTGATGACATCCTCATTTACTCCAAGACAAGGGCAGATCATGAAAGACACCTTCGCCTAACTCTCCAAACGTTGCAAGGAAATCGGCTCTATGCCAAATTTTCGAAATGCGAGTTTTGGTTAAATGAGGTACAATTCCTTGGTCATATTGTAAGTGACAAGGGTATTTTAGTCGATCCCGCAAAAGTTGAAGCAGTCCAGAATTGGAAAGCCCCCCGTACCCCCAAGGAAATTTGGTCCTTCCTTGGTTTAGCCGGCTATTACCGGCGTTTCATTTCAAATTTCTCAAAGATTGCTTTACCGCTTACTTCTCTCACTTGCAAGGGTACACCATTTGATTGGGGACCCAAGCAGGAATACGCTTTCCAAACCCTTAATCAAAGTTTGTGTGACGCTCCGATTCTTACACTCCCTGAAGGATCCGAAGATTTCGTGGTATTCTGCGATGCCTCCAATCTCGGTCTAGGTTGTGTTTTGATGCAAAGGGGAAAGTTTATAGCTTACGCATCACGACAACTCAAAATCCACGAAAGGAATTATACGACTCATGATTTGGAGCTCGGTGCCGTGATTTTCACTCTTAAAATTAGGAGGCATTACCTTTACGGCACTAAATGCGTAATTTTCACCGACCACAAGAGCTTGCAACATATTCTTAATCAAAAGGAACTCAATATGAGGCAAAGACGATGGGTCGAGCTCCTAAATGATTACGAGTGTGAAATACGCTATCATCCGGGCAAGGCAAACGTCGTAGCCGACGCGTTAAGCCGAAAAGAACATGCCCATGCGTTTCATCTAATATGTTCTCCTATCTTGTCCAATCTCAGGGACCGAATTCGAGGAGCCCAACACTCGGCAATTACCGAAAATGACATGCCCACGGGAATTGATGGGGAGTTGGAAACCAAATCTGATGGTATTTTCTATTATCAAGATCGCATCTGGATCCCAGATCGTGACAATCTTCGCATATTCCTGATGGAAGAAATCCATAAAACCCGATATTCCATTCATCCGGGCACTGACAAGATGTATCATGGCCTGAAAACCAATTATTGGTGGTCGGGAATGAAAAAGGATATTGCTTTATTCGTGGCCAAATGTCTTACATGTTCCAGGGTCAAAGTAGAACATCAACGACCCTCTGGACTATTGGTCCAACCAGAAATCCCCAGGTGGAAATGGGAAGCGATTGCCATGGATTTCGTAACCAAACTTCCCCGTACCACAAAAGGACACGACAGCATTTGGATAATCATTGACCGTTTGACCAAATCCGCTCATTTCCTTCCCATCCGGGAAAATTTCAAAGTCGAAAAAATTGCTCGGATTTACATCAACGAGATAGTTAGTCGGCATGGCTTTCCTCTCAGCATCATTTCAGATCGTGATGGGAGATTTCTCTCTCGGTTTTGGCAATCACTTCAAACAGCCATGGGAACCCGCCTCGATCTCAGTACCGCCTATCATCCTCAGACCGATGGTCAATCTGAGAGGACAATTCAAACACTCGAAGATATGTTGAGGGCGTGTGTCTTGGATTTCGGAGGAAACTGGGACTCTCATTTACCGTTGGTGGAATTCTCCTATAATAACAGTTATCATTCTAGCATCAAGATGCCACCATTTGAGGCATTGTATGGCCGTAAATGCCGATCTCCTATTTGCTGGCATGAAATCGGTGAGTCCCACGTGATTCGCGCAACAGTGGATTCTCCAATCGTTGGTCCTGAGCTTATCCAGGAAACAACCGACAAAATCACTCAGATTCGCGATAACCTTCTCGCAGCTCGTAGCCGACAAAAGAGTTATGCCGACAAGCGACGCAAACCGCTTGAATTTACCGTAGGTGACATGGTCATGTTAAAAGTGTCCCCATGGAAAGGTGTGGTTCGATTTGGACGCAAGGGTAAATTGGCACCACGCTACGTAGGCCCGTTTAAGATCATAAAAAGGATCGGACCAGTAGCCTACGAGTTGGATCTACCAACAGAGCTTAAGAAAGTTCACCCGGTATTTCATATAGCCAACCTCAAGAAGTGTTTAGCAGACAAGAACCTTCATGTTCCTCTCGAGGATATCCAAATCGACGAGATAATGCAATTTATCGAGAAACCCTTGGAAATTGCTGACCGAAAGGAAAAGCAACTCAAAAGAAGTCGCATTCCCCTGGTTAAGGTCAGGTGGCAGTGGGCACGTGGACCTGAGTATACATGGGAGCGTGAGGATCATATGCGTACCAAATACCCACAACTTTTCTCTTAAGGTACTCTCTTCTTAAATTTCGGGACGAAATTTCCTAAAGTAGGGGAGACTGTGACATCCGCCTAAAATGGATTCGGGTCAACCCAACCCAATTGGAAATTTAATAAACCCTACTCAAGATTACTTGACGCTAATAGGATCAAAACCCATACAATACGATATAACTTGACGTTAATAGCAACATAGTATTGTACTACGTTATAACTATAATCAAAGTAAATTATGATACCATATTAAAATCAAATCAAAGTATAATGCTCTAATTAAATTAAAAGAATCAAACTTGAATTCTCTAATTAAACTTCAAATCAAAGTAGATTGTTATAATCAAATAATAACCTATCTTTTATAAAACTCCATTTTTATAAACTTTACATTAAATTTTATAAAACTCTATTTTTTATAAACTTTACTTTAAATTTTATAAAACTCTTATATTAATTATGTAAAAGATGCTTGTGTTAGTGGAAAATTATGAAGACCACCAAAAGCAAAAAGATTATTCCCATGGTCTCCCACTCACACCTCTCATCCACTTTCCTTTCCTTTTTCTCCCAACACATTATTCTCTTCACCACTTAAATCTTCTCTATTCTTTCTCGTACTCTCAATCTCGAAATTTCCTCCAAGAATACTCATATTCCATCCAAGAACAATCTATTATACTCAAATCTTCATCCCTCTTGAAGCATTCATCAAGGTATGTTGTTAAAAGTTTCAAATTCATACAAGAAACAAATTAAATCCACCAAAATATCTAAAACTCATTTTTTGCATAAACCTGATTTTTCTCAGAATACCATCAATAAAATAAGAAGTTTTGGAAATTTTCAGAAAATAACTTATTTTTATTGAATTATCATAATTATTGCAATAAAGTAGGGCAATAATTCACATAAAATACTTGTTGCATTCAATAAATTCTGAGAAAATTCTGGGATGACATGTATACTGATTAAACATGATATATGAAGTTTCATGCATTTATAGTACTGTTTACTGTTATTTATGATTTTATTGATTAATTAATAATGAAATATATAAGAAATACTTCCCATAGTCACAAATATCTGAAACTTATACACTGAGATCTACATCATATTATAAAACTATGGTTAATTTTACAGATTTTTTGAGAATCATTTACTATTTTTCCCGAATTTTGTGTTGTTTAATCATTAAAATATTAAATAAATACTAAAACAGTTCAGAAAAATATACAAATTTTACAGTAATTCATATTGTATGAAATAATGATTTTGTAATAATTTCATAATTCTTCAATACTGTTTACTATTTAAAACTATTTTCCTAAGTATTTAAGCATGTAAAAATGCATTTTAATGATTATTTCATATAAATAATTGTTAAAATCTGTAAATAATTATAGTTGGGCAAGTTATTATTTTAATAAGAAATTATTAAAATCTGGCCTAAATTGAAAATATAAATTAATTATGCAAAGTAAGTAATTCAATTTAAAATTCATTTAACAAATAAATACCTTAATATTATAATCAAAATGAATTATTGTTAATTCATCTAATATAAGAATATGTGTCTAATTATTTGTATTAATACTCCATTCTCGTTTAGCAGTTCCTAAACCAAAACTATTAATTATATTAGGTTCTACGACATTTTGACCCGAATCGTCTATCGTACGACACACGCATTTCGTTTTGGGACTAATGTGAGTAATCTACCCCATACTTTATAATTTTCAATACTTTTGGGGTGTATCATGTGGTTCTAATATGTTCCAACTTCATTTTATTGTTTTATCACAATTGAGACATTGTTGGGACATTTATACGTGAGTCATTAATTGTATAACTATTGTTTGTTTACGCTACATGTACTTGTAGTGCATTATCATTTTTAGTCTAATCTCCATGACTATGCCCGTATTCTTGAGGTACGTTATGGACAATAATAGCGCTATTGGGTTGACCACCCCGCCTTGGGACGCTAAGGTGATTGATCGCACGTGGTTGAGTGTGTATGATGATTAGATGCTCCATCCATTATATATTTATATATATACATATATATATATATATATATATATATATATATATATATATATATATATATATATATATATATATATATATATATATATGTATATATAGGGTGAGGACTTATTGTTGTTGTTATCATTTGTTAATAAATTTTTGATTTATAAACCGTTATCTTAAATACAATTGTTTGTCGACTTCAAAAGAAAACAAATTTCAAATTATAAATGTTTCAACTTCACAACTTTCTCTACTAAAATTAGATTACTCACCAACTCTCGTAGTTGACCTGTTTTTACCCATGATGCAGATTTGAAGAATGAAGATTGATGAAAAATAGGTTGTGGCTTAGAAATCCACAAGACAAGTTAAATTTGATGTAATAAATGTTGTTCGTATTTGGATTTGTATTTGTATGTTGTGGATCTTGTTTGCATACTTAGTACTTAATTGAATCTAATCATATTATAACATAGTTGTCATGAGACTTTGAACAATATATCACGCCTTGATCGATTCCGACAAGGATCGGGGTGTGACACCCATGGCGAGCTACTCGGTCGAATAAACCCTTTCCCCAACAGCTCCTAAAGCTGCGAGGATAACTCCTGCATCTCTAGCGGCGCAAGGCGATAAGGCGCCTTGGCGATAGGCGCTGCCCCGGAACCAAATCAATGCGGAACTCTACCTGCCACTCGGGAGGCACACCCGACAACTCCGGGAACTCGCGCACTATCACAACGTCATCCACCGAACTTGGCCTCCCAACGGCCTCTCGTGTGTCCATCACATAGGCTACAAACCTGCTGTAGACTCTGTCTCGCTCTGGCCGCCGAACAGAACGCTGACCCACATCGGGTACCCTCACCGTACACCGTAAGTACTCCCCCACTAGGGTCTCGTATCGGCACCAACTGTTGCTCGCAGTCTATCACAGCCCCAAATCGGCTCAACCAATCCATGCCTACTATGACACACACGTCCCCCATCGCTATCGGGACCAGATCTATCGGGAACTCAACGCCGAATATCTCGAGTACACATCCTCGTATCACCTCCATAGCATATACCGCTCGCTCATCAGCTATGGAAACTCGCAGAGGTCGACTCATCGCCTCTCGTCTGCTACTGATGTGTCGACTAAACACTATCGACACAAAAGATCGACTCGCACCCGAGTCGAATAACACTAAGGCAGGTACAGAACTCACAAGAAAAGTACCTACGCATATCATCATATAAGCATAATATCTCAATTCAACATAATCAATTAAAGAAATACATACTAGCCACAACATCAGGTGCTGCGCGGACCTCCTCCGCTGTCAACTGGAAAGCTCTCCTGCGAGCCTTCGGTGCCTCGGCCTTTGCTGCCCGAACCTCGGTAACCCTAGCAGCAGGTGCAGATCCCTGTGCTGATCCCTGATGTAGCTGCGGACACTCGACCTTCCGATAGCCAGTCTGGTTGCAATGAAAGCACACTATAAATCCCTTGGGGCAATCCTTGGCGATATGCCCCTCCTTTCCACACTTGTAGCAAGCACCTGATCGACAAACCCCATCATGTCCCTTGCCGCACTTCCCGCAAGTGCGGCCCTTCTGGCCTCCGGATCTCGTATCCGTGGACTTGGTCCGCTTGGCTGCCGGCTGAGACTGTGCCGGCCGCCGGTCCATCCTCTGAGACTCGGCCTCCTCCCTGGCCTGAGTCTCTAACTCAATCTCCCTCTTCCGGGCATTTTCCTGGAGCTCGGCAAATATCAGGTACGTCGAGTTCGACACGAACTCCCAAATGTCTCTCCTCAGAACGCCCAAATACCGGCTCATACGTGCCTGCTCAGTAGACACCTGCTCAGGGCAGAACATCGCCCTCTCATGAAACTTTCGGGTAACCATAGTAACCGAATCAGTACACTTCTTGAGGGTCAAGAACTCCTGAACCAACCGTTCCTTCTCCATCGGGGGAACATACTCATCTCTGAACATAGTGGTAAACCTCTCCCATGTCACCGCTGAGATCTCCTCAAGAGTGAAGCTCGCCTTCACGAACTTCCACAAATCTTTCGCTCCCAATCGAAGCTGGTTCAACGCGAACCGTACCCTCAGATGCTCCGGACATGAACACGTGTAGACGCATCCCTCGATATCAGCAATCCATCTCATCGCAGCGATCGGATCCTGCGTCCCATCAAAATCTGGTGGCTTCGTGTTGCTGAACTCCCGTAGCAACAACGAGTCACCTCCCTGAGGTCTGGCAGCAGCCACAACTGCAGTAGTTGCAGCAGCAGCAGTCTCAGTCACCGCGGCGTACCGCTCATTGGAAGTCTCAATCAGTGTCGTCTTGATAGACCCAAACATCTCCGGAATCTCGGCCCTGATCGCCGCCGCCACCTCATCGTGGATCATCTGACGAAGCTCCTCGTCACTCACGCCGCTCGCCTCAGGTCTGTGGCGTGTCTCAACCATGATGTCTCTGAAATACGACACAATAATATCAGAGACTCGCTCGAGTATACTCGCACTCGATAACTCAACCCCACTTGTTCCTTAGTACCCAATGGATTCTTACTTAAGGTGCGCACTGCTCCGGTGTCTTCAGTAGTACGGGCCCTATACTACCGTCCACACCGCATCATCATTCACTCTAAGTCCTCCTCCTTGGATCCCAGATCACAAGTACACTATATCTCACTGGCATAGGCTAACCTTCGGTAGGCCTCTCATCAGCTCCTCACTGCGACCTACTAGCTCTCAAGCATCACATAGCAGCAAAATCCTTCCTAGGCTAAGGCATCACAAATCAGGCCATTCTAGTCCTAATATGAATACCTAGCCTACTCTAGCATGCATATCATATCGTATCATATCTCATAACACATAATGTAAGGGTATTTCGGGAAATCACCGTTCGGGCGCTGGCTGATCGTACACACTGCTTCCTTCTGCCGTTCTGAAAACTTTTACTCTTTTAGAAAAATTGTTTATTTATGTAAAACTTTCTCATTTCCTCAGTTTGAGTTCAGATTCATCCGAAGATGCACCCGAATCCCTCAAACCAAGGCTCTGATACCAACTTGTAACAACGTGGATTTTCTCAACAATTTTTCATTTTAAAACATACTTTCATTTACACTATAATCATAAAAACATAATGTATCCACTGTGTCATAGCAAACATGTCCCAAGATCTCATATACATAAATCCCCTTCAGTGTGTACAGATCATGCCGGCGCCTTCCCACGATCCTCGCTAGTACCTGAAACACATAACATAACAACTGTAAGCATAAATGCTTAGTGAGTTCCCCAAAATACCACATACCCCACATACGCCCTTCCAGGCCATAACTCTATAGGATCTTCCGATCCATGTGTCTCAGGGGACTTCTGTCCCAAATCCCGGTAGACCTTCCGGTCCTACCCCTATCGACCTTCCGGTCCGTAACCCCTTGACCTTCCGGTCCATATCATCTTGACCTTCCGGTCCATACCATCTTGACCTTCCGGTCCATAACATACATAGCACATACATATCACATAACCGCATATAGCACATACATATCACATAACCGCATATAGCACATGCATCTCATAGCATACAAGACCTTCCGGTCACACATAGGTACCCTTCCAGGTACAGTATAGTGAGAAGACTCACCTCAATGAAGTCGGATAAACTCTCGTGCTCAACGTCCCGACTTAGCCTCCTCCTATTATTCAAATAACATTCTGATCAATATTCTCTCATGATCTCATCTTTATAACTGGGTAGAAGGCCATTCTACCCTTCCTTGAACTCTCCTGAATCAGTCCTGACAGAACCCTAACGTCAACAAAAGTCAACGGTCAACTTTGACCCGACTCGCCGAGTGCACTAGGGTGACTCAGCGAGTACACGCCTGCCCTCTTCGCCCCTGGTCCTCTCTTGACTCACTGAGTTGACCCTATGCTCCACGGGTCGTCACAGATCGCGAGTTGTGGGGCAACCCGACTCAACTCGTCGAGTCCTCTCATGGACTCGGCGAGTACATTCCATGCTCACACTCAAACGACCTTCTGAGGTCAGATCTGTTCCTCTAATCCATAGATCTGGCCTTCCCAACCACTATAATCACGTAAAGGTCTGACCTTTACACTCATGCAATGACCAAAAAGCTTCTTTGGGTGAAATAACCCCTAAAATGGCAACCTAGGCCCATATCTCTAATGGAGTACCAAAAAGCAATGTGAATAGGACTCTCTGGACCTCTTAAGGTCCAGATCTATAAAGAACTCCACCTTGGGACGTCACATACTTCGAATCCAAGCCAAAGAAGGCACAAGGAAACCCTAGATTCAACTAGAACACCAAATACACGAGTTTGAGCACAGATTAGTACCTCTAGTAGCCTCCTCTGATGAAATGGATGATAGTTCTGAGCTCCACAACCTTCCTTGTTTGTCCTTCTTCCTTATTTCTTGCAAAATCACACTTAGAATGATGAAATATCCCTCCTCTTGCACTACAAGCCTTCTCTCTGCTCTCTAGGTTTTCTCAAGGGTCTGATAGCCGCAAATGGTGGCTATAAAGGTCCTTAAATAGGGCCAGGCCTCGAGAATTAGGGTTTCATTAAATAGCGTGGACTCGCCGAGTCCACGTATGGACTCCCCGAGTCTGTCACTAAACCAGTCCAACCATGCGCGATCCTACTCGGCGAGTCTGAGTGCCTACTCGCCGAGTCCCTCTCCAAAACTCAATAAAAATACATAAAAATAAGATACCTTAGAATCCGGATGTTACAAAATAAGATCTGGTTCAGATCATATTACTTTCAATGAACACGAGTACAAAACGATAGTAAAAATGGGAAAACTCTACTATTAACTCTATGTTCAGCTCCTATTTATAGGTGGCTGAAAGTACAAAAATTACTAAGGCTAGACATTACGCTTCATTAAAATATGCCTTATCAAATACATAGAAAACATACGAAATGGACAAATACACAGACTTCGACATATTACAAGACATGTCGACTCTACAATCTCCCCCTTTGTTATCATGTCGAACTTCTCAATTCGTGAGAATCTGTGAAGCAAAATGCATCATCCTTCGTATCTCCGAGTACCATGTCATTATCTTCCTTAACTCAGCTATATCTCCATCATTGTTCTTCTTGCAATTATTCATACGAACAATGAAGTTCGTATATTGCGAAGTTGTATATCTTTCTATCTCTGAAGACTGTAATAAAAACCTCTTAGATTTGTCATTCTTATCTTTTCCATCAAAGACCAATCCAAAAGGCTTCAAGCATATCTCCCTATCAGGATATTTCTTCAAATGAGCTTGAATCATCGACAATTCCATAGCCACTTTCACTTCCTTCCCAAGAGTCGTTGACAATTCAACATCAGTCAAGGCTAGACAATCATAATAATTGTCTATGAAAAATTTGATATGACCAAGACCTAGTCTCAAAATTTCCTTATCAGTTCCTTGAAGTTGCGAAGCTTCCATGTCTTTCAAGATTAATGCAACTTGAATAAGTTCATTCAAGTTCATTAGAGGAAAATCAGCAATCGAGAAATCACATGCAACATTGTTTGCTCTAACAACATGATAACGAAAGTTTTGTATCATGTTCTCAAACATTACGTCTTTTGTAATACTCAACACTTTTGCGATCTTGATGAGTGACCACACTTCTTCTTGTTCCTTTCCCACAACAACATGAAACCTAAGTTTCAAATGAAGAAAGTCATCTTCGTTTCTAAACTTCTCTATCACCTTATACTGAGGAGTAGTGAACATCATTTCGTTAACAGGGAAGTCGAGTTGATTCATATCAGAAGTTTCGATATAATAACTCCTTTGTGGTTTCTTCTCGAATGCATACATTTGATTGTATGACACTCTGGCTTTGATGTTTTCATAACTATGTAACTTCGTTAGATCTCCCTTATCCAGACTAGGTGGATCACTTTCACAAAGTCTTAGTATGCTCTGTATGTGCCTTTGTTTCTCCATTTCAGCTTCAATTTCGGCCTTCTTCTCTTCTTTCGATTTTTCAACTAAAATCCCCTTCCCTTTATCATCATCTTCAGAAGGTTTTGGTTTAGATGAACTTGAACTTCCTCCTTGAGTAGAAGAGCCAATAACAATTCCCTTCAGAATGGGTATTGTTGTTGTTTTGATGGCTTCTGTTGTAATCACCTTTGAAACTATAGGTATTGGGACTTGAGTAGATATAACTTTCGTTGATTCACCAGTAGTTACAGTATTCTAAATCTTTTTAGACTTATCAACCCCTTTTGTTATTTTTAAAGATTTGCCTTCTTGATTTTTCTTTTCTCCCCCTTGCACCCCTGTGACAACAGGAAGGGAACCAGCAGGCAACATGTTTGCAAATTTTGAAATTGGAGCAACAGCCTTCTGAATGGCTTGATCCAAAGTATGTAACTTCTGAGTTAAAAACTCAGGAGTTAAGAATGAAGTTGGAGCTGGCTTCGATACTAACTCTTTCAGCTCACCAAGCAAAACACCCATCTTGTCGAAATATTGAGCATCTGTTGTAGCCTTGTCATCAAACTTGGGAGTTAACGACTGATACCATTCAACAATTGTTCTGACTGCAGCCGCTATAGTGTCAACATTCGACTTGAAAATCGAATAATTGGAATTCAGCTCATTCAGATCTTTGGAGACTTCAACCTTCAGCTCCTCAACTTTTCGATTAACATCTTATCGTACTGTCTTGACATTTTTAACAAAAAGAACATTTCGTTCTTTTGCTACCATACGAAGATCTTTGAGTGCAGAATTAAACAAATCTGTCTGAGCTTTGACCCTCAATTCATTACTTTTATCCATAACATCCAATTGTTTCTGCATTCGAAGCTCCATAGCCTTGAGCATCACATCAACTTCTATCCCTGACACTGAAGTCTTTGCTCCAGAATCAGCTTGTGATTGAAGAATAGAATGGAGTTTTCGATTGAGAATCTTAAACTGCTTCCCCGACATCAACATATGATCAGCTATGTTCTCCTCTTCGGAATCAAATTCCAAATCAGTAAATGTTCCTCCGAAACCTCCTCCATCTGTTTCATCATTGGAATTTGGTTTTGGTGGATCGGTGGATTGTGATGGAAATAATGTGGTGAAGGTTTGTTGTAATACTTGATCAAATGTAGGTGAAGTAGAGGTAGTGGAAATGTGTTGAATAAAAGGTGGAAGTGAAACAAAAGTACTTGAAACAGGATCAGAAGAAGATGTAATTAGAATACCTTGAAATGATGGATCAACACTCTCATCAACATGTGCACCCATATCAGATACGTTTGCAACAATGGTAGAAATTGGAACCTCCTCAGGAATTGGCTTTGTTACAACAATTTCAAGTGGAACGGTTGTTGTTGGCAAGGAAACAATTGGAAGAATCAATGGTTGTGAGAGTTTTGGAGAATTCGAACCCAAAGGTGTGTCTGGGACAATCTCACTATCTGATGACTCATCTTGAATCACCAACTTTCGTTTCTTCGTCTTCTTGTTGATGTGCTTCACCACATCCTCAGCTCTTCGCTTCTTTGAGGATGGTGAAACTGGTGCAGGAATCTCACGAACTTTCACTCTTTTTCTGTTAAGTTGAGGTTTTTGAATAGTATGAGATTGATCTTCTGATCAAGTTCGTTTTGTATAACATAATTTCCTCACCCTTTTGAACACACCGGATTTCGAAGGGAGCAATTCCTTAGAAGATTCATCAATAACCTTCTCCTTAGGTTTCTCAGTTTCATGTACAACCTTCTTAGGAGACTTAGTCTTAGTTTGTTTCTTGGGACTTTCATGAATAACATCATCAGCTCCCTTCTTCGATTTCTTAACTTTCTTGGATGATCCTTCATCACTTACTTTCAGCAAAATCCTAGTTTCGACTGACGGATTAACATGTTGCAAGTATGCCACCAATACTAAATTTGTCAGATCAACTTTCCTCAACATTCCATTAGGAATTCGAGCAACATTTGGAAATACTTCTGCATCATCTGTAACAGTCTTTGGAAAATGATACTTCACGAATTCTGCCTTATCCTCATCGGCAGGAATTGGAATGCCTTCTTTCACATAGACATATTGAAGAACCAAACTCCAGTAACGTGCACACGAAATTCCTTTTACTACATTCGTGTTTTCCAAGCTTTTTATAAACTATTTCCAAATCTGGGTAGCATAATCAACATTGAGATCATAGTACAACCATGCTACCATAGCATAAACTTCCATTCTCCCCTTGTCAAGCCCTACACTTCGCCCAGTTAAGCAATGAAGGTATATCCCAAACAAGAAATTCCATATGCAAGGAACACCAGACTTCTTGAAGTCACTGATCTTAACAAGTGGTGGCTGATGACCCATCTCGTTAAACATGAACATAACTTGATCATTAGTAGGTTAAAAGAATGGTGGTGAATTTGGAATCACCAAGATTTGAGTAAACAACTTCTTTGTGAGCTGAATTCGCTTTTCATTCACCAGATTGAATGTGATTACATCAATGGCTTTGTTGTAAGAAGCAGTGGAACCAGTCATTGATAATCATGACATCGGAACATCAAAAGCATTGAACATTGCAGTTGTGAGACCTGAATGTTGAAGAGCAACAACCAACATCTTCAACTCCTCAAGATACAGTGAGACATCACCCTCGACCTTTATGATGGGTTGCGATACAACTTCTTCAGTAGTGGTGGTTGGATCATCCGCCATTGATTAGGGTTTTGAGAAATTCTTGAAGAACAGAGAAATTTAGGGCTTTTTGATCGTCTGTGAATTTGAACGCGTAATTATAAAAGAAGATAAGAACTTCCTTTTATATGTAACACCAATTGAATTCCAAACGTTTTCTTGAAAGAGTAAGCAACGTTTGTCCTTGAAAGTCGCACCACTAGCCGTTAAACGTGCCATGTCAGATAAAGTTCCTTGAAAGTCGGGCCACGTTGCCAAACCGTCACATCAAACTGTTCGTGAGTACCAAGTGGATAAGATCGAAAAGCTTCGGCATGGAGGTTAGGCTCTTTCGTCTTTGGGATTAGAGACGAAGTCATATGCCAGACTGTCGAAATCATCAGCCTGAGTTGGTAATACTCAGAACCTCAAGGATTTCGTGAATGGAGTGTGCCAATAGAATGACATAAGAAGCAGGTTAACGAAAATTTTGGATCTGTGATGTCGAAAAATAAAATTTCGACACAAAGGTAGTTAAACCCCAGACAAAGGTTACTTCGTTAATTATCAATAGAGATAATCAACAGCTTATGTGGTTTCCCGTGAATTACAATCGAATACTTATAAAGAAGTATCAGCCTAAACATAAGATGAGTAATTGTAACAGAAATTAGTTGTTTAACCAGTGTAGTCAGTGACACGTATGCTTTAGATTAATTTGAAAGTGACAAGTTGAAAGAATTGATACTCCCACGAAAATCATATGCAAAGAAAAATTATATTCAGCTGGATCCTGTTGGGTAACAAATGTCGTGGGTTACGAATAGTTAATCAAGACCACTCATAATGAAAGAATATGATTTGGAGCATCGAAAATTTGGTACTGAAACAAGTGTTTCGTGAAAATCTGGAACATAGTTCCCCGTCAATTCCTTAAAATTTTAGAAAATTGGGTTTCTCTTTCATCACGGTCTCATGAATCAAGATCGTAAACACAGAGTTTTGATATGTCTAAGTCATGATTGGTTTGATCAATGACCTCTTGGACATATGTCATTGTGTGTGAAATGTGTTAGAAGTTTGAGATGAAAAAGGTTGTTTAACGAATACAATTGTACCTCTGTTCTGTTTGGACCAAACAGAAAACTCTTAACTCCTTTGAGAAGAGTTAGGTAGCTCAGTAGACTAATGTGGATGCAAGTCTGATTGGGAAGAAATTTTCGTAATGAAAAATTTCATTAAGGCTTTCGAAATCACACATTGATTCAATGGAGGCTTAAGTCGACATGATGCAGCATGCTTCTATGGACATGCTAACTAGTACAAAGTTTCAAAAATTTACCTCACCCTAGAAATGCAAGCATGACCCTTGTAAAACTTCCTTGATTCTGCATTAAGAAAGAAAAGACAAACTACAAAAGAACAAAAATCATTTTGGATTTTATATTTTTCTAAAATAAAAAAAAAACAAATACCAAAAGAAAATCTTTTTGGTGATTTATATTTTTGAAAAGAAAGAAAATATTTTTTTGTTTTTGAGTTTTTCGAAAATTAAAACAAATAACAAAAGAAAATCTTTTTAGGATTTTTGATTTTTCGAAAAGAATACAAATTAACGAAAATATTTTTGGTTTTCCAATTTTTTAAAATTAAAGAATAAATGAAAAACGTAAGGTTGTACAAAACTAACGAAACTTTTCTTTCCCAAATGTTGAAAACGAAGCGTGTCGAAGCTCTGAACATGAACAGTAACCTCTGAATTGTTAATACTATCAGCCTCTGAATGAATCATTATTGCCTCTGAATCGACATATTTGCATAACACTTCTTTATCATTCTTTCGAAATTAGTCCTGGAACAGAGTTTTCTTCAATCATCCCCAAACCTTGCAAAATTCTAACAAATGATTTTTCGTCCAATGGTTTTGTAAAAATATTAGCAAGCTGATCAGTTGTTTTTATAAAATAAACTTCAATGTTACCATCTTCCACATGATCTTTAATGAGATGATCACGAAGGGCAATATGTTTGGTTTTTGAATGTTGTACTGGATTATGACAAATGCGTATAACACTTTGTGAATCACAATACAATGGAATCTTTTTCATATTAATTGCATAGTCACGCAATTGACTCTAAATCCATATGACTTGCGAAGTACTGGCAGCAGCTGCAACATACTCAGCTTTAGCAGTTGAAATTGCAACACATGTTTGCTTTTTCGATTGCCAACTTACAAGCTTCCCATCCAATAACTGACATCCTCCACTTGTACTATTTCTATCAAGAGTACATCCTCCCAGATCCGAATTTGAAAAAGCTTGAATAAAAAATCCTGATTTCGAAGGATACCACAATCCTAACGAAATTGTTCCCTTGAGATAACGAAAAATATTTTTCACAGCAGTCAAGTGCGGTTCTCTTGGATTTGCTTGATACCTAGCACAATTACATACATAAAACATGATATCAGGTTGACTTGCAGTAAGATAAAGCACTGAACCTATCATACTCATGTATAAAGTAAGATCAACAGCAGGTTTGTCTAACGAAGGAGTTAGCCTTGTTCCAACTGCCATTGGTACTCTTAAGTTCGTGCTATTTGTCATTCCAAATTTTTCGAGCAAATTCTTGGTATATTTTTCTTGATTGATGAAAATTCCTTCTCTGCTTTCAAGAATGTTTAAACCAAGAAAGTTATTGATTTTACCCATCATGCTCATTTCGAATTGGCTTTTCATCAAACTTTCGAATTCACTAGACAAAGCAGGGTCAGTAGAGCCAAAACTAATATCATCGACATAAATTTGAACAAGCATTAGATGATTCCCAACTTTCTTTCGAAATAATGTGGGGTCAACTGATCCTTGTTTAAATTTCGATTGTTTTAAGAAATTGGTAAGAGTTGCATACCATGCTCTTGGTGCTTGTCTTAACCCATCTAATGCTTTATCTAAAATGTAAACATGATCAATATATTCTTCATTAACAAAAACTGGAGGTTCTTCCACATAAACTGTCTCTTCAAGTTCTTTATTCAAAAATGCACATTTCACATCCATTTGATAAACATCAATGTCTTTATGAGTTGCATAGGCCAAAAATATTCGAACTGCCTCGAGTCTTGCGACAGGGGCGAATGTTTCTTCATAGTCTATTCCTTCTTGTTGCGAATAGCCTTTTACTACAAGCCTAGCTTTATTTCGAACAATATTACCATCTTTGTTTGTTTTATTTTTGAAAATCCATTTTAATCTGACTATCGAAACATCTTTTGGTTTAGGGATTAGTCTCCAAACCTTGTTTCGATCAAATTCAGCAAGTTCAGATTGCATAGCAACAACCCAGTCAGAGTGTTCCATTGCAATTTTCACTGACTTTGGTTCTATTTTCGAAATAAAAACATTAAACATGCAAAATTCTTGATGAGTATTCATTACCTCATTCTTTGCACGAATTTGAGCTCTAGTCAAAACACCATCTTGTGGATTCCCAATGACTTGTTCTTTTAGATGATTTCTTGTCCATTTTTCCAAAGGTGGATATGCTGGATCAAAATCCAATGGTGCATCTTTGTACATTTCTTCATTTTCGGATCCTACAACAGAATTATTATCATTTAGTTCATGAAATTCATCGTTTTCATCAAGATTTATGGTTTCAGTATCATTATGCTCCCCCTCAACATAATTGTCATCCTGATGCTCCCCCTCAAAACTTTCATTCACTCTCCTATTCTCCCCCTCAAAAGGATGCTCCCCCTTAACATTTGAAGGAATATGTAAGTGATCCTCCTGAACTTGTGCATCTAGCATACTTTCGCCATTAGCAGTGGTATCTGATGTGATTGTCGAATCATCAGTATGTTTCAAAGATTCAGGAGTTTGATTATCAGCAGCATTTACTTCAGCATCTGTAGCCCTATCTGGAACACCAAAAATTTAATCATAATCAAAATCAGATGAATTATAACTTTCAGACTCATCATTTGATTCAATAAGAATTGGTTTTTGTTCGTAACATTTTTGAACTTGTTTCACATAGTAATCATCAAAAGTAAGATTAAACGTCTCTTCAACTTTTCGTGTTCGTTTATTTAAGACTCTGTATGCAACCAAGTTATTTGAATATCCCAAAAATATTCCTTCATCATCCTTAGCTTGAAATTTCGAAAGATTATATTGGAGATTCATCATAAAACACCTGCAACCAAAAACATGCAACAATTTGACATTAGGTTTTCGGTTATTTATGATTTCATATGGAGTTATATTAAAACGACGATGAATAAAGGATCGATTCTAAGTAAAACATGCTGTCGAAACTACTTCTGCCCACATATATTGAGGAAGATTCGCATATGTCAACATTGTTCTTGCTGCTTTGCAAAGAGACATGTTCCTCCTTTCAACCACACCATTTTTTTGTGGTGTATATAGTGATGAGAAATTATGCGAAATTCCTTTCTCAGTTAAGAACGAATCAAGCACATTGTTTTTAAACTCGGAACCATTATCACTTTTGATTTTTCGAACTTTCTTCTTTAGGCTCGTCTCAATTTTCTTGATAAATTTGATCATTGTTTGAGCGACTTCATATTTTAACCTGAGAAAATACACCCAAGTGAATCGGGAAAAATCATCAACAATAACCAAAATGTACCGTTTCTTGTTGAGAGTTTCAACAGTTGATGGTTCACAAAGGTCAATATGAAGAAATTACAACGGTTCAACAATTTTCGAATCTATAACAACTGGATGCCCTTTCCGATGTTGTTTTCCTTGTTCGCAAGCTGCACATAAAGTATCATTGTCAAACTTTAGAATAGCTAATCCTCGAACAAGATATTCTACTACCAACTTATTCAGATTTCGAAAATTTAAATGAGATAAACGTCGATGCCATAACCAGCTAACATCAGATGAGGCTTTCGAAAGTAAACAAACTAAGGGTTTCCCAACAATTGGTTTGATGTCGAGAGTGAACATATCCCCATATGTTTTTGATTTCTGATTTTGATACACCTTTTTCTGACATATTCTTGGTTGGTATTTGTGATTGCTTTTCATTTAACACTACTTGCCAAAAAATTTGCTTTCGTGCCTGTCATTTCGAAATTCGTTTTTCATTCGAAAATTTTTCAACAAGATCCTTATATTCTTGTGAATTAATTTTCACATTTTCATTTGTTTCATTAGACTCTTGTTTCAAAATCTCTTTTTTATTTTCTTGTTTTTCATCCCATTTTCTTTGTAGTTTTTGTCTTCGAAAAACACCCGAATTCTTTGTTAGATTATTTTCGACAGTGCTTTGGTTTGAAAAGAATCATTCGTCTGATGTTTTCTTGTTATCTTCTTCAACCATTTTTTTGAACTCCGGTTTGATGTTTCCAACATTTCCAGTAGTTACAAACACTTGATTCGGAAATACAACATCATGTGTACACTTCAAATTTGGATACACAACAGTATTTGTTTCCAAATAATGAGCACCTTTTTCAGATAAGACTTTGTCGAAATTTTCAGTGTCTTCAAACACTTGATCAACAACAACTCGGGGAATGGATGTTTCATTCAAAACATTCTTTTCCGTTTCAAAATTTTTCAACATTTCTTCTTCATTCTCATCATCACTACTATCTGTTTGACTGTCTTTTACATTCACATGATCAAAGTTACAAACATTCGAAGTAGAGGGTCTATCAGTGTTATCCTCAACCATCGAATCATCACATATTTCTTTACCTTTTGACTTAGATGTGACATTAATGAGTGATAACTGAGAACAATCGACACCTTCCTCCTCCTCAATTTCACTTATTTCGCTAAAACTATCAGAATTATCATCGATATCAGCAAAATTAGATTGAGAGTCAAGTTTCGAATTCTCAATTCTTGTCAAAATTTTGATTTGTTCACTTTTGGTCAAAGTTTCATTCACTATTTCAACAAGTTCAGCAACATTCAAATATTCATCTATTTTAACAATACCATAAGCAAATCGATTATCAGGCACTTTATCGAATTCTGCTATGGTTTTCTCACAATCATAGGACAAACTATCGACTTTCCTCTTTCGAAAACAAGAAAAGGAAATAACTTCCTATGTTGTTCTTTGCTTATTTCAGATGAATGATTCAATGAAGTCAATTTAGTATACAATCTTTTTGTTGAATTACAATAAATGTTTCTCTGAGCAAGTAACATTCGAACATCCTTATCTAGACATTCCCTATCATTATTCACATTATTCAATTGCAATTCCAAATACTTTACTTTGCTTCGTTTCAAATCTAGCAATTTTTGGGTCTCTAGCAATTGGATGTTCAGTTTCTTAGCTTCATTACTAGCAGACACCACTATTGTATCAAAGTAAGCAACAGTATCATCAAATTCAATTATTTCAGAATCATAAGCTTGTAAAGGAATGTTAAAAGACTAAAGAATAGCACGTACCTTCATTGTCATTGGTGATTTGTCTCCTAATTTGGTCATGAAACAATGACCAGTCACCATTTCGTCCTCATCCTCTTCAAATTGTGCGAACAAAGCCCCATGCGTCGGATTACGCATCTCTTCGTCATCAGACCCTGAAGACCAGATCTGATACGTGCCATCCTCCTCACCTTCGCCTTGTGCAACCAAAGACAACCCCTTCGTATTTGCACGAACTTCTTCCAATCTTTCAACATAATAGGCTTCATCCTTGACCATATTCTTTTTCTCTTCTTTCTTACGAAGCATACAATCATTTGCCAAATGATTTGCTCCGTTGCAGTAATGAAAGTCAATGCCCGAATATTCCTTGAGTTTCTTCTCGCTTTTGGCTTCAGTTGCCTTCACATCATTCTTCTCGAATTTCTTCTTCTCCTCACCCACAAACTTATTCACGAAACTTGCTTTAGCATCACCTTGCTTCGCCTTGGGATTGAATGGTTTCTTAAAGAACTTTTTAACTCGGTTGTTCGAGTAAAATGCAATCACTTCATCATCAGAATTCATTAGAAAGCCTTCTTCACTAGAATCTTCTTTCTCAAGAACTTCTTTCTCAGACACTTTCGAAACAAGAGCTAAAGGACCTCCCAAACTAAGTTTCGACTCTTCAGCCATCTCATTCACTTCACTTTTGTGAGTTTTCAACTGATTATACAAATCATTCACATATGAAGTATTGAAGCTTTGTTGATTCTTCACCATCATGCTGACACTTCTCCACTCCTTACGAAGTCCCATCACAAAAGTGAGATTGAACTCCATTAATGATATTGTGATTCCGTAACGATTACATCTATAGATCAGTTCATTAAAACAATCATATTAAACTTCAATCGTTTCATTCTCTTTTTGTCTGAACTCCTTCAGCTCAACAAGACATTGCTTAACAAAATTTATCTTCGTTTTGTCGCTTCCCTGATACTTTTCCTTAAGATTATTCCAAACTTCCTTTGCAGTTTTACAACCACGGATGTAATTGTAAACAACAGGTGGCAAGGCACCTCACAATTCTCTCAAACAATGCTTTTCGTTGTTCTTCAGCCTGGTGGATTGATCAGTAACTGCAACTGTTTATCCAGATGATCCAATATTTTGTACATTTGGTGGAGGTTGAACAATTCTTGTAATACAGCTCCAGAGTTCCTCGTCCAATCCGTTCAAGTAATCCTCCATTCGATCTGCCCACTGATCATAGTAATATGGAATCAACATAGGAATCTCCGTAGAACATCCTAACAGATGAGAAAATGAAGTCATCGTGTTCATGTTGAAATTCGCTATTAACGTACGGATGAGAATTTTCAGAAAAACTTGAAGAAATTTGAAATTGGATGTGTGAATTGATCAGAACCTCAAAATCGATTAGTCGATGACACAATTCAAACGCAGAATCAAATCAAAACTGTAGATCAGGGATGATTTTCAGAATCTAACAGTGCGGAAACCTTTGAGACAAAATCGTGACTCAAAAACTAGAGATTCAATTGAAAATCAGATCTTCGCAGTATTGATTCCTTCTCTGATACCAATTTTAGAAGTCTTTAATTGAGTATCAGAATCAAATCATAGTAAAACAATGTAATATGAACACAAGAAGTTAATAAGATCTGGTTCAGCTCATATTACTTTCAATGAACACGAGTTCAAAATGATAGTAATAATGGGAAAACTCTACTATCAACTCTATGTTCAGCTCCTATTTATAGGAGGCTGAAAGTACAAAAAATACTAAGGCTAGACATTACGCTTTGTTAAAATATGCCTTAGCAAATACATACAAAACATACGAAATGGACAAATACACAGACTTCGACATATTACAAGACATTTCGACACTACAGTAATCCAGTCCGATGACTGTGGACCCGAGGGTAATCTAGTCCGATGATTATGGACCCAACATGCATGAATGTATATGTTCAGTTGTGGTGGGTATTTTGGGGGAACTCACTAAGCTTTGGTTTATATTTTGATTTTATGGTTTCAAGTACTTCAGATCATAGGGGAAAGGTGAAGGCTTGATCATGCCCATCATCCTGGATTTTATGTGTTTTCAAGATTTTGGGAAACTCTTATTCATGATAGTTACTTTTGAGAACTTGTTTTGTACAACTTATGGATTTTAATGAAAATTTTGCCTTGATTTTTGCGATGTTACAACGTCTCCTTATTGCCATTCCTGAAAAAAACACACACAAACACATCCACAACACCAAAATTTCTTAGAAAACAAAATAAAAATTAAACACTTTGCCCGGTTTCCACGACGTGGGAACAGGTCTTCCACACCATGGACTATGAATAGTGATAAAAATCGGGCATTGTTCCAACATAAATTTGTCCATATAATTCAAGGCGTTTTCTTCCTAATTAGTGTCTCACCTTATTAACAACAAATCATAGACAAAAATAACACCAACAACCTAAGATTGGACAAAAACCATACCATAAAATCAACATCCCTAAAATCTATGAAAAACGGGCAAAATACTTGGTAATCCACCAATTATAAGCAATGTGAAGTATATTAGAGTTAAAATCACATACTTTTGATGGATATTAAGCAATAAATCGAAGAAAATGCGCAAAAATTTTCCAAATAGGTCTTGCAATGAGGGTAGTTGCGTGGAGGTGATTGTGAGAAAGTAAAAAAGGAAAAATAAAAAAAAAAAAAAAAAGGTATTGTGTTAGGGTTTAAAACTTTTACTAATTCTAAAACTTCTAAGATGTGGGAATAGCTCTTCCACGTCGTCGGAATTTTTCATTTTGTGTTTATATGGGTTCGAGTCAATCTCCAGGTTGTGGACCAAGGTAATTCACGCAGTGGAAACTACAACCTTTTAAAAAAACATTTATTTTTATTTAAAATGCAATTACATCACACCCCACACTTGTAAGTTTCTTGCTTTCACGAGAACGACGTACGAAAAAAAATCGACAAGTAAAACACAGCAAAAAATAAAAAGAGAATGGACAAATAAAAAATAAATGAAAAATTAAATACTAAAAAGGGAAGAAAGTGATAAACCAATCCGTGGGTTGCCTCCAACAAGCGCTTCTTTTTGAGGAGTCATGGGCTGGGCTCCCTGCTGATCTACATTGAGGCAGTTATCCCGACGATCAAGTCCTTCCCTGCTTTGTCTTGTTTCAGCATCCCTTGTTCGTAGTGTTTGATTTGATGCCCGCTAACCTTAAACGTTTTCCATATTATTTAGTGAACTCAATTTCACCATGTGCAAACATTTCTTTCAACAAGAATGGTCCATACCATCGGGTCTTTAATTTTCCCGAAAATAGCTTCATCCTTGAGTTGAAAAACAAGACTTGTTGACCAGCTTTGAATTCTTTGTTCCCTCTTAATCTAGCATCATGTCATCTCTTGGTCTTGTCTTTTTAAATTAATGAGTTCGTATAAGATTCAATCCTTTACTCATCCAATGCATTCATCTACATCAACCGGTTAGTACGTAATTCTGATAATTCAAAATTACAAGTTTTAAGGGCCCAATATGCTTTGTGTTAAATTTCGACCGATAAGTGACATTTTTTACCATAAACCAACCTATATGGTGTAGTACCAATAGCTTTTTTAAAAGCAGTATGAAATGCCCACAAGGCATCAACTAAATTTTCAGACCATTCTTTCTTATTAATACTAACCGGTCTTTATACAATCCTTTTTAATTCCATGTTAGTTATTTCAATTTGCCCAATTGATTTCGGCTGAAAAGGGGTTGCAAACCTGTCGTGAACACAAAATTTTTGCAAAAACCTAGCCAATTTTTCATTAAAAAAAATGAATATCCCTATCACTTATTAAGGCCCTAAGCACACCAAAACGAGAAAATAACCTTTTTAGAAACAGCACGACGACAAGTGTGTCATTATTGGGTAAATCTTAAGCTTCCGCTCACTTTGAAATGGATTCGACGACTGCTAACACATACTTGTTACCTGTCGTAGACAGAAATAGTCCCATGAAGACAAATCTCCAAATCTCAAAGACCTCACAAACTTGGATGCTCTTTTGGGGCCTTACGTTACGAGAAGAAATATTGTGTGATTGTTGGCATTAGCCACACTTCTTGAAAAATATGGTAGCATCCCTGAAAATTGTAGGCCAATAAAATCCCGCATCAAACACCTTTTTTGCTATGTTTTGAGCTCCATGATTCCCACTGCTTGTTCCGCTATGACAATGCCTCAAAATTTCTATCGCTTCTCTTCCAAATACGCACCTTCTAATTATGTTGTCAGCACAACTCTGGAATAAATATGGCTCTTCCCAAAAGTAATACTTGAGGTCTACAAAATTTCTTCTTTTATTGATAAGTAAAGCCTTTTTCAAGGTAGTCCCTCGCTAGATAGTTCACTATGTGCGCAAACCATGATTCTTCTTCCGATATTACCATCAAATATTCATCCGGAAAGTTGTCATCAATCTCGCCTTCCTTTAACTGTTCTAATTTCAGGTTTTCCAATCTTGACAGATAATCGGTTGACATATTCTCCATTCCCTTTTGTCCCTGATATCGAAATCAAACTCTTGAAGTAGAAGCACACATCAAATCAGTGTTGGTTTCGCATCCTGTTTGTTAAACAAATATTTCAAAGCAGAATGGTAAGTAAAAACAATAGTTTTGGACAATGTAAGATAGGAAAGGAATTTATCAAAATCATATACAACTATTCATAATTCCTTTTCTGTAGTCGTGTAATTTTATTGGGCCAGACTGAGTGTTTTGCTAGCGTAAAAGATTGGTTGAAAAAGGTTTTCAACCCTTCTCTTGGGCTCTTGGATCGATTGGGATTTGAAAGTAACCTGAAAAACCATCTAAGAAACCGTAGAAAAAGTGACCAGATAAACGTTTAAGCATTTGATCAATAAAGGGTAAGGGAAAATTGTCCTTGCAAATGGCATCGTTTAGTTTGTGGTAATCAATGCACATACACCAATCGGTTACCTTTCTAGTCAGGATCAACTTATATTTCTTGTTTGAAACTATTGTTATCCCTCCCTTCTTTGGAACAACATGTATTGGTCTTACCTATGGGCTATCAGAAATCACGTAGATAATTCCCACATCCATTAACTTCGCCACCTCCGTCTTGACAATATCTTGCATTTTTGGATTCATTTTCTTTGGGGTTGCACTATAGGTTTCGCGTTCTCTTCCATGATTATCTTGTGCGATCAATATGAAGAAATGATTCCATGGATGTCCTAGATCCTCTAAGAGATTGCGTTCTTCCATCTTTTTAAAACATCAAACAACCTTTCCTTTTCTGAAGGTAAGAGAGCGGATGAAATTATGATCGACTTCTGATCATTCTCTTATAGGAAGATGAATTCTAGATGCTCACTAAAAGGATTTAATTCTAATTTCCATCTCTTCAGTATCCACAGCGTGGTAGCTAGATGTGCCACACCATGAAGGTTCCTCATATACGTCTTCAGATCTCGAATTTTTAATTGTCCACGTTGTCGCATGTATATCGCCACATTGTGGGAATGTTACCATTTGTTGACCTTGATTATAAAATCTTCAATGATACCCTATGGAAATGTTACCCTTTTTTGGCCAAATGTATTGCCGTTCGAATTGGTTTTAGCTTCGATAAATTCAGCTTTTTGAATAAGTAGTACAACATGAGGTTTACACTTGCTCCCGAATCGAAAACTTCATGACTAGTGGCTAGGTTAAAATTCCCATGCGGTGATTGGTATGCTTTGACAAGAGGCCATGCAGCGGGTTTTTTAAATTCTAACATTGTGGATGTTGGCTATCCACGTTGTGAATCCTGCACAAAATCGTTTTCTTGTTTTTCTTCTTCCAGTTTCTTTATATTAGTCGATTCATTATTAGTTGACTGAGTTAAAGGATTGACCACTTTACCACTTCTTGTTGTCACCGCCTTTACGTGTGCCTTACGATTTGACTATGTTTTGATAGGAATTGTTCCTGGTAGGCGTTCATGAAGTAGCATTGAGAGTTGACCTACTTCTTGCTCTATGTTGTGAATTAAGTATTGTTTATTTCCTACCATAGATTGTTGTTCTTTTAGGGTTGCATCCGTATCACTATGCCTTTTCGTTGATGCTTTATCGAATTGAAATAGAAATAACTCAAGATCCGACTTCTTTTCAGGTGCATGTTGTTCTGTTAAAGAAGTGGATTATTGTCTTTTGAATTAAGTATGTTGTATGAAGTAGAGTTTTTTCGTTAGATGTGTTTCAAACTGCTACAGTCTCTGCTCGAATTGGGTTATGAGTCTGGCCTTGGAACCTTGGAGGTCGGTGGTTATAGGTTCTGACACTCAAGTAATCTCAGCTCGCGAGGAAGGAGTCGGGTTCGAAGCACCCACAAGGGTTTTAGAGAGTGTTTGAAAGGAAACTTCAAGGACTGATGTCGAGGACGAAATCTAATTTAAGTGGGGGAGAATTTTAACACTTGTTTTCCTGTGTAGGTCAGTGGAGGGCTTGGAAGAATCAAAGGAAGGATTTTTGGGAAAGAATGAGTGCCACTACATAGATCATGGATGGCCACGGCATGGCATGAATGTTCATGCACATGCTTGTAATGACCGTCACGATGTGGCGATGGTTACCCACGGCGGGGCAGTTGGTGCGGCCAAAGTCAACAAAGTTTTAGTGTTTTCTCTCATATTTAAGCAACTAAACCTTAGGTTTAGGGCATCCTCTGCAACCTCCATCTCCCCATCTCGAAACCCTGGCCTCCATGCATTCTTTTGAGTCTATTTCATCAATTCTGAGCCTTGTTCTTGGATTTTTGGTAGGGCCTTGGAAGAGGAAGTTCACAAGGAAGCAAGGGAAATAATAAGCAAGTTGGATCCATAATTTTCATCAGTTTTTTGAGTTGTTGAAGGTATAAAGTTCATACCTTGACACTTTTTCTTCTAGATTCAAGTTCTAGGTTATAGTTGGGTGGTTTTTGTACCTTTCTTGGATGTTCTTGGAGTTTGAAGAACTCTAGAACGTATGGTGGCTTTCCTGGGTCCTTGGAATCCTGTTGATTGAGAACAAGGACCATGCTTGTTGTTTTTTGTGTCCATGTTCAAGTTGCAACCTCATAAGGACCTAATGGAGTTTGAATGAGAGATCTAGCCTTGAAATGGAGTCCAAATGGATACAGTTGGAAACTTTATCCAATAAGTCGGTGTGGATAAGTAAATCTGAGATTATAAGCTTAAGTTTGGAAGGAATAAGCTCTTAATGAGAGAAATGGCATTTTTTAGTAGGCACGGTGTAGCGAAGGGTAGTCACGACGTGGGAAAGTTATAAACCACGATTTCCTTGTTCTGACATTGCCATAGTGTGGCCAAGGACGACGTGGCCTAGTTGTTCCACGATGTTGCGTTGACTTTGACCAAGATTGACCGTTGACTTTATGACCAGTTTGACTTAGGGTCAGTCTTGAAGGATTTGGAATGTTGACAAAGATTCTACCATGTTTTGGGTGTTAGAAGGTTCGTCGGAGCAAGCAGTGTAGAAAGAGGAGCGAGTCGTAGTATTTTCGGGTTCTTCATTTCAGGTGAGTTTTTCCTCACTATACCCATGGGTCGAAGGCACGAATGTTGGACCACTAATTTTGGTTATCATTTATTATAGGGATGTCCTATGAACTATATATAGTCACATAGGATAGACTGAGGACTCTTGATCTAGGATTTTCTGGTATGTTCGCTTTTTGGTTGTGGCTCCAGAGTAGGATCATTTGTCTGGGTGTCTATCTCACCTATGGGTAAATATAGTTACGCATTTCTTGGAGGATTGGTCATGTATCCTTGTGTACATGATTTTGTTATGTTGTAGTTATCTGCTAGATATATATATATATATATATATATATATATATATATATATATATATATATATATATATATATATATATATATCTTCATCTAGGATTTTCTTGTCTGTTCCTTTTTTGGTTGTGGCTCCAGAGTAGGATCATTAGTCCAGGTGTCTATCTCACCTATGGGTAAATATAGTTAGCATTTCTTGGAGGGTTGGTTATGTATCCTTGTGTACATCATTTTGTTATGTTGTAGTTATCTGCTAGATTTATATATATATATATATATATATATATATATATATATATATATATATATATATATATATATATATATATATATATATATATATATATATATATATATATATATATATATATATATCTTTGTGTTATAGGATGTAGTACTAGTGGTATGCTGGTTAGAGTACCAGTAGATTGGTTATTGTCTAGTTGAGTGCCCTAGGGGATATATGTAGTCATGTAGGATAAACTGATAACTCTTGATCTAGGCTTTCTTGCTTCTCCCTTGTTTGGTTAGGGCTCTAGATTAGCATCATCTGTTCGGGTGACTATCTCACCTTTGGTTACTTATGGTTACGCATTCCATGGAGATTAGTTGGTAGCGGAGTAGTCATGTGTGAGGTGTCTAATTGGGGTAGTGAGCAGTATGATTGATAATTGCATGTATAATGTACCTAGTTGATCCTTGATTGTTTATATGTCGACATATGGTGGCGGATGAGGTTGAGGCGGTCCAATTGTATGATGTACAACAAGATACCAGGTGTGGTCGAGCTGTAAGTCGTTGGCACAGAGACTCGGGAAGAGTAGTTGAGTTGAGGCGGCAGGCCAACAAACCCGAGAAGCGGTTTGGTTGAGGCATGTAACACCCCAAAAATAAGACCCAAAAATTTTCATTTTTAAATTACTAAAACAGAAATTTATATCATTTTCATAAAACCAGGGTAATCAAAGTTTTATCAATACATCATCATTATCGGAGTAAATCATAGAATGCAGAATCGGGTGGTGTATGCTCTGCAATCATCCCGGGCACTTCCCTTTGAAAATAGATGTACCTGAAACATAAACTGAAAACCATAAGCACAAAGCTTAGTGAGCTACCAAAAATACCACATACCAACATACAAATGCGCCTGGACTGGGGTATATTCCAACCCAATAAGCAAGTATCGACCCCGCCCTGAGGCATATTTCAACCCGAACATACGATATTGGGCCCTTCCCTGAGGTATGTTTCAACCCGATCATACGATAGTAGGCCCCGCCCTGAGGTATGTGTCAACCCGACACGCCATAATGTCCCCGCCCTAGGGTATATTTCAACCCGATCATGCCATATTGGACCCCGCCCAACATACATATAAACATATAAACACATAACACATGCAAGGGTATATTTCAACCCGATCATGCCCTGAGGTATGTGTCAACCCGACACGCCATAATGTGTCATCGGGCCCCGCCCAGCATACATATAAACATATAAACACATAACCCATGCAAGAGTCACTCAAATATCTGGTATCCTATCATAACAAAATCATAGGCCGGAATTGGTTCCTTCGACATGCTAGATATGGTGAGGAAACTCACCTCGCACTGCCGAATCTCACAGAAAGAATCTCTGGCTGCTGGCCCGCTATAATCCCCACGCTATCAACCACAAAATAAGTATCCAATCAATAATCGAATCTATTAACATAATCTAATCTCTCAATAATCATCTATTTCTCAATATCTTAATCAACAATTAAGTATTATCAATAATAATTAATCATATAATAATTATCACAATTATCACAACAATGGCTCTTAGAGTAGTGTTACTCACCTGGTTAATCGATAGACTTATTCCAATCTCAACTTTTCTCTTCCACTATCTATCAGCTCGTCACATGGTAACACCTCATTGTATCATGCAACTCAACTCTATATCACCTGTACGCTAGCATAACATCTTTGGTGTAGACTCCCGAGAATGGCTCCCGAGCAGCATCTCTCCTAACATACTCCAAAATACTCCAAAACACTCATATTTATACTCTGGGGATTCTCACGTCGTGAGCATATACTTCTCACGTCGTGAGAAGTGTTTAGACTGGTTTCTGCCATGTGTCCTGCTCTTTCGCCATGTGTTTTCGTCGATTCATGTTGCTTATGTCGTAAGACAACATTCCTCATTTTGTGAGAGTCAAAGTTTTAACTGTTGACTTGATTTTAGTT
This sequence comes from Lactuca virosa, assembly GCF_052849685.1. Taxonomy (NCBI): domain Eukaryota; kingdom Viridiplantae; phylum Streptophyta; class Magnoliopsida; order Asterales; family Asteraceae; genus Lactuca; species Lactuca virosa. The sequence goes on along the minus strand of NC_136428.1, from coordinate 133,215,623 downwards.
GACGTTCTCAATATAGCAGTGTACTTTCATCAAATCTTCAAACGATCATAAGTTCTTCATACAGACTCAGTTTTCGATGATCTTTATATCCACGAAATCCTCTCAACAAGCTCTACAACATTATTTAACTATCTTTTTATAAATAATATTTCTAAAATAAAGCAACTCAAGCATTTATCTCATTTACTTAACTCATAATATCTATATTTCGTGAAAGAACACCTGTTACGCAAAACCGAGTATTACAATACTTCCCCCCTTTAAAAGATTTCGTCCTCAGAATATCTTGAAATATCGTGATACTAATCTAGGGTAAGCTAAATATTTGTATCACATATATCTCATTATATTCTCTTACGTTCATCTTATAGTATTTAATCTCATACTTTTATTCTTATATGAATCTCAGGTTTTCTCATCTCATCTCATAATGGTTCAAGGCTCATACATTTCTCTTCTCATTTCTCAACTCTTTTACAGATTCTAAATAGAATTATTATATAACTCTCATTGTCTCATGTCTTATGTAAGTTTAACAAACTTACATAATTTCTCACATATATCTAGACACTTTATGTAGCTTTATTTAATATTCCTTTCATCTAACTCCTCAATGGTGACCGACTTTAATTGGTAGGGAAAAAGGTCCCTACAGTTACAAATTGATACTTATTATTATTATTATTATTTTGCCAAGTATTAAAATCAATCTCCACGATTACTCAGATCAGTGATTAATAACTCATATCAATAATAATTTTTCAATGCTAATATTAAAAATATTTCTTTATTACTCTTCTCGTAACTTATATGTATCTCGACTCGTTATCATAACTCAGGCCAACATTTCTCTTAGTCTTCCTCAATAATCATTGAGCACTTGTCTTACGACTCATCCTGAAATCACGAGTGTAAATACTTATAGCAATTATCATCACTAAATATAAACTAGACACTTCGCAAGTCAATCTTATTATAAGTTATATTTTGAATATGACCACTCATTCACAAATCACTCAAATCAATTTCAATCTCATTAATCTCTATGACACACACAATGTGATTAATTTACTCAAATATTAATTAATCACTTTACTCTGATCAATCGAGTCAGTCACTTAGATCAATATTACCCATCCAAATCAATTACTAAAATTGTTCGGATCAATATTATTTACCCATGTCAATTACTCTATCCAATGTCAATCACTCTGATCAAAAATCTGTTACTCAGATCATTCACTCTAATCATTATCAATTACCTAAATAAATTTCAATTGTTCAGATCAATTACTTGAACCAATTACTCAGATCAATAACTCAGATCAACTGGTTCAATCACACGGATCACTCAGATTGATTACTTAGATCACTCGTCTCAATAGATCAATCAATCAGTCACTCATATCAATTCAATGAATTACTCAACTCAGTAGATTACTCAGATTAACCAGATCATTTACTCACATCAATCAGATCAATTAAATCAATGACTTATATTAACATCAATTTCTCTTATCAATCATTCAGATTACTCTAATCAATCACTCTGATCGATTACTCTAATTAAATCAATCACTCAAAGCACTCTCTTAGATTAGTATAAATCACTCAATTTAATCACTCGGATCGCTCAAATAATCAATCACTCTAAACAACCAACTTTAAATAATCATATCTCATTCACTACACATCCGCTCTGTCTGATTCTTCTTCCCGTGTATTCTTTGTTATCTAGACCATGACTTTACTTTATAAAGTTATTCCTAACCAGCTATAAATATTGAGTTATTAGGCTTCAAAGTTTACACCTTGCAGTTGTCATATTTGACAAATCAGCATCTAATAACTTTTTGTCTAACTTTGCAGGCTTGTACATTCTTCATTAAAACTCTTTTTTTGCAGTTAAAACACTCAAATTACACAATCAACCAAATCACTCACTCTAATCAATCGCTCAGATAAGTTCCCCGTAGCTCAGATCGATCACTTGACGCACTCAGTTACTCAGATTAGTCTCAATCGCTCAAGTCAATCACTCAGATCGGTTACTTTGATGAATTTATGTAATTGTTAACTGTATGCATCATAATCATACATAATGCCACAATCATAATATCTTATTTTTCCTTGTAATCAAACCTTGTCGTTTATCAACTCGTAACATTTAACCCAATATCACATCGTAATGTCAGCACATGACTTTCCAATAAACATCGAATAGCAATGTCAGCTCGTGACGGATCAACGAATAACAACGGTGTCAGCCCCTGACATATCAACAAATAGCAACAGTGTCAGCCCGTGACACATCAACAAATAGCAATAATGTCAGCCCGTGACACATCAAGTCATAACACAGTATCATTCCTAAGGAATGTCAATCTCAGATCTCAATCTCATTCCCGAAGGGATATCAATCTCATTCCCGAAGGAATATCAATCTCATATCTCAATCTCATTCCCGAAGGAATATCAATCTCATATATGATCTAATCATCTCTCACATCAATCAAAAGTTCTTACTGTAATTTCTTGCTTCATATCAACTTTAGGAGTTATATCTTTATTCTGTCACACCCCCAAACCGGAACGGCAGAAAGATTTGGGGGCGGAGGACGTCATGTATAGTATCACAACACATGCATCATAATAATCAAAGTAACAAACAACCATTGCATTAATATGAAAGTGTTTACAAAGTATGTGATTCACAAAAGGTTGACTCCAAGTAAATACCAAAACAAGACATGAAGCTACTATGCTCCATCTTCTGAATCCCAGTGCGCGTACCTGTCTACTAGTTTCCTGAGAATACAAGTTATTGTGAAAGAGTAGATCAACATTTAAGTTGGTGAGTTCATAAGTATTTTAGTGATGTAAAGTAAGTTGTAAGTTCTTTTTAGAAAAGTTCGCATGTTCCTCCAGAAAATCCTATATCTTCTGATATGATGAATGAAATTAAAATGACTCTACAATTCCTTCTATGAGTACTAAATGGATACAAGTTATATGGAATCCAGATCAAACAGACAATCGATTGGGTGAATCAGCCCTAAGCCCACAACCAAACAAGGAACAGGAAGTAAGGCGAAAGTCACACGTCCCATTGTTTGTTAGATCTTCATTGTATATAACCCTGGCGTATTCATTTGGTACTTATGGAGTTAACTGTAATAGTTCTTTATATTTGGTGAAAACATTCTTTAAGAAAATCATATATTTCCTTTAGTAAAAATGGTAACCACAATAGTTCATTCTATAATCACTTAGTTTGTACTAGATATATATAATCTAATATCGAACATATAGTTAATTGTGTGAATCTGCCATAAGCCCACAACCAAACAAGAAACAGGAAGTAAAGCGGAAAGCACATATCCAACTACCTATCGGATATTAATTATATATAACCCTAATGTATAAACTAAGGTATTATAGAATTAACCACTAAAGGTCCTTTAAATTATATTGGCTTAATAAAATGAATTAAAACTTTTACTGATAAGTTTCTAGTTTAGTCTACTAAATGTTCTATCTGAAAAAGTATCTTTTTGTATTAGAAAATGGTATATTGAATTTGTATACTATGACCTGACCCATACCTGGTACTCCTTATGATTACTTGTTGTATACGGAATATATATATATATATATATATATATATATATATATACATATATATATATATATATATATATATATATATATACATATATTTATATATATATATATATATATATATATATATATATATATATTTATATATATATATATATATATATATATATATATATATATATAGCTAAGATCGAATAGATAGTAGGCTGGGTGAATCTCCTCTAAGCCTACAACCAAACAAGGAATAGGAGATGAAGCAGAAAGCACACATCCAACTGTCTGCGAGACCCTCTTAATATATATCCCCGATCCGTCCACCGAGGAATCATAAAGTTAGCATTATAGCCCTCCTTCTATCTGAATGTACTAAGACTCGACTGTTCTGTTTGTCTGTTGTAGTGATGTTAGTTTTCCCAAGTTTAAGACTATCTTTACTAGAAAATAGTTTGCATTACCTTTTATGTGAAAAGATCACTATACGAATATAATGGGAAAATGAAAGTATTCAGTAATACTGTATATAGTAACTACTGAAACACTAACTACCATAAAACCAGTTTGTTAATTAAGGTTAAAATGTGATGAAATTATAACCATATTTGATTCACTAGTAAACACGATGCTCAAAGACGTCGAAATGGTATGACATTCGTCACCCGTAGACCTGCAGGTCCCACTGTAGCTAGCAGCAAGGTATAGGATGGTCAATCCCGTATAGATCTATACACAAATTCATGCTCTCCCTTCAGGAGACTCTTGTTACAAAATGTGACATGGCAGTACATTGTCGTGCCATGAAGTAGTGGTTCACATTAATGTTATATTGTTCTTGTATTTGTATATTATGTTCTCTCTGTTCTAGTGTATATTATGTTCCCTCTGTTCTAGTTATTGTATGTTCTGAACCCCTAAACTATACCTATTATAGTTTACTAGTATGCTTGTTTTGTACTGTCTCTGATTTGTAGAAAAGGCTCGATTATCTACTGAGTTATGATTGTACTTTAAAAATAGAGGTTTATAAACAACAAAGTAACATAACTTTAAAAAAGTTTTTAAAATGATTCGATCACTTATAAAAACATAAAAAATCCTTTAAAATGATGTTTATCACATATAACATTTACATAATTATCATTGTGTTCAACTTGTATTCCCCTGTCACACCCTAAAACCGGAACGGCGGAAACGTTCTGGGGTGGAGGACGTCATGTTTAGTATCACAAGACATGCATCATAGTAATCAAAGTAATGAACAACCATTTCATTATAAAGAAAGTGTTTACAAAGTGTGTGTTCACAAAACATAGAATACATAAGCAAATAACAAACAAGACTTGAAGCTATACTGCTCCATCTTCTGAATCCCAGCACGAGTACCTGTCTACTAGGCTCCTGAGAATACAAGTTATTTGAAAAAGTTGATCAGCAATTAAGCTAGTGAGTTCATAAGATTTTAGTGATGTAAGTAAGTTGTAGAAAATTGTTGTAAAAGTAGTTGAAAGATGTAGTAAGTTGTAAGTTCTGTTTAGAAAAGTTCGTCTGTTCCTCTTAGAAAATCCTATATTTCCTATTTTGATGAAAGATACGTAAAAGTGATTCTACAATCCTTTCTATGAGTACTAAATGGATACAAGTGATATAAAAATCAGAGTAAACAAACAATCGACTATGCGCATCTGCCCTAAGCCCACAACCAAACAAGGATCAGGAAGTAAGGCGGATAGCACACATCCCATTGTTTGTTAGATCATTGTTGTATATAACCCTGACATATTTACTTGTTACTCATGGAGTTAATTGTAATGGTTCCTTTATATTTAATGAAAAAATTCTTTTAATAAAACCCTTATTCATTATAATCAAATGGTGACCACAGTGATTACTTCTATAATCACTTTGTTTATACTGGCTATATATGATCTAATATCGAATAGATAGTTAATTGGGTGAATCTGCCCTAAGCCCACAACCAAACAAGGAACAGGAAGTAAGGTGGAAAGCACACATCCAACTACTTATTGGGTATTAATGATATATAACCATGATGTATAAACTAAGGTAATATAGAGTTAATCACCTAAGGTCCTTTAAGTTTATACTGGTTTAATAAAATGGATTAAACCCTTTACTGGAAAGTTTCTAGTTTTGTATACCAAAAGTTCTGATTTGGAAAGTATATTTTGTACTAGAAAATTGTGCATTGACTTTGTGTCCTATGACTTTACCCTTGGTACCCTTATGATGACTTAATGTATACTGAACATATATATATCTAAAATCGAATAGATAATAGACTGGGTGAATCCGTTCCAAGCCCACAAACAAACAAGGAACAAGAAGTGAAGCGGAGAGCACACATCCTATTATCTGTCGGATCCTATTATATATATATATATATATATATATATATATATATATATATATATATATATCCTTTGATGTATACATTAAGGAATCATAAGGTTAACATTATGGTCCCTTTCTACTGAATGTACTAGACTCAACTGTTATGTTTGTCGTTTGTAAAATGTAAGTTTTCCCTAGTTTATAACTATCTTAACTCGAAAATAGTTTGCATTTGACTTTCAAGTGGTACTGTCACTTTATGAAAGTAATGGGAAATGTAAGTACACAGTTGTCGTTTAAAATAACATACGGATGTACTGATGACCTTAAAACATGTTTGTTTTATACTGGTCATAATGTGAAGGCTAGTACCCCTACTGTACGCTCTCCCTGTCTGGAGATTAAGGGAACCAAACGCGACTTTTTAGCAAACCAGTTGCTACGCCGTGTAATTCACATTAAAGTTTTATGATCATGTATACCCAATATAACTATCACCTTTTGTTTAGAACAATGAGTTAGTGATTCATTGGTATAATTAGATCCTGTAGTACTTCCATGCTATATCAACTTAATATGTTCGTTCTGTTTCTCATATAGTATGTTCTGTTTCTCATATTGTATGTTCTGTTTCTCATATAGTATGTTTGTTCTGTTATAGTGTATTGTATCTAGTATGAACTGAATCTCTAAACTATACCTATTATAGTTTACTAATGTTTTACTTGAACTGTTATTGAAAAGACTCATTTGTCTACTAAGTTATGCTTGTACTTTAAAAATGGAGTTTTGTTAAACTATGAAGTAACATAACTTCAAAAGAGTTTTTGAAATGTTTTAATCACTTATAAAAGACATAAGCAATCTTTTGAAAGATGTATATATAACAAACATTTACACAATTATCATTATGTTCAACTTGTATTCCCCCCCCCCCCTTAAAAGTATTTAAAATAGTTAAAAGATTCATTACGGGGTATGAACTCACCTGATGTGAGTGATTCAACGAATACGCGTGTAAGGATGAGAAGTTCCACGAATGAAGTCCCGAGATACAACAAGTCCTAAATGACATATAATGGCATATATTGGCATAAATATAGTGTTTAGAAGCAACCAAATGCAAAGAAACACCTCACGGGACTAGGAAACACTTTGACCAAGTGTTGGAATCACATGTGATTCATCAGAGGAAAGTGGAATGGCACTATCATGTGTTTATGGCCATGGGTTTACGGCCAAGGGTGTTTACGGCCGTAAACTCATGGTCAAACATGCATAAGAGGGTGTTTGAAGGCTAGGGAAACTTGAAGGACCATTGCTCTACACAAGGACGATAAAGACCATCATAATGGAGGCTTTTGATGAGTTTACGGCCAGGAAAGGAGTTTACGGCCAGGAAACTCATGGACATTATGAACTTGAGAGTGGTTTAAGGTCCTATTTTCATCAAGGAAGGGTTCTATGTCACAAGCTTTGCATTTAGGAGGGTTTATAGCCAAAATGGCACCCTTATAGGGGTTTACGGCCATGGGAGATGGCTTGGCCGTAAACTCCTTTTGGTCTTGCATTCTTGATGATTTCAAGGCTATAATCAGGTGTTTCTACTAGATAACAAGCTAAGGAGTGAGTACTTACGATATAGAGGCTTGAAATGGTGATTAAGGTCCAATAACACTAGTGTGTGTTCTTGGTGTTCTTGGTGTTTCTTGAAGATCTAAGAAAAGATGATTTCCATGGATGAAATCATTAGATGATACTAGATTAAGAAATGTATCAACAAATCAAGGAAGAACACTTACAACTTTTGAACATCAAGGATGAAAACTGGGATGATAGTTGAGAGAGAAATGGATTGTTCTTGAGTTGGAAATGAAAGAATGAAGAAAGTTGGAGGATATGAGCCTATAAGGAGGGATTTTACGGCCCACCTTGAGTATACGGCCGTAAACTCAAGTGTTGTGGTCGTGAACACTAAATGAAGAGGTTAAGGCTTGATTCATTGAACAGTGTCTCTAGCAGGTACATTCTAACACTCATTCCTTAAGTGTACTAGGCTTAAAAATCCTTAGAATGACCTTTAACCAGGCTAGAACTCATTACCAATGAGTCTGACACTCAGTTGAGTTGACTGACTGAGCTTTCAAAGCAAAAAAAATTTGGGTTGTCACATCCCCCCCTTAAAAGCAGTTAAAACATTTAAAAGATTGATTATAGGGGAATGAACTCACCTTATGTGGGTGATTCAATTGATGATTCGAGTAAGGATGAGAAGTTCCACGAATGAATACCCGAGACACAAACGAGTCCTAAATGACATATAATGGAATATATAGGCATGGAATTAGCATTTAAAACAACTAACATGCAACGAAACAACCTTAGGGACTAGGAAACACTTGTAAGAAAGTGTCACAATCATATGTGATTGTATGAGAAAGAGTTTACGTCCACATCAAGGAGTTTACGGCCACACACTTGAGTTTACGGCCTCAAGAAGTGTTTACGGTCGTAAACACTCCAAAATGATGCATTTTGGATCTTGATTCAAGCTTAAAGGGTGTTTGTTTCATGAGGCTTCAAGAGTTTCTAGTGGTTAACAAGAATATGGAAGTATACTTACGATATGGAAGCCTTTGGGAGTTCACGACCACCAAGAACAAGTAGGTGTTCTTGGTGAAAAGATGAAGATTTGAAGATCTGGAAGGAAAAGTGATGAATTCAAGGATGTTATCAAAGGGTTTCACAATGTCTAGAAGGATATTAAGAAACAATGGAAGAATCACTTACAAAAAATGAAGAGAAATCAAAATTTCCTTGATGATACTTGAGAGAGAAATGAGTTTCAGCCTTGAAGATGTGAAGATTGATGAAGAAATGAAGGAAATTGATACATAAGGGAAGGGGTTCACGACCATCATGGAGTCTACGGCCATAAACTCTTGATTGGGGCCGTGAACTCCTTGTGATGGAGTTTTCGGCTCGATTGCAACTCAATGAACTTTAGCTGACACACCCCTACATATAATCCTTAAGTGTACTAGGCTCAGAACACTCAAACAGACCCCTAAGAATGCTAAAAGATAGCAGAAACAAGTCTGACATTTGATTTGGATTGGTTGGCTTTACCAGTTAGAAATTTTCGGGTTGTCACATCATCCCTCCGTTAGATGGAATTTCATCCCGAAATTAGCTTTCTGAGTAGTACTTCTGGGGTCATGCTCCTCTAAATGGCAGAATACCTACTCGTAGACCTGGGAAACTTTTCCCCTACGCTCTTAATAAGATTCATACTTGGTCCATCTATCATCACCTCCTGTATACAAGTCGTATATAATTTAAAATTAGTGAGACGGTCGGATGTGCGACTCTGTCCCAGGTCCACAACCAAACAAGGAACAGGAGATAGGGCGGAAACACACATACTAAATCTGCATAATCATAATTATATACTACTCTCGCGTATACGTTTAATACTGATAGGTGGGCTGTATTCGTCCTTAGCCTCTGTGCTTGAACTTGATATGTTGGACGAGTGGTAGTTCGGGAAGGTCTGCTGAATATACTGTGTTATGGTTTCGGAGGGCAAGGTACTCCTCGCATGAGTACTTCGGGGTTTAGAAGACAAGAGACTATACTGAGGTCTAGGTTGGGTTGTCGTTACGAATGACAAGGGTTTCATTAATTTGTCGGTTAAGGTGATGGAATCTTGAGACACATGAACTTAGTATCGTGAGGACCACGCCAATCCATGTCTAAAGATGACGACGTACTCTTTATAGAAATGAATGTTAGGCCTATTTGAAAGAAACATTTGTTATACGATGGTGTATCCCGAGTGTGCTCGACAATGTACTCTGTGTAGACTTTCTAGTGCTTTCTGTTTTCTCCCTGATATTACCACTGCCACAAATCGTACCGCGATGAGCGAGTACTAATAGTGCAAGTTTTTTGATAACTAGTGTCGATACTTTATATTATGATCCTCCTCGGTACCTCTATGATCGCCTGGCATATACAAGTTATGTATAATTAAGATGAATAAGACGGTCGACTGAGTGACTCTACCCTAAATCCACAACCATACAAGGAACCGGAAATGAGGCAGAATCACTCACTCTAAGTCTACAAAATCTTAGCTATGCACAACCCTGATGTACATACTAAGCCATCATAGTTTACCTGAACGGATCTTTAGTTCTCTTGTGAATGTTGTGACTTGTTCAGACGAGTGAGTTATTATAATTACTTTTAAATGTATTCCCCAAGTTTTAATGTTATATAACTATAAATAAAATTTCTAAAGTAATTGTTTTATTTCGAAGACGTACCGCTGCTCTTTGGCAACTCCGGGGTAGTTTCTCCTGCGGTGATCATCAGAATTCGTCCATCCGCTCCTGAGTTCTTCGCTATCGGGTAGTCCCTCTTGTAGTGCACTGTCTCACCACAAACATAACATGCCTGGTTTACTTCTACTCCGGGGACTTGGGAGATCGGTTGTGCTGGTGCCCTGCAGAACCGGGCAGTGTGCCCCTTCCTGTGGCAATTCAGGCATTGTATTATTCCGACATACTCCGGTGTGGTGGTAGTTACACCCATCACACTTCGGGAGAGTTCCAGCATATCGACTGGCAGGTGCTGGAGTAGCAGGTATTATGGCGGCGTATATAGTACCCATTTGTTGCTCTTGCGGGATTTCCTGTGTTGTTCGCTCCTTCCTCTTGTTCCCCGACTTTCTTTTATAGTCCCCTCCTTTAGATGGCTCCGGAACAGGGACCTCCACGCCATGGCGGACTCCATGGTAAATGAGTCGCTGGGCCAGGCGTTTGGCGCTATCGAATGTAGTTGGGTTAGAAGACAGTACATCTCCTTGAATCGGGGTAGATAAACTCCAGATGTACCTTTCTATCTTCTTACTCTCCGGCGTAACCATCTCAGGGAATAGTGCTGCCAGGTCGCTAAACCTGTCAGTGTAGGTCACTATGTCTGAGCCGACCATGGTGTGCTCCCATAGTTCTTGTTCCAGCTTTTGAACTTCGCCCCTTGGGCAGTATTCTTCCAACATCATCTCTTTTAGGTTCTCCCAACCTATTGAGTTAGCCACTGATGGGGTTAGTGACTTAACATGGCTATTCCACCATGTTAGGGCTCTGTCGGAGAAGTGCAGGCAGCAAACTAAACTTTGCTCCCTTCTGAGCACAGACAGATTGCGAAGACCGAATCTGTTTTCTCAAACCATCGCATCAAAGCAATGACTCCTCCATTTCCATTAAATGATTTGGGTTTGCAGTTCATGAAGTCCTTGTACGAACACTCCCGTGGGTGTCCGTGGGTAAATTCGGGGTTTGTTAAGTGGGTACCGCTACCAGTTCCGTAGGTACCACTTTCGCTGATGTGAGTTAGAGCAGCTGCTACTGCGGCTGCTATCGCCGCTTGGAGAGCAGCATGATTGAATTGTGGAGGAGGCAGTGGAGTTTGAGCTGGAGTGATCGGAGTAGTGCGCCTGTTTGATCTACGAGGAGGCATCTTGCTAAAAAGAATACAAAGATGAGATGGAAATAAGTCTATAGCAGTGGTTGTAAGCCGAAAGCTTAATGACTAAGTTATCCTAGTTCTGAGTGTATCTGGTTCTGACTTTCATAGGGTTCTGGAAAACAGTTCATAATGGGAGTCTATATAAAATAAACTTTATGAATCAGAAGTGGCTATCCTCGAATGAATCTCTGTGAATTGAATAACTAATACTGGTTACATGAAAAAGAAATAATCCTGACACTTAATGTAAGCAGTGTATCCACTAGCTCACTAAGTCAATCAAGGTTATTATTTATTAGTGTGACGCATAGGACGTTTTAGTTTCTCTAGCTGATCACTTCTTGGAAAACTCTTTTCAATCTCTTCTTGACTTCTCTGCTGACTGCTATGATGGAGTGGTTACACCTATCTGGGTTTGTCGTGCGAGAATGGAAGTGTCTAAAGAATCTTAAGAGGTTAAGTGGTATATTATGGGGTGATCCTTATAGGGTCCTCCTATAATTGTGCAATGTATACGAGTTGTATATAATTTAAGATTAAATAGACCTTCGAATAAGTGATCCTACTCCAAAACCACAACCAAACAAGGAATAGGAAGTGATGCATAGATCACAAATTCTAAGTCTATAAGATCTCAATTATATAAAACCTTGGAAGTATACACTCCGGAATCATAGACCTACCCATAAGGATCTTTTAAATTATCACATAAGTTATTTCTAGTGCCTAAAATACTCCTATAGTATTTTATTGTAATGAGGATGGTATGTTTTAAACTTCTTGTTGTCTTATAGTATCATAAAATACTCCTATAGTATTTTAACTTCATGTTCTGATCAAGAAATCCCTTGTGTATAGAGTTAGGTAAGTTTTAAGACTGTTGCAACACCACATCACTCCCAAACACATATAGGTCATATCTCAAATGAATATAGTTGATCAGGCTATATTGATCCCAGATATGATTACATAACTGTCCAGGTTTAACCGCAGTGTTCAACCTTTAAATACTTCTGTTCTGTTCTTCTTGTGATACTTGTTTTAGTATGTATATATGTATAAGCATGTATGTATATTTTTATAAGAATATTGTTATATTTTTATAAGAATATTGTTATATTTTAAAAATATACTTTTATTCAGAGCACTACGGCCCCATTGCATTTATAGTTGTATATCTTTTATAGGTTGATATACTTAGTTCACTATAAACAATGCTCTGATACCAATCTGTCACACCCCCAGACCGGAACGGTGGGAACATTCGGGGGCGGAGGACGTCATGTTTACTATCACAACACATGCATCATAATAATCAAAGTAACAAACAACCGTTGCATTAATATGAAAGTGTTTACAAAGTATGTGATTCACAAAAGGTTGACTCCAAGTAAATAACAAAACAAGACATGAAGCTACTATGATCCCATCTTATGAATCCCAGCGCACGTACTTGTCTACTTGTCTCCTGAGAATACAAGTTATTTTGAAAGAGTATATCAGCATTTGACCTGGTGAGTTCATAAGTATTTTAGTGATGTAAAGTAAGTTGTAAGTTCTTTTTAGAAAAGTTCGCCTGTTCCTCCAGAAAATCCTATATCTTCTGATATGATAAATGAAAGTAAAATAACTCTACAATTCCTTCTATGACTACTAAATGGATACAAGTTATATAGAATCCATATCAAATAGTCAATCGATTGGGTGAATCTGCCCTAAGCCCACAACCAAACAAGGAACGGGAAATGAGGCGTAAGTCACACATCCCATTGTTTGTTAGATCTTCATTTTATATAACCCTGGAGTATTCATTTGGTACTTACGGAGTTAACTGTAATAGTTCTTTATATTTGGTGAAAACTTTTTTTAAGAAAATCATATATTTCCTTTAGTAAAAATGGTAACCACAATAGTTCCTTCTATAATCACTTAGTTTGTACTAGCTATATATAATCTAATATCTAACGGATAGTTAATTGTATGAATCTACCCTAAGACCACAACCAAACAAGGAACAGGAAGTAAAGTGCAAAGCACACATCCAACTACCTATCTGATATTAATTATATATAACCCTGATGTATAAACAAATGTATTATAGAATTAACCACTAAAGGTCCTTTAAGTTATACTGGCTTAATAAAATTAATTAAACCTTTTACTGATAAGTTTCTAGTTTAGTCTACTAAATGTTCTATCTGAAAAAGTATGTTTTTGTACTAGAAAATGGTATATTGAATTTGTATACTATGATTTGACCCATACCTAGTACTCCTTATGATTACTTGGTGTATATATATATATATATATATATATATATATATATATATATATATATATATATATATATATATATATATATATATATATATATATATATATATATATATATATATATATATATATAGCTAAGATCTAATAGATAGTAGGCTGGGTGAATCTGCTCTAAGCCCACAACCAAACAAGGAACAGGAAATGAAGCGGAAAGCACACATCCTACTGTCTTCCGGACCCGATTAATATATATCCCGGATGCGTCCACCGAGGAATCATAAAGTTAATTATAGACCCCTTTCTATATGAATGTACTAAGACTCGACTGTTCAGTTTGTCTTTTGTAGTGATGTAAGTTTTCCCAAGTTTAAAACTATCTTTACTAGAAAATAGTTTGCATTACCTTTTATGTGACAAGATCACTATATGATTGTAATGGTAAAATGAAAGTATTCAGTAATACTGTATACAGTAACTACTAAAACACTAACTACCTTAAAACCAGTTTGTTAAATAAGGTTAAAATGTGTTGAGATTATAACCATATTTGATTCACTAGTAAACATGACGCTCAAAGACGTCGAAATGGTATGACATTCGTCACCCGTAGACCTGCAGGTCCCACTGTAGCTAGGTACGAGGTGTAGGATGGTCAATCCGATATAGATCTATACACAAATTCACGCTGTCCCTCCAGGAGACTCTGGTTACAAAATGTGACACGGCAGTACATTGTCGTGCCATGAAGTAGTGGCTCAAATTAATGTTATATTTTTCTTTTATTTGTATAGTATGTTCTCTCTATTGTAGTGTATAGTATGTTCCTTCTGTTCTTGTTATGGTATCTTCTAAACCCCTAAACTATACCTATTATAGTTTACTAGTATGCTTGTTTTGTACTGTCTCTGATTTGTAGAAAAGGCTCGATTATCTACAGACTTATGAACTTTAAAAATAGAGGTTTATAAACAACAAAGTAACATAACTTTAAAATACTTTTTGAAATGATTCGATCACTTATAAAAGCATAAGAAATCCTTTAAAATGATGTTTATCACATATAGCATTTACACAATTATCATTGTGTTCAACTTGTATTCCCCCCCCCCCCTCCCTTAAAAGCATTTAAAACATTTAAAAGATTGATTATAGGGGTATGAACTCACATTATGTGGGTGATTCAGTTGATGATTCGCGTTAGGATGAGAAGTTCCACGAATGAATTCTCGAGACACAAACGAGTCCTAAATGACATATAATGGCATATATAGGCATGGAATTAGAGTTTAAAACAACTAACATGCAAGGAAACAACCTTAGGGACTAGGAAACACTTGTAAGAAAGTGTCACAATCATATGTGATTGTATGAGAAAGAGTTTACGGCCACATCAACCAGTTTACGGCCACACACTTGAGTTTACGGCCTCAAGAATTGTTTACGGTTGTAAACACTCCAAAATGATGCATTTTGGATCTTGATTCAAGCTTAAAGGGTGTTTGTTTCTTGAGGCTTCAAGAGTTTCTAGTGGTTAAAAAGAATATGGAAGGATACTTACGATATGGAAGCCTTTGGGAGTTCACGGCCACCAAGATCAAGTAAGTGTTTTTGGTGTTCTTGGTGAAAAGATGAAGATTTAAAGATCTTGACGGAAAAGTGATGAATTCAAGGATGTTATCAAAGGGTTTCACAAGGTCAAGAAGGATATTAAGAAACAATGGAAGAATCACTTACAAAAATGAAGAGAAATCGAATTGTTCTTGATGATACTTGAGAGAGAAATGAGTTTCAGTCTTGAAGATGTGAAGAATGATGAAGAAATGAAGGAAATTGATACATAAGGGAAGGGGTTCACGGCCATCATGGAGTTTATGGCCGTAAACTCTTGATTAGGGTCGTGAACTCCTTGTGATGGAGTTTTCGGCTCGATTGCAACTCAATGAACTTTAGCTGACACACCCCTACATACAATCCTTAAATGTACTAGGCTTAGAACACTCAAATAGACCCCTAACAATGCTAAAAGATAGTAGAAACAAGTCTGACATTTGATTTGGATTGGTTGGCTTTACCAGTTAGAAATTTTTGGGTTGTCATATACTCCAAATTATACTCTCATACTTCATCTTATTTCTATCTCGTTATTCTTTAAATTATCATAATTAATATTAAGAAATCTACTTTTATTCCATGATTATCATCCTTTTCATTATCAATAAGCCTTCCACATAATGGATATAAACTAAACACTCAACAGATCGATATATTATAAATCATATCTTCGAGTATTATTGTCGGTTCATAACTCATCCAAATTAATCACTCAGCTTGTTCAAACCACTTTCTCAATTTGATATCTCATATTACTTAAATCAATGATTAATTAATCATTCAAATTTATCACTCAGATCGCTTAAATCGATCATTCATGTTGATTACTCTAATTGATATTAATCACTCTGATAAAAATTAATTGCTCAGATTAGTCACTCAAATCTATTGATTAACTACTCTAATCAGCACTGATTTCTATGATTAATCACTTGGATCGCTCACCTACTTTAATCAAATCAATCACTTAAATTAATTGGATCAATCATTCATATTAATATTTTTCACTCAAATCAATTTCTCGAATCACTCAATTTAATATTGTCTACTCAGATCAATTACTCGGATCAATACCATTTACTCAAATCAATAACTCAAGTCGATCATAATATTCTCATATTAGGATTAGTTCTCATCACCTCTCAAAGACTCAATCACAAAATATCGTCTACATGTAAGTCAAATCGTCTACATGCATTTCAAATCGTCTACATGATATAATCATTTAAGTCATATGATTTTAATCAAAATTCTCATTTTGTAAGATCCAGTCACCTCTCATGGATCTTTGTGTAAATCATATGATCTCGAGTAAAAGTCTTCATTTCTCAAATCCTATTTCATCTATATTCTTTCTCTCTTTCTCTCGATCTCTCGATCTCTCTCTCCTTCTCTTTTCATCTCTTTCTATCTTTATCCTAACTCATTCATCATCCCTATCTCTCAAGAGTCTCAAAATCTCTATCAAAAGTTTTCTACAACTTTATCTCTTTCTTAATATTAATCTTGATCACATTATCTGGTTTTAAGAGTAATACTATCACTCTGTCTCACACTCTCATACTCTATCTAATCTTATGCTCTAACATCTCTTTCAATATGACCTATTTAATTCAGAACTCTTCATTATAGCTCTCATATTATCTCAGCTTTAAAAGCTATAGAATCACTATAGTTTTATACTCTCGTTTTCTATACACTCTTGGATTTATAAATATATTTAAATATATTTAAACTCATCTTCATCACATATCTCATCATGATAAATTCCTTGTCGCCTCGTAATTCATCATCATATAGTAATCTAATTTTAATTTGTGTCATGGGAAACTCTCGTCACATCGCAGGTATTCAAAGTACATCATCTACTAAATCTTCATGGATACTTCATGTCATGATCTCCACCTCGCTACGTCGTATCTCCACCTCGCCACGTCGTGAGCTTACACTCGTCACGTCGTGAGCTTTACACGTGTCACATCGTGATATTACACATCTCATGTAATGAGCTTCAAAAATCAACTATAGCATCATACTTTAATGCTCATGTCGTGATCACACATGCTCACATTGTAAGGGTCAAATTATATTTCTATATCTTGATCTAGCTACATCGCGTATTTCCAATCACTGCACCGTGTATCTCGAATTCCACACCTCGTATTTTGTTGTGAATCTCGCAGTCATACATCACAACTCCCTCCAATGTGCTTCACGACATTATTTTTAAGAATAAGTATATATATATAATTATTTAGTTATTTCAAAATTCCTTAGGTATCATTTTATTTATCTAACTCATACACACCAGATCAAATAAATTATCGTATCTAAATATCACATAATTAAATCAGATCGGTTATCATAATTATCGCAACTCTCTCTACAATACTCTGCCACATTATTTTGTTTTTTTAGGAAAATCAAAAAATACATCTATCTATATATATATATATATATATATATATATATATATATATATATATATATATATATACTTATAAAGGGAACATTTTTCGTTTCAGCACGTTCATTTGAAACCCCCATCCATTTTTCCTTTCACCACATTCATTTGAAACTCCCATGACTTTTCAATTTCTTTCTAATAATAATAATTATAATTTGGATAATTAGGTTAAATAAATATCAAACCTAAAGTGTAGTCATATACAAACTAAAATTCAATATTAAAATAATATCTTTATTTCTACTTATAGAGTTATGTTTTTAACTTTTAACGTATTATACTTAATTTATTCATATTAATATATTGTTGGATGTAAACCATTATCATTTTAAAGATACAATTTTGGAACAATTTGTATAAAATACTTAAATTAATAATTTAAATATAACATTACAGGGTCAACTTAAATATAAATTTTAATTTAACTTAAACAACCCAAAGAATATTTTATAAATAGTTAAAAGTGATAATTGCAGTATCTTTCTAATAATGATTATAATTTGGTTAATAAAGTTAAATAAATATTGAACCTAAAGTGTAATCATAAATAAACTAAATTTCAATTTTAAAATAATATCTTTACTTCTACTTATAAAGTTATGTCTTTAACTTTTAACATATTATACTTAATTTATTAGATTTAATATGTTGTTATATATAAATCATTATTAGTTTAAAACTACGACTTTTAAACAGTTTAAACAAAATACTTAAATTTTTAACTTAAACATAACATTATAATGTCAACTTAAATTATAATTTGGTTAATAAAGTTAAATAAATATCAAACCTAAAGTGTAATCATAAATAAACTAAATTTCAATTTTAAAATGATATCTTTACTTCTACTTATAAAGTTATGTCTTTAACTTTTAACATATTATACTTAATTTATTATATTTAATATGTTCTTATATGTAAATCATTATCAGTTTAAAGCTATGACTTTGGAACAGTTTGGACAAAATACTTAAATTGTTAACTTAAACATAACATTATAATGTCTACTTAAAAAAATTTCACTTAAAAAACCAAAGAATATTTTGTAAATAGTTAAAAAATGATAAATTATCGTGATAAATGCAAAAACTAAATTGTACTATCAATTTAACTAAAATATTTCCTAAAGATATTTTTATAATCGTTAAAAGTTTTCAAATAAGTAACTTAAATAAACTTACAATAAAAATAATTAAAAATAACTCTATATAAATGTTATATTGTTACCTTTAAAACCAAAAAACAATGTTTGATGTTTTAAATAATTATAATGATATAAATTAAAACATAAGAAAATAAAATTTAAAACTTAATTAACAATAACAACAATTATAAATAACATTAAACCGTATATTATATTTAATTTTATTCTTGTCTAACTCGCGGGTAAAAGTCTTTCAAATAATTGAGATTATGAACTTATAATAGATGTATATATTATCATATATTTCAAAAAAAATCGATATATTATATCAATTTAGTATACAAATTATTATGTCTAATTTAAGTACAGTGTTATAGTTATATTTAAAAAAAATATTTGTAAAGACTTCAACCATATAGGTGTTTCTGCGCAACGCGCGGGCATTCGCCTAGTATAAATATAATTATTTGCCTCAAGGTTTTCTTAATCTCTAATAACTAATTAGCTCATAATCATCAAATCAAGTCAATTTATCTAACACATTTATCAAATCAATCAAGTATCATCTCTACTCTTAAGGTTTAAGTTTAGGAATCTACTATAAGAACCTAATTCACTTAAACCTCGGCTCTGATCCCAACTTCTAACGCCTAGATTTTTCTACCAACTTACACCATAATTTATCAAAAAAAAATCATTTAAAAGTTTGACAAATAATCTTGGTGTACAGTGGCACTCTGGCATACAAGAAGTTATCACAAGGATCGTGCTGGCAGCAAGCACGGGATCGAGCTGAGTGTCACAATAAATCTACCTGCAAAACAATTTATCGCAAAAGCATAAGCCTCACGGCTTAGTGAATAACAACTACTATAACATAATCAGATAAATCAGATAAAGCATAAAATCATACAATTCATGCAAATTATATGAATTTCACATAATTGTCACGTATCTAATATAATCATTTCATCAAGGGATCTATCTCTCAGTAAGGATCTATCTATCAAATATCTATCTTATTAATAATCAATACCTCACTCATATTCAATATCTCGATACATGACCAATCTATCAAATAAGTTCTATCTTTTAATTATAGTATATTTATCAATCAAATATCAATCTATTCACATAGTCTAATCTCTTAATAATTATCTATTTCTCAATATCTTAATCAACAATTAAGTATTGCCAACAATAATCAATCATATAACAATTATCACAATTATCACAACAATGGATCTTAGAGTAGTGTTACTCACCTGGTTAGTCGATAGACTTATTCCACTCTCAACTTTGCTCTGCCACTATCTATCAGCTCATCACTTCGTAACACCTCATTGTATCCCGCAACTCAACTCTGTATCACCCGTACGCCAACATAACATCTCCAGTATAGACTCTTGAGAATGGCTCCCAAGTAGCATCTCTCCTCACGTACGCCAAAATACTCCAAAACGACTCAAAACACTTATATTTATACTCTAGGGATGCTCACGTCGTGAGCATATACTTCTTACATTGTGAGAAGTGTTTAAACCGGTTTCTGCCACGTGTCTTGCTCTTTCTCCACATGTTTTCATCGATTCATGTTGCTCACGTCGTGAGACAACATTCCTCACGAAGTGAGAGTCAAAGGTTTAACCGTTGACTTGATTTTCTTTGACTTTCTCAATATAGCAGCGTACTTTCATCAAATCTACAAACGATCATAACTTCCTCATACAGACTCCATTTCCGATGATCTTTATATCCACATAATCCTCTCAACAAGCTCTACAACACTATTTAATTATCTTTTTATAAATATTATTTCTAAAAATAAAGCAACTCAAGGCTTTATCTGATTAACTCAACTCATAATATCTATATTTCGTGAAATAAGACATGTTACGAAAACCCGGGTGTTACACTCTAGAGCTCAAAAGAGCTAAACAAACGACTTAATACATGAATGAAACCAAAACCACCATAAAGTTTGCACCTTTATGCTTTAGAAATCCTTAACATGCCCAGATCTACAAGGATAAGCTCCAAAAACGACCTTATCTCACAATCACCAACCAAAGAGACCCAAAATGACAAAAAACTAGACAAATACTAGATCTATGAAATGAGATGACATGATTTGAACTTTATACCTCAAAATCTACGAAATGAAGGTGCTAAAAGTGGATCTCAAGGCTCTCCTCCAAAGAATGAGTCTTCAAGCTTCTTCTTCCCCCTCTAGATGCACAAAATCCCCCACAAAAGCCACACAATAGTTCAAAAGCATCACATAAAAGGTAAGTAACGAATTAGGGTTTTCAAGGGTGAGGAGGCTGGTTAAACAAGGCAAGGTTATTCTATCTTATGGCTTATACAGGGTACAACCCCTAAAAATAGGGTTTTAATCAGCTCATGTACGCTAAGCATACTCCACGTACGCCCAACGTAAGTGGATGAGCTCTGCGATCCTTCTTCATGAGTACGCCCAACGTACTCCAACTCCACTAAAGTTGACACGTTCCCCCCACCCTAGGGACCAATCCCACCAAATCTTCCACCCCCAAAGGGTCTAGACTGAAAATGACAATGAACCAAATGTTACAAGGCAGCAGGCCAACAAACCTATGCATGGTGTATATATGTTTTTGCTGTGTAGGGTAATTTGGGTGTTGGGTATAAAGTGTTGCGTCATTGGGCCTTATGTATAGTCTGTTTTGTAAACGGGTTAGGCCTGTCCTTCCCTACTTATTTACTAGGGTTAGAGTATTTAAGATGCATGCATGCATTTTATTTTGGTAACTCTGATAATTACTTTGTAACACTAATCACCCCTCTACAGTAGCAATTCGTTGTTGAGTTCTTCTGAGGCGTGACCTTTTAATCATTCAGCATATTTTGGATCATCGTTGCGTTCTTGTTATTAATATGTTTGAATCTAAACGATCTTTCAAGGATGATCATCCTAACAATTGGTATCAGAGCAGGATACTGTGTAATCTATACACATCTCTTCTGTTTATAGATTCATTAGGGTTTGCGTTAATATTGGATCTAGTTTAATCGTCATCATCATTTTCTTGACGCTATTCTATGATCTTAATATTACCCTAAAACCTCTTTAGTTTACACTTCTGAATCTTAAAAGGTTTCAAACGAAATATCATCATGCAGCACGACGATTCTCACATGAACTCCATAAATCTCTCCAGCAGTATTGGATCGACAACAAGGATACCGATTCTCTTTCCCAATAAGTATGAAGCTTGGGCACTTCACTTTGAAGATTACATTCTCGTCCTAGAGGACAACGGATATTTGATATTGGAAGCCATCATTCTAGGCGCATTTGTTCACACAGTAACCAAAAGAGTTATTAAAACTCAGAAGGACTACAACCATCTGCTTCTTGAAATAAAAGACGTTCCTCAGGATGAGAAAGAAAAGCTAATCAGCAATGTTAAAGCAATGAGGATCATTCGATTCGATTTTCCAGCTGATACCTTTCGTCTGGTTAGTTCATGTGACACTGCAAAAGCTAACTGGGATAGGCTCAATAAACTTTACTCTACTGATGCAGATCTTGAGCATTCTACTCAAACACTCTTGCTTTCAATCGCTATAATCATCTTCTGAGTAAGATGATGAAACATGGTATTGGATGAGAAGTAATCGAACAGAAAGCTACGCTCATGAATGGGCTTAGGTCTGAGTGGATGGAAGGTGGTTTCTACCGTCAAGGCACATGAGCAGTTTAAAAACTATACCTTAGCCAAGCTTGTTGGAATTCTGAAGGAACACTAAAGTGAGGTGACAAAAGAAGCGAAAGTTGTTTCTGGAATGGCATCTCTGGCTCTCGTTGCGAAGGGCAAGACAGTTTCAGAGGATGGTTCTGAGTCTCATCAATCTGAATGCGATCTTACGAACGAGGAGTATGCTTTAATGGTTTCAAATCCTAAAAGGTTCACAAAGAAGAAGTTCCCCTCAAAAAAGAACCGAAACTGGCAGGGCAGCTACAGCTCTGAAAATGTGAAAGAGGAGAATAAAAATGGTTCTCAAAAGGAGGAAGAAAAGAAGGAGAAGAAGCTCATGGGTGACTCCGGCTATGACTGCAGTTATTGTCATGGCAAAAATCATTTGGCCAAGGAGTGCATGCTGAGAAGATTAAATGAGAAGAAGGAAGGAGAAGATGATGAGGCGTACTACATGCGAAAACTAGAGGAGATCAAGAAGAAAAAGAATGCTGATAACTCTATGCCTGCTTTAATTGTGCTGGAAAATGTTGCTGAAAACGAGTTTGGAGGAGTTGAGGTCTGGTCAGCAGACTCTGAAGATGACGAGGTTCGTAGGCCCACGCATGGCAGGGCGTTCGTTGCGAAAGAAGAGCGTTCACAATTTGGAGGAAGATGCTTGATGGTGACAAACGAACAGTCATGGATGAAGGGGAATGCCTCTGAGAGTGGAGGAGGAGATGATAGATGTTTCGTAGCAAGACCAGTTCCTGAACAAATCAATGAGTGCAAACAGCTAATCAACAAGGTAATTCTATGTGACAACCAGAAAAATTTTAAATTTTTGCCTGGTAAAGCTCCGCCAGTCAACTCGACTGAGTGTCAAACTCATTTCTGCTATCATTTAGCCTCGTTTAGAGTCCATTTAAAGGTCCAAAGGTCAGTACATTCAAGCATTAAGCATAGGAATGGATCGCGTACACTTCTGACATAAAAATCGGACCTTACACTCCAACAGGAGGAGTGTACGGTCGCACACTGGGTGTGCGGCCGCACACCCCTCTCCTGGCAGCACACTCACGTGTACAAAGGAGGGGTTTAGCCTTCATTCATCCCTTCTCATTCTCCAAGGCCTAGAACTCGATTTCTCTCTCAACTATCATCCGATTTTCAGCCTAGATCTTCAAGAATGTAAGTGTTCTTCACTTGATTTGTTGTTAATCCTTCCAAACTAGTAACAATCTTTGATTTCATCCATTGGAAATCATGTTTTGACTAGATCTTCAAATCTTCATCCATTTCACCAAGAACACCAAGTACACACACTTGTTCTTGGCTATTTTGGCCCTTCTCGAGCTTCCGGATCATAAGTACTCTTCCCTTATGCTTAGATCTTGTTAAGGACACTAGTTTAAGGCCTTCAAACTGCCCAGAAGTCAAGAACATATGGTGTGTGCAGCCGCACACACGCATGTGGCCGTACACCCCTCAAACACCCCTCAAAACACCATCAAAACACCCCTAAAGGCTTGTATACTGCAAATACCATTCCCCAAGCTTGTTACTTACCATATATGAGCCTTAGAAAACATCCAAACCATGATCATCAAGGAGTGTGTGGCCGCACATACTCCATGTGACCGTACACCCCTATGTTTAGTGCTTAAGGGCCTCCAAAATGCCTTTCTAGCTTCAACACTTGATGAACATCAGTCCAACAAGCCTCCCTACCATTTGGAAAAAGTTTTGTGCACTCTTTACCATGATTGTGCGGCCGCACACTCCCCTGGCCGCACACCCATGGCCGCACACTCCTCAAAGTGGCCGTACACTCCCTTAATTTGAATCACATGTGATTCCAACACTTGGACAAAGTGTTTCCTAGTCCCGTAAGGTGTTTCCTTGCATTTGGTTGCTTCTAAACACTATATTTTTGTCAATATATGCCATTATATGTCATTTAGGACTCGTTAAGTCTCGGGACTTCATTCATGGAACTTCTCATCTTTACGCGCGTATTCGTTTGAATCACCCACATCAGGTGAGTTCATACCCCGTAATGAATCTTTTAACTGTTTTAAATCTTTTAAGGGGGGAATACACGTTGAACACAATGTAAATTGTGTAATTATTTGTTATAAACATTTTCAAAAGGATTACTTATGTCATTTATAAGTTGTCAAAACATTTCAAAGACTCTTTTCAAGTTATGTTACCTTATAGTTTCACAAAACTCCGTTTTTAAAGTACAAGCATAACTTAGTAGTTAAATGAGTCCTTTTCAATAACAGTTCAAGTAAAACATTAGTAAACTATAATAGGTATAGTTTGGGAAGACACTCCTCATTACTTCTAGTACAATGAAGCATACAAAGAGTCAGTTCATACATGACTCAGTACACACTATTATGAAGAACATTTCACACTATACACTATACAAGAGAATATACTATACACTATACAAGAGAATATACTATACACTATACAAGAGGATATACTATGCACTACTACAGGAAGAACATCCCTACACTATGACTTACTATACAAACACTGTTATATGATAAAATTAATGTGACATACTATTTAAGGATACAACAATACAGTGTTGTATCATCTTGTAACCAGAGTCTCCTGGAGGGAGACCGGGCATCTTGTGTATAGATCTATACGGGACAGACACTCCCACACCCTGACTGCTAGCTACAGTCCCAACCGATAAGGCCAAGGGGTGACAAATGTCACCTCACTACATATGACACCGGAGGGTCAAAAGTTATTCAGCCGTCGATCGGCATGGTTACATACGAGTTCACATTTAAACCTTTAATTAACCAATCGGGATTAAAGGCTACTTTAGACTCCCCGAGGTGTATTGTGCATTTAATACTACCTGGAGTTTGTATTTTATTACTTTATAGCCAGCAGTGTCACTGCTGAGGTAAAACATTATTTTCCCTATACATTACTTTGTGATCTTTTCACATATTCAATAATGTACAAACTATATATAGTTAATGATAGTCTCACTTGGGAAAATACGCACTCATACAAGAAACAAACATACATAACATTAGATGCCTTGGTAAAAGGCTACGTTTAGTAGAGAGGACCATAAAGCTAACCTTATGATTCCTTAATGTATACATCAACGGATATATGTATATTAATAGGATCCGACAGATAATAGGATGTATGCTCTCCGCTTCATTTCCTGTTCCTTGTTTGGTTATGGGCTTGGAACGGATTCACCTAGTCTATTATCTATTCGATTCTAGATATATATGTTCAGTATACATCAAGTCATCATAAGGGTACCAGGTATGGGTCAAGTCACAGAACACAAGGTCAATGCGCAGTTTTCTAGTACAAAACATACTTTCCAAATCAGAGCTTTGGTATACAAAACTAGAAACTTACCATTTAAGGGTTTAATCCATTTTATTAAACCAGGATAACTTCAAGGACCTTAACTGGATAACTCTATAATACCTTAGGTTATACATCAGAGTTATATATAATTAATAACCAATAGATAGTTGGATGTGTGCCTTCCGCCTCATTTCCTGTTTCTTGTTTGGTTGTGGGCTTAGGGCAGATCCACACAATTAACTATTTGTTCGGCATTAGATTATATATAACTAGTATAAACCAAGTGATTATAAAAGGAACCACTGTGGTTACTATTTTATTATAAGAAATAAGAGTTTTCTTAAAGAATCTTTCTTCAAATATAAAGGAACTATTATAGTTAACTCCGTGAGTACCAAGGGAATACACCAGGGTTATATACAACAAGGATCCAACAACCAATGGGATTTGTGCTTTCCGCCTCATTTCCTGTTCCTTGTTTGGTTGTGGGCTTAGGGTTTTATATAACTTGTATCCATTTAATACTCATAGAAAGGATTGTTGAGTCATTTTTACTTATCTTTCATCAAAGCAGGAAATATAGGATTTCCTAGAGGAACATGCAAACTTTTCTAAACAGAACTTACTACAATTTTCTACAACTTTCCACAAACTTTCTTACTACTACTACATCACTAAAATATTATGAACTCACCAGCTTAATTGTTGATCAACTCTTTCAAATAACTTGTATTCTCAGGAGCCTAGTAGACAGGAACTCGTGCCGGGAATTCAGAAGAGGGAGCAGCATAGCTTCAAGTCTTGTTTGTTATTTGCTTATGTATTCTATGTTTTGTGATCACACACTTTGTAAACACTTTCTTTCTAATGAAATGGTTGTTCATTACTTTGCTTACTATGATGCATGTCTTGTGATACTAAACATGACGTCCTCCACCCCAGAACGTTTCCGCCATTCCGTTTTTGGGGTGTGACAGATTGGTATCAGAGCATTGTTTACAGTGAACTAAGTATATCAACCGATAAAACATATACAACTATAAATACAATGGGGCTTAAGTGCTCTGGATAATTATATTTTAAGAGTATAACGATAAGTTATAAAAATATACCTACTTGCTTATACATGTGCATACTAGACCAAGTATAACAAGAAGAACAGAACTAAAGTATTTAAAGGTTGAACACTGTCGTCAAACCTGAACAGTTATGTAATCATAGCTAGGATCAATATAGCCTGATCAACTATATTCATTCGAGATGTGACCGACATGTGTTTGGGAGTGATGTGGTGTTGCAACAATCTTAAAACTTACCGAAATCTATACAAGGGATCTCTAGATCAGAACATGAAAGTTAGAATACTATAGGAGTATTCTATGACACTATAACACGATGACAAGTTTGAAACATACTAAGTACATTACATTAAAATACTATAGGAGTATTTTAGGCACTATACAAATAACTTATGTGATAACTTAAAAGACCCTTACGGATAGGTCTATAATCTTGCAATGTATACTTCCAAGGTTATATATAATTGAGAATTTATAGACTTAGAATTTGTGATCTACGCTCCACTACATGTTCCTTGTTTGGTGGTGGTTTTGGAGTAGGATCACTTATTCGAAGGTCTATTTAAGCTTAAGTTATATACAACTTGTATACATTGTGTAATTATAGGAGGACTCTGTAAGGATCACCCCATAAAGTTACCTTGAATCTCATAGATTCTTTAGTCACTTCCATTCTCGCACGACGAACCCAGATAGATGTAACCACTTCCTCATAGTAGACAACAGAAGAGTCAGGGGGAAACAAGAGCAAGTTCATGAGAATTTTTCAAAAAAGGATCAACCGAAGTAACCAAAACGTCTTATACGTCACACTAATAAATAATAACATTGTTAACTTAATGAGCTAGCGGAAACACTGCTCACATTATGTGTTAGAATTATTTTCTTACATGCAGCTGGTAACAGTTATTCAGGTAACATATATTCATTCGAGGATAACCATTTCAAATTCATAGAGTTTATTAGGTATAGACTCTTTTATGAATTGTTTGTAGTACCCTGTAGAAGTCAGGACCCGATACACTTAGAACTGGAATAACCTTGTCTTTTCAGCTTTCGGCTTGTGTCCACTACTATAGACTCATTCCATCTCATCTTTGTATTCTTTTAGCAAAGATGCCTCCTCCCAGATCGACTAGACGCACTATTCCGATAACTCCAACTCAACCGTCACTACCCCCGCGGCAGTTCAACCTAGCTGCTTTTCAGGCAGCGGTAACAGTAGCAACGATAGCTGACCTAACCCAAATTCGCGCAAGTGGTATCAGTGGATTTGGTGGCGGTGCTCGCCTAAACAACCACGGAGATACCCACGAACACCCAAGGGAATGTTCGTATAAGGACTTCATGAAATGCAAACCCAATTCCTTCGATGGAAATGGTGGAGTCATAGTTCTGATGCAATGGTTCGAGAGAACAGAGTCGGTCTTCGAGATCTGTTCGTGCCCCGAAGGGAGCAAAGTGAAGTTTGCTGCGTGCACCTTCTTCGGCAGAGCCTTAACATGGTGGAATGGCCATGTTAAGTCACTGACTTTATCAGTGGCTAACTCTATAGGTTGGGAAAACCTGAAGGAAATGATGATGAGAGAGTATTGCCCAAGGAGTGAAGTACAAAAACTGGAACAAGAGCTATGGGAGCTCAAGATGGTTGGCTCAGACATAGTGGCCTACACTGACAGGTTTAGCGACTTGGCAACACTATGCCTCGGGATGGTTACCCCGAAGAGCAAGAAGATAGAACGATACATTTGGGGTCTAACTGCCCCGACCCAAGGAAATGTGTTGTCTTCTAACCCACCCACATTCGATAGTGCCAAACGACTGGCCCATCGACTCATCGACCATGAAGCCCATCATGGCGTAGAAGTCCCGTTTCCCGAGCCATCGAGGGAAGAGGACTATGTACAGAAGTCGGGGAACAAGAGGAAGAAGAATCAAACAACACATGACACCCTGCAGGAGGAACGAACGAGTACTATGTACACCGCCACAACACCTGCTACTTCAGCATCCGCCAGTCGATATGCTGGAACCCTTTCGAAGTGTGGGAAGTGCAACTATCACCACACCGTAGTATGCCAGAAAATGCAGTGTCTGAACTGCCACAGAAAAGGACACACAGTTCGTTTCTGCAGGGCACCGGCTCAACCGATCTCCCAAGTCCCCGGAGTCAAAGAAAACCAAGCCTGTTATGGTTGTGGTGAGACTGGACACTAACAGAAGGACTTCCCGATAACAAAGAACTCAGGCACGGATGGAAGAATTCTGATGATCACCGCAGGATATTCGACCTCGGAGTAGCCATCGAGCAGCGGTACGTTTCGATTTAGAAATTGCTTTGAAAATAAATTTATATTTATATAAGATTAACACTTGGGGATAACACTTAAAAGTAATTATAATAACTCACTCATAGGAATCAGTCGCACTATTCAAGAGAACTAAAGGACCCGTTTAGGGATTCAGTTCATACTAGATACAATACACGATAATATAGGGAGGAACGTACTATAACAAGTACATAGAGAAACACACCACACTAAGTACCGGGAAAAACGTTAATATATCTTTCCGGCCTTGCGTTGATACTGGTACGATTTCACATACTAGGACTAGCAGGCACGAGGTGATAAACTTAATAATATATCTTTTCGGCCTTGCGTTGACACTGGTACTATTTCACGTACTAGGACTAGCAGGCACGAGGTGATAAACTTAATAATATATCTTTCCGACTTTGCATTGACACTGGTACAATTTCACGTACTAGGACTAGTAGGCACGAGGTAATAAACTTAATAATATATCTTACGCAGTATGTACGCGCACATCGCGGTACGATAAGAAGAAGTGTTAACATCAAGTGGAGGTCAGATAGAGAGAACGCTATAACGAGAATCATTACATACTACACGCTATACACTAGAGAACATACTACATACTAGACTAAGGTTACACTATCGAACGCACTAAGAGTACATTTTCAAGCACGCTAGGGATACATCATCGTATAACAAACGTTTCTTTCAAATCGGCCAAAACTTTGTTCAGTAAAGAGTCTGTTACTATCCTTCGTCATGAGTTGGCGTGGTTTCCACCATACTAAGTTCATATAGTTCTATCGCCTCAACCGTCTAATGTACAAAACCTTCGTTATTCGTAGCAACAGTCCAATCTAAACCTCAGTTTTGTCTTTCGTATTCTAAACCCCAAAGTACTCATGCGAGGAGTACTTTATCCTCCAAAGCCTTGCCGTCGTATGTCCCACAGACCTTTCCGAAATACCACTCGTCCAGCAGACCAAGTTCGAGCACAGAGGCTAAGGACGAATACAGCCCACCTATCACTATTTAGTGTATACGCGAGGGTGGTATATGATTATGATTACGTAGATCTAGTATGTGCGTTTCCGCCCTATCACCTGTTCCTTGTTTGGTTGTGGACCTGGGGCAGAGTCACACATCCGACCGTCTAACTAATCCTAATTATATACGACTTATATACATGAGGTAATGATAGATGGACTGAGTATGAATCCTATCATGAACAACAGGGCAAAGTTGCAAGGTCTACGAGTGGGTATTCTGCAAATCAGAGGAGCGCAACCCCAGTAGTATGGCTAAGAAAGCTAATTTTGGGACGAAATTCCATCTAACGGGGGGATGATGTGACAACCTGAAAAATTTTAAATTTTTTCCTGGTAAAGCTCCGCCAGTCAACTCGACTGAGTGTCAAACTAACTTTTTGCTATCATTCAGCCTCGTTTAGAGTCCATTTAAAGGTCCAAAGGTCAGTACATTCAAGCATTGAGCATAGGAATGGATCGCGTACACTTCTGGCATAAAAATCGGACCTTACACTCCAACAGGAGGAGTGTACGGTCGCACACTGGGTGTGCGGCCGCACACCCCTCTCCTGGCAGCACACTCATGTGTACAAAGGAGGGGTTTAGCCTTCATTCATCCCTTTTCACTCTCCAAGGCCTAGAACTCGATTTCTCTCTCAACTATCATCCGATTTTCAGCCTAGATCTTCAAGAATGTAAGTGCTCTTCACTTGATTTGTTGTTAATCCTTCCAAACTAGTAACACTCTTTGATTTCATCCATTAGAAATCATGTTTTGAGTAGATCTTCAAATCTTCATCCATTTCACCAAGAACACACACTTGTTCTTGGCAATTTTGGGCCTTCTCGAGCTTCCAGATCGTAAGTACTCTTCCCTTATGCTTAGATCTTGTTAAGGACACTAGTTTAAGGCCTTGAAGCTGCCCAAAACTCAAGAACATATGGTGTGTGCGGCCGCACACACTCATGCGGACGTACACCCCTCAAACACCCCTCAAAACACCATCAAAACACCCCTAAAGGCTTGTATACTGCAAATACCATTCCCCAAGCTTGTTACTTACCAGATATGAGCCTTAGAAAACGTCCAAACCATGTTCAAAACACCCCTAAAGAGTCAGTTCATACATGACTCAGTACACACTATTATGAAGAACATTTCACACTATACACTATACAAGAGAATATACTATACACTATACAAGAGAATATACTATACACTATACAAGAGGATATACTATGCACTAGTACAGGAAGAACATCCCTACACTATGACTTACTATACCAACACTGTTATACGATAAAATTAATGTGACATACTATTTAAGGATACAACAATACAGTGTTGTATCATCTTGTATTCAGAGTCTCCTGTAGGGAGAGCGGGCATCTTGTGTATAGATCTATACGGGACAGACACTCCCACACCCTGACTGCTAGCTACAGTCCCAGCCGATAAGGCCAAGGGGTGACAAATGTCACCTCACTACATATGACACCGGAGGGTCATAAGTTATTCAGCCGTCGATCAGCATGGTTACATACGAGTTCACATTTAAACCTTTAATTAACCATTCGGGATTAAAGGCTACTTTAGACTCCCCGAGGTGTATTGTGCATTTAATACTACCTGGAGTCTGTATTTTATTACTTTATAGCCAGCAGTGTCACTGCTGAGGTAAACCATTATTTTCCCTATACATTACTTTGTGATCTTTTCACATAATCAATAATGTACAACCTATATATAGTTAATGATAGTTTCACTTGGGAAAATATGCACTCATACAAGAAACAAACATACATAAAATTAGATGCCTTGTTAGAAGGCTACGTTTAGTAGAGAGGACCATAATGCTAACTTTATGATTCCTTAATGTATACATCAACGGATATATATATATATATATATATATATATATATATATATATATATATATATATATATATATATATATATATATATATATATATAGGATCCGACAGGTAATGGGATGTGTGCTCTCCGCTTCATTTCCTGTTCCTTGTTCGGTTGTGGGCTTGGAACGGATTCACCTAGTCTATTATCTATTCGATTCTAGATATATATGTTCAGTATACATCAAGTCATCATAAGGGTACCAGGTATGGGTCAAGTCACAGGAAACAAGGTCAATGCGCAGTTTTCTAGTACAAAACATACTTTCCAAATCAGAGCTTTGGTATACAAAACTAGAAACTTACCATTTAAGGGTTTAATCCATTTTATTAAACCATGATAACTTCAAGGACCTTAAGTGGATAACTCTATAATACCTTAGGTTATACATCAGAGTTATATATAATTAATAACCGACACATAGTTGGATGTGTGCCTTCCGCCTCATTTGTTGTTCCTTGTTTGGTTGTGGGCTTAGGGTAGATCCACACAATTAACTATATGTTCGATATTAGATTATATATAACTAGTATAAACCAAGTGATTATAAAAGGAACCACTGTGGTTACTATTTTATTATAAGAAATAAGAGTTTTCTTAAAGAATCTTTCTTCAAATATAAAGGAACTATTACAGTTAACTCCGTGAGTACCAAGGGAATACACCAGGGTTATATACAACAAGGATCCAACAACCAATGGGATGTGTGCTTTCCGCCTCATTTCATGTTCCTTGTTTGGTTGTGGGCTTAGGGCAGATACACACAATCGATTGTTTGTTTACTCTGGGTTTTATAAAACTTGTATCCATTTAATACTCATAGAAAGGATTGTTGAGTCATTTTTACTTATCTTTCATCAAAGCAGGAAATATAGGATTTCCTGGAGGAACAAGCAAACTTTTCTAAACAGAACTTACTACAATTTTCTACAACTTTCCACAAACTTTCTTACTACTACTACATCACTAAAATCTTATGAACTCACCAGCTTAATTGCTGATCAACTCTTTCAAATAACTTGTATTCTCAGGAGCCTAGTAGACAGGTACTCGTGTCGGGAATTCAGAAGAGGGAGCAGTATAGCT
Source organism: Lactuca virosa (assembly GCF_052849685.1). Classification (NCBI taxonomy): domain Eukaryota; kingdom Viridiplantae; phylum Streptophyta; class Magnoliopsida; order Asterales; family Asteraceae; genus Lactuca; species Lactuca virosa. The sequence goes on along the minus strand of NC_136428.1, from coordinate 133,182,105 downwards.
TCAAGTCTTGTTTGTTATTTGCTTATGTATTCTATGTTTTGTGATCACACACTTTGTAAACACTTTCTTTTTAATGAAATGGTTGTTCATTACTTTTCTTACTATTATGCATGTCTTGTGATACTAAACATGACGTCCTCCACCCCAAAACGTTTCCGCCGTTCCGGTTTTGGGGTGTGACATTGTAATTCTTAAATCTCTCAATATACCTGTGTCTAGATACGAAACTAAATTAAATGGCCTAAAATTCACCTTTTCAAGAATTAGTGATAATTTAAAAAGAACTCGTTTGACAAACTCTAACCTAACTGATCAAATGAGCAAGGTTTCGTCGAAAAGCGATGTGAGGCGCATATGGATAGAGAAGATCGAGTCGGATTTGTCTAAGTCTAGGGATCAATTGATTTATTTTCAACGAGACAATTTAATGATTTTTGAAACAACGTAACATTTTCTATTTGATTGCTAAAAGGCTTTATTTCAATATTACTCAGTTCCACCTTGATTGTGAGATTGGTAAGAAAATTCACAAGATGATCTTACCATTTCTTGAATTAAAGGAAGTCGAAATCGACACCGATTGTTATAAATGCGAATCCATCGTTTCGTCTGACAAAACTTCTGATGCTTACAGCGTAGGACTGGAAAGAATGGAATCATACATTAAGTCCAAAGACCATAAAAACATGTTAAAACAACTATTGGATGAAAATGACAAGAAGCAAATAAAATTTGATAATATACAAATGTTCGACTCATTGAGTGCCAAATTGAGTTCAGATAATAACATCAATGATGAAAATACATCTGAATTTTATGAGGACAGTGATATGAACGAAATTTCTTTGGATGATGAGGTTGATTGCTCAGAATTTGTGAAAACTGAAACTAAACCTGTGAAAGCTTTAATTTCAGAAACCTCAGTTGAATTCACACGTATTTCTCAAAACAAACTTGAAATTTTAAAAGATAAAGCAATGGTTTTTCCCAAAGTGAAAACTGTCCCTAACCAAGTATTTGCTACTAAAGGACCAAATAAAAACCAAACAATTGAATTAACATCCCTCGTAGATGACGACAACAAGGAAGGTATGTAGCAGAACCACTGAACCATCGCTCAAGCTATGAGAAAGGAAGTCCAAGTGGAACCAAGGACAGTCAAAGCGAACCTACATCACTGAAGAACGAATCTATTGTAAGAAAGTCGAAACCTAAGGCAAACATCCACAAATCCTCAGCACAACTTGCAGCTCAAAAACGACAAAGGAATGTGAGATATCAAAAAAATCTCAATGAACGGAAGCAGTTTTGGCAATCCCAAAATCCCAACTATGTTTGCAATGAAAAACCTTCCAATCGAAATGCGAAAGCTCCTTCGCAGGCGAACCCCAGACAATCTTCACGTTGTCACTTTCGCAGTGCACAGGAATCCAAATAGAAAGTTGTTAAAAAACCTTTCTTTTCAAAGAAGCCTGTGGACAAACCAAAACCTCATCATTCTCAACCCACACAAGCTTCATCCAAAGACGTTAAAGGAAAAGGAAAGTTAGTATGGAATCAACAAGTTCCAACCAAGGCATCGACTACTAACTCAATGAAAGTTGAAAAAGAGTTTGCAAAGGATCAAATCAAAAGTAAACAAAAACAATCTTTTTCAAAAGAAACGAACTTAAAAGATAATAGGATAAAAGTCTTCACCATAACAAAGAAAGATAAAACCACCTTAATTAAACATACTTATATGGTTGATCTCGCATTTACTTTTCCCCTTTCTGTAAAAGGCTCCCCTGGACCCAAACAACTTTAGGTTCCTAAATCTACTTGATTTTCACAGGTAATATGTGACGAGCAGTTTGATTCTGAATGGTACATCGACTGTGGTTGCTCGCATCACATGACTACCAGGAAGGAGGAATTACGAGAGTTTTGAGCTCTCAAAGATGGTAGAAATATGAAGTATGGAAATAATTCTTTTGGAAAGATTAAAGGTTATGGAATGATAACGAATGGAGATTTTTCGATTCATAAGGTGGCATTTGTGGAAGGCTTGCAACACAACCTCATAAGTGTTTCGCAATTGGTTGTGGGAACGGGCTTAGAGGTTTCATTTGATGACGAAGGGTCTGAAATCATAGAAAATAAGACCAAATCAGTCCTTCTAAAGTCGAAGCGCAAAGGATAAATGTAGTTGTTAAATCTGAATCCAATAGGAGGGAAGCCTGCCATTTGCTTCCTTACGAAACCTCACTCAGACGATAGCTAGCTATGGCATAGAAGACTTTCGCATCTCAACTTCAAAGACATCAACAAGCTTGTTCTTGGTGATAACATGCAAGGACTTCCCCTCCTTAAATTTGATAAGGATCATTTATGTGCAACTTTTGAAATGGGGAAGCAAAATAGGAAAAGTCATCCAAAAATAGTAAACACGAAAGTTATTGAACCACTAGTACTTCTACATATCGACCTTTGTGGACCTTCTACAATTGAAAGTGCGGGTGGTAGTGAGTACATTCTTGTCATAGTTGATGATTTTTCACATTTCACTTGAGTGTACTTTCTTAAACAGAAATCTGAGGCGACACAAAAACTCAAGGATTTCATAAAGCAAATTGAGCTTGAACTGCAAAAGCTGGTTCGCAATGTTCGCAGTGACAATGGTTTGGAATTCAAAAACCAAGCGTTTGAAGAATTCCTTACTGAGAAGGGAGTCTCACACAATTTTTTTGCTCCATATACTCCACAACAGGACAGCGTAATTGAAAGGCGAAACTACTCCTTGTGCGAAGCTGTGAGAACCATGCTATCTTTCGCATGTCTGCCTCTCTATTTCTGAGCGGATGTGATTGCGACTGCTTGCTTCATCCAAAACAGATCTATCTTGAATAAGCGATTTTCCATCACTCGTTATGAAATAATAAATAATCGCAAACCTAACGTTAATTTTTTCATGTATTTGGTTCCAGGTGTTTCATCTTCAACTCCAAGGAACAAGGAAACAACTTTGATGCGAAAGCTGTCGAGGGTATATTTTTGGGATATTCGTTGACCTCCAAGGCTTATAGGGTTCTCAACAAACGATCCAAGAAGATGGAGGAAACCTACTATGTCACGGTCGACGACAATTACTTGATGAGGATTTAGTCGAATGCAAGTCAATGAAAGGATATCTTTCCGAAACCAAGTCCAGCCACGATTCCTCTCTGCAACCTTTATGAGGAATTCACATTACTCTTTGATGAGCCAAAGATCGCCATTTCATCCAAAACAAAAGCAGCAGATAACAAAGAGGATGAATTGAAGAAAATAATTGATGACGCCGAGAAGGATATGCACAAACAACCTCCAAAAGCGAGCGTCCCTCAAGACACGAATACTACATTCCAGGGGGAGAATTCTAATTCCAATGCAAGTTTTCAGGGGGAGCAATCTACACCACAAGATACGAACATTCCATTGCAGGGGGAGGGTTTTACTTCATCTTTTTCTTCTGAAACACTTTCTGATAAAGATACATAACATCCCATAATGACTCACGAACCTTTATTCGTATGAGACACTTCAATTCCTGAAGTAAAAGAACTCTCATCATTTGAGGGGGAGAATAAAGAAGCGAATGATGATTCGGATGTACAATCAAATTTTGAGGATGTAAACGCTGAATTGGATCCCTCTTATGATCCGAATTACCCTACTTTGACCAAAAGGACCAGAGATCATCCGAAAACCCAAGTGATTGGTGAGTCTTCTGCAGGAGTGCTCACAAGATCCCAGCAAAAAGTGAAACGAAATGCATTATTCTGTAATGTGAAATTTTGTATGTTTAATTTATTCGTCTCCAAGGTTGAACCCAAAACCATCAACGTTGCTATTGATCATTCTGATTGGGTGCAAGCGATGCAAGACGAACTCAACGAATTTGAATGAAACAAGGTTTGGAGGTTAATTCCCACTCCACCTGATGCATCAGTTGTTGGATTGAAATGGGTATTTCGCAATAAGCTAGATAAAGAAGGAAATGTGATCAGAAACAAGACGAGACTCGTTGTCAAGGGATATTACCAGGAAGAAGGTATTGACTATGAAGAAACCTTCATACCAGTTGCAAGATTGGAATCAGTTTGCATCTTCTTGGTATATGCAGCGCACAAGAACTTTGAAGTATTTCAGATAGATGTCAAATATGCATTCTTGAATGGCGAACTTGAAGAGACAGTATATGTGGAACAACCTCCAGGGTTCGTAAACGAGATGTACCCCAATCACTGTTACATCCTAGACAAGGTTGTTTATGGTCTGAAGCTAGCTCCAAGAGCCTGGTACGCAACTCTTACTAAATTCTTAAAATTGTCTAAACTTAAACAAGGTTTTGTTGACTCAACCTTCTTTCGTAAGAAATAGGGTAACCACTTGATGATTGTCCAAATTTATGTTGATGACATCATCTTCGGATCTACTAATCCCAGCCTAACAGCTGAATTCCGAAAGTTGATGGAAACTAAATTTGAGATGAGCTCCATGGGTCCAATTAACTTTTTCCTTGGATTGAACATTAGACAGAGTCAGGAAGGTATCTTTATTAACCAGGAGGCTTACACGAAGAATCTACTTGCAATGTTTGGGATGGTCGGGGACTTAAAAGCGAAGGTGCCAATGGCATTCAGAACGAAACTAACCCCTTTTTTGGATAAACCGGCTGCAGATATGACACTCTATCGTTGAATAATAGGTTCCTTAATGTATCTAACTGCGATTCATCCAGATATTTTGTTTTCTGTTTGCTATTGTGCTAGGTTTCAAGCTAATCCTCGAGAACCTCACATGACGGCAGTCAAGAATATTTTCAGGTATTTAAAACAAACTTCCCCACTTGGAATATGGTACCCTTCGAATTCTGGGTTCTTTGTACAAGCTTTTTCAGATGCTGATCTTGGAGGATGTGGGTTAGATAAAAAGAGTACAACTGGGGGATGCCAATTCCTTGATGGCAAACTTGTAAGTTGGCAATCCAAGAAGCAAACCTATATTTCCTTGTCAACAGCTGAGGCTGAATACATTACAACTGCCTCATGCACATCCCAAGTCATTTGGATTCAAAGTCAACTTCGTGACTATGGTCTAAGCATGAAACGAATCCCATTATACTGTGACTTTGAAAGTGACATTCACATTTGTCATAACCCAGTGCAACACTCTAAGACGAAACATATAGCACTGAGGTATCACTTCATCAATGATCATGTGGAAGATGGTAATGTTGAAATTCACTTCGTAAGATCCGCTGATCAGTTGGCTGACGTATTCACAAAGGCCTTACCTGAATCCACCTTCAATATAATTCTAGAAGGCCTAGGAATGATGGAAGTTGAATCTGTTCCGAAACCACATTCGCATCAATAATGTTAACACTGCGAATCGGTGTGAACGCTCGCAGTAGTTCGCAGTCTGCTGTTCATTCGCAGTCTACTTTATCACTGTGAATTGGTGTAAACGCACGCAGTAGTTCATAGTCAACTGTTCATTCGCAGGCTATTGTTCATTCGCAGTTTACTTTAACACTGCGAATCGGTGCGAACGCTCGCAGTAGTTCGTAGTCAACTGTTCATTCGCAGTCTAATGTTCGTTAGTGGTTCGGTTCCTCAAGTACCCTTTTCTACAATTTGTAAAATGTTGTTTGTCATTGTTTCGTTTTTGAATCTCAAAAATTCAAAAATATTTTATTTCTTTCTGTTTTTCTTTATTTTCAGAAAATCTCAAAAATTCAAAAATATTTTATTTCATTATGTTTTTCTTTATTTTCAGAAAATCTCAAAAATTCAAAAACATTTTATTTCTTTCTGTTTTTTATTTTCAGAAAATCAAAATTCAAAAATATTTCATTTCATTTTTTTATTATTATTTCTTTTATTATTCACAAATATCAAAAACTCTAGACAACTGAGAATCTCATGGAGGAAAACGTTCGTAATCTCCCTATGTTGGTGTAATGGGGCAGGTATCAATTTCTTTACCTATGTACTAGCTAAGTGTCCCTAGAAGCATGTTGTTGTATGTAGTCTAAAGCCTCAACGACTCTATGCTGAAGCCTTAATGAATCGATTCTACCAATTGTTTCTTCCCAATCAGGCTGTTAAATTCACATAAGTCATGAGCTACCTAACTCTTCTCAATCTAAGTTAAGAGTTATCTGCTTAGTCACTTTCGCATAGCAGAGGTACATTCATTTCTCTGAAAGCACATCTACATTTCTCCATCACTTTCGCATCCATGATTGTAACCCTTGAGACTCTCAGAAGTTACCACTGAGGTTTATGGTTGCACAACATATGTGTTAATGATCTTAGCTTCATTCCACCAAAAACTAAGTTAAACCGAAAATCAAACACATTTTAATGAATTGACAGTGAATAATTAAACGTTCTAGATTTTTCACCAAAGAATTAACGAATGCAACATTCGTGGTCTGTACCAAGAAATATCTTTTCTTTTGCGAGATATTAATGAAATGTTCTAGACTTAAGACATTTCTCTCCATTAGATCTAATTTTCATTTTTCTTGAGATTTCTATATTTACCCAAGTCACCTAAAATAATTCCAAACCTACTCGTTCAACTGACTAAACTGGTCACACGAGTACTTCATCTGAACGTTCGTACTTATATCAAGTTTTGGAGTTTGGTTGGAGACAAAGCCACCCATTTAGACTAATAAAAAGATGCCTTTCAATGTTTCTTAATAAACTATTGATCGTATTTCAACGGGAAGCCACACAGACACTTCCTAGTCTCTCTTGACTTTGAAGGAAGAGATCTATGTCCGGGATCCATAATATCGTGCCTTATAATACACCACTACTATCCCTTAAATTCATGTTGCTTTATTTCTTTATCTTTGGCACACTCTTGCAGAAAAATCCCAGTGATTTTCCAAAGTCTGGTCCGTGGTTCTCATGGTTGCTCTTAGTTTGGCAAGTCAATAAAGTTTCAATGCGAAAGTTCATGATTCGCTGCGAATGTCATGTCTATGTAATAACTGCTAAAGAGGAGAATTTGAAATGGCTATATTTGAACATATAAGATTTGCTTTGAGTGCGTGATAATTTGAACAGTTGCCTACTTTACCGCTGCCTGACACACGTTTTTGACGTCAAAGCTATCAAATTGCGCTTTTTTAGGAGTCTTTTTCAATACCCGTCATATTCTCTCTCCTGATTTCTCTCACCAAGCTGTTGGAACATGAAAGTGAACCTCTAGCAATCCTAAGTCCCAATGTCATTCTGAAGTCAGATGGTGGTCTGAAGTGAAGATTGGTCTGGAATTTGTTTATGTCCAGACATGAGGATATGTTGGTGATAAGGAGATCGAGAGTGAAGGTATTCTGGAATGGATGTTTATGTCCGGAATGTTTTTTGTTCCGAGATCAATACTTTGTCTTAGTGCATTTAATGTAATTTGTCTTTTGTTTGATTTAACATGTCATAGTATTTAGCTTTATTTGTCAAACACGGATATTCAGAGTGTCAGATGTATAACTCTTTTATCAAATCCTTTGATTGTAATTGGTTAGTACCATGTTTCTTGTACTCCTATTTATAGGAGCTTTCAATGTTAAACCAATAACATATCATTTCTCACTTAATTTTAGTAATATCCTAGTTACTTCATCTTTCTGAATATTCTCTCAAACATTCTTCTTGTTCTTCATTTATTATCTTTACCTTGATTCTCATTCTTCATTTATGGCTTGATTATTTGTTGAATGCATTAACTCAGACTTGACTAGTCTATCCAGGCTTGACTAGAACATTTACTAGTAAGCAGACATTGATCTTAAGCATTCACTCAAGTTTTGAGTTTTCAAACCTTGTCCCAGCGCATCAGATCATTTTGTTCTCTTAATTGGTATCAGAGCTTGAGTGGTTGTCCTTTGAATCTATAAGATCATATTATAGTTGGTTTGAAATTACCTTGGTATTTCAATCATTTTTGTGTTAAGGATAAAAGTCATCTATATACCACTTTTTTTGAAGATATCTTAACTTCAATGGCTGCTTCTAATCCTCAACAAATGATTTCAATGAAAATCGCAAATAGTGTGGGTGGCCCTACACGTGCCCCATTGCTAGCTGTGGAAGAATATGATCACTGGAAAGTTAGAATGGAAATATTTTTACTAGCTAAAGAGAAAGGTGAAGAGATTTGGAGATCCGTCAAAGAAGGTCCTCATGTTCCTGTAAGAACGGTCGTGAGAGATGTTGTTGCTCAGCTTATTGGTCAAGATGAAAGTCGTCCAACTCCTCTAACTGCAAATGATATTGAGAAGTTGCATGCTGATCAAGTTGCTTTCTCAGAAATGGTGTTTGGTGTTCCTCCTTAACTCTTTAAGCACATTAAATTTTGCAAATCAGCAAAAGAGATTTGGGACACTCTCTAAGACCAGATTGAAGGTTCGGAAAACATGAAAGACAAGCGTCTCACCTCATTTGTCAATGATTTTGACACATTCACTACCACTCCTGGTGAATCAGTGGCCTCAGCCTCTAACCGTTATCGAATCGTAGTCAACAACATGTCTTCTCATGGGATTGGCCAAACTCCCTTGGAGTACAATCTCAAGTTCATAAACAGTCTCGATAAACGATGGGGAAATGTGAAATCTTGTCTCCAAAGTAATGGTTCTTTGAAAAAGTTAAAGCTTTATCAACTTTTTGGTGAACTTCAAGGACATGAATCTAATGTTGCTCAGACCATAAGGGAACTCTCCGGAGGTCCTCTTGCTCTTGTCAGTTCCTTTGAACCAACCCTTCCGAACACATCCACTTCGACCTTTTCAAACCAGTTATTCCATCTGTTCAATCCTCCTTACCTGTCTTACCCACACCAAACTATCCAGTTGATGATTCCGAAGCCATGGACTCTGAACTCCGTTTTCAACAGGAGTTTGCTCTCCTCTCCGTGAAATACAAACGTCCTTTCAATCCCTCTTACAAACCATACCAAAATCGGTTCCATGCTTCTCACCAAAACAATCCTCAAACATACTTAGCTCCGGAACCACAACCAACTCCGGAAAATCCTCCCTCATACAAACCAAACATCTCAAAACCAAACTCTACCAAGGAACCATCACAGAATCCTAAATCTGACAAACCTAAAATCGTGTGTCACAAGTGTGGACATGCAAACCACTTTGCTAAAGATTGTCTGGCTGAAGTTCCGCAAAAACCAAAGATCAAGGACTCTGCATACTACACCCGAAGAGCTCAAGAAATGGCTGAAAGTGAAAAAGATTTCGTAACAACTGTATCAAGGGATGTTGAAGGATATTGGTCATCCCGAGATGATGATGACGTGGTGACTGGAAAAAACATGTGCTTGATGGCAAGACAATCTGTTGAATGTGATGAAGGCTATTGGTCCTCCGGTTCTGAAGATGAAGATAATGTTGCTGCACCACACTACTGCTATATGGCCACCAATGATCCACCCGGTCGAAGCATCGTTCAGCAGGTAAAATCTATGATTACTGATAATAATTTTGATATATCTCTATGTGAACCTTATCTGACCCAGATCCAAACAGATATGAGCACCATTTTTAAAGCCTATGAGTCTGCCATAGAAGCTAGTGAGAAGAAGGAGTGTGAACTAAATCATCTTAGGTTGCGTTTTGAGGATAAAAAATTGAAAATCGAGTCTTTAGAGCATGAGCTTGTAATGTCTAAAGATAAATGTATCATTTTGAAAGACAAATGTGAAATTACCTATTCTGAGAGAAATATCTTGATCTCTGATAACAAACGTCTTAATGCTAAGATAGATGCTTTGCATAATTAAATTGACATACTTGAATTGAATCTACGGGTGACTCATAATTTTCGTCATCCATGGTCAAAAGCTCCTGGTCTCGGAAGCGAGTTTCCAAAACTGATTTCTCGTCCCTTAAAGGAATGGCAAATTTTGACATTTATGGGAGAAGTTCCGAACATCAAACATTCGGATACACATGTCTCTCCCTTGTCACCCCTTCATGAGACCATATACCATTTTGAGTCCCTAATTCCTGAGTTTCAACCAATTGTTGTCAAGTGTCCTCATTCCACGCCTCTTCCTCCTCTGATAAACCTCGACCTGAATCGGACCACGGAATTCCATCGTAGTGTTTCAAATTTAATACATTAAATTCCAAAACACAATCCTCCGAACAACTGTGTTGTTGAAGAAATTTTTCTGGTGATAATTGAAACTGTTTCTTCTGAGATTGTAAGGGCATCCTTAGATAATAAAGTTGAAATCTCAAGTTGTGTCTCCTCTGATTCATGTGAATTGGACTCTTTAGTAATTTCAAAAACAAGTTTGATTCCCATTGATCCCAAGTTTAGCAATCCGTCTGCACGGCAAACTTCAAAATCCTCGTCTCATCCCAAGAGAAAACCAATGCTAAATAGAAAGGATATGGTGGATCCCAATATGGAGGCTCGAAATGCTCATAAAAAGGAAGTTAAGACTACACAAAATTCCAGGTTCCTTGAGAACTCCGAAAAGAGTGTATCTTGGAATCCTCATTCATCAACCCATAGTCAAATCTCCTTCACAGCCACTAAGATCCTCAAGAGACCTTCTGATTCTCTTAGTCCTGTAGAACCCAAGAAAGCAGTCAGTACTACTCAGCCTAAATCTCGTGTGAATGTCATGATTGTCCAAACCACTTCTCCTCAGACTGTTTCATCTGTTTTCATTGCTAAATCTGATGGCATAATTTTTAAACCCAATCTTTCGAAAACAAATGTGTCATCAAGCAAATCAAAAATTGCTGAGAAAACAAAATTTTCAAAATCTTCAAAAAGGAATCTTGTATGGAAAGTCAAATCTCACATTGTTGAAACAACAGTTCCGGAGGATACAACTATTTCCAATGCTCCGGAAGTCAGTGGTCCGAAGAAAAATGTTCCTCACCCTCAATTCATTGAATACGACTATTGGATAGATGAGAACACATTATCCTTTTGTCTGTTTCCTAAGAACTCAAAAAGTAGTTCTAAGAAACAAAAAGTTGTTCCGAAGTCACAATCCAAGCCCAAAGCACGTGCCTATGTCCCTAGTTGTAACTCGGAGCCTAAAAACTCCATCACTCACTAATTTTGCAGGCACTTTGTGCTTCGGAGCAAGAAACAATATGGTATATTGATAGTGCTTGCTCCATGCACATGACGGGGCAGAAAGACTTTCAAATTCGTGGTTACGTGACATATGAAAACAACTCCAACTCTCAAATTTGTGGTTATGGAATTCTCACCAATGGAAATTTCTTTATCTCAAATGTAGCTTATGTAGCTGATCTGAAACATAATTTGATAAGTGTTGCTCATCTCACTGATTCAAATTGACGTGTCGAGTTCTACAAGAAGCACAGCTATGTAACGACTGAAGACCGAAAAGAGTGTTTAATCAAGTCCAACCGCAACAAGAATATGTACCCACTCGATATCAACATGATTGTTGGCAAACCGCAACTCTGTCTCCTCTCCAAAGTCGTTCCTGACGTCCGTTGGTTATGGCACCGAAGGCGTGCTCATTTGAACTTTCGATAAATGAATGATCTAGTATCTGGTGAAATGGTGAGAGGTTTACCTCTTCTCAAATTCAAAAATGATCATTTATCTGCTGCGTGTGAGTGTGGAAAGCAATCAAAGAGGGGTCGTCCTGTTATCATCGAAAAATCAATCTTGGAACCATTGGAGCTCCTACACATTGATCTTTGTGGACCATCCAATGTAGAGAGTTTTCATCATAAGAAATACATTCTTGTGATTGTTGACGACTTTACAAGGTTCACTTCGGTTTTCTTCCTCAGACTAAAGTCTGAAACAGTCTCTGGACTCATCAACTTCATTAAAGGAATTGAAGTCCTCATTGTTGGATTAATGTCTAAGTCCATAACTATATTTGGTATGTACTTGACCCGACCCGGCATGTTCCATTTGGATTGCACTTCACCGGCACAATTTATATGGATAGTCTTTTGAGAATAGTATATTTCTGATTTATATTAATATATTATAAGTTCTAATATATTAATATGGAATCATATTATTTAATTAGTATTGATCAAGAATTAATTTAGAATTAATTAAGTGATCAAAAAGAACTAATTAAATATGGACTCTTATATATATGGAATGGGCCAAGTTCATTTAGGTTGGGCTAAGCTTTCATGGATGGTCCATGGAGCTTTTAACCCATGGATCCTATGTAAATGAAAGGTCATGGGTATTAGGGTTTACATGGATGTAACCCTAATCCTCCATAATACATAAAGGGGTCCTTGGCTCACAAAATTGGAACAAGTGTGTGAAAATAAGAGTGGGCCGATTTTAGTGTGCATACATATTCTCTCAAGTTCTTCCAAGGTGTTTTGGTGATTTGTGATTCCATTTGAGGCTTCCACACTATTGGGGCTAAGCTCTTAAAGCTTGAAGACATCAAGCTACATCAAAAGGTATATCATCTAACTAGAACTTTGTAGTATAGGTGCTTCATAATATGCTAGTTAGGATGAAACCTTGGAATAGTTAATATTTGCATGTATAATAGAGAAAACATAGATCCAAGGTTTATAGGGTTGCATGTACACCATAGGAGTGTTAGAATGCTCAAAACCCAACAGTGGTATCAGAGTCATGGGTTGTTTTCTGTTATATTCATGCAAATGTTTGATTTTTAAAGTTGAAAAAAAAAAGAAAAAAAAACATGAAGTTTGTCAAATTTTAAGATAATTACTTGTTTTGTGAAAAACTAATTATTTGTAAAATTTGAATCATTTGCTATATGAGTTGAATTAGGTCAAATTTAGTAAAAGATAAAATGATATGATTATTTTATTAGTTTTAAAAGTTTGATCTAAATGTTTTAAGGAGTTACAAATTTTGTCATAAAATTTTGGAGCTCAAACGTTTTTTTTTAAGTTGTGATCTTAAGTGTTTTGAAACCTCCATAAGTTATGGATATGAAAAGGTTTTAAAAAAATTGATTCAAAGTTTTTATGGAGTTACAAAATTTGGTGTTAATGTTTTAAAGAATTCCATAACTTATTCTTAAGTTATGGAACATGAAAAGTTTCATCATAAAACAAGCATTTAACTCCATAAGTTATGGATTACCAAAAGTGTTTATGTTTCCTTGATTTATGAGTTAGTTTAGATTAATGGAAAAAAAATTGTGTTTTAGTTGTTTTCAATCCTAATTAATCTAGAGGTAGTTCATAAAATGTGTTTTTGTAACTTGTCCTCAAGTTACATAAAAGGTCATATTTATGAATCTTAAAACTCATAAAAGTGTCATACGTTACATAAAAAAATGAAGAGTCTTTTTCATTAAATAGTATTATGACTCCATAACTTGTCCTCAAGTTATGGATGTTTAAGGGTCACTTCTTTAAAAGTGTTATTAAAGAATAAGAGGTTACATAAAAAATGAAGAGTCTTCATTTTAATGAACCATTAAACTCATAAGTTATGAAATGAAAAGTTTTGAATAGTTTCAAAAACTTGCCCTCAAGTTTTGGAATCTGTAAAGTTTTCACTTATGAATCCTTTAATTCCAAGTTAGGCCCTTAGAATTTTAAAAGTTAAAATTCAACCCTTATACGTTATAATATTATAAGTTAATAATATTTATATATATGTATAAGAGTAAAGTCGTCTTACCATTAGCAGGCCTCATTCACGAAGCCGGTCTATAAGGGGGGTATAAGGTTACTGCCTATAAAATGGCAGTTTAATGGGTGTCCACTCTCACCCACCGCTTCCTTGACCGGTGGAGGGTCGTTAGCCGAACGGGTAGGACAAAGACTATAATTCTCACTTCATTAAAAGTATTAATGATAAATACTAAGTAACTAAACTCTTAATAATACCCAATCTTAGTTACTTAGGAAAAATGTGAATTTGGTGCTAACCCATGAAATTACACTTTGCACTTTGCTTAAGTCAGTTAGTGGAGCGTGTGTGGTTAACCGGCACACTAGCTTGATTTAACAAGGTAGGCAAAGGGTAACTTAATGTTTATCATAGTATCGGTGGAGCGTGTGTGGTTAACCGGCACATCGATTGAGGGGTAAATATTAAGGGTACCAAGTATATTTGCATGGTTATTCACACCTTGTTTTGTGATCCTCAGCATCCCAGTCAGAAAACCTGAAGGGCACACTCGAGATTGAAACATGCCTTTGAAAAGTTCAATGAATATCAAAAGAATCTAGGAGTTTCAAAACCAATTAAAACCTAATAATACATTTCGTTTATCTTGGTGGAAATTGGTGAATCGTCATTCACCTACCTTCAAATATTTTATAGCTTGGATTACGACATCCCTCTTCCAAGTTATAAAATAGTTTGTTGGGTCCTAGCCTTAATATTTCATATTGGGTGTTATATTAAGGACTTTAGATCAACTATCTTGAATATCTCCCAAAAAGATGTCTGTTTCAGACATCTATGATCCTCCTAAATCTCTTGGAACTTCACTTCCTCCACCTCCTCCAATTATTCTCCCTAACCCACAAGTTCAAGGTCACTCAAGCCCTATTGGCAAGCAAGGTCTATGTGTGATCGCATCTTAGAGATGAAGTCACATATTGACAAGTCGGGAGAGTTGGGTGTCAAACTCTTGAGAAAGTTCGTGGTTCAATCACTTCCTAAGTCACATAGTGAATTCCTTTGGGACTACTATGAAACAGACTATGACATGACCCTTAATGATCTTATCTATTTGCTTGGTGCTGCTTAATCAGCAATAATTTGGAGCACTGGGAGAGCAAATTTGATTAGTAGATCAACTTCCCAAACTACCATGGACATTGACAATGGTAACATTGGATATCTAGAAAATCCTTCTCTTCCCAAGGAAAGGGATTGACCATAGTCAACTAGGTTGACCAAATGGGAAAGAGAAATGCTAAGTCTGCGATAGTCCCATGTACCATTCCCAAAGAGTCCCTATGTTTCTCTTGCCAAAGGAAGGGGCATTGATTGCGAAGCAGCCTATTTACCTGAAAGATCATAAGGTTGATCAAGTCAAGAAGATTGACTCTACTTCAGGTAAAGTCCACTATCTAACTCTGTTAAGTTTCTATTCTGAGATTCTTGTTACATGATGTGACTGGGTCACATGTTGATGTTTTAAGAATCAAAGAAAAGTGAAGAAACTTAAAGAAAGTATATGCTGATTCTGATCGCGAAGATGGATCTCGATCGCATGGTTCTGTCATCAGAATTTTGAGCTGTTGCTTAGGAGTTATGATATATTGCTTAGGAATAGATAACAACAAAGTTTTTCATGTGCTTTTGCACTGTAAGGATAGTTTTTCTGCAAAGTTTTTAAAATAAAAGAAAAAAAAATTGTTTTTATTTATTTTAAAATATCCTTACAATGGCATTTGTGAAAAGGAAAAAAAATTGTTGCTTATATGATTCCATTAATAGCAAGAGTGGAAATATGAATTTGATTCTTTCATTTGTGGTAGTGTCTAAATTTACCAAATCAGGAAAGTTCCTCATCGCCCAAGTTTCAATTGGACCGAAACTTGGAATCATGCAAGTTGAATAGTATGATGAATGAGAACTTTCAAGCATTGGAAAATCAAGACTAATTACTTGTTCACATGGATGTGTGAGTCAAGTGAAGGACTAAAGGGATTGAGTACACATTCTTGTGCACTGGTCATGTCCACCACAAAGCTCGTTAAGACTATTTGATTTAGTAAAGTTTAGTAAATATGGTTATACTTACAAGTTTAAGTATAATTCTAAAACATTGGAAAAGTCTCAATGTATGGCAGAACGAATGGGAAGAATCAAATTAGGCAGAAAGATAAAAGTTTCTCAAATCTAAAAAGATGGGAGAGTACTTTAGTATCATGTTTGTGATCATCTTAATGATTTATAAATCATATCACAATTAGTCCTCTAAAGGTCATCTTAGTGCATTCTTATGACTAAGAAGAGGAGTCATGAATTGTTGAAATGGTTAGATCAGGAAGATGAGTCATACTTCGTTCCAAAACAATTCTTAGAGTCATACTCCAAGATTGTAACTTGAGTGACATATCTTAAAGAAAGGTTTAAAACACTTGTCAAATGTAAGAGTAAAAGTGTCCTACTCTTGTACATTTGAAATTGGTAAGTTGTGATGTTTTGGATAAAACAAAGACCAACTAAGGCCAATTGTGTGAAGTGTTTGTCTTGATAAAGAATCTGCACTATCTCTTGAATATTTGGCAAGATAGTCTTATATGTCAAGAGGATAGTGGGAGTCTTAAAGATCCTAAAAAGAATTTCAAGAACTAATCAAGAATAAAACCTGAGGTTCTTCACTAGCACACGACTTGAGGTTTATAACCTATCGTGTTGACGTATTCTGTGCCCATTCCAGTTAAAGTTGGCTTTGCATAGGAGTTCTAAAAGTTCTCAATTGGTTGCATAACAACTTGGAAGCAATGGCAGGCCCTATACTGCCAGGTGGCAAGAAGTTAAGATTGCATAAGTTCAGTCCATATGAGTTTGGATTTGTCATTATCCTTGTCTTGTGACTATGGTTTTGACGATTCACATGGATAAGAACACATACACCATAAAATCTAAGGGTCATAAGGTTTCTCTCTGATTCATGAAAATGATGGTGAGGAAACACTTCCACCAAGTAGATTTGAAGCAGATTGCAAAAGGTCTAAACAATTGAGACTATGATTACGGCATCCCTTTTCATAATTCTGAAATTGTTTAGACACACATGCATGCTATCTAAGGAAAGGTGTATGATTTTGATAAAGTTTTATCAAAGCATCTCGTATCAGAAATCTGAACTTTGGTAAGAAAGTCAATAAAGTATTGATTTCTAGAAGTCCAACTGATTTTTGAGTACATGTCAAAGCTAGTGGGAGCATAAGTGTTATGCTAATAACCATCATGTTAGTGGGAGCATGATAATTATTGTTAGTGTTGCAAGTTAGCAATGTTAATTATAGAAAACAAAAGTTTCAATTCGTGAGGCTGCAGGGATTGAAAAAGTTGTTTTGCTATAATTAAGGGAGAGGATATACTTCATTTCAGCTCTAAAGGCTTAGATTGAGACCTTAATCATCTTTAGTCAAGAATATATATATGAATTTCATGTTGGATTGGTTCAACTTAAGGAAATTCTATATATTGCGTTCTGAAAATTCGATTATGATTACGGCATCCCTCTTCATAGTCAAATTTTGAAAACATGGCAAATAAAAATATTGTAGCAAAAGACTTGTCTAGAATCATGTCTTTATGTGAGACATCATGAACCGTGTACCATTTGCTTTGGGTACAGGATCGATTGCATGTGCTATAATATTTGTCATTTCTAAATTTTTCCAAATGCCCAGAGGCATTAAGAAGGGAAAAGGTCTAGAATTGGATATGACTAAAATGATTAAGCAATTGTCGAGGACAATCTGAGGTTTACCAAAGATTGGTTGCTCAGGGACAGTTGGAAGTATAGTGCTAATTTTGGAAGGACCATATTGACATATTCTAAAAAGAGGCATCTCTTATTCAGAAGTGATAGTCAAAATGAGAATATGGAGTTGTCTCCATAGGTGGAAGTTATCTGTGTAAGATTAGAAAACTTAATGCAAGAAGCATGTCCAAAGCAATGTACTTTGAATACGAGACTTAGTTTCCATGGAGTTGATCTCCATTGGAATACCTTATAATGACTGTTGACAAGTCTTTGTGACTTTGTACATATTCATTACAGGAGGGTCAGTGCATATAAGTTTAAAATCTAAACAGATTTCGATAAATGATAGGAATTTGAAATTCTCACATTTTTCGATAAGGATTTGGGAGTGTGAAATTAGAATCATTGAAATTATGTTCAATTGGTTTATTTCACAAAGTAAGGATCATAGACAAACATAGAGTGCATAACTTGGTGTATGGCAAAGGTATTGTTTAAGAAAAACATAGTGTATATGCTTGGAGCATGGGACAACTAGTGTTTTTAATTCAAGTATAAAGTTGATAAAATCGAAACAATGAATAATGAGTAATCAGTATGGTGATAAATAAAAGTGTTTATTTATATTCATAGGGTCCTTGGCTCACAAAATTGGAACAAGTGTGTGAAAATAAGAGTGGGCCGATTTTAGTGTGCATACATATTCTCTCAAGTTCTTCCAAGGTGTTTTGGTGATTTGTGATTCCATTTGAGGCTTCAACACTATTGGGGCTAAGCTCTTAAAGCTTGAAGACATCAAGCTACATCAAAAGGTATGTCATCTAACTAGAACTTTGTAGTATAGGTGCTTCATAATATGCTAGTTAGGATGAATCCTTGGAATAGTTAATATTTGCATGTATAATAGAGAAAACATAGATCCAAGGTTTATAGGGTTGCATGTACACCATAGGAGTGTTAGAATGCTCAAAACCCAACACTCATCAAACCTCCTGTTAGGCGTATCCGAAGTGATAATGGTTCGGAGTTCACCAATGGAACCATTGATAAATTCCTCACCGAGAAAGGAATTGACCACAACTTCCCAGCACCTTACACTCCACAACAGAACGGTGTAGTCGAAAGAAGCAATAGAACTATTGTTGAAGCTGCTCGATCCATGCTTAACTTCGCAAATCTACCACTCTATCTCTGGGCTGAAGCCGTATCAACTGCGTACTTCACTCAAAATCGGAGTATCATCAATCGTCACCTCAACATGACTCCATATGAAGAAATGAATGGTCGGAAGCCAACGATCTTGTTCCTTCACGTTTTCGGATGCAGGTGCTTCATCAAGAACAACCGTGATCAGTTTACCAAGTTCCAACCTAAAGTTGATGAAGCCATCTTCCTCGGTTACTCCTCTAAATCAAAGGCTTACAGAGTTCTTAATCGAAGAACTCGTGTCTTGGAAGAAACCTTTGATGTTACATTCGATGATAATTTAATTCGGAATTTTGGCCCAACTCATGTTACAACCCACATTATGGAGTCCGATGCTCCAACGCTAGGATGTCCGAACCAACAAACCATCCTTGAAGTCGACTTTGAAACTCTCTTTGGACCTTCCGAAACCACCATTGATTCGGAATCTCGATCAAGGCAAATTTCAACTTTGGAAGCTCCTGTTTCTCAACCTGTTTCCAGTCCTCTTCCCTCTCTTTCTCTATTTGATTTAGAACCATTTCAACCTTCTCAGGTTGAGGGGGAGATTGGTCAACCCTCTCTTGAATCAAATGTGGATGGTTTCCAAGATGCAGTTGCTGATTTCGACAACTCCAATCCTATCAACATTGATGATAACGAAAATTTCTATGAGTTCCCTTATGATGATGATGTCAACCTCTCTAGTTCAGAAGTTCAGGGGGAGCATCACCCTCAGGTTCAAACCATTCAGGGGGAGCAACTCAATCCTACTGTAGATATTGAATCGTCTGCTGCTCAATAAATTCCAAGGTTACATGCCTGGACCAAGTATCATCCTCCGAACCAAGTAATCGGAAACCCAAACACTGGTGTAGAAACTCGCTCTGCCACAAGTGCTCAAAACGAATGTCATTTTTTGGCATTTATCTCCATGGTTGAACCCAAATCCATCAAGGAAGCATTAGATCATGTTGATTGGATTACAGCCATGCAGGAAGAACTGGTAGAATTTGATAGAAATGAAGTTTGGTCTCTCGTGCCTCCTCCTCCTCAGAATCATCCCATTGTCGGTACTAGATGGGTGTTTCACAACAAGTTAGATGATGCAGGAGTTATCATTCTAAACAAAGCAAGATTGGTGGATAAAGGATTTACACAGGTTGTAGGGCTCGACTACGATGAGACCTTTGCTCCTGTTGCTCGTCTTGAAGACATCAGAATTTTCCTTGCTTATGCTGGTCACAAGGGCTTCAAAGTTTACGAAATGGACGTTAAGAGTGCTTTTCTTAATGGTGAACTTGACACTGAAGTATATCTTCAACAGTCTCCCTGTTTTTTTAATCTTCCATATCCAAACTCCTACTACAAGCTCCGGAAAGCTGTCTACAGCCTAAAGCAAGCTCTTCGCGCATGGTACGAGACCTTCACAGATTTTTTCAAGCGTTCAGGTTTTCAACGAGGAATCTTAGATCCCACTTTATTCCGAAGATCAAATGGAAAGCATCTCATGCTGGTCCAAATTTACGTTGGCGACATCATTTTTGGATCTACAGATTCATCAATGGTTGCCGAATTTGCCAAACAAATGATCAATCGATTCCAAATGAGCATGAATAGAGAGTTAAGCTTCTTCCTCGGTCTCCAAGTCAAACAGACTAATAGGGGAATTTTTATTCACCAAAAGAAGTACATTTCGGAATTCCTCAAAAAGTACTCAATGGACACCTATGCCTCAGCCAAGGTACCAATGGGCTTCGGACACAAGATCTTTTCTGATCCTTCAGGTGTAGCAGTTGATGAAAAGAAGTACAGAGGAATGATTGGATCTCTGCTCTATCTCACAGCAAGTCGTCCGAACATTATGTTTGCAAGATGTTTGTGTGCCAGATTTCAAGTCAATCCAAATATGTCTCATTTCTTGGCTGTGAAACAAATTTTCTGATACCTCAAAGGTACAAAGAGTCTTGGAACCTAGTACCCAGCAAACGAGAGCTTCCTACTTCAAGCATATTCATATTCAAACCATGGTGGTCTTCAACTAGACAGAAAAAGCACATCAGGTGGCTGTCAAATCCTAGGTGGTCGTTTGGTTAGTTGGCCATCCAAGAAACAGAATTGCATTGCACTCTCTACAACCGAAGCCGAATACATTGCTGCTGCCAGCTGTACCTCTCAAGTTCTATGGATGAAGTCTCAACTCTTGGATTATGGTTACCGTTTCCAACGCATTCCTATCTATTGTGATTCTCAAAGTGCCATTGCGATTTCACACAATCCAATTCAGCACTCCATGACGAAGCACATTGACATAAGGTACCATTTTATAAAAGATCATGTTTTAAATGGTAACATTGAACTCATTTGTGTTCCATCTGACGATGAGATTGCTGATATCTTTACTAAGGCATTAGTCGAAACCAAGTTTAATGGTTTTCTGAACAAGATGGACATGATGATGACAGATCCTCAGTTCTTTCAAGAGACTTCCTCTCTTTGATGGAAGTATTTAGAAGAAAATTGGTTCCGATGTCAAAAGAACTTTTCATCTCGGAACTATTCTCTGCCAGAATACATAGGATTATTTTACTTGTCTTTATTTCTGACCATCACTTGAGTTTAAGCTGTACAGTTCATCTGATCATTTTTTGTTCTAAGTCCACATAGTCATCTTGATCACATTTTGCATCTCGAAATATACTTCATAATGGCATCCCGTAATTCCACTCCGGAAAGGTTTTGTATTCTATACTTCAGAATTTTCAAAATTCACTCCGGAAGTTTTCTCAAAATTTGTTCCGGAATGTCTTACAAATCCTTTTCCGGAAATTCGTTCAATCTTTCACTCCGGAACTTAAATCATCCCTTCGGAATTTTACTCCGGAATCACAACAATTTTTGACTCCGGAATCGCAAACTCTTTTTGACTCCGAAAATTTAAGCTTCACTCCGGACTGATCATATTCCGGACCATTTCTTAAACTCTTAATTATCCGGAACTCAACCTTTTACCCTCTGGATCTCAAACTGTCCGGAATCGATCATTCGGAAACCCAGGATTCAATAAGGTGAAACGTTTTCTTTGTAACGGTAACTTATAAGGATCCTTATCTTCCTTGAAATTTGTGCCACGATCGCACGTCTCCAAAAGCAACCATCAAATCTCCGTTTGGATTTTCTATTTCTAGCTACAAACCAACCCTACCTTTCCCCTACCACGTCAATTCACCCCCAAAAATGGTTACTCATTTAATGCTACCCGGTTTGGCTTCGGATCCTCATCATAACCTTTTCTAACCCGACCCATTTCCCTTACCTATAAAAACCTGTCTAAAACTCCTTTTACCTCTTTACGCGCTCAAACCCTCAAAAAACTTCAAAATCTCTCTGTGTTCATCGTGTTCTTGAAGCTTTCATAACAACTCATCATTGACGTCCCAATTTGCAACTCAACAACCTCCTGCCACTGATTCATCACCAAAGAAGGCTTCCACCAAGAAGAAATCATACAAAGGATCATCATCCTCTCAATCTGCTGAACCGTTTCTTCGGGATACGACCCAACTGTTTTCGATTGATCCCATGGATTTTGACGAACCAATTCGAGTGATGATCGAGTTCATCGCTCATCATCCCATTGCCATTCCACTTACCAAAGTTCCAGAACCACCACTTCCACTTCATCTGCTGCATACTGCTTTCTCGAGGATCAAGATTGAAGATGGTATTTTAGAAACAAAGCTGACTGGTGATCGGATTGTGCCATTCACAAATCAACTTTTCTTAGGGATATTGGATTGAAAGCAAACCCCAAGGGTTTCAAGGTTCAAGAACAAACTCCAGAAGAATTCCAGCTGTTTTTGAACCACATTGGGTACAACGAAGAATATATGGAAAAGGATTTCAAGAAGTCGGCTGTCTCCGGCTTATGGACTGTGTTGATGCACTTCATTATTCGTGGGTTATCTGGCAAGCATGAAGGAATGGATACTCTCAGCAAAGATTGGTTGTATGTTGTATACATCATCTATTCCAGACGCAACAATGTTGTTGATCTTCCGGAGGTACTATGGCAGGGTTTCCGGAAATTCGCAATCAAAAGGAAGACCAATGAGATTTCAAGTCCTAGGTTTTGGGCTCTAACGATTCAAGAACTCTACAAAGAAAAATTTGAACCCATTTCGGTTTCAACCATTCCGAAAGAGGTATGTGTTCCTTTTCGCGCAATCAAACACTATCGCATTCCGGACCAATCATCTTTTGGTCCTGTTAGAAGACTTTCGGACCATATGTTGGCCCTCATTCCTTCCGGATCCATTCACTTAAAAAATCATTTAGAGACTTCGGTTGTGTTTAACCCAACACAACCTGCCCCAGTCTCTGTTGAGCCCACTCCGGAAGAGGCCAATCCTTCCGTGTCCGGACCCAAAACTAAAAAGTCTGCCAAAAGGAAGACTACTCCTTCGAAGCCAAAGCCTAAAAAGAAAACCAAAGTCAGTTCCTCCTCTCATCAGGAAGGAACACATGACATTCAGGCTGATTCTGGCCTTCCGCACACCCCTCCCATCCACTCATCCGAGGCACCCCTCGATGTTTCAATAACACATGCACACACTCACGGGGAGTCCGCACATAATCCACCCTCACCTTCTCAAAAAGGTGATGCCGGTGTTGAACAAAGTTCCTTGCCCCCTGGAACAAACCCACGTGTCAGATTCGATATCCCACTTTTTTCTTCATACATACACTCTGTAACCTCTGTTCCGGACCCCAAGCATTCTAAGGCAGGAGTTGTCCCTCCAACCTCCGGTGCCACAACTGGTCTGATACGCGGAAAGGGTACAGGACGAACAGGAGTTAATGATCCTTTGTGGGAAGATTTTATACACAGGGCACACTCATGGCATCCGGATCTCACAAGATCCCAAGTGGAAGCCAAGCTCATCTCTATGCGGAACCAAGCCATTCAAAGCAACCTTCCTTATGTTGCTCCTACTGATGAACTTACTGATCTTGAATTCACATCCGGAGAAACTCCAAGGCCTGATCCTCATGCTTCCAATCCTCAAGTTTCGGATGATGAAATTTCCGAAGAAGTGCTACTGATAACAGATGTTGAACACGTTGCTGACGCTAACGTGTTTTCATCAGTTCAACTTCACCTTAAGCCATCTTCGTCCAAGCATGCATTTGATTTTGGATCCTCCTCCTCTACTCAGCATGACTCCGAATCAACATAAAAGCTTAATGATGATTCCACCAACAAACCCGAGCCTTCTGTCACTCCAATCACTCCAACAGATCCTCAGCCGGAAATCATATTGATCTGTTTGCTCTGTTGGATATCCAATCAAATGTTTCGGACACAATGAAGAAGGTTACCACTCTTGAACCTTCTATGGTTGAGCTCAACACCAAGATTGATACAAAGGTGTCCGGACTGGACTCCAACTTAGATGCCATTCTCCAGTCCTTATCTACTCAGTCCGAACCCTCCATTGCTGAAAGAGAAGCTCAATTAGATCAACTGATCTCCATCCGGCTCAAGCATTCGATCGAAGAAGTTTAAGCGAAGTATGACACTTCAGTTGAGCACTATCTTGACACTATCACCACAATGCTCAAAGTCCACGACGACTTGGTTGCTGCTACCAACGATCTTATCAAGCAGACCCATGTTCGCCATGAGAAATAGATTCAAAGGTTGAAGAAGGAAATCAAGAAAAAGAATGAAATGAATCTGATCATCCAACAAGTCCGCATCAAACTGCTCCGCTCCACTTGGAACATTGTTGACGTTCCGAATCGCAAGTTTGATGAGATGCTTGCTATCCTTGGACGTCTATTCAATCATCTCTCCTCCCTAGCGTCAACTTCCGAATCTTACGATGCGCTTACTCGTCAACTCAACACCGGTCTTCAAAAGGTGTTTACTAAGTTTGATGATCTGAAGGACTCTTTTCTACTTGCACCTATTCCAAAAGCCACCGATGCAAGAGGAGGAGAAGGTCCAAGTCAACCATGGAAGCCTGCCTCGATTTTTCAACTCCGAGATGAAGATATTAATTCTGATGATGAAGTCCAAGTTGTTTCCGGACTTCTAGGAAACAATTCTGATGATGATGAAGACAGTGATGAAGAGAAATATGTCACCAAGGGAAATATGGCTATTGCAGCTCCTCGGAAGCTTTTTCCTAAGCAAATGACTGAGGAAGAGAAATGAATTTGGTCAGCAGTTTCATGGCCATCTTCTTTACCGGATGTTCTTCAAAGAGGTATTCAAATGGCTAAGGCCAAATCCTTCATCGCTGCTCAAGCCTTCCCAGCCACTCCTTCCATGCTACCACCTATTCTGGAACCAAAAATCACTCCAATTCATGAAGTTTCTCCTCTCCGGACTCCAGATGACATTCCGGAAGAACCTCTTCCATTCTCCCCTCCCAAGATCACTGTGGGTGAGAACATGCTGTCACACCCTAAAACCGGAACGGCGGAATCGTTCGGGGGCGGAGGACGTCATGTATAGTATCACAACAATGAATAGTAGTAAACAAGCAACAACATCATCCATTGCATTAATAATATAATTTTAATACAAGTGTGTTCTGTCAAGATAAATAGACACCAAAATATGAATCAAAATAAAAGATGAGTCTTGAACGAGCTCCATCTTCTCAAAACATGGCACCGGTACCTGTCTACTCGTGATCTGAGAATACAAGTTATTTTGAAAGCGAGTATCAGCTTTAAGGCTGGTGAGATCATAAGTATATTAGTGTCTGTATTTGTATGAAAGTATTTGTAAGTAAGTGATGTGTGAATTTGTAAAAAGGTTTGAATCTCCTAGAAAACCCTATGTTTCCTACTAAAAGTAGCCTTCTACCAAGGCATCTAGTATCTGTGTGTGTGTCTCGTGTAAGAGTATGTATTTTCCCAATCTGACTATTATTTACCAAAAATATAGTTTCTACATTACTGTTTATTGTGTGAAGATCACAAAGTGAATGCAATGGGAAAATAAAATAGTATTGTAGTATTGTATTAAGTAACTACTGATGTACTAACTACCTTAAACCAATTGTAATTTAAAGTACCATGTGATCGGCATGTACCCTGCTACCGACTATAGAACGCGACAATGTAAGATGTCGGAAGAAATGACTTTCGGCACCTGTAGACTTGCAAGTCCCACTGTAGCGAGCAGCAAGGTGTAGGATAGTCAATCCAGTATAGATCTATACACAAACTCATACGCTCCCTACTTAAGGAGATTCTGGATACAAAACGGTCATGACAGGTAGTGCCATGCCTCGTTACGTGGCTCACATAACTGAAATAGTATTCTTGTATATATATTGAATGTACTAGTTGTATTGTATGTTCTCTCCCTGTCTAGTATGTATGTATGTTCTCTCTGTATGGTATTGTATGTTCTCTCGGTATGGTATTGTATGTTCTCTCTCTGTCTAGCATGTATGTTTCCTTGTAAAATGTATAGTATATACTAGCTGTATTGTAATGTATAGACTCATGTATGAACTGACTCAGTGTATGTTCCATTGTTCTTGTAACGGTATTAGTAACTTCCTAAACTACGCCTATTGTAGCTTACTAGTAATGCGATTTGTATGTATGAATATATCTGTATACCTTTGCTACCCAAAGGTATTGAATAGAAAGAAGGAACTTTTATATCTATATACATATACATAATATATAACTAGGATTCAAACGACCTTCGGATAAATAACCGATACCCTAAGTCCACAACCAAACGAGGAACAGGAGGTAAGGTGAGTTATCAGTCCTAAGTCCTTTCAATCCTACTTATATAACTATATATATAAAGATATACATTTAACAGAATATAAGTGTAAAGGAAATTAAATAAAAGTATTTGACATGTAAAAGAGTTTGATAAAAGTATTGGACATGTAAAAGAGTTTGATAAACGTATTGGACATGTAAAAGAGTTTGATAAAAGTATTGGACATGTAAAAGAGTTTGATAAACGTATTGGACATGTAAAAGAGTTTGATAAAAGTATTGGACATGTAAAAGAGTTTGACAAAACAGTTTGAAAAGTAGTTTGTTTGATAACACAGTTTGAAAGTAAGAAATCCACTTGTTTGGTAGTTATTAATACATGTGATCGATATAATAACTATAAAAGATCAACTTGTATCCCCCCTCCATAAAAGCATTTAAAATCATTTAAAAGGTTGATTAAGGGGTATGAACTCACCTGTAGTGAGTAACGCGAATTAAAGATCGATATAGGATTGTTGGGTGTCAATTGGAGTCTTGAGCACAAACGAATCCTATTTAACATATAATTACATATCTATGAATACATTCCATGTATATAACCACTAAAAGTGCTAGGGACACGCCTTAGGGACCTAAAAACACTTAGAATTAAGTGTTACCAACACCTATGGTTGTATACAAGGGGTATATGGCTATACAAGGGAGCGTATGGTCAAAATGCACAACATTTGTGTGTGTGCGGCCAGGTTGTGCGGCCAGGGTGTGTGTGTGGCCAGGGTGTGCGGCTAGAGTGTGTGTGCGGCTATACTTGATGTGTGCGGCCGTACACATGGTGTGTGCGACCGTACGCACTTGAAGATCATATTAAATGGCGTTTTTCATGTGTAAATTCAAGGGTCTTTAGCTTATAACAAGCTATTGCAAGTGTATACCCGATTTAGAGGCTTAAAAGTGTAGTTAAAAGCCCCAAATGTAGTGTGTGTTCTTGGTGTTCTTGGTGTTCTTGGTGATCTAGCACCAAATAGGTGTTTTCATGGATCAAATCAAGGGAAAAGGCTAGTTAAGGTCATGTATTAGCTAATCAAAGAAGGAATCACTCACTTGATTGAAGATTGAAGTGAAACTTTGGATGGTACTTGAGAGAAAAACGAGTTCTAGCTTTGAAGGAGGGAAAAAGTGTTCAAAATGACTAAGTGTTCTATATATAGGTGGGAGTGTGCGGATGGGATGGGTGTGTGGCCGCACACTCGGGTGTGCGGCCGCACACGCCTTGTGTTGCTGTGTTTGGCTCATTTTCAAGGTGTTACACTCACAAACACTCATCCCACGACTCCTACCTTGATTATACTAGGTTTTAAACACTCTAATTGACTCTAAATAGTGCTAGAAGATAGCAAAAATGAGTCTGGCCTTCATTGTTTTGAATAAGTGTATAAGATAAGAAAAAATTCAGATTGTCACATCATCCCTCCGTTAGAGAGAATTCCGTCCCGAAATTAGAGTTTAAGCAAATAAGTTATTGCAAATAACTAAGTAAAAAGGTGAGGGTATTTCAGTTTCATCTGATCCTCTCGCTCCCAAGTGAATTTCGGTCCTCGCTTGGCGTTCCAACGAACCTTCACTATCGGGATACGGCTTTGTTTCGTTTGCTTGACCTCTCGGTCCACGATCTCTACTGGTTCTTCCACGAAGTTGAGGCTCTCGTTGATCTCGATCTCGTCGAGTGGGATTACAAGAGTCTCGTCGGACAGACACTTTTTCAAGTTTGAGACGTGGGAAGTAGAATGTACGTTACTGAGTTCGCGTGGTAAGTTAAGTTTGTAAGCTACAGGGCCGATTCTTGCGAGAATCTCGAAAGGCCCTATGTATCTTGGATTTAGATTTCCACGCTTTCCGAAGCGTATCAAGCCTTTACAGGGTGAGACCTTCAAGAGAACACGGTCGCCCACCTGGAATTCCAACGGTTTCCTTCGTTTATCTGCGTAGCTTTTCTGTCGGTCTCTAGAGGCTTTCAATCGTTCACAAATCAGAACGATCTTCTCTGTCGTTTCCCGAATGATCTCCAGACCTGTGAGAGTGCTTTCAGGAACTCGTCCTTTAGCTAACTGGGTATCACCCACCTCAGCCCAGCACAGAGGGGATCTGCACTTTCGGCCAAAGAGGGCCTCGAATGGAGCAGCCTTTATGCTCGTGTGATAACTGTTGTTGTAGGAAAATTTGACAAGGGGTAAATGAGTATCCCATGCTTTCCCAAAGTCGATCACACAGGCTCGTAACATATCTTCCAACGTTTGGATAGTCCTCTCACTTTGTCCGTCGGTCTGTGGATGGTAGGTTGTACTCATGTCCAGCCTAGTTCCTAGGGAACTTTGTAACGACTGCCAGAACCTCGAAGTGAATCTACTATCTCTGTCCGAGATAATGGATATGGGAACACCATGCAGTCGTACAATCTCCCTAATTTATGTAGGTTCTTGTTAGCTTTTCCATCTTGTCTGTTTCTTTGATAGACAGGAAGTGTGCGAACTTGGTCAATCTGTTGACGATGACCCATATGGTATCAAGTCCACCCGTTGTCTTGGGTAACTTGGTTATGAAGTCCATAGTGATCCGCTCCCACTTCCATTCAGGTATCTCCGGTTGTTGGAGTAATCCTGACGGTTTCTGGTATTCGACCTTATCCTTGGCGCAAGTAAGGCATTTACTCACGAAGGTAGCAATCTCTGCTTTCATGTTAGGCCACCAGTATAGCTTTTTAAGATCCAGATACATCTTATCTGAACCTGGGTGGACGGAATAATGAGTGTTGTGTGCCTTGGTCATGACCAAGTCTCTAAAACCACTGAGTTTCAGGGTCCAGATCCGATCCATGAGATATAAGGCTCCGCCACCTTAGAGTTCCAAGTTCTTATCCATCCCTCTCAGGGATTCACTCGCTACATTTTCAGGTTTCAAAACGTCGAGCTGAACCTCCTTAATTTGCGTGGACAAGTGCGAATGGATAGTCATAGTCAATGATTTGACTCTACGACCAGACTATTCTTTCCGAAGCAGGGCGTCAGCTACTACGTTGGCTTTACCCGGATGATAACGAATTTCACATTCGTAATCACTGAGTAGCTCGACCCACCGTCGTTGACTCATGTTGAGCTCCTTCTGGTCGAATATATGTTGTAGGCTCTTGTGGTCTGTAAAGATAGTGTTTTTTGTACCATACAAGTAGTGTCTCCAGATCTTCAGAGCAAACACAACTGCTCCTTGTTCTAGATCGTGAGTGGTGTAGCTGACCTCGTGTGTCTTCAGCTGTCTCGAGGCATAGGCGATGACCTTACCTCGTTACATCAGGACACATCCGAGCCCTTGATTTTATGCATCGCAATAGACAACGAAGTCTTCTATCCCTTTGGGAGGGATAGTATTGGTGCGGCGCACAAGGCTCGCTTGAGCGTTCGGAACGCTCTCTCCTGCTTCTCTTCCCATTCAAAGGCCACGCCCTTCTGGGTCAGCGTTGTAAGAGGTTTCGCGATGTGGGAGAAGTTCTGCTCTAACTGAATCTGTTTTCTCGATCAGCGAGAAGGCATTTCATTGGATTCTAAGTTTATCCTTATGCCAGTACGATCACTCGTAGTCTTGGGCAGTCTCCGTCCTAAAGTTCATATCAGAAGTCATATTGGGTTCATCCATCACAACTTCATGTATACGAGTCATATATAATTAAGACTGAAAAGGCAGTCGAATAAATGATTCTTCTTTAAGCTCACATCCAAATAAGGAAAAGAAGTTAAAGCGGAATCATCAATTCTAAGCCTGTAGAACCTTGATTATATACCACCCTTGCGTATACCTTCTCCAGCGATAGATCAATCGTATGGATCTTCGGGTTGAGCTTGACGTGCTGTACGAGTGGTATCCGGGGAGGTTTGCTGTGGAGTCTTCGGGAAGGAGACGAATCATAAGGTACTCTCTACATGAGCACCTCGGAGTCATGGAATGATGGCTTCGCTAGAAAGGCGATTTCAGAGAAAAGAATTTACGCATGAAACTGGCATTGTGAGGGTTGAATTTACTCAAGTTAAACGATAATGTCGGACTACTCAGAATAAAAGGTGTTAGACTAGATCATAAAGGTGTTACAAAACATCACGGTGCAACTTTTACAGAGTTTAAGTACTTTAGTTTTATCTATAAGACTACTACTGCGGATAGGTATACTACAAAAAGCAAGTACACGCAGCACGAGAGTCCGTTAACTGACGAGGTCTCGCCAAAAAGATAAGACTCGAGTTGCACTAGTTTTTAACAGTTTATAAGTCTACTATTACGAAACACCCTAGTATTTCACGTGGATCCGGAGTAGTCTCTCCTGCGGCTGTGATCCTTAGTATCTTCCCGTCTGCGCCAGAGTTCTTCGTTATTGGACAATCCTATTTGAGATGCCCTATCTCACCACATAAATGACATATCTGGCTTGTACCAGCATCAGTGGTGGAAGTGAATTTTCGGGTCGGAGTTATGTGGACACTGTTGCTTTCGTTGTTCGTCCTTTTCGAACAATTCTTCTTAAAGTGCCCGATTTCACCGAAATCATAGCAAGCCTGGTTGACTCCGATGTCAGGGACTTGAGTGATGGGTCGTGCCGGTGCTCCATAGCTACGAGCATGGTGCCCTATTTTGTGGCAATTGCAGCATTGCGTTTCATGGCAAGCCCTATTATGATGAAAGCTACACTTGTCACACTTCGGAAGTTTTCCCTCGTATGGTCTGATCGGTGTTGGGATGGTAGGGGTTGCCACTTGTTGCTGTTGCATGGCAAGTCCTTGGGATCGCTTGCGCTCCTTTTGGGCTTGACGCTTTCGTTTCCTGTTCTCGGTTTTTCGGCTTTGCAAGTCTGTGACTGTTATCATTTGTTGGCTTCCCGGATCGATACAACGATCGAAATTGTCAACCCCCTTGCCAGCCTTGCTTGTGTTGTTAGCACTGAGGTTTGCAAGGACAGTTGCCACGGCAGTTGTTACCACGGCTTGGAATGTAGCGGCATCGATATGAAGGATAGGGGTTTCGTCGTTCGGCTGGTTATTTCTGGATGACGACATGATGCTGTTATACAAACGCAAATGAGTTCGTGAGTGATTATGGTTGAACTGTGACAACCCGAAATTTTCTATCCTGTACAGTCAAACACTTCATGGAAAGTCAAACTCATTCCTGCTATCATTTAGCACAATTTGGAACCTGTTTGAATGTTCTGAGCCTTGTACACTTAAGGGATAAGTGTCGGGGTTTATCTGCGGAATCTATAGTACAAAGAACGAGCCTGAAACACTTTGAGCTGGAGTTCACGGCCACCACATGGGAGTTTACGGCCGTAAACTCCATGTGGGCCGTAAACTCCACCTAATATGATGAAAGGGTGGCCATTAGTTCATTCCTTTCTTTCCCTTGGCTAAAATCCTCTCAAGTATCATCCCGATCTTCGTCCCCGATCTTCAAAACTCGTAAGTTTCTTGTCCTAACTAGTTGATATCTTGAATGATGTAGTGATCTTACATGATTTCATCCGTGAAATCATTCCATTTTGTAGATCTTCAAGTTCCACCAAGAACACCAAGAACACACACTAGTGTTCTTGGCCAGAATCGACCATTCAAGCTCCTAGATCATAAGTACTCTTGTTCTAACTCGTTGTACACTAGGTTTAACATGTTTAGAGCTTAGAAATCACAAAGAAACCCAAGATTAAAGGAGTTTACGGCCAAGACATGCTCTTGGGCCGTAAACCCCTATAAGTGGGGCAAATTGCACCCTAGTCCCTTCCTAAGCCTTGGATGCTAGTCGTGATCCTTCCTTGGAGTGTTTAGGAATTTAAACAACAAAGAAAACATACCCCCATAGGAGTTTATGGCCGTAAACACATAAGGAAATGGTCCTTAGGCCGTAAACTCTACATGGTGGTGATATTGTGCCCCTAATGCTTCCTAATGACTAGAACCAACCACCATTGAACTAAGAACCTCAAAACATCAAAATGGTACTTCCCACCATGAGTTTACGGCCGTAAACTCATGGGGAGGTGGTCCCCAGGCCATAAACACAAGTTAAGGTCATTCTTGGACCTTAAACTCACCTAGCCTCTTGTTTAGCCTTGGAACACTTAACCACTTAAGACATCATAGCTTTAAGCCTCAAATGGAGACCCATTAGAGAGTTTACGGCCAGGAGTAAACTCCCCTGGGCCGTAAACTCCATTAAGTATGGTCCATTGACCATAAACTCACTTACAATGCCTTGCAATCTTTTGTTGCAACCCAATGGCCTCCTAACACTTTGACTAAAGTGTTTTCCACGCCTTAGAATGTTTATACTTGTCTAATTAGCGTTATAATCACTAATTGTATATATACATATGTCTTTATATGTTATTAGGATCATTGAGTGTGTTTAAGTCTTCACTTAACACCAAGCACTTGTCCGACACTTCCATCCGATCCACTCGCTACAGGTGAGTCCATACCCCTAAATCAACCTTTTAAATGATTTTAAATGCTTTTATGGGGGGGGGGGGGGAATACAAGTTGAATCATGCTAGTTATTATATATCAATCACATGTGATTAATAACTAGCATACAAATGGATTTACTACACTTTTAGCTATTTTACCAAATAGATTACTTTAAAGGGGCTTTCTCAAACGTTTTTACATGTTGAAACTCTTTAAGAAACTGTCTTACAAACTGTATGTTTCCTTTCAAAATCTGTTATAGTTGTGTTTCAAACAAAGGTTTTCTTACACTTAAACTGTCTTGTCAAACTGTTTTCAAAGCATTTTATAAACTGACATCAAGTCATAAATTCTTATTTATTAAACTTTTCAAAGGTTTTACAAAACTTCTTTTATACTTTTATGTTGTTAAATGCATGCCTATATATGTATAGTTATATAGGTAATGTTTAAGGGACTTAGAACGGTTAGCTCGCCTTATTTCCTTTTCCTTGTTGGGATGTGGCCTTAGGGTATCGGTTATTCGTCTGAATGTCGTCTAAATATTAGTTATATATCATGTATACCTATATTGACAGAAAAGTTCCATCAGTCAGTTCAGTACCTTTGGGTAGCAAAGGTATACCTTCGATTATACTCGTACAATGCTAGTAACTATAATAGGTATAGTTAGGAGATACTACTTGTTATTCCTATTACAAGGAATTACACCAGCGTCAGTTCATTCATGAATCTATACTAATACATCACCCACAATATTAAGAGATACTTTTACATAGATACTTTTACATGGATACTGTTACATAGATACTATATGATGAGATACTATTACATATTATAGGTGTAAATACTATTATATATGTACGAGACTAACCATTCTACACCCAGCTGTTAGCTATAGAGGAAAATGCACATCTACGGATGTCTACGGTTAATACTATTCGGCAATTACTATGTCGTGTTTATCCTAGTACCAAAGCATAATAATTATATGATTATATAATTTTCCTTATTACCTTTATTTTGTGACACGTTCACATAATCGATGAGGTAGATTAGATTTGTTTATCCTAGTACCAAAGGATAATACTTCAGTTATTATATTTTTCCTTATTCCCTTTATTTTGTGACACATTCACATAATCGATGAGGTAGATTAGATTTGTTTATCCTAGTACCAAAGGATAATACTTCAGTTATTATATTTTTCCTTATTACCTTTATTTTGTGACACATTCACATAATCGATGAGGTAGATTAGATTTGTTTATCCTAGTACCAAAGGATAATAATTCAGTTATTATATTATTTCCTTATTACCTTTATTTTGTGATATATTCACATAACCGATGAGGTAGATTAGATTTGAATAATAATAGTTGTGCAAGGAAAAACCTTCACTTATGTAGAGGTTCAAACTTTCAAAACATCCGGGTCTTGGTAGATGACTACTTTTTATACTAGTAGGAAATATGGGATTTTCTATGGTTTTCACACTTCTACTAAATGTTTCATTAAACATTCACCAGTCTTTCATAACAGCTTTTCAAAGTAATCACACTAAAATACTTATGAATTCACCAGCTTTATTGCTGATACTCGCTTTCAAAATAACTTGTATTCTCAGGTCACAAATAGACAGGTACCGATGCAAAGTTTAGAGAAGACGGAGCAGTCAAGACTCGTCTTTTATTTTGAGTATTCATTATGTTGTTTTTGTTGGATAAGGTGTCTAAGTCCATAACTATTTCTGGTATATACTTGACCCGACCCGACATGGTCCATTTGGGTTGCATGGCACCATGCAATTGGATAAACTAAAATGAGAGAAATAACACTTATGGTTTATTAATATATTATAAGTTCTAATATATTAATAATATTATTTAATTAGTTTGATCAAGAATTAATTTAGAATTAATTAAGTGATCAAAAGATAACTAATTAAATATATGGATTGATTATGTAAATTATGCATAACTTGTATAGTGGGCTAAGAGGCTCCATGGATTATCAAGTTGGGTTAAACCCATAGGATGCTCCATGGATGCTCCATGGGAGTTACAAACCCATGGGTCATGGAAATGAAGAGTCATGACACATTAGGGTTTACATGGTGTAACCCTAGATGTGTCAACACTATATAAAGAACCCATGCTCCACCAAAATCGGTTGCACACAAGAATCAAGAGGGCTAGAGCCGATTTTGCAAGTGTAAGATTCTATCAAAGTTTACTCCTTTGCATTTGGTGTTGTGTGAAGCATTTGAGGCATCACACTTGGGGTGCTAGGCTCACAAGGTTTCAAGGATCATAATCAACAACAAGGTAAGTTATTCTATCTTTCATTCAAGTTAAAAATGTTCCCCATGTATGCTAGATAGGAATATAACCTTGGAATTCAACTTTGCATGATAATTAGACAAACATAGATCCAAGGTTATTAGGGTTGCATGTACACTTAGGAAGTGTTAGAATGCTCAAAACCCATCAGTGGTATCAGAGCCAGGTTTGTTTGTTGTTTTTTTTTTTGTGCAAACTGCTTGAAAAAAATCGTTTTTCTGTTTTCTGCTCGTATGAAAGTTTGCACATTTGTTGCTGGAAATGGACTAGAAACATTACCCTAAACTGTTTTGATGTTTTAAAACTTGTTTTAGATGGTGTAATGTTTATGCTAATCCATTTACAATGGCAATTATCAAAATTACAAGTTTTTTTTTAAGTGTAATTTTTTATTCTTGAAAGTGTTCATATTCATGTTCTTGAACTTATGAAGATTAGATGATCATAGGAATTGTTTGTAACCTTCATGGTAGTTTAATTCATGATCATAATGTGTTTTAATGGAGTCCATAACTTGTTCTCAAGTTATGGAAAACCAAAAGTCTCACTTTTATTAAAGCCATTAAAAGAACACAAGAGTTATAAAAATGAAGAGTCTTCATTTTTATTACTCAATAAATTCATAAGTTGTAAGAAATGAAAAGTTTTGGAAGTTTACAAAACTTGCCCTCAAGTTTTGGAACAAGTAAAGTCTTGATTAAAACTTTAGTTCCAACCCTTAGAATTTTAAAAGTTAAAATTCAACCCTTATACTTTATAATATTATAAGTTACTAATATATATATGTATAAGATCAAGTCGTCTTACCGCTAGTACGCCTCATTCACGAAGCCGGTCTATAATGGGGGTATAAGGTTGTTGCCTATAAAATGGCAACTTAATGGGTGACCACTCTCACCCACCGCTTCCTTGATCAGTGGAGGGTCGTTAGCCGAACGGGTAGGACAAGGACTTATAAATTCTCATTAAAAGTATGATGAATATTATAAAGTAACTAAATGCTTTTATTAAATTCCCAATTTTAGTTACTTTAGGAAAAATGTGAATAAGGTGCTAATCCATGAAATTACACTTTACACTTTGTTTAAGTCGGTGGAGCGTATGTGGTTAACCGGCACACTAACTTGGACTTAACAAGGTAGGTAAAGGGTGACTTAAGGTTTACCATAGCATCGGTGGAGCGTGTGTGGTTTACCGGCACATCGATTGACTGATAAACTTTGAGGGTACCAAGTGATTTGCATGGTTACTTCACACCTCGTTTTGTGATCCTCGGTATCCCAGTCACAAAACTTGGAGGGCACACTCGAGATTGAAACATGCCTTTGAAAAGTTCATTGAATCTCAAAAGAATCTAGGAATTTCTAAGAACCAATTAAAAACCTAATATTTATATTTCGTTTTTCATGGTGGAAATTGGTGAATCGTCATTCACCTACCTTTCAAATATGTTATAGCTTGGATTACGGCATACCTCTTCTAAGTTATAATATATTGTGATTGGATCCTAGCCTTAATATTACATTTGGGTGTTTTATTAAGGACTCTCTTAATATCTAAACTAATCTTGTCCTCTTCTTTCAGATGTCTTCAAACAATGCTGCTTCTGGCTCTAATCCTAATGGCTCCTTTACCCTTATGAACTTGTGTGGGAAAGTCACTTTTGATGGATCCAACTTCAATGAATGGATCAGAAACATCAGGATGATTACCCGCTACGAGGACAAAGAATATGTCCTTGACAAGGAGCTTAAGGAGATTGATGAGACCACTGCAACTCCCCAGGAGATCGCTGACTTCCGGGCACATGAAAGGGATGCTACAAAAGTGGCATGCATCATGTTGGCCACCATGACAGCGGAACTCCAAAAGTCCTATGAGGACTTCTACCCTTTTGAAATGCACCAAGATCTGATGGAAAGATACCATCAAAGTGCACGACAAGAGAGGTATGAAATCATATGCTCTATCATAGCAACCATAATGAAGGACGGGGAATCCGTCACGAGCCACATGCAGAAAATGCAAAGGTATGTGGATCGGTTACTGAAGCTTAATGTGAACTTCCCTGAGGAGCTTGCAATAGATATCATTTTGCACTCCTTACCATCGTGCTATGATCAATTCCGCATGACATATCACATGAATAAGGAAGAGGTCAAACTCAGCAAACTTCAGGGACTCCTCAAGACCGCAGAAACAGGTCTTAAGGGTAAGTCGGTTGTTAACACTCCTACTCCAAACTCCGCCCCGGTTTTGGCAATCGGGAAAGGTCGAGGGAAGAAGAGGAAGAGCTCTTCGAAGGGTACCAAGGCTAGGACCCTTGATGGCTCTTCTTCAAGTGGAACCAAGAAAGGTTTCGTCACTCCTTCTTCTGACCCTAAAGAGGCTGAATGCTTCTATTGCCATGAAAAGTCACATTGGAAGCGGAACTGCCCAAAGTACCAGCAAGATGTGAAGGATGGGAAAGTTAAACCCAACCATGCAGGTATTTACATTATCTTATCTAATAACTCACCCCATTCTAACTCGTGGGTCCTTGATACCGGTTGTGGTATTCATATCTGTTCTGATTTGCAGGGACTAAGAAGAAGTGAGAATGTGGAGCATGGAAGAATAAACTTAATCATGGGGAATAAGAAAGCTTTACCTGTCACCAAGATTGGAGTTTATACTTTATCGCTAAGTAGTGGGTTTAGTTTAGATTTGAATAAATGTTGTTATTCGCCAGAAATGGCAAGAAATATTATTTCCTTTCATGCATTGTATAAACAAGGTTTCACCTTTTCATTTGATAATGAAGTTGGTTCGATTAATGCTTTCTTTAATAGTGTTCTTTATTTTAAAGCATTACCTTGTGATGGTGTGTATGAAACTGTATCTGTGGTTGATAACTTAGGAAATAATGTATTGTGTATTGATTCTGTTAATGATAATAACTTGGCTAAAGCATCATTATGGCATTGTCGTCTTAGACATATAAGCAAGAAACGCATAGGCCAACTCCAAAAGGATGGAGTATTGGAGTCATTTGACCTAAAGTCAGATGATAGTTGCGAATAATGTTACTTGGAAAAATAACAAAGTCACCCTTCACAGGTTCTTGTGAGAGGGGTGAAGGTTTGTTGGATCTTATACACACGGATGTGTGTGGGCCCTTCAAACATGCCACAAGGGATGCTAATGGTTATTATTTGACTTTTACTGATGATTACAGTAGATATGGATATGTCTACTTAATCAAGCATAAGTCAGAGACTTTTGAGAGGTTTAAAGAGTTTAAACATGAAGTCGAGAATCAATTGGGCAGGAACATTAAGATGCTTCGATCTGATCAAGGTGGTGAGTATCTTAGTTCAGAGTTCCTCGACTATCTTAGGGAATGTGGGATTGTCTCACAATTGACACCCCCCAGGACATCGCAGTTGATTGGTGTAGCTGAGAGGCGTAATCGAACCTTGTTGGATATGGTTCGTTCCATGATGAGTCGAGCTTCGCTACCAATCTCATTTTGGGGGTATGCCGTAGAGACTGCCGCCCATATCCTTAATCTAGTTCCCACAAAGAAAGTTGCCAAAACTCCTCATGAGATGTGGACTAGTAAAGTACCCAAAGTAGACCACATTAAGATTTGGGGTTGCGAGGCTTTCGTGAGATGCGAGACTCATGATAAGCTCGAAGCTCGAAGTGAGAGGTGTATTTTCATCGGCTACCCACAGAAATCCTTTGGTTACCTCTTCTACAGACCTAGTGAGAATGTGGTCTTTGTAGCTAGGAGGGCTTTCTTTCGAGAGAGAGAGTTCATAAGCCAAGGAGACAGTGGGAGGCAAGTTGACCTTGAAGAAATTCAAGAGTCAAGTGGTGAAGGAACTTCAAACCCTAGCACTCAACTTGAGGAGGAAACTCCTGTTGAGCCAATTGACAGGTCTGTACCTCTGAGGCGTTCCACAAGGGCTAGGAATGCACCTGAGCATTACTATGGATTCCATATTACTGCGGAAGGTGATACACTTATCAGTGATGAGACACTGATAGGTCTGGATGAACCTAACAATTACGCGGAAGCCATGGCAGGCCCTGAGTCAGCCAAGTGGAAAGAGGCAATGGACAGCGAGATACAGTCCATGTATGACAATCAAGTTTGGAACTTGGTTGAGAATGTACCAGGTCGTAAGACTGTAGGGTGCAAATGGATCTTCAAGAAGAAGACCGACATGGATGGTAATGTACACACTTATAAGGCACGACTGGTTGCAAAGGGTTTCTCACAAACTCCGAGAGTTGATTATGATGAGACCTTTTCTCCAGTGGCCAAGATTAAGTCTATTAGGGTTCTGTTAGCCATAGCTGCATTTCATGACTATGAAATATGGCAAATGGATGTCAAAACCACTTTCCTTAATGGAAAGTTGGCTGAGGATGTTTACATGAGTCAGCTAGAGGGTTTTGTCAATACAGAGTACCCTAATAGAGTGTGTAAGCTTGAGAAATCCATTTATGGGTTAAAGCAAGCACCTCGCAGATGGAATCTTTGCTTTGATGAGAAAGTCAAAGAATTTGGCTTTTCTAGGAGTGAAGATGAATCTTGTGTATATGTCAAGGCTAGTGGGAGTATAGTTAGTTTTTTGGTTTTGTATGTGGATGACATACTACTCATAGGAAATGACATCCCAACTCTGCAGGAAGTTAAGTCCTGGCTTGGGAAGTGTTTCTCTATGAAGGACCTAGGAGAAGCTGCCTATATTCTAGGGATAAGGATCTTGAGAGACCGGAGTAAAAGACTAATTGGACTTAGTCAGAGTACCTACTTGGATAAGGTGCTGAAGAGATTCGGCATGCAGGACTCCAAGAAAGGAGAGTTACCCATCCAGAGTAACGCCAGATTGAGTAAGACACAAAGCCCTAGTACTGAGGCTAAGATAGCATAAATGAGTCGAATACCTTATGCTTCGGCTGTAGGATCGATCATGTATGCTATGACGTGTACTCGACCTGATGTAGCATTTGCTTTGAGCATGGTTAGCAGGTATCAGGGGAACCCTGGCAAGGCACACTGGACTGCGGTAAAGAATATCCTCAAGTACCTACGGAGGACTAAGGACTGGGTCCTTACCCTCGGTGGGAGTGAAGACTTGAGAGTTGTAGGGTATGGTGATGCTAGCTTTCAGACTGATAGGGATAATTTCCGCTCTCAGTCACGCTGGGTCTTTACCTTATACGGAGGAGCAATTTCTTAGAAGAGTTCCAAGCAAGAGACAGTGGCTGATTCAACTTGCGAATCAGAGTATATAGCAGCTAGCGAGGCAACAAGGGAAGCGATATGGCTGAAGAACTTCATTGGAGACCTTGGAGTTGTACCAGCTATTAAAGAGCCAATGGAAATTTTCTGTGATAGTGAAAGTGTAGTTGCCTTAGCCAAGGAACCAAGGGATCACGGGAGATCCAGACACATCGACAGAAAATACCATTTCATCAGACATCGAATAGAAGAAGGACTCCTCGTGGCAAATAGGGTATCATCGGATGAGAATCCAGCAGATCCCCTCACGAAGGGATTGACTCGGGTTAAGCATCTCCAGCATGCTCGGAGCATAGGGTTGAAGGATGATATTAGATTTAGTAGTTAGATAACCTTGAAATTTGTAAAGTGTAATTGACATTAGATGAAGAATAAAAGGTGTTTTATTTATGAGTAAAGTGTTGCTATCTCTTGTCGATCGTTTACTATATTTCTTTTGCATGTTTTGACTTCTAGAATAATTATGTTTGGTATATCATATTATTCGAACCTCCACAGTCGGTCATATGTCGGAAGTAGGTATGAATCAAGACTGTCATGATTGGTTGCAGAGGTCTATGTTGTTGGACATGGCTACAACACTCATGAGTGCTCATAAGTTCTAAGCATTGGACTCAACCCACGCTCACTGGAATCACTTCATGGAATTTATCTCGAGTGATCGTGAGACGGTAATATCATATAAGTCTTCAAACCTAGATATATGATTTGTTACTTATGAGTTGGTTATGCATTGATTGTACAAAAACGCATTGGTAACTCGATGTTATAAAACGTGCTCTTGTGTATAATTCAATGAGTAGTAGAACAAACATGAGTCGAAGTTTATCTGTTCCTTCTTGGATTAGAAGCTGATATCTGGGCCCCTCGATGATTTTATTTTAACCTATGTACCGGGCCCGGTCAGAACTAAGTTGATGTGTTCAATTAAGTTCTTTGTCAAACAAATCGGAAATCGGGAAACAAACTGCTGGACAATAAGTAAGACATTGTTCCATGTATTTGTCTAGCTGATATCTAGAACAGAGGATTATATGATCACTTATCTTAAATGGCGTATCATCATTTTCTCAGTTCCGAGTGACCTTGAAAGAGCTACGATTGCTGATCGGTTCCTGAAGTCATACTTGCAGTTATAGGTATTTGACTTATCCAAGTGGGAGACTGTTGGATAAGGTGTCTAAGTCCATAACTATTTCTGGTATGTACTTGACCCGACCCGGCATTGTCTAATATATTAATAATATTATTTAATTAGTTTGATTAAGAATTAATTTAGAATTAATTAAGTGATCAAAAGATAACTAATTAAATATATGGGTTGATAATGTAAATTATGCATAACTTGTATAGTGGGCTAAGAGGCTCCATGGATTATCAAGTTGGGTTAAACCCATAGGATGCTCCATGGATGCTCCATGGGAGTTACAAACCCATGGGTCATGGAAATGAAGAGTCATGACACATTAGGGTTTACATGGTGTAACCCTAGATGTGTCAACACTATATAAAGAACCCATGATCCACCAAAATCAGTTGCACACAAGAATGGAGAGGGCTAAAGCCGATTTTGCAAGTGTAAGATTCTCTCAAAGTTTACCCCTTTGCATTTGGTGTTGTGTGAAGCATTTGAGGCATCACACATGGGGTGCTAGGCTCACAAGGTTTAAAGGATCATAATCAACAACAAGGGAAGTTATTCTATCTTTCATTCAAGTTAAAAATGTTCCCCATGTATGCTAGATAGGAATATAACCTTGGAATTGAACTTTGCATGATAATTAGACAAACATAGATCCAAGGTTATTAGGGTTGCATGTACACTTAGGAAGTGTTAGAATGCTCAAAACCCATCAGTTTTATACTATGAAAGAACACACTTGTAAGTAAAGTTATACTATTAATGCAATGGATGATGTTGTTGCTTGTTTACTACTTTACACTGTTGTGATACATTACATGACGTCCTCCACCCCAGAACGTTTCCGCCGTTCTCGGTTTTGGGGTGTGACAGATTGGTATCAGAGCATTGTTTATAGTGAATTGAGTATATCAACCCATAAAAGATATACTAACTATAAATACAATGGGATTAAAACACTCTGACCAAGAGTTT
This sequence comes from Lactuca virosa, assembly GCF_052849685.1. Lineage (NCBI taxonomy): Eukaryota > Viridiplantae > Streptophyta > Magnoliopsida > Asterales > Asteraceae > Lactuca > Lactuca virosa. Next base: position 133,139,403 of record NC_136428.1, on the reverse strand, counting down.
ATACTTTTAAATAATAAAATATTTAATTAAGTATACGTGCCTGCATTCATACTAAAATCAGTGTCACAATGACAAGAACAAAAGTATTACGATTGTTGAATATCACAAGTAAGCTCGGGGATGTATGGTCAGTCCTAGGAGTGGCATAGCCTGATCAACTATGCTGGTCCGAGGAGTGATTAGCATATGCCCAAGAATGGTGGTGATGTGGCAACAAGTCTAAAAACTTACCAACACTACCACAATGAAATACCATAGGGGTATTTGGTGTTATCATAATTACTTATATGAGAATTAAAGGTCTTTATCAATAAGTCAATAGTTGCAAGGTGGATACATTAAGATTATATGTATCTAGGACGTCATAGACTCAGAATCTGTGAATCTTTGCTTTACTTCCTGTCCTCGTTGGGTTGTGGGCTTAGAGTTAGGGTCGCTTATTCGAAGGTCTATCCTGTCCTGAATACATATAACTAGTATGCACTAAACAAGTATTGAAGTATCTGATAAAGATCATCTTATAATTATCTAATTAGTACGTCTATTTAGTTATTTCTTATATCCCTTTTCTCGCATAGATATCATGGCTGGATTCCATCCCCACGGCAACCCGTATTACCCTAACCACGGCAATGTTGGATGGCTCGGAGAGGAGCTAGAGAATGATCACCCAATCCCAATGGATGGTCACCAAGCTGAAGGCTTTGCTGATGGTTCTGACTCCGAACCTGAAGTGGAGAACCTACCCCTGATGGCTCTTGTTCCAAATCCTAACCCTCGTCCGGCTTTTCAAGGCCCGACGCCTCCGTGGGTGGAAAGCTTGGAAACATGGAGCCAAGTGCAGACAGAGTCTTGCCAATCCTGGTCCGCAGAGTGGCCCGAAATGAGATTCAAGGCAGGACAGCCCTCCATCAAATCACGGAAGTTGTCACCAATGCGAGAATGCATACGATTCGCACCATTCGTTTGGAAGATGCTCGCGAGAGATCTGAGAGAGACCATGAAACCCTGCTGCAAGCACTGGCTGAAACACGAGTCGAAGTCATAGAACTCCGAGTACGCCAGAGGGTGTACGAAAGACACCTGCTTGATATGGAACGTCAACTGGCTGAACTAAGGGTTCACCAGAGGGATAACCATCCCCAGTAGGTGATATTCTACCTTTCCTTCCCTGGTTAAAAGGAATCGTATTCCTATCTATGTCCTATGTGGCATTTTTCTATGAAACTATCTTGTATTGTAGGTACTTTTAGTTAGGCCTTTATGCGGCCAAAACCTTTCTACTCTGGATATGATGTAAGACCTTCTACAAGGTCGATTTTCCCGAACTTATAACATCATAAATATCAATGATATTGACAGTCGGCTAACTTCTGTATCATTCTTTGTTCAAATACTTTCATCATACTATCATTGGAGTCTATTTGAAACCCACTCTAGTCAAGTTATTGGACTAGGGTAATTTAGCTTAGGGATCATTTCCAATTATCTTTCAAAGGTTGGATCATGTTATTCACCAACCAATGGTACCCCCGGTTTGGACGCCAAACGTCTTAAGACCATTCTATGAACTACTTCTATTCCTTACTAGGACCGCATCATAGGGATGTAGGTCAAACCTTCGAGAAGTACTTCTACTTTTTACATGAACGATCGAAATACATCTAGGTTCAACCATAATAGCTCACGAACTCCTTTTCTTTCGTGTTACAGAATCATGTCGCCGAAGAAAAGTAATCAACCCATCAGCCAAACACCAACTCTTCAGATTGATGCAGCTACCTTTCAAGCTGCAGTCCCAGCTGCCGTGACAGCTGTTCTGACTCACCTTAACGCTAACAACGCAAATGTTAGCGGAATGGTTATCAATAATTCCAATGAAGGTAACAACCAAGTACATCACCGAGTAATGAACTACCACAACACTCCGAATCTCAAGCCCAAGAATAACAAACGAAAGTTCAGGGATAGAGTCCAAGGCAAATCACCCCAAGGGGCGAGCAAAAGACAACAACCTGTGGTAGCCTTCGCGGCCACGACATCTGTACCTCCTACTGCCATTCCTTCTAGTATCCCAGTTATCCCTAACCCAGCCAGACAGTATGCTGGCAATCTCCCAAAGTGCAACAAATGCAACTATCACCATCATGGACCATGTCGGGAAATGTAGTGCTTAAACTGCAACAAAAAGGGACACACCATCCGTTACTGCAAGACTCGGATCCGACACATTACTTCAACCACCAATGTCGAAATTTCTTGAATATGCCATCTATGTGGTGTAATGGGACATTTCAAAAGGGACTGCCCAACAGAGAAGGGTGACGGGGGAACAGGAGGACGTTGACCCCAGAAACAACAAAAGACAGCAAGGGACCCTTCTATAGTATAGGAACGCTTCCAATCGGCAGTATTTTGTATGCTTTCAAACTGTTTAAAACTAGTGCAACTCGAGTCTTATCTTTTGCGAGATCCCGTCATTCAAAGGGACCCTCGTGCTGCGTATACTTGCCTTTTGTAGTATACCTTGTTCGCAGCAGTAGTCTTGTAGCTAATCTAAAGTACTGTAACTCTGTTAAAAGTTGCACTGTTATGTTTTGTCTGTAACGCCTTTTGGATCTAATCTAATGCCTTTATTTTTCCGAGTAGTCCGATACTATCAGATAACTTGAGTCATTTCGACCCTCGCAATGCCAGTTTCGTGCGTAAATCTCTTTCTCCAAAATCGTCTTTCTAGCGAAGCCGTCATTTCAGAACTTCGAAGTACTCATGCATGAAGTACCTCATGTTTCTTATCCTTTCAGAAGAAACCTCAGCAAACCTCCCCAAAGTACCACTCATACAGTACGTCAAGTTCAATCCAAAGACCCGTACGGTTGATCTATCGCTGAAGAATGTATACACAAGGGTGGTATATAATCAAGGTTCTACAGGTTTAGAATTGATGATTCCACTTTAACTTCTTTTCCTCGTTGGGATGTGACATTAAAGAAGAATCATTTATTCGACTACCTTTTCAATCTTAATTATATACGACTCGTACACATGAGACTGTGATTGATGAACCATGTATGACTCCTAATATGAACTTCAGGACGGAGACTGCCCAAGACTACGAGTAATCGCATCGTCATGCGAACAAACTTAGAACCCAGTACGACTCCTGTAACCAGATCGCCCTACAGTATAACACCAACCGCAAGGAACGATGTACCCTTCAGAAATGGACCTGAGATCTGAATATCACCAGTTGCGAGTATTAGATAAGGATGTCCCGAGGACACTCTTCCAAACTCGATGTGGACACTACGAGTCCGTAGTGATACCCCTCGGATAGGACCAATACGCCCGTAGTATTCATGAACTTAATGAATAGGGTATGTCTTTCTTACTTGGATCAGTTCGTCATTGTCCTTGTAAATGACTTACTTATCTACTCTCGTAGTAAGAAGGAATTCATAAAGAGCAGCTACAACAAACCATGGAAACAATGCGATCAGAGAAGCTTTACACGAAGTTCTCTAAATACGAGTTTTGGAATTGAAGAGTCAAATTCCTAAGACACACTATTAGTGATCTGGGAATTCTTGAGGACCCTATCAATTAATCAAAACCGTTGAGAATTTGTCAGCACCGAAGACGCCGACGGGAATTCGCCAAATTCTAGGTCTCGCTGACCTATCTGTCGTAGTTCATTTAGAACTCCTCGCAAATTACAGAACCTCTTACGACTTTGACCCAGAAGGGAGCGGCCCTTGACTGGGAAAAGAAGCAAGAGGGAGAAACCTTTGGAACTCCAGGTGAGAGACCAAATTCTTTTGGAAGTCTCACTCTAGGAAAGCTTGATACGCTTCGGAAAGCGTGGAAAGCAAAAATCCAAGATAGTTAGGACCTCCGGGATTCTTGCTAGGATCGGCCCTGTAACTCACAAATCCAACCTACCCCGCGAACTCAGTAACGTACGTTCTACCCTCCACATCTCGAACTTGCAAAAGTATCTATCCGACGAGACTCTTGTAATCCCACTCGACGAGATCGGGTTCCACAAGAGCCTCACCTTCGTGGATGAACCAAAGTGACCATGGACCGAGAGATCATGCGAATGGATCAAAGCCGCTTCCCGTTAGTGAAGGTTCGCTGGAATGCCAACCGAGGACCTGAATTCACTTGGGAGCACGAGAATAAATTGATTAGGAAGTATCCCCACTTCTTGGCTCGATTATTCATGCCTACTCCTTTACCTAAATTCTAATTTCGGGACGAAATTCCCTATAACGGGGGGATGATGTGACAACCCAAAATTTTCTATCCTGTACAGTCAAACACTTCATGGAAAGTCAAACTCATTCCTACTATCATTTAGCACAATTTGGAACCTGTTTGAATGTTCTGAGCCTTGTACACTTAAGGGAGAAGTGTCGGGGTTTATCTGTTGAATCTATAGTACAAAGAACGAGCCTGGAACACTTTGAGCTGGAGTTCACGGCCACCACATGGGAGTTTACGGCCGTAAACTCCATGTGGGCCGTAAACTCCACCTAATATGATGAAAGGGTGGCCATTAGTTCATTCCTTTCTTTCCCTTGGCTGAAATCCTCTCAAGTATCATCCCGATCTTCGTCCCCGATCTTCAAAACTCGTAAGTTTCTTGTCCTAACTAGTTGATATCTTGCATGATCTAGTGATCATACATGATTTCATCCGTGAAATCATTCCATTTTGTAGATCTTCAAGTTCCACCAAGAACACCAAGAACACACACTAGTGTTCTTGGCCAGAAACGACCATTCAAGCTCCTAGATCGTAAGTACTCTTGTTCTAACTCGTTGTACACTAGGTTTAACATGTTTAGAGCTTATAAATCACAAAGAAACCCAAGATCAAAGGAGTTTACGGCCAAGACATGCTCTTGGGCCGTAAACCCCTATAAGTGGGGCAAATTGCACCCTAGTCCCTTCCTAAGCCTTGGATGCTAGTCTTGATCCTTCCTTGGAGTGTTTAGGACTCTAAACAACAAAGAAAACATACCCCCATAGGAGTTTACGGCCGTAAACACATAAGGAAATGGTCCTTAGGCCGTAAACTCTACAAGGTGGTGATATTGTGCCCCTAATGCGTCCTAATGACTAGAACCAACCACCATTGAACTAGGAACCTCAAAACATCAAAATGGTACTTCCCACCATAATTTGACGGCCGTAAACTCATGGGGAAGTGGTCCCCAGGCCGTAAACACAAGTTAAGGTCATTCTTGGACCTTAAACTCACCTAGCCTCTTGTTTAGCCTTGGAACACTTAACCACTTAAGACATCATAGCTTTTAGCCTCAAATGGAGACCCATTAGAGAGTTTACGGCCAGGAGTAAACTCCCCTGGGCCATAAACTCCATTAAGTATGGTCCATTGACCATAAACTCACTTACAATGCCTTGCAATCTTTTGTTGCAACCCAATGGCCTCCTAACACTTTGACTAAAGTGTTTTCCACGCCTTAGAATGTTTATACTTGTCTAATTAGTGTTATATTCACTAATTGTATATATACATATGTCTTTATATGTTATTAGGATCATTGAGTGTGTTTAAGTCTTCACTTAACACCAAGCACTTGTCCGACACTTTCATCCGATCCACTCGCTACAGGTGAGTCCATACCCCTAAATCAACCTTTTCAAAGATTTTAAATGCTTTTATGGGGGGGGATACAAGTTGAATCATGCTAGTTATTATATCAATCACATGTGATTAATAACTAGCATACAAATGGATTTACTACACTTTTAGCTATTTTACCAAACAGATTACTTTAAAGGGGCTTTCTCAAACGTTTTTACATGTTGAAACTCTTTAAGAAACTGTCTTACAAACTGTATGTTTCCTTTCAAAATTTGTTACAGTTGTGTTTCAAACAAAGGTTTTCTTACACTTAAACTGTCTTGTCAAACTGTTTTCAAAGCATTTTATAAACTGACATCAAGTCATAAATTCTTATTTATTAAACTTTTCAAAGGTTTTACAAAACTTCTTTTATACTTTTATATTGTTAAATGCATGCCTATATATGTATAGTTATATAGGTAATGTTTAAAGGACTTAGAACAGTTAGCTCGCCTTATTTCCTTTTCCTCGTTGGGATGTGGCCTTAGGGTATCGGTTATTCGTCCGAATGTCGTCTAAATATTAGTTATATATCATGTATACCTATATAGACATAAAAGTTCCATCAGTCAGTTCAGTACCTTTGGGTAGCAAAGGTATACCTTCGATTATACTCGTACAATGCTAGTAACTATAATAGGTATAGTTAGGAGATACTACTTGCTATTCCTATTACAAGGAATTACACCAGAGTCAGTTCATTCATGAGTCTATACTAATACATCACCCACAATATGAAGAGATACTTTTACATAGATACTTTTACATGGATACTGTTACATAGATACTATATGATGAGATACTATTACATATTATAGGTGTAAATACTATTATATATGTACGGGACTAACCATTCTACACCCAGTTGTTAGCTACAGAGGAAAATGCACATCTACGGATGTCTACGGTTAATAATATTCGGCAATTACTATGTCGTGTTTATCCTAGTACCAAAGGATAATACTTATATGATTATATAATTTTCCTTATTACCTTTATTTTGTGACACATTCACATAATCGATGAGGTAGATTAGATTTGTTTATCCTAGTACCAAAGGATAATACTTCAGTTATTATATTTTTCCTTATTACCTTTATTTTGTGACACATTCACATAATCGATGAGGTAGATTAGATTTGTTTATCCTGGTACCAAAGGATAATACTTCAGTTATTATATTTTTTCTTATTACCTTTATTTTGTGACACATTCACATAATCGATGAGGTAGATTAGATTTGTTTATCCTAGTACCAAAGGATAATACTTCAGTTATTATATTTTTCCTTATTACCTTTATTTTGTGACACATTCACATAATCGATGAGGTAGATTAGATTTGTTTATCCTAGTACCAAAGGATAATACGTCAGTTATTATATTATTTCCTTATTACCTTTATTTTGTGATATATTCACATAACCGATGAGGTAGACTAGATTTGAATAATAATAGTTGTGCAAGGAAAAACCTTCACTTATGTAGAGGTTCAAACTTTCAAAACATTCGGGTCTTGGTAGAAGACTACTTTTTATACTAGTAGGAAATATGGTATTTTCTAGGGTTTTCACACTTATACTAAATGTTTCATTAAACATTCACCAGTCTTTCATAACAGCTTTTCAAAGTAATGACACTAAAATACTTATGAATTTACCAGCTTTATTGCTGATACTCGCTTTCAAAATAACTTGTATTCTCAGGTCACAAATAGACAGGTACTGATGCAAGGTTTAGAGAAGACGGAGCAGTCAAGACTCGTCTTTTATTTTGAGTATTCATTATGTTGTTTTATACTATGAAAGAAAACACTTGTAAGTAAAATTATACTATTAATGCAATGGATGATGTTGTTGCTTGTTTACTACTTTACACTGTTGTGATACATTACATGACGTCCTCCACCCCAGAACGTTTCCGCCGTTCTCGGTTTTGGGGTGTGACATGAACCTAAATGTATTTCGACCATTCATTCAAAGAGTAGGAGTAAGTTCTCGAGGGTTTGACCTACATCCCTATGATGCAGTCCTAGTAAAGTGTAGAAGTAAGTTCATAGAATGGTTGTAAAACAATTGTTATCCAACCTTCGACAAGAATTGGAAGGAATCCTTGAGCTAATTCACCATAGCTCAATAATTTGACGGAGTGAGTGTTTAGATAGGATCCTAACGATAGCAAAACGAAAGTATTTGAACAAGGATTGGTACAGAATTTAGCCGACTGTCAATACCAGTGATATTTAAGATGTAATACATTTGGAAAAAAAATGACCTTGAAGTAGGTCTTACATCATATCCGAAGTAGCAAAAGTTTTGACGGCATATTGGTCTAACTAAAAAGTACTTACAGTACAGAGTTAGTTACCTAGAAAAGTGGTACTTAGAGCCTAGTTAGGAAGACTATTCTTTCAACCAAGGAAAGAAAGGTAGGACATCTCCTACTGGTGATAGTTATCCCTTAGGTGAACCCTCAGTTCAGCCAGCTGACGCTCCATATCAAGTAGGTGCCTTTCGTACACCCTTTGGCGTACCCGGAGCTCTATGACTTCAGCTCGAATTTCAGCTAGCTCTTGCTGCAGGGTCTCATGGTCTCTCCTAGACCTCTCACGAGCATCTTCCAGACGAATGGTGCAGATGGTATGCATTCTCGCATTGGTGACAACTTCCGTGATTCGATAGAGAGTTGTCCTGCCCTGAATCTCGTTTCGAGCCACTCTACGGACCAGGATTGGCAAGAATCTGTCTGTTGAGCCTCCTTCACACAGGTCATAAAATCTTTGGTCTCCATTGAATGGCATGGGCTGGTCCTGCTCTTGGCTCCATGTTTCCAAGCTTTCCACCCACGGAGGCGTCGGGCCTTGAAAAGCCGGACAAGGGTTAGGATTTGGGACAGGAGTCACCGGGGGTAGGTTCTCAACTTCAGGCTCGGAGTCAGAACCATCTGCAAAGCCTTCAGCCTGGTGACCATCCAAAGGGATTGGGTGATCATTTTCTGGCTCTGCTACAAACCCTCCTCCATTACCTTGGTTAGGGAAGTACAAGTTGTCGTGGGGATGGAATCCAGCCATGTTATCTATGCGAGAAAAGGGATATAAGAATCTAGCACAAAATTAGTTTATAGTAACACAAAATACCCCTATAGTATTTTAGGTTTATGTTCTATTCTATTGTTTTCATTATGGTATTGTTGGTAAGTTTTTAGACTTGTTGCAACCTCATAACCACACTTAGGCACATGCTAGTCACTCCTCGGATAATATAGTTGATCAAGCTATATCTTCCCAGATTTGACTATATGTCTCTAAGTCTACTTGTGCTGCCCAACAATCGTAATACTTTTGTTCTGTCCTAGTGACACTGATTTTAGTATGAATGCAGGCATGTATACTTAATTAAATATTTTATTATTTAAAAGTATAAACTCTTAGTCAGAGTATTTTAATCCCATTGTATTTATAGTTTGTATATCTTTTATGGGTTGATATACTCAATTCACTATAAACAATGCTCTGATACCAATCTGTCACACCCTAAAACCGGAACGGCGGAATCGTTCGGGGGCGGATGACGTCATGTACAGTATCACAACAATGAATAGTAGTAAACAAGCAACAACATCATCCATTGCATTAATAATATATTTTTAATACAAGTGTGTTCTGTCAAGTTAAATAGACACCAAAATATGAATCAAAATAAAAGATAGTCTTGAACGAGCTCCATCTTCTCAAAACATGGCACCGATACCTGTCTACTGGTGACCTGAGAATACAAGTTATTTTGAAAGCGAGTATCAGCTTTAAGGCTGGTGAGATCATAAATATATTAGTGTTTGTATTTGTATGAAAGTATTTGTAAGTAAGTGATGTGTGAATTTGTAAAAATGTTTGAATCTCCTAGAAAACCCTATGTTTCCTACAAAAAGTAGCCTTCTACCAAGGCATCTAGTATCTGTGTGTGTGTCTCTTGTAAGAGTATGTATTTTCTCAATCTGACTATTATTTACCAAAAATATAGTTTCTACATTACTGTTTATTGTGTGAAGATCACAAAGTGAATGCAATGGGAAAATAAAATAGTACTGTAGTATTGTATTAAGTAACTACTGCTGTACTAACTACCTTAAACCAATTGTAATTTAAAGTACCATGTGATCGGCCTGTACCCTGCTACCGACTATAGAACGTGACAATGTAAGATGTCGGAAGAAATGACGTTTGGCACCCGTAGACTTGCAAGTCCCACTGTAGCGAGCAGCAAGGTGTAGTATAGTCAATCCAGTATAGATCTATACACAAACTCATATGCTCCCCACTTAAGGAGATTCTGGATACAAAACGGTCATGACAGGTAGTGCCATGCCCAGTTACGTGGCTCACATAACTGAAATAGTATTCTTGTATATATATTGAATGTACTAGCTGTATTGTATGTTCTCTCCCTGTCTAGTATGTATGTATGTTCTCTCTGTATGGTATTGTATGTTCTCTCTCTGTCTAGCATGTATGTTTCCTTGTAAAATGTATAGTATGTACTAGCTGTATTGTAATGTATAGACTCCTGTATGAACTGACTCAGTGTATGTTCCATTGTTCTAGTAATGGTGTTAGTAACTTCCTAAGCTACGCCTATTGTAGCTTACTAGTAATGTGATTTGTATGTATGAATATATCTGTATACCTTTGCTACCCAAAGGTATTGAATAGAAAGAAGGAACTTTTATATCTATATACATATACATAATATATAACTAGGATTCAAACGACCTTCGGACAAATAACCGATACCCTAAGTCCACAACCAAACGAGGAACAGGAGGTAAGGTGAGTTATCAGTCCTAAGTCCTTTCAATCCTACTTATATAACTATATCTATAAAGATATACATTTAACAGAATATAAGTGTAAAGGAAATTAAATAAAAGTATTTGACATGTAAAAGAGTTTGATAAAAGTATTGGACATGTAAAAGAGTTTGATAAACGTATTGGACATGTAAAAGAGTTTGATAAAAGTATTGGACATGTAAAAGAGTTTGATAAATGTATTGGACATGTAAAAAGAGTTTGATAAAAGTATTGGACATGTAAAAGAGTTTGACAAAACAGTTTGAAAAGTAGTTTGTTTGATAACACAGTTTGAAAGTAAGAAATCCACTTGTTTGGTAGTTATTAATCACATGTGATTGATATAATAACTATAAAAGATCAACTTGTATCCCCCCCCCCCCCCATAAAAGCATTTAAAATCATTTAAAAGGTTGATTAAGGGGTATGAACTCACCTGTAGTGAGTAACGTGAATGAAAGATCGATATAGGATTGTTGGGTGTCAAGTGGAGTCTTGAGCACAAACGAATCCTATTTAACATATAATTACACATATATGAATACATTCCATGTATATAACCACTAAAAGTGATAGGGACACGCCTTAGGGACATAAAAACACTTAGAATTAAGTGTTACCAACACCTATGGTTCTATACAAGGGGTATATGGCTATACAAGGGAGTGTATGGTCAAAATGCACAACATTTGTATGTGTGCGGCCAGGGTGTGCGGCTAGGGTGTGTGTGCGGCCAGGGTGTGCGGCTAGAGTGTGTGCAGCTATTCTTGGTGTGTGCGGCCGTACACATGGTGTGTGCGGCCGTACACACTTGAAGATCATATGAAATGACGTTTTTCATGTGTAAATTCAAGGGTCTTTAGCTTATAACAAGCTTTTGCAAGTGTATACCCAATTTAGAGGCTTAAAAGTGTAGTTAAAAGCCCCAAATGTAGTGTGTGTTCTTGGTGTTCTTGGTGTTCTTGGTGATCTAGCACCAAATAGGTGTTTTCATGGATCAAATCAAGGGAAAAGGCTAGTTAAGGTCATGTATTAGCCAATCAAAGAAGGAATCACTCACTTGATTGAAGATTGAAGTGAAACTTTGGATGGTACTTGACAGAAAAACGAGTTCTAGCTTTGAAGGAGGGAAAAAGTGTTCAAAATGACTAAGTGTTCTATATATAGGTGGGAGTGTGCGGCTGGGATGGGTGTGTGGCCGTACACTCGGGTGTGCGGCCGCACACACCTTGAGTTGGTGTGTTTGGCTCATTTGCAAGGTGTTACACTCACAAACACTCATCCCACGACTCCTACCTTGATTATACTAGGTTTTAAACACTCTAATTGACTCTAAATAGTGCTAGAAGATAGCAAAAACGAGTCTGACCTTCATTGTGTTTGAATAAGTGTATAAGATAAAAAAAATTCGGATTGTCACACATGCTGCATGTAATCTCAGTCCTAAACAAAAGAAAAGACAAAGGTAAGAACCCTATCACGGAATCCGGAGCTCCACCAAAGCGAAAACTTGGATGGTCTTAGGAAGACATTAACAAAGCTTTAGAGGACAACATCCGGATCCAAGCGCTCAAAGACAATCCTGATCCGATGTGTGGCATTTCTCCTCTCTTCCATGAAGGCATTCTTAAGGATGTCAATTTAGTACCCTTTATGTACTACGACATTCCTTCGATGATTTCGAACAACTTGATCTTCCTTTCTCTCCCTTCAACAAATTTTATATCAAGTTTGCTCCTCTCCCTCCCAATGACAATCCGGAGGTCACCATCCGGACATAGCGTGAAAGGCTTAAAACCTTCTATGACAAGAATGCACTTCCTCTTAAGGAAGTATAGACGAGGAAGAAGATTACCAAAATCTCTGGGTACGGAAGAAAGGTCCTCACCAAGTTTGACCTTAACTGTCCACTCTTCTGATACCATGTTATCAGAAACAAACCATCTTATCAAACCATCACTGATGTTGACTTCCCGGCGATGAATCCGAACGACATTCTCACTTTAGCTGCTCACTTCCGAGGACTTCAAAAAGATGATATCGGTATGGGTGCTTATCATGCTGCTCTGGGCTTCCTAAAAGACTATGTTGCGGAATTATGTAGATGAGACTATGAGTTGGCTCATCTATTCCAAACCGAAGATTTTGTTGCCAAGATAGAGTATGTGCTTCCGGAAGCTGAACTTTTAGACGAAGGCCCTATTGATGATCCGGTTCTAGGGTTTGTGTACAAGACCAAGAAGACAAACAAGAAGGACCTTTTCCGAGTCCTTGACAAACACCTGGTTCCTACAAAAGCACTCAAAAATTTCATCAGCTGTGCGTCCAAATCTAAAGCTCCGGAACATATTAAAGCAAGGTTTGTGAGTCAGTTGTCATGGTATATTGAAGTCCGAGAATGGTTGTTCAGAGCCTACACATTCATCAAGGAAGAAGCTATCTAGATGACTTTATTGATAAGTTCACTTAGGGGGAGATTGTTGGAACCTGAAAGTGAACCTCTAGCAATCCTAAGTCCCAATGTCATTCCAAAGTCAGATGGTGGTCCGAAATGAAGATTGGTCCGGAATCTGGTTATGTCCGGACTTGAGGATATGTTGGTGATAAGGAGATCGAGAGTGAAGGCATTCCGGAATTGATGTTCATGTCCGGAATGTTTTCTGTCCCGAGATCAATACTTTGTCTTAGTGCATTTAATGTAATTTGTCTTTTGTTTGATTTAACATGTCATAGGACTTAGCTTTATTTGTCAAACACGAATATTCATAGTGTCGGATGTATAACATTTTTATCCAATCCTTTGATTGTAATTGGTTAGTACCATGTTTCGTGTACTCCTATTTATAGGAGCTTGAAATGTTAAATCAATGACGGATCATTTCTCACTCACTTTTAGTAATATCGTAGTTACTTCATCTTTCTGAATATTGTAACAACGTAAATTTTCAAAACAATTTTTCATTTTTAAATCATACTTTGGTTCACATGATAATCACAAAACATAATGTGTCACTGTGTCATAACAAAAACATGTCCCAGAATCTCAATAACATAAACTCCATAAGTGTGTACGGATCATGTCGGCGCCTTCCCACGGTCCTCGCTAGTACCTGAAACACATATCATAACAACTGTAAGCATAAATGCTTAGTGAGTTCCCCAAAATACCACATGCCACACATACGCCTTTCCAGGCCACAACTCTGTAGGATCTTCCGATCCATGTGTCTCAGGGGACTCCCGTCCTAAATCCCGGTAGACCTTCCGGTCCTACCCCTATCGACCTTCCGGTCCGTAACCTCTTGACCTTCCGGTCCATTTCATACATAATCATACATAGCACATACATATCACATAACCGCATATAGCACATACATCATAGCATACAAGACCTTCCGGTCACACATAAGTACCCTTCCAGGTACAGTATAGTGAGAAGACTCACCTCCTATGATGTCTAGTAACTCACGTGCTCGCTATCCCTGAATCTTGAAACAACGACTTAGCCCCGCCTAATCACATAAAGTAATTATTTCAAATCATTAACGGCTCTCAAGGCTAGACTAATCCCTTCCTATGTCCTCTCAGAAGGTTAAAAGACCATTTTACCCCTCAATGGTCCCAAAAGTCCAATTGTTGACCAAACCCTAAAAGTCAACAAAAGTCAACTCTCCGGGTTACGCTGCGCGTACCAAGCCTGTACGCTGGGCGTACCCGGCGACCTCACAGAAACGGGGAACGCGACCCCCTACACCGCGCGTACTGGGATTACGCCCAGCGTAACTCCCAGTTTCAGACTCCTTAGCTCTTGAGGTCTTAAACAGTTAAGACCCACGCCCAACTTTTAGATCTGACCATTTCTAAGCCTCTTAATCCATAAAGTTGGTGACTTTAAGCCTTTGCATGGCTGGACAAGTCACTAACACCCATAACATTCCATTACCCAACTCCAGAAAGCTCATAACTCAAGCATGACCTCATATCAACGACCAAGATGGAAACTTTATGGATCTATAACACAAATATCACTGAAATGGGACAGATCTAGGTCCATGGAGTCGTTTATGCTCATAAAGTCTCCACCTTTAGGACTTTAACCCTAGAAATGGTCCATAAAGCACAAACCAAAAATAACAAGGAAAGCTTTGAGCTTTACCTCCAAATGAAGCTCCTCCCTCTGTAGAACTTAGATCCAAGCTTGTACTCCAACTTCTAGCCTCCACAAGAACCTCCTCTTCTTCTTTACTAACACACAAAGGCACTTTCTTGCTCAAGAACACACACACTAGCTTTAGAACGATAAAGTTGCTCTTCTAGGGGTTCTCTCTGAGGGATGGTGGTTGGGGACAAGACCATCTCATTCCTTTTATAGCCCTCAAGCCACAATTAGGGTTTTGCACCTGGGCCAACTACGCCCAGCGTAACCCTGGGTACGCCCAGCGTACCTAGGCGAGTCCGCGTCCAAAATAAGCGCATGAGTACGCGCAGCATACTCTTGAGTACGCCCAGCGTACTCATTTGCTACAATTTCCACTCAAGGGCTAATCTTGACAACTTGACAAAAGAGAAGGGTTAAATAGGTGTACCTGAATTTCAGGATGTTATAAATATTCTCTCAAACATTCTTCTTGTTCTTCATTTATTATCCTTACCTTGATTTTCATTCTTCATTTATGGCTTGATTATTTGTTGAATGCATTAACTCAGACTTGAATGGTCTATCCAGGCTTGACTAGAACATTTATTAGTAAGCAGACATTGATCTTAAGCATTCACTCAAGGTTTGATTTGTCAAACCTTGTCCCTGCGCATTAGATCATTTTGTTCTCTCACAAGCAAACGGTATAAAGGGTTTTGGCGCTTCATCTCACATTACCACTCACACGATTCCCTCAAAGATTTCTGGTGATTCAAAGGCTCTCTTCTGTTCATCTTCTTCTTCCTAAAGAACTCAACACTGGTGGGATCTTCTGAAACTCCTTCTGTTAAAGAACACATAGGGAAATCTCAACTTCTCACCATCAAGCTGCATAAAAACCTGACCATCGATCTTGATCCCTGCAAGTATGAAAGCCATTTTCTTACGATCATCGAGTGCCTGAAGTACTCTCCACTAATCACAGCTCTAACCAAGATGGAAAGCGTTCCGATGTCACTGCTATCAAAAACCTATACCTCTGTGTGTTACATCAAAGAAGAACAGAGGACTACGTTTGAGGTCCTCAATCACAAAACCTCCATCTCCAAATCACGATTCTACTCTGTTCTTGGGTTTCCTCAATCGGACGACATGATTAACCCTGAATTTGTGTCCAACGCTGTCCTATTGGATATGTTTTACCAAATGGGGTATAAAGAAACCTTAACCGCCGTCTCCAAGTTCAGGAAACCAAATCTGCCACCACAATGGAATGGCCTCTTCACTCTACTGTTCAAGGCCTTTTCTGAAAGAGTTACTGGATCTAATTGCGCTAGCAAGATGTTCATGGCAATCATCTATGGTGTTTATACCGGACTGAACATAGACTATGGTGCTATTCTCTGGGCCCAAGTGATTCAAAGCACACATTCAACAACTCGTCACAGGGAAATTTCTTGTGCACACTTCTGGCCCATCATTGTTTAAAGGGCCATCACCAAGTTAAAGATTCCAATTATGCAAGATGCCCTGATGTCCAATGTTTCAACCCTTCAGACCATTGGAATCATTGTCTCAGACACTTCTAAGTTCCCTTTTTGTGGCTCAATCCCTGAAGCCATGCTTTGTGATGTGCCTCCTGCCAGCAAAATTTTTAAAGGCTATCGTAAAATTCCTCCCTCAGGTTTTCGTCTTTTAACCCCTGAGATGCAGTTGATTATTGCTGAAGCAGATAAACCAAAGAAAGGGGTAACAAAGGGAGCAAGAAGGGAGAAAAGAAAAAGGATGATAAGGAAGGTCCATCCGAGCCTGCAAACACTACCAAAAAGTGAAAGGCAAAAGCTGCTCCATCTGCAGATGTTCCTAAAAAGCAAAAGTTGAAGAGAGTTGCTCGCAAGGCCAAGTTCCCGACTCCATCTGAAAGCGAACATTCGCAATCTAACACTCAGTCAGATGTTCGTAATGAGGAAGAATAGCATGCTTGCAATGAGGAGGATCCACCTGTTCGCAATGAGGAGGAACCACATGTTCACAATGAGGAGGAACCACCCGTTCGCAACTAGGAGGAAGACCATGTTCGCAACGATTTCTTACCATCTCCTCCTCCTTCACCCAAAACTACATTCACTTCCACACCAATAAGTATTGCACCATGTCCCCCACCAGTCTCTTCTCAGTCTCAGACTAGCATTTCATTATCTACTCCCTTATTCACTGATTCTACCACCACACCCAAAACATCCGTTGAACCTCATGTTTCTGTCAACGCATCTGATGCGGGGGATGAAGCTTCAGGTTTCGCAACTGGTCACAACATACCACCCATTTCTCTTCTTCGCCAAAATGACCCGAACATGATATATGATGATGGTGAAGAAGACTTAGCAGGACTCACCTACAGTCCGTTCAACATCAGGGCTGACAGTGATGATGAGGCTCCGGTTACTCAACGCCAATTCAAAGTTCTTACCAAGAAGCTCGACTGGCTTATTAGTTCTTCTCGTGATTCTTCTTCTGATTCTTACTCCAAGGCTGCCATTGAAGCCTTCTTTCAGTCACTTACCAAAGAACATCAAGCCAATTTGGATAAGGCTAATCAGGCTGTTTCAGATTCTACAGATTTTTTTAGTGAAATGGTTACCAAAATGGAAATGCTTATTTCTGATGCTAAGGCGTTTATGACTAACTTCCAATCATCTGCTGAGTCTAAAATTCTTATGGCTAATGAGGCTATAGCTGGTCTCAATACCATCTTACGAAAAGAGAAGGAGGCTCTTGCCAAAGTTCGCACTGAGCTGCAAAAGGATAATGATAACTTCAAACTTCTATTTCTGCGAAAATGACAAAGCTTTCAGAGTCTCTTGCAGCTGAAAATACCCTTATGGATCAACTTGCTGCTCACACCACAATAGTCAAGGTTCATCAAGCCAAACTTGCTCAAGCCGACAAAGAGATCAAAGATCTTCAGTCCGAGCGAGTTGTGGTCAAAAGTTGTGTTGGAGATGTGAATGCTTAACTCTCCAACATTCTTGATTCTCATGTCCAATTCTCACCATTTCAATTCGCAGGCATCTAGCTGACAAGTGTCGTCCTGCTATAGCTATGCTAAGTAGGATTGAGGGTGTTCCGAAATCTTCTAGCATTCCGAACCAAGGGGAGAACTACCAAAGAAGTCTTCATCCACGCCAACTACTTCAGCCACGCCAACTACTTTAGTCAAGCCAAATGTTAAAAGCAAATCTGAGCCTAAAGGCAAAGAAAAGCTTTCCTCTGAATACCAATTTATTGACAATAGTGAAGATGAAGAGCTTGATGAAGCCGAACTCAAAAAGCAGAAAGCTCCTATTTCCTGAATGGACGTTGAAACGAATTCAGAATGAAGTTGTAGACTTACCAAATCAATATTGGTTAGAACCAGTTCTGTCATTCGAGCTTCAGAACACACAAGATTCATGATTGGATCTTCCAATAACTCCAAAGGCCTTCAAGTTTCGCTCTTTTGTGAAAGTTGAAAATGCCCCATCTACTGACAGCGGAGCTGACCATCTCCTCTTCTCGTTATATCTCAAGCACATGAAGCCATAGTACGAAACGTGGAGTGCGAGCAAGATAACAACAGTGAATGTCATTGGACCAACTGAGACTGAAAGTTTCCCAAATGCAAATTTTACAGTTGTCATAGGTTCTGCAAGTCAAGTTCATGCATTCACTCTCGCAGGCCTGTCGTGTCTCAATCTGTACGACTGAATCATGCTCTATAACTTGTTGCTGAGAGATGAACATAAGTACGAGCCTGTTATCCTACATCTCAAACTGATGACAACTTCCTATATTCAAGAGGTAGGTAATATAGATGTGGAGGTAGCTGCTGTACTACGAAGGAAGCCCTCTGTTCTCCCTAAAGAATCACCAGAAGGTTTTGAGAAGTGGAAGATAGGCAAGATTTACAAAGACGGATGGTATGTGGTATTTCAGGCTAGAGAACGAAGTAATGCAGACTCTCGCAAGACCTGTTTCTACCTTCCGGATAAACATTTATACAATACTTCCTGTCTTGAGTTCATTTTGGATCTGGTCACCAAATTCAAGGGCAACAACAAAGGAGATGTAAAATGCTTCTCAGACATGATTCTATGGTATATCCAAGTTCGCAAGGTTTTGTTGAATGTCATTCCTAAGGTTTACGAAGTACAGAAGCGAACTTAGCATTGAAGTACTCTCGCTCAATTGACGCAAATGGGGAGATTGTTGGGTATAAAGCGTTGGGTCATTGGGCCTTATGTATATTTTGTTTTGTAAACGGGTTGGGCATGTCCTCCCGTATTTATTTACTAGAGTTAGAGTATTTAATATGCATGCATGCATCGTATTTTGGTAACTCTAATAATTACTTTGTAACCCTAATCACACCTCTACAGTAGCAATTCTTTGTCGAGTTCTTCTGAGGCGTGACCTTTTAATCATTCAGCATATTTTGGATCATAGTTGTGTTCTTGTTAATAATTTGTTTGAATCTAAACGATCTTTCAAGGATTATCATCCTAACATTGGGAAAAACCACTAAGCTTCGTGCTTACCCGGTTGTTATTGTTTTCAGGTATCATCGATGATCGTGGGAATGCGAAGGCGTGACTGTACCCATTCATCAGCAACAATGAAGACTCTGTGTTATTAAATTACTATGATTTTCAACAAATATAATTTGGAACAATTTTTTTTCTTAATATGGGTTTTAATATTATGGTGTTTTACCTTAATAAAAATGAAAATTTTTTGTTGTGAAAATGGGAGTTTACATAATTTTATTTATATTTTTGTTTATTTGTGGCATTTTAGTTATAATAGATGCTTAAAAAACAACTAAATGAATGAGGTGATTTTATATAATGTTTTAGATAGATTATGATAGATTAGCTAAATTTTTTTTAAAATAAAAACTTATTAATAGAGTTTAATCATTGAAAATGTCATTTAATTAGAAGTTAAAGTAAATGAAATAGTAAATTAATAATTTTCTATATCCTAATATAGCTTAACCATTGAAGATGCGCTAAAAAATGGATAAGAAAATTAGATGGGAAAATGACTTATCAGGGTAATTACCTTTTTTCGTTTTGTTCACATTTAGACAACTTATTTTTATATATATATTTGATCATTTAACTTGTTAAATGTGCTCACATATTATCATTTTCACCGGCTATCTCAATTGATAATGGTAACATGTGAACACATTTAACAAGTTAATTGGTCAAATATATACAAAAAAAACATAAATTGCCTAAATATGAACAAAATGAAAAAATTAATTACCCTGATAAGTCATTTTCCCCAATTGTAATAGAGAATTTATTTTTTCACGTTTGTTTGTATTATTTTCGCAAACGTTATATTTAGAACATCTATAATGATTGATTAATTATCCATTTTGATTTGACAAATGAATTTTCTACTAATTCATTTTTAGCAAAAACTTATTATCATAAATATTAATTAATCATTGATCAATTTTAAACTTTTCTTTTTAATTATTAAATATATTTTTATCTTTGTGAAATGTTTTATAAAACCTCTTATATTTTTTTGAGCGTTGCAATATATTTAAAATAAATAGTATCTAACAATAAAAGTTAATAACTTAATTATATAACAATTAATATGTAGGGTCTTTTAACAAAAAATATTATGTAGCAAATAAAAAGAAACAAAAAATATAATGTAAATGTTTCAAAAATATTACAACTTTTTATACTTTTTAATTAGAAGTTTGTAAACTTTTTTTTAATATAACGTTCTAACCTTATATTTAATGAAAGTATTTTAAAATGTTATTAAAAAAGTATTAATTTTTTTATACAAAATCTATGAAATGTTTTAAAAAAAATGTTGTAAAAGAAAGTTTAGCAAGAGTTTTATAAAAGCTATGAAAATGTAAATATATATATATATATATATATATATATATATATATATATATATATATTAAAATTTTGTAAGAAAAGATTAAAACATTTACAAAATACATGGTTTATAAGCTGTTATATGAAAATTATATGAAAGAATGAAAAAAAAAGTTAAAAAAATATAACTGAAGTTTGATACACTGTATTAGACAACTTATAAAAAATATTTTAAAAATGGTGTAATAAATTATAAAAAGTGTTAAGAAATTTATAAAAAAAATATTCACATTTAAACACTTTTTTTATTTAACTTTTTAAATATTTTCACATGTTATCAATGACATATGAGATAGCAAGTGACAAATCATAATATGCTAACATATTCAACAAGTTAATGTTTCAAAAAAATTTGTCTAAACATCAATAAAACAAAAAAAAAATTATCTAACAAGTCATTTTCTAAAATTAGAAGAAAAAATAATTATCTAACAAGACATTTTCTAAAATTAGAATTGGTTTTGAAAAGATAACTCATCCACACTTTCATGCAACATTTTTCTAAATTGTTGTGTTACACAAATTTCAATTGTCGTATCACGTAAGTGTTTATGCATTTGGAGAACCTATTAACCTCATTTTCTTTGTTAATTTTTTTTTCCATTTATCAATCATGTAAAGACTAAAGTGATCTCCAATTGGCTCTTTTTAAAATTAATAGAATAAAGAGATGTCATTTTTTTTTCTAGTTGGGTAAGACAGAGAAACACTGTGTATCCAACAAAACACAAGTGCAAAAGGTTTATCTTCTCTCTAATTTTATATCGTTTCTTTATTTAGAAAAAGAAAATTGAAATGATAACTAGATATAGTTTAACTTTTAAGACTAACTTATGTCATAAAACTTTCCTTTACTCTCTTATTAGATTATACCTTCTTTTTTGTCAAACTATTATGATTATTTGTAGCATTCTTGTACTTTTTCGTTTCTCAAAAAACATAAAATGACAAAATTTCAGAAAAAATAAAGATTTAGGTAATAATGGAGTGGAATGATTGTGTTGGAAGGCCGAATTGGAGATTGACATTATATATGTTGGAATTTGAAAACATGAAATGGGTCGGTTTGGCCGTTTGAGTGAGATTTGGGTCCTTCTACAGTAAAATAATAGTTGTTCATCCATGACAAAAAGTGCCCAACTTAATTGTTAAATATATACATAACCTACAAATTTAATTAAAAAAAAAAAACAAAAACATTGTACGTGTAAAAATGACTTAAGCAATCAACCAAATGACGTATCTGCTATCTCATATATATATATATATATATATATATATATATATATATATATATATATATATATATATATATATATATATATATATATATATATATATAAAAGTTCAGTTGAGACAATGTTAATTTGTGTGACATGGGGACGTGATCCTAGCCACTAATAGATCAAAAAAATAAGAAAATAAATTATAAAATGCAAAACAATAGGAAAAATCCAAAAATTCTTTTTTTTAATAGTTTTTTCGTTATTTAAAATATCCAAAAAAAAATCATCGTTTTTTTTTTTTGAAATATGAATGAAATATTCTAATAGAATATTACACTGTAAATAATCAAATCGAATTTTTAAAATATTAGAATATTATAATATTCTACTAAAATTTATGGATATACTAAAATATTATAATATTCTACTGAATTTTTAGATTTGTTAAAATATTTTAATATTCTATTAAAATTTTTTCAATATTTATAGTTTAATATTCTAGTAGAATATTCTAACATTCTAAAAATTCGATTTCAATATTTACAGTATAATATTCTATTATAATATTTCACGTATTTTTTTGAAAAAAACTGTTTTTAGTTTATTTTATTTGTATTTTTTTTTGGATAAAAAAATGACGAAAATAATATTTTAAAAAAACATCGAAAATTTTTATTTATTTTGCATTTTAAAAATATTTTTTATCTCCAAAATGAATGGGTAGGATTACGTCTCCATGTCTCACAAAATATGATGGTCTCACATGAACCTTACCATATATATATATATATATATATATATATATATATATATATATATATATATATATATATATATATATATATATATATGGGAACATTCAAACAATAACAAATATAAAATCGAGAACGCGAACACAAATCTGGACCACTCATTTTTTTTTTTAAATACAACTGTTAAAATAGATGTTTTAATTAAATCAAGAGGGGCAAATTAGTAATTACAAATCTGGACCACTCATTGTCTGATTCATTCAAATCAAGGATTATTCATCAAAACAACATTCTTCACAAAAATCAACGTTCTTCATCAAAACCATAAATTCTTCATCTAAGTGCGTTGATCTAAAACAAAATATCTATAAATCCTCCAGATTTATCAAAATTCACTGAAATTTCACTGAAATTTCATAACATCGTTTCTCAGGTAAATGATTGTGTAAAAGTCACTTTTTTGTCAAAATTTTCATAATTTTCGAGATTTTCAATTAGTTTTCATCTAATTCTTTGTTAATTGTTCGTATTTTGTGTTTCGAGTGAAGATTTCATCACAGTTATAAAAGTTAACATGTGTGCACACCAAGTGTTCGATGAAATGTTCCATACAGCTCTGTTTGTATTTTTACTTTTTATTTACATAATTTTCATAATTTTCTAGATTTTCAATTAGTTTTGTTTTATATTTTGGTTAATTGTTCGTATTTTGTGTTTCAAGTGAAGATTTTATCACAGTTATAGAGTGTTCGATGAAATGTTCCATATAGCTTTGTTTGTATTTTTACATGTTATCCACATATTAATAACACATAACCATGCATCGTTATATTTTATTCACATAGGTTTAGAAGTTACATGATGTCAATGATGATTTTTCTTTTATTTTGTATTTATAATGAATATTTTACCATGTTTATATAAGTTAACTTATGTGCACTCCAACCATTTGATGAGATGCTTCATACAACTTTGTTGTATTTTTATACTTTATTCACATATGAATAAAATGTAACCTTATTTGTGCACTTAATTAACATATATTGATTCAAATTTGAATGTATATTCACATCTGAATATCACACTTATATTTTGTTCATTTGATATATTAACATGTCAAGGTTTATTCATGTGTAAAATGTTACATTATATATGTTGTTTATATGGTAGATTCACATTTGAATATAATTTTTGTGTTTTATATTGTATATTAACATGTGAAAATTACATGATATATTCATACATGAATATAGGATTTATATGTGAATAACATATATCATTTCATATTTTATTTGTATTCTTAATAAGAATACACTTATTAATATATGAATGTATATAAATATTTGAATATTATATGGTATATTTTGTTTATAAGATATATTCACATATGAATATACCTTCACACATGAATCTATATATGTTTATTAAAAGTCCAAAGCAAATATGCATGAAATTTTGTTCGCATGTGAATAAATGATAGAATACTATTTATTCATACGTGTTTATAAGTTACATTCATATGTGAATAATTAATAAGAAATGTATATTAATAATGAGTTTTATATGTATTCAAATGTTAAACGGGAGAAGAAGATATGTGGATGAATACATAATAAAGAATGTTGAACTAGTAATTGATTAGGTATCATAAAAGAAGACACATTGATAAAGACAACACATTTATTATATTCATATGTAAATGTTATATAATTTAATATATTTTTTGTATTTTTTATCATGTTAAATTAAACCGTGAATGATAATACATCTCATTAGCTAATACATATACTCTATCTTAGTACATTATAATTTTTGTATGGTAGATTCACATTTGAATATAATTTTCATACTTTATATTATATATTAACATGTGAAAATCACATGATATATTCATTCGTGGATATAGGTTTTATATGTGATTTATATGTGAATAACATATAACATTTCATATTTGATTTGTATTATTAATAAGAATATACTTATTCATATATGAATGTATATTCATATGTGAATTTTATATGATATACTGTGTATATGGCATATTCACATATGAATATACCTTCACACGCAAATTGATATATGCTTATTAAAAGACCAAAGCAAATATGTAATAATTTTTTTATTCACATGAGAATAAATGATAGATGATTATTTATTCATATGTGATTATAAGTTACATTCATATATGAATAATTAATAAAAAAATATAGATATTACTAAGAAGTTTTATATGTATTCACATGTTAAACATGAGAATATTGCATGTTGATGAAGTCATAATAAAGAATGTTGAATGAGTAAGTGATTAGATAGCATAATAGAAGATACATTGATGAAGAGAAAACATTTATTTTATTCATATGTAAATGTTGAGTAATTTAATATACTTTTTGTATTTTTTATCATGTTACATTCAAATGTGGATGATAATACATCTCATTAGCTAATACATATAGTCTATCTTAGTACAATTCTGAATTTACATAGGTGTTATGTGTAGAAAAACCTTTATTCACAAAGTAATTAATGTATTGTATTATTTATTCATATGTGAATAAATGTTGCATTCACATGTGAATAATTTAACAAGAAAACATTTGTTCATATGTAAACATACATTGTTGTGTTAACAAGGAAACTAAGACAACTATTTTTGTTACACTCTATTATTATAACCCTGTTTTGAGGCCCTAAATAGTCCTGAACGAATGAAAAACATTGTATGTCATGGAAAAGCTATAAGTATTGTAAATCACACCATTTTCCATGTATCATTCGAATTTCGTCGAAATCCGGCAATAAACTTCATTATGGCAGATTTTGTGATGACGTCACTAAGTTTTCATGACTTGTTAGTTTTTATCACATGTGAATAAAATCTAGAAAATCATTTCAATAATTTTTTGATGTTAATTTACTAATATTTGAATAAAGAATTTATTCACCTATGAATAAAAACCAAACTATAAAATTTGGTTTGTGAATTATCTTTATATAGTGTAAATATGTTATTTTACATATAAATTCAGTATTATAGTAGGATAGACTATATATATTGGTTAATGAAAACCATTTACATGTGAATCTAACATGATAAAAATGGAGAATATATTGAATTGTACAACATTCACATGTGAATACAACAACTATATTGTTTTCATCAATACTGTCTTCTCTTTTGGGCCAGTCAACTGTCAACCCTTGGGAAATAAACCAACCATTGATGATATGTTATTAATTTTTTGAAGTATAACCATCCTCCTGATTAACTTGGAAATACACATAAAAATCTTGATAGACATATATTGTTATTTCATAATAATAATAACAATGATTTCTTCACATGTGAATTATTACATGGTATACTCACATATGAATATACTATCTGTAACGCACTGATTCTCATGTATTGTTTAAATAAGAATTTAATTGATTTCAAGGTCTACTCGATGAGTTGGTTGTCCTACTCGTCGAGTAGCAGCGGGTCAGGACGCGTATTTAGGGGCCTACTCGCCGAGTCCACGAAGGGACTCGACGAGTAAGAGCTGGCAGATGAAACCCTAAATCCCGGGGTTTTGCACCCTATTTAAAGAATCATAAGCCTCCTTTGGCCTCTTTTTAGTCCATTGAGAGTCCAGAAGAACCCTAGCTTGAGTGTGTGTGTGTATTCTTTGAAAGTTTAAGCTTGGAGGAAGAACTTTGGTGAGGAAATCTCTTGGGAAGCAAGCTAGTTGAAGTAGGAGCTTGTGGGTTTCAAGTTCTGCATCAGAAAGGGCTCTCTTGAAGGTATCAAATCGTTTTTCCCTTGGCTCATTCTCTCTAAACCTTTTTGTGCATAAGTTTAGAAAAGGGTTCTTGTGTTTAAGCCAAGATCTGAAGTTGTAACTTCATATCTGGACTCCCCCTGGCTTCTGGATTCATAAAGCCATCAGCCTTGTCTAGTATGAGCCTTCTCCCAAGGATGTGACTTCATTGCAAGCTTAGTTGTGCCATTTTAGGGTCTTAAAGCCTTGCATGCACCTAAAGTTTGCAATTTTACGTGATAAGCATGCCTAAGGAAGTTGGATCTGCAATTTGGGGCCTTGGCATGGCTTTGAAAGTGTCTGCATGGTTAAAGGGCTGCAGAGACTCGACGAGTCACATAGTCGACTCGACGAGTCATATGAAGATAGGCATTGAACTCGACGAGTTGGATGAATAACTCGGCGAGTCCGATGAAGATTGCCGTAGACTCGACGAGTTGTATGAACAACTCGGCGAGTCGGTTGAGGTTTCTCCAATTTATGTATGTGTGTGTAACCGTCGTGCCGCAAGAAGGAAAACTCGATGAGTGGGCTTAGGGTTCCAATCGCGAACCTTAGAACTCGACGAGTCACTCGGGTGAATCGGCGAGTGGTTAGGTATTTCATGGAACTCGGCGAGTAGCTAAGGGTACCCGGCGCGTTAGGGTCAACATGGACTGTTGACCTTGACTGATAACTTTGACTTTGACCAAAGGTTGACTAGTTGACTGATGGGGTACCTTGAGAGGTTGTGAACTTACAGTATGGTTATACTATGGTAATAGGTGGTGGAGTGTGGCAGTGATCCGAGGGTTGAAGTTTATCTACCAAGTCGACATCGGCAAGGTGAGTTATCCTCACTATATCAATAGGGTCTAAGGCACCAAGGCCGGTCCTTTAGGTTTTACTATTATGGTATGCTACATGTGGTTATGACCTGTTAGATCGGAATCAGGATAGACAGTATGTTATGCTCTTATGATCCGTAGGGATTGATATGTTAGTGAACTGCTAGGTCGGTGCTCTAGTTATGAGAGATTGCTATGGTTGGTGATCAGTGAGATAGATAGGTTTGATGATTGTATATGTCAGTATATGTTAGTTATGCGCACATGGTTATTTGCATGTTGCTTGGGTTGAGGCGGTCCTGCTTTGTGCTGAAGTCCAACATACCCTATGAGCGGTCCTGGGAGACTGTAGGCCCACATGGCGGTCCAGTTATGCCGAAGGCTCGGGACAGATTCAGATAGACTGTAGGCCCTGCAGGGCGGTCCAGTCAGGCCGATGGCCCAGTATGCATGTTGTTGATTGTCTGTTACTGATATGGTTATATCAGTGTGGTATTGGTATTTTTTCTTTGGGGGGGGGGGTAGCTCACTAAGACCTCGGGCTTACAGTTTTCAGTTTATTGTTTCAGGTACTTCAGGAGATCATGGCAAGGCGAAGGCGTGACCGTACCGCTCCTCATCCTTATGATCTGGTTATTGGGACACTCTGATGAATAATGATTGAAAACATTTTGTAAACAAATACTATTTGGTTTTTATTTATGATTGAAAAAGTTTAAATTTGGCGTAAAATTTTTGGATGTTACACTATCTAATATTCACATGCGGATATTACATGTATAGTAATATGTGAATGTTACATGGTATATTCATTTGTAAATATTACATGGTATTTTTACGTGTGAATATTATATGATATATTCATATGTGAATATAACTTCTATATGGTATTCATATGTGAATATATCTTCATATATGAATATAACATATAAATAAAACATATAATATAAGATTCATTTGTAAATATACAAAATAAATTCAATGTACAATATAATATTCACATGTGAATACAACTTTTATATGGTATTCATATGTGAATATGCCTTCAAATATGAATATAACATATAAAACAACATATAATATAATATTTATATGTTAATATACCAAATAAACTAAATGTACAATGTTATATTCACATGTGAATACAACTTCACGCATTTATATACCATACTAAGAGAATAATCATGTAATATGCACATGTGATTACACCATGTTAAAAAATATCATATGATATTCATATGTGTTTATACCATGTTAACAAAAAATATTTTGTAATATTCATATGTAATTATACTATATAAAGAAAAAAATACAGTCACATGTGAATAGGCTTATATGTTTATTAAGAAGATAAAGTAAGTATGAAATGTTATGCATTATTCACATGTGAATAACATATAAAATTATATAAGCATTCTATGAGGCATTTCATCAAATAGTTGGTATACATACAAATTAAGTTCAATAACAGTGAAAAAATTGAAGAATTGAACACAACAAATACAAATTAAACTAAATCATATCAAAATCAATGACAAACCATAAGATTAAGATAAAAAATATGAAAAACTCTTTGGAGCATTTTCAACCAGTTTTGTGCATAAAACTGAAGTTCGTTAAAAGTGGAAAACATGACGAAGTAAACAAGAATAATACAAATCACACCAAATCCAATCAAAATTGATGAAAAATCAATAGATTTAGATAAAATATTATGAAACAATCGATGAACAACAAGATTTTTCATGTTTTATTACCTGGATAATGAGGATGTGAAAAACCTGATGATAGTTGATGAATTTCTATCATTGCATGGTCTGAGATGTTGATGAATATTCGATTAATGAATTTCAATAATCAACAAATGTTAGAGAATGTTGAGATCGATCAATCTGGGTGATTTCTAAGAGTTGTTCTTCAAATATTGGTGATTTCTAAGAGTTTTTATTCAGATCGTTGAATCTGGACTTCTGGAAAATGTTGAACAACAATTACGAATCAGTATTTTTAGATGAAAAACATAGGATTTTTTATAATGAATCAGTGATTTTCGATGAAAAGTGTCACAACTAGAAATTTAGGGTTTAAGATGTGAAGCTTGTTCACAACAAATTCCTCTATGTAACCTTGTTGCATCTTATTAATAAAATTCAAACTACAATGTTATTTGAATTCATACGTGCATACATTGTGATTCAAGTTGAAATAGCCTCATGCAAGCCCAAAAAAATCGATCCAATAGCTAAGCCCAATCAATTTTGGGCCTTCGTCCAAGAATTCTCGGCCCAACACCATATTGGGCTGAACACCCTTTCTTGGGCCTTATTGGGCCGAAAACTTCTCCCTTGGGCCTTATTGGGCCGAAAACTTCTTTTGGGCCTTCAATTGGGCCGAAAACCCTTCTATTGAATCAAATAAAACCCAAGGACCCATACAAACATCAAAAACCGCAAACTCTTTATGGAATTAGGGTGTTATCGGCCACCCTAAAACCGAAAACCCATTTAAAAGCTTTGAGGACAGAAAACCCCATAGGGTTCAGTTAGGTTTGAACAAAAAAAAGGAGAAAAGTAATGGGGAAAACTCTTGCCACCTCAATTTTGTCCCCCAAATATCAAAGCCTTGGACCATCATGTATCTAAGCATGTATCCCATCAATCCTAAAAAAGTCAAACCCTTTCTACCTTCTCTCTCTTATGTTCGGCCGAACCCCCCATACCCTCACCAAAAATTCATCATTCACTCTATTCTACTCTCAAGCACCCGTCTTCTCTCTCTCCCAAAAAATTTCGTGTGGGTGTGTGTGTGCCATCCTCAAGGGTGCTTTCTTAAAGCAACTCTCAATAATTTGGTAGGTGTCCTTGTAAACTCCAAGTATTCTTACATATTTCCAAGCTAAAACTCTTGTTTACACACTTTTGTTGTGTGTTAAGTTCTTAGAAACACTTGAAATTTGGAGAATATTATCAAGTGGTGCAAGGCTAGGCTCGAAAATCTCTTCATTTTCCTCCCTTCTACCACACGAAATCTTCAAGGTGAGCTTCATAGCCCTATCTTTTCGTGTTTTTTTTTGTGGGGGGGGGGGGGGGGGAATACAAGTCAAATCTCGTCACTCCTTGGAATATCTACATGCTTCATGGTTATAGTTTGAAAATGAAACAACTTCTTGAACAAAAAGGTGCTTAACATGTGATAAAATCATAAAGGAAAAGTTGATGACTTCCTTGTGTTATAAAAGTTTTGTGACCATAATTATTCACTCAAAAGGGGCGAAAATATGGGTGTTATGCCCAAACATGTTTAACTCTTTGACACATGCATTTTAAATCTTATATTTTACACAAATATTGAAGTTAAAAGATTTCAAAGTTATCATGTGTGTTTTGTAAGAATCGTGACTTACTAGAATCACAACAAAAATAGAACATTTCGTGTTACAAAGCTTCCAAATCCATTTTCGTATGCTCGACAAACGACAAAGCTTGATATTTTGCCAAAAATTAAGTTATTGGAAAAATAGTCGTAGCTATGTTGTCAATATTTTTGATGGCTTAAAAACTTGAGATTAAATGCTATTTTCACAATATATGTTATTTCTAGACATATTCAGTAAGGATTATTTATAAAAAGTATTATAAATAATTTAACCAAACTTATATACAAAACGAAAATTATGACAGAAAAATTTGCGTGTCATAATCTGTCCATCATAAAGCTGAAATAAACTGTATGTCATAAAGGCTGTAAAACGCGTGTCATAAAACTTCAGTCATAAATTCACATCAGTAATGTCATTTTCATTATTCAATAATGGGAGTTAAAGTTCGCGTAAATCCGTTAAGGCTCTAGTGAGACACCGTCTTCACCGCACCCACCTAGCGTACACTTTAAGTCCTGCTTTATAACTAGAGTCTCCTGGAGGGAGAGCGAGACCGTTGTGTATAGATCTATACAGGATTGACAACCCCACACCTCAGTTGTTCGCTACAGTTAGACCGGAAAATCTAGGGTGACAAAAGTCTATCAACACTCACTTAGGGATTAACAATACTATTTTGATTTACGGAAAGTTACATTTTTACAGGTTTTATTAAAAAGTAAAATTGCATATTATTTTCCAGTACACAGCTACTTAAACTTCTGGTCTTAGGGTTTAAGACTACGGTTTTACTTATAAGAAAATATTGGATTTTCTGGGAACAAACTCTATACAAACAAAATAAAACAAAAGACATGCATGCATCTATTCACAGTTTTGAAACGAGACTTACAAACCATTTACATAGAAAATATCGGATTTTCTTGAGTCATACAATCTATTACAAACAAGAATGTTACAAACGCTTTTCATACAAATATGCTTATGAACTCACCAACATTCAATGTTGATGATTTTCAAAATGACTTGTATTCTCAGGGAACCAGTAATCAGGTACCTAAGAACCAGATTTGCGGCACTTTCGAATTTCATACTTTATGTCATTTTTGTGTAATTGATGAACAAATATAATTTGTAAACAATGTATGTTGGTATCTCTTAATGTATGCTCTTGGTTTCTATGTGTCATTCATATTCAATTGTAAGGATACTATACAATGACGTCATCTGTCCCCGTATGTTTCCACCGTCCTGGTTCGGGGGTGTGACAGATTGGTATCAGAGCATTGTTTATAGTGAACTAGTATATATAACCATACAAGATATATAACTATAAATACAATGGGACTAAGACACTCTGACTAAAAGTATACTTTAAAATATAAGTATTTTATAAAAGTGTACATACCTACATGCATGTTAGAAATTAATAAAAAGTGTTTAGAGGAATTAGACATTGTGGCTAAACTTAGATAGTTATGTAGTCATATCTAGGTTAATTATGGCTTGATCAACTATATTTATTCAAGATATGACCAACATGTATTTAGGAGTGGTCAAGGTGAACAAAAAATCTAAAACTTACCAACTTTAAAACCATAAGGGTCAGTGAAAAAAAACTAAAATAAAATACTATAGGTGTATTTTGACACTCTACCTATCTTCTCGTACTTACATATTCTCGTGCAGACACCATGGCGGACTTCCATCACCCAGGAGATCCTATTCCTACAAACCAGGGGACAGGGGATGGATAGTGGAGGACCCGAAAGAGGATCCAGAAGAATTCGAAGAAGAGGAGATCGATGAGGAAATCGAGGAGGAAGTCGACGAGGAGGAGGAGGATGATGATTCAGACGCTGATTCCGAAGTCATCGACCCTCCCTACATGGCGAGGGTACCAACACATAGATTGGGCCAAAATGGCCCTATGTCCCCTGAGCATACGATCTGGAGCGATGGAGCCGGCACCAGGGACAACGTCCACCGTTCGGGATGGAGCGAGGATTTTACGACGTTCGCCATGGAGGGCTAGCGGACTGATCCCTTCCTTTCATGGACAGGAGGATCACATACATCGGAGACCAGGCGCAGACAACAGCTCATCAAGTCATGGAGATGAGGGCTGCTCTAGAGGTCACCACAGCACGCACACGAGACCTCCAGAGGGACTTCTACCCTATGGATCGGTTCGTCGAGGACCTTACTACCGCGCGAGCAGAAATGAGGGAATACCAGGAGAGGCATGCTTCCTTGGAGGAGAGGGTGTGGATAGCCGAGCGCCGTCTGGCCGAGTTGCAGGGCGCCTCCACATCATCCCAAACACCGCGTTGATTGACTAGGCGTTGGGTATGCGTTAGTACTACCCCTTTTCTTTTCTTTTATGTATGTAGGATCGACCCTACGTTTAAGTGATTACACTACTCGCAGGGTCGTTATGCTATCATATTTATCCTTGATGTACAGTAGACCTTTTCAAAGGTCAATTTTCTCGCGTTCTGTACTAAAATCTTATCATTAAGGAAACAAATGTGTGTTTTATTTATGATGTTGTTATATGCTATGTCTTATTTATTCATTTTTATTTGGTAAAATAAGATTTCAATTGTATGTACAAAATAATGTTCGTTAATCACTAAACCTGACATATCTAAACGCGATATTTCATTACAATAGTATCCACAACATGACCCTTATCAAAAACTTATTCCACTTGTGGAAGTAGCATGCCACCCCGTAGATTCATTCGACGAAGGAACAACGAGACAACACCACCGCCACCGCCGCCTCCACCCTCAATGGATTCGGCCGCATTCCAGGCAGCGGTGTCAGATGCAGTCACTTCGGCTCTGGTGCATATTAACAACAACGGTGCCAATGGAGGAGGAAGCGAGAATGGTACAGGTAGCTCTAACCAGGGAGACAACCGAGGTCAACCAAAAGAATGCACATACAAGGATTTCGCCAACTGCAAGCCTAGTCCTTTTAACTGAAGCGGGGGAGTCATCGTGCTAACACAGTGGTTTGAGAAAATTGAATAGGTGTTCGAAATATGCGCTTGCTCCAAAGAGAGCAATGTGAAATTTGCAGCTTGCACCTTTGAGGATAGGGCTCTTACATGGTGGAACGGCCATGTCAAAGCCCTGAATCTCCCCGTAGCAAATGCAATGAGTTGGGAAGACCTCAAGATTTTGATGCTCGCCGAGTATTGCCCCCGGGGTGAATACCATAAGTTATAGCAACTGTGGAATCTTACTGTCAAGGACTCCGACATCGAGGCTTACATTGCTAGGTTCAGTGATATGGCGCTCTTGTGTCCAGGAATGATCACCTCATATAGTAAGAAGATCGAACGTTTCATCTGGGGGGCTAACTCCCCCAATTCAGGGGAATGTGATTGCTGCAAACCCCTTAACGTTCGACAGCGCCAAGCGCCTCGCACAAAAGCTATATGATCATGGGGCACCAAAGGGCACGGCGACTTCCACCACTGAATCAAAGAAAGTGAATGATAACAAGAAGAATCTCGGAAACAAGAGAAAAGGGCATCAAACCCAGGAACCCTCCAAAAAGCAACAAATAGTGGCGGTCCACGCCGCTACTACTCCCGCCACATCATCTCCCACAAAGTAATATGCCGGTACCCTGTTAAAGTGCGAAAAATTCCCCTTCCACCACCACGGAGCCTGCAGGGAGATGCAATGCACGTCCTACAACAAGAAATGCCACACTACCCGATACTGCAAGGCACCGGCACAATAGAACAATCAACCCAACAACGCTGGGGCAAGCCAAGCGTGTTATGGGTGCAAACAAAATGGACACTTCAAAAGAAACTGCCCCAAAGCCAACAATCGGAATGCAGGGGAAACAAGCAGAGTCCTAGCAATAGGACATGAGGAGGCTGTAAAGGATCCGACGGTAGTCACGGGTACGTTCCTCCTCAACAACATCTATGCATGCATTTTATTTGATAGCAGCTACTCAATCAAATTTCCCCAAAATTAAACGAAACCTTCACGATGGAAATGGCTAATGGGAAAATAGAAACAACTAAGGATGTATTCATAGGGTTCACGTTAACATTAAATAATCACTCATTTCAAATCAACTTAATGTCGGTTACTATTAGAAGCTTTGATGTGATTATCAGTATGGATTGGTTAAGCCCCTACCGTGCCGACATTATGTGTTACAAGAAGTTCGTTCGCTTTCACCTACCCAATGACCAGACACTGATTATCTATAATGATAAACCTAGTGTAAACCTCCGTCTTATCTCGTGCATCAAGGCACAAAAGTGCTTGCACAAAAAGAATCATGCCTTCCTAGCCCATGTGGTGGATAAAAAGAAGGAAGAAAGGGACATCAAGGACATCTCAGAAGTGCATGATTTTCCCGACGTGTTTTCTGAATACCTTCCGGGAATACCCCCGACCGACAAGTCGAATTTCGGATCGACTTGATACCTGAAGCCACACTAATCGCCAAATCACCATATAGACTAGCTCCCGCAGAAATGCAAGAGCTTTCCAG
The DNA here is from genome assembly GCF_052849685.1 of Lactuca virosa. Lineage (NCBI taxonomy): Eukaryota > Viridiplantae > Streptophyta > Magnoliopsida > Asterales > Asteraceae > Lactuca > Lactuca virosa. The sequence continues at coordinate 133,104,277 of NC_136428.1, read as the reverse complement.
TAAATTGAATGGATTACTGGACAAAGGGTTCATAAGACAAAGCTTCTCTCCTTGGAGAGTTCCAGACTTGTTTTTCAAAAAGAAGGATGGTTTGTTTCGCATGTGTATCGATTACCGTGAGCTCAACAAGCTCACCATCAAGAATCGATACCCTCTTCCCAGGATTGATGATATGTTTGACTAGTTGCAAGGGGCAAGTTACTTTTCCAAGATAGATCTAAGGTCTGGATATCACCAGATACGGGTCCGAGAAGAAGACATTCTCAAAACCGCCTTTCGAACTCGTTACGGGCATTATAAATTCATGGTAATGCCCATTGGTCTGATAAATTCACCCGCAGAATTTATGGACCTAATGAACCGAGTCTTCCGACCTTTCCTTCACAACTTCGTGATAGTCTTTATCGATGACATATTGGTTTATTCTCGGAGAAAGGAAGAGCACAACCAACATCTGTGTCACGTTCTAGAAACGCTCAGAGCGGAGAAACTGTACGTGAAATTCTCCAAGTGCGAGTTTTGGATTCGCAGTGTGGATTTTCTGGGACACGTAGTCAGTGAAGAGGGGATACATGTGGACCCTTCCAAGATCAAAACGATTGAGTGATGGGCAACCCCAAGAACCCCGACGGAGATCAGGCAATTCTTAGGCCTGTCTGGTTATTACAGGAGGTTCATTCAAAATTTCTCCAAGACCGGCAAGCCACTCACCGCTCTAACCCAAAAGGGTGTACCCTTCACCTGGGAGATGAAACATGAGGCAGCCTTTCAAATCCTGAAACAAGCCCTCTGCAGTGCTCCGGTGTTGTCTCTTCTAGAGGGAACATAAGATTTCCTAGTGTATTGTGACGCATCTAATCAGGGGTTACGTTGTGTACTTATGCAGCGCGGAAAGGTTATAACCTATGCATCAAGGCAGCTAAAAACCCATGAAGTGAACTATACCACTCACGATCTTGAGTTGGGAGTTGTGGTCTTCGCGCTAGAGATTTGGAGGCACTACCTCTACGAGACGAAGTGCACTGTTTTCACAGACCACAAAAGCCTCCAACATATCTTGTACCAGAAAGAGTGAAACATGAGACAGCGGCGATGGGTTGAGCTGCTGAATGATTATGAATGCGAGATCCGTTACCATCCAGGCAAAGCCAACGTGGTGGCTGACGCCCTAAGCAGGAAAGAATACACGGGTCGCCGGGTAAGAACGCTAACAATGACCATCCATTCCCACTTGTCTTCTCAAATCAAGGAAGCCCAACTAGAAGCCTTGAATCCGGAAAACATCACAACCGAAACCTTGCGTGGGATGGACAAGAATCTTACGATCAAAGAGGACGGAGCTTACTACCTCATGGACCGGATTTGGACCCCAAAATTCGGTGGGTTCAGAGATGTGGTCATGAATGAAGCACACAAGACAAAGTACTTCGTCCATCCGAGTTCCGAAAAAATGAATTTAGACCTCAAACAACAATAATGGTGGCCGAATATGAAGGCATAAATTGCTACCTAGGTGAGAAAGTGCCTGACTTGCGCCAAGGTGAAAGTAGAGTATCAAAAGCTCTTGGGAATCCTTCAACAACCAGAGATATCCGAGTGGAAATGGGAGCGAATAACAATGGATTTTATAACCAAATTTCCCAAGACGGCAGACATATTGGATGCCATCTGGGTGATTGTCGACCGATTGACCAAATCCGCCCATTTCCTGCCAATAAAGGAGACATATAAAATGGAAAAGCTGACCTGAATCTACATAAAGGAGGTTGTGAGTCTGCATGGCATGCCAAAATCTATTATCTCTGATCGAGATAGCATATTTACATCGCGATTTTGGCAATCACTCCAGAGGTCGTTGAGAACCCAGCTCAATATGAGCACTCCCTACCATCCCCAAACAGATGGTCAGAGTGAGAGGACCATCCAAACCTTGGAAGATATGCTCCGAGCCTGTATGATAGACTTCGGTAAAACATGGGATACCTATTTTTCCCTAATCAAATTCTCGTACAACAATAGCTATCACACAAGCATCAAGGTCGCCCCCTTCGAGGCCTTATACGGGCGAAAATGTAGATCGCCCCTCTGTTGGGCTGAGGTGGGAGATACTCAACTGGCAAAAGGGCAGGTACCAAACAACACTCTTACTGGGCCCAAGATTATCAGGCAATTAACTGAGAACATCGTTCAGATCAGGGAGCGACTCTAGGCATCTCGAGACCGACAGAAGAGCTACGCTGACAGACGACGGAAGCCCCTAGAATTCCAAGTCGTTGATCGCGTACTGCTAAAGGTCTCTCCATGGAAAGGGATGATACGCTTTGGAAGGCGGGGGAAGTTGAATCCAAAGAAATGCTTATCTGATGAAACTCTCATGGTCCTGCTTGACGAAATTGAGGTGAATGCAAATCTCCATTTCGTTGAGGAACCCATTGAAATCATGGATAGAGAAGTGAAACGAACAAAGCAAAGTCGCATTCCCATTGTGAGAGCGCCAAACGAGGACCATAGTTCACCTGGGAACGCGAAGACTAGATGATGCAAAAGTACCCCCATCTATTCTCTAGTTCTTAAGGGCGACTCTCGAACGAATTTCGGGACGAAATTCCCTCTAACGGGGGGATGATTTCACAACTAGCAATTTATGGTTTAAGATGTGAAGCGTGTTCACAACAAATTCCTCTATGTAACCTTGTTGCATCTTATTAATAAACTTCAAAGTACAATGTTATTTGAATTCATACGTGCATACATTGTGATTCAAGTTGAAATAGCCTCATGCAAGCCCAAAACCTCGATCCAATAGCTAAGCCCAATCAATTTTGGGCCTTGGTCCAACAATTCTCGGCCCAACACCCTATTGGGCCGAAAACTCTTTCTTGTCCCCTATTGGGCAAAAACTTCTCCCTTGGGCCTTATTGGGCCGAAAACTTCTTTTGGGCCTTTCATTGGGCCGAAAACCCTTCTATTAAATCAAATAAAACCCAAGGACCCATACACACATCAAAAACCGCAAACTCTTTATGGAATTAGGGTGTTATCGGCCACCCTAAAACCGAAAACCCATTTAAAAGCTTTGAGGACCGAAAACCCCATAGGGTTCGGTTAGGTTTGAACAAAAAAAAAGGAGAAAAGTGATGGGGAAAACTCTTGCCACCTCAATTTTGTCCCCCAAATATCAAAGCCTTGGACCATCATGTATCTAAGCATGTATCCCATCAATCCTAAAAAAGTCAAACCCTTTCTACCTTCTCTCTCTTATGTTCGGCCGAACCCCCCATACCCTCACCAAAAATTCATCATTCACTCTATTCTACTCTCAAGCACCCGTCTTCTCTCTCTCCCAAAAAATTTCGTGTGGGTGTGTGTGTGCCATCCTCAAGGGTGCTTTCTTAAAGCAACTCTCAATAATTTGGTAAGTGTCCTTGTAAACTCCAAGTATTCTTACATCTTTCCAAGCTAAAAGTCTTATTTACACACTTTTGTTGTGTGTTAAGGTCTTAGAAACACTTGAAATTTCGAGAATATCATCAAGTGGTGCAAGGCTAGGCTCGAAAATCTCTTCACTTTCCTCCCTTCTACCACACAAAATCTTCAAGGTGAGCTTCATACCCCTATCTTTTCGTGTTTTTCATACTTTTGCTTTGGGTGGGGGGGATACAAGTCAAATCTCGTCACTCCTTGGAATATTTGTATGCTTCATGGTTATAGTTTGAAAATGAAACAACTTCTTGAACAAAAAGGTGCTTCACATGTGATAAAATCATAAAGGAAAAGTTGATGACTTCCTTGTGTTATAAAAGTTTTGTGACCATGATTATTCACTCAAAAGGGGCGAAAATATGGGTGTTATAGCCAAACATGTTTAACTCTTTGACACATGCATTTTAACTCTTATATTTTACACAAATATTGAATATAAAAGATTTCAAAGTTATTATGCGTGTTTTGTAAGAATCGTGACTTACTAGAGTCACAAAAAAATAGAAGATTTCGTGTTACAAAGCTTCCAAATCCATTTTCGTATGATAGACTAACGAAAAGCTTGATATTTTGCCAAAATTTTAGTTATTGGAAAAATAGTCGTAACTATGTTGTCACTATTTTTGATGGCTTAAAAACTTGAGATATAATGCTATTTTCACAATATATGTTATTTCTAGACATATTCACTAAGGATTATTTATAAAAAGTATTATAAATAATTTAACCAAAATGATATACAAACAAAAATTATGACAGAAAAATTTCTGTGTCATAATCTGCCCATCATAAAGCTGTTAAAGCATAAGAATAAACTGTATGTCATAAAGGCTGTTAAACACGTGTCATAAAACTTCATTCATAAATTCACACCAGTAATGTCATTTTCATTATTCAATAATGGGTGTCAAAGTTCACGTAAATCCGTTAAGGCTCTAGTGAGACACCGTCTTCACCGTACCCACCTAGCGTACACTTTAAGTCTTGCTTTATAACCAGAGTCTCCTGGAGGGAGAGCGAGACTGTTGTGTATAGATCTACACGGGATTGACAACGCCACACCTCAGTTGTTTGCTACAGTTAGACCGACAAGTCTAGGGTGACAAAATTCTACACATTTCGACGCCTGAAGAACGTCGTTCAGGCATAACAGTCATATCAAGCATGGTTATAAGAACTCACTTAGGGATTAACAATACTATTTTGATTTACAGAAAGTTACACTTTACAAGTTTTATTAAAAAGTAAAACTGCATATTATTTTCCAATACACAACTACTTACACTTCTGGTCTTAGGATTTAAAACTACAGTTTTACTTATAAGAAAATATTGGATTTTCTGGGAACAAATCTGTACAAACAAAAGAAAACCAAAGACATGCATACATATATTCACCTTTTTGAAACGAGACTTACAAACCATTTTCATAGAAAATATCGTATTTTCTGGAGTCATACAATCTATTACAAACAAGGATGTTACAAACGCTTTTCATACAAATATGCTTATGAACTCACCAACATTCAATGTTGACGATTTTCAAAATGACTTGTATTAGGGAACCAGTAAGCAGGTACCTAAGAACCAAATTTGCGGCACTTTGGAATTTCATACTTTATGTCACTTTTGTGTAATTGAAGAACAAATACAATTTGTAAACAATGTATGTTGGTAGCTCTTAATGTATGTTGTTGGTTGCTATGTTTCATTCACATTCAACTGTAATGATACTATACAATGACGTCATCCACCCCCGGACGTTTCGGCCATCCTGGTTCGGGGGTGTGACAGATTGGTATCAGAGCATTGTTTATAGTGAACTAGTATATCTAACCATAAAAGATATACACCTATAAATACAATGGGACTAAAACACTCTGACTAAAAGTATACTTTAAAATATAAGTATTTTATAAAGGTGTATGCATGTTAGAAATTAATAAAAAGTGTTTAGAGGAGTTGGACATCGTGACTAAACTTAGACAGTTATCTAGTCATATGTAGGGTAAATATGGTCTGATCAACTATATTTATTTGAGATATGACCAACATGTGTTTAGGAGTGGTCAAGGTGAACAACAAATATAAAACTAACCAACTTTTAAACCATAAGTGTCTGTGAACAAAACTAAAATAAAATACTATAGGGGTATTTTGACACTCTACCTATCTTCTCGTACTTACATATTCTCGTGCAGACACCATGGCGGACTTCCATCACCCAAGAGATCCTATTCCCCCAAACCAGGGGAACAGGGGATGGATAGTGGAGGACCCGAAAGAGTTCGAAGAAGCGGAGATCGATGAGGAAATCGAGGAGGAGGATGATGATTCGGACGCCAAGTCCGAAGTCATCGACCCTCCCTACATGGCGAGGGTACCAGCACATACTCTAATTTCTAATCGCATCGGAGGTCAAATCTTATTCTCAACCCAAACGATAGCCTTTGAATCGAATGCATTTCATCTTCTACATCACACCACCAAACGCCACCACCCATCAACATCAAATGCAAGATTGGATGAATTTGAAAGCAAACTTAACATCATTGTGCATAGTAAACAAAACCTTGAAAGACAATTTTTCAGAAAATGGTGAAATGGATTTAGTGATTGGTGAGGCGTATTGAAAATTCCACTCCAAAATCCAATACTTCAATTATCGCAGATGAAGAATGTATGATTCACATCAAAGAGAATTCAATAATCATATATAATTATGGAGAAAGAGATCCAAATCAATTTTGTGAAGTTGTAAGCTAGAAATTCATGTTTTCAATGGATTGATCCTGATACCTGTATTCTGAGGACCAAACGATACTTCCTTGTCAAGCTGCTGAACAATGAAGTTAATATGGAAGTGGAAATGATTTCCTTTGAAGGACACGTTATCTGATGGTATCAATGGTAGCATTGAAGCATAGACGATGATGATTGGTTAGTTTGTTTCCTAGTTTTTGTGTATTCTCGTTTTCTCTTTAATCTTTCCATCATTCAAAGGCTAAGAATACATTGAACTAAAGTGAAATATTATAGCTCTTGTGGTAGAGACAAATTGTTATATTCTTCTCTATATGTAATCACTAATCTAATAAATATACCATCCAAATCCTTCTATAGAGCGTTTATTATGTATTAGGGAATTTATGTTACTTTTGACTATTATCAATAGATCTTGAACTTTTCCAGCTCTAATTTAGCTTCAAACTATATCAATATGTTAGTGAATAATATTATGGAAAGATCGTTGATGTATCCTTGATATTCATTTGATGTAGAATACTATCTCTAAATTTGAATTGTAATGATATTATTCGTCAACTTCCAAATTAAAACCTTAATAATGAAATGATTGATTCAATCGATGTAGTTAAATCACTTGCTATTGATACTATTTTGGTCCTCTAATGGTAGAAATTTCAAATCCTTTATGATTGTACTTCAATTTTGATGTTAGTTAGCGGTTCGAGGCTACTGATTGTTCTTGTTTTGAATTCAGTTTGACTCAAATTTGAGTATTAACATAAGCTTGTAGTGTAATGTCCAAAAAATAAGACCCAAAAATTTCATTTTTAATTTAATAAAAACATAATCCAAATATTTTCATACAACTCCAAAAGATCAAAGTATGTCAATACATCAGAACATACCAGAGTAAATCTCTAAGTGCGGAAAAAGGAGGTGTGTGCTCTGCAATCATCTTGGGCTATTATCTTTTGATCCTGAAGTACCTGAAATATAAACTGAAAACCGTAAGCACAAAGCTTAGTGAGTTCTCCAAAATACCTGTAACAACCCGTTATTTCAAGTCAATGTAAGTCGAACTTATTCGAATAAAAGTCTAAACTACAATCGTATACAAGTAAATCCATATCATAGCATTAATACAATAAGAACTTGAATGACTTAAGGGCATGTTTATATAAGATATTTTATTTACATACTTTGATAATCATACATATATATAAGTTATAAACACTTATATTGAAAACTATGCATATATAACTTAATATACAAGTCAACATAAGTCAAGGATGTAAAGTAAAAAGCATGAATTTCCCATATTCATTGTGTTTTCGGACATGTGGGGATCTTAGCTATGTGTAGACCGAAAAATCACTTCATGGGACCACCCTTGGACCGAAATCAACCCCTTCTAAAAGACCTAGGCCGAAAACCCTTTTCTATTGGACTTTATGACCGCAAACCCTTTTCTATTTGACCTTAAGGACCGAAATCAACATATTGTGATTGTGTTTGTGTGATTTTGGTCATGTTGGACCGAAATCCCTCTCATTTTGGCCGTAAACACTTGCAATTTGATAGTAAACTCCTCAAATATCTAAAATATATTATCCTAATTCAGCTTCCCAAGGTGATATAATTCAATTACCAACGTAAACATCACCTCAAATCGCCTACCTTTATCCTTCATACTTAAACAACAAAAAGGATCATTTAAACACTTTCAGTAACCAATTCTCACCTCATATGCTCTCAAGTATCAAAGCATTTACCCAGTTAAACTTCAAACCGTCAAAGTATATTCAGGAAGACATCGTATCTGCATCCAAATTTTTCCAGAAAATTAATAAATACTATGAATTAGTTTAGTCTTTTATAAACATTTAACATGTAAATTCAACTAATCCACATATAATATTATGTGTATAATATTTTTAGGATACGTTTGTTAACACGTGTTCTAACCCAATAATCATAACTACCACATCGTAACCAATCGTGAACACGCACTCAAGGTGAGTTCATACCCCTACATTTTCATGATTTTTCACTGTTTTAGGAGGGGGGGGGGGAATACAAGTGTAACACCAAAAAAATTTGTTAATATCTAAATGATTTCAAATAGTCATTTTTTGTCGTTTTAAAAACATATATATATATATATATATATATATATATATATATATATATATATATATATATATATATATAATTAGGGTTCAACAGGCTTAGAATTGATGATTTTGCACTATTTCATGTTCCTTGTTTGGTTGTGGGCTTAGGGTAGAATTATTTATTCGACTGCCTTTTTAATCATAATTATATAAATATTATATTTATATAAGTGTAAAACCATTTAAAACTTGTTAAACAAAAATATTATGTTTGCAATCTATTTTAGTACCATTTGGACATAAATGGTAAATTTTACGGAATAACTTTATCACGAATTTTACAATTTAAACTTGCTAAATCAATGACAATACAAACATTTTCATTTCAGTAGAACACAAACATATAAACTATAATAGGTATAGTTTATGGACCATATGTACTATATTACCAAGTTCAGAATACATTACAGGAAACAAAGATATAATGTAATGCCTGATTGCTGGTATGCACTTAAATTATTTATTTATTCATTTTGGAAAGGCTACTCGACGAGTTGGTGGTCCTAACTCGTCGAGTAGAAGGCATAATATGCACGGGTTTTTAAGTGAGCTATTCAACGAGTCGAAGTCTTGACTCGGCGAGTAGGATAGTCTGGATGAAACCCTAATCTTTAAGGCTCGCACCCTATTTAAGCATCATATCTGGCCTCCACCCCAGCCTCTATCACCTCCAAAACCTAATCTCGAAAACCTAATCAACCTTGAGTGATCTTGAGCTATTTCTAGCCATTTTTGTGAGTTAAAGCTAGAAGAAGGAAGCAAGGACTTGGAGTTGCAGAAGGAAGGCTGAAGATCCAAAGCTAGGGACTCATTTCTGTCTTGATAGAGGTATAAATCTTATACCTTGGCTTGTATTCACATAGATCTTCATTTGAGCATGTATATTGTCACTTTTGGGCCATTTCCATGGTCATTCCGAGATTTGAACTCTTGGGGATGTAAGGACTTCATATCTGGCCACTCTTGAGCTCTAGGAGCTCAAAGTTGCCACCTTTATTCAGCCATGGCCCTATTCCATGACTTAGACCTCCATTTTAGCTTGTGGTGGGCGTTTTAGCTTCATAACACCATGCATGCACGTAATGTTAGCAACTTTACGTGTAATGCTCGTCTAAGGAGTCCAGATCTATGAGTTGGAAGCATTGGAACTGATTAGAATTGATTGTATGGATTTGATATATGAGGGACTCGACGAGTTGTTCTTGTGACTTGGCGAGTCGGGTCGTGAACCCCTAACCTCTTTTCTGGTTTGAGTGGAACCATTGAGTCTAGGAGATGACTCAGTGAGTTGGGTAAGATAAGGAATCAGAAATTGAAGAACTCAACGAGCCCAAGGAGGGACTCGACGAGTTAATACATTGTGTCCCGATGTTGTGACAGGAAGAACTCGACGAGTATGGGAAGGGACTCGACGAGTTGACTCGGTTGACCACGAGTCTGAGTAGTATATGAACTCGTTGAGTTAGAAGATAACTCGACGAGTTGGGGTTGACTGGGAGTTGACCTTGACTTTGACTTTGACCTGGTTGTTGAATTAGATCAAGGGTAAAATGGTCATTTTACCCTGAGAAGGATTATCAGATTTCTGACTAAGTATTATTATGATATGGATAGCCGGGGAGTCTTTGGAGAAGCTATCAGATATTCCTCACCGCAAGTTTTTTTGCAGACAGCCTTGCAAGGTGAGTTTCCTTCAGTAGGAACGAGTCTACCGCACCAAGGCAGGCCCATATATGTGATTTGATAGTAGCTGAGTGTGGACGGTGCCCGAATCTTATAGCAGCCGAGTGTGGGCGGGGCCCAAATCGCGTAGTATTATTTGAGTATAGTTATGTGACTGTTTGATAGGTTTAGATATACTTGTTGTCTGTGTGATACTTGTATGTATGTTATACAGCGGAGTGTGGGCGGGGCCCGAATCTCCTAGATAGCGGAGTGTGGGCGGGGCCCGAATCTCCTAGATAGCGGAGTGTGGGCGGGGCCCGAATCTCCTAGACAACAGAGTGTGGGCGGGGCCCGAATCTCCTAGACAGCAGAGTGTGGGCGGGGCTCAAATATCCATGAGAGTGGGCGGGGACCGTATCTCTTAGTTGCATGTCATGTGTATGGTATGTGGTAGTTTGGGGAGACTCACTAAGCTTCGTGCTTACAGTTTTCAGTTTTGGTTTCAGGTACTTCCACTAGTAAGGGAAAGGGCTCGGGATGATCGTATGACACACACCACAGTTTTAGCCTGGGATGTTTAGACTCTGATATTTCTCTCATATGATTTTGTTACAGTATTTGACATGATGTTTTGAGTTACATGGTTCTTGATTTTCTTTATGATGATGGATGATTTATGGTTTTACTATAAGTTTTAAAATGAAAATTTTGGACTGTATTTTTGGGATGTTTCATATAAACTATAATAAATATAGTTTATGGAATGTATGAACATTTATTCATCATAAAAGGACTTTTCATTATTCTACACGTAATCGTCAATATAGCATTCGTGAGATACACTTCACGTGCTTATCTAAGTACCAACCAACTCCTGAAATTATAACCAGAGTCTCCTGGAGGGAGAGCGTGACACTTGTGTATAGATCTATATGGGACTGACAATCCCACACCTCGACTGTTAGCTACAGTTAGGCCGGCAGGCCTGGGGTGACAAATGTCGTACCTACTGTGACGCCTGAAGAACGTCATGTTCAGGCCATCTTATGGTCATCAAGCATGGTTATGATAACTCACAATTTGTTATTGAACAATACGATTAGTGTATGGATAAGTAAACAACTTCACATAGTTTTATTAAATAATAAAATTATAATACATTATTTTACAAGTACATCTGGTGAATCCAGGCACTTACAATTACAGAGTTTTATACAAGTACAAATACATAATACTATTCCAGTACAGAGAACACATACTTTTCGTGGTTTTATGTGAATTAAAACTACATTATACCATCTCAGAGTACAATAACATTTACATATTTTGGTCTTAGGGTATTAAGACTACAACACGATTACAACATAAAATATAGGATTTTCTAGGAAAACATACTTACATTTTTAAGGAACAAATAACATATTTCAATTACAAACATGCTTATGAACTCACCAACTAAATTGTTGACACTCTTTTCAAAACTACTTGTATTCTCAGGATATCAGTAAACAGGTATCCACAGGTTTTGAGAAGACAGACCTTCATAGACTCATGTCTTTTAACTTTTGCTATACATTTTGGTGTCAAGTATAGATTATTTTTGAACACGAATGTAAAACTATACTTTATCATGTAATGGTTGTTGTACTTTGATTACTATTATGCAATGGTTGTGATACTGTACATGACGTCATCTGCCCCCGAACATTTCATCCGTTTCAGTTTGGGGTTGTGACAGATTGGTATCAGAGCATTTTTATAGTGAACTAAGTATATCAAACCACAAAAGATATACAACTATAAATACAATGGGGCTGAAACCCTTTTACTAAAAGTATACTTTTAAAATCTAAGTATTTTATAAGAAGTATACTAACATGCATACATACAAGAAGCAATATCACAGTGAGAACTACATAAAAGTATTTAGATGTTGGACACTATAGTTAAACCTGGACAGTTATGTAATCATATCTGGGATAAATATAGCCTGATCAACTATATTTATTTGAGATACGACCAACATGTGTTTGGGAGTGATCGTGGTGTTGCAACAAGTATAAAAGTTACCAAATCTATATACCAGAAGAACTCTTGAACCAAACATAAAGTTAAAATACTATAGGAGTATTTTATGGCACTATAGCACCGGAACAACAATATTCAAGAAGGTCTTTCTTACTAGAATCAATCATGTGAAAACAAAGGACTTTTACTGATAGATACATAAGAGTTATATATAATTAAGATTTTATAGACTTAGAATTTATGATTTAGCTTTATTTCATGTTCCTTGTTTGGTTGTGGACTTAGAGTAGGATCATTTATTAGAAGGTCTATTTAGTTTTGATTATATATAATTTATATACACTATGTAATTATAGGTGGACCCAATATGAGTCATACTATACAAATTCCTTAGAAGTGTTGCTATAAATTTCATAAATTGAAATTGCGATTGTTTACTTATATTAGTAAACTTCTATTGTAAAATGCAGAACACTATGAAAGTCAGGATATGATACGTTTAGAACTAAGATATATCTTGACTCGTAACTACTATAGAGGACTTATCATTATTTCCACTCTAAATCTTATAGAAAAAGATGCCGCCACGTAAATCAAATAGGCGTTTCAACAACAATCCACCAATTCCACCACCTCCACAGTATGACCCTGCTGTCTTCCAAGCAGCAGTAACAGCCCCCGTGGCTGCTGCTATGATGCAAATTAATGCTAGTGGTACTAGTGGAGCCGGTAGTGGTGCCCACAACTCTAATCATGGGGAATGTCTCGGACACCCAAGGGAGTGTTCTTATAAAGACGTCACGAACGCTAAACCCAAATCCTTTGATGGCACCGGAGGTGTCATTGTTCTAACACGCTGGTTCGATAAAACCGAATCGGTGTTTGAAATCTGTGTGTGCCCTGAAGCTAGCAAAGTAAAATTTGCAGCATGTACTTTCTTGGATAAGGCCCTCTGTTGGTGGAACGGTTATGTCAAGTCGTTATCTCTCCCAGTAGCCAATGCCATGAGCTGGGAAAACTTAAAGTTCTGATGCTGGCAGAATATTGTCCTAGAGGCGAGATACAATAGTTAGAGCAGGAACTCTGGAGTCTGATGATGAAGGACTTTGATATTGCTGCTTATACAACCAGATTTAGTGACCTCGCTCTTCTGTGTCCCGGGATGGTACACCCGGAGAGTAAGAAAGTAGAAAGGTACATTTGGGGGTTAACTCCCCCGACCCAAGGAAACGTTATAGCTACCAATCCACTTACTTTCGATAGTGCGAAGCGTCTGGAACAGACACTCGTAGACCATGGAGTTCGCCAAGGATCCATGCCAACCATTACTGAATAACCTAAAGAAGGAGGTAGCAAAAAGAAGTTCTGGAACAAACGAAAGGGGCAATCATCGCAAGAGCCTTCTAAGAAGCAACAAGCTGTGGCAGTACACACTGCTTTTGTTCCCGTTGTTGTTCTTGCTTCTGTCCGTACCACTGTATCTGCTACTCCAGCAACCCCGAGTCGATATGCTGGAACTTTGCCAAAGTGCAATAAGTGCAACTACCATCACACGGGAGTTTGTAGAGAAATGCACTGCAGAAACTGCAACAGGAAGGGGCACACCGCCAGTTTCTGTAAATTACCAGCACAACCCATCTCCCAAGTTCCCGACATGGGAGTAAGTCAAGCTTGTTATGGGTGTGGTGAAACCGGGCATTTGAAGAGAGACTGCCTAAAGACAAGGAATACTGGAGGTGTAGGAAGATTTTTGGCAATTGGTCACGAGCAAGCGATAGCAGATCCTACCGTGGTTACCAGTACGTTTCTTCTTAACAATTCCTACGCATGCATTCTTTTTGATAGTGGTGCGGAGAAAAGCTTCATGAGCCATAAATTCAAACATATACTAAAACTAAATCCCAAATCACTAAAAGACATATTTACCGTAGAGATGGCAAACGGAAAGACCGAGAGCACAAACGACATAGATATAGGATGCACACTTACTCTAAACAACTATTCTTTCCAAATTGATCGTATGCCGATCTCAATTAAAAGCTTTGACATTATCATCGGTATGGATTGGTTAAGTCTTCACCGTGCTGATATCCTATGTTATGAAAAAGCCATTCGTCTTAATCTGCCAAGTGGTGAATCTCTCGTTATCTATGGCGACAAACCCGGTACGAACCTTCAAATCATTTCTTGCGTCAAGGTCCAGAAGTATCGTCGCAAAGATTACTGTGCCTTCTTAGCTCATGTGGTAGATAAGACACAAGATGTGAAAAACATCAAGGATATCCCCGAAGTTTGTGATTTCCCTAATGTATTCCCCGAAGATCTCCCAGGACTTCCTCCTGAACGCCAAGTCGAATTCCGAATCGACTTGATTCCTGGAGCAACCCCTGTAGCCTAATCCCAGTACCGTTTAGCACCGTCAGAGATGCAGGAACTATCCTGCCAATTAAACGAACTTCTAAGCAAAGGATTCATAAGACCAAGCTTCTCACCCTGGGGAGCACCGGTCTTGTTCGTGAAAAAGGATGGATTGTTCCGAATGTGCATAGATTACTGCGAACTAAAAAAGCTTACCATTAAGAACCGATACCCTCTACCGCGAATAGACAATCTCTTCGATCAACTTCAAGGAGCCAGTTTCTTCTCCAAGATTGACCTGAGATCAGGATACCATCAGCTACGATTCCAGGAGGATGATATTCCAAAGACTGTTTTTAGAACTCGCTACGGTCACTATGAATTTGTAGTGATGCCCTTCGGTCTAACGAATGCGCCGGCAGAGTTCATGGACCTGATGAACCATGCGTGTCGACCTTACTTAGACAAGTTCGTTATAGTTTTCATCGACGATATACTAGTCTATTCCCGAAGTAAGGAAGAACACAGCCAACACTTACGACAAGTCTTAGAAACCTTAAGGGCAGAGAAATTGTATGTGAAGTTCTCGATGTGCAAATTTTGGATTCGAAAGGTGGACTTCCTAGGTCATGTAGTCAGCAAAGAAGGGATACATGTTGATCCCTCCAAGACCAAAGCTATCGAAAACTGGGCGACCCCACGAACCCCAACAGAGATTCGTCAATTTCTAGGTCTCGTAAAACCCCTCACTACACTGACTCAGAAGGGTGTAACCTTCAGCTGGGAGGAGAAACAAGAAACTACTTTCCAGACATTAAAGCGAGCCCTATGCAGCGCATCGATCTTGTCCCTCCCTGAAGGGATGGAAGATTTTGTAGTTTACTGCGATGCGTCCAAGCAAGGGCTAGGCTGCGTTCTTATGCAGCGAGGAAAGGTCATATCCTACGCCTCGAGATATATTAAGAACCACGAGGTCAACTATACTACACACGACCTTGAATTAGGAGCAGTGGTTTTTGCTCTGAAGATATGGAGAGATTACCTTTATGGTACGAAATGCATAGTCTTCACAGATCACAAAAGCCTCCAGCACCATCGGAAGGAACTTAGCATGAGACAGCGACGATGGGTGGAACTACTCAATGATTATGAATTCGAGATTCGCTATCATCCTAACAAAGCCGATGTAGTACCAGATGCCCTTAGTCGGAAAGAGTACTCGGGCCATCGAGTAAAGTCTCTAACTGTGACAATTCATTCACATCTATCCGCTCAGATTAAAGAGGCTCAGCTGGAAGCCTTAAAACCCGATAACGTAACAGGTGAAGCCTTAAGATGAATGGAAAAGAACTTGGAAATCAAGGGTGACAGAGTTCGTTATATCATGAATTGGATCTGGACACCGAAGTTTAGTTGTTACAGAGATGTTGTCATGAACGACGCCCATAAAAATCGATACTCCATTCATCGAGGTTCAGACAAGATGTATCTGGACCTAAAGAAACTCTATTGGTGGCCGAACATGAAAGCTGAAATTGCAACCTATGTAGGCAAATATCTGACTTGCGCCAAAGTCAAGGTAGAATATCAGAAGCCTTCGGGTTTATTACAACAACTAGAAATACCCGAATGGAAGTGGGAGCGGATAACTATGGACTTCATAACCAAGTTACCCTGGACAACGGGTGGTCATGACACCATTTTGGTGATCATCGATAGATTAACCAAATCTGCACACTTCCTGCCAATAAAAGAATCTGACAAAATGGAGAAGTTAACATGGACTTACATAAAAGAGATAGTACGATTGCATGGTGTGCCAATATCCATTATCTCTAACCGAGATAGTAGATTTACCTCACGGTTTTGGCAATCACTACAAAAGTTCTTGGGAACAAATCTTGATATGAGTACAGCGTACCATCCTCAGACTAATGGGCAAAGAGAGAGAAACATACAAATGTTGGAAGACATGTTCAGGGCTTGTGTGATAGATTTTGGTAAAGCTTGGGATACCCATTTACCACTCGTCGAATTCTCTTACAACAATAGCTATCACACTAGCATCAAAGTTTCTCCCTTTGAAGCCATTTATGGTCGTAAGTACATATCCCCTCTCTGCTGGGCTGAAGTAGGTGATACGCAACTAGCCAAGAATCAAGTACCCGACAGTACTTTAACCGGTCCCAAGATCATTCGAGAAACAACGGAAAAGATCGTCTAAATCCAGGAACGACTGAAAGCTTCTAGAGACAGACACAAGAGTTATGCGGACAAACGACAAAAACCATTGGAATTTCAGGTTGGTGACCGCGTCATGTTAAAGGTCTCACCCTGGAAAGGAATGATACATTTCTGAAAATGTGGAAAATTAAATCCAAGGTACATCGGACCATTCGAGATTCTTGCTACAATCGTTCCGGTTGTGTATAAACTCAATCTCCCGCATGAACTCAGTAACATTCATCCCACTTTTCACGTATCTAATCTCAAGAAGTGTCTCTATGACGAGACTCTTGTAATCCCACTCGACGAAATCGAGTTAAACTAGAGTCTACACTTCA
This sequence comes from Lactuca virosa, assembly GCF_052849685.1. Classification (NCBI taxonomy): domain Eukaryota; kingdom Viridiplantae; phylum Streptophyta; class Magnoliopsida; order Asterales; family Asteraceae; genus Lactuca; species Lactuca virosa. Next base: position 133,087,258 of record NC_136428.1, on the reverse strand, counting down.
TAGAAGAACCAGTGGAGGTAATGGACAGGGAAGTCAAGAGAACAAAACAAAGTCGTATACAAATAGTGAAGGTTCGTTGGAATGCCAAGTGGGGACCTAAATTCACTTGAGAACGGGAAGATCAAATGAAACAAAAGTACCCTCATCTTTTCCCTAGTTCATGAATACCACTTTAAAAACAATTTCGGGATGAAATTCCCTCTAACGGGGGGATAATGTAAACACCCGTTATTTCAAGTCAGTGTAAGTCGAACTTATTCGAATAAAAGTCTAAACTACAATCGTATACAAGTAAATCCATATCATATCATTAATACAATAAGAACTTGAATGCCTTAAGGGCATGTTTATATAAGTTATTTTATTTGCATACTTTGATAATCATAATTATATATTAGTTATAACCACTTATATTGAAAACTATGCATATATAACTTAATATACAAGTCAACATAAGTCAAGGATGTAAAGTAAAAAAGCATGAATTTCCCATATTCATTGTCTTTTCGGCCATGTGGGGATCTTAGATAAGTGTAGACCGAAAACTCACTTCATGGGACCACCATCGGACCGAAATCAACCCCTTCTAAAAGACCTAGGCCGAAAACCCTTTTCTATTGGACTTTATGACCGCACACCCTTTTCTATTTGACCTTAAGGACCGAAATCGACATATTGTGATTGTGTTTGTGTGATTTCGGTCATGTTGGACCAAAATGCCTTTCATTTTGGCCGCAAACACTTTCAATTTGACAGTAAACTCCTCAAATATCTAAATATCTTATCCTACTTCAGCTTCCCAAGGTGATATAATTCAATTACCAATGTAAACATCACCTCATACCGCCTACCTTTTTCCTTCATACTTAAGCAACAAAATGGATCATTTAAACACTTTCAGTAAGCAATTCTCACCTCATATGCTCTCATGTATCAAAACATTTACCCAGTTAAACATCAAACCGTCAAGGTATATTCAAGAACACATCGTATCTGCATCCAAAATTTCCAGAAAATTAGTATGTACTATGAATTAGTTTAGTCTTTTATAAACATTTAACTTGTAAATTCAACTAATCCACATATATTATTATGTGTATAACATTATTAGGATACGTTTGTTAGCACGTGCTCTATTTCCTGTTCCTTGTTTGGTTGTGGGCTTAGGGTAGAATTATTTATTCGTCTGCCTATTTTATCATGATTATATAAATATTATATTTATATAAGTATAAAACCATTTAAAACTTGTTAAACAAAAATATTATTTTTGCAATCTATTTTAGTACCATTTGTACATAAATGGTAACTTTCACGAAATAACTTTATCACGAATTTTACGATTTAAAACTTGCCAAATCATTAACAATACAAAGGTTTTCGTTTCAGTAGAACACAAACATATAAACTCTAATAGGTATAGTTTATGGACCATATGTACTATATTACCAAGTTCAGAATACATTACAGAAAACAAAGATATAAACTATAATAAATATAATTTATGGAACGTATGTACAATTATTCATCATAAAAAGGACTTTTCATTATTCTACACGTAATCGTTAATATAGCATTTGTGAGACATGCTTCACGTACTTATCTAAGTAGCAACCAAGTCGTGAAATTATAAACAGAGTCTCCTTGAGGGAGAGCATGACACTTGTGTATAGATCTATACGGAACTGACAATCCCACACCTCGACTGTTGGCTACAGTCAGGCCGACAGGCCTGGGGTGACAAATGTCGTACCTACTGTGACTCCTGAAGAACGTCGTGTTCAGGCCATCTTATGGTCATCAAGCATGGTTATGATAACTCACAATTTGGTATTGAACAATACAATTAGTGTATGAATAAGTAAACAACATTACATAGTTTTATTAAATAATAAAACTATAATACAATATTTTACAAGTACATCTGGTGAATCCAGGCACTTACAATTACACAGTTTTATACAAGTACAAATACAAAATAGTGTTCCAGTACAGAGCAAACATACTTTTCATGGTTTTATATGAATTAAAACTACATTATTCTATCTCAGAGTACAATAACATTTACACATTTTGGTCTTAGGGTATTAAGACTACAACACGATTACAACAGAAAATGTAGGATTTTATGGGAAAACATACTTACATTTTTAAGGAACAAATAAAAGATTTCAAATACAAACATGCTTATGAACTCATAAACTGAATTGTTGACACTCTTTTCAAAACTACTTGTATTCTCAGGAAATCAGTAAACAGGTATCCACAGGTTTTGAGAAGACGGAACTTCATAGACTCGTGTCTTTTAACTTCTGCTATACATTTTGGTGTCAAGTATAGATTGATATGAACGCGAATGTAAAACTATACTTTACCAATGTAATGGTTGTTGTACTTTGATTAATATTATGCAATGGTTGTGATATTGTACATGACGTCATCCACCCCCGAACATTTCCGCCATTCCGGTTTGGTGGTATAACAATACCACATGTCATACATAAATAAACACATAATGGGCCCCTCCTAATAAGTATAATGGGCCCCACCCAAACTCGCATATCGGGCCCCTCCCACTGAGTATAACGGGCCCTGCTCAAACTCGTATAATGGCCCCCACCCAACATACAAAGCATATAAGCATATACAAATACAAGAGTCACACAAATATCTAGTATCCTAGCATAACTGATCATGGGCCAGCATTGTTCCTTAGACCTGCTAAACATGGTGAGGAAACTCACCTCGCACTGTTGAATCTCACAGAAAGAATCCCCGGCTGCTGGCCCGCTAAAATCTCTGCGCTATCACAAAATAATATCCAATTAATAATTGGATCCTGACTCACACTAAGAGTCCAAACTTGGGTGAAAGACCTTTATACCCCTTCCTAACTTGGCCCAAGGCCAAAGCCTAATCCGAATGTCCAAAAAGCCCAAATTCCAAAATAATCATCCAAGGCCCAAATATGTCACGAACTAACTAAGCTAACTAAGTCCCACTGAGGGCCAACAAGCACCAAACTAATGGGCTCTACGGCCCAAAAGCTCCAAGGGCAACCCTAAAGTGGTCAAACGACCAAAATGCCCTTCCTGAGTCAAAATATATGACCAAGGTCCACTTGGTCAAAAAGTCAACGATCGGAATTGAGTCAAGGCCAAAATACCCTAAGTCGTACGCCCGACGTACAACTAAAATATTATCACGGTCAGTAGCGAGTATGCACTGCTTACTCAGGAGTACGCCCAACGTACCCTGACTGAACCAAAACTCTTAACCATGGCTTAATCCTTTAACACTTCACGTCCAAAGCCATATCTAGGTCTTCAATAGTGTCTTTAACCATAAAGTTTCCAACTTGATGGTTTTGCATGGCTATTAAGATCTTTACACCAAAAACCCCAACTTCTTAATCCATAAAGACACTATAACTCATGCATGACGGAGAACTAACGTCCAAGGTCCGATTTTTATGATTCTAGACTCATCAAGACATCTAAAAGGACAGTCCAAAGGGTCTGGAGTAACCCATACTCACCAAGACCAAAGTTTGGGGACAAAAGAAACATAAAACCATACCATGAAGAGATATAAGCAATTAAAGGTCAAGGTTGAGACTTTATACCTTCTTGCAACTGAGAAAGGTGCCTAGTCTCTAGATCTACAAGCTCAAGCTCTAACAAAGCTTCTTCACCAACTCCTTCTTCTACCAAAGGCACCAAATAACCAAAGATACACCCAAGAAGGTCAAGACCACTCAAAGATGCTATTAGGGTTCGAGATTAGGGTTTTAGGACAATAGAGGCTGATAAAGAGGTCAGGTCTTGGGACTAAAGGTGATTATATAGGGCTTGAACCCTAAAAATTAGGGTTTTGGGTCTAAGCACATTCGTCGTGCGTACATCCTTGTACGACATGCGTATGTGCATGGGTCCGCGTCCCACCTAAACCATCTACGCCCCACGTACACAAGGATGTATGCCCTGCGTATGACCTTTTCTTAGCCCAAAATGACAAGTCCAATCCTTCAAAAGCCCAAAACAAATTACATAAATAACTAATTAAATAAATAATACCTTATAAATTTCCAAATGTTACATGTAGCATTCTCTAAGATAAGCATAAGCATGTTAGATATTTCATCGACTTAAATGGTTTCATTTGTCTGTTTTTTTCTATTTTACAAAACATCATAGTTTTCAAACTAGTCGTTGACTAAAAAACATGATCATAAGTGGGTTGTATTACGTATATGAAAATTGTTATTCGCCAAGTGCTTTTCCCTAAACAGAAGCTGCAAAAAACAACACCTGCTAAAAAATCTTCATACAAATCCAATAAAACTACCACTCAAAGATGCTTAGAATGCATGTAACACTTGCTCATATATCTTATAAATAACCCCTAGAAACCATTTTACATCAAGTCAGGAATTGAATTAGTAAAATTCTTGTTATCATGTAGTTGATTGATTACTTATGCAGAGACTGTTAAGCTAGAGAATCAAATCTTGGATGAGTTTTCATCTAATACAAAACAATGGTGAAAATGTAATTTTCTCTCTTTTACCTATATCAAGGGCTTCCATTTCTATGTATTATGGTATTTTTCCACATCAGGTAAACTCCATTATATTACCACACTTCCACTTTCTTCGTCAATTAATATGCAATGAGATACCTTTCTTGAATGATGGTGACATATATGTTCATATATGAACATATATGTTAATTATGAACATATGTTCATATATGAACATATGGTCATATATGAACATATGCTCATATATGAACATACGTTCATATATTATGTAACGCCCGGGTTTCGGGGCTAAGAATTTTAGATGATGTAATAGTCTATGTCAACTATTGTAACTCTTTTGAAGTAATAAAGATGAACTATTTGAATACTATGTGAATTCTGTGTATTTGTATGCTTATAACTTATTTATAAATGAATAATAAATAAAGGATAAAAATAAGCGTCAAAATTAAAGTGTGAGATAAGCCTGATATCTTTACATAAAGTTGTAGTGGTCGAAACAAGGATTCCGGGGATATAAAGAACGCCGAAATTCGAGTTATAACGAAGAAGTTATGACCCGTCGAAGTTTCACGACGGAATCGGCACGACACCGGGAAGCGTAAATAGTGAATTTATGATAGAGCGACTTTTAGCCTTATCAATCTAAACGAAAGTTGTAGAATATGTTAAACCGAGAGCGTCCATAAAAAGAACGCCCAAATCTGACTTCGTATGAGGAAGTTATGATTTTTTGAAGTTTCGGCTTAGCAGTGTACAGCCCGAAGTTCGAATATTAGATCGAGCGGTTTTTAGCCGACACAACCTAAACGAGAATCGAAGATCTTGTTAATAGTAGCATAACTATAAAAAGACAGACGAAAACGAACGTCGGATAAAGAAGTTATGAATTTTTAACGGACCAATCTTGTCCCGGCCTGTTAAAAATATAACTTTTAAAATAAATTCAAAATTAGCCGACGAAGTCTAAATGAAAGTTGTAGAGTACATTCCCGCCTACGCGTGGATATAAAGAACGTAGAAAATGGAGATCGCATGCAAAAGTTATGATTTTTAGAAGTCGGAAAGGGAAATTGCGAAACCTGCTGCTCGATCGATGATGTGGCCGGATCCTAGCCGCCGCTTACTGATCACGCTTCGCCTTCGGATGCTGACACCTGTACTTCGGACGCCCAGCGTAGCCAAGAAGCGCCTCGCGTACGAGGTACGCCCCGCGTGCGAGAAGGGAGCGCTGCGTGTACTCGTTCTGCTTGGTCCGAGGAGTGGCCACGATGCACCACCAGCGAAGCGACGCGTGTTGATCTTATCCGAGGCTACGCCCCACGTAGCAGTTCCGAACGCCCAGTGTTCCGAGGTTGCTCGCACCTATAAATAGAGGTGCGAGGGCAGCCGAGATTTTCACACCAAAACTCATTCTTTCTCTCACTAATTTCTCTCTCTAGAGTTTCTACCTCCCCCCCCCCTCCCTAAAGCCTAGGTGAACCCCTAGCACCCGAAGGAAGCCCCGAGGCTCCCGGAGTCCCGAGAAAAAAAAAAGGGTCTTTCGGTTCGGAAACGCTACTCCAAGCGAAACCCGGTTTTCTTTAAAATCCGCTGTAAGTGAGCTACGCCTATGAAATTTTTCATATAGCTTTTAAATAATTATAGTAATGTTATTAGGTCCTTAAAATAATTATTTGGACTATTATTATGAGTTATATAGAGTGTTGTTTAATGCTTATATAATAATAATAACAACTAGACTATTAATTGGTCGCGGTTAACGTTAGACTAAACCCTAGTGGTATTGATACTAGGTTTTGTCAAGGGAAAACTTATTTTGAGATAACGAAGCGCTGTCCGAGTTCCGAGTCACCACCTTAACAAGTGAATGCATAGTTACTTTCAGCTTACACATAGATATGAAGTATTTTATATAAATTACGTGTTATGTGTGCATATTATCTGTATACTTGCTATCTATGTTGGATGAACGATTTTATACATGCTTTAAATGATTTAAACTGTATATGTATTTTATATCTACAAAATGTGTTGGGTAAAACATGGGTAGATATAATAGTTGTTGTGTGACAAAATAAAATAATGAGAGGCCTCGTGATAGATGTTATTGATGATCCAGTCAGCTAGCGGAGTATAGATGACGTCCACGGAGTATTCTAGACAGTCTAGTGGAACGCTAGCAGGCTCGCAACCTATAGATTTTTATTTGAACTGTGTGTTTACCAGCAGTACTCCATCCCCCACATGGTTGCCTTATTTGACATGAATTGCTGAGGTATCCCCGAAGCATGTGTTGTCACCCCGATGAAAGTCCTTAGACTAGGTCCCTTGAGTTAGATGTTTTAGGGATGTAAAGTGAGGATAACGGGAACGGGTAATCGGGTTTATTTGGTTTGATAAAGTTAATAAACTTATTTATTGTGGGTTGAAAACCCTATGTGCTCACCAGGCTCCCAAGCCTGACCCACTCAGTTTCTTGTATTACAGGTAGTGGCGCATGAGCATAGATGTTTGGATGAGAGATAAGGGATTATAGGCATGTAAATACGAAATAATGTAGTAAGGCTTATGTTGTACTGTTTATGCTTTTGATCTGTATCGAACATGACATCCCGAGTCTTTTAATGAAATACATTTCTATGGAAATGCTTTGATAAATCTTTATCAAATTTTGTTTTGGGAACAAATTCCGCAACTCTTTTATTTAAATTATTACTCTGATTTTTAAACAAAGCATAAACAAAATCGGTCTTTTCTGGCCGTGAAAATGGGGATGTCACAGTTGGTATCAGAGCATTAGTTTAAGCGAACTAGGAATATGGATTTATTTCTAGACTTAAACTTAGAATGCTAAGCGATGATTGTGAGGAGTGTGTCTAATAAAATTTAGGTAATACACCTGAATAGACACAAGCACTAGCTTATTTAGGGAAAATACCTAACATGCTTTTATGTGCTAAATGATTTATGATATGAATTATATGATCGAATCTATAGTCTGTTGCCGACCGGATCTGGAAACTTTATGTGTTCAGGTTTCTAAACGTTTAATTACGGTATTAGAACTGGCATATAACTTTTCGGAGTAATAGGGAGATTTACATGTTGATCGTAAATAAAATCTTTCCTATCTTAATTCTCGTCATTACACACCGAACGTCTGAATTGGTGTATAGATCGAAATGGCAAAAACCCGAAGTGGAGTCGGGAACGCGAACGGAAACAGGAATCAACCTCCAGTGATTGAGCAAATACCTGTTATGGTAGCCACTCCTGAGCCCATCATGATGGTCGGAGTACAGACGATGATCCAAATAATGTTGGATCGTCAAATGGAGGAAACCAGACGTTTGCTTCAACAGAATCGAGAGGAAGCTACAATACCAATCGAACAACCCGAACTGAATGATGGGCAGTCGGAAGGAGGGAACTACAGTGGGACCGTTGGTCAAGCTGATCCTCCAGTTATTAGGAGGAACAATCAAGATGACGGAGTCGAGGGGAACGGATGCAAGTACAAAGATTTTCTGACTTGCAAGCCATCAAACTTCACCGGGAAGGAAGATCCGATCGGAGTTATGGATTGGATCTCAGAGATGGAGTTGGATTTTATGACGTATGGTTGCAGAGATAAACTACAAACCACTTTTGCAGTGCGTCAGTTCCGAGGAGGCGTGTTTCGTTGGTAGAACATCCTTGGGAAGACCTTGAGCCCCAATGAGCCCCTGCAGCTAACATGGGCGGAGTTTTTAGTACAATTCAAACGAAAGTACTTCTCAGCCCAAAACCTGCTCGAGCTAGAGAACCAGTTTCTGACCCTGAAGAAGGGAAGCATGTCAATCGATGAATACACAAACAACTTCCCAGAGAAGATGGATTTTGCCTTGCGTCTTGTCCAGGATGAGCTGACAAAGATCGACAAGTACGCTAAGGACTCACATGGGAGTATGCAGTGCCAATACGTCAGGCACATACTCTGGAGGCAGCTATCTGGGCTGCCAAATCTGTGGAGGATAGGATTAAAGGAAGGGCTGCCAGCAAGGTTGAGGTTGGAGAGAAGAGAAAAATTGCGGGGTCTGCTAAACCCAACAATAAGAAGATCAAGTTCAGTTCCAACAAGTTTGGAGGAGGAGGGAACGAAGCAAAATGGTACGAGAAGTGCAAGAACAAGCACTCGGGAAAATGTAGCGAGGAAGTGACCTGCTACAAGTGTGGGAAAACGGGGAACTATGCCAATGAGTTCACCATCAACAAGAGGGTGTGCTACGAGTGACGTGAAGAAGGGAATATTGCTAAGGATTGCACGAAGAAGAAAGACGCGACAAGGCCCAACATTCCACCGAAGCCGAAGGTGAGAGCCTTCCAGATGACGCTCGAGGCTGCGAAGGAGGCAGTAGACGTCACTCAGGTACCTTTCTTGTAAATGGATTGCCTGCCAATATACTATTTGATTCCGGAGCCAACTACTCCTTTGTGTCGCATAAATTTGGTGGGAAATTAGCTTTGCCTGTAGAAAAACTTGATAATGCCCTAATTGTGGAAGTTGTCAGTGGCAAGTTCATATGTGTTAGTAATCGTATTAAGAACGTAGTCATCGACCTAAATGGAAATGAATTCCACGAAGAGCTGTTGCCCATAGAGTTGAACGGTTTTGACATCGTTTTGGGAATGGATTGGCTTAGCGCCAACGATGCCGAGATATTACGTCGAAGGAAGATAGTTAGGGTAAATCCCCCTGGAAAGGAGTCATTTATGGTGTACGGGTACAAACGCAGAGTGAATTCTGGAATCATCTCCCTGATGAAAGCCAGAAAATGTTTATCCATAGGATGTACATCATATTTGGCATTTGTGATCGATGCTAAGAAGGAAAAGAAGGAGGTGCAGAATATACCGGTCGTATGTGATTATCCGGAAGCCTTTCCCGAAGATCTTCCTGGATTACCACCTGATAGACAAGTAGAGTTTCGTATAGACTTGTTACCAGGAACGACACCGATAGCAAAGGCACCATACCGATTAGCACCGACGGAGATGAAGGAGCTTATGACGCAACTACAGGAGTTGTTGGACAACGGGTTCATTCGACCTAGTTCATCACCCTGGGGAGCTCCGGTGCTATTCGTAAAGAAGAAATACGGAAGCATGAGGATGTGCATAGATACAGAGAGCTGAACAAGGCAACAGTAAAGAACAAGTACCCATTGCCGATGATTGATGACCTATTCGATCAGCTGCAAGGTTCGAGCTATTTCTCAAAGATCGATCTTAGGTCAGGATATCATCAGCTGAAGGTGAGAGATCAGGATATTGAGAAGACTGCATTTAGAACGAGATATGGACACTACGAGTTCTTGGTTATGTCATTTAGACTAACCAATGCTCCAGCAGCATTCATGGATTTGATGAACAGGGTTTGTAAACCATTCCTCGATAAATCCGTGATAGTGTTCTTCGACAACATTCTGATCTACTCGAAAAGCCAAGAGGAGCATGGCAAGCATCTACGGGAGGTATTAGAAGTGCTGAAGAAGGAGAAGTTGTATGCAAAGTTCTCCAAGTGTGATTTTTGGATCCGAGAAGTCCAATTCTTGGGTCATGTGGTTAACCAAGAAGGGATAATGGTTGACCCAGCAAAGATCAAAGCTGTGATGAAGTGGGAACGACCGAAAAGTCCCACGGAGATTCGAAGCTTTTTGGGATTAGCCGGATATTACTGACGATTTATCCAAGGCTTTTCTTCGATAGCTTCTCCATTGACAACGTTGACCCACAAAGGAGCTACATATACGTGGAACGAGAAACACGAAGAGGCATTCGAGAAGCTAAAGAAGAAGTTATGCGAAGCACCGATTCTTTCTCTACCCGATGGAGCTGAAGATTTCGTGGTGTATAGCGATGCCTAGGGAGTCGGGTTGGGTTGTGTTCTGACCCAAAGAGAAAAATTGATAGCATATGCCTCTCGACAATTCAAAGAGCATGAAAAGAATTACCCCGCTCATGATCTGGAGTTAGCAGCGATAGTATTTGCCTTAAAGATATGGAGGCATTACCTCTATGGCACGAAGTGCAAAATTTTCACTGATCATAAGAGTCTCCAGTATCTCTTTAATCAGAAAGAATTGAACATGAGACAACGACGCTGGTTGGACTTACTGAAGGACTACGACTGTGAGATACTTTACCACCCTGGTAAAGCAAATGTTGTCGCTGATGCTCTTAGTCGAAAAGTCAACCTTGAGAGAAAAAGGCCAAGAGCGTTGAGAATTGAAGTTGTATCGACGGTTGTGGAAAGTATCAAGAAAGCTCAAGAAGAAGCTTCAGAGAAGAATGACAGAAAGGAAGAACATTTGGGAAAGACGTTGGTATTCGGTACAAACCGTCAAGGACTGAAGGTATTCCAAGATCGGATTTGGGTACCTAAGATGGGAGGAATAAGAGATTTTCTGATGGAAGAAGCTCACAAGACCATGTACTCAATTCATCCCGGTAGCATTAAATTGTATAGGGACCTAAAACCCTACTACTGGTGGCCGACGATGAAGCTCGATGTTGCGAAGTATGTGGCCGAGTGTGTAACATGTGCGAGAGTTAAGGCACAACATCAGAAACCATACGAGAGTTTAGAACCTTTACCTGTACCCATGGGTAAATGGGAAGACATCACCATGGATTTTGTGACTAAACTGCCCAGGACGAAGAGCGATCACGACATGATTTGGGTAGTCGTGGATCGTTTCACAAAGAGTGCACACTTCATAGCTGCCAATGAAAGGTGGTCTATGGATAAGCTTGCAAATGCTTACGTGAAGGAAATTGTGAGACTTCACGGTGTTCCTCTAACGATTGTATCCGATCGTGATAGTCGTTTTACGTCGAGTTTTTGGAGGAGTCTACAAAAGGAACTGGGTACGAAGTTGTGTCTGAGTACGGCTTACCATCCGCAGACTGAATGTCAGAGTGAAAGAACGATCCAAACGCTTGAAGATATGCTGAGAGCATGTACCCTTGAGTTCCAAGGTAACTGGGATGAGCACTTACCTTTGGTAGAATTTTCCTACAATACCAGTTTCCACTCGAGCATCAAGATGGCACCTTATCAAGCTTTATACGGACAGAAGTGTCGTACGCCGTCTTGTTGGCTTGAGGCTGGAGAAAAGTAGTTTATGGACCCAAGATAGTTCATGAGACTGCTGAGAAGCTGAAGGTGATTAGGGAAAGAATGTTAGCAGCTCAAGATCGTCATAAGAGCTATGCTGACAAGAAAAGATGACCGATGACCTTCGAAGTTGGGGATTCGGTTTTGCTAAAAGTCTCACCATGGAAGGGACTTATAAGATTCGGGAAACGAGGAAAGTTGAGTCCAAGGTTTATTGGACCGTTCAAAGTTCTTCAGAAGATTGGGAACCAAGCTTACAAGTTGGAATTGCCCGAAGAACTCGATGGTATTCATAACACCTTCCATGTGTGTTATTTGAGTAAATTCACGGGAGAAGTTCCCGACATCATTACAATCTCATAGTTAAGGATGAATGAGAATAAGAGGCTGATCGAAGAGCCCGAGGCAATTGTTGACCTAAGACTAAGAAGTTACGACGCAAGATGGTCGACCTAGTACTAGTCTGATGGAAACATTCGAATGGGTCGAATCTCACTTGGGAAACAGAAAGTGACATGATGAGTCGCTACCCACATATGTTTGCTGATGCATGATTCCAGGACGGAATCATCCTAAGGGGGAGAGAATTGTAACGCCCGGGTTTCGGGGCTAAGCATTTTAGATCATGTAATAGTCTAGGTCAACTATTGTAACTCTTTTGAAGTAATAATGACGAACTATTTGAATACTATTTGAATTATGTGTATTTGTGTGCTTATAACTTATTTATAAATGAATAATAAATAAATGATAAATATAAGCGTCAAAATTAAAGTGTGAGATAAGCCCGATATCTTTACATAAAGTAGTAGTGGTCGAAACAAGGATTTCGGGGATATAAAGAACGCCGAAATTCGAGTTATAACGAAGAAGTTATGACCCGTCGAAGTTTCACGACAGAACCGGCACGACACCAGGAAGCGTAAATAGTGAATTTATGATAGAGCGACTTTTAGCCTTAGCAATATAAACGAAAGTCGTAGAAGATATTAAACCGAGAGCGTCCATAAAAAGAACGCTCAAATCTGACTTCGTATGAGGAAGTTATGATTTTTCAAAGTTTCGGCTTAGCAGTGTACAGCCCGAAGTTCGAATATTAGATCGAGCGGTTTTTAGCCATCACAACCTAAACGAGAATCGAAGATCTCGTTAATAGTAGCATAACGATAAAAATACAGACGAAAACGGACGTCGGATAAAGAAGTTATGAATTTTTAACGGACCAATCCTGTCCCGGCCTGTTAAAAATACAACTTTTAAAATAAATTCAAAATTAGCCGACGGAGTCTAAACAAAAGTTGTAGAGTACGTTCCTGCCTACGCGTGTATATAAAGAACGTTGAAAACGGAGCTCGTATGCGAAAGTTATGATTTTTAGAAGTCGGAAAGGGAAATTGCGAAACCTGCTGCTCGATCGATGATGTGGCCGGATCCTAGTTGCCGTTTGATGATCACGCTTCACCTTCGGATGCTGACACCTGTACTTCGGACACCCAGCGTATCCAAGAAGCGCCTCGTGTATGAGGTACGCCCCTCGTGCGAGAAGGGAGCGATGCGCGTACTCGTTCTGCTTGGTACGAGGAGTAGCCACGATGCACCACCAGCGAAGCGACGCGTGTTGATCTTATCCGAGGCTACGCCCCACGTAGCAGTTCCGAACGGCCAACATTCCGAGAGAGCTCGTACCTATAAATAGAGGTGCGAGGGTAGCCGAGATTTCACACCAAAACTCATTCTTTCTCTCACTAATTTCTCTCTCTAGAGTTTCTAACCCCCGCTAAAGCCTAGGTGAATCGCTAGCACCCGAAGGACGTCCCGAGGCTCCAGGAGTCCCGAGAAAAAAAAAGGGTCTTTCGGTTCGGAAACGCTGCTCCAAGCGAAGCCTGGTTTTGTTTAAAATCCGCTGTAAGTGAGCTACGCCTATGAAATTTTTAATATAGCTTTTAAATAATTATTGTGATGTTATTAGGTCCTTAAAATAATTATTTGGGCTATTATTATGAGTTATATAGAGTGTTGTTTAACGCTTATATAATAATAATAACAACTAGACTATTAATTGGTCACGGTTAACGTTAGACTAAACTCTAGTGGTATTGATACTAGGTTTTGTCAAGGAGAAACTTATTTTGAGATAACAAAGCGATGTCCGAGTTCCGAGTTTCGAGTCAACACCTTAACAAGTGAGTGCATAGTTACTTTCATCTTACACATAGATATGAAGTATTTTATATAAATTACGTGTTGTGTGTGCATATTATCTGTATACTTGCTATCTATACTGGATGAACGATTTTATAAATGTTTTAAATGATTTAAACTGTATATGTATTTTATATCTACAAAATGTGTTGAGTAATACATGGGTAGATGTAATAGTTGCTGTGTGACAAAATAAAATAATGAGAGGCCTCGTTATAGATGTTATTGATGATCCAGTCATCTAGCGGAGTATAGATGACGACCACGGAGTATTCTAGACAGTCTAGTGGAACGCTAGTAGGCTCGCAACCTGTAGGTGTTTATTTGAACTGTGTGTTTACCAGTAGTACTCCATCCCCCACATGGTTTCCTTATTTGACATGAATTGCTGAGGAATCCCCGAAGCATGTGTTGTCACCCCGATGAAAGTCCTTAGACTAGGTCCCTTGAGTTAGATGTTTTAGGGACGTAAAGTGAGGATAACGGGAACGTGTAATCGGGTTTGTTTGGTTTGATAAAGTTAATAAACTTATTTATTGTGGGTTGAAAACCCTATGTGCTCACCAGGCTTCCAAGCCTGACCCACTCAGTTTCTGGTATTACAGGTAGTGGCGCACGAGCATAGATGTTTGGATGAGAGATAAGGGATTATAGGCCTGTAAGTACGAAATAATGTAGTAAGGCTTATGTTGTACTTTTTATGCTTTTGATCTGTATCGAACATGACATCCCGAGTCTTTTCATGAAATACATTTCTATGAAAATGCTTTGATAAATCTTTATCAAATTTTGTTTTGGGAACAAATTCCGCAACTCTTTTATTTAAATTATTACTCTGATTTTTAAACAAAGCATAAACAAAATCGGTCTTTTCTGGCCGTGAAAATGGGGATGTCACATATTAATATGCTTATGTGAATGTAAATATGATTTGGTGCATAAATTATTAGTTTAGCCATTGAAGATTGATTGTCTTGAGTCAAAATGGTTCTATATATATGATGAATATGAACATATGCTCATTTATGAATATATTTTCATTTATGAACATATGTTAATTTATGATAATATATATGTATGTATTCTTGATATAATATATTTGTATGTATTCTTGATATAATCAAGGGGAAAGGTGAAATGAAATTCAAATTTAGGATTGTAATAGGCCCATAGTAGTTGAACCTATGTTCATTTAAAAAGATCATATGTTCATAAGTGAACATTTGTTTATCTATGAATCATTAAGGCTTTGTTATTCTTTTATTATTAATCAAGTTAGTCATTCATAGCTCCCATGTTCATCATATATGAACATATGTTCATATTAATATGAATCTGCTTAAGTTTTTTTCTTATGTATTCTATATCTTTTCCTTATGTATAAATGATCTATGCTCTGTATTATATATGCCTCAGTTCAATTTCTATTTTATCAATGTTAGTGCTCTAGAATTTGGTAACAAAGTTTGGGTATTATTTTTTCATAATTCTGTTAGGATTCAGGAAATTACTAGCAAGAGGATGATTGGCATGAGTAAAAGACAAAAAAGAGTTTACTGTCCTGATGTTCATATTTGAACATATGTTCATATATGAACATGTATTCATATTATCATATGAATATTTCATTATCTTCCCATGTATAAATTATGTCTATTAATGTAAATCTATTCTATTTTCATGAGTTGTAAATATGAAGTTACTGTAATATGTTCATTTATGGACATGGATTGAAGGAAAATTGGAAATGGATATGTTGTAACGTATAATTTAGTTTTTTTTCTTCAGTTTTAGTGTTTTTAACCATCGTACCCTTTTACTTAAATCTAATCTCACGGTCACAAAGGTGGATTTTAAGGATTTTAAACCATGAAACCAAATAACTTGTCTTGACCGCTAGAAAGAAAATGATCAAGGGTAAAAAAAGTGGATGTGCATTAAACGTTTGGACACACATGTGTCGGATCGTAATAAAAAACTCACTTTTTTCGTTTTTTTATTATATTTTTAGGACTAATCTTTTATCGAAAAAAAACTGAATACACAGAAATTCATAATTTTTTTATCCTTTTTCCATAGAATCCATATTGATATACAAAAAGATAAAAAAAATTCCCAAAAAAGCTCACTTCCTTTTGTTAGTTATATATATATATATATATATATATATATATATATATATATATATATATATATATATATATATATATATATATATATATATATATATAGGCTTATCTTTATCAAAAAAAATAATAATAATAAATACATCAAAACTCATATTTTTTGTACTCTTTAAATAAACATCCATATGATTGTAAACAAAAATGTGAATAGGTTCACACTGTGAATCAGATTAAATTCACATTGTAAATCAGATTCACACTGTGAACAAATTCATAGTACAGATTCACACTATAAATCTACTGTGCATATAATTTTTTTTATGAACCTGCACACATCAAATTGGAAAACACGTACGTGCACTTATGTCCTCATTTTGCTTCCATTTTGTACAAGATCTTCAATAAGACCATTTTGGAGTTATTAATTAGCATAAGAATGCACGAAAGCTATATGATAATCATACTTAGTCAAACTTGTAAGAATGGTCCCTATGGTATGTCGAAAATTGCTAGTTTGGGCGAAACAGGTTTGGACTAGCACTAATGGTACAAAAGGTTTCATTTTGTTGCGAGTTTGGTCCATTTTGGTTTTAAATGACGATTTTGCCCTTTGTATTTTGTTTATTCAATTTTTTATTACATAAATCAAAAAAGAAAGGAAAATACAAATGAAAAAATGCTCTCTCTCTCTCTCTCTCTCTCTCTCTCTCTCTCTCTCTCTCTCTCCCCCCCCCCCCACTTCTATAACCTCTTCCCCTTCTACCACCTCCATCGTATGAGTTCAAAGAACAGGGGATTTTTCGGCAACCACCAATACCATCCGGATTTTCCGGTAACCACCAACACCAGTCGGATTTTCCAGCAACCATCGTATACCATCGCCACCAGTTCAACACCACCACCATCATCGATATTTTGGCAACAACCATCACCACAATAGATCTGAAAATCTAGGGAGGACGGTATACACACCCACAAACTCGAACAAGACCAACGATATTAAACACACACATACACACAAACGCCACAACGGATCTGAAAAGCTAGGGAGAGGAAGTCATCGTCGTCGTCAGAAAACCTCCGTAAAGGGAAAGGGTTTCTTCGACTTCACTTTCGTCTCCTTCATCGAGTCACATCTGGAGTGTATGTATCTGCTCAGAGATGTGAAGAAGAAACAAGATGCTGCAAACCCTAACAACTCGAAACCACCGCCACTTCGATCTTCGACTCGTCGTCTGGGAGGGACGTAGATCTGAGGAAGGGGGTGACTGGTGAAGAACGGACTAAGAAAGAGGGACAAACTAAGTCGGGATTGTTATCATGTTCGTCCATGTAGGATTTGCAGAGGTGAAGTCGTCGTCGGAGCAGAGAAGATAGAGGAAGACCCATCTGAAAAGCCTAGCCACCAAGAAACCCTTACTTTAGATTTCGATCTCCTTTCTCTCGTCGTCGACTGTCCAGGTTCAAAGGGAGGGCAGCAACGATCGAAGCGGGTTTTTGGGTGGTGCAACCTGACCGAAAGGAGGTGGAGAGGGTGATTTATTTCTTTTTTTTGTAATAAAAAATGAAAAAAGCGAATACAAAGGGCAAAATTGTCATTTTAGAAAAAAATAAACCAAAATGGACTAATCTCTCAACAAAATTGAAATGTTTGGACCATTGGTGCTAGTCCAAACCTATTTGGCCCAATGTGGCAATTTTCGACATACCACATGGACCATTCTTTCAGTTTTGTCTCATACTTATAACATATTTTTCTTTGATTTTTAGAAAAAAAATACATCAAAAAACCTTTACAACTGACAATTAACTTCATGAAAAAGGAGAAATAAGCTTAAATCTCTTAATAGACTAAAAGATTGAAGCTACTGTACATATAAAATGGTTAGAGAAAATACAAAATATTAATTGATTTTTTATTTGGGCTGTTGAACTTGACAAAGCATCTTTGTAAGTTAATATATGATTTTATCATGTTTTTCGTTTGGTCTCTGAGCGTGTATTTTAGGGTTCAAATTGATCTACTCAAATTTTAAACATTGCATTTTAGGATTTTTCTATTTGAAGTTGTTATTCAATCCAAAATGAATGCAATAAACTTTTTTCATAAATGGATGTAGACTGTTTCTTAAAGGATGTTGTAATTACATAAAATTACACTAGTTATCTCATTAATTCAATGTGCAAAAAATTCTTTTACATCTTTTATTACTATTTTCATTAACTGCTATACTAACTTAATTTTGACATATTACTGATATAATGGAAATGTAATGGTGTATACATGGATTAAAAACTTGAAGATATAAACAATGCCAAAAGAGGTATATGCTTACATAAACATATTGAATATTGGGTATTGAATCTTTTTACATGTACATATCATAAAAGATGATAATACGAAATGAAAATCGTAATACAAATATGCATCTTGAAGGAGTTGAAGATGTAAACAGAATAGTGGATCTAATAGCTAAACGATGAAGCTTATTTCCTCAGAAAGTTGGAGGAAATCAAGAAGAAGAAAGCTAATGTTGATGCTAAACCTATTTTACTTGTGCAGGAAAATAATGATGTTGATGGATTTGGCAGGGTTGAAGTCTGGTCAACCGACTCTGAAGACGAAGAAGTTCACAGGACGACTCACGGAAGGAGTTTCGTTGCCAAAGAAGAGGTATCGCAGTTTGGTGGCAGATGTCTGATGGTGACGAATGATGTGTCTGGAATGAGGGGATATGCTACTGATGGTGATCATGTCGCAAGTAGTTGTTTCGCAACGAAACCAGTTCCTGAGCAAATCAGTGAATGCGAGCAGGTCATCAACAAGGTAAACACCATTTTTGAATCTTTTCATATTCCTATATCAATATATATGAAACTGAAATGAACAACTTAAAATACACATTTTCCAGTTTTAGTGATAGTTTAAAACAAACTCGCTTAACGAATTCTAACTTAACCGATCAACTCAGCAGGGTTTCATCGAAAAGTGAAGAGAGACGCATATGTTAGGTCTAAGTTTATGGTTTACACTTTGCTTTTCTAGGCATTTATGGTTTTCGGTCTAGGGCCAAAATCCCCATGAGTTTATGTGTTGTTTGGACCGAAATCACATATAATTTCAGGCAGGCTATTGGGTTTTCGGTTTGGGGTTTGTACTTTGGGTCCATTTTTATATATAGAGTGAGCAGTGAGGGAGGGACGTTTAAGAGGGTTGCCATTTTTTAAGGACGTGAATGAGAGAGAAATGAAGAGAGAACGTGTGTTATCAAGATCTTATGTACCAGACTATATTCAATATAGTGTGCATTTGAAGATTAACCATCTTGTGTTCTTGTTCATTTTCTATATTATATCTTGCATCATTCACTTGATTGAGATTCCGCACCATCAAGTGAATCTGATTGATACATCAAAGCTAATTTGGGACTTACAAGTGGTATCATAGCTTGGATCGTATCAATCAAATTGGCAAGATATTAAACGTTTTTGGACTTTTTGTTGGAGTTTTTGGCATTTTTGATTTATTTTGAACGAAATATTGGCTGATTCTCCTTCGTGTTCTTCATATTTTTGAGTTTTTGATCGAGTTTTGCAATAAAAGTCAAAAAAATCGTGTTTTTGGAGGATTTTTGCGAGGCCCCGGTGGCTAATTTCGGTCTCGGACTAGGGTTTCCGCAGCGTTTTGGGCCAGGAACGAGTTTGTGGTCAGCAGGGTTTGTGGTGGAGCGTCTACAAGGGTTTGCGGTGCGACTGTTCTCGGTGCGAGAGTTTTTGGCTTCGGAGTTTTCGGCTCGCACATGTTCAGTTCGGATTTCGGCTTCTGATTTCGGTCTGCTGTTTTCGGTGCGAGACTTCTCGGTGTGGATGAGAAGCCTCGCGATTTCGGTCTAAAAATCAGATTTTTGGTTTTAAAGTCATGTTTTCGGCCTAAATTTTACATTCGACTTTTGACTTCCAAGTTTGACTTTTAACTTTCAATTTTGACCTTTGACTTTAAAAGTTGACTTTTGACTCTGAAGTTTAATCTTTGACTTTTAACTTTGACTTTCTCGTTTAACTTTCAAGTTTTCCCGTTTGACCTTCTAATTTGACTTTCAATTTTGACTTTTACATTTGACTTTCAAGTTTGACTTTTGAGGTTTCAAGTCAAAGGGTATTTTTGGTAAACAATGAGTTCCTCAATCACCAAGGTTAATGAAACTTCATGTTCTCAGTCTTGTGAAGCTACAATTAGGCTTCTTCGTGATGAAATTGATATATTACGTAGAGACAATGAGGACCTTAAATATGAAGGATATACTCTTAGGAAGGCCCAAAAACCCTTAAAAGAACAACTAGATGCCAAAACCAAGGACTTTAGAAAACTTCAAGAAGAATATATTAACAAATGTGAGAACTATAACCATGTTAAGAGACAGATTGCCAACTTAACTGCCGAACTTGATGCACTAAAAGCTAAATATAAAGATGCTGAATTCAACTTTTGTTGTGACTTAAGAACATGGTTTGGCATGCGGAATTAAAGATTGCACAATGAACATGGTGATTTCGGTGTTCAAGAGATGTATTGAATATGTATGGTGTTACAAAAGGGGACGTAGATCTACATCTACATAAATAACACACACTCACACACTCAACTTTTACATCTCTCAAGCACACCTCTACAAGTGGACTAAACCCACCTTATATAGAGGTGTTTACATGTCTCTCTCTCACTCTCTATCTCATGAGTCAAAAGGCTAATACACCACATGCAAGTGGGTCTACAAAAGACAAACATTTACAAAGTCATTCATGAATAACTTTGTATCCCAACATTCTCCCCCTCAAAGTTAGGAATGGATGACCCGCTTCAAATCTTCCAAAATCAAGCAACTACGCGATCCGAGCCTCAAATGTGACACATGTTGAGATGAACTTCAAATCTTCAATTCTTTCATGATTCTTCAATTTGGATTCTAGAATGTGAGACCAT
This sequence comes from Lactuca virosa, assembly GCF_052849685.1. Taxonomy (NCBI): domain Eukaryota; kingdom Viridiplantae; phylum Streptophyta; class Magnoliopsida; order Asterales; family Asteraceae; genus Lactuca; species Lactuca virosa. The sequence goes on along the minus strand of NC_136428.1, from coordinate 133,066,245 downwards.
ACGAACGAGCATCTACGAATGATTAAGAGCTTCTCAAACTCCAACTAATCTCCCTAAAGTTGAGCATAAAAACACACCCCAAAAATCTTCAATAATTCCAAGCCCATCTCGAACCGAAATCATTTTCGAATCTCCAATAGCATCATTTCATAAATTTCAAAAATTCAAGGTCACTTCGGTCTTCAAGGTCGCGTAATATGAAAAATTCAACTTCGAATTTCCATATAAATTTCTCCCCCTTTTTATAATCTAAATTTGATTATAAAACCATCAAGGAAAGAGAACGTGCTCTATTCGGAATTTTTCGTGTCAAAACTCCCCCTTAACATGTGGCATAAACTTTTTGCTTCAATCCGGAAAACTGAAAAAATCTTCAATTTTTAGCTTCGTTCACGGACCGCCTTTGACAAAATTTCTCAAAAATGGGTAGAAATTGTCAATTTCAAAATTCTGCAGTGACCCGGTGAGCCCAAAACAGCCAAAAATGCGAAACTCTCCCCGATTTGCGAAACCGGGTAGAAAGCATCAATTCGCATTAACTGCAGGGGCCTGAAATGCATTTTCTTCAATTTTTCAGCAAAATCAGTCCATTTTCGAAATTGGGCAAAAACTGTCAAACTTTCGAAACTTCAATGACTGATTTCGAAATTTCTGCTTTTTGTCCCAAAATGTCGAAAATCACCCCAAATGTCTAAGTTGGTTATGTTTTGCCAAACTATCGAAATTTCAGGGACTAATTTCGAAAATTCTGCCTTATTTCTTCCAATACTGTCGAAAAGTATCCCAAATATCGAAATTGTGTAAAATGTGCCAACTTGTCTAAACATTAAGGACCAATGTCGAAACTTTTCTTTTCTTCCCAAATTCGTTACAGAGACAACGAATGTTTCCAGTATCCTTTTTAACGAAAAAAATTTCATCTTCTTCAATTCGCTTGTTGCTCAGTGACACCAAATGACGAAGATTTCCAATTCGTTAACAAATTAGTCTCAACTCCAAAATCTTCGAAAGTCAGACTTCAAAATTTCGTTAGTCAAAACCGAAGCTCAAAGTTTCAACAATAAGGCAAAAAAAATTTCTTCCTTGGTAATCAAACAAAAGTCTTCCTTATTACGTCCCACAACTATCGACATCAAAAACTAACACCAATTCGTCGACACCAAAATTTCGATTTTAAACTTTCGTTATCTTTTAAGCCCCAAAACTCACAGTCGACTTCAAAATTCATTCTCCTTAGACCCATCTATCGACCTTCGATTCCAAATCAACAATAAATCCATCAAAGTCGATCATTCCAAATTCGTTCCAGACAATCGATTCGTGCTACTCAACATCATATCGACCATCTGTTCGTTATCCTTTATTTCAAAACCTTCATTCCCAGATCATCTTGTTTCAGTCGATAGCATCGTCCAAAATCAACATCACAACTCCCAAATCATCATTCGACAATACCAAACCAAACTATCGATTCTAAACACTTCGTTATCAGCCTCTTGTAACTCAAATCAAGCCATCGATATTAACATAATCCAAAATTGAATTTATTGATCACTAATCGACACCTTCAGCGGATTTCTAAGCCTTCGTTCTCAAAATTAATTCTTCTCTTTTCATTCAACCTAACTCCAATAAACTTCAAAATTGAATCAACATCTCGTTATCCCATAGCGAATCTTTGTTCAGCTTATCAAACCTAAATCAATTTTGAAACCAATCCAAGAACACAAACTTCGACTTTTTAATTTTAACTCTGATAAACTGTTTATCAATGAATACTAAATTGATTTCTTCCAAAACAAGTTTCAAATCAAAAATATCGATTCAACAGACTCATCTTATTCTTGATTGATCATTCAACAGTTATCAGTAAATATCATAAGAAAGTCGATTCAGTTCAACAGTCAACACATCTGATTCATAAATTGAATCGTGATAAAGAGACAAACAATATCATAACTACGATCGAAACTCAAAATCAACAAATCGAATAAGATTTTCAGTCAATCAAACCATGATTTGGAAAATGAAAACGATATGACTCACAAATAAAGAATCGACAGTCAAGAATCTTATGGATGATAGATGAATCAGATGTGAACCAAATAAGATATCAAGACATAGGCTTAAAGTAATCTGATTATGAACAGTGTTCGATTAACTGATTGGGCTCAAAAAAATAAACCATGAATGGGCTTAGATATAATCATCGTGAACAGTAACAAATCATTATGATTATTTGAGCTTTTGGATCTAATGAACAGTAAGTATCACAATTTTGGTTTTGGACAAGATCAATTGAAAGAAATGTATTGGATCATAACAATTGGGTTTTTTTAAAAACAAATTTGATCCAACGAATCAAAATGATCAAAAATCAAGAACGCAACACACAAATCAAAAAGATTAAGAGAGATCATAGAGAGAGACTCACCAAAACTGCTCCAATTGTGACAAATTTTGCCAAACCGAGAATCATCTTCAAAAATCCGTGTTGATCTTCGAAGACGCGCTCTGATACCAATTGTAGTGACTTAAGAACATGGTTTGTATGCGGAATTAAAAATTGCACAATGAACATGGTGATTTCGGTGTTCAAGAGATGTATTGAATATGTATGGTGTTACAAAAATGGACATAGATCTACATCTACATAAATAACACACACTCACACACTCAACTTTTACATCTCTCTAGCACACCTCTACAAGTGGACTAAACCCACCTTATATAGAGGTGTTTACATGTCTCTCTCTCACTCTCTATCTCATGTGTCAAAAGGCTAATGCACCACATGCAAGTGGGTCTACAAAATTCAAACATTTACAAAGTCATTCATGAATAACTTTGTGCCCCAACAACTTCAAGAAATTTGATGCGTCAAGTGAGGTAGTTTTGTCCATGATTGAGAAACAGTTAAAATTTTAAGATAATTAGAATAAGGGTCTAGGGTATCAAAGTCTTCCACCTCCCTTAAATGATAACTATACCTCACCCCTTGAATCTAATGAGGTAGAGATACCTGCTCAGTATGGCCCACCCCCTGTACCAGCTTCAGCTAAGACTGAACAATCCAGTCCAACTGAGAGTATTGAGGTGAGCGATACAAATGCCTCTACTTTATGTGCAGGTAAAGTAGTGGAAGATGAGAACAAGGAGAACAGAAACAATTCTGTTAATTTTGTTGATTTTCAAACAAGTGTCTCTTTGAACTCTGAATCCGTTGCTTCTAATTCTGTTACTTCGAATAAACATGTTGTTGGTAAATACAGGCCACCAAAACAAGCGAAACAGACTGCTTGGTGTAAGTGTGCCTGTGGGAACAATCAGAGACAAGGCACGGGCACGTTAACCGCGACAGGCAAAAACAACTTCTACATGAAGAAACATATATGTTTCAACTATGGAACACCTGGACACATTGCCAGAAATTGTCCAAATCATGCATATGTCCCTTACTATGCACAAGGTTGGCAGAATATGCCTAGAGGGAGATTTTCCAAAAGAAACCCTTCGAAGTCACAATCGCGCAATGGTGGCTGGAATGCGAAAAAGGCCAAGAATCAAACTGCCAAAGACAAGAAGGGAATGTCGGACAAGAAGTCAAATTCAAGTGATGGCTCAGTTAAACCAAGATTGGTTAGGTCAAAGTTATCTTGGAGATCGGTTTCGAGTTCTAAAGCAAGTGCTGAGGCATCCATCCGATCAAACAAAAAATGGGTTAAACCCAACTACAGATGGGTACCAAAGGTTCACACTCCCAAATCATCTAATGATTCTAACATTTGTTCGTCTTCTATGTCTGATAAACAGGATATGTCATAGGAGAGAGTACCTTGCGTAGATAATAAAAGTTAGCCCATTTTCAAAATGGACTGGGTTCCAAAGACCAACTAATCCCACACTCTGTGCTGGGGTAGCTACGGAGGAATATCATCAGACATCAGTTTGTTGATAGTGGCTGTTACAGGCACATGATAGGATACATCTCTCATCTGTACAACATTCAGAATCATCATTGAGAGTATGTGTCCTTTGCGGGAAAGGAAGAAAGAAGAGGATCACAAATGGGGATTGTACTTAACGGTGTAAAGAATTTTGGGATCTGTTCCGGAATTGAAACATAGTTAAGGTTGAACATGTTGCTGAATTTGCGTGCTGTTCTGGAGTCATCTCAATGTGTCTTCAATTGCTGATTTATGGTTTGAATTCTTTCGATACTCCTGAGTTTTTCTTAAAAATGATTCGTTTCAAAGACAATTTTTTTTAATTCGCGCATTTATTTTGTTTCCTTTCTTCCTCATGCTCAAATTAAGGGGGAAAAATCAAAATACAAAAAAAAATTATAAAATCAAAAATACAAAAATAGGTTTTCTTTCGTAAGTATTTTTCGGAAGTGATATGAAGTTTAGTGCTAAAGGGCAATATGAGATGCGTGTAATGCACTGAAGCTAAATTGTTTAGTCTTCGTGTTCAATTTGTTAGTAGGCACGAAGGATTCAAAAGGACTAGACATAGCTGACAATGAAAGGACTTGACAGTGTGGACTTAGATAGTTACATTTGGTATGACTATACGACACTTGGATAGATTGAGTAGCGAGATAAACAAGGGAGCCTACGAGATACATTAAAGTTACTTATCATCTACAATTGTGGCTCAATATTTCTTCAGCGTACGGACTAATGTCCTTAATTCTGGTGCTGATAGGGTGACTGGGGGGTTCTGATAAAGTATGTCGGTGTGAAATTGTTTTTTCTTTGTTATCCTCTACGCCAGTCATATGTTGCCCCCTTGCGTGATCGGAAGATCCGACCTGGGACGCAACATATGCACTCTATTTCTATGCATTTCTATCTATGCTTCTCTCTATCTATCTACGTCAGTCATATGTTGTCCCTTTTGCGTGATCGAAACATCCGACCTAGGACACATCATATACACCTTTCTATCTCTCTAACCCTCTATCTATGTTAGTCATATGTTGTCCTCTCTGCGTGATTGGAAGAGATCCGACCTGGGGCACAACATATGCATCTCTATATCCATATTCTCTCTCAATTAATTGAGCACTCACCTAAAGTAAAGAGATCTTTGGAATTCCTTGATTGCTAGGGTATGTCGTGAAATGGGGAACACATTCTAGTGAACTTAAAATTGAATTAACTAAAGGTTGTCTGTAGATCTCGTTGTTGAATTTAAGTGGACAACAATATCTTTGGTCTTCGTCCGCAAAATGGTCTATTTAGGAATATAATCACAATGTCTTGTCGTTTATTATCTGTCTAATTTGTCACTATCCTTTGTGTTTAAGTGGACCACAATATTGGTGATTGACCAGAGCTAAACATGCAGGTGTGTGTTGATAAACGATATTGAATTGCTTGATTTGATCCCAAAAAGTTTTAAATTTAATTATTATTTTTGTTTTTGTTAAATTTGTTCATATTTTTCCTCTATGCACAAATTTAGGGGGAGAATTAAAAATTTAAAAATCAAACAAAAATCAGAAAATTAAAAAAAATCCAAAAATATGTTTATTTCTGTTTTTATTTCTTTTTCAGAAAAATTAAAAATCCAAAAATATTTTTGTTTTACTTTTGAGTGTATTTTATTTTTTTTAGTTATCTCTATTGTGTGCTAAGTTTATTTTTAGTTTTGTTTTTATCTCAAAATTTCATTTGTCTTAAAACGAGAACTCAAAAAAAGAAGACACTCAAAGGAAGAAGAGACTCAAGGAGACTGTACTTTCACACAAATAGTGCGAGTAGTCTCTTTCTGGGCCAAGGTTAGATCATTGAACAGCTGTGGTGAGAAGGGTCTTTAGGATTATGTGATCCACATGGACTTTTTAGTCAATGGTTACTTTTCAAGACGCAATGGTGATCATTGAAGAACGTTCATTCGAAGGAACAAGAAGTGAAGATTATTTTTTAACACACAATCTTTCAACCCCAGAAGCAAGGTGAAGCTGTACTTGAAGTTATGTGACATATTGCATTGAAGCCTCCTCAATCAATTTGCTACTATCTATGAACCTGCTGAAGTGATCCAGAAGCATCAGTCTCTCTGTTTTTTTTCTCTGAAGATTCTCAAAGCTGCAAGTGCTGATTTTCAAGAATCTTTACAAGAAGCCTCTACACCCAATGTGCATTCAAGGTCAAATTTTAGAAGAAAAGTCCAACTTCTCAAGATGAAGTCATTCATGCAGACATTCATATGACCATCTTGAATGAATCGAAGATAAACGATGAAGCCACACACAAAGCAAAGATTGAGAAGAAGAGAAAGCTACAAACCCAGGGGGAGCTTGTTAGGTCATAAGAAAAGAAAGCTATAAACCAAGGGGATATTGTTAGCTCTAAATTTATGGTTTATACTTTGCTTTTCTAGGCATTTATGGTTTTCGGTCTAGGGCCTAAATCCCCATGAGTTTATGTGTTGTTTGGACCGAAATCACATGTGAGGGAGGGACATTTAAGAGGGATGCCATTTGTTAAGGACGTGAATTAGAGAGAAATCAAGAGAGAACGTATGTTATCAAGATCTTATGTACCAGACTATATTAAATATAGTGTGCATTTGAAGATTAATCATCTTGTGCTCTTATTCTTCTTCTATATTATATCTTGCATCATTCACTTGATTGGGATTCCGCACCATCAAGTGAATCTTATTGATATATCAAAGCTAATTTGGGACTTACAATATGGATTGAAAAGTTGGAATCGGATTTGTCTAAGTCTAGGGATGAGTCAATTTATTTACAGAGGGATAATTTGAGTCTTTTAAAACAGCATAATATTCTTTGTTTGATTGTTAAAAGACTTTATTTCAATATCACTCAGTTGCATCTTAATTGTGAAATTGGCAAGAAAATCCACATGATGATTTTACCTTTTCTTAAGTTGAAAGAGGATGAAATCGACGCGGATTGCTACAGGTGCGAACCCATCGTCTCTTCAGAAGAAACCTCAGATGCATACAGAGTTGGACTGGAAAAAATTCAATCATTCATAAAGTCCAAAGATCATAAAAACATGCTCAAACAACTTTTGGATGGAAAAGACAAAGAGCAAATCGAATCCCAAATTGTGCAGAAATTTGACTCATTAAGCACCAAGTTAAATTTAGAAAACAAACTTGATGTTGAAAATGTTTCTGAATTCGACGATGAAAGTGATATGAGTGAAATCTCTGTGTGTTTTGAGTTTGTTCAAAACGAACCCGTGCCTACGAAAGTCCTAATTTATGAAGATTCAGTTGAGTTCGCACGTATTTCTAATAACAAACCTAAAGTTTTAAAAGCCAAAGCAACTGTTTTTCCTAAAGTCTAAACTGTTTCTAACCAAGTTTTTTCAACTAAAGGACTGGACAAAAACCAAACAACTGAATTAACCTTCATGGTCGATGATGACAAAAAATATGACTGTGATGAGTACTTCTGGTCTGCTCCAATCGACAATGCAGACGAAACCAAAGATCTATCTGAAATGACATTGTGGATAACAAAGAGCAGATATGTAGCAAAACCCCTAAAAAAGTCAATTCAAGCTACGAAAAGGGATGTCTAAGTGGAACTAAGAACGTTCCAAGTGATACATCGTCAGTTCAGACTGAAACCCCTACCAGAAAGCCAAAACCCAGGGCCAGTATTCACAAATCATCAAAGCAGTTCGCAGCTCCAAAACGCCAAATAAATGCTAGATATAACAAGAATCTTAAGGAAAGAAAGTCGTTTTGGCAGTCTAATAATCCAAATTTCATTCAGAAAGAAAAATTCAATCCAAATGCGAAAGTCTCTTCATCTGCGAAACCTAAGACCTTTCAACAAAATCTTGCCCCTGAGGTCTTGCATCAAAAAGTTTCTCAAAAACCATTCTTTCAAAATCATGTGAAACCTGTGCAGAAAACCAACTCGCACTTCTTTTCTAACAAGAATGTTTCGCAAGACGTCAATGGCAAAGGATAGATAGTTTCGGAGCCTAAATTTCCTCCGAAAAGATCCGAAGCTAATCTTAAGCAAGTTGAGAAAAAGGCTGTTAAACATTAAATCAAGAATAAACAAAAGAAATCATCCACCAAGGATGCGAATTTAAAAGATAATAGGATTACTGTTTTTAAAATCACAAAGAATGATAAAACAACCTTAATAAAACGAAAATATCTGGTTGATCCATCTATTTCTTTTCCTGTGAAAAACTCACGAGCGCCCAAACAACTTTGGGTTCCTAAATCTGATTAACTTTCGCAGGAAATTCGTGATGAGCAGTTTGACTCAGAATGGTACATCAACAGTGGCTGCTCGCATCACATGACAGGTAGGAAGGAGGAACTGCAAGAGTTTAGAGCACTGAAAGACGGAGGAAGAGTGAAATAAAACAACAATTCCCTTGGCGAAATCAAAGGATATAGTATGATAACCAACAAAGAGTTCTCAATTCGCAAGGTCGCGTACGTGGAAGGATTACAACACAATCTTATAAGTGTTTCGCAGTTAGTTCTTGGCACAGGATTGAAAGTTTCGTTTGATGACGAAGGATCAGAAACCATGGAGAAAAAGACAAAGTCAGTGCTTCTAAAATCAAAACGAAAAGGAGAAATGTGCCCACTGAACATGAATCCTATCCGAGGGAAGCCTACCATTTTCCTGCTGATGAAAGCACCTTCAGATGATATTTGGCTATGGCATCGAAGACTTTCACACCTCAACTTCAAAGATATCAACAAGCTTGTTCTTGGTGATCACGTGCGAGGGCTTCCTCTCTTAAAATACGACAGGGACCATCTCTGTGCTGGATGCGAAATGGGGAAGCAAAGCAGGAAGATTCATACAACTGTAGTGAATACGAAAGTCATTGAACCACTCGAACTTTTGCACATCAACCTTTGTGGTCCTTCTGTGATTGAAAGTATTGGAGCTAATAAGTATATTCTCCTTATCGTAGATGATGTTTCTCATTTCACTTGGGTGTATTTTCTTATGTAGAAATCTGAAGCCACTCCAAAGTTAAAAGACTTCATAAAGCAGATTGAGTTACAATTGCGAAAGCTGGTTCACAACATTCGCAGCGACAATGGGTTGGAATTCAAAAACCAAGTGTTTGAAGAATTATTGACTGCGAAAGGAGTAACACACAAATTTTCTGCTCCTTATACTCCACAACAGAATGGGGTCGTTGAAAGGTGAAACCGCTTATTGTGTGAAATTGCGAGAACCATGCTTTCTTTTTCAAATCTGCCACTTTACTTCTGGGCCGATGAAATTGGAACTGCATACTTCACCCAAAACCGTTCAATCCTCAACAAACGATTGTCTGTCACTCCTTATGAAATCATAAGCAAATGAAAACCTAACATAAAGTTTTCCATGTGTTTGGATCCAGGTGTTTCATCTTCAACTCTAAAGAACAAAGGAACAAATTCGATGTGAAAGCTGACGAAGGTATCTTCTTGGGATACTCGCTGAACTCCAAGGCATATAGGGTTCTCAACAAAAGATCCAAAAGGATTGAAGAAACCTACTATTTCACATTCGATGATAATTATCTAAAGATGTTTCAGAAATCTGATAGCCAAACAAAGGAGATCTTTCCACAAGCAAATGCAACAACAATTCCTCTCTCTACTCTCTACGACGAATTCATGAATCTTTTTGACGAACCAGAAAAAGCAATTTCGTCTGAGTCCAAGGCAGCTGACAACAAAGTCGACGAATTGAAGAAAATCATTGATGACGCTACGAAAGATATGAACGAAGATCCACAAAGTGCGAATATCCCCCAAGCTATGAACACAACAGTCCAGGGGTAGAGTTCGTCTTCAACCACACCACCGAATGCACATGTTTAGGCATAGAGCAAAACCCCTGAAACCCCTGATGCTAGTTTAGAACCACCTTTCCAGGGGGAGAATCCGAATCCAAAAGAAGACATATATACATCATTCGAGGGGGAGCATGGAAATGTGAATGATGATTCGGATGTACAATCAGAGTTTGAAGAAGTAAATGCAGAATTGGATCCTTCATATGATCCAAATTACCCTCCTTTAGTTAAATGGACCAAAGATCATCAGAAAACTCAAGTCATAGGAGAATCTTCTTCAGGTGTTCTTACAAGAGCTCAACAAAAGGCGAAGCGAACTGTACTATTCTCTAAAGTGGAATTTTGCATGTTCAATTCGTTTATCTCTAAAATTGAACCAAAAAATGTTCAGATTCCTCTTGATCACTCTGATTGGGTGCAAGCAATGCAGGAGGAGCTCAATGAATTCGAACGAAACAAGGTATGGAGGCTCATTCCCACTCGAAAGGATACATCTGTTGTTGGTCTTAAATGGGTATTTCGCAACAAGCTTGATAAGGAAGTCAATGTGATAAGAAGTAAGGTGTGACTCGTAGTAAAGGAATACAATCAGGAAGAGGGCATCGACTACAAAGAAACCTTCGCACCCGTTGCAAGGTTAGAATCAGTTCGCATCTTTCTGGCATATGCAATACACAAGAACTTTGAAGTTTATCAAATGGACGTCAAGTATGCATTCCTAAATGGGGAACTCGAAGAAACAGTGTATGTGGAACAACCACCAGGGATCATAAACGAAAAGTATCTTAACCACTGTTATATTCTGGACAAAGGCAGTTTACGATCTAAAGCAAGCTCCAAGGGCCTGGTACGAAACTCTAACTCGTTTTCTAAAACAGGCTAAATTCAAACAAGGATCAATGACCATTTGATGATCGTCCAAATTTATGTTGATGACATCATCTTCGAATCAACTAACCCCAACTTAACATCTGAGTTCTGAAAGTTGGTGGAAACTAAATTTGATATGAGCTCCATGGGTCCGATTAATTTTTTTCTTGGCTTGAATATAAGACAGAGTCAGGAAGGTATCTTTATAAATCAGGAGACTTATACCAAGACCTTACTCTCCACGTTTGGAATGGTGGGAGATTCAAACGAAAAGGTTCCAATGGCATTCGAAACGAAACTAACACCATCTCTGGATAAACAAGCAGCTGATATGACTCTTTATCGTCATATGATAGGGTCATTGATGTATCTAACTGCTAGTCGTCCAGATATCATGTTTGCTGTTTGCTATTGTGATTGGTTTCAAGTTAATCCTCGCGAACCTCACATGACAGCTGTTAAGAACATCTTTATGTGTCTCAAGAGAACATGCTCATTAGGAATATGGTACCCATCTGGTTCAGGTTTCTTTGTGCAAGCGTTTTCGGATGCTGATCATGGAGGTTGCGGCCGGGATAGAAAAAGTACAACAGTAGGATGTCAATTTCTTGATTGCAAACTCGTAAGTTGGAATTCTAAAAAGCAAACTTGCGTCTCCCTATCGACTGTTGAAGCAGAGTACATAGCTGCTGTCTCGTACACTTCACAAGTCGTTTGGATTCAAAGTCAACTTCGTGACTATGGCATCAACATGAAACGAATCCCCTTATATTACGACTCTGAAAGCACGATTCGCATTTGTCACAACCTTGTGCAACATTCAAAGACGAAACATATCGCTCTAAGGTATCACTTGATCATGTGGAAGATGGAAATGTCGAGATTAGGGGTGAGCATTTGGACCGGTGGACCAGACCGGGCCGTTTTTTTGGAACCCCGGGCCGGTTCTCGGTTCTAGGAATCCATCCCGGTCCGGTCCGGTTTTTTTTCCGGTCCGGTCCGGTTTTTACCGGGTTTAGAACCGGTTGGACCCGATTTAAAAAAAAATTTGTAATCTGTGAAAATTTTTAAACAACCATCACTCATTCGTTTTAAATCGGATTGACACGTGGTTTTTTCCAACGTTTAATTTATAGTTTGTAGATAAATTTAGATTATAGTTTTTGTTGATTTTGGTATAGTATTCAATGAGTTACAGACTTTCAAAGTTGAGCTATCAAAGCTGAAAAATTTCAGCTTTTCAGCAACATTTTTAAAATTTTGTAATCTGTGAAATTTTTTAAACAACCATAACTCATTCATTTTAAGTCGGATTGACACGCGGTTTTTTCCAACGTTTAATTTACGGTTTGTAGATGAATTTAGACTATAATTTTGTTGATTTTGGTATTATATTAAATGAGTTATAATCTTTCAAAGTTGAGCTACCAAAGCTGAAAATTTTCAGCTTTTCAGCAAGTTTTTTAAAATTTTGTAATCTGTGAAAATTTTAAACAACCATACCTCATTCGTTTTAAGTCGGATTGACCTGAGGTTTTTTCCAACATTTAGTTTATAGTTTGTAGATAAATTTAGACTATAATTTTGTTGATTTTGGTATTATATTCAGTGAGTTACAATCCTTCAAAGTTGAGTTATCAAAGCTGAAATATTACAACTTTTTAACTATCATTTTATACTATAATTCTGAATTTTATGTATCTTTGATAGATAAATCATATGAAAGGGATCTTGGTGAACTTGATTTATATGTTAGTTGATTTTATTTGGAAAATTAATTTTGCAACTTATAATATTATAACATCAAGGTAGATTAGTTATGCATGAAACGGAATCATAATCATTTTTACAAGTTGTATCGTATCAAACCTAAAAACTTATTTTAACGACTTGTACTCTATGCAATTAAAGTTGTACCGGTCCAAATGGGTCCAAGAACCGGAAAACCCGGACCTGGACCCGGACCCGGACACGGACACGGACACGGACACGACTCATCCGGTTCGGTCCATGGTCCACAATATTCTCCATAACCGGTTCGGTCCAAGCACCGGTTCGGTCCAAATGCTCACCCCTAGTCGAGATACACTTTGTAAGATCCACTGATCAGTTAGCTGACATCTTCACGAAAGCCTTTCCTGAACAATCATTCAATCGCATTCTTTAAGGCTTAGGAATGATAGAGGCTGAGTCTGTTTCGAAACCACCTTCGCAGTCATAAGTTTTTTTTATTGGCCTAAGAATTGGTGCAAACGCTCGCAGTGACTCACAATCATCTTTTATCCTGCAAATTGGTGCGAACGCTCGCAGTGACTCGCAACCAACTGTTCACACTGCGAATTGTTGCGAATGTTCGTAGTGACTCGCAGTCAACTGTTCATTCGTGGTTTGGAATTCTCTTGTATCCTTTGTACATTTTCTTTGTTTCTTTCTGTTTTTATTTCTTTTTCAGAAAAACAAAAATCCAAAAATATTTTATTTCTTTCTGTTTTTATTTCTTTTTCAGAAAAACAAAAATACAAAAATATTCTCTTTATTTTCATTATTATTAAATTATGGCCAATTGAGGAGGTTTTAAGGCAAACATCTTGGTGATCTCACTTGCGAATGATGGGGCAGGTACAAATTTTGAAACTTTGCACTAGTTAAGTGTCCCTAGAAGCATGTTGTTGCATGTCGACCAAAGCCTCAAAGATTTCTATGTAGAAGACTTAATGATTCGATAACACCAATCGTTTCTTCCCAATAAGGTTGTTTATTCACATAAGTCAAGAGCTACTTGACTCTTCTCACATCGAGTTAAGAGTTACCTGCTTTGTCACTTTCGCACAACAGAGGTACACTATTTTCTTTAGAACCACCTCATACTCTTCTCCATCACTTTCGCATTCACCAATGTAACCCTCGAGACTCTCGGATATTACCACTGAGGTTTACGGTTACACAACTTTTGTGTTTATGATCTTCAATTCGTTATCACCAAGAATTGAGTGAAACCCAAAATCCAACACACTTATACGAATTGACGGTGAACAATATACAGGAATTGACGAATGTCCACTTTCGTGGTCTGTAGCAAGAAATCGCTTTTTCTTTTGCGAGATCTTAATGAAACTTTCTAGACCTAAGACGTTTCTACCCAATAGATCTAGTTTTTATTTTTCTTGAGATTTCTATGTGAATACATGTCACTTAAAATAATTCCAAAGCATACTTGTTCAATTGACTACACTGGTCAAACAAGTACTTCATTCGAAATTTCAGACTTATATCAAGTTTTGTAGTTTCGTTGGAGATAGAACCACCCAATAAAACCTTTTTAAGATATGCCTTTCACTGTTTCTTAATAAACAGATGATCGTGGTTCAACGGGAAACCACACAAACACTTCTTAGTCTCTATTGACTTCGAAGGAAGAGATCGTTGCCCGGGATCCACTGTTTGTGTCTTAAACAAGACATCACTAAAATCCCACATATATGGTTTGCTTTATTTCTCTATCTTTGGCACACTTTCACACGAAGATCCTTGTGATTTTCCAAAATTCTGGTTCGTGGTACTCACATTCAATTTCATTTTCGCAGTTCAACTAGGGTTTACTTAAAAGCGAAAGTTCGTATCTGTCGTAATTACGAAAGGTGGTACGTAAGTCAACTGCGAAAGGGAGAAATTGAAGCGGCAATCCTAATAGATAAGATTTTAAATAGGCACATGAAATTTGAAACGACACCTGATTTTCCGACGCTTGACACCTTTTTCTGGCGTAATAGTTGTCACATCACGTCTTTTTAGGCGATGTTTCAAAGGAGAAAACGCAACCGTCACCCTATTTTCTCTCTCCTGGTTAATGGTATAAAGGGTTTTTCGACGTTTCATCATTCCTCACCATTGTTAAAAGATTGCAAAAACCCTCAGGCGATTTTTCTCTCTACTATTCTTTATCTTCTCCAACAAGCATTCATGGCCGCCTCTTCATAAACCCTCTCTGTTCAATATCAATCAACACAATCATTGCTTCTTACCATCAAGCCCAATCAAAACTTGATTCTCGATCTTAATCCTCTCAGTATGAAAGCTTTCTTCTACCCATTGTCGAGTGCTTGAAATACTCTCCACTGGTCATCGTTTTGACTAAATCATAGATTGTTCTGATGTCTCTCTTAACAAAAGCCTACTCGTCCGCTAGCTATATCAAGGAGGAATAAAGAATCACCTTTGAAATTCACAACAGGAAAACCTCAATTACCAAGTCCCGATATTGCACCTTACTAGGGATTACTCAAAATGATGATATGGTTGACCCTGAGTCCGTCTCCATCGCAGCCATCATGGATATGTTTTACCAAATGGGGTACAAAGAAACCCTAATTACCATCTCTAAATTTAGGAAACCCAATCTGCCACCTCAATGGAATGGGATTTTTACCCTGCTGTTCAAAAGTTTTTCTGAGCATGTGACTGGCTCGGATTGTGCTAGTAAGTTATTCATGACCATCATGTATGGGATCTACACGGGACTTAACATTGATTTTTGGGTTGTTCTTTGGGCTCAATTGGTCCAAAGTACCCATTGTAAACCTCGACAGAGTGAAATTTCCTTTGCTCGCTTCTGGGCAATCATCGTTCAAAGGGCAATTGAGAAGCTCCAGATTATGGTGATTCAAGACTCCTTCATGTTTGCCATTTCAATCTTTCACACTACAAACATCACTCTTCCTGACAACTGAAAGTTCTCATTCATTGGCTCCATTCCTAAAGCCATGTTTTCGCGATGTCCCTGCAGCAAGCAAAATTCTTGAACCCTACAAAAATATTCCAGCTTCAGGCTTTCGTCCTTTAACTCCTGAGATTCAATCAATCATCGATGAAGCTGACAAACCAAAGAAAAGAGGACAGAAAGGATGTAAGAAAGGTGAAAAGAAACAAAATGCTCAAGAGGGTCTGTCTGAACCCGCTCAAACTCCCAAGAAACGAAAAGCACGCGCTGGCTCATCTGAACGAGCTCTAACTCCTAGCAAGAAGCGAAAGATAAAGAAGCCGGCTCGCAAACCTAGATCTCCAACTCCCAATGAAAGCGAAGGTTCGCAGTCTGTCACTCACTCTAACGTTCGCATTCCAGATGATGAGACGGTACACCACGAAGACATTGCGGCAACTTCACATCCTGAGGTTTCACAGCCCATATCTACGAACCTTGAGGTAACCTTTGAGATTCTTGTCTCATTCGTATTACGAAATGATTTCTTTGAAGATGTCTCTATTCCTTCTCCAACTGCCACTGTTTCCACACCCATTACTATTGCCCAATGCCCACCTCTTATTTTGGGCATTTCACAATCTCCACCTCCTATTTTCACTGATTCCACTACCACCACCACAACGTTCACTGTTGATCCTCCTGTTACTGTCAACGCATCTGATGCGGGGGCAGGAGCTTCAGGTTTCGCAGCTGGTCATTTCACACCACCCATTTCTCCTCTACGCCAAAATGATACATACACGATCTACGGTGATGATGAAGACGACTTCGCAGGATTCACCTACAATCCATTTATCATTAGGACTGAAAGTGATCACGAAGCTCCCGTCACGAGAGGGCAATTCAAGGTAATTCATGAAAAACTGGATTCGTTGCTTCAAACTTCCAAGGCATCATCCAGTGATGAGTATTCGCAAGCCACAATAAAATCCCTTCTTGAGACCCTTACTAAAGATCATTCCGCCAACCTTGAAAAGATGAACGAGGCAGTAGATTCTTCTGCTTCTATCTGCAACAACACGACCGAAAGAGTCGATAATCTAATTACTGACGCTCATGAATTCATGGAGAAATTTCATAGCTCCTTCGAATCCAACACTGCGAAGGCTGATGCAGTTATTTATAGCCCGGGCTCATCTCTTAAAACAGAGCGAGCGAAACTTGAACAAGTTCGTACTGGTATGCAAATTGAACATGAAGAGTTTAATTCATCCATTTCCTCGAAGATCACTAAGCTTCAGGATAACTTAGCCATGGAGAGAAAAATCATGGATGCTCTTACTTTAAAGACTGAAAAGGTGAAAGTCTTGACAGTCAAGTTAGAGAATGCTGAAAAACGAGTCAATGATCTACTATCTGAGAAAGCAGCAATGAAGAGTTGTATAGTTGATGTCACTGGCCTGCTTTCAGATATTAATGAGGCTCATGATTCAATGATCACTATAACGGTCAAGAAACATCTCTCTGAGAAACTCAGGCCCGTCTTCGCCATGCTTCATACACTGGAAGGTGTTCCAGAATCAAGCTCTATTCCGAAAGAAGGGGGAGAAGGTGTTGCACAATCAAAGAAGGAAGACCCCAAAACTTCAGTCAAGCACACTGTCAAAAGCAGAACTGAGCCTAAATGCAAAGAAAAATTTTACAGTGAAGATCCAATTATTGATAATGGTGAAGATGAAGAGCCTAATGAGAATGAGCTGAAAAAAAAGAAAAGAATGTGAAGCTCAGATGGATGAGCATCAGAGAATAATTCGTGAGGCTGAAACAAAAGAGAAAGTTGAACGCGAAGCTCAGGTCACACTGGAAAGCCGAAAGCTTTTATTTCCAGAGTGGACTCTGAAGCGTATTCAAAATGAAGATGTGGATATGCCGAGTCAATATTGGCTGGAACCGGTTGTGTCATTCGATCTTTTGAATACACAAGATTCACAGTTGCACCTGCCAATAACTCCGAAAGCCTTCCGGTTTCGCAGCTTTGTGAAGGTAGCGAATGTCCCATCTACAGATAGCGGCGCAGATCATTTACTCTTCTCGTTCTATCTCAAGCATATGAAGCCAAAATACGAAACGTGGAGTGCTAGCAAGATTACAACAATGAAGGTTACCGATCCAATCGAAACCGACAGCTTCCCAAATGAAAAGTTCAAGGTTGTGATAGGTTCTTCCAGTCAGGTCCATGAGTTCACTCTCACTGATCTGCCTTGCCTCAATCCTTATGACTGGATCATGCTTTACAATTTATTGTTGAGAGATGGACAGAAGTATGAGCCCGTTATTGCTCACCTCAAGCAGATGTTAATTTCGTATATTCAAGAGGTAAGCAAAATGGATGTGGAGATTGTTGCTATACTGCGAAGGAAGCCCAGTGTACTCCCCAAAGAAGTCCCAGAAGATTTTATGAAATTGAAGCCTGGTAAGATATAAAAGGAAGGATGGTATGTGGCATTTCAGATGAGAGAACGAAACGATGCATACTTTCATAAGGCTTGCTTCCTTCTCGCTGATAAGCATCTGTTCACTACCTCTTTCCTGGAGTATGTTTCGGATATGGTCAAGAAGTACAAGGGTAACAGCAAAGGAGACAATCAATGTTTTTTGGATATGATTCTATGGTATATCCAAGTTCTCAAGGTTTTGCTGAGCGTCATTACGAAAGTTTTTGAAGTGTAAAAGCGAACTCAGCCTTGAAGGTCTCTCACCTCTATTAACGCAAAGGGGGAGATTGTTGGGTATAAGAGTTGCATAATTGTGATTATTTGTTTAGTCTATTTTGTAAGCAGGTTGGGCCAGTCCACCCGTTATTTATTATTAGGGTTATAGTATTTAAGGTGCATGCATGCACCGTATTTTGTAACTTTAGAAATAGCCTTGTAACCCTACACACCTCTACAGTAGCAATTCTTCATCGAGTTCTTCTGAGGTTGTGGCTTATAATCATTAAGCACATTTTTGATCTATTTTTCGTGTTCATATGTGACAACCCGAAACTTCTATCTTGTACACTTAGTCAAATTCAATCAATGTTAAACTTGTTTTGTTGATTTCTAGTGTTGTTTAAGGATTCATTTAAGTGTTCTAAGCTTGCGTATGACCAAGGTTGAGTTTAGGAAAGAGTCAGTAAGTTGTGTAGTGTCAAAATCGGGCCATACACACCCTTAGGGGGAGTGTACGACCGTACACATAGGTGTGCGGTCGCACACTCACCTCTTGACCGCACACTCACCTCTAGGCCACACACCAACCCCTATATAAAGGGTAGACCCCTTTCCTTTCATTCCTTTAACACCTTGGCAGCACACAACACCATTTCTCTCAAGCTTCTTCAACCACAAACCCTCCAAAGCTTCAAGAACGTGAGAATTCATCCTTTAGCTTGAAAACCATGAAAGACCATTCTATCTAAGCCTTAAGTGTGCAATATTCATCATGTTCTTCGTGTTTGGAAGTGAGTGCAGCCGCACACCCCCATAAAGTGGCAGCACACTCTTAAAATACCCTCCAAAGTGAGAGTTTGACTTCCATACTCGAGATAGACATAACCCTAGCCTTGTTGCACCTTGGAATGGACATTTTGGACATCATCATGTATGGTGTACGACTGCACACACCTGTGTATGGCCGCACACACCCTTGTGCGGTAGCACACTCCTTGTGTGCGGCAGCACACTCTAGTGTGCGACCACACACTCATCCTAGGGCCGTAAAACCCACTTCTAGGACCCTTAATTTGCACTACAATTGAGTATAGACCTAGAACACTTCATGGAATGCAAGTATGGACCTTGAAACACCTCAAAGAAACTTGCTAACATGAATGCACGGTCACACACCCCTTGGGCCGCACACCCATGGTCGCACACACACTCAAGGTGGCCATACACTCCCCTCATGAAATCCTACAAGGTCCTAACACTTAGTGCAAGTAGTTCCAAGTCTCTAGAGTGGTTCTCCAGCACATATAGTGGTGAAATACCTTCATTTGACTCTTTTATGTGTCATTACGTGTTTATTAGGACCAAATCGTGTTCAAGGCTTCACTTGAACATCCGACTTTCCGTATCGATCCTTCAATCAAACCACTTACCCGAGGTGAGTTCATACCCCTACATTTTCCGTGTTTTTAATGTTTTCAAGCGGGGAATACAAGCCAAACTCAAAGTATTTTATTAAGTTTTAAACTTATTAATACAGTCCAACGATTTCCACGTTTAATAACACATTCAGATAATTTATCCCTTTATGTAATATGTTGAGCATAAGGGATACTTCTATTTTGGAATTCTAACTTCATAGCTTTCAGAAAGGTTTTTACAAAGCATTTTCCATAATAATTCTATTAAACTATAATGGGTATAGTTTGGGATAACCCTCTAAGCAGTTTCTACCAAATCAGATTTCATGGATGAATATATGTAAACTATGGCAGATTTAGTTTATGTTATACATTTTCTTAGGAGTATAAAGTACAATTATTCAAGGATATTTATTGTTTTATACTGTTTCTAGCTAGTAAACTAGATTACACAGAATTGTGAGGCTCTACTTCAATACTGTACCCTTAGGTGTACAGGGTTAAATCCTATCTCAGTATAACCAGAGTCTCCTGGAGGGAGAGCGTGAGATTTGTGAATAGATCTATTCGGGACTGACAATCCCACACCTGAACTGCTAGCTACAGTGAGGCAGGCATGCCTGAGGAGAACAAATGTCATTTAGCTTAAACGCCTGAAGAACGTTATAAAGGTCTCTAGGTCATATCAAGTATGGTTATCCGACTCGCAAATAAGTATAAACTAACTTAGGTTTACGGACTCCACTCTTCATTTGTTTTATTTTAAGTAATAAAACTACTTTTATATATACTGATAGTAATCAGGGATTTCTAAACTTGCATCTCTACCTCTAGGACGGACAACTTGTTTTTAGGGAAAATATAGGATTTTCCCAAGATAACACCGACATTTCTAAAACTGATAGTTTACTACCCTACTAACGGATATTCACATTCATTCCATGACTCCTTGGATTGTGCGTATCAAGTATGAACCGGGAAGTCATGGAAGGAATGGATTTTCAAACATACTTTTTATAAGAAAATATGGGATTTTCTTGAGGAACACTTTTCAAAAAGGATCAAAGAACGTTTTTCTCTAAAACTAAATGCTTATGAACTCACCAACTTTTTGCTGATATTCTTTCAAACTACTTGTATTCTCAGGAAATCAGTAGACAGGTACCTGCTGGATTTTTGAGAAGTTGGAACAATAAGAGTCTTATGTTTATATTTTACATGCTATATGATGTAATTCAAACAAGTTTCAAACTGATGTAAACATTTTTCATATATGTATTCACTGTAATGGTTGTGTTGCTATGATTGCTGTTATACATTGGTTGTGATGCTATACATGACGTCCTCCACCCCAGAACGTTTCCGCCATCACGGTTTCGGGATGTGACAGATTAGTATCAGAGCCCTTGTTTATAGCGAACTAAGTATACCGAACCTTACGTGGTATACAACTATAAACGCTAAGGGGCCTAAGTGCTCTACAGTAAAAGTATATTTTCAAAATATAAGTATTTTGTAAAAGTATACGAGCATGCATACATAACAGAATCTGTGTCATGAGTAGAACAAAACAAAAAGTATTTGGATGTTAGGACACTGCGATTAAACCTGGGCAGTTATGTAATCATGTCTAGGGTCAATATAGTCTGATCAACTATATTCATTCGTGACATGACCAACATGTGCTTGGGAGTGACTGTGGTGTTACGGCAAGCCTAAAACTTACCAAGAACATAAATATTCAACATAAAATACTATAGGAGTATTTTAGCTAGAGCCAAATTCAGCATATAGATTCACTCCAAGTGTTGCTACCTCTTCTTTATTAAGCGATAACTTACTTGCGTTAGTAATCTTTCTTTGCTTATCGCTTGGTAGAACACTTTTATTATCAGGATGAGATATATCTTGTTTCATATATCTTGAGGACTTACCATCCTCTTTTTCCTGGTTGTTTCTAGAACAAGATGCCTCCCCGACCAAGACCCATCCGAAGTAACAACAACACTCCGCCACCGCCACCTCCACAATTCGATCCTTCCATGTTCCAGGCAGCAGTTACCGCCGCCGTGACTACAACAATGGCACAAGTGAACTCTGGTGGGGCTGGAGATGGAACCGACCCCCAACGGCAAGAAGGAAGTCAGGGACATCAAAAGGAGTGTTCCTACAAGGACTTCATGACCGCGAAACCCAAGTCCTTTGATAGCTTATTTTATTTCCTTATTTTTATTAGTTTATCTTAGATTTTTAGCTCTTTTTATTAGTATTGCATTGTATATTCTTTATTTTCTTTATCATGGATCGTATCGGGGGCTTGTTATGGAAATGGAGGTGTTATCGCCCTGAGTCGATGGTTCGAGAAGATCAAATCCATCTTCGAAATTCGTGCCTGTTCTGAAGCCAATAAGGTGAAGTTTGCCGCCTGCACCTTCACCGACAGAGTTTTGACCTGGTGGAATGGTCGAGTCAAAACCCTAACTCTGCCAGTGGCTAATGTCATGGGTTGGGAAAGAATGAAGGAACTCATGCTTGCGGAATACTGCCCGAGGGGCGAGGTGCAAAAGTTAGAGCACGAACTCTGGAACTTGAAGATGAAGGGTTCCGACATCGCTGCCTACACCGCTAGATTCTGTGATCTGGCTCTCCTCTGTCCGGGAATGGTCACCCCGGAAAGCAAGAAAATTGAGAGGTACATATGGGGACTGACGGACCCAGCCAAAGGAAATGTCTTGGCTGCTAGACCGACTACATTTGAAAGCGCCAAGGATCTGGCGCAGACACTGATCGATCATGGAGTCGATCTTGATGAAGTAGCATCCGTTCCCGAGTCACAAAAGGAGAGTGGTGGGAAGAAGAAGAAGTTCGGAAACAAGCGGAAGGGCCAGTCGTCGCAGGAGCCCTCCAAGAAACAACAAACAGTGGCAGTCCACGCTGCTACTACTCCTACTGCTGCTCCAACTGCTGCTACAACCACCCAAGCTCCTACCGGTGGTTATTCAAGGAAACTACCTCTGTGCAACAAGTGTACCTTTCATCATCACGGACCCTGCCGTGATTTGAATTGCAACAACTGTAGGAGGAAGGGACACACGATCCGATACTGCAGGGCACCAGTCCAACCAACTAATCCGACTCCTGGAGCGGGTGCCGGCCAAGCTTGCTATGGATGCGGAGAGGTTGGGCATTTCAAAAGAAACTGCCCCAAGGCGACAACATGTGGCAATACAGGAAGGGTACTGGCTATGGTCCAGGAGGAAGCATTCACTGATCCTACCGTTGTTACGGGTACGTTCCTCCTTGACAACTCTTATGCATGCATTCTTTTCGATTCTGGTGCGGAAAGGAGTTTTGTTAGTCATGCATACAAACACCTAATCAAATGTAAATCCCAACCTTTAACCAAAACATTCACTGTCGAGATGGCTAACGGAAAGAAAGAGAGCACTAACGATATATTCATAGGCTGTACTCTTACCCTAGACGGTCATTCCTTTCCCATTGACCTTATGCCGGTATGCATTAAGAGTTTCGATGTCATTATCGGCATGGATTGGTTATGCCCCAATCGTGCTGATATCCTTTGCTACGAGAAAGCCATCTGTCTTAATCTTCCCTCTGGTGAAACTCTCACGATCTACGGTGATAAGCCTAGTTTGAACCTTCGTATCATTTCCTGCATCAAAGCCCAACAATATCTACGGAAGGAGTGTCATGCATTTCTAGCTCATGTTGTTGATGAGACACAAAAGGTTATAGACCTCGAGAGCATCCCCGAAGTCTGCAACTTTCCTGATGTCTTCCCTGAAGATCTCACAGGAATTCCTCCCGAACATCAAGTTGAGTTTCCTATCGACTTAATTCCCGGAGCTACTCCTGTAGCTAAGTCTCCTTACCATTTAGCGCTAGCGGAAATGCAAGAGCTATCCAGCCAGCTCAATGAGCTGATCAGCAAAGGATTCATAAGGCCGAGTTCCTCACCCTGGGGAGCTCCGATCTTATTTGTGAAAAAGAAAGACGGAACCTTCCGGATGTGCATTGACTACCGATAACTGAACAAGCTGACCATCAAGAACTGATATCCCTTACCCAGAATCGACGATCTCTTCGACCAACTTCAGGGAGCCAGTTATTTCTAAAAGATAGATCTAAGATCAGGGTACCATCAGTTGTGAGTTCACGAGAATGATGTGCCCAAGACAGCATTCCGAACTCGCTACGGACACTATAAGTTTGTAGTAATGCCCGTTGGTCTAACCAACGCACCGGCGGTATTCATGGATCTGATGAATCGGGTGTGCCGCCCTTTCCTAGACAAGTTCGTGATCGGGTTCATTGACGACATACTTGTCTATTCGCGGAGCGAGGATGATCATAAACAACACTTGAGATAGGTGCTCGAAACACTAAGGGCGGAGAAACTATATGCAAAATTCTCAAAGTGTGAGTTATGGATCAGGAAGGTAACTTTCCTTGGTCATGTGGTTAGCGAGGAAGGCATACACGTGGACCCTTCCAAAATCAAAGCGATCGAGAATTGGTCAGCACCAAAGATACCCACAGAATTCCGCCAATTCTTGGGTCTCGCTGGCTATTATCGCAGGTTTATCCAAAACTTTTCCAAAATCGCTAAGCCTTTAACCACCCTGACACAGAAAGGTGTAACCTTTAGTTGGGGAGAAAAGCAAGACACTACGTTTGAAACATTGAAGCAGGCCCTATGCAGCGCACCTATCTTGTCCCTGCCCGAAGGGACAGAAGACTTCGTTGTCTATTGCGATGCATCCAATCAGGGCCTAGGTTGTGTGCTCATGCAACGAGGAAAGGTTATCGCCTATGCCTCGAGGCAGTTGAAGACACACGAAGTCAATTACACAACTCACGATCTAGAGTTGGGAGCAGTGGTCTTTGCGTTAAAGATCTGGAGACACTACCTCTACGGAACCAAGTGCACCATTTTCACCGACCATAAGAGCTTGCAACATATCTTTGATCAGAAGGAGTTAAACATGAGACAGTGGCGATGGGTAGAGCTACTCAGTGACTACGAGTGCAAATTTCGCTACCATCCCAGCAAGGCCAATGTGGTAGTGGATGCCCTCAGCCAAAAGGAATATTCAGGGCGTAAGGTGAAGGCACTAGCCATGACCATCCATTCCCGACTATCCACACAAATCCGAGAGGCTCAGCTGGAAGCCTTAAAACCAGAGAACGTGTCAGATGAAGCCTTGCGAGGAATGGAAAAGAACTTAGAGGTCAAGGGAGACGGAGTTTACTATTTCATGGACCATATCTGGACCCCGAAGTATGGTGGTTATAGAGAAGTTGTCATGAACGAAGCTCACAAGACAAGATACTCCATTCACCCAGGTTCAGATAAGATGTATTTGGATCTCAAACAACTCTACTGGTGGCCAAGCATGAAAGCGGAAATTGCAACCTTCGTGGGCAAGTGCTTGACTTGCGCCAAGGTGAAAGTGGAATATCAAAAGCCTTCAGGTTTACTTCAGCAGCCAGAGATACCTGAATGGAAGTGGGAAAGGATAACGATGGACTTTATCACCAAGCTACCCAGATCTCCGAGTGGGCACGACGCCATCTGGGTAATTGTCGATCGGTTGACTAAATCCGCCCACTTCCTGCCAATCAAAGAAAACTTCAAGATGGAGAGACTCACGCGGATCTGCATTCGAGAAATAGTTCGCCTTCATGGGGTACCTGTATCCATTATCTCCGACTGAGATAGCAGGTTCACCTCGAGATTTTGGCAATCGCTACAGAAGGCTCTTGGAACTAAGTTGGATATGAGCACAGCTTATCATCCTCAGACAGATGGACAGAGTGAGAGAACAATTCAGACATTGGAAGATATGTTGAGAGCCTGCGTCATCGATTTCGGCACGTCATAGGACACTCATCTTCCTTTGGTTGAATTTTCCTACAACAACAGCTACCATACCAGCATCAAGACTGTGTCGTTCGAAGCCCTCTATGGCCGCAAGTTCAGATCCCCTCTGTGTTGGGCTGAAGTGGGTGACACGCAACTAGCCAAGGGTCAAGTCCTTGACAACACTCTCACCGGTCCTAAGATCATCCGAGAGACGACTGAAAAGATCATACAAATCCGAGAACGACTGAAAGCCTCACGAGATAGACAAAAGAGCTACGCCGACAAGAGACGAAAACCCTTGGAATTCTAGGCGGGTGAACGTGTCCTTTTGAAGGGTTCACCATGGAAAGGCATGATACGTTTCGGAAAACGTGGAAAGCTAAACCCAAGGTACATTGACATTCGAGATCCTTGCTAGGATAGGTCCCGTAGCATACAAACTCCAGTTACCCCGAGAACTCAGCAACGTCCATCCTGTCTTCCACGTATCGAACCTAAAGAAGTGTCTGTCCGATGAGACACTTGCGATTCCTCTTGACGAGATCGATCTAGACGAAAGTCTAAGTTTTGTGGAAGAAGCTGTCGAAATCATGGACCGAGAAGTCAAACGTACCAAGCAAAGTCGCATCCCGATAGTGAAGGTCCGCTGGAATGCCAAGCGGGGTCCTGAATTCACTTGGGAGCGCGAGGATTTGATGAAGCAGAAGTACCCTCATCTCTTTCCAAGTTCATGATTGTACTCTATTCTTGAATTTCGGGACGAAATTCCCTCTAACGGGGGGATGATGTGACAACCCGAAACTTATATCTTGTACACTTAGTCAAATTCAATCAATGTTAAACTTGTTTTGTTGATTTCTAGTGTTGTTTAAGGATTCATTTAAGTGTTCTAAGCTTGAGTATGACCAAGGTTGAGTTTAGGAATGAGTCAGCAAGTCGTGTAGTGTCAAAACCGGGCCATACACACCCTTAGGGGGAGTGTATGGCCGTACACATGGGTGTGCGGCCGCACACTCACCTCTTGGCCGCACACTCACCTCTAGGCCACACACCCACCCCTATATAAAGGGTAGACCCCTTTCCTTTCCTTTCTTTAACACCTTGGCAGCACACAACACCATTTCTCTCAAGCTTCTTCAACCACAAACCCTCCAAAGCTTCAAGAACGTGAGTAATTCATCCTTTAGCTTGCAAACCATGAAAGACCACTCTATCTAAGCCTTAAGTGTGCAATATTCGTCATTTTCTTCGTGTTTGGAAGTAAGTGCGGCCGCACACCCCCATAAAGTGGCAGCACACTCTTAAAATACCCTCCAAAGTGAGAGTTTGACTTCCATACTCGAGATAGAATTGACCCTGGCCTTGTTGCACCTTGGAATGGACATTTTGGACATCATCATGTGGGGTGTATGACCGCACACACCTGTCTTCCACGTGTCGAACCTAAAGAAGTGTCTGTCCGACGACACACACTTGTCCGGTAGCACACTCCTTGTGTGCGGCAGCACACTCTAGTGTGCGACCACACACTCATCCTAGGGCCCCAAAACCCACTTCTAGGACCCTTAACTTGCACTACAATTGAGTATAGACCTAGAAAACTTCATGGAATGCAAGTATGAACCTTGAACCACCTCAAAGACACTTGCTAACATGAGTGTACGGTTGCACACCCCTTGGGCCGCACACCCATGGCCGCACACACACTCAAGGTGGCCATACACTCCCCTCATGCAATCCTACAAGGTCCTAACACTTAGTGCAAGTAGTTCCAAGTCTCTAGGTGGTTCTCCAACACATATAGTGGTGAAATACCTTTATTTGACTCTTTTATGTGTCATTACGTGTTGATTAGGACCAAATCGTGTTCAAGGCTTCACTTGAACATCCGTCTTTCTGTATCGATCCTTCAATCAAACCACATACCCGAGGTGAGTTCATACCCCTACATTTTCCGTTTTTTTATGTTTTCAGGGGGGAATACAACCCAAACTCAAAGTATTTTATTAATTTTGAAACTTATTAATACAATCCAATGATTTCCATGTTTAATAACACATTCGGATAATTTATCCCTTTATGTAATATGTTGAGCATAAGGGAAACTTCTATTTTGGAATTCTAACTTCATAGCTTTCAGAAAGGTTTTTACAAAGCATTTTCCATAACAATTCTATTAAACAATAATGGGTATAGTTTGGCATAACCCTCTAGGCAGTTTCTACCAAATCAGATTTCATGGATGAATATATGTAAACTATGGCAGATTTAGTTTATGTTATATTTTTTCTCATGAGTATAAAGTACAATTATTCAAGGATATTTATTGTTTTATACTGTTTCTATCTAGTAAACTAGATTATACATAATTGTGAGGCTCTACTTCAATACTGTACCCTTAGGTGTACAGGGTTAAATCCTATTTCAGTATAACCAGATTCTCCTGGAGGGAGAGCGTGAGATTTGTGAATAGATCTATTCAGGACTGACTATCCCACACCTGAACTGCTAGCTACAGTGAGGTAGGCATGTCTGAGGGGAACAAATGTCATTTAGCTTAAACGCCTGAAGAATGTTATAAAGGTCTCTAGGTCATATCAAGTATGGTTATACGACTCGCAAATAAGTATAAACTAACTTGGGTTTATGGACTCTACTCTTCATTTGTTTTATTTTAAGTAATAAAACTAGTTTTATATATACTGATAGTAATCAGGGATTTCTAAACTTGCATCTCTACCTCTAGGACGGACAACTTGTTTTTAGGGAAAATATAGGATTTTCCCAGGATAACACCGGCATTTCTAAAACTGATAGTTTACTACCCTACTAACGGATATTCACACTCATTCCATGACTCCTTGGGTTGTGCGTATCAAGTGTGAACCGGGAAGTCATGGAAGGAATGGATTTTCAAACATACTTTTTATAAGAATATATGGGATTTTCTTAAGGAACACTTTTCAAAAAGGATCAAAGAACGTTTTTTCTCTAAAACTAAATGCTTATGAACTCACCAGCTTTTTGCTAATATTCTTTCAAACTACTTTTATTCTCAGGAAATCAGTAGACAGGTACCTACTGGATTTTTGAGAAGTTGGAACAATAAGAGTCTTATGTTTATATTTTACATACTATATGATGTAATTCAAACAAGTTTCAAACTGATGTAAACATTTTCATTTATGTATTCACTGTAATGGTTGTGTTGCTATGATTGCTATTATACATTGGTTGTGATGCTATACATGACGTTCTCCACCCCTGAACGTTTCCGCCATCACGGTTTCGGGGTGTGACATCATATCATTTAATTGTTTGAATCTATTCGATCTAACTTGGATTCATTCCTATCAAACTAAGAGCATTTTCTTTCAAATGACAACTGCCTCTTCCTGCTGTGAGGGCCTTGCACGAAACCAACCTCCCCCCCTCGCCCGCTCAAGTACCAGTTGCTTTGTAGGAAGGCCCACATAGGTTAGAGGGGCATTGCCCCTTAGTTCTTACCAACCCAGAGTGGTACAGGATCTCGCAATCATAATCCTTTACCACATCTAACCATCTCTGTTGCCGCTTATTCAGATTCGGCTGGTCCATCAAATACCTCAAACATTTGTGGTCAGTGTAGATAGTACATCAAACCCCATACAAATAGTATCTCAAAATCTTCAGGGCAAAAACCACAGCTCCCAAATCCAAATCATGTGTAGGGTAGTTCGCTTCATGAGGCTTCAGCTGCCTCGAAGCGTAAGCAATCACGTGGCCCTTCTACATAAGAACCGCTCCCAAACCCGAAATAAAGGCGTCACAATAAACCATGAAATCATCCAAGCCCTTAGGGATCACGAGAATCAGGGCCACGCACAATCTCTTCTTCAGATTCTCAAAAGCCAGCTGTTAGTCAGACCCCCACCGAAAGGTCACATTCTTATTCGTCAAACGGGTCAAAGGCACTGCAATCTTGGAGAAATCCTTGATAAATCTCCGATAATACCATACAAGACATAAGAAACTCCAAATCTCAGATGTAGTCCTCTGAACCTCTCACCTCATCACGGCCTCGATCTTGGTTGGGTCAATTAAAATACCCTTCTGATGGTATCCTTGTTGGATTAGGTGTCTAACCCCATAACTATATTTGATATGTACTTGACCCGATAGTAGCATGGTCCTTTTGGGTTGCCTTCACCAAAGCAACTTGACTAGATGAATAAGGGAGAAAGAGGATAATTGTGATTTATTAATATATTATTGGAATAATATATTAAAAGAGAAATCATATTATTTAATTAATATTGGTCAAGAATTAATTTAGAATTAATTTTGTAGTCAAAAGAGATTAATTAAATTAAGGGGACTGATATTGTTATTATAAGATAGTTGCAAAATGGGCTGAGGATCCCTAAGGATAGGGGTGGACGAAATCTTATGGATAGCCCATAAGGATTTCGTCCAAGGTAAGGTTCTGGAAGAATCCTATGGGTTGCTTAGGGCCTAAGCAACCAGATTAGGTATTTAACTGAAACCCTAATTCTTCAGCTATATAAAGAAACCCTTGGGCACCTAAGACCGGCTACTAAAAAACCTAGAAGGATCTCAAGAGCCGATTTTATCCCTCCTGTTCTCTGTCTCATTCTTCCAACTTGCTTCTTGGTGTTTGTGATCGATTATAGGTATTACACTTTTGATACTAAAGCTATCAAATGTTGAAGATCAAGCTACAATTGAAAGGTAACATTCCAACTCTTTATCAGTTATGTTTTTCGATTTTTTGTATGCTAGATATAGGGTTTATGCTTTGGATGATTATTGCATGTACAATTAGAAAAACCAGATCCAAAGCTTTAGGGTTTTCATGTGCACCATAGGATTGTTGTTATGCTTAAAACCCATCAGTGGTATCAGAGCCTAGATTGTTTTTCTATGGTGTTTGATGCATAGCTTAATTGTTCTTAGCTGAAAAAGTCGAAAATTTACATATGCCTGATGACCACGACGTGGCAGATCTTGCCACGAC
The DNA here is from genome assembly GCF_052849685.1 of Lactuca virosa. NCBI lineage: Eukaryota > Viridiplantae > Streptophyta > Magnoliopsida > Asterales > Asteraceae > Lactuca > Lactuca virosa. The sequence continues at coordinate 133,035,810 of NC_136428.1, read as the reverse complement.
GTGGTGGCGAGTCAGAGTGCATATTTTCGGGATATTGACTAAAATTGGGTTAGGATAATTACCATAAACTATTTACTCATAATATTCGTTTTTTATAATATGGTAATAATTATCCCCATCCAATTAGAATATAATTGTCAAATCATAAGATAATTACTAGTTTATATGATAAAGATAATTATTTGTATTATTTGATGTGAATTATCTTGCCAAAAATTGAATTAGGTCAAATCTAGATAATGAAAAATTATTTTATTAATTAGATTATTTTAAATTTATCTAGAAGGTTTTGAAAAGTTTCAAAACTTGCCCTCAAGTTTTGGAATTTAAATTTTAATTAAAAGGTTTTAATTTTGAAATATTTAAATTCTAAACCCTAGAGTTTTAAAAGGTTAAAATTTAACCCTCATACTATTATAATATTATAAGATTAATAACTATATATAGGTATAAGATAAGTCAGTCTTACCGTTAGTAGGCCTTATTCACGAAGCCGATCTATAAGTGGGGTATAAGGAAACTGCCCATAAAATGGCGGTTGGATGGGTGTCCACTCTCACCCACCGCTTCCTTGATTGGTGGAGGGTCGTTAGCCGAACGGGTAAGATAGGACAACAAATTCCTCATTAACAAGTATAAGGATTATATAAAGTAACTAAATGTTTTATAAATTCCCAATCTTAGTTACTTTAGGAAAAATGTGAAAATGTATGTTATTCCATGAAATTGCACTTTGCACTTTTCCAAGTCGTTAGTGGAGCGTGTGTGGTTAGCCGACACACTAATTTGGCACTAGAAAAGGTCGCAAAGGGTGGCTCGATGTTTATCATAGATTGATGGAGCGTGTGTGGCTAACCGACACAATAATTAGGTGATAAATGACATCGATAGTACCAAGCACATTAGCATGGTTATTCACACCTTGTTTGTGATCCTCGGTATCCCAGTCACAAACTTGAAGGGCATAATCGAGATTTAAACATGCCATTGAAAAGTTCAATGAATCTCAAAAGAATCTAGGAATTTCAATTCATTTAAAACTTAAAAATCTTTTTACGTTTTTCATGGTGGAAATTGGTAAATCGTCATTTACCTACCTTCAAATTATTTGCAATTAGATTACGGCATCCCTCTTCTCAATTGTAAATAATTGTGTTGGGTCCTAGCCCTAATTTCTCATTTGGGTGTTTAATTGGGGATTCTTATCTAATCCAAACTTGGTTTCTCTTCTTTTTTCAGATGTCTACTCCAAACAACAACGCTTCTAGCTCAACCCCTTCTGGCTCATTCTCACTCATGAACTTCCACGGAGAGCTGCTCTGACGAATAAAACCCTTGTCTAGTAGCTCCTGAAGCTTCGTAGACAACTCTTGCATCTTAGGTGGCGCCAGACGATACGCCTTCTTGGATATCGGAGCCGCACCAGGTACCGGATCAATTCGAAACTCAACCTGCCTCTTGGGAGGTACTCCTGGTAAATCCTCAGGAAACACATTGGGGAAATCCTGAACAATTGGTACCCCAATCAAATCTGTCGTGTTCTTAACTCGAGCGTCTGCAACATAAACTATGAATCCGGAACAACACCACTGTAGATACCTCCTGGCCCTCACAGCTGAATAGAGTGTTGGCCCATGCAAAGCTCTCTCGCTAGGAATAACCAGTTTTCCTCCACTTTAGGTTCGAACTCTCACCAACTACTGCTCACAATCAATCATGGCCCAATTGGGGCCCAACCAGTCCATCATGATGATAACCTTCAATCCTCTCAAGGGAATCGACACCAAATCAATAGAGAATCTCTCACTAAAAAGATTCAGGACACACCCATGGAAAACCGTGGAAGCACTCAACGTATGGTCATCCTTAATCTCAACCTCTAGAGGGGAATCCAAAGTACCAGGAGCATCGCAAAACTTCTTGCTAAGTGAAAGAGATACAAACGATTGGGTAGCCCCCAAATCAAACAAAACATGAGAAGTCATACCATTGACCAAAAAGGTCCCTATATAGAATCAAGCATAAATATAAGCATAAATAAAGAAAGAAATAAAAGTTAGAGGTAAGACAAATACCCATAACCACATCTGGTGCTGCACAAGCGTCATCGTTGGTCAGCTGAAATGCCCTGCTCTTCACCATAGGGGCCCCCGCCTTGCCTTGGCGCCGCCACAGCTCCCTCTGATAATCTCAGGAAATCAGCCTTTTTAGCCGATCTGATTGCAATGGAAGCAAATCAGTACGCTCCGGGGGCAATCCCTACTCATATGACCAGTCTGCCCATACCTGTAACAACCCAAACCCGCTGACCGACACGCCCCACTACATTGTTGGCCATACTTGTTTTAGTGGCCTCGACCTTGCTGGCCCCTATGATGCGAATATGAAACCTTGGGCTTCTTAGTCTGGCCCACAACAGTCTGTACTTGGTTTGGCTTGCGCTTCGACCGAAGCTCCAGCTCAATCTCCCGCTCACAGGCCCTCTCAATCATATCAGTCAGGGTCTTGCACCCCGAAAAGCTCACAAACTCCCTAATGTCATCTCTCAACATGTCCTGATACCTCGTCTTCTTTATCTCCTCATCTGCAGTGTACTGCAGAACCAATAGAGCCTTCTCTCGGAACTTGGTTGTGGTCTCTGCCACAGTCTCGGTAGTCTGGAAAAGGTCTTGGAACTCCCTCGACAGCTACTGCACCTCGATAGCCAGTGGAAACTCCCTCTGGCATCTCTGAACAACGTACTCCCAAGTCATCAGTACCACTGTCGTTGTCCCAACAGATAAGGTAACCTCCTCCCACCAATCTTGTGCTCTGTCCCTCAGCAAGTAAGATTCAAAACCCACATTTTCCCCTTTAGGGCAAAAGCTCATCCGCTGAGAATTCTCCATGACAGCGATCCAGCGACTGCTAGCGATGGGGTCCTTCACCCCGAAGAAATCAGGAGCTCCACAAGCCTTGAGCTCCTAAAACGAGGAAGTTCGAGCTCTAATCTGACCCGCACCATTCTCGGCTCGAAAAGTCCTGAACCTCTCATCCATGCCATACGACAAACATATCCCAGACTCCCCTAGGAATCCTCAACTCCTACCACTCGCAATACCAAGATCCTCAATCAAAACCGCTGGTTGCCCTATGCATGGAAGTTATACACAAAAATAGGATCACATAGACTGTCAAATGATGATTCTACCCTAAGTCCACAAACAAACAAGGAACTGGAAATGAGGTCAAATCAATCATTCTAGGGCTATAAAATCCTAATCGTATACAACTTTGCAAGCATACGCTTAGCAAATAACTGAGTCGATATCAATTCCAAATAATACATAGCATCAAGTTCCAGTAGGCTATAAGGCATCACGCAAATCAGGAAATTCTATCATATGATTCCTGAAGGTATCCTTAGCCCTAATCTAGCATAAAATTCACATATCAAGCATACTACTCAAAAGACATAAGTTTGGATAATTTGGGAACCACTTACTTGGGCTCGGCCGATCGCACGCATTGCACACCTTCTTCTTAAATAAAACCTTTTTTTAAGTTTAAATTCATTTTCATTTAAAAAAAACTATCATTTCCTCAGTTTGAGCTCTGACACACTGGAGAGTATGCCCGAATCCTTCAAACCAAGGCTTTTTCACCAAATTGTAACGACCCAAAAACAGTACTAAATTTTTTCATTTAAAAACCATTAATTTTCATTCATTGATTGTACCAAAAGCCATCATACATTATAGTATTCCAAAACATCAGAGTACAAATACATCAACTACGAAAATCATATGGGGAGGATGTTATGCCATCACGTCAAGCCCTGCCCTTTTGAACAAGAAGTACCTGAAACCATAAACATAAACTGTAAGCATAAAGCTCAGTGAGCTTCCCAAATTACCACGAATAACATACATAGAATATAAAAGCATGTGGCTGTGTCAGGTCCGTATCAACCCAAAATAACAACAAGTAGTTGTGTTAGGTCCGAATCAATCTCCGGGTATGTATCAACCCCGAGCCCGTAATGACTCTGAGCCCAATTAGATAAACACATAAATCATACAATCACATCATACAAAATCATATGATAACATACATTTTTTACTCATACTATACAGTGGGTCGGCCTTGGTGCCTTCGGCCCACTTAAGGTGGTAAGAAAGACTCACCTCACACACAGATGATAAGTTGAAATGACACGCTGCTCTGAAACCCACGCTACTGGTTACCTTTACAAATAACAATAACCAAAACTCAAACTACCATTCAAATACCTAAATTACCGCTAGGTCAAACCCTAGTCAACATCCAGGTCAAAGTACATGGGACGTACTCCTTGTATACACGGGGCATACTTCACAGTTGACCGAGGATCGAGGAGCTGACCTCGTACGCGTAGCGTACCCCTCGGTACGCCCAGCGTACGCGGCTGCTCACCATCCCTCTTATTAAGTGCTTGATCCTTTAAGCACTTACGTCTAAACTTCAAATCTAAGAAACAAAAGATGTTCTTAACCATAAAGTTTCCAACATTAATGTCTAGCATGGCTATTAAATCCTTAACGCCATAAACCCTAGTCTCTTAACCCAGTAAGACCATCTAGCACTTGCATGGAGAGGAAAAAACCCAACTTTATGACACAACACCCTTCAAAACCTCTGAAAGGACAACTCAAACGCCATGGAGTACCTTCTACTCACAAAGACCAAGTTTGGGACCAAAAAAGGAACAACTTTGAGCTAAAACTAGATCCATAAGATTTCAACACGAAGGTTGAAACTTTTTACCTCCACAAGGTTCCCAAGGGAGATAAGATTTTGGATCCAAACCCTTGAGTGAAACACCACCACCTCAATGCTCTTCCTTCTACTCTAAAAGTTCCAAATGGCATCAAAAATGGCTCAACAAGCTTTACAATACACAAACACTCTTTAGGGTTTCAAAATGAGGAGGAAGGTTGAAAATAAGAAGGTGCATGTGGCCATAAATGTGTTTAGATAGGGTCCATACCCAAAAACTTAGGGTTTGCACCATGGCTACGTACGCTCGGCGTACCAGCGTACGCACAACATACTAATGCGATCTGGAGTACGCTCTGCACACGAAAGTGTAAGCCCCGCGTAATCCATCTAACTCCGAAATTACGAAACTGCTAGCAGAGACTAAACTTGCAAATAGAGCACAACTCAAGGGTTAAACGAAAACCGGAATAATATATGTTACAAAAAGATAATTAACATTAAAGAAAATAAGAATAGGATAAGTCAATACAGAAAAGAGCTTGAGGATAAATTTTCATAGATGATAGAAAAGAATCCAAACTGTGAACAATTCAAAATATTAAAAAACAAATTTCAGATTATGCTTGCAGCAAGAAGAAAAACAAATAAAGATGAGAATATGGAAGGAGAAAATGATTAGAGAAAGATTAAAGTTACATGTAAGGAGAATGTAGGAGTAGAAAATATTGAAACAAGAAAGGAGAACGTGGGAGGAGAAAATGTTGAAACAAGTAAGGAGAAGAAAGTTATGATTTAATCACCAAAATTCAAGGGCAACAACAGAAAAGATATGATTGAAGTTACAAAAACACAATTGATAGTAAAAAAATAACACTATACAAATTGTGAAATACATGCTATTATCAATTGAAAAGCTAGTGAATGATATATTGTATAAATCAAAAAGCAAAGGAGCAATAATCAAAAAGGAAAATGCAAAGCAAATGATCAACACGAGTGAAGAACCAATAACATCATTGAATCTTATCAAGAAAAAGTTTAAATGAGGTGATGATAGGAAATATATTGTACTCATCACCTATATCACCATATATTTTAGATATGGTTGAAGAGGTAGAATTAGACCACTACAGCAACAAAAAAAAGATAAGAAAGAGGAAAATACAAAAAAGACTGAGAGAGTAGTTGAAAAGAAAATTCATGATCCTACAATGCCTAGTTTTGATATGAGATTATCACAATAATTTCAGAAAATCTAAGATAACATGAAAAATCAATTGGCTCGAGAAAATAAAGAGAGTGAGAATAACAAAGTTGAATAACAAAATGAAGATTGGCCAATAAAGAGAGTTACCAAGGCTTTAATTTACAGATGTTAACCTGTCACACCCCTAAACCGGAACGGCGGAAACGTTCGGGGGCGGAGGACGTCATGTACAGTATTACAACAATGCATAATAGTAATCAAAGTAAAACATTCACTGTATTTACAAAGTTATAAGTTTTACATCTGGGTTCAAAACATAATGTATATGACACCAAAAATACAAGTTTAAAAGACATGAGTTTATAGATCTCCGTCTTCTCAAAAGTTGTGGTTGTACTTGTCTTACCGTTTCCCTGAGAATACAAGTAGTTTTGAAAATAAATGTCAACAATTAAGTTGGTGAGTTCATAAGTATGTTTATAATTGAAATTTGTTTTCTTGTTCCTTGATATTGTAAACATGTTTTTCCCAGAAAATCCAATATTTTCTGTTGTAGTATATTGTAAGCAAAATGTGTGAAAGTTATTGTACTCTGAAGTAGTAAAATGTAGTTTAGTTCTCATAAAACCATGAAAAGTATGTTTTCTCTGTACCGAAATAGTATTCTGTTCTTGTACTAGTATACAACTCATGTATTTGTAATTGGCTAGTATAACTAACTGTACTTGTAAAATATTGTATTATAGTTTTATAATTAAATAAAACTATGTGAAGTTTTACTTTTTCATACACTAATCATTTCGTTCAATACCAAATTGTGAGTTATTATAACCATGCTTGATGACCTAAAATGGCCTGAACACAACGTTCTTCAGGCGTCGCAATTGGTACGACATTTGTCATCACAAGTCTGCCGACCTAGCTGTTGCAAGCAGCTCTGGTGCGGGATTGTCAGTCTCGTATAGATCTATACACAAGTGTCACGCTCTCCCTCCTGGAGACTCTGGTTATAATTTCAGGACTTGGTTGGTACTTAGTAAAGTACGTGAAGATTGTCTCACAAATGCTATATTGATGATTACGCGTAAAATAATGAAAAGTTACTTTGAAATAAATGCACTGTAAGTAAGTTTCATAAACTATATTTAATATAGTTTATATGTTTCATTTTCCGTAAGTTACTCTGTTTTGTTTTCTGTAATGTACTCTGTTTGTTTTTTGTTATCTGAACTTTGAATTTAATGAATAAGTTCCCTAAACTATACCAATTATAGCTTAAGTGTTTGTTTTACCGTAATGAAAACCTTTGTTAACTTTTGTAAAAATCTGTAATACTGTTGTTCTATATAATTCACTGTCTGTACTCAAATAGTACAAAACAGTTTGAAAACCATTTTATATTTATATAAATATAATATTTATATAATTGTGATTAATTAGACCTTCGAATAAATAAAATTAACCCCAAGCCCACAACCAAACAAGGAACAGGAAATGGGGTCAAATTACATATTCTAAATCTTTTGAATCATAATTATGCAATTTATGCATATATAAATATATATAATTTTAATAATGATAACAATTTAAAAACATTAAAAATATTTTTAGATATTAACATAATTTTTATTGTGTTTCACTTGTATCCCCCTAAAACAGTTAAAAATCATAAAAATGTAGGGGTATGAACTCACCTTTTGTGAGTGATTCGATTGAAGATTCGATTTAGGATGTTATTTCCACGAGTGAAGTCTCGTAGCAAAATCGAGTCCTAATTAGCATTTTATGTAATATATATGTAAACAATTAGTCTATATAAACATAAGAATGAATAGGAATTGGACTAATTTGTAAGTTTAACTTACAAATAAGAGTGTTAGAAGTAAAATGGAAGGCTGCTATGAGTTTACGACTAGCCCAAGGAGTTCACGACTTCAAGAAGATCTTGAGTTTTCGGCCACCTTCAATTTTGTTTTCTTAGTGTTCTTGGTGAAACCAAAAAGATTCAAGGGTTTACAGCCCAAAGATATGAAGATTGGAAGATGTTTGCTTGGAGAATCGAAGAACACTCGGTGTTCTTGGCAAGATCCGAAGGAGATTCAAAGGAATTTGGATGATAGTTGAGAGAGAATGAGAGTTTTCAGTTGATGGTCTTGAGAGAAAAGTGTGTGTTTTCGGCTGGAAATGTAAGAATGAGGAAAAACTTCAGACTTCTCATATTTATATGGGATGGGTTTTCGGCTGAAAACGGTTCTCAGCTGTGAACTCATCCCGAGAAGGATAAGGGTGCTGAAACCAATGAGATAACCCTTCTAGAAACTGCCTCATAGTTTGCGGTCCGAAGGTTTGCGGCTGCGAACCATTTGCGGTTGCGAACCGTTTGCAGCTGTGAGCCGTTTGCGGTCCGAGGAAAGAAGGAAAAAGAGAGGCTTCTCGGTTCCTTCTAGTTTTCACTTCTTATTTAAACAATACTTTACCAAGTGTTTAAATGTATCAAACATATTTATTTTAACTTTATTAAAATAATAACTCACTAGGTTTGACTTTTATTTGACGGATTTGACTTGAGTTGACTTTTGTTGACGTTTACAATGTAGAAAATAACGAGATGTTACATTATCCCCCCGTTAGATGGAATTTCGTCCCGAAATTAAGACTATACAGATACAGTAAGACTAGGGAAAAAGATGTGGATACTTCTGTTTCAATTGATCCTCCCGTTCCCAAGTGAATTCAGGTCCTCGTTTTGCATTCCAGCGAACCTTCACTATCAGGATAAGGCTTAGTTTAGTTCTCTTTACTTCCCTATCTAGTATTTCTACTGGTTCTTCTACAAAATTAAGGCTCTCGTTTATCTCGATTTCATCGAGTGGGATAACAAGAGTCTCGTCGGACAAACACTTCTTGAGATTAGAGACCTAAAAAGTGGGATGAAGGTTACTGAGTTCATGCGGTTGATTGAGTTTGTAAGCAACCGGACCAATTCTAGAAATGATCTGGAATGGTCCAATGTACCTTGGATTCAGTTTGCCACGTTTACCAAAACGTATCATTCCTTTCCAGGGTGATACCTTCAACAAAACGCGGTCACCAACCTGGAATTCCAAGGGGTTTTTGTCGTTTATCCGCATAACTCTTCTGTCTATCACGAGAAGCTTTCAATCGTTCCCGGATTTGGACAATCTTTTCTGTGGTTTCACGAATGATCTCGGGACCGGTTAGAGTACTATCAGGTACTTGGTTCTTAGCTAGTTGCGTATCGCCCACTTCAGCCCAGCACAGAGGGGATCTGCACTTACGGCCATAGAGAGCTTCAAAGGGTACAACTTTGATGCTAGTATGATAGTTGCTATTGTAGGAGAATTCAACAAGTGGTAAATGGATATCCCAAGCTTTACTAAAATCTATCACACAAGCTCTTAACATGTCTTCTAGTGTTTGAATTGTTCTCTCGATTTGCCCATCAGTCTGAGGATGGTACGTTGTACTCATGTCAAGATTTATTCCCAAGGATTTTTGCAATGATTGCCAAAACCGCGAGGTAAATCTACTATCTCGGTCAGAGATAATAGATATTGGCACACCATGCAATCGTACTATCTCTTTAATGTACGTCCTTGTTAACTTCTCCATTTTATCTGTTTCTTTTATTGGCAGGAAGTGTGCGGATTTGGTTAATCTATCGAAAATAACCCAAATGGTGTCATGACCACCCGTTGTCCTGGGTAACTTGGCTATGAAATCCATTGTAATCCGCTCCCACTTCCACTCAGGTTTTCTCAGCTGTTGACGTAAACCTGTGGGCTTTTGATATTCTACTTTGACTTTAGCGCAAGTTAGACACTTGCCCACAAAAGTAGCTATCTCGGCTTTCATGTTTGGCCACCAATAGAGTTTCTTTAGGTCCAGATACATATTGTCTGAACCCGGGTGAACGGAGTATCGAGTTTTATGAGCTTCTTTCATGAAAACATCTGTATATCCACCAAACTTCGGTGTCCAGATTCGATTCATGAAATAACGTACTCCATCACCCTTAATTTCCAAGTTCTTTTCCATCCCCCTTAAGGCTTCACCTGTCATGTTCTCAGGTTTCAAGGCTTCCAGCTGAGCCTTCTTGATCTATGTGGATAGGTGGGAATGGATAGTCATGGTCAAAGACTTTACTCGGCGGCCCGAGTACTATTTCCGACTAAGGGCATCTGCTACCACATTGGCTTTGCCAGGGTGATAACGAATATCGCATTTGTAATCATTTAGTAGCTCTACCCATCGTCGTTGTCTCATGTTGAGTTCTTTCTGATCAAAGATGTGTGGAAGGCTTAAATGATCAGTAAAGACTGTGCATTTTGTATCGTACAGGTAATGCCTCCAGATCTTCAAGGAAAAAACCACTGCTCCCAGTTCAAGATTTTGTGTGGTATAGTTTACTTCGTGGTTCTTAAGCTGTCTCGAGGAATAGGATATAACCTTTCCTCGCTGCATAAGAACGCAGCCTAGCCCTTGCTTGGACGCATCACAATAAACTACAAAATCTTCTGTCCCTTCTGGGAGGGATAGGATCGGTGCCCTCCAAAGGGCTTGCTTTAATGTCTGGAAAGCAGCTTCTTGTTTTTCCTCCCATTCGAATGTCACACCTTTTTGGGTCAAGGTGGTGAGTGGCTTTGCGATCTTTGAAAAATTCTGAATGAATCTTCTATAGTAGCCAGCGAGACCTAGAAACTGACGAATTTATGTTGGGGTTCGTGGGGTCGCCCAACTTTCGATAGCCTTGATCTTGGAGGGGTCAACATGTATCCCATCCTTGCTGACTACATGACCTAGGAATTCCACATTTCGAATCCAAAATTCACATTTTGAGAACTTCGCGTACAATTTCTCTGCCCTTAAGGTTTCCAAGACTTGTCACAAGTATTGGCTGTGTTCTTCCTTAATCTGAGAATAGACTAGTATATCGTCAATGAAGACTATAACGAACTTGTCTAAGTAAGGTCGACACACTCGATTCATCAGGTCCATGAATATTGCGGGTGCATTCGTTAGACCAAAGGGCATCACTACGAATTCGTAGTGACTGTAGCGAGTTCTGAAAGCAGTCTTTGGAATGTCGGCCTCCTAGACTCGTAGTTGATGGTATCCTAATCTTAGGTCCATCTTGGAGAAGAAACTAGCTCGTTGAAGTTGATCGAAGAGGCCATCTATCCGTGGTAAAGGGTATCGGTTTTTATCGGTTAGTTTGTTTAATTCCCGGTAGTCTATGCACATGTTAAACGATCCATCCTTCTTTTTCATGAACAAGACCGGTGCTCCCCAAGGTGAGAAGCTTGGTCTAATGAAGCCTTTACTGAGAAGTTCGTTTAACTGGTTGGATAGTTCTTGCATTTCTAAAGGTGCAAGACGGTACGGGGATTTAGCTACAGGGGTAGCTCAGGGAATCAAGTCGATTCGGAATTCGACTTGGCGTTCAGGTGGAACTCCTGAGATATCTTCAGGGAACACATCAGGGAAATCATAGACTTCAGGAATATCCTTGATGCTTTTCATTTCTTGTGTCTTATCAACAACGTGAGCTAAGAAGGCACAGTAATCTTTGCGAAGATACTTGTGGGCCTTGACGCAAGAAATGATTTGGAGATTTGCACCAGATTTGTCGCCATAGATAATGAGAGATTCGTTACTTGAGAGATTAAGACGGATGGATTTTTAGTAACATAGAATATCAGCACGGTGAAGACTTAACCAATCCATGCCGATTATGATGTCAAAACTTTTAATGGATACCAGCATAAGGTCTATTTGGAATGAATGGTTATTTAAAGTAAGTGTGCATCCTATGTATATGTCATTGGTACTCTCGGTTTTTCCGTTGTCCATCTCAACTATGAATGTATCTTTTAATGCTTTGGGATTTTGTTTTAGTAGATGTTTGAATTTATGGCTTACGAAACATTTCTCCGCACCGGTATCGAAAAGAATGCATGCGTAAGAATTGTTAAGAAGAAACGTACCGGTCACCACATTAGGATCCGCTACTGTTTCTTCATAGCCAATCGCCAATACTCTTCCTATATCACCAGCATTCTTTGATTTAGGACAGTTTCTCTTGAAATGTCCTACTTCCCCACATTCATAGCAAGCTTGGTTCACTCCCGCTGCAGGGACTTGAGAAATCGGATGTGCTGGTGCTTTACAGAAACGGGCAGTGTGCCCTTTTCTGTTATAATTCTTGCAGTGCATTTCTCTGCAAGCTCCCGTATGATGGAAGTTGCATTTATTGCACTTTGGTAAAGTTCCAGCGTATCTACTTGGGGTTGCTGGAGTAACAGACACAGTGGTAGGAACAGGGGCTGGAACAGCAGCAGGAACAATAGCAGTGTATACTGCCACTGTTTGTTGCTTTTTCGAGGGCTCTTGAGACGACTTCCCATTTCGCTTATTCCAGAATTTCTTCTTGCTGCCCCCTTCCTTGGGTTGCTCCGGGATGGGTACCATGAAGCCCTGATGAACTCCATGGTCAACTAATGTATGTTCCAAACGCTTGGCACTATCAAAAGTGAGTGGGTTTGCAGCTATTACATTCCCTTGTATCTGAGGAGAGAGTCCCCAGATAAATCTCTTTACTTTCTTGCTCTCGGTGGGAACCATGCCTGGACACAGAATAGCCAGATCACTGAACCTGGCAGTATATGCAACAATATCGGAGGCTTTCATCATCAGACCCCAGAGTTCCTACTCTAACTTTTGAATTTTGCCATGGGGGCATTATTCTGCCAGCATCAGAATTTTTAAGTCATCCCAGCCCATGACATTGGCGACCGGGAGAGATAATGATTTGACATAGCTATTCCACCAGGAAAGGGCTCTGTCTTGGAAGGTGCATGTTTCAAACTTTACTTTGCTTGCCTCGGGGCAAGCACATATTTCAAATACTGATTCTGTTTTCTCGAACCAGCGTGTCAGAGTAATGACACCTCCGGTGCCATCAAAAGTTTTGGGCTTCGTATTTGTAAAGTCTTTATACGAACACTCACGAGGGTGTCCTAAACTTTTCCCATGATTAAAGTTGTGAGCCCCACTACCATCTCTACTTGTACCACTGGCATTAATTTGCATCATGGCAGCGGCCACGGCGGCAGCTACTGCTGCTTGGAAGACAACAGCATCATATTATGGTGGTGGTGGTGGATTTGGTGTACTGTTGTTGCTTTTTTAGTTAGAGTTCATGGGAGGCATCTTTCTCTAGAATAATTTAAGAGAAAAATGATGATCAGTTTTCTATAGTGGTTACGAGTCAGGTGAAATTGAATAAATATATCTTAATTCTAGACATATCTTATCCTGACTTTCTTAATATTCTGCAATTTACGACAGGAGATTACTAATACAAGTAAATAATCGCAATGGTACTTGTGGTATCTCTTCAAATGAATATGTATAATGTAATCCATACTCGGTCTATCTATAATCACTTAGTGTATACGGATCATACATAATCAAGACTAAATAGACCTTCGAATAAGTGATCCTATTCTAAGTCCACAACCAAACAAGGAACAACAAATAAAGCTAAATCACATATTCTAAGTCTATAAAACTTTAATTATATATAACTTTATGTATACACTTAGTAATTATAGCTTTACCAGTAATGATCCTTTGTTTTCACATGTTTGTTTCAAGTAAAGATGACTCTCTTGTATCTTGTTGTTTCTGTGTTATAGTGTCATTAAATACTCATACAGTATTTTATCTTTATGTTTGATTCTAGAGTTCTTCTAGTACTTAGGTAAGTTTTAGACTTGTTGCAACACCACTATCACTCCCAAACACATGTTGCTCATATCTCAAATAAATATAGTTGATCAGGCTATATTGATCCCAGATATGATTACATAACTGTCCAGGTTTGACTGTAGTGTCCAACACCCAAATACTTTTGTATAGTTCTTACTATGACACTGTTTCTTGTATGTAAGCATGTTAGTATACTTCTTATAAAATACTTAGATTTTTAAAGTATACTTTTGTCAGAGCGCTTCAGCCCCATAGCATTTATACTATGTATATCTTTTATGGTCTGATATACTTAGTTCACTATAAACAATGCTCTGATACCAATCTGTCACACCCCTAAACCGGAACGGCGGAAACGTTCGGGGGCGGAGGACGTCATGTACAGTATCACAACAATGCATAATAGTAATCAAAGTACAACATTCATTGTATTTACAAAGTTATATGTTTTACATCTGGGTTCATAACATATTGTATATGACACCAAAAATACAAGTTTAAAAGACATGAGTTTATAGATCTCCGTCTTCTCAAAAGCTGTGGCGATACTTGTCTTATCGTTTCCCTGAGAATACAAGTAGTTTTGAAAAGAAATGTCAACAATTAAGTTGGTGAGTTCATAAGTATGTTTGTAATTGAAATCTGATTTCTTGTTCCTTGATATTGTAAACATGTTTTTCCCAGAAAATTCTATATTTTCTGTTGTAGTATATTGTAAGCAAAATGTGTGAAAGTTAGTGTACTCTGAAGTAGTAAAATATAGTTTAGTTCTCATAAAACCATGAAAAGTATGTTTTCTCTGTACCGAAATAGTATTCTGTTCTTGTACTAGTATGCAACTCATGTATTTGAAATTGGCTAGTATAACCAACTTTACTTTTTCATACACTAATCATTTTGTTCAATATCAAATTGTGAGTTATTATAACCATGTTTGATTACCTAAGATGGCCTGAACACGACGTTCTTCAGGTGTCGTAATCGGTACGACATTTGTCAACACAGGTCTGCCGACCTAGCTGTTGCAAGCAGCTCTGGTGCGGGATTGTCAGTCCTGTATAGATCTATACAAAAGTGTCACGCTCTCCCTCCAGGAGACTCTGGTTATAATTTCAGTACTTGGTTGGTACTTAGTAAAGTACGTGAAGATTGTCTCACAAATGCTATATTGATGATTACGCGTAAAATAATGAAAAGTTACTTTGAAAAAAATACATTGTAAGTAAGTTTCATAAACTATATTTAATATAGTTTATATGTTTCATTTTCAGTAAGATACTCTGTTTGTTTTCTGTAATGTACTCTGTTTGTTTTCTGTTATCCGAACCTTGAATTTAATGAATAAGTTTCCTAAACTATACCTATTATAGCTTAAGTGTTTGTTTTACCGTAACGAAAACCTTTGTTAACTTTTGTAAAAATCTGTAATATTGTTTTTCTATATAATTCACCTTTTGTACTCAAATAGTACAAAACAGTTTGAAAACCATTTTATATTTATATAAATATAATATTTATATAATTGTGATTAATTAGACCTTTGAATAAATAAATTTACCCCAAGCCCACAACCAAACAAGGAACAGGAAATTGGGGGTCAAATTACATATTCTAAATCTTCTAAATCCTAATTATATAATTTATGCATATATAAATATATATAATTTTAATAATGATAACAATTTAAAAACATTAAAAACATTTTTAGATATTAACATAATTTTTATTGTGTTTCATTTGTATCCCCCCCCCTCCCCCTAAAACAGTTAAAAATCATAAAAATGTAGGGTATGAACTCACCTTTTGTGAGTGATTCGATTGAAGGTTCGATTTAGGATGTTATTTCCACGAGTGAAGTTTCGTAGCAAAATCGACTACTAATTAGCATTTTATGTAATATATATGTAAACAATTAGTGTATATAAACATAAGAATGAATAGGAATTGGACTAATTTGTAAGTTTAACTTACAAATAAGAGTTTTAGAAGTAAAATGGAAGGTTGCTATGAGTTTACGGCTAGCCCAAGGAGTTCACTGCTTCAAGAAGATCTTGAGTTTTCGGACACCTTCAAGTGTGTGTTCTTGGTGTTCTTGGTGAAACCAAGAAGATTCAAGGGTTTACGACCCAAAGATATGAAGATTGGAAGATGTTTGCTTGGAGAAACGAAGAACACTCGGTGTTCTTGGCAAGATCTGAAGGAGATTCAAAGGAATTTGGATGATAGTTGAGAGAGAATGAGAGTTTTCGGTTGATGGTCTTGAGAGAAAAGTGTGTGTTTTCGGCTGGAAATATAAGAATGAGGGAAAAATTTGGACTTCTCATATTTATATGGGATGGGTTTTCGGCTGTAAATGGTTCTCGGCTGTGAATTCATCCCGAGAAGGATAAGGCTGCTGAAACCGAGGAGATAAGCCTTGTAGAAACCACCTCATAGTTTGTGGTCCGAAGGTTTGCGGTTGCTAGCCGTTTGCGGTCCGAGGAAATAAGGAAAAGTGAGGCTTCTCGGTTCCTTCTAGTTTTCAGTTCTTATTTAAACAATACTTTACTAAGTGTTTAAATGTATCAAACATATTTATTTTAACTTTATTAAAATAATAAATCACTAAGTTTGACTTTTATTTGACGGATTTGACTTGAGTTGACTTTTGTTGACTTTTACAATGTAGAAAATAATGGGATGTTACATCACCATACTACAAACGTCAAGTAGATATCAATGGTAACCTAAAACCAATAAAAATTAAAGTCTCCCGTCGCCTATTTTCACAAACTAGAGAAACAAGGTAATATTTCATTTAAAAAATTCTTTACTACATTAACACTTTACCATATTCATGATAAGTTTATTAGGTTACAACAAAAATGCTCACTGTTCAAAAGCACTTAACAATTAAGAAGAGGGCACATGCAACCTAAAAGGATCTACGTCTTCACAATGGCAACATACTTTGAATAAAAAAACCTAGCGTAAACCCTAGCTATTTCGAAAACTAGAAATTAAGGTTAAGGTTTTACGTACCTCAAACTTGTTGTAGTAAACAAGTTACTCCAATCATTCCTTTGAAGAGCTTGGGGCGAGAGGAGAATTTCGTTCATAACCATCTTGGAAGAGATAACCACCAGTTTTGAGTGTCCAATGGGACCTATATATAGTTTAGATAACTTAGGGACAAAGCAAGATTTGAAATAATTAAACAATGGATTTATTTCCAATTAAAATGCTTTTCGTATAACATTTAGGAGGCTTTTGGAAACCCTAGAAAGTCTCCCAAAACCGTCCACCCTTGGATGGTTCTAGAATTCTCTATTTTGTTCAACTATTTAACAATTACAATTCACCTCTTGCACTTTTAATTAATTCCAATTAATCCCAAATTAACTCTAGATTAATTATGATTAATAATTAACTAATTCTAATTGATATCATATTAATTTATTAAACATATAAATTAACAAATCAGATATTTTAACAATTGAAATCATATTAATTTATTATTCACATAATAAATTAATAAACCACATGTCTATTTCTATTTAATATATTAACCATATAATATATACACAAAACATTTCCTCATAATTTCCAATTAGTTTATTAATCATATAATAATCTAATAAATCATCATCTCTCTCTATAAATGTCATTCTAATCAAATTTTAGTTATGAGCGCAGCCCAATAAGGACTTTGCTTCTAATTACAAAAATATACCAATTTAGTTAGTGGCTTAGACACCTTAATCTAACAATTCACAAATATGAAAATATGCAGATTTGTAAAACATACATGTATGAACATTTGTGAAATATGCATGTAGGAAAATTTATGACATGTGCATATATATATATATATATATATATATATATATATATATATATATATATATATATATATATATATATATATATATATATATAGGGAAGGGTTATTTGGAAAACAAAAAAACCCTAAAAATGCATAAAAAATACCTAGAGATCATATAACTTTTTTTTGACATTTTTTATGAAAAAATCGCAGGTTTTTAAAGAAATCCGCTGAAAAAAAATTTGAAATTTTTTCTGAAAAAAAAAATGATTTTTTTTAGCGAATTTTAATAAAAAGCTACGATTTTTTATAAAAAAAAATTCAAAAAAAAGTTTTGTGATCTCTAAGTATTTTTTTATGCATTTTTATGATTTTTAGGGTTTTTTGTTTTCCATAGAACCTAAACCTATATATATATATATATATATATATATATATATATATATATATATATATATATATATATATATATATATATATATATATATATATATATATATTAGAAAATATACATGTAAGCATATTTATGAACTTTTTTTTACTACATTACCAATTTACCATATTCCAAAAAAATGAAAACAATATTGATTTAAGGAATGTCAAATGTATAGAAATTTGGGAAATGTGTATGTATGAACATTTATCAAATGTACTATATGTATGCACATTTGTGAAAATGTGCATGTATGCATATTTGAGAATATATTAGTAATTGATAGTATAAATATTATAATAGAAAATAAATATAAGAATATTTACTTCATATCTAAATGTATAGACGTACTAACAAAAAATTATAATATAGATACCAAATTTTTTAGACTGAGGACGGTTGCTTTACAATAAAGGCGATTAAGGAAAGTTTTATACCATAAACTCTGGTAGCAGCAGATGTTATAAATGATTGGTGTCTTCTTCTCAGTCATGAAGAAAACAAAAAATCAAAAGCATCACCTTCAAGATTGTTCTTGGACATTATGGTCATGGTAATATATGAAAATAATAAAAAATACTAAATATTAAAATTTGACTTTATTTTATATTTTGTGGATTTATTGGATTTCAACAGAATGACGAAATGTTAGAACAAAAGAAGGATAAGGATAATATGTAATTGAAATTTTCTATAGATGTCAAATAGTTCATGAAACAATTCAAAGAGAAACAAGACTTGAAGAAAGTTGATATTGTAAGTAATTACATCTAATGATATAAACATGATAATATTTTGATTATATTTGCATATAATAGCATAATCAATAAATAATCACAGATATGCATATAAGGATATATGAATTTGACTTTGGGAAATTGGACCAAGTAAAAAAGGAAATTAGTTTATCAGTCAGGCAATGTACTTGTTACCCATAATAATAACGGACTTATAGTATTTACTAAAAATAGAATTATACTTGAATTCATTTACTAGTAACATAAATATGTGAATTGTAAGAAATATATATTATCCGCAACAGTAATATTAACAACTAAAAAATTAAACAGGTGTTCTTCCTATTAATTCATGCACATCACTACTACATGATTGTTATTGAGTTAAATAAGCTTTGTGTTAATGTTCTAGACAACATAAAAGATTTTCCTCAAGAGTATTATTTAAGTAAAGCTTCAATAACTGTAAGTATTTTAAAGTTAAAAATAATAATACTCTTCTTCAATTATTAATTTATATGATAAATATTAATATTTAATTTAATATTTTGAAACAGGTAAATCTGTTTTCAAAATACATGGTAGAAGTACGACATCCAAATGCAAAAATCATTGGAAGACTTGAACCAATTTATGAAAAGATGAAATAGCAAATATATTTGAATGATCAAAACTTGAGGAATATTTCTAATGAGATATTTGGAGACTTTTATGGGAAGTCCAATTTCAAGATATTATTGTAGACTTTTAAAAGAATCAAGGGATCACCAACGTCAATTAATAAAACTAAGGAAGAAATACGCAACACAGAGATTAATGTGCGAATTGAACAAAAATGTGAACGTGTTTCATGAAGAGTCAAATGAATTTGCAAAGATTCCAACAAAAGAAAAGCATTTGATATTGGTTGACGATTTTAAGAGGAATGATAAGAGAATGGAGATGATATGAGATCTTAAGGTTTTGATAAAAGATGATAAAAGAATGGCAAAAGTTTTTACTACAATATATGATTAATTTATTGGTTATATAATTATATTTAGAAATATACTTGATTTTTTTGTTGATTTTGAAGGTGGTATGCAAAAAGATTTATCTTGGATCAAGATATTGGAGTTTAGAACTTTGATGCTGAAGAGTGAGTTTTGGTAGAAAAAATGTTTCCTTAATTAGTCAATGTTTGACTTTAATGAGTTCATTGAATCTTTATGTTTTTAGCTATATTTTTTTTATCTTTTTTATAAATTTCAAAATATATGTAAGATTTTGGATGACTGTAATTTTTGCTTTAAGATTTTAAGAAAAAAAACTAGTTGCAATTTAACTTTTATTTTGTTAAAAATTATGGTTACATGTATAAATGCTGGAAAATTTATAGATATTCACATATATGCATCTTCATAACTTGTGGATATAAGTAGTAGTGATCACTACTTATTGATCAATGTCAATCAATAGTTATCAATAATACTATGGATTGTCAATTTTAATTATCATCAGTTTGCATCCTTATTTAAACTTTTTAAATGTAAAACTTCAATCCGCATTAAGGTTCAACTGCTAATTTTTCCACACTTCTGAAGCAATATCTACATTTTCTTAAACTAGACTCTATGTCCGCAGTCCGGATAATGGTTGATTATCATTTAACTATTCACAGTACTATAGACCGAGCCTGGTAATATTCATCATTGTTTGTTGATCAATCTTAATCAATAGTTATAAATATTACTACGGCTCATAATTTCAATATATCCGAAGTTTATAGACTTACTTAATCTTTATAGTTCTAAAACCTTACATCAGCAATCAAGCTCAACTATTGACTTTGTAAACCATTCTGCGGTTATAGTATATATATATATATATATATATATATATATATATATATATATATATATATATATATATATATGTGAAAGATATGCACATGTGCATATAATTCTATATATCTTATCCACAATTGGTCAAGTTAACCTGATGAGTTTGTAAAACCTACTTCTGCAATCATTTCAGAATGTACTGCTGATATGGTTATAAAGTTTATATATATATATATATATATATATATATATATATATATATATATATATATATCCATAATTTGTGTCCTTAGTTAATTTTTACAATTCAAATATAGGACTTTTGGTTAGATAACTTATGATATAATGATTAACTAAACTATATTACATTCATATAAATAAAAATGATTCATTTACTATCACATAAGTTTGATTGTTTGTTATATAGACATATAAAATATGCAAAATGTGTTTTGCATGCACGCTCCATAGGGCATGATACAGACATAGAAAATATAAGTCTAGTTTTAGAGGAGCTATGTCTTATAAAGGTACATGTTTCTGCAAAAAAGTACGAATGCTTAAACATTTAAAAAATTATGAACATGTGGTGGTTTGTCAGTATCCGTGATGGGCACGCTTTGATGGGTTTAATTTTGTTTTATCATCATCTATTGCAGAAGACAAGTATATGTTGTTAGACATAGAAATTATGAATATTTTTGTAATTTTTTTACCTGAAGATGTGAAGCATCTGTTGGCTTCTAGGTAATCATCTAATGAGGATTGTGGCGTGTGTGTGTGTGTGATGTTGAATTCTTTACCCCTTGTAAATGTTCATGTTAGGCTTGTTGTGGATTCAGCAGCAACATCTGTTGTGGTGATATCAATGACTGTGAACCGCTTCTTCTCTGGGGTTGAAGAGTTTGTTATTTGTAGGAAAAACTTATAAGTGTATTCCTTGTACAAGCCTAGCATCGGTGTAAGGGTTTTTTTATCATGTAACCTATAACGCAGGATCAGTGTTTACGCTAAGAAAGTGTTTATGCTAAGACATAAACCTATTTGTGAATTGCATCATCATGAAGAAGAACCGAGATAGTGGTTGTTGGATCTTCGACTGCTGTAGTGAGCTTGTAGTTGTTAAACATTGCAATTACTTACAAGAACATCGGCCGATCAACTTTTTCATCAATAAAGCAAAACCAATTGTTAACTTCCTTGTTTATTTATGATGTACAGGTTGGGTAGATGATGTAATACCAAGTTTCCCTGATGTTGTATTCATTCATTTTAGCATTCATAACAAACATATTTCCCTATTTTATTTTATTTGAGATATAATGTAACATTGGATGGTAGCATATATGGAATTCTGTTTACAGTACTTACAATCACTTCTGAGGGGTTCTTCTTGACGAGATCATTTATCGTAGTCGGAATGTGTGACGATAAAGCTAGAGAAAATTTTATGTCTTCCAATCTGCATTAAATAGAGTGTAATAGATATAAAGATTATTTAGATTGTAAATGTAGATTGTGGAGTGTAGTGATGCCTAACTTTCTGTCAAAGATTTTGTCTCTGGGACACATCGATTCACATACACATGAGTTGTAGAGGTGAAACATAGTTTCATAGTTCCTGTGAGTTTGTCATTAGAGTTTATATATATATATATATATATATATATATATATATATATATATATGTATATATATATATATATATATATATATATATATATATAGGGTTAGGTTATTTTGTCTCTTATATATATATATATATATATATATATATATATATATATATATATATATATATATATATATATATATATACTAGCCATTTACCCGCGCCAAGCGACGGGTGTGAATCGTTTCATTCAGAAATTATTTCTATTCGGAAAGTTTTATGATTGGGCACCCAACTTTGACATGAGGGTAATGAAAAGGTAAACCCCTAACATTAATCTAATTTGCTTTGGAATATGGTAACTTGTAAATTTGAACGGTCTACGCATCTCTAGAGGCAATTAGTTCGTTTGCGCAAATAGTTTACTACATCTAAAAAATTATAATTAAGAGTCATGCTAACAGAAACAAAAACAATGAAAATTAAAAATTAAAAGTTGGGATTCCTTACAAATATATATGAAGACATGCAATTGATTGTGTATTATTAATCGTGCAACACTTCTTTATACACCACATTTGATGTATAGACTTCACCATCGTTGAATTGTCCATCATGGATCACTAATACTTTTGTATTGGCGCGTGAAATCCCTCTGGATAATGCCACATAAAGTTGGCCATGTGAGAAAACCGATTATGGAAGATAAATTCCTACATTTGGAATTGTTTGTCCCTGAGCTTTATTGATTGTCATCGCAAAACATAATCGAATTGGAAATTGTTTTCTCTTCAGCTTGAACGGGAACATGTCCTCATCAGATGGACATAGAGGTATCCTTGGCAAAAATACCCTCTTTCCAGCATGTTGGCCAACAGCTATTTCGGCATCAATCACATTGTGCTGAAAACTTTTACAAATCAATCGGGTGCCGTTACACAATCCATTTGATGGGTCAAGATTCCGTAACAGTATTATCGGACATCCAACTTTCAGTCGTAGGTAATGAGGGGGTAAACCACACTGAGCGTATTCAAGAATTCCACATGATAGAAGTTATTTATATCATCTATAGCTTCATCAAAACTGTAGTAAATTCTCTCTTCTCCAATGAATCGGCCAATCAAACGATCATTAATCTCATCGACGCTATCATTTCTTGTGGATAATATTACACGGGAAATAATATAATCTGATTTAGATCTATTAATTTCCAAAGATGGAAAGATTGCATCAATCAAAGCATTCAATGACTTTTCTTTTTCGGTGAAGGGAATTACCATATCATCAGGGATACGAATAAAGTTTTCATGCACTGTTTCTTCAACTCCATCACCGACACGTAACAGAAAATATGAGAACCATGGATCGGTTAGTGCTCTCATATTTATAGTTAATCGCAACTTGATAATCGAAGACCAAAGAGGTGATATTCGTATGCTAGAATCCACGGTTTGTGCTCGTGTTCCACGTCTAACGACCGACAACACTTGTCTGAAATCACCTCCCAAAACCATTATCTTTCCACCAAATGGGAGCATCACCCCAGTGATATCTTTCATTGTACGGTCAACCGCCTCCAATGCATGTCTTTTAGCCATCGACGCTTCGTCCCATACGATTACCTTTGCAATCCGAAGTAGTTGAGCAATACCACTTTGTCTTCAAATCATGCAGACTGAGTTATTTTCAAGATTGAGAGGAATTTTAAAGCGAGAGTGAGTTGTTCTCCCCCCAGGCATGTTATTAGCCGCAACACCCGATGAAGCGGTTGCAAGTGCAATATGACCACACGAACGAATATTAGCAAGTAGAGCTTTGTACAAAAATGTTTTTCCTGTTCCACCAGGACCGTCTACGAAGAACACTCCAGGAATATCATTATGGACATGCCACATGATCTCATCATATGCAAATTTCTGTTCAGGATTAAGAAAATCTATTGCTTGTAAATGTTCAGATTCTATCACTATAGAACACTCTTCTTGTACCTCACGAAAAACTCCAGATTCTAAATCGACATTTTCATTTATCTGTGGAAGATCAAAATCATCAATATTGTCCCCCATTGATTGTATGAATACCATGATGTCAGTGAGGACCATATTCTGGACTCTCTCAACACTTCCGTATTATCGCCTATAATCTTCTGAAAGAGCATTGTAATGGTCATCCCATAACTTACGAACATCTCCTGGCTCACAAAAAGTCAATATCGTTGCAAATAGCCTTCTAAGAGCATTGGGAAATTGAAAGAAAGATGCCTCTGTAAGACATTGAGATAAACCATCATCAGACTCTATTAAACCTCTTTCAAGAGCTGCTTTACGAAATGTTGGGTGTTTTACGTTGTTGACTGTGTAAAGATCTTCAAAACATGTTGGGCCACTAATATGTGATAAAAGTAGGCGAAGGTAGTATCGCTCTCCTTCAGCGGGATTAGCAGAAACCAAACGACCTCGCATTAATCCTAGTTTTCGACAATTCCAACGATGTGAGCTCGGATCCCATGTAAATTGTTTTGGAAAATCTTTGTATTTATGTTGTCTCGCATTTTTATCTTCTTTATTTTTTAGAAAAAAAGCAGTCAACATTGATCTCTTATCTTTCTCTTTTTCAACAACGCTAGTCAACATATCATCCTCACTGAACCTAACCATTTGTTGATTTGGGAGATGCACTTGCAACGCCATCACAAAAGGGTGGATCTGAGAAAGTGGGAAGCTAAAAATCCTCCAAATTGCCTCATGAGGCGAGACATATCGTGCATCTTGAAACCGTTTTATCTCATTAACTACAACAGGTTGTCCATCCGGATCAATATTGATAACTTGTTTGTCATGACCCTTGTAAATATACTTAAACACATATTTCACAGAGGTTATACTCGAGCAGACCCCAACATTCATATGACAGTTAAACATCATTAACAACTTTGGGTTATACGGGACCACCCATCTGTTATCCATCTTATTGCCTCGTATGTCCACCTCTATACCATTATCTCTCCTTCGGTACACAGGATATGAGTCCTTTCCTTGTAATGTTGTTTCATTGAATTGTCGAGGGTATCTAAAACGACATTTTTTTGCTCATTCTTCATACAAGGACAGTCAGAGTTTAAGCTACCGCAAGGACCGTGAATCATGTGTGAGACGACTAATTCGTGCATTTTAGGATACTTTTGTGGGTCTGGAATTTCAGCACAAACTATTTTGTCGTAATGGTCTGCATTAGTAAGCTTGTGTGGAGGTCTCATTATCATGAGGAAATGTGCATGTGGCAAACCACGTTTTTGAAACTCAATGACATAAATGTACGCACCCACCACGCCAAGGATGTGCTTTGTGAAGAGTTGTTTCTTAAGATAGTCTAACTTAGCACGAAAAACTCTAGACACAAGGTCCGAACGATCTTGAGCCGTCTGCCAAGGGAGTAACTCATCTTTTATTTCTTGCCAGTTTGGATTGCATGTCATAGTAAGGAATACGTCAGGCTTACCGTCATCTTGAACTAAAGTCATGGCATCAAGAAATCGTCGCCGCATGTCACGGGGGCCTCCGATGAAACTTGATGGCAACACAACACGTTGCCCTATCATAGTCGGTCGAACCTCACCGGCATTAACACAGTCCACAACACCTTGGTATAAATCTGCTCTTATTTTGGACTGGTTTTTTCTACAAAATTCCAAACGTGAAGTCTCAAGCTTGATGTAGATATCTACTACAAATTGTTGTAGTAATCTCCCCCCCCCCCCCCAACAAAATTACATTATAATTTGACCGGATTTGAAACTTATAACAATAGTACTCTCGCATACTTACAATATTCCGCCCTCTTTTTGTATTAGAGTCTACACAATGTTGATTCGTGAAAAAAAATTAATGATATGTACAAAATGTATGTTTGTGAGTTTAACTAAATTTTAGAAAGTTATGATATGTGTACCTTCTAAATCCCCCTCGATATCTTCGTCGTAATTGCTAATATTATTGATGGGAAATCCATGTCTTGGAATATTAGAATGCCATCCAGACTCACCATTAGGAAAAAACAAAGGATAAGACAATGGATCATAACATCCCCAGTAAGCTTGAATTGTTTGTGCTTTGTCTAATCTGCCATACACGATAATACTTCGTTTATATGCAGCTATGTTGTCATTACCTTCAACCCAAATACCTGCGACCTGAGATTTTTATCATATAAACGATATGATTAAATATGATATGTAATATGCACAATTGTATGTCATACATGATATACTTATTTTATAATTAGTAGACACTAATTATTATGATACCTCAGATGTGGTCGGTCGGTTGTAGACCCTTTGGTCAAGTTCTACTGATGCATTCAAAGTGACTCTGTAATTGTCAAGTGGCCCTAGATCAGCAAGTCTTCGAAATGTTTGCACGTATGGATTTGTAGCAAGAACACGGGTCAAAATTTCAATGACGCTTCTATTAAGATTTGGTTTTCGGGGTCTATACGAAATCTCAGTGTCAGCATCATAAAAATACAACTGTAAGTGCTTAGGGTCTCCATTCTTTGGAACTAACTGATCGATTCTGTGATATATTGCTCCATGTGCACAAAAAGTATATACTCCGGATGTCATATTGGTCATTGTTTTATCCACATCTACACCCATTGATGCGAATGAGAAATCGGTGTTGTATGCACGTATGTTGTGTCTGAACATTTTGCTTAGTTCAGAATTGGATGTGTAAAGATTTCGTAATTCTTCGTGAATATCGGAGAATGCCAACTTTGTCTTTCCCGACATGCAACAAAAGCTGGGGAATTCAAATTGAAATCGTTTTGCTCCGCAATAAACACATGCATTTTGGACTTTTAATACATTATGCTCCATATGCATACCATCATAAACAAAAGTATATGGATCTTCTTGGAGCATGTTGTCTCGCATAATTTGTCTTCTGTTTAGTTCCTTCCGTCGTTCATAATAATTTTTATTATGAATTTTCCTCATCTGTTCAATTCTTACAACATCATTAGTAGTTCCTTCATTGATATTCATTTGATTTGCAACAACATTCGGCATAATTGTCGTAGATCGGCTACTTCCTTCACCATTAGCTATTCTTCTCCGTTTGTTTTCCTTTTGTCGTGCATAATATTTTCTATTGTAGTTTTTTCGTTTTTCTGCTACAAATATTATTTGACGAAATATGAAAAAATTAGTTTTTAGAATCATGCATTTATTAAATATCCTATGTTTTTAGAAAAATAACCAACATAAAATTAAAAAAGTTAATGTATATATAGATTAAAGAATGATACCACATTGTACCGTTTCCTTTCGTGTTTCATCTTCGGTCCTCATTGAACCTAAAAAGAATAATAAATAATACTATTAATCATACTAAATTGTTCTAGTGAGATAGGCCAGTGACTTTATGCTTACAAAAAACTAAATTAAAATAAAACTTCATCTTAGACTTTAATCCATTTATCATCATTGGTTATCATATTTACCTATTTTACAACAAAAATTGTTGGTTTTAATTTTTTTTATCATTATAGATGTAGGCGCAAGCATGTATTTTTTTTGGATTAATATGTAGTTATTGTTGACATTTAATTATACTTTTGGACTTAAAGTTAATTGATTAACTTTTCATCACGCAAAGTGATCATATATTGTTTTGGTTTATATTCTTCATTAGTTAGTTTTGGTTGGGTTGCTACAAATAAATTACTTAGGAACTTTGTTATTATTTTTATTTTTATTTTCTTAAAATCAACATTAGATACAACCAAAAAAATCACAAAGATGACATTAATAAATCAAGTCGAGTACAACAAACTTAAAAACTTAATAAAACATTACACACCACAAAGTCTCACTAAATCAAGTTGAGCACAACATACTTAAAAACTAATACATATTTAAAACGTCTACCACAAAAACGCTCACATTGATAAATTGGACTACACCCTATGACCTTAATATAAAAACTTTTCGATAAATATAACATTCACCACAAAACGTCTCACAAAAAAGTAAAGATGTTACGATGCATAATCCTAATGTTATCCGCTTCTGGCATTTCCGGTTCGAACTCAATGTCTGTTAATTCGGTTGAAATCAAAATGTTCACTGAAAATAAAATAATATGTAATTAATAACACATATTGAATTAATGAGTTTAATATTTTTTTTTGGCAAACATAAAATATTCTTAAAAAATAATAATAACTTACTTGAATTTAGATGGACCAATTTTACTCGAGAGGCATAGATTATGGATTTTTTCTTTATCGCACAAAAGGTCCTTACAACATTTGTTCGCGGTGTTTCATGCAACTTCATATTTATTATATGCCCCCTATTTATAACCAAATATAGTTAAAAGTTATTTAAAATTGTTATATTTTAATATATCTTAATATATTCACACTTACGTCCCACCCTCAAGATATATATTATACGAACGAAGTCGGACCCATCTGTTAACATGTACATATTGTATTCTGTCCATGATAATTTTTCCAACCACATCTAAAAATAGAAAGATTTAAATTTATTATGTGTAATTACTTCAAATATTAAATAATATATATATATATATATATATATATATATATATATATATATATATAAACATGATTAATAGATAGATATACCGATCATCATTTTCCGACATGTCTTATCTTCCTGTAGAGTTTTAATAGTAGCCACCAACGGATAAAGTGCAAACCCCTTTTCAATATCGGTTGTCAAGCGATTAAACTTTGTCTTGTTGTCGATAATTATCTCCAAATCTCTATGGACAAAGCTATAATTTTCAAATTTGGGATAATCTTCTATGATTTTTTCAACTTGGAAATGACCCAAAGAAAAAACTTGTCCAATCATATTCTTGTTCTCATATAACTGGATAAGGTTTGGCGGGACAATAGCAGCCATTTTGTGTCTCTGATATATAATATAATAGTTAAATAAATAATAAATAATAATTTTAAACATACTAATATACATGTTTTTATAATTAAGTTATAATTACAACTTACATTTTTATTAAGAAGGATAATAAATAGTTTGTTCCTCTTGATGTCTTTCCAAACAAACTCAACCCTCACAGTTGTCAAATCCCACCATATAAAACAACTTTGAAGTGATGCAAAATCTTCAACACAAAAAGGTGAACTCATCTTCTACAAAATTGATCCATATTATATTAGTATGTAAAAACTTACATGTTATTGTTTAAATACTTTGATTGATTATACTTTCAAATATGTTATTTCACTTGCACCAAAAAAACTACCGCAAAAATAAAGTTACCATCATAAATAGTTATTTTTTTATAAATTCGTGAATATCTTAATATACCATAATAACAAAAAAGGAAAACAAAAACATGAACAATAATTATATTTACTAATAATTACTCCAACATATAATCTTTGGAGTTTTAATGGTATTTCCATATGTATTAATATTCTAAGGTATCACCATATAAATCATTCTAGCACAACAAAATAAGTCTCGATGATTATTATATTGCATCTAACATATATAGCTATGATAACCTACTTTAAAGCATTGATATAAAAAAAAGTACAAAATATGAATAAATCATAACTCAAATAAGATAGTGCAAAAGAAATTATAGATTTTGTAAGTTACCTGATAAGATATGAGAGTTGTTGAGTATGTGTGTTGAAGAGAAATGAAGTGGATGGGGTGATAGTGGCAATGAAGAGGACTCTGTGGAAGAGACCATAAAGGAACAATGAATAAGACTCAATAGAGGGGTTACTTCCATATATTAGTCATTTTTGATAGTTTTTTGATTGCTTTTAGAGTTTTCAGTATCATTATTTCTAAATTCAGCTTTAAAAACGATGGTGTTACATAAATTATCATCTCTGTTGACTTCTTTTGAGTTTTTAGTCTCAATATTTCCATCTTGAGCTTCTAGCCAATGTTGTAAAAAATGAAAATAAAATTTCCAGTAGCGTTCTGCTCCCAATTAGGAATGATGTCTTTTCTCCTTTTTTTTCATAAAGTTGCTGTCACACTTTTTCTTTTGAACAGTGTCCTACTCTTTTTCTTAGGGTTTGACCTAAATGATGTTGGTGCATGAAGACAAATCAAAATCTTTTATCCATAGGTAAATATAGAAACACAAATAAATTTTAAATTACAATTGAGTATGTTGTACGAATAAGCATTTTTATTGATAACTTTCCTTATATTTTTGCTACAATAAAATAATATAAAGCATTTTTCCATTTAAATTTACCATATCGAGAGTATTGGGAATATAATCAAAATGAAAACCATTTGCATTGTTAATTTAACAATATCTCCTTTATATTGAATATATCCTTCATATTGTTTTATAAGAACTCATATGCTTATTTTCAAACTTTATACCACCTGATCATTATAGATTAAGTAATATTTTATATTGTTATCTATGCTTTCAACTCACCAATTCTCTTTTTTATTTATCCTCTATTTATCTTCTTTTATCATATATTATGAAATTGAAAGATGTTAATTTTATTTGTCAAGAGTGTCAAATTTCTTTTGTAAATGAAACTATATTCTACATTATAATTTATAAAACATTTCACTACACAACTCAGTTAAAATACAATGTTATAATAATATAAAAGTTCAGTTTTAAATATTTTTGAATAAAAACTATCATTTTATAATCTCAATCGCATAGGAAATACAATCGCATAGAGGTTGAGGGTTTTGGATCAAAATTAAATTGTAACGATGCCGAAGGGCTTCTAGCCCAGCGGTACCGGTGTTGCCCTCTCTCCTAGAGGTTGAGGGTTCAAGTCTCATTGGAGACATATGTGATATTAGGAGTAGTTTAGGAGTAGTGTAGATTTGCCGTTCTAAAAAAAATATCTAACCAAATTTTTTTATATAAACGGTTAAAGTCATTAAAAATCATAGCTTTAAAAAGGTAAATGTACTTTAGTTGTTTATTTCAAGAATTGTAAAAAGTTAGTAAATATGTTTAGGAAATTAAACAACTTCTATTATATTATTTCTTAAGATGGTATTATTAATTTTATGAAATAAAGTATCGACTTATTGGCAAAATTAATTGAAACGGAGATATATACTAAATTACTATGGTTGGAAAAAAAGAAATGGTTGCATGCAAGAAGTGATAATACTACAACAGTTGTGATAATTATTAAAGATACTACCAAATATTAAATTAAAGAGATATAAGAAATCTAGTAATTTATATTTTCTATTCATCTTTTATATATTTTCTTTTTATAACAATACCGTCAACGTTTTTTGATAATTATTTCCTAATTTAGACATTAGTAAATAATTAAAGTTTTGAGTATTGCAATTATATATAATAAATATTAGCTTAATGTTAAAAAGTTAATCGTAACTTGGAAACAAAAATTAAATTTTTTTTTCAAAAAACCATTAACATTCACATCATATAATTACTGAAAAGAAAAACAAATAACCTAAACATTTTTATCTAAATTCATATGTACGTTTGCAATATGCTATAATATAAGATAATTTTAATGATAATTTTGGTATTAATAGTAAGCATCTGAAATATTGTCAACTTGTGTATAAGCCTCAAAAATCTTGGTCGACAATGTATCATTTTGTTACATTGTATATTTTATTTTTAAAATATCCTTACCCATAGAACTTAGACACATAACTATTTAATTATCCCTTCAGATCTATTCTTTGTTAAGAAATTTTTTAAACTTGTTAAAACAGTTTACTGAATATGAAATATGAACCAATAAGACAAAAACAACATATCATGATCTAAAAAGATTGATTCACATAAATATGATTATTACAATAAACTTTAAACTCTAAATCTTATTCAAAAAGTGTGTCTGTTCAAAACAATTAGCAATCTTTTAATACTATACCCGTATAACAATGAAAAATTTTCAACATCATAACAATCATTTACATTTAAAATCAGATCTGCAACACAAGAATTTAGTTTGTATCTTTCTTCTCAAACCTAGAGATGGCAATTCCCTGATGCTTCAGGTCCAAATAAGCAACATATTACTTCCAATATTTGAAAATTGAAAGATCTTTCAAGCATCGACTGTTTCTTTCTTTTCAAACCCAACAGCCATTCAAAACTTCTTCAGGTCTTCTACTTCAAGCCATTCGAATATAACCCAATCTTCTTACTAAACCCCAGCACATCTCTTATTCTCAAGCTAATAAATTTTCATCAAAAAAAATTTAGATTCACTTAGGCATTATATCAAACAGTTGGTAGATCTAAACTGAAAGTAGAAAGAAGTACCTAGCGATGGCGTCGAAGAGGAGCATGATGATTGTGAGGGGTTTGGAGGAGGTGAACCGGTTACATCAACATTGTTATAGAAGGTGGATTAGAGGTCGCCATTGATGGTGGTGATGACGACAATGTTCGACTCATTAGCAAGGATGGAGAAAAACAACTTTTTGTTTCACATTTCTGGACATTATGAGCCATAAGCAACTCATATAACTCACAGAGAAATATCTGATGGTCAACCTCATCGGTGAGGATGGAGAAAAACAGTGACAGGGGCTGAGAGAAACTCTGGTGCAGATTGAGAGCTAAAAAGAGTTTTTGGGGTTTAGAAATTGTGAGCTGGAGATAAATGGACCGGAAAGAACGGGGTTTGTGTTTGTTCCCATGAGTTTTAATTCGTTGGATCCACTATGCATTATAATCATCCGTTGGATCTGACATGTTGACAATCCGTATGGATAGACATGTTGGCAATCCATGTGAGTTGAAGACATGAGAAGGGAAAGGAATGCAGGGGTTGTACAATACGTTGTTTAGGTCATCTTTAAGAGTTTTGGCTTATAAAACATGTATCTTGTGCATAAAAACTTGTGTTTAAGAGTTTTTGCTTAAATGCTTTATAAGTAGTAGTAGATATATAGGGCTAGGTTATTTTGTTTCTTACATCTATTGTGTGCCCGTAAGCATAATTATGGACCAATGGATGAATAAAATCAATGATCATGACCTGAGGGTCTACTATATTACAATAGGGTAACATGTACCATATAATCACATAAATTTCTGCAGAAGGGTGTTTTGGTCAATTAACCTATATTAAAAAAGGAAAATTTCGGATTTTAAGCGATAATTAATTTACTTTTTTTAATTCTGAAAATTTTAAATTAATTCAAATTTAATTCTATTATATTTTCTAATACTAACCGATTTTATTCTGTCGGAAAGACAGAGAGTCAAACATAAACTAGTAAATATATTTTCGATTTTATTCTTACAGAATATGGTTCATTCAATATAGTTTTTTTTATAATTTACAGGTTTAAAGAATTATATAACATATTATAAAGAATAACATTTTCTAAAGAATATGAATTTTATTTTTTAAGAATCACTAATTACATTAATTCATAAAGAATAAGACTTACATTTATTCTTAAAGATTAAAACTAAGAATTGTTAAAAAAATAAAAATAAAAACATCAAAATCTAACAAAAACACTAATTCATTCTGAAAGAATATTATTGTTAAGAAACACTTTATACATTCTGATAGAATACATTCTGCTAGAATACTTTTCTTCTCCATGTTTTCTTCTTTTTTCCATATCAATGGCAGTCTCTTCAAAATCTATAACCACAAATAAAATAAAATCAACTTTAAAATATTAAAACTTTTAGTATATTCTAAAAGAATAAAACTATAAAATTTAACAAAAACACTAATCCATTTTAAGAGAATATTATTATTAATAATCATTTTATATATTTTTGCAGAATAAATTCTGTTAGAATATCCACTCGTTCTCTATGTTTTGTTTTCTTCATCACTTCATTGAACTTCCTGATTTTTTTTTGGCAAAAATGGCTCATAGGTTTTCATATTTTGAGTTCTTCAGATTTTTGGCACTAAAGTTTGTGGTATTGACAATTTGGTCCTTAGAAGATAAGAATAAGACTTACATTTATTCTTAAAGATTAAAACTAAGAATTGTTAAAAAAATAAAAATAAAAACATCAAAATCTAACAAAAACACTAATTCATTCTGAAAGAATATTATTATTAAGAAACACTTTATACATTCTGGCAGAATACATTCTGCTAGAATACTCTTCTTCTCCATGTTTTCTTCTTTTTTCCATATCAATGACAGTCTTTTCAAAATCTATAACCATAAAGAAAATAAAATCAACTTTAAAATATTAAAACTTTTAGTATATTCTAAAAGAATAAAACTATAAAATTTAACAAAAACACTAATCCATTTTAAGAAAATATTATTATTAATAATCATTTTATACATTTTTGCAAAATAAATTCTATTAGAATATCTACTAGTTCTCTATGTTTTGTTTTCTTCGTCACTTCATTGAACTTCCTGATTTTTTTTTTTTTTTGGCAAAAATGGCTCATAGGTTTTCATATTTTGAATTCTTCAGATTTTTGGCACTAAAGTTTGTGGTATTGACAATTTGGTCCAAGATGAGAATGGAGCTGCTACGTGTCGTTCCCACGCCTTCCCCCACTGGTTCTGCTTACCTTCCCCCACCCGCTTTCTCATCCACTCATATTCGGATTTCACCAAGCTACAGACGGGACGACGCAGATGACCATCGACCGGGCTCCGATTTAGGTTCTCACGAAGGGAGTGGGACCGGATACGTTCCGTTGAGCTCTTCAAAACCTCGAATTTCTTTGATGCTTCCACAGTCGGTATGTGAATTCGACACTTCCACCATCGGTGTATGAAATCGACGCATCCTAAAGGTTGAAGTGGTCACGATGCAGATGGCCATCGACCAGGCTGCGATTTAGGTTCTCACGACCGGACTGACTCCTGATTTGTGCCACCGACAGCAACCCAGCAGTCACCGCCAACTGGAGCTTCTAACCCCTTTTCGCCTGCTTCTCAAACGCCGCCACCGAACGCTTTCCTCATCGAAACGCCACCGATGGCACCCTTTTATCCCAATTCGGAACCCTATTCAGACCTTTTCGTCACGTACTCCTCTCAAAAAGGTAACTTTGTAATGTCGACAATGTCATTCTTTTGGGTTTTAGAATGAACTTTTATTTTTCTTGACAATGGCAGACGCATCATCCAGACCAGGTGCGCTTTCCTTGTGTAAGAACTGCTTTCGGTGGTATAAATGCATCTGCTGTTCAAATAGGTACGACCATCAGGTAGCCAGCAGCCCTGTGTCGGTATTGTTCAACCCTAATTTCTTCAACTCTTTCCTTCTGCTGGACAAGCTTTTGACAGGTAAGTTGTAAACCCTAAGTATAAATTCTGAAATTACTTGGGTTTTGTTGTCTGCCTGTGGAAATTTGGGTTCCTGCACATCAAATTACCTCTAACCCACCACTGTCTTCGTCCTCCTAAATCAATTACGGCTAAGAGGAAGGGTTGAAAAATCGGCAAGGGCACCTCTCACCGATTTTAGGGTTTCAATTGCTATCCTGGTCAATAAATTAACCAGGTGAGTTTGTTGATTTTGTTAAGATATCTTTTAGTCGCTTGAGATTTATGGCATAAGATGAAACTGGTATAATTTGTTTCAATATTTATTGTTTTTAGAAATGAACGAAATTATGCTTCTATTTGGGTATAAATTGGTTTCAACTGGGTTTTGATTTTGAATTTCGTCTTCTCTTTCTCCAACATAGGTTTACAGTAAGTGCTTTGAAATCCTCTATTCAGGTTCTTAAACTTTGTAGTATATCCAACTTTTTTGTTTCTCTTCTTCAATAAACGCATCTAATTTATTTTTTTTCTCATTCAGCTCCAACAACATCTACTTAAGTTCATCATGTGTGGTTTGTGACTTTTAGCGGTTTGAGTTACAGTTCTACAACACAGGGGTAAATAGGTCCAACCTTCACCAACTCTTCACACTATAACCTTGATATTATATTGCCTCTATTAAGGTAATACCAAAACTTTGTGGTATATGAGCTTTTATCAGACGATATACAAGTGACTAAATTAATAATAAATAGCCAGGTTAAATTGATTTTGTAGTATATGACCTTTTATTAAACAATAGACAAGTAACTTAATTAATAATAACCAATTGACTTAATGTGTGTGTGTAAAATGTGATCTGTATGTATGTGCGTGTCATCCGATATGTATGGTTTATATATATGTATGACCTTTGTCACGAAAGCTTGAATAGATTCCATCGATTGTTCACTTTCACAGATGATGGAAACCATAAAATTTCAAAAAAAAATCACAAATGGTTTTTATCTTGGATTAGGTACTACTTTTGTAAGTCGTTTACGTGCGTGTTATCTGCTCTGCAAAAAGATCAATTTTTATAAAGTGAGTTCTTTTCACAACTCAATTTCATAGTATGGTGTTGTTTTTGTACCCAGTCCCCTAATTATTTTATAAAACTGAAAACAGATTGACTGAATAGAAATGAAACAATTACAAAAGATTCATTAGTATTTAAGTCTTGAAAATTGTGAAATGATTGCAGGTACAGGTTTTGACTTTTGAGTATTTTGAACTAGAAGGAAACCGTTTTGTTTCTATAGATGCATTGCTACAGGTGATTTTTTTTATCTATTTTTTCATCAACCTTTTTATATTTTTCATTTTTTTTCATAAATATGATGACATGACGATATGTTGGAAATGGATGTAGGCACACATGATAATGAAAGTTTAACTTTGAACAAACCTTTTATAATATATTCAGAATATTTTATTGACCGGTTCACATTGATGTGTGGTCCTATATCGATGACTTGGCAGGAAATGTCATTTAAAGAACATCATTCAACAGCAGTTTCAAGGAAGGAAAGAAGATATTTCAAATCCACAAGGAACAAACGGATCTTGCTATCCAACAATTGTTTATACTTAATCTTCGTATTGCCTTGGTTGAGGTTAGATTTTTCAATCCTAAAAAATAATTTTTTCTGAATGTTTCATAAAAGTCTGTCGCATCCCCTCATGCCTCCACTTCCCCCATCTCGGACGTCGCCTCCCGCTCTCTGCTATCACCATCCTCGATTCAGCTTCCAATACCGGTGCACCTCACCGTCATCGCTCCAGCAACGCTTCGTGTCATCGCCGCGCTTCCGCCACCGGTCCAGGAAACCCACCGCTTCCCCCACCGCTTCACTGTTCCTCGGTTACAACACTCTGCTTCATTCCGGTTTTGCATCGGTTACGACAATCAATGCGCCGTGTGCTGCCTTTTTTATCTTCTCATTTGCATAACCAATAAAACAGAAAAAAATGAAATTATTAGTGTACAATAGTGTTGGGGAGGTGTTCAAATTCCTAAAACTTAGTTATTCAAATAATCCATGTTCAATGTAAATGCTACTAGAACAAATTACTCTACCTGCTTTTTTTTTTTATCGTATAACACTCGAGATTAAACAGCTCCAATGGCAAAATGGTCATTACAACAGCTCAAAAGCGAACCACATGAGTGTTTTTGCAGTTTATTATTAATTTATCAACGATTTCTTCACTTTTTTTTTTTTTCATTTTTTGGATCTCATTACCACTTACCTGCTATTTCTTGGTTGTGTATATTGATGTAGGCTTTTTCTCAAATCAGTTGGACCTCATATTTGGCATCTGGAAGGATGTAAGTGGGAATGTTCGCTATTGTCGCAAGGTCACAACTTGAACCTGTTTACCTTTCTTTTTGGCCATATAAAAACTGTCTTATTCTTATATATTTTTAAAGGATGTAAGTGGGAATGTTCGCTATTTTCAACTTTATTGTTAGGTGAACTGCAGGTGTGAAATCGGTGGATAGAGATTGGAAGGTGAGGAAATTCATCACACATACGTCGGAATTTGTAGGGCTTCACACCGGATGGTTTAATTCTATTTCAAGGTTTCATTTTTACAGTTTCAGGACGATATTGCCCCTGAACATTGTTTTTACATTAATAAAATTCAATATTTATTGTTTTAGGACGATATTGCCCCTCCACACTTTTAATATAAAAAAAAAAATTTCATTTTTAGGACCATATTG
Organism: Lactuca virosa; assembly: GCF_052849685.1. Lineage (NCBI taxonomy): Eukaryota > Viridiplantae > Streptophyta > Magnoliopsida > Asterales > Asteraceae > Lactuca > Lactuca virosa. The sequence goes on along the minus strand of NC_136428.1, from coordinate 132,997,607 downwards.
CCCCTGCTTTTATATTAATAAAATTAATTTCTTTACAGTTTTAGGACCATATTGCCCCTGTTTTTATATTAATAAAATTCAATATTTATTGTTTTAGGACGATGTTGAGCTTATTAGAAAATAAGCTCAACAATAAATATTGATTATCCCATTCTGTACAGTTCACAATCGATCAACTTGCTGACATCGCTGTCGGTTGACTCAAATATGAAGCTTATTAAGGTTGGATCTTCATTATGTATCCATGTGGTTATATGCATTTTTAACAGGGAAACCAACAATATTAGCAAAAAATGACCGGTTTCACCCAATAACCATTTAACTAACTAATTTACTTTTATGTGTATTGTTCTTGCCTTAGCCACCTTTTAGATAGAAGAGAACGCATGAAACTGCAACTGGTCGAGCAGCCGGTCCAAAAAACGAGTGGGTGGTGCCCACAGGTGTAAATGTATTCATTTTTTGCTAGATTATATCAAAATTAATATGTATAATAATTTTGACCAAACTACCTTCATTGTATATTCATTTTTGACTAGATCATATCATGCAATCACCTTCGGACCAATAACTGCCACATGCAAACCACTTAACAGGTTTGTGGTTAGCCCTCTACTTTCACTATTTTTTCCTTCCTAATAGATTGTACTTTAAAGCAACATCTTATAACAAATAAAGTAACGAAAGTAAGTTACTATTTCTTACAGGCGACAACAACTATTGCAAAATCTGATGACTTGGATTAGTTACTTTATTGTTTATGTACTGCATTATATGATATTATAGATTTTTTTCTTACATTTGAACATAGGGAAGTACCCAATACCACAGGTATGCGTAAAAAGCGTAGGATTAAAAGTAAATACCATCTGTTTGTATTTTAATGTTTTAAATTATGTAAATTTTTGTAACTATGGAACTGGAATGTATCGTTATGCTTCAAAAAGAAGTTTCAGAAATTGTATCACATCCAAAGTTATTTTTGGTTAAAATCAAATGCAAAGTTTTTTTTCGTAAACAGTATTAATGCCCCATGACGAAACAATATTACTGCCCCATAACAATATTCAAACTAAAAACAAATAGTTGATCAAATATCATTTACAAAGAACAAACAACGAAAAAAATTGTCGCATTCGACCCCCGCAACGCGGGGGTTCCCCACCTAGTTTAAATAACTTGTGGATTGAATTAAATGAAATTTTAAAACTACACAGCGAGATTGGAAAAATACGATTAAAACCTAATTTTAATGGATCAACCCATTAACTACAAATCAAATAACAAACTAAAGATATCAAATGAAGACAAAAATGAAAAAATCATTAATGACTATATTAATTTGCATATATACAAATGTTATTGCGATTTACATCCACCAATTCTTACAACTTTCAAAAAGTATTAATGTTATTCTTTAAAAACAAAAACCAAATACTAATAAAATTCAAAGAGATCTAAATACATTTATCTCAATTGAACAACAGAATAAATTATAAAGAAATGATATAGAAATTAACCTACCATGATTTTCTTTCCACCACCATCGGCATTAGCTTCAAGCCTCCTATTTTTCTTGAATATCGATACCTTAATTTTCAAATAAAATTAGGGGATTCATTGAAACACTATGAGTGACGGCAGGAATAAAATTTCAAGAGAAATAGTAGTAGTGTTTTTGATGGGCGGCCAATGGACTTTTCGATTTGCAGAGGAAGAACGAAAGAGATTAAGAACGTAAGTGGGGGTTTTAAATTAAGAATTTAAATTAAAGATATTATTAGGTCAACATATATTTATTTTGTTTCCTTAATTGCAAGTGCAAAAAAACCAGAAATACCCTTTTTGATTTTATTAATTATTTAATTATTTGTTAAATTGTGATTGGTGCATTTAGGAACACAAGTTGTTAGAAACATTTGAACTTTATATATATATATATATATATATATATATATATATATATATATATATATATATATATATATATATATATATATATATATATATCAATTGAGGTAGAGATAATGAATTGATTGTATCTCCAAGTATGGTAGGATTACATTAGTGACAACAATAATGAGTGAAGCTGATGTGTTGTTCAATGAGTTACGATCGAATTTCTTTGGAAAATCTATGCATTCTTTCAATAGCATGATGCACATTTCTTCATCACTATATATTTCATCAGTGTTAGCTTTTATATAAATAACGATATTGCAAAACTAAAGATTACATGTCTATTGCTTTGCATCGAGAAGGGTCAAGCTTATGAATTGCTCATTGTTTTCGTTCAAGCAGTCTTTAATTTTTTTTGAAAACTCCAATGAAATCTGTAAAGAATGTTTCATATTATTTTAAAATATGTCTATTGTATTTAATAGTATGATATTAAGTTCTGGTAAATAATAACCTGGATACCCCTCGTTGAAACCAACAACTATCGGAATGCGTGATCTCGAAGAAAAGTCAAACCATCATTCTAGAATGGATCCTGTTTCTATAATTTTTTTAACCTTTTATGCATGGACAACATTTCGATTAACTGAATTACAGATCATTTTCTGATGCTTCTACGTATCTGAACATGTGTAGTCATCGATTCTGTAACATTTGGATATGACGAACTGCGATTCTACGAACATCTTATTACGTTTTTTCCTTAGAATTTAAATTTAGTCACCATGTTACAAAATTTGATGTGTGCTTGAGTGTATTCTTTTAATAAGTTATAAATTTTTTGTGTAAATTATATGTACTTACATTCTTGTCGACTGCAATAAACCATGTTTCTTGTTGCCTAGTATGGGGGATCCATTTGCATAATATTTGAATATCTAGTGGCAAACCAGTGTAAGGTAAGCAATTGAAAAAGATCGAAGACGACAAATCAACATCAATGAAAAACAGTTATTATGAAGAAGAACATGTAGTGTAAGAACACCAAAATAAAGGAAAGGTTATCGGAAAAACATAGCATAAACCCTAAAAAGAAACTGAAAAGACATACATGGAAAGAAAAACAAACGACGTAGAAAAGACTAGAATGAAATTACATGAATTATGCACATTAGAAACTTGTTACTAGAAACATAGGAATACGTGGAGCATCCGAACTACAGGGGGAAGGCCACATATGCTAAAAAACTAATTACAAAACAAAATAATAACCAATCATAGTGCATCACAGTGCATCGAACGAAATTCCAAACCAAAATTAAGACGCACAAACCTAGAACGGATGAGACTAATTTTAATTTAACTTTTTAAAATTATATTATTTTATTTGTTATTAGGAAAAAGAACTAGTTGGAATTTAACTTTTATTTTATTGAAAGTAATGCTTAATTACATGCACTTGCCTGGTTGTCACTATTTTTTGTAGTATTAATTTGATTAATTAATATATGCATTACAACATGCACTTAACTAACTGTGTCACTATTTTTTGTAATATATGTAACTTAAAATCTAATACAATTTGAATATAACATTTTTGTTTAGATAAGTTATAGATAACAAACATACGTGGTTAATATTAAAGCTTTTTAATAAAATTTTCAAATTAAATAATTTACATTTATATAACAAAATATATATATGCACATCTATTCCATACTATAAAATACTATAAACGAGGTCATAAAAAATGATATGGTTAAAGATAATTTCTATTCTCACACAACATTCATTTGAAACCGAACGACGTTTCATGTTCCTTATATCAATAAAATTTACTAATTATTTTTTCTATTTGTCTAATATATACATATCTTATAAGTGTCTTTGGAACCTAAATAACTTTTCATATTTCTTGAATTAATATTTCATGTCTCATTATATATATATATATATATATATATATATATATATATATATATATATATATATATATATATATATATATATATATATATATATATAGAGGTAAGCACTACAAGAATAACCGGCTTTAGCAGCGACGCCTTTAGCGGCGACGGGGACTTTTAGCGGCGACAAACAACAAACGCGTTTTTTGTCGCCGCTAAAAGTCCCGGTCGCCGCTAAACGCGTTTATAAGTGTCTTTGGAACCTATATTGAGAACGTTCCAAATGTTGAGAACGCGAGAACAGATCCTGACCTTTTAAATTTTTAGATCTTTGGCTATTATTAAAAGGGTCATTCATGTCAATTATGAAATTAATGAGATAAATTTGTAACTTCTAAATGGACAAAAGGGTATAATGGGAATTCCGAAAAATCAATAAATGGTATGTCCTCTAAATTAGCTATATTTCTCTCTTTCTCTACGTAACCGGTATTAGAAGGAAACATAAACCCTAAATGTAATTCACAACTAGCCAACGCCAAACATATTTGCTGCTAAAAACTTTATCCCTCCATAACACCACCACCACCATCTATTTTCACATCTTCGTTCATCCACCACCACCATCTATTCTCACCGTCTTCGTCTTTTCACGCAGCCAACAACAATACCATAGCCGCTAGAACCACAACCGTAAACCATCGAGATTAGAAAGATGTTTGCGATGATCAAACTGGTACGAGATACAAGACTCCATTTGTAGTTTCCGGCCTCCACTATCATCACAACACACGACACCATTTATGCAACCTCCGCCATCATCATACAAGACGCAATTATCCAGCCACCGTCTACCATCCTAATCAGTCTCCTACAGCCCTTCTTCACCATCTTAGCCACACCAAAGACAAAGGTCAGCATCAACTAACGCCACCTCTACAACTGTCGGTCTTTCCTTTCCGTCAATTTCTTCTTCCAGTTATGTGTTGGTTTTTTTACTGTGACGAAGGGTAGGTATGATTTGTTGAAAAGAGCCTAAAAATGTTTGAAGAACATGCAGAGGGGTGAGCTTAAATTGACAATCAAATAATACGTAGCCAGTAATGCATTTTCTCTTGAATATGTTATTTATAAGTCATACTCTTCCCATTTACTAAATGAATTGGGATACCCACAAAATAAAACATGAATAAATAAATGCATATTAATGGTAGGTGAAACAAAACTCCAATCCATAAACTTTGAGTGAGGTATTATGGAAAATTCATATTGGAAACAGATTGTTTTGATCACGTGATTTAGAAAGAAAAAAAAATTTATCTTTGCTTTTTGTTTTTTCTGTAGCTTGTTTATCGATATGTTCCTTTTGTAGTTATACACAAGGTATGGATGACAACCTGCAAAGCTTTGAAAATTATGGAGGATGAAACGGATGATATTGCTCGATTTTTTTTTGGAAGAAGGTACAATGCTCTTTTCGTCTTCATTTAACTAAAATCCCTAGTTATATGTATATCAATATTGGTAATTTTCTATTTCTCAATTTATATCACAGTAAGATGGGAAGCTAAATCCTATGCCAAAGTGAATGATGATGTGTATGTTAATATTGATAATGTTCTATTTCTCAATTTATATCATACTATGCCAAAGTTATTATTTTATATGTGGTTTGATGTTTTTTTTAATTGGTCAAGTCCGTAATATATCGTAAATTTTCTTATTTAAATATAATTATAGATTATTTGTATGTAAAGAAATAAGGATGATGACAAAAACTATTTTTATTTATATAAGAATACAATTATAAATGATTCGATCAAAAATACGAAATTATTCATTTACGATTGCAAATTTTTATGGATTTTTTGTATAATTTATGTTCTATTCATTCATGAAGGGGTAACATACATGGTGTCTTAGTTATATGTAATCGACTAATTTCAATCGTGTTAAGTTGTATTCGTTTATGATTATAAGTATATTTTGTTAAGATTAATGTCTATTGTTTTTCATTTTTTTTTTCTTTAGTTAATGTTATTGATATATATTTGTATTTGACAATGTAGAGAGAAAATCAAGACTCTTCTGGATTGCAATTATGGAATGCGGATGTACAACCAAACACTCTAAAGCGGAAATCATCATGACATATTAATATATTTATAAAATAATAGTTAATTATTCTATTGTAATTGATGTTTGTGTTGTATTCGTTTACGATATATATGAAAAATTGAAAATTATCACATTGTATTTTTTTTTGTTATTCATTTATGAATAAAAGTATAATCTAATTAATAGGGCAATGTGTTTTATTCATTTATGTTTATAATTGTATTCAATTTTTTTATCTCTAAATTTTGTGTTATTCACGTGTGAATGGTGGTATCATATAATTATTTATGTAATGAGTTTTATTTACTTATGATTACAATTATATTGAATTTTTTATATAAAAATTGTGTTTTATTCATTTAGTATTACAAACGAATTTATATATGATTCGGAATATGTTTTATTAATATATTTGATTACGAATATTCAAAAGAAAAAAAAAATTTATCAATAGCTTTAATATTGATTATAAAAAAAAGTTATAATCATAATGAAATTCGTTAATTAAAAAGTATAATATTTATTTTATAAATGCTATTTAGAATTTTGGCATTAATTGCACATAACATATTCATATTAATTAATACTGTAAAAATCCTATTATGCCCTTAACTAATGATTGGTCCACAATCGTTCTCGCGTTCTCAACCTTTTCGTGTTGTCAATATAACTTTTCCCCATATATATATATATATATATATATATATATATATATATATATATATATATATATATATATATATATATATATATATATATATATATATAAGTAGGATCAAATGAGAACACCTAAAATGTTGAGAACGCGAGAACAGATCACAACCTTGTAAATAATTAGATCTATGACTATTATTAATTGGACCATTTATGAACATTTATAAAATTGATGTGCTAAATATGTAACTTTGAAATGGCAAGAAGGGTACAATAGGAAATCCATATAATTTAATTAAATAGATATTCCTATAATTTTTCTCTCTCTCTCTCTCTCTACTTAACTAGAAAACCCTAATCTAATTATTTTGAAAAAAACCGGCCGCACACCCCCACCTTCTTCACCACTGTTTGCGTTCATCGTCTTCCTCCATCCTCCATCTTTGACCATCGCATAGCCACCATCTTTGAGCACCATTTTCTACCTAGGGTTGTATCAATAAAATCGAATCCTCCTGCTCATCATCTCACACCACAACCATCTTTGAGCACCATTAAAACCTGTTCATCATCCTCATCATTTTGCACCACAACCTTAATCATCGTATGCAACGCCGACTAAAAGCGACTATCAAAGATGTGATGAAGCCGAACAATCTCTTTGATGTTTCTCTGCCAGATCTTCAATGGAGATGATATACAGAGACCGATTGCGACAAAGAGACATATACAGAGACCGATTGCGACATCAAAAGACGTGGATGCCAAGGAGTCGTCGACGACACAATCTAATGTGCCGATAGCAGCAAATGATGTTCGTAATCTGGTTGGATAGCCAGATTAATTCCCGTTGTTTTCTTGTTCCCAATTTGAAGGTAACCCTAGAATTTTTAGGCTTTTGATTTTGGATTCATTGTCCCCCTTAAAGTTCAGTTTTTTTTTATAGTTTCCTGCAATCAGATTACGGACACCATTTGCTGCTATCAAACCAGATTACGAACACCAGGTTTGTTTATTGGGTCAAAAGACAAGACATATGAATTTGTTCATTGATCTATTCATCAATAAATAAGTAAAATTGGCTTAAGACGTTAAACTCTTTTTTTAACTAACACCTTATTCATTTATAAACAGTAAATATCATAGTCTGGCTTATTATATTACATTATTTTTTTCACTCATGTCTTATTCATTTATAAATATTGGGTTTTTATGTTGATACAGATACAATAGCTTGATCAGACAAAAATATACACATAGAAAGAATGTTATGGAAAAGGGAAGTCGGGTGACACAAAAGATTAAGGCGGTCTGAGAAAAATCATCACCGGACTACCACGCCTCTGTGACCCATCGAAGATCCACAACGAATCAATCTCTTTAACTGAGGAAGCCAAAGCCGATACCATATTAGAAATTCTTTGTCTCTTAACAGTGTTTTCTATTCATTTATGACTAAATGTGTATTCATTAGTGATTAAATGTGTATTTAAATGTATTCATAAGATTAAATGTATATTCATTAATGATTGAAGCAATTCATATTTAGATGTTTTCATTTATGGTGATGTTTCTTTAATTGTGTTTTATTCATTCATGAATATAAATTAATTCATCTATTCATTCAAGATTATTACCGGCTTCATATATGACTACAAATATATATATTTATTCATGCATGATTACTAATATTCGGATAAAATGATTAATGCGTCAGTATTTTTTATGTGGTTGGTAAAAAAACTTAAAGCAAAAAAAAATAACGTTTTTTTTTAAATTATGCTAAAAACGTTTTTAAAATCATTTTATTGATTTTGTTAATTAAAAATAGATTATATAAGTTCCTAATATTTAGGTAAAAAATCTATTAATCATATTAAATCCCATGATTTTAGGAATTAATTAATTACTCATAAATTATCCATAATTAATTATATTGTAAAATTCATTTTATGCCCTTATATGATGATTGGTTCACAACTGTTCTCGCGTTTTCAACCTTTTAGGTGTTCTCATTTGATCCTTTCCCTATATATATATATATATATATATATATATATATATATATATATATATATATATATATATATATATATATATATATTGTAGCTATGTTAGTAGTATATAAGTAAGACTTTGTCACAAAAATATCATTTGTTTGAAAGTATTTGTGATTCAAATATGAAGAATTGAAATAATTGATTTAGGCGAATCAACAGGGATTCGTATGTTTATTTCTATATATTCTTTAAATTGTTTTAAAGTTTTTTATATCAATTAGTAGTATTCTGTGGTATTTGAATAAAAATGTTAAAATATATGTTAGTGTAATTATGTTACTAAAAGTTGTAGTATCTTTTTGTAGTATTTGTTATATTATGTATTTCAAAAGTTTGTGCGGAATTATGTGGTTGAAAATAACCTATTTTCTAAAAAGACATTAGAGTATTTTGAGTAGTAATCGTTTAATGTTTAATAAGTTTTAGTAGGAACTTCTTTATATCAAACTTTTGATTTAGTATACAAAAATTGTTATGTCATAGTTAATAATAATAACTTAGATATTTATAATGAATTTTTTATTGTTTTAACCAAGGTTCTAAAAAGCTCGCCATGACACGACATGGCTCCAAGGCTTGTATGTGCCGCCAAGCTTTACCAAAACGCCGCCATGACTCATATATGTGTATAAAAATGAATAATAGTAGAAAATACATATAAAAATATGAATTATATACAAAATTGCCGCCTTAAGTCACGCCTTACAAACGACGTGGCTCGCCAAGCCTCGGAAAAGCTTGAGGCTTGACATTGCCGCCAAGTCACACCTTACGTTATTTAGAACCTTGGTTTTAACTATATAAATATATTCATGCACAACGTGTGGGCTTTCTCATAGTTTGCTTATATTTTCATATTCATAGGAATATGCATATACCCTAATACATTTACATCTAGTTTTCTTCAATTAATCCTATCAGTAGGGTCGTATTACAGTTGGTGTGTCACGAGTCGGCGATTTAACGGTTGGCAGGTTGGTGGGTTGATATGAAAACCCAAACAAGTAACCAACCCAAACAATATAATATATGGATTGCTAGGTTGGCAAGTTGGCGGGTCAAAAATCTCCACCAAAATCATTTTATTTTCATGTCGGGTTACAAGTGAGATCGAAAATTGTAACCCATAATTAAATCATGAAATGCATAATGAAATAAGTTCATTGACCAATAATCTAATACAATTGAAATATAAGATTTTTGGTTAGATAAGTTATGGATAGCAAACATATTTGGGCAATATTAAAAAAATTAATAGAATGTTTAACTTAAATAACTTACATTTATATAACAATATGCATAAATGCACATATATTTATATTTTTATATACATATGCATATGCATATATCCACATACGCTTACTTCTAGTTTTATTCAATTAATCGTAGCAATAGGTTCGAAATAGAGTTCGTGGGTTACGAGTCGGTGGTTTAGCGATTGGCAGTTTGGAAACATCATCCAGAACCAACACACATAGCTCGTTTAAATTGTAAATAAAATATTAATTCATGAATAATTTTTTAGTTCTTTAATTTACATATATATATATATATATATATATATATATATATATATATATATATGTGTGTGTGTGTGTGTGTGTGTGTGTGTGTGTGTGCGCGCGTGCGCGCGCGCGTGTGTGTGTAACATCAGTTCTAGATAAATAATTCCCTTAAGTTTATGACAATTAAAGTCTTAAATTGTGGTTTTTGTGGTGGCCACGACATGGCGAAGGATGCACCACGACAAGGTTATAGCCAGAGGAAACACACATCATTCATGTGCACCACGACGTGGCAAGAATCTGGCCACGACATAGTGGTTGCAAGAGTGCAAAACCCTAATTTTGCAGTTTTAGGCCTTATTTAAGGGATGTGATGGCTAGAGTTTGCACACACTTAGCCTCCATCACATCCCTTTAGACGTAGAAGCACCCATGTGTTGAGTTTTTGCAGTTTTGTGGTGATTTTTATTGAGAAGAAGAAGAAGAAGGCATCCATTATGTCAAGATCTAGCAAGCAAGCCCCTCCTCCATTTTCTAGCTCATCTTCTAGTCCCTTGTGAGTCTTAAAGTTCCAACCTTTTTGTTTCATGTGTCTAGATCTAGGTTTCTTTGCATTGTTATTCAAGATTGGTATAGGTTGGTTGGTTGAACTCCACAAATTTGACAACTTTATGGATCCTTGGGGTCCCCTTGTGGACATATGTTTCGGATCTGACATTTAATAGACTCTTGATGTTATGCATGGAGTTTTTTGTCTCATTTCCTCCATTTTTGTCCTAGCTTGGGCTTAAGGCATGCATTGGACATGCATGCCTAAAAAGAAATGATTTTTGTGATGTTCGGAGTGAAATAAGGCTTTCTTGAGAGTATGAGTGAGTTGCTTGAAGGATTAAGAGCTTAATGCATTAAGTTGGTCATGACATATCCCACGAAATGGAGATTTAGCCTCCACGACGTGGCGTTAAGTGGTCTTCACAACTGTTTTGTCATGAAGTCACCATGGTATGGAAAATGTTTGGCCATGACGTAGTGACCAAATGATGGACTTTTGATCGTTGACTTTTGACTTTTGACTAAGTTTGATGCTAGGTCAATTTGAGGGTTTTGGGTTGTAGTTTAAAAATTGGTCCCTGATTGTTGTATAGGTGAACTGCAGTAACCGTTCTTGGATTGTATGAGATGTGTTGTTATCTTCTAGACTGCAAGGTGAGTTTTCTCACTATAGTTTGTACTATAGTATGTATCCTTGTGTATAGGATGTTGGAATGTTATAGTGATCTGTTAGAGTGGTAAATCTGTATGATTACCCATGTCTGTTGGTTAATATTTATTTCTTTGTTTATATATGTCAGCATATTATGGTTGCTTGGGTTGAGACGGTCCTGCTTTTTGTTGTAGGCCAAGATACTCAGGCGGTCTAGGTGTACTGCAGGCCTTGCGAGGCGGTCCAGTCGGACTGTAGGGCCAAGGGAGCGGTCCAGCTACTATAGGCCTTACAAGGCAGGCTAGTAGACTGTAGGCTTTGTAGAGCGGTCCAGGCATCCTGCAGGCCTAGCAACGCGGTCGAGGAAGATTGAAGGATCATGTGTGCATGCATTGTACGTGTATTATTGTATGCGGTATTTTGGGGGAACTAACTAAGCTTTGGCTTAGAGTTGTAGATTAAATGTTTTTCAGGTACTCATCGGATGGAGAATGAAGGACTGTACACACGCACATCAGCCGTTTTACGATTCGATATTTCTCAATGTTTTCCTTATACTATGATCTTGAATTATGATTTATCAACAAATGGTTTGACTTGAAAGTAATTTCATTAAAATGGGTGTTTATTCTCTTTTAAAAATGAAAAATTTTACTATGGTTTTTGGGACGTTACAAGTTGGTATCAGAGCCCTGATTTGACGAATTTAAATGAACACTCGTGTTCCAAACTCAAACTAAGGATTTGATAAAAAAAATTATAAACTTTTTGAAAAATAATGTCCTTAAAGGGAGAAAGGAAGATGTGTAGTGTACAGTCTGTCGGAGCTTAAGGAAGTGGTCACCCAAACTATCCATACTGCTTATATATATATATATATATATATATATATATATATATATATATATATATATATATATATATATATGCTGATATGAGAATTGTTAGTAATAAATGCTAGTGTTAGGCTAAGGATCTTTCAGGAATTGCATGATAGATTTGTCTGATATTTGAGATTCCTTATAGCCTAGGTATTGCCTAGTAGATTGATTGTTTGACTATTGATTGCTTTGTGTTATTTTAAATCCATGTTGCTATTAGTTAACTATTATGCAACTACGTTAGTATTGGATGCACCTAGGTTTAGATAGTCCAAGATTTCCTGGTCCGGCCTATTACACAACTCTTGTTTGAGTCTAACCGTTGTAGTGTTGGATCTCTAATTCGAAGGACTGCCCAATTCTAGATGCATGTGGTTAGTATTCGTATGGTGGTTGGTTGATATTGATAGAAGTTTCTTTCCTAAGGGATAGCAGGGTATGGTGGAGTTCCTAGTGACCTATGTAAGGTGTTATGGTATGCCAGTACATACATATGTATGAGAAGAGTCCTAGGGTGAAAATCTAGGAAGTGTAGCTTGTGGATCTTTTGAGAGTATAGGTCTATGTTAGTACAACTGGTTGTGATAGATTGTAATGACCTATAACTTTGCGATGATTCTTGAAACAAATACAGATAGGTGTGGAAGGTATTATGGGCCAATACCACTTGAAGCACAGGATCCATACGAGGATCAGGAAAAGTCACAAGGCTGCTAGGGAACTGGTCATTAGTAGACAATATGGTATATCACTAGGGTTAGTTATATCACGTCTTAATGTTGTCAGTCTTTTGGTTATGGTTGCTCTGGATGAGGGTGAAGTTGGTGTCTGTTCAGCTCCAAGTGTCCATGGCAGCTTAGACCTGAAGGGTGCATATATGTAAAAGCTAGTTGATCATAAAGTGTTGAAAACCTTGTTACAAGTAGTGCCAGTTTGAGTCGCAGGACTCATGTATGAAGTGAATGTGAGGATTGACCTGAGGATGGGTGGTCGTCCAATGGCCTGGGATGTTGTTCTCTACGACGGGTTATGTTATTCTATTCTCCCATGCTTGAGGGTGAAAGGATCAAATGTGTGTCAGACGATAGATACAAGAAATGGAGGGTGTCCTCTACATCAGTTTCTGCGACAAGGGGGTATCGTTCGGTTCGTGATAAATCGTTTCCATCTTACAACAAGAGAATGTTCGAGAATCGACTCGTCTTTGAGTTTGGTGGTTGAGATAAAGACTAAGTTGCTGGTTGGAGGTACGACCCAAATAGAGAAAATCAAGTGGTTTTGTTGTAGATCGGGAATTAATTCTAGAGGTCAGGCTAGAAGTCCGATGGAGGAAGGGATACTGATGCACGGCTGACCGCAGATGACAGATTGGGAATTTATGAATGTGATATTCGATCAACGGGCGTAGAGAGCCACAGTTGATGTGACAAGCAGAGTGAGGATGTAAAAGGGGTAATGATAATAAGGTAGTAGAGATATGTTCTATTTTGGGTAGAAGAGTTCTATTTCTATGTTGGGATTACCGGGGGCGCTGTTTGAGTGTCTGTAAGGGATTCTTGAAACTTCAGAGGAGGGTGAGGTTGTGGATAACTCTTCAAATGCAAGTTTTGGTTAGTTGAAGTTCAGTTCGTAAGGTTCCTCATCAATCCAATGGAATTCTGATCAATTTCGCTAAGATTGAGGTTGCGATGTCGGGGAAAGTTTCCAAGGTCTCAGTCTGAGATTAAAATTTTCCTTATGATTGGCTGATTATTATTCGAAGGATCATCTCATGTTGTGTTATGGATTCTGAATGCCAAGGTTTGAATGTTTCTTTTTGAGTCGGTGTGAGGATTTGATGTTGTAGACGTCTATCGGTGGTAGTTCGAAACCTAAGTGGAGGAGAACTAGGTATTTTGCCTGGAAGATAATCAGTTTTCTTTATTTTTGGTGGGTTAAGTGTAATGGGTCAAGGGAATCTATGTTTCGAGTGTGGGGGGTTTTTTGTTGCAAGGTTATTATTGCATAATAAAATGAAGGTGGGCTACCATTAAAGTACTCATGGTTGGGTAGTTTTCTCATTGCATTTATCAAGGATCCATCACAATCCTTCATGGTTCCGGAGAATTTAAGGATTGGTCAGATTGTGGATGCAGAAAAAGTTACCATTGGTTTGTGTCTTCAAGGACCCATGTGTTGTCTTCGCAGTAGGGAGTTGATGGGTAATGAACTTATTGTGGTAAGTAGTTCCTTTCGTGAGCACCATGGTTCTTGATAGAGGGGTGTTGAGCTACTCAAGTTGTGCATCGGATATAGAGAACACGGTTAACTCGTGGTATGGGTTTTTTTTATCTTTGGCTAAGATAGGAAATTGTTGGTCTGTCGATCATCCTCAGATTTCGGTAAGGGTATTTTCTAGTGGGTTTTGTTTAGTATGTGTGAGATCATCGGGATTAGTTTCGATCCATTTTCAATCGATTGGTTATTTCTTTCCTCATCAGCATCTGGGAGTCATTCGAGGGCCTCCGGGTGATACTAGTTGAAGGTGCATTTGTACGTATATGTATGCAATTTGAATAGCATAAGATCCAATATACAATTTTCTCATAGAATGCAAGCTACAAGTTTAATTATTGAACAACATTTCTATGTAATAACTTTTTGTAAAAATAATTAATAAAATTAATTAGGTAAAAAAAGAGAAGAAAGAAAGATATCGAAAAGAAAACAACTATAGAAGATTAGAAGGGCTGATTATTTGGTTAAACTTGATCCTACATCGCCTCCAACAACAAAGAAAGGGAGGGCGCTTCTACTATTTAAATTTTTTTCCATCTCACAAAGTTCAATTCAATTTGGGTTATGTAACTCGGTTTAGGCTGGATGAAAACCCATATTTCTAGTTAGTTAAAAATTTTGAATCGGCTTTTATTGAGGTAAAACCGCCTGTTTGAACCCGGTTTTTATTTGAACCGTCCAGTTCTAAGAGATTCCCAAACAAACAGTTTTTGGCCCAAGAAAAAACGGAAACAAGACTGATTCCTAGTTAAACCAGTTGAACCGGAAGGTCCAGTCTGGTTTTCAAAACACTGTTGCCAAGTATTGTGTTATGGTACTTTCTGAACCTTGTCGTGGTTCATTCCTCTCTCGACACTCCAAGTCATATGTAACAGTTGTTTTCTTGAATAGATTGATTGAGGGTTTAGATGGATCAAAAGTAAGGTTTTTGGGAAAAAGCTTGTGCCACGATGTGGTGAATGGAGCACCACGACGTGGCATAGCAATTGCATGAATGCGTATCCGGGATGGCCGCCACCACGTGATGAGCAGAAGGTCACCATAGTAACAGCTGCAGCCCATGCCCATAATCTTTTAGGGTTTCTTACATATTTAAGCCCCTAAACTCAAGGTTTAGGGCATCCTCTTCAGCCTCCAACCATTTCAATGAAACCAAAGCCTCCATTGTTGAGTTCTTGAGCATTTGGAGGTTTTTTAGGTGTCTTTAAGGAGAAGGAAGCATCGTTGGTGCATAGATCCAGCTTGCAAGCCTCATCATCATCTTCTAGCACTTACTCTGGACCACTTTGAGTGCTCAAGTTCTAACATTTATGCTCTGTGCTTCTAGATCTAGGTTTTTTTGTGTATTTTCTCCATGTTTAGGAGATTTTGAGTGGATGGATTCCATAAAGTTGGCAACTTTATGGATCCTTGAGGTCCCTTGAGGTTTAGTTTTTCAGATCTGAGATTTGGTAGGGTTTTGGTTCATGCATGAGATGTTTTGACCTCATTTCCACCATTGTTATAACTTAGCTTGGTAAAGACATGCATTGTCCATGCATTACTATAAAGAAACGATTTTTAGGAGTCATTGGGTGTAATGAAGTCTTCAAGAGGAGATGAGTGTGTGGCTTAATGGATTAAGGGATTAATGTATTAAGCTGTCCAGGGTCAGCTCCCACAACGTGGTGATATTCTCATCATGTCGTGGTGTGTGAGGTTTTTGTGACTATTTTATCTGTATGCTCCCACGATGTGGCTAAGATTACACCACGTCATGGTGGGGTTGACCATTAACTTTTTTTGATCGTTGATTGTTTCCTTTTTGGCCTGTTTGACTTTTGGTCAAACATGAAGGAATTGGGTTGTTGATTAAGGTTCTACCTTTGTTTGGTGTTATTCGTTTCGCAGGAGGGATCTTTGCGGGGAGTGAGCGTGTTGTTGTGTTTCCTTGGATCTACGATTCATGTGAGTTTCTTCACTAAACTATTTGTTACAGTATATATCCTTGTGTGTCAGGATATATGAGTAGTCGGATGTTGAATAGAGTACCAGTAGGTTGGTGATCGTCTAGTAGAGTGCCATAGGGATGTATGTAGTCACGTATGATAGCCTGAGAACTCTTGATCTAGGCTTTCTTGCATGTTCCTTGTTTGGTTGTGGATCTAGAGTGGGATCACCTGTCTGAACGTCTATCTCACCTCTAGTTACACACAACTACTGTTAACGTTACCATGAATGGCCACGTTAAATATAATGGAAGGCGTAACAGGGACATTATCATGCTATAACCTTGGCCAAGACCTGGTTATGGCCTGAGTGAGCCAGCACCGAGGTGACAGTTCACTTTTCTCCACGAGGAAAGAATTTTCCCTGTGATCTTGTCATTCAATCATGACCAATCAGGACGTGACAAGAAGCTTAGGTGACGCCCAGAACTGACGTCACCAGGCAGTTAGGTAACGTGGGCGTGAACCTCCAAGTCAGAGGAGGCCACGTCTCACACCCATTGGACGAGGTCCCCACGATCCGTTAGTAACAGGTATAAAAGGATCTCTTTCGCCTCAAGGAAGGGATCCATCTTCTCTCTCATAAACATTACCCTAAAGTTCTCTCTCTCAGAAAACTAACTTGATCGTTAGAGCGACGTCCCGGGAGAACACCCAGATGTCCTTTAACGATTGTTCTGTGTTGTGTTCTCAGGAAAGATTGAAGGACAGATCCATCATCCGGAACCCCAACCCCTGTAGAGCATGTCATAACATTTGGCAGCATCCGCACTTATCCTCAGATTGATACAGCCAATAAACGACGCTGGTTCTCTGCAAAAAGAGGGATCTAAACCCAACAGCATCTGGGACGGCAGTAGAAGATCTGCTCAAAATACCGGTGATGTTAAACAACGACTGTCATCACGAGCATAGAACACAAGCCCCAATCCAGGTGCTAATGGCACAGGTCCCACCGATTACGACAGAAATAGTAAAGCCAGTACTCCAGAGCAGTTTCCAGCAACTGTCGTTGGATGTTTTACTACATCAGATGACGATATCACATCTCGATTGTTGCAAAAAAATACATATGACGGCATAGAGGTACTCACCATTTCTAACTCTTGTAAGAGAAACACACCTCACTACGCAGAAGACGAGATAGAGGCACTCTCGAGAAACCTACTCAACATTAGTTTGTCGAGCAGCGATCCCAGACCATCGAACTGGGATCCGCGATACCAACTCCTTATATCTGGATTTATTCGTAACACGAAAGTCCATCGAATATATATTGGAAATGGTAGTTGCTCCGATATACTCTATGAGCATTGTTTCTGCCAACTACCAGATGTGTGGAAGGAGGGGCTACAGCCCCCAACCAGTGGACCATTAATAGGATTCACCGGACATAGCTTGTGGCCATTAGGCACTATTCAGCTGCCCTTAACGTTGGTCAGTCATGATGAAAGGGACCGAATCACAAGAACAATCGAATTCTCTGTGATCCGGTATCCAACAGAACACAATATTCTGCTCAGACGATTGATAATCTCCTTACTGCACCTCGTACCGTCGACGATCCACGACATCGTTAAATTTAGCACACGCCAGGGATCGACGATGGTCCATGCCATAAATACCAGGGCAAAGCATTACCACCAGATCATAGCCACTCCATAGCTGGTAAGAGCACCTAAGAAGTCCAAGGAGGGATGTTCCACCGAGCAACACCAGATAAACATGGAATATCCATAACAACTATTACGAATCGACGCTCACTTATCAGACGAGACCAGGGCACTACTGGTAGCACTACTGATGCAATACTACACCTTTTTCGCTTGGAAACCAACAAATCTGACAGCTGTTGATCGACAGGTTATAGAACACAACCTTAATATCACGCTTGGAAGCAATCCGGTTAAATAAAAAAAGAGGGGCCAAGCGGCAGAACGGAACAAGGCCACAAAAGCAGAGGTGGCTGATCTGGTGAACGCCGGCATCCTCAGGGAAGTAATGTTCCCAACATGTATCGCAAATCCCGTCATGGTAAAGAAAGCCAATGGGTCATGGAGAATGTGCATTGGTTACTCGGACCTTAACAATGCCTGCCCAAAGGATTGTTATCCTCTCCCAGAGATTGATCAGAAGGTCCAATCGCTCGAGGACTTTCAGCTCAAATGTTTCCTTGATGCATACAAAGGCTACCACTAAGTACAGATGAAACGAGAGGATGAAGCAAAAACCGCCTTCCACACCGAAAAGGGCACCTTCTGCTACCAGAAAATGTCGTTTGGACTCAAAAATGCAGGTGCTACTTATCAAAGGCTCGTGGACAAAGTATTCGCCGATCAAATTGGTAGGAATATCGAAGTCTATGTCGATGACATTGTGGTTAAGAGACGCAATGAAGAAGCATTACTCCACGATGTGGAAGAAGCTTTCCAAATGCTAGCCAAAGCGAAGATGAAGTTAAAGCCAACTAAGTATACTTTTGGAGTAGAGGAAGGGCAATTCCTTGGGTATCAGATATCCAACGAAGGGATTCTGCCCAATCCCACCAAAATCCAGGAGTTCCTGAGTCAAAAACTCCCCACAACATCAAGGGCGCATAGGAGATCAATTGTAGATTGACGACATTGGGAAGATTCATCGCTAAATCCGCAGAAAAAGCGATCCATCTATACTAAACACTTAAAGGGTGCATAGACAAAAAGCAGTTCAAGTGGACAGAAAAAGCGGATGCGGCATTGCAACAACTGAAAGATGCCCTACACCAACTACCGGATCTCACCTGCCCGCTACCAGGGGAAACACTACAGATGTATCTGGGAGATTCTGAAGAAGCTATCTCCTCTGTGTTAGCGGTGGAGAGGGAAGACAAACAGGTTCCCATACACTTTGTTAGCAGGGCTCTACAAGGACCAGAGGTTAATTACCCGACCTTAGAAAAACTAGTCCTCGCCCTGGTATACGTTGTCCGATGGCTACGGAGGTATTTTCAAGCCCACAAGGTGGATGTTCTGACTAGTTATCCGATAAAGCAAGTCCTGCTAAGGCCGGAAAAGTCTGGGCGCATGGCCAAGTGGGCCATAGAATTAGGCGAACATGATATCCATTACCACCCCCGGACTAGCATCAAGGCCCAAGCCCTCGCTGACTTCCTGGTTGAAATTTCAGATACCATTAAGGGAGTGTCGACGACGATCTTCGTCGACCTACTCGAGCTTGAAGCCGGCGAAGAACTCTGGAAGCTATACACCGATGGCGCAGCAAGCAAGGAAGGTTCAGGCGCAGTCCTGATCCTGTAAAGCGCCAAGGGTGAAGAGATCACTTACGTGCTGTGATTCGACTTCCAAGTATCAAACAACGAGGCAGAGTACGAAGCACTCTTAGCAGGTCCGAGGCTAGCCAAGGATGTTGGCGCAAAACAACTAGCGGCCCTCAGTGATTCGTTACTTGTCACAAACCAAATAAACGGAACATATGAGGCAAAGGACCGAAGAATGCAGAAATACCTAGATGTAGTCTGTAGCTTAGCCGGCACATTCAAAAGTTTTTCAATAAATCAAATCTCTCGGGGAAAAAATGCAAGGGCGGATGCTCTCAGCAAACTGGCCTCTACTTCATATGATCACGTCACAAAGAAAGTGTTAGTCGAAGTACTCCCGGAGAGAAGCATCGATAACCAAAAGGTTAATACAATATCGGCTCCCCCAGATTGGACCAAACCCTATGTCGATTACTTGCGCCATGGCGTGCTCCCGGACGACCCGGAGGAGGCGAGAAAAGTCAAAATCAGAGCACCGCATTTTGCAATCAGGGATAATCAACTATATCGAATAGGGTATTTAAGCCCATGTCTCAAATGCATCTCTAAAACAGAGGGGCAGACGTTCCTCAAAGAAAGCCATTCTGGGGACGCAGCAACACACGAAGACGCTCGCGCACTCACAGGCAAAATACTCCACCTAGGGGTATATTGGCTAGACGTGTACAACGACGCCACATCCCTAACCAAGAGGTGCAAAGAGTAACAAACATTCGCTCCTTTCCAAAATCAACCGACCATGCCATTAACTAGCATCACCAGCTCCTGTCCGTTCCATCAATGAGGGATCGACATAGTGGGTCCTTTCCTACCGACACCGGGGGGCATGATGTTTTTGCTGGTAGCTGGGATTATTTTACCAAATGGATAGAGGCGGAACCACTGGCCACCGTCACTGGAAGAAAATAATAAGTTTATGACCAAGAACATCTTGGCCTGTTTTGGCACTCCCAGGATCCTCATAAGTGACAACGGCATGCAATTTGAAGGAAGTCCCTTCAAGGAGTGGTGCGACGACAAGAAAATTCACCGTCGGTTCACGTTAGTGGCGCACCCTCAGGCCAACGGACAAACTGAGATATCAAACAAAACCATAGTTAATGGTTTGAAGAAAAGGTTACTCAGATCAAAGTCCGCATGGGTGGATGAGCTCCCGACAGTGTTGTGGTCATATCGTACCACATCAAGGTCAAGCACGGGAGAGATGCCCTTTAGTCTAACCTATGGGACGGAAGCAGTCCTGCCATTGGAAATAGTAGCCGACTCCCTGCGGATAAAGATTTTCGAGGAAGTAGCCAACGAAGAAGGGCGACGCCAGGACTTGGATATGCTCGTTGAAAAGCGTGAGACGTCACAAATGCGCCAAGCACTATACAAATCATGAACTGAGAACTATTAAAACCGCCAAGTCCGGGTCAAGAACTTCAAATTTGGAGAATGGGTGTTAAGAACGAACGAGTCTAGCCATGCTGAACCATTGGGGAAACTCAATGTCACGTGGGAAGGACCATACAAAATCATGGAAGCCCATAAGAATGGTGCTTATATCCTAGAATCTCAGGACGGGCGTGCCATTCCAAGAACGTGGAATGCGCAGAGCCTGTGTCACTTTTACTCTTAAAACGAGTGTTATAGGTAGAATCAATGCTAGCAAAGGCATTGTGTACTAGTTTTAACATGTAAATGTAATCAGCAAAAATTACTTTACTACTTTCAGTCTTATTACGCTCTAAACAAAAATAGTGTAAAGAGAAAGGGCAATTCAAATGCTCCTTATTTTCAAGCTTGAAAAATAAAACAAAGAGGCTATGTACATTTACCGTGTGACAACAAGGACTGATCATCCAACGTCACACGAGCGAAATCGTTACAAGGAGCCAGCCAGGGAGTTTTCATAAAAAAGGCTCATAACCTTTCTCCCAAAACATGTTCATCAATTACATTATAGCAAACATACGAAAGAACACATGACATGAGTGTAGAAGGGTCATAACCTTCCACCAATGAGAAAAACAAAACTGGGTAAGCCTCAAGATGACAATCTTGGCTACACCTAGGCTCTTTAAGCAGCAAATTAGAACAAATTTCTCAAAGACCAGCATTACTAAAGCTACCCGCACCTGAACCAAACCCTGAAGAAACTGAGGGCTCTCGATCACCCTGTCCACCACCCGGCTGAGCCCGTTGCTAAGGATCCATGCAATATCCTTCTCCCGTGCCCCCTTTGCAGCACTCTTAGCAACCTGATCTACCTCTAGATCTACCGTCCGCTCACTCAAACCGGCGTTTTCCAAACTCAAGCGCCTCACCTCTTCCTCCGGCTTTGCCACTTGCTCTTTTAAGCTTGCCTTCTCGAGCAGTGCCACCTCCTACTTGGCCTCCCAGCTATGCTTGTCGGCTTCTATCTTGGCCACATGGGCTTTCAGATCTTCACATTCAATGCTTTTCCTGTCAAAATCAGACTGGATGGTCTCCATATCGGAGATACGTTCATCAGCTGCGACCAAGTAGGATGACACTTGGGCGGCGGCGTAACGCAAGCCGTCGGCCATTCGCTCATCTGATAGGACAGTCAAGGCCTCAGTTGTAGCAGGATGAAAAATGTACGGACACCACTCAAGAGTGGTGTCGTGATCGGAGACAAGGTCGTGGGAAGTTAGCCTCCAAGCTGGCTTGTAGGCATCCGGTTGAGAACTTATAAAAAGGGGGATGGTCGCGGTTTTACTAGAAGAGGTTGATGTAAGACCTTGGGAAGGCGAAGATCCAGTCTTCACCTCGGCTTCCCTAGTCGTGGGAACAGGGCTGGTCTTGTCGGTGCTTTCTTCTCCCGTACGACAGGGCGGTTCAGTCGCCCTGATTTGTGCCCTCTCCAGCAGTTTCAGAAGATTTTCATCTGGGGCACGGTTGGAATCCTTGGTACCCCCAGTAAGAAACTCAGATTACGTTTCTTACGAAGAGGGGTCCCAGTGCTAGCCGTCTCAGTTCGATCACCGGAAGAGGCTTCCAAGAAAGCAAAACGCCTCTTGAAACGGCGAAGACTCCTCGGGAACCCGAAAGGTGTAGGATCCTTCTGAGAAACACCAATGACAACAATGTCTTGCAGATATCGATCCTCGCCGACGCCGATAACACTGTCAGAACCGACAGTAGCCTCGATTCCTCGGCCAGAAATAGGGGGTGGAAGAGCCTCCACAAGATCGACGTCACAACACTAAAGCTCGTCGTCGAATAGACCCTGAAGCACTTTCTCTAAAGAAACAACCTCCTCCACACCTGCCAACAAAACAAAAAACAATGACGGTTAAACAAAATACTTATTTAAACATACTTTGCCGATTTCAAAAGGGGGGGGGGGGAGAGGAGCAAGAGAAATACCCTCTTTCTCAATGAAAAACTCAGGCATCTTCCTGCGAGCCCTCCAAGCGGCGCTTATTCCGTCGGCAGCCAAGAAGCAGTCAAGCCAATCTTCATCGTTGATGTTGATGTTCTATAGGACATCAGCCAGTTCCTTGTCAGCACAAAAAAGTGTTGGAGCGCGGTCGACGTACACCTTAGCCCTCGGGTAACTGAGCACCACGAGATCGTTGTTCACCCATAAGAACTTCTCCTGCCAATTCTTCTTGAACTTCTTATCATGTATAAGAGTAGGGACTCACCGTCGACGAGAAAGGGTTCGAGTGCCGACTGAGTAGAGTCATTGAAGAAGTGTTTGAATGTCGGAACAGTCGGCAGGCGGCCTAGGGCACGACAGAATTCAAAACCCATTATCTTGTTTATTGCGATAGGGGTCATATCTCTCATGGAAAACCCGTATTCATGGATAATCAGGTTGAAGAAATCTGTGGTAGGCAAGCGCAAACCCGCCTCGAACAAGGCGATTGGGATGCCGACTTAGCCCTCGGAAGGACCGTAAAGCGATGCATCGGTCAAGAGGATTTTCACTCCGTGTTCGGAAACAAATCCAAATCGGAACTCGAAAGATTCCCTTTCTTCGGTGGTAAGATCTTTTCCCAAAGAACTAGAAGCGTCCATGGAAAATTTGAAAAAGGGTTGAAAGGTTTTCTATGAAACAAGAAGTCGAAGAGAGCAAAGTAGAAGGTAAGGAGGGAACGCCAGGAGGAACAGAGGTTTAAATGCCACAAAAGGGGCAGCGGACCGTTTTCATGATGAAACCGCCGAAGAACGGTGATTTCGCCCTGCCAACTGCGTAGGCTATCAATAGCAGCCACCCACATGTCTGTGAGTAGACCAGAACAACTCTGCTACGTATTGAACGCAGAAGCCTACTGGTCAAAGGGACTTGTTTACTTTACCATGAACGGCCACGTTAAATATAACGGAAGGCATAACAGAGACGTTATCATGTCAGAACCTTGGCTAAGACCCGGTCTTGGCCTGAGTGAGCCAGCACCGGGGTGACAGTTCACTTTCCTCCATAAGGAAAGAATATTCCTCGTGATATTCTCATTCAATCACGACCAATCAGGACGTGCCATGAAGCTTAGGTGACACCCAGAACTGACGTCACCAGGCAGTTAGTTAACGTGGGCATGAAACTCCCAGTCAGAGGAGACCACGTCCCACACCCATTGGACGAGGTCCCTACGATCCGTTAGTAACAAGTATAAAAGGATCTCTTCCGCCTTAAGGAAGGGATCCATCTTCTCTCTCACGAACATTACCCTGAAGTTCTCTCTCTCAGAAAACTAACTTGATCGTCAGAGCGACGTCCTGGGAGAACACCCGGACGTCCTTTAACGATTCTTTTGTGTTGTGTTCATAGGAAAGCTTCAAGGACAGATCCATCATCTGGCACCCCAACCCCTGTAGAGCATGTCACAACAGCTACACATTACTTGGAGATCATCCGGTAGTGACGTAATGTAATGTTTGAGGCCTGGTATGCGATAGTGAGTTGTTATACAAGGAGAATAGTCTAGATAGTTTCATGTCTTTATGTGTTTACTTGATTGCTTGTTTGTCACATATGTCGACATATTGGGAGGTGGGTTGAGGCTGTCCTACTTTGTGCTGTATGCCAAAATACCCGGGCGGTCCATCGGTCTATTGTAGGCCAAGTGTGGATCATATATATGTTGAGAGAGAGCGGTCCAGGTGAAATGTAGGCCTGCGAGGCGGAACAGTCAGACTGTAGGCTTAGGAGCAGTCCAGGCATGTTGTAGGCCTTATGAGGCCGGTCAAAAATACTAAAGGCTCATGTGTGCATGCATTGTATGTGTATTGTGGTGTGTGGTATTTTGGGGGAATCCACTAAGCTTTTGCTTACAGTTTTGTATTTATTGTTTTTCAGGTACCATTGGTGATCGTCTCAAGGCGAAGGCGTGACTATACACACTAATCAGCAACAATGGAGATTTTGTAGTATTTATATTGCTCTAATTTTTGAACAATTATATTTTGGAAGAAATGGGTTTTTATAACTTGGGATTTATGTAATGATGATTTTATCTTATTTAAAAATAAAATAATTTCTTGTGAAAATGGGATGTTTCATCATCATAACCAATATAAGGAATTCTACTTTCAATCCGCATCACAGAAAAACTCTCGTCGCACTGTGTAACAGCCCAAATTTTACAAACAATTTGAACTTTTATACTTATAAAAACCAACCACAACTGTTTCCAAATATCCCTTTACATAACCACAATGTTTTAAAAGATCAGAGTGTCAAAAACTAAATGCGGAAATACTGGAGAATGCATGACGTACCTTCAAGTCGGGCCCTTGCCCTTAGAACCAGAAGTACCTGAAACACCCAACAAAACTATAAGCACACGCTTAGTGAGTTTCCCAAAACACGCAAATCATATAATCACATAATGTCATGCACACATACATATAAGTTTTCCATGAACTCCCTCCATGGTCTTCAATTGAAATGGCATGGGCTATCCCAATGGTCTTGTATCCTCGAGCCATGAGCTCCTCCCATGGTCTTGCCAAGTGCCATGGGCTCCTCCCATGGTCTTCACATAAGTTCACACATATATCAAATAGAAAACTATTACATACTCCATTACTAATCATGTCATATCAAATAATGGCCCGACTATCACAACCCCAAACCAGAACGGCGGAAACGTTCGGGGGTGGATGACTTCATGTATAGTATCATAACAGTTGAATAGTAGTAAAGAAAGCAAACACAACCATCATTGATATAATTTAAAAGGTTACATTGTTGATAGTGTTACATGTTTCCCAATAAATTACAATATGGTGACAAAATGAGTTTTGAACTAATGCCTTAGCGTCACGTCCTCAAAAGTGGTTGATTACCTGTTCACTGATTCCCTGAGAATACAAGTAATTTTGAAAAGAGTGTCAACAATTAAGTTGGTGAGTTTATAAGGGTTTTGTTTGAGAAATATGTCGTTTTTCCTTATAAAAATGATAGAGTGTGATTTCCAGAAAATCCAATATTTTCTTGTAAAATGTATTGTAGTCTTAGTTACCCTAAGACCTGAAAATGTATGAATGCTCATGTACTTGGAATAATATATTGTAGTTTTATATAAATAAAACTCCTTTTTGTGTGTTTGTTAATCCCTGTAAACTGTATCTATTGTTAATACCCCATGTGAGTTATTATAACCATGCTATGACCCAATCGGCCTGTAACGACGTTCTTCAGGTGTCAGAAATGTTATGACATTTGTTGTAACACTAGTCAAAATAGGTCAATAGACAATCACATGTCATTATGCCAATCGTGTAATGTGATGTTGTTAAACTAGTAATGTGAAAAACGTACTATGTAGTTCAAGATAAATTCTAATACAAATAGGAGCTTTCTTTATGATACAACTCAAAGTATACGTCCATACGATTCCAAAAATATAGAGAACGTCTGAATCTGACTTCGCACGGAGAAGTTAAGATAAACCGGACACTATAAATCTCTATAATAAGAAGAATTTAAAATAGACTTAGAATTAGCCATTGGAGTCTAAAAGCGAGTTGTAGTACTTGTAAATACCTACACGTGGATATAAAGAACGTTAAAAACGGAGTTCATATGCGAAAGTTACGACCTTCCGAAGATTCAGCTGTCAGAAACCCTAATCTGACTGAGCTCACGACGTGAGCACAGAAACTCACGACGTGAGGAGTCATTTTTCCACATCTCGGAATCTAGAAGGTGTGTGACAAGGCTATGAAGGGATAAGATCCAAACTCACGACATGAGCAAGGATATCTCATGACGTGAGGAGTCACATGGCCACCTTCCGAAGCTAGGGACGGAAATGGCAAGTCTACGGGGTAACCGGCCAAGGCTCACGACGTGAGACTATATGGCTCACGATGTGAGAGGCCAAAAATCATACTATAAATAGCAGGTCCGACTCCAAACATTCTCACACCAAAACTTCTTTCCTTTCTCTCATTTATTGAAGCCCTCTTGCATCCCGAGCCCCGATGACCTCGTACCGTTGACCGTTTCTGCTTAGATTACATAAAATCACGCTACTAGGGTGAGTTTCACGGCCCCACTTTCTAATATTTCCGGGGGAAAACACATGCTAAATATTGTATATACGTTATTATTATGTCTATATGATAGTATATTAGTATCAACGTAGATAGTTATAATAACCGGGATATAGTTGTTTAAATATAATATTTTGAATATATACAACTATTATCAAGTTGTTAGCAAGTTATTATATTAATGTAGATCTTTTGTTATACTTAGGATTCTATATATATGTTGTGTGCGATATAGTTCCGAAGTTGGATTCGGAAGTTCTATATGTTAAAAAGTATGTTGTTATTATTGGTTTTTTGTCAAGATAAAACTTGCTATGCTATAGGTTGTTATTGTTGGTTTTATAACAAGATAAAACTTGGTATGTTATGTATTGTTATTGTTGGTTTTTATGTTAAGATAAAACCTGGTTTTTCCTCAAGTTATAGCTGTTATACTGCCTAAATGTTATGAAGTTAGGAGTAATGTTTAAAAGCATAGTCTAGTAACTTAGGGTTTTAGACATGAAAATGCTTTTGTTGTTAGAGCTATAGGAAGTCGTCAAAGTCTACATGAGTAATTGTATTCATCAAGTAAGATTTGGGATCTTAGCGGAAATCCTCTGAACTGTAACCGTTAATCCCGTGTGAGCGAGGAAGTCATGTATAATTAGTATACGGGTTGACCACCCTACTTGTGATTGTTAGCTACGGTTAACCATAAGCAACTGACGAACTATCCGTTTACTTGTTATTGTTCCGGCGTCGATGAAGCGTGCGGTGTTCCTTATGGAAATCATGAGTGGGTTGTCCTCATGTAAATCATGAGTGGGTTTTCCTCATGGATATCATGAATGGGTTTTATCAGAGGTATTATGTCATAGCAACGGTTGCAGGCTCATGGTAGCAAATTGTTAGAAACATTATACTTTGTCGTATACAAGTATTAATGTTAAGTATAACTTTCCCCTACTTATACCCTAGGTACTACTTGTATATTAAGTAAATAATTATACCTAACACACATACTCGTATAGAATTGAAATAAGATTTATACGTAGCAACTTTATCTTCCAACGAATGGGAAGAGAGTGAACCAATGGAAGAGAGCGAACCAATGGAGGAGACAGAATCAGTGGCATCATCTTTACCACCAATGAACACTCTTTACCGTCAAGTTCCAGGAGGAGCAAAGATGAAACGCACGACACATAAATCCATACCAATATGGAAAAGGATTAAGAAGAATCAGAAGGCAACATCTTCAGGAAGTCATAGAGTTCAAGATGAACCTGTACGGATCGCACAAACCGTTGATAGGCGGGTGGCAGAAGAAAGAGCTGCTAAGATGTATGAGACTGGTTAATCATCTCGACCACATCCCCCACATTCTTCTGTAGATAACACTTTATCTCAATTGTTTGAGAAAAGTGTGAAAATTGAAGATAAGATGGAAATTATGGAAGGAAGGGGTACTCATCTCTCCGGAAGAGTACGAAGGCTAGAAGGACAAAGGACGCGAGATCAGGAATCAGTGATGGACGTCCATCATCGTATAAATTTTGCTTATAACGACATGATTACTCACGATGCAAGGATTGCAGAGTTAGAGCTTTACAATCAAACCTCGAGAAACGAGGAGCGCACAAGAGGTCTTGAGCAGAGAACTCAAGCACTTGAGGAGCAAGTGGTTAATGTCACTGACGTGCTAGGTCATCATTTAGGTTTCTGGTAGATAAGCTAAAACTAGTGGTTGTGAAAATAGAGAAATCAGACTAGTTAAGGCAATAAGAGTAAAGTTTATAGCAAGGATGTAGAAAACCTTGCAAATTTTGCAATGTTTATAGAAACTTTTCTCTTATAAGCCTAAATAAACTGATGTAACCGCTGGTAATAATATGAAGCATATATTACAATAATCATTGTGTTATCCATTATGTTTTACACTTTGAAGAATAATTAAAGCATTTACTACTCGTGTAGTAAATGACTAATTCTTCATGAAACTTATAAAATTCTTATTATTTATAATAGGAACTAAAACAAAATGCCTAAAAGGAGTAGTGCTCGGCTAAACCCTAACCAACGATCAGCACCACAACAACAACCACCAGAACCAAACCCCCCAATAAGTACATCAGAACTTGAAGAAATCATAACTCAAAGAATTGATGCGGCTCTATCTAATGTCACAAGAGGTGGAGTTAGAAATGAAGCCAATGTAGGGACCGCTAGAACATGTACCTACAAAGACTTTATGAATTGCAGGCCAAAGAGCTTTCATGGAAACGAAGGGGTTGTTAATTTGACTAGGTGGATAGAAAAGACAAAGTCCATCTTTCAAATAAGCTTCTGTCCAGATGATTGTAAAGTACGATTTGCAGCATGTACTTTCGCTGATGCAGCACTTACATGGTGGAACAGCCATGTGAATACAATGGGAATTGATACTGCAAATTCCATGAAATGGGAAGAGCTGAAAATGATGCTAGTAGAGGAGTATTGTCCTAGAGAGGAAATACATAAGCTGGAACAAAAATTGTGGACCCTAATACTGCTAGATTTAATGATCTTGCAGTAATGTGTCCAACACTTGTAACCCCTGAATATAAGAAGATTGAGCGATATATCTAGGGTTTAGCATCGCAAATCAAAGGCATGGTGATCGCATGAAAGCCTACAACCTATGACAGCACCAAGATGATAACTCATCAGCTAACCCTCACAGAGATCCAAGGAACAGTACTAGTCTCAAAGGCTGAGTCTCCCAAATCTGGAACAAACAAGCGCAAGTTTAATGGGAAGAATCCCAAACAATCATCTGAGAAAATACAAGAAGTGGCAACCAATTATGCAGCCACGACAGCAGTAACCACTCAACCAAAATCTTCATGGTGCAATCAGTGCAACCGTCATCATCCAGGTGATTGTTTTGTCTGCATGAAGTGCAAGAACAAGGGGCATACTGCTAGTTACTGCAGGAGCACAACACCTCTAACAGTCAATCAACAAACAAATACTGGAACAGGCCGTGGTGAAGGAAGAAAGTGTTTTGAGTGTGGCGATGTTGGACACATCAAGAGAGAATGTCCAAAGTTAAGGAATCAAGGAGGCATAGGGCGTGGCTGGGCATTCATGATCGGAAGCAGAGAAGCTATCCAGGACCTTTCGGTCGTATCTGGTATGTTTCTCATAGATAATTTATATGCTACCATACTCTTCGACTCTGGAGCAGATATAAGTTTTATAACTCCGACGTTTAGAAAATTGTTAAGTCATGAGTCTAGCAAATTAAAAGAAATCTATGAAGTAGAAATCGCTAACGGTCAAACCGAGAAAACACATGAAATCCTAGAAAATTGTCTCTTAACTCTTAATAACTACCTTTTTCACGTCAACCTCATGCCAATGCCTATCAGTAGTTTTGATGTCATAATTGGCATGGGTCGAATTGTTGAATGATTACGAATGTGAGATTCGTTATCATCCCGGAAAGGCAAACGTGGTAGCAAATGCCTTGAGTCGGAAAGAATATATTAAACCCCGTCGGGTACGAGCATTAACTATAACTATCCATTCTAACTTTACCGCACAAATTAGAGAAGCTCAACTTGAGGCTCTAAAAGAAGAAAACATCAAGAACGAAGCTTTACGAGGAATGGAAAAGCAACTTATACAAAAAGATGATGGAACGCGACACTTTATGAACCGAATTTGGACGCCTAAGTTCGGTGGAGTCAGGGACTTGGTCTTAGAAGAAGCCCACAAGTCCAAATATTCCGTGCATCCAGGCTCTGACAAAATGTACTTAGATTTAAAAGTACATTATTGGTGGCCAAACCTGAAGGCAGAAATTGCTACTTATGTGAGCAAATGCTTGACTTGTTCTAGAGTAAAGGCAGAACATCAAAAGCCTTCAGGTTTACTTCAACAACCGGAAATACCTAAATGGAAATGGGAGCAGATATCAATTGACTTCATCACTAAGTTACCTAAAACTCCTAGTGGGTTCGACACTATTTGGGTAATAGTCGATATATTGACTAAGTCCGCCCATTTCTTACCAATTAAGGAGAACGACAAGATGGAGAAGCTGACTAGAATTTATCTTAAGTAAATTGTCAGATTGCATGGAGTTCCAAATTCTATTATTTCTGACCGAGATAGTAGTTTAACTTCACGATTTTGGAAATCTCTACAAAAATCCTTAGGAACATGTCTAGATATGAGTACAGCTTACCATCCACATACTGATGGTCAGAGTGAGAGAACCATTCAGACTTTAGAAGATATGCTCCGAGCCTGTGTAATAGACATTGGAAATGCGTGGGATACTCATTTACCGTTAATTGAGTTTTCCTACAACAATAGTCATCACACCAGCATCAAGGTTGCACCGTTTGAGGCTCTTTATGGACGAAAATGTCGTTCCCCAATATGTTGGGCAGAAGTTGGAGATACGTAGATGGCAAGAGAACGTACAGGCGATACCTTACGTACTGGACCAGAAATAATCCACGAGACAACTGAAAAGATCGTGCAAATTAAGGATCGATTAAAGGCTACACGTGATCGTCAAAAGAGTTATGCTGACGTAAGACGTAAGCCTTTAGAATTCCAAGTTGGGGATAAAGTAATGTTGAAGGTCTCTCCTTGGAAAGGCGTAATTCGATTCGGGAAACGAGGCAAACTAAACCCACGGTATATAGGACCTTTTGAAATTCTAGCAAGAATTGGTTCTGTCGCATACCAACTCAAGTTGCCTCAAGAGTTAAGTAATGTGCACGATGTTTTTCACGTATCAAATATGAAAATATGTCTATCCGATGACACTCTTGTTATACCTCTCGACGAGATACAAGTCAATACGAAACTCAACTTTGTAGAAGAACCTGTCGAGATCATGGATCGAGAAGTCAAACGATTAAAGCGAAGTCGTATTCCCATAGTGAAAGTTCGATGGAACTCTTTACGAGGACCTAAATTTACTTGGGAACGTGAAGATCAGATGAAAGAAAAATACCCTCAACTATTTGACAAAACCCCATCCATAAGATAAATTTCGGCACGAAATTATTCTAACGGGGGGAGAATATAACACTAGTCAAAATAGGTCAATAGACAATCACATGTGATTATGCCAATCATGTAATGTGACGTTGTTAAACTAGTAATGTGATAAACGTACTATGTAGTTCAAGATAAATTCTAATACAAATACGAACTTTCTTTATGATACAACTCAAAGTATACGTCCATACGATTCCAAAAATATAGAGAACGTCTGAATCTGACTTCGCATGAAGAAGTTATGATAAACCGAACACTATAAATCTCTATAATAAGACGAATTTAAAATAGACTTAGAATTAGCTATTGGAGTCTAAAATAGATTTGTAGTACTTGTAAATACCTATGCGTGGATATAAAGAATGTCAAAAACGGAGTTCGTATGCGAAAGTTACGACCTTCCGAAGATTCAGCTGTCAGAAACCCTAATCTGACTGAGCTCACGACGTGAGCACAGAAACTCACGACGTGAGGAGTCATTTTGCCACATCTCGGAATCTAGAAGGTGTGTGACGAGGCTACGAAGGGAAAAGATCCAAACTCACGACGTGAGCAAGGATATCTCATGACGTGAGGTGTCACATGGCCACCTTTTGAAGTTAGGGACGCAAATGGCAAGTCTACGGGGTTACCAGCCATGGCTCACGACGTGAGACTATATGGCTCATGACGTGAGAGGCCAAAAATCATACTATAAATAGCAGGTCCGACTCCATCCATTCTCACACCTAAACTTCTTTCCTTTCTCTCATTTGTTGAAGCCCTCTTGCATCCCGAGCCCCGACGACCTCGTACCGCTGACCATTTCTGCTTAGATTACATAAAATCATGCTACTAGGGTGAGTTTCATGGCCCCACTTTCTAATATTTCCGGGGGAAAACGCATGCTAAATATTGTATATACGTTATTATTATGTCTATATGATAGTATATTCGTATCAACGTAGATAGTTATAATAACCGGGATATAGTTGTTTAAATATAATATTTTGAATATATACAACTATTATCAACTTGTTAGCATGTTATTATACTAATGTAGATCTTGAGTTATACTTAGGATTCTATATATATGTTGTGTGCGATATAGTTCTGAAGTTGTATTCGGAAGTTCTATATGTTAAAAAGTATGTTGTTATTATTGGTTTTATGTCAAGATAAAACTTGCTATGCTATAGGTTGTTATTATTGGTTTTATGACAAGATAAAACTTGGTATGTTATGTATTGTTATTGTTGGTTTTTATGTTAAGATAAAACCTAGTTTTTCCTCAAGTTATAGCTGTTATACTGCCTAAATGTTATGAAGTTAGGAGTAATGTTTAAAAGCATAGTCTAGTAACTTAGGGTTTTAGACATGAAAATGCTTTTGTTGTTAGAGCTATAGGAAGTCGTCAAAGTCTACATGAGTAATTGTATTCATCAAGTAAGATTTGGGATCTTAGCGGAAATCCTCTGAACTGTAACCGTTAATCCCGTGTGAGCGAGGAAGTCATGTATAATTAGTATACGAGTTGACCACCCTACTTGTGATTGTTAGCTACGGTCAACCATAAGCAACTGACGAACTATCCGTTTACTTGTTATTGTTCCGGCGTCGATGAAGCGTACGATGTTGCTCTCATGGAAATCATGAGTGTTATTTCTCATGGAAATCATGAGTGTGTTGTTTCTCATGGTAAATCATGAGTGTGTTTTATCGGAGGTATTATGTCATAGCAACGGTTACAGGCTCATGGTAGCAAATTGTTAGAAACATTATACTTTGTCGAATACAAGTATTAATGTTAAGTATAAGTTTCCCCCTATTTATACCCTAGGTTCAAGGAATTTTTAGGTATAACACTTAGTGATAAGTAAACTATTATACCTAATATATATACTAAATGTTGGAGCATCAAAATGATACTTTCAAAACTATACTTTTGAACTTAGAAAAAGTATTATTTTTATATGTAGTCAAAACCTGTGGACTCACCAACTTTATGTTGACGTATTTTAAAATGCATGTGTTTTCAGGAACTTGAAAAGCTGGTATGTATTCGAACAGGAGAAGTTTTACTATTACCTTTCTGTTCATTAAAAAATATGCCATAGTCGGATATTATGTAATAAGTACTAGGAAAACAATAATGTAACTTTCAATCATCAATAAAAGTATGAATTTTCTTTAGTACTGTTCAGTGTATGTTATATAACTGTGATACGAAGAATGACGTTACACCGCCCGGTTTTTCCGCCGACGGCTGGGGGTGTGACATTTGTCACCCCAGACCTGCCGGTCTAACTGTAGCTAACAGTTTAGATGTGGGATTGTCAGTCCCGTATAGATCTATACACAACTATCACACTCTCCCTACAATAGATTCTGGTTACAATTACAGGACTTTAATGCAGTACTTTAAAAGTACCGTGAAGCCGAATGTCTCACAAATTTATTCATTAACAGGTTCACGTCCAATAAATGAAAACTCTTTTTGTTGTAAATGTAAGTATTACCCTTTCATAGTGTTCGTATAGTATGAAAATAATTATATTTTTATATAATTATTTCTAAATCCCGAAAGGGTAAAATAACGTCAATGATCCCCAAACTATACCTATTATAGTTTAAAATGTATGTGACGATAAAATGAACGCCTTTGTATTTTTTCAACTTTGCATGTAAACGTTTATAAATTTGGTAGAAATGTCGTTTCGTATATTTGATACTTTTACGTAAAAATATACATAAAATGTAAGAAAACATAAATAATGGTTTGTATTTTAACACAATTTTCCTTGTGTTATACTTGTATTCCTCCCTAAAATATAGAAAAATCGTTGAAAAGTGTAGTGGTATGAACTCATCTTACGCGTAGTCGCGGTTAGATAATGAGATAAAAACAGTGATCTTCGAGTTTAGAACACGAGAAGCTAATCATATCCTAATAGTTTGAACACATAATTATGTGTTAATTTAATGAACTATTCATGAAATGTATTAGTAATAACACGAAATTATAAGGGACTTACTATGATCCTTAAGAAAATATTGAAGGAAAAATGCTCCAGGGGATACTTGATGGATGAATTTTGAGAGGAAAATAAGGCTTGATTATTGAGAGGGAATGGAAGTGAAGTTGTTTACTGGAGATGGTTTGAAATGGATCCTAAAGTCATACTTTATATATGAAGGAAAAGTGAGGTGATGGTGAAGTGATTTTTGCCTTGGTAAAAGTAATCTATCACCTTGGGAAGGAATTTACTATCAAGTGTCACCACAAGTGGCCAAGTGGGTGTTTGAAATAATAATAACTTAGGAATGAAAATATGTTTTAAGCTTTACATTTGGCCTAAAATAGGAGTTTAGAGTGTCCTAATTATGAAAAATACGAGTTTTAGGAAAATCCCGATGTCAAAATCTCTCAAAATGACGAAAAAGTCCGAAATGGTTAAAAATCCGGACTGGGGTTCGGATTTTCAAGGGTTCCGGAGTCAAAAAGCCATTTCCGGAGCCAAAAGATGAATTCCGAAGCTAGTCTTCAATTTACGGAGTAGAGGTGCCGAGTCAGCAGGTCCGGAGTCGCCTTGATCTTCCGAGATTGCGAGGTTTCCGGGGCATGCGAGATCTTCTAGTGCATGCGAAGTTCCGAAGCAATTCAGCAATTTCCGGAGCGAAAAGTTCCGTAGTGAACCCTTTCGGAGTGAGAGAGTTTCGAAGCCAAAAGGGGTTCCAAGATGCGAAATTGTCCGGTTCCTGAGAAGGTGTTCCAGACTAAGAGGGTTCCGGACTGAGAGGGTTCCGGACCAAGAAGAGAGGCTCCGGAAATGAATAGTGTGTTCTGAAATGAGGTTGTTCTCTTGGGTTTTCTCCATCCGTTTTGATCCATTTTCGACAAAGGAATAGATAGGATGATGTTGGTGTTTATGAAAGAGTTTGAGAGAGATTTGGGAGAGATTTGAAATAGAGGTTTGTAGAGAGATTTGGGAGAGAATTGAGACATAGAGAGAGATTTTTAGAGAGAGAGAGAGATTTTAGAGAGATGGTGTTTGTAGTTTTTCTTATGGTTTTACCCTGTAGTGTTAGGGTTATGAACTCCACTACGTCGTGTTATGAGTGTTCTCCATCCTTGAAGGATACATAGTTATGTTTCATCGATTTGTTGCATCACTTACCCTATTTAGGATTCAGATTGTTAAACATAAGAAAATTCCGAGTGATACTTTGTATTATAATAGTAAATTGTACATTAGGAAATATAACGTAAACCTTAACATACAAATACAAGTTGAGTTGACTTTGTTGACTAAATTGACGGTTGTCACATCATCCCCCCGTTAGAAGGAATTTCATCCCGAAATTAGCACTTGAGTAAGACTCTAAGTGTTGGAGAAAAGATGTGGGTATTTTTGTTTCATCTTGTCCTCTCGCTCCCAGGTGAATTCGAGTCCTTGTTTAGCGTTCCAGCGGACCTTCACTATCAGTATGCGACTTTGTTTCGTTCTTTTGATCTCCCGATCCATGATTTCTACCGGTTCATCTACGAAGTGGAGGCTCTCGATGATTTCAATTTTGTCAAGAAGGATGACGAGAGTCTCATCGGATAAGCATTTCTTTAAGTTGGACACATGGAAGGTCGGATGTACGTTATTGAGTTCCTGCGGTAATCGAAGCTTGTAAGCTACCGGGCCAATTCTAGCGAGAACCTCGAATGGCCCAATGTACCTTGGATTTAGTTTCCCACATTTTCCAAAACGTATCATTCCTTTCCAGGGTGAGACCTTCAATAAAACTCGATCCCCAACCTGGAATTCCAAGGGTTTCCGTCTTTTATCTGCATAACTCTTTTGTTGGTCCCTAGAAGCTTTTAGTCGTTCCCGAATTTGGACGATCTTCTCTGTTGTCTCCCTTATGATTTCAGGGCCCGTGAGAGTGCTGTTAGGAACTTGCCTCCTATCTAGTTGCGTATCACCCACTTCAGCCTAGCACAGAGGTGATCTGCACTTACGGCCATAGAGGGCTTCGAACGGCGTAACTTTGATGCTAGTGTGAAATCTATTATTGTACGAGAATTCGATAAGTGGTAAATGGGTATCCCAAGCTTTACCAAAGTCTACCACACAAGCTCTTAACATATCTTCCAATTTTTGAATAGTTCTTTCACTCTGCCCATCGGTCTGTGGGTGGTAGGCTGTACTCATGTCCAGTCTAGTTCCCAGGAATTTTTGTAGCGACTGCCAAAACCGCGAGGTCAATCTACTATCTCTGTCGGAGATAATGGATATTGGCACACCATGCAGTCATACTATCTATTTGATGTATGTTCGGGTCAGCTTCTCCATCTTGTTTGTTTCCTTTATTGGTAGGAAGTGCGTGGATTTTGTTAATCTGTCGACGATCACCCAAATGGTATTGAGGCCACCCAGAGTCTTGGGTAACTTGGTTATGAAATCCATTGCAATCCACTCTCACTTCCACTAAGATATCTCGGGTTGTTGTAACAAACCCGAGGGCTTCTGGTATTCTACCTTAACCTTGGCTCAAGTCAGACACTTGCCCACGTAGGTAGCGATTTCTGCTTTCATATTCGGCCACCAATAAAGTTTCTTGAGGTCCAGATACATTTTGTATGAACGGGGATGCACGGAGTATCGAGTCTTGTGTGCTTCGTTCATGACAACGTCTCTGAATCTACCAAACTTTGGTGTCCATATCTGATTCATGATATAACGAACTATGTCACCCTTGACTTCTAGGTTCTTATCCAACCCTCTTAAGGCTTCACCTATCACATTCTCTGGTTTCAAGGCTTCTTTAATTTGTGTGAACAGGTGTGAATGGATAGTCATGGTTAACGACTTCATGTGAGAACAAGGACATTTGATGCGCAGGGACAAGGTTTGAGAACTCAAACCATGAGTTAATTCTTAAGATCAATGTCTGCTACTAAGGAATGTTCTAGTCAAGTCTGGCAAAACCAGTCAAGTCTCAGTTAATGCATTCAACAAAGTATTCAATATATTAATGATGAGTGAAAATAATGATCAAAGTAAAGATAATAAATGAGGAACAAGAAGAATGTTAGAGAGAATAAATTCAAAGGTGAAGTAAGCTAGAATATTGCTATATTTGTTTGAACAATCCATCACTTGATTTATCATAGAAAGCTCCTTTAAATAGGAGAACATAATACATCGTACAAACCAAATACAAGCATAGGACCGGATAATAGATATGTTTCTGAACCTCTGATTATCTAAGTTTCACAAAAGAGACTAATTCCTATGACAAGTTAAATCAAGCTAAATGACAAATACAATTAATTCATACGGACAAAGGTACATAACAATTCCGGAACATAGACTTTGTTCCGGACACCATCTTCACTCCGGAAAACTGATTAACTCCGGAACTGCTTCTGACTTCGGAACACAATCTGACATCAGAACAGGCTTGCCACAGAACATACAAGGATAGTGATTGCTAGAGGTTCACTTTCAAGTTCCAACAATCTCCCTCTAAGTGAACTTAGCGATATGGTAAGTTTAGCTTGAATCTTCCTTGATGAAAACGTATGTCGTGTACAGCTATTCTATAACCGCAATATACCATTGAAGCTGGCTTACAAAATTTTCCTTTACATGCTCTGGAGCGTCTGACTTGGATGCTCGACTGATGAACTTCTGAAAAGCCTTAGTGGGAACCAGATGCTTTTCTTGAACTCAGAAGAAGTCCTTCTGATTTGTTGTTCTTTGAAGGTAGACAAATCCTAACATCGGTTCATCGATGGGTCCTTCCACAAGGATTTCAGCTTCAGGAAGTTTGAAGTCGATTTTGGCCAAGTATTTATCTGTTCTGAACAGGTGGGCCAATTCATAATCGCATCGACAGAACTTAGCAACGTAGTCCTTAAGAAAACTTAAGGCTGAACGATAAGCTCCCATGTTGAGATCATCTGACTAGATGCTTCGGAAGTGAGCATCAATAGTCAAGATATCATTCAGATTAAGAGCCGAGAAATCAACACCAGTGATGGTCTTGCAGGTTGGTTTGTTCCGGAAGATGTGATACTGGAATAGAATACAGTTGAGCTCAAACTTTGTCAGAACTTTTCTTCCGAATCCGGAGATCTTAGTAATCCTTTTCCGAGACCACACTTCTTTGAGAGGAAGTGTGTTCTTGTCATAAAAGGTCTTGAATCTTTCTCGTTCAGTCTGGATGATCATTTGAGGATCATCCTCCAGATGGAGAGGATCGAATTTGGTGTAGAACTTGCTGAAGGGAGAGAGAGGAAGATCAAGTTGTTCTGAATCATTGTTGGGAATGTCATAGTACATGAAGGGTAGTATATCGACATCCTTTAGAATTCCATCTCTGCAAAGTGGAGAGATCCCTAGCATCGGATGCGGATTGTCATCCTTAAATGATTGAATTCAGATGCTTTCTTCAAGAGCTTGAAGGATCTCTTCTAGACACCAGCCTGATTTTGGCTTTGGTGGGGTTTCGGAGTAGAGAACTTGATGGCTTTCATTGATGGGCTTCTTATCCTTGTCTTGTTTCTGAAGAGTGGAGAGGATGTGTTGCATATTTTCATCGATGGTGAACTTTGGAGGAGAGGAAGGCAGAGGCTCTTCCGAAATGTCGTCTGGCTTCCGGATTGGAGATCCTTTATCGATAGGAGCGATCTTTGGAGCCATAATAGGAGGCAGCATCGAGGCAGTGGCTCGGAAGGTAGCGGCAGTCAGTTCTCTTTTGGCCTTTGCCATTTCGATGCTCTTGTTTAGAACTTCTGCCATAGTGGATTGCCATGATAGTGCAGACCATATTCATTGTTCTTCCTCCGTAAGGACTTTGGCAGGGAACTTCCTTGGAGCTTGCAGTCCTAACACTCCATTTGTTACAAATACATCTTCATATTCACTGTTATCATCATCATCAACAACTAGGATACCAAAAAGGACTTGGATACTATCATCGGAATTTTCATTTTCATCTCGGAGTTGATATTCCGAGGCAGGTTTCCAGGGTTGACTTGGTCCTTCTTCCCCTCTTGCACCGGTGGCCCTGACAACCGGAGCAAGTACAAGAGACTCCTTCATGTCGGAAAATTTCTGAAACACCTTCTGAAAACTGGTTTTGATTTGAAGAGTGAGAGCATCGTAGGCTTCAGCAGTGGGAGGTTGAGCTTGTAGGTGATTGAACAGTTGGGAGAACAGAGAGCATCTCATCAAACTTGTTGTTCGGAACGTCCACAATGTTCCAACATGCTCTCAGAAGCTTGATGCGGACCTGTTGCATGATCAGATTCATCTCATCCTTCTTACGGATCCCCTTTTCCAGGCGCTGGATCTGCTTCTCATGACAGATATGTGTTTGCTTAATAAGTTCGTTGGAAGCATTCAACATATCGTCATGGACTTTCAACATCTTGGTGATAGTGTCAAGATAGTGATCGACACTTTCATCATATTTCATATCAACTTCCTCAATGGTGTGCTTGAGTCGTAATGAAATGAGTTGATCCAGCTGGGCTTCGCATTCCGCGATGGTGGGTCCGGATGTGTTGATGGTGGACAAGGAGTTCAGGATAGCATTCAGTTTGGAGTCCAATCCGGAAATCTTGACATCAAGCCTAGTGTTGAGTCCGGCCACTGAAGTTTCGATTGTGTTGACCTTCTTCATAGTCTCAAAAACAGAGTCTCGAATTTCATGGAGGGAAAATGGATCAACGTGGTCTCCTGTGGAAGATCCGGTGTCTGAAGTGGAATTCCGGGACTTGTGTTTGTCTGTAACACCGTAATTTTTCAAACAATTTTTCACTTTTAAAAATATAATTTCATTCACAAATATTCTCAAATCTCAATGTATCACATCTTAAATCCATAAAAACACATCCCAAGATCAAAATGTATAAAACTCTAATAGTGTGTACTGATCATGTCGGCGCCTTCCCGCGATCCTCACCGGTACCTGAAACACATAACACAAAACACTGTAAGCATAAATGCTTAGTGAGTTCCCCAAAATACCACATATAACACATATTAGCCACTCGAGGCTGTAACTCTGTGGACCCTCCGGTCCTAACTCTGTGAACCCTTTGGTTCTAACTCTGTGAACCTTCTGGTTCTAACTCCGCAACTCTGGAACATACACGACATGAATCACATATAAATAACGCAGTGTATCACAATCACATAATAGCATACAAGATACTCTGTCACATAACTCTAATTACCACTCTAGGTAAAGTATAGTGAGAAGACTCACCTCGGGTAACTCGGTAAACCTCGAACTCTGAAATACTGCACTAGCCTCCGCCTAATCACATAATTAATTACTCTAATTAATACAACTTCTAAAGGTTAGGCTAACCCCTCTCTATAAGTTCTCCAAGAAGGGTAAAAGACCATTCTACCCCTCTAATGGCTCATAAGTCCAAACACTGACTAAACCCTAAAAGTCAACAAAGTCAACGGTCAACATTGACCGGACTCGTCGAGTGCACTCGTGTGACTCGACGAGTACATGCGTGTTCTCTTCGCCCTTGGTCCACACTCGACTCGCTGAGTCAACCCTGCACTCATCGGGTTATCACAGGTCGCGAATCGCGGGGCAACCCGACTCGACTCGTCTAGTCCCTTATGGGCTCGGCGAGTTCCTCCCATGAAAACACTCATCTGACCTCCTGAGGTCAGGTCTGCTTCTCTAATCTATAGATCTGACTTCCCCATGACCAATAAACACGTAAAGGTCGAATCTTGGTATACATGCAAGGCACTCTAGGCTTATTTTGGTGAAATACCTTCTAACATGGCAACCTATGTCCATTTCCTCCATAGAACCACAAAAAGCAGCATGGTTCAGGCTCTCTAGACCTCAAAAGGTCCAGATCTAGAGTTTAGCACTCAATGGGACACTATACACAACTAAACAAGCCATAAAAGGGTATAGAAAGCCCTAAATTCAATGCCCTTAAGCAAAACAGAAGGATAGGATCAAATAGCTACCTCAAACTTGAAGATCCAAGCCGAAAACCCACTAAAATGCAATCCTCTTAACCTCCCCTTGCTGGAAACACTTTCTCCTTTGCAAAATCACACCAAAAATGATCAAAAAGGCTCAAACTCTCTCACAACTTGCTCACAATCGCTAGGGTATCTCTCTCTGGACTGGTAGCCGCAAATGGAGGCCATAAAGGCCTTCAAATAGGGCTCAGGCCCTAAGATTTAGGGTTTCACTTTACAGCGTGGACTCGCCGAGTCCACGCATCGACTCGTCGAGTCCCTCATTAATCTAGGCAAGAATTCGCGATCCTACTCGGCGAGTCTGAGCGCCTACTCGCCGAGTCCCTCCCTAAAACTCAAGGTAAATACTTAAAATAAGATACCTGGGAATCCGGATGTTACATTGTCAGGCTTTGGATTAGGTTGTTTTTTAGGAGAGTC
The DNA here is from genome assembly GCF_052849685.1 of Lactuca virosa. Lineage (NCBI taxonomy): Eukaryota > Viridiplantae > Streptophyta > Magnoliopsida > Asterales > Asteraceae > Lactuca > Lactuca virosa. Next base: position 132,954,804 of record NC_136428.1, on the reverse strand, counting down.
AGGAGGAGTGGGAACAATGTTGATGTTCTTGGGGGTGGAATCAGTTTCACCTTCAATCGTGTCTTGGACATGATCCTCTAGATTTGTTTGTTCATTAGCAGGCTCCGAAGAGGAGGAGGAGAGTCTGAAATCCAAATCTGGCCTGGATGAGGAAGGCTTCGAAGGAAATGGAAATGAGGAAAACATCTTGGGAGCAGGGATTGAGGCTCCTTCATCATCAAACATCACTTCATCAAAGTGTTATTCATTGGGATCGGAATGGATTGCATCATGAAGTGGATTGGTGGGAGTTTCTCCGGAAGCAAAATCCAAATCAGTTACTTCATCAGTAGGGACAACGAAGGGCATGTTGCTTTGAATTGCTCTATTCCTCATGGAAATGAGGGTTGCTTCCACCTGAGATCTAGTGAGTTTCGTATGTCTCGATTGGGCCCTGTCAACAAAGTCTTCCCAAATTGGGTCGTTAACACCTGGTCGTCCTGTACTCCTTCCGGGTATCAGACCAGTTGAGGCATCAGAAGCAGGAGGGACAACTCCCGCTTGGGAATGCTTGGGGTCCGGAACAGGGGTTCCGGGCCATGCGTGTGTTGAAAAGATTGGGATATCAAAAGTGACACGTGGGTTTGTTCTAGGGGGTGCAAGGAACTTTGTTCAACACCGACATCACCTTTTTGGGAAGGTGAGGGTAGATTATGAGCAGACTCCCCGTGAGTGTGTGCTTGTATTTTTGAAACATCGAGGGGTACCTCAGATTAGTGGGCAGGAGGGGTGGACAGATGGCCAGAGTCATCCTGAATGTCCTTGACTCCTTCCTGTTGAGAGGAGGAGTCAACTTTGGATCTCTTTTGGGCTTTGGGTTTCGAGGGTGAAGTCTTTCTTTTTACATACTTCTTTTTCTTGCCTCCAGACAAGGTATGTTTGGCTACTTTCGGAGTGGGCTCAATGGAGACTGGGGCAGGTTGTGTTGGGTCAAACACAACCGAAGTCTCCAAGTGATGTTTCAAATGCACAGATCTGGAAGGAATAAAGGCCAACATATGTTCAGGCAAACGTCGAATTGGTCTAAAGGAAGATTGGTCCGGAATGCGATAATGTTTAATAGTTTTGAAAGCAACATATACCTCTTTCGGAATGGTTTCCACCGGAATTGGTTCGGACCTCTCTTTGTAGAGTTGTTGGATCGTCAATGCCCAAAACTAGGGCTTGATATTTTGTTAGGCTTCCTTTTGATGGTGAATTTTCGGAAGTCTTGCCACAGAACTTTAGGAAGATCCACATCGTTTTCTTTTCCGGAGAAGATGTTGTAGACAACATATAACCAATCTTTGCTAAGGGTGTCCGTCCCTCCGTGCTTTCCAGACAACCGACAGATGATGAAGTTCATCAGAACGGTCCAAAGACCAGAAACAGCTGATTTCATGAAATCCTTCGCCTTGTACTCTTGATCATAGCCAATGTGGTTCAAAAATTGTTGAAATCCCTCGGCAGTTTGTTCTTGAACCTTGAATCCTTTGGGATTTTCCTTAACTCCGATGGCATCCTGGAATGTAGACTTGTGGATTGGCACGATGCGATCACCGGTGATTTTGGTTTCCAGTACATCATTGAAGATTTGATCCCTTTCAAAGGCTGTGAGAAGAAGAGAGAGTGGGAGTGGAGGTTCTAGGATTTTAGTGAGCGGAATGGAGATGGGGTGATTGGCAATGAACTCGATCATTACTCGAATTGGTTCATCGAAATCCATAGGATTTAGCAAGAAAAGTTGTGTCATATCCCTAAGGAAGGGTTCAGACGATTGGGATAATGAAGATCCCTTCGATGATTTCTTCTTTGCAGTAGCTTTCGTGCTTTTGGGAGCAGCTTGATTGATTTTTGTGGGAGAAGAAGAAGACGCCATTGTTGCAGAGGTTGAGAGCTTGAAGAACACATAATAGGTTTGGGGTTTTGAGATTTTGAGCACGTGAAGGGTAAACGAGGTTTAGTGAGGTTATATAGGTGATGGAAACGGGTCGGGTCAGGAATGGTAATGATGAGATCCGGATTTGGAAATGGGTCACATTTTTTATGTTGCCATTTTTGGGGGTGAGTTGACTAATGACGAGGAAAGGTTTCTATGGAACAAAGCGAAGAATGGAAACCATCATACGGCGATGACATGTTTGCTTTATAGAACGTGCAAACGTGGCGCAGATTTCAAGGGACAAGATAAGTATCTTTTGAAAAATAACTGTTTAAAAAAGTATCACCTTAAAAACCTTTGGACTTCCGGATGATTAATTTCGGTGTATTTGAAACAAAGTGATCTTGAAGGAAAAGGTCTGGAATATTTTTGAAATGAAAAAGTCCGGAGTGAAACTTTGAAATGATTTTCAGGAGCAGGATTGTTTTTCAAAATCCGGAGCCAAATCTTAGAAAGAATTTTTGAGAAAGAGTTTTTGAAATTTCCGGAGTAAAATTTGAAAAGATGTCCGGAATGATAGTTTTGGAAAATGAAGTCCGGAGCCAATTTGAGAAACATTCCGGAATGAAAATTTGAGGATGATTTCCGAAGTAGAGTTTCGGGCGTTCTGGTGTAAAGAATAGAAATTTCGAAATGATTACTCAGTTGTTCTGGAGTGAATTTGAAAGAATTTCTGGAGCAAGATTTGAAAACAAGTTTAGAATACAATACCTTTCCGGATTTGAATTCCGGGATGACCTTATGAAGTAATTTCCAAGGAGAAAATTTTACCAATGTGACTTTGTGGGCTATGGACATTATATGGTAAGATGAACTGTACGACTTAAAACTCAAGTGGTGGTTAGAGATAAAAACAAGTAAAATGATCCTATGTATTCCGAGAGACAATAGTTCCGAGATGAAAAATAATTTTGAATTTGGAACCAATTTTCTTTCTGATGTTTCCATCAGAGAGTGCAAGTCTCTTGAAAGAAATGAGGATCATGCATCATCATACCCATCTTGTTCAGAAAACCAATGAATTTGGTTTCGTCTAATACCTTAATAAAGACATCAGCAATTTCATCGTCATATGGAACAAAAATTAGTTCAATGTTGCCATTTTAGACATGATCTTTAATGAAATGGTACCTTATGTTAATGTACTTCGTCATGGAGTGTTGAATTGGATTGTGTGAAATCGCAATGGCACTTTAAGAATCACAATAGATCGGAAGGCGTTGAAAATGGTAACCATAATCTAAGAGTTGAGACTTCATCCAGAGAACTTGAGAGTTACAACTGGCAACAACAATGTATTGTGCTTCGGCAGTAGAAAGTGCAATGCAGTTCTCCTTCTTGGATGACCAACTAACCAATCGACCACCTAAAAACTGACAGGAACCAGATGTGCTTTTTCTATCCAATTATAGACCACCATAGTTTGAATCTGAATATGCTTGAAGAACGAAGCTCTCATTTGCTGGGTACCAGATTCCAAGATTCTTAGTACCTTTAAGGTATCATAATATTTGCTTAACAGCCAAAAGATGAGACATCTTTGGACTGACTTGAAATCTGGCACACAAACATGTAGAAAACATGATGTCTGTACGACTTGTTGTGAGATAGAGCAGGGTTCCAATCATTCCTCTGTACTTCTTTTCATCAACTGCTACACCTGAAGGGTCTGAAAAGATCTTGTGTCTGAAACCCATGGGCACCTTGGCTGAGGCACAAGTGTCCATTGAGTACTTCTTGAGGAGTTCTGAAATATAGTAATGAAGATTCCTCTGTTAGTCTGTTTGACTTGGAGGCCAAGAAAAGAGCTTAATTCCCGATTCATACTCATTTGAAATCGACTAACCATTAACTTAGCAAAGTCAGCAACCATTGAAGAATTGGTGGATCCGAAAATGATGTAGTCAACATAAATTTGGGCCAGCATGAGATGCTTTCCAATTGACCTTCGGAACAGAGTGGGATCTAGAATTCCTCTTTGAAAGCCTGAACGCTTGAGAAAGTCAGTGAGGGTCTCGTACCATGCGCGAGGAGCATGCTTACGGACATAAACAAGTTTTCGGAGTTTGTAGAAGTAGTTCAAATATGATAGATTAACACAACCGGGAGGCTGTTGAAAATATACTTCAGTATCAAGTTCACCATTTAGAAAAGCACTTTTAACATCCATCTGGTAAACCTTGAAGCCTTTTTGAGAAGCATAAGCAAGAAAAATTCTGATAGATTCAAGACGTGCCACTGGAGCAAAGGTCTCATCATAATCAAGGCCTTCAATCTGTGTAAATCCTTTAGCCACCAATCTTGCTTTGTTTCGAATGATAACTCTTGAATCATCTAATTTGTTGCAAAAAACCCATCTAGTACCAACAATGGGATGATTCCGAGGGGGAGGGACGAGAGACCAAACTTCATTTCTATCAAATTCTGCCAGTTCTTCTTTCATGGCTGTAATCCAATCAGCAAGTTCAAGTGCTTATTTGATGGATTTGGGTTCAACCATTGAGATAAATGCTGAGAAGTGACATTCATTTTGAACACTTGTGGCGGAGCAGGTTTGTACACCAGCGTTTGGATTTCCTATAACTTGGTTTGGAGGATGATCCTTGGTCCAAACATGTAACCTTGGAAGTTCTTGTGCATCGGATGATCCAATATCAACAATAGGGTTGAGTTGCTCCCCCTAAATAGTTTGAACGTGTGGATGATGCTCCCCCTGAACTTCTAAACCGGATAGGTTGACGTCATCTTCAGGTAGGAATTCAAATAGAATTGCATCATCATCATCGATGTTGATAGGATTGGAATCGAATTTAGCAGCTGTATCTTGAAATCCATTCACATTTGATTCGAGGGTAGAGTGACCATTCTCCCCCTAAACCTAAGAAGGTTGAAACGGTTCTGAATCAAATGGAGGAAGACTAGGAGTTGGACCGGAGACGTTTTGAGATACCGGAGCTTTGGACATGGTTGGTCTTGTTCGAGATTCCAAATCGAGAGCTGTTTCAGAGCGTTCGAATGGGTCTTAAAGTCAACTTCAAAGATGGTTTGTTGGTTCGGACATCCTGGCGCTGGAGCATCGGACTCCATGATATGAGTTGTAACGTGGGTTGGGCCAGAATTTCGAACAAAATAGTCATCAAAGGTAACATCAAAGCTTTCTTCCAGAACACGAGTTCTCCGATTAAGAACTCGATAATCCTTTGATTTAGAAGAGTATCCAAGGAAGATGGCTTCATCAGCTTTGGGTTGGAACTTGGTAAGCTGATCACGGTTGTTCTTGATGAAGCATCTGCATCCGAAAACATGAAGAAACGAGATAGTTGGCTTTTGACCGTTCATGGCTTCATACAGTGTTTTGTCGAGGCGTCGATTGATGATACTTCTATTCTGAGTAAAGCATGCAGTAGAAACAACTTCAGCCCAAAGATAAAGTAGAAGATTTGCAAAATTGAGCATGGATCGAGCAACTTCAACAAGTGTTCTGTTTCGTCGTTCGACTACACCGTTTTGTTGAGGAGTGTATGGAGCAGAAAAATTGTGATCGATTCCATTCTTGGTAAGGAAGTTTTCAGTGGTGGAGTTGGTGAATTCAGAACCATTGTCACTTCGGATTCTCCTTACAGGAATCTTGATAAGAACTTCAATTCCTTTGATAAAGTTAATGAGCTCGGAGGTTGTTTCTGATTTCAGCCTTAGGAAGAAGACCCAAGTGAACCTAGTAAAATCATCTACAATCACAAGAATGTACTTTTTGTGATGCAAACTTTCAATGATGACGAGATGACCCTTCTTTGAATGATTTCGACACTCACATGCAACACATAAATGATCATTTTCGAACTTGAGTAGTGGCAAACCTCTAACCTTTTCGCCCGAAACAAGATAATTCATATATCTAAAATTCTAGTGAGCAAACCTCCTATGCCATAACCAACTGACGCCAGGAACAACTTTTGAGAGTAAGCATAGTTGGGGCTTGCCAATGATAATGTTGATATCAAGAGGATACATGTTCTTGTTACGATTTGACTTGATTAAGCATTCCTTTCGATCTTCGGACATGACGTAGCTATGTTTATTGCAGAATTCAATTCGATGATTTGCATCAGTGAGTTGAGCCACACTTATTAAATTATGCTTCAAGTCAGCTATGTAAGCCACGTTTGAAATGGAGAAGTTTCCATTGGTAAGGATGCCATAACCTCGGATCTGGGAATTGGAGTTGTTGCCATACGTCACATAGCCAACATTTGGTGCAAGTTTGAGATCTCGCAAAAAGTCCTTCTGCCCGGTCATGTGCATGGAGCAAGCACTATCAATATACCATATTGTATCTTGCTCCGTAGCACAGAGTGCCTGCAAAATTAGTGAGTGGTGGAGTTTTTAGGCTCCGAGTTAGGTTTTGGGACAAAGGCACGAGTCTTAGGCTTCAGTAGTGACTCTTGAGCAAATGATAGTTTGGAAGGTTGGTTCCGAGATTCCTTAGGATACAAACAAAAGGTCATGGTTCTTTCATATATCCAGTAGTCATATTCAATGACAAGAGAGTTTGGAACAACTTTCTTCGGATTTATAACTTCCGGAGTAGTGGGAACTACTTTGTCTACCAGAGTTGTTGTTTTATCAGTGCGAATTTTGACTTTCCAAACAAGTTTTTGTTTTGAAGATTTTGTCCTGAATAAATCTTCTATCGTAGCCTGCTAGACCCAAGAAACTCCGGATCTCGGATGCAGTCTTCAAAACTTCCCAATGCATTACCACCTCAATCATGGCCGGATCTACCAGAAAACCCTCTTGGTTGATGATATGCCCCAGAAAATGCACCTCCCGCAGCAAAAAATCGCATTTGGAGAATTTGGCATAAAGCCTCTCCCTCCTTAAGGTCTCCAACACCTCCCTCAAATGCTACTCGTGCTGCTCCTTGGTCCTAGAATCGACCAAAATATCATCAATGAAAACAATCACAGACTGATCCAACATCGGCTGCAAACCCGGTTCATGAGATCCATGAACGTTGCTGGAGCATTGGTGAGCCCAAATGGCATCACCACAAACTCGTAATGACCATAACGAGTTCTAAACGCCGTCTTCTGTATGTCTACATCCCTGATCCTCATTTGATGATGCCCAGACCAAACATCAATCTTGGAAAACCAAGATGCACCATGAAGCTGATCGAAAAAATCATCAATCCTCGAAAGCGAATAACGGTTCTTCACCGTTAGCTTGTTCAGATCTCGATAATCAATACACATCCTGTGTGAACCATCCTTCTTTTTCATGAACAAGATCGGTTCTCCCCACAGGGAACTGCTCGAACGAGTGAATCCCCTGTCTAGCAACTCCTGAAGCTATGTAGACAACTCCTGCATCTCAGGCGGAGCTAGACGATACGACGCCTTGGCTATAGGGGCCGCACCAGGAACTAAATCAATATGAAACTCTACTTGTCTCTCAGGAGGCACCCCAGGCAACTCCTCTGGAAATACAACAGGAAAATCTCGCACTATCGATACCCTGCTCATATCTGGCGTTGCATCCACCCTCGTATCCGAAACATAAGCCAAAAACCCAGAACAACCCTGGTGTAGGAGTCTCCTAGCCCTCGCAACTGAATAGAGAGCTGGCCCATGAGAGGTGCTCTCTCCATGAATAACCAGTTCTCCCCCACTCGGGGTTCAAACTCTCACCGGCTGATGCTCCTAATCTATCATGGCCCCATTAGGCTCCAACCAACCCATCCCGATGATCATCTTCAATCCTCGCAAAGGAATCAGAACCAAATCGATAGGAAACTTCTCCCCAAATAAATTCAGAACACTCCCCCGAAATACCCTTGCAGCGCTCACGGTGCGGTCCTCCGCAATCTCCACCTCGAGTTTGGATTCAAAGGTCCCCGGAGCATCTCGAAACTTCTTGTTGAGTGTAGGAGATACAAATGATCGGGTAGCCCCCGAATCAAAAATAATAAGAGCTGACAACCCATTGACCAAGAAGGTCGCTATACAAGATTATAACAACATTAGCATAACAATAAAATAAACAAGACAAAAATAGATCACATACCAGTTACAACGTCTGGCGCTGCTCAGGCCTCCTCGGTAGTCAGTTGAAATGCATGGCTCTTCACCGCATGAGCTTCCACCTTAACCGGGCGGCCATCAATAATCCTCATCGTGCTGGGCGCAGGCACCGCCACTACTCTCCCTCCTCTAACCAACCTCGAACAATCGGCCTTTTTATGGCCGGTCTGGTTGTAGTGAAAACAAATCAAGACCTTCTTGGGACAATCTCGGCTTATGTGACCCGACTGACCACATGCATAACATGCCGAGCTTGCAGCTCGCTAAGCTCCACCGTGCGGCTTACCGCACTTGGCACATCGGCCACGGCCCTGCTGGCCCCTGCTGGGAGGATTGGAGGTCATAGGATTCTTAGCCTGACCCACAGCCGCCTGAACCTGCTCCGGCTTCCGCTTCCTGTTCCCTGGCCTTCTCCACCATGTCATTCATGGTCTTGCACCCCGAAAAGCTCACAAACTCCCGGATATCATCCCTTAGCATGGAATGATACCTCGTCTTCTTTATCTCCTCATCCGCAACGTACTGCGGGACCAATAATGCCCTCTCCCAAAGTTTGGCGGTGATCTCCGCCACCGTCTCGGTAGTCTACTGTAAATCCTGGAACTCTCTCACCAAACGTTGCACCTCAATGGACGGCGCAAACTCCTGATCAAACCTCCTCACAAACTCCTCCTAAGACATCTCAGTCACACCTACTGATCCCACCTCATGGGTAACCTCCTCCCACTAGTCTCGTGCTCGATCCCTCAACATACAAGATGTGAACCCCACCTTCGCCTCCTCGGGGAAAAAGCTCATGCGCTAGGCATTCTCCATGTCTGCCACCTAGCGTCGACTAGTGACAGGATCCCTGACCCCGAAGAACTCAGGCGCTCCACATGCCTTAAACTCCATAAACGAGGGAGCTCGGGACCAAATATGGCATGCAGCATTCTCGGCTCGGAAAGACCTAAGCCGCTCCTCCATGATCTCCATGATGCCCTCCTTGACGGTACCAAAGATCACCGGGGTAACGTCAAGGATGACATGAGTAACCTCGGTTGTGATAAGATCGTGCATCCTCTCGTCAGTGGGCTCCGCACCAAATCCTAAACCTGATCATGATCCTGAACCTAATCCTCGCGTGATCATCACCATCCTCAGCTGAAAATATCATAAATAATAATGATAAGGATTTCGAAAAGGGATTCCTCCTCACCGGACTCCTAAGAGTTATTAGATCTATCATTGATTCGGGTACAGGTCATGTGCTTATAGTAGTACATGCCCAATACTACCTTCCACACCTACCTGTACCTTCCCCAAGGCCACACCTGATATCCCTAAATCATCCAACCACAAATCATGACCCATAAACACAACACTTACTTAGACCCTAAACTATTCTAGGATTCTCGATCCTCATCAAACCAGAAACTCAAATCAGTCATAGTAGGTTGCCCTATGCATCCAAGTTATACACAAAGAGAATCACATAGATTGCCAAATAAAGCTTCTACCCTAAACCACAACTAGACAAGGAACAAGAATAAGGCAGATTCCCTCATTCTAGGGCTATGCAATCGTAAACATGTACCACATTGAAAGCATACACTTAGCAAATAATCCATTCCACATCAATTTCCATATATACTATAGCATGGCTAAAACTTTGGGAACTCTTACTTGAGCTCGGCCGATTACGCGCATTGCACTCTCCCCTTCTTCTTACAAAAATCATTTTTTGGAAAATATTTAACTTTTTGTTTCTTTTTGACAAACAATTTTTTACCAATTCCTCATTTTGAGTTCCGACACAGCCAAGAGTATGCCCGAATCTCTCAAACCAAGGCTCTGATACCAACTTGTAACAGCCCAAATTTTACAGAAAATTTTAACTTTTATACTTATAAAAATCAACCACAACTGTTTCCAAAAATCCCATTACATAATCACAGTGTTTTAAAAGATCAGAGTATCAAAAACTAAATGCAGAAATACTCGAGAATACATGTCGTGCCATCAAGTTGGGCCCTTTCCGTTAGAACCGGAAGTACCTAAAACACCCAACAAAACTATAAGCACACGTTTAGTGAGTTTCCCAAAACATTCAAAACATATAATCACATAATGCCATGCACACATACATATAAGTTTCCCATGGACTCCCTCCATGGTCTTCATTTGGAATGCCATGGGCTACCACCATGGTCTTGTATCCCCGATCCATGAGCTCCTGCCATGGTCTTGCCAAGTGCCATGGTCTACACATAAGTTCACACATATATCAAATAGCAAACCATTACATACTCTATTACTAATCATGCCATATCAAATAATGGACCGACCTTGGTGCCTTCGACCCATGAGTGTAGTGAGAAGACTCACCTTTAATACTGAACGATAGCTGACTAGGTCCCGGCTCCAGATATCAGCTCTACTCAACCCCTAAACAGAAGCAATTCCTTAAATACAAATCAAATTGCTCCAAAACCCTTATAGGTAAAAGTTGGTCAAAGACTAAAGTCAAAGGTCAAAGTCAACGGCCTGTGTTGACCCAATACGTCGAGTTGTCCTTCAACTCGCCGTTTTTCTCCATTAACTACAAAAATCAGGAAAAATCTTATCAACTCGCTGAGTTCACTAATGAACTCGCCGAGTTAGCCAGAAATCCAACAGTTTAATGCATTAAGCTGTTTCCATCGAATCTTGGAGCCCCAATTCTCAGATCTCCTCCAAAATGATGTCTAGAAGGGTAAATTTTCCAACTTTACCCATGGAAACCAGCAAATAAGTCAAACCCGAACCCTAGACTCATTAGAGTGAGGCTTGACCCATTAAGCCCTTCAACTCCTAAGACATAGTCCCAAAATACAGATTTGGCACCCAAAGGCTAGAAAATCATGTAAAGTTTCCAACTTTACGTCCATGCATGCTAGAAAGAAACCCTATGGCTCAAGATGGGCTTATTAAAGGACTTATTGGATAAATGGGACCTAGAACATAGTAAAGCTTGTAACTTTAAGTCAAATGAGGCCATAAAATGGTCAGATCTAACATAACAACCCCTGGAAAACTCAACTTCTTGGACAACCCAACTATGATCCCAAAATTAAGATATAACCTCAAAACAAAGAGATCTAAGCGATAACAAAGCAAGGTATAAAATTGATACCTCCAAGAGACTGCAACAAGTGGGGAGATTCTTGATCTAAGTCTTCCCTCCAAGCTATACACGTCCAACTTCAAAGCTTCTTCAAAAGAGTACAAAAAGATTAACATTGAAGGTCCTCCACAAGCTCACACACTCACAAAGGAAGATGATACACACTATTAGGGTTTCTGGACAGAGGAGGCTGGTAAGGAGGCCAGCCAAGGGACTTAAGGTCTTTAAGTAGGATGAAACACCCTAAAAATTAGGGTTTCCTTCCCAGCCGCCAACACGCCGAGTTGAGACACCTCGACTCGCCATGTTGGTTCACTAATTTTTGCGGCCAAAGACATCTTGACATGTCGAGCTGAAGCTTCCGACTCGCCGAGTCCCAAAGAAAATATAAACAATTTGGAGAATAAACTCATACCGGAACCAAGTGTTACACATTGCAGTAGCTTTAGGCATGTTACCTCATTTACTCGCTCTTCGTAACCACGTCGTGGTCTTCTCCTCACCATGTCGTGGTATCACTCTCACCACATTGTGTTCTCAACAACTAAAATATAGCAGTCTACTGTTTGACCGTGTCGTGGTCACTCTCTGTGCGCGTTGTGGTTAGCAAAGTACATCGCTATTTTATTTATCCAACTACATCGTGTATCTCTAATTACTGCATTATGTACTCCGTCATAAATTTTAAATTTCTCCATACTACATGGATTCCGCAACAAACACCACAATGCCACCATATCACATATTGTGATAATGCTCACCACCACGTTCACCATAACGTTCATCACTACATTTTTTATATAATTTTATATATACACTATATCATACAGCATAACTTGCACCATGACACCTATCACACAATTCTTTATAGGAATTACATATACTTACACACACACACACACACATATATATATATATATATATATATATATATATATATATATATATATATATATATATATATATATATATATATATATATATATATATCTGTCATAGATCCCTAACTGTCCAATAGCTGACTAACTTATATCTATCAAGCACAGTTAAATAACATTTTCTACTTTACGGTTTAAGTTTAGGTATTTACTACAAGAACCTTATTCACTTAAACCACAAATATGATACCAACTTGTAACGCCTAATTTTTCACACCAGGTACACCCCAAAAAAATCAATAATAAGTTTTCTAGTGTACACTGACACTCTGGAGTACAAGAAACTATCACTAGGGATCATACTGGCCACAAATATAGGATCAGAGTCATGTGCTACTATCTCTACCCTACTATACAACCACAAACAAAACACCATAAGTCTCACAACTTAGTTAATAATAGCAATAATAATTTAACACACATATAATAACCAATTCACTATCACATATAAATTCCAACAAACAATTATATCCTCAAATCCCCTTAAGAGGTCTAACAATATATTTTTTTCAATGTTTGTTGTCTGATAATATTCTGAGGCTCAATTGATCAAGAATCATTATCTATATGCACTTCTCCTAAGTATACAACATATCAAATCAATATACCACCTTAATCTCATTTGATTCACATATAAGAATAAATATACCATTGTGGGGTATGTACATCTCTATAACACCACAATAATCACCAATGTGATAATCATTCATTTACACCATAATATAACTCACATAGTGTGTCACATATATATCAACAATAACGGATGTTAGAGTAGTATTACTCACCTGATTTGTTGGCATACTAAGTCCAGCTTCGCTCCCCGACCTACATTGCTTTCCAGCCGTCAAATTCCAACACATTAATGAATCCCTCAACTCGACCATGTATATCTCATAAGAGGTATAACTCTTCCGAGAACATCACCCATGCAACATCTCTAATCATGTATTCCAAAACTTTCTCAAATGACCTGAAATGCTCTTATTTATACTCTAGGGCGCACCATGTCGTGTCCATATGTGCACCATGTCGTTGTGACCTACTAAACCCCAGTATTGCCACACATCACCTCCTTATACCACGTCCCTCAGCATTTGACACATGTCTTGATGACTCACCTATTACCATGTTGTGGTTAATATACCACCACATACTGGTGATCATTGTAATATCCAAAAAATTTCAACAATTCTAAACTTTTCAAAACGATCCTTTTACTAATAAAATGTTCAAAAAATGGTTTTCTCTAAACATTTATTGAAAATCAGTGCCTCCCAAGACGAATGATATAAAATCAGGATGTGTACGGTCACGCCTTCGCCTTGCCATGAATCCTTGAAACAACTGAAACCATAAACTAAAAACTGTAAGCACAAAGCATAGTGAGTTCCCCAAAATTACCAAGACACATCAGACAACATAAACAACAACAACAAGCATACAGGGCCTTCAACATGACTGGAACGCCCCACCGACCTACAGTCCATCTGGTACACCCACAGAGCCTTGAGTCTGACTGCAACGCCCCACCGTCCTGCAGAGTACCTGGTACGCTCACATAACCTTCAACATGACTGAATGCCTCACCGGGCCTTCAGCCTATCTGGAACGTCCTCCAGGCCTTCGGCCTGACTTGTACACCCTACTGACCTTCATTCTATCCGGCACGCCCCGGGTTTGTTAGCTTTTGTCACTAAACAAGACTGCCTCAACCCAACCACACACACATAAACCATGTCTACATATACATAAAAGATAAGCATACATATAACATTTTGATATAAATTTTACCGGGTTTGTTGACTGGCAGCACAAAGCAGTGTAGTCTCAACCCACCCACACTACGGCAACATATACATAGCGAATCATATAACCAGTCAACAGACTATCAGGAAGATCTATATAGCACTAAGCATAACATCATCCTATCTACCCTGATACAGATCTAACAGATCACTATGGTACTCAATCATACGATAAACCAAGATAACAATCCAAAGGGGCAGCCTTGGTGCCTTCGACCCAAAAGTACAGTGAGGAAGACTCACCTCGTACTGCCGAATCATACAGACGATCCGTGGCTGTTCGCTGACAGATCCCCGAACCGTCAACATCAAGACAACACTCCATCAACAGCTGATCCCACGAATAATCTTTGACTGCAGATCCGCAAAAATCCACGTGCTATCAGATACCACAAAGACAACCCATCAACATCTAGCCCCTGACTCATACTATGAGTCCAATTTAGGGTGAAAGACCTTTTTACCCTTCCTCAAGCTTGGCCCAAAGCCAAGGCCCAAACTAGATGACCAAAGGCCCAAAATCCAAAAAAAATCTAAGGCCCAAATATGGCCTAATTTTCAAAATTGAGACCAATTCCTTTCGTGAGCCTGCACCCAAGAAAGTCCAACAAGACAAAAAGCCCAAACTATAAAATCCAGATGGCCCAACATGGCCCAAGACAATCCGAGCCCAAAATCGAAGCCCAAAACGAAGAGGCCTAATACTGCCGCGTACGCGGGGCGTACTCCGGGGGTACGCTCAGCGTACATGAGGCTCCTCAGAATCCACCATCGGGGTGTCTGATTGGGTACGCAGGGCGTACACCTCCCTACGCGAGGCGTACCCTCGCAAGTCCCATTTTCTTTGTAGGTGCTTAATGGCTTCAACACTTAAGCTTACACTTCAGATCCATGGTCCAGAGACACACTAGGGTCATAAAGTCTCCAACTTTATGACCTTACATGTCCATAAGGCTCTTAATACGAGGTCTTAATCCATTAAGACCCTTCTGCCAAAAGTATGAGACACTTCTAGCCATTGGGACCTCATTTTTATGAACAAGGACCACTACAAGGGTCTGAAAGGACGTCTCGAAACATCCAGAACATGTCATTCTCAAGATGGAGCATTTGGGGCCAAAAAGAAGCATAAAAAGACCCAAACATGAGATCTATCAAATGAACCATAAAGGTATGAACTTTATACCTTTAGATGATGGAGAAAATAGCCAAACTTCCAGATCCAATCCTTTCTTCAAGCTTCCAAGCTTCTTGATGCACCTTTCCTTCCTCTAAAACACTAAGAACTCACTTTAGGGCTCAAAATCACACTCAATGGGGGCTTAGGGTTTAGAAAGAAAGGCTCTAAGGAATTGGAGGCAGAAAAGGTGGGGATAAATGACCATAAGGATGCTTAAATACCCCTCAAACCCTAAAACTTAAGGTTTCCTTCGGACATGAGTACACCCAGTGTACACATGTGTACGCACAGCGTACTAGGGCATACCCTAGTACGCTTAGCGTACTAGGGCACACCCTAGTAAGCTTAGCGTACTCACATGTACGCTCAACGTACCACTCCTTTATCCAAAATTACGATCTTGCCACTAGGGCTTCTTGTGACTTCTTCCTTCCAAAGCAAGGACCAAAATGACATATTTTAAAACCAAGAGATGAACTTGAAAATACCTGAAAACCAGAGTGTTACAACTCTCCCCCACTTGAATTCATTTTTGTCCTCGAAATCATTCCTTACTATTCCCGGCTTGCCCAACATCATGAGGGACTCACCCACCACCTTGCACATACAACGACTTTCCTAAGGCACCCAAACCCAACAGAAAATTTCCGACCCGAAGAAGACGAATCCATAATCCCATGCATCAAGCCAACCTACTTTATCTGAAATCTGATATCCCGAAGTAGACTGACTCCCCGATAGACCACCCATACTGAACCCATTGCGAGATTCACTTCACTTATCCATCGAACTATCTACTCGACTCTTGCTCAGTTGAGATTCCTACTAGAAAACACAATCGCAAAGCAACGGTCGCTGCAGACAACGCTCCGCTCGACCAGAAGGGATTAGATATTCCTTCGAGAGAAGTCTCATCCTGATGATAATAATTCCATGAACATAATGGGCTACGAAATACTGATTTCCTTAACCTTCGGACTGATAGACTGCTGCTATAATCCTGAAACCTCATCAGTTGCCCGACCTTCACAAAGGTAGAACCATCCTGGAGCACAGACACATAAGCAAAATCCTGAACCCTCCATTTGATGCCTTGACATACCAATTTCTTAACCCATATCTCTTTGGATACAGACCTTGCATGAATACACTCATGATTCCTAACGCGAGTTTCCACTAAAAGCCTACTAAAAAATGGCCACTCATAATATCTTCTTGCAGAACCTTCCCTAAAACTGAAGAGCATCCATTTAAACCTATCCTCAGTCCTTAACTGGTGACACTACCAGAGACATGCATAAATAATCCTCAAAACATACCGACCGCAAACTTCAACAAAAACCAAACCATACGATGTACCAAAACCTTAAATACCCTTGACTCTCTAGTATGCCATTACCAATCACTGTTTCGCCGAGCAAAGGTGACCAAACCAAGAATTTCCACGTTACATCCAACTCCTCTCGACTCAGTTGTAGCCCCACCCGAACAACCCCTCGAAACATTCATAAAGAACTCTATGACTTGCGACCTTATAAGAAATTTCCAACTTGAAAATTCAAACCCTAATGACAACAGAAAATCCTATATTTTCTGTTGTATATGAAAAGTAGTTTTATTCCCATAAAACCGTTCTCTTGTGTATTAATGTTTTGTATTTGTATTACTTTATGAAAACTTGTAACTGAGAGTGTGCCTGGCTCCACCAGCTGTTGTTGAAAACTGTATTGAACCATTGTATTTTGTATTCTGTAAACTGGTACTTTGATGGTGTACTTTCGTTTAGTTGTTTATACACTAACGTATTGTTAATATCTTTTTAATGAGTTATTATAACCATACTATGACGGATGGCCTGAAACAAATGCTTTGTGGGCGTTTAAACTGTTGATAACAATTGCCACTCATCCGCGTGTATGCCTGACTGTAGCTAGCGGCCTGAGTGCTGGGTTGTCAATCCCGATATAGATCTACATACAACTTGTTTCGATCCCCGGCTGGAGATTCTGGTTATAGTGTCAGAGCTTTTCCTATGTTGTCTAAAATGAATTAAACAACCTGAATTGAATGTCTCATAAAAAGCATATAAACGTTACATGTATATTAGTTTTCAAAACCCAATCATTCTGTAATAAATGATTGACAGTATGTTCTTGATCTAGTATTCCGAACACGTATGTTCTTGAATCAAAACCCAATCATTCTGAAATAAATGATTGACAGTATGTTCTTGAATTAGTATTCCAAACATGTATTTGATAAGTGTAAACCCTTGATTTCTTTTGTATCAAAACCTTTGTTTCTTGTAAGACTGTGTATTCTAGTATACTTGAATCACGAATTTTTGTTCTATGTATAAATTATACCTATTATAATTTATATGTACTTTCTGCATGTGTATTTAACCATGTTTGCATGTAATCCCTTGTTGAGCATGTTACAAAGGTAGTTAAACTGATGAAATAACTATTATATTTATATACATATACTATTTTATACATAAGTAAAATTTAAACGACACTCGGACAAATAATCGGTACTATAAGCCCACATCCAAATAAGGAAAAGGACCCGGAATGAGTTATCAGTCCTAAGCCTTTTAAATCTTAGTTATATACATATATATATATATATATATATATATATATATATATATATATATATACAAACATGAATTTTGGGGAAAAATATAAGATGATAAAAGAGTTTAATGTTTTGAGTATTTTTAATGATTTAATGTTGTTTTATCATGATTTGAAATCATGATTTTATAACACAAAGTTCTTGTGTTATACTTGTATTTCCCCCCTTAAAACAGTAGAAATTATGAATATACGGGGGTATGTACTCACTTGATACGTGGTGAATCGGACAGAGTTTCGTTTCACGAAAAGGAGTTTATTTGTCGAGAAATCGGCTCAAATCGGGCAGAGTTTCGACAGGAGAGAGGTTACTTCTCCGGAATCTCGGGGCTTCGAGGCTTGCTTAGGGTTCGAGACTTGATACCGGTGCTTTAGGGGTTGTATATGAGTTTGTGGAAGTGGAAAATATGAAAGAGAATGAAATTTGGGGTGAAAAGTGAACATTTTTCGGAAGCCCTCGCATGGCTTTTATAGGCCGAGGCCTCGGTCCGAAGATGAGTCAGCTAGGCGTGTGTCATCAGCAGCGAGGTCCACGGGGCAAAGCTTCGGACAGCAGGCTCGCAGGTGGCTGGTTCGGATTGGACCATACTTCGGTCCAGTAGAAAGAAGGCACGTGCAAAGGGGCATCCGAGGGGCGTGCGAGGGTGAGGTCCGGTGTGTCTCATGCGAGGCTGTCCGAGTGGGATTGGAATGCAGAGTTGGTCGAATCAGGAGGTGCCACGCAAGGCTTCGGTCCAATCAGCAGCCGCCACGTGCGAGGGTGACGTGGCATGCGAAATTGCCCGTTTTTCCTATTTTTCTTTATTTTTGTGCCAAAACTTGCGAAAATCATAACTTTCGCATACGAGCTCCGTTTTTGGCGTTCTTTATATGCACGCGTAGGTAAAATCATACTCTACGACTTTCGTTTAGACTTCGTCAGCTAATCTTGATTTATTTTTAATATTATTATTTTAAACAGACCGGGACGGGAATCCGTTAAAAATTCATAACTTCTTCATCTGACGTCCGTTTTTGTCTGTCTTTTTACCGTTGTACTACTACCGACGAGACCTTCAATTCTCGTTTAGGTTGTGTCGGCTAAAAATCGTTCGATCTTTATTTCAAGTTTTTAGCTGTACACTGCTATACTGAAAGTTAGAAAAATCATATCTTCTTCATACGAAGTCAGATTTTTCCGTTCTTTTTATGAAAGTTCTCGGTTTAACATAAACTACAACTTTTATTTAGATTGTTAAGGCTAAAAACCCTTTTATTGAAAATTCAGTTTTTACACTGAACAGCGTTTTGCCGGTTTTGTCGCGGATTTTCGATTGGTCATAACTTCTTCGTTATAACTCGGATTTTAGTCTTCTTTATGTTTTTGGAAACCTTGTTACAATCTCTATCACTTGGTTCATCCCAATCGAGATTGTTAAATAATTTATTTTTGAGGGTCAATTATGTAAATATGCGCATTATGCTAAAATTTCTCTTTATTATTATAAAAAGAAATACACATTGACCTATACTATTACATAGGTTTGAAATAATGATTTGTTACATCCCCTACTAGAATCAGACTTCACCCTCGAAGTCTCGCTCTGCAAACAACTCTGGATGCTGCTCCCGCATCTCCGTCTCCGGCTCCCAAGTCAGCTCGGACCCTCTCCGATGTTGCCACTGGACCTGAACCAGAGGCACCTCCTTGTTCCTCAGAACCTTGATCTTCCGATCCAAGATCGCGATCGGCCTCTCAATGTAATTTAGGCTCGCGTCCACCTGAATATCCTCTAGCGGCACTACCGCCGTCTCATCGGCGATACACTTCCTCAACTGGGATACGTGGAAGGTACCATGGATCTGATTCAACTCGGGTAGCTCTAAACGGTATGCTACCTTGCCCACTCTAGCGATCACCCTGAAAGGACCAATGTATTTGTCGCACCCCCAAACCAGAACGGCGGAAACGTTCGGGGGCGGAGGACTTTAGGTAAGTATCACAACACATGCAATATAGTAATCAAAGTACAAACAACCATTGCATTAATAAGTATAAGTTTTACATAAGTGTTTAAACATTACATATTCAAACACTAAAGTAGGTACAATAGAAGACAAGAGTCGCGGTACGGTACTAGGTAATCTTCTCAAAAGCTTCGGGAGTGTACCTGTCTACTGGATTCCTGAGAATACAAGTTTATTTGGAAAGAGTAGATCAGCATTTAAGCTGGTGAGTTCATAAGTATTTTAGTTCTGTTAAGTATACCCTAAGTTCTTTGAATAAGTTCACTGGTTTCTCCATGAAATCCTATATTTCCTGAGGTGATAGATTGATAACCTCAATAGTTTCCCTCTGTAATTACTTAGTGTATACTGATTATATATAACCCAATATCGAATGGACAGTCACATGGGTGTATCTGCCCTAAGCCCACAACCAAACAAGGAACAGGAAGTAAGGCGGAAGTCACACATTTCACTGTCAACCGGATATTACTTATGTACAACACTGATGTAATAACTAAGGAATTATAGAATTAACCACTAAAGGTCTTTTATGTTATACTAGTTTACGGAGATTGATTGACTAATTTTCATTTGATAAGTGGTTTAATCCTATAAACCGTTTCATTTGTAAAAGTGGTTTAATCCCATAAATCGTTTCATTTGTAAAAGTGGTTTAATCCCATAAACCGTTTCCTTTGTATAAGTGGTTTAATCCCATAAACCGTTTCTTTTGAAAGAGTGGTTTAATTCCATAAACCGTTTCATTTGTAAAAGTATTCTTAGTTATATATGTTCTATGGTAAAAACCTTAGTTTTAATCCTGGAAAATATTCTATTATCCATAATACTGCCTTGTGGTTTTAAATGTTCAAAACCAGAAGTACAAGTATATTTACCATACTTGATTTCATGATACGTAGCTTTTATTGTAAGTAAAAACTACAGAAGGTATATTTAGTCGGGATGTAATTAACTTTTCTTACTATTATAAGAGAAGTATATTACTTTGTAATTCACTCATTGTTTTATCCATGTGAGTTCCATTAACCATACTAATATGACTGATATGCCTGCAACGACGTTCTTCAAGCGTCGGAAGCGGTATGATATTTGACACCCTAGGACTGCCGGCCAAACTGTAGCGAACAGTAGAGGTGCGGGATTGTCAGTCCCATATATGTGACAACCCAAAAATTCTATTATGTACAACTAGTAACTTCAATAGGAGTCAAAACTGTTTCTGCTAATTTTTAAGCTTTTTGGAATAAGTTTGAGTATTTAAGATTAGTACTTCAGGAGATACCAGGAGAGATGATGCTCTAGGGTTTATTGTGCAACAATAAAGTCCCAAAGCTCCAAGAGTTTGGAGTTTACGGCCTAAACAAAGGTGTTTACGGCCGTAAACCCTAAATTGGGGGTATATATATGACACTTAGTCATTATTTACCATTTTTCACAAATTCAAGATCCAAACTCAATTCTCTCTCAAGTATCATCCAACAATTCTTCAAGATCTTCAACTTGTAAGTGTTTCTAGCCCTAATAAGTTGATATATTACTTAATCTAGTGATTTAACACACTTCCATCCGTGAAATCATTCCAAAAGGTTAGATCTTCAAGTTTCACCAAGAGCACCAAGAACACACACTAGTGTTCTTGGACTTTTAGCACCTTTTCAAGCCTCTATCTTGTAATTACTTCTATCCTAGAGTATAATAAGGCTTGTTACACTTCTATACATCAAGAAAACACCAAGGAAACCAAGGATCAAAGGTGTTTACGGTCCAAGAACACCTTGGACCGTAAACCCTATTAAGGGTGCCAAAGTGTGCCCTAGTCCCTTCTAAGCCTTGGAAACTAGTCTAGACCCCTTCCTTCTTGTGCTTAGGACTCAAAAGAACCAAAAGACCATAATCATTTGGGTTTACGGCCGTAAACCCAAAGGGAAATGGCCTAAGGACCGTAAACTCCTAAAAGGAGTGAAATGGTGCCCTAATCTCTTCCTAAGGCTTAAACATGAAGTAGGAATTCTTCTTGTGATCTTTAAGGCTTCAAAACACAAAATGGTCAAAGAAACATGACTTTACGGCCGTAAACTCATGGGTTTACGACCGTAAACGCAAGGAGTTATGGTCACAAAACCGTAAACTCCAAGGGAGTTTACCCTTGAACCCCAAACTCAATAGCAAGGTCCTACCACCCTTAGATGCAATCCTTATGACTTATAGCACTTAAAAACAAGTGTTTTACATGTCTTAGGATGTCTTAAACTTGATTAATTAGTTGTTTTATGACAAATTGGATACATATATGTGATTATATGTTAACTAGGATTATTGTGTGTGTACAAGTCTTCACTTGACACTTAGGATCCTACATCATCCGTTCATCCAAACCACTTACTACAGGTGAGTTTATACCCCTTAATTAACCTTTTAAATGTTTTTAAATGCTTTTATGGGGGGGATACAAGTTGAATCATGATAGTTATCATATCAATCGCATGTGATTAATAACTATCAAACTATGAATTTACTACACTTTTAGTTGTTTTATCAAGTAAACTACTTCAAAATGCTTTCTTATACTTTAAAATGTTCTTATCAAACAAACTGCTTTCAAATCATTTTATAAACTGACATCAAGTCATCGATTCTTATTTATTAAACTTTTCAAAGGTTTTACCAATACTTCTTTTATACTTTTAAATTGTCAATTGCATGCCTATATATGTATAGTTATATAAGTAATGTTTAAAGGACTTAGGACTGCTAGCTTGCTTTAATTCCTTTTCCTTGTTTGGATGTGGCCTTAGAGTATCGGTTATTTGTTCGAATGTCGTCTAAATATTAGTTATATATTATGTATACATATATAGACATAAAAGTTCTTTCAGTCAATTCAGTACCTTTGGGTAGCAAAGGCATACTTTCGGTTATTCACATACATTACTAGTAATTATAATAGGTATAGTTAGGAGATACTATTTACTATTCTTAGTACAATTCTTAAAAGCATGTCTAGATATGTATAGTTATATAAATAATGTTTAAAGGACTTAGAATTGCTAACTCGCTTTATTTCCTTTTCCTTGTTTGGATGTGTACTTAAGGTATCGGTTAGTTGTCCGAAGGTCGTCTAAATATTACTTATATATTATGTATACATATGTAGATATAATGGTTCTAATCAGTAAGTTCAGTACCTCTGGGTAGCAAAGGTATACGTTCATATATTTGTATATATATATATATATATATATATATATATATATATATATATATATATATATATATATATATATATATATATATATAATTCCTAGTAAGCTATTATAGGTATAGTGTTGGGTATATATAGGATTTCGTATCATTAATGTGGATTATTAGACCTAGCAATTCGTTGCGGAAGTCACCTTTAGTTCCCAGAATTCTCTTATATGGAGAACTTTTAGAATGGGAACTATCAACCACATTATTACTTACTTACAGCGGGTCTCATGAGAAGACTACTTACTTACAGCGGGTCTCGTGAGAAGACTACCTACTTAAAGCGGGTCTCGTGAGAAGACTACCTACTTACAGCGAGTCTCGTTAGAAGACTACTTACATACTTTCATTCGGGTCTCAGTAGATGACTCCTTTTTATACTAGTAGGAAATATGGGATTTTCTAGGAAGTCAAACGTTTATAATTACTTACAAACCTTTTCATTGGTACTGATATAAATAATGACATTAAATACTTATGAATTCACCAGCTTTATGCTGATACTCGCTTTCAAAATAACTTGTATTCTCAGGTCACCAATAGACAGGTACGACGATCAGGTTTTGTGAAGACGGAGCAGTCAAGACTCGTCTTTTATTTTGAATATTCGTTATATTGTTTTATTCTATGAAAGAACACACTTGTATTTAAAATTATACTATTAATGCAATGGATGATGTTGTTGCTTGTTTACTACTTTACATTGTTGTGATACTTTACATGACGTCCTCCGCCCCAGAACGTTTCCGCCGTTCTTGGTTTTGGGGTGTGACAGATTGGTATCAGAGCTTTGTTTATAGTGAATTGAGTATATCAACCCATAAAAGATATACAGACTATAAATACATTGGGATTAAAATACTCTGACCAAGATTTTATACTTTTAAATAATAAAATATTTAATTAAGTATACATGCCTGCATTCATACTAAAATCAGTGTCACAACGACAAAAACAAAAGTATTACGATTGTTGAATATCACAAGTAAGCTCGGGGATCTATGGTCAGTCCTGGGAGTGGCATAGCCTGATCAACTGTGCTGGTCCGAGGAGTGATTAGCACATGCCCAAGAATGGTTGTGATATGGCAACAAGTCTAAAAACTTACCAACACTACCACAATGAAATACCATACGGGTATTTGGTGTTACTATAATTACTTATTTGAGAACTAAAAGGTCTTTATCAGTAGGTCAATAGTTGCTAAGTGGATACACTAAGATTATATGTATCTAGGATGTCATAGACTTAGAATCTGTGAATCTTTGCTTTACTTCTTGTCCTTGTTTGGTTGTAGGCTTAGAGTTAGGGTCACTTATTCGAAGGTCTATTCTGTCCTGAGTACATATAACTGGTATGCGCTAAACAAGTATTGAAGTAACTGATAAAGATCATCTTATAATTATCGTAGTTAGTACGTCTATTAATTTCTTCTTATATCCCTTTTCTCGCGTAGATATTATGGCTGGATTTCATCCCCACGGCGACCCGTACCATCCAAACCAAGGCAATGCTGGATGGCTAGAGGAAGAACCAGAAGATGATCACCCAATTCCTTTGGATGATCACGAAGCTGAAGGCTTTTCTGATAGTTCTGACTCAGAACCAGAAGTCAACAACCTACCCCCAGCTGCTCAAGACCCAAACCCTCGCCCAACATTTCAAGGACCCACACCTCTGTGGGCCACAAACTTGAATAGATGGAGTCAGGAACAGAGTCAACCCATCCCCTACAATGGATACAAAAGCTTCTACAACCACACTGAAGGAGGTTCAGCTGACAGGGTCCTACCCATCATGGTTCGTAGGATTTCCCGGAACACCAAACAAGGTCGAGCAGCTATCGACCGAGTCGTGGAGATTGACGCCCACTCTGGCGTTAACACAGTCCGCATTCACCAACTAGAGTCTGCTCATGAAAGGACTCTGGTCCACAATGCAGCTCTGTAGAGAGAACTTGCTGGAACCCAAGCTGAAGTCAGGGAACTTCGAGCTCAGCAAGTAAGATCTGACAGGCGTGTGAGGGACATAGAACGCCTTCTGTCGGAATCAAGAACTCACTCTAGTAGTTCTCGTCGTCGATAGAATCTCATCGACTTCTCTTTTGGATATAACCTAGTTTATGTAAAAACTCTGGTCTAATTTCCTATCTTTGTAAATCTTAGACCTGTTAGGTCTTGATTAGGTCGTAGTCCTGACAGAATTTTCCCATCTTGGTTGATGTAAGGCTTACATCTAGGCCATTTTTCCCGAACTTGTTACATCTGTAATTCCAGTAATATTGTCAGGTACCTAATCTCATGGGAATTATTATCCAAATGCTATCATCTGTTAATTCTAGATCTACCTTCAATCGTGTTGTTGGACTATGAAGAGTTAGTCCATGAGTCATTCTCATCAACTTTCCTATTAAATTCTTATCAATATCTTCATCTTTCTAATCTTATAGTTGAAAGATGCTTCCAAGAAGGAATCCAAGACGTAACAATGGTACTGAATCACCGATCCCACCACCACCACCACCACCTCCTCAGTTCGATACTGCTATGTTCCAAGCAGCAGTCACGACGGCTGTAGCGGCTGCCATGACACATATCAATACTTCTGGCGCTACTGGTTCGGGAATTAGGGTACTTCCTTCGAACCATGGCGAGAGTCATGGGCACCCACGAGAGTGCACCTATAAAGATTTTACGAACGCCAAACCCCTGAATTTTAATGGAACTGGAGGGGTTATGATATTAAGACAATGGATAGAAAAGACAGAAGCAGTCTTTGAGATCTGCGCCTGCCTAGAGAACAACAAGGTCAAGTTTGCTACTTGTACCTTTTCAGAAAGAGATTTAGCATGGTGGAATGGCCACGTTAAGGGACCGACTCTAATAGTGGCAAATTCGATAAGCTGGGAGAACTTAAAAATCATGCTGATGAGAGAGTACTGTCCACGGGGAGATATTCAAAAACTAGAGCAGGAACTCTGGAATCTTAGAATGGTTGGTACTGATATATCAGCCTATACACGTAAATTCTGTGATCTGGCAATTCTGTGCCCAGATATGGTTGCTCCTGAGAGCAAGAAAATAGAGAGGTATATTTGGGGACTGTCTCCCCAAATTCAGTCAAGTGTGTTAACATCAAGGCCTGATACTTTTGATAGTGCCAAGGAACTAGCACAATCTATTATTGACCACAGAAACTACCAGAACTCAATAATGGTTGTACAAGATCAACAAAAAGGAAACAACAACATGAAGCAAGGTGGGAACAAGAGGAAAGACGAGTCCTCACAAGAATCCTCAAGGAAACAACAGCTACTTACAGTCAATGCTGCTACAGTACCTACAATAGTCTCTGCTAACCCATTACCAGCAAAGCCTTATGCTGGTAATCTCCCAAAGTGCAACAAATGCAACTATCACCATCATGGACCTCGTCGGGAAATGCAGTGCTTAAACTGCAACAAAAAGGGACACATCATCCGTTACTGCAAGAATCCAGTAAGACCGATCAATCAAGTACCCAACGCTGGTGTGGGCCAGGCTTGCTACCGATGTGGCAAGGTGGGTCACTACAAAAGAAACTGCCCGGGGACAGCTAATACGGGCACAGACGGAAGGATGCTAACGATCACCGCCGCAGAAGAGACTACTCCGGACCCACGTTAAAAATCTATTACGTTCAGTAACGTTTATGTTAGACTCCTAAACTAGTGCAATTAGAGTCTTATCTTTTGCGAGATCCCATCAGTGTTAGGGACTCTCGTGCTGCTTGTACTGGCTTTTTGCAGTATACTTTGTTCACAGCTGTAATAGCATAGCTGAAACTAAAGTACCGAAAACTCTTTCATAGATTGCACCGTATTGTTTTGTAACACCTTTTGATCCAGTCTAACGCCTGTAATTTCGAGTAGTTCGACGTCGTCATTTGACTTGAATCAATTCGATCCGCACAATACCAGTTCGTGCGCACATCTCTTGCTCGAAATCACCTTTCTAGCGAAGCCGTCATTCCAGAACTCCGAAGTACTCATGCATAGAGTACCTTATGATTCGTAGCCTTCCCGAAGTAACTTCAGCAAACCTCTCCGGAGAACTACTCGTACAGTACGTCAAGTTCAATCCAAAGGCCCATACGGTGAACCTATCACGGAGGAAAGTATACGCTAGGGTGGTACATAATCAAGATTCTACAGGTTTAGAATTGATGATTCCACTTTAACTTCTTTTCCTTGTTTGGATGTGAGTTTAGAGAAGAATCATTTATTTGACAACCTTTTCAATATTAATTATATACGACTCGTATACCCGAGACGGTGCTTGATGAACCATGTATGAGTTCTAAAATGAATTTCAGGACGGAGACTGTCTCCAGACAACGAGTAATTGTGCTACCATACAGATAAACTTAGAAGCCAAACTTAGAACTTCCCACCGATCAGGACAGGAGATGCAGATGGAACAGAAGTACCTATTCTTTTTTTTTATGAGTCTGGAGTATTCACTTTCGAATCTGAATTTCGGGACGAAATTCCCTCTAACGGGGGGATGATGTGACAACCCAAAATTTCTATTCTGTACAACCAGTAACTTCAATATGAGTCAAAACTGTTTCTGCTAATTTTCAAGCTTTTTGGAATAAGTTTGAGTATTTTAAGATTAGTACTTCAGGAGATACCAGGAGAGAGGATGCTCTAGGGTTTATTGTGCAACATTAAAGTCCCAAAGCTCCAAGAGTTTGGAGTTTACGGCCTAAACAAAGGTGTTTACGACCGTAAACCCTAAATTGGGGGTATATATATGACACTTAGTCATTATTTACCATTTTTCACAAATTCAAGATCCAAACTCAATTCTCTCTCAAGTATCATCCAACAATTCTTCAAGATCTTCAACTTGTAAGTGTTTCTAGCCCTAATAAGTTGATATGTTACTTAATCTAGTGATTTAACACACTTCCATCCGTGAAATCATTCCAAAAGGTTAGATCTTCAAGTTTCACCAAGAACACCAAGAACACACACTAGTGTTCTTGGACTTTTAGCACCTTTTCAAGCCTCTATCTTGTAAGTACTTCTATCCTAGAGTATAATAATGCTTGTTACACTTCTATACATCAAGAAAACACCAAGGAAACCAAGGATCAAAGGTGTTTACGGTCCAAGAACACCTTGGACCGTAAACCCTATTAAGGGTGCCAAAGTGTGCCCTAGTCCCTTCTAAGCCTTGGAAACTAGTCTTGACCCCTTACTTCTTGTGCTTAGGACTCAAAACAACCAAAAGACCATAATCATTTGGGTTTACGGCCGTAAACCCAAAGGGAAATGGTCTAAGGACCGTAAACTCCTAAAAGGAGTGAAATGGTGCCCTAATCTCTTCCTAAGGCTTAAACATGAAGTAGGAATTCTTCTTGTGATCTTTAAGGCTTCAAAACACAAAATGGTCAAAGAAACATGACTTTACGGCCGTAAACTCATGGGTTTACGACCGTAAACTCAAGGAGTTATGGTCACAAAACCGTAAACTCCAAGGGAGTTTACCCTTGAACCCCAAACTCAATAGCAAGGTCCTACCACCCTTTGATGCAATCCTTATGACTTATAGCACTTAAAAACAAGTGTTTTACATGTCTTAGCATGTCTTAAACTTGATTAATTAGTTGTTTTATGACTAATTGGATACATATATGTGATTATATGTTAACTAGGATCATTGTGTGTGTACAAGTCTTCACTTGACACTTAGGATCCTACATCATCCGTTCATCCAAACCACTTACTACAGGTGAGTTCATACCCCTTAATTAACCTTTTAAATGTTTTTAAATGCTTTTATGGGGGGATACAAGTTGAATCATGATAGTTATCATATCAATCGCATGTGATTAATAACTATCAAACTATGAATTTACTACACTTTTAGTTGTTTTATCAAGTAAACTACTTCAAAATGCTTTCTTATACTTTAAAATGTTCTTATCAAACAAACTGCTTTCAAATCATTTTATAAACTGACATCAAGTCATCGATTCTTATTTATTAAACTTTTCAAAGGTTTTACCAATACTTCTTTTATACTTTTAAATTGTCAATTGCATGCCTATATATGTATAGTTATATAAATAATGTTTAAAGGACTTAGGACTGCTAGCTTGCTTTAATTCCTTTTTCTTGTTTGGATGTGGCCTTAGAGTATCGGTTATTTGTCCGAATGTCGTCTAAATATTAGTTATATATTATGTATACATATATAGACATAAAAGTTCTTTAAGTCAATTCAGTACCTTTAGGTAGCAAAGGCATACTTTCGGTTATTCACATACATTACTAGTAACTATAATAGTTATAGTTAGGAGATACTATTTACTATTCTTAGTACAATTGTTAAAAGCATGTCTAGATATGTATAATTATATAAATAATGTTTAAAGGACTTAGAACTGCTAACTCGCTTTATTTCCTTTTCCTTGTTTGGATGTGTACTTAAGGTATCGGTTAGTTGTCCGAAGGTCATCTAAATATTACTTATATATTATGTATACATATGTAGATATAATGGTTCTAATCAGTAAGTTCAGTACCTTTGGGTAGCAAAGGTATACGTTCATATATTCATATATATATATATATATATATATATATATATATATATATATATATATATATATATATATATATATATATATATATATATATATATATATATATATATATATATATATATATATATATATATATAATTCCTAGTAAGCTATTATAGGTATAGTGTTGGGTATATATAGGATTTCGTATCATTAATGTGGATTATTAGACCTAGCAATTCGTTGCGGAAGTCACCTTTAGTTCCCAGAATTCTCTTATATGGAGAACTTTTAGAATGGGGACTATCAACCACATTATTACTTACTTACAGTGGGTTTCATGAGAAGACTACTTACTTACAGCGGGTCTCGTGAGAAGACTACCTACTTACAGCGGGTCTCGTGAGAAGACTACCTACTTACAGCGAGTCTCGTTAGAAGACTACTTACATACTTTCATTCGGGTCTCAGTAGATGACTCCTTTTTATACTAGTAGGAAATATGGGATTTTCTAGGAAGTCAAACGTTTATAATTACTTACAAACCTTTTCATTGGTACTTATATAAATAATGACATCAAATACTTATGAATTCACCAGCTTTATGTTGATACTCGCTTTCAAAATAACTTATATTCTCAGGTCACCAATAGACAGGTACGACGATCAGGTTTTGTGAAGACGGAGCAGTCAAGACTCGTCTTTTATTTTGAATATTCGTTATATTGTTTTATTCTATGAAAGAACACACTTGTATTTAAAATTATACTATTAATGCAATGGATGATGTTGTTGCTTGTTTACTACTTTACATTGTTGTGATACTTTACATGACGTCCTCCGCCCCAGAACGTTGCAGCCGTTCTTGGTTTTGGGGTGTGACAATATAGATCTATACACAAATTCACGCTCTCCCTACAAGAGATTCTGGCTAATAGTTCAGGACTTAAAAGGTCGTACTTAGATAAGTACACCGTGAAGGGTCTCACAAATTTATTGTTTCAACGAGATTTACGATGTATTATTATTACCCTGTGAATGCTAACTCTGGTACTTTGTATCGTACCCTTTGTTAATGCAAACCCGGTATAATGTATTATTACCTCGTGTTTGCTAACTCAGGTACTCTGTATAGTGCCTTTGCTAATGCAAACCCGGCAGAATGTATTATTACCTCGTGTTTGCTAACTCGGGTACTCTGTATAGTTCCTTTGCTAATGCAAACCCGGCAGGATGTATTATTACCTCGTGTTTGCTAACTCGGGTACTCTGTATAGTACCTTTGCTAATGCAAACCCGACATTACCTTATGTTTGCTAACTCTGGTACTCTGTATAGTACCTTTGCTAATGCAAACCCGGTATGATGTATCTTTACTTCTTTAATATGTTGTTCGTATATTAAAGGTGTTATACATATCTTGTTATAGTTGAATGTATTTTGGTAATTTCCTTGGAAAGTATACAGTCGTGAATCATACTTGTATCTTTAGTTTTGAATCATAAATTATACCTATTATAATTTATATGTTCTATCTGATTAGCATGGTTTCTCATGGATGAACACCTTTGCTCAGCCTAATACAAAGGTGATGATACCAAAAGGAGTAACCTTTTGTACTCATATATGTATAATATATATATAATTAAGAAGGAAACGACCTTCGGAAAAATAATACAACCTTAATTCCACATCCAAACAAGGAAAAGAAAATAAGATAATTCATTAGTCCTAAGCCCTTCAAATCTTATTTATATATTTATACATATATACACATGATTTTGGCATATATAATTTGAAATAGTTTATAAAACATTTTTCAAAGAATTTAACGGAGTTTACATGACTTTTAAGATTTAACATGGCTTTGGAAGTATTTGATAATTCTTAAAAGCATACGGAAATTTTCTGTGTGATTATTATTATACACAGTTATTAACACAATTTATTATTGTGTTAAACTTGTATTCCCCCCCCCCCCTCCTAAAAAGCATTTAAAAACCATTTAAAAACCATTGAAAAGGTAAATTATAGGGGTATGAACTCACTTTGATAAGCGGTGATTCGGGCAGCGTTTTGTTTCCCGGAAAAGAGTTTGTTTGACGAAAAACCGGCTCAAATCGGGCAGAGTTTCGGCAGGAGAGAGGATAACTTCTCGATAATTCTGGGGCTCCGGGGCTTGCTTCGGGCTTTAGACACGATACCGGGGCCTTGGGGGGTCGTGAGAAAGTCGAGGGGGTGAAAATGTGAAAAAGGGGAAATTTTGGGGTGAAAAATGCCCTAAATCCGAGAGGGCTCGCACCCTTTATATAGGGGTGCGAGGGTTCGGCCGAGGAGGACAGGTGGCGAGGGGGATGTGTCATCTGCGAGGTGGCAGCGAGGGAGGGAAGCCACGTGTTCGGTCCGCAGGGAGCCACGAGTCCGAAGAGAAGAGTCACCAGCCACGCATCGGATATGCGAAGGAGGTCTAGACACGCGTGTTTAGGCGTCTTACGACCCGTCTTAGACGGCGCGTCGGATGCCCACCGGACCTCGGATTCGGACCAATCAGCGACGGACAAGAGCATCATCGGACCAATCAGAAGGTGACATGCGCATCTGCGGTCCAATGAGAAGCGAACACGTGGAGGCCTCGCATGCGAGGTGACGTGTCCGAAGCTGACTCATGCGAATTTACCATGTTTTCAAGATTTTCTTGATTTTCATGCCAAAAACTTGCGAAAATCATAACTTTCATATACGAGCTTCGTTTTTCACGTTCTTTATATGCACGCGTAGGTAACATTATACTCTACGACTTTCATTTAGACTTCGTCGGCTGATTTTGATTTTATTTTTAATATTATTATTTTTAACAGACCGGGACAGGAAATCCGTTAAAAATTCATAACTTCTTCATCTGATGTCCGTTTTCGTCTGTGTTTTTACCGTTGTGCTACTTTTGACGAGACCTTCGATTCTCGTTTAAGTTGCGTTGGCTAAATATCGATCGATTTATATTTCGAATTTTTAGCTGTCTACTGCTAAACCGAAACTTCGAAAAATCATAACTTCCTCATACGAAGTCAGATTTTTACGTTCTTTTTATGAACGTTCTCGGTTTAACATATTCTAAAACTTTCATTTAGATTGTTAAGGCTAAAAAGCATTTTATCGAAAATTCGCTTTTTACACTGAACAGTGTTTTGCCGGTTTTATCGCGGATTTTCGATTGGTCATAACTTCTTCGTTATAACTCGGATTTCAGTGTTCTTTATATTTTTGGAAACCTTGTACAAACTCTACCACTTGGTTCATCCCAATTACGATTATTGATCAATTTATTTTTGACCAAACTTTGACCGGTGTCACATTATCCCCCCGTTAGAGGGAATTCCGTCCCGAAATTAAGTCTAAAGTGATACTCATGGACTAGGTCTAATCTTTCCTTTCCCAAGTGAATTCAGGTCCCTGGTTTGTAATCCAGCGAACCTGCACTAACGGGATGAGACTTAGCGTGGTTCTTTAGATTTCCTTATCCATGGTTTTTATTGGTTTTGCTACAGAGTGTAGACTTTTATTTAACTTGATTTCATTGAGTGAAATAACAAGTGTTTTATCGGATAGACACCTCTTTAGATTAGATATGTGAAAGATGGGATGAATGTTATTATGTTTTTGGTGGTAGTTTAAGTTTAAAAGTACAAGACCGATTCTGGTAAGAACCTAAAATGGTCCTATGTACTTTGAGTTTTGTATTTCACGCTTTCTCAAGCGCATCTTGTCCTTCCTGAGTGAGACCTTCATATGACAAGGTCATCAATCCTGGAATTCCAAAGGTTTTCTTTTATCGAAGCCATAGCTTCTCTGGTTAACTCTGGAGGCTTTATGTTGCTTCCTGATTCGTATTTTGTTTTTGGTAGTTTCTCGGATGAATTCTAGATCAGCGAGGGTGTTGTGTGGAAATTGGATCTCTAGCTAGTTGCGTATTACCACTTTAGTCCAGTGCAGATAGGATATGCACTTATGACTGCATAAGGTTTTGAATGGAGCAACTTGAATGTTAGCATGATAAAGGACTCGACTAATTGGTAAATGGGTATCCCATTCTTTACCACAGTCGATCCCATAGAATCATGACTACTCTGGTTCCTAGAGATTTTTGAGTGACGGCCTGAACTGGGAGATGATTCTATTATCTCAGTGGAGATAACAGATATTGGCATACCGTGCACTCACACGTTCTAGTTATCTTCTCTACTTGCCACATTTTCAGGTTTCAAGGCTTCCTGTTGAGCCTCCTTACTTTGTGTGGAGAGATTTAAAAGGGTTATCATAGTCCATGATTGGCACTATGACCTGGGTACTCTTTCCGACTTAGGGTGTCAGCTACTATATTGGCTTTGTCGAGATGATAACGAATTTCAAATTCGTAGTCATTTAGTAGCTCGACCCACTGTCGTGGTCTCATGTTGAATTCCACCTGGTAGAATACATGATGTTGGCTTTTGCTCCGAATTTCATGATCAGACTCATACTTGGCTCATCCACCATTACCTCGTGTATACAAGTCGTATATATTTTAGATTTCACAAAACGTTCGGATGGGTGACTCTGCCCCAGGGCCACAACCAAACAAGGAACAGGAGATAGGGCGGAATCACACATCCTTAATCTTGTTAAGTCTAACTTATATACCACTCTCGTGTATACACTTAGCAGTGATAGATTAACTTAATGAGTTTTTAGTCTCTATTCTTGAACTTGACCTATGGTTCGATGATTTTCCTATGAGATCTATTGAGGCACTTCGGTAGTTACTGACTTCTAAGACTACTTCGGTGCTTTTCGTTTGAAGTTTTCTGTCTACTAAGTAGGCTACAATGGCGTGGTACTCTTCGCATGGGTACTTTTGAAGTTTTGAAACGAGAGACAAACTAAGGGTTTTGCGTTAATGATTGGAAGAATTTCATCTTACAGCTGATTAAGGAAAAAAAAATTCTTATACACCATAAGAATTTTCACATGGTAAGGGCCAGGCCAAACCATGTCGAATGAGGATGTCAGAATTATCTCGACGAAATAGATATTAAGGCGTTCAGGGACGAATGATTACTAGGGTGATATCCTATGTACCTAAGTTTTCAGCGCTTCTTGTTTTATTCTGTTATTATCACTACAAACCCCTTTTTTATTCGAAATTGGCGGGTACTACTGTGACAACCGTCAAAATTCGAGTCGGTTCTAGATTTGAATAAACTTAGTTGCACATATAGGCACGACACATAATAGACTTAGTAACTAGAAGCTAAGTTATAACCTACTAGAAACTTGGAAACAAGTAGGATCGAATGATAGTGTACTTAGATTTCACATTGATATGTGAATTCTACTACTACTTAACTGTAGTGACTATCCATATTTGGGTCACTCTTTGACTCGAACACCATTTCATGAATCATATACACACATCATGCACTTGACCTAGTAGTAGAAATTAGGTCAAAGTCTCATAGAAACTTAAGTCAAAGTTGAAGACTATGACTAGTATACTTGATTCCTCAATTTCGCTTGAATCTCGGAATCACTACATAGAATGTCAATAAACCGATAAAAATAAATTACAAACATTATTTATAACTATAAAAGAGTTATAATACCATAAGATAATTTAAAGTCTCAAATATTCTATTTATTTTGATATCCAAAGATTTACAAAATCTCAAGACCCTAAAAGCCATAAAAACTCATATTTATAAACTTTAACCTTAAAAATTCTATAAAAATAATTATGAAACTTATAATATGATTTTATAATAATTAAAATTATGAAAATGCATTTAAGGAAAATAAAATTTAAGTCATTAACAATTGCCCTAAATTTATAAGTCAAAAATCAAGGTTTCATGAGCAAAAACTTGGTTAGGGTGTATATTTTATAAAAAGTTTGATATTTTTATAAAAGAATTGAATTTTTTTTATAAAATTAAAAGAGAGGGAGGGCATTTTACACTCAAAACCGTCCACCCTCTTCCCAAGATGCTTCTCCTCTTCACAAAACACATAATCACTCATCTCTCACACTCCATCTCCTTCACTTCTCTCTCTCTCTCTACACTCTCTCTCACACTCCACCATTTACCACACTCAAACTCTCTCTTTCCCTCTCTAAAACCACGAAATTCTCCAGCCAAGAACATCTCTTAACCTTCAAATCTTCATCTTCTAGGGTTGTTCTTCATGGTAATCACGAAAATCCTTCAATCTCCTTCACTTTTCTTTCTAGTTTTAAAGGTTTTTCTTGCATTTCCTTGTTCTTCTACACCATTCTCTTAGAAAATTTGTGTGAATGTTCATTCACTTCAGTTTTGATGATGATGGTGGTAGATTTTCACCAAAAACATCTTGCATGTTACAAAATGGTGAAGATCCATGACCTAAACCTAAGTCAAAACCATGGAAATGCACTTTTCTACACGTTTTGGTGGAAAATCACCACATGCATCCAAAGTTTTCTTTCAAAAACGAATTTTAAACATTTCAAACTCATGAATGAACTTCAAACAAACATGCATGTGATGATCTTCAAGCTTAGAAGCTAGATCATCAAAGTATGTTGTTAAAAGCTTTCAAATATGTTCATGAAGGATTTATTTCCAAATAAATATCAAAAACTCCTTTTCTGACCAAATCCGATTTTTCCCAGATTCCCATCAACAAGATAAGATGATCTGTAATTTTCCAGAGAATAATTCATTTATCTCGAATTACTATAATTAATGCAATAAAATAGGGCAATAAATCATATAAAATACTTTCTGGGGTCTATAAATCCTAGTTAAATTCGTGGATGACCCCTATGCTAAATAATGATACCTCATTAAGTTTCATCGAGTTTTGCTACTGTTTAATATGGTTTTGAATTTTCTTTTTGTTTGGCTCCAATAAATCATAAAAGCACTTTAGAAAATCTTAAAATGATATACAACAATTTTCGCAGTTACTACCAGAGGTATAAGACTCAGAAAAGTATTTTTAGAATTTTTCATAATGCATTCCTATTTTTCCCCGATTTTTGTATTTATAATAGCCTAAAAATAGAAAAAATAGTTATGTTCACTCAAAATTAATGAAAATTTACCCGAACACTTTGTAGTACATTAGGAGGCTACATAAAAATTTTGATGATTTTTCTCTTCTGTATACTATTTTTCTCCTATTTTCTAAGATTAAATACACTTAAATACACAAAATCGGATTTCAGTATATAAAAGCCACATTTGGTATTTTTCCCAGATTATTTACTCTGTAAATGAAGTGTACAAAAATTTTGGTAATTTACTTTAACTGTTTAATAATTATTCTCCAATTAATGATTATTTAAGAGGATAAAACAAAGAAAAATAGAAAGGCTAATTGAAAAATATCTTTTATATTTTTTACAGCTTCTACATGTATAATAAAAGTGTTACAAAAATTTTGGGCAATTTGGGAAACTGTTTTCTATTTATTTCAATTTTTATTAGAATAAATGCTCAAAAATCATA
Organism: Lactuca virosa; assembly: GCF_052849685.1. Lineage (NCBI taxonomy): Eukaryota > Viridiplantae > Streptophyta > Magnoliopsida > Asterales > Asteraceae > Lactuca > Lactuca virosa. Next base: position 132,917,690 of record NC_136428.1, on the reverse strand, counting down.
AAATTGGGTTAAAAAGTTTAGAAATCAATTTTTATATTTTTCCCAACTTAAGAATGTTTAATAACAATATCACAAAAAGTTTGGGTAATTTTGGAAACTTTTTTCTATTTATCCCCATTTTTATTAGAATAAATGCATAAAAATCATAAAATTGGGTTAAACAGTTTAGAAACCCCTTTTTATATTTTTCCCAGCTTAAGTATGTGTAATAACATTGTTATAAAAAGTTTGGGGTATTTTCGTAACTGATTTCTATTTTTCATGAATTTGTATCTATTTAGAGAACTAAATATGTGAAAAATGGTTATACATATTCATAATCCATGAAAATTTATCTAGAAGTCTTTTAGTACATTTAGAACCAAAATCTGAAGTTTGGTAATTTTTATTAACTGTTTAATATTTTTCATGATTTTATGGTTATTCAAGAAACTAAAATCGTGAAAAATAGTCAGACAAATCAAAAATTCAAGAAAATTTATCTTAAGGTCTTTGACTTCAATTAAAACTGAAATGCAAAGTTTGGGAAAGTTTAGAACTAAATTGATTTAGTTTTGAATATTTAATCATTGGAACACCTCTAAAATGTTAAATATTAACATTTCAATAATGGAAATTTTCCACTTAAATTGTTATATAACAATTGATTCTTTGAAACTTAATTTCCACAGAAAAATGTTTGTAACTTATCAATATTAAATTTTGACACATTATTGGCATAATTCTATTGTAGTAGTAAGTATACTAGTGTTAGATTTTGATTAGAGACTCACTAGCGAATACCATTATTGTAGGAATCGGTAGTGGTACACGTGGAACGTAGTTCAAGGCATCATTTGCATCATCTCAATGCATGGTGAGTTTTCACGTACTCCCCTATTTTCAGTTTTTATGTTTTGGGGTGGAAAAGCATGTCCCGAAAAACTATTATTTGAATGTTGTATTTAAATTGATTTGTATCAAACATGATTGCTATTTTATTGCTATATCTCTCTATGTATGTCTATGCAACACGGAACATGATAACTTATCGTATTAAGGCCCTTCCCTTATCTCTAACCATTAACTCTTTAAGCCAATGGTCATTATGGATAGCGCTATTAGGAATTGACAACTCCTCACTCGCCCTATTGCTGGAGTGCATTATACCATATTAATCTATGGAACGATAAGCATAGATCTTGATAGGGCTTCAGTCATAGGTTTGGTTGAGAACTCATTGTTTGCTCATACACATACAAACTTGTTATTTATTATGGCAATAAACTCGTTTATCAATTATAGCAATCAACTTTGTTTCTCATTATAGCAATGAACTCTGTTTCACATTATAACAATAAACTTGTTTATTAATTGTAGCAATCAACTTTGTTTCTCATTACAACAACGAACTTTTATTACTGAAAACTTATATACATGTTTTAGCAATGAAATTGTTTGCTCCTTGTAGCAATGAAATTGATTGCTCATTTTAGCAATGAAACTTGTTTACTCGTTTGAGTAACGAACTTTATCTTCCATGAGGATATGAATGTTGCATCTTAATTGGGCAACATACTTTATCTCTCATGATGATAAAAAACTTTGTTTTTTTTACAAACGTATTTACTCATTTTAACAATATACTTTTATTATTGGAAACTTTTATCAAAACTTTGATTTCAATTCATGAAACCAATATTATTTTGTTTATCTGTGAGTACTCACCAACTATTTTTGTAGTTGACGCTCGTTTTACATGCTTTTTCAGGAATCATCGAGTAAGTGGCACTTAGGGACACATCATTGTTAGGAGCATTCGCATGTGTTGTATTTCAATTTACATTGTTATTTCTTTTAAAATTTGTTCAAACCCATTGTAAATTTGTAAAGATTTTTAATACTATAGTTGGTGTTGTCTTCTAACTTTTGCTATGAAACCCTTTATACTGTCATGCCTCGTGTTTCCGCTTTAGCGGGGTGTGACAGAAAATGGTATCAGAGCCGAAGGTTATATAGAATACCGGTTTTCCTTTGGAGAACCACAACTATAGCCAAAAAATTTCTAAGGGTTTTTAAAATATTGAACATACTACTGGTATAACTAATTCGAGTACGCATTATCAGACTTTAATTAAGTATAGCCTGGCCAACTATGCTTAATTAAGGAAACTTAATGTGAGGCTTGAAACGGTTATAGTAGAATTATGTTCAAAAAGATTTTCAACTTAAACTTTTGAAAAACAAAATTTTTCGGTGTGCGTACGGGCATTGCATATTATAGGCATTCATCTAGATACACTTAGAAACTAAGTGCACTTTTATAACAATGCCTTTATTTAGAAATATTCTTGTCCCTTATCAAGTGCTAGGTTAACCACTTAGGTTATATCACTAGCCACTCTAGGAGCAATGCACTTAGTACTAAGAATGGGTATTCCTCGGTAGCTATTGAATTTAGATGTAAGATTAGTAGCTAGATATACACTAGTAATTATCTTAAGTCGAAACATATACCAATTATTCCTCAATACCTCTTCATCGTCTTCAAGAGTTACAACTAGGAAAAAGCGTTTCGATACCGACACGAATGATAATTGGAGCATCTCGTAAGGAGGTAGATGAGTCACCACTAAGTAATCACTTGTATACCATTGGTGGGCATTCCGGATTCGACTCACAAGGAGACATGGAGGTTTAACGCATACGTGAGACCTTATTACTACGCTACGATTTAGCTCTACGTTGTTTCCACCTTGAGCTTAAAACTTAACATAGGATGTCCCTTTGACCTCTATAAAAGGTCGTAAACTGCATTGACACCATAAAACGTTTTTCAAACAATTTTCTTGCCCTTTATCTTAGGGAAAAAGACATCGGTACTCGTCTTATACTCGCCTTGTACTCGCCTTAGTATTTAGGTACGATCAGCTACACTAATATACTTATTCCTTACTTCTTAATCTTCCATCGAAAAATTATTTCGCTTCATCGGTTTTATTTATCATCAATAAAATATTTTATAACCACTTCAATCAACTTAGTAGACATTTCTTAACAATGTAAGCAATATTCTCGCTAAAAATCTTTTGACAACTTGCTTTAACTTAACACTTTTCTTCAAAACTCAATTTAACCATTATTGGTTTTAACCTTGCTATTTAAATTTTATTTCAAATCCATTTTAAATCCATTTCAATGGATATATGTGTTTTTAAGGGCATATAAACCATTTTAAACATTGCTTACCATTTTGACACGTTTTCGAAAAACTTAGAAACATTTTCTTTTATAAAAGTGTTTAAACTCTATTCTATAAAACTTAAACATATAACATTGAAGTCCTATTATATGTAAAAGCGTCCTCGGATTTTCCAAACCACTTTTGCTTTAACACATTTAACCGCTTTCTCATTTAGGAATTGTAATTTACTTTAATGTGTTTTCTCGAAAACACAACATGATATTTATGCAAATGTCTACTTCAAACATGTTTATAAGACATATCTAACGCTTGTAATTCAAAACATACCTTATTTGTGTACTTTGCTTCAATATAGTTTTATAATCTATAAAGATTCTAAAATATAAAGCATTGCAAAACTTAGTGTTCACTTTTAAATTTCCAGTGGCGCACTTTCGACAATGCACAATTATTCATCTAAATATGTTAAGTCTTTACCTTATCCGTTTTAACCATTGTTGGACTCCAGTCAAAAATGTCAAAGCTGTCGGAATTTCAATTACAAGTTTTAGTGTTTCTTCTTTTTCACAAATGGAGTTTAACTTAATAGATAACTCATAAATTTTTAGAAAACACTTTAAAACTCCCACATATCTATTTAATCATCAATATACATCAAATATTAAAGTTTGAAATATATCTCAACCTGCTTTTAATCTACCTATAGGTATTGTTCTTATAATTTTAACAATAACAATCATTGTCGCCGCTACCTTCCTTTTTCTTTCTCCCGCACTTGATTTCTTGCTCTCCTTATGATTTTAGATCTCGCACACCCATAATAGTAACATAATACATTGTCTAACTTTGTTTCTGTCTATTTTGCTTCTCCTGGTATCATGTTTGTACACATACATACTAGAAGTCTATCCTTTCGTTTTGAGCGATTAATACATGTATAGCCGTGAGGAATGATTTTTATTTAGTCAACTTTGATATATTCAATTACGCCTTTTATCATATACATCTTGTTTTTATTTTGAAATCTCTATAAACAAGTGATCCTTATTTATATTTGCTCTTTCGTTCTAAATTCAGAAACTTGATATAAAATGCAATTTTCATTGTATTTTTCCTTATAATTAATACACAAGATGAATACTCTTATGCTTATAATTTTTCTATATCTGGAAAATATATGTGAAGGATATATTTCCTTATGTTTCTTCTTTTCTTTAAATACATCAAAAGTTTTGAATTTTACGATTATCTATTCTCTAAATGATTGTTTTTGTAGAAACACTAAACTATGAATGCACTATTTTCAAAGATTAACATTTTTACACCTTTCTTAAAATAGTATTTTACTTTGCAATTTTCAGTGAGTTCCTAAACTCTCAAACTTGTTTTCATAAGTATTCTGACTCCTCGTAAACTTGAATTTGTCCTGACTTAGACAATTGGACAATTTCTCAAAAGTTTAATACAAATATTTCTATACAAATTCCTTTAATGACGACTTAAACCTTTAACCTTAATTAATCTTTATATTATTTTACTACTTTGTTGGATCGCCACACATGTATCTTCATTATCTTGGAATTATTACACATTTTGATAATATTGAGATTAATTATCATTTCTAAACACATATTTTGATAACAATGAGATTTTTAATCACTTCTAAACACTTAAAATGCTATATACACAATGTGATTTAATTTATCATAAATTTTCATCGCCTCCATTTGCACCAATGACTCTCTAAATATATTTATTCTTCGAATAAGGTTTTATTATTATAAGAGTAACCGTAGTAGTAATTATAGCCTCGGAGATGCTTAATCATTTCGTAATTTATTTTGTCGACGACACTTAATTAGCCTTTATATTTGAGATGTACCAAAACTTCGTTGCCTACCCTTAGTACGTATTTTTAGGAACTTACCCTCAATCGCTTCTCTTTCATTCGTGCTACCCCTTCGTATTTCAAAATATATCTTTTCCAGATGTAGTAGCCAACCCGGAAGTGAACAAATTGTTCCTAATCTCTTCTTTATTAGGCGGCGAATTTACACTTAGTGCTAATTTAGAACGCGACTTAAGGATCAATGCGGATTTAAAGCTCAGTGCAGTTAGTGCTTCAGCAAAACTTATGGCTCTCTTAATTCAGATAATATCTAACTAGATGATCTTTTTCGACTAGGTCGCCATGTTTGGATCATGATTTCCATGATCCTAATTTCTCGCAATCTAAATTGTAGAACTTGAATTAAGGAAACATTAATTTGACTATAGCTAAAGAATTGGGTTCCTCCTTTGAGGAAATAAACCCGAAATAATCAAAGAACACTGCAAGTCACCCCCTCTCCAGCTATATAATTGTATTCGACTGAGTTCTAATAGAATACGTAACGAATTGAATTTCGGGGCGAAATTCTTTTAACCGGGGGAGAATGTGACAACCGTCAAAATTCGAGTCGGTTCTAGATTTGAATAAACTTAGTTGCACATATAGGCACGACACATAATAGACTTAGTAACTAGAAGCTAAGTTATAACCTACTAGAAACTTGGAAACAAGTAGGATCGAATGATAGTGTACTTAGATTTCACATTGATATGTGAATTCTACTACTACTTAACTGTAGTGACTATCCATATTTGGGTCACTCTTTGACTCGAACACCATTTCATGAATCATATACACACATCATGCACTTGACCTAGTAGTAGAAATTAGGTCAAAGTCTCATAGAAACTTAAGTCAAAGTTGAAGACAATGACTAGTATACTTGATTCCTCAATTTTGCTTGAATCTCGGAATCACTACATAGAATGCCAATAAACCGATAAAAATAAATTACAAACATTATTTATAACTATAAAAGAGTTATAATACCATAAGATAATTTAAAGTCTCAAATATTCTATTTATTTTGATATCCAAAGATTTACAAAATCTCAAGACCCTAAAAGCCATAAAAACTCATATTTATAAACTTTAACCTTAAACATTCTATAAAAATAATTATGAAACTTATAATATGATATTATAATAATTAAAATTATGAAAATGCATTTAAGGAAAATAAAATTGCCCTAAATTTATAAGTCAAAAATCAAGGTTTCATGAGCAAAAACTTGGTTAGGGTGTATATTTTATAAAAAGTTTGATATTTTTATAAAAGAATTGAATTTTTTTTTATAAAATTAAAAGAGAGGGAGGACATTTTACACTCAAAACCGTCCACCCTCTTCCCAAGATGCTTCCCCTCTTCCCAAAACACATAATCACTCCTCTCTCACACTCCATCTCCTTCACTTCTCTCTCTCTCTACACTCTCTCTCACACTCCACCATTTACCACACTCAAACTCTCTCTTTCCCTCTCTAAAACCACGAAATTCTCCAGCCAAGAACATCTCTGAACCTTCAAATCTTCATCTTCTAGGGTTGTTCTTCATGGTAATAACGAAAATCCTTCAATCTCCTTCACTTTTCTTTCTAGTTTTAAAGGTTTTTCTTGCATTTCCTTGTTCTTCTACACCATTCTCTTAGAAAATTTGTGTGAATGTTCATTCACTTCAGTTTTGATGATGATGGTGGTAGATTTTCACCAAAAACATCTTGCATGTTACAAAATGGTGAAGATCCATGACCTAAACCTAAGTCAAAACCATGGAAATGCACTTTTCTACACGTTTTGGTGGAAAATCACCACATGCATCCAAAGGTTTCTTTCAAAAACGAATTTTAAACATTTCAAACTCATGAATGAACTTCAAACAAACATGCATGTGATGATCTTCAAGCTTAGAAGCTAGATCATCAAAGTATGTTGTTAAAAGCTTTCAAATATGTTCATGAAAGATTTATTTCCAAATAAATATCAAAAACTCCTTTTCTGACCAAATCCGATTTTTCCCAGATTCCCATCAACAAGATAAGATAATCTGTAAATTTCCAGAGAATAATTCATTTATCTCGAATTACTATAATTAATGCAATAAAATGGGGCAATAAATCATATAAAATACTTTCTGGGGTCTATAAATCCTAGTTAAATTCTTGGATGACCCCTATGCTAAATAATGATCCCTCATTAAGTTTCATCGAGTTTTGCTACTGTTTAATATGGTTTTAAATTTTCTTTTTGTTTGGCTCCAATAAATCATAAAAGCACTTTAGAAAATCTGAAAATGATATACAACAATTTTCGCAGTTACTACCAGAGTTATAAGACTCAGAAAAATATTTTCAGAATTTTTCATAATGCATTCCTATTTTTCCCCGATTTTTGTATTTATAATGGCCTAAAAATAGAAAAAATAGTTCTGTTCACTCAAAATTCATGAAAATTTACCCGAACACTTTGTAGTACATTAGGAGGCTACATAAAAATTTTGATGATTTTTCTCTTATGTATACTATTTTTCTCCTATTTTCTAAGATTAAATACACTTAAATACACAAAATCGGATTTCAGTATATAAAAGCCACATTTGGTATTTTTCCCAGATTATTTACTCTGTAAATGAAGTGTACAAAAATTTTGGTAATTTACTTTAACTGTTTAATAATTATTCTCCAATTAATGATTATTTAAGAGGATAAAACAAAGAAAAATAGAAAGACTAATTGAAAAATATCTTTTATATTTTTTACAGCTTCTACATGTATAATAAAAGTGTTACAAAAATTTTGGGCAATTTGGGAAACTGTTTTCTATTTATTTCAATTTTTATTAGAATAAATGCTCAAAAATCATAAAATTGGGTTAAAAAGTTTAGAAATCAATTTTTATATTTTTCCCAACTTAAGAATGTTTAATAACAATATCACAAAAAGTTTGGGTAATTTTGGAAACTTTTTTCTATTTATCCCCATTTTTATTAGAATAAATGCATAAAAATTATAAAATTTGGTTAAACAGTTTAGAAACTCCTTTTTATATTTTTCCCAGCTTAAGTATGTGTAATGACATTGTTATAAAAAGTTTGGGGTATTTTCGTAACTGATTTCTATTTTTCATGAATTTGTATCTATTTAGAGAATTAAATATGTGAAAAATGGTTATACATATTCATAATCCATGAAAATTTATCTAGAAGTCTTTTAGTACATTTAGAACCAAAATCTGAAGTTTGGTAATTTTTATTAACTGTTTAGTATTTTTCATGATTTTATGGTTATTCAAGAAACTAAAATCGTGAAAAATAGTCAGACAAATCAAAAATTCAAGAAAATTTATCTTAAGGTCTTTGACTTCAATTAAAACTGAAATGCAAAGTTTGGGAAAGTTTAGAACTAAATTGATTTAGTTTTAAATATTTAATCATTGGAACACCTCTAAAATGTTAAATATTAACATTTCAATAATGGAAATTTTCCACTTAAATTGTTATATAACAATTGATTCTTTGAAACTTAATTTCCACAGAAAAATGTTTGTAACTTATCAATATTAAATTTTGACACATTATTGGCATAATTCTATTGTAGTAGTAAGTATACTAGTGTTAGATTTTGATTAGAGACTCACTAGCGAATACCATTATTGTAGGAATCAGTAGTGGTACACGTGGAACGTAGTTCAAGGCATCATTTGCATCATCTCAATGCATGGTGAGTATTCACGCACTCCCCTATTTTCAGTTTTTATGTTTTGGGGTGGAAAAGCATGTCCCGAAAAACTATTATTTGAATGTTGTATTTAAATTGATTTGTATCAAACATGATTGCTATTTTATTGCTATATCTCTCTATGTATGTCTATGCAACACGGAACATGAGAACTTATCGTATTAAGGCCCTTCCCTTATCTCTAACCATTAACTCTTTGAGCCAATGGTCATTATGGATAGCGCTATTAGGAATTGACAACTCCCACTCGCCCTATTGTTGGAGTGCATGATACCATATTAATCTATGGAACGATAAGCATAGATCTTGATAGGGCTTCAGTCATAGGTTTGGTTGAGAACTCATTGTTTGCTCATACACATAAGAACTTGTTATTTATTATGGCAATAAACTCGTTTATCAATTATAGCAATCAACTTTGTTTCTCATTATAGCAATGAACTCTGTTTCACATTATAGCAATAAACTTGTTTATTAATTATAGCAATCAACTTTGTTTCTCATTACAACAACGAACTTTTATTACTGAAAACTTATATACATGTTTTAGCAATGAAATTGTTTGCTCCTTGTAGCAATGAAATTGATTGCTCATTTTAGCAATGAAACTTGTTTACTCGTTTGAGTAACGAACTTTATCTTCCATGAGGATATGAATGTTGCATCTTATTTGGGCAACATACTTTATCTCTCATGATGATAAAGAACTTTGTTTTTTTTACAAACTTATTTACTCGTTTTAACAATATACTTTTATTATTGGAAACTTTTATCAAAACTTTGATTTCAATTCATGAAACCAATATTATTTTGTTTATCTGTGGGTACTCACCAACTATTTTTATAGTTGACGCTCTTTTTAAATGCTTTTTCAGGAATCATCGAGTAAGTGGCACTTAGGGACACATCATTGTTAGGAGCATTCGCATGTGTTGTATTTCAATTTACATTGTTATTTCTTTTAAAATTTGTTCAAACCCATTGTAAATTTGTAAAGATTTTTAATACTATGGTTGGTGTTGTCTTCTAACTTTTGCTATGAAACCCTTTATACTGCCATGCCTCGTGTTTCCGCTTTGGCGGGGTGTGACAGAAAATGGTATCAGAGCCGAAGGTTATAGGGAATACCGGTTTTCCTTTGGAGAACCACAACTATAGCCAAAAAATTTCTACGCGTTTTTAAAATACTGAACATACTACTGGTATAACTAATTCGAGTACGCATTATCAGACTTTAATTAAGTATAGCCTGGCCAACTATGCTTAATTAAGGAAACTTAATGTGAGGCTTGAAACGGTTATAGTAGAATTATGTTCAAAAAGATTTTCAACTTAAACTTTTGAAAAACAAAATTTTTCGGTGTGCGTACGGGCATTGCATATTATAGGCATTCATCTAGATACACTTAGAAACTAAGTGCACTTTTATAACAATGCCTTTATTTAGAAATATTCTTGTCCCTTATCAAGTGCTAGGTTAACCACTTGCCACTCTAGGAGCAATGCACTTAGTACTAAGAATGGGTATTCCTCGGTAGCTATTGAATTTAGATGTAAGATTAGTAGCTAGATATACACTAGTAATTATCTTAAGTCGAAACATATACCAATTATTCCTCAATACCTCTTCATCGTCTTCAAGAGTTACAACTAGGAAAAAGCGTTTCGATACCGACACGAATGATAATTGGAGCATCTCGTAAGGAGGTAGATGAGTCACCACTAAGTAATCACTTGTATACCATTGGTGGGCATTCCGGATTCGACTCACAAGGAGACATGGAGGTTTAACGCATACGTGAGACCTTATTACTACGCTACGATTTAGCTCTACGTTGTTTCCACCTTGAGCTTAAAACTTAACATAGGATGTCCCTTTGACCTCTATAAAAGGTCGTAAACTGCATTGACACCATAAAACGTTTTTCAAACAATTTTCTTGCCCTTTATCTTAGGGAAAAAGACATCGGTACTCGTCTTATACTCGCCTTGTACTCGCCTTAGTATTTAGGTACGATCAGCTACACTAATATACTTATTCCTTACTTCTTAATCTTCCATCGAAAAATTATTTCGCTTCATCGGTTTTATTTATCATCAATAAAATATTTTATAACCACTTCAATCAACTTAGTAGACATTTCTTAACAATGTAAGCAATATTCTCGCTAAAAATCTTTTGACAACTTGCTTTAACTTAACACTTTTCTTCAAAACTCAATTTAACCATTATTGGTTTTAACCTTGCTATTTAAATTTTATTTCAAATCCATTTTAAATCCATTTCAATGGATATATGTGTTTTTAAGGGCATATAAACCATTTTAAACATTGCTTACCATTTTGACACGTTTTCGAAAAACTTAGAAACATTTTCTTTTATAAAAGTGTTTAAACTCTATTCTATAAAACTTAAACATATAACATTGAAGTCCTATTATATGTAAAAGCGTCCTCGGATTTTCCAAACCACTTTTGCTTTGACACATTTAACCGCTTTCTCATTTAGGAATTGTAATTTACTTTAATGTGTTTTCTCGAAAACACAACATGATATTTATGCAAATGTCTACTTCAAACATGTTTATAAGACATATCTAACGCTTGTAATTCAAAACATACCTTATTTGTGTACTTTGCTTCAATATAGTTTTATAATCTATAAAGATTCTAAAATATAAAGCATTGCAAAACTTAGTGTTCACTTTTAAATTTCCAGTGGCGCACTTTCGACAATGCACAATTATTCATCTAAATATGTTAAGTCTTTACCTTATCCGTTTTAACCATTGTTGGACTCCAGTCAAAAATGTCAAAGCTGTCGGAATTTCAATTACAAGTTTTAGTGTTTCTTCTTTTTCACAAATGGAGTTTAACTTAATAGATAACTCATAAATTTTTAGAAAACACTTTAAAACTCCCACATATCTATTTAATCATCAATATACATCAAATATTAAAGTTTGAAATATATCTCAACCTTCTTTTAATCTACCTATAGGTATTGTTCTTATAATTTTAACAATAACAATCATTGTCGCCGCTACCTTCCTTTTTCTTTCTCCCGCACTTGCTTTCTTGCTCTCCTTATGATTTTAGATCTCCCACACCCATAATAGTAACATAATACATTGTCTAACTTTGTTTCTGTCTATTTTGCTTCTCCTGGTATCATGTTTGTACACATACATACTAGAAGTCTATCCTTTCGTTTTGAGCGATTAATACATGTATAGCCGTGAGGAATAATTTTTATTTAGTCAACTTTGATATATTCAATTACGCCTTTTATCATATACATCTTGTTTTTATTTTGAAATCTCTATAAACAAGTGATCCTTATTTACATTTGCTCTTTCGTTCTAAATTCAGAAACTTGATATAAAATGCAATTTTCATTGTATTTTTCCTTATAATTAATACACAAGATGAATACTCTTATGCTTATAATTTTTCTATATCCGAAAAATATATGTGAAGGATATATTTCCTTATGTTTCTTCTTTTCTTTAAATACATCAAAAGTTTTGAATTTTACGATTATCTATTCTCTAAATGATTGTTTTTGTAGAAACACTAAACTATGAATGCACTATTTTCAAAGATTAACATTTTTACACATTTCTTAAAATAGTATTTTACTTTGCAATTTTCAGTGAGTTTCTAAACTCTCAAACTTGTTTTCATAAGTATTCTGACTCCTCGTAAACTTGAATTTGTCCTGACTTAGACAATTGGACAATTTCTCAAAAGTTTAATACAAATATTTCTATACAAATTCCTTTAATGACGACTTAAACCTTTAACCTTAATTAATCTTTATATTATTTTACTACTTTGTTGGATCGCCACACATGTATCTTCATTATCTTGGAATTATTACACATTTTGATAATAGTGAGATTAATTATCATTTCTAAACACACATTTTGATAACAATGAGATTTTTAATCACTTCTAAACACTTAAAATGCTATATACACAATGTGATTTAATTTATCATAAATTTTCATCGCCTCCATTTGCACCAATGACTCTCTAAATATATTTATTCTTCGAATAAGGTTTTATTATTGTAAGAGTAACCGTAGTAGTAATTATAGCCTCGGAGATGCTCAATCATTTCGTAATTTATTTTGTCGACGACACTTAATTAGCCTTTACATTTGAGATGTACCAAAACTTCGTTGCCTACCCTTAGTACGTATTTTTAGGAACTTACCCTCAATCGCTTCTCTTTCATTCGTGCTACCCCTTCTTATTTCAAAATATATCTTTTCCAGATGTAGTAGCCAACCCGGAAGTGAACAAATTGTTCCTAATCTCTTCTTTATTAGGCGGCGAATTTACACTTAGTGCTAATTTAGAACGCGACTTAAGGATCAATGCGGATTTAACGCTCAGTGCAGTTAGTGCTTCAGCAAAACTTATAGCTCTCTTAATTCAGATAATATCTAACTAGATGATCTTTTTCGACTAGGTCGCCATGTTTGGATCATGATTTCCATGATCCTAATTTCTCGCAATCTAAATTGTAGAACTTGAATTAAGGAAACATTAATTTGACTATAGCTAAAGAATTAGGTTCCTCCTTTGAGGAAATAAACCCGAAATAATCAAAGAACACTTCAAGTCACCCCCTCTCCAGCTATATAATTGTATTCGACTGAGTTCTAATAGAATACGTAACGAATTGAATTTCGGGGCGAAATTCTTTTAACCGGGGGAGAATGTGACAACCGTCAAAATTCGAGTCGGTTCTAGATTTGAATAAACTTAGTTGCACATATAGGCACGACACATAATAGACTTAGTAACTAGAAGCTAAGTTATAACCTACTAGAAACTTGGAAACAAGTAGGATCGAATGATAGTGTACTTAGATTTCACATTGATATGTGAATTCTACTACTACTTAACTGTAGTGACTATCCATATTTGGGTCACTCTTTGACTCGAACACCATTTCATGAATCATATACACACATCATGCACTTGACCTAGTAGTAGAAATTAGGTCAAAGTCTCATAGAAACTTAAGTCAAAGTTGAAGACTATGACTAGTATACTTGATTCCTCAATTTCGCTTGAATCTCGGAATCACTACATAGAATGCCAATAAACCGATAAAAATAAATTACAAACATTATTTATAACTATAAAAGAGTTATAATACCATAAGATAATTTAAAGTCTCAAATATTCTATTTATTTTGATATCCAAAGATTTACAAAATCTCAAGACCCTAAAAGCCATAAAAACTCATATTTATAAACTTTAACCTTAAACATTCTATAAAAATAATTATGAAACTTATAATATGATATTATAATAATTAAAATTATGAAAATGCATTTAAGGAAAATAAAATTTAAGTCATTAACAATTGCCCTAAATTTATAAGTCAAAAATCAAGGTTTCATGAGCAAAAACTTGGTTAGGGTGTATATTTTATAAAAAGTTTGATATTTTTATAAAAAGAATTGAATTTTTTTTTATAAAATTAAAAGAGAGGGAGGACATTTTACACTCAAAACCGTCCACCCTCTTCCCAAGATGCTTCCCCTCTTCCCAAAACACATAATCACTCCTCTCTCACACTCCATCTCCTTCACTTCTCTCTCTCTCTCTCTCTACACTCTCTCTCACACTCCACCATTTACCACACTCAAACTCTCTCTTTCCCTCTCTAAAACCACGAAATTCTCCAGCCAAGAACATCTCTTAACCTTCAAATCTTCATCTTCTAGGGTTGTTCTTCATGGTAATCACGAAAATCCGTCAATCTCCTTCACTTTTCTTTCTAGTTTTAAAGGTTTTTCTTGCATTTCCTTGTTCTTCTACACCATTCTCTTAGAAAATTTGTGTGAATGTTCATTCACTTCAGTTTTGATGATGATGGTGGTAGATTTTCACCAAAAACATCTTGCATGTTACAAAATGGTGAAGATCCATGACCTAAACCTAAGTCAAAACCATGGAAATGCACTTTTCTACACGTTTTGGTGGAAAATCACCACATGCATCCAATGTTTTATTTCAAAAACGAATTTTAAACATTTCAAACTCATGAATGAACTTCAAACAAACATGCATGTGATGATCTTCAAGCTTAGAAGCTAGATCATCAAAGTATGTTGTTAAAAGCTTTCAAATATGTTCATGAAGGATTTATTTCCAAATAAATATCAAAAACTCATTTTCTGACCAAATCCGATTTTTCCCAGATTCCCATCAGCAAGATAAGATGATCTGTAAATTTCCAGAGAATAATTCATTTATCTCGAATTACTATAATTAATGCAATAAAATGGGGCAATAAATCATATAAAATACTTTCTGGGGTCTATAAATCCTAGTTAAATTCTTGGATGACCCCTATGCTAAATAATGATCCCTCATTAAGTTTCATCGAGTTTTGCTACTGTTTAATATGGTTTTGAATTTTCTTTTTGTTTGGCTCCAATAAATCATAAAAGCACTTTAGAAAATCTTAAAATGATATATAACAATTTTCTCAGTTACTACCAGACGTATAAGACTCAGAAAAATAATTTCAGAATTTTTCATAATGCATTCCTATTTTTCCCTGATTTTTGTATTTATAACGGCCTAAAAATAGAAAAAATAGTTCTGCTCACTCAAAATTCATGAACATTTACCCGAACACTTTGTAGTCCATTAGGAGGCTACATAAAAATTTTGATGATTTTTCTCTTCTGTATACTATTTTTCTCCTATTTTCTAAGATTAAATACACTTAATTACACAAAATCGGATTTCAGTATATAAAAACCACATTTGGTATTTTGCCCAGATTATTTACTCTGTAAATGAAGTGTACAAAAATTTTGGTAATTTACTTTAACTGTTTAATCATTATTCTCCAATTAATGATTATTTAAGAGGATAAAACAAAGAAAAATAGAAAGACTAATTGAAAAATATCTTTTATATTTTTCACATCTTCTACATGTATAATAAAAGTGCTACAAAAATTTTGGGCAATTTTGGAAACTGTTTTCTATTTATTTCAATTTTTATTAGAATAAATGCTCAAAAATCATAAAATTGGGTTAAACAGTTTAGAAATCAATTTTTATATTTTTCCCAACTTAAGAATGTTTAATAACAATATCACAAAAAGTTTGGGTAATTTTGGAAACTTTGTTCTATTTATCCCCATTTTTATTAGAATAAATGCATAAAAATCATAAAATTGGGTTAAACAGTTTAGAAACCCCTTTTTATATTTTTCCCAGCTTAAGTATGTGTAATGACATTGTTATAAAAATTTTGGGGTATTTTCGTAACTGATTTCTGTTTTTCATGAATTTGTATCTATTTAGAGAATTAAATATGTGAAAAATGGTTATACATATTCATAATCCATGAAAATTTATCTACAAGTCTTTTAGTACATTTAGAACCAAAATCTGAAGTTTGGTAATTTTTATTAACTGTTTAGTATTTTTCATGATTTTATGGTTATTCAAGAAACTAAAATCGTGAAAAATAGTCAGACAAATCAAAAATTCAAGAAAATTTATCTTAAGGTCTTTGACTTCAATTAAAACTGAAATGCAAAGTTTGGGAAAGTTTAGAACTAAATTGATTTAGTTTTGAATATTTAATCATTGGAACACCTCTAAAATGTTAAATATTAACATTTCAATAATGGAAATTTTCCACTTAAATTGTTATATAACAATTGATTATTTGAAACTTAATTTCCACAGAAAAATGTTTGTAACTTATCAATATTAAATTTTGACACATTATTGGCATAATTCTATTGTAGTAGTAAGTATACTAGTGTTAGATTTCGATTAGAGACTCACTAGCGAATACCATTATTGTAGGAATTGGTAGTGGTACACGTGGAACGTAGTTCAAGGCATCATTTGCATCATCTCAATGCATGGTGAGTATTCACGCACTCCCCTATTTTCAGTTTTTATGTTTTGGGGTGGAAAAGCATGTCCCGAAAAACTATTATTTGAATGTTGTATTTAAATTGATTTGTATCAAACATGATTGCTATTTTATTGCTATATCTCTCTATGTATGTCTATGCAACACGGAACATGAGAACTTATCGTATTAAGGCCCTTCCCTTATCTCTAACCATTAACTCTTTGAGCCAATGGTCATTATGGATAGCGCTATTAGGAATTGACAACTCCTCACTCGCCCTATTGCTGGAGTGCATGATACCATATTAATCTATGGAACGATAAGCATAGATCTTGATAGGGCTTCAGTCATAGGTTTGGTTGAGAACTCATTGTTTGCTCATACACATACAAACTTGTTATTTATTATGGCAATAAACTCGTTTATCAATTATAGCAATCAACTTTGTTTCTCATTATAGCAATGAACTCTGTTTCACATTATAGCAATAAACTTGTTTATTAATTATAGCAATCAACTTTGTTTCTCATTACAACAACGAACTTTTATTACTGAAAACTTATATACATGTTTTAGCAATGAAATTGTTTGCTCCTTGTAGCAATGAAATTGATTGCTTATTTTAGCAATGAAACTTGTTTACTCGTTTGAGTAACGAACTTTATCTGCCATGAGGATATGAATGTTGCATCTTATTTGGGCAACATACTTTATCTCTCATGATGATAAAGAACTTTATTTTTTTTTACAAACTTATTTACTCATTTTAACAATATACTTTTATTATTGGAAACTTTTATCAAAACTTTGATTTCAATTCATGAAACCAATATTATTTTGTTTATCTGTGAGTACTCATCAACTATTTTTATAGTTGACGCTCGTTTTACATGCTTTTTCAGGAATCATCGAGTAAGTGGCACTTAGGGACACATCATTGTTAGGAGCATTCACATGTGTTGTATTTCAATTTACATTGTTATTTCTTTTAAAATTTGTTCAAACCCATTGTAAATTTGTAAAGATTTTTAATACTATGGTTGGTGTTGTCTTCTAACTTTTGCTATGAAATCCTTTATACTGCCATGCCTCGTGTTTCCGCTTTAGCGGGGTGTGACAACTACCAATACAAGGGTTGTGATAATTTGAAATTCTGAACTTTCATGAAATGATCCTTACTAGGTCTCTCTATAATCGCTTGGTGTATACAAGTCATGTATAATTATGATTGGTAAGACTTTTGACTGAGCAACCCTGCCCTAAATCCACAACCAAACAAGGAACAGGAAATGAGACGGGATTACTCACTCTAAGTCTACAAATCTTAATTATAAATGACCCTTATGTATACACTAAGTCATCATAGCTTACCTGTTAGGGTTTCAAATTTTATATAATGGTTGTGATTTAATTTGAACGGAAAAGTAATCATAATTATAGATAGTTATCGGGGTTTGGAAGCGTACCAAAATATAGCAGGGTTCTTTGATGCTTTCCCATGTATTGGGATCAAAATCCTCCTGCTCCCCCGTCATTCTTCTCTGTTGGACAATCCCTCTTGTAATGTCCTATTTCACCACAAAGGTGACATATGGTAATGGTTCCAACATCGGTAGTTGAAGTTATGAACTCAACCGGAGTTCTACAGATGCGGGCGGTATGCCCTTCATGCTGCATCTATTGCAATGCAGCTCTCGGCAAACTCCATGATGATGGTAGTTGCACTTGCTGCAGTGTCGGAGGTTTCCTAAGTATGGCTTAGTTGGTGCTAGAATACCAAGGCTGATGGGGGTATTGACTGCCCCAGTTCGTTGCCCTCTGTTAGGTTCTTGAGTTGAACAACTCCCTTTCATGTTCTCGAACTTTCGTTTAAGGATACTAGGCTTAAGTTTCGAGATGTCCTTACAAGTAGGTGCTCGTTGCTGTACTTGGTCATCACCACGATCGGGGTTACCGATGGCATTACTACTAACATTTGCATTGTTAGCATTCAGGTGTGCCATGACAGCTGCTACAGCTGCTGTGACCGCAGCTTGAAACTTAGCCGCATCTATCTGAAGGATTGGTGTTTCGCTGGTGGGTTGGTTAAACTTCTTTGGAGGCATGATTCTATTACATGATAAGAAAATGAGTTCGTGAGCGACTATCGTGTCTCTAGATGTATTCTAACCATTTGTATGTATGTATTAATCTTTCGTTTTGTTATACTGTTCTCAATGATTCGACCTGCATCCCTATGATATAGTCCTGGTAAGGAACAGAATTAAGTTTCTAGAATGGTTAGGAACCGAGTATCATCCGAACTAAGTTACTTTCGTTTGGTGGACATCGTTTCCCAATTTTCAAAAATATTCGAAAACAATTCATAATAGTGTCTACATAACATAGACTTATGAATTTGAGATGTAATCACTATCAATTAAGATTTCGTGATCTGATTTATTGTTATTAGTCGTGACAGGAAAAGAGGATAAGCTCAAAACCTAATGGGAGTAATGAAATCACTAACTCACTAGGTTGAACCGATTTACTAGTTATTACTTAGATGAAATGGTGCTCAAACTCTTCACATGAATCATGCGTGGTTTTCCTTTGTTCTCCGTTCTATTCTGGGTGGTAATGATTTGTTCTCTCCTGGTATCTATAGGGTGTCCTTCTCCTCTGTAGGTATATTGAATTCCCGAGCTGTCTTACTTCCGATTCTAACACTGGTCCCCATTACTTCGTAATGAAGATTTTGAATCTCGGAAGTTCATGCGAATCTCTCATTGGTGTCGTTAATAGGGTAAGGGCACTAAATGATTTCTATAGTTTGTTTACTTCTCCTATGTTTCTTTCTTGGGATTATCCTAATGAAATTCTGTTGGATCCTCCTTGACTCTTTTATTGATTGCTGGAGTAACTATGTTTATCTAACGGGTTTATACGAGAATGGGAATGTCTAAAGAATCTATGAGAAAATTTAAAATCTCGGCTATATATAACCTTAATGTATCCACTTAGTAATTATAGACCTATCAGAAAAGATTTTTAACATTTCTCCAAAGGTATGTAACATACCTCCATGTTATTTTAGTTATGAGTTTGATTCTTGGACTTCTAGATACAAGAACTTAACAAGTTTTCAGTTTTCTTGTTATAGCATCCTAAAATACTCCCATAGTATTTTAGTCTTTATGTTTGGTTCAATAATTCTTCTGGTACTTAGGTAAGTTTTAGACCAGTTGCAACACTACAATCACTCCCCTAAACACATGTTGGTCATATCTCGGATGAATATAGTTGATCAGGCTATATTGATCTCAGATATGATTACGTCACTGTCTAGGTTTAACTGCAATGTCCAACATCCAAATACTTTAGTTTTGTTCTTCTTGTGATACTCATTCTGGTATATATACTCTGCATGTACTTATACTTTTATAAAATATTGATATATTTTTAAAGTATAACTCTTGGTCAGAGTGTTTTTATCCCAATGGGTTTATAGTTGTATATCTTTTATGACTGATATACTGAGTTCACTATAAACACTGCTCTGATACCAATCTGTCGCACCCCCAAACCAGAACGGCGGAAACGTTCGGGCGTGGAGGACTTTAGGTAAGTATCACAGCACATGCAATATAGTAATCAAAGTACAAACAACCATTGCATTAATAAGTATAAGTTTTACATAAGTGTTTAAACATTACATATTCAAACACTAAAGTAGGTACAATAGAAGACAAGAGTCGCGGTACGGTACTAGGTAGTCTTCTCAAAAGCTTCGGGAGTGTACATGTCTACTGGATTCCTGAGAATACAAGTTTATTTGGAAAGAGTAGATCAACATTTAAGCTGGTGAGTTCATAAGTATTTTAGTTCTGTTAAGTATACCCTAAGTTCTTTGAATAAGTTCACTGGTTTCTCCAGGAAATCCTATATTTCCTGAGGTGATAGATTGATAACCTCAATAGTTTCCCTCTGTAATTACTTAGTTTATACTGATTATATATAACCCAATATCGAATGGACAGTCAAATGGGTGTATCTGCCCTAAGCCCACAACCAAACAAGGAACAGGAAGTAAGGCGGAAGTCACACATTTCACTGTCAACCGGATATTACTTATGTACAACTCTGATGTAATAACTAAGGAATTATAGAATTAACCACTAAAGGTCTTTTATGTTGTACTAGTTTACAGAGATTGATTGACTAAGTTTCATTTGATAAGTGGTTTAATCCCATAAACCGTTTCATTTGTAAAAGTGGTTTAATCCCATAAACCGTTTCATTTGTAAAAGTGGTTTAATCCCATAAACCGTTTCCTTTGTATAAGTGGTTTAATCCCATAAACCGTTTCTTTTGAAAGAGTGGTTTAATTCCATAAACCGTTTCATTTGTAAAAGTATTCTTAGTTATATATGTTCTATGGTAAAAACCTTAGTTTTAATCCTGGAAAATATTCTATTATCCATAATACTGCCTTGTGGTTTTAAATGTTCAAAACCAGAAGTACAAGTATATTTACCATACTTGATTTCATGATACGTAGCTTTTATTGTAAGTAAAAACTACAGAAGGTATATTTAGTCGGGATGTAATTAACTTTTCTTACTATTATAAGAGAAGTATATTACTTTGTAATTCACTCATTGTTTTATCCATGTGAGTTCCATTAACCATACTAATATGACTGATATGCCTGCAACGACGTTCTTCAGGCGTCAGAAACGGTATGATATTTGACACCCTAGGCCTGCCGGCCAAACTGTAGCGAACAGTAGAGGTGCGGGATTGTCAGTCCCATATAGATCTATACACAAATTCACGCTCTCCCTACAAGAGATTATGGCTAATAGTTCAGGACTTAAAAGGTCGTACTTAGATAAGTACACCGTGAAGGGTCTCACAAATTTATTGTTTCAACGAGATTTACGATGTATTATTATTACCCTGTGAATGCTAACTCTAGTACTTTGTATCGTACCCTTGGTTAATGCAAACCCGTTATAATGTATTATTACCTCGTGTTTGCTAACTCGGGTACTCTGTATAGTGCCTTTGCTAATGCAAACCCGGCAGAATGTATTATTACCTCGTGTTTGCTAACTCGGGTACTCTGTATAGTACCTTTGCTAATGCAAATCCGGCAGGATGTATTATTACCTCGTGTTTGCTAACTCGGGTACTCTGTATAGTACCTTTGCTAATGCAAACCCGACATTACCTCATGTTTGCTAACTCTGGTACTCTGTATAGTACCTTTGCTAATGCAAACCCGGTATGATGTATCTTTACTTCTTTAATATGTTGTTCGTATATTAAAGGTGTTATACATATCTTGTTATAGTTGAATGTATTTTGGTAATTTCCTTGGAAAGTATACAGTCGTGAATCATACTTGTATCTTTAGTTTTGAATCATAAATTATACCTATTATAATTTATATGTTCTATCTGATTAGCATGGTTTCTCATGGATGAACACCTTTGCTCAGCCTAATACAAAGGTGATGATACCAAAAGGAGTAACCTTTTGTACTAATACATGTATAATATATATATATATATATATATATATATATATATATATATATATATATATATATATATAATTAAGAAGGAAACGACATTAGGACAAATAATACAACCTTAATTCCACATCCAAACAAGGAAAAGAAAATAAGATAATTCATTAGTCCTAAGCCCTTCAAATCTTATTTATATATTTATACATATATACACATGATTTTGGCATATATAATTTGAAATAGTTTATAAAACATTTTTCAAAGAATTTAACGGAGTTTACATGACTTTTAAGATTTAACATGGCTTTGGAAGTATATGATAATTCTTAAAAGCATACGAAAATTTTCTGTGTGATTATTATTATACACAGTTATTAACACAATTTATTATTGTGTTAAACTTGTATTCTCCCCTAAAAAGCATTTAAAAACCATTGAAAAGGTAAATTATAAGGGTATGAACTCACTTTGATAAGCGGTGATTCGGGCAGCGTTTCGTTTCCCGGAAAAGAGTTTGTTTGACGAAAAACCGGCTCAAATCGGGCAGAGTTTCGGCAGGAGAGAGGATAACTTCTCGACAATTCTGGGGCTCCGGGGCTTGCTTCGGGCTTTAGACACGATACCGGGGCCTTGGGGGTCGTGAGAAAGTCGAGGGGGTGAAAATGTGAAAAAGGGGAAATTTTGGGGTGAAAAATGCCCTAAATCCGAGAAGGCTCGCACCCTTTATATAGGGGTGCGAGGGTTCGGCCGAGGAGGACAGGTGGCGAGGGGGATGTGTCATCTGCGAGGTGGCAGCGAGGGAGGGAAGCCACGTGTTCGGTCCGCGGGGAGCCACATGTCAGAAGAGAAGAGTCACCAGCCACGCGTCGGATATGCGAAGGAGGTCTAGACACGCGTGTTTAGGCGTCTTACGACCCGTCTTAGACGGCGTCGAGGACGCGAGGCGCGTCGGATGCCCACCGGACCTCGGATTCGGACCAATCAGCGACGTACAAGAGCATCATCGGACCAATCAGAAGGTTACATGGGCATCTGCGGTCCAATGAGAAGCGAAAACGTGGAGGCCTCGCATGCGAGGTGACGTGTCCGAAGCTGACTCATGCGAATTTGCCCGGTTTTCAAGATTTTCTTGATTTTCATGCCAAAAACGTGCGAAAATCATAACTTTCGCATACGAGCTCCGTTTTTGCCGTTCTTTATATGCACGCGTAGGTAAAGTTATACTCTACGACTTTCGTTTAGACTTCGTCGGCTGATTTTGAATTTATTTTTAATATTATTATTTTTAACAGACCGGGACAGGAAATCCGTTAAAAATTCATAACTTCTTCATCCGACGTCCGTTTTCATCTGTCTTTTTACCGTTGTGCTACTTTTGACGAGACCTTCGATTCTCGTTTAAGTTGCGTCGGCTAAATATCGATCGATTTATATTTCAAATTTTTAGCTGTCTACTGCTAAACCGAAACTTTGAAAAATCATAACTTACTCATACGAAGTCAGATTTTTACGTTCTTTTTATGAACGTTCTCGGTTTAACATATTCTACAACTTTCATTTAGATTGTTAAGGCTAAAAAGCCTTTTATCGAAAATTCGCTTTTTACACTGAATAGTGTTTTGCCGGTTTTATCGCGGATTTTCGATTGGTCATAACTTCTTCGTTATAACTCGGATTTCAGTGTTCTTTATATTTTTGGAAACCTTGTTACAAACTCTACCACTTGGTTTATCCCAATTACGATTATTGATCAATTTATTTTTGACCAAACTTTGAGTGGTGTCACAGTATCGGGGACCCAGCTTGCCCCTCTTCCTGAATCGGAATACTCCTTTCCAAGGAGATACCTTCAGGAGTACGAAATATCCAACCTGAAACTCTAGCTCGGATCGCCGCCTATCCGCATAACTCTTTTGACGGCTCTGGACTGTCAGTAACCTCTGTCTGACCTGTTGTATCTGCTCAGTCGTCTTAAGCACTATCTCAGTGCTACCCATCACTCGCTGTCCCACCTCTCCCCAACAGATGGGAGTCCGACACCTCCTCCCATATAAAAGCTCAAAGGGAGGCATACCAATACTCGAATGGTGGCTGTTGTTGTAAGAAAACTCAGCCAAAGGTAGGTATGTATCCCAACTTCCACCGAAGTCCATAACACATGCTCGAAGCATGTCCTCGAGCGTCTGTATCGTCCGCTCACTCTGTCTGTCCGTCTGTGGGTGATAAGCAATACTGAAGTGCAATCTCGTACCCAATTCCTCATGGAACTTCTCCCAGAACCTAGAAGTGAAACGTACATCTCGGTCTGACACAATCGAGATCGACACTCCATGCCGCGACACCACCTCTCTCACATATATCTCTGCCAGCCTCTCTCCAGAAGAGCTCTCACTGATAGCGAGGAAGTGAGCGCTCTTCGTTATCCGGTTCACAATCACCCAAATTGCATCAACACCCCTCGCGGTCCTCGACAATTTGGTGATAAAATCCATAGAAATATGTTCCCACTTCCGTTGGGGAACGTCTAATGGCTGCAACTTGCCATGCGGACGCTGGTGTTCGGCCTTAACCTGGCGTCAGATCAAGCACCTCTTTACTACCCATGCAACATCCTTCTTCATACAGGGCCACCAGTAGTCTCTCTTCGGGTCCAAATACATCTTAGTGGCCCCGGGATGGATCGAAAATCTCGATCTATGTGCCTCATCCATCAGAGTGCTACGTTCCCCGCCCGTATACGGCACCCAAAGCCGACCACGAAAGGTCATAAGCCCTCGGCTATCTGTCACAAAGTCGGACACCTGTCCAATCACCCGCTCCCTCTTGCGGTTCTCCGGTCTCACAGCCTCTTTCTGGGCTTCTCGAATGGTATCCAATACCGGAGTCATCACCGTCATCCTCATACATATATCTCGAATCGGGGCACTCTCCTCCCTGCGGCTCAGAGCATCGGTTACCACGTTAGCCTTGCCCGGGTGGTACAGGATTTTACAATCGTAATCCTTTACCACATCCAACCATCTCCTCTGGCGCATATTCAGGTTGGGCTGATCCATCAGGTACTTCAAACTCTTGTGGTCCGTGTATATGGTACACCGAACCCCATACAAATAATGGAGCCATATCGTGAGGGCGAACACCACTGCCCCTAACTTCAAATCGTGGGTAGGATACCTCGTCTCATGAGGCTTCAGCTGCCTCGATGCATACGCTATCACATGCCCTCTCTATATAAGCACCGCACCCAACCCTGATATAGATGCATCACAGTAAACCATAAAATCCTCCCTTCCCTCAGGAAGGCTAACACCGGGGATTCGCATAATCTCTGGCGAAGAGTCTCAAACGAGGTCTGCTGCTCTGGACCCCAAGTAAAAGCAATGCCCTTCCGGGTCAATCTGGTGAGGGGAACGACAATCTTGGAGAAATCTCTGATAAATCACCGATAGTAGCCGGCCAACCCCAGAAAACTCCTGATCTCGGTGGGGGGTCTCGGCACCTCCCAACTCATAATAGCCTCAATCTTGGCCGGATCGACCAGAATCCCATTCTGATTATCGAGGTGCCCGAAGAACGGGACCTCTCGTAACCAGAAATCACACTTAGATAATTTGGCATAAAGCCTCTCCGATCTCAACACTCCTAGGATCTCCCTCAGATGCTCCTCATGCTGCTCTCTGGATCTTGAATACACTAGAATGTCGTCGACGAACACAATCATCGATTGATCCAACATCGGCCTGCATACACGGTTCATGAGATCCATGAATGCCACTGGTGCATTGGTGAGCCCAAAAGGCATCACCACAACTCGTAATGCCCATAACGAGTCCTAACCGCCGTCTTCTAGATATCCTCATCACGCACCCTCATCTGGTGATATCCAGATCTCAAGTCTATCTTGGAAAACCAAGACGCACCCTGCAACTGATCGAACAGATCGTTGATCCTCGGGAAAAACATCCGAAAACTCACACACTATCGGAACATCACCGATAGAACTCGGCCTCTCTGTGGCATCTCGCGTATCCATCACATATGCTACAAACCCTTTACAGCCCGGCTGTAAACTCTGTCTCGCTCTGGCAGCCGAGCAAAATGCTGACCCACATCGGGTACCCTCGCCATATACTGTCATCACTCCCCCAGTAGGGTCTCGTATCGTCACCATCTGACGCTCGCAGTCTATAACAGCTCCAAATCGGCTCAATCAATCCATGCCCATAATGACACAAACATCCCTCATCGCAATCGGGACCATATCTATCGGGAACTCAACATCGAAGATCTCGAGTACACATCCTCGTATCACATCAGTAGCCAGAACCGCGCGCTCGTCGGCTATGGAAACTCGTAGGGGCCGACTCAACGCCTCCCGTCGAATGCTGATATGGTGGCTAAATTCTAATGACACAAACGAACGACTCACACCCGAGTCAAATAACACCAAAGCGGTACAAAATTCACAAGAAAAGTACTTACGCATATTATACTACACGCACATATACCTCAAATACAGCATAAGCATAAGAATACATACCAGCCACAACATCAGGTGCTGTGCGGACCTCCTCCGCTGTCATCTGGAAGGCTCTCCCTCGTGCCTTCGGTGCCTCGGCCTTCGCTGGCCAACCCTCAGTAGCTCGTGCAGTAGCAGGGGCAGATCCCTGTGCTGATCCCTGTAACAGCTGCGGGAACTCGGCCCTCCGGTGGCCAGTCTGGTTGCAACGAAAGCAAACCATGAATCCCTTGGGGCAATCCTTGGCTATATGCCCCTCCTTGCCACATTTGTAGCAAGCTCCTGCTCGACAGACTCCATCATGTCCCTTACTGCACTTCCCACAAGTGTGGTCCTTCTGGCCCCCAGATCTTGCAATCGGCGGGCTTTGCCCGCTTGGCTGCCGGCTGAGACTGCACCGGCCGCCTGTCCCTCCTCTGAGACTCGGCCTCCTCCCTGGCCTGAGTCTCTAGCTCAATCTCCCTCTTCCGAGCATTTTCCTGGAGCTCGGAAAATGTTAGGTACGTCGAGTTCGCCACGAACTCCCGAATGTCTCTCCTCAGTATGCTCAAATATCGACTCATGCGTGCCTGCTCAGTAGACACGTGCTCAGGGCAAAACAACGCCCTCTCATGAAACATCTGTGTGATCACCGTCACCGACTCCGTCCCCTGCTTGAGGGACAAGAACTCCTGGGCCAAACGTTCCCTCTCCACCGGGGGAACATACTCGTCTCTGAACATAGTGATGAACCTCTCCCAGGTCACCGCGGTAAGCTCCGCAGGAGTAAAATCTGCCGTCACAAACTTCCACCAGTCCTTCGCTCCCAAGCAAAGCTGGTTCAGCGCGAACCGTACTCTCAAATGTTCCGGACAGGAACCAGTGTAGAAACATCCCTCAACGCCAGAGATCCACCTCATCGCGGCTATCGGATCCTGTATCCCATAAAACTCTGGTGGCTTCGTGTTGCTGAACTCTCGGTACAGCAACGAGTCACCCCCCTGTGGCCTAGCAGCTGCGACAGCTGCGGTGGGTGCAGCAGCAGCAGCCGCCTCCGTAATAGCAGCGTATCGCTCATCGAACGTTTCAATCAACGTGGTCTTAATAGACCCAAACATCTACGGTATGGAATCTCGTATAGCTGCGGCCACCTCATCATGAATCATCCTGCGAATCTCGTCATCGCTTACTCTGCTGCTCTCTGGTGTGTGACGTGTACCAACCATGATGTCTCTGAATCCCAACATAAAAGAAATCAGAGACTCGTTCTAGCGTAGTCGCACTCGATCACCCAATCCTACTTGTTCCTTAGCATCCCAAGGATTCTTACTTGGACTGCTCACTGATCTGATGTTTCCAGTAGTACGGGCCCTATACTACCTTCCACACCACATCAGTATTCACCCCAAGTCCTCCTCCTAGGATTCCAGTTCACAAGTACTCTACATCTCATCACACACAGGCCACTTTCCAGTAGACCTCTCATAAGCTCCTCTCTGCTACCTACTCACTCTCGAAGTAACTCATAGTAGCATTAACTCCTAGGCTAAGGCATCACAAATCAGGCCACTCTAGTCCTAGATATGAATACCTAGCCTACTCTCTAGCATGCATAACATATCACATAATATCTCATAACATATAACGTAAGGGTATTTTAGGAAATCACCGTTCGGGCGCTGGCTGATTGTACACACTGCTCTTTTCCGCTTTCTTGAAAATCTTTTACTTATCTTAGAAAATTGTTTCTTTTGAAAACTTTTCTCAAATCCTCAGTTTGAGTTCAGATATACCCGAAGGTGTATCCGAATCCCTCAAACCAAGGCTCTGATACCAACTTGTAACATCGTGAAAATTCAAACCAAAATTTTCATTTTTAATTCATAAAAACATATATCATTGTTCAACACCAATTATTCATTTAACAAAGTTTTCAAAATCATCTCATAAAAATCCAGGATCCACAGCAGCTCTTCCCATAACATAGTGTGTGTGTGTACAATCATGTCGGTGCCTTCCCGCGGTCCTCTAAAGTACCTGAAACACATATCACATAAACGGTAAGCACGCATGCTTAGTGAGTTCCCCAAAATACCACGTACATACAACTAGCCACTCGAGGCTATAGCTCTATGAGACCTTCCAGTCAATGTGTCTCTGTCACACCCCAAAACCGAGAACGGCGGAAACGTTCTGGGGTGGAGGACGTCACGTACAGTATCATAACAATGCATAATAGTAAAGACAAGCAACAACATCCATTGCATTAGTATAATAATTGTAATACAAGCGTGTTCTGTATAGTTTGTAAGACACCAAAAGTTCAATCAAAATAAAAGATGAGTCTTGCATGTGCTCCATCTTCTCAAAAGCTTCATCTGTACCTGTCTACTGATGACCTGAGAATAGAAGTTATTTTGAAAGCGAGTATCAGCATAAAGCTGGTGAGTTCATAAGTATTTAGTGTCATTGCTTGTATAAAATGTTAGCAACAATGTAGTGTAGTAATTGGTTTCAAATGTTTTGGAAATAGTATACTCCCTAGAAAACCCTATGTTTCCTAGTAAAAAGTAGTCTTCTACCAAGACCCGATTGGTTGTGTGTTTGTTCTTTCGTAAATGTGAGGGTTTTTCCCCAGTGAAAACTATTAGTATAAAAATATAGTTTACTGAAACGAGTACGTGACAAAGTCACAAAGTAATGAAAATACAGACTCCAGGTGGTACTGAGTGAACAATACGCCTCGAAAAGTCTAAGTAGATATATGTAGACTCCAAGCGGTACGCCTCATAAAGTCCAAGGTAGAAAATATGTAGACTCCAGGCGGTACGCCTCGCAAAGGCCAAAGTAGAAAATATGTAGACTCCAGGCGGTACGCCTCGCAAAGTCCAAAGTAGAAAATATGTAGACTCCAGGCGGCACGCCTCGCAAAGTCCATTTTTGCCTTAAAATACTTATTTAGTTAATTTAAGGTTTGAATGTGAACTCGTATGTAACCATGCTGATTGACGGCTGAAAAACTAATGACCCTCCAGGTCACACGTAGTATGGTGACATATTGTCACCCGTGGGCCTAGTCGGCTCGGACTGTAGCTAGCAGTCGGGATGTGGGAGCGTCTGTCCCGTATAGATCTATACACATAATGCCCGCTCTCCCTCCAGGAGACTCTGGTTACATGGTGATAGCACAATGAAGTGTCGTATCGAGAGACAGTATGTCACATTCTAATTAGAGAAATCATATGTTGTATAGTATGCCATTGTATAATGATGTTTTCTCTGTAATAGTATATAGAGTTTTCTTTGTATAGTATTCTCTTTGTATAGTGTATAGTGTTCTCTTTGTATAGTGTATAGTGTTCTCTTTGTATAGTATATAACATGTATTGACTCTTAACTGTACCGACTCTGGTAGTGTCATTGGAATAGTAGTAATAAGTAGTAACCCTTAACTATACCGATTATAGTTATATAGTAATGTTTGTTTGTAAGCCTTTGTTACATAAAGGTACTGAACTGAAGTGAAAACTTTTATATCCAACACGAATATATATGATGTATAACTAAGAATTCAACGACAGTCGGACAAATAACAGAATACCCTAAGTCCACAACCAAACAAGGAACAGGAAATCGGGTAGGCTATTAGTCCTAAGTCCTTCAAGTCTTATTTATATAAATATACTAGCATAGATATGGGTTTGAAAATAAGACACGTTAAAAGAGTTTGAAAACATTTTTAGCCTTTAAAAGTTTTAATAGTAGGTTTGAAATGCTTGAAAATCCATAACTTTGATAACCATTTGAAAGTAACAGGAAATCCTTTTGTTTGTTCTAGTTGTAAATTGCTAACTAGAATTGTTCGACTTGTATTCCCCCCCCCCATAAAAGCATTTAAAATCATTTAAAAGGTTAATTCAGGGGTATGAACTCACCTGCAGTGAGCAACTTGAATGAAAGATCGATATAGGATCGTCGGGTGTCAATTTAAGTCTTGAGCACAAATGAGTCCTATTTTCATGTAATAATACTTATATGAATACACTAGTAGATATAACCACTAATGGTGATAGGGACATGTCCTAAGGACATAAAAACACTTAGGATTAAGTGTTACCAACTCTTATGGTTGCACATAAGGAGTGTATGGCCCTATATTGGAGTGTAAGGCCACAAAAACATGGATTTTGTGTGTGTGCGGCCAGAGTGTGCGGCCAAGCCTGTGTGCGGCCGGTCACTCACTATAGAGTGTGTCAAAAACGTGGTTCCAAGCCTTTGGGGTGTTCTAGTGAAGGTGTTTAGACCATTGCATAACCGGATTGGGAGTTTGGGGCCATTTTGGACCCTTAAAAGGGTGTGTGCGGTTGCACATGGCGTGTGCGGTCAGGTGTGTACGGCCAGGCCTTTGTGCGGCCGTACACACTCCTACAAATGTGTCCAAATCGATTTTTCCAAGGCTTTGTGATGATCCTAAGAAGGTGTTTTGGTCGATGCTAAGCTTGGGTGAGTGTTTAAGTCCATTTTAGGACCAAAAGATGTGTGTGCGGCCGTCCACACATAAAGATCATCTAAAATGATGATTTCATGGATCAAACTCGAGGCAAAGACTTTCTAACGTGGTGTAGTAAAGATCTAAGGGTGTTTACTTACTTGTTTTGATGATTGGAGAGGAAAACTTGAAGAACTCTTGAGAGAGAAATGTTCCAGCTTCAAGGAGTGTGAAAAGGGTGTAAGGTTGACTTGGGGTCCTTTATATAGGCTAGAGAGTGAGGCTGGGAGGGTGTGCGATCGGCTGTGTGCGGCTGGCTGGCCGCACACTCAGGTGTGCGGCCGCACACACCTTGCAAGGTGTGTTTGGCCCGATTTTGTGATGTTTTACCCACTCTAACCCTTCCCAAGACCCGTATCTCGATTGAATTAAGCCTAAAACACTTATATAGACCCAAAACTTCATAATAAAATAGCAAAACGATGCTATTTTTTATAAAAAGAAGGATTTGCACAGGTTGGAAATTTCAGGTTGTCACATCATCCCCCCGTTAGAGGGAATTTCGTCCCGAAATTAGAGTTCAAGTAACTAAGTTAATACAATTAACTACGTAAAAAGATGAGGGTATTTAAGTTTCATTTGATCCTCACTCTCCCATGTGAATTCCAGTCCTCGCTTGGCGTTCCAGCGAACCTTAACGATTGGGATGCGGCTTTGTTTCGTTCGCTTAACCTCTCGGTCCATGATTTCTACAGGTTCTTCCACGAAGTTGAGGCTCTAGTTGATCTCGATCTCATCGAGTGGGATTACAAGAGTCTCATCGGATAGGCACTTTTTCAAGTTCAAGACGTGGAAGGTAGGATGTACGTTATTGAGCTCGCGAGGTAGGTTGAGTTTGTAAGCTACGGGGCCGATTCTAGCGAGAATCTCGAAAGGCCCTATGTATCTTGGATTCAGCTTTCCACGCTTTCCAAAGCGTATTAAGCCCTTCCAGGGTGAGACTTTTAAAAGGACTCGGTCTCCCACCTGGAATTCCAATGGTTTCCTTCGTTTGTCTGCGTAGCGTTTCTGTCGGTCTATAGAGGCTTTCAATCGTTCACGAATCTGCACGATCTTCTCTGTCGTTTCCCGAATGATTTCCGGACCTGTGAGAGCGCTGTCAGGAACTCGTCCTTTAGCTAACTGAGCGTCACCCACCTCAGCCCAACACAGAGGGGATCTGCACTTTCGGCCGTAGAGGGCTTCAAATGGAGCAGCCTTGATGCTCGCGTGATAACTTTTGTTGTATGAGAATTCGGCAAGGGGTAAGTGAGTATCCCACGCCTTACCAAAGTCGATCACACAGGCTCGCATCATATCTTCCAAAGTTTGGATAGTCCTCTCACTTTGTCCGTCGGTCTGTGGATGGTAGGCTGTACTCATGTCCAGCCTCGTTCCTAAGGAGCTTTGTAATGACTGCCAGAACCTCGAAGTGAATCTACTATCTCTATCTGAGATAATAGATATAGGAACACCATGCAGCCGTACAATCTCCCTAATGTATGTTCTTGTGAGCTTCTCTATCTTGTCAGTTTCTTTGATGGGTAGGAAGTGTGCGGACTTGGTCAATCTGTCGACGATGACCCATATGGTATCAAGTCCACCCGTTGTCTTGGGTAACTTAGTTATGAAGTCCATAGTGATCCGCTCCCACTTCCACTCAGGTATCTCTAGTTGTTGGAGTAGACCTGACGGTTTCTGGTATTCGACCTTGACCTTTGCGCAAGTAAGGCATTTACTTACGAAGGTAGCAATCTCTGCTTTCATGTTAGGCCACCAGTATGACTTCTTGAGATCCCGATACATCTTATCTGAACCTGGGTGGACGGAATATCAAGTATTGTGCGCTTCCTTCATGACCAAGTCTCTGAAGCCACCGTGCTTCGGTGTCCAGATCCGGTCCATGAGATATAAGGCTCCGTCGCCCTTGGCTTCTAGGTTTTTATCCATTCCTCGCAGGGATTCTCCCGCTACATTTTCAGGTTTCAAAGCTTCGAGTTGAGCCTCCTTAATTTGTGCGGATAGATGTGAATGGATGGTTATTGTTAGTGACTTGACTCTTCGGCCAGAATATTCTTTCCGACTTAGGGTGTCTGCTACTACGTTGGCTTTACCCAGATGATAACGAATTTCGCATTCGTAGTCGTTGAGTAGCTCGACCCACCGTCGTTGTCTCATATTGAGCTCCTTCTGGTTGAATATGTGCTGCAGGCTTTTGTGGTCTGTAAAGATAGTGCTCTTCGTACCATACAGATAGTGTCTCCAGATTTTTAGGGCGAACACAACCGCTCCTAATTCGAGGTCGTGTGTGGTGTAGTTGACCTCGTGTGTCTTCAGCTGTCTTGAGGCGTGGGCGATGACTTTACCTCATTGCATCAGAACACATCCGAGCCCTTGATTTGACGCATCGCAATAGACTATGAAGTCTTCTGTTCCTTCGGGGAGGGACAGTATCGGTGCGGTGCACAAGGCTCGCTTCAGCATTTGGAACGCTTTCTCCTGCTTCTCTTCCCAGTCAAAGGCCACACCCTTCTGGGTCAATGTAGTGAGGGGTTTCGCAATTCGAGAGAAGTTCTGAATGAACCTGTGGTAGTAGCCAGCGAGGCCTAGAAATTGACGGATTTCTGTAGGCGTCTTTGGTGCTGACCAGTTCTCAATAGCCTTAATTTTGGATGGGTCCACGTGGATTCCTTCTTCGCTAACCACGTGTCCTAAGAATTCGACTCTTCGGATCCAAAATTCGCATTTTGAGAACTTCGCATATAGCTTCTCCGATCGTAAGGTTCCTAGGACTTGTCGTAAGTGATTGCTATGCTCCTCCTTACTTCGAGAGTAGATAAGTATATCATCAATGAAGACGATGACGAACTGATCCAAGTAAGGACGGCATACTCTATTCATCAAGTCCATGAATACTGCGGGCGCATTGGTCAATCCGAATGGCATTACTACGAACTCATAGTGTCCGTAACGAGTTCGGAAGGCTGTCTTCGGGACATCTTTCTCCAGCACTCGTAACTGGTGATACCCGGACCTCAGATCAATCTTGGAAAAGTAGCTCGCCCCTTGCAGCTGGTCAAATAAATCGTCTATGCGAGGAAGAGGGTAACGATTCTTGACTGTAAGCTTGTTGAGTTCCCTGTAATCGATGCACATACAGAACGATCCGTCTTTCTTCTTCACGAACAAGACTGGTGCTCCCCAGGGTGAGAAGCTTGGTCTTATGAAGCCCTTGCTGAGCAGTTCGTTAAGTTGACCGGACAGTTCTTGCATCTCAGCAGGTGCTAGACGATAGGGCGATTTGGCTACGGGGGTCGCTCCTAGAATTAAGTCGATCCAGAATTCGACTTGACGTTGCGGAGGTAAACCCGGTAGTTCTTCAGGGAATACGTCGGGGAAGTCGCGTACTACGGGAAGGTCTTTTAGGCCTTTTGTTTTCTGGCTCGTATCTACAACATGCGCCAGGAATGCACGATATTCCTTACGCAAGTACTTCTGGGCTTGAATACTCGAGATGATACGAAGACTCGCACTGGATTTGTCTCCGTAGATCAACAAGGTTTCGTTATCGGGTAAGTTTAGACGGATTGCCTTGTCGAAACACAGGATATCGGCACGATGGAGACTCAACCAGTCCATGCCTACAATGACATCGAAGCTCTTGATAGCTACTGGTATGAGGTCGATTGGGAACGAATGATTATCTAGCGTGAGGGTACAACCTATGTAAATCTCGTTAGAACTCTCTGTCTTACCGTTAGCCATTTCTATGACGAAGGTTTCTTTTAGTGTTTGCGGTGATTGATTAAGTAGGTGTTTGAATTTTTGGTTTACAAAGCTTCTTTCTGCCCCACTATCGAATAGGATACAAGCATAAGAGTTATTGAGAAGGAACGTACCTGTGACTACTGTGGGGTCTGCTACGGCTTCATTGTGGCCAATAGCAAGTAGTCTTCCTGCTCCTCCCACATTCCCAGCTTTCGGGCAGTTTCTTTTGAAGTGCCCTATCTCGCCACACCCGTAGCAGGCTTGACTCACTCTGGTACTGGGAATCTGGGTGATGGGTTTGGGTTGAGATCTGCAAAACCGGGCGGTATGGCCCTTCCGGTCGCAGTTAGTGCAGTGCATCTCACGGCATGGGCCGTTATGATGGAAAGAGCATTTGGTGCACTTGGGTAAGTTCCCTGCATATGTTTTGGCGGGTACAGGGACAGCAGGAGTAGTGGCAGCATGGACAGCCACCGTTTGTTGTTTCTTGGAAGGGTGTTGATTTGACTTGCCCTTCTTTCGGTCCCAACGCCTCTTCTTGTTGTCAGCCGCGTGGGTTGGCATCGCGGTAGTGGTTGCAGTTGTTGATGGGGTAGAAGGAACTTCATGATTGATGAGCCTTTGGGCCAATTCCTTGGCACTATCAAAGGTCGTAGGGTGTGATTCTAGAACATTCCCTCGATACGGGGGCACTAAACCCCAGATGTATCTTTCAATTATCTTGCCTTCGGTGGGGACCATGTTAGGACACAGAGTCACCAGATCGCAGAACCTCGCTGTATAAGTCACTATGTGAGAGAACCCCTTTCTAAACTTTCGTATTTCTGAAAGACCCAAACTTTCATACTTGACAATATAGTTACTCCAAAACATGCTATTTGCATATTCATAAAAACAATATTTTACATTGATAAAGAGGTTACAAACTACTGGATACAAACCGACTATTACAAAGTGTTATATATTACATAACTACCCAGGATATTGTAATTTATACAAACCTAAACTGAAGTACAAAAGTACAATTACAAACTATTCTAAATCTTCGAACAATATACGATCATACTGATTACATATCTCCTATAATTGTTAAACATTAATAGGGTAAGCGGAGACGCTTAGTGAGTTCAATAATAGATACAATATAACGTTATGCCATATATATACTTCAATATGGCAGAAGCAAAGAGAAACAAGGAACAACAAAGGCATATGTGAATCATGTGATAAACTTTTCATATCAATCAATGACTTGATTCAAAGATATACAATCAATGAGACATAACAATTTCCATACTTGATATACATCAATAAAGCTTCGGCCCAAATGGCACAGAAGACATACAACTTCGGATTAACATTTTGGTAGATTTCAGGCTTATAGCCCTGTCTAACCATTTGCCAATGCCATAGAATAAAAGTCATTCTCTTACGGAGACATGCTCTACATGGCCAGAGGCTACGTACCAGTACCAATGTGAATCTAAGTCCTTTCACTGATCACATGGTCAAAGGTATTACTTTTGCTATAAAAATAGCAAATAAAATAACACGGGAAAAATAACCCGGAATAATAATACTGAAAAGCACATAGCACATATAACACATAACATACAATTGTTCCTATATATTGAACTCACCTTGAATTAACCGGGGGTCAAAATAGTAAATTGGGCAGCACTTCGTTCCTATAAATAGCTTTCGTCGTTGAAAACCGGGATATTTATTGAAAAATAGGCCTTGCGAGGATAGAGCTTCAAACCGAAACGATAAATTTCTCGGGCTCTCCGGGCACTTCGGGACGTATTCTCGGCTTTAAAAATAATATCGGGGCTTCGGGGGATATGGAAATGGTCAAAATATGGAAAGTGGGGCCAAAAATGGCAATTTCTTGAATTTAGTCGGAAGGTCTCGCAGGCATCCCTTTTATAGGGTGGAATCCGAAGTCGGCCAAGAAGGGAGTCAGCAGCGAAGGCAGGTGGCAGCAAGGGAGAGAGACACGCAGCTGGTGCGAGGCGTCTTACGAGGCGTCTTAGAAGTCGCCTAGGACGCCAAAAGGCGCGTCGGATGCCTAATGGACCTCAGCTTCGGACCAATCAGCGACGGGCACGAGTGGACACGGGTCGGATTCGCGAGAAGAGTGGCGTGGCTAGTACTATTCATGCGAGTTTATCCGAAATTCTCGGATTTTGAGCCAAATTCTTCCGAAATTCATAACTTTTGCATCCGACATCCATTTTCGTCAGACTTTTTACCGTTGTACTACAAATGACGAGACCTTCAATTCTCATTTAGGTTGTGTTGGCTAAATATCTTTCGATCTAAAATTCGAGTTTTTAGCTGTCTACTGCTATTTCGAAATTTAGAAAAATCATAACTTCCTCATACGAAGTCAGATTTTGGCGTTCTTTTTATCGAACTTCTCGGTTTAACGAATACTACGACTTTCATTTAGATCACTAAGGCTAAAAAGTAGTTTATCAAAAACTCACTTTTTACGTCATTTGGCGCCGTGCCGGTTTTGTCGCGGATCTTCGATTGGTCATAACTTCTTCGTTATAACTCGAATTTCGACGAGGTTTTCGCCTATAAGTTTCTAACGAGATTATCTACAACTTTCAATAATAAAATTCTAATTATTTCAAATTTTATATTTTCACTATTTGGCTTTTAATTGGAATCTCATAAGACTTCCAATATTTTCTGAGTGATTCTAAACATAGTTTTACTTCATTTCTAGTAAAAACTATCTGTTAGAATTCAATACTCAAATTCACATAGTATTTCACAATATTATTTATTATAAAACACGATTTCAAAACGTGTATGTTACACTATGTCAGTCCCCCTTCATCTTGAGGCCCCATAGTTCCTCCTCCAGCTTCTGAGTTTCGCCTCTCGGGCAGTACTCCCTTGTCAACAGGTCCTTTAGTGTATCCCAACCCATGGTGTTGGCTGTCACCAAGGAGAGTGATTTGGCATGGCCATTCCACCACGTCAATGCCCTTTCAGTGAAGGTGCAAGATGCAAACTTTATCTTGCTCTCTTCGGGGCAAAAGCACATCTCGAAGATTGCGTCAGTTCGTTCGACCCATTGGGACAGTGCAATTATCCCTCCGGTTCCATTGAAGTATGTTGGCTTGCAGCTCATTAAATCCTTATAGGTACATCCCTGTGTACGTGGGTGGATTTCACCATGTCTAGAGTTGGAGCCCATTCCGGCTCCACTTGCATCACCAGAATTTACTTGAGCCATGGCCGCATTCACAGCTGCGGTCACAGCTGCTTGGAACATAACCGTATCGAACTGCGGAGGAAGTGGTGGTGGAGTTTGAGTTGCAGGCTTGCCCCTGGTCGGACGCGGACGAGGCGGCATCTTATACTGAAAGTTAATGTGGATGGTGGTAATAGTGAGAATCAATTGTGAGAATGTTTCATGGACTAAATTGCCATAGTCCAAAGATCAGATAGGGTAATAACAATAGAGTAGTAAAACACATGTGTAAGAGCTTCCCTTAGATTAGATAATTGCCAATATTACTGGTATTACTGATGTAAAAGAGTTCGGGAAAAACGACCTAACAGAAGGTCTTACATCAAACCATAACAGGAAAATGTTGGCTGCTTAGAAGCCTAGTTAGAGTTCTTTAAAAAGCTAGGAATATTTTACAGACAAGTGCTCCCTAGGGCACAGAAAGAAAGGCTATTCCTTAATTCAAAAGAAAGATGAGTCAACATCCTTTAACGACGACGGTTATTCCTCGGACGGATCCTCAGATCTGCCAGTTGGCGCTCCATGTCGAGTAGGCGTTGCTCGTACACACGCTGGCATACGCGATGCTTTATGACTTCTGCCCTAGTCTCAGCTAGTGCCTGAAGTAGAGACTCGCGGTCATTTTGAGTCCTCTCGTTAGCATCTTGCAGACGGTGGATGTGGATGTCACTCAACCTGGTGTGGGTGACTATCTCAGCAATTTGGTTAATGGCGGTTCTCCCCTGAATCTCGTTTCGAGAAACCCTGCAGAGTAGAATAGGCAGGACCCTGTCCACAGTGCTTCCTTCGTTCACGTTGTAGAACCCTTGGTCTCCGTTGTAGGGGGTGGGCTGGTCTAGCTCTTGACTCCAAGCCTCCAAACTCTCCACCCACAGAGGTGTTGGGCCTCTGAACATTGGGCGTTGGTTAGGGTTTGGAACTACTCGGGGTATGTTGTTGACTTCGGGTTCGGAGTCAGAGCTATCCGAAGAGCCTCCTGCACGGTGATTATCCAGGAGAATTGGGTGATCGACTTCAGGCTCATTACCGAGCCACCCATCGTTTCCTTGGTTTGGATAGTACGGATCGCCAGGGAGATGAAAGCCAGCCATGCTATCTACGCAAGAAAAGGGAAAGAATAGTTAATAGACGTACTAATCTAAGATACTTATAAGATGATCGTTATTAGTTGATTCAACACTTGCATAGTGCATACCAATTACATGAAACTGAAACAGGATAGACCTTCGAATAAGTGACCCTAACTCTAAATCCACAACCAAACAAGGAACAGGAAGTAAAGCAAAGATCACAGATTCTAAGTCTATAGCGCCTTAGTCACATGTAACCGCAGAGTATCCACTTAGCAACTATTGTCCTACTAGTAACGACCTTTTTAGTTCTCACATGTGTAATCTATAGTAATGCAGAATACCCCTATGGTATTCCGTTCTAATGTTCTTGTTGTGGTAGTGTTGGTAAGTTTTTAGACTTGTTGCAACTCCACGACCATTCTTAGGCACATGCTAGTCACTCCTCGGGAAATGTAGTTGATCAGGCTACATCCCCCAGATTTGACTATATGTCTCTAAGCCTAATCGTGATGTCCAACAATCTTAATACTTTTGTTCTGTTCTAGTATGATACTGACCTTGGTATGAATAGATGGATATATATATATATATATATATATATATATATATATATATATATATATATATATATATATATATATATATATACTTAGTTAAATATTTTATTATTTAAAAGTATATATTCTTGGTCAGAGTGTTTTTTAATCCCGATGTGTTTATAGTTCGTATATCGTTTATGGGTTGATATACTTGATTCACTATAAACAGAGCTCTGATACCAATCTATCACACCCCAAAACCGAGAACCGCTGAAACGTTCTGGGGTGGAGGACGTCACGTACAGTATCATAACAATGCATAATAGTAATGACAAGCAACAACATCCATTGCATTAGTATAATAATTGTAATACAAGTGTGTTCTGTATAGTTTGTAAGACACCAAAAGTTTAATCAAAATAAAAGATGAGTCTTACATGTGCTCCATCTTCTCAAAAGCTTCATCTGTACCTGCCTACTGATGACCTGAGAATACAAGTTATTTTGAAAGCGAGTATCAGCATAAAGCTGGTGAGTTCATAAGTATTTAGTGTCATTGCTTGTATAAAATGTTAGCAACAATGTAGTGTAGTAATTGGTTTCAAATGTTTTGGAAGTAGTATACTCCCTAGAAAACCCTATGTTTCCTAGTAAAAAGTAGTCTTCTACCAAGACCCGATTGGTTGTGTGTTTGTTCTTTCGTAAATGTGAGGGTTTTTCCCCAGTGAAAACTATTAGTATAAAAATATAGTTTACTGAAACGAGTACGTGACAAAGTCACAAAGTAATGAAAATACAAACTCCAGGTGGTACTGACTGAACAATGCGCCTCAAAAAGTCTAAGTAGATATATGTAGGCTCCAGGCGGTACGCCTCGTAAAGTCCAAGGTAGAAAATATGTAGACTCCAGGCGGTACGCCTCGCAAAGTCCAAAGTAGAAAATATGTAGACTCCAGGCGGTACGCCTCGCAAAGTCCAAAGTAGAAAATATGTAGACTCCAGGCGGCACGCCTCGCAAAGTCCATTTTTGCCTTAAAATACTTATTTAGTTAATTTAAGGTTTGAATGTGAACTCGTATGTAACCATGCTGATTGACGGCTGAAAAACTGATGACCCTCCAGGTCACATGTAGTATGGTGACATATTGTCACCCCTGGGCCTAGTCGGCTCGGACTGTAGCTAGCAGTCAGGATGTGGGAGCGTCTGTCCCGTATAGATCTATACACATAATGCCCGCTCTCCCTCCAGGATACTCTGGTTACACGGTGATAGCACAATGAAGTTTCGTATCGAGAGACAGTATGTCACATTCTAATTAGAGAAATCATATGTTGTATAGTATGCCATTGTATAATGATGTTTTCTCTGTAATAGTATATAGATTTTTCTTTGTATAATATTCTCGTTGTATAGTGTATAGTGTTCTCTTTGTATAGTGTATAGTGTTCTCTTTGTATAGTATATAGCATGTATTGACTCTTAACTGTACCGACTCTGGTAGTGTCATTGGAATAGTAGTAATGAGTAGTAACCCTTAACTATACCGATTATAGTTATATAGTAATGTTTGTTTGTAAGCCTTTGTTACACAAAGGTACTGAACTGAAGTGAAAACTTTTATATCCAACATGAATATATATGATGTATAACTAAG
This sequence comes from Lactuca virosa, assembly GCF_052849685.1. Taxonomy (NCBI): domain Eukaryota; kingdom Viridiplantae; phylum Streptophyta; class Magnoliopsida; order Asterales; family Asteraceae; genus Lactuca; species Lactuca virosa. Next base: position 132,876,110 of record NC_136428.1, on the reverse strand, counting down.
AATTCAATGACAGTCGGACAAATAACAGAATACCCTAAGTCCACAACCAAACAAGGAACAGGAAATCGGATAGGCTATTAGTCCTAAGTCCTTCAAGTCTTATTTATATAAATATATTAGCATAGATATGGGTTTGAAAATAAGACACGTTAAAAGAGTTTGAAAACATTTTTAGCCTTTAAAAGTTTTAATAGTAGGTTTGAAATGCTTAAAAATCCATAAGTTTGATAACCATTTGAAAGTAATAGGAAATCCTTTTGTTTGTTCTAGTTGTAAATTGCTAACTAGAATTGTTCGACTTGTATTCCCCCCCCCCCCATAAAAGCATTTAAAATCATTTAAAAGGTTAATTCAGGGGTATGAACTCACCTGCAGTGAGCAACTTGAATGAAAGATCGATATAGGATCGTCGGGTCTCAATTGAAGTCTTGAGCACAAATGAGTCCTATTTTCATGTAATAATACTTATATGAATACGCTAATAGATATAACCACTAATGGTGATAGGGACATGTCCTAAGGACATAAAAACACTTAGGATTAAGTGTTACCAACTCTTATGGTTGCACATAAGGAGTGTATGGCCCTATATTGGAGTGTAAGGCCACAAAAACATGGATTTTGTGTGTGTGCGGCCAGAGTGTCCGGCCAAGCCTGTGTGCGGCTGCACACTCACTATGGAGTGTGTCAAAAACGTGGTTCCAAGCCTTTGGGGTGTTCTAGTGAAGGTGTTTAGACCATTGCATAACCGGATTGGGAGTTTGGGGCCATTTTGGACCCTTAAAAGGGTGTGTGCGGTTGCACATGGCGTGTGCGGTCAGGTGTGTCGGCCAGGCCTGTGTGCGGCCGTACATACTCCTACAAATGTGTCCAAATTGATTTTTCCAAGGCTTTGTGATGATCCTAAGAAGGTGTTTTGGTCGATGCTAAGCTTGGGTGAGTGTTTAAGTCCGTTTTAGGACCAAAAGATGTGTGTGCGGCCGTCCACACATGAAGATCATCTAAAATGATGATTTCATGGATCGAACTCGAGGCAAAGACTTTCTAATGTGGTGTAGTAAAGATCTAAGGGTGTTTACTTACTTGTTTTGATGATTGGAGAGGAAAACTTGAAGAACTCTTGAGAGAGAAATGTTCCAGCTTCAAGGAGTGTGAAAAGGGTGTAAGGTTGACTTGGGGTCCTTTATATAGGCTAGAGAGTGAGGCTGGGAGGGTGTGCGGTCGGCTGCGTGCGGCTGGCTGGCCGCACATTCAGGACACCTTGCAAGGTGTGTTTGGCCCGATTTTGTGATGTTTTACCCACTCTAACCCTTCCCAAGACTCGTATCTCGATTGAATTAAGCCTAGAACACTTATATAGACCCAAAACTTCATAATAAAATAGCAAAACGATGCTATTTTTGATAAAAAGAAGGATTTGCACAGGTTGGAAATTTCAGGTTGTCACAGTCTCAGGCGCCTTCCGGTCCCACAATCCCTTTAGACCTTCTGGTCCTACTCGCGATGACCTTCTGGTCCTACTCTGCCGACCTTCCGGTCCTACTCTGCCGACCTTCCGGTCCGTACCCTGTTGACCTTCCAGTCCATACTCTGTTGACCTTCCGGTCCATGCACTGTTGACCTTCTGGTCTATATCATGATGACCTTCCGGTCCATACCATACTACTGATAACATATCACAACACATACATATTACCATGATGACCTTCCGGTCCATACTATACTACTCATATCATATCATAACACATACATATCACATCGAAACATATGTCACATACTCCTCATAGCACATAATACCTTCCAGTCACACATAATTACCACTCTAGGTAAGGCATAGTGAGAAGACTCACCTCGTATGATGTCTAGTAAACTCTCGTGCTCGATATCCCCGATCTAGCCTCCGCCTAATCACATAAAGTAATTTATCTCTAATTAACAACGATTCTCATAGGCTAGACTAATCCCTTCCTATAATCTCCCAGAAGGGAAAAAGACCATCTTACCCCTCCAATGGTCCAATTATCCAAATGCTGACCAACCCTAAAAGTCAACGAAAGTCAACTCCAGTCAACGGTCCAACTCTGACCAGACTCGTCGAGTGCACTCGGGTGACTCGGCGAGTCCATGCGTGTCCTCTGAATCCTCCTAAGGCCTTACTCGACTCGTCGAGTTAACCTTTCACTCGACGGGTTACCACTGATCACGAATCGTGGTGCAACACGATCCGACTCGTCGAGTCCGCTCATGGACTCGACGAGTTTCTTCCATGAGAATGCTCAAACGACCTTCTGAGGTCACTTCTGTTTCTCTAACTTATAGATCTGGCCTTCTAACACCCAAAAATCACGTAAAGGTCTGAACTTGGTGTCCATGCATGGTGTATCTTGCATAATATACCATAAAAACCCCATAAATGCTTCCTAGCTTCAAACCCTAAGGTTTTACTCTACTAAAGCTTCATATTCTCGGCTCTCTGGACCTAGAAGGGTCCAGATCTAAAACACAAACTAGCAAGAGAGGTTTGAGGCATTCAAAACCCCATAGATGAAGTGATTCAAGCCCTAACCCCCAAAAATGGAATCTACACAATAAGGAAGGAAAGGGATTCGATTTTGTACCTCAGAAAGAAGCTCCTTGCTTGAATGACTCAGAACAATAACCTTCCTTGGCCCCTCTTGCTGGAACTCTTCTCCTTTCTTGCAAAATCACACCAAAAAGCTCAAGATAGCTCTTTCTCTCACTTTACACACTCAAGCTCGCTAGGGTTCTCTCTTCTGGGAAGGTAGCCGCAATTGAAGGCTATAAATGCCTTTAAATAGGGCTCAGGCCCAAAGATTTAGGGTTTCTGTCAATAGCGCGGACTCGTCGAGTCGACCCGCCGACTCGTCGAGTCCATTCATTAATCCTAGTCAGAATCGCGATCCTACTCGACGAGTCTAGGCATCAACTCGTCGAGTCCCTCTCATTGACTCAAAAATAATACTCAATTTATGATACTTGGAAATCCGGATGTTACAACTGCTACATGGACACCAACGATCCACCTGGCCGAAGCATCATTCATCAGGTAAAATCTATGATCTCTGATAATAATTTTGAGTTATCTCTTTGTGAACCTTATCTAACCCAAATCCAAACAGATATGAACACAATTTATAAAGCCTATGAGTCTGCCATAGAAACCAGTGAGAAGAAGGATTGTGAACTAAATCGTCTTAGGTTACGTTTTGAGGATAAAAAATTGAAAATCAAGTCTTTAGAGCATGAGCTTGTAATGCCAAACGATGAATGTATCATTTTGAAAGATAAATGTGAAATCACTTATTCTGAACGAAATGTTTTAATTGCTGATAACAAACGTCTCAATGCAAAAATAGATGATTTGCATAATTATGTTGATATGCTTGAAGCGGACATTCGGATGACTCATAGTGTTCGTCATCCATGGTCTAAAGCACCTGGTTTCGGAAGCGTGTTTCCGAAACTAGTTGTCAGTCCCTTGAAGGAATTGCAAAATTTGACATTCATGGGAAAGGTTCCGAGTATCAAACATTCGGACACCCCTGTTTCTCCCTTGTCACCACTTCCTGAGACTACAGACAAATTTGAGTCCCTAATTCCTGAGTTCAAACCAATAATTGTCACATGTCCTGATTCCACGCCTCTTCCACCTCTGACAAACCTGGACCTGAATCGGACCACAGATTTTCATCACAGTCTTACAAATTGTGTAGACTATGTTCCAAAAAGTAATCACGTGAACAATTGTGTGATTGAAGAAATTGATTCGGTGACAAATGAAACCACTGCTTCTGAGGTTCTATGGGCATCCTCAGATGATAAAGTTGAAGTCTCAAGTTGTGTGTCCTCTGATTCTTGTGAATCGGATTCCTTAGTCATCTCAAAAACTAGATTGGTTCACATCACTCCTGAGTTTAAGAATCCATCCGTAGGACAAACCTCAAAATCCTCATCTCATCCTAAGAGAAAACCAATGCTGAATAGGAAGGATATTGTAGATCCCAAAGTAGAAGCTCGAAATGCTCATAAAAAGGAAGTTAAGACTAGACAAAATTCCAGGTTCCTTGCTAACTCCAAGCCAAGTTCATCCCGGAATTCTCACGTATCCACTCATAGTCAAAACTCCTTTGTTCCCACTAAGATTCTCAAAAGACCTTCCGAACCTCTTGGTCATGTAGAACCTAAGAAAGTCATTAGCTCATCTTAGTCTCAAGCTCATGTAGCTGCCAAATTCGTCTGAAATACTCCAATAGAATCTCGGAATGCTTCATCTGTTCTTATTGCAAAATCTGATGGCACAATTTTTAAACCAAATCTTTCAAAAACCAATGTGTCATCAAGAAAATCCACAAATGAAAAGAAAACATCCTTCAAATCTTCCAAGAAAAATTATGTGTGGAAATTCAAAAGTCCCATTGCTGAAACATCAATTCTGGACGAAACTAATGATACCAACCCTCCGGATGTCAAGGATCCGAAGAAGGTAGTTCGAAACCTTCAAGTCAATGAATATGACTACTGGATAGATGAAAAGACATTAGCATTCTGTCTGTTTCCAAAGAATTCCAAGAATATCACCCAGAAACACAAAGTTGTTCCTAAGTCACAATTAAAGTCCAAAGCCCATGCCTATGTCCCAAAGTCTAATTCGGAGCCTAAAAACTCCATCACTCACTAATTTTGCAGGCACTTTGTGCTTCGGAGCAAGAAACAATATGGTATATTGATAGTGCTTGCTCCATGCACATGACGGGGCAGAAAGATTTTTTGCGAGATTTAAAGCTTTCTCCAAATGCTGGTTACGTGACGTATGGCAACAACTCCAACTCTCAAATTCTTGGTTATGGAACTCTCACCAACGGTATCTTCTCTATTTCACACGTGGCTTATGTGGCTGACCTAAAACATAATTTGATAAGTGTTGCTCAGCTCACTGATTCAAATCGACGTGTTGAATTTTACAAAAAGTACAGCTATGTAATGACCGAAGACCGGAAAGAGTGTTTAATCAAGTCGCTTCGCAACAAGAACATGTACCCGCTCGACATCAACATGATTATTGGCAAACCGCAACTCTGCCTTCTCTCCAAAGCTATTCCTGACGTCATTTGGTTATGGCACCGAAGGCTCGCTCATCTAAACTTTCGGTATATGAATGATCTTGTATCCGGCGAAATGGTAAGAGGTTTACCTCTTCTCAAATTCGAAAATGATCATTTGTGCGCTGCTTGTGAGTGTGGTAAGCAATTTTAGAAGGGTCATCCTGTTATCATCGAAAAGTCCATTTCGGAACCATTGGAGCTTCTACACATTGATCTCTGTGGACCATCCACTGTAGAAAGTCTTCATCATAAGAAATACATTCTTGTGATTGTAGATGATTTTACAAGGTTCATTTGGGTCTTCTTCCTAAGGCTGAAATCCGAAACAGCCTTAGAGCTCATAAATTTCATCAAAGGAATAGAAGTTCTTACAAAACTCCCTGTTAGGAGAATCCAGAGTGATAATGGATCGGAATTCACTAATTCCACCATTGAGAACTTTCTCACAGACAAAGGAATCGACCACAACTTCTCAGCTCCTTATACTCCACAACAGAACGGTGTAGTCGAAAGACGCAATAGAACTCTCGTTGAAGCTGCTCGATCCATGCTGAATTTCAAAAATCTACCACTCTACCTTTGGGCTGAAGTCGTATCTACTGCTTGCTTCACTCAAAATCGGAGTATCATCAATCGACGTCTCAACATGATACCGTACAAAGCAATGAATGGTCGGAAGCCAACTATCTCGTTTTTACATGTCTTCGGATGCAGATGCTTCATCAAGAACAACCGTGATCAGCTTACCAAGTTCCAACCTAAAGCTGATGAAGCCATTTTCCTTGGGTACTCTTCGAAATCGAAAGCTTATAGAGTTCTTAACCGGAGAACTCGTGTTCTGGAAGAAAGCTTCAACATTACCTTTGATGACAACTTCGTTCGGAATTCTGGCCCTACTCACATTACAACTCACATTATGGAGTCTGATGCTCCTCCGCCAGGATGTCCGAACCCTCAGACAATTCTTGAAGTTGACTTTGAAACTCTCTTTGGTCCTTTCGAAACCGCTCTTGATTCGGAATCTCGATCAAGACCTCCTCTCATTCCAATCCTTTCTTTGGAAGTTCCAGTCTCTCGTAATGTCTCCGGTCCGATCCCAAGCCTCTCTCCATTTGATTCTAATCCGTTTCAACCTTCTCAGGTTGAGGGGGAGAATAATGACAATCCCTCTCTTGAATCAAATGTGGATGGCTTCCAAGATGCAGTTGCTGAGTTCGATGACTCCAATCCGCTCAACAATGATGAAAATGAACAATTCGTTGAGTTCCCTTCTGATGATGATGTCAACCTCTCTGGTTCAGAAGTTCAGGGGGAGCATCATCCCAACATTCAAACCATTCAGGGGGAGCAAATCAATTCCACTGTTAATATCGGTTCGACGGCTGCACAAGAACTCCCACGATTACATGTTTGGACGAAGGATCATCCTCCGAACCAAGTAATCGGTAACCCCAATGCTGGTGTACAGACTCGGTCTGCTACAAATATTCAAAACGAATGTCATTTCTCAGCATTCACATCCATGGTTAAACCCAAATCCATCAAGGAAGCATTGGATCATGCTGACTGGATTACAGCCATGCATGATGAACTGGCAGAATTTGACTGAAATGAAGTTTGGACTCCCGTGCCTCCTCCCCAGAATCATCCCATTGGCGGTACAAGATGGGTATTCCGAAACAAGCTTGATGATGAAGGAGTTATCATCCGAAATAAGGAAAGACTGGTGGCTAAAGGTTTTACTCAAATAGAAGGGCTCGACTACGACGAAACTTTTTCTCCTGTTGCACGTCTTGAAGCCATCAGAATCTTTCTTGCTTATGCAGGTCATAAAGGCTTCAAAGTTTACCAAATGGATGTTAAGAGTGCGTTTCTTAACGGTGAACTTGACACTGAAGTGTACCTTCAACAGCCCCTCGGATTCATTAATCTTTCCTTTCCGAATTACTGTTATAAACTCCGGAAGGTTGTCTACGGACTCAAGCAAGCTCCTCGGGCATGGTACGAGACCCTCACTGATTTTCTCAAACGCTCCGGTTTTCAAAGAGGAATTCTAGATCCTACTTTATTCCAAAGATCAAATGGAAAGTATCTAATGTTGGTACAAATTTATGTGGATGACATCATTTTTGGATCTACTGATTCATCTATGGTTGCTGACTTTGCTAAACTGATGATCAATCGATTCCAAATGAGTATGAATCGGGAGTTAAGCTTCTTTCTTGGCCTCCAAGTCAAACAGACCAACCGAGGAATATTCATTCACCAAGAGAAGTACATCTCTAAACTCCTCAAGAAATACTCTATGGACACGTGTGCCTCTGCCAAGGTACCAATGGGCTTCGGACACAAGATTTTTGCCGACCCTTCCGGTGTTCCTGTTGATGAAAAGAAATACCGCTGAATGATTGGATCTCTACTCTATCTCACAGCAAGTCGTCCGGATATCATGTTCTCAACATGTTTATGTGCTATATTTCAAGTCAACCCAAATATGTCTCATGTTTTGGCTGTGAAACAAATCTTTCGATATCTTAAAGGCCCAAAAAGTCTCGGACTCTGGTACCCAGCAAATGAGAGCTTCCTTCTTCAAGCCTACTCAGATTCAAACTATGGTGGTCTTCAACTCGATAGAAAAAGCACTTCCGGTGGTTGTCAATTCTTAGGTGGTCGATTGGTCGGTTGGTCATCCAAGAAACAGAATTGCATTGCACTCTCTATAGCCGAAGCTGAATACATTGTTGTTGCCAGCTGTACATCTCAAGTTCTGTGGATGAAATCTCAACTCTTGGATTATGGTTATCGTCTTCAATCCATTCCTATCTATTGTGATTCTCAAAGTGCCATTGCGATTTCCCACAATCCAATTCAGCACTCTATGACCAAGCACATTGACATGCAGTACCATTTCATAAAAGATCACGTTTTAAATGGTAACATTGAACTCATTTTTGTTCCATCTGACGATGAGATTGCTGATGTCTTTACCAAGGCATTAGACGAAACCAAATTTAACGGTTTTCTGAACAAGATGGGTATGATGATACCAGATCCTCAGTTCTTTCAAGCGACTTGTTCTCTTTGATAGACGTATTTTGAAAGAAAATTAGTTCCGAACCTTTTTTTCGTAACTACTTTCTCTCTAAATACATACGATCATTTTACTTGTCTTTATCTCTGACCTTCACTTGAGTTTGTTAAACTGTACAATTCACCTTGTTTGTTTGCTATTTATAACCCACCTTGTCATGATGATCGGAATATACTTCATAATCGAATTCCGGAATTCCTCCCCGGAAAATGTGTCACATTATGCGCTCCGGACTTCCAACACTTACTCCGGAATTTTTCAGCTGCGCTCCGGAACTTTCACAATGCGCTCCGAAATTTCAAAATGTGCTCCGGAACTTTCAAAAGTGCTCCAGAATTTCAAAAGTGCTCCGGAATTTCAAAACTGATCCAGAATTTTCAAAAGTGCTCCGGAATTTCAAAAACTGATTCAGAATTTTCAAAAGTGCTCCGGAATTTCATAGCTGATCCGGAATTTTCAAAAGTGCTCCGGAATTTCAAAATGTGCTCCGGAATTTCAAAATTTGCTCCGGACCCCTTTTCAAACAAGTATGCTCCGGAACACGACTCTTACCCTCCGGATCATACACTGTCCGGAACAGCTCATCCGGAATACCAAAAGGTAATAAGGTGAAACAGTTTTCTCAACGGTTACTTTTCAGGAAGATCCTTATCCGATCCTCCTCGATTTGCGTGACACGATTGCACGCCCCATAAAATAGACATCGAATTGACGGTTGAATTCTCCATTTTTAGCCCCAAAATTACCTTCCCTTTCACCTCACTTGTCAAATCACGTTCCTAAACATTAAATGCGACCCATTTGTTCTCGGATCCTAATCATCATTTTTCTAACCCGACCCATTTACCTTACCTATAAATACCCTTTCAAAACCCCTTTTACCTCTTTACGCTCTCAAAACCCTCAAATCTCCAAAATTCTCTCACTGTTCTTCATGTTCTTCAAGAACTCATAACCTGCAACAATGGCGTCCTCTCCAGAACACACTCAAACTGCCCCTACTCCAAAGAAGTCCATTCCCAGAAAGAAATCATCCAAGGGCTCTAAAGGTTCCTCCTCCTCCGCCGATCCAGAACCGTTCTTAAGAGACACTACACAACTCTTTTCTCTCAACCCACTGGATTATGATGAATCGATAAGAGTGATGATCAAGTTCATTGCAAACCACCCCATCTCCATTCCTCTCACTAAAATCCCTGAACCGCCCCTTCCCATTCATCACCTTCATCTCGCCTTCACCAGCATTCAACTCGATGATGGTGCTCTAATGATCCCAATCATCGGTGACAGAACCGTTCCAATCTACAAATCGACCTTTATCAAGGCGATTGGTGTTAAAGCTAACCCAAGGGGTTTCAAAGTTGTTGAACCAACGTCTGAAGAGTTTCAGACGTTCCTGAACTACATTGGATACTCTCAAGACTACAAAGCGAAAGATTTCAAGAAGACTGTTGTCTCTGGATTATGGACTGTATTGATACACTTCATCCTCAGAGGACTGCCCGGAAAGCATGGAGGAACGGACACCTTAAGCAAGGACTGGCTCAATGTCGTATTCAACATCTACTCCGGACGCGAGAATGTTGTTGATCTTCCGGAAGTCTTGTGGCAAGACTTCTGCAAGTTTGCTACCAAGAGGAAGCCGAATAAAATTTCAAGCCCTAGGTTCTGGGCTCTGACGATCGAACAAGTCTTCAAGGAGCTTTCCGAACCACTTCCGGTTAACACCATCCCTCCGGAGGTATGTGTCACGTTTAAACTTGTAAAATCTTATAGGATTCCGGACCAATCCTATTTTGGTCCGGTCAGACGACTTCCGGACCACATGTTGGCCCTAATTCCTTCCGAGTCCCCTTATTTAAAACATCACTTAGAGACTTCGGTTGTGTTCGACCCAACACAACCTGCCCCTGTCTCTATTGAGCCCATCTTGGAAGAGGCCAATCCAACTATGTCCAGACCCAAAATCAAGAAACCAGCCAAACGAAAGGCTTCTCCCACCAAGCCTGAGACCAAAAAGAAAGCCAAAGTCAGTGCTCCCTCTCAACAGGAAGGCACCCATGACATTCCGGCTGATTCTGGCCATCCGTACACCCCACCTACCCACTCATTCAAGGCACCCCTCGATGTTTCAAAAGCACAAGCACACACTCAGGGGGAGTCACCACATAATCCACCCTCTCCCTCCCAAAAGGGTGATGTCGGTGTTGAACATAGTTCCTTGCAGCCCCCTGGAACACACCCACGAGTCACCTTTGATGATCCCATTATCTCTTCTACACGCACACACTTCGGAACCATTGTTCCGGACCCCAAGTTGTCCGGAGCTGGAGTAGTCCCTTCTCCTCCGAAATCCTCAACTGGTATGATACCCGGAAGGCGTACAGGACGACCAGGTGTTAACGATCCCCAATGGGAAGATTTTGTCAACAGGGCTGCATCTAAACGTCAGGACCTCTCCAGAGCTCAAGTGGAATCCACTCTTATCTCCATGAGGAACAGAGCCATCCAAAGCAACTTGCCCTACGTTCCTCCCACTGACGTCGATGCTATAAATGAGCTCACTTTGGAACTGCCTCCCCTCACTACTTATCAAAGCATCTTCCATACCGATCCAGAAGAAGAGATCTCTGAAGAAATCATGCTGGAAGAAGAGGCAAAAACCTTTCCGGATGCACATATCATGACTTCAGTTCACTACCAATCCAAGGCATCCGTATCCAATTCTGCTTATGACTTCGGATCCTCTTCCTCTACCACTCCGGACGGCGGTTCCAACTCCAAACTTCAAGAAGATGATGATGCAACCAAACCGGGTCCCTCTTGAAATCCGAACGTACACCAACCTCCTCCGCAACACTCTGATTCTGATTCAGAATCCTCAGCTGGTGACTACGTTGACCCCTTCGCTCTTCTCGAGATCCGAACCAATGTCTCTGACACCATGAAGAAACTGTCATCTGTGGAGACAAACGTAACAGAGCTGAACTCTAAATTGGATCAAAAGTCTCCGGACTTAATTCCAAACTTGATGCCATTCTCCAGTCACTATCCCAGTAGTCCGGACCATCAGTTGCCGAAAGAGAAGCCCACCTTGATCAGCTGATCTCCATCCGGCTCAAGCACACAATTGAGGAAGTTGACTCCAAGTACGACGTTTTGGTGGATAATTATCTCAACACCATCACTTCCATGCTCAAGGTCCATGATGATCTGGTGTCTGCCACCAACGACCTAATCAAGCAGACCCACGTTCGTCATGAGATACAAATTCAACGGCTGGAGAAAGAGATCCGGAAGAAGGACGAGATGAACCTGATTATTCAACAAGTCCTCATTAAACTTCTTCGCTCAACTTGGAATATTGTTGATGTTCCGAACCAGAAGTTTGATGAGATGATTGTCATCCTCATCAACATGTTCAAGCACCTCTCTGATCATGCACCCATGGCCGAAGCCTACGACACTCTCACTCTTCAACTCTCCACCGGACTTCAAAAAGTCTTCTCCAAATTCGATGATCTTAAGGAGACTTTGATGCTTGCACCGGTTCCAAAATTCTCTGATGCAAGAGGGGGAGAAGGCCCAAGTAGACAATGGAAACCCACCTCGGAATTTGTACTCCGGGATGAAGATCTGGATTACGAAGAAGAAGACGTTCAAATCGTCTCCGGAATTCTAGGGATCACGGAAGGAGAAGAAAGTGAAGATGAAAATGCATATGTTCCGGATGAAGCTCCCAAAGGAGTTCTTGGTCTTCAAGCTCCAAAGTTGAACATTCCGAAGGAAATGACTGAAGAAAAAAAGAGGATTTGGTCCACAGTCTCTTGGCCATCCTCTCTTCCGGATGCTTTTCAAATGGCTGTTACAATGGCAAAGGCAAAATCATTACTAACCGGTCAAGCCTTCCGAGCCACTTCTTCAGTTCAGCCTCTCATTCCGGAACCAAAAATAGCTCCAATCGACCAGGGCTCTCCTCTCCGGACCCCTGATGAAATTCTGGAAGAACCACTTCTAACTCCCACTCTAGAATTCACGATTGATGAAAACATGAAGTTGGTCATTGATGTGCTTCAAAGAGATAAAGGGAAGAAACTAATGACTTCCGAACAACAAGCCTTCCACTCCGGATCTCCTCTCAAGCAAAAATATGGATGGTCTCAGTTGGAAATTCATAAGGCATTAGAGGACAGCATCTGGATTCAAGCTTTAAAAGACAATCCCGATCCGATGCGTGGCATCTCTCCTCTTTTCCGTGAAGGCATTCTTCAAGCACAGGAAATCATTCCAACCCTTTACTATGACCTTCCCACCAATGACACCGACCAACTGGATCTTCCTCTCTCTCCTTACAGCAAATTCGACACCAAATTTGCCCCTCTTCATCCATCAGACGATCCGGAAGTAATCATCCGGACAGAGCGAGAAAGGCTCAAAACTTTCTATGCTAAAAATGTTCAACCCTTCAAGGAAGTATGGTCAAGGAAGAGGATTACCAAAGTTCAAGGCTTCGGAAGAAAAATATTGGTGAAATTTGAGCTGAACTGTCCCTTATTTCATTTCCACCTCCTCCGGAACAAGCCAACCCCCAGGACCGTTACTGATGTGGATTTTCCTTCAATGAATCCGAATGACATCCTCACCTTAGCGGCTTACTTCAGGGAAAATCAAAAGGATGACATCAGTATGGGTGCTTACCACGCAACTCTTAGCTTTCTAAAAGATTATGTTGCTGAGTTCTGCCGATGTGACTACGAGCTTGTACACCTCTACAGAACAGAACAATTCATTGCCAAAATCGACTTCGTTCTTCCGGAAGCTGAAATTCTTGCAGATGGTCCGATTGAAGAACCGGTTCTAGGGTTTGTCTACACCACCAGAAGAACTAACAAGAAGGACTTCTTTCGAGTCCTTGACAAACACCTAGTTCCAACCAAAGCTCTGCAAAAATTCATATCCCGTGCATCCAAGTCTAATGCTCTAGAAAAGGTCAAGGCAAAGTTTGTAAGTCAATTGGCATGGTACATTGCGGTGCGAGAATGGTTGTTCAGAGCCTACACCTTCATCAAGGAAGAAATGAACTAAGCCTGCTGGATTGCTAAGTTCACTTAGGGGGAGATTGTTGGAACCTGAAAGTGAACCTCTAGCAATCCTAACTCCTTATTCCGAAGTGTGTGAATTCCGAAATAAAGAGTGGTCTGGAACCTGTCCGGACAAAGTGAGAAGGAGAGAAGAATGAAGGCATTCCGGAGTTGATCCTCATGTCTGGAATGCATATTGATCCGGAACTAACCTTCATGTTCGGAATGATACTTATCCGGAATGAAGTCATTTTGTCTTTTGTGCATTTATTACTTTTGTCTTGTATTTGATGTAACGTTTCATAGGACTTAGTCTAAAGTTGTATTTGGACAATCAGAATGTCAAACTTATGTCTTTTGTCCGGTCCTATGTAAACACTTGGGTTAATTCGAGGTAACATTCACTCCTATTTATAGGAGCATTCAATACAAGTCAACCACGGATCTTTCACTCACTTTTTAGCATTTCCACTAAGCATATTCAAAACATTCTTCTTCTTCTTCATTTATTAGCTTTACCTTGATCATTTACTCTTATTCTTCATTTAATGGCTTGATAATTTGTTGAACATATGATCTAAGACTTGACTGGTCTTTCTAGCCTTGACTTGAACATCTTTTAGTAAGCAGACATTGATCTTAAGCATTCACTCAAGGTTTGAGTTTTCAAACCTTGTCCCTGCGCATCGATCTTGTTCTCACATATCTTCCACCATAAATAAAACTCGAATAGAGAGAAAATAGATCTGACAAGATTTCTAGAGAGAGAAAACGGATTTGAGATGATTTTTAGAGAGAGAAAACAGATTTGAACACAAATATGAGAACAAAAACGAAATTCTTCTTCTATTACTCTTCCAAAACACGAATCAAGAACAACTTAGATGAAAGAATGAGAAGAAGATAACATATCTAAACAAGATTTTGCAATAAAACGAGGTATTAAACTTTTTCTTTTCAGAAAACTTACAAAACTTGAAGAACAAGGTGAGATTCATGATAAAATATCGCCATAACCAAGATCGGTTCTTGCAATAATCGCTGAGATCTACAAGAAACTGCTCTGACACCACTTGTTGGGAATAAATCCGAGATGACGAATGCGGAATATCAAGAACAATCAAGAATCAATCACCATAATATGTAAGTAATCTGATAAAGGTTTTTGTGTATATTGATTATGATATGACCGTACAGAGAAAACCCTAATCTGGAAAAAGATTGTTATCAAAATCTAACCTAATGATTATTTATAGGGAACATAAAATATATACCACCAATATAAAACTAATGCCTTAATATAAAACCAATGCTTTAGAAGAGCTCGATTAAGATATTCTACTGTAAAGGCACCGTAGGGAATCATAAAATGATTAACCCTAAAAAGGCTTCCCTAAATAACCAAATATGCCAAATCAGTTTCAATATCTCAAATACTCAACAGTCGTAATCAAATTCGAATTTATTTTAGGAAGGCAAAGCATTTACCAATTTCATTCTCATGAAACTCCTAGATCATTTGAGATTCATTGAATCTAATCAATGGCATGTTTAATCTTGATTATGCTCTCACTTTTGCGACTGGGATGTCGAGGATCACAAACGAGATGTGAATAACCATGAAAATTAGCTTGGTACTCTCGATGCCATTTATCATCTGCTTTTAATGTGTCAGTTAACCACATGCGCTCCATTAATCAACGATAATTTTCGAGACACCCATTACCACCCTTTATTAGTCCCATATTAGTGTGGTGATTAGCCACACGCGTTCCACTAACGACTTATAAAGTGCAATATGCAATTTTCTAGATTAGCATCAAATTCACATGTTTCCTAAAGTAACTAAGAGTGAGATTTTAGAAAATAGTTTAGTTACCTTTTATCATTATACTTTTAATGAGGTTAGGTCCTATCAAACCCGTTCGGCTAACGACCATCCACCAATCAAGGAAGCGGTGGGTGAGAGTGGACACTCATTCAACTACCATTTTATAGGCAGTTTCCTTATACCCCTTATAGATTGGCTTCGTGAATGAGGCGTACTAGCGGTTCGACTGACTTGTTCTTATACATATAGTAAATATTAAACATTTAATTTTATATATAGTATAAGGTGTATATTAAAACATTTTAAAATTCCAAGGGTTTAATTTTTTAGTAAATTAAAATTTTAATTTATTTAAATTTAAACCATTTTATGGATTTATTGATTGTCTTTTAATTAATCACTTAATTAAATTAATAATAAAATCCATAAGGATGTATTTTAAACTTTTCAAAATACTAGGGTTTTTAAATTTTAAATTTTAAATTTCAAAATTAAAAGAATTTAATTTAAATTTAAATTTAAAAACAAATGGTTTAATAATTATCTTTTAATTAAACATTTAGTTAATTTATTAAATCAATTGAGGATTATCCGATTAAATTAATCAAGATAATTTAATCATAATCGTCTCCCCTAATTTTCGAAAAACATGGGAGGAATAAAATGTCACACCCCCGAAACCAGACGGCAGAAACGTCCGGGGGCTCGTGTGACTTAAATTAAATATCATCACAATGAATATACATGAATCATAACACAAACATCACCATGCATCAATATATTACAACTGATATTGTTTACATCCAGTACATTGTTTTCAAATATTACACTTCATAACACAAATTGTTTCAAAGTTTTTAACACAAAAATATTCTAACATACTTGGCATTACCCTTCCGCTTATCTGTTACCTGAGAATACAAATTATTTTGGAAAAACGTTAACATATGGAATGTTGGTGAGTTCATAAGCATAGTTGTAAATAAAATGATTTGTATGGTTTGTAAAACCCAGAAAATCCGATATTTTCTGAAAAGACATTTGTTTATCAAAGTGTGAAGATCCATAGTTGATGCATGAATGATTTCAAAACATATATATATATATATATATATATATATATATATATATATATATATATGAAAGGTGTTTTGTATTTTAGTTATAGAATTTCCGAGCGAGTAGTATTGATTTCCCCGCAAAACCCGACGTTTTCCGATGTCGAAAGATGTACGTGGTTACTAGTTCTTGTATCGTCATATCGAAGGAATATCGTCCAAATTTCGTCTACTTTGAATACTCATAAGCCTTAGCGAATGAAGAGAAGAGGAACACTATGTCCTGCTACTATCGTAAGTACCTTAGGCTGTCGTGGATGCGAAAGACGCGATGGTCCAACTCGCATTTGATTACTGTGACCTTACTAGCTTTTCTAATGGGACACTTTGGCCCACTAGCACATAAAAGCTATTGAAAGTCCTTTTATAAAATATTGGGTCATTGAAGGCCGAATAACATATAAGCGTTATCCCTTTGGGCCCAAAGATCATACTGATGGGCTTGCAAGGCCCAACATGCATGATTTGAAACTCATAAACCCAAAGTTTGTAAGTTTACTCATCGTAGGTATCGCGTATCGTTGGAGTGTTTGATTTAAACGTTGGTTATATTGTATCGATTCGAGACCGAATCGATTCGTGTATCACGATATTTGGAGTCAAACGTGTATTCGTCTTTCGAATTGTCGGTAGTCGTAGTTTTGTATTTTGACTTAATGAAATAGTTGGTCTAAATAGAAGTTTGACCTTTTCATTTCCTTTCTTTTATAAAAATAACAATTTAAGTCCTTTAAATAAAAGAACTTCATTTTTAGTCCTTAAAACAATTTTTACACACTTTTTGCATCATAAATTTGTTGAAATGATAGTTTTAATCCAAAATTTATTTTGTTAACAGATTCAGCCCTTTCAAAATAGTATTTCTCGGTTAAAACCCCATTTTTCGCAACTTTTACAGTTTTGGCCCAAAATCCAAAAACTTTACATTTTTGATCCTTTTTGGAATTGAAAAGTATTTTTGACCTTTGAAACAGTTTTATTACACTTTTTGTCCCCTGTTTTGCAGAAAGTTTCATTTCAGCCCCTTCAAAACATCATTTTCGCAATTATAGGCTTATTGGGCCAAAAAGCCCAAATTTAGCCCATTAAGCTAAAAATTTGCATTTCAAGCCCTTTGAAAATTCTAATATTCAGAAAAATGATTATAGAAACTGTTTTGACTCTTTTGGCCCTTAAGAAACCGTGACTTGACCATTTTTAACCCAAGTTTTGTATTTTTGACAATTTAAGCCCAAAAATGGGTTTTATTTTGTAAATATGTTCATCATAATCTTATAAGTTATTATTCTTGACTTGTTTAGTGTAAAATAACTTAGATCATGTTTGTTTCCTTTCTCATGTCATAGATCTCGAGTATCACCCCTTTTTAGTTACATGTTCATCATAAAAACACATAAAAACACACATACATGCATAAAATCACACATAGCATACACATACACATAGATCTACACATTTTTCTTGTATTCTCCCCCATAAAACATATAAAAACCGAAAAGATAGGGGTATGAAGCTCACCTTGAGTTGTGTTTTTGGTTTTTGAAGGAAGAGATGAAGAAATTTCGATCCTAGTAAGTCTCCTTGGAAGATCTCGATGTTAGAGGCTTCTAAGATGCAAGATCACAAGTTTGAATAGATTTAGAAGAGATTTTTGATGAAATGAAGTAGCTAGATCATGGATTTAACATCAACTTACCTTAGATGATGTGTTTGTGGGAAAAATCTCCTTGAAAGCTTCCTAATTCTCGAAAACTTGGTGAAGAGTGGAGAGAGTTTCCTTGAGAGAGTTTGAGTGATTTTGTGTGTGTGTTTGTGGTGTGTTCGGCCGAGAGAAGAAAAGAGAGGAAAGAAGAGACCTTGGATGGGATATTTGCATGGAAATATGGGAGTATGCATGGATATCCAAGAGATAATGGTGAGGTGGCTACCAAAAGTCAACTCTTCCTTTCTTTTGTGGGCTTGGGTCGAGAATGGAGAGGGGAAAAGAAAAATGATTGGGCCTTGTATGCTTAAGCCCATATCATGACTTATTAGATGATTTTTGGTCCAAAATAAATCAAGGTATAATTTTTATGATTCATTAGGGCTAAATTAAATTGGTTGTGACCCATTAAGGCCCATTAAAGTTAACCTAGTTTATTTTGGGTTCATAAGGCCCAAAAATATTAAGTTTCATGTATATAGGTCTAATTAGAGCCCATTTGAGAGTTCTAGGTTCAAGATAGACAAATTGGAAACTTATTAGTCCATTAGGCCCAATAAGGGAATCCTAATCCAAAATGGACTTAAACCGGGATTTCAAGGGTTTCAAATTCTTTGTTGACCATTTGTAGTGCTAGAATGAAGTATTTGATGAAGTTTTGTTGTTATAGAATAAGCATCATGCATGCTTTCATGTTATTGATTCATAGTTGTTATAAGTGTTGTGTTTACAAGGCACCAAAATTCCTAGTTGTGACATTATCCCCCCGTTAGAGGGAATTTCGTCCCGAAATTCTTTTGAAAGCTAGATTTGAGAATGCGAGAATAGATGAGGGTACTTCTGCTTCATTTGATCTTCGCGTTCCCATGTGAATTCTGGTCCGCGTCTCGCGTTCCATCGAACTTTCACAATTGGAATGCGGCTCTGCTTGGTACGCTTCACCTCTCTGTCCATGATTTCAACTGGCTCCTCGATGAACAGAAGGTTCTCATTGATTTCTATTTCCTCTAATGGAATGACGAGAGTCTCGTCGGATAAGCACTTCTTCAAGTTGGAAACGTGGAACACAGGGTGTACACTGCTGAGCTCAGCGGGTAGCTGCAGTCTATATGCCACTGGACCGATTCGGGCAAGAATCTCGAAGGGTCCAAGGTATCGAGGGTTCAGTTTGCCCCGCTTCCCAAAACGAATCACTCCTTTCCAAGGAGAGACTTTTAGTAACACCCTATCTCCGACTCTGAATTCCAAGGGCTTTCGTCGTTTATCGGTGTAGCTCTTTTGTCTGTCTCGTGACGATTGCAGTCTCACCCTGATCTGAATTATCTTCTCGGTCGTCTCGCGTATGATTTCCGGTCCCGTCAAGGCATTGTTTGGCGTTTGCCCTCTTGCTAGCTGGGTGTCTCCTATCTCAGCCCAACACAACGGTGATCTACATTTACGCCCGTATAATGCTTCGTAAGGAGCAACTTTGATACTCGAGTGATAACTGTTGTTATATGAGAACTCGATCAAAGGCAAGTGGGTATCCCACGATTTTCCAAAGTCTATCACACACGCACGAAGCATATCCTCTAGCGTTTGAATGGTTCGCTTGCTTTGACCATCCGTCTGTGGGTGGTAGGCAGTGCTCATGTCAAGTTGTGTTCCCATAGCTTTCTGAAGCGATTGCCAAAAGCGTGAAGTAAATCTACTATATCTATCTGAGATGATAGATACCGGTACTCTGTGGAGTCTCACGATTTCTTTGATGTAGATTCTTGTCAGGCGCTCCATCTTGTATGATTCTTTTATTGGTAGGAAATGGGCGGATTTCGTTAATCTATCAACTATTACCCAGATTGTGTCCAAACCATCCGTCGACTTGGGTAGTTTGGTAACAAAATCCATGGTAATCCTTTCCCATTTCCACTCTGGAATTACTGGTTGCTGTAGTAATCCGGAGGGCTTTTGATATTCCACCTTTACCTTAGCACAAGTGAGGCACTTGCTAACGTAAGTGGCAATCTCTGCGTTCATATTAGGCCACCAATAATGTTGCTTCACATCCAAGTACATTTTCTCTGAACCTGGATGGATGGAGTATCGCGTCTTGTGGGCTTCGTTCATGACTACTTCCCTGAATCCCCCGAGTTTAGGGACCCAGATGCGGTTCATGAAGTAATTTGTTCCGTCTTCTCTCACTTCAAAGTTCTTCTCCATTCCACGCAGCGCTTCGCTTGTTTTGTTTTCTGCCTTCATAGCATCGAACTGGGCCGCCCTGATTTAAGGGGTTAGGTGGGATCGAATGGTTATGGAGAGAGTCTTCAAGCGACGATTCGAGTATTCTTTCTGACTCAAGGCATCGGCTACTACGTTAGCCTTGCCTGAGTGGTACTTGATTTCGCACTCATAGTCGTTCAGCAGCTCGACCCATCTTCGTTGCCTCATGTTTAGCTCCTTTTGGTTCAAAATGTGCTGGAGACTCTTGTGGTCGGTGAAGATGGTGCACTTGGTACCGTAAAGGTAGTGCCTCCAAATCTTCAGGGCAAAGACCACTGCTCCCAATTCCAGATCATGAGTGGTGTAATTTACCTCGTGCGTCTTTAGTTGCCGGGACGCGTAAGCTATCACATTTCCACGCTGCATGAGAACGCAACCTAAACCCTGATTTGACGCATCGCAGTAAACTATAAAGTCTTATGTTCCTTCGGGTAGCGATAGCACCGGCGCACTGCAGAGTGCCTGCTTCAGGGTTCGGAATGCAACTTCTTGCTTGTCCGTCCATTCGAAGGGTACACCCTTTTGCTTAAGCGAGGTAAGTGGTTTTGCGGTTTTGGAGAAGTTTTGAATGAATCTCCTGTAGTAGCCTACGAGGCCTAGAAATTGGCGAATTTTCGTGGGTGTTGTTGGAATTGCCTATCCTTCGATGGCTTGGATCTTAGAAGGATCCACATGAATTCCTTCCTGACTAACAACGTGTCCCAAAAAGTTCACACTTCGGAGCCAAAACTCGCACTTAGAGAGTTTTGCGTATAACCTTTCGGTTCGCAGGGTTTCCAGGATTTGTCGGAGATGCCGGCCGTGTTCTTCCTCGCTTCGAGAATAGACGAGGATGTCATCGATGAAAACGATGGCGAAGTTATCGAGAAATGGTCGGCAGATTCGATTCATTAGGTTCATGAATGCGGCAGGAGCATTTGTTAGACCGAAGGGCATTACGACAAATTCATAATGTCTGTAACGAGTTCGGAAGGCGGTTTTAGGAATATCCTCCTCCCGGACTTTGAGTTGGTGGTATCCAGAACGCAAATCTATTTTTGAGAAGTGATTAGCTCCTTGGAGCTGGTCAAACAGGTCGTCAATTCGCGGAAGTGGATAGCGGTTTTTGATGGTAAGCTTATTAAGTTCTCTGTAGTCGATACACATCCTGAAGGTACCGTCTTTCTTCTTGACAAAGAGAACCGGAGCTCCCCAAGGTGAGAAACTGGGTCGGATGAATCCTTTGTCCAAAAGCTCGCTGAGTTGACTGGACAACTCTTGCATCTCCGCAGGAGCCAATCTGTAGGGTGATTTGGCGATGGGAGTAGCTCCTGGCACTAGATCTATTCGGAACTCGACTTGTCTTTCTGGGGGTATCCCCGGAAGTTCCTCCGGAAAGACATCCGGGAATTCGCAAGCCATAGGGATGTTTCGAATATTGATATCTCCTTTGGATTTATCTACGATATGAGCTAGGAACGTGAAGTCCTTCTTTCGTAGGTACTTTTGCGCCTTAATGCACGAAATAAGACGAAGGTTCGTGCTGGGTTTGTCTCCGTAAATAACTAGGGTTTCGTGATTCGGGAGATGAAGGTGAACAACCTTCTTGTGACACATAATTTCAGCATGGTGGGGGCTTAACCAATCCATGCCGATAATCACATCAAAACTCCTAATGGAAACAGGCATTAAGTTTATTTGAAAGACGTGGTGATTTAAAGTCAGGGTACATCCGATGTAGATTTTCCCAGTAGACTCTGTCTTCCCATTGGCCATTTCCACTGTGAAGGTTTCATTAAGCTTCTGGGGTTGTTGTTTTAATAAGTGTTTGAATTTATTACTCACGAAACTTCGTTCTGCCCTGGTATCGAATAGGATGCATGCATAAGTGTGGTTTAGGAGAAACGTACCAGTAACAACAGCGGGATCCTGAACCGCTTCTCCCTGACCCATAGCTAGCACCCTTCCCGTTCCTCCATTCCCAGGGTTGTTGGTGTTGGGGCAGTTGCGACGGATATGTCCTGTCTTTCCATACCCATAGCAGGTTGGGTTTGATCCTGTGTTATTGCCGCTATTGTTGGTGTTGTTGTTGCGGTTGTTGTTGTTGTTGTTTCCTTGCGGTTGATTCTGGGGAGGATAGGTCCTGCAATACCTTGCCGTGTGACCCTTCCGATTGCAACTAGTGCATTGCATTTCCTTGCATTCGCCATTATGATGGTAATTGCACCTGTTGCACTTTGGGAGATTCCCAGAATACTGCTTGGGAGTGCTTGGATTAGCTGAGACTGGAGCATGTGGTGTGAAAGGTACTTGGGTAGTTGCAGCGTTGACTGTCACTGTTTGCTGCTTCTTTGTCGACTCCGAGCCTTGTCGACCTTTTCTCTTGTTGTTCTTTCCCTTCTTGTTGTCACTCTCCTTCTTGCCTTCAACATCTGTTGGCTTCTCGCCCTTTTTGTTGTTATGGTCGTATAGGTTCTTGGCCAACCTCTTGGCATCGTCAAAGGTTTTAGGTTTGCAGCGATTACATTTCCTTGAATTGGGGGGTTCAATCCCCAGTTGAATCGTTCGACTTTCTTCCCTTCAGACGAAATCATGCCAGGGCAAAGTAATGACAGCTCGCTAAACCTTGATATGTATGCACTTATATCAGAGTTTCGGACGGTGAGATCCCACAGCTCTTGCTCCATCTTCTGGATTTCGCCACGAGGGCAGTACTCAGCCATCAGCATTTCCTTCAGCTCTGTCCATGGCATAGCGTTGGCTACCGGGAGAGTCATGGCCTCTACATGCCCATTCCACCAGGTGAGAGCCTGGTCGACAAATGTGCATGCGGCAAACTTCACCTTCACTTCCTCGGGGCAGTCACATATTTCGAACACTGACTCCACCTTTTCCACCCATCTTTTCAGGGTTATCACTCCACCCGTGCCATTGAAAGTTCGGGGTTTGGCGTTGATGAAGTCCTTGTAGGAACATGTCCTAGTAGGTCCGTGATTTGTCCCATTGTTTGAACTCTCAGCCCTTTGTCCATTGACTGCACCGTTGTTTCCTTGCTGGATCTGCGCCATGGCTACAGTAACTGCAGCAGATACAGCAGCTTGGAATGCAGCTGAGTTGACTTCGGGTGGGGTTGGTCCAGGGTTTCCACGAGTTGGTCGTCGAGGCATATTTCTGTCATGGAACGGAAAGATGTTGAGTGCCTATAGTTTTGTGAGATCGTGGTCCTAAGAACTAGGTGTTTTGCATGAACTTAAGCGGTTTCACAAATTAGCATACAATCATGTATATATAGCACATAGCAGATCACAACATTGCAATAGAACACATAAAACTTTTCATTAATATTATCCGCATTTTTTATACTTGAAAATTTTGCTCAGAAGAGCATACATAAGTGGTGCAAGTTTGGCAGCGTAACGGCTCTATGAGTAGTGTAATCATTTAAACATAGGGTCGACGGTACATAGCATAGATCACATAAGCCTAATACTAAGGATAGATATGACTAGTCCTAGTCATGGTGGGATGCGCCAGGGGGTGGTGCCGATGAAGTGGATGCTCCCTGAAGGTGAGCCACCCGTCGTTCCGCATCTCGGAAGCGAGTCTCCCATCTCACCTGCCTCATGTGGAACTCCTGAATAACCTCTCGCGTCTCCTGTTCCGCACGCTCAGCCCTAGCTCGCATCTGATGTATCTGATCAGCGGTGCTCTGTTCCAGGTCGCCAGTGTCCCGCAGTCGTCTCACCATGACCGGAAGTGCGCGATCAGCTGGTCCTCCCTCCCTTAGGTCGTAAAACTCGCTTGACATGCCGAATGGAGATCGTTGTCCCTGCTTTCTGCTCCATCTCCAAAGGTCGATACCCCAGGGGGTGTAGGGCCGGTCGGACCCATCCGGTGAGCGGGCACCCTAGTCGGATAAGGTGGATTGATGACTTCGGACTCTGTGTCCGAATCATCGTCGCTGGGTTCTTCATCGAAGTCCTCTTCGGCTTCTCCTCCTTCCTGAACCTCCACTGGCTCAGCAGGTCCGCCCTCGACTTCCTCCTCAGGTTCCTCTTCAGACTCTTCCTCGGGGTATTCCTCGGGTTCCTCCTCCTCCAGCCATCCGGTATTTCCCTGATTGGGAAAATACGGATCTCCGGGATGATGGAAGCCGGCCATACTGTCTGCGGGGGGGGGGGGGGGGGGTGGGGGTATATATATAAATATATATATATATATATATATATATATATATATATATATATATATATATATATATATATATATAAACTATCATTACTTCTAATACGATCTAGTTATTATGTAATTTGAGTTAATGTTCTTTTCTTGGTAATCAAGGGTATGTTTTTAAGCTTACTGACCATCGAGGCTTTCTCAGAGCCTGTGATAGTTGCACTTTGGAGAAAGTATAGTTGATCAGGCTATACTTACCCCTTACTACAACCATGAACAGTCCCTGACTTAACCGAGATGTCAATGTTATTTTGTTTGATTTAGTATTATGTTCTCTCTCCTATATCACACAAGTAAGGGTGTTTTATTGTTGTGTTTTATTTGTTTTGTTCAGAGTTGTGTTAGTCCCTCTTTTGGTTTATAGTTGCATATCGATGTGTGGTTAGATATGCTAGTTCACTATAAACAGAGCTCTGATACCAACCTGTCACACCCCCAAAACCAGACGGCGGAAACGTCTGGGGGCTCGTGTGACTTAAATTGAATACCATCACAATGAATATACATGAATCATAACACAAACATCACCATGCATCAATATATTACAACTGATATTGTTTACATCCAGTACATTGTTTTCAAATATTACGCTTCATAACACAAATTGTTTCAAAGTTTTTAACACAAAAATATTCTAACATACTTGGCATTACCCTTCCGCTTATCTGTTACCTGAGAATACAAGTTATTTTGGAAAAACGTCAACATATGGAATGTTGGTGAGTTCATAAGCATAGTTGTAAATAAAATGATTTGTATGGTTTGTAAAACCCAGAAAATCCGATATTTTCTGAAAAGACATTTGTTTATCAAAGTGTGAAGATCCATAGTTGATGCATGAATGATTTCAAAACATATATATATATATATATATATATATATATATATATATATATATATATATATATATATGAAAGGTGTTTTGTATTTTAGTTATAGAATTTTCGAGCGAGTAGTATTGATTTCCCCGGAAAACCCGACGTTTTCCGATGTCGAAAGATGTATGTGGTTACTAGTTCTTGTATCGTCATATCGAATGAATATCGTCCTAATTTCGTCTACTTTGAATACTCATAAGCCTTAGCGAACGAAGAGAAAAGGAACACTATGTCCTGCTACTATCGTAAGTACCTTAGGCTGTCGTGGATGCGAAAGACGCGATGGTCCAACTCGCATTTGATTACTGTGACCTTACTAGCTTTTCTAATGGGACACTTTGGCCCACTAGCACATAAAAGCTATTGAAAGTCCTTTTGTAAAATATTGGGTCATTGAAGGCCCAATAACATATAAGCGTTATCCCTTTGGGCCCAAAGATCATACTGATGGGCTTGCAAGGCCCAACATGCATGATTTGAAACTCATAAACCCAAAGTTTGTAAGTTTACTCATTGTAGGTATCGCGTATCGTTGGAGTGTTTGATTTAAACGTTGGTTATATTGTATCGATTCGAGACCGAATCGATTCCTGTATCACGATATTTGGAGTCAAACGTATATTCGTCTTTCGAATTGTCGGTAGTCGTAGTTTTGTATTTTGACTTAATGAAATAGTTGGTCTAAATAGAAGTTTGACCTTTTCATTTCCTTTCTTTTATAAAAATAACAAAATAAGTCCTTTAAATAAAAGAACTTCATTTTTAGTCCTTAAAACAATTTTTACACACTTTTTGCATCATAAATTTGTTGAAATGATAGTTTTAATCCAAAATTTATTTTGTTAACAGATTCAGCCCTTTCAAAATAGTATTTCTCGGTTAAAACCCCATTTTTCGCTACTTTTACAGTTTTGGCCCAAAATCCAAAAACTTTACATTTTTTATCCTTTTTGGAATTGAAAAGTATTTTTGACCTTTGAAATAGTTTTATTACACTTTTTGTCCCCTGTTTTGCAGAAAGTTTTATTTCAGCCCCTTCAAAACATCATTTTCGCAATTATGGGCTTATTGGGCCAAAAAGCCCAAATTTAGCCCATTAAGCTAAAAATTTGCATTTCAAGCCCTTTGAAAATTCTAATATTCAGAAAAATGATTATAGAAACTGTTTTGACTCTTTTGGCCCTTAAGAAACCGTGACTTGACCATTTTAACCCAAGTTTTGTATTTTTGACAATTTAAGCCCAAAAATGGGTTTTATGTTGTAAATATGTTCATCATAATCTTATAAGTTATTATTCTTGACTTGTTTAGTGTAAAATAACTTAGATCATGTTTGTTTCCTTTCTCATGTCATAGATCTCGAGTATCACCCCTTTTTAGTTACATGTTCATCATAAAAACACATAAAAACACACATACATGCATAAAATCACACATAGCATACACATACACATAGATCTACACATTTTTCTTGTATTCTCCCCCATAAAACATATAAAAACCGAAAAGATAGGGGTATGAAGCTCACCTTGAGTTGTGTTTTCGGTTTTTGAAGGAAGAGATGAAGAAATTTCGATCCTAGTAAGTCTCCTTGGAAGATCTCGACGTTAGAGGCTGCTAAGGTGCAAGATCACAAATTTGAATAGATTTAGAAGAGATTTAACATCAACTTACCTTAGATGATGTGTTTGTGGGAAAAATCTCCTTGAAAGCTTCCTAATTCTCGAAAACTTGGTGAAGAGTGGAGAGAGTTTCCTTGAGAGAGTTTGAGTGATTTTGTGTGTGTGTGTTTATGGTGTGTTCGGCCGAGAGAAGAAAAGAGAGGAGAGAAGAGACCTTGGATGGGATAGTTGCATGGAAATGTGGGAGTATGCATGGATATCCAAGAGATAATGGTGAGGTGGCTACCAAAAGTCAACTCTTCCTTTCTTTTGTGGGCTTGGGCCGAGAATGGAGAGGGGAAAAGAAAAATGATTGGGCCTTGTATGCTTAAGCCCATATCATGACTTATTAGATGATTTTTGGTCCAAAATAAATCAAGGTATAATTTTTATGATTCATTAGGGCTAAATTAAATTGGTTGTGACCCATTAAGGCCCATTAAAGTTAACCTAGTTTATTTTGGGCTCATAAGGCCCAAAAATATTAAGTTTCATGTATATAGGTCCAATTAGAGCCCATTTGAGAGTTCTAGGTTCAAGATAGACAAATTGGAAACTTATTAGTCCATTAGGCCCAATAAGGGAATCCTAATCCAAAATGGACTTAAACCGGGATTTCAAGGGTTTCAAATTCTTTGTTGACCATTTGTAGTGCTAGAATGAAGTATTTGATGAAGTTTTGTTGTTATAGAATAAGCATCATGCATGCTTTCATGTTATTGATTCATAGTTGTTATAAGTGTTGTGTTCACAAGGCACCAAAAAGCAAGTGTTTTTCCAACATTATAAATAATGATTTCGCTAATAATATGCATATATATATTTAATCGTTATTAGGATCCCGTTAAGTGTCGTGTACATCTACCCGAGGGTCTTCACGCACAGTTTCGTTGTCCGACATTTTCACGCAACTAGCAGTGAGTTCATACCCCTATGATTTTATTATTTTTAATGTTTTCAGGGGGGGAATACAAGCCAAACACAAATGATTTTGTGAATTTATACAAAAAGGATTTCAACACACTTAAAACTGATGCAATTAATACAACGATACGGTTTCCACATTTTATAAAATATTTATATATTTTATCCCTTTTGTAACATGTTGAGCATAAGGGGCGTTTTCAACTTATAAGCATAATTGCATAGTTTTCTGATCAATACACAAACCAAGTACATAACCTACCTACAAACTATAATAGGTATAGTTTGGGATTTCAATACACGGTTTTACACTTAAAGGCATATAAACTATGACAGACTTAGTTTATGATATTCTCGGGTAGCAAGAATACTTTACTAAATAATTATTTAAGTATAATTACTACTCTATAAAGTATAAAAACGGATTTCAATACAAAAGATCAATACAAAACTACATGTAAGCTAGTTAATACAGGATTGTGAGACAACTCTTCAAAATGTACCATTCGGGGTACAGATTAAATCCTATATTTTAGTGTAACCAGAGTCTCCTGGAGGGAGAGCGTGAGATTTGTGAATAGATCTATTCGGAACTGACAATCCTACACCTAAATTGCTAGCTACAGTTAGGCAGGCATGTCTGGGGTGACAAATATCATACCGTCTGACGCCTGAAGAACGTCGTAGAGGTCATCAGTCATATCAAGCATGGTTAAGCGACTCAGAATAGTATAAACTAACCTTTTGTTTTGCGGAATTTCATTCTTTATTAGTTTTATTTTAATTAATAGAACTACTATACAATATACTGGAGGATTCCAAGGGATAAAATACATGGTTTTATTTTAAGTAATGAGACTACTTAACATACTGGTGGTAACCAGAGTTTTCCAACAGAACATTCTATACATACTGGTGATAGCCAGGGCTTTCATATATAAGGGGTTTTACATTCAAAACGGTATTACATAATTCATCAGGTGGTAATCAGGCTTTCGAACTAATACTTTATGGAACATTGTAACAAACTCATATGTTAGAAAATATTGGATTTTCTTGGAAGCATACAAACCTTTTCACTAATTCATTAATAGGTTTTCATTATAAAAATATGCTTATGAACTCACCAGCTTAATGCTGATACACTTTTCAAAACTGCTTGTATTCTCAAGAAATCAGTTTACAGGTACTTCAGCAGGCTTTTGAGAAGACGGAGCGTATAGAGTCACGTCTTTATATTTTGCTACTTTTGATGTATATAAATATAAATCAAACATATATAAATACCTTTTATATATTCAATGTAGTGGTTGTGTTTACTTTTATTACTATGATGCAATTGTTATGATGCTACATATGACGTCATCCACCCCCGAACGTTTCCGCCGTTTCGGTTTCGGGGTGTGACAGATTGGTATCAGAGCTATTGTTTATAGTGAACTAAGTATACCGAACCTTACATGGTATACAACTATAAACACTAAAGGGGCCGAAGCGCTCTGAAACTAAAAGTACACTTTAAAATATAAGTATTTTACAAGAAGTATACAAGTATACATACGTACAAGAAGCTATAACATAGTAGGAATTACATAAAAGTATTTAGGGCGAGTTGGACACTACAGTTAAACCTGGATAGTTATGAAGTCATATGTGCGGCCAATATAACCTGATCAACTATATTTGTCCGAGATATGACTAACATGTGTTTGGGAGTAACTGTGGTGTTGCGACAAGTCTAAAACTCACCAAATCCTATACTAATGAAGCACATAGTTAAAATACTATAGGAGTATTTTATAACATTGCACAGAATTGTTACAAATAGTACTAATCCTCATAATTGAAAGACCTGCGATTCCTTGGTTTTGTTAGTAAACCTTTATTGTAGATCTCTGTTAACGTTGTAAGATTAAGATATATCTTATTCGAAAGTATCCGACTCATGATCAATATAGAAGGCTTATCGTTATTTTCCCCTTGTATCTTTTAGAGAAAGATGCCTCCCAAAAAGAGACCCAACAAGAACAACAACGATCCTCCACCGCCACCACCTCCTCAGTTCGATCCTGTCATGTTCCTGTTGGATTAATGTCTAAGTCCATAACTATATTTGGTATGTACTTGACCCGACCCAGCATGGTCCATTTGGGTTGCACTTCACCGACACAATTTATATGGATAGTCTTTTGAAAATAGTATATTTATGATTTATATTAATATATTATAAGTTCTAATATATTAATATATAATCATATTATTTAATTAGTATTGATCTCGAATTAATATATAATTAATTAAGTGATCAAAAGGAACTAATTAAATATGGACTCTTAGATATATATATATATACATATATATATATATATATATATATATATATATATATATATATATATATATATATATATATATATATATGTTTAGTGGGCCAAGTTCATTTAGGTTGGGCTAAGTCTTCATGGATAGTCCATGGAGCTTTAACCCATGGATCCTAGGAAATGAAAGGTCATGGGTATTAGGGTTTAACCCTAATCCTCCACACTATATAAAGGGTCTTATGGTTCATGAAATTATGCTAGTGGCTAGTGTGGATACACTAAAGAGGGCAATAACCGATTTCATAAGTGTGAGCCAGGTATCCATATTCTCTAAAGGTTTTCCAAGGTGTTTTGGTGATTTGTGATTCCACTTGAGGCTTCCACACTATTGGGGCTAAGCTCTTAAAGTTCAATACTTCAAGCTTCATTAAAAGGTATGTCATCTAATTAGAACTTTGTAGTATAGGTGCTTCATAATATGCTAGTTAGGATGAAACCTTGGAATATTTAATATTTGCATGTATAATAGAGAAAACATAGATCCAAGGTTTATAGGGTTGCATGTACACCATAGGAGTGTTAGAATGCTCAAAACCCAACAGTGGTATCAGAGCCATTGGTTGTTTTCTTTTATATTCATGCAAATGTTTGATTTTCAAAGTTGAAAAAAAAAGAAAAAAAACATGAAGTTTGTCAAATTTTAAGATAATTACTTGTTTTGTGAAAAACTAATTATTTGTAAAATTTGAATCATTTGCGATATGAGTTGAATTAGGTCAAATTTAGTAAAAGATAAAATGATATGATTATTTTATTAGTTTTAAAAGTTTGATCTAAATGTTTTAAGGAGTTACAAATTTTGTCATAAAATTTTGGAGCTCAAAAGTTTTTTTTTAAAGTTGTGATCTTAAGTGTTTTGATACCTCCATAAGTTATGGATTACCAAAAGTTTTATGTTTCCTTAATTTATGAGTTAGTTTAGATTAATGGAAAAAAAATTGTGTTTTAGTTGTTTTCAATCCTAATTAATCTAGAGGTAGTTCATAAAATGTGTTTTTGTAACTTGTCCTCAAGTTACATAAAAGGTCACATTTATGAATCTTAAAACTCATAAAAGTGTCATAGGTTACATAAAAAAAAATGAAGAGTCTTTTTCATTAAATAGTATTATGACTCCATAACTTGTCCTCAAGTTATGGATGTTTAAGAGTCACTTCTTTAAAAGTGTTATTAAGGAATAAGAGGTTACATAAAAAAAATGAAGAATCTTCATTTTAATGAACCATTAAACTCATAAGTTATGAAATGAAAACTTTTGAATAGTTTCAAAAACTTGCCCTCAAGTTTTGGAATTTGTAAAGTTTTCACTTCTGAATACTTTAATTCCAAGTTAAGCCCTTAGAATTCTAAAAGTTAAAATTCAACCCTTATACTTTATAATATTATAAGTTAATAATATTAATATATATGTATAAGAGTAAAGTCGTCTTACCATTAGTAGGCCTCATTCACGAAGCCGGTCTATAAGGGGGGTATAAGGTTACTGCCTATAAAATGGCAGTTTAATGGGTGTCCACTCTCACCCACCGCTTCCTTGACCGGTGGAGGGTCGTTAGCCGAACGGGTAGGACAAGGACTATAATTCTCCCTTCATTAAAAGTATTAATGATAAATACTAAGTAACTAAACTCTTAATAATACCCAATCTTAGTTACTTAGGAAAATGTGAATTTGGTGCTAACCCATGAAATAACACTTTGCACTTTGCTTAAGTCAGTTAGTGGAGCATGTGTGGTTAACCGGCACACTAGCTTGATTTAACAAGGTAGGCAAAGGGTAACTTAATGTTTATCATAGTATCGGTGGAGCGTGTGTGGTTAACCGGCACATCGATTGAGGGGTAAATATTAAGGGTACCAAGTATATTTGCATGGTTATTCACACCTTGTTTTGTGATCCTCGGCATCCCAGTCACAAAACCTGAAGGGCACACTCGAGATTGAAACATGCCTTTGAAAAGTTCAATGAATCTCAAAAGAATCTAGGAGTTTCAAAATCAATTAAAACCTAATAATACATTTCGTTTATCTTTGTGAAAATTGGTGAATCGTCATTCACCTACCTTCAAATATTTTATAGCTTGGATTACGGCATCCCTCTTCCAAGTTATAAAATAGTTTGCTGGGTCCTAGCCTTAATATTTCATATTAGGTGTTATATTAAGGACTTTTGATCAACTATCTTGAATATCTCCCAAAAGAAAGTCTAGTTCAGACATCTATGATCCTCCCAAATCTCTTGGAACTTCACTTCCTCCACCTCCAACTATTCTCCCTAACCCACAAGTTCAAGGTCACTCAAGCCCTATTGGCAAGCAAGGTCTATGTGTGACCGCATCTTGGAGATGAAGTCACATATTGACAAGCCAGGAGAGTTGGGTGTCAAACTCTTGAGAAAGTTGGTGGTTCAATCACTTTCTAAGTCACATAGTGAATTCCTTTGGGACTACTATCAAACAGACTATGACATGACCCTTAATGATCTTATCTATTTGCTTGGTTCTGCTGAATCAGCAATAATTTGGAGCATTGGGAGAGCAAATTTGATTAGTAGATCAACTTCCCAAACTACCATGGACATTGACAATGGTAACGGATATCTAGAAAAGCCTTCTCTTCCTAAGTAAAGGGATTGACCATAGTCAACTAGGTTGACCAAATGGTAAAGAGAAAGGCTAAGTCTGCGATAGTCCCATGTACCATTCCCAAAGAGTCCCGATGTTTCTCTTGCCAAAGGAAGGCGCATTGATTGCGAAGCGGCCTGTTTACCTGAAAGATCATAAGGTTGATCAAGTCAAGATGATTGACTCTACTTCAGGTAAAGTCCACTATCTAACTCTGTTAAGTTTCTATTCTGAGATTCTTGTTACATGATGTGACTGGGTCACATGTTGATGTTTTAAGAATCAAAGAAAAGTGAAGAAACTTAAAGGAATATATGCTGATTCTGATCGCGAAGATAGATCTCGATCGCATGGTTCTGTGATCAGAATTTTGAGCTGTTGCTTAGGAGTTATGATATATTGCTTAGGAATAGATAACAACAAAGTTTTTCATGTGCTTTTGCACTGTAAGGATAATTTTTCCGCAAAGTTTTTAAAATAAAAGGAAAAAAAATTTTGATTTTATTTATTTTAAAATATCCTTACAATGGCATTTGTGAAAAGGGAAAAAAAAATTGTTGCTTATATGATTCCATTAATAGCAAGAGTGGAAATATGAATTTGATTCTTTCATTTGTGGTAGTGTCTAAATTTTCCAAATAAGGAAAGATTCTCATCACCCAAGTTTCAGTTGGATAGAAACTTGGAATCATTCAAGTTGTATGGTATGATGAATGAGAACTTTCAAGCATTGGAAAATTAAGACTAATTACTTGTTCACATGGATGTGTGAGTCAAGTAAAGGACTAAGGGATCGAGTACACATTCTTGTGCACTGATCAAGCCCACCACAAATGTAACTTGAGTGACATATCTTAAAGAAGGTTTATTAACACTAGTGAAATGTAAGAGTAAAAGGTTTTCTACTCTTGTACATTTGAATTTGGTAAGTTGTGATGTTTTGGATAAAACAGAGACCAACTTAGGCCAATTGTGTTAAGTGTTTGTCTTGATTAGAATCCACACTATCTCTTGAATATTTGGCAAGAAAGTCTTATAGGTC
Organism: Lactuca virosa; assembly: GCF_052849685.1. Taxonomy (NCBI): domain Eukaryota; kingdom Viridiplantae; phylum Streptophyta; class Magnoliopsida; order Asterales; family Asteraceae; genus Lactuca; species Lactuca virosa. The sequence goes on along the minus strand of NC_136428.1, from coordinate 132,842,181 downwards.
AAGGAGACAGTGGGAGTCTAAAAGATCCTGAAAGGGTTTCAAGAAGTAATCAAGAATAAAACCTGTATTTCATCACTAGCACACAACTAGAGGTTTATAACCTATCGTGTTGACATTTTTGTGCCCATTCCAGTTAAGTTGGCTATACATTTGAGTTCTACATGTTCTCAATTGTTTTCATAGCTACTTGGAAGCAATGGCAGGCCCTTGAGCTGCCAGGTGGCAAGAAGTTAAGATTGCATAAGTTCAATCCATATGAGTTAGGATTTGTCACTAACCTAGTCTTGTGATTATGGTTTGACAAATTCACATGGATAAGAACACATACACCATAAAATCTAAGTGTCATAAGGTTTCTCTCCGATTCATGAAAATGATGGTGAGGAAATTCTTTCACTAAGTAGATTTTAAGTAGATAGCAATTGTGATATTTGCAGTTCTCAAAGTCGTTAGTGGAGCGTGCGTGGTTAACCGACACACTAACATTGACTTATGAGAAATGGCAAAACGTCTAAACAATTGAGACTATGATTACGGCATCCCTTTTCATAGTTCTGAAATTGTTTAGACGCACCTGTGATCTATCTAAGATAAGGTGTATGATTTTGATAAAGTCTTATCAAAGCAATCTAGTATCATAAATCTGAACTTTGGTAAGAATGTCAATAAAGTATTGACTTCTAGAGGTCCAGCTGTTTTCTGGATACATGTCAAAGCTAGTGGGAGCATAAGTGTTATGCTAATAATCATCATGTTAGTGGGAGCATGATAATTATGATAAGTATTGCAAGTTAGAAATGTTAATTATAGAAAATAAAAGTTTCAATTCGTGAGGTTGCAGGGGTTGAAAAAGTTGTTTTGCTATAATTAAGGAAGAGGAAATTATACTTCATTTCAATTCTAAAAAGCTTAGATTGAGTTTATAATCATTCTAAAGAGCTTATATTGAGATTTTAATCACCTTTAGTCAAGAATATATATATATATATATATGAATTTCATGTTGGATTGGTTCAACTTAAGGAAATTCTATATATTGCGTTCTCAAAATTCTATTATGATTACGGCATCCCTCTTCATAGTCAAATTTTGAAAACATGGCAAATAAAAATATTGTAGCAGAAGACTGGTCTAGAATCATCATGAATCGTGTACCATTTGCTTTGGGTACAGGATCGATTGCATGTGCTATAATATTTGTCATTTCTAAATTTTTCCAAATGCCCAGAGGCATTAAGAAGGGAAAAGGTCTAGAATTGGATATGACTAAAATGATTAAGCAATTGTCGAGGACAATCTGAGGTTTACCAAAGATTGGTTGCTTAGGGACAGTTGGAAGTATAGTGCTAATTTTGGAAGGACCATATTGACATATTCTGAAAAGAGGCATCTCTTATTCAGAAGTGATAGTCAAAATGAGAATATGGAGTTGTCTCCATAGGTGGAAGTTATCTGTGTAAGATTAGAAAACTTAATGCAAGAAGCATGTCCAAAGCAATGTACTTTGAATATGAGACTTAGTTTCCATGGAGTTGATCTCCATTGGAATACCTTATAATGACTGTTGACATGTCTTTGTGACTTTGTACATATTCATTACAGGAGGGTCAGTGCATATAAGTTTAAAATCTAAACAGATTTCGATAAATGATAGGAATTTGAAATTCTCACATTTTTTGATAAGGATTTGGGAGTGTGAAATTAGAATCATTGAAATTATGTTCAATTGGTTTATTTCACAAAGTAAGGATCATAGACAAACATAGAGTGCATACTTGGTGTATGGCAAAGCTATTGTTTAAGAAAAACATAGTGTACATGCTTGGAGCATGGGACAACTAGTGTTTTTAATTCAAGTATAAAGTTGATAAAACCGAAAAAATGAATAATGAGTAATCAGTATGGTGATAAATAAAAGTGTTTATTTATATTCACAGGGTTTGATACCATATTTGATTCATTTATTCTTGTGTTTCACTTTGCATGTTTTGACTTCCATAATAACTAAGTCGCTCTTCCTGAATGATTAAGTTATTCAAACCATCCATAGTCGGTCATATGTTGGAAGTAGATATGAATCAAGACTGTCATGGGTTGGTTTGTAGAGGTCCAAGTTGGTGGACAAAGTGGTGCTACAACACTCATCAGTGCTCATAAGTTCTGAGTATTGGATTCAACCCGCGCTCATTTGAATCACTTCATGGATTTTATCACGAGTGATCATGAGACGATAATATCTTATATTCTTCAAACCTAGAGATATGAGTTGTTACTATGAGTTGGTTATACATTGATTGCACGAAAACGCATTTGGTAACTCGATGTTATGAAACGTGCCTTTGTGTATGATTCAACAAGTAGTAGAACAAGCCATATGAGTCGAAGTTTATCCATTCCTTTTACCTTCGGGATAAAAGCGATATCTGTGGGCCCCTTGATGATTTAGCGATGACACATATGAGTGCTTAGCCAAGCGAGGACTGATTTGATTTGTTCAATCAGTCAGTCATCATAAATCGAAAATTGGGAAACAACAAATGGACAGAGAGAATGATTATAATCCATGTCTCAGTCCATATGATATCTAGAATGGAGGAATATATATGATCCCTTATCTAATGGACAAGTCATTGACAAGGTCAGAGTTCGACAGCGGCTTTAAGAGCTACGATTTCCAGTTAGGTTTTGAAGTCATACTCAATAAGAGTTTTAGACTTATCCATGTGGGAGACTGTTGGATTAATGTCTAAGTCCATAACTATATTTGGTATGTACTTGACCCGACCCAGCATGGTCCATTTGGGTTGCACTTCACCGACACAATTTATATGGATAGTCTTTTGAGAATAGTATATTTATGATTTATATTAGTATATTATAAGTTCTAATATATTAATATATAATCATATTATTTAATTAGTATTGATCAAGAATTAATTTATAATTAATTAAGTGATCAAAAGGAACTAATTAAATATGGACTCTTAGATATATATATGTGTAGTGGGCCAAGTTCATTTAGGTTGAGCTAAGTCTTCATGGATAGTCCATGGAGCTTTAACCCATGGATCCTAGGAAATGAAAGGTCATGGGTATTAGAGTTTAACCCTAATCCTCAACACTATATAAAGGGTCTTATGGTTCATGAAATTATGCTAGTGGCTAGTGTGGATACACTAAAGAGGGCAATAACCGATTTCATAAGTGTGAGCCAAGTATCCATATTCTCTAAAGGTTTTCCAAGGTGTTTTGGTGATTTGTGATTCCACTTGAGGCTTCCACACTATTGGGGCTAAGCTCTTAAAGTTCAAGACTTCAAGCTTCATTAAAAGGTATGTCATCTAACTACAACTTTGTAGTATAGGTGCTTCATAATATGCTAGTTAGGATGAAACCTTGGAATATTTAATATTTGCATGTATAATAGAGAAAACATAGATCCAAGGTTTATAGGGTTGCATGTACACCATAGGAGTGTTAGAATGCTCAAAACCCAACAGTTCCAGGCAGCAGTTACAGCCGCTATGGCTGCTGCTATGTCGCAGATGAATCATGGCGGCTCTGGCGGGTCGGGAAGTGGAACCCATCCCCTTAATCTTAATGGTGGTTAGGGACACCAGAAGGAGTGTTCCTACAAAGATTTTATGAACGCTAAACCCAAATCATTCGACGGCAATGGAGGTGTCATTGCCCTAACCCGCTTGTTCGAGAAGATCGAATCAATTTTCTAAATATGTGCATATTCCAAAGCAAGCAAGGTGAAGTTCGCCGCCTGCACCTTCATCGATAGAGCACTGACTTGGTGGAATAGCCGAGTTAAATCCCTAACTCTGCCGGTAGCCAATGCCATCGATTGGGAGAGTTTGAAAGAGTTAATGCTTGCAGAGTATTGCCCGAGGGGTGAGATGCAAAAGTTGGAACACGAGCTCTAGAACCTAAAGATAAAGGATTCTGACATTGCTGCGTACATAGCTAGGTTCTGCGACCTGGCTCTTCTGTGTCCTGGGATGGTCACCCCGGAAAGCAAGAAAATAGAGAGGTACATTTGGGGATTGACGCCCCCAACACAAGGAAATGTTTTGGCTGCTAAACCTCTCACATTCGACAACGCCAAGTGTCTGGCGCAGACTCTGATAGATCATGGGGTTGATCATGAAACAGTAGCAGCCATTCCTGAACCACCAAAAGAGAGTGGTGAGAAGCAAAAGTTTTGGAACAAACGCAAGGGCAAGTCTTCGCAGGAGCCCTCCAAGAAACAACAAGTAGTGGCAGTTCATGCCGCTACCACTCCTGCTGCTGCCCCTACAGTTCAAGCACCTGCCAGTAGATATGTTGGTACCCTTCCAAGGTGTGACAAGTGCAACTTTCATCATCATGGGCAGTGCCGCGAGATGTTGTGCAATAGTTGTGGTAAGAAGGGACACACAGCTCGATTTTGCAAGACACAAGTCCAACCAACCAATCAGGCTCCGGGAGCGGGTGTTGGTCAAGCCCGTTATAGCTGTGGAGAGACCGGGAACTTCAAGAGAAATTGCCCAAAAGCAACAGCTGGCAACACAGGGAGAGTGCTAGTCATGGGCCAGGAGGAAGCAGTCGTTGATCCCACCGTAGTTACGGGTACGTTCCTCCTCGACAACTCTTGTTCATGCATTCTTTTCGATTCTGGTGCGGAGAGAAGTTTTGTTAGTCATGCATTTAAGCATCTTATCAAACATAAATCCCAACCTTTAACCGAAACTTTTACCGTCGAGATGGCTAACGGAAAGAAAGAGAGCACTAACGATGTATTCATCGACTGTACCCTTACCTTAAACGACCATTCTTTTGCGATCGACCTTATGCCAGTTTCCATAAAAAGCTTCGATGTCATCATCGGCATGGATTAGTTGAGCCCGAATCATGCTGATATCCTTTGTTACGAAAAATCCATACGCTTCAATCTCCCATCAGGCGAAGCCCTTATTATATATGGTGATAAACTCAGCTCAAACCTACGTATTATTTCATGCATCAAAGCCCAAAAATATCTGTGAAAGGAGTGCCATGCATTCCTAGCCCATGTTGTTAACGAGAAACAGGAAGTTAAAGACCTCGAGAGCATCCCCGAAGTCTGCAACTTTCCTGATGTCTTTCCCGAAGATCTTCCCGGAATTCCTCCCGAGCGCCAAGTCGAATTCCGAATCGACTTAATCCCCGGAGCTACCCCCGTAGCTAAATCCCCATACCGTCTAGCGCCGGCAGAAATGCCAGAGTTATCCAGCCAGCTCAATGAACTACTCAACAAGGGATTCATCAGACCAAGTTCCTCACCTTGGGGAGCCCCGATCCTATTTGTGAAAAAGAAGGATGGATCCTTTCGGATGTGCATAGATTATCGTGAACTGAACAAGCTTACCATCAATAACCGTTATCCCCTACCCAGAATCGACGACCTCTTTGATCAACTCCAAGGAGCTGGCTATTTCTCAAAGATAGACCTGAGATCAGGGTATCATCAGTTGCGAGTCCATGAAGGTGATGTTCCTAAGACAGCATTTCGGACTCGGTATGGTCACTACAACTTTGTAGTTATGCCCTTTGGTCTAACCAACGTACCCGCAGTATTCATGGATCTAATGAATTGAGTGTGCTGCCCCTTACTAGACAAGTTTGTGATAGTGTTCATAGATGATATACTTGTCTATTCTCGGAGTGAGGCAGATCATAGGCAGCATTTGAGGCTAGTGCTAGAAACCCTAAGAGCGGAGAAACTGTATGCAAAATTCTCTAAGTGTGAATTCTAGATCAGAAAGGTAACTTTCCTCGGTCACATGGTTAGCGAGGAAGGCATACACGTGGACCCTTTCAAAATCAAGGCGATTGAGAATTGGTCATCACCGAAGACACCCACAGAAATCCGTCAATTATTGGGTCTTGCTGGCTACTATCGCAGGTTTATCTAGAATTTCTCCAGGATTGCTAAGCCTTTAACCACCCTAACTCAGAAAGGTGTACCCTTTAGTTGGGGAGAAAAGAAAGACACTGCATTCCAAACATTGAAGCAAGCTCTATGCAGCGCACCTATCTTGTTCCTTCCAGAAGGGACGGAGGACTTCGTTGTCTACTGCGATGTATCCAATCATGGCCTAGGCTGTGTGCTCATGCCGCGAGGAAAGGTTATTGCCTATGCCTCGAGACAGTTGAAAGCACACGAAGTCAATTATACAACTCACGATTTGGAGTTGGGAGCAGTGGTCTTTGCGTTAAAGATTTGGAGATTATCTCTACGGAACCAAGTGTACTGTTTTCACCAACCATAAGATCCTACAGCATATCTTTGATCAGAAAGAGTTGAACATGAGGCAACGGCGATGGGTAGAGCTACTCAGTGATTATGAGTGCGAAATATGCTATTATCCAGGCAAGTCCAATGTGGTAGCGGATGCCCTCAGCCGGAAAGAGTATTCAGGTCGTAGAGTGAAGGCACTGAAAATGACCATCCATTCCCATCTGTGCACTCAAATCAGAGAGGGTCAGCTGGAAGCCTTAAAACCAGAGAACATGTCGGATGAAGCCTTGAGGGGAATGGAAAAGAACCTAGAGATCAAGGTAGACGGATTTTACTATTTCATGAACCGGATCTAGACCCCAAAGTTCGGTGGTTACAGAGAGGTTGTTATGAGCGAATCTCATAGAACTATATACTCCATTCACCCAGGTTCGGATAAGATGTATCTGGATCTCAAAAATCTATATTGGTGGTTAAACATGAAAGCAGAGATCGCTACCTTCGTGGGAAAGTGCCTGACTTGCGTCAAGGTGAAGGTGGAATATCAAAAGCCCTCAGGTCTACTTCAGCAGCCAGAAATAAGTGAGTGGGAGTGGGAAAGGATTACAATGGATTTCATCACTAAATTCCCTAAGTCTCCGAGTGGGTAATATACCATCTGGGTAATTGTCGACCGATTGACTAAATCCGCCCACTTCCTGCCAATCAAAGAAACATTCAAGATGGAGAGACTAACACGACTCTACATCCAAGAGATATTTCGTCTGCATGGTGTGCATGTGTCCATTATCTCCGATCGAGATAGCAGATTCACCTCGAGATTTTGGCAGTCACTGCAGAAGGCTCTTGGAACTAAGCTAGATATGAGCACAGCTTACCATCCGCAGACAGACGGGCAGAGTGAGAGAACCATTCAGACATTGGAAGACATGTTGAGGGCATGTGTTATAGACTTTGGCAAGTCGTGGGACACCCATTTTCCTTTGGTTGAGTTCTCCTACAACAGCAGCTATCACACTAGCATCAAGGTTGCACCGTTTAAAGCTCTCTATGGCCGTAAGTGCAAATCCCCTCTGTGCTGGGCTGAGGTGGGTGACACGCAGCTAGCTAGAGGTCAAGTTCCAGATAGCTCTCTCACTGGCCCAGAAATCATCCGTGAAACCACAGAAAAGATCGTGCAAATCCGAGAACGACTAAAAGCTTCAAGAGATAGACAAAAGAGCTACGCCGATAAGAGACGAAAACCTTTGGAGTTACAGGTTGGTGATCGTGTTCTATTGAAGGTCTCACCCTGGAAAGGCATGATTCGCTTTGGAAAGCTTGGAAAGCTGAATCCGAGATACATAGGACCATTCGAGATCCTCGCTAGGATCGGTCATGTAGCATACAAACTTCGTTTACCCCAAGAGCTTAGTAATATTCATCCCGTCTTCCACGTCTCGAACCTTAAAAAGTGTTTATCCGACCAAAACCTAGTGATCCCTCATGATGAGATCGACATCAATGAGAACCTAAATTTTGTGGAAGAACCATTTGAAATCATGGATCGGGAAGTCAAACGAACGAAACAAAGTCGCATACCGATAGTGAAGGTCCGCTGGAATGCCAAGCGGGGACCTGAATTCACTTGGGAGCGCGAAGATCAAATGAAACAGAAATACCTGTATCTTTTTCCAAGTCCATGATTGTATTCTACGTTTGAATTTCGGGACGAAATTCCCTCTATCGGGGGGATGATGTGACAACCCGAACCTTTTTCCGTTAAAGTTAGCCGTTTTCTGTTAAATAAATTATGAATTTTATTTGTTCCGGTAAATTCTTATGGTTTAGAAGATCATTTTTATAAGAGTCGGAAACAAAATCACGCGAAAACCCGAGTTTCCTTCGAAAATCAGCGGATTCCGGCCTGAGTGGTGTTCAGGGCCGTGAACCCGATCACGTCCGTAAACCCGTTCACGGCTAGTGGCCCCACCACCGACCATGAAAACCCCCTATATATATGAGCTCCTACCCCTCATTTGCACTTTTTTGGCCGCGAACACCCTTTCTCTCTCTAAAAATCATCACCCGAAAACACAAGATTTCTCTTCATCTATCACTCTATCCGCCTTGGAAAACGTTTTGGAGCATCAAACACCCGCTTTTTCATCAAAATCAAGTGTTGTTGTTCTTGAGTTCACGGCCGTGAACCCTTCAAATCTTCATAGTTCATCAAGAACAGGCTGTGAACCCTTCAAACCTTCAAAGGTCGTAAACCATTCAAAAGCAGTAAACTGTTCATGGCCGAGAATAGTTCACGACCGAGAACAGTTCACAGTTGGAAACCCTTCACGGCCGCAAACCCACCCTAAGTCGTGAACTTAGCTGAAAACCTGCTTTCTCCGATTTAATCGAGTCCCGGTAACATTCCTAAACCAAAAAGCAGTTGTTTTTCCAACACTATAAATAATGGTTTCGCTAATAATATGCATATATGTATTTAATTGTTATTAGGATCCCGTTAAGTTCCGTGTACATCAACCCGAGGGTCTTCATTCACAGTTTCGTTGTCCGACACTTTCACGCAACTAACAGTGAGTTCATACCCCTATGGTTTTATTATTTTTAATGTTTTCATGGGGAATACAAGCCAAACACAAATGATTTTTTGAATTTATACAAAAAGTATTTCAACACACTTAAAACTGATGCAATTAATACAACCATACGGTTTCCACATTTTATAAAATATTTATATATTTTATCCCTTTTGTAACATGTTGAGCATAAGGGACGTTTTCAACTTATAAGCATAATTGCATAGTTTTCTGATCAATACACAAACCAAGTACATAACCTACCTACAAACTATAATAGGTATAGTTTGGGATTTCAATACACGGTTTTACACTTAAAGGCATATAAACTATGACAGACTTAGTTTATGATATTCTCGGGTAGCAAGAATACTTTACTAAATAATTATTTAAGTATAATTATTACTCTATAAAGTATACAAACGGATTTAAATACAAAAAATCAATACAGAACTACATGTAAGCTAGTTAATACAGGATTGTGAGACAACTCTTCAAAATGTACCTTTTGGGGTACAGATTAAATCCTATCTTTTAGTGTAACCAGAGTCTCCTGGAGGGAGAGCGTGAGATTTGTGAATAGATCTATTCGGGACCGACAATCCCACACTTAAACTGCAAGCTACAGTTTGGCAGGCATGCCTGAGGTGACAAATATCATATCGTCCGACGCCTGAAGAACGTCGTAGAGGTCATCAGTCATATCAAGCATCGTTATACGAATCACAATATTATAAACTAACCTTTTGTTTACGGGATTTCATTCTTCATTAGTTTTATTTTAACTAATAGAACTACTATACATTATACTGGAGGATTCCAAGGGATAAAATACATGGTTTTATTTTAAGTAATGAGACTACTTAACATACTGGTAGTAACCAGAGTTTTCCAACAGAACATTCTATACATACTGGTGATAGCCAGGGTTTTCATACATAAGTGGTTTTACATTCAAAACGGTATTACATAATTCATCAGGTGGTAATCAGGCTTTCGAACTAATACTTTATGGAACATTGTAACAAACTCATATGTTAGAAAATATTGGATTTTCTTGGAAGCATACAAACCTTTTCACTGATTCATTAACAGGTTTTCATTATAAAAACATGCTTATGAACTCACCAGCTTAATGCTAATACACTTTTCAAAACTGCTTGTATTCTCAGGAAATCAGTAGACAGGTACTTCAGCAGGATTTTGAGAAGACGAAGCGTATAGATTCACGTCTTTATATTTTTCTACTTTTGATGTATATAAATATAAATCAAATAGATGTAAATACCTTTTTATATATTCAATGTAATGGTTGTGTTTACTTTGATTACTATGATGAAATTGTTGTGATGCTACATATGACGTCATCCACCCCCGAACGTTTCCGCCGTTTTGGTTTGGGGGTGTGACAGAATCGGAACCAAGTCAATAGAATATCTCGTTGAACAGATTCAGTACACACCCACGATGAACCCTCGAAGCATCCACAGAACGATCACCAACAATCTCTACCTCCAACGGATAATCCAGATTCACAAGAGCATCACTAAACTTCATGCTAAGCGCAAGAGATACAAAGGATCGGGTAGCAATCGAATCGAACAGGACATGAGTAGTCATACCATTGACCAAGAAGGTCCCTAGTCATATTCAGATAAAAAAAATAAGCATAAATAAGGACAGGAAAATAGAATGAAGTAAGAAAACATACCAGTGACCACATTAGGTGTTGAACGCACCTCCTCCGTTGTTAGCTGGAATGATGGGCTCTTCACCACAGGTGCCTCTGCTTTACCTTGGCGGCCATCGGTGATCCTCAAAGTGATCGGTGCAGGTGTCATCGCTTCTCTCCTTGTCATCCTCAGATAATTGGCCTTTTTATGGCTAGTCTGATTGCAATGAAAGCAAATCAGTGCACCCCGGGGGCAGTCCCTACTCATATAACCAGTCTATCCAAATCTAAAACAATCTGAACCCACTGCTCGACATGTCCTACAGTGCGACTTATCGTACTTGTCACAACGGCTCAAACCCTGCTGACCCCTAGTGTGAGAATCAGAAGTCTTGGATCTCTTTTCCTGACCCACCGTTGTCTGTACCTGCTCCGGCTTGCGCTTCTTCCAAAACTCCAGCTCATTCTCCTGTTCACGGGCTCTCGAAATCATGTCGTTCAGGGTCTTGCACGCCAAAAAGCTCACAAACTCTCTGATATTATCCCAGAGCATGTCATGGTACCTCATCTTCTTCATCTCCTCATCCACATCATACTATAGGACGAACAGAGCCCTCTCACAGAACTTGGCGATGATCTATGCCACGTTCTCAGTAATCTGGAAAAGGTCCTGAAACTCCCTCACCAGTTGCTGCTCCTCAATCACCGGTGCAAACTCCTCATGAAATCTCGTAAAAAACTCCTCCCAAGTCATGGTCACCGACGCCTTAGATCCCAGTGCACAACCGACTTTCTCCCACCAGTCACGGGCTCGGTCTCTCAGAAGGCAGGAGGCAAACCCCATTCGCCCCCTCAGGGTAGAATCTCATTCGCTGGGCATTCTCCATGTCAGCGATCCACCAACAGTTGGCAATGGGTTCCTTAGCCCCAAAGAACTCGAGATCTCCACAAGCCTTGAACTCCTGAAATGATGGAGTCCTTGCTTCTAACTGTCCTACAACAATCTCTTCCCGAAGGGCCCCGATTCACTCATCCAGAAGCTCCATAATCCCCTCCTTGATGGTACTAAAAATCACGGGGGTTGCCTCCATGGTACCACGAGTGATCTCTGATGTGATAAACTCGCATAACCGTTCATCTATTGGTACGGAACCAGTGCAAAAACCAGATCTAAAATCTCCTCCTTGAGTAGACACCATACTCAACTAAAATACAAACATGTAAACGATCAACATAATACTGAGGAGACTTCCACTCTACAGGACCCTTAGAGATTCCAAGACCGTCCTCACCTCGAGTACAGATCTTGTGCTTTCTGTAGTATGGCCCAATATGACCTTCCACACCCATCTATACTTTCCTCAAGAACCATCCTAAATCCTTTAACTCACCACACTAAATCCATACACATCATCCCTGTGCTAAACAGCATACATATCTTACTATGGCATTTCCTTGGCTCTCCTAGGAATTCTCAAGTCAACCGCCCTGTAGTATTGAGAACCTTAACCAACACTGTCGGTTGCCTTATGCATGCAAGTTGTACACAAAATGGGATCACATAGACTATCGAATAATGATTATACCATAAGTCCACAACAAAAAAAGGAACAGAAAATGAGGCTAAATCGATCATTCTAGGGCTATGTGAACCTAGTCGTATAAAACTTTTAAAGCATACACTTAGCAATTAACTTAGCCGATGTCAATTACAAGTAACTCATAGCATCCAATCCTCCTACGTTATAAGGCATCACACAAATCAGGCAATTCTATCATATGATTTCTAAAGGTATCCTAGCCCTACTCTAGCATGCAGTTCACATATCAGACATACTAATCATAACACATGGGTATGGGTATTTTGGGAACCACTTACTTGAGCTCTGTTGATTTCACGCATCACACCTGCTTTTCTTCGATAAAATCTTTTTTGAAAATTTCATTTTCTTTTAAAAGATTACCGATTCCTCAGTTTGAGTTCTGACACACCAGAAAGTATGCTCGAATCCGTCAAACCAAGGCTCTCACACCAACTTGTAACATCCCAAAAAACATTGATAAAATTTTTCTTTTTTTATATCATTATCCAAAACATCAGATATCTTAAATTCAACCATGATAAAAAATGTCAAATCATCAGAGAAAAAATAATCATAAGTGTGGAATCATGACGGGGATGTCGTGTCATCACGTCGGGCCCTTCCCTTTCATACTGGAAGTACTGGAAACCATAAACACAAACTCCAAGCAAAAATCTTAGTGATTTTCCCAAAGTACCACATACCAAACATACAGTTGGGCCCAGCCTTGGGGTATATTCCAACCCAAACATACAATAATGGGCCCATCCCTAGGGTTTATTTCAACCCAAACATACAGTAATAGACCCAGCCCTGTGGTTTCCTTCAACCTGCCATATACTTATGGGCCTAGCCATGGGGGTTATTTCAATCCATTCACACAAACATGCAAGAGTCACAAAAACAGCTAGCATCCTACATACACAATCCAGTGGGTCGATATTGGTGCCTTCAACCCCCAAATACAGTGAGAAGACTCACCTCTCAGAAAATGCTTAACTGCTACTGCTCTCATTATCAGAATACCGCTGCTACGCACCACCAATACAGTCATACCAGATAAACACTTAGCTCTTCTTCCAAACTAGGTGTTTGACCAAAAGTTAACTCAAGTCAAAATTCAACGTTCAATGTTGACTTTAGTCAACCGCCACTTCATAGCCACGCCCTAGGCATTGGGTTTTCAATAGCTTAATGCATTAAGCTGTTTTCTCCGATTCTAAGAGCTCCAAAGCTTAGATCTGGTTCGAAGCAAGGTCTAAAAGGATAAAGTTTCCAACTTTACCCAATAAGACCACCCTAAAGGTAAAAATCTCAAACCCTAGGTTCCAAAAAAGCTAAATAAGACATGACTTAATCCATTAAGCACTTATTCCACAAATTCCTTAACTCATACACTCCATAAGGGTTTCTAATACCAAAACCATCATAAAAGTTGGTGCTTTATGGACATGCATGTCTAATGCATGTCTTGAAGCCCTAAAGAGTCCAAAATAAGGGTTTTGATAAAAATCACATGCATGGCTCAAAAACTCAACTACACCTCATATCCAAATCATTAATCATACCAAAAGATTAAGAGATTCATAAAGTTGCAAACTTTATGAGATCTCACCACTCTAGCTAACTAGAACAAGAAGATTAAGGGACAAAACTCAAGATCTAGGAACCTATCATGATAAAAATCGAGTCTTGGACACTTACAAAGGTCCAGAAGAGTGCTAAAACCAAGCATAAGAACTTGCTTGCTGAATCTTAGCTCACTTCTTCTTCTATCCTCCTTTAAGGACTTCAAACAACACCAAAAAGGGCTTAAATAAAGGAGGAAGGAAATCCGTGTTTCTCGGATCTTAAGGAGACTGATGGAGGTTGAGGGTGAGCAAACCCTAGCCTCTTCATTCCTTTAAATATGGAGCAAATCCTAAAAAAATAAGGTTTCTCATATGCCATATGTTTCCACGCCGTGGAGGCTTAAATGAAACATGTGGTGCATCTTGACTTACCACATTGTGGTGCCTCCACCACACCGTGGTAAACCCTTAAATGCCAAAAAATTAAAAACATAAAGTACCTCGGGATGTGGGTGTTACAAGTTTCTTATTTCATAATGGCAGACTTTAATTAAGTCATAAGAATGTCCCGGGCTTTAAAGGATAAGGCTTGGGCCTTTAAAGAATGAGCTTTGAGGCTAAAAATATAAGGCTTTTGATTTAAAGGAGTTATTTTTAGGCTTAGAATGCTTTGGGATTATGTTGGACAAGGCCAATCACATTGCGACACATAGAGTATCATGGCACGAATGTTGGTGCAACCCAAGCCCGTGATTTTAGGTTTTACCCTGTATTTAAAGGAATTTCTTCCAAGTTTTAGGTCATTTGCAGCCCCCATCACCTCAAAGTGTAACATCATGTTTTTGGGGATAAACGTTTTGCGCTTTTTGTTAAAAAAAATATTTCTTTAATTTGAAATAAAGTAAATCGAAGCAAAATAAATTTAAAAAAAATTGATAATGTGAGGAAATAATCATAATAATAATAATAATCTTGTCATTAGTTAGTATTTTTAAAAATAATACATTTTTAATGTCTAGCGAAGTTTTTTTGTTAGAAGGGCAATTTGCGTCAAACGAGTGAAACTTGGGTTTGACTTGAGAGTTAACCAACTTAGTAAATTGGATCAATTTTGTGAGGTTTAGGATGTATTAGGACCATTTTGGAAGTTATTGGGAGTTCCTTAGCTAGTTTGGAGACTTTTTGAGAGAGTTTTATAAGGAGAGACTAAAAGTGTGTAACTAACTAAAAATGGATCTATTTGAAGCCTTCTTCTTCCTTATTCCTTCATTCACGTAAATCAACCCTTTTTCCTCAAATCGATTTGATTTCCGACCATTAATCTATAAAGTTTGATGTTTGAAGATCCCACGTGAAGATTTGTCAAATTCCTTCTCAAATAGCAACTAGAGGTAGTTTTCTAATCCCTTCTCTCTTCAATTTCATGCTATTGGTTATGTGGATCTCCAGGTCTGATTTCTTCTTCAATATATTGTGTTTTCATGAAATTTATGTTGTGATTTCACTCCATGGTCCATCTTCAAGCTCCAACTAGCTAATAGTTGTAAGTTTTGTATGTTTTTGGGTTGTTTGATTGATTTTCTAAACCCTAGACGGTGAAATCTAAACATACTATTATTTTTTAGATTTGAGCTTGATTTTATTATTAATGAATGTATTTATCTTCAAATCTATGATGTATTTGTCAAATTGTGACTTATGGTGAGATTTGTTTCATGCTTGATTCAAACCCAATAGCCATCGGGATGATTTGCATGTTTTCAACTCTAGGAATCATAAATCCAAATTTTGTGAAACAATGTTGTTATAAAGTTGTTTTAATAATTGAATGATGATTTTTGTTCCAAAATCTAAGTCATATTGTGATTCATGCTTCAATTTGGTATTTTTTGAGATTTTATGAGATGTTAAACTTCATTGAAATTCATATGAAGACTTGAACTAAATTAATAAGTGGATAATCTTCATGACCTCTCAATTCATATGTTTTAAGTTTTAGAAATCATGTTTGGTCTTGTTGGTTGAAATTTATCATTCACACATAGCCAATTGGTGCAATTTCAACTTCATATCCCCATTTGTCTTCCATTTGGGAGTAGGTGCATGTATTGCATCATACTTATTTCCATTGATCTTGTTTTACCTTTTTGTATATTATGGAGCTTATTTTTCTCTTTTGGAAACTTAAATGTTTTATGGAAACCTGTTGGCTATGTAAGACCCTTATATTTGTTGGGTTTTGTGTACTCTAACATTCCCATGGTGCACATACAACCCTAATGCTTTGGATCTAAGTTTTCTCTAGTTATACATGCAATAAAATCTTCCAAAGCATGAAGCCTACAACTAGCATACAATTTGATATTTGAAACATAAAATCAAGTTAGATGAATACCTCTAATTGTAGCTTGTGGAATTTGGCCTTTCAAGAGCTTAGCACCTCAAGTGTGATGCCTCAAACGAGTCACAAACACCATGAACAAGTGGAGGATAATGAGAGAGAGGTTAGGCACACCAAAAATCAGCTATACTCTTCATGGAATACACAAGTGCCGATTTTAGGGTTTAGGGAATACATATATAGTGTAGAATTCCAAGAGTCATATGCAAACCCTAATTCTTACACTTAGGCTTTAATAATACTCTTTTAATTAAACGCTTAAATTAACTATTAATAAAGTCCATAAGAGTTAATTTGAACTATTCAACAAAACATCATAATTCCAATTATTAAATTCAAAATTAAAACCATTTAATTAATTGTTTAAGTTATGAACCCAAGAGTCTTAGAATTCAATTCTTTTTTTTTCATAAAAAACTTTTTTTCAAATTCCAAAACTTGAGGGCAAGTTTTGTAACTCTTGAAAACCTTTGGATTCCATAACTTATGGAATTAATGGTGTTTTATGATGAAACTTTACATGTTCCATAACTTAAGAACAAGTTATGTAATTCTTTAAAACATTAACACCAAGTTTTGTAACTCCATAAAAACTTTGAATCAATTTTTTTTTATTAAAAAAACTTTCATATCCATAACTTATGGAAGTTTCAAAACTCTTAAGATCACAACTTTAAAAAAGAAAACTTTTGAGCTCCAAAATTTTATGACAAAATTTGTAACTCCTTAAAACATTTAGATCAAACTTTTAAAACTAATAAAATAATCATATCATTTTATTTTTTACTAAATTTGACCTAATTCAACTCATATAGCAAATGATTCAAATTTTACAAATAATTCATTTTTCACAAAACAAGTAATTATCTTAAAATTTGACAAACGTCATGCTTTTTTTTCTTTTTTTTTCAACTTGAAAATAAAACATTTGCATCAATATAACAGAAAACAACCCATGGCTCTGATACCACTGTTGGGTTTTGAGCATTCTAACACTCCTATGGTGTACATGCAACCCTATAAACCTTGGATCTATGTTTTCTCTATTATACATGCAAATATTAACTATTCCAAGGTTTCATCCTAACTAGCATATTATGAAGCACATATACTACAAAGTTCTAGTTAGATGACATACCTTTTGATGTAGTTTGATGTTTTCAAGCTTTAAGAGCTTAGCCCCAATAGTGTGGAAGCCTCAAATGGAATCACAAATCACCAAACCACCTTGGAAGAACTTGAGAGAATATGTATGCACACTAAAATCGGCCCACTCTTATTTTCACACACTTGTGCAAATTTTGTGAGCCAATGACCCCTTTATATATTATGGAGGATTAGGGTTACATCAATGTAAACCCTAATACCCATGACCTTTCATTTACATAGGATCCATGGGTTAAAAGCTCCATGGACCATCCATGAAAGCTTAGCCCAACCTAAATGAACTTGGCCCATTCCATATATATAAGAGTCCATAGTTAATTAGTTCTTTTTGATCACTTAATTAATTCTAAATTAATTCTTGATCAATACTAATTAAATAATATGATTCCATATTAATATATTAGAACTTATAATATATTAATATAAATCATAAATATACTATTCTCAAAAGATGATCCATATAAATTGTGCCGGTGAAGTGCAACCCAAATGGACCATGTCGGGTCGGGTCAACTACATACCAAATATAGTTATGGACTTAGACATTAATCCAACAAATACATACCCGTCACCACATCAGGAGTCGCCCGCGCCTCCTCTGCTGTCATCTGGAAAGCTCTACTCTTCGCCACTGATGCCTCAGCCCGACCCTGACGGCCGTCTGTAATCCTCAAAGTAGCAGGGGCAGGTGTTGCCACCTAACCTGCTGCTGCTAAACTCGGGCACTGGACTTTTTATGTCCCCTCTGATTGCAATGGAAGCAAATCAGATCAGCTGCTGCGGTAGTGGTGGTGGCTGTACAATCCCTACTCATATGCCCGGTCCGACCGCACTTGTAGCAGCCGGAGATCCCTGCCTTGCACGCCCCATCGTGCAATCTCCCACACTTGCCACACCTACTGTGGCTCTGCTGTCCTCTGGGTCTGTGATCCGATACCTTGGGCTTCTTGCCCGAACTCCCTGTGCCAGATGCCGCCTCTGGCTTCCTCTTCTTCTCCATCTCCAAATCTATCTCTCTCTCGCGAGCCCTCGCAATCATCTCATCCAGCGTTTTGCTGGACCGGCTCACAAACTGTCTGATATCACCCCTCAACATCTCATGATAACGAGCCTTCTTCATCTCCTCATCAGCCGCATACTGAGGAACGAGAAGAGCCCTCTCCCTGAACTTGGCGGTAATCTCCACCACAGTCTCAGTAGTCTGAGTAAGATCCTGAAACTCCCTCACTAACTGTTGCACCTCGATAACCGGTGCAAACTCGGCTCTGAACCTGGTAGTGAAATCAGTCCAGGTCATCGCATCGAGAGCTGCGTCATTTCCCATGACATGTCCGATCTCCTCCTACCAATCTCGTGTCCTGTCCTTCAGGAGACAGGATGCTAGTCTGACCTTGTCCCCCTTGGGACATCTGCTGGTGCGGAACGTATTGGCGACATCCGCCAGCCACCTGGTACTCACAATAGGATCACGCGCCCCATGGTAGTCAGGAGCTCCACATGCTCTGAACTCCCTAAAAGTGAGGGTGCGCGACCCCATCATGGCCGCCACCTCAGTACGGAATGTACTCAACTTCTCGTCCATCAGCTCCAAAATACCTTCCTTGATCGAACCGAAGATCACAGGAGTCTGCTCGAGTATGATGCGAGTAACCTCTGAGGAGAGAAACTCCCTAGTCTTCTCATCTAAATGCTCGGCCCCCGAGCCTGATCCCGATCCCTCATCGGCACCTGAACTGCCGACTGCTGGTCTAGGGCGTAGAACCACCATTCTGAAAACACATAATGACAATGTCAGGAATACAGATATATCTCGAGGGATCGCTACTACTACAAGTTTCCTGGTCTCATCTCATCCTTCCTTGAATCGAGTACGGATCCTCTGTTTTCAGTAGTACGGGCCCATACTACCTTCCACATTTATCCGTACTTTCCTCAAGTACTGCCTCGACTCCACCAAGTCCCTTCTACTACTACTGCTGATCTCATGCTAATCTCATCCTAGGCTTGCCCTAGGGTAATGTCATCCTACTTTACAACGGTTGGACTCAGACAAGAGCTGCGAAATAGTGCTAGACTTAACCTTCTGAAATTATTTAGTCCTTGCAATATGCAACGTAACATATTCGTTTACTACTTAGTGAAAGATAACTAAGACTCCTAAAAGCACAAAGCAAACAGCATTCGAGCATCGAGTACACATAATCAAGCATCTACTACTCTGGCTATCATACTGACTAATCTGTACTAGCATGCAGTTCTCATAAAGCTGAACACATATAACAGGCACATAAGGCATCCTTCCTAGATCCTTAGTCCTAATCTAGCATGTTGTTCTGATAAAGCTAATAATCATAACATAGCATAAACTTGTATGGGTAATTTAGGAGTACTTACTTGAGCTCGGCTGATTGCATGTACCACACCCTTTTCTCTTTTTCAAAACTCTTTTCTCTTTTTAAGTTTCTTTTTCAAAAATTCTTTTCGAAAATGATTTTCTTTTGAAAACCTTATACCATTTCCTTAGTTTGAGTTCAAACACACCAGAAAGTATGCCCGAATCCCTCAAACCAAGGCTCTGATACCAACTTGTAACGTCCCAAAAATACAACCCAAAAATTTCGTTTGAAAAACATTATCAAAAACTATAATCATCCATAATCAAAGAAAACCAAGTGTCATGTGTCTCAGAATCTCATATCAAATACTATATCAAAACCAAATGAGAAAAATATCAGAGTCTAACTCCCAGGCTAAAGTGTGGTGTGTGCCATGCCATCATCCTGAGCCCTTCCCTTTGCTAGCTGAAGTACCTGAAACCAAAACTGAAATTGTAAGCACGAAGCTTAGTGAGCTCCCCCAAACTACCACATACCATACAATAACATATAAAGCACATATTGGGCCTTGCCCACTGCATCGGACTGAAGTCCGGAACTAACTAGGGCCTTGCCCACTGCATCGGACCGAAGTCCGGAACTGACTAGGGCCTTGCCCACTGCATCGGACTGAAGTCCGGACTGACTAGGGCCTTGCCCACTGCATCGGACCGAAGTCCGGAACTGACTGGGGCCTTGCCCACTGCATCGGACCGAAGTCCGGAACTGACTAGGGCCTCGCCCACTGCATCGGACAGAATTCCAGAACTGACTGAACATAGCATAATATAGCATATAATATGAACACATATACTGCATACTGCATCGGACCATAGTCCGGAACACATAACACATACCATGCATGTATCACAAAGACACCAAGCATACTGAACTACTGCATCGGACCGTAGTCCGGAACTACTACTAACTAAACGGGCCGACATTGTGGCCGTAGACCCGTTCCTACTGGAAGGAAACTCACCTCGTAAGGTTGGCTGCTGAAATGCTGCTCGGGAACTGTCTGACTGCTGCTCCGGTAACTCCCCGGCTACAATTCCCAAAAGACACTTAATCAGATACTAATAACTATTCTTAGGGTAAAATGACTATTTTACCCCTGGTCAAAGTCAACAATCCGTTGACCTGACTCGTCGAGTTGGGCCGCCAACTCGTCGAGTCCATATCTTTCCTTCTACTCCCTTCCCGACTCTACTCGTCGAGTTTAACCAAAACTCGACGAGTTCTCCTTCTTTACTAATATCCTGTAAATCTTCATCCGACTCGTCGAGTTGTATGAACAACGCGTCGAGTTCACCTTCATCATAAGAACACGTCCAGCTTGTGACTCGCCGAGTTGTATAAACAACTCGTCGAGTCTGTTCTTACGGGTAAGGAGATTGTCTTGGACTCGCCGAGTCAGGGCGTAGACTCACCGAGTCCCTCTACACTCAAATCTATGTCCTAAGTCACTGAGTCTTTACACCACTCACTAAACAGACTCACTACTACTGAACAGGGAATCTAAGACTCGCGACCTGACTCGCCGAGTCGGAAGAACGACTCGCCGAGTCCTTTACATGCAGTTTCTATTCAGTCGATTCTAATCAGTTTTAGCGCATCCAATTCATAGATCTGAGTTTCTGGGACTATCTGAACACGTAAAGTTGCTAACTTTACGTGTATCTATGATGCAATGAAGCAAATACACTCAAACTTGGCTATTATGGGGGTTACTTGTCTAGAACAAAGCCATGGCTACCAAAAGGCGGCCTTCTTGAGTTCCTGGAACTCAAGAGAGGCTAGATCCGAGATATGGCTTGATACAAAGCTTAATCACTAGGGATTTGGGGTTTTTGAGCTCAAAACCAACAATTTGGGGACAAACTAGATCTAACAATACAATAACCAAGATGAAAGCTTTATTACCAGAAAGGATGGCCAAAGAGGAGTATAATCTGGATCTACTTCTTCTTCCTTGAGTTCTTCTACCTTCTCCTTCTTCTTCTTGCTCAAGAATGCACCAAAAATCCTTCACAAGGCAAAGATCACTCACACACACTTCAAGGAGGCTAGGGTTTTGGGAATAAGTCTCTGAGAGGTGAAGGAGGTTGGCTTGGGGCTATAATGGTGTTTAAATAGGGTACACATCCTGAAAACTAGGGCTTCATCCAGACTGGCGGACTCGCCGAGTCGGGAATAACGGACTCGTCGAGTCGCCACGTTAAACCCACGTGCAGACCCGCTGCTACTCGACGAGTTAGGCTATTGACTCGTCGAGTAGCTTCTAAAACAAGAAGTATAATAATAAGAAATGCGTACCAGAAACGGGGCGTTACAATATATATATATATATATATATATATATATATATATATATATATATATATATATATATATATATATATATATATATATATATATATATATATATATATATATATATATATATATATATATCACTGATTTACATAATCAGTCCCTGTTAATTTAATTAGTCTCTTTTGATCACTAAATTAATTCCAAATTAATTCTTGATCAATACTAATTAAATATTATGATTTCATATTAATATATTATACTTGTAATATATTAATAAATCATAAATAACCTCTTTCTCAAATATCCATCCTATCAGATTGTTTTGGTGAAGGCAACCCAAATGGACCATGCTACTCTCGGGTCGAGTACATACCAATTCTAGTTATGGGCTTAGACACCTAATCCAACAGTCTCCCACTTGGATAAGTCTAATAACTATTATTGCAAGTACAACTCCAAAATCCCGACTAGCAATCGTAGCTCTCAAAATTCGTTTTCGAACTCTGACCTAGCCAAATGACGCGTCCATTAGATAAGGGATCATATATTCCTCCATTCTAGATATCGTATGAACTGAGACATGGATTATAATCATTCTCTTTGTTCATGTGTTGTTTCCCGATTTCCGATTTATGACGAACGACTAATTGAACAAATCAAATCAGTCCAGGCTTGGCCAAGCGCTTAGGGTGTCATCACTAAATCATCGAGGGTCCCACAGATATTGCTTTTATTTCACATTGGGTAAAAGGAATGGATAAACTTCGACTCAAATGCTTGTTTGTACTTACTCATCAAATCACACACAACAATATGTTTTATAACACCAAGTTACTGGTGTGTTTACATATGTTAATGTGCAACCGACTTGTAAACTACAACTCACATGTCTTGGTTTCAAGAATATAAGATGTTATCGTCTCATGATCACTCGTGATAAAATCCACGAAGTGATACAAATGAGCGTGGGTTTAATCCAATACTCGAATCTTATTCCATAAGTACTCAAGAACACTGCAGCAAACTTGTGTTATGTCTAAAACACTTTAGACAATCTACAGACGGATTCATGACAGTCTTGCCTTAATACCTACTTCCAAAGTATGATCGACTGTGGATAGTTTGAATAACCTAGTTATTCGGGAATTCAAAACATGAAAAGTGAAACACACGAATAATTGAATCCAGTATGGTCTCAAAACTTTTGAATATAAATAAAACACCTTTTAGTTAATCACCATATTGATTACACATTATTCATTGTATAATGTTTCGATTAATCAACTTAATACTTGAATTAAAACAATAGTTATCCCATGCTCCAAGCATGCACACTATGTTTGCCTATGGTCCTTACTTTGTGAAATAGATCAATTGTAAACATTTCCAATGACACTCATTTCACAATTCCAAATCCTTATCGTAAGTGTGAGAATACCAAGTCCTTGCCACTTACTGTAATCTGTTAGATTCTAAGCTTATATGTAGTGATCCTTTTGTAATGACTATGTACACGAGTCACAGGGACTTTGCCAATTACAAAACTTTCCATTGGAGATTGTTACAAGACAATTCCATAGATACGAAGTCTCATATTCAACGCACATTCTTTAAACATCCTTCTTGCATAAAAGTGTCTATCTCATTCATAGATTCTTGATATCCAACTCCCATTATGGAAACTTTTCCATAATTTCCATATGACTATCAATTCTTAATAGAATCCTATCTATTCAGAATCATATCAATATGGTCCATTCATTACTATACTTCCAATTGTCCATAAGCAACCAATCTTTAGCGAACCTTGGATTGTTCTTAGCAATTGTTTAACAACTTTAGTCATATCCAGTTCTAGTCCTTTTTCCCTCTTAATGCCCTAGGCATTTGGAAAATTAGAACAGGTGAATATTATAGCATATGCAATCGATCCCATATCCGAAGCATATGGGACATGATTCATAATGTCTTACATAAAGACCTGATACTTTCCCAGTCTCTTGCTATAACATTTCCATATATATAGAATTTCCTTATGTTGAATCTTTTCAACATAACATTCATTTATGTCCTTGACTAAATTTGATTAAAATCTCAATCTAAACTATTTGAGTTGAAATGAAGTATATAATCCTCTCCCTTAATTATAGCAAAACAACTTTTCAAACTCTACAACTTTACAAATTGAAACTATTTGTTTTTCTATAATTAACATTGCTAACTTGCAACACTTACCATAATGATTATGCTCCTACTAGCATAACAATTATTTATTTAATACCATAACACTTATGCTCCCACTAGCTTTGACATGTATCCAGAAATCAGCTGGACTTCTATAAATCAATACTTATTGACTTCCTTACCAGAGTTCAGATTTCTGACACTATATGCTTTTATAAGCCTTTATCTAAGCTCATACACCCTTTATTAGAAAGCTCATATGTGTGTCTAAACTATTCAGAACTTACAGCAATAAGTTCTGAATGTTCAAACTATTTGCCATTTCTCACAATTCGAACTATGAAGAGGGATGTCGTAATCATAATCGAATTTGAGAATGCAAATATCAAAATTGCTAACTATTTAAAATCTACTCAGTGAAAGCGTTTCCTCACAATCATTTTCATGAATTGGAGAGAAACCTTATGACACTTAGATTTTTATGGTGTATGTGTTCCTATCCATGTGAATTTGTCATAACCATAATCATAAGACAAGGTTAGTGACAAATCCAAACTCATATGGACTGAACTTGTTCAATCTTAATTTCTTGCCACTTGGTAACACGAGGGCCTACCATGTCTTCCAAGTTGTTAAGCAGCTCACCCATGTTTATCAATGAACTTTCACTGATCAAGATGCTTTGCCTTATACAAACAGATGAGAACTCATAGAACTCACATGCATAATCAACTTTAACTGGAATGGCATAGAAACAAGAATATGTCAACATGATAGGTTACAAACCTCAAGTCGTGTGCTAGTGATTAACATTAGGTTTATTCTTGATTAGTTCTTGAAACTTTTCAAGATCTTTAAGACTCCCACTGACCTCTTGACATATAAGATTCTCTTTGTCAAGAAACATTACTTGACAAACAAATATTCAAGAGTTAGCGCGGTTTCTTATCAAGACAAACACTTCTGACAATCGGTCTTAGTTGATCTTTGTTTTATCCAAAACATCACAACTTACCAATTTCAAATGTATAAGAGTAGAAAACATTTTACTCTACATTTGATAAGTGTTATAAACCTTTCTTAAGATTATGTCACTCAAGGCACAGTCTTAGAGTATGTCTCTAATAGTTGATTTTGGAACGAAGTATGATTCACCTTTTGACTTAACCATTTCAACAATTCACGATTCCTCTTCTTAGCCATACAAATGCACTAAGGTATCCTTAGAGGATCAATTGTGACATGGTTCCATAATCATAAGGATGATCATAAAACACGATACTAAAGTACTCTCCCTTCCTTTCATATTGGAGAAACTTTTATCTTTCTTCTTAATTTGATTCTTTTTATTCGTTCTGCTTTACATTGAAACTTTTCCAATGACTTAGAATTATACTTAATCTTGTAAGCATAACCATATTTACTAAACTTGTAGTAAATCATAACGAATAGTCTAATCGTTCTTTGTGGTGGACCTTACCAGCGCACAACCAAGTGTACCCGATCCCATAGTCCTTTACTTGACTCACATATACATGTGAACAAGGAATTAGTCTTAATTTCCCAAAGATGAAGGTTCTCATTCATCACACAATACAAGTTGCATGATTCCAAGTTTCTATCCAATTAAATTTGGGTGATGAGAATCTTTCCTTATTTGGTAAATTATGACACTACCACAAACGAAAGAATCAAATCCATATTCAATATTGCTAACAATATATAAACACCAATTTTCACAAATGCCATTGCAAGGAAATATAAAACAAGATAAATTTCAAAAAATTTCTTTATTTATAATATGCCGAAAAACTTTTCCATACAATGCAATTACAAATGAAAACTATGTTACTACATATTTCTAAGTAATCTGTCATAACTCTTAAGTAGCAGCTCAAAAATCTAACCATCGAACCATGTGATCGAAATCCATCTCTTCGCGATCAGATTCAGCTTACTATTTCCTTTAAGCTTCCTTCTTTCTCTTTGATTCCGCAAAACATCAAAATGTAACTTTACATCAGGTAATAAGAATCAATAAATGGGAACTTGATATAGTTAGATAATGAGCTTACCTGAAGTAGAACCATACAATTTGATTCTACCATCTCTTAGATCTCTCATGTAGTTAGGGCAGCTTCGCAACCAATGCCCCTTCTCTTGGCAATAGAAACAAGCAGACTCTTTTGGAATGGTACACGGGACAATCTCAGACTTAGCCTTTCCCTTTCCCTTGGAAAGAGAAATCTTTTCTGGACTTCCAATTTTTCCATTGTCAATGTCCATGGAAGTTTGGGAAGTAGATCTTCCAATCAAATTTGCATTACTAGTGCGCCAAATTATTGTTGATTCAGCAACAATTAGCAAATAGGTAAGATCAATAAGGGACATGTCGTGGTCTGTCATATAGTAATCATTAACAAACTGACTATACGACTCGGGAAGTGACTGAAGAACCCAGTCAATAGCCAACTTCCTTGACACAACGACTCCTAACATACTTAGCCTGTCAATGTGTGACTTCATCTCCAAGACATGTGCACACACAGACCTTCCATCTTGGTGTTCGCTAGCCAATACGGCTTGAGTGACCTTGAACTTTTCAAGTCTTTGAACGTGTGGGTTAGGGAGAATAATTTGAGGAGGTGGAGGAAGTGAAGTTCCACTACAGCACGAAGAAGTTATTAATCTTTCACCTTGATTGTCTTGTGGAATATCATCTTCATGAGGAAAACTTTTTCCATAAGATTCGGGAAGACCATAGTTGTCTGACCTATACATCTATAATGGGAGAAATTCAAGTTAGTTGATTTAAGTCCTTAATATAACACCCAAATGAAATATTAAGGCTAGGACCCAAAACAATATTTAACAATTACGAAGAGGGATGCCATAATCCAATTGTAAAATATTTGAAGGTAGGTAAGTGACGATTTACCAATTTCCACCATGAAAAATCAAAATAAATTTTAGGTTTTAAATGATTTGAAATTCCTAGATTCGTTGAGATTCATTGAACTTTTCAGAGGCATGTTTAAATCTCGATTATGCCCTTCAAGTTTGTGATTGGGATGCCGAGAATCATAAACAAGGTGTGAATAACCATGAAAATTAGCTTGGTACACTTAATGTTACAAATCACCTAATCAATGTGTCGGTTAACCACACACGCTCCATTGATCTATGATTAACATCGAGCTACCCATTGCCATCCTTCATTAGTCCCATATTAGTGTGCCGGTTAACCACACATGCTCCACTAACGACTAATAAGGTGCAATGTGCAATTTCATGGGTTAGCATCAAATTCACATTTTTCCTAAGTAACTAAGATTGTGAATTTATAAGTGTTTAGTTACTTGGTATTTCATTATACTTTTAATGAAAATTAATATCCTATCCTACCCATTCGCCTAACGACTCTCCACCAGTCAAGGAAGCGGTGGGTGAGGGTTTACACCCATTAAACCACCATTTTATAGGCAGTA
This sequence comes from Lactuca virosa, assembly GCF_052849685.1. Classification (NCBI taxonomy): domain Eukaryota; kingdom Viridiplantae; phylum Streptophyta; class Magnoliopsida; order Asterales; family Asteraceae; genus Lactuca; species Lactuca virosa. The sequence goes on along the minus strand of NC_136428.1, from coordinate 132,814,577 downwards.
ACCTTATACCCCCCTTATAGACCGGTTTCGTGAATGAGGCCTACTAACGGTAAAACTGAACTTTTACTTATACATATAATATATTAAACTTTTAATTTTATATAGTATAAGGGTGTATTTTACATATTTAAAATACTTGGTGGTTTAATCTATTAATAAATTATACTCTTAATTTAATTAATCTTAAACCATGTTATAATGGATTTATTAAACTTCTCTTTTAATTAAACACTTTAATTAATTTAATAAAGTCCATAAGGTGTAATTGAACTATTCAAAAGACATGAAGGTTCAAAACATAAAATACAAAAATTAAAACTATTTAATTAATTTTAAGTTATGAACCTAAGATTTACATCTTTTGAAACCTTTTAATTACAAAAGTTAATGTTTTCATAATTTGAGACTTTCCAAATACCAAAACGTGAGGGCAAGTTTTGTAACTCTTGAAAACTTTTGGATTCCATAACTCTTTAATACCTTTTGAGTTCCAAATTTGATGACACATTTTTGTAACTCCTTAAAACCTTTGAGTTCAAAAACTTTGATGGAAAATTTGTAACTCTCCAAAACTCTTGATCTCCATAACTTATGAGTTAATGTTATTTTAATGGATAAGACTTTTCATGTTCCATAACTTGAGGACAAGTTATGGAAGTCATTAAAATATTTAGATCAATTCCAACAAATAAAATTATCATATAATTCATTATTGATATAACCTAACTCATATAAAGGCAATTCATATCAAATAATACAAATAATATCTTATTATCTTAAAATTTCACAATTGTTCTTTAATTGGATGAGGATCATCATTACCAAATCAGAAAATACATTTTTTATGATTACAAAACAGTTTGTGGTAATGTTCCTAGTCCAATTCTGGCCAAAAACTCGAAATTCTGCAACCAGAGCCATCTACTCGACGAGTGCAAGATCATGACTCGTCGAGTTGCCCTTTTACTGAGTGGACTCGTCGAGTCAGCCAGTGGACTCGGCGAGTTCATCAGTCAGAGGCCAAAAAATCGATTTTTTTCAACTTTGAAAATTAACAAGCATCAAATATAACAGAAAACAATATTAGACTCTGATACCACTGTTGGGTTTTAAGCACTATAACACTCCTATGGTGTACATGCAACCCTAGATGCTTTGGATCTATGTTTTCTCTAATTATACATGCAATATGAATTTTCCAAAGCATACATCCTAACTAGCATACAATGGAGGATATACAATATAAAACTCATAGTTAGATGAATACCTCTTGATGTAGTTGTAGTTCTTGGCCTTACAAGAGCTTAGCACCTCAAGTGTGATGCCTCAAATGGTTCACAAACACCATGAACAAAGGAGGACTTTGAGAGAGAGTTTAGACACTCTAAAATCATTTATGATTCTCTTAGAATACATAGGTGTAACGATTTTGGCTAAGGGATAACTCATATATAGTGTAGAATTCCAAGAGTCATGGGTAAACCCTAATCCATACACTTGGGTTATGATCCATATCTCATGTGGGCCAACTCTTCATGGATACTTACATAAAACTTAGCCCAACATGGATCAATAGCCCAAACACTATATATATATATATATATATATATATATATATATATATATATATATATATATATATATATATATATATATCACTGATTTACATAATCAGTCCCCGTTAATTTAATTAGTCTCTTTTGATCACTAAATTAATTCCAAATTAATTCTTGATCAATACTAATTAAATATTATGATTTCATATTATTATATTATACTTGTAATATATTAATAAATCATAAATAACCTCTTTCTCAAATATCCATCCTATCAGATTGTTCTGGTGAAGGCAACCCAAATGGACCATGCTACTCTCGGGTCGAGTACATACCACTTATAGTTATGGGCTTAGACACCTAATCCAACAAGGTACACCCACTTGGTGTTGTTTATTTGATAGTAAAGTTTGTATGGGCATTGTTAATAATGACAATTTACTTTGATAAAAGCTATATTTTTCCCCCAGTTTGATTATTATTGATGTTGTGGTTTTGAGAAGGTACAAGTTTGTAAATTGTTGTATGAACCAAAGTGTTCATTCATACACCGTCCATGATGTCTAACTTTTGGATCGTACTCACTAGGCTCCCCATAGCCTAACTCACTTGTTGATAAATTTTTGTAGGGTAGTAGATATTGTCAGAAGCTTAGGAGACTCATAAACTTTAGATATTTAGAAGACCTTTGGTTTTTAATGTCTTCTTAAAACTTTGTTTTGATATCTTTTGTAGCACTCTCGCATGAAATGTTGTATCAAACCACTAAATGTTTTGGGACTTTTTAATTGGGACCATCCTCTCCTTTTGAACCCTGGAAAATATTTTAATGTCAACTTTAGGACTATTTTTCCGCAACTAAAACTCTAAAATTATTTTAAAGGATTTTATTAAAGGTTATTTCAGATAGGCTCGTGCGATGGGTGTTACGCAAAGAGCCTCCTTGGAGTAAACCCTAGCCTGCATATTGTCCTTCCTTCTTTCCTTTGCAAGTTTTGATGATCTTGGAAGCTTTATTTGGAAGATTATAGAAGACGAAAGATCACTTGGTGTTTGCGAGTTGTTTTCCCTATAGTTCATCTTCACCCAATCAACTTCTGGACCTTGGTATAATACAAATCTTCCACCTTTATTCTTATTTGATGCTAGATCTAGTTTTTGGATTGTTTGTGGTGCCATCTTGGTCCATTTAATGGTGTTCTTGGATTTTAGAGAACTCCAATACCATTTGAGCAAATTAATCAACTTTTGGACTTTCTTAGTGTTGGAAAAATGTGTGTGCAGGTTTGTCCTTAAACCATGCATTAACTTAGCATTATAAGTAGACTCCTGGACTTAGGGCTTGAGATTTAGAGTTCTTAAGCCCTTTTGAAGGTTAGAGTTGGAAACTTTATCCATTAATTCATTATAGAGTATCATATCTGAGGATTAGAATTTTTGTTGTAAAGGATTAAGAGCTTAATGAGTTAAGTTATTTGGATGGAAATCACGACACAACACATAGAGTGTCAGGGCGCGATTTTGGGACATTCCCAACTATTTTTTTATTTAGTGGATCACGACACAACTATTCAAGGTCCACTGTGTGATTGGTTGTTGATAGTTGACTTTGACTTTTGACTATTGACTTTATGAATTTTTGGCATATTTTACTTTTCGGTCAAACTTGGAGGTTCTAAGCTATAAACTAAGGTTTAGTATGTGTTTGGTTTAGGCAGTGTGTGTAGCCGATCTTTTGAGACTTCGAGTACTTAGATTCGGCTTTGGGATTCAGGTGACTCTTCTCACTATATTGTATGACACTAGGTATCATTGGAATGCTTGTTGTCTTTGTGACTCTTGTATGAATGTTATATGTTTGATGGGTGAGGCCCGTTTATATATTTGTTGGGCGACGCCCACATGTCGGAAACATATATGTTAGGTGAGGCTCGTTATATGTATGTTGTATGTGGTATCTTGGGGAAGTCACTAAGCTTTGTGCTTACAGTTTTAACTTTAAATTGTTTCAGGTGCTTCTAGTAGCAAAGGGAAGGGCCGGCGTGATTGAACTGCATCTGCTTTTATGTTTTAGAGATTTTCCACACTCTTGTTTTTATAACTCTGATTTGATGATGTTTGAAACAAATGGTTAATTACTCTCTTGAGAATGAAATTATTTCGGTTTTCCTTTAAATTTTAAATGAAATTTTTGGTTTGAAATTTAGGACGTTACACATGGATTTCATCATGGTTTAATACAATAGAACTACATACCATAGGCCTCCAAGGTATAATGGGTGTGTTTGTGAGGTAGACTATAGTATAAGGCAAACTAACAACACCAACATACACTTTTACGTTAGTGTTGAAGGAAAAGAAACTTTTATGTTGAGGTTGTAAGTTTGTTGTTAAACCCGGAAGTGACCCTCCGCTAAGATCAATACTTTAGTTGATGAACAAAGGAAGTTACAACCGAAAGTGTGAAGAGATCCAGAAGGTACTGCTTTCCGAAGGATATGAGAAGTTCAGAAGAAGTTGACTCTCGTTTTGTCTGGTTGTTATGGTAGTTAATATATGTTGGATTGTAATGATTGTTGGATAATGTCTAGATTATATAGTCATTTCACTATCTTATGTAAAAATTTATTAACCCTTTTGCCATCACTTTGTGTCTATATAAGGGGAATCGAGATGTGGTTCTCCTTACACCTTTCCATGCAATCTTTCTAGAATATCTTTTCAATATATGATTATTCTTTGTTAACTCATAATGTTTATTTACTTACGCTTCTGGTCTTTCATTATTGTTCTTTATATAAGCTGTTAATTGATTATTTCTGCACTTACTTTAGTCATTTTACTTAAGAACATTTTCCTGTTTTTATCATTTGGTATCAGAGCCTAGATTGGTTGTCTACTATCCACTCTTACCAGATTATCATTGTAAGGAACCTTGGTAACTTACATTTCTTGGAAGCCTGGAAGTATTCTTTATATACCGTCATTACTCAAAAACATTTTCAAAAAATGGCTAACTTAAAACCGATTTGTGTTGTAAATGTCTCCAATAGTCTGTGATGTTCCACAAGAGCAACCATAATGATTGTTGACGAATATGAAAAATGGGAAACTAGAATGAGTAACTATTTGGAAAGAAAAAGAAAGGATGTCTAGCATTCTATTGTTGAAGGTCCTTATGTGGTTCCAACACTTCATCTTGATGATCTTGTTGTTGCCCTCTTGGGTGGTGGCAACAATGCTGGTCAACCAAGACGATAACCACGACCTCCAACATTAGAAGATCTTGCAAAACTTGAAAATTATGAAATTGCTTTTACTAAACTTGTATGTGGCGTACCACCAGATCTGTTTGATCACATCAGGTTGTGTCAATCTGCTCATGAAGTCTGGACAACTCTTCACTCCTTGTTTAAAGGAACAACGGTTTTCAAAGAAAAGAAGCTAACTTCTGATCTAAATGACTTTAATAACTTTCACATCCTTCCAGAGAAAGTGTTAAAACTACAACTACTCGTTTTTCACTAATTCTTAACCAACTTGCCAGTGCCAAAACTATCAAAACAAAGCTTGAAATAAATCTGAAATTTCTTGATGATCTTGGTGATGGTTGGGTCACTGTCAAAATGATTCTGCAAGGAAATGGAAATCTTAAAAAGATGAACCTCATTGAACTTTATGGTGAACTTCAAGCTCAAAAATCAACTGTCATGCAGAAACATCAGAAGACTGGAGGATGCCTTGCTCTTGGTGTCCAGATCTCTCTTTGAATTAACCCTAATGAACCATACCCTTCTGAAGAAGAATTCCAAAATGAATATGCTCTTCTAATTCATAAATTCAACAGAAGATTTCCACACCAGTATCCTCCTAAAACTCCTCACTTCACTAGACCAAACATTCCCCAACCTTCATCTCGTCAAACTAATAATCAACGTTTCACTCCAAGCACTACCTTCATACAACCAAAATCCCATTCAAAAGAAACATCAGCTAACCAGAACAACTCAAACAAAATCTCTTCTAAAACCATGAAAGCCTCCAGATCTGAAAACAAAGATGACACAATCATTTGTCACATTTGTAATGGAATCAATCACTTTGCAAGGGACTGCAAATCAAAGAAGGTGAAAAATGTTGCGTACTACATGGGAAGAGCAAAAGAATCTGCCAACAAAAAGAAAGCTTTCTTTTTAGATGAGAAGAACAAGTCTAGTCTTCTGGAGATAACACCAAAAGATCTCATAGAATGGGAAGACTATACATGATAGCAAAGAATGATGTTGACTGCATTCCAGAGGATCTTTGGTCCTCTGAATCTGAGGATGAACCAGAAGCAAAGGTCCCCAAAAACTACTATTTCATGAACACCAACTCCTCTGCCTCGGGCTAAAGCATCATTGAGTAGGTACAATTTATGATTTCTGAAAATAATTTATGTCCAGATATCTACAAGCCTTACCTAGAGCAAATTTCCATGTCTCTTACAGATGCCTTAGAGGCATACCAAAAATCTAAGGTAGATAAAGACTCAACCTACCAAGAGTTGTATCGAATAAGAGAGTGTTTTGAGAAGAAGAATTTCATAATAGATCGTTTGGAGAAACAACTAGCTTAGAGAAGGATGCTAGAACCTTAGTTGATAATAGACATGTTTTGGTCCTTGAACAAAGGGATGTATTAGTTAAGGATAATGTACATTTGAATGGACTAATAGAAAAAAATTATTCTACTATGAATCAAATTAAGCAAAATGAGCATCTCACAAATAATTTTCAGTATCCTTGGTCTAAAGGAGGTGGTCTCGGTGCAAAACACCATACTCCTATGGAAGAACTAAAGGAAAATTGTGGAAATTTTATGGGAGATATTACATGTTTTGAATATGATGATAAAATCATTTCAGTTGTTAACTTTGAAGGATTACTAACTTTTAATGAATTTCAAAATGAAAGTTTTGTTCCAACAACCTTCACAGTTCCTCCTGAAGTAACTGAAAATGTTACATCTTCAAAAAAAATATTTTTTAAAGGATAAAGTCATATGCAACACATCAAACTTAATTCCATATAATTGTGTGATTGAAGAAATTGTTCTAGAAACCTATGAGCATGTTTCTGATAAATCTGTTGAAATTTGATGAATTATTTGGGCAAGAGCTTCTGATGAAGAACCTATGGATAAAGAGATTAGCACTTATGATAAATCACTTAATTCACAGATTCCTCTGTTAGAACCTTTGAAAAAGTCTCAAAATGCTTTTGTCTAATTTACAAAAATCATCATTTCAGTACCAAAAAGTGCTTCAACTTCTATTAATTCTAAGTCAAACGCTACATGTTCAACTGTCCCAATTGTCTTTAGTATGTCCAACCCAGTAGAAGGTTAAATTTTTGGCACTAAACAGGAAACCATGTCCTCTGTTTAAAAAGAACCATAAGAACCCTCTGATAAAAGGAAACCTCTGTTAAATAATTCTGATGTTCTGTCACCTAGAACAGAATCCAAAACAGCCATGACACAAAAATCTAGATCTAGATTTAAGCAGAAAATCAGAAAGGAACATAACAACAAGTATAACAAACGGTTTGATCCTTTAGTTAAGAAACCCATAATTAAACAACCAACTGTTTCAACTAATATTTTGTCTAGAAAATCATCCCCGGAGCCTCTTGAAGAACCATCTTCAAAGCCTCTAAAAGAACGATCCTAGAAGCCTCTAGAATCTGATCATAAGGTTGATCCAAAACTTAAAACTTCAGTTTCGATGTCTAGTGAGAAATATAAGCAAACCAAATCCACGTTTAAACCCACGTTTACTTATGATTGGTGGATCAATAAGAACAACCTCGCTTTTTTCATTTATCACGTTGTCATATCTAGGCGTCACAAAAAACATGTTTCATCATCATCTATACATAACTCATTTGTCACCAAAGCATCCGGCCCCAAAACATCTTGGGTGTCGAAACTAACTAAATCTCTTGCAAAATTTGTGTTTGCACAAGCGAGATTAAAACTGATTCATTAACAGTGCTTGCTCCTTACACATAACGGTCATATTATAATATATGTGAGACTTCCGACCAACATTAAGAGTAGAGTACGTCACATATGGAAATGATTCAAATGGCATAATCAAATGTTACGATGTTCTCACAAATGGAACATTCACCATTTAGAAGGTTGTGTATGTCACTAGTCTTAAGCACAATCTCACCAGTGTTGCAATGCTAACCGAAGGAAAGTTTAGACTTGAATTTGATGAAAAACATAGTTATGTTATGTCTCAAGATCGTTCAAAGCGTTTCATCTCCTCTAATCGAAATGGTAATATGTATCCCCTGGACATTCACTCAAGATTGGGAAACCTCAACTATATTTCCTTGTCAAAGCAGCGCCTGATGAAAGTTGGTTATGGTATCAATGTCTCGCCCACTTGAACTTCAAGTATATCAACAACTTAGTTACTGGTGAACATGTGCGAGGCATACCTCTTCTAAAATTTGATAGCAACACTCTATGTGTTTCTTGTGAATGTGGAAAAATCAGCAAGAAATGACACCCTTTGATCTTGGACTCCACAATAAGAGAACCCCTGCAGTTGCTACACATTAATCTATGTGGTCCTTCTGTTGTTGAAAGTATGTCTCGGAAGAAATATATTATGGTTATTGTCGACGATCACACTCGTTTCACATGGGTCTTCTTCTTTGTCAAAAATCTGAAACCACTCAAGAATTGATCAGCTTCATCAAATGAATTGAAGTTCGCATGAAGCTTCCTGTCAAAAGCATCTGGAGTGATAACGGAACTGAATTTACCAATTCTCTTTTAAATAATTATCTCATTGACAAATGAATTTGATCTGAACTTCTCTGCTCTATACACTCGTCAGTAAAATGGTGTTGTCAAAAGAAGGAATCGAACCCTCAATGAATCTTCCGGATCCATGCTCAACTTTGCAAATCTTCCATTACATTTTTTGGCTGATGTGGTAGCTACTGCATGTTCTGTTCAGAATCAAAGCATCATCAAGCGACATAAATGCATGTCATACGAAGCACTAAATGGTAAGAAACCTAATGTCAAATTCTTTCATATTTTTGGTTGCAGATGCTTTATCAAAAACAACAAGGATCACTTAATAAAATTTCAACCAAAATGTGATGAAGCCATATTTCTGGGATACTCCACCAGAGGGGTCGCATATAGAGTTCTAAATAGAAGAAATCATCTTATTGAAGAAAGCTTTGATGTTATGCTTGATGGCATGTTTGTTCGAAATTCCTCTCAAACTCATGTCACTTCTCACATTATGGAATGTGATATGCCATCTTCGAATCAACTAATCCAACAGGTCATTGTAAACATCGAATTTGATTCACTTTTTGGTCCACAAGAAGTTTCCCTAGATGTCGATGTCATTCGTAGATCCGAACTCTTGTTTCCATGAATTCATCCGGACCCATACTCTCAAAAGCTTCAACTAGAGAAGCAACTGCTTCTCAGGTTGAGGGAGAGAATCACTCTTCAAATCCATTGTCCTCACCAGTTGAGGAGGATCAATAGTCAGATCCTTCTGATATACTAGATCTACTAGAAACCACAAATAATGATACCTAATTACCTATCCCTAGTACCACACCTTCTCTTGATACACCTTCTAAGGATTATATTGTTCAGGAGGGGCTTCTGATAAGTACCCAAGAAACTATTTTCAATGCAAATCAATACATCATATATATTGATGCAACTAACCACAATACCCCTCGTCTCCACTTATGGACTAAGGATCATCCTATAAATCAATTCATTGGCAATCCCAATGTTAGTGTTCAAACAATGTCAGCAAAATATGTTCAAGTTGAATGTCATTACGCGGCGTTTATCTCTTTAATATAACCAAAGAAAAACCATGATGGACCGGAACACTTTGATTGGATTACTGCCATGCAAGATGAACTTGTTGACTTTGAAAGAAACAAGGTATGGATCCTCGTCCCTCCCCCAAAGCATCAAACAATTGTTGGCACTCGTTGGGTATTTAGAAACAAAGTTGATGAATAATTGTTATCCGGAACAAATCCAGATTAGATGCCAAAGGATACAGTCAACAGGAAGGAATTGATTATAATGAAACTTATGCTCCTGTGGCAATATTAGAAGTCATTCTCATCTTCCTGGCCAACGTATCTCATGATATTTTCATATTTATTCATATATTTTCTGCATTATCTTAATATTTTTAGCTACAATTGTGTTTATTTTAGGACAACGGGTACTTAATATGTTTAAAATTTGTTTTGTAGCAGAAAAGACATGCTTTAGATTAAAAGCAGGGAAAATGTGGAGCTAGAAGCAGGAAAAAGTGGGCCATGTCAACCAAAGTCAAAAACTCCAGGAATTCTAAAGCCCGCGTCGTGGAGATCCTTAGCCACGCCGTGGTGAGGAGGAGATTAACAATCATAGAATCGCCTTGGGGAATACGTGTTTTTCATGGGTGTCACGTCGTGGAGCCTAATCCCCATGCCGTGGCAACTAGAATTTGGAAAGTATAAATATATTGGTATTAGGTCGAATGGAGGGACTTCTGACCGACTTTCTGGAGAAACGTTGTGACAAATAACCTCAGGAAAACCCTAGGAGGATCAGAATTCATTTGGAGCTTAATTGTTGAAGAGATCTAGAAGAAAATTGTAACATCCGAACTCCCAGGTATATTATTTATTTATTTATTTTTGAGGACTATTGAGCAACTCGGCAAGTTGATGCTAAAACTCATCGAGTAGAGTAGTGTTTGGCCACGTGGGATTAGTAACCTACTCGACGAGTCAGAGAGTTGACTCACCGAGTAGACGCTGAGTGATGATACCCTAAATCCCCAGGTTTGGGGCCTATTTAAGGAAACTTATAGCCTCATTTACGGCTCATCAGCTGCCCAAATTCACTAAGAGAAAACCCTAATCGTCCATTGAGCTAAGAGAGAGTATTTGAGCTAACTTTGAGTGTTTGGTGCATCTTTTGAAGAGAAAGGAAGGGTTCCAAGACAAGGGATGAGAAGAGGCTGTTAGATTCGTGGCTATTTCATCCAGGAGCTTCTGTGAAAGGTAAAAAGTTCGCACCTTACTCATTTTGGTGGGTAGATCTCATATTATTGGAGTTTAGGGATTTTTCCATCTAATATTAGGACTTTGAGTGTGTTGAGTTCATATAGAGATTTGGACATCAGATCTGGACCTTGAGAGGTCCCTAAAGTCCAAAGGTCCCTGCTTTTTTCAGCCATAATAGAGCTTTTGAGTGAAAAACCTTCAATAGAGCATGTTCTTGGCATTTCAAGCCCTAAGTGCCATGCATGGACGTAAAGCTCGTGACTTTATGTGATAATCGAGCCTTGAGAGTGTATATCTAGATTTTGGGAAGGTTTTATGCCTTGAAATCGTCTGAATGAGAAATGAGTCTGAATGGACTCGCCGAGTCGATGAGCTGACTCGACGAGTCGGTTAGGGTTGTCTCGATAGGCTTAATCATGCGATAGATCGGCGAGTTGGGGATTAACTCGACGAGCTGAGTTGGACCTTCACGAGACTTCTGAGGAAACGAGTGGACTCGACGAGTCACATGGATGCACTCGGCGAGTCAGGTCAATCATGGACTGTTGACTCGAGTTTGACTTTTGTTGACTTTAGGGTTTGGTCAACATAAGTAATGGAGACCATGGAGGGGTAAAAAGGTCTTTTACCCATTCCAAGAGTTAGAGAGAGAGAAAGAGAGAAAGAGAGAGCAACCTTTGGTATATTTTGAGTATGAGTAGAGTATTAATTAGAGATAATTATTCTATGTGATAGGCGGAGGCTAGTTCGAGATTCCGTGTACGATATTGTTACTTGCTAGCTTACGAGGTGAGTCTTCTCACTATACTTACCTTGAGTGGTAATCTCTGCGTGAACGGAGGGTCTTATGTGCATATATTGTGTATTGAGATATCCTGCTTATTGTCTTTTATATATATGCTGTGAATTATAATGAGTTGCCAGGTTGAGGGACCGGAGGGTCCAGCTGAGTTATGGGACCAGAGGGTCCCACTGAGACACATTGACCGAAGGGTCTTATCTGAGTATAGCCATGAGAGGCTAATGAGATATGTGTGGTATTTTGGGGAACTCACTAAGCTTCGTTCTTACCGTGTTATGTGTTATGTGTTTCAGGTGCTTCTCATGATCACGGGAAGGCGCCGGATTGATTGTACACAAATCAGAGATTGAGTTATGTTTTGAGAGGATCCTGGAGTTGTTATATATACAGTTTTTGGATATGTGTTTGATGATTTGATATTATGACACTTTTGAGATGTTTGGATTGAGAAAAATGTGTTTTTAAATCGAAAAAATTTTGGTTTGAAAATTTACGTTGTTACAAGTTGGTATCAGAGCCTTGGTTTGAGGGATTCAGATGCACCTTCGGGTATGTCTAAACTCAAACTGAGGATTTGAGAAAGATTTTCAAAAGAAATGAATATTTCTAAAAAGAGAAAGAGTTTTAAGAGAAATCGAGATAGAGCAGTGTGTACAATCTGCCAGAGCCCGAACGGTGATTTCCCAAAATACCCTTACTTATTTGTGTTATGAGATATTTATAGGGTGTTAGTGATGCATACTAGAGGATAGGCTGGGTATTTCATATCTTAGGGCTAAGGTTGCCTGATTTGTGATGCCTTAGCTTAGGATTCGTTGCTATCTGTTATGTGCTTTGAGTATGTGCCGAGTGAGAGTATCGAGCAGGATCACTTAAAGAGAGAATTCTAAGGCGAGGGAATGTCTAGAGGAGATATCTAGATAAGTGGTGAGGGGTCTACTAAGAGAGTAGTCTGATATTCATGAGAGATAGAGTACTTGTTAATTAGAATCCTATGAGGAGGACTTGGGTTGACTACAGGCCAGGTGTGGAAGGTAGTATTGGGCCCGTATTACTGAAAGCACCAGATCTGTATGCAACCCAAGTAAGAATCCTTAGGAAACTAAGGAACAAGTAGGGATGAGTGATCGAGTGTCAGTATGCTCGAGCGAGTCTTTGATGATTTTTGTGTTGTGTTTCAGAGACATCGTAGTGGGTACACGCCACAACCCTTGGAGACAGTGGGACTAGTGATGATGAGATTCGCAGGATAATTCACGAGGAGGTGGCCGCAGCTATTCAAGCGGAGATTCCTGAGATTTTTGGTCTATTAAGACCACCCTGATTGAGACGTTTCGCGAGCGATACGCTGCTGTCACTGAGGCTGTTGCTGCAGCTGTCGCCGCTGCTAGGCCACATGGAGGTGACTCGTTGTTGTTCCGAGAGTTCAGCAACACAAAGCCACCAGAGTTTGATGGGAAACAGGATCCGATTGTTGCGATGAGATGGATCTTTGATATCGAGGGATGTTTTTACACATGTTCATGCCCAGATCACTTGAGAGTTCGGTTTGCGCTGAACCAGCTTCGCTTGGGAGCGAAGGATTGGTGGAAGTTTATGACAGCTAGCTTTACCTCTGCAGATCTTGTTGCAGTGACATGAGAGAGGTTTGTTCTGATGTTCCGAGACGAGTATGTTCCCCTGGTGTAGAGGGAACGATTGGCACAGGAGTTTCTGTCTCTCAAGAAGAAAACAGAGTCGGTGACTAAGACTTTGAGGATGTTTCACGAGAGGGCAATGTTTTTCCCTGAGCACGTGTCCACTGAGCAGGCACGTGTGAGCCAATATTTGAGCATACTGAGGAGGGATATACAAGAGTTCGTGGCGAACTCGTCATACAGGACATTGGCTGAGCTTCAGGCCAATGCCAGGAGGAGAGAGATTGAGCTTGAGCTGCAGACCAGGGAGGAGGAGGAGTCACGGGGTAGGGACCGGAGACCAGTGCAGTTGCAGCCGGCGACGAAGCGGGCTAAGCCCACTGATACCAGAGCTGGGGGCCAGAAGGGCCGCACTTGTGGCAAGTGCGGCAAGAGTCACGAGGGGTCATGTCATGCGGGGATTTGCTAAAAATTTGGCAAAGAGGGGCACATGACGAAGGATTTCCCCAATGGGTTTTCGGTTTGCTTCCACTGCAACCAGACCTGCCATCGGAAGGCCGAGTGCCCTCAGCTCGTGCAGGGGTCAGCACAGGGATCTGCACATGCTGCTTTGCGTGCTACTGAGAGTCGTCCAGCGAAGGCCGAGACATCGAGGGTTCGTGGGAGAGCCTTTCAGCTGACAGCGGAGGAGGTCCGCGCAGCACCTGACGTCGTAGCAGGTATGTATTCTTATTATTATTCTTTTGAGATATATTGTGCTTATATTGTGTCATGTATAGGTACTTTTCTTGTGAGTTTTGTACCTGCTTTGGTGTTATTTGACTCGGGTGCGAGTCGATATTTCGTGTCCATTGCTTTTAGTCGTCACATCAGTATCCGACGTGAGGCGTTGAGTCGACCTCTGAGGGTTTCTATAGCCGACGAGCATGCGGTTTTTGCTACTGACGTGATCCGTGAGTGTATACTAGAGATTTTTGGTGTTAAGTTTCCGATAAACCTGGTACCGATCGCTATCGGTGATGTTTGTGTCATAGTAGGCATGGACTGGTTGAGTCGATTTGGAGCTGTGATAGACTGCGAGCGACAGTTAGTGACTATATGAGACCCTAGTAGGGGAGTACTTACGTTGTACGGCGAGGGTACTAGATTTGGATCAGCTTTCTGCTCTGCTGCCAGAGCGAGACAGAGTTTACAGGAGGGTTGTATGGGTTTTCTGGCATACGTGATGGATACGCGGGTTGCTAGCGAGAGACCGAGTTCTATCTTCCAGGTTCCGATAGTGTGCGAGTTTCCAGATGTTTTCCCCGAGGAGTTGCCGGGTGTGCCTCCCGAGAGGCAGGTGGAGTTCCGGATTGATTTGATTCCGGGTGCGGCGCCTATTGCCAAGGCACCCTATCGCCTTGCGTCGCCAGAGATGCAGGAGTTATCCTCACAGATCCAGGAGCTGCTGGGGAAAGGGTTCATCAGACCGAGTAGCTCACCGTGGGGAGCTCCGATCCTTTTTGTCAAGAAAAAGGATGGTTCACACCGGATGTGCATTGATTACCGGTAGTTGAACAAGTTGACGGTCAAAAACCGTTATCCACTTCTGAGGATCGACGATTTGTTCGATCAGTTTCAGGGGGCATCTTGGTTCTCCGAGATTGATTTGAGATCCGGATATCATCAGATGAGAGTCTGCGAGGAGGATATTCCGAAGACGGCTTTTAGGACTCGTTATGGACACTACGAGTTTGTGGTGATGCCTTTCGGGCTCACAATGCACCGGCGGCGTTCACGGACCTCATGAATCGGGTGTGCAGGCCCATGTTGGATCGATCGGTGATCGTGTTCATCGATGATATTCTTGTGTACTCGAGGTCCAGGGAGCAGCACGAGGAGCATCTTAGAGAGGTTCTGGGAGTTTTGAGGTCGGAGAGGCTATATGCCAAATTCTCCAAGTGTGATTTCTGGTTACGAGAGGTCCAGTTCCTGGGACATCTCGTTAATCAGGATGGGATATTGGTTGACCCGGCAAAGATTGAGGCAGTTATGAGTTGGGGGTGCCGAGATCTCCGACCGAGATCAGGAGTTTTCTGGGTTTAGCCGGCTACAATCGGAGATTCATCATAGATTTCTCCAAGATTGTCGTTCCTATCACCAGGCTGACCCGGAAGGGAGTTACCTTTACTTGGGGTCCCGAGCAGTAGGCCTCATTTGAGACCCTTCGCCAGAGATTGTGCGAAGCCCTGGTGTTAGCCCTTCCTGAGGAAGTGGAGGACTTTGGGGTTTATTGTGATGCTTCTATATCTGGGATGGTCGCGGCAGCTGAAGCCTCATGAGACGAGGTATCCGTGTTATGTGTTATGTGTTATGTGTTTCAGGTACTTCTCAGGATCACGGGAAGGCGTCGGCTTGATTGTACACACATCAGAGATTGAGTTATGTTTTGAGAGGATCCTGGAGTTGTTATATATACAGTTTTTGGATATGTGTTTGATGATTTGATATTATGACACTTTTGAGATGTTTGGATTGAGAAAAATGTGTTTTAAATCGAAAAAAATTTGGTTTGAAAATTTACGTTGTTACAAAAACAACATTAAATCTTTCGGTTTGGTAGCTATAATCATGTCTAGTCTTATTTACTTTGATTATATGTGTTTTTCTGCTATGATTATGGGCTAAAACCCTTCTACTTTTGTTGGTGATGATGACCCTTTGAACTATGTGTTGATTTCAATCTTATGACTACTTATTATTGGTTTTTCTAGTGTTGATAAATCGTAATCCTTACATGTTTAAGTTCTAGTTTTAAATTGCCTTGTTACAAGTTTTGTGTAGTAGATGATCATTCTATTTGCATGAATTTGCTATCTAGTTGTTTATGATCATTAAATTCTAGAGATATGTAATTAAAGTTAGTAAATTTAACTATGTTAGAGAGCATAATTGATCCATAATTTTTTATTGGTTGCTTGACTTGATCATAGAAAGAAACTCTTAGATTTACCGTGCATAGCCAAATTTATCTTTATATCAATTTTGTGTGTACTTATGTTTGATCATTACATAGTTGGTTATAAATTGGTAACAACTAGGAATTTGATCATAATAACTAGTTACATCATAATTTGGTAACCAACATAACTAATCTAATAAAATCAACCATAGGGAAAAGGGGGAATTCAGATCTAACGAAAGTACTCTTTAATATTGAATTCAAGTTGTTTTCTTTGCTTGCTTGAGTTTTAATATTTGTTTAATTGGTAGTTGTTTGAATTAAGTTACTGAACTTGCAAAATCAGTAAAACCCCTCATTTAAAGTTTGTTTCTTAGTTTAATTATTAGTAGTTATTTTATAAATTAAAAATTCTTTTCCCTATGTTCGACACCCGACTTACCTAAACTATTCTATAATTTTGACTAGGTACACTGCCTAAGTGCAATTAGTTGGTTAAGTAGGTTAGGTTTATAAATTTAAAACTAGGTAGTATATAAATTGCATATCAGCTCACAAGAACATCAAAGTTCATCAAATGGTCGTCAAAAGTATTTTTCTCAACGGAGAATTAAAAGAAGAAGTATATCTCCAGCAGCCTTTGGGTTTTGAAAACCTTGATCTTCCCAATCATTGCTACAAAATAATGAAAGCGGTCTATGGTCTAAAACAAGCTTCACGTTCTTGGTATGAAACCTTGACCACTTTTTTGGAAGATTCGGGGTTCATCATAGTAGTAGTTGATCCAACGTTGTTCAGAAGATCAAATCAGAAGCATCTGATGCTTGTACAAATATACTTTGATGATATCATTTTTGGATCAACAGATGAATCCATGGTTGTTGACTTCTCACGACTTATGATAAGTAAGTTTCAAATGAGCATGAATCGTGAAATGAATTTCTTTTTACGTCTGCAGGTCAAACAATCACCTCAAGGTAGTTTTATCCATTAAGAAAAATACACTTCTAAATTTTTCAAGAAGTATTCTATGGACAACCCAATGTCTTTCGGAGCGAAGATGCCTTCTGATCTATCTGGAGAATCTGTAGATCAAAATATATATAGAGGAATGACTGAATATCTTTTGTACCTTACTGCCAGCAGACTTGACATCATGTTCACTACTTGTCAATGTGCCCGATACCATGCAAACCCGAAGGTCTCACATCTCATTGTTGTTAAACATATCCTCCGATATTTGTGAGGAACAAAATCCTTGGGTTTAGGGTATCCAGTTGGAAATGACTTCAGTCTTCAAGCCTTCACTGATTCTGATCATGTTGGATGCAAACTTGATCGAAAGAACATATGGGGGCTGTCAATTTCTCGGAGGAAACCTTATGAGCTAGTCTTCAAAGAAACAAAATTGTGTCTTTCTTTCAATTGTCGAATCAGAATATGTTGTTTCTACAAGCTGTTGCTCTCAATTTGATGAAGTCACAACTTCTGGACTATGGATATCATATGCTAAAGGTACTAATCTATTGTGATTCAAAAAGTGCAATTGCCATTTCTCACAATCCAATTCAACACTCTTTAACCAAACATGTCGATATTCGATATCACTTTTTGAAAGATAACGTCTTAAAAGGAAATATTAAAATCATCCTTGTTCCCATAACTGAAGAAATTGCAGATGTTTTCATGAAGGCTCTTGATCAAACCACCTTTAATAATTTTCTTAACATGTTAGTAATTCTTAATCCCAATTCTTATAAGTTGATTTAATATTCTTCTCTATCTGAAGTTTCTGGCATTCATGATCATTACTTCTGATCATTTAAAAGTTAATCATCAAGAGTATCAAAAGATCACTTCATAAGCAATTCTTTTCCTTCTAAGTCATACTTCATATAGAAGCCTCATTGTGTGTTTATCTAAACTTTCTCTTAAAGTGTTTGTCCTTTAAGTTCTCATCATATCTTTCTATCAGAAGATGTCATTTCATATGCTGAAAAGTATAATAAATAGAGTTCTTATGATTTGTCTTAAATGCTTAATAAATTTATTCCTCTAAACTTGTGTCTAGAAGAATGTTTGCTTTCAAAATCATTGATGATTACATTTATGCATTCAAATCATTCTCTCTTCAAACGTGCATCTTTTCAAATAAAAGAACGTGTTGGCACACCAAAGATTTCTTTTTCCCTAAGGGTGGACCCTTCTTTTCTGATAATCAAAAGGTAACCAATTAATTGTCACATCGATATGATTTTTTAAACATAGGAAACCAAATCACTCAGGTTTTTACATTAAATGAATCTGCATTTATCATTAAATGTGTCATACTTATCGCTCCTTTCTTGATTAAACCTGACAGTTCGAAACTGTACCCGGTCAATCCAAACTCATATATAGTCTCTCTCTCTCACACACAAGATCCATTTTTGCGCTCTAAAGAACAAATCCTTTCTCATTCCAGCTACAAAGAACTTCTTTCTTGCTTCTTCTTCTTCTTCTTCTTCACTTCTCCAATGGCCAAATCTGGAACATCTTCCAAAATCATTGGTGCTTCATCTCAATCTAAACCAATTTACAAGAATATATCTTGCAATTTACAGGCAGTTCTTGATATCACGCTTTATGACTCTGTCCTTGCACCACTCATTGAAGCCCTAAAGCATCATGCTTTGTTTGTTCCTCTTACCATTTCCACCTCAAAAGTTCCATTCTCTTACTTGATCAAAGCCCATGAAACAGCCAAGGTTGATGATAAATGTCACACCCCCAAACCAAGGATGGCGGAAACGTCTGGGGGTGGAGGACTTCATGTATAGTATCACAACAACGAGTATAATAGTGCTCAAAGTAAATACAACCATCATAGATATAATTGAAAAAGCTACACCACAGTATGTGTTTACATGTTTCAAATCAATTACACTATGATGACAATATGAAATGTTTGACGATTTAACGTCCCATCCTCAAAAGTTGTTGATTTCCTGTTTCACTGATTTCCTGAGAATACAAGTAGTTTTGAAAGAGTGTCAATAATTAAGTTGGTGAGTTCATAAGAGTTTTATTTGAGACAGAAGCCATTTTCCTTGTAAAAGCGATAGAGTATGATTCCAGAAAATTCAATATTTTCTTTATTAAGTGTGAAATGAACGCTCCTATGTTATGCAATAATGTACCCTAGAAAGACCTGTAGATTCCTTCTATAATCAACCAGTGTATATAAGTTATATAAAATTTTAAGTTAAATAAACCGTCGAATATAATGGGTCTGCCCTAGGTACACAACCAAACAAGGAACAGGAAGTAAGGCGGGCCCACCAATTCTAAGTCGATTGCGACTAAATTCTTATATAATTCTAACATATACACTTAGCAAATTATAACTGAAGTCTCACAATTCTAGATGAAACGTAGTTTTAATATCATGAAAGCCATTTAGTGTAAACCTGGTACTTTATAATGTGTATTTCAAGAAAAATCCCTTATTTTCCTTATAAAAAGTTATGTAGTCCAAAATCCCAAGACCGGGAATATGTGTGTGTTTTGTACTTATAATGTTTATAATAGTGATGTGTTTCCAAAGAAAATCCAATATTTTCCTTATAAAAGTCATGTAGTCTTAAATCCCAAGACCGAGAATATGTATGTGTTTTGTACTTATAATGTTTATAATAGTGATGTGTTTCCAATGAAAATCCAATATTATCCTTATAAAAGTCATGTAGTCTTAAATCCCAAGACCGAGAATATGTGTGTGTTTTGTACCTATAACGTATTTGTAGTTTTAAATAGATAAAACCCCTTTTCAAAGTAGAATTTTCCCTGTAAACTTGAAAGATTGTTAACTCCCTATGTGAGTCGTTATAACCATACTACAACGAGAATTAACCTGCAACAACGTTTTCCAGACGTCAAGATCCTATGACTCTTGTCACCCGCAGACCTCCAGGTCCGGCTGTAGCTAGCAGCGATGTGTGGGGTGTCAATCCCAATATAGATCTATACACAATTATCACGCTCTCCCTACAAGAGACTCTGGTTATAACTTACAGTAATTTTAACCCGTACTGTTGAGAGAGAAACTTGGAGACACACTTGAACAAGAGTTAGAACAAGTATAATGCGGAATAGTTAATCTCAAAGGATCTAAAAGCTCAACAATAATATAGTTAGATAGTTAGAGAGTTAGTTCCGGAAATGTAAAGGAATGGAAATGACAGCAATTGTTATATCAAGAAGACGCTTAAGCTGATTCATAACAAGGAATGCATTCACTCCAAGTTAATAAGGAAGATCAAGCTTAGTGATTAAGTCTTAAAGACTTGCTCCGAAGAGGGATTATGATCAGCAGAATTATGATAAGATTTAAGTAAGAAGAGATGAGTGAAGAAAGATAGAGAGATAACTTCAGAATGTGTATTCAGATAGAATTCATAAGTTATCGGTTCTTCAGTATCGAATACAAAGAGAGTAAGTCTCTATTTATAGAGACTTAGAAACTACACTAGATTACAACTCTATAAGCAGTCGTGCAAGGCATACTGGATAATAGAGTGTATTACATAAAAGACAAATAAAGTAATCTAGCTAAGTTAACTGCGGTAGCTGACTCCGGTTGCAGATGCGGTTGCTGATGAACAAGATTGACTCCGGGTGCTGAACCGTTGCGGTAGAAAGATGGTTGCGGTAGCTGAGTTCAAGAGGGTCACTTTTATGATTCAACACGTACTCTAAGAGTACGATGGAAGAATTGTCTCACAACTTACGTTAACTGGTTTACATATATTTTGAGTATAAAACCTCTTCCGTGGTGGAAGTGAAATCACCTTTTATGTAATAAATTCGTGATATGAAATCCATAAACTATTACTATTATAGTTTATCATGTAGTACATGAAAAACCCGTTTGATTTGAGAGTAAAACCTTTTTCATGTAGTATGCTTTTATTGTAAAATCCATAAACTATACCTATTGTAGTTTATTATATGTGTTCGAAGTGAATGAAAAACATTATCATGAATGACTAATTTCTGTTTATGATGATAAACTAACAAGAAATACATTCAACATTTAGAAACTTATTGTTATGCACTTTGCTCAACATACTACAAAGTGTTGTTAATATTGTAAGTTATGTAACTAGTTTTTAACCTTTCTGCACTGTTTTACGAAAATCATAGAAAAATCATACGAAGTCGAAAACTGAATCCGTAAACGCTGAGAGTTTAGAAAATGTGTCTAGTTTATTCATAATTTTTATTATGATTTTTAGAAGTCTCTAACTTGTGTGAAAATGTTCATATTCACAGACTGGTCCGAATTCGTTTCTGAAATGATAGACAGTTTTGTAAAAATCACCATAAATTGTAGGAAAATCGTATGGAGATGTGCAAGTAGTCATTTTAAAGGTATGAACCTAAAATATTTTCATATTAAACAGTTTTGAAAGATAATAAGTCTAAGTTGGTCAAAATAGTCCGTGAATAGGACTCAACTTTTCTGATGAAAGCTGTTGTTTGAATTTAGTTAAGTTTTTGGTATTTTAACTTGTATCCCCCCCCCCCCTAAAACTTGAAGAAAACATGAAAATGTATGGGTATGAACTCACCTTGAGTGATTTCCTGAGATGAATGTGGAAGAAGAGAGGTTTCCAAGTCAAGAACACTTGGGAGATGCTTGAAGATTCGAAGATCTAGTAACAAATATGTTGATTATTGTGTAAGAAATCCATGATTTGGATAAAGGATTGTAGAATATTTAAGTGTAGGATGAAGATACTTACCAAAAGTGGAGGAAAAGCTCAAGATTTTCCTGGGAATTTCGAATTCTGGAGAGAGAAAGTGAGAGAGAAATGTGTTATCTTTTGGTGTAAGAAACGGCTTCTTGGAGGTGAGATAAAGAATTCCCAACCTTTGTTCAAGATAACTTGCTGGAAAAAGGGTGTGAGGGGACAAGGAAGAGACTAAGGATGATGGTATTGGTGACATAAAGCATGAATAGTGACATGGAGTGGGTATGGGAGGTTGCTTGTGTCATAGATTTATGGAAAAGTCAACACTCCATTTAAAAATCTTATCCAATAGATTTTATTCCTAGACTAAGATTTTCCCTCAAAACTGATTAAAATATGAATATATAGGGTCTTATATGTCAAAATATGAGTTTGGGTGAAAATCCCACGTTAAAATCATGAAAAACGGGCTTAAAATGAAGTCGGGGTCGAAAACCGGGAAGATAGAAGCGAACATGCGAGATCAGGGCCGAAGGTTCGGTCCCAGCCACTAGAACCGAAAGTAGGTTCGGTTGTTAGATGAGAACTGAGAGGAGGGTTCGGTCCGAGCAGCTTCGCATGCGAACACGGAAGAGGAGCAAAGGTAGAAGAAGCGAAATAGACCGAAGCTCAGCTGGAGCGAAATAGACCGAGAGGCCTGATCCGAACCGAAGGGTGAGTTCGGTCCCATATGTAGTTTCGGTCTTATGCAGGTTCGGTCCTCATGGTTCTGTTCTTAAGGCTATGTTTGGTTCCTATAGGAAGGCTTCGGTTCCTAAGAGGTTTCGGTCCTATAGGGCTGTTTTTTCAAGTTATCTTCCCGTTTTGAGTGATTTTTGACCAAGTTAAGGGTCGGGATGCCCCGAGTGATTATAAAAAGTTGAGAGAGATTTTGAGAGAGATTTGGGAGAGATTTCATATTCTTGGAGAGATTTCACATACTTGGAGAGATTTGGGAGAGATTTCACATACTTGGAGAGATTTAGGAGAGATTTAGATAGAGTGGGAGAGATTGAGAGAGGCTTTGTTTGCGACCTTTGCGAGTGTTTTAACTCCGAAATGCAAGGTTTGTAAACCTCATTTTGCCTTGTTATGAGTTTTATACGCCCCCGAAGGGTATGTATTAATGTTTTATTGAGTCGTTCTATCAGTTACACTGATTAGGGTTTAGATTTTCTGAACACGTGGAGACTCAAAGTGATACTTTGCATCAAGATAGTGTGTTGTACAATAGTAAGCACGATGTAAACCCTAATATACAATGGTTAAATGAGTTGATCAGTTTGTCTTGTTGACTTTATTTGACTTTGACTTGACTAGAAATTGACGGTTGTCACAATAAACTCGATCATGTCCAACTTCAAATGATCAACAACAACACTATGTTCCTCACCATACACATCTTCCTTGAATCAATTGGACTTCCTAGGTTTGCAATTCACTCTCTTTATGAGACACCCTCTACCGCTCAAATATTTTTAAAATCAAGGGAAATTGGTCACAAAGCTCCTCTTGAAACTATAAGAAATTTCAATAAATCAAAACTTCCAATCACCTAAGAATTTCCTGGTTTACATCATCATTCGTTGTCTCACCGGAAAAACTAGAGGAACTGATCAACTCAGCACCGCTTGGCGTCAGATACTTTGGGGCATCATCACCGGAAGACCAATTGATTATGTTGCTTGCATATGGAATGACTTCAAGGAGTACATCAATACTCGTAAGATGGAGATCCCTCATGCTCGCTTATGGATTGTTTGTCTTGAGTCTCTCTACAATGCCTCAAAGATACCAGTTGATGAGTCTCTAGAATTTGTAGAGACTTGACAAATGAAGAGATTTAATGTTCCTGATCAAATCAACTTCGGGGCCACAAAACGATTACCAACTGTACTTTTGGATCTGATTCAAAGAAATTCAGAATTTCTTACCTAACACATTAAGGATAAGGATGAGCCAGAACCGGAGCATCCTACCCCATCCTCAGCAAAATTCAAAAAGCCACAAGGTCCAAAGTCGCCACCACACCACAGAATATTAAGATGATTCCAAAGAAGAAAAAAGTTGAGAAGAAACGCAAGGATTCAAATATACCCTATCCACCTCCCAAAAGACGCATCCTATCGCACACCACGGACTCCCAACAGTCAGGGGTGATAACAGACCTTTCGTCGGGTCAGAGGAACCTAAAGCCATCCATTCGTCCCCTCAAAGAGAAGACGACTCAAAACTTAAAAGGGTTAATTTCACTTCCATAGCCACTCCCTCTCAAAAGGGTGCTGGAAAAACTTCATCCACTAATCCCCAAAAGGACACTTCCTTAGGTAAAAATTCTTGTTCTTCATAAGATAATATCTTATTCTTTTTTGCACACACTACACTTATGAAGCCTTTGCTTTGGATACAGCTTATGCTGCCAAAACTATGGATATATCCATAGGAAATCCTATCAAGACTATCATAAAAATCATTTTGCGAGTCTAGCTAGATAGAGACATTGGTATCTATCTACGCTTGAACAAAGTTCTAAGGAATGGTTGGTTTGTATGTGTATATGTTCAAAATTAAACAAGATATTGCGGCATGCAAAATTTCCTCTGAGCCATCCTAGATGGTGAAGTCTCCTGATCTTTCAGGAACTTCGGATAGATATAAAGTCATTTCTACCAAAATTCAACGGGAGAAGGAGTTAAGAAAGAAAGAAGAAAAAGAAAGACAAATCATTGAACAAACAGTTGAACTATAGAGCTCTATGCGATCTGATGGAGAGTAATGAAAATCGAAGGAAGGAACTGGAAGCTGCTGAAAGCAGAGTTGTAGAAGAAAAAGTGAAAGAATAACAAGAAAGCAACATAATCAAATCCCTAACAGAACAACTATTAAAGAATCAAGCCTCAGGAGCTCCTCCATCACCACCAAAGACTTCTACCACCTTGAAGACATCATCAAAAACATTAACATGAATGAAGCTCAGCTCAAGGGATAATACTTTTGGAGATGATTCCGATGAATATGTCTCAGAATCCATTGGAGTAATGACCAATATATTTGTCAAGCCTCGTCCTCCACTCAATACCGCTACGTCACAGAAGCCTTCAACAGAACTGACTGCATCTTTATCAAATTCCACCAATCTTCCTTCAAAAGAACATAAATCTATAGCTGGTTCTGGACATTCTTCAGTTAACATTAAGATTCTTGAAGCCAAAGTTGATCTTCTCTTAGAACATCTTGCCAAGCCGCCCTTGGCTCTAATTCCTCCAGTGGCTTCATCAATAACCGCAGAAGATCTTGAAAAAGCTCTTCAGAAGGTTCTTTCTGAATCCTCTGTTCAGCCAGATTCTCGCCTCAGGCGTCTTGAAGATTTCTAAACCTCCATCACTACTACTCTCAATAATCTCTCCAAGGAATTTTAAGATCATAAAGATTCTGTCAAAACTACTTTGGAGATTTTCTTTGAAACTCTGGGAAAACAATACAGTGATGAGATCGAGAGACTTCGTCAAGATCACCATCATTATCATAACAACACTTTAGTCATGACAAGTGTCTGCTCCAAACTCTCTAACGACACCCAGCTTCTGACAAAGTGGCCACGTGAAGAATCTCATAAATTGAACAAATACGTACGTAAGATTGGTGTCTTCCTTGATACTGTTGAGATCAACACAGGTGTTGATATTCTTTCGAAGAACATCACTCAATCCTTCCTCAAAGCGTTCTCCAAGCTTGATGAACTTAAATTTGAGTTCGTGAACGAGGTTGGGCCTTCATTCATGAAAGGGGGAGAAGAACCTCATAAAGAACCTCGTGCATCTCCTAAGGATGTTGATGAGAAAAAGATACCCGAAGGAGCTGTTATTCACTTCTTATATGATGATGTGAATACTTCTAAGAAGCTTCCCACTCCATCATCTTCTCCTAAAGATCTCAGTCCTCCGAAGTATCCTCCAAGATCCTCTCCAAGAAAAACACCATCTCCAAAATCACATCCTAAAGCAACCTCTCCTAAAGATCTTGGAAAGTAATTAAATTAAGAAGAAGTTGTTCCTCCATCTGAACCCATATTCAAAATCGATGACGAAGATGAAGAGACTAAAAGACAAAATAAGCTAGAACAAGAACACCCGGATCATCTAGTCGCCGCAATCCTTCAAGAACAACTCAACAATGATAAAATCAGTCATTCTTCTCCTTCTGAAGATATTGAAGTGGATCCCTTGTTCCTTCCCTGGAAATCTTTTATCAGAGTAATTGAAGACATGGATATTACTCCTTATGAATCCTTCGATGCTCCTTCAATATCTGAATATGGATGGGACCTCCCTATCTCTCTAAATGGACACTTATTTCCCATTTTCCCTCCTCTGACTTCCTTCAAGTCAAACAATGAACCTTTGTACAATGAAAGGAAGAGGTTGTCGAACTTTTATGCCAAACATCAGCAGAAAATCTATGGCATGGGATGGTCAAAAAGAGTTATTATCAAGGTCAAAAGCTTCAAATCTCGTTCATTTACAGGAGCTTCATATTACTCCTATGAGCTTTAAAGATCAAATGATCAAGAATACTATCCCATAGAAGCTGACTTCCCCATTGCAAACCATGCTGACCTTTTGTGCTTTGTCAATGAGCTAAACCGAAGGATCCCTTCAAAAGAGACTGCCAAAAATGATCTTATTCCAATCAAAACCTATCTCTAAGGAATTACCCTCGAAATAGCATCTGTTGACTCTAAGATAAACTCGCTGGTCCTTCTTGATCGTTTTATGGAGATGGATCCAAGTCTCGAAGGAATTGAAGAAAAGGAATTGGGAGTTACTGATACTCTTGAATTAGGAATCATTTACTGGATTGAAGGTTCAGAAGAGAAACAATTATTTCGATTAAGTCAGAAACATCATTGTTCAAATTCGTTTCTAAAGAGCCTCATCAAAGTTGCCCTTGAAACACCGGAAGCCTCTGTTAAATTCAAAACGCAAGTTGTAAAGTAGATTGAATGGATGTTTGTCGTTCGAAGGTTTTTTAAAAAGGTAGTGAGAGTACAAGATCTTTGCGCAGGGATAAGGTTTGAGAACTCAAACCTTCAGTGAATGCTTGAGATCAATGTCTGATTAATAATGGATGTTCAAGTCTAGACTGGAAAGACCAGTCAAGTCTTAGATAATCAATTCAACAAATGATCAAGACATAAATAATAACAAGTAAATAGTGATCAAGGTAAAGTCAATAAATGAGGAACAAGAAGAATGTTTTAAATGAGATAAGAGTAAATGCCAAAGTGAGTGAAAAGATCCGTTGTTGTCTTGTATTGAATGCTCCTATATATAGGAGAGAATGTTACAGCGAATTAACCCAAGTGTTTACATAGGACCGGACAAAAGATACAAGTCTGACATTCTGATTGTCCTAAATCAACTTAGACTAAGTCCTATGAAACGTTACATCAAAGTACAAGACAAAAGTAATAAATGCACAAGAGATAAAACACCTTCATTCCGGACAAGTCATGTTCCGGAGATGAATATGGTTAAGACTATTTGATTTACTAAAGTTTAGTAAATATGGTTATACTTACAAGTTTAAGTATAATTCTGAAACATTGGAAAAGTCTCAATGTATGGCAGAACGAATGGGAAGAATCAAATTAGGCAGAAAGATAAAAGTTTCTCAAATCTGAGAAGATGGGAGAGTACTTTAGTATCATGTTTGTGATCATCTTAATGATTTAGAAATCATATCACAATTATTCCTCTAAAGGTCATCTTAGTGCATTCTTATGACTAAGAAGAGGAGTCATGAATTGTTGAAATTGTTAGATCAGGACGATGAGTCATACTTCGTTCCAAAACAATTCTTAGAGTCATACTCCAAGATTGTAACTTGAGTGACATATCTTAAAGAAAGGTTTAAAACACTTGTCAAATGTAAGAGTAAAAGTGTCCTACTCTTGTACATTTGAAATTGGTAAGTTGTGATGTTTTGGATAAAACAAAGACCAACTAAGGCCAATTGTGTGAAGTGTTTGTCTTGATAAAGCATCTGCACTATCTCTTGAATATTTGGCAAGATAGTCTTATATGTCAAGAGGATAGTGGGAGTCTTAAAGATCCTAAAACGAATTTCAAGAACTAATCAAGAATAAAACCTGAGGTTCTTCACTAGCACACGACTTGAGGTTTATAACCTATCGTGTTGACATATTCTGTGCCCATTCCAGTTAAAGTTGGCTTTGCATAGGAGTTCTGAAATTTCTCAATTGGTTGCATAACAACTTGGAAGCAATGGCAGGCCCTGTACTGCCAGGTGGCAAGAAGTTAAGATTGCATAAGTTCAGTCCATATGAGTTTGGATTTGTCATTATCCTTGTCTTGTGACTATGGTTTTGACGATTCACATGGATAAGAACACATACACCATAAAATCTAAGGGTCATAAGGTTTCTCTCCGATTCATGAAAATGATGGTCAGGAAAACACTTCCACCAAGTAGATTTGAAGCAGATGGCAAAAGGTCTAAACAATTGAGACTATGATTACGGCATCCCTTTTCATAGTTCTGAAATTGTTTAGACACACATGCATGCTATCTAAGGAAAGGTGTATGATTTTGATAAAGTTTTATCAAAGCATCTCGTATCAGAAATCTGAACTTTGGTAAGAAAGTCAATAAAGTATTGATTTCTAGAAGTCCAGCTGATTTCTGAGTACATGTCAAAGCTAGTGGGAGCAT
The DNA here is from genome assembly GCF_052849685.1 of Lactuca virosa. Lineage (NCBI taxonomy): Eukaryota > Viridiplantae > Streptophyta > Magnoliopsida > Asterales > Asteraceae > Lactuca > Lactuca virosa. Next base: position 132,786,019 of record NC_136428.1, on the reverse strand, counting down.
AAGTGTTATGCTAATAATCATCATGTTAGTGGGAGCATGATAATTATTGTTAGTGTTGCAAGTTAGCAATGTTAATTATAGAAAACAAAAGTTTCAATTCGTGAGGCTGCAGGGATTGAAAAAGTTGTTTTGCTATAATTAAGGGAGAGGATATACTTCATTTCAGTTCTAAAGGCTTAGATTGAGACCTTAATCATCTTTAGTCAAGAATATATATATGAATTTCATGTTGGATTGGTTCAACTTAAGGAAATTCTATATATTGCGTTCTCAAAATTCGATTATGATTACGGCATCCCTCTTCATAGTCAAATTTTGAAAACATAGCAAATAAAAATATTGTAGCAAAAGACTGGTCTAGAATCATGTCTTTATGTGAGACATCATGAATCGTGTACCATTTGCTTTGGGTACAGGATCGATTGCATGTGCTATAATATTTGTCATTTCTAAATTTTTCCAAATGCCCAGAGGCATTAAGAAGGGAAAAGGTCTAGAATTGGATATGACTAAAATGATTAAGCAATTGTCGAGGACAATCTGAGGTTTACCAAAGATTGGTTGCTCAGGGACAGTTGGAAGTATAGTGCTAATTTTGGAAGGACCATATTGACATATTCTGAAAAGAGGCATCTCTTATTCAGAAGTGATAGTCAAAATGAGAATATGGAGTTGTCTCCATAGGTGGAAGTTATCTGTGTAAGATTAGAAAACTTAATGCAATAAGCATGTCCAAAGCAATGTACTTTGAATATGAGACTTAGTTTCCATGGAGTTGATCTCCATTGGAATACCTTATAATGACTGTTGACAAGTCTTTGTGACTTTGTACATATTCATTACAGGAGGGTCAGTGCATATAAGTTTAAAATCTAAACAGATTTCGATAAATGATAGGAATTTGAAATTCTCACATTTTTCGATAAGGATTTGGGAGTGTGAAATTAGAATCATTGAAATTATGTTCAATTGGTTTATTTCAGAAAGTAAGGATCATAGACAAACATAGAGTGCATACTTGGTGTATGGCAAAGCTATTGTTTAAGAAAAACATAGTGTACATGCTTGGAGCATGGGACAACTAGTGTTTTTAATTCAAGTATAAAGTTGATAAAACCGAAACAATGAATAATGAGTAATCAGTATGGTGATAAATAAAAGTGTTTATTTATATTCATAGGGTTTGATACCATATTTGATTCATTTATTCTTGTGTTTCACTTTGCATGTTTTGACTTCCAGAATAACTAAGTCGCTCTTCCTGAATGATTAAGTTATTCAAACCATCCACAGTCGGTCATATGTTGGAAGTAGATATGAATCAAGACTGTCATGGGTTGGTTTGTAGAGGTCCAAGTTGGTGGACAAAGTGGTGCTACAACACTCATGAGTGCTCATAAGTTCTGAGTATTGGATTCAACCCGCGCTCATTTGAATCACTTCATGGATTTTATCACGAGTGATCATGACACGATAATATCTTATATTCTTCAAACCTAGAGATATGAGTTGTTACTATGAGTTGGTTATACATTGATTGCACGAAAACGCATTGGTAACTCGATGTTATAAAACGTGCCTTTGTGTATGATTCAACAAGTAGTAGAACAAGCCATATGAGTCGAAGTTTATCCATTCCTTTTACCTTCGGGATAAAAGCGATATATGTGGGCCCCTCGATGATTTAGCGATGACACATGTGAGTGCTTAGCCAAGCCAGGACTTATTTGATTTGTTCAATCAGTCAGTCATCATAAATCGAAAATCGGGAAACAACAAATGGACAGAGAGAATGATTATAATCCATGTCTCAGTCCATATGATATCTAGAATGGAGGAATATATGATCCCTTATCTAATGGACAAGTCATTGACAAGGTCAGAGTTCGACAGCGGCTTTAAGAGCTACGATTGCCAGTTAGGTTTTGAAGTCATACTCAATAATAGTTTTAGACTTATCCAAGTGGGAGACTGTTGGATTAATGTCTAAGTCCATAACTATATTTGGCATGTACTTGACCCGACCCGGCATGGTCCATTTGGGTTGCACTTCACCGACACAATTTATATGGATAGTCTTTTGAGAATAGTATATTTATGATTTATATTAATATATTATAAGTTCTAATATATTAATATATAATCATATTATTTAATTAGTATTGATCAAGAATTAATTTATAATTAATTAAGTGATCAAAAGGAACTAATTAAATATGGACTCTTAGATATATATATGTTTAGTGGGCCAAGTTCATTTAGGTTGGGCTAAGTCTTCATGGATAGTCCATGGAGCTTTAACCCATGGATCCTAGGAAATGAAAGGTCATGGGTATTAGGGTTTAACCCTAATCCTCCACACTATATAAAGGGTCTTATGGTTCATGAAATTATGCTAATGGCTAGTGTGGATACACTAAAGAGGGCAATAACTGATTTCATAGTGTGAGCCAAGTATCCATATTCTCTAAAGGTTTTCCAAGGTGTTTTGGTGATTTGTGATTCCACTTGAGGCTTCCACACTATTGGGGCTAAGCTCTTAAAGCTTGAAGACATCAAGCTACATCAAAAGGTATGTCATCTAACTAGAACTTTGTAGTATAGGTACTTCATAATATGCTAGTTAGGATGAAACCTTGGAATATTTAATATTTATATGTATAATAGAGAAAACATAGATCCAAGGTTTATAGGGTTGCATGTACACCATAGGAGTGTTAGAATGCTCAAAACCCAGTTGTGGCATCGGAAGTTGGAGAGACTGCTCCTCCTTCCGGATGCTTGGGTTCCGGAACAACGGTTCCGGAGTGTGTGCGTGTGGAAGAAATAATGGGATTATCAAATGTGACACGTGGGTGTGTTCCAGGGGGCTGCAAGGAACTTTGTTCAACACCGACATCACCCTTTTGGGAGGGTGACGATGGAATATGTGTGGACTCCCCGCGAGTGTGTGCTTGTGTTGATGAAACATTGAGGGGTACCTCAGAAGAGTGGGCAGGAGGGGTGTGCGTGTTGGATTAATGTCTAAGTCCATAACTATAATTGGTAAGACTTGACCCGACCCGGCATGGTCCATTTGGGTTGCATGGCATCATGCATTTGGATAGACTATAATGAGAGAAATAACACTTAAGGTTGGTTAATATATTATAAGTTCTAATATATTAATAAGGTTATTTAATTAGTATTGATCAAGAATTAATTTGGAATTAATTAAGTGATCAAAAGGAGACTAATTAAATATATGGGTTGATTGTGTAAATCATTCATTCTTATATATGTGGGCTTGTGATCCAAGATTCCTTATGTTGGACTAAGTCCATGGGGTGACCCATGGATACTCCATGGAGGTTAAAATCCATGGAGCATAAGGAATGGGTAAAGTTATGAGTTACATGGTGTAACCCTAATAGCCACCATATAAAAGAATCCCATGGCTCAAGAAATCGTGCACTAATGTGTGAGTGTGAGGGCTAGACGATTTCAAGGAGTGTTCAAGTTTCTCTCAAGTTATTCCAAGTGCATTTGGTGTTGTGTGAACCATTTGAGGTGTCACACTTTGGGCACTAGGCACTCAAGCTTCATGAATACATTCTACATCAAAGAGGTATGTATTCTATCTTGTTATATTTATTATTTTGTATGCTAGATTAGGATAATACCTTGGATGTTCATAATTGTATGTATAATAGAGAAAACATATATCCAAGGTATTTAGGGTTGCATGTACACTTAGGAGTGTTAGAATGCTCAAAATCCATCAGTGGTATCAGAGCCAGGTTTGTTTTCTTGTTATACTTGCAAAAGTAGCTGAAAAATCGAGTTGGATGCATATATTCGATTGTTTTGGCTGGAATTGGACTAGGAACATTACCCTAAGATGTTTTTGGACTTATAAACTTGTTTTTGATGTGGTAATGTTCATGCTAATCCAATTTCTAAGATAATTGTCATAATTTCAAGATTTGTATTAGTTTGTATGTTCATGCTAATTTCTTGAAGATTGATGATTTGAATTATCTTGTTCTTATGAGGTTCTTAGATCAATAGAAAAGTTGTGTGAAATAGTTGTTTTCAATCCATTTTAATCTAAGAGTTGATTCCAAAGTGTGTTTTTGTAACTTGTCCTCAAGTTATATGAAAAGTCACATTTGAGAATCATAAAACTCATAAAAGTTGGCAAAGGTTACAAAATGAAGAGTCTCTTCATTAAATTAAAAAAAAAAGTGTAACCTTAATTAGTTCCATAAGTTACAATAAAAAAAAAGTTATTTTTTTTATTAATTAGTTTAAAGTCTTCCATAACTTGTCCTCAAGTTATGGAACTTGAAGAGTTTTTTTTTTTTTTTAATTAAAACTACTTTAAACTCATAAGTTATGGAATTAATTAGTTTTGAATAGTTTCAAAACTTGCCCTCAAGTTTTGGAATTTGAAAAATTTTCACTTATGAATACTTTAATTCCAAGTTAGCCTTTAGAATTTTAAAAGTTAAAATTCAACCCTTATACTTTATAATATTATAAGTTAATAATATTTATATATATGTATAAGAGTAAAGTCAGTCTTACCGTTAGTAGGCCTCATTCACGAAGCCGGACTATAAGGGGGTATAAGGTTACTGCCTATAAAATGGCAGTTTAATGGGTGTCCACTCTCACCCACCGCTTCCTTGACCGGTGGAGGGCCGTTAGCCGAACCGGTAGGACAAGGACTATAATTCTCCTTTCATTAAAAGTATTAATGATAAACACTAAGTAACTAAACTCTTATTAATACCCAATCTTAGTTACTTAGGAAAATGTGAATTTGGTGCTAACCCATGAAATTACACTTTGCACTTTGCTTAAGTCGTTAGTGGAGCGTGTGTGGTTAACCGGCACACTAACCTGGACTTAACAAGGTAGGCAAAGGGTAACTTAATATTTATCATAGTATCGGTGGAGCGTGTGTGGTTAACCGGCACACTGATTAAGGGGTAAATATTAAGGGTACCAAGTATATTTGCATGGTTATTCACACCTTGTTTTGTGATCCTCGGCATCCCAGTCACAAAACCTGAAGGGCACACTCGAGATTGAAACATGCCTTTGAACAGTTCAATGAATCTCAAAGATCTAGGACTTTTAAATCCAATTAAAACCTAATAAATTATTTCGTTTTTCATGGTGGAAATTGGTGAATCGTCATTCACCTACCTTCAAATATTTTATAGCTTGGATTACGGCATCCCTCTTCTAAGTTATAAAATAGTTTGTTGGGTCCTAGCCTTAATATTTCATATTGGGTGTCATATTAAGGACTTTAAATCAACTATCTTGAATATCTCCCAAAAAGATGTCTGGTCTAGACATTTATGATCTTCCCAAATCTCTTGAAACAAGCTTTCCTAAATGAAGATGATGTCCCATGGATATCATACTTCTTTCACCTCCTCCAATTATTCTCCCTAACCCACAAGTTCCTAAAAAGTTTAAGGTCACTCAAGCCCTATTGGCAAGGCAAGGTCTAGGTGTGATCACATCTTGGAGATGTAGTCACATATTGACAAGCCGGGAGAGTTGGGTGTCAAAGTCTTGAGAAAGTTGGTGGCTCAACTACTTTCTAAGTCACATAGTGAGTTCTTTTGGGAATCCTATGAAACAGACTAAGACAAGACCCTTAATGATCTTATCTATTTGCTAAGATCAACTTCCTAAAACGCTATGGACATTGATAATGATGACATTGGATATCCAGTAAAGCTCTCTCTTCCCAATGGAAAGGGATCGGCCATATTCAACTCTGTTGACCCAATGGTAAAGAGAGAGGCGAAGTCTGAGATAGTCCCATTATCAAGGGTCCATAGGTAACTATTGCCAAAGGAAGGGGCATTGGTTACGAAGCTGCCAAATTTACCTAAGGATGTTAAAGTCAATAAGTTTGACTCTACATCAGGTAGAGCCCATTATCTAACTCTGTTAAGTTCTATTCTGAGATCCTCATTACATGATGTGACTGGGTCACATGTTGATGTTTTAAGAATCAAAGAATAAAGAGAAATCTTAAAGGAAGTATATGCTGATTCTGATCGCGAAGGTGGATTTCGATCGCATCAGAATTTTGAGCAGTTGCTTAAGAAGTTATGATATATTGCTAAGGAATAGATAACAACAATTTTCCATGTGGATTGTAAGGATAAGTTTTTCCGCAAAGTTTTAAAATAAAAGAAAATTGTTTAGTTTTATTTATTTGAAGTATCCTTACAATGGCATTTGTGGAAAATTGTTGCTTATATGATTCCACTGACAACAATACTGGAAAATGGATTTGATTCTTTCATTTGTGGTAGTGTCTAAATTTACCAAATCAGGAAAGTTCCTCATCGCCCAAGTTTCAATTGGACCAAAACTTGGAATCATGCAAGTTGAATAGTATGATGAATGAGAACTTTAAAGCATTGGAAAATCAAGACTAATTACTTGTTCACATGGATGTGTGAGTCAAGTGAAGGACTAAAGGGATCGAGTACACATTCTTGTGCATTGGTCATGTCCACCACAAAGCTCGTTAAGACTATTTGATTTACTAAAGTTTAGTAAATATGGTTATACTTACAAGTTTAAGTATAATTCTGAAACATTGGAAAAGTCTCAATGTATGGCAGAACGAATGGGAAGAATCAAATTAGGCAGAAAGATAAAAGTTTCTCAAATCTGAAAAGATGGGAGAGTACTTTAGTATCATGTTTGTGATCATCTTAATGATTTAGAAATCATATCACAATTAGTCCTCTAAAGGTCATCTTAGTGCATTCTTATGACTAAGAAGAGGAGTCATGAATTGTTGAAATGGTTAAATCAAAAAGATGAGTCATACTTCGTTCCAAAACAATTCTTAGAGTCATACTCCAAGATTGTAACTTGAGTGACATATCTTAAAGAGGGTTTGTTAACACTAGTCAAATGTAAGAGTAAAAGGTTATCTACTCTTGTACATTTGAAATTGGTAAGTTGTGATGTTTTGGATAAAACAGAGACCAACTTAGGCCAATTGTGTAAAGTGTTAGTCTTGATAAAGAATCTGCACTATCTCTTGAATATTTGACAAGGGAGTCTTATATGTCAAGAGGACAGTGGGAGTCTTAAAGCTCTTGAAAGTTTCAAGACTTAATCAAGAATAAAACCTAAAGTCCTTCACTAGCACACGACTTGAGGTTTATAACCTATCGTGTTGAAATTTTTGTGCCTATTCAAGTTGGCTTTGCATAGGAGTTCTGAGAGTTCTCAATTGGTTGCACAACTACTTGGAAGCAATGGCAGGCACCTGAGCTGCCAAATGGCAAGAATTTAAGATTGCACAAGTTTAATCAATATGAGTTTGGATTTGTCACTAACCTTGTCTTGTGATTATGGTTTTGACAAAATCACATGGATAAGAACACATACACTATTAAATCTAAGTGTCATAAGGTTTCTCTCCGATTCATGAAAATGATGGTGAGGAAACACTTTCACTAAGTAGATTTTAGCTAGATAGCAATTGTGATATTTGCATTCTCAAAGTCGTTAGTGGAGCGTGTGTGGTTTACCGGCACACTAACATGGACTTGTGAGAAGTGGCAAAGGTCTAAACAATTGAGACTATGATTACGGCATCCCTTTTCATAGTTCTAAAATTGTTTAGACACACATGTGAGCTATCTAAGAGAGGTGTATGATTTTGATAAAGTTTTATCAAAACAATCTAGTATCAGAAATCTGAACTTTGGTAAGAAAGTCAGCTGATTTCTGAGTATATGTCAAAGCTAGTGGGAGCATAAGTGTTATGCTAATAATCATCATGTTAGTGGGAGCATGATAATTATGACAAAGGTTGCAAGTTAGCAATGTTAATTATAGAAAACAAAAGTTTCAATTCGTGAGGTTGCAGGGGTTGAAAAAGTTGTTTTGCTATAATTAAGGGAGAGGAAATTATACTTCATTTCAATTCTAAAAGCTTAGATTGATATTTTAATCGTATTTAATCAAGGATATATATATGAATTTCATGTTGGAATGGCTCAACATAAGCAAATTCTATATATGGGTCCATTATTTGCGTTCTAAAATTCGATTATGATTACGGCATCCCTTTTCATAATCTGAATTTTGAGAACTTGGCAAATTGAAATGGAAATATTATAGCAAAAGACTGGTTTAGTCTTTATGTGAGACATCATGAATCGTGTCCCATATGCTTCGGATATAGGATCGATTACATGTGCTATATTCATCCTTTCTAAAATTTTCCAAATGTCTGGGGCATTATGAAGGGAAAAGGTCTAGAATTGGATATGACTAAAATGATTAAGCAATTGTCGAGGAAAATCTAAGGTTTACCAAATATTGGTTGCTCAAGGACAGTTGGAAGTATAATGTTAATTCAGGAAGGACCATATTGACATAATCTGTAAGGAGGCAACTCTTGTTCAGAAGTGATAGTCAAAATGGAATATGGAAATGTTTCAAAGTTAGAAATTATTCAATTTGTGTAAGATTAGGAAACTTAATGAAAGAAGGATGTTTCCAAGGAGCTGATCTCCTTTGGAATGCTCTGTAATGATTGTTGTCAAGTCTTTCTGACTTTGTGCATAATCATTAAGAGGATCAATGCATATAAGTTTAGAATCTAACAGATTTCAGTAAATGGCATGAATTTGGAATTCTTGCATTTGCAGTAAGGATTTGGGAGTATGAAATTAGAATCATTGAAATTATGTTCAATTGGTTTATTTCACAAAGTAAGGATCATAGACAAACATAGAGTGCATACTTGGTGTATGGCAAAGCTATTGTTTAAGAAAAACATAGTGTACATGCTTGGAGCATGGGACAACTAGTGTTTTTAATTCAAGTATAAAGTTGATAAAACCGAAACAATGAATAATGAGTAATCAGTATGGTGATAAATAAAAGTGTTTATTTATATTCATAGGGTTTGATACCATATTTGATTCATTTATTCTTGTGTTTCACTTTGCATGTTTTGACTTCTAGAATAACTAAGTCGCTCTTCCTGAATGATTAAGTTATTCAAACCATCCACAGTCGGTCATATGTTGGAAGTAGATATGAATCAAGACTGTCATGGGTTGGTTTGTAGAGGTCCAAGTTGGTGGACAAAGTGGTGCTACAACGCTCATGAGTGCTCATAAGTTCTGAGTATTGGATTCAACCCGCGCTCATTTGAATCACTTCATGGATTTTATCACGAGTGATCATGAGACGATAATATCTTATATTCTTCAAACCTAGAGATATGAGTTGTTACTATGAGTTTGTTATACATTGATTGCATGAAAACGCATTGGTAACTCGATGTTATAAAATGTGCCTTTGTGTATGATTCAACAAGTAGTAGAACAAGCCATATGAGTCGAAGTTTATCCATTCCTTTTACCTTCGGGATAAAAGCGATATCTGTGGGCCCCTCGATGATTTAAAGATGATACATGTGAGTGCTTGGCCAAGCCAGGACTGATTTGATTTGTTCAATCAGTCAGTCATCATGAATCGGAAATCGGGAAACAACAAATGGACAGAGAGAATGATTGATAATCCATGTCTCAGTCCATATGATATCTAGAATGGAGGAATATATGATCCCTTATCTAATGGACAAGTCATTGACAAAGGTCAGAGTTCATCGACAAGGTCAGAGTTCGACAGAAGCTTTTGAGAGCTACGATTGCTGATCGGTTCCTGAAGTCATACGCAATAATAGTTTTAGACTTATCCAAGTGGGAGACTGTTGGACTAATGTCTAAGTCCATAACTATAATTGGTAAGACTTGACCCGACCCGGCATGGTCCATTTGGGTTGCATGGCATCATGCATTTGGATAGACTATAATGAGAGAAATAACACTTAAGGTTGGTTAATATATTATAAGTTCTACTATATTAATAAGGTTATTTAATTAGTATATATTAAGAATTAATTTGGAATTAATTAAGTGATCAAAAGGAGACTAATTAAATATATGGGTTGATTGTGTAAATCATTCATTCTTATATATGTGGGCTTGTGATCCAAGATTCCTTATGTTGGACTAAGTCCATGGGGTGACCCATGGATACTCCATGGAGGTTAAAATCCATGGAGCATAAGGAATGGGTAAAGTTATGAGTTACATGGTGTAACCCTAATAGCCACCATATAAAAGAATCCCATGGCTCAAGAAATCGTGCACTAATGTGTGAGTGTGAGGGCTAGACGATTTCAAGGAGTGTTCAAGTTTCTCTCAAGTTATTCCAAGTGCATTTGGTGTTGTGTGAACCATTTGAGGTGTCACACTTGGGGCACTAGGCACTCAAGCTTCATGAAGACATTCTACATCAAAGAGGTATGTATTCTATCTTGTTATATTTATTATTTTGTATGCTAGATTAGGATAATACCTTGGATGTTCATAATTGTATGTATAATAGAGAAAACATAGATCCAAGGTATTTAGGGTTGCATGTACACTTAGGAGTGTTAGAATGCTCAAAACCCATCAGTGCGGACGGCCAGAATCAGTCGGAATGTCATGGGTGCCCTCCTGTTGAGAGGGGGCACTGACTTTGGATTTCTTTTTGGCCTTAGGTTTGGTGGGAGAGGCCTTACGTTTGGCCGGTTGCTTCACTTTGGGTCCGGACTTAGTGTGAGTGGCCTCTTCCGGAGTAGGCTCAACTGAGACCGGGGCAGGCTGTGTTGGGTCGAACACAACCGAGGTCTCAAGATGGTGTTTCAAAAATGGGGATCCGGAAGGAATGAGGGCCAACATATTGTCCGGAAGTCGTCTGACCGGACCAAAAGATGATTGGTCCGGAATTCTGTAAGTCTTAACCAATTTGAAAGATACACATACCTCCGGAGGAATGGTGCTCACCCGAATGGGGATGTTGAGTTCCTTGAAGATCTGTTCAATCGTCAGGGCCCAAAATCTAGGGCTCGAAATCTCGTTCGGTTTCCTCTTGACGGCGAATTTGCAAAAGTCTTGCCATAAAACTTCCGGAAGGTCCACAGCATTGTTGCGTCTGGAGTAGATGCTAAATACCACATTCAGCCAGTCTTTGCTTAGGGTATCAGTACCGCCGTGCTTGCCCGATAGTCCACGGATGATAAAATGCATAAGGACGGTCCAGAGCCCTGAAACTGCAGTTTTCTTGAAATCTTTAGCCCTATAGTCTTGATTGTACCCGATGAAGTTGAGAAATGTCTGGAACTCTTCAGCAGTTGGTTCCACAACTTTGAAACCAGCAGGGTTTGGTGAGATTCCAATGGCCTTGAGAAAGGTAGCTTTGTAGACAGGAATGGTGTGATCATCGATAATGGAGATTAACAGAACATCATCTTCAAGTTTGATGCTAGCAAATGCACGATGAAGATGAGAAAGAGGAAGTGGAGGATCAGGGATTTTGGTAAGTGGAATGGAGAGAGGATGATGAGCAAGAAACTCAATCATGATCCTGATTGATTCGTCGTAGTCAATAGGGTTTAAAGAAAACAGCAGGGTAGTGTCTCTAAGAAAGGGTTCTTGATCTGCAGACGATGATGATCCCTTCGATCCTTTGGATGATTTCTTCCTGGCTATGGATTTCTTGGGAGTTTGAGCAGTAGAAGTTGGGTTCTTGGAGGACTCCATTGATGAAGATGAAGAATGCTTGAAGAACATGAAGAACTGTGAGGGTCTTTGGGAGGTTTGAGAGATGAAAGATCGTAAAGTGGTAATGGTAAATGTGGTAAAGTATTTATAGGTAGGGAAATACGGGTCGGGTCGAAAAAGGTAATGATGAGGATCTGATATCCATCGAGTCACATTTAATGTTGGGAAATTGAGATTAGACACTTGAGGTGAAAGGGCAAGGCAATTGGTCTAAAAGAGGGGAACGTAACCGTCAATTCGTTTTCCATTTTAGAGGGCGTGCAATCATGTCACGCAAATCGAGGAAGATTGGATAAGGATCTCCCTAAAAGGTAACCGTTGAGAAAAACCTTTTCACCTTATTATCTCTTGGTATTCCGGACAGTGCATGATCCATAGGATAAAAGGAATGTTTCGGAATATAGGATAAGAGGAGTTTTCGGAGCAAATTGAAAATTCCAGAGCATAATTTAAAAATTCCGGAGCACTTGAAATTTCCGGAGCAAGTTTGAAATTCCGGAGCAGATTTTTAAAATTCCGAAGCACTTTGAAATTTCTGGAGCAAATTTTAAAAATTCCGGAGCAAGTGAAATTTCCGGAGCAAGTTTGAAATTCCGGAGCACTTTGAAATTTCCGGAGCAAGTGAAATTTTCGGAGCAAGTTGAAATTTCCGGAGAGGATGTCCGGAATGAGTTCTGAAATGGTGATCCAGATAATGGTTGATCTTGATAGTCGTGAAGAATAAACTGTACAGCTTAAAAACTCAAGGGATAATTAGTAAAAAAGACAGGTAAAAGGATCCTATGTATTTAGAGGAAAAATAGTTCTGAAGCAAAAATACATGAGTTCGGAGCATATTTTTCTTCTGAATACTTCTATCAAAGAGAACATGTCTCCTGAAAGAATTGAGGATCAGGCATCATCATACCCATTTTGTTCAGAAAACCATTAAATTTGGTTTCGTCTAATGCCTTAGTGAAGACATCAGCAATTTCATCGTCAGATGGAACAAAAATAAGTTCGATGTTACCATTTAGAACATGATCTTTAATAAAATGGTACCGAATGTCAATGTGCTTCGTCATGGAGTGCTGAATTGGATTGTGAGAGATCGCAATGGCACTTTGAGAATCACAGTTGATAGGAATGCGTTGAAATCGGTAACCATAATCCAAGAGTTGAGATTTCATCCAGAGAACTTGAGAGGTACAGCTGGCAGCAGCAATGTATTCGGCTTCGGCTGTAGAGAGAGCAATGCAGTTCTGTTTCTTGGATGACCAGCTGACTAAACGACCACCTAGGAATTGACATCCTCCTGATGTACTTTTCCTATCGAGTTGAAGACCACCATAGTTCGAATCAGAGTAAGCTTGCAGAAGGAAACTTTCATTTGCTGGATACCAGATTCCGAGGCTCTTGGTACCTTTGAGGTACCGAAATATTTGTTTCACAGCCAAAAGATGAGACATCTTCGGATTGACTTGAAATCTGGCACATAAGCATGTTGAGAACATGATGTCCGGACGACTTGCAGTGAGATAGAGTAAGGATCCAATCATTCCACGATACTTCTTTTCATCTACTGAAACACCCGAAGGGTCGGCAAAGATTTTGTGACCGAAGCCCATAGGTACCTTGGCTGAGGCACAGGTGTCCATAGAGTATTTCTAAAGAAGCTCAGAAATGTACTTTTCTTGGTGAATGAAAATACCTTTGTTAGTCTGTTTGACTTGAAGGCCAAGAAAGAAGCTTAATTCTCGATTCATGCTCATTTGGAAACGACTGACCATAAGTTTGGCAAAGTCAGCAACCATAGATGAATCCGTAGATCCAAAAATGATGTCGTCCACATAAATTTGTACCAGCATGAGATGCTTTCCATTTGATCTTCGAAATAGAGTGGGATCAAGTATACCTCTTTGAAAACCTTAGCGCTTGAGAAAATCAGTGAGTGTCTCGTACCAAGCCCGAAGAGCTTGCTTGAGTCCGTAGACAACCTTTCGGAGTTTATAACAGTAGTTCGGAAAGGAAAGATTAATAAATTTGGGGGGCTGTTGAAGGTATACTTCAGTGTCAAGTTCACCATTGAGAAAAGCACTCTTAACATCCATTTGATAAACTTTGAAGCCTTTATGGGCAGCATAAGCAAGAAAGATTTTGATAGCTTCAAGTCGTGCAACAGGAGCAAAAGTCTCGTTGTAGTCAAGACCTTCAATTTGAGTGAAACTTTTAGCTACCAATCTTGCCTTATTTCGGATGATAACTCCTACATCGTCTAGCTTGTTGCGAAATACCCATCTTGTACCAACAATAGGGTGATGTTGAGGAGGAGGTACGAGAGTCCAGACTTCATTTCGGTCAAATTCTGCCAGTTCCTCTTGCATGGCTGTAATCCAATCAGCATGCTCTAATGCTTCCTTGATGGATTTGGGTTCAACCATGGATATGAATGCTGAAAAATGGCATTCATTTTGGATGTTGGTAGCTGAGCGAGTTTGTACACCAACATTCGGTTTGCCTATCACTTGATTTGGAGGATGATCCTTCGTCCAAACATGCAATTGAGGGAGTTCTTGTGCAGCCGAAGATCCTACATCAACAGTAGAATTGATTTGCTCCCCCTGAATGATTTGAATATTGGGATGATGCTCCCCCTGAACTTCTGAGCCGGAGAGGTTGACATCATCATCAGAAGGAAACTCAAAGAAATTTTCATTTTCATCAATATTGAGAGGATTTGAGTCATCGAAATCAGCAGCTGCATCTTGGAAGCCATCCACATTTGATTCAAGAGAGGGATTTGCATTATTCTCCCCCTCAACCTGAGAAGGTTGAAGCGGTTCGGAATCAAATGGAGGTAGGCTCGGAGGTGGACCGGAGAGGTTGTGAGAAACTGGGTCTTCTGAAGGAGGAATTGGAATCAGAGATGGTCGTGCTCGAGATTTGGAATCAAGAGCAGTTTCGGAAGGATCAAAGAGGGTTTCAAAGTCAACCTCGAGAATGGTTTGAGGGTTCGGACATCCTGGCGGAGGAGCATCAGACTCCATGATGTGAGTTGTGACGTGAGTGGGGCCAGAATTCCGAACAAAGTTGTCATCAAAGGTAATATCAAAGCTTTCTTCCAGAACACGAGTTCTTCGGTTGAGAACTCTGTAGGCCTTTGATTTGGAAGAGTACCCAAGAAAGATAGCTTCATCAGCTTTAGGTTGGAACTTTGTAAGCTGATCACGGTTGTTTTTGATGAAGCATCTGCATCCGAAGACATGTAGGAAGGAGATCGTTGGCTTTCGGCCATTCATTGCTTCGTATGGTGTCATGTTGAGCCGTCGATTAATGATACTTCGATTTTGAGTGAAGCAAGCAGTGGATACAGCTTCAGCCCAAACATAGAGTGGAAGGTTTGCATAGTTCAGCATGGATCGAGCAGCTTCAACGAGTGTTCTATTGCGTCTTTCAACTACACCGTTTTGTTGTGGAGTGTAGGGAGCTGAGAAGTTGTGATCGATTCCTTTTTCTGTGAGAAACTTCACAATGGTGGAATTAACAAATTCCGAACCATTATCACTTCGGATTCTTCTGACTGGGAGTTTGAAAAGAACTTCTATTCCTTTGATAAAATTGATGAGCTCAGAGGCTGTTTCGGATTTCAGCCTTAGGAAGAAGACCCAGGTGAACCTTGTAAAATCATCAACAATCACAAGAATGTATTTCTTATGATGAAGACTTTCTACAGTGGATGGTCCACAGAGATCAATGTGAAGAAGTTCCAATGGATCCGAGATGGACTTTTCTATGATAACAGGATGACCCTTCTTTGATTGCTTACCACACTCACATGCAGCACATAAATGATCATTTTCGAACTTGAGAAGAGGTAAACCTCTTACCATTTCACCTGATACAAGATCATTCATGTACCGAAAGTTCAGATGTGCGAGCCTTCGGTGCCATAACCAACTGACGTCAGGAACAGCTTTGGAGAGAAGGCAGAGTTGCGGTTTGCCAATGATCATGTTGATGTCAAGTGGGTACATGTTTTTGTTGCGAAGAGACTTTATCAAACATTCTTTTCGGTCTTCAGTCATCACATAGCTATATTTTTTGCAAAATTCCACATGCCGGCTTGAGTCAGTGAGCTGAGCAACACTTATCAAATTATGTTTCAAGTCAGCTACATAAGCAACATGTGAAATAGAGAAGTTTCCATTGGTGAGAGTTCCATAACCACGAATTTGAGAATTGGAGTTGTTGCCATACGTCACGTAACCAGCATTTGGAGAAAACTTTAAATCTCGCAGAAAATCCTTCTGCCCCGTCATGTGCATGGAGCAAGCACTATCAATATACCATATTGTTTCTTGCTCCGAAGCACAAAGTGCCTGCAAAATCAGTTAGCAATGGAGCTTTTAGGCTCCGAGTTAGACTTTGGGACGTAGGCATGGACTTTGGACTTTGATTGTGACTTTGGAACAACTACATGTTTCTTGGTGAGAAAACTTGAGTTCTTTGGAAACAGACAGAATGTTAATGTCTTTTCATATATCCAGTAGTCATATTCAACTATTTGTGGGTACGGAACTGACTTCTTCGGAACGTGGTATCCGAAGGATTGACACTTTTTGTTGTTTCCGAGACAGATGTTTGGTTAACAGATGTTTTGATTTTCCACACAAGATTTTTATTTGAAGATTTTGAAACAGTAGTTTTTGAACTTGTGGATTTGTTTGATGACACATTATTCTTTGAAATTTTCGGTTTAAAAATTATGCCATCAGATTTTGCAATAAAGACAGATGAAACATTTCGAGGTGTCGGCGAAGTGTTTCGGATGGTTTTGTCACTGACATTAACATGACCTTGAGGGGATTTGGAGTTAAGGACTTCCTTTGTTTTCGAACGAACAGGAGGTTCGGAAGGTCTTTTTAGGATCCTAGTGGGAACAAACGAATTTTGACTATGGTTTTGACACAAGGACTTCCTAGTGTTGTTCCGAGATGAGTTTGGTTTAGAGTTAGCAAGGAACCTGGAACTTTGTCTAGTCTTAACTTCCTTTTTGTAAGCATTTCTAGCTTCTACCTTGGGATCTACAACATCTTTTCTATTCAACATTGGTTTTTTCTTAGGATGAGGAGAGGATCCAGAAGTTTGTCCTTTGGATGGATTTGAAAACTTAGGAGTAATGGGAACCAATTTGGTTTTTGAAAGAACTACGGAGTCCGATTCACATGAATCAGAGGACACATTGCTTGAGACTTCGACTTTATCATCTAAAGATGCCCATACAAATTCCGAGGCATTAACTTCATTTGTTTCCGGAATGATTTCCTCAATCACACAGTTGTTGACGTGATTGCTTTTAGGAACATAGTCAACACAATTTGGGAGACTATAATGATATTCCGTGGTCCAATTCAGCTCCAGGTTTATCAGAGGCGGAAGAGGCGTGGAATCAGGACATTTAACAACTATTGGTTGAAACTCAGGAATTAGGGACTCAAAAGATCTTTTGTCCTCAGGAAGGGGTGACAATGGAGAAACAGGATTGTCCGAATGTTTAGTGTTCGGAACCTCTCCCATGAATGTCAGATTTTGCAATTCCTTCAGGGAACTGACAATTGGTTTCGGATACTCGCTTCCGAGACCAGGAGCTTTGGACCATGGATGACGAAAATTATGAGTCATCCGAATGTCAGCTTCAAGCATGTCAATAGAGTTATGCAAAGCATCTATTTTGGCATTGAGACGTTTGTTATCAGAAATCAAAATATTTCGTTGAGAATAAGTGATTTCACATTTATCTTTCAAAATGATACATTCATCTTTTGACATTACAAGTTCATGCTCTAGAGACTCGATTTTCAATTTCTTATCCTCAAAACGTAATCTAAGACGGCTTATTTCACAGTCTTTCTTTTCACTAGCTTCTATGGCAGACTCATAGGCTTTATAGATGGTGTTCATATCTGTTTGAATCTGGGTCAGATAAGGTTCACATAAAGTCAAATCAAAATTATTATCAGAGATCATGGATTTTACTTGCTGAACAATGCTTCGACCTGGTGGATCGTTAGTGGCCATGTAGCAGTAGTGAGGTTCAGCAACATCATCTTCATCTTCGGATCCAGAAGACCAGTAACCTTCATCACATTCAACCGTTTGTCTTGCCATTAAACACATGTTTCTTCCAGTCACTAAATCATCATCATCTCCGGATGACCAATATCCTTCGACATCTCTTGAAACGGTAGTAACAAATGCTTTCTCACTTTCAGCCATTTCTTGTGCTCTTCGGACATAATAAGCTGAGTCCTTGACTTTTGGTTTTTGTGGAGCATCAGCTAGACAATCTTTGGCAAAGTGGTTTGCATGACCACATTTATGACACAAGATCTTAGGTTTGTCTGATTTGGACTTTTGAGAAGATTCCGGAGCTGAGTTTGGTTTAGTGAGGTTAGGCTTGTATGCAGGAGGATTTTCGGAAGAGTGTTTAGGTTCCGAAGCAGTATATGGTTGAGGATGGTTTTGGTGAGGGGCGTTGAATCTGTTTTGGTATGGTTTGTAAGAGGGATTGAAAGGACGTTTGTATTTCATTGAGAGAAAAGCAAACTCTTGTTGGAAACGGAGTTCAGAATCTAAGGTTTCGGAATCATCGTCAGGATAGATGTGTGTGGGTAAAGAAGTTAAGGATGACTGAGTTAATGGAACAGTGGGTTTGTAAGGTTCCGGAGCAGGTGGATTCGGAATGGTTGATTCAAAAGAACTGACTAGAGCAAGTGGTCCTCCGGGAAGTTCTCTTATGGTTTGAGCAACGTTTGATTCATGTCCTTGAAGCTCATCAAAAATTTGATAGAGTTTCAATTTTTTTAAGGAACCATTGCTTTGAATACAGGACTTTACATTTCTCCATCCCTTACGGAGACTATTAATAAACTTGAGATTGTACTCGAGAGGAGTTCGAACAATCCCATGAGCAGTCATGTTGTTGACAACGATTCGATATCGGTTGGAGGCTGAGGCTACAGATTCACCTGGAGTAGTGGTGAAGGTGTCAAAGTCATTGACAACCGAGGTGAGGCGTTTGTCCTTCATGTTTTCGGAACCTTCAATCAGATCCTGAAGAGTGTCCCAAATTTCTTTGGCGGATTTGCATAACTTGATGTGCTCAAAGAGTGATGGAGGAACACCAAACACCATTTCTGAGAAGGCGACTTGATCAGCATGCAGCTTCTCAATATCATCAGCAGTTAGAGGGGCTGGACGAGCTTCATCCACGCGCATGAGCTGAGCAGCTGCATCTCTTACAACTATTCTTGCAGGAACATGAGGGCCTTCTTTGACGGATCTCCAGATTTGTTCACCTTTCTCTTTGGCTAGTAAAAACCTTTCCATTCTAACTTTCCAGTGATCATATTCTTCCACAACTAGCAATGGGGCACGTGTAGGGCCACCCACGCTATTTGCGATTTGCATTGAAATCATTTGTTGAGGATTTGAAGCAGCCATTGAAGTCAAGATATCTTCAAGCTTAAGTGGTATATAGAAGAACTTTTATCCTTAACACAGAAATGGTTGAAATACCAAGGTAAATTCGAACCAACTATAATATGATCTTATGGATTCAAAGGACAACCACTCAAGCTCTGATACCAATTGAGAGTACAAGATCTTTGCGCATGGACAAGGTTTGAGAACTCAAACCTTGAGTGAATGCTTGAGATCAATGTCTGCTTAATAATGGATGTTCAAGTCTAGACTGGAAAGACCAGTCAAGTCTTAGATAATCAGTTCAACAAATGATCAAGACATAAACAAGAACAAGTAAATAGTAATCAAGGTAAAGTCAATAAATGAGATAAGAGTAAATGCCAAAGTGAGTGAAAAGATCCGTTGTTGTCTTGTATTGAATGATACTATATCTAGGAGAGAATGTTACAACTAATTAACCCAAGTGTTTACATAGGACCGGACAAAAGATACAAGTTTGACATTCTGATTGTCCTAAATCAACTTAGACTAAGTCCTATGAAACGTTACATCAAAGTACAAGACAAAAGTAATAAATGCACAAGAGACAAAACACCTTCATTTCGGACAAGTAATGTTCCGGAGATGAAGATTTGGTCCGGATCAGCATTCATTCCGGAATCAAGGATCTACTCTGGAATGCGTTCCTCTTCAAAATACTTCACTCCTTTTCTCCAGCTCCGAACAGGTTCCGGATCATATCTTCCTTCGGAACCAACAGCCTTCAGAATATGTACTTAGGATTGCTAGAGGTTCACTTTCAGGTTCCAACAGGTAGTTGATTTCCTCGAGGGGCTATCCTCTAGTCAGCATATAACACATAATCCATATAATAAGTAAGTTCATGAAAACTCACCTGAAGCAGTAAAAACACAGGATAAAACCAATGAAATGGCTAAGATGGATTTAGGAATGGCAACGGGGCGGGTTCGGGGAAGGGCAGTGTATCCCATCCCCGAACCCGATATCTAAATTTATCCCCGACCCCGACCCGATACCCGACGAGTTTCTTATCGGGGCGCCCCGTCGGGGCTGAAAGTTTCCCTGAACCCGACCCTAAACCCGAAACCCGATAAAGACCCGAAACCCTGACCCAAAACCCGAAATCTATGCCAAAAAATTGAAATTGTTTGGAAAAAACTCCAATATAGGAAAATTTAAAAACTTACACAAGCTCACAACACCAAATTAGACCATAACATCATACAATCAAATATGAAAAACTAAATTCATCACAATATTACATTACATTTAATACAAACTCAAAATCAACAAAACCATCCAAACTTGTTTTGCAGCCATTAAAGTGTAAGGTTTCCTCATGGGTGTCCCTCTTTTTCTTTACAAATGAAAAAACACTCCATTATGCTCTCCTTGAACTGGCCACGCATTCCTACCAAACTCAAAAAAAAGGAAGAATAAAATAAGCACATCAACAAGACATATCACACATATTATGACATGATTATATTACCACCAATTCTAAGATGTAAATTGTTACTCTTTCTTCACATTTATCATGTTCTTCCTCAATTAGGAGCACACCCATAACCCATTCCCAAAGAAGCCACAACCAAGACTAGAAACCCTTCTGGTCTATCCACGGCAGTATACCCATACCTTGCAGCTTCTGCAGCCGCATCGGAACACACAATCGCCCTACCAAACTGTACACCATAGTTAGTGACATCAACATGGTAAGTCTCCTACTTACCACACCATAGAAGAACTTTATTTGGGAGTTTTTTGAACTTTTACAGATTAAGAACCAAATAAATAACGATGGATTTTTTAATTTTAAATTTTGCTTACATGATCTGTGAGATCTTGATGATCTCTAAAGATAAAAGGGTGTGTAGAATACAATAGTGTGAACCATCGTTGACTGAAGTCTGACCACAGAGCGCTAGGTTTTTCTTCTTCCCATTCGATCGTCTTGAATAGTTTCTCAACAAATTCAAGTAAAGTCTCTTCACCTGAAGTCGATTTTTCATATCAAAAAGTGGTTTTTTTAATAGTAGTTGAACTTGAGATTGGAAACCGGAAACAGGAAACTTACATGTTTTTATATGGAAATCAGTGAGCATGGCGACAGGAAGATCAAGTGCATCAATTCCCATCTCCGTTAACGCATACATCAAAACTTACCTAAGTCGTTGTTGCCTTGCTATGAAATCATATTCAAAAAAGAAATCAGATTTTGAATCAGTTTACTTAATCAGATAACTATGAAATCAGATTCAAAAAAGAAATCAACAAAGACATCTCATTCAAACAATGGCAAAGAAATCAAAACTTACCTAAGTCATTGTTTCTCGAAACGGGGGTTGCTGGTAAGGAGCGACTAGCAAAGCTGCGATGGGTCGACATTCGAGTGAAACGAGGCAACTGGACTTTTCGATTTGGAATTTTGAAGAGCACAATGGGATGAGGGGTCGACGGAACGAGCTCAGACCTTCAGCTTGATTTGGAATTTTGAAGAACACAATGGAATTTACGATGTCGGCTGGAAGTTCAGTGGAAGAGAAAGTAAATAAGGATAGTGGTATTGTGGTAACGTGATTTTAGGGTTAGAGTCTCTCAGGGGCTGAAATGTAATTTTATATATATATATATATATATATATATATATATATATATATATATATATATATATATATATATATATATATATATATAGGTAAGTTCAATTGAGAAAATAAAAAAGGTTGAGAATGGGGGAATCATTCTCAGCCACTCATTTATTTTTGCCGCAAAAATCATCCGTTGTACCAGCGGAAATGGATAAGGAATACATATGTGTTTCCAACAAAACATGTTTTCTTAAACTATGCTAATCATTACCTTAATATATACAAAAACATAGTTTTTTTCATTTTTTTAATTTTTAAGAAGCTATTTTTATCGAAAAATGATTTAAAATATACCAAAATTAATGATTTTTTATTCTCTACAAATAGACATCCATATTGATATACTTTTAAGATAAAATAAAAAAAATTATATTTCAGCTATCGTTATTCATAAGTGAATAAAAATGTATCAGATTTTTGCTACAGTACATTCGTTATTCACTTATGAATAAAAATATATAATTAATTTTTTTTACAGTTTAAGTATCATTTATACTACTTATTCATATATGAATAACAAATTAACTGTAACAAAAATCTGATAAATGTTTTATTCATATATGAATATAAAATATGACGACAACTAATACACGTTTTATTCATATATAAATATAATATATGACGAAAGATGATGTAAAAAAATATATTTTAAGTAAGAAAACTTTATTACGTGTCATATTCATATATGAACGATACTTAAACTATAAAAAAAATTAAGCATACGTTTTATTCATAAGTGAATAACGAATATATTGTAATAAAAATCTGATAGATTTTTATTCACTTATGAATAACGAGAGCTGAAACTCTAAAAAAAATAAATTTTTTATTTTATCTTAAAACTATATCAATATGTATGTCTATTTATATAGAATAAAAAATTATGAATTTTGATATATTTAAAATAATTTTTCGATAAAAATGGCTTTCTAAAAATAAAAAAATAAAAAAAACAAAAAATAATATGTTTTTTTGTATATTAAGGTAATGATTAGCATAGTTTAATGAAACATGTTTTGTTGGAAAACACATGTTTATCCGTTATCCATTTCCGACGGTACGCCTAAGTGTTTTGCGGCAAAATAAATGTGTGGCTGAGAATGATTCCCTCATTCTCAACCTTTTTTTTTCTCAATTGAAACCTCATATATATATATATATATATATATATATATATATATATATATATATATATATATATATATATATATATATATATATATATATATACTATCTTATAAAAGAAATCTTACATTTTCTAAAAATAGATTTGAATAGAATAATATTATTTTTTTAAGACGTCCAAACATTTAAGCTGAAAGTACAAACTAACATCAATAAAATAATATTAAATTTTAATAGTTTTCCGTTAAAATCGAATGAACCTTTGAATTTCAAAGACACACCCTACATTGTGGAAGTGTTAGCCTATTATGTAGTTCAAATTTGAAGTTTCAATGGTTTACGTAGTGAAATGAAAACCGATAAGGTCGAGCCCTTCTCATGTATCTCGATCCAAATCTCTTAATATGGTTTCCATTAGAAACCCTGATCTCAAACATCACCGCCAAGCAACACTAATCTTCCCTCACGACTCACATTCTCACTCTCGGTCTAAGCACACAGGTCGCTGATATAATAAGCAAAGAAACAAGAGTCTAATTCATAACTTGTGGTGAGTTAATCCTCATGGCTCTATTCCCTTTTTCCCGATCAAAACAAAATCAGATTGCTTGGATTTTGGGATGATTACTTCATTTATATCTGATTTAATTGTTTTTTTTTTCATCGATCATAGTATTTCAAATATGGAACAAACAAATGAGAAAAGCCCTACACATTCATCTTTATTCTTCTTGCTACTAAAAACGAAGAGACAGACAACAAGGACTCGAGCCTGTTCCTAGGTTGTATTTTTTTTCTTCACATCATACCTGGTGCTTGATCAGAAAGGGGTGGGTGTCCTGCAAGCTTCTTGGTGGTTGTGATTCATATAAAAGAAAGAGTCGGGGTGAAAAGGAGAGACAAGTAGCAAATTGACTCTTGGGAGTTTCTTTGTGGCTGTGATTCGTATCCTTTTAGGCACGCTGATACGAACACCTCCTGATGGAATAAGCAACACGTTTTTAGGATTGAAGCATCATATGTTTGTTACATGCATGTTTAAGCAAAAATACTTGGTCTTTTATGTTTGAGTCAATAAAGGAGCTAGTGCCCCTGTTAGTAGTCCCACGATTTAATATTACTGCATGTAGGGTCCTTATTTTTAGCATAGAGTAACTTCTAGTCATCCTATAAATTGTAATCTCTTTTGTTAGTAAGATAAGCAGAAAATTGTCTCACTTCGTGTTTTACAGTTTGCTTCTTCTTCTGGAGATTTGCCATCTCTAATAAGGCTGTATCATTTGGTGCTTTCATCTCCCTTACCATGCCTCCCAAACAAGAGACCAAACCTGATGAACCCCTGTCCGTTCAAGACCAACTTCAAGCTCTCATCCACCTTACCACCGCCACCAACACCCGACTCGACAAACTCACCACAGACATGTCTACTCTTGTCAATCTCCTCACCAATCAACAGATCAACCAGTCGCCGCCGCCACCACCGCCACCGCCACCACCGCCACCGCCACCACCTAACAACCAGAACCTCTGGCCACCCAAGATTCTACTTCCCAACTTCGACGGTACCACCCTCTTGATTGGTTGTTCCAAGCAAACAACTACTTTGAATATTATTCTGTTGTCATCACTCAACGGGTACCCTTGGTTGTTTTCTACTTCATTGGTGATGCGCTCAGTTGGTATAAACATCTTGCTAATAATCGATTGTTGGGAACATGGGCAGAGTTTTCCCGTGCCTTGGAGCTCCGATTCGGTCCTTCCTCTTATGAAAATCATCAAGCTACCCTTTTTAAACTTCAACAACTTACCAGTGTCTCCGCCTATCAAACGGAATTTGAAAGGATAAGTAATTGTGTCAATGGGTTGACACCAGATGCATTATTAAATTGTTTTCTTTCCGGTCTAAAGGCTGAAATACAGAACGAGTTAGCCCTCCATCACCCAACTTCGCTTCACCAGGCTTATGGTCTTGCTAAACTCATCGAAGACAAGCTCTATGCTCAACTTCCGTCCTCTGATGACTCCCTCGAGCCTCCACCAACGAAATCACCCTTGTTGCCCAGCCCTTCACCACTTCCTCCAACAATTCCGATCAAGCGGTTAAGCCCCATTGAGATGCAAAAAAGACGAGCTGAAGGTCTTTGTTACAATTGCCCCGCCAAATATCAACCAGGTCATCAATGCAACCCACCAAAGTTTCTCCTTCTTCAATCGGAGTCCGACCCACCGCGGACTTCCATCGCCCAACATGCTCGCGGCCTTGAGGACAAGGCCAATTTTCAGGAGTGGAGTATTGATACGAACACCTCCTGATGGAATAAGCAACACGTTTTTAGGATTGAAGCATCATATGTTTGTTACATGCATGTTTAAGCAAAAAGACTTGGTCTTTTATGTTTGAGTCAATAAAGGAGCTAGTGCCCCTGTTAGTAGTCCCACGATTTAATATTACTGCATGTAGGGTCCTTATTTTTAGCATAGAGTAACTTCTAGTCATCCTACAAATTGTAATCTCTTTTGTTAGTAAGATATGCAGAAAATTGTCTCACTTCGTGTTTTACAGTTTGCTTCTTCTTCTGGAGATTTGCCATCTCTAATAAGGCTGTATCACATGCCCAACAACTATTTATGGAAATGTCCTCTTGCAAGTCTGAATCTTGGTAAAGCTACAGAAACATGGTTGAAAACCTTAAAGAAGTGTCATCCTTCAGTATAAATCTTGCAGGTCTCCAACTCTCTCTCTCACACACACACACACACACACATAAAATACACAATTTTTATAAGGAGATTACAATATTACCATTACCAACTTTTCCATGCTGCTTTTCAGGTTGAAATGTTGTAAGGATAATAGTTAGAGTGATTTGCTTCCAGTTAGACCCTAGCAATCATCGTCACCACCCCTCCTCCTTATCTCCACCCGACGACGACTTCCTCAATTTGCATTTTCCCTCTAAATTATTCAGAATATACTTGATTTTAGGTAAACCCCATTTTCTCTATCTCCCCTTTTTTCGAGCAGTTTGAGTCTTTTTCTTTTTTTCTCTTTCCGATTTCCTGTTTTTATTTTAAGCAACAGATGTTAGGGTCACCCGCATCCTACCATCGGCACCTGCACATCATTCACTGTCCTCGCCACCACTATTCACGATCACTGCTACCCCCAACAACACACATTTGAACCCTAATCTTTCATCTCCCTTCCACCTTTAATGTTTTTGTGTTTCCATAAAGCTTAGTTTTTAGACTCTCCAGCAACGACACCCCATGACGTGTTTGTTGCGTCTATTCAGGTTTTCACATTTTCTGCCCTTCTCTCTAGACATTTCTTGTGGGATCGATTTAGCTTATCGATTCAAATTTTATAATATGAATATTGTGTTTCATGGTATTGTTATGTGGTTTGTAGGGTTGTTCAGTGGGCATTTTAGTGTTTCCCTGGTTTAAATTGTTACATCGGTGGATAGAATTTTAGTGTAATTTAACACATAAATGTAAGATTTCTAAATTTTCATTGTTTATTAAGGAGTTCTTTTATTCGTCATTCAATTTTGAATTTATAATTAAAACGAACTAATTTTCATATCTGGATTCAAATATCACTTCCTTTATGTTTGGATGAAGTTTAGCTGTAACTACTTTGATTCTGAACTTTTAGCGAAAATACTGACGATTACATAAAATGTTTTGAATTGATTTTTTTTTTGGGTTGAATGGATGAATCTAAACCAAAACCTTCTTGGTCATCCTCAAGCAAAATTCAGGGTATTGTTTTGCTTAATAATAAAGATGTTTCCTGATCTTTGCTTTCACAACACATTGTCTTTCTTAAGCAGACACTATGTTAATGTTTAGCAGGTTTCAAAAAGCTTAATATGAAAAGAAAATAATTATATTTTTCAAATTACAGTCTAAATAATATGACCTTAATTTTTTTATCAAAATATAATTCATATAGAGATATAGAGTCTAACTTGTTGTATCTGATCAATCTGATCCTCTATTCAAAAGGATATTTAAATGTTTTAAAGTCATGAAGTCGTTTTACTAAGTTGCTTTCAGTGGCTTGAAAAAGGGTCTTCAAAAATGGTTCATACAATCTATTACGCTCAAGTTTCATTCAATTAGCCAACAGGTCTTTGGACTATTAGTCCTGTCGTTAATAGCGAACATGGACCATTTTACCCCTATAAATAAAAATGGTTAATTACTGAAGTCTTCCATTACTTACATCATACATAGTGTCGTAAACTGTAATCTAGAAAGTTATGATTGGTTGGAATAGTCTACTCCCGTGCTTGAAGGAGTTTCTCCACTTATTGACGGTTTTACCCTTGCCTCACTTCACCCCACAGAAGTCTTCCACTACTTACATCATACATAGTTTTAAAATTAAACTTGAAGGAGTTTCTCCACTTATGGAGCAAGGCTTACTTATGCAAACTCCACGGGCATCTTCGACCACCTCTTAGCTACTGTATCTGTAAAAAATTAAGCATGCACTCCACTAAAAGACAGTTTTTTCATCAAAATTCAGATCTTAATGAAAAAAACAACCCTTTAATGTCAAATCCAAATTTGATATCTAACCTAACTCACAACTATAGAGGCTTTTAATTCCATCTATCTAGCCAGGAAATAATTGAATGGGTAAAGCATTCTAGACGTTGCTTCCATAATATCTTCCTACCACAAATTCACTATATGGTAAAAACAAGACAATAATAGTTGAAGGTAGGTCTTGCAGTTCATCTGCCATAAACAATTGATTGGACCAAAAATTAGATAACTTAAGAGCTAAATACAACACCAAAAGTCGGTAACGAAGAAAATAGACTTGCAATACAAAAGTATTAGTGAAGCCTAACGAACAATTAAAAGGTGATGGAGTTTATACAACAAATGTGGTGTATAAAGAAGTGTTGCACGATTAATAATGTATAATCAGTGATGTGTTATTACACATTTTCATATTTTGTGTATTTTTATATAATTCTATTATTTTTGTTTGAACAGCTTAAACATTTCATATTTTGTACCGCCTTGATCGGTTTCTCTTTATCAATTATTTGATGTATCATATAACAAATAACACCATAGTTTGATTATATTCTCTTTGACATGTACTTTCTTTTGGAATATAACATTTTTGTAAATGAAACATATCACCGAAAGAACTTACGCGTCCTGCCGCTTTGCGCGGGTAGACTGCTAGTATATATATATATATATATATATATATATATATATATATATATATATATATATATATATATATATATATATATATATATATATATATATATATATATTCAGGGCGGGACGGGTCGAGGCAGACATACCCCACTCCCTGCCCCGAACCCGAAAAAAATACCCGATAACGACCCGAAACCCGACCTGATACCCGATAAGCTCGACCCGACCTGCCCCGAAATCTTCGGGGATCGGGTTTTCCCGTCGGGTTCGGGTTTTTTTACCATCCCTAGATGGATTGTCCAGCTCCCTGAACACCTACAATCATATAAGTAATTCTTACTTAGCTTATATTTCAAGTATTACTTAATAATACACCATAATATACTTCTTATTCACTTTTAGTAAAACATATTTCATTCGAATATTAGGGTGTGAATGACTCCAAACATATTCTTAGGTTTATACACATCAAACACACACATAACCCGAACCCAAGACTTACTTTTGGTTTTAAACACTCACGCCCAACCAAAATTGTAATGCATGGTGTGTGTGTGTGTTATGCTTTTAACATTGAGACTTGGCTAAATTCAGATTTCATGGACCAAAAGCATTCACAAAATAAAGCTCTTCCGTTGGAGAGTTTTCGGGACAAAACCAAGTATAAAGAGATGTTGTTTCTTGGTTCAAAGCATCAACACAAGACCAAATGAGTCAACGAAGTAATGTATTAGTCCTAGCAACCTTACACAAGGTCCAAAACAGTTCCAAGAGCTCGAAAACTATCAGGATTCGTTCAATACTTAAAAACTCGATAAACACACAAAAATGGAACTCCGAGAGCATTTCGAGATGGCTAATCTTTTTTCCAGAAGCACGACCTTGTTTCTAGGTGTCCAAGGGACCTAGAAACAACCTTAACCATGGCTATAACTTATCAAACTCGACAGAAAACATTTTAGAACAAAAAACCTGAGAATCGTGAGCACATGAAGATTTTAAGTGATTTGAGGTTGTTTTCTTGGTTCTGGTTGTCCATACTTGCTCTTAAGTGTTAAGGGGACTCGATAACATCACTAGCAAGAGATTAACAACCCTAAAGCTTTGATTAACTCGGCTGTAAACATTCCAGTACACAGAAAACCGCAAAAACGAGAACTTCAACGGTTTGAAGGCTTCCGGAGGCAGCTCCGGTCTCCACATCGCCGGAAAAGGGCTGGGAATCATGCTAGGGTCGAAGGAAAGCTGGTACGTGCCTCGGGGTGGCTGGAAATTCGAAGAAACGAACAACTCCTTTTATTTCTCTGAAAACCCTAGCTCGGAACCACCTCATTCTCTCTCGTTTTTCGTTCGGTATAGGGTTGAAAAGGGGAGAGGCTTGCTTCAAACGATCGAGACTTAAAGTATTTAGAGTTGGGAATCATTTTACTTCGAAAATAATCGATTATGCAGGCCTAAAAGAGGAAGACGACCAGCATGCGTTTGCTGAACAGGAAAGGAGACAACTTTTCAAAATGGCAGCTTCGGTCCCTGGGGTTTGGCATATTGTTCCCTATAAACTATCTTATAATTTAACGAATAATTAATTTAGCACTCTACCGAATTAAGGTCCCTCAAAAATATTATCTTAAAAAAAGTTGTTAAATAATCAAGTACTAATTTATCGAATTTCTGTTCTATGTAATTTTATTGTATTAAACAACGATGAAATAAAATGTATTAAGTTATAGAATCTCTTAGTTGAATAATGAAAAAACTACGATGAAATAAAATGTATTAAGTTATAGAATCTCTTAGTTTTATAATGAAAAAACTATCTCTGGTTTTTTATTTACAATTAAGCCCAAAAAACTGGTAAACATTAGTATTAATTGGGTTTAAGATCCATTTTGCTAACGTTTACCGGTATCTTAGGCTTAATTGTAAATAAAAATTCAAAGATGACTTTTTCATTAATAGAAACAAAGTTTAGGGATTTTTCTAAAGGTTTTTTATATAAAAATATATAATAAGCTTTATTATTTATTTTAGAATTGATAAAACCTTTTACTCTTGAGTTTTTATTTCGGTTAAAAAAACGGTTCTTTATGTGTACCTCGTTGGCTTAGCTAATTGGCTTTAGTACTCGAGCTGGGCCTAATTAGTTTGCAAGTTGTTAGGTATTCGAACATCAACACACAAGTACAATATGCAAAGAAAAACTAAAGACAAAAGAACTGTGTGGTTCACACGGTTAAGATACGAACTAAAGAGATTTATTATTGATACCGGAATGATTTACAGTTACATTAACTCATTAAGGCTCTATATATATAGCTAGATACGAACAAATAAAACTTAGACAATATGTGATACTAACATAATAGATATTTATATTCTTCTTCTTCACCATTTATGATGTTGGGGACCACTCTCATAAGCTAGTTATGTGCGTTGAGTCTTATATAACAAGTAGGGTGAATGGGACCCCGTTAAAATCGGTTCTCATCCTATGTTTTATACGAAGAAATTAATAAATATTCTTGGCATTAAAAACCACCCAAAATTTCGCTTTTTTTAATTATTATCTTTGGATTTTTTTTTTATATATGATGGATCCGTATTAAATTGAACTTATCATCACTCTTATGTCTTTAGGTAAAATCAAAAATTGAACAAGGCTCACAAAATAAAAAACCATAGTGAACAAGTTATGGTTCTTATGACATATTTCATTAGAATTTTGCTTAAAAAATGGATTCAAAAACTTGTTAAATCTAATCAATTGTTAGTCAATCATCCCATTTGTTTACCTCCCATTCTTGAAATCCTTCTAAAGCTTAATTACAAATTTCCCCTTATCATGAGGTAATCCAGATTCTCAAAAAGTTAAAAACTCTAACATTTAAACAAATAAACATAACAAAATTCCAAAACTTTGACTAACCTTTAATTAATTACTCCTCCTCCAACTTGACATCAGGGGTGTGAGTGTGACTAAAATCATATTCCATAAGTTTTTTAGGAATATCATTTGGGACGATTATTCCACCATTGTATCCATCTGTAAGCAACTTCCCAATCTTGGACCTCCACTCTGAGCTTTCACTCTCGTTTTTCCTATCATGAACAACTCTATCGCGATAATTTAACATCGTCCCCAAACCACTGTCTGCAATCCATCCGTATTCCATTAGCACACGCGCTTCACCTTCACTCAGATCCTTCCCAACCTACACCCATAAACATTCCTTTTAAAAATACCATTAACGAAAGTACGTTTGTTATTTTTTATTTTATTTTTGCATTTTATGTTTATTAAAAATTTCAAAGAGTGAGAGAGTTACCATTAATGGTCGATTCTCGATGAGAGTAATCCTGCTACAGCTAGTAAGCTTCATGGTTGTAACCAATCTTTTGATCTGCCAATTTACAGGTAACGTGTCTACTAATTCAAAGAAGTATGTTGCGTATCCGTATTCTGGGCGTTCAAGCACTATCCTACAAACCAAGTAAAATTATAATATTTCAGGCTTAGATGCAAGAAAATGGCAATTTCTTTCAATTTCTTTTACAGCTAATTACAAATATGCTATAATAAAAAAGTCAATGAAAGTACATTGATATTTCTTGCATTTAACCTGTTATGTCTTTCGAAAACGAAAATGAAAGACTGGAGGTCCCGGCACCAACCCCATTCAACTGGCCACTTTCGAACACGTAAATATCGTGCCTACAACATATATGACATCAAATTTCAAATATAATACTAATTAAAAAAACATTATGAAAATAAATAAAACTTTAATGAAAATCACCTGTTCCACAAGTGAAATAAGGCAAGCTAAACAATAACTAGCTTTTTCACCTTTACCACACCTTATTGGCCCAAACTTTAAAAATGACTGCCTTTGAGAGAAAAGCTGCGTGTAAACAAAGAAATAATTCAGTAAAAAGCTAATAATATAAGTTAGAGAAAGGGAATATGCCTAGGATATTCCTTTTATGGTTTAATAATGAATAATGGAAATTCTTGCAAACCTTTTCTATCACATCTTCAAGCTCTGAAAAACTCTCTTCAATATCCAATGCTTCATCATCCTCATTTTCTCCATAAAGTTTAATTTCATCCACTAGAACCCCTTTCTCAATTAACACCTAATAAATAAAACAAGAACCATGAACAACCAAAAATTTATATAAAAAAAAAATAAAAAAATTACTTTCAAATAGTTACCTGTAGGAGTCCTGGAGCATCTTCCTCTAATGCTTTCTCAATCGAATCCCTGAATTAATTACTCAAAATAAATATAAATGATAAATCCATTACTTTTCACATGTAATAGTTAAAAAAGTTATAAACAAAAAAAAAAAAACACTTGCGTGGCAGTTTTCCTTCTTTTGCGTGGCCTTTTCAGTAGGAAAGGTTTTGAAGACTCTGATGAAGTGGGCTTATCGTCATTGCCAAATGACGAAAATGCCCTTGGGTTCTCAAAAGTCTCAAAGAAACTAGTCTTGGAGAATTTTCTTGACGCTAGCAATCTCATTCTATCTCCAAGCATCATGTGATCTATTATATCTTGGAATATTTCAGCATTGTTTAAAGGCTCACTTTTTACAGGTATTTGGTTATGCAAACATGGGATAACTGGAACATCTTTTTTAGGACTTTGTAAATCATCATCTAAAAGTTCAACTTTAACATTTTTGTAGTTTTGTGAGTCAGTTATTTTAGCCTCACAAACACTTTCATTGTGTTTTTCAAGGATGTCATTCTCTCTTCTTATTGGAGATCTTATACCAAAAACATCACTTTCTCCACTTTTTATTTGAGCATTGGGCAAGATCATGTCAGCTGAACTTGTACATGGGTCTGAAAACTTATTCTGTAACATGAAAATTTAGCAACTGATATTAAAAAGATAAGTAAGGATCATTTTATTCGATAAATTAATGAGCTTATGCAATGTGTTTTGAAAAGACTTAGAGAGAAGTTGAGAGTTTTTATGTCTCAAAATAGAAAGATAGGGTGAATGTAACACTATGAAATAGTGAACTAAATTACACCATCTAATAAGCAACAAAAACAGAAAGAGATCTAAAGTTTGAATCATAGGACATTAGATGTTGTGTAGAAAACAAAAATTACCTCCATGGATGTCCCAGTGGACCCCACCAGTTCCCTGCAAATTAGGTATAAAATTATAAGAACAATAAAAAGGCAGGTGGATGACATCAGCAATGAAGAAAAATGGCTACATGAATACACCTAATGTTGGCATGGAAATCAACCCCTAAGTTACTTTCTCATATACAATAATGAACATGCATAGGTACTACTAAAGGAATAAAATCACATATGAAAAGAAAGGAAACCATAAAAATAGAGGAAGACCTTGATAGCAGCATCCTCTGTCTTTCCTTCAGCACAACATGATCAAGATCCTCAAGGAACTCTTCAGAATTATCAATATCCTCATTATACTCTATTTCTAGTCTTTCTGAAAGCATTTTGTCTTGAAGAGAACTCCCAACACTGTGAATTGTGCCTGTTAGATGATATCAGTATTTAACTAGAGTAAATACTCGATTATAGTAAAATATATATACATGCCAATTATAGCACTCTACATTCATAAATGGGAAAATACAGGAAAAGACTTGGGAGTAACTTCATGTAAAGATTTACCATGTTGGATGTGTTCAAATGAGGCATCATCAGACCTTCTTTCACTCCCATCATGATCAGAATGAAAACCCTGTATGTCAACTTATCAAAATTAATAATGGTGACATGTACATGAAAGCATCAATTACCTTGTCAATTATCATATAAGAAACTAGAATATGAAAAGAAACGGGTTATTGTTCGATAGATATTATATAAAATGATAGGTTATCTATGCATAATAATGTTCAGATACGGTTTTATTGATAAGCTAAAACACAAAGAAGTGAAAATGGTAGCAAACTCAAGACTATATGCACTGCAATTCTGTACATACCAGCAATAGCAATATAACTAGAAAAAGAATTTACTGAGAAGTGCAGAAGAACCTCAAGGAGCATCCATGATTAATGAATAATCAGATTGACAGCAGTAAGATATTACAAAGTCTTGCCATCAACCTTTTGATGTTAAAAAGGGTTCAATCCTAACAATAGTGTAGCAAAAAGCCAAAATGTTGTAAGTCTAACTTAATATCTATATCTGTGAACACCAAGAGTTGCCATGTTATATCCAATTTCCCTTGATATCTTTGCTGTGAGATTTCTAAAAAAAATCTGAAGAGGAAGGCAATAGCAATTCCTCCTCCTGGAAACTTTGTGAAGTTCATAATGGTATTGTAAAACTACTTCATTAAACAATTGACAATGACTGCACTGAAAGCATTGATTATTGCTGAAAGCCTAAGTACAACAATAAACTCTAATGGACCTTAACAATTATCAGATTTCTTTCAACGCAAACTAAACTTACCAGTGAGTCACAGAGATCATCTTCCTTCTTGAGAGAATCATCAACTGGAGATCTGACTCGATAACAACAAACAGTCGATAATAATCCCTAAGAACAAAAAAATCTGGACAAATAAAAGTACGAGCAACTCCAAACCAAAAGGCTTACCTAGCTGGTATCAAGATTTCCTTTTGGCTTCTCGACACAACCGTAGCGCGTAGCATTTTCAACCGTTGCTTCAATGGAACACAATCGTGCTCTTCTGACCATGCGGTTTCTACGGGTAGTTCATCCTCAGATTTCACTTGTTCGTGATTCAGCCCACTAGCAGGACAATTAGCCGTCATTCCTATAGCAATGTTTTAAATTTGATAATATTAGGGTTAGAAATCGACACAGGCGCAGAAGATATAGACTAGAGAGACGCGAGAAGGAGGTCACCTTGGAAATAGTCTCGCCAGATAAAATATATGGTCTGTCTACTCGCAAGGAGCGAGAAGTGTGTGTGGGTGTGGGTGTAGTGGTGGTAGGAATCTGTTCACGTCGCTGGTGTCATGGGGAGAGTGAGAACGCACGCAGATACAGAGGCGGAGGGGATGATGGGAGAGGTGGGCGGTAAACGGGAGCGAACACAAGGGGATCAAAACTCGGGGAGGGGATTAGTTTGTTCCAAAAATATTGGAGCAAAGGTTTTGTTAGAGGATTAGTTATGGGTCCAAGTTGGATTAGTTATGGGTCCAAGTTATTTGACTCCGATTCATATGTCACCTCAATCGTAACACCACCGTAACACTAATAGGGAAATGGTGTTCCTAATGTTAAAACTGTTGGATTAGGTGTCTAAGCCCATAACTATAATTGGTATGTACTTAAATTGATAGCAGCACAGTCCTTTTGGGTTGCCCTCAACCTAGCAACTGGACAAGGAAATTATGAAAGGAGAGATATTAATTTATAAGATTAATAAATTAATATATATATATATATATATATATATATATATATAAATGATTTATTAATATGTTAATGGATTAATATATTAATTAGAAATCATTATGTTTAATTAATTGTTAGCCAGAAATTAATCAGAATTGATTTTGGGGTTAAAAGAATTAATTATAAGGTGCAGGGACTAGTTTGCAATTATCTAATAGTTGAGTGGAAGGCTCTAGAACCCCCTTGGAAGAGGGTGGACGAAATCTTTAGGGGAAACCCTAATAATTTCGTCCATAGGGGCTTGGATAAGGCCCTTGGGTTTGCTTAGGCCCTAAGCAAAGGATAACTAGGGTTTCCCTTAAACCCTAGATCCATCAGCTATATAAGGAGCCTCCTGGTTCATGTTTTTGGTCACTCTTTCTTTTGAAGAAACCCTAAGGCCGAGATTTTGCATACTCCCTCTCCCCTCTCTTCTTCTACTTTCCTTCTTGCTAGTTTGGGTGTGATTCCATTAGAGGCATTACACTTGTGGTGCTAAAGCTTCCAAGAAGATCAAGATAAAGATCAAGGGAATATCAATTGTTTGCTATAACAATTGAAATGTATGTAAACCCTAAACCCTAGTTTGTTATTTTCGAAAATAGCCTCTCTCCTCTAGGGTTCTTGTTTTGCAATTCAAAGTTGTATGTTCAATAGTTAAAACATAGATCCAAAGTAGGTTGCATGTGAACTTAGGAATTGTTTTCTAGTTTATTTATTGTACCTAAAACCCCATCAGTGGTATCAGAGCCATTGTTGTTTTAAATTGAATTGCTATAAAAGTTGAATTGCAAATTAGGGTTTATAGCCATTAAACCCTAAAGGCCAAATTTTCGCAATTAGGGTTTTGGATTGAAGGGTTTTCGAAAACCCTAGCCTCCAAAGAACCCTAATCGAAATTAGGGTTAGGGTTTTGAAAACCCTAGCCTCCTCCCTTATGAATTTCGAAATATGCTAGAGGATAACTAGGGTTTCTTGTTTTTGGATAATTGTTACTTAATTAGATTAATTGGATAATTATCCTTACCCTATTTTTCGAAATTTAGAGGGATAAGGATTAGGATTAAATTAATGGATTAATTTAATTAGATAATCCTTACAAGATTTAATAATTTGATTAATAGTTAATTAAAAGATAAATATTAAATCTAGTTAATTGGTTTATTTAAATTTAAATTTAATAGCTTAAATTTCGAAATTTATAAACCCTTGAAGTTTTAAAATGTTTTAAAACACACCTTATATATATATTATAATTAAAAGTTTAATATTATATATGTATAAGAATATGGTCAGTCAAATCGCTAGTATGCCTCATTCACGAAGCTAATCTATAAGGGGGGTATAAGGAAACTGCCTATAAAATGGTAGTTGAATGGGTGTCCACTCTCACCCACCGCTTCCTTGATTAGTGGAGGGTCGTTAGCAGAACGGATTTGATAGGACAACTACTTCTCATTAAAAGTATAATGATATTAAAAGTACTAGAACATTATTTTCAAAAATCCCAACTCTAGTTACTTTAGGAAAAATGTGAAAAGTATGCTAATCCATGAAATTGCACATTATGCTTTATTGGTCGTTAGTGGAGCGTGTGTGGTTAACCAGCACACTAAAAGGCACTAATAAAGAGTAGTAATGGGTATCTCATAATTGTCATTTTGATGGAGCGTGTGTGGTTTACCAGCACATCAATAGTTAATGATAAAGACATTGAGGTTACCAAGCACATTTGCATGGTTATTCACATCTTGTTTGTGATCCTCGGCATCCCAGTCACAAATAGAAGAGCATAATCTGAGATTAAAACATGCCATTGAATAGTTTCAATGTATCTCAAAAGAATTAGGAATTTCACTTCGTTTGTTTCGTCTAATGGTGGAATTGGTGAATCGTCATTCGCCTACCTTTATGAAATTTGCACTTGGATCTCGGCATCCCATTTCTGAGTTGTGAATCTTCATAGTTGGATCCTAACCTTGATATTATATCTTTGGGTTATTCTATTAAGGTATCTTGAAATCTAACTAAAACTTTCTTTCTTTTCAGATGTCTACTCCTGGAAACACTTCTACTTCATCCTCCTCCAACCAGAACTTCTCCTTGCTCAATATATGCTCCAAAGTCGTTATGGATGGCTCAAACTATAACGATTGGATGCGCAACATCAAGATGGCTCTTCGTTTCGAGAACAAAGAATATGTTCTTGAAAAGGAGCTCAAAGAGCTTGATGAGAATGAAGCTACTCCTGAAGATCTTGCTGCCTACAAGAAACATTACGATGATGCTACCAAAGTGGCATGCATCATGGTGGCAACTATGTCCCCAGAACTGCAGAGGTACTATGAGGACTACTGGCCTTTCGAGATGAACAAGGACCTTATGGAAAAGTACCATAAGCGAG
The DNA here is from genome assembly GCF_052849685.1 of Lactuca virosa. Lineage (NCBI taxonomy): Eukaryota > Viridiplantae > Streptophyta > Magnoliopsida > Asterales > Asteraceae > Lactuca > Lactuca virosa. Next base: position 132,748,072 of record NC_136428.1, on the reverse strand, counting down.
CTCGTCAAGAAAAGTTCGAAGTAGTCAAGTCACTCATGGCTTGCAAGATGAAAGATGGGGAGTCGGTTGTGTCACATGTGCAAAGAATGCAACGCTACATAGAGCGTTTGGTCAAGCTCAATATTCACTTTGATGAGGAATTGGCCATTGACATGGTCTTGAACTCACTTCCTGAATGTTATGGTCAGTTTATTCTAACTTACCATTTGAACAATACTGAGCAGACCTTGGCCCAATTGCACAACTTGTTGCAGACAGCTGAGGCAGGGATGAAGGGTAAAAGTATACCCTCCACACCTGCTAGTGCCCCTGTTTTGGCTATTGGACAGGGAAATGGGAAAAAGAGGAAAGGTCCTCCCAAGCAAAACTGGAAGAGCAAGGCTCAAGCTGGGTCATCTAGTAATGGCCCAAAGGCTAAGCCCAATGGTTCCACTCCCCATGTTTCTGATCCAAAAGAGGCAGTTTGCTTTTACTGCAACCAAAAAGGGCATTGGAAGAGATCTTGCCCACAATATCTGCAAGATATCAAGGATGGCAAAGTGAAGCCATCTTCGGCAGGTATTTACACTATTTCTGCTAATAACTCATTATCTTCTCGTTCATGGGTCCTTGATACAGGATGTGGTTTTCATATCTGTTCTGATTTGCAGGGTCTAAAGGAAAGTGAGGAGATAGAGCGAGGAAGGATAAACCTGATCATGGGAAACAGAAAGTCTTCACCAGTAACCAAGATCGGAGTTTATCAGCTTCTGCTTAGTAATGATGTTAGATTAGATTTAATAAATTGTTGCTATTCGTCTGAGATGACGAGAAACATTATTTCATTTCATGCATTGTTCAGACAAGGTTTTACATATTCTTTTAATGATTTGAATGGTTCAATTTCTGTTTATAAGAATGGTGTTTTTATGTTTGAAGCTTTGCCTTGTAATGGTGTGTATGAAACAGTGACTTGTGTTGATAGCTTAGGAAATAGTGTACTTAATATTGACTTGTCTAATAGTGTAGACAAGGCATGCTTGTGGCATTGTCGTCTTGGACACATTAACAAGAAACGCATAGCCCAACTCCAAAAGGATGGAGTGTTGGAATCATTTGACCTAAAGTCAGATGATATGTGTGAATCTTGTCTTTTGGGAAAGATGACAAAATCACCATTCACAGGGTCTTGTGAAAGAGGTGAAGGTCTGTTGGATCTCATACACACAGATGTGTGTGGGCCCTTCAGATCAACTACAAGAGATGCTAATCGATTCTATGTGACTTTCACTGACGATTATAGCAGATATGGATATATTTACTTGATCAAGCATAAGTCAGAAACTTTTGAAAAGTTCAAAGAGTTTAAACATGAAGTCGAAAATCAATTGGGCAGAAAGATAAAGATACTTAGATCCGATAGAGGCGGGGAGTATCTTAGTATCGAGTTTAACGACTATCTGAAAGAATGTGGGATAGTCTCACAATTGACTCCTCCTAGGACACCACAGTTAAATGGTGTAGCTGAGAGGCGCAATCGAACCTTGTTAGACATGGTTCGTTCTATGATGAGTCGGGCTTCGCTTCCTATTCACTTCTGGGGGTATGCCTTAGAGACAGCCGCCCACATCCTCAATCTTGTCCCTACAAAGAAGGTTGCCAAAACACCTCACGAAATGTGGACAGGGAAAGTTCCCTCGTTAGCACATATTAAAGTCTGGGGTTGTGAAGCTTTCGTAAGACGAGAGACTCACGACAAGCTAGCAGCTAGAAGTGAGAAATGTGTTTTCATTGGTTACCCAAAGCAGTCTTTTGGATATTTGTTCTACAGGCCTAGTGAAAACGTGGTCTTTGTAGCACGAAGAGGAGTCTTTCTTGAAAGAGAGCTCATATTCAAAGAGGACAGTGGGAGCACTATTGACCTTGAAGAAATTCAAGATTCAGCCAATGAAGGAACCTTAGATGACACTAGCACTCAACCAGAGGAAACAGTTCCTGTTGAACCAATCGATAACTCATTACCTCTTAGAAGATCCGCTAGGGTGAGTGTGCCACCTGAGTTGTATGGTTTTCATATTACTTCAGATTGTGACACATTCATAAGTGACAGAACACTGGTAAACTTAGATGAACCAGTCACTTATAAGGAAGCAATGGCAGGCCCAGAGGCTTCCAAGTGGAAAGAGGCAATGGACAGCGAGATTAAATCCATGTATGACAACCAAGTTTGGAATTTGGTTGATAGTGCACCAGGTCGTAAGACAGTTGGGTGCAAATGGATCTTCAAGAAGAAGACAGACATGGATGGAAATGTACACACATTCAAGGCTCGACTGGTTGCAAAAGGTTTCACTCAAACCCCAGGGGTTGACTATGATGAGACCTTCTCGCCAGTGGCTAAGATTAAATCTATTAGGATATTGCTCGCCATAGCTGCCTTTCATGATTATGAAATCTGGCAGATGGATGTCAAAACTGCTTTCCTTAATGGGAAGTTGGCTGAAAATGTTTACATGAGTCAGCCAGAGGGTTTTGTTGATGCAAAGTTTCCCAATAGAGTGTGCAAGCTTGAGAAATCCATTTATGGATTGAAACAAGCATCTCGCAGCTGGAATCTTTGCTTCCATGAGAAAGTCAAAGAGTTTGGTTTCTCTAGAAGTGAAGATGAGTTTTGTGTGTATATCAAGGCTAGTGGGAGTATAGTAACTTTTCTGGTGTTATATGTCGATGACATATTACTCATTGGTAACGACGTTCAAACCTTGAAAGAGGTTAAGTCTTGGCTTGGAAAGTGTTTTGCAATGAAAGACCTTGGAGAAGCTGCCTATATTCTTGGGATTAGAATATTGAGAGATAGAAAGAAGAGACTAATTGGACTTAGTCAGAGCACATACTTGGATAAGGTACTAAAGAGGTTTAGTATGGAAAATTCCAAGAAGGGAGAGCTACCTATCCAGAGCAATACCAAATTGAGTAAGACTCAATGCCCGAGTACAGATGTTGAAATAGATGACATGAGTCGTGTACCTTATGCTTCCGCTGTCGGATCGATCATGTACGCTATGACATGTACTCGCCCTGATGTGGCATTTGCTTTGAGCATGGTCAGTCGCTATCAGGGAAACCCAGGTAGAGCTCATTGGATAGCAGTTAAGAATATACTCAAGTATTTGCGAAGGACAAAGGACTGGGTCCTTGTGCTTGGTGGCAGTGATACTTTGAGAGTAGATGGTTACAGTGATGCCAGCTTTCAGACGGATAGAGATAACTTCCGTTCTCAGTCGGGCTGGGTATTTTTACTGAATGGAGGAGCAGTTACTTGGAAGAGTTCCAAGCAAAATACGGTGGCTGATTCTACTTGTGAATCAGAGTACATTGCAGCAAGTGAAGCGTCGAAAGAAGCAACTTGGTTGAGGAACTTCATCGGGGATCTCGGAGTTGTTCCAACCATCCAGGAGCCTATGGAACTCTTCTGCGATAATGAAGGAGCGGTTGCCTTGACAAAGGAACCGAGAGATCATGGTAAGACCAGACATATCGACAGAAAGTACCATTTCATTAGACATAGAGTTGAAGAAGGCCATCTTATAGTAAAGAGGGTGTCATCTGAAGATAACCCAGCAGATCCCCTCACAAAGGGTCTGAGTAGGGCTAAGCATATTCAGCATGCTCGGAGCATAGGACTGAAAGATGATATTAGTTTTAGTAGTTAGATTAGTTTTTGAAACTTGTAACAAAGTAAATGTAATTGACTTTTGGTGATTAAATAATAAAGTATTATTTATAAGTTTGGCTACTACCTTTTGTTGATTGTTTATTATTGTGTTTCAATTTTGCATGTTTTACTTCCTGAATAATGAGATTATTCAAACTCCACAGTCGCTCGTACTCTTGGAAGTAAGTAGTGAATTAAGACTGTCATGAATTGGATTGCAGATTGTCTAAGGATAGACATGGCAATAGAATTGCTGCAACGTTCATGAGTACTCAGAAATTGAGATTTGAGTATTGGATAAACCCTCGCTCAGAGTATTACTTCATGGAATTCATCACGAGTAATACTGAGACGATAATATCTTATAATCTTGAAACGAAGATATATGAGTTGTAATTTACAAGTCGGTTGTGTATTGGTGATACGAAAACGCATCAGTAACTTGGTGTTATAAAACGTATTGTCATGCATAATTTGATGAGTAAAAGATACAAGCATATGAGTCAACGTTTATTCGTTCCTTTTGCCCTAACAGGAAAAGCGATATATGTGGGCCCCTCGATGATTTGGTGTTGACTTATGTGCTGGGCCCAGCCAGGACTAAATTGATGTGTTCGATTAGAAGTCCTACATCATCACAAATCAGGAATCGGGAAACATAGATTCTGGACAAACAGATTGATTACATTCCATGTCTTTTGTCTGGGGATATCAAGCAGAACGAAGGGTTATATGATCACTTATCTTAGGACACGTAACTGACTGGGTCAGAGTTCGGCAGCAGCTTTTTGGAAGCTACAATTTGCTGGTCAAATTTAGAAGGCATACTAGCAATTATAGTTACAGACTTATCCAAGTGGGAGACTGTTGGATTAGGTGTCTAAGCCCATAACTATAATTGGTATGTACTTGAATTGATAGCAGCACAGTCCTTTTGGGTTGCCCTCAACCTAGCAACTGGACAAGGAAATTATGAAAGGAGAGATATTAATTTATAAGATTAATAAATTAATATATATATATATATATATATATATATATAAATGATTTATTAATATGTTAATGGATTAATATATTAATTAGAAATCATTATGTTTAATTAATTGTTAGCCAGAAATTAATCAGAATTGATTTTGGGGTTAAAAGAATTAATTATAAGGTGCAGGGACTAGTTTGCAATTATCTAATAGTTGAGTGGAAGGCTCTAGAACCCCCTTGGAAGAGGGTGGACGAAATCTTTAGGGGAAACCCTAATAATTTCGTCCATAGGGGCTTGGATAAGGCCCTTGGGTTTGCTTAGGCCCTAAGCAAAGGATAACTAGGGTTTCCCTTAAACCCTAGATCCATCAGCTATATAAGGAGCCTCCTGGTTCATGTTTTTGGTCACTCTTTCTTTTGAAGAAACCCTAAGGCCGAGATTTTGCATACTCCCTCTCCCCTCTCTTCTTCTACTTTCCTTCTTGCTAGTTTGGGTGTGATTCCATTAGAGGCATTACACTTGTGGTGCTAAAGCTTCCAAGAAGATCAAGATAAAGATCAAGGGAATATCAATTGTTTGCTATAACAATTGAAATGTATGTAAACCCTAAACCCTAGTTTGTTATTTTCGAAAATAGCCTCTCTCCTCTAGGGTTCTTGTTTTGCAATTCAAAGTTGTATGTTCAATAGTTAAAACATAGATCCAAAGTAGGTTGCATGTGAACTTAGGAATTGTTTTCTAGTTTATTTATTGTACCTAAAACCCTAACAAAAACATGTTAAGAGGTAGAGAAAAAAAAAGGAGATGAAGAAAAAGGATTTGATTGGCTTACTCCCCCGTTGCAAGATGTCATAACGCAAACGAGATATGGCATAACACCAAGGGGAAAATGGTGTTCATTGTGTTATGACCGCGTTATGGCAAAAACATCGTTGTTGGTACCCATACCGTGTATTCCTATAAAAAAAATGGGTTAAGAATGAGGAGAGCGGGTTCGGCACCCTCTTCGTCAAAGTCGATGTGGCTCGGTAAATATATATCCGCTTTTTTGGTATGTTGAGGTTTGCATACCAATTCAGCAGGAAGATGTTGAATCTCTCTTCATCATTTCTTCTCCTCTACCATGTCCCTCTCTTTCTTGTTCGTATCTTATTTCCCATGTGCACTCACTCCTTTTGTCCAACAACACCATCATACTTGTTGGTATAAAGTTTCTTCTGGACCTTGGGAAGATATAAAGTTCACACATTTATCACTCATAATGTTTGTTTCATAATTTAACAAGTGTATGGACAAAGAATGGTCAGGTTGAATTTTTTCCCAAAATAGGAGTTTTCGACTAAAATCTCTATTAAGGACTTAATGGTTTAAGACATATATAAAGGGCTTAATATGTATGAATGTCGTAGGTTATGGCAAGGAAGGAGTTGGGTCCTACAAGAGAATGTTTGGAGAAGTTGGAAGTAGGTTTCTATTACGCTTCAAGAGGTGAGTTATAATCTCTTTTAGAGTATGATTTAGTAAGATAGATTGAATGCTGAAGTATATATGTGTGAATACATGAAAGTAGAATATGTTATTGTTAGTAGTGACATACATGTTTGATGAAATGATGTTATGTTATGATATTACCAAATGAAATTATTTGATGAATTGTTAGTCTAGGTTATTTATGTACACATATATGAAGAGTTTGAGATAAGATTTAGAAAAAGTAATTCATCCAATATGAGAGATCCATGAGGGATCCACAGAAAGATTGTTGTTGGATGTTACATGGAAACTATTTAGATAACAAAGTTTGGTTCCTTGTGTATCGGTAAGAGTAGAGATATGTGGTCATTCAATATGATCAACACAATCACTTATGTGACTAGTGAGAGATATGAAGTATACGAGATAAGAGATTGTCATTATGTATGTTATGTTATATATGTTGTTTCCATGTACCTACAGGTTCAAGTAGCAAGCGTTAGAGAGTGTGGATGTAGAAGCATCAAGAATTTGGACTGGACTTTTGTTTTATGATTTATTCTTGTTGCTATAATTGTGGTTATGATATGAATTGGTAAAACTCATAAATGTTTTCTGGAAACACTTTTAAAGATTCTTGGAAATATTGGTTTGTGATGATGTAAAATACTTTAATATTTTTCAGCATTTGAATGTTAAATGTTTATAAAAAACACGAGTCGTTACAACTCCTACTTTCATTTCATATGCATCAAAGTTGCTCAAAACATAAACAAAAGAAGTGTATCATGTGGACTTGTACAAAAGTTGTGCATAAATTTAAAACAAGACTCGTTTATTCTAAGTCCATCGGTTTGTGTTGAGTACTACCACTTCCATCATTTTGTAAACTTTCTTCCTCATGCCATTCAAATAAAATTGCAATCCTCTTTATAATTTGGCATAGTACCACCAGAAATTATTGTTGAGTAGGATTAGGAACTTCAACATCAAGTTCCACTTAAGGTTAACCTTATTCCACTTGAGGTTCAACTTTTGTTTCAAATATGATTTTCATAGTATTAATGCATTATCTCTCAAATTATAATAATTTCTTTGCTGGTCACAACTAATTACTTAAATCCTAATTGTTTGTTCAATGTGTGTGTTCAAACATAAGCCTATAATAACCGTTAGTGTATATCGTCAGCTATACATCGTCTCTTATGCTTTATACATATTTGAGTCTACTCACACTACGTAACCATTTAAAAACATATATATTAGACTCTACATATATATCTTACGATAACAATCAACAATCTAAAAACAATATTGAAAAACAATCCAAAAGCACAATATTCAAATCGATACCACAAATTCTTTTGAAAGAGACAAAACATTTATTTAGGACAGAGGGAATACTAAAGTTTTACATGTCCTTCATGTGGTCCAATACCACCTTCTATCCATATCACTTTTATTGAGGTTCTTATTCATTCGTCAATCAACAAATATCCAAACGACAGCGTGGCAGTTTCACAAGCTTGTAGCGGCAACTTACCAATGACGATCTGACACGTTGTCGGTTGTATAATAATTTCAAATATTCAGGTCATAGACGATACAAACTCGCCAATAAGCTACGTAATCGTATTTCTTCCCCCATAACGCATAATGTTGGCGATCGAGGGGCCACAGGCTTGACTTGTGGACTCTGTTCACTCTGAATCGGTTACATTTGGTCCCATCTCCCTCGAATGAATCTCAATCTTCAACTCCTACTGCGAATTATTGTCCTCTATCTTCCTATTAGAGATTAGGTAAGTACGGACTTTGCTATGTGTGTCTTCGTTTATGAAATTGATTCTCTCATTCTATTGAATTTCCAATTTCTTCTGACTATCATTGCAATTTAGCTCTTACTCAAGTAAATCGGGAAACATGTAAGTAAGCATCAGTGGGAACCATTTTTATGATGTGTTTTTGCCATAATTTGCCCTAAATCATTAGGTTTTCACTTCACATACAGTATAATGGAGTTTAAGTTACTTCTGCATGTTCGAAAATGTATAAGCATTTAGCCCTTTTCTTCAGTTGTTTAGTTCGTTATCATTATTATCAAGTCATGATTGGGATTTTGGTTACGCAATTTGATTTTACCTGTTACTGTTGAAGATTTTGCGAGGTTTATGCCTATGGAGTCAATTTAGTTGATGCCCTAGCTCGCTCAAACTTTAGGAATATGTACTTGATAGAAAGACCGACTCCTACTAATGATACCAAAGGAGTTATACATCCCTTAGATTGCTAATTTTGAGTCTGTTTGGACAATGAAGAAGAGAACTGTGTTTCAAATAATATATGATGGTTTCAGTTTTCAGTTTTCACCCGTATTTAGTTCCTACTGGGATGTTCTATTTAACAGTATCTTCTATATAAAATCTTCATTTATTCCTGATATATCAAACTTGCATACTTCTGATCCTGATCCTTTATGATTTATCCCAACAGAGTGACAATCAACTTTACATGGCTAAAGTTCATGGGATCATCTACTCTTCTGTTAAAAGTCCTCATCATCCCACATCAAACAGTAACACTCAAGGATTGGTACCAAACAAGTTCAGCCATGGGCAAAGTTCTGTGTTAAAACTGAAGTTATCAGGCAAGACAACACTGAATACATTTGAAAAAACAATTAGTTCAGTCACTTCACGGGCTTATTCTTTCTTATGTCGTTCAAGAAAATCACAAACTACAGAAACAGAAGAACGTGTAAACCACAATGAAGATTGCTCTGACAATTTCAGGTATAAATATAATCACTCAAATATGCACATCATACTCCTTTTTCTAGCAATTATTATGTTCTTTTGCATGTAGCAGAACTCAAGGAGGACATGAACAACATATGCATCCAGAAAGAATTGGCATCACAAACAAAGCATTAGCTGAAGCTTGTAAATATGCTTACAATGATGCTAGATTTGTAAACGAAAGGGCCAAAAACGACATTTTCTTACTTTCACGGTTTGCCTATTTTCCCTATTATGCTCATACAATGATGACCTGGCATGCTGACTGGATTTTTTTTTTATTAGTGGCATTATGAGGTTGGATGCTCGGGCACGCCAAGATGTTGCTATTCTTGGTTTAGGATTTTTAAAACTTGATGGTAATTAATATTCTATATAATAAACTGATATTCATTGAGTATAAAATATAAATATGTTCACAAATTTTTTAAACAACTTGTTTTGGTAGCTCGTGCTAGAGAGGACACTGAAAAAATTGACAATAATGTGAAGAAAAGAGCTGAGCGACTTCATCACATTGCCCTTGTACGTATAATTTTATCTATTTCTTTATTTTTAAAAACATTTTCCATACCTTGATAACATTTACACACTTTTTTTTTTTGTTAATAGATTTTAAAAAACAAAGCTGAATCCAAATTGAAAAGCGTTGCTGACCGACATTGGAGTGATGGAGCTTTAGAGGTGCCTTAAGTTAAATCTGTAAATTTAATAATTAATATTCTCGTTTCTGATTTTTTTTTTATAATCATTAGATCTTTCATTTAAAAATTAAAATATTTATTTTGGTAGGCTGATCTCCGGCGTGCTGACTATATAGCCAAACAGCGAGCCATGGAAGATGCCCTCATGGCTTTAGAGGTACGTTTTGGTGTTCCACAATTTTTTTTTATATATATTTACGACAATGTATTTGACTATTTTCATTTTTTTTTTTACTATTAAACCCTTGTGAAGTTTATCAAAGATGTTCAAGACATGATGATGAGCAAGATGTATAAGCTGTAAGTTCCTCTACTTTTATAGACAAAATTGTGTAGACTATACTGATGTCAAACTATGTGTAGGAAAAATGGAGCTTTGTCATCTGATGACATGGCGGGTCAAATAACACTTGAAAAGAATGGGAAAGTTCTAGACTTTTTCCCTGGTGAGGTGTCAACTGATCGCATTACTGCTATTCAGGTCTGTTATAATTTATAAAATATAAATCACATTTTTTTCTTCAACATTTTAGATGTCATTGTAAATTTATAAATATATGTTCAGGAGGCTTATCGGGATATGGCATCTGCACTTTCTGAGGCTGATGGAATTGACTATACTGACCCTGAAGAGGTCAGCTGAAAAAGAAAACCAAAATACAAATTTCAATTTTTTTTTAAAAAATGAAAGTAGGATGCTAATTCCATCTCTCACAGCTCGAGTTGTTGGTTGCAACATTGATGGATCTTGATGCAATGGATGGTAAAGGGAGTGTGTCATTATTGGCAGAGTGTTCAAGTTCTCCTGATGTCAATACAAGGTATGTATATCAAGGAGGGTATTTAGGTCATTTGTACAATCTGTTGTGTCGTGTGTTAACAAATTGGGATATTGTTGCAGAAAAGCATTGGCTAATGCTTTATCAGTTGCACCATCGATGTGGACACTTGGCAATGCAGGCATGGGAGCTTTACAGGTAACTGATTTTATTTTCATGAGGAAAGGGTATTTTGGACATTTAAGTGATGGGGGATAGAGAAGTGTGTGCTTATAAAATATTTGGTTGCAGAGATTGGCAGAAGACAGTAACCCAACGATTGCAGCTGCAGCATCTAAAACCATATCAGAATTGAAGAGACAGTGGGAGATAGAAGAAGGTGACAACTATAGATTTATGATGAATCAGATTCCATTGCCAAAGTTAGACTACAAAGATGATGATGATGATGATGATGAAACACAAGACTAATATGGTTAACTTTTAGAAAGATGATATTAATGTAATGTAGATAGATATCTCATAATTTGTAACATATTAATGATGCCTATAGGTTTTACGTCTTTTTATTTCTACAACTTCCTCCTCATGGGACGATGTTCGTTATGATTATGGAAAATAGATGGCATTGTTATGACATGGGGTCTATTATGAATACAAGGGAACTTATTTGCATAAAAAAAAGCATCTCTAGACTCAATAATAGGTACTAACCTTATATGAATCATTAGGTTTAATACCGTTGAATTTATATGTACGTTTTGACATATTTTGTTTTTTGTGATTTAAACAGGAGCGTAGTTACATTATGTGAAGGTGCATCCTAGGATCTTTTTTTTTTTTTTTAATTGTGATAGATGGTATATATGAAAGAAAAAAGAACTATCTTATTATTTATAAGGGAACTACCTAATTATCTAAAAAAAACGATATGCCCATATTTTTTATACACAATAACCATTTATAATAGCCCAATATTTCAGTATATCCTTAATCCATTTAAAGTTAAACAAACGAAAAGTATAAACGTCACATACAAATTACGATTCAACGACATTCCTAACTGCGTAGGATTCAGTTATAAGAACTTTATTATAACTATTGAAGTGATGTTTAATTATTTTAAGGCATACGACCCGACCCCCACCACTAATATTTTTTCAGTTTCAATAACATAAGAAACCACGTGGTTTTTTTTGTTCTAGATTCGCCATTGAATTTACATCATTTAATACTCATTTTATTATCATTGATGTAGTAATGTTGACAATATGGTATTAAGGTTGTGCATTGTATATTTAGGATGTTTATGAATACAACATATGTAGATAAGGTAAGCCATAAACCTCGAAAGTAATGTTGACATTTTTCTTATTTGTTGTTATTTTGTAAAGAAATTCGTGAGCGGGTTATTAGTATATGCTTCTGGCTTAAAAGCACCAAAATATAAAAGAATAAAAGTTATTTAATTTATATTTTTAATTAAATGGAAACTAGATGGGTGAGTAACTGAGTATAAAAGAGATCAAAACCCTAGTTTTGGTCTTTTTGATGCCTTTGATCGATCAATGATTCAAGGGAGAGGAGGAGAACCAAGATGGGTGATTTTTGTATTGAATGGAGGAGTTCAGGATGATGAGTTGATCTGTTTAATAAAATGGGTTAAAATTACCGTCCAACTCAACCTTATAATTACCGAGTTGAGATTTTATAACCCAATACAACATGTTAAATAAACAACTTGAAATCAGGCACAACCTGCTACTATGGTCAAGTGCGTGCTATGTCATTAGAAACTTCATTCAAATACTAATTCATATTCGTAATACTTCGGACCACTGAAATCATATAAGGGATCATATTCACAACACTTCGAGGTTTTTGCATGTTACCATAATCTCAACACCCAACACCGTAAATGATATAAGGGATCATATTCAATGATATTTATCAATTAGGCGATATCGCATTATAATCTTCATTCAAACACTAATCCAAACATCATTAAACATCAAATCCCAATTACAACATTAAACCCAAAGGTTTCCACCATTTCATACCCAAACATAAAAAATGGAATCAAAAGAGATTAATATTTATCTTTGGAATTTATCAATGAATTTTCCTTAGCAATTCACATACTTTTCTCAAAAACTCTCCCCTATCTCTCCTCTCTTGCACAAAAGATGGTTCTAAACCCTTAACAGGATTTATCTCCAAAAAATTTCTTCATTTTCACAGTTAAGTCACAATATGTAACACTGAGGTTAGATATCTAAGTTTTTAACATTTAAAATCATGAAAAATGCCATTATCGGGTTTAATTTGGTATTTAATTGTGAAACTGCGTGTTAATGAGTAATTATGATGACAATTTTTATTTTTATATTTTTTTAAACTTCTTTATATGCAAATTAAGTCATGATGAGAAATTTAAGTATATTGCTATTTTGATACTTAACCTTAATTGTGTTAAAAGATTACAATTTAATTTAATAAATACAATACCAATTTATTTACATACAATTGAATTGAAAGTTGGCGATTGAGACAATAATCCAATTTATGTAAGTTTCGTAACTAAATTGTGGGGAAAAAACGGTTTATTTATTATTTTTAGAAAACTAATTAGGATAATTGTACATTTATGTGAAATAAGCGGATTGAATTTATCCATCACTTTCTCTCCACTCAATATGGAAATACAAATTTTGAAATTTGTTTTTAGTGTGAGAATCGGTTATTGATGTCTATAATGAATTAATTATATATACTCTTCATAGTTCATAATATAATTCTTGAATGCAAAAAAATAAAATAAAAATTACACTGTTAATATCAAAATTAAATCCGGTTATTTAATAATCGCGTTTAAAAGCTATTTTATAAGCTATAGAAGAGACAAGACTCAAGAGAGAAGAAGACAAGAATAAAGAGAGCAAAAAAAGACAAAGTTCCAAGTAACTAGAATTTAAATACTCACACCTTCTACACATTCGACACGTCATCGATCACATACCTTCTAACGACACGTCATCGATCCACATCGATAAACAAATCCAAAGCCGTTAATCCCATCACCCTCGAAAATCACAACCGTCGAATTTATTTAGGAAGCTAGAATCCTCTCATAAATTGTCTTCACGTAGACCTTCCCCTTCACTCATCATTCATCACCCACAAAGCTTCTTACTACGCTCTTTCAATGGCCACTGAAGAAGATACCAACCTCCCATCACTCCCGCCCTATCCTCAGGTAACCGTTGATCTTCGTTTTTTTACAGAATTCAAGAAAAGCAATCGAGGATTTGAATTGGTTTTCAGTTTTTATGACATCGATTTTGAATTGTGGGCCTACTGTGCAGATGATTTTTGAAGCGATTGATGCTTTGAAACAGAAAGAAGGTTCGAACAAATCATCGATATTAAACCACATCGAATCAACTTACGGTAATTTACCATCTGGAGGCACGGCGTTATTGACGGAAAATCTGAAGAATTTGAAGGACAGTGGTGAATTAGTGTTGTTGAGGAACAATTATATGAGACCTGATCCTAATTCCCCATTGAAACGTGGCCGCGGACGTCCTTCGAAGCCGAAGGATCCGGCGGCGTTGGAGAAGAATCCGGCAGCGGAGTCCGGGTCAGAGGTGAAGAGGGGGAGAGGCCGGCCGAAGAAAGATCCGAATTCGCCACCGGCGGCGAAGAAGGTTAAGATTTCGACTGGTAGTGGTAGGCCGAGAGGGAGGCCGCGGAAGGTGCAGCCGGAGTTGACAGGTGTTGAAGTTAACTGACGACGACTTGTTTTAACGGGAAACTAAGTATTTGTCCAGACTGAAATGACTAAATCCAGGATCTATGTGCTATGGAGAATTAGCAATGTTCTTTTGCACTTTGAAAATAGTATTACTAGCTTCTTGTGCTTGTCTTTGCTCTTAAGGGTGTGTAATGTAATTTAGTGTTTGTGATGTTGTAATTATAGCTACTCTAAATGGATACTTGAGGTTGAAGAGTCATTTTATTATCTCTAAACAATTAATATAGTAATCAAATGTTCAAATTTTATCATAAAATGTCTATATAAGCCAAGGATAATCTATATTGTAAAGCGCATGATACCTAATCATGATGTAATAGGAAGTAATCTAAGAATATTTTTTATAATCACTCTTGAGTCTTGCCTAAAGAAGTACTCAATTTGATCATAGTAATTGTCTATTTGGTTTCTAACTTTTTATAGGAAAATCTTTGATAATATACCAATATTTTAGATCATATTATGGTTTAATTCAAATGTTTATTTGTTATTTTTTGTTGAAAAAAATAATGACTGTTTCGTTAATTTGGACAAAGTATAAAATAATCGGAATTTTTCTCTTCAAAAAATAAAATTTGGGTGTAATATTTCTCCAACCTTTCATACCAAAGCGTTGTGATAAACTTTATTATTGTGTTCCTAATGAACTTTTACATTATTGTGAGAAACTTTATTATTTTGTTCCTAGTGAACTTTTACATTATTGTGAGAAACTTTATTACTTTGTTCCTAGTGAACTTTTACATTATTGTGAGAAACTTTATTACTTTGTTCCTAGTGAACTTTGATATTCAGGTCTCTCATGTATAAAAAATGTTGTTGGATATAGGTATAGAGTACAGACTTCGTTACAAAAAAAAAATTAGTAAAAGACTCTTGGCGAAGTGTTGTCAGGAGGAATGTACATTCAAGTTATGGGGTTTATGGATGAGTGATGGACACTCTTTTTAAATTAAAACTTTGGAACTTAGCCACAAATGTCATAGGACTTCAAGTTTGGTTCAATCGTAACCTATGTCTAGATTGATAGTCAGAAAATATTAATACACTCTTAGAAAGGGGACTCTTATAGAACACTATGCTTGACTATGGTTTTATGGTGAAGATATTAGAAGATCAAGCTCATGGTAAAAATTACTTTAGTAAGTTGTATGTGTGTTTTGAAGATGTTAAAAAGGGTGTAACAAGATAACTGTGAATCTGTGATAGCTAGGTGCTTCTTATACGGAATTGCTATGTGTTATTAGTAGGGATGCAAATAATCAGATCTTTCCAATTGCATGGGTTGTGGTTTTTGTTGAAATCAAGAAAAAACTAGATTTGCTTTTTAGATTTGCTAGTAGATGATCTTGAACTCCATACTTGACATGGTTTGGCATTAATGTCCAACTATTATGTGTTCTACTTTCACTTTCAGTGTTGGTGTCTTTTGTAGTATTTGTCAATGTTTGTGCATTGTCAAGTAAATAAATAGGAATGAAATATTTTGTTAGGTTAAGAAAAACATTAACATATGGATTCCATATCTTTGTTTGTGGATTCAATATCTTTATTTGTAGACTGTAATCATCAGTCATTAGTGGTTCGTGGAAATACACAAAAATACTAACACAAAATTGAGAAGTACAGAAAGAAAAAATCTTTCATTTGATCACAAAGTACCACCCATGTTCTAACATCTAAACATGCTTCCAAAAGATCATTGATTAACAAATAACAACCAAGAAATACCTACTATTACCCGAAACATATGTATAAGTTGTAAAATACTTCATACCTAATTGAAATTTTCTAATGGTTTGTCCCACTTTCACACGTAATAATTCTCTAACATTAGAGCCACAATAAAATTAGGTGGACATTATATCCATATTTAAATGTAAACGAATGAAAAAGATAGCATATATCACTTTCACCTATTTAACATGTAAAATGTCATTTCAAGAACTTAAAATATGCAAACAAAAAAAGATTTATGATCAATTCTGACCATTAATCCAACAAATATAATTCAAAACAAGTATGTTGTCTTTAATACTAACATTAATCCGAAAATATAATTCAAAACGTATGAAGTATTTTGCAACTTACTTATACATATGTTTTGAAATAGGTCATATTTCAAGAATTAAAAATGCCACCGAAGGTAGAAAGGCATGGTTAATACTTAATACTAATTATAATGAACTCAACTCATCATCAATTTATCATAACATCAACTCATTCACTGATTGTCCCTTAACCTCCCATGAAACGTAAATCTCCATATCCATCTCCTATAAATTCCAACTCCAATATCATCTTCATCATCCATTTCCCATATCATCTTCTTCAACAAAATCAATGGCTAACAGTTTCCAATTAATCTTCCTAACCCTTCTCATTTCAACCACTTCCATGTTGGTTGACACCAGGCCCTTCATCCCCATAGGTGCTCCATCACCAACTCTACTCGAGGAATTAGCCACCGGTGAAGATATTGATTCAACTGGGTGTTGGGAGTCATTGTTCGAGCTTCAATCATGCAGTGGAGAAATCATACTGTTCTTCCTAAATGGAGAGACTTATCTCGGAATGGGTTGTTGTAAGGCGATTGAGAAGATTGAAAAGAAATGCTGGCCCTCTTCGCTTGGATCACTTGGGTTTACCAATGAAGAAGGTGATATCTTGCGTGGGTATTGTGATACTTCCGATGATAATGATGATGTTCCGACCACCACACCTCCACCGCATTCGGCCAATATCACCAACAGTACCTCTACAGAGTGCAATAATGGCGGATTTTGATTGTGTTTTGTAAGATTAAACCATGATCATGAATAATGTAATAAAGACAGTTATAAATTAAATAGCTTTCTTCCATCTTTGTCAATTAGACTCGTTATGATTATGAAAATCAGAAATTTTCAATAGCTTGAACAACCCTAAAACGGGAAATAAACAACGAACAAGATCTACAATCACTTCATTAACTTCTAAGAACTACCTAAAATTTTAACCACCAAATCCATAGAGAGTACGCCCCTGTCGTTTCAACGCATAAACAACGTCCATCGCTGTAACAGTTTTCCGGCGAGCATGTTCGGTGTATGTGACGGCGTCTCTGATGACATTCTCGAGAAATATCTTGAGAACTCCACGGGTCTCCTCATATATCAAACCGCTGATACGCTTGACACCTCCTCTTCGAGCTAACCTTCTAATGGCGGGCTTTGTGATGCCTTGAATGTTATCGCGAAGAACTTTCCGGTGTCTCTTGGCTCCTCCCTTTCCCAATCCTTTGCCTCCCTTGCCACGGCCCGACATTTCAGAAAGATGCTAAGATCGAATTCAAAGGTGAAATTAGGGTTTTGGAATTGAAGACGATGAAGGAATTTGGTAATTTGATCGGTTGTTTATAGTCAGAGGCGGGATCCTTTCGTTTTAGTGTTGAATGACGTCCGTTCGATACGGATTAATCGGACGGTGATTGCACCTTTGAATAGCGATCCGCGTGATGTTCTTTTTCTTTCCAAACTATAATATAAAATTAAATATTACAATTATAATGTAATATTTAACAAATTGATCATATGTTAATGATACAAAATGGTTATCAATTAAAAGAAAATTTTAAAAATTTATAGTTTCGTAATTGTAATTGTAAAACAGTTAAATAAAAGCGAATATCTTCATATAATTATGAAATTGTTCATATAATTATAAAATTGTTTAAAGAAATATGATTTTATAATTTATCAATAAAAAAGTAAATTCACAAAGTGGTAATTTATGTGATTATCTCTAATGTATTATGTATACAAATAATCATTCACGCATTTTTCATGATCCATAGATAACATAGGTCACTTAACATGCTACCATCTTCAAAATTATTGAAACACAAAGCAGGAAGATCGTTGAAAAATCTTGAAAATCCTACTTTTGATGTCGTCCATTGCTGAATATCATGGGATGTCTCCATCTAATTTTATGTTTTTCACTTTTTTGAAATAGTTTAACTTGAGATGTTGATAAGGAATATCATGGTGTAGGTAGAACTGAAAGCACTTATATGCTTTCATAATAAGGATTTTGTTATGCAAGCAATCAAAGAAAACAATAAAATGAAACAGATAATTAACTTGGTTCGGTCAATGTATGTCCAAATGGATGAACCAAATAACTTTTCTATTATTTGACTGTCTCAAAACCAAGTGCCTTGGAACCCTATCATATAATTGTAAACTCTAAAAACTATAGAATCAAATCCATATATAGGAAAATCTGAAATAACAAGAGAGTCATCAACCTACTCCAAATACTCATCCTTTTGAAAAAATCATTCAAAATTTCTTCACTTTGTTATTCCAGGTTTCTATGAACTAGATAGCTAAAAGATTAGTTACATTTCTTAAAAATTTTGATATTTTTCAACCGGGATTCCATATAAAATGAAGCTCGGTCTTGCGCATAAACTCCACATTTGAAATAATGAGTGGTTCCACCTCGACCATTCGCCTTGAACCTGAGAACCCCGTTTATGTAGACCTTAACATTGTTGCCTTCTACATCATGGATAACGTTCAAACGAAACCATTTATTGTATATATTACGAAAAATAACATTTCTTTTATAGTAGTAAAGATTTCCATCGTAGACTCGAATCATCAAAGTTGTAGTATGCGGAGGGTCTGACCCAAACACTTGCATCACACTTACACCCGTTGTTCCATGTGGCACGAAGACATGGGCTTCAAATTGCCAAATACCCGTAGAATACATGTAACCCTATGCCATGCATAAAAGATCAATTGAGAACAAATTCAAACTTCTAGTAAATAAAATTTCAATCTATAAAATAACTACTTACATTGATGAATAATTCAGAGCGGGGGAGTGTGGGACTACCACGAGATAATGGTTCATCCGTGGAGAAAACCCATAGTTTGTGAACTTCATTGATGAAGCTATACCTCTCCTCAAGAGGAAGATTATATGGTTTATGGTTTATATAATAGTTAGAGTTGAAAGGGAGACGAGTGAAACCCAAAGCTAAATCGTTTGTAAGTTCACCATGAGTAACAATTACATGCATAAATAGGAAAATGAATCCAAAAATCGAAGTAATATGCTTCAAGTGACACATTTCTTTAATCTAATATAACTGAGTTTGAAACTTAGAATTATGCTCATAATCACGTATATCTATCTGTTCATTATATATAGTGTAGCCCACATTTGCTGGAATTATAAGTTTGGACCAAGTCTTACATAAGCTTTTGGACAAAGTAATAAGACTAAATATTATGACAAATTTACAATATGTTTAATTTTCGTTCTTTAAAAAAGACGGTGAATAAGTGAACATTTCTTGAATTTAAATTAATGCTTCATTATATGCTTTGGCGGAGGAACCAATGGAGGCATGTGATAGTGACAACCATTTTTTTCTTTACAAAAAACTTCAAAATCTTAATATATGATTTATATAAAATCGGATAGATATATCCACTCATAGAATAATAACCATTCATTTTCACAGGCACAAAGTTAAATTTGATCATCTAAACACTTAAAATTGTGGCCGTAGTTATATTTTCTTGATAAAAAATTATTAGTTACACAAGCAATATTTCGTCTCTATCTTTCACGTGTATCGCGAAATTCGCTCGATGATAGTCCAATAGAAATTGGCAATTTCAAATTAATGCAAGAAGATTGATAGTTATTAATCATGTTTGTGCAAAGGTGTGTTCAATTTTATAGAAACCAACAAACCAAAAATACTTAGTACATCAACATTCATATTGCACTTCCTTAAGTATGGGCAGGGGGAAAGCTACTCTAGCATAAACATATGAGAAATAAAAAATATGAGAAATTAAAAATCTTTCTACTTTTTGTTTCTACTATCTTCCTATATATTTTAGATGGTAACAAGTGTCATTAAATTTTATTTAAATTTGATTGAGATGTTAAATTTGTACATTTGTCATCATCTTAAATAAGTAGGAACAAAAATAGGAACAAAATGTAGAATGATATTTAATTTCTCTAAACGTATGGAATATGCACTTCTACACCTTATGACTTGTATTTGAACTTAACTTAAAACCCCGTTCTTTACTCGTATAAATTGCAACTAAAAAATGTGTGATGATCCTAAAATCACCAACAACTCTAACTAGTTGTATTAAAATGATTTATTTTCATAATTAGGAAAATTAAATAAGGACATTAAGCATTTTTTTAATGGTAGATGAGTGTATTAGAACACTAAAAGGAAAGTAAAACAAATATTACACGGATGACACAATTAGAATTGGATTTTTAAGCCAGCCTATCAATGTTTTAAAAAAACTGGTTTTTTAGTTGAACTGGTATGAGATCGATTTTCAGTTCGACCGTCGGGTCAAAATGATTCTAGAATTTTTATAATTTTATTTTTATTTTTATTTTCATGTGCACACAAGTTTAAACGTTAAAGATGTACATAAAAACAAATTCAACATTAAAAATACACATAAAAACAAGTTACAGATCACTCCAAATACATTATAAAAAATACATAACTATAAGTGTTACATCAATCCACATACATCAAAAGAAAATAAAATATAACACCTAAAGAAATATAGTTTTAGATAAATACACATTTCAAAAATGTTCAAAACATTTACCATGTGTGTTTATTCAATTTAAGATAAATCTAATTAGATGTGACATGACCACCAAAATTTGTTATGATAAATGTTTCATTTATGTGTGTTTTTATTCAATTCACCCGATTTTTTATAAAAATCAGTCAGTTCGTTCTGATCAAGAAATAGACATAAAACTATTGCTAGTTGGACCGCTCATTTCTCTAGTTTTCGATCCAACCGATTCAATTGACCAATTCGAACCGGTTTTTAAAACATTGCAACTTACCCAATTCACTATCAGTTTCTTATGTATGTTGTAAAATCCAAAAACAAGACTAAGTAATGTTTTTTTGGCTTGATAAGATGGAATAAAGTGGCATTCTGAAATCTTCGTAGAACCCACATAGTGGTAAGAATAAGGAAATACAATCATTTCCTTTGAGTACCACCGTCATTGATAAGACTCGACCAAGAGAACAACCCGATCATTGTTTGGAAGTTGGTAAAATAAAAACCCCATCCGAAGACACTTCATTATGGATTGCAATAACCATGTTGTAATGAAGAAAAAGACATTCAATATATTTTTGGAACAAACTCAGAAATATGACACATGAAATAATCAACATACATATCTCTCTTGTGGATATTATCTCTAGTAGACATGTCTATCATCACAATCATGATAAATTCATCGTTATGATAATTATTTATTATCTATGTTGTCGTCCAATCACACTGCCTTCTATCAGCGTCATCGTCTCATTTACATTTTTCAAAACTTTTTCAAACTTTAAAATACTATTGTTTAAACAAAATCATTTCAAGTATTTGTAACGTTTTAAAATTTAAGGCCAAAAATTTCATTTTAATTATAATAAAAACCATCAAACCAAAATTGTTTATAAAACCATACAAGAACATCAGAGTATGCCAATCAACCAATCCAATACATCAGAGTTATATAAAGCGGAAATCATAGTGTGTGCAATGAGGTCATCCCAAACTCCTCCCCTTTGAACCAGAAGTACCAGAAACATAAATTAAAAACCGTAAGCACGAAGCTTAGTGAGTTCCCCAAAACACCACATACCATATATATCAAACATATAATGGGCCCCGTCTGGCATCGAGCCCCGCTCGGAACAGATCTTTCAATAATATGAGATGGGCCCCGCCTCATCACATTCATTAGGCCCCGCATGGCATCGGGTTCCGCCTGGTATATATACATACACATAAACACATGCAATAATCACAAAGATAATAACATACAATACACTCATCAGTCCTTGCCCGATATTGGGCCACGCCCGGTATACATATCACATAACATACATGCAAAAGTCACACAAACAACGAGCATCCTAATCATAATAAACCATGGGCTAACATCGGTGCATTCGACCCGCCAAACACAATGAGGAAACTCACCTCAAGCTGCTGAATATCTCAGATAAAAGCTCGGGCTGTTGATCTGGAAAATCCCCGCGCTAACATCATCAAATAACACCCAATTAATAATTGGTCCACAACCCAAAGCTGGAATCCTATTCCGATGTCCGATACTTAGGGTAAAAGTCCATTTTACCCTTAAGTGCTTAATACTTGCACTCAAGCATCCAAATTTCAGATCCAAGTCTAAATAAACGTCCTAATCCATAAAGTTCTTAACTTGGAGCCTTTGCATGGCTCAAAAGGACCCAACACTCAATTTTTACCATTAAGACACATAATAAGAGCCCTAAATCATGCATGGATCAAGACAAGACATCAAGGATTCAAGGTTGTATTTTTAGGAACAACGGACCTCAGATAATCCAAGATCTAACATCCCAATCTTCTGGAGAAGCATGGCTTGAAGGACCCAAAAATGCACAAATGAAACCCTAAACTAGATCTAGCATAAGGAACAATCAAGTTAGGAGCTTTATACCTCAAATATCTTGCAAAGTTGATGAAGATCCTGGATCTTCAAGCTCCAAGTCCACCAAAGCTTCCACCACCAAGCTTCACTTCCTTCAAGGGGCACAAAACACCTCAAAAACCATACAATGGATCACAAACACTCAATGAAGATTAGGGTTTCATTCTTAGGGTTTTTAGAGATGGAGGTTGGTCATAAGAAACCCCAAATGCAACTTAAGGTGTTTAAATAGGGCACAAACCCTAAAAATTAGGGTTTGTCCCAGCTGAGCGTACACCCAGCATACGTGGGCGTCTCCGTGACCATCTAAGGAGCCAGTACGTCCAGCGTACTCATAGAGTACACCCAACATACTCGGCTAGGGACCATTTCACAAATATTTTAAAGATGAAGGGCTTAAGGGAATAAAACCTGGAAATGCAATGTTACAGTATTAACTCACATTTAACAAAAACCGATCCCACAAACATTTATGATTAAAACATTGGGTGTTACCATAAAGTATCATATAACCAATAACAAGAAAATAAGAATTACATCAATATATAGTAAGGAACTTGACAAGTTCCACTACATTCTCTATCTCTTAACTTCTGACTTCACTATCATATTTTCTATTTAAATAAAACATGTGATACATGGCATTAAAGAGATACATAATACAACCTGTGATACATGGCCAAGGTGGATAGAACCACATCATTCCACCAAGGTATCATCACATCAGCATGAAGACTTATTCTACGAAGCACTTAATGTTTTCACATATCAAATATTCGTTTTTCCAACACATTATTTTCTTTAAAAAACGTTTTTATCTTCAAGGCATTCTTTCAAAACTTACTATCATCCCTTCATGTTTATGTTCCAATATCATCTTTAGAGTGTCAATTCATTTTCATGAATGTTATTCACTTCTAATATGTCAATCATCATGTAGTTATCCATAGATTTCCTAAAATTCCTTTATGTATGACCAACATAAAATGAGCCTAGCCCAACATACAATGGGCACAACTCACTCATGAAAATGGGCCCATCCCTACATGCATGCCAATGGGCCCAACCCAATATATCAATGCAAAAGTGAGCCCACTCATGCAAATGGGCCCAACCCTAAGTTCAAGGTAGAGAGGTTTAAATATGGAAGAAACCATAGAGAATCATGAGCTTGGTTCAGAATAGTTGCCACGCCGTGGCGGCCTAATGCCATGTCGTGACGATTCAATAAATTACGCATTATTTTATTTGATGCCACAACGTGGGCATCCTTGCACCACGTCGTGGCACAAAGTTTTTTTCCAAAACTCAATCTTTAGCCCCTGATAAATATAAACTTAAGCTAGTCTGGAACACGAGTATTACACAAGGGAGGGTAGAAAACTAAACCCTAATCATTTAATCTCATTAATTTCGACATTGGGGTTTTACCCACTTCACTAAATCAATTTATAGGGTAAAATTGTCACACCCCCAAACCAAGATGGCGGAAACATTCGGGGGTGGATGACTTTCATGTATTGTATCATAACAATTGAGTAATAGTAAAGAAAGCAAACATAACCATCATATATATAATTTAAAAAGTTACATCATTGTAAGTGTTACATGTTTCAATAGTCAATTACAATATGATGACAAAAGATTTGATTGACGCCTTAGCGCCCCATCCTCAAAAGTTGTTGGTTACATGTTTTACTGATTCCCTGAGAGTACAAGTTGTTTGAAAAAAGTGTCAACAGTTAAGTTGGGGAGTTCATAAGAGTCTGTATGAAAAATAGTAAGCCTTTCCGTGAAAAGATGTCGTGTTTGTTTCCAGAAAATCCGATATTTTCTGTAGAAATGAGTTGTAGTCTTAAATGTTCCAAGACCGAAATGTACCAGTGTTTTCCATACTTAAAATAGTAATATATAGTTTTATTCATGTATGAAACCGATTGAAGAAATGTGTTTTCGTGTAAAATATACGTATAGTTGTTTCCCCATGTGAGTTTTCATAACCGTGCTAAAAATGAATTGTCTTCCACGATGTTCTTCAGGCATCGAAGTGTTTATGACCTTTGTCACCCATAATCTGCCGGTCTGACTGTAGCTATCAGTCAGGGTGTGGGATCATCAGTCCCGTATAGATCTATACACAAGTATCACGCTCTCTTACAGGATATTTTGGTTATGAAACAGGACTTTCGTGTATACCTCAATTACGTACGATGAAGACAATGACTCACAAATTTATTCAACGAGAGTACGTGTTTTTGTAATGAAAATGTTTGTATATGTAATTATCCCCTTTTTCCAGGATAATTAAGAAATGACATAAAACAATTATATATGTACTTTATATAATTATACCCTTTGCTCAACGGGTTACAAAGGTGGTAAAGTTTCGTAAACTATATTTATATAGTTTAATGAAACGACCGTTTTGTACTATATATATATATATATATATATATATATATATATATATATATATATATATATATATATATATATAAGAATAATGTAGTGTATTTTGTAACCGTTTTTCATATCTTTACGTTTTTATCAAAACGTTGTATGTAAAAATATACGCGGTTGGTAGTAAAATATTCGTAAAAATAGTAAAATAACGTATTTAAATGTTTGTGTTTTAACGTAAATTTTCTTGTGTGTTACTTGTATCCCCCCCCCCTCTTAAACATAGAAAAAGTGTAACGTCTGGTTTCTGGTACGCTTTTATTCATAAATTATTCATTTTATTAGAGCTACTCGACGAGTTGGAAGCCCCAGACTCGTCGAGTAGAAACGAGTTTTGGACGCGGGTTTTAAGTTATCTACTCGACGAGTCGAGAGCCCTCGCCTCGGCGAGTAGGTCTGGCCGAGGGAAACCCTAATTTTGGGGGTTTGTACCATATTTAAGCATCTTAATCCCCACCCTTTGGCCTCATTTCCAGCCTCCAAGTCATAAACCCTAAAGCATTTTGTGAGTGTGTGAGCCATCCTTGAGTAACTTTTGTGTGTTCTTGAATTTTAAAGAAGAAGAAGGAGCTAGAGGGTTCAAGGAGAAGGTAGTAAATCCAAAGACTTCCTTCCATCCTCTTCACTTTCTGGTAATCAAGTTTCTAGCTTGGCTATTAGTTCATTAGATATTCTTACGTCCATTTTATGAGTGTTTTGGTTCAAGGATCTTGATCTTTGGGATTTGGACGTCCCAAGTGGCTTACCTTTCAGATCTGGGGTCTAGAAGGGGTTCCATGGCATAAAGGTGCAAACTTTATGACCATAGAAGCCCCATGCAAGCCTAAAGACATTGTTATGGCCTTTTAAGCCCCAAAAGGCCATGCATTGAAGTAAAGTCCGAGACTTTACGTATTCAAGTGGTGTCTAAGGCCTAGATCTGTGTTATAATGGTTTAGTTTAGAGTACTATGGCTTTTGGACCAAGATCCATGTTCTAGAGAGCTAGGGTTTGAGTTTAACTCTTTGGGAAGGACTAATAGTGGGTAAAGTTGGAAACTTTACCCTTAAGAAGAAATTTCCAGTATGTAGATAGAATATGGAGTTGGGATCTGAAGAGTAGGGGCTTAATCCTTTAAGTTGACCCAAACAGACTAAGGAACTCGGCGAGTCTATAGAGGGACTCGACGAGTTGATGACGTTCTGTCCTAATTATGTACGAGGTAGAACTCGGCGAGTCTGCTAAGGGACTCAATGAGTTGGATCACGATTTCTGGATTTCTGGATTATAGGACTCGGCGAGTCAAGGGGATGACTCGACGCGTTGAGTCAACTTGGATGGTCGGCTTTGAATTTGACTAAACCCTTGACTTTGACTAGGGGTAAAATGGCCATTTTACCCTAAGGATGATTATTAGGTTTTGACTAAGTGTTATTGTGATATTAATACTCGGGGAGTTGTTGGAGCAGCCGTCAGAGATTCCTCACTCGAGATTTCAGCATTCAGCTTTGCGAGGTGAGTCCTCTTCAAGTAGGAACGTGTCTAAGGCACCAAGGCCGGCCCATTTATGTATGTTAGCAATGTCGGGGTTAGCCCGATGTAGTTATATGTTTCCAGACTTCGGTCCGATGCTGGAGCAAGCCTGAGGAATGTTTATATGCTTGATGTCTTCGTGATTCTTGCATGTGTTTGTTTATGTGTTCCGGGCTTCGGTCCGTTGTCGGGGCAAGCCCGAGGAATGTTTATCTTCTATGTTATGTTTATGTGTACCGGGCTTCGGTCCGAATTCGGGGCAAGCCCGAGGAATGTTTATATGTTTATGTTATATGCTTGTTGATTTGATATATGTATATCAGACTTAGGTCCGATGCCGAGTGGGGCCCGATGCCGGGAGGGGCCCGATGTAGCGGGTAAGGCCCAATGTATGTTATTATGTGTATGGTATGTGGTAGTTTGGGGAGACTCACTAAGCTTCGTGCTTACAGTTTTCAGTTTTGGTTTCAGGTACTTCCACTAGCAAGGGGAAGAGCTCGGGATGACTGCATGACACACACCACAATTTTCAGCCTGGGATGTCTAGACTCTGATGTTTTGACACGTGATTTTGATACTGTATTTTGATATGATGTTTTTGGAGATACATGACTTCTGATTTTATTATGATGTGGATGAATTATGGTTTTTCCTAAATGATGTAAAACTAAATTTTTGGACCGTATTTTTGGGATGTTTCAAAAAGTCTTGAAAAATGTAGGGGTATGAACTCACCTCGACTTTGTTCTTGATTAGATAACGAGGTAAAAATGATGATCTTCGAGTTAGAATACGTGAAGCTAGTCATATTCTAATAGTCTTAAACACATAATAGTGTGTGAAAATGAGAGGATATATCAAGAACGTGTTGTATAAACACTAGATTATATAGAAGATACTTACAACAATCTCTTGGAATCAATTTGAATGATAAACTTTGAAAGGTTTAACCTTGATATTGAAGAAATAAAGACATGTTCTTGAGAGAATAAGTGTTTGATTTTTTAGAGAATTAGTGGTGAAATGTTAACTGTAAATGAGGTTTGAATAGTCCCTAAATCGTGGTTATGTAAGAAAGGAAAGATAAGGTGAAGTGATGTTTACATTGGTAAATGAAATTATCACATTGGGAAGCTAATTCAACCAATCAAGTGGCACCTCTTGACCACCATTTGGTGATTTCCACCTAAATGGGGGTGATTTCGGTCAAGGCATGACCGGAATCCCCTTGTACACTCATCAAAATGTTGATTTCGGCCAAGGCATCATCCAAGAAAGGGTGATTTCGGCCCTAGTGGTCCCTAGGTTTGTGATTTCAGTCCTAGTGGTCCTTAGGCTTGAGATTTCAGCCATATATTGATATCTTGGCCCCCACAAAACCGAAAACCCTTTTGTTCTTGATTCCCAAAACTAAAATCCTTTAAGTAAGGTATCATTTTATGCTTTTAGACTTATCTTATTTAACTTGTGTTGACTTGTTTTATCTTGTTTTCTCTTATGTGGTCTTATGTTGATTGTTTTAACTTTCAAAGTTTCATTACCACATGGTTTTCAAAGTATCTATATTTATATATTAACTAATATAAACATGCCCTTTTGGCTTTTAAAGTTCTATTGCATCAAAGTTACGTTGCGAATTCACTTGTACACGGTTAAAGCTTAGACCTTGCTTGTTCTAGAAATTTTCTAGTTGTCACAAAAATGAAGAGAAATTATACCTTATTAGCCTTTGTTCTTCTTCTTTCTTTACTTGGTTGCTCAAATCTCCTCTTGAATCAAACCCTAAAGGATAAAGAAGATGAAATCACCATTAGAGCTCCTCCAATGCTTGCAAAACACATTATAATGAATGAGGGTGTGACAACCCAAAAATTTCTACCTTGTAAGTCAATTCAATCAATCAAAAGTCAGGCTCGTTTCTGTTACCTTTTAACCTTGTTTAGGGTTTGTTTCAGAGTTTCTAAGCCTAGTACACTCAAAGTTTGTGTGTTAGGAAGTTTTAGCTTCAGTTTTTTGAGTTGCAATCAAGCCGGAATCACCATCAAAATGAGTTCACGGCCGTGAACCCTCACTTGGCCGTGAACTACTCATATATATATAAGAGATTGGTCCTTTTTCTTCATTTCTCAACCCTTGGCCATGAACCCTTAAGTCTCTCTCAAGTATCATCCACAAAAACTTCAATCTTTCACTCTTAAAACACCCCTTTCCTTTGATACTCCATAGAAGCTTACTAGGAACTTTAAACACCCACCAAAACACCAAGATATTCAAGAGTTCTTCATCATTTGGGCCGTGATCATCAAGTGGGCCGTGAACCCTTCATATGTTCATCACTTTGGGCTGTGAACAACTCATCACTTTGGGCCGTGAACCACATGTGGGTCGTGAACAACTCATCAATTGTAACATCCCAAAAATTTAGAAGTATGATTGAAGGACTTAAGTGTAAACTGAAGAAGGTACTCGACGAGTAGGTATGCTTACTCGTCGAGTCGAAGCGGATTCTGGTCGCGAGTTAAGTGACCAACTCACCGAGCCGGCAGCTGGACTCGACGAGTTGGTGCTGAAAAGAGAAAACCCTAATCTTAAGGGTTGCACCCTATTTAAAGGAGCATATGTCCTCCCTTCAGCCTCCTTATTGCCCTTGAGAGTCGGTAAACCCTAAAAATCGTGTGAGCTTCCATTGTTAAATAGATTTAAGCTTTGGAGGAGGAATATTGAAAAGGAAGCTTGAAGATCAAGAGGCTAGCATCAAGGGATTGGTGTAGATCCAGAATCTACTTCAGCTTGGGCACATTTTGGAGGTAACAAGCTGTCACCTTGACTCTATTGCATTTATATCTATTCAAGAATGATATTTGGGGCCATTTTGGCATGTTAATGATCTATTTCGGGTTAGGGATCTAGATCTGAGGTTGCTACTTCAGATCTAGACTTGTCTTGGTCCAGAAACTCACAAAGTATCAGCCATTGGCTTGTTGGTGAAGCATCCTTGTCTTAAACCTTAGCCCTAGATTGATTTGGGCCTATAGCTCTTTGTTTTCATGTAAAGTTTGCAACTTTACATGAGAGTCATGCTCTAGAAGAGTGGATCTACAGTTTGGAGCCCCTGCATGACTCGAAAAGCCTCTGCATGAATAAAGGACTGAAGAGACTCGGTGAGTCTGTTCTTGGACTCGACGAGTCTGTTGAAGATAGGCATGGGCTCGACGAGTTGGAGGAACAACTCGGCGAGTCTGTTGAAGATTGTCGTGGACTCGGCGAGTCTATTCTTGGACTCGGCGATTCAGAACGCAAAACCCCAACCTCTTCTGGTTAAGACTCAAATCGGTGAGTTGAGTGGTGACTTAGTGAGTTGGACATGATAGGGCTCAAAGATTGTTGAACTCGACGAGTCATGGGGTGAATCGGCGAGTCGAGTCGTGATATAAGAGTTTTCTGAAGTTTGGTAACTCGGCGAGTCAGCGGGTTGACTCGGCGAGTAGGGTCAATCAGGAAGATTGACTTTGGCCAGGACTTTGACTTTGACCAGCTTGACCTTCAAGGGTATTATGGTAATTTGGATATTCATGTCAATGGATCATTGATGGCTATAGGTGTTGGAGTTTGGGGCAATGTGTCGGGATTGTGTTTTCGTGGTTCGGTTCGGCAGTTGCAAGGTGAGTTATCCTTACTATACACAAGGGTCTAAGGCACCAAGGCCGGCCCTTTGATTTGTTATTTGAGATAGTTATTGCTGTGATATGTTAGTTGGCATCCTGGTAGATAGGATGGCTATATGATGGTATGCTCTGTTAGATCGGTATTTTGGTAGATTGGATGTGGCTATGCTTAGTGACCTGTAGTTGGTCTGACTGTCTGTATGCTGGTAGGAGATTACCGTTATATGTGCACGTGTGGAGCAGTAGTGGAGGGTATTCCATCCCGGTAGGATGATAGGGCCCTAGTATGTTGTCTTGTAGACTGTTATATGGTTATTTGATAGGTGCACATGTTTGCTAGTATGTGGGCATTCCAACCCGATGGTTGAGGGCCAGGAGTATTCCATCCCGGTAGGATGATTGGACTCATAGTAGGTGGGCATTCCAACCTGATGGTTGATGTAACACCCCGATTCCAGGTATGGATTTAAATAAAAGGTTAATTGGTTTAATGCCCTACTCGACGAGTTGGTTGCCTTACTCGTCGAGTAGCAGCGGGTTTGGAACGCGTGTTTAGTGACCTACTCAATGAGTCCACTAAGGGACTCGACGAGTAGGAGCTGGCAGATGAAACCCTAAATCTCGGGGTTTTGCACCCTATTTAAGGAATGATAAGCCTCCTATGGCCTCTTTGCAGTCTTTGAGAGCCCCTTAAAACCCTAATATGTGTGTGTGTGTGCCCATTGTGTGTTTGAAGCTTGAAGAGAGGATCCTTGGAGGGAGAAGGCTTAGAGGAGAAGGAGATTGGAGCAAGTAGAGTGTGGGAATCAACTCCTATCTCAGTTATCATCTTCTGGAGGTAACCAAATCGCCTTTTTCCTTGTGAATCTCTTCTATTGGTTGAGTTTTAGGGTTTTTGGTGAGATATTAAGTTGGAAAGATGAGCTATGGGCTAGATCTGAGGTTGTAACTTCAGATCTGGACCCTCCTTGGATTCTATAAGCATAAAGTTTCAGTTTTGGTCATGATTAAGGTCCCTCTTGAGCATGAAGTTTCATTAAGAACTTAAAATAGGCATTTAGAGCCTTTATAGCCATGCATGCACGTAAAGTTTGCAACTTTACGTGATAAGCATGCCCTAGAAGCTTGGATCTGTGATTTGGAGCCGCTGCATGGCTCAAAACAAGTCTGTATGGAAAAGGGACTGAATAAACTCGGCGAGTCGCAAGGTTGACTCGGCGAGTCACATGAAGATGGCCGTGGACTCGACGAGTTGGATGAACAACTCGGCGAGTCCGATGAAGATTACCATAAGACTCGGCGAGTTAAAGAACAACTCGGCGAGTCGGATGAGTTTTCCCTAGGATATGTATGCGTGTGTATCCGTCGAGATGCAAGGAGGGAACTCGACAGGTGGCCTTAAAGTTTGAACGAGAATCGAAGCAACTCGACGAGTCACCCCGATGACTCGGCGAGTTGGATTGTGCTTCAAGGAACTCGGCGAGTTGGGGTCAACATGGACTGTTGACCTTGACTGAGGACTTTGACTTTGACCAGGGGTTGACTAGTGGGTTATGGAGTACCTTATAAGGTTAAGGACTTATGAGTATATTGTGCTTTGGTGTTAGGTGGTGGAGCCTGTGCCAAGTGATTCGAGAGTTGGGTTTTATCTTCCGAGTCGACATTTGCGAGGTGAGTTATCCTCACTATACTAAGGGGTCTAAGGCACCAAGGCCGGCCCATTGGATATGATATCCTAGTAGTTGTATCATGTTGAGTATGAGTTGGTTATGCATGCTAGTTTGATATGCTATAGGGTGGGTCTGTAGGACTACCTGTGATACTGATTGATTTCCTGTATGTGCATTATCTGTTACATGTTGATATGTTATGTGGGATGGGTTGAGGATGTACTGCTCCGTGCGGTAGCCAACAAACCCTAGAGTATTCCAGATATGAGCTGAGGGCCCGGTAGGCATTCCAGACTCATACTGAGGACTCGGGAGCATTCCAGATATGATCTGAGGGCCCGGTAGGCATTCCAGACTCATACTGAGGACTCGAGAGCATTCCAGATATGAGCTGAGGGCCCGGTAGGCATTCCAGACTCATACTGAGGACTCAGGAGCATTCCAGATACGAGCTGAGGGCCCGGTAGGCATTCCAGACTCGTACTGAGGGCTCGATGGTATTCCAGATACGAGCTGAGGGCCCGATAGGCATTCCAGACTCGTACTGAGGGCCCAAGGGTAATCCAGCTTGTATAGTTGCGGACCCATTGCATGCTGTTCTGTTCAGTTTGTTATGATGTGTCATGGTGTGACATGGTTATGTGGACTGTATATGTATCGATATTTTGGGGGTAACTCACTAAGCTCTCGGGCTTACAGTTTCAGTTTATTGTTTCAGGTACATCAGGGGATCGCGGCAAGGTGAAGGCATGATCGTACAACTCCTCCTATTATGTTTATGTTTATGGGAATACTCTGATAAAAATGTATTTTGAAAACAAAGTTGTAATGTTTCGATGAACTTGACATGTTTTGAAAGTTTAAAATTGTTCGAAATTTTTGGGTATTACAAGTTGGTATCAGAGCCTTGGTTTGAGTGAATTGGAGGAACACTCGTGTAACTCCAGTCTCAAATCAAGGAAAGGATTTTCGAAATGATATTTTTCAAAAAGGTTTTCAAATTAAATAAAGGAGGATGCAGGGCGTACGATCAGCCGGAGCCAGTAAGTGTTGGATTAATGTCTAAGTCCATAACTATAATTGGTAAGACTTGACCCGACCCGGCATGGTCCATTTGGGTTGCATGGCATCATGCATTTGGATAGACTATAATGAGAGAAATAACACTTAAGGTTGGTTAATATATTATAAGTTCTAATATATTAATAAGGTTATTTAATTAGTATTGATCAAGAATTAATTTGGAATTAATTAAGTGATCAAAAGGAGACTAATTAAATATATGGGTTGATTGTGTAAATCATTCATTCTTATATATGTGGGCTTGTGATCCAAGATTCCTTATGTTGGACTAAGTCCATGGGGTGACCCATGGATACTCCATGGAGGTTAAAATCCATGGAGCATAAGGAATGGGTAAAGTTATGAGTTACATGGTGTAAAGAATCCTATGACTCAAGAAATCGTGCACTAATGTGTGAGTGTGAGGTCTAGACGATTTCAAGGAGTGTTCAAGTTTCTCTCAAGTTATTCCAAGTGTATTTGGTGTTGTGTGAACCATTTGAGGTGTCACACTTGGGGCACTAGGCACTCAAGCTTCATGAAGACATTCTACATCAAAGAGGTATGTATTCTATCTTGTTATATTTATTATTTTGTATGCTAGACTTGGATGTTCATAATTGTATGTATAATAGAGAAAACATAGATCCAAGGTATTTAGGGTTGCATGTACACTTAGGAGTGTTAGAATGCTCATAACCCAACAGTGGTGTCAGAGCCTAGGCTTGTTTTCTTGTTATACTTGCAAAAGTAGCTGAAAAATCGAGTTGGATGCATATATTCGATTGTTTTGGCTGGAATTGGACTAGGAACATTACCCTAAGACGTTTTTTGACTTATAAACTTGTTTTTGATGTGGTAATGTTCATGCTAATCCAATTTCTAAGATAATTGTCATAATTTCAAGATTTGTATTAGTTTGTATGTTCATGCTAATTTCTTGAAGATTGATGATTTGAATTATCTTGTTCTTATGAGGTTCTTAGATTAATAGAAAAGTTGTGTGAAATAGTTGTTTTCAATCCATTTTAATCTAAGAGTTGATTCCAAAGTGTGTTTTTGTAACTTGTCCTCAAGTTATATGAAAAGTCACATTTAAGAATCATAAAACTCATAAAAGTTGGCAAAGGTTACAAAATGAAGAGTCTAGTTCTAATTAAATGGTTTTATGACTCCATAACTTGTCCTCAAGTTATGGAGGTTCAAGAGTCTCTTCATTAAATTAAAAAAAAAGTGTAACCTTAATTAGTTCCATAAGTTACAATAAAAAAAAGTTATTTTTTTTATTAATTAGTTTAAAGTCTTCCATAACTTGTCCTCAAGTTATGGAACTTGAAGAGTTTTTTTTTTATTTTTTTTTATAATTAAAACTACTTTAAACTCATAAGTTATGGAATTAATTAGTTTTGAATAGTTTCAAAACTTGCCCTCAAGTTTTGGAATTTGAAAAGTTTTCACTTATGAATACTTTAATTCCAAGTTAGCCCTTAGAATTTTAAAAGTTAAAATTCAACCCTTATACTTTATAATATTATAAGTTAATAATATTTATATATATGTATAAGAGTAAAGTCAGTCTTACCGTTAGTAGGCCTCATTCACGAAGCCGGTCTATAAGGGGGGTATAAGGTTACTGCCTATAAAATGGCAGTTTAATGGGTGTCCACTCTCACCCACCGCTTCCTTGACTGGTGGAGGGTCGTTAGCCGAATGGGTATGACAAGGACTATAATTCTCCTTTCATTAAAAGTATTAATGATAAATACTAAGTAACTAAACTCTTATTAATACCCAATCTTAGTTACTTAGGAAAATGTGAATTTGGTGCTAACCCATGAAATTACACTTTGCACTTTGCTTAAGTCGTTAGTGGAGCGTGTGTGGTTAACCGGCACACTAACCTGGACTTAACAAGGTAGGCAAAGGGTAACTTAATATTTATCATAGTATCGGTGGAGCGTGTGTGGTTAACCGACACACTGATTAAGGGGTAAATATTAAGGGTACCAAGTATATTTGCATGGTTATTCACACCTTGTTTTGTGATCCTCGGCATCCCAGTCACAAAACCTGAAGGGCACACTCGAGATTGAAACATGCCTTTGAACAGTTCAATGAATCTCAAAGATCTAGGACTTTCAAATCCAATTAAAACGTAATAAATTATTTCGTTTTTCATGGTGGAAATTGGTGAATCGTCATTCACCTACCTTCAAATATTTTATAGCTTGGATTACGGCATCCCTCTTCTAAGTTATAAAATAGTTTGTTGGGTCCTAGCCTTAATATTTCATATTGGGTGTCATATTAAGGACTTTAAATCAACTATCTTGAATATCTCCCCAAAAGATGTCTGGTCTAGACATTTATGATCTTCCCAAATCTCTTGAAACAAGCTTTCCTAAATGAAGATGATGTCCCATGGATATCATACTTCTTTCACCTCCTCCAATTATTCTCCCTAACCCACAAGTTCCTAAAAAGTTTAAGGTCACTCAAGCCCTATTGGCAAGGCAAGGTCTAGGTGTGATCACATCTTGGAGATGTAGTCACATATTGACAAGCCGGGAGAGTTGGGTGTCAAAGTCTTGAGAAAGTTGGTGGCTCAACTACTTTCTAAGTCACATAGTGAGTTCTTTTGGGAATCCTATGAAACAGACTAAGACAAGACCCTTAATGATCTTATCTATTTGCTAAGATCAACTTCCTAAAACGCTATGGACATTGACAATGATGACATTGGATATCCAGTAAAGCTCTCTCTTCCCAATGGAAAGGGATCGGCCATATTCAACTCGGTTGACCCAATGGTAAAGAGAGAGGCGAAGTCTGAGATAGTCCCATTATCAAGGGTCCATAGGTAACTATTGCCAAAGGAAGGGGCATTGGTTACGAAGCTGCCAAATTTACCTAAGGATGTTAAAGTCAATAAGTTTGGCTCTACTTTAGGTAAAGTTCATTGTCTAACTCTATTAAGTACATGCTGATTCTGATAGCGAAGATGGATTTCAATCGCATGGTTCGGTGATCAGAATTTTGGGCTATTACTTAAGAGTTATGATATTTATATTGCTTAGGAATAGATAACAACAAGGTTTTCATATGGATTGTAAGGATAAGTTTTTCCGCAAAGTTTTAAAATAAAAGAAAAAGGTTTTGATTTTATTTATTTTAAGTATCCTTACAATGGCATTTGTGAAAAGTTGTTGCTTATAAGATTCCATTGATAGCAATATTGGAAAAATGGATTTGATTCTTTCGGTTGTGGTAGTGTCTAATATTACCAAATAAGGAAAGATTCTCATCACCCAAGGTTCAATTGGACCGAAACTTGGAATCATGCAAGTTGTATAGTATGATGAATGAGAACTTTCAGCTTGGAAAATTAAGACTAATTCCTTATGTGAA
Source organism: Lactuca virosa (assembly GCF_052849685.1). Taxonomy (NCBI): domain Eukaryota; kingdom Viridiplantae; phylum Streptophyta; class Magnoliopsida; order Asterales; family Asteraceae; genus Lactuca; species Lactuca virosa. Next base: position 132,711,498 of record NC_136428.1, on the reverse strand, counting down.
TAAGGAAAGGACTAAGGGATCGAGTACACATTCTTGTGCACTGGTCAAGTCCACCACAAAAGATCAAGAAGACTATTCGTCATGATTTACTTAAGTTCAGTAAATATGGTTATACTTATAAGTTTAAGTATAAGTCTGTAGCATTGGAGAAGTTTCAATGTGAGACAGAACGAATAAGAAGAATCAAAGTATGGCAGAAAGATAAAAGTTTCTCAAATCTGAAAAGATGGGAGAGTACTTTAGTATCATGTTTATGATCATCTTAATGATTAAGATACCATATCACAATTGGTCCTCTAAAGTCATCTTAGTGCATTCTTATGACTAAGAAGAGGAGTCATGAATTGTTGAAATGGTTAAATCAAAAAGATGAGTCATACTTCGTTCCAAAACAATTCTTAGATTCATACTCCAAGATTGTAACTTGAGTGACATATCTTAAAGAGGGTTTGTTAACACTAGTCAAATGTAAGAGTAAAAGGTTATCTACTCTTGTACATTTGAAATTGGTAAGTTGTGATGTTTTGGATAAAACAGAGACCAACTTAGGCCAATTGTGTAAAGTGTTAGTCTTGATAAAGAATCCGCACTATCTCTTGAATATTTGACAAGGGAGTCTTATATGTCAAGAGGACAGTGGGAGTCTTAAAGCTCTTGAAAGTTTCAAGACTTAATCAAGAATAAAACCTAAAGTCCTTCACTAGCACACGACTTGAGGTTTATAACCTATCGTGTTGAAATTTTTGTGCCTAATCAAGTTGGCTTTGCATAGGAGTTCTGAGAGTTCTCAATTGGTTGCACAACTACTTGGAAGCAATGGCAGGCACCTGAGCTGCCAAATGGCAAGAATTTAAGATTGCACAAGTTAATCAATATGAGTTTGGATTTGTCACTAACCTTGTCTTGTGATTATGGTTTTGACAAATTCACATGGATAAGAACACATACACTATTAAATCTAAGTGTCATAAGGTTTCTCTCCGATTCATGAAAATGATGGTGAGGAAACACTTTCACTAAGTAGATTTTAGCTAGATAGCAATTGTGATATTTGCATTCTCAAAGTCGTTAGTGGAGCGTGTGTGGTTTACCGGCACACTAACATGGACTTGTAAGAAGTGGCAAAGGTCTAAACAATTGAGACTATGATTACGGCATCCCTTTTCATAGTTCTAAAATTGTTAAGACACACATGTGAGCTATCTAAGAGAGGTGTATGATTTTGATAAAGTTTTATCAAAACAATCTAGTATCAGAAATCTGAACTTTGGTAAGAAAGTCAGCTGATTTCTGAGTACATGTCAAAGCTAGTGGGAGCATAAGTGTTATGCTAATAATCATCATGTTAGTGGGAGCATGATAATTATGACAAAGGTTGCAAGTTAGCAATGTTAATTATAGAAAACAAAAGTTTCAATTCGTGAGGTTGTAGGGGTTGAAAAAGTTGTTTTGCTATAATTAAGGGAGAGGAAATTATACTTCATTTCAATTCTAAAAGCTTAGATTGAGATTTTAATCGTATTCAATCAAGGATATATATATGAATTTCATGTTGGAATGGCTCAACATAAGGAAATTCTATATATGGGTCCATTATTTGCGTTCTAAAATTCGATTATGATTACGACATCCCTTTTCATAATCTGAATTTTGAGAACTTGGCAAATTGAAATGGAAATATTATAGCAAAAGACTGGTTTAGTCTTTATGTGAGACATCATGAATCGTGTCCCATATGCTTCGGATATAGGATCGATTACATGTGCTATATTCATCCTTTCTAAAATTTTCCAAATGCCTGGGGCATTATGAAGGGAAAAGGTCTAGAATTGGATATGACTAAAATGATTAAGCAATTGTCGAGGACAATCTAAGGTTTACCAAAGATTGGTTGCTCAAGGACAGTTGGAAGTATAATGTTAATTCTGGAAGGACCATATTGACATAATATGTAAGGAGGCAACTCTTGTTCAGAAGTGATAGTCAAAATGGAATATGGAAATGTTTCAAAGTTAGAAATTATTCAATCTGTGTAAGATTAGGAAACTTAATGAAAGAAGGATGTTTCCAAGGAGCTGATCTCCTTTGGAATGCTCTGTAATGATTGTTGTCAAGTCTTTCTGACTTCGTGCATAATCATTAAGAGGATCAATGCATTTAAGTTTAGAATCTAACAGATTTCAGTAAATGGCATGAATTTGGAATTCTTGCATTTGCAGTAAGGATTTGGGACTGTGAAAAGAGGATCATTGGAGTGATGTTCAATTGATCTATTTTACAAAGTAAAGATCATAGACAAACATAGTATGCATACTTGGTGTATGGCATGACTAGTGTTTAGAAAACATAGTGTACATGCTTGGAGCATGGGACAACTATTGTTTTAAATTCAAGTATAAAGTTGATAAAACCGAAACAATGAATAATGAGTAATCAGTATGGTGATAAATAAAATTGTTTATTTATATTCATAGGGTTTGATACCATATTTGATTCATTTATTATTGTGTTTCACTTTGCATGTTTTGACTTCCAGAATAACTAAGTCGCTCTTCCTGAATGATTAAGTTATTCAAACCATCCACAGTCGGTCATATGTTGGAAGTAGATATGAATCAAGAATGTCATGGGTTGGTTTGTAGAGGTCCAAGTTGGTGGACAAAGTGGTGCTACAACACTCATGAGTGCTTATAAGTTCTGAGTATTGGATTCAACCCGCGCTCATTTGAATCACTTCATGGATTTTATCACGAGTGATCATGAGACGATAATATCTTATATTCTTCAAACCTAGAGATATGAGTTGTTACTATGAGTTGGTTGTACATTGATTGCGCGAAAATGCATTCGGTAACTCGATGTTATAAAACGTGCCTTTGTGTATGATTCAACAAGTAGTAGAACAAGCCATATGAGTCGAAGTTTATCCATTCCTTTTACCTTCGGGATAAAAGCGATATCTGTGGGCCCCTCGATGATTTAAAGATGATACGTGTGAGTGCTTGGCCAAGCCAGGACTGATTTGATTTGTTCAATCAGTCAGTCATCATGAATCGGAAATCGGGAAACAACAAATGGACAGAGAGAATGATTGATAATCCATGTCTCAGTCCATATGATATCTAGAATGGAGGAATATATGATCCCTTATCTAATGGACAAGTCATTGACAAAGGTCAGAGTTCATCGACAAGGTCAGAGTTCGACAGAAAGCTTTTGAGAGCTACGATTGCTGATCGGTTCCTGAAGTCATACGCAATAATAGTTTTAGACTTATCCAAGTGGGAGACTGTTGGATTAATGTCTAAGTCCATAACTATAATTGGTAAGACTTGACCCGACCCGACATGGTCCATTTGGGTTGCATGGCATCATGCATTTGGATAGACTATAATGAGAGAAATAACACTTAAGGTTGGTTAATATATTATAAGTTCTAATATATTAATAAGGTTATTTAATTAGTATTGATCAAGAATTAATTTGGAATTAATTAAGTGATCAAAAGGAGACTAATTAAATATATGGGTTGATTGTGTAAATCATTCATTCTTATATATGTGGGCTTGTGATCCAAGATTCCTTATGTTGGACTAAGTCCATGGGGTGACCCATGGATACTCCATGGAGGTTAAAATCCATGGAGCATAAGGAATGGGTAAAGTTATGAGTTACATGGTGTAACCCTAATAGCCACCATATAAAAGAATCCCATGGCTCAAGAAATCGTGCACTAATGTGTGAGTGTGAGGGCTAGACGATTTCAAGGAGTGTTCAAGTTTCTCTCAAGTTATTCCAAGTGTATTTGGTGTTGTGTGAACCATTTGAGGTGTCACACTTGGGGCACTAGGCACTCAAGCTTCATGAAGACATTCTACATCAAAGAGGTATGTATTCTATCTTGTTATATTTATTATTTTATATGCTAGATTAGGATAATACCTTGGATGTTCATAATTGTATGTATAATAGAGAAAACATAGATCCAAGGTATTTAGGGTTGCATGTACACTTAGGAGTGTTAGAATGCTCATAACCCAACAGCAAGTAGACCCCAAAATACCATACAAGTTATTTGATTATGTGATATGTTAGAACAGAATGTTAGTGCTAGGCTAGGGATCTTCAGGAATTGCAGGATAGAATTGCGTGATTACATGATGTCTGCTAGCCTAGGGTTTCCTTTATATGAGATTGACATCATTACTGTAGTTGCTTAGTGTATGCATCACAGTTGTACATAATTAAGATCTTTTAGCCTGAGAATGTTTGATTTGGCCTTATGTTCTGTTCTTGTTTGATTGGGAGCTTAGGGTAGGATTGGATATTCGAAAGTCTATAGGGTCCAGCGTTATGTATGGCTAGCATACACTAGTGCTGCAGGGTTGGTGGAAGTTTCAGGGATAGGAGGGTGGAGTGAGGCCGGGAGGCCAGTTATGAGACGTTTATCTTTCCTCTAGGGTGAGGGTTGAGCGCTCGCCATGTTGTGTATTCAGCTAGGGCATTGTGATGATGCTTGAGACAAATATGGGTAGGTGTGGAAGGTAGTATGGGCCCGTACTACTGAAAGCACAGGACCCATACGCGTGTCAAGTAAGTCACAATACCTAGGGTTAGTAGGGAGTTGGCTCCCAGTTATTTATATGGATTATCTGATATCTTGTGGTATGTTTCAGAATGGTGATGACGAGGCGCTTTGTGGATGGATCCGGTTCGGGATCAGGATCAGGAGACAGGGGCCAGGAGGGGCCGACAGCACCCGAGCCGGTGGTGCAAATGGGTACAGAGGAGTTGGATGCCAGGATTCGAGAGATCCTGCATGATGAGGTTGCTGCTGCGTTCCGGGCTCAGTTACCGAAGATGTTCGGGTCGATTAAGACCGCCATGGTGGAGTATTTTGATGAGCGCTATGCAGCCCTTGCAGAGACAGCCGCCGCAGCAGCTGCATCAGCTGTATCAACGGCATGAAGAGGAGTTGGTAGAGGTTTTCAGTACAGGGACTTCGATAACACGAAGCCCCCTACTTTTGATGGGACACATGATCCCATCAAGGCTATGAGATGGATTTCAGACGTGGAGGGGTGTTTCTTCACCTGCTCGTGTCCTGCTGACCAGAAGATCAGGTGTGCTCTGAACCTGCTTAGGTGTGGGGCCAAGGACTGGTGGAGACTTACGACTGGGTCGTACACTGATGACCGGAGAGCTGCTATTACTTGGGAGCAGTTCAGGGATATGTTCCGCGCCCGTTACATTCCAAGGGTTGAGCGGGAGCGATTGGCACAGGAGTTTTTGAGTTTGAGACAGGATGGGGAGTCTGTGACGGAGATCACCCGGATGTTCACTGAGAGGGCGATGTTTTGCCCGGATTTTGCTTCAGAACAGGCTCAGATGACCCGTTATCTGAGCATGCTCAAGACGGATATCCGCCAGTTTGTGTCTACCCAACGATGTGATACTCTTCTAGAGTTACAGGAGGCCGCCAGATGGCATGAGTTGGAGATTGAGCAGCAGTTGAGAGAACAGCGGCAGGCCCCAACACTTTCTCAGCCGGCGCCGAAGCGGTCTAAGACCGCTGATACTAGGACCGGGGGTCAGCAGAGCCGCACTTGTGGGAAGTGTGGCAAGGGTCATTCTGGTGTGTGTCGAGTTGGTAGTGGATGCCACAAGTGTGGCAAGGAGGGGCATTACGCGAAGGACTGTCGCCAGGCCGCCCCTGTTCAGGGTATGAGGTTGTGCTATCACTGCGATCAGGTTGGTCACATGAGGGCCAACTGTCCACTACTTGCCGCCAAGCCGGCACAGGCTCTTGCGCCGGCTACGTTGAGGATTACCGATGGGAGGCAGGGCAGAGTAGAGCCTCCGAAGGCTCAGGGACGCGCATTTCAGCTTACAGCAGAGGAGGCCAGGGCAGCACCAGATGTGGTGGCTGGTATGTTTCTATCTTTTATCTCGTTTCCTATATCTGTTGTATGCTTATCTGTTGTACCTGTGATTAGGTACGTTTTTAGTAAACTCCTTGCCTGCTTTGGTCTTATTTGACTCGGGGGCGAGTAGGTCCTTCGTATCTCAGTCGTTTAGCAGGGAGTTCAGTGCGCCTGTGGGCGAGCTAGAGTGTCCGTTGCGAGTGTCTATCGCCAACGAGCACGGGGTTTTTGCTTCTTCAGTTTATAGAGGGTGTGACTTGGAGATTTTCGGGGTGTCCTTTCCGATAGATTTGATTCCGATCCCCATGGGGGAGGTGTGCGTGATTATGGGCATGGATTGGCTCAGTCGGTTCGGTGCTATGATTGATTGCGAGGGCCAGCGAGTGGTAGTTCGAACCCTAAGAGGGGGAGAAATGATTGTATATGGCAAGGGCACCAGAGTGGGATCAGGGTTTTGTTCAGCTGCCAGAGCTCGACAGTACATTCAGCACGGGTGTGCGGGTTATCTAGCGTATGTGGTAGATACGCGAGTCAGGGATCAGATTTCGGTTTCCGATGTACCGGTGGTCAGGGAGTTCGCAGATTTGTATCAAGCTCTTGTTAGATCGGTATTTTGGTAGATTGGATGTGGCTATGCTTAGTGACCTGTAGTTGGTCTGACTGTCTGTATGCTGGTAGGAGATTACCATTATATGTGCACGTGTGGAGCAGTAGTGGAGGGTATTCCATCCCGGTAGGATGATAGGGCCCTAGTATGTTGTCTTGTAGACTGTTATATGGTTATTTGATAGGTGCACATGTTTGCTAGTATGTGGGCATTCTAACCCGATGGTTGAGGGCCAGGAGTATTCCATCCCGGTAGGATGATTGGACTCATAGTAGGTGGGCATTCCAACCTGATGGTTGATGTAATGCCCCGATTCTAGGTATGGATTTAAATAAAAGGTTAATTGGTTTAATGCCCTACTCGACGAGTTGGTTGCCCTACTCGTCGAGTAGCAGCGGGTTTGGAACGCGTGTTTAGTGACCTACTCAACGAGTCCACTAAGGGACTCGACGAGTAGGAGCTGGCAGATGAAACCCTAAATCTCGGGGTTTTGCACCCTATTTAAGGAATGATAAGCCTCCTATGGCCTCTTTGCAGTCTTTGAGAGCCCCTTAAAACCCTAATACGTGTGTGTGTGTGTGCCCATTGTGTGTTTGAAGCTTGAAGAGAGGATCCTTGGAGGGAGAAGGCTTAGAGGAGAAGGAGATTGGAGCAAGTAGAGTGTGGGAATCAACTCCTATCTCAGTTATCATCTTCTGGAGGTAACCAAATCGCCTTTTTCCTTGTGAATCTCTTCTATTGGTTGAGTTTTAGGGTTTTTGGTGAGATATTAAGTTGGAAAGATGAGCTATGGGCTAGATCTGAGGTTGTAACTTCAGATCTGGACCCTCCTTGGATTCTATAAGCATAAAGTTTCAGTTTTGGTCAGGATTAAGGTCCCTCTTGAGCATGAAGTTTCATTAAGAACTTAAAATAGGCATTTAGAGCCTTTATAGCCATGCATGCACGTAAAGTTTGCAACTTTACGTGATAAGCATGCCCTAGAAGCTTGGATCTGTGATTTGGAGCCGTTGCATGGCTCAAAACAAGTATGTATGGAAAAGGGACTGAATGGACTCGGCGAGTCGCAAGGTTGACTCGGCGAGTCACATGAAGATGGCCGTGGACTCGACGAGTTGGATGAACAACTCGGCGAGTCCGATGAAGATTACCATAAGACTCGACGAGTTAAAGAACAACTCGGCGAGTCGGATGAGTTTTCCCTAGGATATGTATGCGTGTGTATCCGTCGAGATGCAAGGAGGGAACTCGACGGGTGGCCTTAAAGTTTGAACGAGAATCGAAGCAACTCGACGAGTCACCCCGATGACTCGGCGAGTTGGATTGTGCTTCAAGGAACTCGGCGAGTTGGGGTCAACATGGACTGTTGACCTTGACTGAGGACTTTGACTTTGACCAGGGGTTGACTAGTGGGTTATGGAGTACCTTATAAGGTTAAGGACTTATGAGTATATTGTGCTTTGGTGTTAGGTGGTGGAGCCTGTGCCAAGTGATTCGAGAGTTGGGTTTTATCTTCCGAGTCGACATTTGCAAGGTGAGTTATCCTCACTATACTAAGGGGTCTAAGGCACCAAGGTCGGCCCATTGGATATGATATCCTAGTAGTTGTATCATGTTGAGTATGAGTTGGTTATGCATGCTAGTTTGATATGCTAGAGGGTGGGTCTGTAGGACTACCTGTGATACTGATTGATTTCCTGTATGTGCATTATCTGTTACATGTTGATATGTTATGTGGGATGGGTTGAGGATGTACTGCTCCGTGCGGTAGCCAACAAACCCTAGAGTATTCCAGATATGAGCTGAGGGCCCGGTAGGCATTCCAGACTCATACTGAGGACTCGGGAGCATTCCAGATATGAGCTGAGGGCCCGGTAGGCATTCCAGACTCATACTGAGGACTCGGGAGCATTCCAGATATGAGCTGAGGGCCCGGTAGGCATTCCAGACTCATACTGAGGACTCCGGAGCATTCCAGATACGAGCTGAGGGCCCGGTAGGCATTCCAGACTCGTACTGAGGGCTCGATGGTATTCCAGATACGAGTTGAGGGCCCGATAGGCATTCCAGACTCGTACTGAGGGCCCAGGGGTAATCCAGCTTGTAAAGCTGCGGACCCATTGCATGCTGCTCTGTTCAGTTTGTTATGATATGTCATGGTGTGACATGGTTATGTGGACTGTATGTGTATCGGTATTTTGGGGGTAACTCACTAAGCTCTCGGGCTTACAGTTTCAGTTTATTGTTTCAGGTACATCAGGGGATCGCGGCAAGGTGAAGGCATGATCGTACAGCTCCTCCTATTATGTTTATGTTTCTGGGAATACTCTGATAAAAATGTATTTTGAAAACAAAGTTGTAATGTTTCGATGAACTTGACATGTTTTGAAAGTTTAAAATTGTTCGAAATTTTTGGGTATTACAGTTGAGGGCCTGGGGTATTCCATCCCGAGGGATGATTGGACCCGTAGTAGTTATTGTATGTATAATAGGTGGGCATTCCAACCCGATGGTTGAGGGCCAGGAGTATTCCATCCCGGTAGGATGATTGGACTCATAGTAGGTGGGCATTCCAACCTGATGGTTGAGGGTCTGGGGTATTCCATCCCGAGGGATGATTGGACCCATAGTAGTTATTGTATGTATAGGTGTGTGGGCATTCCAACCCGATGGTTGTGGGCCGAGAGTATTCCATCCCGAGGATGATTGGACTCGTGGTATGTTGGCATTCCAACCCGACGGTTGAGGGCCTGGGGTATTCCAACCTGTCGGTTGATTGGACCCATAATATGCGGTTCATTGTTGTGTTGTATGGTTATGTGTGTGCGGGTATTTTGGGGGAACTCACTAAGCTTTCGAGCTTACGGTTTTCAGTTTATTGTTTCAGGTACATCAGGTGATCGTGGCAAGGCAAAGGCGTGATCGTACCGCTCCTCATATTTCATGATTTTGTGATTTGGTTCTGGGGATACTCTGATGTTTAAACTATTTTGAAAACAAGTTGTAATAACTTAATGGTTTTTGAATGGGTTAAAATGTTTTGAATTGGCTTGAATTTTATGGGTGTTAGATCAATTGGGCCGTGAACTCCATTGGGCCGTGAACCATTCAAGCCCAGCCGTGAACCATCCTTCCTTTGGGCCGTGAACACTCCTTCAACCTCCTAACTTGCTTCTAGCACTCCTTTGGTGAGTTATTCTTGCATCCTAGGTTGTTTCCCAATCTCCTTTGTAGTTAGATTCACTAATTACATGCCAATATATGCCATTATATGTCATTTAGGACTTGTTTGTGTCTCGGGAATTCATTCGTGGAACTTCTCATCCTTACTCGAATCTTCATTTGAATCACCCACATAAGGTGAGTTCATACCCCTATAATCTATCTTTTAAATGTTTTTAAATGCTTTTAAGGGGGGAATACAAGTTGAACACAATGATATTGTGTAAATATTTATCTGTGATAACCATCACATTAAAAGATTTCTTATGCTTTTGTAAGTAATCAAATCAATTCAAAAACCCTTTTAAAGATGTTAGTTTGTTGTTTATAAAACTTCATTCTTAAAGTACATGCTTAACTCAATAGATAAACGAGTCTTTTCTACAACTCAGGGACAGTTCAAAACAAACATACTAGTAAACTATAATAGGTATAGTTTAGGGGTTCAGTTCATACTATAACTAGAACAGGGAGGAACATACTATAACTATAACAGGGAGGAACATACTATAACTAGAACAGGGAGGAACATACTATAACTAGAACAGGGAGAAACATACTATAACAAGAACAAGATAACATTAATGTGAGCCACTACTTCATGGCATAACAATATACTTGTTGTGTCACATTTTGTAACCAGAGTCTCCTGGAGGGAGAGCGTGAGTTTGTGTATAGATCTATACGGGATTGCCCTACACCTTGTTGCCACCTACAGTGGGACCTGCAGGTCTACGAGTGACAAATTTCATACCATTTTCGACGTCTTTAGATCGGCGTGTTTCATACTAGTCAATCAAGCATGGTTATAACCTCATCACATTTTACCTTAATTAAACTTAATGGTTTTAAGGTAGTTAGTACATTAGTAGTTAGTTTATACAATACTACTATACAACTTCATTTTCCAATACACTCACCTAGTGTTATTCTCACAATGAGTAATCTAAACTATTTTCTAGTAAAGATAGCTATAAACCAGGGAAAACATACATTCTTGCGAGAGAACAAACAAACAAAATAGTCGGGTCTTAGTACATTCAGTTAGAAGGGGGCCTATAATGTTAACTTTATGATTCCTTGGTAGATACATTAGGGATCTATATTAATCGGATCTGACATGCAGTAGGATGTGTGTTTTCCGCTTCATTTCCTGTTCCTTGTTTGGTTGTGGGCTTAGAGCAGATTCACACAATCTACTATCTATTCGATCTTAGCTATATATATATATATATATATATATATATATATATATACATATATATATATATATATATATATATATATATATATATATATATATATATTCCTGTATACACCAAGTAATCATATGGAGTAACAGGTATGGGTCAGGTCATATAATACAAATTCAATATACCAATTTCTAGTACAAAAACATACTTTTTAGATAAAACATTAAGTAGATAAAACTAGAAACTTATCTGTAAAAGGTTTGATACGCATTATTAAACCAGTATAACTTAAAGGACCTTAAATGGTTAATTCTATAATACCTTAGCTTATACATCAGGGTTATATATAATTAATGTCCGATAGGTAGTGGAATGGGTGCTTTCCGCCTTACTTCCTGTTCCTTGTTTGGTTGTGGGCTTAGGGCAAATGAACACATTTAACTGTCCGTTCGATATTAGATTATATAGAGCTAGTATAAACTAGGTGATTATAGGAGGAACTATTGTGGTTACCATTTTTACTAAAGGAAATATATGATTTTCTTAAAGAATGTTTTCATCAAATATAAAGGAACTATTACAGTTAACTCCGTAAGTACCAAATGAATACACCAGGGTTATATACAATGAAGATCTAACAAACAATGGGATGTGTGACTTCCGCCTTATTTCATGTTCCTTGTTTGGTTGTAGGCCTAGGGCAGATTCACACAATCGATTGTCTGTTTACTATGGGTTTTATATAACTTGTATCCATTTAGTACTCATAGAAGGAATTGTAGAGTCATTTTCACTTATCTTTCAGCACATCAGAAAATCTAGGATTTTCTGGAGGAATAAGAGAACTTTTCTAAAAGAACTTACAATGTACTTTTCATCACTAAAATACTTATGAACTCACCAGCTTAAATACTGATCTACTCTTTCAAAATAACTTGCATTCTCAGGAAACTAGTAGACAGGTACGCGCACTGGGATTCAGAAGATGGAGCATATAACTTCATGTCTTGTTTTTTTATTTACTTTGGAGTTAATCTTTTATGAATCTAATACATTGTAAACACTTTATTATTTATACAATGGTCGTTGTTACTTTGATTACTATAATGCATGTGTTGTGATACTGAACATGACGTCCTCCGCCCCCGAACGTTTCCGCCGTTCCGGTTTAGGGGTGTGACAGATTGGTATCAGAGCATTGTTTATAGTGAACTAACTATATATCAACCTATAAAAGATATAAAACTATAAATACATTGGGGCCGAAGTGCTCTGACTAAAAGTATATTTTTAAAATATAACAATATTCTTATAAAAGTTACTGATAGGATGAATTAAGGAGAAAGAGGATTAATTATGATTTATTAATATTTTATAAGAATAATATGTTAAAAGATAAATCATATTGTTTAATTAATATTAGTCAAGAATTAATTAAGAATTAATTTTGTGGCTAAAAGAGATTAATTAAACTTAGGGGACTGGAATTGTAATTATAAGATAATTGCAATTGGGCTATGGATCACCTTGGAACATAGGTTGGACGAATTCTATAGGAAGCCCATAAGGAATTCGTCCAAGGGGTGTTCTAGAAGGAGTCCATGGGCTTCTTAGGGCCTAAGCAGTCAAATTAGGGTTTCCTAGTTAAAACCCTAATAGCCTAACTATATAAGGAACCCCTAAGGCCCCAAAACGTGTGGAAGTAATCCCTAAGGGTTCTTAGACGTTTTTGTGCCTCCTCCTCCTTCTCTTAAGTCATCTTGTTGCTCATGGTGTTTGTGATTCCATTAGAGGTGCAACATTTGAGGCACTAAGCTTTCAAGAGTCAAGATCAAGGAGATTTGTGATTGTTATTACTACATAACAATCAAGGTAAGATCAAAATCCTAATTCATATGTTAATTCGATTATTGTATGCTAGATCTAGGGTTTATGAGCTTAGGATAATTATTGCATGTTCATTAGACAAACTAGATCCAAAGCTTTAGGGTTTGCATGTACACCATAGGATTGATGTAGTGCTCAAAACCCATCAGTGGTATCAGAGCCTAGGCTGTTTGTTTAATGTATTTGATGCTTAATTGTTCATTGTTTGCTTGAAAATCGATTTTTAGGGTTTCTAACTGGCAGACTCGCCGAGTCCATGAATGGACTCGACGAGTAGGTCCTACTCGATGAGTTCCACTGTGGATTTGACGAGTCCAGGGCTCTGGTGCCGGGATTTTCGATTTTTCTGCCAGATTTTGTTGAGGATAATTGCCAAAACTCATTTTTCTTGCCTAAATCTGATTTTTTAAGTTTGGAATGGTTATCCTCATCAAAATTGATGGATTTGGTTAAATATGGATAATATAGGATTATTATAAGTCAAATATTTAACCTAGTAACATTGAAAAGTTTCAATTTACGCCCTTTAAGTTTTATAGTTTAAATTTGAACTCAAAAAGTTTTAGTTTTGAAATTTAAATAGTTAAACCCTAATATTTTGAAAGGTTTCAAAATTTGTCCTCAAGTTTTGGAATTTAAAATTTAAATTAAAAGGTATTAATTTTGAAATATTAAATTCTAAGACCCTAGTTTTTTGAAAAGTTCAAATTACGCCATTATGGTTTTATTAAGTTAATTAAGTGTATAATTAAAAGAAAGTTAATAAATCCATAATGATTTGGTTTATATTTAACTAAATTAAAAGTATAATTTATTGAATTAGATCACCTAGTATTTTAAAAGTGAAAAATACACCCTTATACTATATATAAAATTAAATGTTTAATATTATATATGTATGAGTAAAAAGTCAGTCTTACCGTTAGTAGGCCTCATTCACGAAGCTGGTCTATAAGGGGTGTTTAAGGAAGCAGCCTATAAAATGACCACCATTGGGTATCCACTCTTACCCACCGCACTCTTGACTAGTGGAGGGTTGTTAGCCGAACGGGTAGGATAGGACATAACCTTCCATTATAAGTATAATGAAATACGAAGTAACTAAAACGCTTTTATCAATTCCCAAATCTTAGTTACTTTAGGAAAAAGTGAATTTGATGCAATTCCATGGAATTACACTTTGTACCCTTGCCGAGACAATTAGTGGAGCGTGTGTGGTTAACCGGCACACTAAGTTGGGATTGGCATTGGTAGCAAAGGGTGACTCGATGTTTGTCATAGATCAATGGAGCCTGTGTGGCTAACCGACACATTGATTAGGTGATAATGACATTGAGTGCACCACGTACATTTGGATGGTTATTCACACGTTATTTGTGATCCTCCACATCCCAGTCACAAATGAAGGGCATAATCGAGATTAAACATGCCATTGAAAAGTTCAATGAATCTCAAAAGATCTAGGAGTTTCAATTCATTTAAAACTTAAACCTTCAATTTTCGTTTTTCGTGGTGGAAATTGGTAGATCGTCATTTACCTACCTTCAAATGTTCTGCAATTTGGATTACGACATCCCTCTTCCAAGCTGTAGAATATTGTATTGGGTCCTAGCCTTAATATATTATTTGGGTGTTTTATTAAGGACTCAATCAACTAACTTGAATTTCTTCCGTTTTGTAGATGTCAAAGTCTAACAACTATGGTCTTCCCGAATCCTTTGGAAAAAGCTTTCCGCATGAAGATGATGTTCCACGATTGGATTGTGGAAATGGAAATCATGCTTCACTTCCTCTACCTCCTCCAATAATTCTCCCTGACCCACGTGTTTGAAGACTTGAAAAGTTCAAGGTCACTCAAGCCCTATTGGCAAGCAAACACGAAGATGGAAAGTCTGTATGTGCTCATGTCTTGGATATGAAGTTGCATATTGACAGATTGGGAATGTTGGGTGTCGAAGTCTCTAGGAAGCTGGCAGTTGACTTGGTTCTTCAATCACTTCCTGAATCATATAGTGAGTTCATTAGAGAGTAATATATGATGGACCGAGACGTGACCCTCATTGATTTGGCTTATTTGCTTGTTGCTGCTGAATCAGAAATTATCTGGCGGTCTGGTCAAGCAAATTTGTCTGGTAAATCAATGTCTCAACCTTTTATGGACAATGGCAACATTGGAAGTCCTGGAAAAGTTTTCTCTATGCAAGAGAAAGGCTAAGTCCGAGATAGTCCCTTATGCCATTCCCAAAGAATCTGTGTTTTTATTGCCAAGAGAAGGGGCATTGGTCTAGAAGCTGCCCTGACTACCTGAGAGATCTAAGAGATGGGAGACTCAAGATGTATGACTCTGCTTCAGGTTAAATCCACTATCTAACTCTATTAAGTTCCTTTTAGATTCCTAATACATGATATGATAAGATTACATTTGGTGTTTTGTAGGATCAAAGAAAAGGGAAACTTAAAAGAAAGAAGTGAGCTGAATTTGGTCATGAAGAAATGGATTTCGATCGCATGATTCAAAGATCGGATTTTTAGCTACCACTTTAGAGTTAGGATAGATTGCTAAGGTGCTGTTTGTTTTTTATTAAAAACCTCTTCAAACCTCTTCGTGCTGCGCGGCGCAGCACACGCGCAACACTTTCTTTCCCGCAGCTGTTTGTTTTTTCGCAGCCTTCGAAATTAAAAACCTCTTCCCGTCCTCTGCTTGGGACAGCACTTGAAAATTGCTTCTAACCTCTTCAAAACTAAACCCTAAAAAAAAAAAGCGGCCACCTCCATTCTTCCAGCAAGTCGATCGTGAGCGGAGCTCTCCTACCTTCTCTCGACCTCGCGTCCTCTCAGACCAGCGACCACCGGCGCAGCCACCTCCGGCGCAACCCCCACCGGCCTCTCCCCTTCCGTCGGTCGTCCTTCCAGGTTTGTTTTCTTGTTCTTTTTTTTTTTCGTTTTTGGCTGCTGAAGGCAGCGATTGTCTTGAATATTTCAACAATTCGATTTTGTTGGTGTTTTACTTCATTGTTCATGCTTCATACTAATTGTTTGATTTTTGTTGTTGAATCTTTGAATTTGCTAGTTGGTGCTAATCTTATCAAATAGTTCATGCCTTATATCAAATAGTTGTTCTTGAATCTTTGTTCTTGCCCCAATTTCTTCAATTTGTGCTTAAAATGTCATATGTTGTTGCTTAATTGTAATGAAATATTGCTGAATTATTGCTGAATTGTCACTAATTATTGCTGAAATGTCACAAATTGTTGCTGAATTGTCACAAATTGTTGCTGAAATGTCACAAATTGTTGCTGAAACGTCATGAAATATTGTTCAAATGTCATAAAATGTTGCTGAAGTGTCATAATTGTTGCTGAAATATGAATAATCTTTGTTGAAATTGATTATTTTCATCATTACAAGTTGTAATTATGCTGAAAGTTGTTGGTATATGGTTATGTGTGCTAAAGTATGTATTCCATATGGTTTTTTTTATTAGCAATGGCAGATAAACATACATGGAACAATGAGCAAACAAAATTCTTATTGAACACTTGCATTGAAGAAGTACAAAATGTGGGTAGAAAAGGTTTGAGTTTGCACAAACATTCATGGAACAAATTAGGAACAGCCATTAAGGAAAAGTTTGGTGTGGATTTGAGTCAAAGACAATTGAAAAACGCCTATGACAACCTTA
This sequence comes from Lactuca virosa, assembly GCF_052849685.1. Lineage (NCBI taxonomy): Eukaryota > Viridiplantae > Streptophyta > Magnoliopsida > Asterales > Asteraceae > Lactuca > Lactuca virosa. The sequence continues at coordinate 132,694,983 of NC_136428.1, read as the reverse complement.
AAGCCAAATACACGGGATGGTTATACTTGAAAAACAAAACTGGCAACCTTTACAATCCTCAAACAAACACTTTTAACTTAACAAATGAGGAGTGGGAGGACTTTAAAAAGGTATATATATATATATATATATATATATATATATATATATATATATATATATTAATATGTATTTTGTTTATATAGTTGTCATTTATTCTTATACTACTTTTGTTACATTGATTGGGTTTAGGGACATCCGAAAGCCGCTTCTTTGAAAACTGTCCCATTGTTGTTTCCAGAGCTTTGTGCATAACTCTTTGATGGAAATAGTGCCTCTGGTAATCTCAGCTATGCCACATCCCAAACACCATCGGGACATGGATCATCTTCTTTCCATGTCGCACCACTACAACTTATGGACACCCCTTCTGTTAACATAGATGAGGATGATATCTTTTCCAATCATACCACTCAGCCACCATCTTCTGCTGCTTCACCTTCTGATGCTTCACCTTCTGCTGCTTCACCTTCTGGTAACCCCAACAAAAGAGCTAAACCCTCAACTCCTAGACCTCGAGCTGCTAGTGCCTCACCTGAGCCACCTTCTAGTGCCTCCCCTAAAGCTTCTATTACTGCTGATGATTTAGCATTGGAGATGCAGAAAACTCTACGACATTTGACTCAAGGGCCAACAATTCCCCAATGTTTAGAGAAGCTAGAGTTACTCGAGTTAGGCCCGGTAGACCCTCTACGATTTGCTGCTTATCATATTTTTGGAGGGACCATGAATATGAGAGAGATGTGGGTAAATTTGCCTAATGATCCACAAATATTAAGAGGATGGATCGAGATGACAGCTACAAGTTTAGGAGTATTGAAGGATGGAAAGATTGTCCATTAAGTTTACATATTTGAATTGTTTAGGTTTTAATTGCATGTGTTAGAACTATGTGGTTATGTTTTTTGGTTATTTGGTACTTGGATGTTATTTGTAGTATGTGGTTATTTGGTACTTGAATGTTATTTGTAGTATGTGGTTATTTGGTACTTGAATGTTATTTGTAGTATTTGGAACTTGAACTATGTGATTATGTATTTTGGTTATTTGGTTATGTTATTTGGTACTTGAGTTTTATATTTGGTAACTTGTGTTGATTAATAGGTTCCTAATGGATCACGAAAAAAAGATACTACTCATAATTCTAATGTACTTGTACGTCCGCTACTTTTGGAAAAAGGGTGTAAAACGAGTGCGGGACAACGATTCGGAAATGACGGGACATGAATTTAGGTTAGAATTACTTCACCGTAATCCTCTACAATGTGTTGAAGTGTTACGCATGTCCCGTGAATCATTTGTCCGGCTATGTGCTCATTTTAGAGTAAACTACGCGTTAAAGGATAGCAAACATGTGTCGGTTGAGGAGAAGATGGCTATGTTTTTGATGATGATCGGTCATAACCAACGTTATGTGATTATCAAGCGGAGATTTCAACACTCAAAGCAAACAATTCATAAGTTTTTTCATGAAGTGTTGGACAAAATGCTGCTTTTCGCACATGACATTATAGTGCCAACTTCTTTTAATCCGAATCCAAACATTTCGGGACATAATAGGAAGCTACGACGGGTGTTCAAGGGAGCAGTTGGTGCACTTGATGGCACTTTGATACATGCTGTTGTCCCTGCAAACAAACGGGATTTATATAGAAGTAGGGGAAAAGGCGATTGTTACCAAAACGTATTGGCAATATGTGACTTCAACATGATGTTTACGTTTGTTGTGGCCGGTTGGGAAGGGATAGCACACGATTCTAGAATTTTATCAGAAGCATTAGCAAATCCACATGCACCATTCCCGCTTCCACCACCAGGTAAATTTATTGTTATTTAAATAGTTTTATCTTAGCTTGAAAAAATAAATGACTTTTTTTTTGATTTTTTTACAGATAAATATTATCTTTGTGATGCCGCTTATGCAAACATTCGAGGTTTTATGGCACCGTACCGTAATGTGAGGTATTGGCTTGGAGATTTCCGTCGAAGACGTGCATTAACGAATAAAGAAAAATTTAACCATGCACACGCAAAACTTCGGAATGTCATTGAGCGTGCTTTTGGTGTCTTGAAAGCACGATTCCCTATATTGAAGAGGATGGCACCATTCTCATTGGTTACACAACGAAACATTACCCTAGCATGCTTTGCGCTTCATAATTTTATAAGAAGAGAGGGACTACATGATGAGTTTTTTGCACGATATGACGAACCAAATGTCTCGGTTCGGAATAACAATGCAGTCGTTGATAATGATGAAGATGAGATTCCAACACATGGTACTGCAGCGGACCGTGAATATATGACCCAGTTAAGAGATGAAATTGCCGAACAATTGATGCAAAATATGGAATGAAAATTATTAAAGTTTGGTTGTATGAATTTTATTTAAAAATGTTATTGTAAGACTAATTTGGTTGTTTGAATTTTATTTCAATATTTTAAGACTACAATTATTAAATTTTTGGTATTAAAAAACTATTTTCGGTTTATTAAATTATTTTATTTTAAATTTTTTAATATCTGCAGCCGTTAAAAAAACAAACATGCTTCTCATTACAGTCTGCAGCACTTTGGTCCATCTCTTCTGCTGCAGAGGGCTGCAGAGGTGGTCCGCAGACTTCAGACAGTTTCACTTCGGAAAAACAAACAGCACCTAAATAATATTTACATAGTTTTCATTTGTAATCGTATTGTAAGGACAAGATTTTTCCGCAATAAAATAAAATTTGTTTTTGTCTTATTTATGTTTCCTTGCGATGGATTTTATGAAAATTGGTGTTTGAATGTTCCTATCGTTAGCAATATTGTGAATGGATTTGATTCTTAGTTATGTTATTTGTGGAATTGTCAGAAATTTACCAAATAAGGAAAGATTCTCATCGCCCAAGTTTCAATTGGATAGAAACTTGGAATCATGCAACTGGTATTATGTGATGAATGAGAACCTTCGTATTTGGGAAATTAAGACTAATTCCTTGTTCATATAAGTATGTGAATCAAGTGAAGGACTAGGAGATCTGGTACACAATGTTGTGCACTGGTCAAGTCCGCCACAAAGAAAGATAAAATATTCGTCATAGTTTGCTAAAAGATTAGTACATGTGATTATACTTAAAAGATTGAGTATGATTCTGAATCATTGGAAAAGTTTCGATGAATAGCAGAACGAATAAGAAGAATCAATTAGGCAGAAAGATATAAGTTTCTCCAATCTGAAAAGATGAGAGAGAACTTTAATATCGTGTTTTATGATTAACTCAGTGATTATATAACCGTGTCACAATTAATCCTCTAAGGACACCTTAGTACACTAGTATGGCTAAGAAGAGGAATCATAAATTGTTGAGATGGTTAAATCAAAAAGGTGAATCATACTTCGTTCCAAAATCAAGTCTTAGAGTCGTACTCCAAGATTGTGACTTGAGTGACATAATATTAAGAAAAAGGTTGAACACACTCATCAACTGTGGAGTAGGAAAATGTTTTTTTATTGCACGTTTGAGATTGGTAAGTTGTGATGTCTTGGATAAGACAAAGACCAACTAAGACCAATGTGTGTAGTGTTTGTCTTGATAAGAATCCGCACTAACTCTTGAGTATTTGTTTGTCGAGGAATGTTTCTTGACAAGAGAATCTTATATGTCAAGAGGTCAGTTGGAGTCTAAATGATCTTGAAAGGTTTCAAGAACTAATCAAGAGTAAACTTATTGTAAATCACTAGCACACAACTTGAGGTTTGTAACCTATTGTGTTGACATATTTTGTTTCTATGCCATTCCAATAAAGTTACTTATGCATATGAGTTCTACAAGTTCTCAATTGACTGCATAAAGGCTAGCACCTTGTTCAATGAAAGTGCATTGACTAGTATAGGTGAGATGCTAAATAACTTGGAAGCAATGGTAGGACCCTTGATGGCAAGAAATTAAGAATGAACAAGTTCTGTCCATAAGAGTTTGGATTTGTCACAAACATTATCTTATGACTATGGTTATGACAAAATCACATGGATAAGAACACATACACCATAAAATCTAAGTGTCATAAGGTTTCTCTCCTTCATGAAAATGATTGTGAGGAAATGCTTTCACTAGGAAGATTTTAAGCAGATAGCAATTGTAAGAATTGCATTCTCAAATTCGATTATGATTACGGCATCCCTCTTCATAGTTCGAATTGTGAGATTTGGCAATTAGTTTGAACATTCGAGACTTATTGCTATAAGTTCTAGAATTGTTTAGATACACATGTGAGCTATCTAAGGAAATGTGTATGAGTTTGAGAAGCTTAGATAAAGGCTTATCGAAGCATATCGCATTAGAAATATGAACTTTGGAAGTCAATAAGTATTGAATTATAGAAGTTGAACTGTTTTCTGAATACGTGTCAAAGCTAGTGGGAGCATAAATGTTATGCTGGTATGGATATAATCATTATGTTAGTGGGAGCATGATTATTATTTTAAGTATTGCAAGTTAGCAATATTAATTATAGAAAACAAAATGTTTCACTTTGCAAAGTTATAGGGGTTGAAAAAATTGTTTTTCTATAATTAAGGGAGAGAATATTATACTTCGTTTCAAAATCTAAAAGCTTGGATCGAGAAATTTTAGTCAAAATTTAGTCAAATATATATGAATGTCATGTTGAAATGGTTCAACGTAAGGAAATTCTATATATGAAAAGGATAACTGCGTTCTCAAAATTTGGTTATGATTACGACATCCCTCTTCATAATCAAAATTATGAGAATATGACAAATAGAAATATTATAGCAGGAGACTGGTAAAGTATCACGTCTTTATGTAAGACATTATGAATCGCATCCCATACGCTTTGGGTGTAGGATCGATTGCATATGCTATAATATCCGACCGTTCTGATTTTCCAAATGCTTAGGGCATTAAGAGGGAAAAAGATCAGAACCGGATTTGACTAAATTGATTAAACAACTGTCAAGGACAATCTGAGGTTTGCTAAGGATTGGTCGCTTGTGCGCAGTTGGAAGTAAAGTATTGAATGGAATATATTGACATTATTATGAATAGATAAGACTCTATTAAGAATGAGTTGTCATATGGCAAATATGGAAATGAATCCATATTGGGAGTTGGAGGTTAAGAGTCTATGTCTAGATTAGAAACTTTTATGCAAGAAGGATGTTCAAAGGAATGTACTTTGAATGTGAGACTTCATAGAGTACATTGTAATTGCATTGGCAAAGTCTTGGTGACTTTTGTGCAATAAGATTACAAAAGGATCATTGCATAAAATGTTAGAATCTAACATATTCTAGTAGTGGCGAGAATTTTGTCTTCTTACACTAACGATAAGGATTAGGAGTTGTGAAATGAGCATCATTGGAAAAAATTTTCAATTGATCTATTTCACAAAGTATGGACCATAGGTAAACAAAGTGTGCATGCTTGGTGCATGGGACAACTGCTGTTATAATTCAAGTAATAAGTTGATTATCCGAAACATTAGACAATGAATAATGTGTAATCAATATGGTGACTAAATTAAAGGGGTTTTATTTATACTCCAAAGTTTGGGGCCATATTGGATTCAATTATTATTGTATTTCACTTTGCATGTTTTGACTTCCCGAATAATAAGATTATTCAAACCATCCACAGTCGCTCATACTTTGGAAGTAGTTATGAAAGAAGACTGTCATGAATTGGCTTGTAGACTGTCGAAAGTGTATTAGACATAGCAAAAGTTTGCTACAACGTTCATGAGTGCTTATGAATTAAGATTTGAGCATTGGATTAAACCCACGCTCACTTGGATCGCTTCATGGATTTTATCACGAGTGATTGGTGAGACGATAATATCTTATATTCTTGAGACAGAGACGTATGAGTTGTAATTTACAAGTCGGTTGCACATTGATAATATGTAAACGCACCAGTAACTTGGTGTTATAAAACATATTGTTGTGTGTGATTTGATGAATAGGTACAAACAAGCATTTGAGTAGAAGTTTATCCGTTCCTTTTACCCAATGTGGGATAAAAGCGATATCTGTGGGCCCCTCGATAATTTAGTGATGACACCCTAAGCGCTTGGCCAAGCCAGGACTAAGTTGATTTGTTCAATTGTAGTCTGTTGTCAGTCGTCATAAATCGGAAATCGGGAAACAACACATGAACAGAGAGTATGATTAAAATCCATGTCTCAGTTCATATGATATCTAGAATGGAGGAATATATGATGCTTTATCTAAAGGACACGTTTCTGATAAGATCAGAGTTCGACAACGGCTTTTGAAAGCTACGATTGCTGATCAGGATCTGAAGTCATATTCAAAATAGTTATTAGAATTATCCAAGTGGGAGACTATTGGATTGGGTGTCTAAGCCCATAACTATTTTGGTATGTACTTGACCCGATTGTGAGCATGGTCCTTTTGGGTTGCCTTCACCATAGCAACTAATAGGATGAATTAAGGAGAAAGAGGATTAATTTTGATTTATTAATATATTATAAGAATAATATGTTAAAAGAGAAATCATATTGTTTAATTAATATTAGTCAAGAATTAATTAAGAATTAATTTTGTGGCTAAAAGAGATTAATTAAACTTAGGGGTCTGGAATTGTAATTATAAGATAATTGCAATTGGGCTATGGATCACCTTGGAACATAGGTTGGACAAATTCTATGGGAAGCCCATAAGGAATTCGTCCAAGGGGTGTTCTAGAAGGAGTCCATGGGCTGCTTAGGGCCTAAGCAGTCAAATTAGGGTTTCCTAGTTAAAAACCCTAATAGCCTAACTATATAAGGAACCCCTAAGGCCCCAAAGACGTGTGGAAGTAATCCCTAAGGGTTCTTAGACGTTTTTGTGCCTCCTCCTCATTCTCTTAAGTCATCTTGTTGCTCATAGTGTTTGTGATTCCATTAGAGGTGCAACATTTGAGGCACTAAGCTTTCAAGAGTCAAGATCAAGGAGATTTGTGATTGTTATTACTACATAACAATCAAGGCAAGATCAAAATCCTAATTCACATGTTAATTCGATTATTGTATGCTAGATCTAGGGTTTATGAGCTTTGGAAAATTATTTCATGTTCATTAGTCAAACTAGATCCAAAGCTTTAGGGTTTGCATGTACACCATATGATTGATGTAATGCTCAAAACCCATCACTTATGTACCTTGGATTTAACTTTCCACCCTTTCCGAAACATATCATGCCTTTCCAGGGAGAGACCTTCAATAGAACGCGGTCACCAACCTGGAATTCCAAGGGTTTTCGTCTCTTATCAGCGTAACTCTTTTGTCTATCTTTAGAAGCTTTTAGTCGTTCTCGGATTTGTACGATCTTTTCTGTGGTTTCTGGAATGATTTCCGGGCTAGCGAGAATGCTGTCAAGGACTTGTCCCTTAGCCAAATGCGTATCGCCTACTTCAGCCCAGCATATAGGGGATCTGTATTTACGGCCATAGAGGGCTTCAAAGGGGGCAACCTTAATGCTAGACTGGTAACTGTTGTTGTATGAAAATTCGACAAGTGGTAAGTGGGTATCCCATGCTTTACCAAAGTCAATCACACAGGCTCTCAACATGTCTTATAGTGTTTGAATGGTTCTCTCACTTTGCCCGTCGGTCTGTGGATGGTAGGCTATGCTCATGTCCAGCCTAGTTGTTTACCAATTACATCAAAGGCTTGGACTAAATGGATTGGGTTGGATTTGGTGATTGGGCTAGTCAAATTGATCTTGAAAGACTTAGATTAATATATATATATATATATATATATATATATATATATATATATATATATATATATATATATATATATATTAATGGTCGAAAGATTGGCCTTGGGCCTCTTGAGGTCTCATTTGACTAGTTACATTATTATATATATATATATATATATATATATATATATATATATATATATATATATATATTAATTTTGATTTTGACTTTTATTTTTATATTAAAAAAATCTGTTAAATTCGTTTTAACTGTCTTGACAGTTATTTTCGGTTGGCAGTTTTTGGAGGGAAAAACAGTCAATGTATATCTATAAATAGATCACCAAAGACCAGATTTTGGGTAGAAAAACCACACATATTCCTCATATAATTTCGTATTCCACAAACAATGAAGGGAACATAGTGAATTTCGTCAGAATCAAGAGAAAATCTTTGTTGATTCTTGTATCCTCTTGACAGATCCCTACCAGGGAAATTTCTGTCTTAGGACACTGCAAAGCAGGCCTCAATCTGTACAATTTCGTGAATATTTTTTCAGTGTAGTCATCATACAAGTATGTTTTCTATAAACTGGTTCTTGTATATTACATATATTTGAATTTCGTTTGTTTTATTTCTATTGGTTTTGTTGATTGTATACTTCTGTCATAACATGAACTCCACAAGATTGCATTGTATATATGCATTATACATGAAATAAAATAGAAAGTTATGTAATAGTTTGAAATGTAACACATTTTAAAGCAAAGAGCTACATAACATGAACTCTACAAGATTGCATTGTATATATGCATGATACATGAAATTAAATAGAAAGTTATGTAATAGTTTGAAATGTAACACATGTTAAAGCAAAGAGCTATGATACGTGCATGTTAGGCTGTAAGATTGCATTGCATAGCGGTATGAACTCCACAAGATTGCATTGCATATATGCATGCTACGTTGAAATAAAATAGAAAGTTATGTAATCGTTTGAAATGTAACACATTTTAAAGCAAAGAGCTATAGAGTATGTTTTAAATCAAAGAGCTATGAAGTATGATTTATGTTTAATAGCAAAAATCTATGAAGTACATTTTAAAGTAAATTTTTATGAAGTATGTTTTAAAGAAAATGTTTATGAAGTACGTTTTAAATTAAAGGTTTATGATGTATGTTTTAAAGCAAATGGTTGTGGATTATGTTTTAAAGTAAGGATTTGAAATGTTATTTTGTGCCCAAACATATGTATCCCATGATACAAATTTTTGTTTTACATATTATTGTTTTAATACCATCCACTCCATGTTAATGATAACAATAAATAAAATGGATTTAGTTTCAACATGAGTTTTTATTATTAACTTATTTGACTTTGAGGATTAGAATTAGAGAAGAAATTAGAGTTTATTTTTAGTATATTTTTTGTAATTATGTATGGATTCTCTATGGCTCTGTGATGGTCAATGTAGCTCCCTGCAGGTTAGGACTAGTTCCACTTTTTATGTGTTTTGGACCGAACTTCTACACTAGACATTGACATTATTGAAATTAATGTCTTATCTGTTATGATAATCATCATGTGATATAATGTTGGGGTGTTATTATTATTTCCTAAGTAAAAAACCTCCTCGACCATTTCTAATAAGTATATATATATATATATATATATATATATATATATATATATATATATATATATATATATATATATAACTCTTAAACTCCCCATACCAAGACCCCAAATCCAAATTAGTGAGAGTTTTTGCCAAACAACTCGAACCACTTGTATTACATAATATACATAAGTATTAAGAAACTTACTTTTTATAATAATGGACAACCCCATATTGAAGCTATGAGATTTAAACATCGAGGAAGTTTTTTAAGTAGTAAATTCCAAACTGATCGCTACTTAATTTTGCGACATTGATGATAAACTAGAGACCTTTATAATAGCTTTGTATGATCATCGTGAATCATTTGTAACCTTAACTTACAACAATACTTATCTTACAGGACTTCCATGTACGCTTCAACATGAGTTTGCTTTAACTCATGTTTCAAACATGTAGCTCTTCCACATCATAACTTCAACTCACTTGATACTTGGTTCATTTCATTAACTACGAGTATTATTTATACTTTTATGAGTCTCACTCACTTCTTTCATCACCAAGAGTACTTCTTAATTAGTTATAAACAAATAAGGTGAATAAAAAATAACCTTCAATCCAATTCAATCCAATGTGCACCAAAATTAGCGGACATAACAATTTATTACTACTCTTAAAACGACACAATGAATTATATTTCGTTGTTATATTAGTAAATTACCAATAACTTCACTGTGATTCAAAAATTTATCAATGGCTTGAGAAATGTTAGGCAAGAAGATTCTTTAATCAAATTATTTTGAGATATAGACAGAGCTAAAGTATATTGTTTTTTTTTTCAATCAAACATTTTTTTTATTTCTTAGATCAAAACAAACACTACTAGAAAAACAGCCTTTTAGGACGCGCAATGCGTGTCGTAAAACGCTCAGACGACGCACAAATGTGTGTCAAGGAAGACCCTGTCATAACGAGAGACGACACGCTTTTGCGCGTCGTCTATAGACAACGCGCATTTACGACACACAGTTACGACGACGCTCATTTACGACACGCAATGCGTATCAAGGAATGCCCTGTCATAAAGGAAGACGACACACATTTGCGTGTCGTAACCTTACGACGCACGTTTACGACACGCAATGTGTATCAAGGAATGCCCTGTCATAAAGGAAGACGACACGCATTTGCGTGTCGTAACCTTACGACGCACGTTTACGACACGCTATGCATATCATTAAGTCCCCTGTCATAAAGGAAGATGACACACATTTTTGGGTGTCATAATCTTATATGTTTCAATATATATATATTTTTTACAGATTTAATAATTTTCAAATTAAATTAACATTTAATGTCTCATAATACAAAATAAAATATCATATATAAAAATACAATCCATTGCACAAACTTAAATGTCATACAAATTAATAATCGTATCAATAGTAATAAATGTAATATCAAGTGTGAAGGAGATGAAAATCATCAACAAATAATAGTAGAACCACAAGAACTTGGTCACCACCTTCACAAAATCCGAGCTACTTTGTTTTACACCACGCACATCAACAAGACCTGTAAATTTGAATCATGCAACCATTAGATTCACATATTGAGAAATCAAAGTATACTATGTTATTTCTTACATTTAAGCTTCTTATATGTAATAAGATGAAATAAAAGTAGGATGTTATAATAAACACTCATATATAGCTTAGTAGATTAAGACTAGTCCACATTTAGTCTATTAAGTAAAATAAAATAGAAACAAGACTTCAATTATAAGGATGAGTATGGGTTAGAAACCTCCACCACCATAAATGTCAGAGTTCTGAACCAGTCTGATAGGCTGTAACAAGACTTCAATTATAAGGATGAGAAGGTGGAAGTAAGATAGACCTCAAGAAGAAACAGTCTGATAGACATCTGTAACCAGCTAATCTGATGATCACAATTAATATTTCGTAAGTTAAGAGTTTTTGGACTTTTAAAACATGTCATACCGTAATAATCTAGCATGTCCTTCAGCAGCTTTTGACTCAAAAACATGTTCCTTAGTTTCAGCAAAAAGATTTTTGAGCTTTTTCAATGAGTTTTATACGTGGAGTATGAAGTGGAGATCCTCTAGTTGCCATTGGATTCTTTGCTAATTCCCATGATTCTTTCCACAACAAGTAGGCAACATCCTACATTCAACAACACTTAATTACATACAAACTTCTACTTTTGTTTTACCAAATCAAATCTCAGTGTTTATCAAAACAGACTTACATGAAGTTGACCAGTAGAAAGAAAGAAATCCTTGAGAAACTCATGCTTATAGCACCTGAAATAATAGACACATTCATCAAAAAAAATCTTCATATTCTCATATGAAATTAAATAGAAAAACTTATATAGTCTTTACCTTGCATAACGTATGAATAGATCGCGTGCAATAGGTCTAGCTTGTATCATTCCAAATAATTCCAATGTTGGTCTCTATACAAGCCAATAATTTGAGAATTTAATTTAATATTATTTTATAATTAATCAAATAAGAAAACAATAAATACCTTCTGCCATATATGAAAGAGAACAAGATAAACAAGATCAGTATCGCCACTTTCAGTTGCCTTAGTCAGGGTTGTATCTTCTTCCCCAATGCCTAGTAACAGAGGAACCTGGAAAAGTGATATTCAATCATATTATATACTATATCATTCATTCAATTTTGCATATATTGAATTTTTCAACTTCATATATAAGTAATAAACCCTAAACCTGCTTTGAGGAGAAAGGTTCATGTTCAACAAGCATAGCAGCTAATTTCCTCCTGCTAGTCTGATCTGCATGAGCAGCAACTGCAGCATAAGAAATGCTTCTGCACAATTTTAACTGAAAATCCCAAAAAGTTAGCCATTGACATTTTTTAGTGTACTTTAATCCTATAAAACTTTGAACAAACCTTATCAAGTAAAATTTCAAGGAGAGTAGCATCAGGAACAACTGATGATACTGTGAGCTTTGAACAAGCCCAGTGCATGATCTAAGTTGGATTATTGGTGTAAATGTAACGCTGTGCATATGGAAGGGCCCACGTTATTAATGAAGCTTTGAAACTACTGTCTGTTGGGTCATAGTATATTGCTTCACATGTCACAACCTGTAAAACTAGAGAGTGTGTGTGTGAGAGAGAGAAAGAGAGAAAGAGATTCCAATGTGTGTATGAGAGAGAAAGAGAGTAAGATGTACCTCAGAAAGCAAAGGGATTCCGAGATTCAGAAGTAAGATAGAAATCTTATCCTGAAGGATTTGTTTTTCTTCAGGATTAAGATCCCCAAAAGATAGAAAATCGACATTGTTCAAGTTCTTGAATTCTTTTTTCAGATATTCATCATCACACCAACATAAAAGAACAAAGGATTCATGTAAAGAAACCCATTTATCTTGTACAGTTAGCAACTTTATTTTGCCCACATATCAAAACAACGGGCCCCTATATCTGGTTAAACATTTCCTGAAGTCTATTCATAAATTCTTTTCGGTTTGACTTAGAAACAGCTCTTGACAACCATAAAGATGAGTATGGGAAATACACAATAAGAGGTTGCACAGACTTCAACACCTACAATCATAATAAGATAATTAACAAACAAACAAAATACTTGTTTTACTTTTCATTTATATGTCATAATGAACATAGTCTGAACTACAAAAAGAAGCATGTATGCAACGTCGGATAATGCCTGCATTGCAATATAACAATCTTCAGCTTCAGTATCAATATCACGCTCAACATGCTTAGCTGCATATAAACAACAACATTTACATTTCCATCTTCATCTTTCATTACAACATTCAATAATGTTGTTAGATATACAAAAAGAAAATTACCAAGAAGCCAATATATTGATGGTTTTGCAGATTGATCATTGTCTTCTGTGCTATCAAGGATAACTGCAACTCTTTCCCCACTAATCTCATAAATCTCCCCACGTTGACCAGTGCCTAAAGGTCTGAAAAAGAAAATAAAATTACCAGAAACAGATTAACACCAATAACTCTATTTATATAGGATAAGTTTTATAACTACATTTACAATCATAAACAAGTAAAACCAAAAGCAAATCAAGAAAGAAAGAAAGATTTAAGTACATGAAACTATTGGAATCTTGATATACATACATTTATCAATAGTTGTTTTTTTTTTTTTTATTATTATTTCATACAACTTACCAACCCACCTACGTGAAATAACGGTATATGCATTTGTGGGACCATCAGACGTTGCTATCGACCCCAATTTTATCATGTGATGCATTCAACTACTAATTGAACATAAAGTAATTACAGCAACTAGGGTTTCAAATTTCAATACTTGATTTGATTTTAAGGTATTCAATAGACTTTACACAACAGGCAATATCAAATAAAGTAATTGCAGCAACTAATTGGGAGAGAAATAACTGAAGAAGAAGAAGACAATAACCTGTTATCTTCTTCCACAAGTACAGAAGGCCCAACATACTTCACACGATCCCCTGGTTTAAACCATATAAAAAATAAATTAGATGTTTCCAAACAAAAAAGAATTTAAAGTTAACTACTTAATAGAAAATGATAATCTACCTTCTTTAAAGGCTCCTTTATGTCCTCAGAACACTCGGTGTCCTGTTTTGATGATTCAGGAGGAATCTCCCCAACATCAGCGATGTTCTGTTATAGATAGAAGTGTGAAATGAAAATTTTGAAATAAGGTAATTAACTAATTACAAATGTACCCTTATCATGTAAGGTCTTACTTTTGTAAAATCTTCAAGGTTCCCAGGAACAAGTTTCTTGAAAGATAACTGAGATTGATTCATCTGTAGCAATGGAAGAAAGGATCTCAAGTTTTATAGATTTGACTTGATATGCATCTGAAGTGTTTATAAAGAGACCTTCTGAAGGTGATGACGTCTTGGCCAATTTTATACCAATTTCTTTTGGCAAGACACTTTTTGTTCCTTGGAGTTGTCATATACTTGGCAGCAACTTGTCTTGTCTTGGCCACAGGGATAGAACCAACTTTTGAACCAGGTCTGATATTGCTTTGTTGGTCACATATCTTTTGAGAAATCGAACAAGAAACACCTACTAACCTTGGTATCCTGGGCTTTGAAGGTTTTGCAGGAGCTGAAAGTGGACATTTCATGCTAACAACACCCACACATACAACCACAACCACCTAATGGTTGTGGGTGGTGGTAGAGAAACACGTCGGTAGCCTAGGCTGCCGGCCACGACGGTAGGTGGTGCTTGACGTAAAAAACAAAAAAGAAGGAGAAGAAAAGAACAGGAATCGATACCTTAGGATAGAGCAAAGTTTGTCTTGAGGTCCTCTTCCGTCTTCTCCCTCGACGGTGACTCAAAAATCCGACAACCCTACACAAAAACTCGAACAACTCCCTCTCTAGCCACTAAGACGAACGAACGGAAGATTAGGGTTATTTTGGGATGCTAAGGGTTTGGTTAGAGGGGATGTAAGAGCTAAATATATAAGAAATCGGCCCTAACATAAGAGCCCAAGGGGATATCTACATCAAAATGAGCCTTTCATCTCAAGGGTACCTGACGTCAACATGTGGCTGCCAATTAGGGTTTTTTTTCATGTAAAGGATGTAGTTGGAGCTTTTCTTGCAGATTAAAGCCCGAGTTGTGTTGGACGAAAGAAGAAGGGTTGGAGGTGCTGGATGTAGGTGAAGATGAAGGCCCTAGGGTTTCTTTCTAGCTAATTGAAAGATTAGCATCGATGGAAGAAGGTGGAGGCATCAGTAGAGGGAATAAGGGAGACTGAGAGAGGAGCAAATAGGCGGGGGGGGGGGGTTTAATTTTTGGGATGCCATTTTATAATAAAACGACATGTTTAGATGACGCATATTTTATAATAAGCGCCCTCCGCGTTTTTTTTTTTTTTGGTGAGACACTAATTTTGGGGCACGCAAAAATGCGCATCCTAAATTCTTCAAATTTCTAAAGATCTGACATTATTTTTAGGGCACACGCTTTTGCGTATCATTAATCAGTGCGTGTCGTAAAAAACACGTCATTAAATGTCTGTTTTCTAGTAGTAATTTATAGGAAGTTTCCAAGTAAGAGAAATTAACAAATACACATGAACACAAGATATTAAAATTTCGTTCAGATACATATATAGCCCTATTTTGAAGACTTGCAAATGTATTTTCGAAACGAGTTGCAAAATCTAATAATATTTTTCTAAAACTCTAATGTTTTTCCAACGAGACTCCATATAAAATGAAGCATGATCTTGTGTGTAGACTCCACACTTGAAATAATGGGATGTTCCACTGTGTCCACATCCCTCATACTTGAGAACTCCATCCACATAAACTTTGACGTTGTTTTGTTCAACATCATGGATAACATTGAAACGAAACCATTTGTTATATAAATCAGGAATGATCATAGGATCCTTGTAATAATAAAGGCTACTGTTATATACTCTTAGCATTGTGGTTGTAGCGTTTGGTGGGGCTGATCCAAAAACTTGCATGATACTCACCCCGGTAGTCCCACATGGCACATATCCATATCCTTCAAATTGCCAAACACCCGAAGAGTAGTCATAACCCTTCAAATAAGAGAACAAAAATGTATTTATCAATTTACTTAGAGCAACTACACTACATAGTTTAATAAGACAATTAAATGAAGTGGAATACCTAGTTGACATTCAATGGACTATATCCAATTATAGTGACATGCCATGTTAGCATTGGATATAAAATTAAACTCTCAAACAGGAAAATGAAACTTTTAAAGTTTAAAATAAACATTTCATTGAACTTTTGTTAAGTTTAATTCATTGTACTGATAATACGACAATACATTAAAATCTATAGAGTTCATTGCATTGAAGTTGTCCTTGGAGTCAACATTTATATAATTCAGATATAAAATAAAAAAATGATTAAACCAGGACAATACTTGAATGCGGATCTCAGAACGTGGATTAGTATTGCTAGTTTCAGAATGAGGTTTGTCTGTCTTGATCACCCAAAGCTTATGAACACCATGGGAATAGCTGTATCGTTGCTCAAGTGGAACATCATATGGCTTTTGGATGATGAAATTGGACTCATTGAGTGGCTTTGATACAAACCCTAACGTGGTATCAATGGTTTCAAACCCTACTATAGATATATATAGGAAGAGATTAACAAAGGAAACACATAACTCAAAATATATTAGATATTTCATCTTTTGATGAAGATGTTTAATTGGATGACTATGATAGACCGAAAATATATATAAGAGGGATGTATGAGTTGTTAGTGTGTTTTGTGTATATATGTCATAGCATATTACAGATAATGACAAACTAATAAAACATAATTACTTAGTTTAATTATAATCAAATTTGATAATGTATATCGTAACAATATCTATGCTAATATAATATCTAATATTCTTGTTCAGTTTTGATCGATTTACCTAATATAAATTATTGATAATATTTGAAAATTTTAATATTGTTTTTATTAAACTATGTTTTTCGTCCAATCGTTTTGTTTTCCTGAAAACAATCAAACGTATTAGCTATTTTAAATAAAGTTAAACAAGAAAAATATGACTAATATATATAAAGTAAATAGTTTATTTTTAAACATAAAAAAATAATACAATATGTGGCAACACTTTCTACCAAATATATTTTTATGATATAAAATTATAAATTATTTAGCAAAAGCCAATGTAAATATCGAAATGGTCGGCAAAGGCAACCTTCCGCCGGTTCTTGTCGTTATCAGTTACATGTTTACACTTTTATAGTTCATTAGTTCTACCATTTATGACATTTCTGTTATTGTTATTATTACCTAACATAAATCCAATCAATGTTTTCTTTAATCAAATTGTTATTACCATCTTTCTCTTGTTTCAAAATGCCGTTTATGTTAGTTTATTGAGTAAATTACACGAATGGTTCCTACAAGGCCGACCTTAGTGTGTAAATAATTAAGCCCTTGCTTAGGCCCCCACTTCTAAGGGGCCCCACTTAACCCAAACCTCAATTAGGGAATAATTAAGTGTCGATTAAAATTCTCCAATTTCCATTCGTAAATCGCACACATCGGCTGCAGAAATCAATTAACCAAACGATCGGCGCTATCTACTGAATGCGACTCATAGACTCAACGATTGTTCTTCAATTGTTCTTCTTTCTCTGTCGTTTGAATCTGATTAATTGATTCTTATTCTTCAATCTGATTTTTTGATTGTTCAAAAATCAGAAAAAAGTGGTTACCTCCATTGTTGATTGACTTGATTCTTGTTTCTGAAAGGCTATCAAGTGTCAAGACTCAAGAACTCAATTGATTTGGTGATTCCTGAATTTTGAAAAGTAAGTTCTTCTTCCATTCTTGTTCTTCTTCGATTTTTCATCTGATTATCTATGACTGTGGTTTGTGAATTTGTGAAAAATTGATAATCTATTATCTATGTTAATTTTTGTTATTTTGATGAAGTTAAATTTGTTTGATGCACTACACCAAATAGAGTACAATTATTTTGATGAAGTTAAATTTGTTTGATATACAATAATACAATATGCTGTAATTTATTTTTGATTATGTAGTAATGCTAGAAATATTTTTATTTTCTTCACGAAAGAAAGAAATAAATTTGTTTTTTTATTAGGGTTAATAGAGCTTAATTTTTTTAATATTGACTTGTCAAGTTGGAATTTGGAATTTGGAATAGGTTTCTTATTTG
This sequence comes from Lactuca virosa, assembly GCF_052849685.1. Classification (NCBI taxonomy): domain Eukaryota; kingdom Viridiplantae; phylum Streptophyta; class Magnoliopsida; order Asterales; family Asteraceae; genus Lactuca; species Lactuca virosa. The sequence goes on along the minus strand of NC_136428.1, from coordinate 132,676,851 downwards.
TTATGTTATATGATTTGTCAATTGAAAAACAGTTAGTAAAAGAAATTGATTATGAAAATTTCATTAAAGAATTTTCATCTAAAAATGCTAGAAAAATTAACTTTATGTCATAAAATATATTCACAACAAACATATACATAAACAAAAAAAATAATTAACTCCGCCATTTGTAAACTTTTTAGTTTATTATTGCCGGTCCCAAGACCTGATAAAGGAGGAGGGTTTATAACATTAAGTATACTAAATGTCAAAGGGCCCCAAATTTTTGGTTTGCTTAGAGCCCCCAAACTGGTTGAGCCGGCCCTGGGTTCCTACGGTTTAGAGTAATTTGCTCGTTTGGTTCCTAACTTATTTTTTTAACTCGGAAGGTCCATACTGTTTGTTTTTGTTACACGCTTGGTCTCTGTCTTACCTAAAAAATCTATTTTGCCATTGATTTTTTAATTTATTTAAATAAACACACCTCCAACCCCATCCCCTCAATCCCCCATCTTACCTTACCCACCCCACCATTTTTCTCTATTTAAATAATAGTATGTTAGATAAGACAGAGACCAAGCGCGTAAAAAAAAACAAACAGTAAGGACCAAGTGCATAACAAAAACAAATAGTAGTGACCTTCTGAGTTAAAAAAATAAATTAAGGATCAAGTGTGCATATTACCCCAAACCATAAGGATCCTTCGTGTAATTTACTCTAGTTTATTTGAAGAATTTCAACAAAAAAAAAAACAATGTAGCTGATATGTTTATTAATGTATACTCATAAAATAATTATCAGGGCAATTTGTTGATTTTTGAGGCTCTGTACGAATGAGCCCCCAAACATATAATTCTTTTTATATAAACAAAAGTCATTAATATTATGATAAAAAATAAAAAAAAAAACTGATTAGTTAGAAAGAAAAAAAGCATAAAGAATAAAAATAGTTGGTTAATAAAAAAGGGAAGAAGATTGATTAACACGAAAAAAAAAACAAAAGTTAAGTCAAGACAAACTCGAACATTGGTCACTTAGGAAGGGGAAGTTAAGAAGTGATCTCTTGGCCATGTGACCTTCAAATAAATAGTAGGTACTTCTGAGGAAGTGTATCTTATCTCATACATGAAGGAGATAAGACATAATATCTCAGTTGTACTAGTAGAAACCACTAGAAACTCAGCTTCTTATGAAAGAAAGAGCAAAGGTTCTTTGGAGTTTAGAGCTCCATGCAATTGGATTTAGTCCAAGGTAGATGACGTAGCCTGTTGTAATACATAAATTATCTTAGTCGTCTGCCCAATGCATGTAACCGTACGGAGGAGTCACGGTATAACATGATATCGTGGTTGCTTGTACCGTTGAGGTACTATAATAAGCGATCGAGAGCGGTCTAGTGATCTGTGGTAGGCTAATGCATGAATTATGAGGCGGCACCAGTGAGGGAGGGCTTGGGAGAGGGCACCATGGGTGTCCCAACGGGATTAGAACTGATTATATATGAGCTAATAAGAATTTCATTGATGTATTTTGTTTGGTTGAGGAGTAGACCAAAACGCATAGGGAGATGAAAGTATTAAGGTGGGTAGGAGATAGTCTAGTAACAATTACGTCATCCCATTTCTTTTAGTTGTAGCTTGTTGGAGTGAAGGGATCCATAAAGTTAGCAAGTTTATGGATTCAAATGGTCTTTTGGGTCCTATATCTTTCAGATCTGGAAGTTGGTGTTGTATTAGAAGCTTGCATGTGAGTTTGAGACCATTTCTTCCACTTTTGACCCACAAGGATGGAGGGACATGCATGGTGCATGCATGTCCATAAAGTAAGCATTTTTATGGACCATTAGGGTCCCCTTAAACTTTTGGAAGGGTTGGAATTGAGGTCTGAATGGGTTAAGAACGTTGAAAAGGTGATTATGGCTTCAGATCGTTCTCACGACGTGAGCATGAGTCACCGTCCCCACTGAGTCATCTAAGTCAGGAGCGAGTCCCGGAATCGGAATGGACACCTCTCACGACGTGACCAAGGACTGGTCACGACGTGTGACACTGTTTTGGGTTTTTTGGGCTTAAATGGGCCACTAGTTTTCTAACTTTGGGCCTTCTTGTGCTTGGGACCATTTGGAGATTTGGGAGTCATTTAGGAATTTGGGCCTTCTTGGATTAGGCCCATGCTGGGTTTTGGGCTTAATTAGAAAGTTGGGCCATATTGGGCTTTTGGTACTATTAGATTGGGCCTCAGGTTTTGGACCAAGTGAGGAAAGGGTAAAATGGACTTTTACTAGAGTGTTGGACAATCAGACTAGGAATTTAATGTTGGACTGTGGATGAATTATTAATTGGATATTATTTGATGGTCTTAGCGCGAGGATTTTTCTGGATCAGCAGTCCGAGATTTTATCTGAGAGATCCAACAGCTTAAGGTGAGTTTCCTCACTGTGTTTGGGCGGGTCGAAGACTCCAATGTTGTCCCATGGTTTGATATGATTAGGATGCTAGTTGTCTGCGTGACTCTTGCATGTTTATTATCTGATATGTATACCGAGCGGGGCCCGATGCTAGGCGGGGCCTGATGACTATCTTGTATGCTATTTATCTTTATGATTCTTGCATGTATTTATATGTTTGTATGTATACCGATCGGGGCCTAATGAATGTGATGTGGCGGGGCTCATCTCATACTATTGACAAATTTGTTCCGAGCGGGGCTCGATGCAGGGCGGGGCCCATTATATGTTTAATATGTATGGTTTGTGATGTTTTGGGGAATGTGCTTACGGTTTTCAATTTATGTTTAAGGTACTTCCGTATCCAAGGGGAAAAGCTCGGGGTGATCGCATCACACACACAATATCGCTTTGCTTTCTATTTTACTCTGATGTATTTGGATGTTTTGATCATACTCTGATTCTATCGTAGTGTTGTGAACATGTTTTGAATGGTGGTTTTATTATAATTAAAAAAAAATTTTGGTTTTAATTTTTGGGACGTTTCAAAGATGAGCTTGAAACAATAGAGTACATATGATGTTGTTAAGCGTATGAAACATGCGTTCAAATTTTCCATTTTGTTGAGAGGTATAAGGACAAGAGATACGTATGTGGATTCCATGGGTGACACAAAGTTGATGAAAGTTGGAATTGTTATATTCTTTGCCATTGTCACATTGGAAAATTTGAATTTTGGAGAGAAATTGATTTTCAACGTAAGCACGAAAATGAAGAAATTTAGAGAACATTTCAGATTTATTTCTAAGAGGATATACCCCTACAAAATGAGTAAATTTATCAAGAAAAATAACATAGTAATTTATTCGACTATGACTTTAAATAGGAGAAGTCCATACATCAGAATGAATAACTTGAAAAGGAAATAATGCATCAGCTTTAGATAGCTCAAAAGATAAACGCACATGTTTGCCAAGTTGACATGCATGACACAGTAAGGGAGAGTCCCTTTTATTACACAAAATAGAATTACGACAAATTAAAAGTTGAAAAACAGATTGGCCAGGATGACCCAGTCTTTTGTGCCATAAGGAAGAATTAGCAGAGACAAAAGCTTGAGGAGCTGGACCGATAACTGGATAGAGATTAGTCGTGCTATCACATCGAAGAAGGATTTGTTTGGTTAGGAAGTCCTTCACAGAAAAATCAAATTCGTCAAATTCAACAGAACATTATTATCACGAGTAAATTGACGAATAAATATAAGATTTTTAATAATATAAGGGGAAATAAGGACTTTTTTAAGATTTAGGGTACGAAAAGGATTATAGGTAATAGAGGAGTGACCAATTTTAGAGACCGGTATCCGAGTTCCATTTCCGACTGAAACAAAAAAAATTAGAATTAATGCAATTATCGCTATAAGAATTGAGTATACCTAAGTCGGCGTAAAGGTGTGCAGTTGCCCCAATGTCCATATAGCATTCTGCGGTTCCTAGGTCCCGAAGGATCATGGTGTTAAATGCCTGCAGAAGGGTAGTGGCCTGATCTGATGTGTTGAATTGCTGAGCAAAAAGACCTTGTGTTGGGCTGATATGGAGACGAACCAGTAGATAAAAGAGCCTATTATTGGGCTGATGTTGCCGAGGCCCAATGTTGAGAAAAAGGGTCTGCTAGAGTGGGCCATATCATTTATTGTTGCTGATTTCTTAGACCAGTAGAGGGAGCCTACGAGGAAGCTATAGACACATGAGCTGAAGGCACTTAAAGAATACCTCGTTGATGAGGCTGTCATGACCGCCAAGGCATGAAGCCTCCCCTGAACTGAAACTGAGGCGGAGCTCCACCATGTGACCGTGTAACATCCCCATATGGAACGTATCACAATATTGTCCTCTTTGGGCTCCCGACACGAAAACTTCCCAGGGGGTCACCCATCCCTGGATTGCTCTCGCCCGGGCACGCTTAACTGCAGAGTTCTTATGGGATCTGCTGCCCTCACGGCTTTAAAACGCGTTGTGACAAGGAAGGTATCCACACCCCTTATAAGGAAATGTTTCGTTCTCCTTCCAAGTCGATGTAGGATCAGGTGCAACCCACCTTCACTCCCCACTATAGGGTTCGACGTCCCCGTCGAACACATCGATCCGTGCCCCAGCTTTGATACCATTTGTAATTTAGTCGTTCGACGTTGTCATCAGTATGGTTTGTCTTTCTGCCAACCATACCAAAATTATTTGCATTGAAAAGCGTATGTGTAATCCTTTTATCGAGGGAGGGTATGTCTTTGGGGAGAAAATTCTATTCCAGAGTCTATTCCTATAATTTATATGTTGAGGGCATGCAAGTGCCTAGTAAGGTGATATGAGGTCTTCTTGATTCGTGCGATTAATACTTCGTGAGTCTCTCCAATTTAGAGTTTGTTAGGGGATATAGTAGTGTTTTTCCCTGACGAGTTGTCGGATGTACAAACACCACGTCAGAGTTTCAGTTTGACCTTATTCCTAGTGTAGCTCCTAAAGCCAAAACACCTTTTTGGTTGGTTCATCTGGAAATGAAGGAACTGGTTTTGCAGATTCATGAGGTGCTTAAGTGCGGGTTTATTCGACCAAGTTCTTCAACTTGGGGAGCGCTGATCTCACTCTTCAAAAGGAACGTGATACATGCGGTTGGGTGTGAACTATTTGTTGGTGATTTTCTATCACTAATATTATTTAAGTGTAATGAGATTAATTTGTTGATCAATGTCACTTTGATAATTATTGAACAAATTAGTATGGTGCGGAGTGCACATTTGTTTGATTTTGTCATTGTTGAAAGTATACTGCTATTTAGGGGCGAAGCCCCTGAACTGACGGGGGTCCGGGGGCAGCGCCCCTAGGAGCGGGGTCCAAGGGGCGGCAGCCCCTGGCTGGGGTCCAAGGGGCAGAGCCCCTGGATGGGGTCCAAGGAAGCTATGTTACTATATAAAAAATGTCTCAGAAATCCGTAATTTTGGTAAAAACACCCGGTTTTGTGATCCATTTATAGACCCGGTTTTATGTTGGTTTATGACAGGTAATATGACCGTTTTTTGGATAGGAAGTTGTTTTCCTATAACTACCATATGGCAGTTTTAAGACAGGAAGTTAGTTTCTGTTATATGATCATTTTTCGGATTCATTTTGGGTACAAATTTCATAACATATTCTTCATTCTCCCTTCTAGAAAAACAGCGAGTTTCATCCGATTAGAGATTTTGAGTGTACCCTCGAAATGCTTTAATCTGAAAGTGTTTCACAACTCTCACTGATCCAAGTATATATATATATATATCCCGATAATCTGACACTATTTAAGATTGGGCAGGATCAAGATGAAATCAAATAGGCATCTACATCAAATCCTAGTTTGAGGTGTGAGATGATACAACGAAGGAATTGATGGGTTTTTGAGCATTCTAACACTTCCTAAGTGTACATGCAACCCTAATAACCTTGAATCTATGTTTTCTCTATATACATGCAAATTTCTTTTTCAAGGTTATTTCCTAACTAGCATGGCATGGGGATTACATAAACCATAAAAACTAGTAGAAATACATACCTTGTTGTTGCTTGGATTCCTACAAGACTTTGTGAGCCTAGCACCCCAAATGTTGTGCCTCAAATGCTTCACACAACACCACAAGACTTGGAATAACTTGAGAGAATACTTCTAGCACTCAAAATCGGTTATGCCCTCTCTAGTAACACTAGGTCCACTAGGTCACCATTTTGCTAGCCATATGGTTCCTTTTATAGTGTTGTCACAATTAGGGTTTACACATGAATGCCCTTAATTGTCATGACTCTTGATTTCTCATGACCCATGGGTTTGTAACTCCCATGGACTATCCATGGAGCTCCATATGGTTATAACCACACCCATAAACCATGGATCATTAATCCACCATAAAAGAATTGATGATTGTCATAATCAACCCTATATATTTAATTAGTCTCACTTTGATCACCAAATTAATACTAGATTAATACTTGATCAATACTAATTAAATAATACTATTATTAATATATTAGAACTTATAATATATTAATAATCATAAGTGCCTTATTCTCTCATTTAGTCTATCCAAGTATTGCAATGCCATGCAACCCAAATGGACCATGTCGGGTCGGGTCAAGTACATACCAAATAAAGTTATGGACTTAGACACTATATCCAACAGTCTCCCACTTGGATAAGTCTAATAACTATATTTGCAAATGTGACTTCAAAATCCGACTAGCAATCGTAGCTCTTTCAAAGTCTCTCGGAACTGAGATGATGATGATACGCCATTTAAGATAAGTGATCATATAATCCTCTATTCTCATGATATCAGCCGGACAAACACATGGAACATGGTCTTACTTATTGTCCAACATTTGTTTCTCGATCTCTGATTTGTTTCGACATAGAACTAAATTGAACACATCAATTAGGTTCTGACCGGGCCCGGTACATAAGTCAAAACCAAATCATCGAGGGGCCCAGATATCGCTTTTATTTCTAGAAGGAACAGATAAACTTTGACTGATATGCTTGTACTAACTACTTGTTGAATTATTCACAAAGGCACGTTTTATGACATCGAGTTACCAATGCGTTTTCGTGCAATCAATGAATAACCAACTCATAGTCAACAACTCATATCTCTAGGTTTGAAGATTTATATGATATTACCGTCTCACGATCACTCGAGATAAATTCCATGAAGTGATGCAAGTGAGCGTGGGTTGGATCCAATACTCAGCCCTTATGAGTACTCATAAATGTTGTAGCAACCATTGCATTGTCTAAAGCACTTTTAGACAAATCATACAAGCCAAATTCATGACAGTCTTAAATCAATACTTACTTCCAAAGTTTGACTGACTGTGGATGGTTTGAATAATAACATAATTATTCTGGAAGTAAAAACATGCAAAATTGAAACATAGTAAACAATCAACACAAGATAGTAACACCTTACTCATAAATAAATAACAACTTTTATTTATCATGAAATGTCAATTACATTTTACAAGTTTCAGGAATCTAATTATTGAAACTAATATCATCCTTCAGCCTAATGCGCCTCGCATGCTGTAAATGCTTAACCCTGCTCAGTCCCTTCGTGAGGGGATCTGCCGGGTTCTCATCTGATGATACCCTCTTTGCCACGAGGAGTCCTTCTTCTATTCTATGTCTTATGAAATGGTATTTTCTGTCAATGTGCCTAGATCTCCCGTGATCTCTTGGTTCCTTAGCCAAAGCAACCGCACTTTCGCTGTCACAGAAAATTTCCATTGGCTCCTTTATAGCTGGTACAACTCCAAGGTCTCCGATGAAGTTCTTTAGCCATATCGCCTCCTTAGCTGCTTCACTTGCTGCTATGTACTCTGATTCACAAGTAGAATCAGCTACTGTCTCCTGCTTGGAACTTTTCCAAGTAATTGCCCCTCCATTTAGGATAAAGACCCAGCCTGACTGAGAGCGGAAATTATCCCTATCAGTCTGGAAGCTAGCATCGCTATATCCTTCCACTCTCAAGTCATCACTGCCTCCGAGGGTAAGGACCCAATCCTTAGTCCTCCGCAGATACTTGAGAATGTTCTTTACTGCTGTCCAGTGTGCCTTGCCAGGGTTCCCTTGATATCTACTGACCATGCTCAAAGCAAAGGCCACATCAGGGCGAGTACAAGTCATAGCATACATGATTGAGCCCACAGCGGAAGCATATGGTATATGACTCATTTCAGCTATCTCAGCTTCTGTACTCGGACTCTGAGTCTTACTCAGCTTGGCATTACTCTGGATTGGTAATTCTCCTTTCTTGGATTCTTGCATGTTGAACCTCTTCAGCACCTTATCCAAGTAAGTACTTTGACTAAGTCCAATTAGTCTCTTACTCCTATCTCTCAATATCCTTATCCCTAGGATATAGGCAGCTTCCCCAAGGTCCTTCATAGCGAAACACTTCCCAAGCCAGGACTTAACCTCCTGCAAGGTTGGGACGTCGTTTCTTATGAGAAGTATGTCATCCACATACAACACCAAGAAGCTAACTATGCTCCCACTAGCCCTGACATACACACAAGACTCATCCTCACTCCTAGAAAAGCCAAACTCTTTGACTTTCTCATCAAAGCAAAGATTCCATCTGCGAGATGCTTGTTTCAATCCATAAATGGATTTATCAAGCTTACACACTCTATTAGGGTATCTTATATCGACAAAACCCTCTGGTTGAGCCATGTAAACATCCTCAGCCAACTTTCCATTAAGGAAAGCGGTTTTGACATCCATTTGCCATATTTCATAATCATGAAATGCAGCTATGGCTAACAATACTCTAATAGACTTAATCTTCGCTACTGGTGAGAAGGTCTCATCATAGTCAACTCCCGGAGTTTGAGTAAAGCCCTTCACAACCAGTCGCACTTTGTAAGTATGTACCTTTCCATCCATGTCGGTCTTCTTCTTGAAGATCCATTTGCACCCAATTGTCTTACGACCTGGTACATTGTCAACCAAGTTCCAAACTTGATTGTCATACATGGACTGAATCTCGCTGTCCATAGCCTCCTTCCATTTAGCAGACTCAGGGCCTGCCATGGCTTCCCTGTAGTTATTAGGTTCATCCAAATCTATTAGTGTACTATCACTAATAAACGTATCACCTTCAGTGGTGATGTGATAACCATAATAAAAATCAGGTGTGTTCCTCACCCTAGTGGAACGTCTTGGAGGTACAGACTCATCTATCGGATCAACAGGAGTTTCCTCCTCAGGTTGGTCGATAGGATTTGAGGTTCCTTCACCACTTGACTCTTGAAGCTCTTCAAGGTCAATTTGCCTCCCACTGTCCCCTTGGCTTATGAATTCTCTCTCACGAAAGACTGCTCTTCTTGCTACAAAAACCACATTATCACTGGGTCTGTAGAAGAGGTAACCAAAGGATCTCTGTGGGTAGCCGATGAAAATACACCTCTCACTTCGAGGTTCAAGCTTATCATGAGTCTCACGCCTCACGAAAGCTTCACAACCCCAAATCTTGATGTGGTCCAAATTGGGAACTTTCCCAGTCCACATCTCGTGAGGTGTTTTGGCAACCTTTTTAGTAGGGACTAGATTAAGGATATGGGCGGCAGTCTCTAAGGCATACCCCCAGAAAGAGATTGGTAACGAAGATCGACTCATCATGGAACGAACCATATCCAACAAGGTTCGATTGCGCCTCTTAGCTACACCATTCAACTGTGGTGTTCTGGGAGGTGTCAATTGTGAGACAATCCCACATTCCTTAAGATAGTCAAGGAACTCAATGCTAAGATACTCTCCTCCCCGATCGGATCGGAGCATCTTGATGTTCCTGCCCAATTGATTCTCCACTTCCTGCTTAAACTCTTTGAACTTTTCAAAGGTTTCTGACTTATGCTTGATTAAGTAAATATATCCATATCTACTGTAATCATCAGTAAAAGTCACATAATAGCGATTAGCATCCCTTGTAGCAACTCTGAAGGGCCCACACACATCCGTGTGTACAAGGTCCAACAAACCTTCACCCCTATCACAAGTACCTGTGAAGGGTGACTTTGTCATTTTTCCAAGTAAACAAGACTCGCAACTATCATCTGACTTGAGGTCAAATGATTCCAAGACTCCAGCCTTTTGGAGTTGGCCTATGCGCTTCTTGTTAACATGTCCAAGATGACAATGCCACAAGGATGCTTTATCCAAGCTATCTGAAGAATCAATATACAACACATTATTTCCTAGATTGTCTACAATATTCACGGCTTCATATACACCATCACAAGGTAATGCTTTAAAGTAAAATACATCATTGTAATAAACATTAATAGCACCATTTTTATTATCAAATGAAAATGAAAAACCTTGTTTGTACAAGCCATGAAAAGAAATAATATTTCTCGCCATTTCGGGCGAGTAACAACACTTATTCAAATCTAACATTAACCCATTATTAAGCAATAAAGAATAAACTCCTATCTTGGTAACAGGTGATGCTTTCCTGTTGCTCATGACTAAGTTTATCTTCCCGTGCTCCACTTGCTCACTTCTTCTTAGTGCCTGCAAATCAGTACAGATGTGAATACCACAACCTGTATCAAGCACCCAAGAATTAGCATTAGATGAGTTATTAGACAATATTGTGTAAATACCTGCATGGGTGGGTTTAATCTTCCCATCCTTTACATCTTGCAGATATTTAGGGCAGCTTCGCTTGAAGTGTCCCTTATCCTGTCAATAGAAGCACTGTGCTTCCTTTGGGTTTGAAGAAGGAGTAATGGGACCTTTCTTCGTCCCACTTGAAGAGGAACCATCAAGAGTCTTACCCTTGGTACCCTTCGAAGGGTTTTTCCTCTTCTTACCCTTTCCCTGCCCAATAGCCAGAACAGGGGCAGTTGAAGGAGTAGAAGTAGCAACCGCTTTACCCTTAAGGCCATTTTCAGCTGTCCTTAAGAGTCCTTGAAGTTTGCTAAGTGTGACTTCCTCCTTTTTCATATGATAAGTCATACGAAACTGATCATAACTTGGAGGTAAGGAATGGAGAATGATGTCAATCGCCATTTCCTCAGGAAAGTCAACATTTAGCTTCAGCAACCGGTCAACGAACCTTTGCATCTTCTGCAAGTGACCGGTGATGGGTTCACCATCCTTCATCCTTGCGGTTATCATGGAGGAGATGATTTCATACCTCTCCTGACGCGCACTCTGATGGTACCTTTCCATCAGATCCAGGTGCATCTCATAGGGGTAGAAATCTTCATAGGATTTTTGAAGTTCAGGAGTCATGGTGGCCATCATGATGCATGCTACTTTAGTAGCAACCTTTTCATGTGCAACAAACTCCGCAAACTCTTCAGGAGTAGCAGTGGCTTCACTCACAACCTTAAGCTCCCTATCGAGGACATATTCTTTGTCCTCATAGCGGGTAATCATTCTGATGTTTCTGATCCACTCATTGAAATTGGATCCATCAAAGATGACCTTACCACACAAGTTCATAAGGGAAAAGGAGCCTGTTGGGTTTGAGCCAGAAGCATTGTTGGAAGACATCTGAAAGGAAAGAAAGACAAGTTTCATTAGATTAGGAATCCTTAATAATTCACCCAAATGAAATATTAAGGCTAGGATCCAACAAACTATTTATAGTTGGAAGAGGGATAACGTAATCCATACTATAAAATATTTGAAGGTAGGTAAATGACGATTTACCAATTTCCACCATAAGAACGAAATATTTTATTATTAGGTTTTATTGGTTTTGAAACTCCTAGATCTTTTGAGATACATTGAACTTTTCAATGGCATGTTTGAATCTCGATTGTGCCCTCTCAAGTTTGTGACTGGGATGCCGAGGATCACAAACAAGGTGTGAATAACCATACAAATTGACTTGGTACCCTCAACAATATTACCTAATCGATGTGCCGGTTAACCACACACGCTCCACCGATCTATAATAAAGTCAAGTTACCCTTTGCCACTCTTACTAGTCCATGTTAGTGTGCCGGTTAACCACACACGCTCCACTAACGACTTGGTAAGGTATAAAGTGTAATTTTATGGGCTAGCACCAATTTCACATTTTCCTAAAGTAACTAAGATTGGGAATTTATAATGTATAGTTACTTTATAATTCATTATACTTTTAACGAGTATTTAAAGTCGTATCCTACCCGTTCGGCTAACGACCCTCCACCGATCAAGGAAGCGGTGGGTGAGAGTGGACACCCATTAAGTCACCATTTTATAGGCAACAACCTTATACCCCCTTATAGACCGGCTTCGTGAATGAGGCCTACTAACGGTAATAATGACATATTCTTATACATATCTATATAATAAAATTATAATAATAGTATAAGTGTTGATTTTTAAACTTTTTAAAAATCTAAGGTTTAATTTGGAATTAAAGTATTAAAGTGTAAGACTTTTCAAATTCCAAAACTTGAGGGTAAGATTTGAAACTATTCCAAGTCTCTTCAATTTGTAACTTATGAGTTTTAATGGTTCATAAAATGAAGACTCTTCATTTTATGAAACTTCTTTAGTTCTTTAATCACAATTTAAAGAAGTGACTTTTGGTTATCCATAACTTGAGGACAAGTTATGGACACCATCATTTCCATTAAGATCATGAATTAAACATACATGGAGGTTACATATAATTCCTATGATCTTCTAAAAACTCATAAGAACACAAATTCATGTCAAGCAATTTCAAGAAATCATATAAACATATACAATACTTGAAAATTGATAAAAGTCATGTAAAATGGGTTAACATAATCATTATCATTTTGAAAAACAGATTTTACAAGTCCAAAACAGATTGGGATAATGATCTTAATCCATTTCCAGCAACAAAACTCGAAAAAACTGCCCAGCACGCTCCTACTCGCCGAGTGCATTATTCTACTCGCCGAGTAGGATGAATTTGTTCATGGACTTGGCGAGTCCTCCCCATGGACTCGGCGAGTCCAGTCGTCAGAGTGCAGAATTTTCGATTTTCAAGCTGTTTTGCATCAAGTATACAGAAAACAATCCTAGGCTCTGATACCACTGATGGGGTTTTGAGCATTCTAACACTTCCTAAGTGTACATGCAACCCTAATAACCTTGAATCTATGTTTTCTCTATATACATGCAAATTTCTTTTTCAAGGTTATTTCCTAACTAGCATGGCATGGGGATTACATAAAACATAAAAACTAGTAGAAATACATACCTTGTTGTTGCTTGGATTCCTACAAGACTTTGTGAGCCTAGCACCCCAAATGTTGTGCCTCAAATGCTTCACACAACACCACAAGACTTGGAATAACTTGAGAGAATACTTCTAGCACTCAAAATTGGTTATGCCCTCTCTAGTAACACTAGGTCCACTAGGTCACCATTTTGCTAGCCATAGGGTTCATTTTATAGTGTTGTCACAATTAGGGTTTACACATGAATGCCCTTAATTGTCATGACTCTTGATTTCTCATGACCTATGGGTTTGTAACTCCCATGGACTATCCATGGAGCTCCATATGGTTATAACCAAACCCATAAACCATGGATCATTAATCCACCATAAAAGAATTGATGATTGTCATAATCAACCCTATATATTTAATTAGTCTCACTTTGATCACCAAATTAATACTAGATTAATACTTGATCAATACTAATTAAATAATACTATTATTAATATATTAGAACTTATAATATATTAATAATCATAAGTGCCTTATTCTCTCATTTAGTCTATCCAAGTATTGCAATGCCATGCAACCCAAATGGACCATGCCGGGTCGGGTCAAGTACATACCAAATAAAGTTATGGACTTAGACACTATATCCAACAGGAATATGGTTAAGTATGCTTCCCAATAGACAAAGAGTGTCAAGGCGAATCACTATGTGTATGATTAGGAGTTGGCGGCAGTGGTAGTTGACGCTTTGAGTCAAAAGGAACCCAGTTTCTCATACCATCTAAAATATGAGATTGGTGGTTGTTCCTAGTATTTTCTTCTAGTAGATCCGAGTTGCTCAACTTGAAGGGTTAAGAGAACACTTGTTAAAGGGTGAGGTGATGGTGAAACAACAAGTTTATTTGGTAGAAAGTCCGAAGACTTGAGAGCTTTTGGGAGAGATTTTGGGTCCCTCAGGTCGTTGGTGTCCGTGACACATTGCTATGAGACATGCACAAGTCAAAATATTTGGCTCACCCAAGAACTACTATGACGTTCCATGACTTGAAATCTTATTATTGGTGGCCAAAGACGAAATGGCACATAGTGAAGTATGTATCAAAGTATGTGATGTGTTCGCAAGACAATTCATAACATCAAGAACCATACAGTAGTTTCCATCTATTGGAAATGAGTTACAGGATGTTACCTACCACGAGGAGAGCATGTGAGATGTAATGTCTACCAGAGGTGTTTTCTATAAGAAGTCACTATAAGTATGAAAACCACATTTCGTTTAAGTGGGTAGTCAAGTGGTTTGGTAAGTTTACAAGACTTGACAAACAAAGTGTGAATCATGATCAAGTGTGGAGCACAACTTAAGGATGTGATCTAAAATAAGTTGATGCAGTGACTTAGAGATTCCGATGACAGAATCATTTTAAAGAGGGAAGAATTGTAACGACCCGAATTTCCATCCGTCAACGATGTTAGCTTCTGTTACTCAAATAGTTGTTTCTACAAATGATTTTAGTGAGATGATATTAAAATGAAATAAATTAAATAAAAATGGTACTAGTATTATTTAATTTTCAAAAGAATTATTCAATAATTAAGAGGAAATCGTTTAATTAAATAATTCTTAGAAAAATAATGGATTAAAGAGGAGAAAACATGCATAGATATATTAAAGTGGGATCAATATATCATGGTGATGAAAATAATTCCTAAAAGACATTATTGAAACCTGGGTATTATGGGAATTCCCAAACAAAAATAAAAGGAACAAGAATTATGGTGTTTAGGGAACAAGAATATTAAGTTCAGGGACTAAAATAGCAACTTAGTATTTATAACACTTCATGTGGCTGATTCGTTTCTCTCATTATATGTCGGTTATTCGTTTTCCCTTTCGCCCATATTAATGCATGAAACGACGTGTTATTAGTAATAATAATAAATAGATGGCTACGTTATTTTTATGGAAGCATCGTTGAAGAGGAAAAAGGAGAGAGATTGAGAGATGATGTGATGGTCTCCGACGGTTGAGTTTGAGAGAGAAGTGTATCGATGGTTTCTTATCATTGGTGTTCTACTTGTTCTACTATCGAGCAGACTACATGCTCACTGGCATGATCGAAAACCAAGGGCTGTCGGAAACAACGACGAGGTGAGGCGGACTTGATTTTATAGTATGTAATTTCCTGTGTAAAAGGGGGATGGAAGACGAATACACAAGGGGGATGGAAGACGAATACACAAGTAGTTTAATATGATGAAGTTTATTGCAGGGATGCCTGATCCAAATTAACAAGAAGTAAACTTCACGAGTGAATCGAAGTTGCCAAAAGCTTGTAATATAATGGAACTATTTTACACATCTAGACTATTCCATTAAGATAATCACGTATTGTTTAGTTTATTCTTATGTTTATCTTTAGCCTATTTTATAACTAGTTTATCTGATCATGTTTATAAGGATCTCTTTAATGCTTGTACGTGAGAGTATCAATAATCAATCAATGGAATGAATGTTTTCTCAGTTTCTTTATGGTATCAAAGCGCTGATCCGTTGAAGAAAACCTAGATTGGAAGCCGCCATGACAGAAGAGAAAGACAATGATCCGGGGTCAAGCAAGAAGACTGAAGAACCCATCGATGCTAACTCCATCCATGTCAATTCCCCATACTACATTCATCCGTCAGATTACCCTAAACAGATGCAGGTTAATGACGTGTTGAATGATAACAACTTCAACGAATGGAGGCAGGAGATGATCAATTTTCTGTTTGCCAAGAATAAAAAGGGGTTTGTCGATGGGTCAATCAACAAACCAGATTCTGCATCCCCCATGCATATGGCATGGATACGTGCAGATGCCATGGTCAAGGGCTGGCTGGCTGGCTGACAACAGCCATGGAAAGGGACATCCGGACCAGTGTGAGGTACGCTAATACATCAACCGAGATTTGGAAAGACTTGGAAGAGAGGTTTGAGAAGGAAGGTGCTCCACGGGCTTACGAGCTAAAACAGTCGTTGAACACTACAAGGCAGGACGGGTCTTCGGTTTCATCCTACTACACGAAATTAAAAACCCTTTGGGATGAATTGCAACTCGTTCTCCCAACACCAAGATGTACATGCGATGGGTGTAATTGCTCTCTAGGAAAAAGATTGAGTGAAGTGAAGGAGAAAGAAAGAATTTATGAGTTTCTTATGGGGCTCGATGAGGAGTTCTCCATCATCCGAACCCAAATCCTTGTCATGAAGCCACCACCTTCCTTGGGGGCCACGTATCACCTGGTTGCTGAAGATGAACAGCAACGCGCAATCACAGGTGGATCCAGAAAATCAGTTGGTGAACACAACAGCCTTCCAGGTGAACGTGATGAACAGGAAGGCAACACGCATTACACAAGGGATTCAAAGCACACAGACGGCTAATAAAGGAGCACAACGAGTCATGAAGCAGAGCAGCGGCAAGGCAGAAAAATGCACCTTTTGTGGAAAAGAAGGACACAAAAGCGATGGGTGCTTCAAGAAGATAGGTTACCCTGATTGGTGGCCGGGAAAGAAAGACAAACCAAAGGCAAAAGCAGCTTGTGTAGAAGTTGGACCCAGCCCCATACCAGGGTTAACAGATGAACAGTATCGTCTTTTTGTTGCACACTTCCGAGAAGATGAGGCTCCTAAAGCTAATCTGGCAGGTAGAACAAACACGTATGATGGATGGGTGGTTGACTCGGGTGCAACCGAACACATCACCCATCGAAGTGACTTTCTTGATAACAGAGTCACAAACACCAAAGAAACACCTGTCATCATCCCTAATAGCGATAAGGTGCCCGTCATGGGTGAGGGTGAACACACCCTACCAGGACGTCTCAAAATTGATGGCGTCTTACACGTTCCTAATTTCAATTACAACTTGTTATCTGTTAACAAACTTGCAAGGAGCCTTAATTGTGTTGTAACTTTCTTTCCTGACTTCTTTGTTGTGCATAAATTAGTGACGAGGGACTTGATTGGTGCGGGTAACTGCATTGGAGGATTGTATCGAATGGGGGCAATGGAAAAGAAGGCTCTCGTGACAACTTTCGAGGTTTGGCACAAAAGACTTGGTCATCCATCACCCAAGAAGATTTCGAATTTAAATTTTGTTAGAGATGTTTCTAGGAATAACCAAACTAAAATGTGTGATGCTTGTTTTAAAGCTAAGCACACTAGGTTGCCATTTCCCATTAGTGAAATAAAGACTGTTTCTTGTTTTGAGCTTATACATTGATGTTTGGGGAAAATATAGAATCCCGTCCCTATCAAAGGCTCTCTACTTTTTAACAATAGTTGATGACTATAGCCGATCAATTTGGACTTTTCTTATCAAACACAAACATGAGGTTGGTTTACATCTCATAAATTTTCACAAAATGGTCAAAACACAATTTGGGAAAGACATAAAACGGATACGATGTGACAACGGGGGAGAATTTATCTCTAAAAAATGTTCGACTTCTATGCCAAGAAAGGCATTGTTTTAGAAACCACTTGTCCATACACCCCACAGCAAAATGGGGTGGTAGAACGCAAGCATCGACACTTGCTTGAAACAGCCCGTGCCCTTTTATTTCAAGCAAACCTGCCGAAAACCTTTTGGGGTGAGTGCATATTGACTGCCACCTATGTCATAAATCGACTCCCCTCCAAGGTACTTCGTGGTCTCACTCCCTATGAGCTTCTTTTCAATGAGTCACCAGATTATGATCATATGCGCGTATTTGGATGCTTGGCATACTATCGCAACACCGACACTGGGGGAGATAAATTTGAACCACGAGGCAAACCAGGAATATTCCTTGGGTACCCTCAAGGAATAAAAGGTTATAAAATTTATGACATGGAAACCAAGAAGTTAGTGATATCAAGGGACGTGAGATTCCTTGAAAACGAGTTTCCCATGAAACATATGCATGGAAACATGCAACCACTAGCCGACAGTGAAGATCTTTTTCGCTTTGCTGATAAGATCATCACACCCCCTGATCAAAACTCATCATCCGAGACTGCCATGCATGACGGTTTTATCGATGACAACACCACCACAAGTCATTTTGACCACAACCAACATACAACGAGTGTTGTAAATGATGTCTTTGGCGAAGTTGAAGATGATTCTGTACCAACGAACCATCACGCCGCCAGTGAAACCAGCAGCACCGATTAACAAACCAGCAGCACCGATCAGCAAAGAGAAACCAGATACAGGTCACAACCCACCCGTTACAAAGACTATGAAGTGCAGCTCCCCCCTTCGATAAATCATCCGCAACCCGTCATTGATCGAGTCGCCTCTACGGTACATCCTCTTACCAATTATGTCTCTTATAAAATTTTTTCTCAATCTCACAAATCTTTTTTAGCTGCCATCGTCACCCACGATGAGCCTAAATTTTTTCATCAAGCAGTTCGAGACAAACGATGGAAAGAGGCAATGCAGAAGGAAATTAAAGCCCTTGAGGAAAACAACACTTGGGAACTTACGAGTCTGCCAAAAGACAAGAGAGCTATAGACTCTAAGTGGGTGTACAAAGTGAAGTATAGGCCGAATGGAGAGGTAGAACGATACAAAGCACGCCTTGTGGCAAAAGGTTACACACAAATGGAAGGAGTCGACTTTCATGACACGTTTGCCCCAATTGCTAAACTCATCACTGTTCGTGTTTTGCTTACCATAGCTGTCAAGCGTGACTGGATCATATCCCAATTAGACGTCAACAATGCATTTCTGCATGGCGATCTCGATGAAGACATTTATATGAAAATACCACAAGGCTTCAGAAAAGATAATGAGACACGTGTATGTAAGCTAAAGAAGTCCTTATACGGCCTGAAACAAGCCTCGCGAAACTGGTATCACAAATTCACTGCTACCCTTCAAGATCTTGCTTTTCGACAGTCTCATGCTGATCACTCTCTTTTTATTCACAAAGACGGAGATATCTTTGTGGCAGCACTCATCTATGTTGACGATGTTATCATTGTGGGGAATGATAGAAAGAAGATAGAAGATACGAAGTCATGCCTTGACAAGAATTTTAGTATTAAAGATCTTGGAACTTTGAAATACTTCTTGGGAATTGAAGTAGCTCGCACAAATGAAGGGCTAGTACTCAGTCAACGCAAATACACCATTGATGTGCTTGAAGATTCTGGCATGCTTGGCTGTCGGCCTAGTCGGTTTCCTATGGAATAAAATTTGAAGCTCGATAAAGGAGATGATGCTGACAAGGTAGATGCAAGCACCTATCGACGCCTTGTTGGTAGGCTTCTCTATCTCCAAGCCACTAGGCCCGACATAACTTACGCAGTGAACGTGCTTAGTCAGTTTGTTTCTGATCCTCGCCAAAACCATTGGGATGCAGCCATGCGAGTACTTCGATATCTGAAAAACACCTTGGGGCAAGGCATACTTTTACCAAAGGAAGGAGACGTTAAGCTCACTGCCTACAGTGACTCTGATTGGTTGGGATGCCCCTTCTCACGGAGATCACGAACAAGATATTTGTTGATCTTAGGGGGTGCTCCAATCTCTTGGAAATCCAAGAAACAATCTGTTGTTTCACGCTCCTCCGCTGAAGCAGAATACCGTGCAATGGCTGTCACGGTTAGTGAAATACTCTGGATTCGTTGGCTGTTGGCTGATTTCGACATTGTTTTGGACAAACCCACTCCCCTTTTGTGTGATAATGAATCTGCTCGTCACATTGCACACAATCCTGTTTTCCATGAACGTACAAAGCACGTGGAAATGGACTGTTACTTTGTTAAGGAACGAGTTGAGTCTAAGGAAATTGCACCTGTCAAAATCAAGACTCAAGACCAGTTAGCTGATTTATTGACCAAACCACTTGGATCAGATCGTCTCAAATTTCTATCGGACAAGTTGGGCATTCGTAATCTTCATGCTCTATCTTGAGGGGGAGTAATGAAACTATTTTACACATCTAGACTATTCCATTAAGATAATCACGTATTGTTTAGTTTATTCTTATGTTTATCTTTAGCCTATTTTATAGCTAGTTTATCTGATCCTGTTTATAAGGATCTCTTTAATCCTGTTTATAATAATCATGGCTGTTTTGTGTTAAGGTATACCCTTCACTTACTCCTAGTTATTTGGTGGTGTATTGATTTGTATCTAAACAAAAATAGAAATAATACACTGAATTTCCGTTCGTTCGCGAATACCTAGCTAGATTAAGAATATGTAGTTAGTTCTAAATAACCACGTGGACAAAAGCAGAAAGTATGTGAAGCATAATGTATAGGTAACGATTCATGTCACTATTGGCTATGGAGTTGGTTTTAATTTATTTAATCTTTAATTTTATTAAGTTTGATATTTGTTCTAGATATATGAAAATAGGTTTCTGGCTTTATGTCTATTTAAACATGATGAGATCGTATAAATTGGAAAACATATGCTAAGAAAATATATGTAGTCAAATTATGGTTTTGTCATAAAGATAGATCGATTAAATACGTTTTATTATTAATTACATTACCTAATTAAGCAGTTAGGTTATTGTTGTATGACTAAAATGATATTTCCGTATTTAAATTATTATTTAAGATATTAAAAGCCTAAACTAAATACTACAATAATTATGGTTTAGGTGTTTTATTGAATTAAGAAGTTACGATGTTACGATTGGAGCAATATGTAATCTACAAATTACAAGGTGAGTTCATAGTTTTAACTCAATAGGTGCATACTTGAAACGTGTAATCCATAAATGGTGATTTGATTCACATTAGGATGACCTTGTCTTAACTTGCTCTTGTTGATGCTATGATATTTGTGATGCTATAGTATGCTTTGTGCTAATGCCATATTATGAGTTATTTGCTACGTTGCTTTCACTTTGTAGATGCAAATTAGGATTACGCTTGAATAACTAAATGCTTGTAATAATTGTTTGAAATATGTTGTTTGCATCTTGTGTATGGTATGCCTTGGAATCGGTTGGTATGATGTTCTGCATGTTATGTTTTAGATGATATTGTATGCGGTTATGTTTTTTTAAAGAATTGGTAGTCACGTACTATAATATGTTGATAATATGATGAATTCATTACATGATAATTGCTCGTTAAGGTTTTATGAGTAACATGTCTATGGTAATGTATGGTTGTTTTTGTGGGGTATAATGGTGTTATGGGTAGAACCTTGCAAGTCTAATAGGTTGAAAGAGCTTAAGCCATATCGGTTGCTAGTTGCACGGTCTTTCTAGATGGTCGTGTGACACATGGTGCGCGTGCACCCTGGTGTACGAGAACTGGAGTGGTGTTGGCTTTATGGTGTGGCCGGGTCAAGCATCATGTGAGAATTGGGAGGTGTATCGGTAGAATTGACACCGTTTGTACCAATCTTGAACGACACCGTGAAGTACTCGTACTTTGCAGGTCGGAGTAGCGAAAGTGGAAGGCTTGGGGTTGGTGAACTCGGGTGGAAGTCATGAGCTACTTAGAGCACTAAACTGGCTGGACACACAAGTAGTGAACTGGGTTAAGTTGTTGGGTAGGCTGTCCCTAAGAAACCCCAAAGTAGATAATCAGTTGAAAGGTGATTATATACAATAACTGGTTGAATTGAACTTGTATATGATAATCGGTTGAAAGAAAGTGAATTGAATTGCATTAAGTTGATAACTATATCTGGTCGAATTGAAATTAAAATGGTATGGTGAAATGTTGTATTGTAAACGGTTGAAATGAATTATGATGCATATGGTTGAAAGTTGGTTGCTATTTGGTCCGTTATATGATAAAACGTTGAATATATAGTAAAAGGTTGGTTATATAATAAAAGGTTGGATATATAACAAAATGTTGGTTATTTAAATAAATGTTGGATAAATAATGAAATGTTGTTAATATGAAATGTAATTGTTTATATGTTATGCAGTTGTTTATATGGTACACAATTGATCATATATTTTAGAGTTGTGGTTAAACATCTATTCATATATGCGTTTTGAACATGCTATTAAATGATTATGATATACGGTCGTTTGCTAAGTGGTAGTTGTTTCTCCTTTTTATGATTCATCGTAAAATGAATGATTGGTCCATTTGGGGTTTGTATGTTTTATATGCAACATTTATGAACTCTCTCAGCAGGGGTTGACACTTGTGTCTTTCCTCTTTTGTGCCTTATGATTGGTGCATGCAGCTTAGGAGTTTGACCTTGGTGAGAGGGGTTGCCTATGGGGTAGTTATTCTATTTGGAGGATACCATTCTGGATACGTTTAATGTTTTATCAATTTAAACATTTACTTTTCAATGATTTAGAATCATGATTTTGATTTTGGAGGTAACGTTGTGATTTGAAAATGTTTTAAACTAAATAACTAAGTCTTCCGCTAACGTATTCTGTTAAAAAGTGTTTTAAATGAAAAAAAACTGGTAAAAATCACTATGTTACAGACCGACCACGAACCCTGCTGGACCGTCCTCCTCTGCTGCCTCCATGGTAGTTTTGGCCACCACCTCGGCCGCCACTGTGGCCATTATTTTGAGTCCCACAAGAATGATTTGGATCCTGATTGTTGTGTTCAACAACAAGTACTGCGGGAGAGGAAGAATGACCGTGATGAGAATCTTGAGCCAACCTGTTTTGATCCTTTATCATGGAGCATTCCTCGAGAGTAAGCATGGAGCGCATCTCAACAAAAGAGGGCAATGGTTTTTTATGCCGGATTGTAATGACCACATGGTCATATTTTTGGGACAATCCATTAATAGTATAGATGACAAGGTTTCTCCTAGGAATGGGCGCTCCAATGTTTATAAGAAGGTCGGCTATGGACTTAATTCAGTTGCAATATTCCACTATAGACGAGTCTCCAGTAACTATGTATTGTAGTTCATCAACAAGCTCCATGGCCATGGTTTCTTTGTTTTCATTGAATAAATCTTCTTTAACTTTCCATACATCTACTGCAGTAGCACCGAGTTTAATGACGGACTAGAGAACAAGTTGAGATAGGGTTCCGTACAACCACTGTTTGTCAATGTTTACAATAGTGTCCTATTCTGGATCTTCAGTGGTGTTTGTTAAGGAGTCATCAAGATGGTTGAAGGCTTTGTATCCGATGTCATGAGTCTTAAAGAGTTCCTTCCAAGAGTCATAATTGAGACGATCAAGATTAAGAAGAAGAGAAATGTAAGATTTTATATTATAATGCCATAAATATTGTCTATAGGTTTTGGATTCGGATCAGAAGAGCTTGTTTCTGTCACCATGATAGCAATGCAAGAGTTTTAAGATAAGAGAAATAGGAGAAGCAACATAAAACACAACAAGAATGATACGCAACAAGAATGAAATTAAATGAGATGGAAAGGGAATAAGGCTAAGGTATCCTGTGCTCTGATACCATGTTACAATTGGTATTCTCCCCTAATGAGGCGTATTCCACTAATCCACAATAAATACATGTACAAGAGTAATGATCTAAGAATATTACATCGACTGACATGAGAAATACATGAAAAAGGGCTAACTACAAATATTATATATATATATATATATATATATATATATATATATATATATATATATATATATATATATATATATATATATATATATATATATATATATATATATATATGAAAACTTTAAGAAGTACAATCTATAAAACAACAAGTACCATAATCTAATGCAAATACTACTAATCTTTGTTTGGAAAACCAAACCATCAATCCTTACCAAATACACCGGACACCATGAATTGAGGAGGTGATATTGGAAATCAATTAAAAATATTTAATTATTATGCTTTGACAGCTTGGTATACAACACAACTATGGATCATTAAACATAAATAGACCACTAATCTTTACTAAAATCGGATTTATAGGAACTAAATTTGAATTATTGAATTCCCTTAATTATCTCTCTTTTTACATCCCGAATTCCCCATGCCTTCTCAAATAAATCATCGCCTCGATCTGCAAGCAAACATTGCAATGTCCCTGCATTACATAACAATGCATTACATAACAATAGAGGGAATTTATCGTTTAAGTTTATGTATAATAGCCATTTCTAATCCTATTTTTTTATTGTGTGTACGCATGTTTGTTCCTTTTTTAGACTTTGTTATCATGCATACTTTATGTAGTTTCACTTTCAGTAATGTGTTAATTTTACATTTGTTTTCTCTATATACACAACGTAGACATGACTTTGCAATGGATTAATTGTTCGAGGATGGATGTGTTACCATCAGTACCTCTTAATATATTTAAAAAAACTTTGGGTAATTTGTTTTTTTTCAAGATCTACTTTTCAGTAGTTGTGTGCTTATTTCTTTGGTAGTTTAATGATGTCATCAATTTCAATAACAATTTATGTTTTTAATATGAGTTTTCAATTTAAAAATATGAGGTTATTTTTTATAATTAAAAAATATTAATAAAAATAATAAGAATATAAAAATATAGGGCTCTTCGAGATCACTAGAAATCTTTTTTTTTAATAAAGATATTTGTTAACTAAAAAGGAAAACAAATATTTAGATATCTAAAAGGGCAAGATATGAATTAAAGTTAAACAATTATTAATCATATATTTTAGCATAATACGTTATTTCTCAATTTAAATTCAATATTTTGTTGTACGGTAGTTTACATAAGTTTTGATTATAGTTAGTTGTTTTATTCCACTTTATTTTGCTTCTTTACATATTTTCACAATGATGATAAATGAGCAAGTAAAATTATTTTCAAAACAGATGTTGTGACTAGTAAAGCTTTTGTTGTGTAGCCTAGAATAAAGCTCTATTTATAAAGCTTACTTTGTATTGTTGGTGGATGTTGACATGGTGATTTGATTATATTTTGCTGAGTGACATTGTGCATTGGTAAATGAAAGTCCATACACATGTACATTATCGGTTTAAAACAATAATTTGAAGGGTTGAATGAAAAACAAACCGGAACCAAAATAATCGAAAATAAAAATGAAAACAAAAACCGATAATATGGTTTTTATGTTTTGAAAACTTAAAAATTCGGTTTGATTTGGATTTATATACCTTAACAATTGAAAAAATAATTGAATAGATCCAAAACCCCAAAACCGAATCGAGAAACTCATACAAACTAAACCTGAAATTTTTTATGATAACTAATTAATTGATTATATTTTTATTAAATATTTAATTATTTTTGTAAGACTTTCCCAAAAAACCCCATCTAATTATTATTTTTATCATTTTTGTAATACTACTTTTATACAAAATTTATAATAATTTTGCAAAAAAAAAAATTGAGTGTTACAGACTTTATAAAAGGCAAATGAGAGTAGTTTTATATGTTGATTAATGTTTTACGAAGTATATAAGATTATGGTATGTAGTTTAAATGTTTAACTAATTAATTGGAAGCACCTATTAACTTTGTATACACCTCTTCCTATATGTTGTATTTCATATGGAGGGTGAAATATGGTAGAATTCCTACCGCAACGGAGCTTTCAGAAAGAGGGGTAAACTTGGAAACATTGACATGTCGTATGTGCGAGGAGAAAGATGAGTACCCAGACCATGCTCTTTGTGGATTGCTCTTTTGCAAAAAAGGTGGCTGATGGGATATGGAGGTGGTGTAATGTGCAACATGGTGGTTTCAACAAGGTGAACGATTTATTGGATTTTGTTGCTACATGCGGGTCGTGCCTAAAAAGAAGGAAAATTATTGTGGTAATTTGTTATGGTATGTTATGGTGTATCTGGAAGGCAAGGAATGAAAAAGTCTTAAAAAAAACCGGCTATCACCTGATAAAGTCATATAAATAGTTAAGTTTGTGACTTTTCTTTGGGTGAAGAACAGGGGTAAGATGGCGGAATTAGCTTGGGCAAATTGGTCTCAATGCCCTTTCTTTTAATCTGTCACTTGTTTCATGTTGTTTTCTCTGCATTTTGTTTTTGGACTTTTTGTTCCGCCACTGATTTGTAGCTGTCTCTATTTCTCCTGTTCTTTTTCTTTCATTAATATAATTTTATTGGCCGGTTCCAAAAAAAAAATCAATCCTTTTGACTATGAGTCTATGTTCATGGTTGTTGATACAATAATGATATAATAATAGTATGTTAATAGTTTTTTTTTTTTTTTATTAAATTCTCAAATTGATGTGTCCATCTCTCAAAAGGGTAGTGATTTGTACATAACATTTTTTAGTACTAATTAACGGATTGACATGCCACATTTTCTTTAGTTCTCAGATTGATTATTCGATTAGTAATTGCTAAAAATCAATACTATAATTGAGCTCACTTGTTATTTGGTTACGAAATTTGTTTTATATATGCATAACAGCATACATCCAAATAATTAAACAAATGTCTCAGAACAATGTATCGAAGAAAATTAAAGCACATGCTCATAATGACATATATATATTCTTAAGTTTTTTAGTTTTATAAACAATCCAAACAAACTTGACCTATCTTTTTAGGTTTCAAACACAACCAAAAATTAATGATAGTGAAGAACAAAAATTTTACTATTTAAAAAAACAAACTCAATGTTTTTGTTCATTTCAGCCAAAAACCAAACTAAAAACTCCATGCTCATCCTAACAATTTGTGTCCTTTTGCATTGTAGGGGTACAGAACGAGAGACAGAAGCGTTTTTAGTTCTGTACCCTTACAATGCAACTGCTTGTGTCCTTTTGCATTGTAGGGGTAGAGAACGAGCGACAGAAGCGAGCGAGAAGAAGACGGATGCATTTGAGGGATAGAGGGAGTCTTCTTTTATCTTTTCGGATGGGACACATCATCTGATTCGTTAAGTGCTCTTTTTCATATTAAGACAATATATTAAGGGGTAAACAAACACTCTAACAGAGCTGCCTCTTATTAAGAGGTAATAAGTGCTAAACAAACAGGGCTTTAAGTGAAATCCAACTATCCAAGAATAAATCGGTACCGGTTCTATCACACCGGTTTTGAAGAAAACGTTCGGTTCGATCCGGTCTAAAATTTGACATAAAATCGGTCATTGTTGAACCGCTCTCGTCCCCGGTTTTTGGTCCGATGTTTCGAACCGGTTTTTAAAATATTGAAGATGTTATTTCACCGCTTTCTTTTATTTGTTTGAAATGTTTCCACATTAAAGTTATTTGGGTTTGCTCGAGTGGGTTTCTCATTTTTTGGAGTTGGCCTCAAAGATTTTGGTGTGTTCATCGAGCCATGTAAGAATATCATGTGTCTTGGGAATTTGTATTTGTAGTGATAAACTTGGATTGATGCATGTACTATAGCTACTAAAGTTGGAATATTTTAATTACCAACATTTGCATATAATTTCAGTTTGTTTTAATCATCTATTGGTGGGTATCCTTCCATATTGATGTAGTTTGAGACTTCTTGTTTTTGCTTACTTGGATGCTGTTAGGATAATTCAGAATCCGCGAGAAATTGGTCCTAGGGGAAATTTGGGAATAGGAGTTTGTTTCAGTTTAGTATAAATAGGAGGTTATTTAGAAGTAAATTTAATCAAGTTTTGATTCCCGTCTCTTAATAAAAGCTTGGAGAAGAAGCAATTTTTCAGAAATTTCTTTTGTCCCTGTTTGTTCTTTCTTCCTCCCCTGTTCTTGAATTGTTCATGTGATCAGAGCAAGTTTCAAATCTAACCGGTGCTTTTTGTAGGTTATATGGTAAGGGGTTACTGTATTTGTTATATTTTTGAATTGGATGCTCTTTGTATACTATCTGCTTGCATCTATTGCAATTACTAGACATAAATAGTGTATGTGTTAATTTATCGTTTAGTAATACGTGTGTGCATTGTGTATGTACAAACATGTATACATGCTTGTATGTGTGTATTAGTGTATTTGTTTTTACAAACGCATGCATAAGGCTCCTATTGCACCTTATCTCTTTGCAATTTCGACATGTATATGTGTGTATTAGTGCATGTGTCTTCACCAAAGACAAAGATTTAACCCTTTTCTATATCCTGTAACAAATGATATTATTACTTTAATTTATTATATAGTTTAAAGATTACAATCACTACACTTGGTGGTTAAAATAGAAGCAATTAATTGGAAATGGCAAGAATCATAATTAACAGGGAAAGCAACCTAAATACGTGAACATAAAGATTAAAGAATACTGTAAATTTATGGAATTTTAATATAAAAAAAATCCAAAGATTAATCATGGAGTCTGAAGATTCTAATATCCTTCCACCGGGACTCCATATAGAAGGAGCCTTCCTTTTGCGAGTAAACTCCACACTTGAAGTAATGGTGTATGTGGGGGCCAACCCGTACACGTCCTTCATGTTTAAGAATCCCATCTATATAAACCTTAACATTATTGTCTTCCACATCATGTATAACATTTAAACGAAACCACTTGTTGTATAAATCAGAAAGAATAACCTGATTTCTGTAATAATAAAGACTACTATTGTATACTGTAAGCATTGTGGTTGAAGCTTTTGGGGGTTTTGACCCAAAAATTTGCATTATGCACACCCCATTAGTGTCACTAGGCACATATCCGTATGCTTCGAATTGCCAAACACCCGAAGAGTAATCATAACCCTTCAAAATAAGATAAAAAAAATAAATATATTTGTTAGCTAGTCATCTTAGCTTATATCATTTATGTCACTCTGTATGCAAATGAAGAAGAAAAGAAACAACAACGTGGATGAAAACAAAAATATATTTACTCTAATTCGAATCTCGGTACGTGGATTGGTTTTGCTTTTCCTTGAGTGAGGTTTATCGGTTTTGAATACCCAAAGCTTGTGGACTTCTCCAAAAAAGTTGTATCGTTGGTCAACTGGAAGATTATATGGCTTTTGAATGTCGAAATTGGATTGATTGAGTGGTTGTGATACAAATCCTAAGGTGGTATCAATAGGTCCGGACGCCATGACATTGTATGTGAATAGAAAAACGAGTGAAATGTAGAACCACATATTTGTGTGAGAGCTCATCTTTTCTTAAGATCTTTGGGCATGGGTTAGGTTTGATGAGATGTTTAGAGCATTATATAGAGTGACAAATACATGAAACAAAATTTGTGTGAAGATTACAAAGTAAATTAATTAAGCTAGCTATATATACTTTAACTTTAAGAAGGTCAATTAATATATACACTCTTCAATTTATAAAAAGAGATAAAACAAATTTTGAAAAGCCTGTATACGGTTCGATCTTCACTCCATATTCATAAGGATAAATGTCCAAACTTCTTAGAACTTCCATAACATCACCATAATTTCTTTTGAAAAATGGAACCGTTACATCGTACATTTAATCTAACAAATCTAAAATTTTCAATTTGGGATGACGAACTTTCATAAAGTTTTCTTTCTCAATAAAAATCCGGTCCATGTTCCCATTCAATATTGATAATTCTATTTGATAACTCGTAATGACAACATACTTTAATAAAAATATATAACCTAAAACTTATAAAATGCTTACGGTTGTTGATTATATATTGCTATCTCGGTAACACAAATTAATTATGTTGTTAAGTATGTTATTATAGATAAAATATAACCATATTTTGGGTAAAAAACCACGTATATATTAATGTGATTGATTGGAATAGATTAAATTTATTTCATAAATTTTAGGTTGTTTATTGTTAATATTGCCCATCACTTGTTCCTTTGTTTTTACCGACCTAGAACACATGACAAAGGGAATAATCACAAACCATGCCCACCTAATAAGCCAAGTGATGAAGGAAGGTAAAGGTATTTGCGATAAATAAAAATGAATCATTAGAATTGTCAACTTTGTCTCATTATTATAACAAGTATGCAAATAAACCGATTATATTGGTTTTGTCAATTGGGAGCATCCAATAATAATTAATTAAAAGCCAATATATTTCCTCGTAGAGCAATGACTTACAGCATATACACAAAGGGAACAAGACAAAGGGCTCAATCTCTCAATACGAAACATACAACAACTATGGGCCTAAGCACATAAATACATATCAACTAACACCACACGTTCAAGTTGGACCGAAATTCGGTAAACAAAGGAGATGGAAGACCTTTGGTGAATATATCGACATACAAATAGCGATATCGAATATGGAGGACCCGTATGTGACTGATGGCTACTTTGTCCATGAGATGAAACTTACGTTGTCACAGTAGACCATAGTGGTTATTTAGAGAGGAGCATGAAGTTCTCGTAAAAAGATTATGCATCCAAGCGGTCTTAAAAATCTCGTTAGCATCACTTCGATATTATACTTGCAGATCGAGGTCGTCATCTCAGTCAGAAATAAGCCATCTCAGTCAGAAATAAGCCAACTACTCTTACGTATATATGTATATAGGTAAGTTGGATTGAATCCACAAAGAATTTGTGGTCAAAATTTGTACTAAAATAGTTAATGGAAAAGATACTACTTACAATTGTTATGGAAAATATTTAAACTAAGATTGAACTAAACAACTAGAAATTATATGTTATGTAAATTACAAAAAGTGAAATACTATTGTTGAGAAAAACAAGGGACCAATCGAGGTCGTCGTCTCGATCATAAATAAACCAAATACTCTTACGTATATAGGTAAGTTTGGTCGAATCCGCAAAAAATTCGTGGTCAAACTTAGTGCTAAAATAGTTAATGGAGATTACTTACAATTGTCATCGAAAATATTTAAACTAAGATTGAACTAAAAATATGGAAATTATATGTTGTATAAATTACAAAAATTGAAATACTATTGCTGAGAAAAACAACATACTTTCGGTTCAATGTCGAATGATTAAGACTCAAAATATTTTCCCTTAAATTCCAATTTAATTATGAAAACATAAACAATATTAATTAACATGTAATAAATAACTGTAGGTATGTAAGATTAGGGATGAACATTAGAACCGCCGGAACCGGAACCGGAATCGGAATTGGTAATAGGGTCCGGTTACCGGTTCTCCATTTTTATGAAAACCGGTTCCGGTTAAAAACCGGAACCGGTTTGACATTTTTCTCGTTTTTTAAAATGCGCATAACTCACTCATATGAAGTCGGAATTACTTAATTTTTTTCCAACATGTAATTTGGAGTTTGTAATTCATTTTTTCCTGTACAAACATATGTTTTGGTTAGATATTGAATCAGACTCATGTCCCAAAAGAAAGAATATCGATGTTGCGTTTTTTCTATTTCAACATTTTTTTGTTTTTTTGAATTTGTCCCGTTTTTTAAATGTGCATAACTCATTCATATGACGTCGGAATTGCTTAATTTTTTTCCCATCATGTAATTTGGTGTTTGTACTTCATTTTAGACTACAAGAACACATATTTTGGTTAGATACTGAATCAATTATAGACCCCGGAAGACAGCATATCTATGTTGCGTATTTTCTGTTTCAACATTTTTTTCTTTTTTTTGAAATCTGTCATGCTTTTAAAATGCGCATAACTCACTCATATGAAGTCGGAATTACTTGATTCTTTTTTCATCATGTAATTTAGTGTTTGTACTTCAATTTAGAATGTAAAAAGTCATACTTTGGTTAAATATTGAATCATTTACTGGCTCCGGAAGATAACATATAATCTATAATATTTCAACCGGTTCTAGTTTGAAAAATAACCAAAAAACCGGGACCGAAACCGGCGGTCCGGTTCCCGGTTCTAAAGCTCATTCCTATGTAAGATGTTATTCCAACTAATTGACTTACTCCTTATGTTTATTTGGATTAGAAACAAATGAGTGGTTCGACAATATTGTGTCTGATGATTACATATTACAATGTTAAATGTCTAATATTACAAGTTGGAATAGTGTATGTAGACTCAACCGATTATATTAGTTCCTAAACTATTTGCACTCAGAATGATTAGTGAATTGAAAATACATTATCTTAATGACAATACCAAGCACGATAACGAAACCCAAATCCAATTCTTGTAAATAAACCTCAAAACTTTAGAAACAGATCAATGATTAAATTAATTGGAATAAAAATAATAATCAAAATATGTTCATCACATCATCCAAAACATTCTCGGAAGTAACCCTAATGATTTAATCTTCCATTGAATTAAAAAAAAACACAACTTGAATAAAAACAATGGATTTTGATATAAAATCCATAAACAAACTAAGAATAATAAAATTGATGATGTTTGATGATTAATAAATCATAAATCAATGGAACCTTGGAGATGAAGTGTATATAAATGTATATTGTATAGCATGTATGACATTTTAGTATGATTAGTCGATTAGTTAGTCCAGTAGATTCTCTCAAAAGCCCATATGTATTTGTATATATTATTTGGTGTTTATCGATTTACGCAAGGGAAAAGTATTCCAAACATGGTATAAGATACCAATTAATCCTAGTACCCCTAGCCGGACCTACCCCTCTCTCATTTTTTCTCCTTTACGCAACCTTCCTCCATCTGTCTTCTTCTTATTTCTTTCATCGGCCATGGCTGATAAAACTAAACCCTGCACATGCACCCGTATCAAATCTTACGTCCCTTTATTGCTCGACCTTAATGAGTTAAATTATGATTCTTAGAGAGAACTTTTCCTTACCCACTATAGAGCTTATGACGTTCATGGTTACCTAGATGGTACCAGCAAACCCAAAGATGCCATAAACACTGAATGGGATAATCTGGACAACCTGATCAAATCTTGGTTGTACGGCACCATGACTTAATCTCTTCTCACCATGATACTTAAACCAAACTCCACTGCCACTTCTGTTTGGAACGCCATTGAAGTTCTGTTTCGGGACAACAAACATTCTCGTTCCATTGAACTCGATAATGAGCTTCGTTCTCTGGTTCAAGGTGATCGCACCATAACTGAGTATTGTCAAAAGCTGAAGGCTATCTCGGATTTACTTGCAAATATAGAGTCCCCGGTCCCCGAGAAACCCCTCATTACCTATATGCTCAATCGTCTCTCACCCAAGTTCGAGAATATTTCCATGCTCATCCATCACAAGGAACCGTTCCCTACCTTTCTTGAGGCACGTTCCACCCTTGTCTCCGAAGAATTCCGCATCAATTTCCCTCCTACCTTATCTCCCAATCACTATGATCATGGATCTTCTCCATATGTGATCCTCACCAATAGCAACAACAACAATCATAATGATAACAGGGATGAAAACCGGCGTCCACAACACAACTGATCTTCTTCCAATCGTCGCCCAACTGATGCCTCCAAGAGTTGCTGTTCTCAGCTCCCTTCTGGCGGTCGCTACCCTCCAGCTCCAACCAACCAATGGACTTCTCTCTACTACCCATGGAGCCCGTACAGCTGGCCTGCACCACCACCATGGGCTATTCCCAGGTCACCGAACAACTACCAGCAGCAGCGGCGCCAAAAACCATTTGGGCTCCCTATCTTATTTTTTTGGGTATTTAGGGAACATCAAATAAAGAGGCCTTATTCCTGTCTCATCACAAATATGCCTTAGAAGTTCTTGAAAGAGAAAATATGTTAAACTGCAATTCGTGTCGAAATCCAGCTGACACGCAGTCTAAGCTTGATGCATTTGATTCTCCCGTTGCAGATCCTACTTTGTATTGTAGCCTTGCTGGTGGCCTGCAGTATCTGACCTTCACTAGACCAGATATTTCATTCGTTGCGCAACATATCTGCTTATACATGCATGACCCACGCGAACCTCATCTTCGTGCTCTAAAACGCATCTTGCATTACATACGCGATACTTTAGATCTTGGTCTCCGGTTTCACCACTCTTCTACTACTGGCCTTGTTGCTTACTCAGACGCCGAATGGGGCGGTTGTCCATCTACACGCCGATCTACAAGTGATTATTGTGTTGTCCTCGGAGATAATCTAGTCTCGTGGTCCTCCCAACATCAACCAACTGTTTCGAGATCTAGTGTCGAAGCATAATACTGTGGTGTTGCTAATGTGGTTGTTGAGACGTGCTGGATGCGAAATCTCCTTTGTGAGCTCCATACCCCCATTCTGAAAGCTACAATTGTTTATTGCGATAATGTTAGTGTTGTTTATCTCTCAACCAATCATTTTCAACATCAAAAGACAAAACACATTGAAATTGACGTTCATTTTGCCCGCGATAAGGTTGCCACTGGTCAAGTTCGTGTCCTTCACGTCCCTTCTACTCTTCAGTATTATGATATTTTTACTAAAGGGCTTCCTACTTCACTTTTTTTATGGATTTTAGAGACAGTTTGAGCATCCGAAGTGTTCCTACCGATCAAACTACATGGGATATTAATGCATATTGTATAGCCTATAATATTGCGATATAAGAAAACATCAGTCATAGGAACACCACTGAATCGAGAGAGTTGTCTTGTAGAACATACAAGTGAAGAGATTGGTTTGCAATTGGTCATTCCAGTACGATATAGTAAATCATGAATATAACATTGTTGAGTTAGTTGCATAGACGTTTCATTATATGTAGCCTCAACACCCAAAAAATACTTCAACTGTCCAAGATCTTTTAGAGAAAAACGAGCATTAAGTTGTTGGATTAACATTGAAATAGCATCATGCGAGCTTCAAGTAATAATAATGTCATTAACATATACTAAAACGTACGTAAGTGATGTTGACGAATGACACACAAATAAAGAGGTGTCGGAGGTGCATTGTCGAAAACCAAAGGCGACGAGAGCGCTTGAGAGTTTAGCGAACCGGGATCGAGGAGCTTGCTTAATTCCACTAAGAAACTTCTTGAGTAATCACACATGGTATGGATGTAGAGAATCAATAAAGCCTTGCGGTTGAGACATGTTGACAGATTCAGCCAAATCTCCATTCAAGAAGGTGTTATTCACATCAACCTGACTAATATTCCCATCCATGGGAAATGCAACAAATAAGACAAGGCGTATTGTTGTTGGTTTTACTACCAGACTAAAAGTTTATGTATAATCAATTCCTTCGGTTTGGTGGAATCATTTTGCAACCAATCGTGCATTGTAACGACTTATAGATCCATTTGGGTTGCATTTAATTCGATAAACCTACTTATACCCAACTATATTTGCATTTGGAGGTTTTAGAACTAAATCCCAAGTATGGTTATGGTGAAGTACATAGATTTCACTACGCATGAAATACCACCATTCAGGTAATTTTTGAGCTTGAAAGAAGGTGCCGGTTCAATAGAATTTTTTTTGTAGTGTTGGCTTGATAAAGAAGATGATTAGGAAAAGCTTTAGGTCGTCGAGTGTTATCACGGTTTCGGGTAGTCATTAGATGTGAAGGAGCAGGAATAATAGGAGAATATATGATAGGTGGGGAGGTAGGTGATATAGCTTATGTAGGTGAATTTGGTTCTACAGAAGGGATATGAGTCGACGTGGGGTTTTGAGGTAAAGGAGGGATAGTTGTGATAATAGTTGGAGATGGTGAAGTCATGATAGGATGGAATTTTGTTTCATAGAAAACCACGTGAAGCGAGACATACGTCTTTTGTGTATGTGGATCAAAGCAAATATATCCTTAATGGTTGGAAGCGTAGCCAAGAAAAATGCAAGCAGTGGACTTTAGTGTAACGCCTGTAGATTCGGGCTAGACAATTAAGATATAATAAGTGATAAAACGACATTTTGATAGAAGATTATTTAGGATAAATAGTCTTAACCAAAGTTATTGTATATGTGACAAGGATTCGTACATATAAAGAAGTTATGATCTTCCGAAGTTTCATGTTCAACCCTAACCGAAAAAGTGCGTCATAAAATATGAATCAAATATAGGTTGCTTATTATCCAAGGCAATCTAAATGAAAGTCATAGTGGTCGTAAAAGCGAAAGCGTGCATAGGTAGAATGTCTAAATCTGACTTCGTATGATGAAGTTATGATTTTTCAAAGTTTTGATACGACACAGTATAGTAGTGTGGGGCACAGAAATCAAATTTGAGATTCGTTGATTGTTAGCCTAAACAATGTAAACGAGAATTAAAGATCTCATGAATAGGATTCCATCGATACAGAGAACATCATGAACAAAGTCTGTATTTAGGAGTTATGATTTTAGCAGCGATTTTAATAGCCTAGCCTCTATAAAAAATGAATTTTTGTTAGAGTGACAATTAGCTATTGGGATCTAAAGGAAAGTTGTAGATCTCGTAGATATGATTATGGGGATATAAAGAACATAGAAAAATAGAGATTTTATGCAAATGTTATGATTTTTCGAAGTTCGCAAAAAATACCCGGTAGAAGTGATGACTTAGCACCACGAGAGGGCGCCACATGGCATCGTCGGCAACCGACTCTCCATCGAAGAAAAGGTGACATGGAACCACGAGAATGAGACATGTGGCACCACAAAAAAAGGACATGTGGATGTTTCTAGAAGGAAGTGAGGTTGACAAGTACGACGACGACACGTAGCGAAAGGCATGAGGACCAGTAAGGCTCGTAGGTCTACCAGGATTGGATAATGCTGCAAAATTATATGTCTCCAATTTAGACATTGGAGTCACTAATGAAGATATAAGGGTAACACAACTATCAACTATTACCAATTTCTTTTCTTTTCTTATATTTTCTTTAAGTTTAACAATTGATATGCGCCCCACCACAGGAACTGTTTTATGAGATTGGAGAGCTGAATAGATATGCAATTCATTATGACAAAAGTGGTCGTCCAAATGTAAGTGTATAACAATTGATATGGGCCCCACCACAGGAACTGTTTTGGGATTCCTTTGGATATTTAGAAAGCTTCTGAGGGGTCTAGGTGTCTGGAAAATAGAAGCTTTCGGTTTTGGAGTCCTGTCTGTGCATTCTCCCGGTTTTCTCTAAAATTCTTGTAAGTTAAGTTGCACTTATTTTATTTCAAGAGTAACTTATATTTATGTTCATAGTCATTATTATGAACCTATAAATAATATTTATCGGTGATTCCAAATCATTATACTGATTAATCTATATATGTGAATAATGTCTAGGTTGGATTTAGTGAGATGTTTAAAGTGGGATTTCCAAACAATATACCATGTATGCTAAACAAACCCTACCTCCGATATTGAAACATCCCAAGAATACGGTCCAAAAATTTCGTTTTTATTTATAATAAAACCATAGTAATCCAATCATCTCATAAAAACATAAGTGGTAATATCTCAAAACATCATGTCAAAACACTGTATCAAAATCACATATCAAAATATCAGAGTAAATCCTCCCAGGCTAAACACTGTGGTGTGTGCAATGCAGTCATCCCAAGCTCTTCCCTTTGCTACCAGAAGTACCTGAAACCAAAGCTGAACACTATACGCACGAAGCTTAGTGAGTCTCCTCAAACTACCACATACCATACACATAACATATAACATGTGACTAGGAGATACGTGCCTCGCCCACACTCAAGGAGATACGGGCCCCCGCCCACACTCGGCTAACTATAAGGTACGGGCCTCCCCCACACTCAGCTGGCTAGGAGGTACAGGCCCCCGCCCATACCCCGCTATCTAAACATACATACAAGTATCATGCAGACAACACGTATACCATAATCTACCAATTCATAATCATACTCAGATAATACTAAGATACGGGCCCTGCCCATACTTAGCTACTAATCATAACAAGTCTAAGATACGGTCCCTACCCACACTTAGCTACTAATAATAACAAGTATAAGATACGGTCCCTGCCCACACTTAGCTACTAATCATCATACATACTCTACACGGGTCGGCATTGGTGCCTTCGACCCGTTCCTACTGAAGGAAACTCACCTCGCAAAGCTGACTGTGAAATCTCACGGTGAGGAATCTCTAACGGCCGCTCCAACAACTCCTCGGCTATCATTAACATATTAACTCTTAGTCAAAATCCAATAGGGTAAAATGACCATTTTACCCCTGGTCAAAGTCAACAGTCTGGTCAAAGTCAACATTCTGGGTTGACTCAACTCGCCGAGTTAACCCATCAACTCGTCGAGTTCCATAGATCCGAGAACTCTGAACTCTCGATCCAACTCGTCGAGTTCTTTCACAACTCGTCGAGTTCCTCCTATCCATGATATCAGGACTTTCCTATTCTACTCGTCGAGTTTTCCCTTTACAGAATCGAGACATTTCAACCCCACTCGTCGAGTTCCTCTATGGACTCGACGAGTTCTTCAGTCTGTTGAGCCATCTTAATAGATTAAGCTCCTAACCTTCAGATCTGGACTCCACACTTCTTCTACACACTTAAAAGGTCATTTTAAAGGTAAAGTTTCCAACTTTACCCGTTAATAGCTTTCTTTATTGGGTTTAGCTCAAACCCTAATTCTTCAAGATGTAGATCTTGATCCTAAAGCCATATGTACTTCGAACTAAGGCATACAAACTGAGATCTAGACCCTAGACATCATTTGAACACGTAAAGTTTCTTCCTTGCTTACCCAAAAATGTTTGAGACTTGCTTACCCAAAAATGTTGCAAATGGAGTGAAGTTTGAGACTTGCTTACCCATAAAAAGTGAAATGAAGAGATCTAAGAAATCATTGAGAAAGTTTGAGACTTGCTTACCCAAAAATGTTGCAAATGGAGTGAAGTTTATGGATCTACTCTCTTCTTCTTGGGTCCTCTAGCTTCCTCTTCTTCCACAAGCTTCAAAAGTACAAGTTTTCTCTCAAAAAGGTCTCACAAGCTCACACAAGGCTCTAGGGTTTCGTGGCTAGGGCTTTGGGACTTGGAGGCTGTAAATGAGGCCAGTCTTTAGGGATTAATGTGTTTAAATAGGGTGCAAAACCCTGAAATTAGGGTTCACTATGGCAGTCCTACTCGTCGAGTTGAGGCTTCCAACTCATCGAGTAGACTTCAAAACCCGCGTCCAAATCCATTTCCTACTCGACGAGTTTGGGGCCTCCAACTCGTCGAGTTCCTTCCTAAGAATGAATAAAATTACATAAATTGATATTTTTTAAAACGACGATAAACTTTCTAGCAATAAACATGACAACATTCATTCATGATTCAACATTCAAGATTTCAACATTTAAGATTTCAAGTATTCGCGAATCATTGAATGATTGAATCAATAATATGAACCAGGGGTATTTTGGGAAGAACATTCCAATTTTCAGTTTTTGAGTTAGTTTAGGATTCCAACAGTAACAACATTCATTCATGATTCAAAATTCAAGATTTCAAAATTTAATTTCAAGTATTCGCGAATCATTGAATGATTGAATCAATTATATGACCCAGGGGTATTTTGGGAAGAACATTCCAATTTTCAGTTTTTGAGTTAGTTTAGGATTCCAACAATGACAACATTCATTCATGATTCAACATTCATGATTTCAACATTAAAGATTTCAAGTATTCAAGAATCAAGAATCAAGATTTCAAGGAAAACTGATAATGATAATTGATAAAACATTAAAACTGATAAAAACTAAATCTGTCAATATATTGTAATTGATAATGATAATTGTCTAACTATCTAACTGATAAACCGTAAATTGTAAAATTAAATTTGATATAATCGTTTACCTGAGTGATTGTCAACCTGATTAGACAATTAGTGATTACAGAATACAAATTAAAACCGACTGCTGCCCTTGAATGCTGCTGTCGTTGCTGTTTGCCTGTCTCGCTGAGGCTGAGTTGTCGATCTCCTTTGATGTTGTTGTCGTTTGCTGACTTGTTGTGTCGCTTAGAGGAATAGAGGCTTAGAGCAGAAGGAGAATTAGTGAATAACGATTTACGAATTGGTTTTATCACATTGCTCATGTCGCCTTCTGCTTTACATGACCCATTAGTGGACTATTTGTCTATTTTGCATTGACTTTACTTTGGGCTAAAACTGATATAGTATATTAGTATTAATTTTTTTTTGGGCCCCTAAAAGATGAAGGCCCTATGCATGTGTACAGGTTGCACAACCTCATCATCGACACTGCCAAAGGTGTCGCCGATAATACTCGATATGTCGCCGCTAATACTTTATCTATCGCCACTAAAAGCCGTCGCCGCTAATTCTCTTCGCAGATATAACCTCCTTCAACTCATTCTTTCTTTTTCTGTGACTCTTTTCTCTTCACCACTCTGGCAACAACTCCTTTTCTGTTTTTCTTATTCTTTATCTTCTCCCTATGTGACATACTCGTTGGTGGTGTCAGATTGTTTCGGTCCTTTGCTGGAATTGCTAAAGATCTGCCGGAATTTGTTGTTGTCTGCCGGAAATTGGCCGGAAAATTGGTCTTATTTCCGGAATACCGCCACCAGTCCACCACCACTCTTCTCCACCGGATTACACACCACCACATGTTCTATATATGTTTATTTTAATTTTTGTACGAAGAATGTATATTTTGTATATGTATGTGTATTTGTATGTATATCTTGTATGTGTGTGTGTATATATATATATATATATATATATATATATATATATATATATATATGTTTTTGTATGTGTATTATGTATGTATTTGTGTATTCGTATGTGTATCATGTATGTATATGTGTTTTTGTATATGTATTATATATGTATGTATGTGTTTTTATATGTGTATTATTTATGTATTTGAGTATGTATGTATGTATGTATGTGTTTTTGGCTATATGTTTTTATCACATTTTTATATTTTTTATAACGGTTTTTTTTATAATTTTATAACATTTGTTTTGTATATGGAAGGAACGTTTTCAAAAAACTAAGAAAAGAGAAAACTACAATTAGCGGCGACACTTTTAGTGGCGACGGATAGTATCATCGGTGACATCGGTGACAAGGCATTAGTGGCGACGGTAAACATTAGCGGCGGCAATTGGAGCATTAGCGACGAGCTAACAACGGCGACCCATTAGCGGCAACGGGTCACCGCTACAAGTATTAACGGTGACATTCGGGACCTTTAGCGGCGACGCCCGTCGCCACTAATGGTCAATATTATTGTAGTGTGAAATCATGTATGTTTTGTTTGAAGGATTTAATTAGTTATAATACAAGTG
The DNA here is from genome assembly GCF_052849685.1 of Lactuca virosa. NCBI lineage: Eukaryota > Viridiplantae > Streptophyta > Magnoliopsida > Asterales > Asteraceae > Lactuca > Lactuca virosa. The sequence continues at coordinate 132,635,699 of NC_136428.1, read as the reverse complement.
TAAATGTTAATTGGAACTCAATAGGTCAAATGCATGCTAGGACCGGAGACATGGAGTGGGGAGTCAAAAAATTTCCAGGCTGTACGTTTAAATTGCTTTAATATTTGAATTTTTTTCTTAATATTTAAAATTTGCCATCTTTGTAACGACACCTCTCATTTATAATAAATGCCAAGTGTCTCACAAAATTTCCCAATGCAAACAGATATAAGTATAACAACAAATTTTACATAATTTCTTGTTTGGGAGATTTGTGTATGACCTTGCCCTTGGTTTCCGGTAGTGAGATTTAGAAGTATAGCAATCTCATTGACTTATCTGTTTACCTATTACAAACATATCTAAAGTTTCTTAACAAAAAGGCATTCAAACGAATACATATATATTGACATGATGCATATAGGGAACTTGATAAAAGTAAAGAACATTGAAAGTACACTATATCGATCAGACAACAAATGTCAATTTAAAGCAGATCCTTCATCAATAGATTTGAAACTTGGCGCATTGTTGGTCTTCCGTTTGGATTGGAGTTCAAACATGCTCTTGAGAGACTCAACACCAACTTATCTTGTTTCTCAGCTTGTGGCGATGGAAGTGGAATCCGACTATCTCCTACATTTGCTAACACCAGATAATCAGCAGACAATGTTGGTAGTTCACCGGGATGCTTTCCCATGATCACTTCTAGTGCAACAATCCCAAAGCTAAACACATCACATTTCTCGGTTGCCACCATTGTATAAGCAAGCTCTAAATCCAAAGAAACATAAAATAAAAACAAAAAAGATTATATCAATCCCACAAGATGTTGAGTGGTGAAGCCACTTGTTTAGTGGTAGACAAAAGTAAAGGCAGAAAACATGCAAGAAATCATGGCACCATGTTTCACGGATCATGATTAGCAGCTACTTTTGACAACTTGCAATTTCAATCTCTATATATAGTAATCATATGTATTTGTAAACGGTGTACCAAGATCAATAGAATATATTCCTAGTTACCAAGAGTGGACGTAGGTCAGAAATCGACCGAACCACTATAAATCATTGTGTTCTTGTTTTTCTATAATTCGTGAGCTGAGAGAGAGAGTTTCGTGTTAGTGTCTCGATCCTAATAAGTGGTATCAGAGCGTTGGTTTAGCTCCAGAAGGTGATTTTCAGTTTTTTTGGTCGAAATTTGTTTTCGTCAAAAACGATTTTGGTGTATACCGTTGGAAAGGTCTCGTTCCGAAGATTCCGAAAATATTTTTTTTTGAATTTTTCGACCACCGGAAGACGTCCAAATCGCCGGTCAAAGGTTCGCCGGAATAGTGACCGGGAAAACTAGTTCCCCGGAGAAGACGACACTGTAGCGCCGGAGCCTTGCCGGAGAAGACGACACTGTACGCCGGAGACCTGCCGGAGAAGACGACACTGTAGCGACACTGTAGCAGAATTTGAAAAACTCAGATTTGGTCCCTGAAGTTTCAGAAAATTGCAAAGACAGGTCCTGAAGTTCCAGAAAATTGCAAGACAGGTCCCTGAAGTTTCAGAAAATTGCAAGACAGGTCCTGTTCTTTCAGAAAATTGCAAAAATGGCAGAAGATGGTAAAATCAAAATTGACAAGTTTGATGGAACCGATTATGGATTTTGGAAGATGCAAATTGAAGATATGTTGTATCAGAAAAGTTTGCATTTGCCTATGTTGGGCGAACAACCGGATGACATGTATGATGAAGAATGGAAGTTGTTGGATCGACAAGCCTTGGGTGTAGTTAGGCTTTCATTGGCAAAGAGTGTTGCGTATAACATTGTTAATGAAACAACTACTTATGGAGTATTTAAGGCTTTGTCCAACATGTACGAGAAGCCGTCCGCTTCTAACAAAGTGTTCCTCATCAAACAATTGGTTAACACCAAAATGAAGGAAGGCATGTCAGTTACCGCTCACATAAACGAGTTTAACTCGATTATCTCTCGTTTAGCCTCAGTTGCAATAAAGTTTGAAGATGAAGTACAAGCGCTCCTCCTTTTATCATCTTTGCCCGATAGTTGGTCAGGCAGCGTCACAGCTGTTAGTAGTGCATCCGACACTATTAAACTCACTTTCGAGAGTATTCGTGACTTGATTGTAAATGAAGATATCAGACGGAGAAGCAATGGTGAGACTTCTAGTTCTAGTTCTTTATTGCATACAAAAAGTAGAGGAAGAAGAAACGAAAGAGGACGTAGTCGAGGCAGATCAAAGTCTAGAAAAAGGGGGCAGTCCAAGAACCGAAAAGATATTGAATGTTGGAATTCCAAAACCATAAGTTGAAAAGAAAGAAGTACACAATGTATCCTCTGAAGAATCGGGAGATTTTCTCATATGTTGTGTTGAGAATTCAATGGAATCCTGGATTATGGATTCGGGTGCTTCTTTCCATGCTGTCTCATGCCCAGATATGGTCAAGAACCTACAAACAGGTGACTTTGGCAAAGTTAGTTTGGCCGATGATTAAGTGCTTGATATTACGGGTATAGGAGACGTAGATTTGAAGACCTCCATGGGAACCACCTGGACATTGAAAGATGTCAGGGTTATCCCAAACTTAAGGAGAAAGTTGATTTCAGTTGGTAAGTTGGATGATGAAGGACTTGATGTTCACTTTGGGGGTGGACAATGGAAAGTGATCAAAGGCAACTTGGTGATTGCCAAAGGAAAGAAGAAAGGTACTCTATACATGGTAGAGATACCTGGTGATGGTGTTCATGCCGTAACCACCAATCCGAGTCCATCTAATTTATGGCACCAACGACTCGGACACATGAGCGATAAGGGATTGAAGATGTTGGCTCAGAAAGGAAAGTTTCCAGACTTGAAGAAAGTCGAAACTGAATTTTGTGAATCTTGTGTTCTCGGGAAACAAAAGCGGGTTACTTTTGTAAAAACGGGGAAGACACCGAAAGCTCAGAAGTTGGAGCTTGTTCACTCGGATGTATTTGGACCAACACCAGTTTCATCTCTAGGAGGCAAAAACTACTATGTAACCTTTATCGATGATTCAACACGCAAGGTATGGGTCTATTTTCTTAAAAATAAATATGATGTATTTGATACTTTTAAGATATGGAAATCTGCTGTTGAAAATGAAACTGATTTGAAGGTAAAATGCCTGAAGTCGGATAATGGTGGTGAATACATAAGCAAGGAGTTTGTTGACTATTGTGCCAAGCAAGAGATAAAGATGATCAAGACGGTCCCAGGAACCCCTCAGCAGAATGGTGTAGCTAAAAGAATGAATAGAACTCTGAATGAAAGGGCTAGAAGCATGAGGTTGAATTCTGGTTTACCTAAGACATTTTGGGCTGATGCAGTTAATACTGCAGCCTACTTGATCAACCGTTCACCGTGTGTTCCCTTGGATTTTAAATTACCAGAAGAAATGTGGCAAGGGAAGGAAGTAAGTCTCAAACACCTGAAAGTCTTTGGTTGTACTGCTTACAGTTTGTTAAAAGATGGTGACAGGGATAAACTTGATTCAAAGACCAAGAAGTGTACATTCATTGGTTATGGGTCGGATGAAATGGGTTACAGGCTTTGGGATAGTGAGAGCAGAAAGATAATCCGAAGCAAGAATGTCACCTTTAACGAAGCCGAGTTATACAAAGACAGAAACAACAAAAGTCCAGAAGATCAGAAGGAGTATGTTGAGTTTGAAGGTGTTGAAAAGAAGAAAGAAGCTCCAGTCGAAATCCCTGAATCTGGGGATGATTCAACTGACAGTGGGAGCTCAGGGGATAATTCCAGTAATGATTCTGAAGATGAAGAAACCAGTCCTCCAACTCCAGAGTCCCCAGTCACACCTCAAGTTCAACTAAGAAGATCTTCTAGAGTCACAAGACCACCAAACAAATACTCACCATCTGTCAACTACATTCTTTTGACAGAAAACGGTGAACCCCAGTGTTACTCTGAAGCTATAGGGTTGAAAGATTCATTGCAGTGGGAGCTAGCAATGAAAGATGAAATGAAGTCGCTTGAGAAGAACAACACATGGCACTTAACAAAGCTTCCAGTTGGGAAGAAGGCTCTTCAGAATAAATGGGTTTTCAGGGTCAAGGATGAACATGATGGTACCAAACGGTACAAAGCAAGATTAGTAGTCAAGGGCTTTCAACAGAAAGAGGGAATTGATTTCAATGAAATATTCTCTCCAGTAGTGAAGATGACCACTATCAGACTTGTTCTTAGTATTGTAGCAGCAGAAAGTTTGCATCTAGAGCAACTAGATGTCAAGACAACTTTTCTACACGGTGACCTAGATGAAGACATTTACATGACACAACCAGAGGGTTTTCAGGATAAAGGCAAAGGAAACTTGGTGTGTAAATTGAAGAAGAGTTTGTATGGTCTGAAACAAGCACCCAGACAATGGTATTTGAAGTTCGATAACTTCATGAGAAAAGTTGGTTACAAGAGATGTGACAATGATCATTGTTGTTACATCAAGAAGTTTAAGGGTTCTTATATCATTCTACTACTCTATGTAGATGATATGTTGATTGCCGGTTCAGACATGTCAGAGATCAAGAAGTTGAAGAAACAGATGTCTGAAGAGTTCGAAATGAAAGACTTGGGAGCTGCAAAGCAAATACTCGGGATGAGTATATTCAGCAACAAAGATGGTTCTTTAACACTATCTCAAGACAAGTACCTTGAGAAAGTATTAGAGAAATTCAGCCTTAAAGATGCCAAGATCAGAAGCACACCTTTGGGAAGTCACTTTAAGCTTTCTAAAGCTCAGTCACCCAGATCAGATGAAGACAAGAAAGAAATGGCTAAAGTTCCTTATGCATCCACAGTTGGTAGCCTCATGTATGCAATGGTATGCACGAGACCAGATATAGCTCATGCAGTGGGAGTTGTTAGTAGATTCATGTCCAATCCGGGAAGAGAACATTGGGAAGCAGTTAAATGGTTGTTGAGATACTTGAAAGGGACTTCAAAGACGGCATTAAATTTTAAGGGAAAAGACGTAGTTTTGAATGGTTATGCAGATGCAGATCTTGGTGGTTGTAAAGATTCATACAAAAGCACCACATGGTATGTCTTTACAGTAGGCGGCACTGCAGTAAGTTGGATGTCCAAACTACAGAAAAGTGTTGCCCTTTCAACCACAGAAGCAGAGTATATGGCAGTTGCTGAAGCAAGCAAAGAGCTTATATGGTTGAAGAATTTTCTCAACGAACTTGGCAAAGAACAAGATGATTGTGCATTATTTTGTGATAATCAAAGTGCAATTCATCTTGCAAAGAATCCCGTCTTCCATTCGAAGACAAAGCACATACAGCTGAGATATCACTTCATCAGAGAAAGAATTAATGATGGCACTCTGAAGTTGAGTAAGATCAAAGGAACTGAAAATCCAGCTGATATGTTGACTAAGGTTGTCACCTTAGAAAAGTTAAAGCTTTGCATAGCTTCAACTGGCCTTCAGGATAATTGAAGAGAAGGCCGGGTAATTAGGATGGAGTCAAGGTCAAAATCGTTTTACAGAAATACAGATGCACAGCTGAAGCACAGGTGAAAATTGTTCTGTGGCTTCAAGTGGGAGATTGTTGAGTGGTGAAGCCACTTGTTTAGTGGCAGACAAAAGTAAAGGCAGAAAACATGCAAGAAATCATGGCACCATGTTTCACGGATCATGATTAGCAGCTACTTTTGACAACTTGCAATTTCAATCTCTATATATAGTAATCATATGTATTTGTAAACGGTGTATCAAGATCAATAGAATATATTCCTAGTTACCAAGAGTGGACGTAGGTCAGAAATCGACCGAACCACTATAAATCATTGTGTTCTTGTTTTTCTATAATTCGTGAGCTGAGAGAGAGAGTTTCGTGTTAGTGTCTCGATCCTAACACAAGATTCTAACATAAATACATACATGCACTTATATAAATTTATATATATCATGAAACTAAAGAAGATGCAGAACTGCAATCACAAGATTAGGTTACCTGGCGCGATATAACCATAGGTGCCTGCAATTGCGGTCCAGTTTGATGAGTCTAGCTTTAAAAGCTTGGATGTGCCAAAATCAGAAATATGTGCCTCATAATCAGAATCAAGAAGGATGTTGGAAATTTAAATGTCTCTATGGATTAAAGGAGGTGAGCAGTCGTGATGCATATAAGCCAAATCATTAGCTACACCCTTTACAATATTGACCCTTTTCAACCAATCCAATTCCTTTGCTAAGACATCGCTTCTTAAGATTGATCCAAGGCTTCCCTTTTCAAGGTATTCATAAATCAAAAATGAGTGGCGAACATGGGAGCAATATCCATAGAGTTTTACTATGTTTCGATGCCTTATGTTCGTTAATGATCCTACCTCATTAAGGAATCCATTATGATCAACATTCTCAGATGATGAGTGAAGTTTTTTGACAGCTAGCACATTGTTAGGCTGTAGCTCGGCTTTGTACACAATCCCATATCCTCCAGTTCCAATAGAGTATGCTTCATCAAAATCATTTGTTGCTTTCAAGATGTCATCATACGCTACTCCTCCATCAAAGCTTGTTATGGAGAAATAATCACCACCTTCTTTGTCCAATGGTTTCTGTGGAGAATGTCTCTTTCGTTTTCGATAAGCAATGAGGCCACACATGAAAAAACCAAGTAAAATTGCCCCGATAAGAGGGAGCATAATTACAAGGATGAGTTGATGATGAAAGGGATCATTTTTCTTCTTCGAGATTTGACTTGCACAAAATTTTAGTCCTGTAAAATTTCCACACAAATGTAGATTGCCTTCTATGGACACATTCACAAAGTTAGTGTTAGTGGGAACTGGACCTGTGAGCTCATTGTAAGACAAGTCGATATCAGTCCCACGTGGCAAACTTTTAATAGAATCAGGAATAGAACCAGACAGTCTATTGTGTGATAGATTCAATTTTTGCAAACTTTGCAAACTTTGTACTTCAGATGGTATCTCTTCCTTGAGCAAATTCTGAGATAAATCAAGTTCTGTAAGCTGAACTAATTTACCAATCTCAGATGGAATTTTATCAATGAGCTTGTTGTTCCTAAGATTCAAGTTGTAGATGTGTGTCCAATTGCCAACACTTCTTGGTATCGAGCCATTTAATCTATTTGAGGACAGATCGATAGCAAGGAGATCATGCAGTGATCCAAGCTCTGGAGGTATAATACCTGAAAGATGGTTATCAGCCAAAGACAAATACAACATACTTGTCATCTTCCCCAACTCCTTTGGGATCTCACCAATAAAATGATTTGAAGAAAGATTAAGCTTTCTTAGTTGAGTTGAACTTCCAAACTCTCGAGGTATGTAACCACTGATGTTGTTGTATCCCATATTTAAGACTGTTAAATTCTTGCATTTACTCCAGTTTTGAGAAAGCTCCCCATGAAAATGATTGTGACTGATATCAAGGTAAGCTAAGCTTGGATAGAACCCAAAGCTATTCGATATATTTCCACTTAATTGATTATGATCAAAACGAACTCTTATTAAGCTAGGACAATTCAATAAACCTCTTGGAATAGGACCAGTGAGTTGATTACCTGATACTGTCAATTTTTGAAGCATCCCCCCATGACACAGATCATCAGGCAAATTGCCAGACAACTGATTGTCATCCAATTCTAGCTTAATCAAATCTAACCTTCCGAGTCCTTCTGGAATTGAACCTGAAACGAGGAACAGACGTTGTAGGTTGCTGAGGTTTGCTAGTGATGAAGGAATAGAACCACTAAGTTGATTTAGGCTCAACTCAAGATCAGTGAGAGACTTCAAATTCCCAAGTTCACTGGGAATGCAACCAGAGAGTTTATTATAGAACAAATAAAGGATATTCAAAGATGTTAGATCACCCAATGATGAAGGAATTAAGCCAGATATATGGTTTAAAGCGAGGCTTATGCCCTTAAGTGACACCATGGTTCCTATTTCTTGTGGAATGGAACCAATTAGATTGTTTTTGGAAAGGTCCAAGTCGGTTAGCTGGCGAATATTTGCTATTTCACGTGGGATTACTCCACAAAAGTTCTTCAATGAAATATTAAGATAAACAAGTTTGGATAGGAGTTGGATTTGTGATGGGATGGGTCCGGTGAAGTTGTTTACACTGAGATCAAGATGTGTAAGATTGTGTAGCAAAGAGAATGAAAACTGGTGGAGTGTACCTTTTAAGCCAGATGAACTGAGGCTCAACCTCTGAATCCTCCAATTAGCATTGCAAACTACTCCAAACCATGAAGTGCATGGAATTGATGCATTGGAATTTGAAGGGTGGGGAAGCCATGAAGAGAGCAAGGAGTTGTTTGGGATTTCAAGGCTTGCTTTCCATTTAAGAAGAGCATTGGCTTCCTCCAAAGAAGTAGAAGCAAGATTTGGTATGGGGGAGAGCATTATGATTAGTAGAGCTAGAGTGAAAGATAACAAGTTTGACGAAGATATTATTTGCTTTGCCATGTTATTTTTTGAAAATTGATGATTTGTGCCCCCTAATTTATACTTGGCAACTTTTTTCTTTCCTTTTTTTATTCTCCCTAGCTATTTTTACAAGGAAAATTGATTAAAAGTGAAACTGAGTAATGTTAGTTCAACATAAGTGTAATATAATTTCATCACAATATAAAAAATTATGATTAATTAAGTTACTTAATTTCACAATATAAAAAATTCTGACTAATTAAATTACTTACTTAGTATGTGGTCGACAAAAATTTCAATCATTTGATGGCTAAAGTTATTATGCAATTATGCAAAGAGTAGATGGAACGTTGACAAAGCAAAATAGGATCTTGTCTACTTCTGAATTTAATGGTATATCTAATAAATTCTTTTAGAATAGAAAAAAGCCATCGAAGCCACCTAAGCCTGTAATGTGGATCTGTAGGTTGTCGGATTTGTTTGACAAATTGCAAATTTGGTCCACACCATTAATTTTCAGTAAACATTGACGTGTAACCATAATTATTATTTCACATATTCAAATTATCAAAGCACACTCATTTAAAACAGTCCAAAAATGTTTAGGGTGTTTCGTATATGGAACCACCTTACGTTTTTTTGTTTAATAACCTACTAAAGATATTGAGAGTTTAGGGTCTTTCCTATGACTAAAACAGTCCAAAAATGTTTTAAACCGAGGAAAATCGGTAAATTGTTAGCAGCAGATTTACAATTAAAATAATAATTTTTTTTTACTGTTTACTGTAATTATAAAAACAAAGAAACTACTAATAAAAAAGAAGCCCATAAGTCATGCTCACTGTTAACTTTTATAAACCATAAAAAAAAATCAAAAAATAGATCAAGAAACCTTAAAGTAAAAATTAAAAAACCCCTAACCCCATCTGCTCGTCTCCGTCGCTTTATAATTGAAGCCGGAAAATGTCAATAACTCTCACTCTCCATCGCCCACGGCTCATCTCGTCTTTGAGGTTTTGTTATATGTACATTTCTTTCTTTAACAAGTTTAGTCTCTCGTTTTGCTCTTGTCTCTTTAATTATGTTTTTATAAACTGGGAGAATGTGAATTGTGAACACATATGGTCTGTAAAAAGATTCTAGAAAAATATTTGTAAGAGTACAACTAAAAGAGTTGTTTATAGGGTATACGACCAGGTTCTTCACAAGCATCGTTGACACTTTTATTTTTATCGATTTCAGTTAGCTAGGGAACTACATGATTTTCTTTTTAGATTTGCCACTAATAAGGAACCACATGGTTTTCTGTTCTACACTCGCCACTATTCTCATTCATCTGGTAGCTACTATCCAAATTCTTTTAAAATATGGCTGCCTAGAATTAAGGAAACATCCGTTTGATTTTCTAGTAGGCATCCTTAGAAACATACAAATGTTACTCTTTTTGATAATCTTTTGTCACAATCGTTCTTTTGATTTTCTAGTAAAGTACGATAAGAATAATGTTAAATGAATAGAATGGATTAAGGATTCAACTATGGCTTTTTGAGGCCTTGTATTATTTATAGGCTCATTACTAATTCTATAATATATTTTTTTTGCTGTTAAAAAAGTAGTGAATAAAATAGGAAAGTATTATAAAACATGGCGGCAAGTGGAAATCAACTGAAAGACATGAACATGAAGATTCAAGAGTACCATAAATTTATCATCATATCTTGAAATTTAACATAATTAAAAAATCCAAAGATTAATTACGTAGTCTGAAGATTTTAATATCCTTCCAACGGGACTCCATATAGGAGGAGCCATCGTTTTGCGAGTAGACTCCACACTTGAAATAATGATGTACGTTGGGTCCACTACGTCCAGGTCGATCTTCAAGTCTAAGAACCCCATTTATATAGATTTTAACACTGTTGCCTTCCACATCATGTATAACATTTAAACGAAACCACTTGTTGTATAAATTAGAAAGAATAACATTCCTTCTGTAATAGTAAAGATTATTATTGTATACTGTAAGCATTGTGGTTGTAGCATATGGGGGTTTTGACCCAAAAACTTGCATTACGCTCACCCCGTTAGTACCACTAGGCACATATCCATATGCTTCGAATTGCCAAACACCCGAAGAGTAATCATAACCCTTCATAATAAAGATAAAAATATATATGTTAGTCAACTCAAGTAGCCTATAACATATATATGTCGTGACTCTCTATCAATATGAAGAAGAATTAACAGAAGCAATTAAGATGGATGACAATATCTTTACCTGGATGCGAATCTCAGTACGTGGGCTAGTTTTGCTTTTCCTTGTGTGAGGTTTGTCTGTCTTGAATACCCAAAGCTTGTGGACTCCTTTGATAAAGCTGTATCGTTGGTCAACTGGAAGATTATATGGCTTTTGTATACGGAAATTGGAACGACCGAGTGGTTGTGATACAAACCCTAAGGTGGTATCAATAGGTTCGCTCCCCATGGCTTTGTATACAAAGAGAAAAACCAGTGAAATGTAGAACATGAAATTTGAGTGAGAGTTCATATTTTCTTGGATGTTTGGTTGTGTATGGTTATGAACGACTAGATAATGAGCATTATATAAAGTGATAAGTATATAGATAGAACAAAAAGTGAGAAGATTACAAAGTAAAACAAGTTAGTTATAGCTTTGACGTTGAAATGGTCCATTGATACGAATCATCGAAAATCCCTCATGGTTACATAGATATTGTTTAAAAACAAGAACAAAATGAATCTTGAAAAGCTTCTAAATGATTCGAAATGCCGGCCAAACTGCTATAGGGCTTACGTTATGTAATAAGAGTTAATACACGATCTAGAATTTCCATAACATGTTCATGATTATTGGTTACGTTTTTTTTGATCTATTGGGCCAAAAAGACTCTCTCTAGATGATCCCAATAATTGTGAGAATCTTTAAATTATTAATTAAGGCATTTTAGCAAGAAAGAAAAAAGAAAGAATTTACAAATATCAATTCATATTTCGTCTTATATTAAAAGATTTGGAGAAAGACGAATGATTCAGTATGGGGTGATGATTTTGTTGCAACTTGCAAGGGCGGAACTATTATATACATTTTATGTTAGATTGTCATTGTTTATTAGTCTAAGAAATGTGACATTTTTGTTTTATTTTTGTTTTGGGTTGTTCGCACTTACATACCTTCTTTCCCAGTACAAATATAATTCAAGATTAATTGTTTATCCATTAATACTAATCACAATTTATTGATAATACCATATTGGACTTAGTTTTGCATAATTAAAAACCACAACTTTGATTATCGTTTTGGTTTCGGTTTCTCAATTTAAGTTTTTGTAGATTTTTCAGTTTTGTTTTTTGCTCAACCATAGTAAACTCATACTAACAAATGATATTTGCATGGGGTGGTTATTTTGATCCATGTTAATTTTGTATTTAGGTGATAATATATCACAATTCACATGTCGCATAAACTTTAGGAAAATCTTGATTTATTAGACAACACAATCAAATGTTTCACAATTTGTTTAATGTTGGAGAATTTTACCATCATAAATGCTGTTTGGTTGATAAGCACTATATCAATGCAATATACATACCCATCCATTCCATGTAGTCCCATGCTCATTTACTTTATTTGTTCACTTGGCTTATATCAACAAAATTTGTGACTTGAATTAGTATAATGTAGCATGGTTCACTAGACAAATATAGAAGCTCTCGAATCGTTTCTTTATGATTTAACGCATAATTTAATAAGCATCTATGCTATTATTAAGATACAGAGTAAATATATATAAAGGTCCTCCAGTAATTATATATATTTACGAATCTTAACTTAAATCAATTTCAATAATTATTTAATTATAGAAAGGAATAAAAAAGATTGGAAAACTTATATGATAATGTTCTAAAAAATTGGAAATAAAATAGGCTTAAGAAAGCTATTTATTGTGGCCCAATACAGGCCCAAACGCGTTATTCACTATTACCCTTATCTTCTTCTTCAAGATTCAGAACATCTTTTCGCCAATCGAAATCAAAGTAAAAATCAAACCCTAATTCTATATTTCTATTCCCCAAACAGATCTCTCCAATCTCTCTTCACGATCGATCTAAGATCTATATGCCCCTTTCTTCAACATCTTCAATTTCATCATCCTTTTCTTCCTCTAACCTCTCTCCTTGTCTGCGTACGTTTTCGGCAATCGGTTCTTTGTCGCAGTTCGTACCCTAAATTCAAAGATCTATTCATATCTATTGTGATTCAGGTAAATTTCTTTCACGTATTGATTTATTTATACGTATAGAACCATATACGCAGATCAGAATACACGTTAAATCGATTTTACACATCTGATTGTGATCTGTTGTTTATCGTTGTTTTTATAAGTATTAGCTATTGGTCATACGTGTTATGACGAACATCGTCTTTTTTAATTAACCTTGGATATGGGTTAGTTCTTTGCCCACGTAAGCTTGGGAATCGGAGATCGGTCTTGTATTATTACCAGATCTTATCATACGAACACTAGTGGAGTGATAATTAGCATATTAAACATTCAGAATTTCGATACATAGGTTTTTTTAATGAAGTTTCTGTATATTGATAGTTCAAATGTCAGATCAAGGATCGTACTCATTCTCATATTATTAGGCCTAGGTTTCATGATGTGATTGAAAACATAATTTGGTGGTTGACTAGTCCTTTTCTATTTTGACAGGAATTTTCTATTTCTGAAGACTAAAAGCAAGGTTGCAAAGCCTAGTTTATAATGGCATCATTGGATATGTCTCTTGATGATATGATTAAAAGCAGGCGCAATACTGAGAGAGGTAGAGGGCGAGGTAGGGCCCGCCGTGGGCGTGGACAAGGAAGACCCACAGCCACAGGGCCACCTCGCAAAGGCCCCCTCAGGGTGAACTCTGCTCGGCCATCAGCTCACACCATTGCCAAGGCAAGCTCCACAATTATGGATATCTTATCCTTATGCATTTGATTCAGACTCTGATTTCAAACACAAACTTGAGGAACTACTCATTACATCTCTCTTTTTCAAATTTCAAAGTAAGGGGTATATGACACAGTGTATAATGTTCATGGAGAAGTTCATTTTGGCATAACCATTCACCTTCCAAGAAATTATCACCTAATGATGTTCATGGATTGTTCTCTGGATCTTACACGAATTACTTGATGAACCCAGAAGTTCTATCCTATCTTATGATGTTAAGGGGCTTCACTGATCATTGATCATTGATCATTACTAATTAATCATGATTACTTTAATTTTGTGGATGTTTGGAAAGGGAGTTGATGATGCATCATAGTGCTATATTTGGAATCTCTCATACTCATAGTGAGATTTTCATGGCGTTCAAAGATGCATCCTACTATCCTAAGTTCATGGTGTTTCTGCAAAGGAGATTCCTTCACTGAACTACAGGACTGGTTCTTTCTCCTGTTCATTATCTCACATGTTTTAAGGAGTGGAGTGGGTTTAGTCTTCAACTCCCAAAATCTCAAGATCTCTTTTTATGTCAAGTGTTAAAGATAGGTTGTCATTTTATAATAATGAAATCTCAAGATCCAATCTTTATTTAAAAAAAATGATCTGGATTAGTTCTAGATACACCATGAATCATGATAATTGATTATAGGTCATGAAGAAAGGTGAAACTTTTTTTGTATTATGGTATTATAATGCTGACACGTGGCATGCCCGCATCAGTCTTTTCGCAGACCCAAGCCTTTGCCATGGCAGCGTGACTTGTTGGAAGACAGCCTCAAAGCAGCAGGTCTACCAGGATTGGATAATGCTGCAAAATTATATGTCTCCAATTTAGACATTGGAGTCACTAATGAAGATATAAGGGTAACACAACTATCAACTATTACCAATTTCTTTTCTTTTCTTATATTTTCTTTAAGTTTAACAATTGATATGGGCCCCACCACAGGAACTGTTTTCTGAGATTGGAGAGCTGAATAGATATGCAATTCATTATGACAAAAGTGGCCGTCCAAATGTAAGTGTAACGAAAGAGTATTAAATTCTTTAACAAAAAAAGTATATAGTTTTTTAAAATTTTTTTTTTTGTTAATTTTGTTTTAGGGAACAGCTGAAGTGATATTTGCAAGAAGAAATGATGCATTTCAAGCGTTTAAACGTTACAACAATGTACAGTTGGATGGGAAGCCAATGAAGATTGAGATTGTAGGGTCAAAGTCGGATGCTCCTCTTTCGCCACGTGTCAATCTGGTTGGAGGAGTAAATGGACAGAGGACAGTTGTCATGATGTAAGTTGCCTTTCTTATGTGAAATTACTTTTTTGTCCTTTGCTTTTTTGTTGAATTCCTGTTTTGTAAAATTGGGTACACTTGCATTGCAGGCCTGGAGTGGCTCGTGGAAGAGGAGGGGGTGCATTTAATCGTACATCTGGGTAGGGTTATAATAATGTCCTAATAAGAAACAGTTTGAAAGTACAAAGCAATATTTGGGTAGATATTTTATAGTTTGATTACGAAATTGGAAAACAATAAATACTACAAATAAATGGAAGTAGGTTTTAAGCATACAATTGTTTGTGTAGTAGTTAATCTCTGTTTTTTTTTTGTGTTGTAGTCGGAGAACCCGTGGTGGCATAAAGAGTAGCCGTGGTGGTGGTGTTGTAAACAAGCGTGGCGGTGGTCGTGGTGGGGGCGGTGGTGGTCGTGGGCGGGGGAGAGGGAGGAAGGCGGCGGGGGGTGACAAGTCAGTTGATGAACTTGATAAGGAACTGGAGAAGTATCATGCCATGCAGACCTAATAATAAGGCTTTCGGAAACACAAGTACTGAAAAATACAAGTAGATTTAATATTTGATTAGTTGTGTACAAAAAGCGTATTTGGTTTTTGCAAGAGTGGAGATTGTGTTTTATGCTTTTGTAAGTTGTGGGTGTTTTGTTGCTTCATGTGACACCTTAAAATGTGGGGTCTTAGATTATGTTGTTTTACCTTTATTTGATTTTTTGAAAAAACTTTACTAAAGTCTCGCCATCAACACTATGGTTTCCACTATACAACATATTATCATGGCCACTAATGCAATGTGCTAGGTTTGGATCTATTTGTGGATAATGCAATATACAACTACCAATACTTGTATGCACTCTGTGCTTAAAGGGTAACTTGTGACTTCCAGGCAACCAGCCATTGGTAATCAATTTTTTGGGGCAGAAGTAACAAATGTTTGGAGACCATTTATGTTTTGTAAATATTCTTTGTTTTCCACTACTATGAACAAACCATACAGCTGATGTGGCATTAAATTCAAACAAAAAAGAAAAAAGAATTCATTCAGGCATTTCTTCAAACAGTTGACATTCATTAGACTCACATGTACAAATGATTCCTCCCTTTGGATTCAACTTTTGACTATTTTTTCCTCTGGTGTTGCTTTGGTGAAATTCAACTTCTCTGGTGATGCTACGTACATGCCGTGAGATGGATTTCTCCTTTTCGATTTAATTTTTGACCGTTTTATCCCTGGTGTTGCTTTGGCCAAATTCAACCGTGTTTGTGTGCTGCCCTTGCTTTCATCTCAAAGCAAGCTTCATGTGCACAATTTTTTCATATCAAAGTTCATAGTTTTCTTGGTGTTGCTTCGTTTTAAGACTTAATTCCTCCTTTGGGAGCATTGATCAATTTGATAGGTATGTTTGCTTTTGAAATGAGAGTTTTATTAAAATTGCTTGGAAAACAATAAATAAATATCAAATATGTCTCAATTTAATCGAAGTTATATTGCACTTTTTATTTTACAAAAATTTGGTTGAGAATTCTATCACTAATTTGTGAAGATAAGGATCCTAAGAGAAAGAATTGATCACGAAACGTGCAGATGAATTCTAAAGATTTGTGTAAACTAATCAGTTGTGGAAATATGAGAAACAAACAATAATACAGGTGTATTTCACTTTTTATTTAATTATCTTCATTTTTAAATCTATGGACGTTTTAGACACTTCAGGAGATAAAAGGATGTAAGTCAATTAACAGATGAAATAGATTGCAGGGAACAATAAGAACCATTAATTTTTATTTTATTATCTTCATATTTATATTCTTTTCCCTCATTCACACGTTCAAGGAACACCCATGTCCATTTGTTTTTTAGATTCTTTCAAAGGACCCTTATGTCCCTATCTCCATTGACCCCTTCATACAGTTTTGACGTGGATCATCTACATAATACTCATTTATAGAACTGATTATCAAGTAAAACACAGTTTGAGTGAAACTTCTACTAACATTAATCAGAAAACGAAAATAAATATGTCTAAATAATAAAGTTAAGTTTTATTATTACATTGTTAGATTCTACAATAACATATAATACCACATGTTGTCTTTTCGAAATCCTAGCTCCTTTCTAAATTTTGGGTTACAACGAATTTTTTTGTTATAAGAATAAATGAGTAATGTAATGACAGATAGATACAATTCGAAGTGTAATACACTCCTTTGTGGAAAAATTTGACACCGACTTCTAACGTAAAAGACACTCCTTGTGGAAAAATATGACATTGGGCAAATTCTCTTTTCGAGTTCGTGAAAAAGAAAACAAGAGAAAAAGGTAGCTCAAGTATAAATCAGGACATGCAAACCATTCTTTTTTTTATTAAAAGCAACATGGCAAAGCAAATAATGTCTTCTTCAAACTTATTATTTTTCTTTCTGGCTCTACTAATCATCACACTCTCCACCATACCAAATTTCGCATCTGCTTCTTTGGAGGAAGCCAATGCTCTTCTTAAATGGAAAGCAAGCCTTGAAATCCCAAAAAACTCCTTGCTATCTTCATGGATTCCCCTCCCTTTGAATTCCAGTGCATTGGTTCCATGCACTTCTTGGTTTGGAGTAGTTTGCAATTCTGATGGGAGCATTCAGAAGTTGAACCTCACATCATCTGGATTAAAGGGTACGCTTCATCGATTTCCATTCTCTTTGCTACACAATCTTACACATTTTGATCTCTATATGAACAAGTTTTTTGGCCCCATCCCACCAGAAATTCAACTTTTGTCCAAACTTGTATATCTTGATTTTTCTGAGAATAAGTTTTCTGGAGTAATCCCACCTGAAATAGGAAACCTGCACCAGCTAACCATCTTGTACCTATATTCAAACAATATATCTGGTTCAATTCCTTCATCCTTGGGCAATTTGAAGTATCTCAGTGAACTTTTCATGAGCTACAATTAACTTAGTGGTTCTATTCCTTTATCTCTAGCAAAGCTAGCTGAGTAACCTACTGATTCTGTACCTAGGTGTGAATAAATTATCTGGTCCCATTCCTGTTGAACTTAGGAATTTGAAGTCTCTCACTGATCTTGCTGTGAATGAGAATCAACTTAATGGCTCTATTCCTTCATCATTGGGTAATTTGACATCTTTGAATCTCCTTTATTTATACCAAAATCAACTCTCTGGTCCTATTCCTGTTGAACTTGGGAATATGAAGTCTCTCACTCATCTTGAGGTAGGCATCAATCAGCTTAATGGTTCTATTCCTTCATCACTGGAAAAGCTGAGCAACTTACTATGGTTGAACCTAATTGAGAACAGATTGTCTGGTCCCATTCCTAGTGAAGTCGGGAAGTTGAAGTCTCTCACTCATCTTTACGTTAGCAGAAATCAGCTTAGTGGTTGTATTCCTTCATCATTTGGTGATTTGACTTCTTTAAATTTCCTTTATATGGATCACAATGAGCTTGCTGGTTCCATTCCAGGTGAACTTGGGAAATTGAAGTCTCTCATTGATTTTAAGGTGAACAACAATCAAATTAATGGTTCTATTCCTCCAGAGTTTGGAAATTTAACTCAACTACAAAGACTTGATCTGTCTTCAAATCATTTGGTTGGTGAGATCCCAAAGGAGTTTGGAAAGATGAAAAGTGTGTTATATTTGTATTTGGCTGGCAACCAACTTTCAGGTGTTATACCTCTAGAGCTTGGATTTTGTGAACTCCTTGAAGTACTCGATCTATCCAAAAATAGATTGAATGGGTCGATTCCAACAAGTATCGGTCAATGGGAACACATCCACTACTTGAATCTTAGTAATAACAAGCTCAGTGAGAAAATTCCATCCGAGATTGGTAAATTAGTTCATCTTACAGACCTTGATTTATCTCAGAATTTTCTCACAAAAGAGATACCAGCAGAAGTTCAAAGTTTGCAGAGTTTGCAAAAATTGGATTTTTCTCACAATAGACTATCTGGTTCTATTCCTGATGCTTTTGTAAATTTGCCTCGTGGTATTGATATCAACCTTTCTTTCAATAAGCTCTCAGGTCCAGTCCCCCTTTCCGCTAACTTTGTGAATGTGTCCATAGAAAGCAATCTAAATTTGTGTGGGAATATTACCAGATTGAAACTTTGTCCAAGTCAGATTATGAAGAAGAAAAATGATCTCTTTCATCACAAGCTCATCCTTGTAATTACACTCCCTCTTATCGGGGCTGTTTTACTTGGTGTATTCATGTATGGCCTAATTGCTTATCAACAACAAAAGAATAAGTCTCCACAAAAAACATCGGATGAAGAAAGTGGCGATTATTTCTCTATTACATGTTTCGATGGAAAAGTAGTGTATGCTGAAATCTTGAAGGCAACAAATGATTTCGATGAAGCATACTGCATTGGGACCGGAGGATATGGGACTGTGTACAAAGCCGAGCTACAACCTGACAATGTGGTAGCTGTCAAGAAACTTCACTCATCATCTGAGAATGTTGATCATAATGGATTCCTTAATGAGGTACGAGCGTTAACGAACATAAGGCATAGAAACATAGTGAAACTCTATGGATATTGCTCCCATGTCCGCCACTCATTTTTGATTTATGAATACCTTGAAAAGGGAAGCCTTGGATCAATCTTAAGAAGTGATGTCTTAGCAAAAGAATTGGATTGGTTGAAAAGAGTAAATATTGTAAAGGGCGTAGCTAATGGTTTGGCTTATATGCATCACGACTGTCACCTCCTATAATTCATAGAGACATTTCCATTGCCAACATCCTTCTTGATTCTGATTGTGAGGCACATATTTCTGATTTTGGCACATCCAAGCTTTTAAAGCTCGATTCATCTAACTGGACTGCAATTGCAGGCACCTATGGTTATATTGCACCAGGTAACACATTCTTTTGATTGTGCCTCTACATATTCTTAAGTTTCATGATATATATAAATAAGTACATGCACATATATGTATCTATGTCAGAATCTTGTGGGGTTGATATAGCTTTTTTTGTTTTTATCTCATGTTCCTTTGGATGTAGAGCTTGCCTATACGATGGTGGCAAATGAGAAATGCGATGTGTATAGCTTTGGAGTTGTTGCAGTAGAAGTGATAATGGGAAAGCATCCAGGAGATCTCATAACATCTTTTCCAACATTGTCTGCTGCTGATTATCTGGTGCCAGCAAACGTGGGAGATAGTCGGATACCTCCTCCCTCATCACAAGTTGAGAAACAAGTTAGGTTGGTTTTGAGTCTCTCAAGAGCATGTTTGACCTCCAATCCACATGAAAGACCAACAATGCAACAAGTTTCAAATCTGTTAATGAAGGATCAGCTTTGAATTGACATCTCTTGGGCTGATCGAAATAGTGTACTTTCAGTGTTCTTTTTACTTTTCTTATGTTCCCTATATGCATCATGTCAATATGTATTCATATGAATGGCTTTTTGTTAAGAAACTTCACATATGTTTGTGAACAAATAAGTAAATGAAAATTACTATGCATTTAAAACTGACTACTGGAAACCAAGGACAATGCCATCACAAAAAAGTCAAGCTTTGATTACCTGAGTGTTAGATGTAATCTTATTAATTAATGCAAGTATAAAAAACTTCTTCATCTGAATCTCCATTCCATGTCTATTGGTAGCTAGCACCAAAATGACACCTGTAGTTTCATGGATAATCAATGGATCATGGAAGAAATTGCAAAGTGATTGTCATTTGAGAATATTGTTACTGCAAATCAGGAAAGAAATAAAACAAGGGCTCTCCACATTGATGGGCATCAATTTTTTCCACAGACATGCTATTTAATGTCAATAGCATTGCCTGGAAACCATACTTTTCTCATTCTGTATTGGTGTATTGGGTGTCTTGGAGATCATTTATTTTCTGTAAATATTCTTTGTTTTCAAGTACTCTATAATATCAATACACTACACTATGAACAAACCAATACCATACAGCTGATATGGCATTAAATTCAGAAAAAAAAAATTAAAAAAAAATCATTGAGGCATTTCATCAAACAGTTAATATTCATTAGACTAACATTTTTGCAAGGAGCATGTACAAGCGATCCTAAATGGAGTGTTGGAAGAAGATAGAACATAAAAATGAGGAAAGACACCAATACCGACCTTTTAATTGATATCCACTTCAACGATCCTGACCACCACTTCAAACCACTCTGCGTCTACTATGGAAATGGATTCACACTTTTGTGTAATCACCAATCTGACTTTAAGTTGATAAATTTTGTGCGATTTGGATGGATTCAAATGATTTGCTTGTGGTTTCTGCACTTGGATTCAAATGATTTGGATGGATAAATTGACTTCGTCCATGGTGTAAGCAGGGGTCGGAAAGTAGAATTGTAGGGTGCCTTGTGCTATGGTCTCTTTGGAATCTCGAATTGGTTTTGTAATTGGTGTAAGCTAGTCTCGAAACCCTCATCTTCAATGTCTGAGAAGGCGAGGATTTTGTGAACTTCTCCAAACAGGGTCTGAAGGTATAGAAATGTTGGGTGCCTTGTGTTATACAGTGTTTGATCTGTTTCGAAAACACGCAATTCCAGAGTTTTTAATCATTGTTATAATCATTAAAGATAAAGTGTTTGATGAGATTCAATTGCTATCCTTCAACTGGGTAAATAACAGAGGCAGTAGATTCAAACTTGCAATGGAGAACTGGTGCATTGATCCTCTTTCTTCCTGACTGCATTCTCAGGGGAGGGGGGTCTGGTGCTTTATGGTGTTGATGAATTGGGTAAATAACAGAGGCAGTAGCTTTATGGTGTTGTACATACATGCTGTGAGATGACTTCCTCCCTTTCGACTTTTGACTATTTTGTCACTTGCATTGCTTTGGTAAAATTCAACGTTTTTGGTTGGTGCTGCTACATACATGCTGTGAGATGCTGTGAGATGGCTTTCTCTTTTCCGATTCAATTTTTGACCATTTTGCCCCTGGTGTTGCTTTGGTAAAATTCAACCCTTTTTTTGGTGCTGCCCTTGCTTTCATCTCAAGGCTTCATGTACACAATTCTTTCTTACGATACGATGTAGAGATATCAAAGTTTATAGTTTTCTTGGTGTTGCTTTCTTTTCAAGACTTATTAATTCCTCCTTTCTTCTGGCTGCTGAATTGGGAGCATTGATCATTTTGATAGGTGTGTTTTCTTTTGGAAAGAAAGTTTTATTAGAATTACTTGGAAAACAAACATAAATGTATTCTGAGTTACATTGCACTTTTTATCCCAACAAAAAATCTGTCGAGTATTCTGTCACTAATATGTGAAGATAAGGACCCTAAGAGAAAGAATTGATCACGAAATGGGATGTGTAGATGAATTCTAATGATTTGTGTAAACTAATCAGTTGCGGAAATATGAGAAACAAATAATAATACAGTTGTATTTCACTTTTTATTTAATTATCTTCATCTTAAGTCCGTAAGCGTGAGACGTTTTAGACGCTTCACAGAAAAGCGAATTAACAGATGAAATTGATGGCAGGGAACAATAAGAACCATCAGTTTTTATATAAATATCTTCCTATTTATATTCTTTAATTTACGGTTTTCCATCATTCACACCTTCAATGAACACACCATGTGCATTTGTATTTTAGATTCTTTTAAAGGACCATTATGTTATGTCCCTATCTCCATTGACCCCATTCACACAGTTTTCACATGGATCATCTCTATAATAGTCTCAGTTACAGAACTAATATGCAGTAAAACACAGTTTGAGTGAAATTTCTATAAATTAGTATTTATCACAAAAAAAAAGTCTAAATAATCAAGTTAAGTTATATTATTACGTTGTTAAATCCAACAATAACATATAATACTGCTTGTTGTCTTTTTGTATTCCTAGTGTCTTGCTAAATTTCGGGTTACAACGAATTATATTGTTCTAAAAAAAGGATTAATATCATGACAGATAGATACAATTCAAAGTGTAATACACACAGTTGTGGAAAACATTGACACATTAAAAGACACTCCTTGTGGAAAAATATGACATTACCCAAATTTCCTTTTCGACTATTTGAAAAAGAAAACAAGAGAAAAAGGTAGCTCAAGTATAAATTAGGACATACAAACCATTCTTTTTTATTAAAAGCAACATGGCAAAGCAAATAATGTCTTCTTCAAACTTGTTATTTTTCTCTCTAACTCTATTAATCATCACACTCTCCCCCATACCAAATTTCGCTTCTGCTTCTTTGGAGGAAGCCAATGCTCTTCTTAAATGGAAAGCAAACCTTGAAATCCCAAAAAACTCCTTGCTCTCTTCATGGATTCCCCTCCATTTGAATTCCAGTGCATCGGTTCCATGCACTTCTTGGTTTGGTGTAGTTTGCAATGCTGATGGGAGCATTCAGAAGTTGAACCTCACATCATCTGGATTAAAGGGTACGCTTCATCAATTTTCATTCTCATTGCTACACAGTCTTACTCATTTGTATCTCAGTCTAAACAACTTCTTTGGCCCCATCCCACCAGAAATCCATCTTTTGTCCAAATTGGTATATCTTGATTTTTCATCCAATAAGTTTTCCGGAGTAATCCCACCTGAAATAGGAAACATGCACCAACTAACCATCTTGTACTTACACTCAAACAATATCTCTGGTCCCATTCCCATTGAACTTGGGAATTTTAAGTCTCTCACTGATTTTAAGGTGAACAACAATCAAATTAGTGGTTCTATTCCTTCCTCATTGGGTAATTTGACATCTTTGAATGTCCTTTCTTTGTATGGAAATCATCTCTCTGGTCTCATTCCCATTGAACTTGGAAATTTGAAGTCTCTCACTAATCTTGATGTGAGTGACAATCAACTTAGTGGTTCTGTTCCATCATCATTGGGTGATTTGACATCTTTGAATATCCTTAATTTGTTCCAAAATCAACTCTCTGGTCCCATTCCTACTGAACTTGGGAATTTGAAGTCTCTCACTCATCTTGTGGTGTGCAAAAATCAACTTAGTGGTTCTATTCCTTCATCACTAGTAAACCTCAGCAACCTACAGTGGCTAATCCTCAGTTTTAATAAATTATCGGGTCCCATTCTTAGTGAAATTGGGAAGTTGAAGTATCTCACTCATCTTTCGTTGAGAACAAATCATCTTAGTGGCTTTATTCCTTCATCATTTGGTGATTTGACATCTTTAAATCAACTTTATATGCATGAGAATGAGCTTGTTGGCCCCATTCCTAGTGAACTTGGGAAGTTGAAGTCTCTCACTGATTTTAAGGTGAACAACAATCAAATTAGTGGTTCTATTCCGCCAGAGTTTGGAAATTTAACTCAACTACAAAGACTTGATCTGTCTTCGAATCATTTGGTTGGTGAGATCCCAAAGGAGTTTGGGAAGATGAAAAGTATGTTGGATTTGTCCTTGGCTGGCAACCGACTTTCAGGTGTTATACCTCTAGAGCTTGGATTTTGTGAACTTCTTGAAGTACTTGATCTATCCAAAAATAGATTGAATGGGTCGATTCCAACAAGTATTGGTCAATGGGCACAAATCCACTACTTGAATCTTAGTAATAACATGCTCAGTGAGAAAATTCCATCCGAGATTGGTAAATTAGTTCATCTTACGGAACTTGATTTATCTCATAATTTTCTCATGAAAGAGATACCATCTGAAGTTCAAAGTTTGCAAAGTTTGCAAAAATTGAATCTTTCTCACAATAGACTATCTGGTTCCATTCCTGATGTTTTTACAAATTTGCCTCGCGGGATTGATATCAACCTTTCTTACAATGAGCTTTCAGGTATAGTCCCTCTTTCCACTAATTTTGTGAATGCATCCATAGGAAGCAATCCAGATTTGTGTGGGAATATTACGGGAGTGAAACTTTGTCCAAGTCAGATTATGAAGAAGAAAAATGATCCATATCATCATAAGCTTATCCTTGTAATTATGCTCCCTCTTATTGGGGCTGTTTTACTTGGTGTATTCATGTATGGCTTCATTGCTTATCAACATCAAAAGAAAAATTCTCCACAAAAACCATCAGACGAAGAAAGCGGTGATTATTTCTCCATAACAAGTTTTGATGGAGCAGTAGTGTATGATGACATCTTGAAAGCAACGGATAATTTTGATGAAGCATACTCCATTGGGACCGGAGGATATGGGACTGTGTACAAAGCCGAGCTACAACCTAACAATGTGGTAGCTGTCAAGAAACTCCACTCAGGGTCTGAGAATGTTGACCATAATGGATTCCTTAACGAGGTACGAGCGTTAACAAACATAAGGCATCGAAACATAGTGAAACTCTATGGATATTGCTCCCATGTTCGCCACTCATTTTTGATTTATGAATACCTAGAAAATGGAAGCCTTGGATCAATCTTAAGAAGCGATGTCTTAGCAAAAGAATTGGATTGGTTGAAAAGGGTAAATATTGTAAAGGGTGTAGCTAATGGTTTGGCTTATATGCATCACGACTGCTCACCTCCTATAATTCATAGAGACA
This sequence comes from Lactuca virosa, assembly GCF_052849685.1. Classification (NCBI taxonomy): domain Eukaryota; kingdom Viridiplantae; phylum Streptophyta; class Magnoliopsida; order Asterales; family Asteraceae; genus Lactuca; species Lactuca virosa. The sequence continues at coordinate 132,610,450 of NC_136428.1, read as the reverse complement.
TATCCATAGCCAACATCCTTCTTGATTCTGATTGTGAGGCACATATTTCTGATTTTGGCACATCCAAGCTTTTAAAGCTCGATTCATCCAACTGGACTGCAATTGCAGGCACCTATGGTTATATCGCACCAGGTAACACTATCTCGTGATTGTAGTTCTACATCTTCTTAACTTTTATGATATATATAAATAAGTATATGCACATATATGTATCTATGTTAGAATCTTGTGGGTTGATATAGCTTTTTTTGTTTTTATCTCATGTTCCTTTGGATGTAGAGCTTGCTTTTACGATGGTGGCAAATGAGAAATGCGATGTTTATAGCTTTGGAGTTGTTGCACTAGAAGTTATAATGGGAAAGCATCCTGGAGATCTCATAACATCTTTACCAACATTGTCTTCTGATTATCTGGTGCCAGAAAATGTGGAAGATAGTCGGATACCTCCTCCCTCATCCCAAGTTGAGAAACAAGTTTGGTTGGTTCTGAGTCTCGCAAGAGCATGTTTGAACTCCAATCCACTTGAAAGACCAACAATGCAGCAAGTTTCCAATCGGTTAATGAAGGATCTGTTTTGAATTGACATCTCTTGCCTGATCAATATAGTGTACTTTCAGTGCTCTTTACTTTTCAAAAGTTCCCGTTATGCACCCTGCCAATATGTATTCATTTGAATGGCTTTTTTTTTTTAAGAAACTTCACATATGTTTGTAGTAGTAAAGAAATAAGTCAATGAACATTGCTATACTTCTAAGAACACACTACTGGAAACCAAGGACAACGCCATACACACATCCCCCAAAGAAGAAATTTTGTTGGCATACTTTTTATATTTCTTTCAAATTTTATTTATTTAGTAAGTTACGTATTTTAAAATGAATAATTAATTATAATGACTGCATACTTTCAAAAAAAATATATCTATCAATATTACCATACAATTTTATTCTTGTACAACATGTGGGTACAAGCCCGGATAATATGATATATGAGCCATAACATGTTATATAACCCATCATGTCATCTGAGTATTGTTACTGCAATCTGGAAACAAAATATATTAAGAAAAGATACGTCATTATAAATATACAAAATATATTTCCATTTTATAACCCGTATCCTACCTAAGTCATTAAAATATACAAAAATAAGTAAATCTGGTTCACATTTTAAAGTGTAATATTAGCTAATATATAATCAATAGCATTGCCTGGAAACCATTCTTCTCTCATTCTGTATTGGATGTGTACAATTATTTGGGGCAGATTAACAGAATGTTTGAAGACCATTTATTTTCTGTAAATATTCTTTGCTTTCAAGTACTCTACGAAATCACAACACAGCACTATGAGCGAACCTTACAGTTGACATGGCATTAAATTTAAAAAAAAAAAAAAAAAAAAACCATTCAGGCATTTCACAAACAGTTAATATTCATTAAACTCATATTTTTGCAACAAGAATGTACAAATGATCCTAAACAGTCAATATTCATTAATCAGTGTTATAATCATCAAGATAAAGTGTTTGATGAGATTCAATTGCTATCCTTCAACTGGGTAAATAACAGAGGCAGTAGATTTAAACATGCAATGAAAAATCATCTTGGTGTTTGCGTTTTCACAGCCTTTGCAGATTGAATCGGTAGCTGTTTTCCATGATGTGGTGTTGAATTGGTGATGCTGATGAGTAAAGTCTTGCTGTTTATTCCCACCAATATTTCATTTCTGCTGCCGTAGTTGCTATCCACGAGAATTTCATGTTGAGATTGCTGCTGTTTGGATGTCCTTCATGAAGCCTTATGGTGTTGTACATACTACATACATGCTGTGAGATGGCGTCCTCCCTTTCGATTCAACTTTTGACTATTTTTCCCCTGGTGTTGCTTTGGTGAAATTCAACATTCCTCCCTCGTTCTGCTACATACATGCTGTGAGATGACTTTCTCCTTTTTGGTTCAACCTTTGACCATTTTGCCCCTGGTGGTGCTTTGGCGAAATTCAACCGTTTTTTTTGGGCCGCCTTTGCTTTCATCTCAAAGATTCATGTGCACAATCCTTTCTTACGATGCAGAGACATCAAAGTTTATAGTTTTCTTGGTGTTGCTTCTTTTCAAGACATAATTCCTCCTTTGGGAGCATTGATCAATTTGATAGGTATGTTTGCGTTTAGAAAGAAAGTTTTATTAGAATTACATGGAAAACAAACATAAATGTAATCTAAGTTATATTGCACTTTTTATTCCAACAAAAAATCTGTCAAGAATTCTGTCACTAATATGTGAAGATAAGGACCCTAAGAGAAAGAATTGATCACAAAATGTCAAACAAACCATAACATACTTGTATTTCACTTTTTATTTAATTATCTTCATAATTAAGTCTATGCAAGTACGTATGAGGCGTTTTACACACTTATGGAAATAAAAGGAAATAACAGATGAAATAGATGCACGGAACAATAAGAACCGTCAGTTCTTATTTAATTATCTTCATATATATATTCTTTAATTTACGGTTTTCCCTCATTCTCACCCATCTTTCGGTGGGCAGAAATCAGCTTAGTGGTTTTATTCCTTCATCATTTGGTAATTTGACATCTTTAAATCAACTTTATATGCATGAAAATGAGTTTGCTGTCCCCATTCCTAGTGAACTTGGGAAATTGAAGTATCTCACTGACTTTCATGTGAACAACAATCAAATTACTGGTTCTCTTCCTCCAGAATTTGGAAATTTAACTCAACTACGAAGACTTAATCTGTTTTCAAATCATTTGGTTGGTGAGATCCCAAAGGAGTTTGGGAAGATGATACTTATGTTGGAATTGTACTTGTCTGGCAACCAACTTTCAGGTGTTATACCTCTAGAGCTTGGATTTTGTGAACTCCTTGAAGTACTTGATCTATCCAAAATTAGATTGAATGGGACAATTCCAAGAAGTATAGATCAATGGGCACACATCCACTACTTGAATCTTAGTAATAACAAGATCAGTGAGAAAATTCCATCCGAGATTGGTAAATTAGTTCATCTTACAGAACTTGATTTATCTCATAATTTTCTCATGAAAGAGATACCATCTGAAGTACAAAGTTTGCAGAGTTTGCAAAAATTGGATCTTTCTCACAATAGACTATCTGGTTCCATTCCTGATGCTTTTACAAGTTTGCCTAACGGTATTGATATCAACCTTTCTTACAATGAGCTCTCAGGTCAAGTCCCCCCTTGCGCAAACTTTGTGAATGCGTCCGTAGAAAGCAATCCAGATTTGTGTGGGATATTACTGGATTGAAACTTTGTCCAAGTCAAATTATGAAAAAGAAAAATGATCCTTTTCATCATAAACTTATCCTTGTGATTGTGCTCCCCCTTATTGGGGCTGTTTTACTTGGTGTATGCACATATCGCCTTATTGCTTATCAACAACAAAATAAAAGGTCTCCACAAAAACCATCGGACGAAGAAACTGGTGATTATTTCTCTATCACAAGTTTTGATGGAAAAGTGGTGTATGTTGATGTCTTGAAGGCAACAAATGATTTCGATGAAGCATACTGCATTGGGACTGGAGGATATGGGACTGTGTACAAAGCCGAGCTACAACCTAACAATGTGGTAGTTGTCAAGAAACTTCACTCATCATCTGAGAATGTTGATCATAATGGATTCCTTAACGAGGTACGGGCATTAACGAACATAAGGCATCGAAACATAGTGAAACTCTATGGATATTGCTCCCATGTCCGCCACTCATTTTTGATTTATGAATACATTGAAAAGGGAAGCCTTGGATCAATCTTAAGAAGCGATGTCTTAGCAAAAGAATTGGATTGGTTGAAAAGGGTCATTATTGTAAAGGGCGTAGCTAATGGTTTGGCTTATATGCATCACGACTGCTCACCTCCTATAATTCATAGAGAGATATCCATAGCCAACATCCTTCTTGACTCTAATTATGAAGCACATATTTCTGATTTTGGCACGTCCAAGCTTTTAAAGCTTGATTCATCCAACTGGACCGCAATTGCAGGCACCTATGGTTATATTGCACCAGGTAACACAATCTTTTGATTGTACCTCTACATATTCTTAAGTTTCATGATAAATATAAATAAGTATATGCACATATATGTCTCAATGTTAGAATGTTGTGGGGTTGATATAGCTTTTTTTTGTTTTTATCTCATGTTTCTTTGGATGTAGAGCTTGCTTATACGATGGTGGCAAATGAGAAATGCGATGTGTATAGCTTTGGAGTTTTTGCAATAGAAGTGATAATGGGAAAGCATCCCGGAGATCTCATAACATCTTTACCAACATTGTCTGATGATTATCTGGTTCCAGCAAATGTGGGAGATAGTCGGATACCTCCTCCCTCATCCCAAGTTGAGAAACAAGTTAAGTTAGTTCTGAGTCTCTCGAGAGCATGTTTGAACTCCAATCCACATGAAAGACCAACAATGCAACAAGTGTCAAATCTGTTAATGAAGGATATGCTTTGAATTTACATCTCTTGCTTGATATACCCTATTTTCAGTGTTCCTTACTTTTCTCTAGTTCCCTATATGTATCTTGTCAATATGTATTCATTTGAATAGCTTTTTGTTAAGAAACTTTACATATGTTTGTATTAGTAAACAAATAAGTGAATGACGATTGCTGTACTTGTAAAACTCAATGCTGGAAAACAAGGAAAACGCCATACACACATCCCCCCAAACAAGAAATTATGTAAATTTTTGTTGGTATACTTTTTTATATCCGTATTAGTTTTTATTTATTTAGTAAGTTACTTGTTCTAAAATGAACAATTAATATAATGACTTCATACATTAAAAAAAATATATGTCAGTATTAGAATACAATTTTATTCTTGCACATGTGGGTACACGCAAGGTTAAGATGATATATGGGACATAATTTGGGTCTTACATCATGTTATATAAACCGCACCCTACCTAAGTCATTCAAATATACAAAATATATTCGTATTGTAGATTATATGATGAGCAATGAAAGCTAATGGTGAGATATGCCATTTATAGAATTTTATCAAACACATGGTGTTATAGATGAGATGTGTCTTTACAAAGACCGGCAATTTTAAATATTAAGAAAAAATTTAAATATCAAAACACTTTAAACAGCCTAGAATATTTTTGACTCACCACTACACTGGTTGCATGCTTTTGACTTTTGAGCTATGGAACTAAAACATACATGATTTCAGTTATTGGTATGCATTTCACTTCACTTTGATTTGAAATATGACTAGAATTAAGGGTTTATGTGGATGGGTTTGGTATAACATGGATGTAACATTAATTCCAATTTCTTACTGGTTTACGTATTATATCCCCTTCATTTCATTTCATTTCAACATGATATCACATGACGATATGATATCCATGTAACATTAATTAAATGCTGACATTTGTTATATTTTAATTAAATTAATAATATTTTAATGTATTCGTGACTATTTAAGAGGCAGGAAGAAGATGTTATATTCTCAATGATTTTATGCAGAAAATGTTATATTCTCAATGTTAAATGATGTTATGCATCACAAAGAAAGTCAAGCTTTGACCACCTAAACCTCTCATTCGATTCTCCCCAAAATTAATGTAGTTTCTCAACTCTGAAATCTCCCACTCAAGTGTCAAAACTCACGGATGAAAAGAAGCTCACAATATAAAAATAGTTAATGAAAAGAAAGAAGAAGTGTCCAGAAGTTTATAGAGGAAAAAACATTACTTTATTCATGAAAAGAGATGGCTATATATAGCCTTATGGAGTACCACGTGAGGCATGAAAGTAGCCATACAGTTCTACCCATTACTTCACCTAAGGAACCGGTACAACCCCATGACTCAATCTTCCAACGTCACTTTCTCAACGTACAACTCCAACAAATTCGGTCAAACCAAAATACCTATTCTACCTAATAAACTATTAATAAAAACATAACATATAAAACCATAAATAAATCTAAATCCAGCCATATGCATAATCACGTGACCTTGGTAAATAATTGATTAATCCCAAAATTACCCCCTTAATCAGTTATTTTTCCACTCCATTCACAGTAATGCCGGTTCATCTTCGATGATCAAGTTTGCTTCTTTTTCCCACTTTGGACATTCGTTGTTGTAATGACCGAATTCACCATATTTGTAGCATTTTACGTGACTCTTGTACCGAACACGTTCCTTACCATCTTGGCTCCTCCCGGACCCACAACCTCTTCCCCGACCACGTCCAAAGCCATCCCGATGCGAACCGCCACTGCCACAACGCATACAACCATCCGACTTTTCTTCTCTTGACAACAACAACCCACCATGAACGTCCTCCACCTTCTCGGATCCTTTGATGCGCTCCTCATATGCCTTTAATCTACCGACGACTTCATCAAAAAGCATCGTATCCAACTCAAAGCATTGCTCAATCGACGCCACAATTTGAAGAAATGACTTGGGCATAGAATCAAGTAGCCTTTTCACCAAGTCAACTTCTTCAAGTTCATGTCCGAGACTCCGTGCTTTCGAAGCGAAACCACTAAACTTGGCTGCAAAATCATCAACGGTTTCTCCCTCCTTCATACGCAAGCTTTCTAGTTCCCTCTTCAAAGTTGCTAATCGAGCCGTTCTTACCCGATCCACACCCAAATACCGAGTTTTTAATCCTTTCCAAACCCTTTTTGGATCGGTGTAATCGGACATTTGCAACACCATCTCTTCTGGTATTGCTTGAAACAGGAAAGCAAGAGCTTGTTTCTTCTTCTTTGGATCTGATTCGTCACCCGATACCCTCGCTTCAACGGTATCCCATATGCCATTTGCATCCATAATGGACTTCACTTTGACCGCCCACACCGGATAATTTGTTGGGGTCAGAACCGGAACCTGATATGTCATTGAACCACCTTCTTTTGCTGGTACCATGGTCACTATTTTCTTTCTTTTCACAGCCCCAACCTCTTCCGATCTCACCTGTTCCAGGAGCTTTTTCCACCGGTCAAGAAAACAAAGCTTCTGCCTATCCCGTTTTCTTTTACCCAGCAAGCAAGCCAAACCAAAATCCCACCCGTTTTGAATTTTTTCTGCTTGTCTCTTCCGCTTCTGGTTAGGCTCCTCTAACACTGAACAGATGGATCAAGGATGGAGGTTGCAATTTTTTCAGCCTGCTAACAAAAACGAGTTACACCCCCTTCACCAGAACCGTGGGGCTCTGATACCAAATGTAGTTTCTCAACTCTGAAATCTCCCACTCAAGTGTCAAAACTCACGGATGAAAAGAAGCTCACAATATAAAAATAGTTAATGAAAAGAAAGAAGAAGTGTCAGAAGTTTATAGAGGAAAAAACATTACTTTATTAATGAAAAGAGATGGCTATATATAGCCTTATGGAGTACCACATGAGGCATGAAAGTAGCCATACAGTTCTACCCATTACTTCACCTAAGGAACCGGTACAACCCCATGACTCAATCTTCCAACGTCACTTTCTCAACGTACAACTCCAACAAATTCGGTCAAACCAGAATACCTATTCTACCTAATAAACTATTAATAAAAACATAACATATAAAACCATAAATAAATCTAAATCCAGCCATATGCATAATCACGTGACCTTGGTAACTAATCGATTAATCCCAACAACGCTGACTAAAAAAACATTTTCCCTTCTTTCAAATACACGTTTCTTCTTCTTCTTGCCCTACAAGACGATAGCTCCTCCCACCTCCGAGATCTTTTCCGGCGGGGCCGACTCCTCACACCTCCGATCTACTCCTTCGGCGCTTAATCAGAACAGCACAAAAGTGTGGACTGTGTTTTCTGATTTTCTGGAGGACAAAAGAGGAGCCAATTGGAGTGGAGGATTCTCGATTTCCTCGAATTCTCATTCATAATCTCATCTATCTAGGTTTTTAATGTTATCTAATTTCGTGTTTTTCATTTGCTTTTCAAGGAGTAGACTTCAGGGTGGAAATTTTCGATTTGGAAATGGGTTGTTACAGCAAGATAGAAGCTAATGTTTTTGATGCACATGAGATGTTTGTTTTAAAGTTTAACTCAGATTCTGAATGCTCCTATGACGATTTCTCTACTTCTGGGACTCAACACGGATGAATTCAAACATAAATCCATGGTTTGAAAGCTAACCCACCTGCCAGAATCCATGGTTATAGAGGATGAAAATAGGTCATCTCTGGCGATGCAGATCGAATCAGGGAGATTTTATGAAATCTGGAACTGACTCTCATCCACTGTAGGTGTTTAAGAACACCATTGTCTCAATTTTTCCTATTCCACAACTCATTTCAAGATTTTATGAAATATGGAGGCTGCTTTTCTTCAAAACGTCCGTTTTCAGACCAGGTAATGACGAAGGTGAATAGCTAGAGGTAAAAAAGAGGGTCACCGTGAGTTATAAAAAAAAGGGTCTCTGGAGGGTGGGAGGATGGTTTACGGGACCCATGGTATATTTTAGTAAATATAATTAATAATTATTTAGTTTTAATAAACTAAAAAAGAAGTTTTAAGACCAGGTAGTCGTTGCTTACCAAAGACTAAAGAAATATCTTTAAAATGATAAAAAGAAAAGAGACATATCACATAACAAACGACGTGTTTGATATCGAATACAAAATCTGTAATGGTTGCTTCTCTCATACCACTTGTAACTATAGATGAAAGAAAAATTATTTTTTAATTGAAAGTTTGGGTTGCACATGGTCACGAATAGAGATAGTGGGTAAAATAGAATTTTTATGTCCACCAGGACCAGAAGAATATATACTCCGAGTTAAAAAAAAAAAAAGAGTTAGGGATTAAATGCGCAAACTATCCCAAACCATAGGGGCCATTCATATAATTTACACTAGATTTTTTAATTTGTTGAAAAAAATTGAGTATTATTGTTTGTTTTGGTGTAAGAAGTCATGGAATCAGTTAGGTATAACTTTTTTTTTAGTGTTGAGTCGATTGTAAGTTGTCATCACCCATCAGCTTACACCAATAGGAAGCGGATGCTCGGCCATCAGCTTACACCATTGCCAAGGCAAGCTCCACAATTATGGATATCTTATCCTTATATATGCATTTGATTCAGACTCTGATTTCAAACACAAACTTGAGGAACTACTCATTACATCTCTCTTTTTCAAATTTCAAAGTGTAAGAGGTACTACTATATAACACACTGTATAATGTTGATGGAGAAGTTCATTTTGGCATCACCATTCACCTTCCAAGAAATCATCACCTAATGATGTTCATGGATTGTTCTCTGGATCTTACACGAATTACTTGATGAACCCAGAAGTTCTATCCTATCCTATGATGTTAAGGGGATTCACTGATCATTACTAATTAATCATGATTACTTTAATTTTGTGGATGTTTGGAAAGGGAGTTGATGATGCATCCTAGTGCTATATTTGGAATCTCTCATACTCATAGTGAGATTTTCATGGCGTTCAAAGATGCATCCTACTATCCTAAGTTCATGGTGTTTCTGCAAAGGAGATTCCTTCACTGAACTACAGGACTGGTGCTTTCTCCTGTTCATTATCTCACATGTTTTAAGGAGTGGAGTGGGTTTAGTCTTCAACTCCCAAAATTTCAAGATCTCTTTTTATGTCAAGTGTTAAAGATAGGTTGTCTTTTTATAATAATGAAATCTCAAGATTCAATCTTTATTTAAAAAAATGATTCGGATTAGTTGTAGATACACCATGAATCATGATAATTGATTATAGGTTATGAAGAAAGGTGAAACTTTTTTTGTATTATAATGCTGACACGTGGCATGCCCGCATCAGTCTTTTCGCAGACCCAAGCCTTTGCCATGGCAGCGTGACTTGTTGGAAGACAGCCTCAAAGCAGCGGGTCTACCAGGATTGGATAATGCTGCAAAATTATATGTCTCCAATTTAGACATTGGAGTCACCAATGAAGATATAAGGGTAACACAGCTTCCAACTATCACCAATTTCTTTTCTTTTCTTATATTTTCTCTAAGTTTAACAATTGATATGGGCCCCACCACAGGAACTGTTTTCTGAGATTGGAGAGCTGAATAGATATGCAATTCATTATGACAAAAGTGGTCGTCCAAATGTAAGTGTAACTAAAGAGTATCAAATTCTTTAATTAAAAAAAGTATATAGTTTTTTTTAAAAATATTTTTGTTATTTTTGTTTTAGGGAACAGCTGAAGTGATATTTGCAAGAAGAAATGATGCATTTCAAGCATTTAAACGTTACAACAATGTACAGTTGGATGGGAAGCCAATGAAGATTGAGATTGTAGGGTCAAAGTCGGATGCTCCTCTTTCGCCACGTGTCAATCTGGTTGGAGGAGTAAATGGACAGAGGACAGTTGTCATGATGTAAGTTGCCTTTCTTATGTGAAATTACTCTTTTCAAGTACGTGAAAAAGAAAACAAGAGAAAAAGGTAGCTCAAGTATAAATTAGGACATGCAAACCATTCTTTTTTATTAAAAGCAACATGGCAAAGAAAATAATGTCATCTTCATATTGGAAACTAATTATTTTCTCTCCACCATATATTCTCTTTCCTCACTTAGGGTCTTTAATTCCATCCATAATTATTATGATAGGCTCTTTCCTTTTGTGATGTAATATTTTGCTGTATATGTATCCTCTGTAGAAAATATCAAAAACCTTTGATATCACAATTCGTTTATGGTATCAGAGCGGGGTGATCCAAAATCAAATCACAAAGAAACCTTAATCGATAGTTCATATGGCTGGAGATGAGGCTTTGAAGAACAAAGATGAAGGAGAAACTATCAACCACAATTCTCCGTTTTACCTACACGCTTCCGACTATCCAAAACAGTTACATGTAAACGATACTCTTACCGACAAAAACTACGGCGATTGGGAACAGGAGATAATGAATTTTTTGTTCGCTAAAAACAAGACTGGATTCATTGATGGGTCGATCGAGATGCCAGAAAAGGATCAGACAAATACCTACCATGGATGCGTTGCGATGCGACGATCAAAGGCTGGTTAACCACAGCCATGGAGAAAGAAATCCGCAACAGTGTGAAATACGCCAAAACTGCAGCCGAGATCTGGAGAGACTTGAAGGAGCGGTTTGGGAAGGAAAGCGCCCCCAAAGCATACGAACTGAAGCAGTCTCTAAATACCACCCGGCAAGATGGCATGACAGTTTCAGCATATTACACGAGACTACGGGTTTTGTGGGACGAAATCGAATCGATTTTGCCAACTCCCAAGTGTTCATGCAATGGATGCAAGTGTGAACTCGGAAGGAAGATGGTTGAATTAAAAGAAAAGGAAAGAATCTATGAGTTTTTGATGGGGCTTGATGATCAGTTCAGCGTCATTAAGACTCAAATTCTAGCAATGAAACCAACTCCAAACCTCAGCAATGTGTATCATTTAGTTGCTGAAGATGAACAACAGCGCATCATTGGAGCATCAAAAGGACCGGTCCGTGAAGTGGCAGCCTTTCAGGCAAATTTTCAGGGAAGGCGAAACCAATATGAAAAGGATGGACGAAAGATGAATTCCCAGGTCAACAAAACAGCACACTGTAGTCATTGTGGAAAAGACGGGCATGATAAAGATGGGTGTTTTAAAAGAATTGGTTACCCGGAATGGTGGCCGGGAAAGGGCAAGGGAGATAAGTCAAGGCCAAAGGCTGCAATGGTAGAAACAAAAATATGTCCTATACCAGGCATGACAGAGGAGCAGTACGCAAGTTTCTTGAAATTATTTGAAGGAAGCAAAGTTGAACCTGTTGTGGCTAACATGGCAGGTAGGATGAAGGTCGATGATGATTGGGTTGTGGACTCGGGTGCAACTGAACACATAACATGCAAAGGACGCTTACTTCAAAACTTGAACATGAGCATGATTGAAAGGCCTGTCACAATCCCCAATGGAGAATCAATCCCAGTTAAAGGGAAAGGCAATTTTCTTTTAAAGGAGGGATTAGATATTAAAGGAGTCCTTTATGTGCCAAACTTTACATGCAATCTTCTATCTGTACGAAGATTGACTAAAGATCTTAACTGTGCAGTGACGTTTTTCCCCGACTTTTTTGTTTTGCAGGATCTGAAGGCGGGGAACTTGATTGGAGCGGGTAACTGTCATGGTGGTCTATACCGAATGGGGGGAATAAAAGAAGAAAGGCGAGCAATGATGGTGACAATGGAATCATGGCACAAACGACTCGGACATGCCTCCAATGTTAAGTTATCGCATGTTAGTTTTCTTAAGGGTGCTTCCTTGAATTTTGAAGACAAAGTTTGTGATTCTTGTAATAAAGCTAAACTTACTCGATTGCCATTTCCGGTCAGCTATATTAAAACAAATAATTGTTTCGATTTAATCCACTGTGATGTTTGGGGCAAATACAGGAAACCATCACTTACGGGTGCAAATTATTTCCTAACGGTAGTTGATGATTTTAGTAGAACCGTGTGGGTTTATTTACTGAAACACAAACATGAGGCTAGTAATTGTTTAATTGATTTTTACAATATGGTCAAAACTCAATTTGGAAAGGGCATAAAAAGGATTAGGTGTGACAACGGTGGAGAGTTTGTGTCAAATTACATGAGACAATTCTACAGCAAGCAGGGAATTATCCTAGAAACAACTTGTCCTCATACCCCACAGCAAAATGGGGTGGTTGAGCGAAAACATAGACACCTTTTGGAAATTGCACGTGCCCTACATTTTGAAGCAAACCTTCCGACAATCTTTTGGGGGGAGTGCGTTCTAACGGCTGCTTATATAGTAAATAGGTTACCATCAAAAGTTATAAACAACAAAACTCCGTATGAAATCCTATTTGTGAGTCAACCTGAATACGATCACATGTGGGTTTTTGGTTGTTTGGTATACTACAAAAATGTTGAGGCCAATGGGGACAAGTTCGAGCCGAGAGGAAAACCGGGTGTGTTTATGGGTTATCCTCCAGGAAAAAGGGGATACAAAATTTACGATATACAACAAAGAAAGATGGTGATGACAAGAGATGTTAGATTTGTCGAGAACATTTTTCCTTTTTCCAAGATATCGTTGAAGGAATACGAACAAGAAATATTTGAACACTTGGATCCCATCACCGAATGCCAAGACTTGCATGACAGGCCCATCGAAAATATGGAGCAAGGGGGAGTTCCCTCCCAAACCATTGAAGATGAAGGAAATAAAATTTCGCATGAGGAGCCCATTGAAGATACAGAGACAAGGGGAGCTCCCATGCAGACCGATGAAATTGAGCAAACTGAATTGGAAGCAACTGGTCCAGACATGCAAAGTGGTGAGGAAGAAAATGATATTCACTTAGAAGAAACACATGAAAGAACAAATGAAGAGATACCCACTGTTCAACAAGAATTCGAAGAAGGAAGACAGACTAGAAAGAGAACACAACCAAGACATTTAAGTGATTATCACGTAAAACTCCCCCCTTCGCTTGATCACACGCAACCCGTACCCAATCAAGAGTCCTCGTCGGTACATTCGCTATCTCATTATGTTTCTTATGAACAATTTTCTAACTCTCACAAAGCTTTTCTATCAGCCATTAGCAACCATGATGAACCAAAGTCATTTTATCAAGCAGCTCAAGATGAAAATTGGAAGGAGGGCTATGAAAAGGGAGATTCATGCTCTCGAACGAAACGGGACGTGGACCCTTGAAAACCTACCAAAAGGAAAGAAGGTCATTGATTCGAAATGGGTATACAAGATCAAATTTAAACCAAACTGAGAGGTTGAAAGATACAAGGCGAGACTTGTGGCAAAGGGGTTCACACAAATGGAGGGAGTTGATTATCATGACACCTTTGCCCCGGTAGCTAAATTAGTAACAATGAGAACTCTCCTCACTGTTGCTGTGAAACGGGGATGGGAGATTCAACAACTTGATGTGAACAACGCCTTCTTGCATGGTGATCTTGAAGAAGAAGTTTATATGAAGATCCCACAAGGATTCTCAAGCGATAATGAAACAAGAGTTTGCAAACTCAAGAAGTCAATCTATGGGTTGAAGCAAGCGTCACGAAATTGGTATCACAAGTTCACGAAATCGCTCACAGGTCTTGGTTACAAGCAATCAAAGGCAGATCACTCGTTGTTCATTTATGAAAATGCAGGAATATATGTGGGAGCCCTCATATATGTGGATGATGTGATTATTGTAGGAAACAATACAGAGCATATTGCAAGAACAAAGAACCATCTAGACAAAGAATTCAGCATAAAGGACCTTGGTCCTTTGAAGTACTTCTTAGTAATAGAAGTTGCAAGAACATCCGAAGGTTTGGTTCTAAGCCAACGAAAGTGCACTCTGGACATTCTTGAAGATAGTGGAATGAAAGGATGCAGACCCAGTTCGTTTCCCATGGAGCAGAACCTAAAACTCGACAAAGGAGAAGAAGAAGAAAAGGTTGATGCTGGTAAATATCGGAGACTTGTGGGTCGTCTGCTTTATCTACAAGTTACTCGCCCAGACATAGCATATTCTGTGAATATCTTAAGTCAATTCGTTGGGGGATCCAAGACATAATCATATGGAAGCTGCAAACCGGGGTACTGAGATATCTTAAAATCATCGTTGGTCAAGGCATTCTCTTACCGAAGGGAGATGATGTTAATCTTGTAGCCTATTGTGACGCGGATTGGCTTGGATGCCCTCTTAGTAGGCGATCTAGAACGGGCTATGTACTCTTGTTGGGAGGAGCTCCAATATCTTGGAAATCCAAGAAACAATCGGTGGTGTCGCGCTCTTCTGCCGAGGCGGAATATCGGGCCATGGCTACATCCGTTAGTGAAATTATATGGGTTCGTTGGTTACTGAAAGAGCTTAACGTTGCTGCAACCGGTCCAACACAACTGTTATGTGATAATCAAGCGGCTAAACACATAGCTAACAATCCCGTTTTCCATGAACGGACAAAACACGTTAAAATGGATTGCTATTTTGTCCGTGAGCGTGTTGAACGAAAGGAAGTTGAGCCCGTATTCATCAACTCCAAACAGCAAGTGGCAGATTTATTCACGAAACCTCTTGGTTCTCACCCCCTTCGTGAATTGTTAGTCAAGTTGGGCATTCGAAATCTACATGCGCCAACTTGAGGGGGAGTATTGGAAACTAATTATTTTCTCTCCACCATATATTCTCTTTCCTCACTTAGGGTCTTTAATTCCATCCGTAATTATTGTGATAGGCTCTTTCCCTTTGTGATGTAATATTTTGCTGTATATGTATCCTCTGTATCCTCTGTAGAAGATATCAAAAACCTTTGATATCACAATTCGTTTACTTCAAACTTGTTATTTTTCTCTATAACTCTACTTATCATCACACTCTCCCCGATACCAAATTTCACTTCTGCTTCTTTGGAGGAAGCCGATGCTCTTCTTAAATGGAAAGAAAGCCTTGAAATCCCAAAAAACTCCTTGCTCTCTTCATGGATTCCCATCCCTTTGAATTCCAGTGCATCGGTTCCGTGCACTTCTTGGTTTGGAGTAGTTTGCAATGCTGATGGGAGCATTCAGAAGTTGAACCTCAATTCATCTGGATTAAAGGGTACGCTTCATCAATTTTCATTCTCTTTGCTACACAATCTTACACATTTTGATCTCAGCCTAAACAACCTCTTTGGCCCCATCCCACCAGAAATCCAACTTTTGTCCAAACTTGTATATCTTGATTTTACAGAGAATAAGTTTTCTGGAGTAATCCCACCTGAAATTGGAACCCTGCACCAACTATCCATCTTGTACCTAAACTCAAACAATATATCTGGCTCAATTCCTTCATCATTGGGTGATTTGACATCTTTGATTGTCCTTTGTTTGCATCAAAATCAACTCTCTGGTCCCATTCCTATTGAAATTGGAAATCTGAAGTCTCTCACTCATCTTGCGGTGTACAAAAATCAACTTACTGGTTCTATTCCTTCATCATTGGGTAATTTGACATCTTTGAATCTCCTTTATTTGTACCAAAATCAACTATCTGGTAAAATTCCAGCTGAACTTGGGAATCTGAAGTCTCTCACTGATCTTCAGTTGAGCGTCAATCAACTTAATGGTTCTATTCCTTCATCATTGGGTAATTTGACATCTTTGAATTTCCTTTATTTGTTTCAAAATCAACTCTCTGGTCCCATTCCTGTAGAACTTGGGAATTTGAAGTCTCTCACCCATCTTGTTGTGAGTGAGAATCAACTTAATGGCTCTATTCCTTCATCATTTGGTGATTTGACATCTTTGAATGTCCTTTATTTGCACCAGAATCATCTCTCAGGTCCCATTCCTATTGAACTTGGGAATTTGAAGTCTCTCACCGATCTTGCTCTGCGTGGTAATCAACTTAATGGTTCTATTCCTTCATCACTAGCAAATCCGAGCAACATACGGTGGCTGGCCCTAGTTGAGAATAAATTATCTGGTCACATTCCTAGTGAAATTGGGATGTTGAAGTCTCTCACCCATCTTTCGGTGGGCAGAAATCAGCTTAGTGGTTTTATTCCTTCATCATTTGGTAATTTGACATCTTTAAATTTCCTTTATATGGGTCACAATGAGCTTGCTGGCCCCATTCTAGTGAACTTGGGAAATTGAAGTATCTCACTGACTTTCATGTGAACAACAATCAAATTACTGGTTCTCTTCCTCCAGAATTTGGAAATTTAACTCAACTACACAGACTTAATCTGTCTTCAAATCATTTGGTTGGTGAGATCCCAAAGGAGTTTGGGAAGATGATACTTATGTTGGAATTGTACTTGTCTGGCAACCAACTTTCAGGTGTTATACCTCTAGAGCTTGGATTTTGTGAACTCCTTGAAGTACTTGATCTATCCAAAAATAGATTGAATGGGACAATTCCAAGAAGTATAGATCAATGGGCACACATCCACTACTTGAATCTTAGTAATAACAAGCTCAGTGAGAAAATTCCATCCGAGATTGGTAAATTAGTTCATCTTACGGAACTTGATTTATCTCATAATTTTCTCACAAAAGAGATACCATCTGAAGTACAAAGTTTGCAGAGTTTGCAAAAATTGGATCTTTCTCACAATAGACTATCTGGTTCTATTCCTGATGCTTTTGTAAATTTGCCTCGTGGTATTGATATCAACCTTTCTTTCAATAGGCTCTCAGGTCCAGTCCCCCTTTCCGCTAACTTTGTGAATGCGTCCATAGAAAGCAATCCAAATTTGTGTGGGAATATTACGGGAGTGAAACTTTGTCAAACTCAAATTATGAAAAAGAAAAATGATCCCTTTCATCATAAACTTGTCCTTGTGATTATGCTCCCCCTTATCGGGGCTGTTTTACTTGGTGTATGCACATATGGCCTTATTGCTTATCAACAACAAAAGAAAAAGTCTCCACAAAAACCATCGGACGATGAAACTGGTGATTATTTCTCTATTACAAGTTTTGATGGAGCAGTAGTGTATGATGACATCTTGAAAGCAACTAATTTTGATGAAGCATACTCCATTGGGAACGGAGGATATGGGACTGTGTACAAAGCCGAGCTACAACCTAATAATGTGGTAGCTGTCAAGAAACTCCACTCAGGGTGTGAGAATGTTGACCATAATGGATTCCTTAATGAGGTACGAGCATTAACGAACATAAGGCATCGAAACATAGTGAAACTTTATGGATATTGCTCCCATGCCCGCCACTCATTTTTGATTTATGAATACCTTGAAAATGGAAGCCTTGGATCATTCTTAAGAAGCGATGTCTTAGCAAAAGAATTGGATTGGTTGAAAAGGGTAAATATTGTAAAGGGTGTAGCTAATGGTTTGGCTTATATGCATCACGACCGCTCACCTCCTATAATTCATAGAGACATATCCATAGCCAACATCCTTCTCGACTCTGATTATGAAGCACATATTTCTGATTTTGGCACATTGAAGCTTTTAAAGCTCGATTCATCGAACTGGACCGCAATTGCAGGCACCTATGGTTATATTGCACCAGGTAACACAATCTTGTGACCGTACTTCTACATCTTTTTAAGTTTCATGATATATATATATATATATATATATATATATATATATATATATATATATATATATATATATATATATATATAAATAAGTATATGCACATACATGTATCTATGTTAGAATCTTGTGGGGTTGATATAGCTTTTTTTGTTTTTATCTCATGTTCCATTGGATGTAGAACTTGCTTATACGATGGTGGCAAATGAGAAATGCGATGTGTATAGCTTTGGAGTTGTTGCACTAGAAGTTGTAATGGGAAAGCATCCTGGAGAACTGATAACATCGTTACCAACATTGTCTGCTGATCATCTGGTGCCAGAAAATGTGGAAGATAGTCGGATACCTCCTCCCTCATCACAAGTTGAGAAACAAGTTAGGTCGGTTCTGAGTCTCACAAGAGCATGTTTGAACTCCAATCCACTTGAAAGACCAACAATGCAACAAGTTTCAAATCGGTTGATGAAGGATCTGCTTTGAATTGACATCTCTTGCCTGAATAATATAGTGTATTTTCAGTGTTCTTTACTTTTTCTCAAGTTCCCTATATGCACCTTGCCAATATCTATTCATTTGAATGGCTTTTTTTTTGAAGAAACTTAACATATGTTTGTAGTAGTAAAGAAACCAGTCAATGAAGATTGGTATACTTCTAAAAACACACTACTGGAAATCAAGGACAACCCCATACATGCATCCCTCAAAACAAGAAATTTTGTTAAATTTTGTTGGTATGCTTTTTATATTGGTTTCAAGTTTTATTTATTCAGTAAGTTACATATTTTAAAATGAATAATTAATTATAACGATGTTATACTTTTGAAAAAAAATATATGTCAATATTACCATACGATTTTATCCTCGCACAAAATGTGGGTAAACATGTGGTTAATTTGATACATGGGCCATAATTTGGGTCGTACATCATGTTATACAACCCATACCCCACCTAAGTCATTCAAATATACAAAATATATTTCTATTCTAGATTTATGATGAGCAATCAAAACTAATGGTGAGATATGTCATTGGAGAATTTTATCAACCACATGGTATTATAGATGAGATGTGTCTTTACAAAGATGGAAAATTTTAAATATTAAGAAAAAAAAATCATATATCAATGCATTTTAAACATTCTGGAGCATTTTTGACCCACAGTCCATTCCTAGCAAGCTTTTGAGCTATTGAATTCCAAATTTGACAGCCTAAAACATTTACACAAGATAACTAACTAAATAGTTCAACTAAAACGTACATGCAGCGGCGGACCTTAGTGGGGCATTTGGGGTCCCGGGCCACTGCTCAATTTCCGGCACACAGTGTAAATTTCTTTTTTTTTTTTAGTTTTTTCTATTAGGTGCACCCGCTTGAAATACGAGGGACACCCCTACTAAAACAGTCTGCGTCCGCCACTGCTTACATGCTTTTAGTTATTGGTATGCATCTGGTCTCATACAACTGACGTGGCATTATATACAAAAAAAAAAAAACATTCAGGCATTTCATCAAAAAGTTACTATTCGTTAAAACTCATAATTTTGCCACTAACATGTACAAATGATCCTAAACCGTTAATATTCATTAAACTCACATTTGGTTGGATTCAAATGATATGACAGCGGTTTCTGATGTATTCAATATGAATTTCCATATTCAGCATGATTTGGTTGTGGTTTCTGCACTTGGGAATTTGGAATTGGTTTTGTCAATGGTGTCGAAACCCTGGTATTCTTAAAGGATGTTGCGTACTTCTCCAAACGGGGGTATGAAAGTAGAATTGTTGTGAGCCTTGTGCTATTATAAAGTTATATGGTCTTTTTGGAAAACACGCAATTCCAGAGTTTTTAATCATCAAGATAAAGTGTTTGATGAGATTTAATTGCTATCCTTCAACTGGGTAAATAACAGAGGTAGTAGATTCAAACCTACAATGGAAAACTGGTGCAATTGATCCTGGGGAGGGGGGTTGTCTGGTGCTTAAAATTCATGTTGGTGTTGTTATGATAGAAGTAAACAATCAACTAAATAACAAATATATAACAAACAAACTTCAAATCTAATATAAATACAAGAAGTAATTCACAAGAAAAGCATACTTGAATGTGTTACACATAACTGAATACAAACGAAATTATAAAAGATTGAGGCCTGCAAGCAGTGTTCTAAGACAGAAATTTCCCCGGTATGTATCTGCCATGAGGATACAACAATCAATCCAATTGAATCTGTCGAAAATTTCTATCTTCCCTTCATCTTCAGAAAAACGAATATTTTCCCACCAAAAACCTAATAATTAAATCATCATGATATGGCGACAATTTTCTCTTAAAACCGTCATCTTCTACATATAAAAGGATGATGGACGTTCCATTTAGATGTGACAAGATACAATATCCGAAATCTTATTTCTCTGCAACTCTCGGTCTCTCTAAAAATGCAAAACAACAATGTATATTTTGTTTTTTGGATTTGGAAGAAGCCTGAATTCCAAATCGATTATTCTTAGATTATCCCAAATCAGATTTCATGATACCCATCAAATCACAGATTTTGGAAAGTGTATATTCAAACACGATAATGTTAGCTAATCTACCCTAATCTACCTCTACCCTAATTAATAAAAGAGTAGCTTTATGTCCATGTGTCTTCATGTGGTTAACTTAATTTTTGTTATGTCCACGTGTCTTAATGTGGTTAACTCAATTTTTTGTTTCCCACTTAAATATATTAAACCTCCGTCTATACTCGGATTCCATTTAATTTTCCTTAAAATAAACATTCAAAATCATAGACTATCAATGTAATCCCAATAAACCAGGAAATATCTTCTTTCAGTTTTGAATCAGATAGCGTAGTCTGTCGATTTCATATAGACCTCCATCCCCATCGATTTCAAGAGTATTCCATTGATTCATCTCTCCCGTTCCTAATTTGTGAGTCATCAACCTTCATTTGGTATGTTTTTCAATCCTTTTTGCAATTTCTCCAATCAATTTTTTTATCGTCCTCATTATCTCAATGTAATCGAAATTAAAATGACCTAATACCTAAATCAGTCTCCAGTTCTTTAACCTCAAAAATTGATGTCGTCACTGACACTTGAACGAGTAAGCATTTTCCTATCATTTTTTTTGTTTGCTTATGGGTTTTTATTGCTTTAGATCAATATAAAAGACCGAGACATTTGAAATTTTAAACTCTTCTTGTTTGATTTTTACATGTTTGAGTTTGGATTTTGTTCCCATCATCCCTCCTAAGCCCTAAGAATTTTATTTTATAGGTATGTATTCAAAGATTATATATATATATATATATATATATATATATATATATATATATATATATATATATATATATATATATATATATATATATATATATAGGTTCAGGTTCATTTGAGACCATTCTAATTTTATGAGACCGTGAGACCAAATCTAAAAATAATTTTAAAATGCAAAATAAATGGAAAAATCTAAAAATCTTTTTTTAAATATTATTTTCGGAACTTGAATTAACTAAAAAAATAAAAAAAAAATAATAAAAAATCCCGTTTTTTTTGAAAAATACGTGAAATATTCTAATAGAATATTACACTGACATATTCTAAAAAATAATTTTAAAATGCAAAATAAATGGAAAAATCTAAAAATTCTTTTTTTAAATATTATTTTCGGAACTTGAATTAACTAAAAAAAATAAAAAAAAATAAAAAAAAATCCCATTTTTTTTGAAAAATACGTGAAATATTCTAATAGAATATTACACTGTACATATTCTAAAAAATAATTTTAAAATGCAAAATAAATGGAAAAATCCAAAAATTCTTTTTTTAAATATTATTTTCGGAACTTGAATTAACTAAAAAAAAATAAAAAAATACGTCTCACGGTCTCACAAAATTAGGCCGTCTCACATGAACCTAACCCTATATATATATATATATATATATATATATATATATATATATATATATATATATATATATATAGAGAGAGAGAGAGAGAGAGAGAGAGAGAGAGAGTTAGGTTCAAATGTTTTTAACAAGTATTGTGTGCCTAAATGCACCAATTAGAATTTAGCAAATTATTAATTATTTTATTTATTATTTGAGGGTAATTATGTAATCTTTCATTTTAATTCTTTATTTAATCTGATTCTTATCCCTTTATATTAGGCAATGATTTATGATTGATTTAGTTATCATTAATATAGTTTTATTTATATACAAACGTCCCCCCTCACAGAACACATTTGTCGATTCCATTCACAGAACACAATTGTCGATTCCATTAGCTGCTGGTCAATTTGTTTTACACAATCGATGGATGTTCATACTGGAAATCGGAACCAGGTATTCATACATTACTAACAACATCTCTCTATGATAATGAAGATATTTTTGAAACGTCCCCCACACACCCTTTAACTATTTTTACATATACATATGTATCAAATCTGATAATCTTCCAGGAAAATGAAGATCAAAATCCCGGGAAAGATTTGGGTAATGTCAATGATCCCAAGAACCCGGTGAATGAAGTTGTGAAGAAAAAAAGAAGATGTAAAAAATGCTTTGGAATTGGTCATGATAGCAGGAACTGTCCTTTTGGATTGAAGAAAGAATAGAACTACAAGAAATTCATCAAATTAGTCGTTTTTATATATTATTTACTTTGATTTCAGTAAAATAAAAGTATGTTTTTGATGAATTATATGGTATTATCAAGTTTCAGTTCAGTGTAATAAAATTATTGTTTGATGAATTCTAGGTGTTTTCCTTTAATTATTATGTTTACAACTAATAAGATGTATGTTGTTTCTGGTATATTTATGTTTCGTAGGATAATACAATATATCATTCCAACATAATATCAGATGAAAACACTACAGTTCTAAATCCAACATAATGTCAAAAATAATGTTCATTATATTTCATAAAATATGTATGATGTTTCATATATTCAAATCACATAATGTCAAAAAATAAATATGGTAAACAATGAGCAATACAAATAATTGAACTTAAACAGTTTAAGAGTTAATTGTGTTCAGCACCATATTACTATAATATTCTAGTAGATTGATTTGGAGATAACACATAGTATGCTTTTTTGGTAGACATATTGCTATATAATTCTTTCAGAATGATATTCAATGTGTGCATTGAATCGAGGTAATACAAATTGATAAGTTTTATAAGTCATATTGGTAGAGTATTCTGATAGAATTATGTCATTCTGATAATATGCAGAGTTTTATAATCCATATTGAAATTATCACAACTATATTGTCCCCTCCATGAGCAATACAAATAATTGAAGTTAAACAGTTTGAATCACATAATGTCAAAAAATAAATATTGTAAACAATGAGCAATACAAATAATTGAACTTAAACAGTTTAAGAGTTAATTGTGTTCAACACCGTATTACTATAATATTCTAGTAGATTGATTTGGAGATAACACATAGTATGCTTTTTTGTTAGACATATTGCTATATAATTCTTTTAGAATGATATTCAATGTGTGCATTGAATCGAGGTAATACAAATTGATAAGTTTTATAAGTCATATTGGTAGAGTATTCTGATAGAATTATGTCATTCTGATAATATGCAGAGTTTTATAATCCATATTGAAATTATCACAACTATATTGTCCCCTCCATGAGCAATACAAATAATTGAAGTTAAACAGTTTAAATAACATAATGTCAAAAAATAAATATTGTAAACAATGAGCAATACAAATAATTGAACTTAAACAGTTTAAGAGTTAATTGTCTTTAGCACCATATTACTATAATATTCTAGTAGATTGATTTGGAGATAACACATAGTAAACATTTTTGTTAGCCATATTGCTATATAATTCTTTCAGAATGATATTCAATGTGTGCATTGATTCGAGGTAACACAAATTGATAAGTTTTATAAGTCATATTGGTAGAGTATTCTGATAGAATTATGTCATTCTGATAATATGCAGAGTTTTATAATCCATATTGATATATCATTCTAATAGAATTATGTCGTTAATAAAATATTGTGTAACTTTTTAAAAAAAATACATAATAATATTATAAAGTAATTAATTAAAAAAAATACATAATAATAGTGTAAAGTAATTACTTTAATGTGCTCTTGGTATTTTTTACATTTGGAATGTGAATATAGTATCTTATGAATATTATTATCTTTATCATGTTATAAAAAACAATCAAATCCGAATCTTTTATTTTTATCAGTGATCCCTAATATCAAGCATTTTAATTTGCATAGAATCCGTTTTCATCCTTATGTATTTTGTATGACAGTTTATAATATTTTATTTTTTCAACTTCCAAAGCATATACAAATACTATTGAAATTTCTTAGTTATGGGCGATCAAGAACCAGATGTCAATAATCATATTTATGAGGAACATTATTTGGCTAGTGATGGTGACAATGGAATTGAAGATTTTGATTTTCCTGATAATGATACACTATATGATGGCGGATTTCAAATAGGAGAAAACAGTAATCCTAATTTAGGTGAGTTTTTTAATATACTGTTCAATTTTACATTGTATTTCAGATTCTATATTTTAACAAACAAGTTTAATGTTAAATGTTAATATTTTCATCGATGACATACAGAGGACGCAAATCATGCAGAAGACGAAAATCACTTCGTTGATGAAGATACAGAGGTTAATATTGATTTTAGTGAAGGTACTAAATTGAGTTCAGGATATTGAAATTTTTACAGGAAAAATAAAATTATTTCAGAATAATATTTATATAATTCTTTCAGAATAATTTTTGAATATCTATGTTTAAACAGGACAACCACATGTTACACATGATTACGTTTCTCCTGGTGGCACCTTGTATTGGACCCCGATTGTTTCAGACGATATCAAACCAAAACTTACATCAAAATTTAATTCATATGGTGAAGCAGTAACAATGTATAGAAACTATGCATTAGAATCTGGTTTTGATGTCAGGCTTGGAAGAGTACAAAAAACGAAAAATGGGATTATTACAAATAGACATCTTGTATGCAATCGGGAAGGTAATCCAAATACTAGTAAAGTAGATACTCTGGACATTCAGCATAAAAAGACTCAAAGAAGGAAAGATTTATTTAGGAGGAATTGTAAAGCGAAAGTTGTTTTAGAAATAATTCCCGGTACTCTTACATATGGCGTGAGTGATTTTGTCGAGCAACATAATCACGAGTTGTTTAGCAAGAGCAATATGTACTTATCTCGTTCAAAGAGAAAATTTGACTATTCCCAGGAAATTTTTATTCATAATTTGTCAAAACAAAATATTGGTCCTGTAAAAGCACATAGACTGTATAGTGCTCTTCAGGTCGGTCCTTCTGTTCGAGGTGGATTGGTTTCTGATTTCAAGAATGCTAGGAGAAATCTTAATTGTTACATAGGTGGGAGGGACGCGAAATTCCTTATTGACAAGATGAATGACAGGACGAAAAATGTCCCATCATTTACTTTTGAGTATAAAGTGTTGAACAAAAGATTGAATGCTTTATTCTGGGCTGACGAAACATCAAAGTATAACTACAATTCTTTCGGAGACGTTCTATCACTCGATGCCACATTCAGCATGAATAAGTATTTCTAACCTTTAATACCTTTACAATAACAATTTCATTGTTTTCATTTATGTAAACTAATATTTTATTTTCAAAATAGGTATGATATGGTTTTTGTACCATTCACTGGCATCGATAACCACAAAAAGTGTGTAACATTTGGTGCTGGACTTTTAAGTAAAGAAGATGGAGTTTCTTATGAATGGTTGCTTAGGGCTTTTTTGAAAGCTTTTAGAAAACAACCTCAATTGGTTATATCTGACCAAGATCCAGCTTTGAAAAAAGCTATAGATAAGGTTTTCCCGTTTGCACATCATAGGTTATGTATGTGGCATATAACAAAGAAGTTGCCAAATAAGGTATGCATCAAACGAATATTATTCTTACTTTATGTTATGATTTTTCAATTATTTTCTCATATTCTAACATAATCAATTGCTTTGTTAATAAGAAACTCCATCTTCTTTACTTTATGTTATGATTCTAACAGAATCAATTGCTTTGTTAATAAGAAACGAATATTATTCTTACTTTATGTTATGATTCTACAATTATTTTCTCATATTATAACAAGAAACTTCGAAATTTACTTTAACTATTAAACTATACTCATCCTCATGAAATTTAATTTTATACATATTTTATCAATTGAAGATGCAGCCACCAATCAAAAATTTTGAAAGCGTTTTCACTCTATAATTTGGAATTCTAAGCTGGAACCACATGAATTCGAGAATGTATGGCGTATGATGTTGGATGAGTTTAAAATTACAGATAACAGTTGGCTGAATACTATGTATGGTTTGCGAACATCTTGGATCCCTGCATTTTTCAAGCACATTCCAATGTCTGGTCTTATGCGAACTACATCACTGTCTGAAAGTCAGAATTGGTCATTTCAAACCACCACCTTAACCGGTTCTTATCTTATCATGTTTATGATGACATTTGAATTAGTCATGGAACGACAAAGACATAACCAAATTCTAAATGATTTTAATACTGCCACCACTTTTCCTAAATTCATTACCCGTAGTCCGAATGAACCTCATGCTTCAAATGTATACAGGCGCAAGATTTTTTATCAGGTTCAGAAAGAGATATCAAGAGCTGAAGATAATTGTTTCCAAAAAAATGTGATATCTTCCAACGGTGTTGACACAATTATTGTTTTGGAGAAAAAAAAACAACATAACCACTAGACAAACAAATGATGTCGATGTGGATGACAAAGATGAGGAATACAATTACGATTGTCTTAAAAGGGATACTGAATACACGGTATATTTGTTTTCACTTTAATTGTCATTCTATCATTCGAATTTAAACACTAAAAACTTACAACTTTAACATACTCACTAATCATCTTATATATTCCAGGTCACACACTCAACCAAAGATGGATCATTCAGATGTACTTGTATGCATTTTGAACATGTAGGGATTTTATGCAGACACATATTCTGTGTGTTTAAGTTTTATGGCATTGAACAAATTCCTGAAAAGTACATTTTGAAACGTTGGCGTAGGGATGTTATTCCAACAGAATTACTGAAAAGACGCTTCAATAGTTCTTTTGACGATTCTAATTCCGACATGACTGCCATTGATATTTTTTCAACCGTTGACCGTTGTGTGTCTTTTTTAAGCCATGATGCAGCTAAGTTAAAGTTATACCTAGACGAGCATAATAAGTTGAAAAAAAAATTCGTAGACGATTGTCCAACTAATGATGTACCGAACAGAGCAGAACAGTTCAAGAAGCTTCTAGGCGTAGTATGTCCTGATGTAGTATCTGATGTTAGCGACATTCAGAATCCTACAAATATTCATAACAAAGGATCCGGTAGTCGTGGGAAAAGATTAAAATCTACAAAAGAGATGATTGAGAAAGAAAACTCGAAAGCTAAGAGGAAGTGTGCTACATGTCAACAGATGGTTCATCATGACAAAAGAAATTGTCCTTTAAAGAACGCCAAGAAATAATTTCCTTGATTGTTTTTTTTATTGGTTTTAGTAGAAGGACATTTCATTTTAATTTTGTCGGTTCACATTCAATGTTATCTTTTATGTCGTTTAATAAAACATTTACCTTCATTGCTAGTGACGATGACATTGTAAATTAATCTAACAATATTTATATTTTCTTATTACTAATATTCATTCCATCATTTGTATAAACTCTTTATTTTCCTTACTTACAGCAAGTTACACAACTTTTATCAAACATTTTAAGATTTATTTTCATTTCAACAAAAATGCTTTACCGCTTATGGTAGTATACAAACAATGTGTACAATTTATATACAAGTATTCATTATATCATATTTTCTTTCAAAATACTATATACTACGTAAAGATATTCATTCCAAAATAATTTTATTTTAAAACCTAATTTTACATTCTACATCCAACTTGCATACAAGTATAACATATTCTGATAGAATAATAACAATATAAACTAATCTATCAGCATAAACAAATTGCAAATACAGCCCAGGCACACAACATAAGAAGTCGATGCACTTGACTTCATATTTCTAAAACATAACCATTCCAAAAGAATTTTATATTTTGATTTTTTATGCATTAGACATGTACCCACACATACTTAATTTAAAAAAGGGTACGTTATACCTAAAAAAACTATAACATATTCTACCAGAATCGTAACATTTACTATATTATATCAGCATCAAAAAACTATTAAAAAACAGTACAGTCACACAACATTATTAACAACCTTGCATTATATTTACAACATTATAACAAAAAATACATCAACACATACATTATCAACAACAACCTTGCATTATATTTAAAAAATCTTCATAATTTAATTCTAAATTTTATTCATAAGCAGCCCATGAAAAAAACTGCTTATTAAACTAATTCCCATTCAACCAGAATTGCTTTTCACAAGCCACAACATCGTCATCCCAGAAATTAAACAACGCATCAACACAACCTTTATATCAAAATTAATAATCCATTACAAGACAAAGTACCTTTTCAAACATCTAACATAATGCATAATAGTATTTTAACAACCACAAAAAAAAAAGGTTCAGCTAATGCCATATCAATATTTATCTTAAAAACACCAAACTACCACTTCAAGTTCTTACCTACGACCCCTTGTTTTTCTTTTTTTCTTCCTATTTTCAGCTGACTGATGAAGAAGCATATCTTGTTCCAAAATATCCAGCTTACGAAACGCTTCAAAATCTTTAACTATCATAGTCTTAAATTTATTGAACTCAGCTGTCAACAATCTTGCCATGTATTTCATCCGTAACTTAATTATAGCATTCATATCACCAGGCATTTTACCTGTAAGACCACACTCCCAACGCCCTTCATTTTCCCCCATGTAACTTTCCATATGCCTCATGAGGTAGATTCCACATTCTGTTCCAGCTTTTTCTACTTGCCAATATATGTTCATCACCCGTCCCGCCTTAAAAGTTAAGGCTTTTGCCATTGGATGATGTTGTGATGTCAAGTAGTTGCAAAACAATTTTTTCTGTCATTAAATACAACATATACATCAGACATAGTTTTATAACATACTTTAGAATGAAAACCCGGTGATCAGAATTTTAGTGATTATCTTACCACCAGGTTTGGTATCATGCCATACTTTCTTTCCAAAGTTCCTGTTCTCTTTACATGATCTACTATGTAGTATAAACTTGATCTCAGATCAAAGATGAGTAAATAATACTTCCCATCATCAACTATTGGGAAGAAAACCTTGTACACATTAAAAAAAGAAGTTACTTTAATATTAAGTGATGCGACAAATATTACATTTACTACATAAACTTACAAGGGCAACATCTCTGAAACTTGGCTTGACATCAAATTTATTAATGTAGATTTGCAATAGAGTAGCAAAAAGCCAACATTTCAGATCTTCTGACTTTAATTCATTCAATATCTCTTCTGTCTGTAAAAACCCACATCAACAACAATATTAATTTCTACAAAAATAAATTTGAATTTACAATTAATTTAAAAAATAAATTAATACATAGTTGTATCGAAGAAAAATCTTGAAAGCGATGATTCATCCTTGTAGTTCTCCATTTTATTCAAAAACGCAGCCCAACAATCAATTACTCTAAAATACAAAAACATCCCTTGATTGAATTGATATGCAAAACCCTGGTGCAGCAGATGACCTGTTCCATTGTCCCAAATCTCATCCCTGTGACAAAAATTATATATAAAATCAATCTAAATACATTCACATTTATATTCTAAAAATATAATAATTGAGTCATATATATACGAACCCTTCATCTCTATTAGATGCAAAAACTGAATTGCATATCCCTGTTTCATCCTTAGTTAGTTTATCCCCAACCTTAACAATTCTTTCAATATAGGGCGAATGAAATATTTTTGCCTTTTTAGGGATACATTTTTCCCTTTTGTCATTATCATCATCTTCTGCAGCCTTATCAACAGCTTCTCCTATATTTCTTCCAACCACATTATCCCCACTGATTCCAGACATTAGTTGTTTCCTTCTATACACCTGTAACTCAGTTTCATCCAACAACTTAACCATTTCCTCATTCACCCCTGGAAGTCGATGAAACTGAGTCATTGTTAAAGAATTGGTATCAACAGGTGTACTATAATTTACTTCTTTTTCTACATTAACTTCAGTAACTATCAATCCTCGAACAGGTGAACTGTTTACTTCACCGCCATCACCTACATCATTCATATTCAACTCATTACAACACTCAGTCTCATGCACTTTTTTGTTACTTGCCCCTTCTTGCACTTCCTTGAAAAGCTCATTCATCTTTTCCATCCACTCATTCAGCACCACACTATCAGGGAATTTTTCCAAACCATCCTTCAACGCAACCTCCATAGTACTTTTCTCTGTTAGAATTACCCCATAACTATGTTCTATAACAGCAGCGTATGCCTGTAATACATATTATTAATTATTAATTACATTACAAGAATATTTCACCATCTTGAATATTATAAATGTATAGACAAAATAGAAGTATTCCACAGATTGCAATTTATATTCTACCATAATATATATGCAAATATTAATTACAGTAATTACAGATTTAATAAGTATCCATAAAGAAACATAATATCACCTCCTCATCTCCAAAATCCCTCTTAAAGCTGAGCAATTGTTGTTCTTCACCTCCTGTTTCATCCCTCGTATCGACATCATCATGCTCATCTCGAAATTGCCTCCCGAACCCTCCCAAACTGATTTCCAATTGTTGAATCTCTAATAATTTAGCACCATTAATATGCCCAATAAAAGGAAGCCTTTTATCTATCTTGAAAGAATACTTCATGTTATACACGTACACCAACTAAAAAAAACATTAACTTAATTAATACATCAATAATAAATAGATACCAAATCTATATTTTCATATAACACTATGTCAAACTTACAATCAGGAGTGTAATAGGACCACTGTAGTAGCTTGATTTGTCATCCCTTTTCCATAATTTTTTCCTTGATCCCAAACAATCAAGCATATACTTACACCAATTTAACTTTGAAAAGTCTTCTACCAACACCAACTTCCTTACCACTTTTATTTGATTTGTTCCCATCAACATTGACTCTATAAAGTTGTTAACAAAAAAGGTTAAAAAATTAAGCCTAAACATCAAAGTATCCTTTGTTGTAGCCTGAATCCTTCTTAAATACTCCCCACCATTGAACTTATCACAACTATATTGTCCCCTCCATTCTTCCAGAATTTGATTGTCCTTATCACACAACGGCAAGTCGTTGATGTCTTCTCCACCAATTGGCAAACCCATCATATCATGCACTGTCTGTTCTGTTATCTCAATAACAGAGTTTTGTAGGACAAGTCTTTTACTATCGGCATCATACACATCTAAAAGATAGTAGCTTAGTTGCCCCGGATAACTTGTAATATTCACTTGCAGAATTGATCCAAAACCCATTCTCAAAACTGCTTGTTTTTGTTCTGGTGACATCCCCATAACAGCTGCAGTGATGTTATCACATTTCATTCCGGTTGGAAGGTATCTTAAACCAGGTGGATATTCCTTATTTGTTTTCCTAACATTATCTTCCTGTTCCTCTTTGACAGATTCAGCAATTCCCTTATTCTTTAATTTTTTTACAATTGGAACTCTATCATTTTTCCTCTTTGACCTTACCTCTCTTTCCAAAAGTAGTACATTTAAAGGTTTAGGACTTTTCTTTTCTTCAATTGATTTATCAAGCTTTTTCTTTGACCTTCTTTCTCGTCTCACATGTTGTTCTTCTTCATGTACTAGTTCTGCTACAACACACAATAAATAATATAATGTTTAGTATAAGATATTAGATATTAATGTTTTAAAATATAAGATATTCTTTATATTCTAACAGAATACCACTTAACTTCAATAACTTATATTCATACATACATTCACATTTTACTAGAATTGTCTTCAACAAACTACAAAAACATCATAAGCTTTAGGATTGAAACAGAGCCCAATGCACATTAAAATACTTATATTCATACACATATTCGTATTCTTCTAGAATATTATACAATAGTTGTACATGTTTGATTTTAGCTCATACTAATATCTTAACAACATTTACATAACAAATACTACACATATTATACAACTTGTTTCAATGATAACAGAATAAAGGAAACATTAACAAAAAAAACACACTCTTTAAACTCTATCAGATGATATTACATACAAATTATAAGGGTTTGTATAAAAAATTAGATATTAATGTTTTAAAATATAAGATATTCCTTATATTCTGACAGAATATCACATAATTTCAATAACACACTCAACATACACACAAATTTCCCATTCAAACAGAATACAAAAAAAAAACATTTTGCAAAAATATAGTAGAATATATGCAATTCTAACAGAATATAAAATATTCTACAAAAACACTTCATAAATTTCATTTTGAAACATAACCGACTGCATATTGAAATACTAATATTCTATTCTACAAAAATAGTCTACAAATTAATATTCTATCAGAATCATATACATTTAAATTTCAATTCTACCAGACTCATATACATTTTAATTCAAGACATATAATCCACTATCAATGTGGACAGTCATACTCATATACAACATTCTATTCTTCTTGAATTTTACACATATCAACTTTATCAATATCTAACAACTCTGAATGTTTCAGTTTAAGTCATTAATCATCTACAACCTTTGATTCCATTAGAATATAAAATATTTATACCTTACTACTTAACTACTTATTTATACAACTTTTCATTACAATTTTAGGTAATAAATCAACAAACAAAATTCTAGGAGAATAACAAAAAACATTAAGTTTATATGAATAGAACATTCTGGCAGAAGGGAATTTTTTTTTCAAATCATACTGTAATGAAGAATACTTTTTCTTACTATACTACAAAAAATGAATCATTCTTCTCCCAAACCATAAATCATACACACATAACTGAATAAACATCATATAACACAAAAAAATTGTTACCTTCAGGTTCGGCAACGAAATCATCATCGTCATCTTCAAGATTCAAGGCCGTTTCTGATGTGTTCTTAAACTTTGACTTGAACGAAGTGGATCGTGTACTCCTCATTCTTTTCGAATACCGTTCACAGAAGCCCCCAAATGTCGATTCCGTCTTCTAGGGTTAAGTGTCGATATTTATATGAAAAAACTTCATAGGATCTTCCGATTTTGAAGATTGATTACAAGAAATCAGAATGTTTTTCAACCTTCGAAGGAATTGGGTTTTTGATTTTGTGAGTATGTGAGATATTTGGGATTATCCGTTGATCACTTCCATACTTATCCTCCGTTTCCTAATCAAATGACGACACAATGTACCATTCTACCCTTCCTTGACCGGTCACTTAATGAAATCCCTTTAATTTGATTACTTTTCTATTTATTTTAAAAAGAAACTCACTTTCTTATTTTACCACAAATGATTGGCCTAGAATCCTTTACACAAGCACACAATACTTAGCAAAAACAATATAACCTAACCCTATATATATATATATATATATATATATATATATATATATATATATATATATATATATATATATATATATATAGGGAAATGATCAAATGAGAACACCTAAAAGGTTGAGAACGCGGGAACAAGTATATTCATTTGTGATTCCATGTATTCATTTGTGAAGAAATGATAAATTTTTACGCACAATCAAAATGAATATGTTTTTTCTCTTCAATTGAAATTAAAAGGCGTAAAAATTTATCATTTCTCCACAAATGAATACATGAAATCACAAATGAATATATATTGTTCTCGCGTTCTCAACCTTTTTGGTGTTCTCATTTGATCCTACTTCTATATATATATATATATATATATATATATATATATATATATATATGTATATATATATATATATTTCTCTCTGATTTGCTCAAGATCTTTAACTATTTGACATTTATGCTATTCCTTTTCAGGTTTGTGTGTGTATAATCATGGTTTTGGCAACTTGGAGGTGGATTTCAAGTTTTTTAGTTCTTCATAATCTGTTTCCCATAACAAGATACATGTTTTTTTTGCCTATTTATTGTATTTACCGTTGAAATGAAGCAGCAGGAAATGCTTGGATATAGTTCTAATATTGATGTTATTTTGTGTGCAGGAGTGGATCTAGGATTTGGGTTCATAAAGAGCTTTCTTGTACATTTAATCTTCTCATGTTTCTCACAAATGAGCCATAAATGGTATCCATTATGCAGGAGCGGATCTGGGATTTGTGTCCCACTCTCCATCATTGAACCCAAAATTGCAATTCAAAGAAGTATAATACGTATCTGTTTCTTTTTTTCTTTTCATTCATCTTCATCTACTAGGTCTAACCCTTCTCTTCAACTGTGTATGTGTGTTATTTAACCTTATGTAAGATAAACTATTCAATTCTATGGTTCTTTACTCTAATGGATCAAAAGACATTTAAAAATCACAGGTGATTTTGTATCTTTGTTGATATAGTATATTATATGTTATTAATACCTAAATCCTGACATTCATGTCTAATGGTTACACGTATTGATTAGATCAATTGATTTTGGGTTTGATTTTAATCTAACATAGCATCTCCAGTCTCCACCATTTAAAATAGACAAAGCTTATAGAAAAAAATCAATAACTAAAAAAACAAATTAACTCCTTCGACATTGTCAATCTCTCCATTTATACTATTTGATTCCATAACCATTGTGCATCGAGCTGGAACGTTGTAGCCTATATGTATAATATGTATTCCACTTATTGTAAACGTGTGTATTGATATAGTCAAAAGGTCAATAGTCATAGCATAGAATTAGGAGGGTATATCTCACTCTCAACAACTCTTTTGCTTGTATTTAAAGCAATTGCTTATTGTGAAATCAAATCATCAATTGGAAATTCTCTTCTCTTTATGGTATCAGATTTAAGGCTCAATTCACACAAAGTTCTTTTTTCCTTTTTTAATGGCTACCGGAACTACCAATCTTCTCAATTTGGATACCACCACAGCCTCCACCCTCAACTTTCAGATTCCCCCAAATACTATTAAATTGGATCACAAGAACTATGCTTTATGGCGCACCACGATAATCTCAGCACTAGAGACATTTGATTTGTAGGATTTTGTGTTAAATCCTAAACCACCGTCCGAGATGATTGAAGTTCCAGCTGTTGCAGCGATACCAGCCACGGCTACCGCCCCTGTTGTTGTCACGGTTCCTGCCACTACCGCTCCAAATCCGGAGTATACAACTTGGAAGAAACGTGATAAGTTTGTTTTGCTTTGGCTCAAGTCTACACTTGCTGATCATGCTTCAGCTCTAGTCGCCCGCTCCACCTCATCTCGTGCAGTCTGGCAGACAATTGAAAAATTGTTTCAAACTCAAAATAGGGCATGTCAAATGCAATTGAAGGGTCAATTGCAAAATCTGGCAAAAGGTTCTATGACCATGCTTGAGTATATAGAGCGAAAACACTCTATCTCTAATGCTTTGACCGAAAACCTTCACCCTGTTCATGATGAAGATCTTATAGGCTACATTCTAAGTGGCTTTTCATCTTATGGAAATTTTATTACCGCTTTTATGACGAAATCGAAAGTTTTAACCGTTGATGATCTTGTAGGGTATCTATTATAGGAAGAAGCATTACTTGAGCAAGAACACCTGCGTCTTGCCTCAGTCAATTCCGCCCCCACTGCTGCTGCCCTAAATGTCAACCGATCTACCCACAAGCCCCAAACTCATACTGGATAGGGCTCAAACTCTTCTTATTCTTCTCGAAACTCAAATCCTAGAAAGAAGCGTATCATGTGTCAATTTTGTGGCAAGCCTGGCCATGAAGCAATTGACTGCTGGCAGTAAGGCAATCTCACAGACTATCCCTCCAGAAAACTAAATCCTAAAGGCAATCCTCACCAAGCTCACTTGACTCAACAAATTCAATCTATAGTGTTTGATTCGGCTTGGTATGTTGATAGTGGAGCAACTGATCATGTCACACCAGACCTCAACAAACTCAACATTGCTGATCCCTACACTAGAGATGACAAACTCCAAGTGGGAAATGGTAATAACTTGACTATCTCTCATATTGGATCTTCATCTCTGCCTCATCTTAAACTATCTAACGTTCTTCATGTTCCTGATCTCACAAAATCTCTTCTTAGTGTATCAAAACTCACCGATGATAATCTTGTTTTTGTTGAATTTTGGCCTAAAACTTGTTCTATTAAGGCGTTTCAGGGCCAAACTCTAATCCAAGGGGATAAAAAGGAGGGGCTCTATCGGTTGCATCATCACACTTCTCGTTCATCTCCAAAAGTATTCAATTCCAGTCGAGTTTCTTTACATGGATGGCATATGCGACTTGCTCACCCGCATGAATCAATTCTTAGGCGCTTAGTTTCAAGTTTTCAACTTCCTATTTCAAATAATAAATTTCCTAATATGTGTGACTCACGTCAATTAGGAAAAAGTCATAGGATGCATCTTTCTACGTCTCATGTTATTTCTTCGAAACCGTTTGAATTGATTTACTCAGATGTTTGGGGGCCTTCTCCTGTTTTTCTCTTTAAATTGTCATAGATATTTTGTGTTGTTTATGGATGATTGCTCAAAGTTTATATGGGTTTATTTTCTGTCTCACAAGTCACAAGTTTACCAAACTTTTCTTAATTTTCTCACAATGGTAAAAACATAATTTTCCTGTGACATAAAAAGTATGCAAACCGATTGGGTGGGAGAATATCGAAATGTCTCTTCATTTCTTAAAACACATGGCATTATTGACCGTGTATCCTGTCCACATACACAGGAACAAAATGGGGCAATCGAAAGGCGAAATCGGGTTATTGTCGAAAAGGGTCTCACTTTACTAGCACAATCTTCATTACCAATTTTTTTCGGAACATGCATTCAAAACTGCATCATACTTGAACAATCGCACCATTACCCCTGTCCTAAACTATGAATCTCCCTACCAAAAGTTATACAAAAAAATTCCAGATTATTAATTTCTCAAGACTTTTGGTTGCCTTTGTTACCCCTATCTCCGACCCTATAACCCTCACAAAATCGATTTTCGATCGAAACCATGTATTTTCTTGGGGTACAGTGCGTCTCACAACGGGTATATTTGCTATCATCAACCTACCTCAAAAATATATATATCACGCCATGTTGTTTTTGATGAAGAAAAATTTCCATATGATAGCTCAACTTCACCAAATCTCACACCTTCATCGCCATATAATTTATCTCCAGCAAGTGTTGCCACTCTTAATCCATTCCCAGTCCGATTTCTCAAGGCCCAATACCTGGTTCGATGTCTCAAGGCCCAATGCCAGGTCCAGCTCCTCAAGTTCACATGGATGAGACAACTACATCTAACACCCCACCATCACATGAGCCCATCTTGTCTACCCTAACACTTGAGGCGTCTCCATCGTTAGCTCCAACTTCTCAAAATTCTACTGCATCCTCATGAGAACGAGCAACAATTTTTCGACCGACTGAAAATAATCAACACCCCATGATAACTAGGGCTCAAACGAAATCTCTTAAACCGAAAGCGCTTCTTGCTGATAGTTCATCTCCCAATTTCGAGCCAAGCCAACACACCTTCGTGATGTGATGAGGGCAGAATATGCTGCTCTCATGAAAAACAACACTTGGTCTCTCGTATCTTGTCCCACTAACTCTAACATTGTTGGCTGCAAAAGGATTTACAGGATCAAAAAAGGGGCTGATGGCAAAATTGAATGATATAAAGCACGATTGGTGGCTCAAGGCTTCAGTCAAGAGGCATGGGTTGACTATTTTGACACGTTTAGTCCGGTAATTAAACCTACCACCATTCGTTTAGTTTTGTCGATTGCGCTTTCAAAAAATTGGAGAATTCGACAACTAGACATCGACAATGCTTTTCTAAATGGTGACTTAATTGAGATCGTTTACATGAAGCAACCGAAGGGCTTTGAAAATGCAACACATCCTACTTATGTCTGTAAACTACACAAAACACTTTATGGGCTCAAATAAGCACCCAAGGCTTGGTTTAATAAACTCAAAACCTACCTAGTCTCAAATGGATTCCGTGCATGTCAATCTGACACTTCCGTCTTTGTTCATGTTTCACAGATGACAACTATTTATGTCTTGATATATGTTGATGATCTGATTGTCA
The DNA here is from genome assembly GCF_052849685.1 of Lactuca virosa. Classification (NCBI taxonomy): domain Eukaryota; kingdom Viridiplantae; phylum Streptophyta; class Magnoliopsida; order Asterales; family Asteraceae; genus Lactuca; species Lactuca virosa. The sequence continues at coordinate 132,572,019 of NC_136428.1, read as the reverse complement.
CAGGTTCAGATGATGCCAAAGTATCTAATTTCATCTGCAGCCTCAACAACAAATTTTCTCACAAAAACATGGGTGACTTACATTATTTTCTGGGTTTGCAAGTCCAGAAGTCCAAATCTGGTATCACTTTATCTCAAGAATCTTATGTCATAGACATATTGAACAAAAGCAATATGTCTCTTTCATCTCCAATGACAACACCATCTGACCCCTACAGTCGCTTGGTCAAACAAGGAGACCCATTTTCTGATCCTAAACTTTATCGTCAAATAGTTGGGTCTCTACAATACGCAACCATCACTAGACCTGATATAGCATATTCGGTGAACCGTGTCTGTCAATTCATGCACTCTCCCACTAATCGCCATTGGCAAGCCGTTAAGCGCATACCCCGGTATTTAAATGGGACTCAAAATTACTCACTTCACTTCAAATCCACCAATGCAAAGGGTCTACATGCTTTTTCTGATTCAGGATGGAACTCCGATCCCGACGACAATCGTTCCCAATATGGTTTTGCCATTTTTCATGGTTCTAATCTAATAAGTTGGACTTCCAGGAAACAACAAGTAGTTGCTCGATCAAGTACCGAAGCTGAGTATCGCGCATTAACTCACACAACTGCAGAATTGCTATGGCTCAAACAGCTAATCCAAGACTTACAAGTTTCTATTTCAGCTCCTCCTTTGCTGTTATGTGACAATGTAGAAGCTATTTTCATGACAAAGAACCTCGTCTCAAGTGTGGATCAACTTGCATATGTCTTCACCAAACCACTGGGAAAAGATTGGATCAATTTCCTTCGTTGCAAGCTTCAAGTGCGTCCCAGTCTTTAGCTTGTCGGGGGGTAATAGCAAATATGTATAATATGTATTCCACTTATTGTAAATGTGTGTATTGATATAGTCAAAAGGCCAATAGTCATAGCATAGAATCAGGAGTGTATATCTCACTCTCAACAACTCTTCTGCTTGTATTTAAAGCAATTGCTTATTGTGAAATCAAGTCATCAATCGGAAATTCTCTTATCTTTATGATTTTAACCCAAATATTTTGTTCTCTCTTTTTTCACTGTGCACCGGAGGTTTTTCCTATGCATGGGAAGTTGCTAGACCGAGATGTCTACAAGTGAAATTTTCGGTTGTCTTGTTTTAAGAATTGATATGCTTTGAATTAAGTTGTTTATGAGTTTTTGATACTGCACTCTAAGTGTTTGATAAAATGTCCATGAGAATTGATGTATTCAAATAAAATGTTTCTCTTTTCTTCACTGTGCATCGACCTGCGTATTTTTTTTTAATAATCAAAGAAGATAATTAATTTAGATTAAAAACCTTACGTAACGTATACACATATATAAATAAATATACATTTCTATTATGGATAAAGAATAAGTGCATTGCTGTTATGGATAAATAATCTATGTTTGTAAATTTATGATTAATGGTTAATAATATACTGAAAATAATTGATTAATAATTATGAATTTTTATTGTAAAAATAATTGATTAATAGTTATCTCATTCTGTATTGGGTTTGTACAATTTTTTGGGTTAGAATTAACAAATGTTTGGAGATCGTTAAGGTACTTATTTTCTGTAAATATTATTTGTTTTCAAGTACTCTATGAAATCACAACACTGTGCTATGAACAAAGCATACAAATGATGTGGCATTAAATTCAAAAATAAAAAAATCATTTAGGCATTAACAGTCACAAGACTCACTGTACAAATGATCCTAGATGGAGCTAGTGTTGGAAGAAGATAACATAAAAAAATGAGGAAAGACACCAATACATACCTTTTAATTAATTAATATCCATTTCAACCACTTTGCGACTACTATGGAAATGGATTCACACTTTTGAGAATAATCACCAATCTGTTTCAAGTTAGTAAATTACCTGAGATTTGGATGAATTCAAATGATTTGGCAGCGGTTTCTGATGGATTCAATATGAATTTGCATCATTGCATGATCGATAAAGGATTCAGATGACTTGGTGTAAGCTAGTGAAACCCCTGTCTTCAATGTCTGATATGTTGAGGATGCCGTGCACTTCTCCAAACAGGTTTCTGAAAGTAGAATTGTTGGGAGCCTTGTGCTATTATACAGTTATATGGTCTCTTTGGAAAACACACAATTCCAGAGTTTTTAATCATCAACATAAAGTGTTCGATGAGATTCAATTGCTATCCTTCAACTGCGGTAAATATCAGAGGCAGTAGATTCAAACTTGCAATGGATAACATTTTCTGCACTTGGTGTCTTGGTGTTGAGGTTTTCACAGCCATTGCAGATTGAATCGGCAACTGTTTTCCATGGTCAGGTGTTGAAATGGTGATGTTGATGAATTGGGTAAATAACAGAGGCAGTAGCTTTATGGTGTTGTACATAGATGCTGTGAGATGGCTTTCTCCTTTTGGATTCAATTTTTGACCATTTTGCCCCTGGTGTTGCTTTGGCAAAATTCAACCGTTTTTTTGGTGCTGCACTTGCTTTCATCTCAAGCCTTCATGTGCACAATTCTTTCTTACGATACAATGTAGAGATATCAAAGTTTATAGTTTTCTCTTTTCAAGACTTATTAATTCCTCCTTTCTTCTGGCTGCCGAATTGGGAGCATTGATCAATTTGATAGGTATGTTTTCTTTTGGAAAGAAAGTTTTATTAGAATTACTTGGAAAACAAACATAAATGTATTCTGAGTTGCATTGAACTTTTTATCCCAACAAAAAATCTGTCGAGAATTCTGTCACTAATACGTGAAGATAAGGACCCTAAGAGAAAGAATTGATCACGAAATGGGATGTGTAGATGAATTCTAATGATTTGTGTAAACTAATCAGTTGTGGAAATATGAGAAACAAACAATAATTCAGTTGTATTTCACTTTTAATTTAATTATCTTCATTTTTAAGTCTATGTAAGTATGAGACGTTTTAGATGCTTCAGGAGTCAAAAGGAATTAACATATGAAATAGATTGCAGGGAACAATAAGAACCATCTGTTTTTATATAACTATCTTCGTATTTATGTTCTTTAATTTACGGTTTTCCCTCATTCACACCTTCAATGAACACACCATCTGCATTTGTTTTTTTAGTCTTTTAAAGGACCGTTATTTTATGTCCCTATCACCATTGTCCTAGTCACACAGTTTTCACATGGATCATCTATATAACAGTCTCAGTTACAGAAATAATTATGCAGTAAAACACAGTTTGAGTGAAACTTCTATTAGTATTAACCAGAAAACAAAAAACAAATATGTCTAAATAATCAAGTTAAGTTTTATTATTACATTGTTAAATCCAACAATAACATATAATACCGCATGTTGTCTTTTTGTAATCCTAGCGCCTAGCTAAATTTTGGGTTACAATGAATTAAAGTCATGACAGATAGATACAATTCAAAATGTCTAAATAATCAAGTTAAGTTTTATTATTACATTGTCTTTTTGTTTTCTGGTTAATACTAATACACGGCTTTGTGGAAAAATTTGACACCGACTTCAAACGTAAAAGACACTCCATGTGGAAAATTATGACATTGCCTTCTCAAGTATGTGAAAAAGAAAACAAGAGAAAAAGGTAGCTCAAGTATAAATTAGGACATGCAAACCATTCATTTTTTATTAAAAGCAACATGTCAAAGAAAATAATGTCTTCTTCAAACATATTATTTTTCTCTCGGGCTCTACTAATCATCACACTCTTCTCCATACCAAATTTCACTTCTGCTTCTTTGGAGGAAGCCAATGCTCTTCTTAAATGGAAAGCAAGCCTTGACATCGCAAAAAAATCCTTACTCTCTTCATGGATTCCTCTCCCTTTGAATTCCAGTGCATTAGTTCCATGCACTTCTTGGTTTGGAGTAGTTTGCAATGCTGATGGGAGCATTCAGAATTTGAACGTCACATCATCTGGACTAAAGGGTATGCTTCATCGATTTCCATTCTCTTTGCTACACAATCTTACACATTTTGATCTCTATATAAACAAGTTCTTTGGCCCCATCCCACCAGAAATCCAACTTTTGTCCAAACTTACATATCTTGATTTTTCATTGAACAAGTTTTCTGGAGTAATCCCACCTGAAATAGGAAACCTGCACCAGCTAACCATCTTATACTTATACTCAAACAATATCTCTGGTCCCATTCCTATTGAACTTGGGAATTTGAAGTCTCTAATAGATCTTGATGTCAGTGAGAATCAACTTAATGGCTCTATTCCTTCATCATTGGGTAATTTGACATCTTTGAATGTCCTTTATTTGCACACCAATCAACTCTCTGGTCCAATTCCTAATGAACTTGTGAATTTAAAGTCTCTCACTGATCTTGAGGTGAACACTAATCAAATTAGTGGCTCTATTCCTTCATCATTGGGTGATTTGACATCTTTGAATAAACTTTATTTGTTCCAAAATCAACTCTTTGTTCCCATTCCTACTGAACTTGGGAATTTGAAGTCTCTCACTGATCTTGCGGTGTACAAAAATCAACTTAGTGGTTATATTCCTTCATCACTAGCTAATCTGAGCAATGTACAATGGCTGACCCTCAATAACAATAAATTATCTGGTCCCATTCCTAGTGAACTTGGGAAGTTGAAGTCTCTCACTCATCTTTCGGTAAGCAGAAATCAGCTTAGTGGTTCTATTCCTTCATCATTGGGTAATTTGACATCTTTGAATGTCCTTTATTTGTACCAAAATCAACTCTCTGGTCCCATTCCTATTGAACTTGGGAATTTGAAGTCTCTCACTCGTCTTGATGTGAGTGAGAATCAACTTAATGGCTCTATTCCTTCATCATTGGGTGATTTGACATCTTTGAATAAACTTTATTCACTCCAAAATCAACTCTCTGGTCCCATTCCTATTGAACTTGGGAATTTCAAGTCTCTCACTGATCTTGAGGTGAGCGACAACAAACTTAGTGGTTCTATTCCTTCATCACTAGCAAACCTCAGCAACATACAGTGGCTGACCCTCGGTGGTAATAAATTATCTGGTCCCATTCCTAGTGAAATTGGGAAGTTGAAATCTCTCACTCATCTTTCGGTGACCAGAAATCAACTTAGTGGTTTTATTCCTTCATCATTTGGTGATTTGACATCTTTAAATTTCCTTTATATGCATAACAATGAGCTTGCTGGTCCCGTTCCTAGTGAACTTGGGAAGTTGAAGTCTCTCACTGATTTTAAGGTGAACAACAATAAAATTAGTGGTTCTATTCCTCCAGAGCTTGGAAATTTAACTCAACTACAAAGACTTAATCTGTCTTTAAATTATTTGGTTGGTGAGATCCCAAAGGAGATTGGGAAGATGAAAAGTATGTTGGAACTGTATTTGGCTGGCAACCAACTTTCAGGTGTTATACCTCTGGAGCTTGGATTTTGTGAACTCCTTGAAGTACTTGATCTATCAAAAAATAGATTGAATGGGCCGATTCCAAAAATTATTGATCAGTGGGCACAAATCCACAACTTGAATCTTAGTAACAACAAGCCCAGTGAGAAAATTCCATCTGAGATTGGGAAATTAGTTCATCTTACGGAACTTGATTTATCTCACAATTTTCTTATGAAAGAGATACCTTCTGAAGTTCAACATTTGCAAAGTTTGCAAAAATTGGATCTTTCTCATAATAGACTATCTGGTTCTATTCCTGATGCATTTACAAGTTTGCCTGGCGGGATTGATATCAATCTTTCTTTCAATAAGCTCTCAGGTCCGGTCCCCCTTTGCGCTAACTTTGTAAATGCGTCCATCGAAAGCAATTCGGATTTGTGTGGGAATGTTACGGGAGTGAAACTTTGTCCAAGTCACATTATGAAGAAGAAAAATGATCTCTTTCATCACAAGCTCGTCCTTGTAATTACACTCCCTCTTATTGGGACTGTTTTACTTGGTGTATTCACGTACTGCCTCATTGCTTATCAACAAAAAAAGAAAAAGTCTCCACAAAAACAATTGGACGAACAAAGTGGTGATTCTTTCTCTATTACAAGTTTTGATGGAAAACTGGTGTATGCTGAAATCTTGAATGCAACAAATGATTTTGATGAATCATATTGCATTGGGACCGGAGGATATGGGACTGTGTACAAAGCCGAGCTACAACCTAACAATGTGGTAGCTGTCAAGAAACTTCACCCATCAACTGAGAATGTGTTGGGGAAATTGAAATAGGGTTCTGGGAAATCTGGATAACAAACAGGAATCGTGTAAACACTTTCCTTGTTTGATATTTCGACCCTATATGCCTTGGGTATCACGAAATCCAAACTGAGATAATTCCTGATGCAACAATTCAGATTTTAGGCACTAAATCAGAATCAATTGAAGAAGATGAAAACAAATCGTTCTGTGTTTTTCTCTGTGTTTCAATAGGCCGTTTTACCAGACTTATCCAACAACGGATAAATCAAAACAGTTGTCATCTTTCAAGAATGACAAATTAGACCTTGTAATGTCTTTCAAGAATGACAAATTAAACCTTGTAAAAAAAATGAATCATTATTATAACGATGTCATACTTTTTAAAAAAATATCTGTCTTACGGTTTTATCCTCGCACAACATGTGGGTACACACATGGTTAATATGATATTGGGCCATAACTTGGGTCGTACATCACGTTATATAACCCGTACCCCACCTAAGTCCTTCAAATATACAATATATATTTCTATTCTAGATTATATGAGGAGCAATCAAAAATAATGTTGGGATATGTCATTGGAGAATTTTATCAAACACATGGCTTTATAGATGAGATGTGTCTTTACAAAGATGGAAAATTTTAAACATTAACAAAAAAAAATCATATATCAATGCATTTTAAACATTCTTGAACATTTTTGACTCACACTCCATTCCTAGCATGCTTTTTAGCTATTGAATTCCAAATTTGACAGGCTAAAACATTTACACAAGAGAACTAAATAAATAGTTCAACTAAAACATACATGACTAATTCTAGTTATTGGTATGCATTTCACTTCTCTTTGAAATACGACCAGAATAGGAGTTCATGTGAATTCAACTTCTTACTGGTTTATGTCTGATCTCCCCTTCATTTAATTTTAACATTATATGGCATGAAGATGGATGTAATGTTAAATGATTTTATGTATCACAAAATATGTCAAGCTTTGGCAACGTAAATACCTCAAAAATGTGACATCCATCTTGTATCTGAAGATATCATGTCACCACCCACTATGATTGCCATTGGCCTAATGTCCATAAAGATTGGTAGGGAATCAGTGTTTATTTCTTATGTTACACGATTACTTGAAAACTGTTATCTGGAGCATTGTTACTGCAATCTGGAAACAAATAAAACAAATATGAATTTGCATATTCAGCATGATTTGGTTGTGGTTTCTGCACTTGGGAATCTGGAATTAGTTTTGTCAATGGTGTCGAAACCCTGGTCTTCTTCAGGGATGTTGTGTACTTCTCCAAACAGGGGTATGAAAGTAGAATTGTTGGGAGCCTTGTTCTATAACATTATATGGTCTCTTTGGAAAACTCGCAATTCCAGAGTTTTTAATCATCAAGATAAAGTGTTTGTCGAGATTCAATTTCTACTCTTGAACTGGGTAAATAACAGAGGCAGTAGATTCAAACCTGCAATGGCAAACTGGTGCAATTGATCCTGGGGAGGGGGGTTGTCTGGTGCTTAAAATTCATGTTGATGTTGATCAATAAAGTCTTAGATGTTTATTTTCACCAGGTCCATTGGTGCTGACAAAAATTTGCTGAGCTTTATGGTGTTGTGGAACGTAACGTACATACATGCTATGAGATGGCTTCCTCCCTTTCGATTCAACTTTTGACTATTTTGCCCCTGGTGTTGCTTTGGTGAAATTAAACATTTATGGCGCTGCTACTTACATGCTGTGAGATGGCTTTCTCCTTTTTGGTTCAACTTTTGACCATTTTGCCCCTGGTGTAGCTTTGGCAAAATTCAACCGTTTTTTTTTGTGCTGCCCTTACTTTCATCTCAAAGCTTCATCTGCGAAATTCTTTCTTAAGATGCGGGGTCATCAAATTTTTTTTGGTGTTGCTTCGTTTCAAGACTTAATTCCTTCTTTCATCTACCTGCCGAATTGGGAGCATTCATCAATTTGATAGGTATGTTTGCTTTTTGAATGAATTTTTTATCAGCATTACTTGGAAAACAAAAAATAAATATGTCTAACAATTTAATCGAAGGTATATTGCACTTTTTATTCCAACAAAAAATCTGCGGGGAATAGTGTCACTAATGTATGAAGATAAGGACCCTAAAGATATGTGTATACTAATCAGTTGTGGAAATATGAGAAACAAACAATAATAAAATTGTATTTCACTATTTATTTAATTATCTTCTTATTTAAATCTAGGCAAGCATAAGACGTTTTAGATGCTTCAGGAGATGAAAGGAATTAACAGATGAAATAGATGCAGGGAACAATAAAAACCATCAGTTTTTATTTAATTATCTACATATTTATATTCTTTAATTTACGACTTTCCCTCATTCACACCTTCAATGAACACACCATGTTCATTTGTTTTTTTAGTCTTTTAAAGGACAGTTATGTTTTGTCCTTATCTCCATTGACCCATTCACATAGTTTTCAACGTGGATCATCTATATAATAGTCTTAATTACACAACTGATTATGAAGTAAAACACAGTTGGAGTGAAATTTCTATAAATTAGCATTTATCAGAAAACAAAAATAAATATGTCTAAATAATCAAGTTAAGTTGAATTATTACATTGTTAAAGCCAACAATAACTGATAATAGTTATGTTCCCATGAAAAACAATTCTCATTAAACAGTCGGTATATGTACACAATACAAACAGGCCGTAAAGGCCAAATACACAAAGCCCTAATTCTAATGGGCTAACTAACAGGAACACAAATGTATATACAAAACATATCTGCTAACATCCCCCCCACCCCCAAGAATTCCGAACGTTCAAACTGGTCTTGAAATCGTTGAAGAGCTGTGTTGGAAGGCCTTTGATGAAAACGTCGGCATACTGAACGGATGAGGGAACGTGAAAAACTCGAACGTCGCCTCTGGCAACCAGATCACAAACAAAATGAATATTAATCTCAATGTGTTTCTCTGCGCTGGTGCTGAACAGGGTTCGATGTCATGTATACGGAGCTAATGTTATCACGGTAGATAATAGTGGATTTGGTAGGCGAACAATGAAGCTCTCTAAATAAATTTCGAACACAACATGTCTTGGCAGGCAACGACATTAGCAACGCCGCGATACTCCGCCAATGCACTAGACCATGAAATGACCCCTTGGCGTTTAGACGACCAAGAGATGAGGTTGTCACCGAGAAAAACACAATATGCAGAGGTGGAACAACGAGAGACTGGACAGCTGCCCCAGTTAGCATCAGAGTATGCATGAAGATCCGACGTAGGGGATATGTGAGGCTGAAGACCATGGTCCAGAGTCCCTCGGATGTAGCGCAGAACAAGTTTGAGAGCGTGTAGGTGAGGCTCATGAGGGCCATGCATAAACAAACATGTGATGGACTGCACTGAAGCATGTGGGCTCGCTCAAGGATCTCGGAAGCTACTTTCTCTGAGAAAAAAAAGGCGATGAGGCGAGCGAGTAGCAGAAATCCCAAGATCAGAGTAGTTGAGAGCCCCAAGATCAGACATGGCAAACTCTCGACTAAGCTGAGCAATAATAAACTGAAGAAGAGTCACGGAGGATGCAGTCAACATAATGTCATCAACATATAACAAGTAGTCAATGTCAGAACCATGATGATAAATGAATAGAGACGAGTCAGTGACACTGTGACAAAACCCCATGTGTAAAGCATGTTAAGCAAACCAATGATATCAGGCCCGTGGGGCCTGTTTAAGGCCATATAAAGATTGCTAAAGATGGAAAACATATTCATATATATGTATCTATGTTAGAATCTTGAGGATTGAAATAGCTTTTTTTGTTTTTGTCTCATGTTCCTTTGGATGTAGAGCTTGCTTATACAATGGTGGCAAATGAGAAATGCAATGTATATAGCTTTGGAGTTGTTGGACTAGAAGTGAGAATGGGAAAGAATCCTGGAGAACTCATAATATCTTTACCCAAATTGTCTTATATGGTGCCAACAAATGTGGGAGATAGTCGGATACGACCTCCCTCACCACAAGTTGAGAAACAAGTTGAGTTGGTTCTGAGTCTCTCAAGATCATGTTTGAACTACCATCCACATGAAAGACCAACAATGAAGCAAGTTTCAAATTTGTTTAATGAAGGATTTGCTTTGAATTGACATATCTTGCTTGATATAGTCTATTTTTAGTGTTCATTACTTTTCTCAATTTTCCTATATGCATCATTTCAATCTATATTTATTTGAACGACTTTTTGTTAAGAAACTTCACATATGTTTGTGGTAGTAAAGAAATAAGTCAACAAATAAATATATACTTCTAAAAACACACTACTAGAAACCAACGACAACCATACACACATCCCCCAAACAAGAAATGATGTAAAATTTTGTTTGTATACTTTTTATATTTGCTTTAGTTTTTATTTATTTAATAAGTTACATGTTTTAAAATGAATAATTATTATAATGACTTCATCCTTTCAAAAAATATATCTGGCAGTATTACCATACAATTTTATTCTCGCACAACATTTGGTTATACATCTTGTTAATATGATATATGAGCCACACGTCTTGTTAATATGATATATGAGCCATAACTTGGGATGTACATCATGTTATATACCTTGAACCCTACTTAAGCCATTTAAATGTACAAAATATATTTCTATTTTAGATTATATGATGAGCAATCAAAACTATTGGTGAGATATGTCATTGGAGAATTTTATCAAACACATGGTATTATAGCCGGCTGAGATGACATTAAATTCAAAAAAAAAAACCATTTAGGCATTTCATCAACCAGTTAATATTCATTAAACTCACTTTTTTGCAACTAGCATGTACATATGATCCTAAATAGTTATTATTCATTAAAGTCACATTTGGTTGGATTCAAATGATTTGGCAGCAGTTTCTAAGGATTCAATATGAATTTGCATTTTCAGATGATCTGGTTGCAGTTTCTGCACCTGAGGCAAGGATGTTGTACACTTCTCCAAACTCGGGTCTGAAAATAGAATTGTTGGGTGCCTTTTGGCTTTTGCTATACAGTTATAAGGTCTCTTTGGAAAACACGCAATTCCAAAGATTTTAATCGGTGTTATAATCATCAAGATAAAGTGTTTGATGAGATTCAATTGCTATCCTGAAACTGGGTAAATAATGCTGGAGAAAACACATCAAAACAAACATGTAACGTGCAGAAATATGATTCTGCAATCACACTAAGAAGGAGGAGAGAGAAGATTATTCTTGAACTCTAAAAATAAAGGCTTTTTATTAACAATGAAGAGCATCATTTATTACAGCAAATAACGCACTACAAGAATAACTATCTTTAGCGGTGACGCCTTTAGCGACAACATACATCTTTCGCGTTGTATATCCCCGCTAAAGTTGGTTGTCGCTACTAAAGGCGTCACCGTTAATGATTTTTAATGCGCCATATTAAACCCCCACCGTCGATTTTATCCCGAATCCAATGGCTGATAATAGAATTCGTTCATCGCAATAGCGGTGACACCTTTAGCGGCGACGCCTGTCGCCGCTAATGCTCGAAAAAAAAGACCGCGGGATTTTCCCTCTACAAGGTGTCGCTGCTAATTGCTTTGTGTCGCTGCTAAGTCCTTTGTGTCTCCACCAATACCCATCGCTGCTAATGACTTGTCGCGATATAGACACTGAAACCCACCGAACGTTTTTCCTATTCTGCCTTCACTTCTTCTGTGTCGATTCTCAGTGATTCCCACCACCGATTGTGAATTTCCTTCTGTCTACTTCGTTGAATTTTACTCCCATTCCCTCTATTCCATTGAGGGCCACCTTTGCCGGCGATGGGAAGTGTAATACTGGCGACAAGAAGCAGCAATCGACGACCATAGGTATAATTCCTTCTCCTTTTTGCTCGATTTCACTTTCTTTTTGTCGATTCCCACTAATTTTGCTTTTTTCTACTTGAAATTCTGAGGTTGGCCGGGTTTGATTGATTTCTGACGGAATTTGACCAGAAAAGTTACTGTTGGCCGGAATTTTGCTGGAATACCGCCACCACCACCCTTCTCTACATGTTTTTTTTTCTGTTTTTATAGAATATATGGATAATATGTTGGTTTTTGTATGTGTTCTTGGAATTTGGATGTGTATTATTTGTGTATGTGTATGTGTATGACTTCGTGCAATAGCCATAAAATTCATGAAAATTTAAAACTTTTTCAAGCATTCAAAAGGCATTGATTATTACAAAATGTTTCCAAAATAGTTTGATATTAGAGTATCCCGGTATTAAAAATCATAAAATGTGAGGAGGTGCACGATCAAGCCTTCGCCATCCCGCGATCATCCGAAGTACCTGAAACCAAAACCAAAACTATAAGCCCGAAGTTTAGTGAGTTCCCCCAAAATACCCGCACAACAAAATATCACACATATAATAACATCATACTATGGGCCCAATCAACCATCGGGTTGGAATGCCCCAGGCCCTCAACCGTCGGGTTGGAATGACAACATACTATGGGTCCAATCATCATCGGGATGGTATACCCTTGGCCCACAACCATCAGGTTGGAATGCTCATATACTATGAGTCCAATCATCCTCAGGATGGAATACTCTCGGCCCACAACCATCGAGTTGGAATACCCCAGTCTATTGGCTCTCGCACAAAGCAGATAAGCCTCAACCACCAATCAATCATGTGCACATATATCAGATAATCACATAATAGTCTACAAACGGTCAAACCAATATGCAGATCACTAAACATAGAAACATCCTATCTACCAGGATACCGATCTAACCGATCATAACCACATAGAAACATCCTATCTACCAGGATACCGATCTAACATACCACACTAACAATAAAGCAGGATAACAATCCAAAGGGTCGGCCTTCGTGCCTTCGACCCATAAGTATAGTGAGGAAAACTTACCTCACAAGTAGCCCTGGATGATAATGTCAAACTCCCAAACACAACTCCAAACTCAACCACCTATAATCATCATAGGACAAATCCAATCAAGACCCAAATTACCAAAGTACCCTCAGAAGTCAAACTGGATCAACCCTTGGTCAAATTCAAAGTCATCGGTCAAGGTCAACAGTCCACGTTGACCCAACTCGTCGAGTGCAGCTTACAGACTCGTCGAGTTCCTTCAGAATTCAGAAAATCGCGAAAACCCTAGTCAACTCACTGAGTTGCCACACAACTCGTCGAGTCCACGCAGTGTCCAGAAGATCGGGAAAACCCTAACCAACTCGTCGAGTTATCTCTCTAACTCGTTGAGTTCACTCAGCATCCAGAAAACGGGAAACCCTCATCCAACTCGTCGAGTTGACTATGCAACTCGTCGAGTTCCTTCAACCCTTTTCTCATTCAGACGTTTTTAAGCGAAACCAAGGCTCCAAATTAAAGATCTAGCCTCCTAGGGTGTAGTTACCACGCAAAGTTGCTAACTTGACGTACATGCAAGGCTTCAAAGGGAGTAAAACACTAAAACTAAGCTTAGGAAGAGGTTTAGTGTCACACCCCGAACCGGAACGGCGGAAACGTCCGGGGGCGGATGACGTCATTGTGCAATATCATAACAATTGAATATAAATGAAACATAGCAAATCCAAACATCATACATTGAGATAACAAACTTACATTGTTTACGTATTGTATTTGTTCTCAAATTACATCAAAGAGACATTAGTAAGTAACTTCCAAACTACAACAAAATAGTCCAGATTCTGCGATCCATAACCTTCTTACTGATTTCCTGAGAATACAAGTCGTTTGAAAAGCGTCAAGATAAAATATGTTGGTGAGTTCATAAGCATTTTTGTATAAAAATTTGTGACAGTTTAGAAACCCAGAAAATCCAATATTTTCTTTGTCAAAATAGTTGTGAGTCTTGTTTCCAATCAAGTATAGTTGCATGTGTGTTTTAGTTTATCAATTTCGAAATCGTATAAAATCGCTTTCTCCCCAGAAAATCCTATATTTTCTGATATACAAAAATAACAGTTTTATAAACCTGATAATTGTGTGATAAAGTTTCATTCAAGATATTTAAAATCATAATTGATTATAAACAAAAGAATACAAAGTGGTCAGTGTAAATTGTGTAATCGTTTGTGAGCTTAAAACTCTAAAATCGGAGTTGTGTGAGAAATCAACGGGTGTTTGTGGACAATCCGCACGATGCATGTGGACAATCAACACAACGAATGCGGACAATCAATACCATGCATGGGGGCGATCAACACAATGCACTACTGCTAGTAAGCTGTTTCCCCGTAAATCTTAAAATAATACTGTTCGTAAGGTGTTCCTACGTAAACCTCAAAAATATTACTGTTATATTCTAGTGAGTCATTATACCATACTAATATGACGGAGTGCCTGTCTAAACGTTCTTCAGGCGTTGGTTTTGTTTAAGACATTTTTCACCCTAGACTGGCCGGTCTAGCTGTAGCGAACAACGAAGGTGCGGGGTGTCAACCCCGTATAGATCTATACACAAATTCCCGCTCTCCCTCCAGGAGACTCTGGTTATAACTCTTACAGGACTTTAAATGTACACTAATATATATAGGTACAATGAAGATGCGTCTGACTAGAATACTAACAGATATTTACGCAATAGTTGAAATCCGTTATTTATTAAATAAATAACAATAGTTGTACTTGTTGACTAGATGTTTCGTTTTGTTTCATAGCTTTAGTTGTGCTCGTTGACTATGTGTTTTGTTCCGTTTTATAAGTTTAGTCGTGCTCGTTGACTAGGTGTTTCGTTTCGTTTCATAACCTTAGTTGTACTCGTTGACTAGGTGTTTCGTTTCGTTTCATAACCTTAGTTATGCTCGTTGACTAGGTGTTTTGTTTCGTTTCATAACCTTAGTTATGCTCGTTGACTAGGTGTTTCGTTTCGTTTCGTTTATTGAAAATACGACACTTTAAATCATATAAATCAAAAATGACTCAACACTATCGATCTTGGCAAAAGTGGCCCTTCTTTTTATAAATTCTCAATTGAGACCCACATTTGTCAAAAAGTATTATGAGTGATCCAAAAATACAAGTATTGCTGAAAATAGCCCATTCCTTCTAGAATACTCATTTTAGGCTCGTATTTAAGAAAATGTCCAAAATGGCCCTTGTTTATTAAATAATTCCACTTTTGGCCCATTTTAATCAAAATGTTCGATAACAACTCAAATTTATCCAATATTTCATAAATGACTTTTATGTACATTTTTAGCCGAAAATAGTCCAAAATAGTATAATTTCCATAATTTACATCTTCCCAAAATTTTAAGCCAATAACTTTGTTTAAGCAAATTTTTGAAGCAAAACCTTATGATTCTTGACATAACAATTTATGAATTATATTTCATAAACATACTAGTTTTGGTTTCTAACACATAATTTGTGATATATGGTTCAAACTCTTGAGACTTGCTCAAAATCTTGAGTTTTTGGGCTATTCATATGGAGTTTCATAACTATGAACACACATAAATCATAACATGCATGCATAAACAAGCAATTATACTAAGATTTCACAAGACCCTTGACATGTATCCTCCCCCAAAAACAATGAAAAACTCAAAAGTGGGGTACGAAGCTCGCCTTGATTTGGTTTGGTGGATGATTTGGAGAGATGATGAGGAGTTCAAATCCTAACACTTGAAGAGTTTGATAACTCTTTGAAACTTGGAACATCCTAAGAATATTAACACATATCTTTATGTGTAAATATGATAAATTAAACAAGATAATATGTAGAATCACTAACCCAAAACTTGAAATACTTACTAGGATTCAAGAATTGCTTTGAAGAATTAAAACTTGGAACTTGAATACGTTTGAGAGAAATTTTTGAGTTCACAGAATGTGAATATGATAAATGGGATACAATGAGGAGTGGTTTACGCCCCTAAAGGAAGAAGAGGGAAAGGTTTACGTTCCTTGATAAGAGTGTGGGGTTGATATGATGCTTGCTTGGAGGACTGTTGGATAATTCATAAAGATTCGAGATTGCATGGAAAAATGGCCAAATACAACTCATAATCCGTAAACACTTAAAATATCTAAGTGTTCATAGCCTAGTATGCTTCCTAGGGAAGTGTTCATGGTCAAGTTTTGGAGTCTTTATGGAGTTTACGGCCTAGATGTTGCCTAGGATTGTGTTTACGCCCCAAGATGCTTTCCCATTTGAGTTTACGACCAAGTTACTTCCTAGAGAAGTGTTCACGGTCTAGATACTTTCTAGGGAAATGTTCATGGCCAAGTTTTGGAGTACTTATAGTGTTTACGGCCAAATGAAAGTCCACCAAGGTGGTTTACGGCCAAATGTTCCCTAGGATAGTGTTCACAGCCTAGCTTTGGTTCTTGGGGTAGTTCATGGTCTTAGATGGATCCTAGGGAAGTGTTTATGGTCTTAGTTAATAGTAAACTCAAATATGTTGTCCTTATAATTTAGTTACTCAAGATTGTGACACAATTACAAGATCTTGTGTCTACACCATGTGATCCTTGTTTGATTGCATTGTAACTTGAATCCCAATTTATTTGTGCCACTTTGTCTTGCTTAACTTGTTTATTTTTCTAAGAGATTACCTTATATGCGACTTTCAAAGTGTATACTTCCTTATACATGCACTTATGCTCTCATGGTTTTCAAGGTTCTCATTGTAATAGAGTTACAATTTAGATCTTGCTTGATCCAAATATTTCGGGTTGTTACATTTAGGGCATGGAGAAGGGCCAAAGCTTGGTAACGTCGAAGACTTTATGCTCATGGGGGCCTAAAGGAGTCCAGATCTGAAGTTAGAACTTCAAATCGTGCTCAATACCAAAAATACCTCAAGAATAAGCTAGAAATGGCCCTAAACTCTTGAATGAAGAGATCTAACAAGAAAATGATCAAGGTAATGAATTTTTACCTTCAAGTGAAAGCCAAAACGAAGTAGATGCTGGATCTACAAGCTCCTTCTCGTTCCAAGCTTCTCAATCTTCAAGCCTCTTCAAGAAATGCACCAAACACACACACACACACACACACTTTAGTCTCACACACACTCAAAATAGGAGGTTAGCTCGATTAGGGTTTGTTTCTGGACATGAAAGGTGGTAAGGAGGCTGGAGGGAGGTCTTAAGGTCCTTTAAATAGGGTGCAAACCCTAAAAATTAGGGTGCCATGTCATCATTAATGTGAAAATAGTTGCCTATATCAGTAAGAAATGATAGTTTGTTGCTATTATGGGTAAAAATATTAGTACATTGTATTGATTGTTATAAATACATAAATACATTGGTATTTTTTGTAATTTTCCATCCATTTATTTCAGGAAAGATGTCACAATTCAATATTAAGAGGAACATATGGTGATAATCAAAGGAAAAGAAAGGTGCTCCAACATTGCAATGAAAGCAACATACAAATATGGTGATAGAATATTATGTATCGAATGGTGTTTTTTGTTTAATTTGTACCAACTTTTGATTTCGAAATATATATTTTTTGATGTGTTGGATAGTTCTTTTAGTTTTTATAGAAATACTTTATTACTTTTGGTTTTATATTAATTGTATTTTTATAAATTGATACAAATAATCGAATTGAATAATCGAATTTTATCGAATAATATAATGCAACAATTGATATGGAACTTGCTATGGAATAAGTGCTACATAACTTGCTATGGAAGAATTGCTACAGAATTAGCTACGGAAGAATTGCTATGGAACTTGCTATGAAATAATTGCTACAGAATTGGCTACGGAAGAATTTCTACGGAATTGGCTATAGAAAAAATGCTACGGAATTGGTTACGAAAGAATTGCTACCGAATTGGCTACAGAAAATTTGCTATGAAAGTTGCTACAAAAAAATTGCTACGGAGTTGGCTACGGAAAAATCATTATGGAATTTGCTACGGAAAAATTGCTACAGAAATGGTTACGGAAAAATTGTTATGGAATATGCTACAAAAATGCTATGGAACTCAAATTGCAACGAAATAGATGTCGTAGAAACTGTCATAGCAAAGTTGCTACGGAATTATAATTCCGTAGCTAAACACTTTGCTACAAGAAATAAAGCTACGAAGTTTAATTGATAAATTGCGTAGCAAATTCCGTAGTTATCCAACTTTAGCTATGAAATTTCAGCTTTTTCCTACGGAATTTTTCCGTAGCTAAATTGAAATTTTCTTGTAGTGTGCAATCTTGTCTTATGGTTATTGTTACTTATGACATTATTTTTTAATGCACCATCTGCATATGCTAGTTGATGTTAATATTTAACTTATAGTTATCTGATCACGTGCTCAAAAATCTTAACGTATAGTCATGACTAACTTGCAAAAAATAGCAATGTACTTTAATTTATTTCGTGTATTATAATTTATTTCATCATACTCTCACTTCTATCTACTACAACATCCTATTTCAAAATTTAATTTCTTATTAAAACATTATACTTTAAAATTTTGATACTATTGTAATTCCATTTTTTTTTCTTTTCAGGATAATGTACTTTGAAAGTACATTGCTATTTCTTGCATTTAAACGTATTTGACCATTTTCCATTTATATATGTGTATTATATTATCATACTTTGATTTTACATTCAATTTTTTTCTTATTGAGACATTGCACTTTGGAAAATCTACCTAATTATAGTAGATTATAGTAGGAAAAACTATTTTGTAATTGTATGACATCACTATAAGTTTTTTTTTATAACACAAGATGGTTTCTTGCATCAGACAATTGAGGTTTTGTCAATGGCTCTAGTACCCGATCTTGCATAAAGGTATGTGATGTAAATTTCAGTATTTTTTGACTTTGGTATTATTATTTTTATTGTTGTTGTTATTTTATATTGTCTAATCTGCACTACCGTTATAGGCTGTAAATGACTGTTCTTTTCACACAAGCATAAATATTATACGAAGAATAAATTTTGGTAAATTTGAAATTTTATCATACTCAAGATTTTTGGTGTCAATGCAGTTCCATTTATTTGCTTGATATAGCATTGCACTTTCAAGTTTTTCTTATTAGAACATTCTACTTTGAAAAAGCTACCAAATAATATCAATGAAAATTAATTTGTATACAATTGGGTAGATTTTTACATGTTGTAGTAAGATGAAATAAAATAGGATGATATAATAAAGAAATAAATGAAATTAGGTGCTATGTCTTAAGCCTTGTTATCTTATATCTTATTTTTACTATTTGTATTGGTTTTAACAGGATTCAAGAGCGCTATATTTGATTATAAGGACACTTCAAAGAATGCACACCTTTGGGATCGAAAACAAGGATACCTAACATTATGGCGCAATATCAATAATAAGATCATTATGCAGGTTCAGTTTTTTTAATACCTCTTATAATAGAAAATCAAGTGTTATAAATATAAGTATATAATCACTATTCAGTTGTTTTCATCTTTATTTCAAATCCTTTTAGCATCATGTAACAGCTTGGAAAGAGAAAAAAACCACACTAACATTCGATTTGATGGTTCTCAAAAGGTGATTCATTTTGTTTCTTGTGTACATGCTAATAGTATGTCAAATAAAAGAGTTAATTAGATTGTTGTTTTTATTTTGTGTTTATTTTCAGATTTTATATTTCTAGTTGGTCAAAAACTAGGGAAAGCCTCAAAGCAAAACAAAATGGGATTTTATACAACAAATTGAATTTTAATCAAGTTGATTGTAAATTTGATTTTGCAGGTTTTGCCATTTTGGTTGAGCATATGTGGCTGTTTGTGTGTACGTGGCGGTTTAAATCTAAATTGTTTGGTTGTATTTGTAGTTAGTATCAGTTTTGATGAATAGACAACTGTATAGAATAATTTTTGATGATATAATATATATATTTATATAATTAATGTAACTATTAAATTTATATTTACCATATTTTTATTTATTTTTATGAATATTATAATTGGAAAATTGGATTTTGTTGAATATTTTTATCAATCTGAATTTGCTTTGAAACATATTGCCACGGAACAAATTGTTGTTGAACAAATGGCTACAGAATTTGCTACGCAACAGACGGCTACGGAAGTTGCTACGTAACGTACGGCTACGAAACTTGCTACGGAATAGACGGCTACGGAATTTGCTACGGAACAGACGGCTACGGAATTTGCTACGGAACAGACGGCTACGAAATTTGCTACGGAGCAGAGGGCTACGGAATTTGCTACGGAGCAGACGGCTACGGAATTTGCTACGCAACAGACGGCTACAAAATTTGCTACGGAACAGATAACTACACAATTTGCTACGGAACTCAAATTGCAACGAAATAGATGTCGTAGAAACTGTCATAGCGAAATTGCTACGGAAATATAATTCCATAGCTAAACAGTTTGCTACGAGAAATAAAGATATGGAGTCTAATTGATAAGTTGTGTAGCAAATTCCGTAGTTATTTAGCTTTAGCTACGGAATTTCAACTTTTTGCTATGGAATTTTTCCGTAGCTAAATTGAAATTTTCTTGGAGTGGCATACCTCAAAAAACAATCTTTCTTTACATTGATTTGCATGTTCTTTGTCTTTTTAACGCCCATCTTTCTTTGATATAAATTGCAGGTTCAGTAAGTTGCTGTAAAGTCGCCTTTGATGCAATCCTTCTGTTTCCTTCAAATCTTTTCATAAATCATGGTCTCGCTTGCTTGAATTTCATCTAAGAATCACCAAAAAAAAGTATAAGCATAGTGTATATTGTATAGATAATAACAGCATATAGCAGCTTGTCAAGTTTAACAACTTGCCTTGAACCTTCATCAAACAAAACCTTTATGGATAAAACTTCTTGAATGTTCTTGAAGACTCTCTTATTGTCTATATCAATGACAATGGTGTATATTGCATCAGGGGGTAAACCCACATTCACTTCCACGTTTAGTTGGCATAAAGAGTCTTTGGGTACATCATACCCTTTACAAGACCTAGCCCACCAACAACCTGCAACAAATATATTAACCCAATGACATGAGACCATATTTGTTATAATTAAAGCAAACATCATACCTTGACAACAGTTTGATTGAAGCTGGAGATGAGACCATATTTGTTAAGGTATCCTGCCATGGCTATAAGAGTTGCAAACCATTTGAGGGTATCCCATGCTACAGATTCTGCTAAACACTCCTTCCAACATCAAAACTAGGTCATCCATTAATAGCATTTTGCTTTTCCTTAAAGTCTACCTCATCCATCTACACAAGCCAAAAAGAAAAAAAAAAGGAATATGATTTAAAATATAAACCATTAAAAATGTCATCATACAAAACATCTGATAATACACATATTGATATAAGTGAAAACATGAATTGGCTTATTTAACCTTGTCATTATCATCGTCATCCAAATCTTTAATGAGCCCTTTTATTAGTTCGAATAAAGCCCCAACCTACAAAAATGAAACATATAGTAAAAAGTGAAACATTTATTAAAAATACAAACTACCTGTCATAATCTTTTTTTTGGCTAAGTAAGTTAAGAAAAAACTAAATAAATATGTGCATAAGTAAACTAGTTTATTAATGGTTTGTTAGTTTTGGAAACAAAAAGTTATGTTATATTTTTTTATCTTCATCAGGTTACATCAGAGCACTCCAAATGATCCCTCAGTATGCATACGAGAAAATAAGAATATAGCATCACTAGTAAATCTAGTTGTCTTTATTGTGGGGTTGTTATGAATGTATGGGTTCAAAAGCTATATAGTCAAATACTAGTCACTATGTATGGTAAATCAGACTAAAGCTGAAATTAAATTTAAATTTTGGAAAAATATGATGCCTAAATTAAGTTTGGTGTAAAATCATTTTGATTTCTCATAAAAGGTTTTCCTTTTATCTCAAAAATCAAACTAAAAGAAGAGTGAATAAAATACTAGCCACTGATTAACAGCCAAACTCATAAAACATGAGTACAAACAGAGAACCATGAATGTTGAAATTAAAGAAGCACATTTTTTTGTTTCTTTTACAGGTTTAACAAACAATTGATGCAAGATTTTTTTTGATGAAAATAAATTAGGGCAAGATACAATCTCACAAGGATAAAGGTAACAAAATCAAAGAGAAGAAGAAGAAGAAGAAGAAGAAGAAGAAGAAGAAGAAGAAGAAGAAGAAGAAGAAGTGAATTTGTTGTCAATAGTGCAATTTTTTTTTGATGATTCATGGAAAGAGTTGAAGAAGACCTATATGTTGGCGTTTCCGTTTGGATTTTATTGTCAAAGCACAACATGCTTTGTGTATGTACGAATGAAATTCAACCCTAGAAACATCTAACTAAGCTTATATAATCACAGAAGTCGCCCGAATCAACTGTAATCAACTACACATATAATATTGGAATCACTAAACATGAACTTCAATATAACTTTTCCTATAGCACATTAACTTTTATATCCAAAGTTTTGATTATGTAAGATAGAGAAAGACGAGACTAGAATCAACTATAATCAACTAAACTTATGATATTGTTACCAGAATAGAGAAAAATCGAGGAGCATACCTAGCGATTGATCGATCAGGCGCACACGACATAGCAGATAAGAAGACTGATCAGAGATGCTCCTACATAGAAGAGGACACAGAGTAAAATCTTATCGATAATTTGGGGGCGGAGCACGCAGAGTAATTTCCGATCGCTAATGGCGTAATGAAGTGGGGAGGGGGAATGAACGATGAATTTGGGGAAACTGTGAACTGAGGGTAATTTTATGTTGGTTTTCTTAAATTCCGTCAAAGTATATACAGAATACACTTGAATACGTGATGTATGTTATCTCCAAGTTTTATTTATTTTTATTTTTTATATATTTTTTATTTTTTTTATAAGTAAAGTTCTTAGTTTATGTTATTAACATAGTTTTATCGGCTTTGGACGTCGACGATTAGTTTGAATTTTCTTTTTATTTTTTGTCGACATTTAAAAATTATTGAAAAAAAATTAGACGATTAAGTTATTGTTCGAGATATATATGCATATATAAATTCTTACGTGGTTTAGTAATTAGTTATATCTAAAAATTGTTACTATTGAGTTTTTAAGAATGATAATAATTATAATTAAAATAATAACTTAACGAAAAATAATAATTTATTTTTACTATTGAGTTTTTAAGAATGATGGTGTATTTTTATAATAGTAGGTTATAGAAATTTCTATATTGTGCTACGGATAAATATTCCGTAACTACTTAACTATGGAATATTCCGTTGTCAAACATCAACGAATTTTGATTCCGTAACTGTTTTGCAAATTCAAAAACAAATTTTATTCAAAAATACATACGATCAAGCTTTTGGTAACAAGTTCCATAGTAGATTAGCTACAAAATTTTATTGTGTAGCAAATTTTTGTAGCAAAAAATAGTTATGAATTTCAACTTCGTAGCCAACTAGCTACATATTTTGATTTTGTAGCCGATTAGTAGCCAACTAGCTACATATATAGACTCTGTAACAAGTTCCGTAGCGGACTAGCTACGACCAATAACTCCGTAGCATATTTCGTAATAAAATAGCTATAAATTTTGATTTCGTAGCAACTTTCGGTAACGATTCAAGATTTAGCTACAAAAATGCAACTTCGTAGCCATTTCCGTAGCAAAATAGCTACGGGTAGCCATTCTGTAGCATATTCCGTTGTAGAATAGCTACAAATTTTGATTCCATAGTAACTCTCCGTAGCTATTCAGGATTTAGCTACGGATTGCAATTCTGTAGCTAATTTCGTAGCAAAATAGCTACAATAAGTCATTCCGTAGCATATTCCGTAGTAGAATAACTACGGATTTTGATTCCATAGCAACTTTCCGTAGCTATTTAGGATTTTTCTTGTAGTGAAACTTCAGCAACTCATTACATCTCTTTTTTTCAAATTTCAATGTGTAAGGGTACTATATGACACAGTGTATAATGTTTATGAAGAAGTTTATTTTGGCATCACCATTCACCACCAAAGAATTATCACCTAATGTTGTTCATCGATTGTTCTCTGGATCTTTACCCGAGTTACTTGATGAACCCAGAAGTTCTATCCTAGCCTATGCTTATGATATGAAGGGGCTTCACTGATCAATGATCATTACTAAGTACTCATGATGTCTTTAATTTTGTTTATATCTAGAAAGCGAGTTCATGATGCATCCTACTGCTATATTTGGAATCTCTCATACTCATAGTGAGATTTTCATGGCGTTTCTTCAAAGGAGACTGCTTCACTGAACTACAGGACTGGAGCTTTCTCCTGTACATTATCTCACATGTTTTAAGGAGTGGGTTTAGTCTTCAACTCGCCATCATCTGTTTTTAATAATGAAATCTCATGATCCGATCTTCATTTAAAAAAAAATGATCCGGATTAGCTCTTGACGGCATGAATCATGATAATTGATTAGGTCATGAAGAATGGTGAAACTTTTTTTTGTATTATGGTATTATAATGCTGACACGTGGCATGCTCGCATCAGTCTTTTGGCAGACCCAAGCCATTGCCATGGCAGCATGACTTGTTGGAAGCCATTGCCATGCTCGCATCGGGTACATTTGCATTCCAGGCCTGGAGTAGCTCGTGGAAGAGGAAGAGGGGCTGCATTTAATCGTACATCTGGGTAGGGTTTACTATATTTTTGTCAATATTAGTATTATTTATTCCTATTACAGCATATCATACTTTGAAGAATCTACACAATTATAGCAATGTCCTAATAAGAAACAGTTTGAAAGTACAATGCTATAATTGGGATAAGATATTTCATAGTATGATTCCTTAATTTGAAAAAAATAAGTACAAAAATATGATATGTTGTAATAGAATGTAGGGTGATATAATAAAAACACAAATAAATGGAATTAGGTTGCTATTTCTTGATTTTAGGCATATTTTCTAATCATAAAATTGTTCTGGTGTAGCAATTAATCTCTGTTATTTATTTATTTATTTATTTTATTTATTTTTATTTTTTTATTTTTAATTATGTGTTGTAGTCAGAGAACCCGTGGTGGCATAAAGAATAGCCATGGTGGTGGTCCTGTACGTAAGCGTGGCAGTGGTGGTCGTGGGCAGGGGAGAGGGAGGAAGGTGGCGGGGGGTGACAAGTCGGTTGATGAACTTGATAAGGAACTGGAGAAGTATCATGCCATGCAGACCTAATAATAAGGCTTTCGGAAACACAAGTACTGAAAAATACAAGTAGATTTAATATTTGATTAGTTGTGTACAAAAAGCGTATTTGGTTTTTGCAAGAGTGGAGATTGTGTTTTATGCTTGTAAGTTGTGGGTGTTTTGTTGCTTCATGTGACACCTTAAAATGTGGGTATTATTATTATTAAGTCGTAATTTATGTTTTTTTTTACCTTTATTTAATTTTTTGAAAAAACTTCACCAAAGCCTCGCTATCAACACTATAGTTTCTAATATACAACTTATTATCATGGCCATTAATGCAATGTGCAAGGTTTGGACTTATTTATGGATAATGCAATATACAACTACCAATATTTGTATGCAAGATGTCCATGAAGGTTGCTAATCAATGTCTATTTTTTATGTAACACAATTACTTGAAAACTATCAAGACGTTATCTTATTTTACTACAGGTGTTGTATGTGCTCCCAAATGAAATGAACAGGTATAAATTAAAAAGCTTCATCTGAATCTCCCTTCCAAGTCTATTGGGAGCACCGAAATGAAATGACACCGGTAGTTTCTTTCATGGATTCTCAATAGTGGAAGAAATTCCTATCTTATTGTCTTTTGTGTAAACTAATCAGCTGTGGAAATATGAGAAACAAACAATAATACAGTTGTATTTCACTTTTAATTTAATTATCTTCATTTTTAAGTCTATGTAAGTATGAGACATTTTAGACGCTTCAGGAGTTAAAAGGAATTAACATATGAAATAGATTGCAGGGAACAATAAGAACCATCAGTTTTTATTTAATTAACTTCCTGTTTATATTCTTCAATTTACGGTTTTCCATCATTCACACCTTCAATGAACGCACCATGTGCATTTGTTTTTTAAGATTCTTTTAAAGGACCATTATGTTATGTCCCTATCTCCATTGACCCCATTCACACAGTTTTCACATGGATCATCTATATAATAGCCTCAGTTACAAAACTAATTATGCAGTAAAAGACAGTTTGAGTGAAACTTCTATTAGCATTAACCAAAAAACAAAAACAAATATGTCTAAATAATCGAGTTAGGTTTTGTTATTACATTGTTAAATCCAACAATAACATATAATACCGCATCTTGTCTTTTTGTAATCCTACCGCCTTGCTAAATTTTGGGTTACAATGAATTAATGCCATGATAGATAGATACAATTCAAAGTGTAATACACGGCTTTGTGGAAAAATTAGACACTGACTTCAAACGTAAAAAAACTCCTTGTGGAAAAATATGACATTGCCTTCTCAAGTACGTGAAAAAGAAAACAAGAGAAAAAGGTAGCTCAAGTATAAATTAGGACATGCAAACCATTCATTTTTTATTATAAGCAACATGTCAAAGAAAATAATGTCTTCTTCAAACTTATTATTTTTCTCTCTGGCTCTACTAATCATCACACTCTTCTCCATACCAAATTTCACTTTTGCTTCTTTGGAGGAAGACAATGCTCTTCTTAAATGGAAATCAAGCCTTGAAATCCCCAAAAACTCCTTCCTCTCTTCATGGATTCCCCTCCCTTTGAATTCGAGTGCATTAGTTCCGTGCACTTCTTGGTTTGCAGATTTTTTTTCCTTTCGTTCGTTACCTAAAACAGATGATGAAGGAGATGGAGTGTGACCCGGGGGAGGGTAAGGTACCAATTAAATGACGTGGATATATATATATATATATATATATATATATATATATATATATATAGAGAGAGAGAGAGAGAGAGAGAGAGAAAGAGAGAGAGAGAGGTGGGCCCCAAGTTTTGTCTATGTGTCCCCTAAACCGGCTAAAACAAATAAATGAGACTAAAAGGACAGGTTGCCCACAACCTGGTTCCCTCATAAAGCCACAAAAAAACTTAAGTGACTAAAAGGGTCAACCCTAAACAATTTGTGGGCTATATGTGTCAATTTCCCTTGAAAGAATTATTAAAAATATCTTATAAAATTGAATCATTCTTCGTTATGTTTTCCTGTATCTTCCTTTCTTTCTTGCAGTAATTTGCTTTATGTTTTATAAGAATGTTGCACGACGAAACATAGGTTTTCTTAACTATAATTACATTTGAGCATTAACTACCTTTGCCTGACCCTTCAAGTAGGAAGAACCGAGAAACTTGCATTTTTGGGAGTCAACTAAGCCAATTATTCCTTTTCTTAACACCACGAACCCATTTTCTTAACATTAGTATACTATAAACTCCAATACCATTTTCATAAATCTATTTTTTATAATTATCGTACACTCTATAAAACAGATATGAAGTGACAATACATGTACTTTATTCTTGATACACACTTTGCCTTAAAAAGAAAAGATTGGGTCTCAATAAAATAGGTTAATATGATTAATTGACTAATATCATAACGAAGTTCGTAAATACATATGTGATTCACTTGTGATTTACATGTGAATTACATGTGATTCACATATGATTTACATGTGAATCACATGTAATTCATATATGATTCACTTGTGATTTACATGTGATTCATATGTGAATTACATGTGAATCACATGTAATTCATATATGATTGTAACGTCGTAAATTCTAAAACAATTTTTCACTTTTAAAAATATAATTTCATTCATAAATATTATCAATCTCCATGTATCACATATCAAATCCATAAAATTCATCCCAATATCTCAATACATAAAAACTCTAAAAATGTGTACTGATCATGTCGGCGCCTTCCCGCGATCCTCACTGGTACCTGAAACACATAACACAAAACACTGTAAGCATAAATGCTTAGTGAGTTCCCCAAAATACCACATATAACACATATTAGCCACTCGAGGCTATAACTCTGTAGGCCCTCTGGCCCTAACTCTGTGGACCCTCTGGTCCTAACTCTGTGGACCTTCCGGTCCTAACTCTGTAACCTCTGGAGTATATACAGCATAAATCAAATAGAAACAATGCAGTGCAACACATCACATACATAACACACGATATACTCTGTCACATAACTCTAATTACCACTCAAGGTAAAGTATAGTGAGAAGACTCACCTCGGGTGTCTCGAATAATCTCGCACACGAAAACACTGATCTAGCCCCCGCCTAATCACATAAACAGTACTCTCAAATAAATAATGGCTCTCAAAGGCTAGATTAAAATCCATTCCTACAATCCCACGTAAGGGTAAAAGACCATTTTACCCCTCCCTGGCCCAAAAGTCCAAATGTTGACCAAAACCCTAAAAGTCAACGAAAGTCAACAGGAGGCAGTACGCGGCGCGTACCATATCTGTACGCGGGGCGTACGCCGGTGATCCATAATCGGGGTCTCAACCCCTTACGCTGCGCGTTCTGAGAGTTACGCCCAGCGTAAGTCTCAGTTTCAGCCTTTCTTGGATTTTGGTCTTAAACGGTTAAGACATAAACTCAAACTCCAGATCTGACTTCTCTAAGACCACTTAATCCATAATGTCGAGACCTTTAAGCCTTTTCATGGCTGTAAAGGTCCCTAATCACTCTAACACCTTTCCTTCTTCCTCATAAAGTCTAGATCTCATGCATGGCTCAATATTCACGTCCAAGATTGGATTTTTATGAACATACTGTTGGGTTTTGAGCATTCTAACACTTCCTAAGTGTACATGCAACCCTAATAGACCTTGGATCTATGTTTGTCTAAGGTACATGCAAAATATTAATTTCCAAGGTTTATAACCTATCTAGCATGGCATGGGGTACTTTTAAACATAAAAGAACTAGATGAGTTACATACCTTTTGTTGATTGTTGATTCCTTGGAGTTTGAGAGCCAAGCACCAATAATGTGAATGCCTCAAATGGAAATCACAAATCACCACAAACTTGGAAAATGTATGAGAGAGTATACTAACTCTTGATTTTGGCCACCACACTTACACACACATTAGTGTTTTTCATGCAACATAAGCTTGTTTATATAGTGTGCATGGTTAGGGTGAAACCCTAATAACCCATGTCTTTTCCTCTTCCAAGGATCCATGGGTTAAAAGCTCCATGGATCATCCATGGACTTCCATATAAGCTTAGCCCATTAACAAATGAGCATTAGCCCACACCATATAAATAC
The DNA here is from genome assembly GCF_052849685.1 of Lactuca virosa. Taxonomy (NCBI): domain Eukaryota; kingdom Viridiplantae; phylum Streptophyta; class Magnoliopsida; order Asterales; family Asteraceae; genus Lactuca; species Lactuca virosa. The sequence continues at coordinate 132,542,538 of NC_136428.1, read as the reverse complement.
AATAGCCCATGATTTAATTAGTCTTCCTTTTAATCACTAAATCAATTCATAATTAATTCAAGATTAAAACTAATTAAATAACATGACTTTATATTAATATATTATAACTTATAATATATTAATAAATCGTAAGTATACAATTCTCATAAAATTATCCATAAACAGTTTGGGTGAAGTGCAACCCAAATGGACCATGCCGGGTCGGGTCAAGTATATACCAAATAAGTTATGGACTTAGACATCTTATCCAACAGACTCCCACTTGGATAAGTCTAATAACTGTATTTGCGTATGTTACTTCAGGAACCAACCAGCAATCGTAGCTCTCGAAAACTCTGTTGAACTATGAAGCGCCATTTTAGATAAGTGATCATATAATCCTCTGTTCTCATGATATCAGCCGGACAAATACATGGAACAACGTCGTACTTATTGTCCAGCAGTTTGTTTCCCGATTTCCGATTTGTTTGACAAAGAACTAAATTGAACACATCAATTAGGTTCTGACCGGGCCCGGTACATAGGTCAAAACAAAATCATCGAGGGGCCCAGATATCGCTTCTAATCCTCCAAGGACTAGAAGGAACAGATAAACTTCGACTCATATACTTGTTTCTACTACTTGTTGAATTATACACAAAGGCACGTTTTATAACATCAAGTTACTGATGCATTTACGTGCAATCAATGCACAACCAACTCATAGGTAACAACTCATATCTCTAGGTTTGAAGACTTATATGATATTACCGTCTCACGATCACTCGAGATAAATTCCATGAAGTGATGCAAGTGAGCGTGGGTTGAATCCAATACTCATAACTTATGAGCACTCATGAGTGTTGTAGCCATGTCCAACATCTTAGACCTCTACAACCAACTCATGACAATCTTGATTCATATCTACTTCCAACATATGACCGACTGTGGATGGTTTGAATAACTTAATCATTCGGAAAGAATAACCTAGTTATTATGGAAGTCAAAACATGCAAAGTGAAACACAATAATAATCGAATCCAATATGGTCCCAGAACCCTTTTGAATATAAATAAAACCACCTTTTATTTATCACCATATTGATTACACATTATTCATTGTATAATGTTTCAAATAATCAACTTAATACTTGAACAAAAACAACAGTCGTCCCATGCTCCTAGCATGTACACTTTGTTTTTCTAAACAATAGTTATGCCATACTCCAAGTATGCACACTATGTTTGTCTATGATCTTTACTTTGTGAAATAGATCAATTGAACATGATTCCAATGATGCTCATTTCACAATCCCAAATCCTTATTGTAAATGTAAGAATTCCTAATTCCTACCATTTACCAAAAAAACTGTTAGATTTTAAACTTATATGCACTGATTCTCTCGTAATGATTATGCACAAGGTCACCAAAACCTTGTCATCAGTCATTACAGAGGATTCCAAAGGAGATCAACTCTATGGAAACGAACTCTCATATTCAAAGTACATTGCTTTGAACATCCTTCTTGCATAAAAGTTTCTAACTTTCTCATAGATTCTTAATATCCAACTCCCAATATGGAAAATTTCCATATTCCTATTTTGATTATCATATCTGAACAAGAGCTACCTCTTTTCAGAATATATCCATATGGTCCTTCCAAAATTTAACACTATACTTCCAACTGTCCCTGAGCAACCAATCTTTGGAGAACCTTAGATTGTCCTCGACAATTGCTTAATCACTTTAGTCATATCCAATTCTAGACTTTTCCCTTCTTAATGCCCTAAGCATTTGGAAAATTTAGAAAGGATAAATATTATAGCACATGTGACCGATCCTATATCCGAAGCATATGGGACACGATTCATGATGTCTCACATAAAGACCTGATACTAGATCAGTCTTTTGCTACAATATTTTTTTATTTGCCATGTTTTCAAAAATCGACTATGAAGAGGGATGTTGTAATCATAATCGAATTTGAGAACGCAATATATATAGAATTTCCTTATGTTGAACCATTCCAACATAAAATTGATATATATATATATCCTTGACTAAAGATGATTAAAACTCAATCTAAGCTTTTAGAATTGAAATGAAGTATAATTTCCTCTCCCTTAATTATAGCAAAACAACTTTTTCAACCCCTACAACATTACGAATTGAAACTTTTGTTTTTCTATAATTAACATTGCTAACTTGCAACACTAAACATAATAATCATGCTCCCACTAACATGATGATTATCAGCATAACACTTATGCTCCCACTAGCTCTGACATATTTCCAGAAATCAGCTGGACTTCTGAAATTTAGATTCGTACACCCTTTCTTAGATAGCTCACATGTGTGTCTAAACAATTTCCAGAACTATGAAAAGGGATGCCGTAATCATAGTCTTAATTGTTTAGACCTTTGCCATTTCTCACAAGTCCATGTTAGTGTGCCGGTTAACCACACACGCTCCACTAACGACTTTGAGAATGCAAACATCACAATTGCTATCTACTTAAAATCTTCTTAGTGAAAGCATTTCCTCACCATCATTTTCATGAATCGGAGAGAAACCTTATGACACTTAGATTTTATGGTGTATGAGTTCCTATCCATGTGAATTTGTCAAAACCATAATCACAAGACTAGGTTAGTAACAAATTCAGCCTTACATGGATTGAACTTGTTCAATCTTAATTTCTTGTCATCTGGTAGCACAAGGCCCACCAATGCTTCCAAGCTGTTATGCACACAGTTTAGAACTAACAGAACTCATATGCATAGTCAACTTAATAGGAACAGACACAGAAACAAGAATTATGTCAACTTAATAGGTTGCAAACCTTAAGTCATGTGCTAGTGATAAAACTCAGGTTTTACTCTTGATATCTTGAAATCCTTTCAGGATCTTAAAGACTCCCACTGTCCTCTTGACATATAAGTTTCCCTAGTCAAGAACCATTCCTTGACAAAACAAATACTCAAGGGATAGTGCAGATTCTTATTAAGATAAACACTTCACACAATTGGTCTTAGTTGGTCTTTGTCTTATCCAAGACATCACAACTTACCAATTTCAAATGTACAGGAGTAGAAAACATTTTACACTACATTTGATAAGTGTTTTAAACCTTACTTTATGTCACTCAATGTTACAATCTTGGAGTATGACTCTAAGAGTTGTTTTGGAACGAAGTATGATCCATCTTCTTGATTTTAACCATTCCAACAATTCATGACCCCTCATCTTAGTCATAACAATGCACTAAGATGTCCTTAGAGTATGAATTTGTGATATGGTTTCATAATCATTAAGATGATCATAAAAACATGTATGATCCATCTTCTTGATTTTAACCATTCCAACAATTCATGACCCCTCATCTTAGTCATAACAATGCACTAAGATGTCCTTAGAGTATGAATTTGTGATATGGTTTCATAATCATTAAGATGATCATAAAACATGATACTAAAGTACTCTCCCATCTTTTCAGATTTGAGAAACTTTTATCTTTCTGCCAAATTTGATTCTTCTCATCCGTTCTGCCATACATTGAAACTTTTCCAATGTTACAGAATTATACTTAACCTTATAAGTATAACCATATTTACTAATCTTTAGTAAATCATGACGAATTGATCTTTGTGGTGGACCTTGACCAGCACACACCCAGTGTACCTAATTCCTTAGTCCTTCAATTGACTCACATATGCATGTGATCAATGAATTAGTCTCAATTTTACAAAGATGAAAATTCTCATTCATCATACAATACAACTTGTATGATTCCAAGTTTCTGTCTAACTGAAGCTTGGGTGATGAGAACCTTTCCTCATTTGGTAAATTCAGACACTACCACATATGAGAGAATCAAACTCATATTTCCAATATTGCTAGAAACATACAAACATCAATTTTTCATAAATGCCATTGTAAGGGGATATAATATAAAATAAACTAAACAAAACTTTTATTTCTTTATAAAATGCGGAAAAATATTCCTTACAATGCATCTTCAAATGAAAACTATGCTATTACATATTTCTTAGCAATCTATCATAACTTTTAAGTAGTGGCTCAAAATCCGATCCTCGAACCATGCGATAGAAATCCATCTTCGTGATCAGATTCAACACACTCTTCTTTTAACCTTCCTTTTGCTCGATCCTGCCAAACATCAAGATGCAACCTAGTCACATCATGTAATAAGAATCAACAATTAGGAACTTTAACAAAGTTAGATAGTGGACTTACTTGAAGCCGAGTCAAACATTTTGTCTCTACTTGCTTTCAAACATTTCAGGTATTCAGGGCAGCTTCGCTTCCAATGTCCCCTCTCATGACAATAAAAACATATAGACTCTTTGGGAATGGTACATGAGACAATCACAGACTTAGCCTTTCCCTTTACCTTTTGGTCAACCGGGTTGACCAAGGCTGATCCTTTTTCATTGGGAAGAGAAAGCTTTTCTGGACTTCCAATGTTACCATTGTCCATGTCCATGGAAGTTTGAGAATTAGACCTTCCATCAATATTTGCTTGACCATTGCGCCAAATCATTGTTGATTCAGCAGCAACAAGCAAATAAGAAAGATCTATTAGGGTTATGTCGGGATCTGTCATATGGTAGTCTTTAATAAACTCACTATATGACTCAGGAAGTGACTGAAGAACCCAGTCAACAGCGAACTTCCTTGAAATAACAGCACCCAACATTCTCAACCTGTCTATGTGTGACTTCATTCCTAAGACATGAGTGCACACATGTCTTCCATCTTTATGTTTCATTTCTAGTAGAGCTTGAGTGATCTTGAACCTTTCAAGTCTTCAGGCTTGTGGGTCAGGGAGAATAAATGGAGGAGGTGGCGGGAGTGAAGCATGATGTTGAGGGACATCATCTTCAGGCGGAAAGCTTGTTTCAAGCGATTTGGGAAGATCATAGTTGTCTGAACCAGACATCTACAATGGGAGAAAATCAAGTTAGTTGATTCAAGTCCTTAATATAACACCCAATATGAAATATTAAGGCTAGGACCCAACACAATATTTTTATAACTTGGAAGAGGGATGCCGTAATCCAAGCTATAAAATATTTGAAGGTAGGTGAATGACGATTCACCAATTTCCACCATGAAAAACGAAATAATTTATTAGGTTTTAATTGGATTTGAAACTCCTAGATCTTTTGAGATTCATTGAACTTTTCAATGGCATGTTTCAATCTCGATTGTGCCCTTCAGGTTTTGTGACTGGGATGCCGAGGATCACAAAACAAGGTGTGAATAACCATGCAAACTCACTTGGTACCCTTAATATTATCACCTAATCGATGTGCCGGTTAACCACACACGCTCCACCGATCTATGATAAACATTAAGTCACCCTTCGTGATCCTTACTAGTCCAAGTTAGTGTGCCGGTTAACCACACACGCTCCACCAACGACTTGGTAAGGTACAAAGCGTGAATTTCATGGGTTAGCATCATGTTCACATTTTTCCTAAAGTAACTAAGATTGGGAATTAAAATATTTAGTTACTTTATAATAATCATTATACTTTTAATGAGGATTTAAAGTCATTGTCCTACCCGTTCGGCTAACGACCCTCCACCGATCAAGGAAGCGGTGGGTGAGAATGGACACCCATTAAGTTGCCATTTTATAGGCAACAACCTTATACCCCCCTTATAGACCGGCTTCGTGAATGAGGCCTACTAACGGTAAAACGACTTGATCTTATACATATATATAATAATTAACCATTAATGTTATAAATAGTATAAGGGTTGAATTTTAACTTTTAAAACTCTAAGGGTTTGGAATTAAAGTTTATTAAAGTGTGTGAAACTTTACAAATTCCAAAACTTGAGGGCAAGTTTTGTAACTATCCAAAACTTTTCATTTCATAACTTATGAATTAAAGGTTCATAAAAATGAAGACTCTTCATTTTATGTAACTTATGTGTTTTAAGTGTGTGTTTAAAAGAAGTGACCTTTGGATATCCATAACTTGAGGACAAATTATGGACTCCATTAAAACACATAAATGATCAAGAATTAATCCTAAACAATTCAGCAAATAATTCCTATCATCTTCTAAATTCATAAGAACATGAACATGATCATCAAAGTTTCAAGAATTATATGAACACATACAAAGCATGAAATTTTGATATAAGCTATTGTAAATGGATTAGAACTACCATTACACCAACTAAAACAAGTTTTAAAACACCAAAACAGTTTAGGGTAATGTTTCTAGTCCATTTCCAGCAGCAAAAGTCGAAAATCTGCATTCTGAGGCTCCTACTCGCCGAGTGCACGAACCTACTCGGCGAGTAGGATGAGTTTACACATGAACTCGGCGAGTCCCCCCATGGACTCGGCGAGTTCATCAGTCAGATAGCAAAAAATCAACTTTTTATCACCATTTTGCATCAAGTATCAAACAAACAAGCCTAGGCTCTGATACCACTGTTGGGTTTTGAGCATTCTAACACTTCCTAAGTGTACATGCAACCCTAATAGACCTTGGATCTATGTTTGTCTAAGGTACATGCAAAATATTAATTTCCAAGGTTTATAACCTATCTAGCATGGCATGTGGTACTTTTAAACATAAAAGAACTAGATGAGTTACATACCTTTTGTTGATTGTTGATTCCTTGGAGTTTGAGAGCCAAGCACCAATAATGTGAATGCCTCAAATGGAAATCACAAATCACCACAAACTTGGAAAATGTATGAGAGAGTATACTAACTCTTGATTTTGGCCACCACACTTACACACACATTAGTGTTTTTCATGCAACATAAGCTTGTTTATATAGTGTGCATGGTTAGGGTGAAACCCTAATAACCCATGTCTTTTCCTCTTCCAAGGATCCATGGGTTAAAAGCTCCATGGATCATCCATGGACTTCCATATAAGCTTAGCCCATTAACAAATGAGCATTAGCCCACACCATATAAATACAATAGCCCATGATTTAATTAGTCTTCCTTTTAATCACTAAATCAATTCATAATTAATTCAAGATTAAAACTAATTAAATAACATGACTTTATATTAATATATTATAACTTATAATATATTAATAAATCGTAAGTATACAATTCTCATAAAATTATCCATAAACAGTTTGGGTGAAGTGCAACCCAAATGGACCATGCCGGGTCGGGTCAAGTATATACCAAATAAGTTATGGAATTAGACATCTTATCCAACACATACAACTCATATTACCCTAAAATATGGCAGATCTAGGCCAATGGAGACCATTTGCTCATAAAGTCTCCACCCTGGGACCAAAAACCCTAAAAATTGGTCCAAGAAGCACAAATCACAAATGACAAGGAAAGCTTTGAGCTTTTTACCTCAGAAAGAAGCTCCAACCTCTGTAGAACTCAGATCTACTCTTGTCCACCAACTTCTAGCTCCTAAAATGGCCTCCTCTTCTCTTTAACCACCTTGAAATAGCACTTTGAAGCTTTAAACACACACACAAGCTAGGAACGAAGGGTAGCTCTCTATTAGTGTTTCACTCTCTGAAATGGTGGCTGAGGATAAGGCCTTAACATTCCTTTTATAGTGTACAAGCCACAAATTAGGGTTTGCATCTGGGCCCGCTACGCCCAGCGTAACCCTGGGTACGCCCAGCGTACCTAGGCGAGTCCGCGTCCAACTTAAGCGCATGAGTACGCGCAGCGTACTCTTTAGTACGCCCAGCGTATTTGCCTTAATATTTCAATTAAGGGCTTAACTTGACAATCTTGGAAAAGGAGAAGGATTTAAGAGACGCACCTAAATTTCGGGATGTTACAATTCTCCCCCACTAGAACCAGACTTCGCCCTCGAAGTCTCATGCCGCAAATAACTCCGGATGCTGCTCCGACATCTCTGACTCCGGCTCCCAAGTCAGCTCGGACCCTCTCCGATGTTGCCACTGGACCTGAACCAGAGGCACCTCCTTGTTCCTCAGAACCTTGATCTTCCGGTCCAAGATCGCGATCGGTCTCTCAACATAATTCAGACTCGCATCCACCAGAATATCCTCCAGCGGCACCACTGCCGACTCGTCGGCTATACACTTCCTCAGCTGAGACACGTGGAAGGTATCATGAATCTGGCTCAACTCCGCATGTAGCTCCAAATGATATGGTACCCTACCCACCCTCGCGGTCACCCTGAACGGACCAATGTACCGGGGCCCCAGCTTGCCTCTCTTCCTGAATCGGATCACTCCTTTCCAAGGAGATACCTTCAGGAGTACGAAGTCTCCCACCTAGAACTAAAGCTCGGACCGTCGCCTATCCGCATAACTCTTCTGGCGACTCTGAGCTGTCAACAACCTCTGCCTGACCTGCTGTATCTGCTCTGTCGTCTGAAGCACTAACTCAGTGCTACCCAACACTCGCTGCCCGACCTCTCCCCAGCAGATGGGAGTCCGACACCTCCTCCCATACAACAACTCAAAGGGAGGCATACCGATACTCGAATGGTGGCTGTTGTTATAAGAAAACTCAGCCAACGGCAAATACGTGTCCCAACTTCCTCCGAAGTCCAACACACATGCCCTAAGCATGTCCTCGAGCGTCTGAATCGTCCGCTCGCTCTGACCGTCTGTCTGTGGGTGGTATGCGGTACTGAAATGCAGCCTCGTACCCAACTCCTCATGGAATTTCTTCCAGAACCTGGAAGTGAAACGCACATCTCGGTCCGACACGATCGAGATCGGTACTCCATGCCGCGATACCACCTCTCTCACATACAACTCTGCCAGCCTCTCAGCAGAAGAGCTCTCACTGATAGCAAGAAAATGAGCGCTCTTCGTCAGCCGGTCAATGATCACCCAAATTGCATCGACACCTCTCGCAGTCCTCGGCAATTTGGTGATAAAATCCATGGAAATCTGTTCCCACTTCAACTGGGGAATTTCAAGTGGCTACAACTTGCGATGCGGTCGCTGGTGCTCGGCCTTAACCCTGCGATAGGTCAAGCACTTCTCCACAACCACGCAACATCCCTCTTCATACAGGGCCACCAATAGTCTCTCTTCAGGTCCAAATACATCTTAGTGGCCCCGGGATGGATCGAAAACCTCGATCTGTGCGCCTCCTCCATCAATATGGTACGTGCCCCGCCCACAAATGGCACCCAAATCCGACCCTGAAAGGTCATAAGCCCTCGGCTATCGACAATGAACTCAGATACCTGCCCGATCACCCGTTCTCTCTTGCGGTTCTCCGGTCTTATGGCCTCTACCTGGGCCTCCCGAATGGTGTCCAACACCGGAGTCATCACCGTCAACCTCATACAAACATCTCGTATCGGGGCACTCTCCGCCCTACGAATCAAGGCATCGGCTACAACGTTAGCCTTGCCCGGGTGGTACAGGATCTCGCACTCATAATCCTTTACCACATCCAACCATCTCCTCTGGCGCATATTCAGGTTGGGTTGATCCATCAGATACTTCAAGCTCTTGTGGTCCGTGTATATTATACACCGAACCCCATACAAATCGTGACGCCAGATCTTGAGGGCGAACACCACAGCACCCAACTCCAGATCGTGAGTAGGATACCTCGTCTCATGATGCTTCAGCTGCCTCGATGCGTATGCTATCACGTGCCCTCTCTGCATCAGCACCGCACCCAATCCCGATATCGACGTGTCACAATACACCACAAAATCCTCCATCCCCTCCGGAAGGGCTAACACTGGGGCTTCGCATAATCTCTGGCGAAGTGTCTCGAATGAGGCCTGCTGCTCCGGGCCCCAACTGAAAGCCACGCCCTTCCGGGTCAACCTGGTGAGAGGAACAACAATCCTGGAGAAATCCTTGATAAATCTCCGATAATAGCCGGCCAACCCCAGAAAACTCCTGATCTCAGAAGGGGATCTCGGCACCTCCCAACTCATCACAGCCTCAATCTTGGCCGGATCGACCAATATCCCATTCTGCTTGACGAGGTGTCCTAGAAACTGGACCTCTCGTAACCAGAAATCGTACTTGGAGAATTTGGCGTAAAGCCTCTCCGATCTCAAAACTCCGAGGATCTCCCTCAAATGCTCCTCATGCTGCTCTCTGGATCTCGAATACACCAATATATCATCAATGAAAACGATCACCGAACGATCCAACATCAGCTTGCACACCCTGTTCATGAGGTCCATGAACGCCGCCGGTGCATTGGTGAGCCCGAAAGGCATCACCACGAACTCGTAATGCCCATAACGAGTCCTGAACGCTGTCTTCTGGATATCCTCATCCCGCACTCTCATCTGATGATATCCAGACCTCAGATCAATCTTGGAGAACCAAGACGCTCCCTGCAACTGATCGAACAAATCGTCGATCCTCGGTAAGGGGTAACGGTTCTTGACCATTAGCTTGTTCAACTCCCGGTAATCAATGCACATCCGATATGAACCATCCTTTTTCTTGACAAAAAGGATCGGCGCTCCCCACGGCGAGCTACTCGGCCGAATAAACCCCTTCCCCAGCAGCTCCTACAGCTGTGAGGATAACTCCTGCATCTCTGGTGGCGCAAGGCGATAGGGCGCCTTGGCGATAGGCGCTGCCCCCGGAACCAAATCGATACAGAACTCTACCTGCCTCTCGGGAGGCACTCCCGGCAACTCCTCGGGGAAAATGTCCGGGAACTCACGCACTATCGGGACCTCATCGACCGACCTCGGCCTCTCTGCATCTACTCTCGTATCCACCACATAAGCCACAAACCCACTACAGCCCTGCTGTAGGCTCTGCCTCGCTGTAGCGGCCGAACAAAATGTTGACCCAGAACGGGTACCCTCGCCATAAACCGCAAGAACTCCCCCACTAGGGTCTCGTATGGTCACCAGCTGTCGCTCGCAGTCGATAACCGCTCCAAACATGCTCAACCAGTCCATGCCCACGATGACACAGACATCTCCTATCGCAATCGGGACCAAATCAATCGGAAACTCAACGCCGAAGATCTCGAGTACACATCCTCGAATCACATCAGTGGCATACACCGCTCTCTCGTCAGCTATGGAAACTCGCAGAGGTCGACTTAACGCCTCCCGACTGATACTGATGTGCTGACTGAAGGCTAATGATACAAAAGATCGACTCGCACCTGAGTCAAATAACACCACGGCAGGTACAGAACTCACAAGAAAAGTACCTACGCATATCATAATATAAGCATAATATCTCAAACATCAAATAAATACATGAAAGAATACATACCAGCCACGACATCGGGCGCTGCACGGACCTCCTCCGCTGTCAACTGGAAGGCTCTTCCTCGTGCCTTCGGTGCCTCGGCCTTCACCGGCCGACTCTCGGTAGCTCGCACAGTAGCAGGGGCAAATCCCTGTGATGTTCCATGTGCTGACCCCCGCAGCTGCGGACACTCGGCCTTCCGGTGTCTGGTCTGGTTACAGTGAAAACAGACTGCAAACCCCTTGGGGCAATCCTTGGCCATGTGCCCCTCCTTGCCACACTTGTAGCAAGACCCTGCCCTACAAATCCCCTCATAACCCTTGTCGCACTTGCCACAAGTGCTGCCCTTCTGGTTCCCTGATCTCGAATCGGCGGGCTTGGCCCGCTTGGCTGCCGGCTGGGACTGTGCCGGTCGCTGATCCCTCCCCTGAGACTCCGCCTCCTCCCTAACATGAGTCTCAAGCTCTATCTCCCTCTTCCGAGCATTCGCCTGAAGCTCGGCAAATGTCCGGTACGACGAGTTCGCCACGAACTCGCGGATGTCTCTCCTCAAAATGCTCAAATATCGACTCATGCGTGCCTGCTCGGAAGACACATGCTCAGGGCAGAACATCGCCCTCTCATGGAACATCCTGGTGATCACAATAACAGACTCGGTACCCTGCTTGAGGGTCAAGAACTTCAGGGCCAAACGTTCCCTTTCCACCGTGGGAACGTACTCATCACGAAACATAGCGGTGAACCTCTCCCAGGTCACCGCGGCAAGCTCTGCAGAAGAATAGTGAGTTGTCACAAACTTCCACCAGTCCTTCGCTCCCAAGCGAAGCTGGTTCAGCGCGAACCGAACTCTCAGATGCTCCGGACATGAACACGTATAGAAGTATCCCTCAATGTTAGAAATCCATCTCATCGCAGCAATCGGATCCTGCGTCCCATCAAACTCTGGTGGCTTCGTGTTGCTGAACTCCCGGAACAGCAACGAATCACCACCCTGAGGTCTTGCAGCAGCAACAGTTGCGGTAGCTGCAGCAGCTGCAGCCTCCGTAACCGCTGCGTATCTCTCATCAAAGGTCTCAATCAATGTGGTCTTAATAGACCCAAACATCTCTGGAATCTCTGCGCGGATAGCCGCATCCACCTCCTCGTGGATCATCTGACGAAGCTCCTCGTCACTCACACCGCTGGTCCCTGGTCTGTGGCGTGTCCCAACCATGATGTCTCTAAAATACAACATAAGAAATATCAGAGACTCGCTCGAGCATACTCACACTCGGCAACTCAGCCCTACTTGTTCCTTAGTACCCTAGGGATTCTTACTTGGACTGGGAACTGATCCGATGTCTTCAGTAGTACGGGCCCAATACTACCGTCCACACCGCATCAGTATTCACTCCAAGTCCTCCTCCTAGGATCCCAAATCCCAAGTACTCTACTCTCACTATGCATAGGCTACTCTCTAGCAGACCTCTCATAAGCTCCTCGCTGCTATCTACTCACTCTCAAGCATCTCCCAACAGCAAAACCCCTAGGCTAAGGCATCACGAATTAGGCCACTCTAGTCCTAATAGGAATACCTAGCCTACTCTAGCATGCATAACATATCATATCATATCTCATAAAGCATAATATAAGGGTATTTTGGGAAATCACCGTTCGGGTGCTGGCTGATCGTACACACTGCTCTGCTCTGCTCTTTTCAAACCTTTTATTCCTTTAGGAAAATTTTGTTTTATTTCGAAAAATTTCTCAAATCCTCAGTTTGAGTTCAAATGCGCCCGAAGGTGCATCCGAATCCCTCAAACCAAGGCTCTGATACCAACTTGTAACGTCGTAAATTCTAAAACAATTTTTCACTTTTAAAAATATAATTTCATTCATAAATATTATCAATCTCCATGTATCACATATCAAATCCATAAAATTGATCCCAAGATCTCAATACATAAAAACTCCACAAGTGTGTACTGATCATGTCGGTGCCTTCCCGCGATCCTCACTGGTACCTGAAACACATAACACAAAACACTGTAAGCATAAATGCTTAGTGAGTTCCCCAAAATACCACATATAACACATATTAGCCACTCGAGGCTATAACTCTGTGGGCCCTCTGGCCCTAACTCTGTGGACCCTCTAGTCCTAACTCTGTGGACCTTCCGGTCCTAACTCTGTAACCTCTGGACTACATACAACATAAATCAAATAGAAACAATGCAGTGCACCACATCACATACATAACACGCGATATACTCTGTCACATAACTCTAATTACCACACAAGGTAAAGTATAGTGAGAAGACTCACCTCGGGTGTCTCGAATAATCTCGCACACGAAAACACTGATCCAGCCCCCGCCTAATCACATAAACAGTACTCTCAAATAAATAATGGCTCTCAAAGGCTAGATTAAAATCCATTCCTACAATCCAACAGAAGGGTAAAAGACCATTTTACCCCTCCTTGACCCAAAAGTCCAAATGTTGACCAAAACCCTAAAAGTCAACGAAAGTCAACAGGAGACAGTACGCGGCACGTACCATCTCTGTACGCGGGGCGTACGCCGGCGATCCATAATTGGGGTCTCAACCCCTTACGCTACGCGTTCTGAGAGTTACGCCCAGCGTAAGTCTCATTTTCAGCCTTTCTTGGATTTTGGTCTTAAACGGTTAAGACATAAACTCAAACTCCAGATCTGACTTCTCTAAGACCACTTAATCCATAAAGTCGAGACCTTTAAGCCTTTTCATGGCTGTAAAGGTCCCTAATCACTCGAACACCTTTCCTTCTTCCTCATAAAGTCTAGATCTCATGCATGGCTCAATATTCACGTCCAAGATTGAATTTTTATGAACATACAACTCATATTACCCTGAAATATGGCAGATCTAGGCCAATGGAGACCATTTGCTCATAAAGTCTCCACCTTGGGACCAAAAACCCTAAAAATTGGTCCAAGAAGCACAAATCACAAATGACAAGGAAAGCTTTGATCTTTTTACCTCAGAAAGAAGCTCCAACCTCTGTAGAACTCGGATCTACTCTTGTCCACCAACTTCTAGCTCCTAAAATGGCCTCCTCTTCTCTTTCACCACCTTGAAATAGCACTTTGAAGCTTAGAACACACACACACAAGCTAGAAACGAAGGGTAGCTCTCTATTAGGGTTTCACTCTCTAAAATGGTGGCTGAGGATAAGGCCTTAACATTCCTTTTATAGTGTACAAGCCACAAATTAGGGTTTGGATCTGGGCCCGCTACGCCCAACGTAACCCTGGGTACGCCCAGCGTACCTAGGCGAGTCCGCGTCCAACTTAAGCGCATGAGTACGCGCAACGTACTCTTCAGTACGCCCAGCATACTCATTTGCCTTAATATTTCAATTAAGGGCTTAACTTGACAATCTTGGAAAAGGAGAAGGATTTAAGAGACGCACCTGAATTTCGGGATGTTACAATGATTCACTTGTGATTTACATGTGAATTACATGTGATTAGTGGTGCTTCTCAAGATGAATGAACATATACATAACATGAAAGGGGGTGTTTGGCATTGCGATTAGAAGCTTTAAAGAACATCATAAATTAAATAAAAATAACAAACCTTTTATAGACCGGAAAGTTCATGCAAAGAGCTCCAATCAAGAATAGTTAACCCTTTTCCTAGAGCTGAAATCTCCATATCCAAAACAATGCACAACTTTATCTGTTTCATATAGAGGAATTGCTTATTCCATGATAATTAGTGAAAATTAACAAATAGAAGGAATCACATTCCTTCGAGATGTAACATCCATGAAATTTTGAAAAATTTAAAACTTTTACATAAATCCAAAAACCATCATTTATTACATATTGTTTTCAAAATAGGTTTCACATCAGAGTTTTTTTCCCCAGAAATCATAACACAAAATACGAGGAGGTGCATGATGAATTCAGCCTTCACCTTTCCACGATCATCTGAGGTACCTGAAACATAACCAAAAACTATAAGCCCAGAACTAAGCGAGTCTTCCCCAAAATACCACCGCGTAACATAACAGACACCATCATACATAAATGAGCCTTCAGCCTGACTGGACCGCCTCACAGGTCCTTCATCCTATCTGGACCGCTCCCGAGCCTTCGGCAAGACTGGACCCCTCGCAGGGCCTACAGCCTATCCGGACCGCTCACCGGGCCTTCGGCCTGACTGGACCGCCTCGCAGGCCTTCAGTCTATCTAGACCGTCTTGGGTCTGTTAGCCTACAAAACAAAGCAGGACCGCCTCAGCCCAACCACACACACACATGTCGACATATACATAACTCATAACTACATAGTCAATTAACAGGCAAGCACAAATCATTCAGATCAATAAGCATAGTATCATCCTATCTACCAGGATACAAATATAACAGATCATAACAACATAGCAACATCCTATCTACCAGGATAACCATCCAAAAAGGGCCGACATTGGTGCATTCGCCCCATAAGTACAATGAGGAAAACTCACCTCACAAGTAGTGTTGAACCGGTAAAATCCAACTCCAAAACTCAGCTCTGGACTCAAAAGCCTACAACCACCATGTGACCATTTCTATCAAAACCCCGAAATACACAAAATGTCTTCAAAGTCAAACTTGATCAACCATGGTCAAAGTCAAAGTCAATAGTCAAGGTCAACAGTCCATGTTGACCCAACTCGCCGAATGCACATACCAACTCGTCGAGTTACTACAATGCTCAGGGAAAACCCGAGCTAACTTGCCGAGTTGTCAGGACAACTCGTCGAGTTGTCAGGACAACTTGTCGAGTTTTCCCAGCTAAACTTATTCAGTCCTTTTTCATCCATTCTAATGCTTAAGAATGTAGATCTGATACCCAGGAGTTGGAAAACCACGTAAATTTGATAACTTTACGTCCATGCATGTCACCAAGAGGCTTCAAAACTCAAAGAAGGCTTAATAAGGGACCTAAAGCATGAAGGGGGCCTAGAACTTGATAAAGCTTGAAACTTTAAGCCCAAAGAGGCCACAAAACGTCCAGATCTGAAGTAATAACTTCATGAAATGCCCAAACCCAAGAATGATCCCAAAATGAGCCAAAAATGACAATAAACATCAAAGGAAGAGATCTAAGCAATAGATGAGCAAGTTTTCGACTTTTTACCTCAAAAGAGTAGCTAATCTCAAGAAGATTCTGGATCTAAAGCTTCCCCCTTCAAGCTATGCACCACCAACTTCAAGCTCTTCAAAAGAACACCAAGAAAACACTCTTCAAGCTCACACACACTCAAATATGGGAGAGAAAGCACGAGACTAGGGTTTGTGGACAGGGGAGACGGAGGCCACCCAAAGGGTATAAGGCCTTTAAATATGGTGCAACACCCTAAAAATTAGGGTTTCTTAATCAGCCACCAACTCGTCGAGTTTTCCTCTCCAACTCGTCGAGTTGGTCCAAAAAGATCCGCGACCCAAAGACTTTCAACACGTCGAGTTGAGGCCATTAACTCGACGAGTTCCAAGGAAAATTTCCTTTTTTTAATAAAAATTCTCATACCTGGGAATTGGGATGTTACACAAGATTTATCTATTCCATTCCACAATGCAAAGCAAACAAGTTTTTCTCATTCCATTCCATCATTTCCTAATTCCATCATACCAAAGACTACCCTAGTGGCCCAGTGTTTTCAAATTTCAAGCTAAATATTCTACTTTGCATATACATGTGATTTGACTTATAATAATACAAATTACTAGTTGTGATTAGATTTAGGGCACAATCTCAATTACCACGAACAAATTTTGAAGATATGCTTCAAATTAAGAACAACTATACGTGATCAGCAAAGAGACCGTTCACTGTTAGTTTGTTACACTCTCAAACTTCATAGCAGCATATGCGGTTATGACACCAAAGACTAAATCTACATTGGCAACTTTAGCTAATTCACTAACAATTGGTTCCAATAATCGATTGGAATTTTGGATCGATAGAGTAAGATCGACGATGGAGTTTCATTCGATCATCATTTAGATTTCATTGATCTCAAATTCAACAACGATGGAGTCAGTGAGTGTATCGTCGGTGGAAGATTCAGATAGATCTTCTAAATCAATTCAATATTTATATTGAAATCAAAACCTGAAAAAGATCAAATGCAATAAAAGAAGAAAATCGAACCTGAAGACTAGATTGATGTTGAGGATACTAGATCAATTACATGGTGGCGATATCAGTGTGTCGTTGGAGGGAGAAACCAATGGAGAGTGATGAGAACACGATTTATCTTTATACGATTTCTTCCCCTGTGGTGTACACACTAGCAATCGATTCCATATTTAGATCGATGAAGATCGTTTTACTTTTTGTTTTCTTCTGATACAATGGATTGGTAAATTGGATTTTGATTCCAGATCTACGGTGGAAGCATTAAGTTGTGATAATCATGGATGAAATCAGTGATTGAGAGATAGAGAGAGAGCAGAGGGAGGCGGTTGACGGAGAGGTACTCAACCAACAAAGGAAAGAATGGGAAGTCGTCGCGGTGGTCTTTGAAAGAGGTAAGGTTGATTGTTGGAAGGCAGAAGGAGGCGGTTGACGGAGAGGGAAGGATGTCAATGAAGAACATGAGAGATTGAGAGAAAGAAATGGGAAAGAAAGAGTATAAGGTTAGGTTTGATGTGAATCGTGAATTCAGTTAGATGGGATGTAAATCATGTAATACCTAAATTGTCCCTCAATTTATTTTAAAAAGGTACCCTCGTATTTTAGTTATTTTAAGTAATTACAATTATGCCACAAAACATCTTGACCTTCTATTATTTTGATTTAATAACCCTTGTCTAGTTCTCAGGTTCTCGGAAAAGTATAGGTTCTCAAATGATCCTTCATTTCTCTCTCTTTCTCTCTCTCTCTCTCTCTCTCTCTTATATATATATATATATATATATATATATATATATATATATATATATATATATATATATATATATATATATATATATATATATATATATATATATATATATTAGCATGTGATAATAGTCATAGTTGTAGAAGGGATCATGTTATATGCGGTAATGAGCTTACCATGTAACTTTAGTCATAATTGTATAATTGTATAATAATAATAATAATAATAATAATAATAATAATAATAATAGTTTTTTGATAAAATATTAATTTTATAAAAATGATAATTTTTTTTACGAGATTGTATATTCATTAGAAAGGAAAAGCAGTACATAACAGAAATGGTCCTTAGGGTATATTATATTTTTCATATTTGATCCAAGGGTAAATCGGTCTTTTTAAGAATTTAACAAATAAATAGTTAGATATAACAACGGAAGGACCATCCACGTAGCGTTTAGAAATTACAGTCAGTGTAATGCCGACAAAAGATATCCTGAACTTGATATTGTTTGGAAACCATAGGACCATTTTTAAAATTTTGTCAACAAAATATGTACACATAAAATACACCTGAATAGATAACATCAGGGCCAAATTAATCTCGCCGGAGCAAGAGCATAACACCTCACCAACTCCCCTGGTATCCCGCCGAGCATATCCCTATGATTCACCACTATCAGCGTCATCAATGCCGCTACTCCTGACCCAAGTGAATGACCCACAAATATCATCTTGTAGCATGACCCATTCTCAATCCACAATCGTTTCAGACTCTTGATTCAACAACCAAATCGCCAATTGTAACAACCCATGATGCCCATATACACCATCGAACATCTGCGTCCCTAATTGATTGTTCAAATGTCAGATCAAGGATCGTACTCATTCTCATATTGTTAGACCTAGATTTCACGATATGATTGAGAACATAGTTTGGTTGTTGACTAGTCCTTCTCCATTTTGACAGGATTTTTCTATTTCTGAAGACAGAAAGCAAGGTTGCAAATTCAAGTTTGTAATGGCATCTTTGGATATATGATTCAAAACAGGCGCAATACTGAGAGAGGTAGAGGGCGAGGTAGGGCCCGCCGTGGGCGTGGACAAGGAAGACCCACAGCCACTGGGCCACCTCGCAATGGCCCCCTCAGGGTGAATTCTACTCGGCCATCAGCTCACACCATTGCCAAGGCAAGCTCCGCAATTATGGATATCTTATCCTTATATATGCATTTGATTCAGACTCTGATTTCAAACACAAACTTGCAATTGAGGAACTACTCATTACAACTCTCTTTTTCAAATTTCAAAGTGTAAGGCGTACTATATGACACACTGTATAATATTCATGGAGAAGTTCATTTTGGCATCACCATTCACCACCAAAGAATTATCACCTAATGATGTTCATGGATTCTGATAATTATGAGTCGTTCTCTGGATACCCAGAAGTTTTATCCTTGCTTATGACGTAAAGGGGGCTTCACTGATCAATGATCATTATTCATTACTAATTAATTTTGTGATTAATGGTTGTCTGGAGTGGGAGTTGATGATGCATCCTAGTGCTATATTTGGAATCTCTCATGCTCATAATGAGATTTTCATGGCGTTGAAGATGCATCCTACTATCCTAAGTTCATGGTGTTTCTGCAAAGGAGATTCCTTCACTGAACTACAGGACTGGTGCTTTCTCCTGTACATTATCTCACATCTTTTAAGGAGTGGAGTGGGTTTAGTCTTCAACTCCCAACTATATAATCTTATTTTACTACAAGCGTTGTATGTGCTCCCAAATGAAATGAACAGGTAAAAAGCTTCATCTGTATCTCCTTTCCAAGTCTATTGGGAGCACCGAAATGAAAGACACCAGTAGTTTCTGATAGGAATCGATAACACAATAATGGAAAACAGAAATTGAATGCTTGATTACTATGAACTTCAAGTGGAAATAACAGAATAATAATTCAGAGAAGTTAATCAAATGATTGTCCTTCCTGACCTAAATCAGAGAGGATCTCAAAGAGATGACCTCCTGCCCAAGCTAATGCCGAAGACTCAAAATACAAATGCAAAAATATTCGATGCCTCACTACTCCTATCACTACTCTATTTATACTATTCATGAGATAATTCTAGATAGGATGCAAAATAGATAATAATAGATATTACGATTAAGTCCCCCATGTTTACCCATATATTTATATAAGACCCATAGCACATTCTCTATCAGTTTCTTTCATGGATACTCAATAGATCATGGAAGAAATTGCAAATTGATTGTTATTTGTGTAAACTAATCAGTTGGGGAAATATGAGAAACAAACAATAATACAGTTGTATTTCACTTTTTATTTAATTATATTCTTTTTTAAGTCTATGTAAGTATGAGACGTTTTAGACGCTTCAGGAGTTAAAAGGAATTAACATATGAAATAGATTGCAGGGGACAATAAGAACCATCAGTTTTTATTTAATTATCTTCTTATTTATATTCTTCAATTTACGGTTTTCCATCATTCACACCTTCAATGGACACACCACGTGCATTTGTTTTTTAGATTCTTTTAAAGGACCATTGTGTTATGTCCCTATCTCCATTGACCCCATTCACACAGTTTTCACATGGATCATCTATATAATAGTCTCACTTACAGAACTAATTATGCAGTAAAACACAGTTTGAATGAAACTTCTATTAGCATTAACCAGAAAACAAAAACAAATATGTCTAAATAATCAAGTTAAGTTTTATTATTACATTGTTAAATCCAACAATCCAACAATAACATATAATACCGCATGTTGTCTTTTTGTAATCCTAGTGCCTTGCTAAATTTTGGGTTACAACAAATTAATGTCATGACAGATATATACAATTCAAAGTGTAATACACGGCTTTGTAGAAAAATTTGACACCGAATTCAAATGTAAAAGACACTCCTTGTGGGAAAATATGACATTAGGCAAATTTTCTTTTCGAGCACGTGAATGAAAACAAGAGAAAAAGGTAGCTCAAGTATAAATTAGGACATGCAAACCATTCTTTTTTATTAAAAGCAACTTGGCAAAGCAAATAATGTATTCTTCAAACTTGTTATTTTTCTCTCTCGCTCTACTAATCATCACACTCTCCCCCATACAAAATTTCGCTTCTGCTTCTTTTGAGGAAGCCAATGCTCTTCTTAAATGGAAAGCAAGCCTTGAAATCCCAAAAAACTCCTTGCTATCTTCATGGATTCCCCTCCCTTTGAATTCCAGTGCATCGGTTCCATGCACTTCTTGGTTTGGAGTAGTTTGCAATGCTGATGGGAGCATTCAGAAGTTGAACCTCACATCATCCGGATTAAAGGGTATGCTTCATCGATTTTCATTCTCTTTGTTACACAATCTTACGCATTTTAATCTCAGTCTGAACAACTTCTATGGCCCCATCCCACCGGAAATCCAACTTTTGTCCAAACTTATATATCTTGATTTTTCTGAGAATAAATTTTCTGGAGTAATCCCACCTGAAATAGGAAACCTGCACCAGCTAACCATCTTGTACTTATACTCAAACAATATCTCTGGTCCCATTCCTATTGAACTTGGGAATTTGAAGTCTCTCACTGATCTTTGGATGGAAAACAATCAGCTTAGTGGTTCTATTCCTTCATCATTTGGTAATTTGACATCTTTGAATAGACTTTATTTGTACCATAATCAACTCGTTGGTCTCATTCCTATTGAACTTGGGAATCTGAAGTCTCTCACTCAGCTTTCGGTGTACAAAAATCAACTTAGCGGTTCTATTCCTTCCATCATTGGGTAATTTAACATCTTTAAATGTCCTTTATTTGTTCCAAAATCAACTCTCTAGCCCCATTCCTACTGAACTTGGCAATTTGAAGTCTCTCACTCATCTTTTGGTGTACGACAATCAACTTAATGGTTCTATTCCTTCATCACTGAGTAATTTGACATCTTTGAATGTCCTTTCTTTGTTCAAAAATCAACTCTCGGGTCCCATTCCTTTTGAACTTGGGAATTTGAAGTCTCTCAGTGGTCTTTCTGTGTACAACAATCAACTTAGTGGTTCTATTCCTTCATCATTAGGTAATTTGACATCTTTAAATGTCCTTTATTTGTTCCAAAATCAACTCACTGGTCCGATCCCTATTGAACTTGGGAATTTGAAATCTCTCACTGATCTTGAGCTGACCAACAATGAGCTTAGTGGTTCTATTCCTTCATCATTGGGTAATTTGATATCTTTGAATGTCCTTTCTTGGTGGAAAAATCAACTCTCTGGTCTCATTCCTATTGAACTTGGGAATTTGAAGTCTCTCACTGATCTTGAGGCGAGTAGCAATCAACTTAGTGGTTCTATTCCTTCATCATTGGGTAATTTGACATCTTTAAATGTCCTTTACTTGTTCCAAAATCAACTATCTGGTCCCATTCCTATTGAGCTTGGGAATTTGAAGTCTCTCACTGATCTTGGGGTGAGCGACAACAAACTTAATGGTTCTATTCCTTCATCACTAGCAAACCTCAGCAACATACAGTGGCTGAACCTTGGTGGTAATAAATTATTTGGTCCCATTCCTAGTGAACTTGGGAAGTTGAGGTCTCACTCATCTTTCAGTGAGAGGAAACCATCTTAGTGGTTTTATTCCTTCATCATTTGGTTATTTGACATCTTTAGTTTCCCTTTATATGTATCAAAATGAGCTCGCTGGTCCTATTCCTAGTGAACTTGGGAAGTTGAAGTCTCTCACTGATTTTAAGGTGAACAACAATCAAATTAGTGGCTCTATTCCTCCAGAGTTTGGAAATTTAACTCAACTACAAAGACTTAATCTGTCTTCGAATCATTTGGTTGGTCAGATCCCAAAGGAGTTTGGGAAGATGAAAAGTATGTTGGAGTTGTCCTTGGCCGGCAACAAACTATCTGGTGTTATACCTCTTGAGCTTGGATTTTGTGAACTCCTTGAAGTACTTGATCTATCCAAAAATAGATTGAATGGGCCGATTCCAAAAATTATTGATCAGTGGGCACAAATCCACTACTTGAATCTTAGTAATAACAAGATCAATGATAAAATTCCATCCGAGATTGGTAAATTAGCTCATCTTACAGAACTTGATTTATCTCATAATGTTCTCACGAAAGCGATACCATCTGAAGTTCAAAGTTTGCAAAGTTTGCAAAAATTGGATCTTTCTCACAATAGACTATCTGGTTCTATTCCTGGAGCTTTTTCAAGTTTGCCTAATGGGATTGATATCAACCTTTCTTTCAATAAGCTCTCAGGTCCAATCCCCTCTTGCGCTAACTTTGTGAATGCGTCCTTAGAAAGAAATCTAGATTTGTGTGGGAATATTACGGGATTGAAACTTTGTCCAAGTCAGATTATGAAGAAGAAAAATGATCCCTTTCATCACAAGCTCATCCTTGTAATTACGCTTCCCCTTATCGGGGCTTTTTTACTTGGTGTATTCACATATGGCCTCATTGCTTATCAACAACAAAAGAAAAAGTCTCCACAAAAACCATCGGACGAAGAAAGTGGTGATTATTTCTCTATTACAAGTTTTGATGGAAAAGTAGTGTATGTTGATATCTTGAAGGCAACAAATGATTTCGATGAAGCATACTGCATTGGGACCGGAGGATATGGGACTGTGTACAAAGCCGAGCTACAACCTGACAATGTGGTAGCTGTCAAGAAACTTCAATCATCATTTGAGAATGTTGATCACAATGGATTCCTTAATGAGGTACGAGCATTAACGAACATAAGGCATCGAAACATAGTGAAACTCTATGGATATTGTTCCCACGTTTGCCACTCATTTCTGATTTATGAATACCTTGAAAATGGAAACCTTGGATCAATCTTAAGAAGCGATGTCTTAGCAAAAGAATTAGATTGGTTGAAAAGGGTAAATATTGTAAAGGGTGTAGCTAATGGTTTGGCTTATATGCATCACGACTGCTCACCTCCTATAATTCATAGAGACATATCCATAGCCAACATCCTTCTTGACTCTGATTATGAAGCACATATTTCAGATTTTGGCACATCCAAGCTTTTAAAGCTCGATTCATCCAACTGGACCGCAATTGCAGGCACCTATGGTTATATTGCGCCAGGTAACAAAATCTTGTGATTGTAGTTCTACATCTTCTTAAGTTTCATGATATATATAAATATGTAAATGCACATATATGTATCTATGTTAGAATCTTGTGGGTTGATATAGCTTTCTTTGTTTTTATCTCATGTTCCTTTGGATGTAGAGCTTGCTTATAGGATGGTGGCAAATGAGAAATGTGATGTGTATAGTTTTGGAGTTGTTGCACTTGAAGTTATAATGAGAAAGCATCTGGGAGATCTGGTAACATCTTTACCAACACTGTCTTCTGATTATCCGGTGCCAGTAAATGTGGAAGATAGTCGGCTACCTCCTCCCTCTTCCCAAGTTGAGAAACAAGTTAAGTTGGTTCTGAGTCTCTCGAGAACATGTTTGAACTCCAATCCACATGAAAGACCAACAATGCAGCAAGTTTCAAATCTATTAATGAAGGATCTGCTTTGAATTGACATGTGATCAATATAGTGTTCTTTCAGTGTACTTTACGTTTTTTAAGTTCCCTATATGCACCCTGCCAATATGTCTTCATTTGAATGGCTTTTTGTTAAGAAACTTCACATATGTTTCTGGTAGTAAAGAAATAAGTCAATGAAGATTGCTATACTTCTAAAAACACACCACTGGAAACCAAACATAAAATTATGTAAAATTTTGTTTGTATGTTTTTTATATTGGTTTTAACTTTTATTAATTTAGTAATTTACATGTTTTAAAATTAATAATTATTATAACGATGTAATACTTTTTAAAAAAAATATGTGTCCGTATTGCCATATGATTTTATCCTCGCACAACATGTAGAAACGGGACCTGTAGGGATGACAATTATCATTTCTATAGGTTCAAAAGTCTATAGGTGTATAGGTGTCTGGGACGACATGTCGTCCTTATAACTCTCGTCGCCATAGCCCTGTCGCAATAGATTGCTTTTGTCATCGCTATGGATATCGTCGTAATAGGTTACATTTAGAGACGACATGTCGTCTTTGATAGTGCGTCGCTATAAGTTTCTGGTCTCCGTAGATAATGCCAGAGGCGGAGCCTTTAAGGGGCCAGGGGGCCACCCCCTGCTTTTTTTTCTTCCTTATGCCTGTATCATATATGTAGGAATGCTTTTAATTTTTTTACTAACCTTTTGGCCCCTCCAAGTTTATTCTAGATGGAGTATATATGTAGAAAACTATTGACTAATTAATTCGAAAAACCAAAAAGTTAATCTTATTTCATTTGACTGATAAATTAGGCAACTAACCAACAAATAATCAGAAAATATATGAAAAGATCAAAACCGATTTTATAAATGAACCAAAAATCTATTTTAATGTATAACTTCTTTCACTCAAAGATTGAGAAAACACAAAACCTTAAACAGAATAGTCACCCTGTTGCCGGCAAAAAAATGCTCATCGAAAAAAAAAACAGTCGCCGGAAAAAGAGTGTTTGACGGAAAAGAATTTGTCACCATTAAAAATAACCGGTCACCTCACCACTCTATCTCTCGGATCTGCCATTCGTTGAACTGCTACTCTTCCAGTGACCTTCGTGGTCCGTGCTTCTTCTCCGAAAGACTTGTACCAAGCTCTAAGGAGGTTGTCTCAGTCTCTCCTCTCCGGCCTCAAACATTTGGTAAGCCCCTCTCTCATTTTGTCTTGTTTTCTCTCTTTCTCTCACTAGGATTTGAAATAAGGTGACATGATAATGACCAGAGCTGCTAAGAGGTTAACCTATTCAAGCTATTAAAAGCCTGTTGTTTAAATTATTTTTGCCAATTTATCAATTATTATTCTTATTTAAACATTTTTGCCAATTTATCTAATTTTATTTGTATTTAAACAATAGAAACGTAATTGGGTATCTAGAATGAGATTTGTTAAAATTGCCTATGTTAATTGTTAATTTTTTAAATTTATTAGCTGTTAGTTAATTTATTCAATAAATATAATTACAACTTTTGTGTAGTGGGTATATATAGTTGTTTATACTACTAATTGTGGAGAGTAAATAATATAATTTGTCCATGGTGCATGTGTCAAATTGCGTGTTTTATGTTTATTTTCAAAAATTAACTCGGAACGTCTTTCGTTTGTTTTAACTTGGATCGTCCCTATAATTGAAATAATTGATCATTTATTACGGTTTTAAATAAAATTAAATTAGTTCATATGTATCTTTAAAAGTCTTAATTTCGCCCCCTAGTTTTAGTACCCGTGTTCCGCCCCTGGATAATACTATAGAGACGACATGTCGTCTCTGTAGATAATGCTATACATTCAACGCACCTTGTCCTATAGCGACAACTCGTCGTCGTAGAAGATGCACCTGTTGTTGTCTCTATAGATGCACCTATAGAAACAACATGGCGTCTCTATACGTATGCCCATAGGATAACAACTTGCTATTTTTTCTCTATAATTTCCTAGTTTCACAATCACAATATAACTAAAGCAGTAAATTTACAAAATAGCTAAAATAGTAAATTTAACTACAAAAACATTAAGAGCTGAAACCATAGACTTTTGAAAATTTTCCAGGTTTTCTCACACCCTTTTTCCCATATGCAATTGAACAAACACCATCATAACATAAAACCAAACTTTTGAAGCACAACATAAAAACAACAATAACAATAAACTGATGTTTTATAAATTAGGGAATGTAACAAGAAACAAGAGAAAAACCCTAGAATCCACCAATAATTAGAAACTTACAAAATGAAACATAAAAATACTGACATCTCATAGGCACACAATCTTGTCATATGATGCTTGTTTACACCTATAAAACCACACAAATTGATAAAATTTTTGATGGTATTATAAACAAACAAGTACATAAATATGTTATTTCTTGCATTTACCAATCATCCAACTAAATGAGTAACATGACAAAGGGAATCATCTAAAAGTAAACGTCATGTTAGAAGCAGCCAAATACAAGTACTTATCACCATAAGATTTTTAAAAGATCAGAAGCAACAATGATAGAAGTCTTGCACAAAGCACTTCTTGAATTCTTTATTGCCTTCACTAAAACCAACACAGTGAAACGACAAATACAATTACTTTGGAAACTAGATTAGAACTTAACACTCACAAATGGAATGACATACGTTCTTAGTTTCCACATAAAGTTCTTGCAATCTAGAAAGAAATTAACATATTAAACCATATCCATATCACAAAAGTTTCATACCTAAACTGAATAGATGAAAAATATGATTGGAGGAATTATACACACATTAAAGTATAAAATTACACTGACTGATCTTAAAAATGATTAGCTCATATTTCCCCTGTTTCAACAAAAACCTAAATCAAAAGCTTGAAAAAACCCACAAAATTCAAGAAATCCAACCGGTTAAAGAGGAAGAGGAGATAGGGCCGATAATCATTTTCTTCGTACCTATATTTGGGTGGATAAGGAGAGTGGGCAGAAATGTGTACTTGTACTTGGGAAATGATAATAACAAGAAATGTTATAAATGCGTCTTACACTTAAAAATTCATCTTATATGTGCAACATTATACCATCATGTATGAAGTAATAAATATACTTTGAGCTATTAAAGTAACCAAATTAGTATCAAAAGGATGAAAAAAACGCTTAAACTATTAAGTCATACCTTATGCTTTTTATCACACAAGAAAAACCCTAGAGGCTGTGAACACATGCTTTGAACAGTCAACAATAGCTTGTCTGCAATTCGGTATGTTAAATGACTTCTAGTATGTGAAAGATAAACATATATGCATCAGTATATAATTTGGATGTAAGTAACCAATTTTGTAAGTTTTTCTTCTATAAAGATTGTAATGTGTACCAGGTTTTTCTTGTTTGGGTTTTTCTCTACTCTATGAATGAACTGATCAATCTCCTCATCTACTTTCTTTTCAAGCTCTCCATAACCAC
The DNA here is from genome assembly GCF_052849685.1 of Lactuca virosa. NCBI lineage: Eukaryota > Viridiplantae > Streptophyta > Magnoliopsida > Asterales > Asteraceae > Lactuca > Lactuca virosa. Next base: position 132,514,387 of record NC_136428.1, on the reverse strand, counting down.
ATTGCACCTACAAAAACTAGTTTCCGGCATTAAGCAATATGGATCCTAGGATGCAACATTATACCATCATGTATGAAGTAATAAATGAAGATAACATATGTATCAATTAAGGATGTAAATGCCACTAACATATGTAATTTCAAAGAGTTGCAAATCATTGTCTTTGGGTCACACTAGACCTAGTGCTTTGTGAAAGAAAATTGAGTGTAGGATGCATGCAAGTGTATTAGTAGATGAGAAGATGGATTAGTTCAATATTAGAATGATGAACCAATTTATCTCCGATCTTCCACCTTTAAAATCAACAAAAGCAGCCTGAAACTATCTGAGATGTAAACCAAAATGATGATATTTACAATCCTATTCTTGAAGCGAACAATATTGAATTGGTCATGAATCAGGATCTTCTCTAAATCACTTTATGTCAGTAAATTTAATAGAACTATTTTGGCAGGTAACTCTAAAGTGGCAACACATCCAAATTGAATAGCTAAATCCCTAATATCAAGTCGATTCCTGCAATTTATCACAAAATGATTATTCAATGTTTGATCTAATACATGATACATATCAATTGCATAAAAAGCACCATGATGATATGGAAAAAAAGAGATGAAGAACATACTTGACGCCAATTCCGTTCTACATTACTTTGAAAGATCTAATGTAATCCTTTTCAGACTCAACTTTATTGCGGTGTGACGATCAAATAGAACTTGCTTTCTACAGTAACTACCGAACAAAATCGTAACATGAGAAAACAACTTATGATTCCGATATTAAATAAGTCAAATTGAAGATCCGATACGAGACAAAGCGCAACTGCTTTATAAACAACTTGTGTCGATTCCTTAAGCCCTAACTTCCTTGCAATATCCGACAAATCCATTTCAAGAAAGAGTGATGGAGAAAGAGAAAACAATAGGTATTTGGCTTCTATAATTGTCGTTGTGAATAGTAGAAGATAAAAAGAAAAAATATTTTAAATCTATAGAAACGACATGTCGTCTCCATAGCTTTTCACAAACCCGCCAAAGTTCCTGCGTAGCCATTAAGATGACAAATTGTCTCTATAAATTAACTAGTCAAAAAAATTTTGGTCAACCCTTTGGACACGACATGTCCTCCCTATAGGTGCACTATAGCAATGACATTTGTCGTCCCTATAAGTTGTGTCTCTATAGATGCTTATTCTTGTAGTACACGCGGTTCATATGATATATGGGCCATAACTTGGGTCGTACATAACGTTATATAACCCGTACCCAACCTAAGTCATTCAAATATACAATATATATTTCTATTCTAGATTATATGATGAGCAATTAAAACTAATGGTGAGATATGTCATTGAAGAATTTTATCAAACACATGATATTATAGATGAGACGTGTCTTTACAAAGATGGAAAATTTTAAATATTAAGAAAAAAATCATATATCAATGCATTTTAAACATTCTGGAACATTTTTTACTCACACTCCATTCCTAGCATACATTTGAGCTATTGAATTCCAAATTTGACAACCTAAAACATTTACACAAGATAACTAACTAAATAGTTCAACTAAAACCTACATGATTTTGTTATTGGTATGCATATCACTTCTCTTTGAAATATGACCAGCGTATGAGTTTAAGTGAATTCAACCTCTTACTGGTTTATGTCTTATCTCCCATTCATTTGATTTCAACATGACATGGCATGAGATGGATGTAATGTTAAATGATTTTATGTAGGGAAATCTCCAGAAAAGTCCTAATATTTTGGGAAATTTTTAATAAAGTCCTAAATTTTTACTTTTTGAATAGAAAAGTCTCGACTTTATAACTTTTTGAATAGAAAATCCCAAGAAACCGGGTAATTTATTCACTTTAGCCCTTTTTGACTTGTTCAGCAGGTAATGAGACCAAATTGTTAATTTTTCAAAAATAATATGACTTTTCTGTACATTTCATCAAAATTTGTATATATTGTATAAACATTTTTACATATTTTTAGGTATTTTTTTTAAGTTTTTATGTGTACATATTTATGTATTTTAATGTATTTTAAATGTATAACATATTTTTTTACGTATTTATCCATTTTACATATTTTTATGTGTTATTTTTTATGTACTACGTATTTATATATATTTTTACGTATTTATGTAATTTTTAAAGTTTTTTATATAGATGCTTATATATTTTAAATGTATAAAGATATTTTTTTTACGAATTTATATGTATTTTTAAGTATTTTACATATATTTTTATGTATTTTTATGTGTTTCTTATGTATTACATATTTATATCTATTTTTACGTATTTATGTACTTTTTAAAGTTTTCTATATAGATTTTTATGTATTTTTATCTATTTTAAATGTATTAACGTATTTTGTATGTATTTTTAAGTATTTCACATATGTTGTGTATTTTTACGTGTTTTTTATGTATTATGTATTTATATGTATTTATTTGTATTTTTACATATTTATGTATTGTTTTTAGTTTTTTATGTAAATGTTTATGTATTTTAAATGTATAACCATATTATTTTTATGTATTTATGTATTTTTTTTACTTCAAGTCGTCTTCACGATTTTATCTAATTCGCACAGCTTCTTCGAGTATCTCTAGATGGTTTTTCTACATGCCCACATATTTTAAGCTTTTTCGATTCGATGTTTAATTTCAAGATAAGCGAATGAGAAAAACTTAACATATATGTGTATGTAGGAAACCATCTAGACATACTTAAAGAAGTTGTATGGGATTGGATGAAATAGTAAAAACGACTTGAAGTAAAAAATATATAAATACGTAAAAAATGTAGTTATACATTTAAATACATAAACATCTATATAAAAAACTTTTACATCAATACGTTAAAAAACATATAAATATCTAATAGATACAGAAAAAATATAGAAATACATAAAAAAAATATTTAAGATACTTAAAAATACATATAAATATGTAAAAATACGTTTAAACATATAAAATACATAAACATCTAAATAAAAAGCTTAAAAAATACATAAACACGTAATACATAAATAATTAAATAAATATGTAATATATATATAAATACATATAAATACGTAAAAAATACGTTTATAAATCTAAAATACATAAAAAATTTAAAAAAATACATATAAAAACTTTAAAAATACATAAATATGTAAAAATAGATATAAATACATAATACATAAAAAAAATAACACATAAAAATATATCAAAAAATATGTAAAATACTTAAAAGTACATATAAATCTGTAAAAACTACGTTTATACATTTAAAATACGTAAATATATACATATAAAAACTTTAAAAAATACATAAATACGTAAAATAGATATAAATACGTTAAAAAAATATTTATACATTATATACAAGTTTTGATAAAATCTGCAGAAAAGTCCCATTATTTTAGAAAATTAACGATTTGGTCTCATGACTTGTTGAACAGGCCAAAAGGGGCTAAAGTAAATAAATTAACCGGTTTTTTGAGTTTTTCTATTCAAAAAGTTAAAATGTCGGGACTTTTCTGTTTAAATAATAAAAATTTTGACTTTTTAAAAAAAATTTCCAAAATATTGTTACTTTTCTGAAGATTTCTGCCTTTTATGTATCACAAAATATGTCAAACTTTGATCACCTAAAGACCTCATAAATGTGACATCTATCTTGTATTTGAAGATATCATGTCACCACCCACTATGATACAGAATATGAAGGAAAGAAAAAGTTAAAGAGTTTAAATCTTAGCAACTAGGGATGAAAAAAAAAACTAAAACTGAACTGGAATCGTTTTGGAACTATTTAAAGTGTAATATTATATCAGAATATTTCACGTATTTTAGGTAAATAAAATGACGAAATAATAATTAAAAAAGAATTTTCGGATTTTTCCTTTTATTTTGTATTTTAAATTATTTTTAGATTGCGTCTTACGGTCTCACAAAATTAGCATGGTCTCAAATGAACCTGAACCTATATATATATATATATATATATATATATATATATATATATATATATATATATATATATATATATTGCTTAACATTAAATATCATGTCTTTGAAAAAATTTGATTCCCATATATATACTAATGAACTGATGAGGGCCGTGATAATCACGGCCCTAGAGAATTGATCAACAAAGTAAGTTTAAGTGATTCAAGAAGAACCAAGATTTAGAGAAAAAAATATAACTTTAATGTGCATCAATTAACCATTAATTAGACGTGAAACTCAAACTTTTTTTGTTAATGTTCCTAGTAGCATGAGAGAATTCTGTAGTTTTTAATGGAGATTAATAAGGGTATTGTATTTTCTTAAATATACAGTTATTAATTATAATTTATGAAGCATATAGTTACACTTTATATAACTTTCTGAATGAGTTTTTTTATGTTTAAGAGCAACAATCACTTTTATTTATCTTTTTCTGCATAAGACGTTAGTCAGGTGTAAAAGTCAAATGGTTAGAAGAAGTCTCGACTTATTTTTTTGAGCGGTCTTAATGTTTAATTTGTTTTGTATGCCAACATTCTTGTAAGTTTCTTAGTATTCATCAATATACCTCATATACCTCTAGATGATGGTTAGAGATATGGAAAATTATAATAAATTAAAAGAATATATATATATATATATATATATATATATATATATATATATATATATATATATATATATTCGAATAAACTAATAAATTTGCCACGATAATCTAAATTTTTTGATTTTCTTTATGATTTGAGATCATTTCCAGGCCTTCACACCTTCAATAGTGCATGAAGGACAGTTTGATTTACCAAGAAACATTTATTGGTCATCTTATATGTCATTGTAGTATTTAAAAATCATGTCATGTGAGATTACAATTTTACAAATAAATAAAAAGAGAAAGCATGGAGTGGACATGCTTATGGTTCAAACAAATGGCATCCTATGTGCAAAATAACAAACAATGGTCAATGCTTTGTAAACGGCAATGAGAAAAAAAAAATCAATATTACACAATACGTAAGTGAATAAAAATTACCAAGAAATGGGTTCCGGCTAAAGTAGGTTGGAGAGATAAATCTTTAGGTTTATGAACATCATTTGAAACAAAAAGGCCATCCATTGTCACTGGTTTAGTTTCATCAACCGGTGGTTTAGTTTCATCAACCGGTGAATATGTATCTTCTTCATGAGGTATATTTGTGTTCTTCTAGTTATATGTAAATAGAAATAATCCTAAATATATAAATAACCAAATATTTTAAGGTAAATAAAAAATACAAGTTTTTATTAAAATTTAATATTTAACCGGTTACTAATTTTGTTTGGGTCTTTATGATTTATACTTTGTAAATATAAAAATATTATATTTATTAATCGTTAAAATTAGAGGGTGTTAGAGGGGTTGTGATGTTTGATATACTATCATATGCATATGTAATTCTTATATTTAACTATTGTCCTCCGTCTTTGAGGTCGAGGGTTTAAATCTCGTCTCAAACATAGATAAAACTGGAAGTAAGTCTAAGAATATATTAGGTTTTTTATTTTAAAAAATAATTCCTAGATTTTCGTAACTTTATATTCAATTAACATTATCCTATATTTAATTGTATATTTGATAGACGTTACCCTATCTTTTTATGAAAACAGAATTTGCTAAGTTTATAAAAGAATTATAGTAAATTTCCGACATATAATGCATCAATGAGTTCAAAATTTTATATGCCCCTCAAAGGTTTCAATGCAATCCCCAGGGCCTTCATTTCTAAGCAAAAGAGTAGAATTAGGAAAGTAAATTTATGATTGCTTAAAAGAAGGATAATAAGGAAATTTCACATTTTCCAATGTAATAAACCTTTTTACAACTTATTATTTAGAAATAGATATTTCATAATGCCTCCATCAAGAGGAACACAAACAAAAGACAAAACATAAGGAATTTTGGAATTTACAAAGCCATATGTTTTCGCCCAATTTTCAAAGTCGATCGAATTTTCTTGACAAAAGAATTTTGTTTGGGTCTTTTGAGTCTTTGTATTTTGGTGATTCTACGGTTTCTAAACACAATGATCATTTGATGCCTCCAACTGAAATAATTTTGTCTATTTAGTTTAATGTACACAAAGTCTGTGATGTTTGATATTTAAAAATGACATTGTACCTCCTATTGAATAAACAGTCTTTCATTACATACATATGGAACAAACTTGTTGACACAGAAACTTGAGTAAATCACTGTTGTGCAACTGAAATACAAATTGGCTGAACTGAAGTAAGTTCCTCGCCACGATGAAATTCAAATCAGACCCGGATCCAATTCTGGATATTTTGTGGGTAAAGATAGAACATGTAATAACCGAGCGTCAATTGTAGTTGTTGTAAATTCAGAAATAATTAATGGATTCATACCTAAATGCATGAAAGGATGGTAGAGGTGGGTTGATGTTTTAGATGAACATTTTTTCTGATTTTTTTTTTTTTTTTTTTGCGTATTTTAGGAACATACTTCACAATAAAAATGAGAAAATGACAAAAATAGCCAAAAATACTAATCACTTTGTGGAAAATAGCCAAAAAAAATTGAAATTGCAAAATTGGCCACTAAAATCGCAGATGGGAATGGTCCATCTGCGATTTTCATGTTCCATCTGCGAATGTACAAGTGGCTAACGCACAAGTGTGCTTTAGCCACTTGTACATTCGCAGATGGGTATTTTTTATAATTTTTTTTCTATATATATATATATATATATATATATATATATATATATATATATATATATATATGGGTGGAGCAGGCTTAAATCGTAGATGGACACAGTCTTTCTGCGATTTCCTCTGTATTTCATCTGCGAAATTATGAAAAAAATTTTAATTATTAATTAATTTATTTATTTTGACTATGAAATCAATTGTTTTGACTACAAAATAACCTTACTATATATAAACTTTTGTAGAAAATTATCAGTTTAGTTGTTATTTGTTTAGGAAATTTCTTTAAAATCTCTCTAAAAAAATGATTGAATATTTGGTTTATCTTGTAACCGGTGGGAGATGGCAAGTTATTGAAACAAATATGGAATACGTATGTCCACGGGGAGGTATTTCTGAATTTGCTTTGATATTTTCTGAGTATATTAGTTATAGTGATTTTGTATCTTTGGTGAGAAGCAAAATTGGTTTGTTAGACAAATATAGAATTAGTCTTCGTTTCCATCATCCTGAATTGAATTATTATATAGATATAGTTGAAGACATGGATGTTAGAATGTTGATAAATGTAATCAAATGTAGCGGAGGAAGGGCTGTGAAAGTGTTTGTGGCAGTTGATGAAGGAGATGAGGTTGATGAGGCTGGTCACAGTGAAAATCAGTCGGTTGGTAATTTATGCAGCTATAAAGGGAGCAACGATCTGATAGGTACTTTCAATACTCCTAGTGTACCTCAATTTCACAGTGTTGCTGAAAATGTTAATGTTAGTTATTCACCTATTCACTATGTGGATCCTGAGAATTACAAGTATGTTGGTGATGATGATGTTGGTACATATCTTAATGATGTGGGTGGTCGTTGTGATGATGTTCCCGAACAAGAAGTTAAAGTTATGAATAGGCGTGTAGTAGATAAAAGTAAAAAGAAAATAAATTTGAGTCAAAAAGATGAAAAAAAGCATGTTTACGGGGATTATGTTGATGTTGCTGATGTACGTTTAGATATAACCGACTTACAAAGCAATTCAGATAGAGATGAGTTGGGTGATGAAGTTAAAGCTAAGTTTCCCGATAACTTTTTTTACGGTATGCCCCCGTACCAGCATGCCCAGTTGATATTAATGAAGATATCCCAACACAGATGGTAGACATCAATCTTCAAAAGATTGAATGTGAGAGTATATTTAAGAACAAAGAACTTTTAAAGCGGTGTATTGGTAAAAAATGTCTTGGAGAAGGTTTTCAGACGAGGACAAGTAGATCCACGAAATCAAGGTATGAGGTTGTGTGTGTTTCGAAAAATTGTTCTTGGTTACTAAGAGCAAAAGCAATTAAAAATTCTGATGGACTTTTCCAAGTGAATAAATTTGTTGATGTACACACATGTTCTTCAACAATTTTGCAACCTAATCATCAACAAGAAAACAAATATGTTTTGGGTGAATATCTTGCTGATGTTTTGGCTGAAGATTATAGTAGAGTTTATCGAGGAAAATATATTATTAATGATATGAATGCTCAATTGAATATCAATATCTCATACCATCAGGCATGGCGTGCGAAGCAATATGCATTGTTGTTGTTAAGGGGTACGAAAGAGGATTCTTTTACCAAACTTCCGGATTATTGTCACAATTTGGTCAAACATAATCCGGGTACGGTGACACATATTAAAACAGATGGTGATGATCGCTTTGAGTTTTTGTACGTCGCACTTGGTTGCTCGATTAGTATTTTAATATATTATTAGTTTTTTCATTTTTATTTTGGTGTATTTGAATAGATATACAATGTATTGTAGGTACGCGCTTTTGTCAAATTTTGTAAACCGACCCTTGTAGTAGATGGAGCCCACCTAAAGGGCGAGTTCAAATGTACCATGTTACTTGCAGTTACTAAGGACAGACAAAACCAAATATTACCGGTTGCATATGGTATATGCAAAAATGAGTGTACAGATTCTTGGACATGGTTTTTTCAAAAACTACGTGATTGCATAGGCAATATACAGGAGCTTACAATTATATCCGATAGGTCTCCATCTATAGCAACATCCGTTGCCAACATTTTTCCTCACGCTCATCACGGAATATGTGGTGTCCATTTGTATTTCAACATAGTATCTAGATTCGGGAAGAGTAACACAGTTAAAGGATTTTTTTGGGAGGCTTGTAGGGTGTACGCAGATGATGCTTTTGACGCTGCCATGGATGTTATGAAAAAGACAAAAGAACTAGTATGGGAGTACTTAAAAAGTATAAATCCAGAAACTTGGTCAAGGGCACATTGTAAGAGGGAACCGATACAATCTTATGTCATCCAACAGTGCCGAGTCTATAAATGCATTATCTAGACACGCACGTAAGGTGCCGATACTTATGTTGATCGATTTTTTTCGTGCAACAATGCAACAGTGATGGTTTCAAAGACGTAACTTTGCAGGTATTAAGTTAATTTTTAATATTAATGTTTTATTAATTTAATGTTATTGATCTTAACTTCATCATATTGCCTGTTTTTTAGCGGAAGCAACAACAACACTCACCCCTTGGGCCGATGATATTGTAAAAGAAAACAAAAAAAGTTTTAGTAAGTGGGATGTTCGCATGATCTCAAATACGAAATGCGAGGTCAAAAAGGGGGCACAAAACGTGATTGTTGATTTCCAACATATGACATGTACATGTAGGCATTGGCAACTTGATGGGATACCTTGTGGTCATGTCATAAGATGTTTAACAGTGAACAATTACCAAGACTGCTTGAGGTATGCGTTAAATGCTTACTTCACCGAAACACTGAGGAAAACATATGAGGAATCAATAAACCCTTTGCCAAAGCCATCCGAATGGGATATCCCTGATGATTTGATGATTGTTAAGCCACCTATAATGGATAAACGTCAGCCATGCAGGCCAAGAAACACAGATCACATTCCATCCCAAGGCGAGGGTCCAATTAGAAAAGAGTGTTGTACATGTGGTCAACTAGGACACACGAGAAACAATTGTACTGGAAGGGCGTCCGGTAGTGGAGCACGTCGCACAATTTCTACTGCAGAAATGACATTTAATATTGGTGGTTCAGCGAGTTGCTCACAAACCTATGACGCTGATTTTGATATAAAACAACCTTGAAATGAAGAGTTGTTAACTTATTATGTATTGTAATTTTTGTATTAAATCTTACAAGACATTGCTATGCTTTCATATTTTAGTTTAGTTTGCAGATTATAACAATTAATGAAGCTTTTATATTATAATATTTAGTTTGCAGATTAGAACAATTACAAGATGTTATTTAAAACAAAAACCATCAAACGATCCTTTTGCACCCTAAGGTGTATCATGATAATATTACAATATTTTTGTAACTAATTATTAAACTCAGGGAACTGCAATGGGTACTTCTCTTTCTCGATTTTTATATAGTCATCCCTAATTCTCATTTTGTCTTCCAAACGATCCTTTTGCACCATAATGTGTATCAACTGCTCGTCCTTCTCAGCAAGCCATTTTTCAGTTGTTTTGATTGCCTTCTTAGTCTTTTTTATCCATTCTTCATGCTCTTTGATTTTGTTTTTATTGAGGTCTATCCATTCTTGAGCTTTTTTGCATTCTGATGCAATATCTTTACCACGTTGAGTGAGAAGTCGGGATGACTCTTTGTCCTCTTCTTGTTGTTCTTCATCCTTCTTCAATTCTTCAAAATTTTCATCTGACATATATGGCCCGGCTAAAGAGGGTGTAAAAAAAGGGTCGACTGAATCACAGTAATAACAATCTACTTCGTTGCATGTGCAAACTTCGAATTTGTGTGAGGAAGTCATAATAAAGTCGACATTATAATAAACTGGTGCTATAAGTGGTATTTATACATAATAGTCCAAATGCTACCATTTCGTAGTCAGAGTTGTAATTCATAGTCCAACTTTGAAATGACTAGACATTAATGACAAGTCACTGAAGTGACAAGACGTAAATGACTGTTTGACATGATAAGTCACTGCAGTAACCTGCAAATCGTAGTCAAACTTTGAAGTGACAACACATAAATGACTATTTGACATGATAAGTCACTGCAGTAACCTGCAATTCGTAGTCAAACTTTGAAGTGACAACACATAATTTACTGTTTGACATGATAAGTGACTGCAGTAACCTGCAATTCGTAGTCCAAATGCAACCAATTCGTAGTCAAAGTTGTAATTCATAGTCCTGTATTTATTAATATAAATAGATGTTTAAGATCTAAAAACCAAACACCCAAATCACCTAAATGAAACCAACTCTCATATTTAGAAATGTCGTCGAATGCAGCAAGTTCTTCGAATGAAGTACCTGGTTCCAATTCTGAACGACCATGGACGACAAACGAGGTGTTGGTTCTAACACGATGCTGGCTAAGTGTTAAGTATGGTGTATCATTACTTTCTCCCCCGCATTGCCTAGTAGGTGATGAATGGACTCGCATAACAGCTTTGTTCAACCATGAGATGGGAGAAGGACAACAACGACAACAATCAGATGTTGTTACTAAATGGATGGATGTAAAGGAAGAAGTGACATGGTTCAATCGAGCGTGTAATTATGCGAAAAGTTCCAAACTTCGTTGTCGGGACGAAGAAGAGTTCTTGGAAGTTGTTACAGATTTTTACATCTGTGAGCGTGAAGGCAGAGACTTCGAATATGAGGAAGTTTGGAAGGTTGTTAAAAATAATCAGTATTTCATGTAGACCGCTCTATTTTCCGTTAATAATAACCCATGGACTTGCTTTTTATTTTAATGCTTTGTTTGTAGTAATGTCATAAGTTTAATGTTTCATGTAATAGTTGTTAGTTTAATAGTTTAAGTTTAAATCGTTGTTTTTCATGTAATTGTTGTAATGTTTGTAATGGTTCATGGAATTGTTGTTAGTAATGTATTCTAATGTATTGTGAAAACTAATGCAATGAGCATTTATTAATTAAAATTAAACATAGGAGATGCATCCAATACATACGTAATACATGAAAATAACCTAGTACTCACCTAATAAATTGAAATAGATTTTAAATAAACAAGATATATTTCAAAATATTCCAAGGGGCTTCAAACTGGAATTCCAACTCGTCACTTAATGACTTGTATTCCTCCTTAGCAGCTTCCAAGATGGCCTCCTCAGTAGCATTTAAACGGGTGTCGTCAATTTTGGTATAAAGATCGTTGAATAATAGAACTTCCGTTTTCATTTCATACCATCTTGCTAAGATGTCTAGTTCGCCACGATCGTTTGTTGTAGTCATTCGGTTTTCAGCATTGAAAATATTGGTTAAACGAGTCCAAAACATTGGATCGTTCAACTTGCTGGTCTCGTACACATGAATATATGCACGTGTAAGAACCAATAACTCGTCATTGCTCCATGGTATAGAACTCATTTTTATTGAAACAAAGAGAGTAAAATGTCAAAAATAATATATGTTCGAGTTGACACTCATTTTTATTGAACCAATAACTCGTCTCGCAGTCCAATCTTCTAATTTGTCTGCAATTCATAGTCCAACTTAACTGACGAACGCAGTGTACTAACTGAGAACACAACAGATCACTGTTCGAGTTGACAAGTCATTCCATCGAATGACAACACAATACACTGCTACTTGAGTTGCCAAGCCATTGCATCGGGAAAATAAAGAGTCAGTATAAATAGTTGTTAATATCCATTCTAATGGTATCGCATTACTTTTCCCCTTGCAAGTATGGACTCACCTGTACCACATATATGGAGCAACGAAGAGGAGGTCGCTTTTGTTCAAGCTTGGATTGTAACTGTAGAGGAGGATTTTCCACCGGGTCCGCCACAAGTTCGCGCTGGATCATTTTGGTCTCGTGTCTGTCATTTGTTTCACCATTTAGTGGGGCGTACTCAATATCGAAGAAGAAGAGATGTCAAAGCGAAGTTTATGGATTTGAAAATAAAGGTGAAGCAATTTCAACATATTTATAACGAGTTGGATAATGAACATGCAAATATGGATGAAGACATTCTGCGACAGGTGGCTTTGGAACTATACCGTTTTGAATATGATGGTAGCGAGTTTACCCACGCAGATGCATGAAATCTTTTAAATAATGTCCCTCATTTTTAATATGCATGTTGGTTAAGTTAAATGTATTTCGTTAGTTAAGTTGCTTGTTGTTGTACGTGTGTTTTGTGACTAGTTAATAAATGTCCCTTACATTTAATGTTTGTTGTTTCCTCAATCGCAATTAAAAAAGAATTAACAAAAAACAGGTACATAAATAACTAATATATAATACCACATAAAATGCAAAAGGGGTACATGAATAACTAATACATAATACGACATAAAATGCAAACGGGGTACATGAATAACTAATACATAATACGACATATTAAATGCAAACGGGGTACATGAATAACTAATACATAATACGACATATTAAAAATGCATACGGGGTACATAAATAACTACATCTTTTAGGGAGGTAACAGGACCACCGTTTCATTTGGTATTTCCCAGTGCACATGTGATGGTATAGAATTCACCAACTCAGATCCAAATGCAAGTCGATACACGAAAGCAGTGAACTTGTAATCAACCATTTCGTGAATGGCTTCAGACGTACGGGTTCTTAGAGATGCTATAGTGTGGCCACATGGTATACCGCTTTTTTGCCATTTCCCACAACTACATACCCTACGTTCAAGTTGTACTTTGCTGGTGGCAAAATTGTCATTGACTTCAAATGTATCCCCATACAAACGTCTTGCCATCCAATTATAAGACTTGTTGACACGTTTTTGAACCTTACTCTCAACATAAGGGGTCAACCCACCAGACAACCTCCCTGGAAAATTTTATAATTTTAGAAAAATAATAACACAAGAAAAAACTAAATATAACAATCTCCCTTACCCGCCACTTCAGCCCGTTCAACATACTTTGATTGTATCGACGTATTGATTAACTCAATTATCGTTGTTATAGAAAACTCACGTGTGGACGTGGATATAATTTGCAACATTTCAGGGACATCAATCGATTTAACATTGTAACGTACTTTTGGGAAAAATGCTCGTATCCATTTTGAAATTGCTATATCGTCAAGCCAGAAAATTGGACTCCTAAGCAAGGTGCAGAAAGGTGGTTTCCTACATGCACTTTGCAACCTTTCCAGACACAAGTAAATATCATGAACACTATATGCATTGCATGACTTCCAAAACAACGATTCGACTTCCGTATCGTTATGTCCGATAGACTCACGTATTTTTCGAGCTATATCTTTAGGACAATATCCATGATACGAATCTGGGTAGGCACTCTGAACACCAAAGTCTATTTTATCACATAGGTTGCTTACGAAACCAACCTCTGTATCCTCACCTAAACACTCTTTTAACTTCATCATGAACCATCTCCATGATTCTTCAGACTCTAAGGTTCCCAAACCAATTGCTAAGAGTAGGGGTTCATGATTTCCATCCAAAGCCACTGCGAAGTAAATTGTTGTCAGATAGCTCCCAAGAAGGGGTAAATAACCCACATATATTAACGGTATCATGCACCTAAGGAAGGTACGAATCTGCATAAAAAAACAAACATAAATTAATGATAAGTAAAGAGTACACGAGATACATTAGCAAGAAATATTAATTAAGTCAATAAAACAAATATGTTATACCACGCAACCTAAAGCCACAAAACAAAATTGAAAGCGGTTGGTATCAGTTTTCTTGATGGCTGTGAAGGTATTAGGATTTGTTCTTTGTAGATTAGGCAAGAATATTGGTAGCTGAGAAAAGCTTCTTTCGGTCTAAGTACTCATTTTCGCAAGCAATGAAAGTGTATTATAATCATCACACAAATACAATTTTAATTATATACAAATTGGTGTTTCTCTATAATTCATATTTTATAGTTCAACTTTTTAATTTCATTTTCAAACCAGTTCATTTCATAGTCAAACATCACTGACCGATAAGACAAGACAATGTACTTGTATGCAGTTCATAGTTCAACTTTTTAAATTCGTAGTCAAACCAGTTCATTTCATAGTCGAACATCATTGACCGACAAGACAAGACAATGTACTTCATAGTTCAACTTTTTTAATTCATAGTCAAACCAGTTCATTTCATAGTCAAACATCACTGACCGACAAGACAAGACAATGTACTTATATGCAGTTCATAGTTCAACTTTTTAGATTCGTAGCCAAACCAGTTCATTTCATAGTCAAACATAGTAACTCCATGAAATTTATTTGTGAAAGTAATTCATATTAGATAGAATAAAAAAGGCGAATGGCATATTGTAATTGCGGAGGTGAACGTGTCATTAGGATTTCGGGTACAACTAAAAACCCATGAAGATTATTTTACGCTTGCCCATATATGGTATCATGTTCTTAACTTCATACATATTTACACCCTAATCATTATATGGCAACAATTCTTATTGTCAATGTTTAAATTTACATGGACCAAAATGCGGGTTTATCAGTTGGGTTGATGAAGAGAAGGACCAATCATCTATCGTAATAGCTAAAATAGCTAACTGTAACAAGCTCTTTCAATCATAAAATAAGAAGTTAAAGATAGCCTTGGTTTGTAGTTGGGTGTTTTTTTTGGCAATTATTGTTTACAAGTTGTAAGCTTTTTAGTATTGTTTTCATAGTTTTGAGGTTGTTACATCAATAAATTGTTGTATTTGTTGTTATGTTTAGAGCAGTGTACTTGTTAGTTTAAAACAAATGTGGTGTCGTTCTTATGTTGTAAGTATTGAAGTTATTAATAGGTCATTAAATCCAACATACAATTACATATACAAATATATA
Organism: Lactuca virosa; assembly: GCF_052849685.1. Classification (NCBI taxonomy): domain Eukaryota; kingdom Viridiplantae; phylum Streptophyta; class Magnoliopsida; order Asterales; family Asteraceae; genus Lactuca; species Lactuca virosa. The sequence continues at coordinate 132,498,828 of NC_136428.1, read as the reverse complement.
ATCCAACTACATAGGACCAAGACTCGACCCCCAAAAATTTTTTGCCATCCGTTGGCGAAACTCTAAAGCTGCGTTCCTTGGGTCAATAAGCTCACATATTGGTTGGCCTGAAACTAATTGTTCCATAAACATACAAACAAAAACACCGCAATCTCCCAAATGACTACTTTGTTGGGGAACATTTGTTTCGAATATGAATTGCATATTCAATGAAATCCTTGGGATGTTTCTCCGGGCCCAATAGTCAATCTTGTCTAAATAATCTGCCACCCGAGCTTCAAATTTGGTAAAGGTTCCATCAGAGTTGAATTTTTCATAAGCCCCTCTACCGAGACTGTCATAAATATGGACTTCCATATTCGCCAATCGTAGTTCCCCAAATAACCAGTGACTAGGGGGCTGAATAAATCGGCAATAGGACCTGTATAAGGATAAAAAATAAATAAATTTTGTTTACATATAAGAATACAAAAACATAACGACAATAACGAAAATAATTTCAAAAAATAAAATTCAGTTTACCGTATCGATATCCCACCAAGCAACCATGAAGTTGGGGTATCTAGCAATACCAGCCATAAACGCCCTCCAATCCTGCCCTTCCTCCAGAGCATGGCAAACAAAAAATTTGGAGGCATTATTGTATGTCGGTCGCTATCAAAACGTCTCTCTGTCAGTAGTCTATACCAAAGGGTGATATGCTGCACAAAATTATGATACTTTTGTTATTAACCAAAAAAGAAAATACTTTTAAAATAATAAATTAACTATTATTTTACCGCTGCCTCCAACCATCCGTCGTGTGTATGGCCAAACAAGGCGCTCCAAAAATCTCTATCTAACACCAAATTAAACAAACGATGCTGCATGTCATATGAATGAAATAAATAATTCTGGATCACAACCTCACCGCCTGCTACGTAAGGTTGCAGGCGCAACACGGAGAAGTCGTGAGCAACAGCAAATGCTGGAGGAGGAACGGGGCTTGTTGATTTGATATCAACCTTCTTTGTTGGTCTTCTTTTTTGCTTCGGTGTCGTCTGCAGCTAAAACAACATTCAAATGTTTAGATCTCTATCTTTCAAATAATTCACATAAAAATAAAATTCTATTATTACGATATAAGTTTTTAAATTAAACGAATACCTCGGTGTAAGGAGGGCACAAATACTTTGATGGATTTCGAGCCCTCGGTCTATCGGGTGTAACTTCTTTGCCATCAAAACCATAAGCATCATAATAATTTACATTTTCAGTAATTATTATTTCATCTTCCTCCGACACCTACATTAATAAGCAAAAATCTCTAATTAAAAAATGTTTCAATCTACTAAAAAAATTAAAATAAATATAAGTATAACAACCTCTTTAGCTTCATTATAATCATTTACATCAAACACATCATCATCAAATTTGTTCCTACTACAACCCGCATTTACATTCCTCTCGTCCAACTCCTACATTAAAATTAACACATTATAGTTATTAACGAAAGACACCTTAAAAATTAATTATTAAAATCGTAACTGTAATATATATAATAACCTTGTCGTCTTCAATATCGCCAAAAATATTTTCATTTGTATTATTTTTATTCATCACTTCATCTTCTATAACCTACATTTTCAAATATAAAATATGAACACAAATTTTCAAATATGTTAATAAATTAAAAAAAAATGTAGCGTGTAACTAACCGGTTGATCAAAATTTGTTTGGAATACTGCAGGCTGGTCAAAACTTATGTTATTCCATAGATCTTCATTATTCACTTCTTCAACAAACACCTCTGTAGGTTCTCGGTTCGTAAACACCTGTTGCTCCGGTGCATGTAGCCGTTTCAACACCTCCTCTAAGTTGGGTTTCCCACTGCGCCCACCTCTACCGTGAAAGCGACCACTTGACGACATACTAGACGAAGATTCGTCTTGTCTCCTAAACTGGTCCCGTACTGGGGATGGAACTGATTTCGGTTCACCATATACATACTCTTGAAATGACATATAATAACAAGATGACATCTCATCATCACTTGGTGACATTTTTTTTCTTGGTGGTTGTCCCTCCTAAAAAATTGAACATATTAAAAATGCATATAAAAGTATAATAATGAATTTTATTAATAATAAAAAAATATTTATAAACCTGTATCTTTGAAAAAATCTTGTTCACATCAACCCATTTCAATTTCTTTGTCCCACTCCATCGTTGCATCCGAGGCATGTCTCTATTTTTTCTCAATACAAATCCACAGGTACGAACAGCTGGAAGCATCTCATATATCCATATCTACAATTTTTACAATTATAGTAATAAAAGTTAAAATTAAAATAACTAACATAACAATAAAACAATTTAAATATAAGTAATTTTTTATACCCTAATTGGAGCCGTAAATCCTGAGACGGTGTATTTTAATGTTTGACGACGCTCAGGCAGTGATAAATATTTATTTATCTTGTTCCACGTATCCTCAAGGTCATCATACGTAAAATCCCATAAATAGCTACCCCAAGCGAAACTAACAAAACAGAAAAATATTAGTTATAATATAAATTAACATTAATAATATAAAACTTTCAAAGTAAACGAAAAATACCGGTTCCAGACATCCAAATTCTCAGCCAAAAAAACCCAATCTTGTGGCACCCGATCAATTATTTCTTTTCACAAAAAACCTTCACACAAAATGTGTATCAAACATACTCTAACTGCATCGGCGTCGTCAACTTCTAAGAATGGTTGATTTAAAATAAAACTTTTCAGGTCACCGATTTTCACCGAACTATTTGTATAGTTCGGAAATAGCTGCTCACGCAATAAACATCTTTTTTACTACTAACTATTTTTTCAGACACATTTTTCCCGATATTTTTTGGATACTCCCCAAATTTCAACCCGGTTATCAAACAAAACTCTTCCGGCCCATATACCATTTTCGTATCGCCTACTCTAAAATATAACCGTTTTATTCCATCTGGAGATAAAACAACATCCGGCCGTATCTGATGAAGAAACATTTTGTGGAACAACAATCCGTCCCCTTATAAACGAGGGACGTCCAACAAGTAACCAAATACTGTATCTCTAAATATATCACGTCTAACACCATCTAACACTTCAAATACTTCTCATATGTTACACCCCGATCTTTTTAAGTTTACAATAGCTTTCACATTGAAATTATTATAATCATGCTGCACAAAACACAATAACATATTACAAAACTAAACAACTATATCATTTTAAAATATATGATTATTAAATACAATAATAACATAAACAATAATAACAATGCAAATACAAATATTTAATCAATAATTTATATATTTTCGCTGAAAAACAATAACATATTATAACAATTTTTCAACTTAAACGACAACTATATAAACAATTTTCCAAGTTATACGACAAGTATACAAACGATTTTTAACTTTCTAATTATATAAAATAACATTTTCTAACCATATAAACAAACAATTTTTCAATTTAAACGACAACTATATAAACAAGTTTTCAAGTTATACGACAAGTATACAAACGATTTTTAACTTTCTAATTATATAAAATAACATTTTCTAACCATATAAACAAACAATTTTTCAACTTAAACGACAACTAAATAAACAATTTTCGAAGTTATACGACAAGTATACAAACAATTTTTAACTTTCAAATTATATAAAATAACATTTTCTAACCATACTATAAAATTTTTTCTACTTAAACAACAAATATATACAAATTTTCAAGTTATACGACAAATATACAAACGACTATTGTACACATATTATAAAATTTTCTAACAATACTCTAAAATTTTTTATACTTCAACAACAAATATATACAAATTTTCAACTTATACGACAAATTTACAAACGACTATTGTACACATATTGTAAACATTATTTTAACCATTTTTCAATTTATAAAAACAATTATACGATAAGAATATACAATTTTTCAAGTTATACAACAATTATACAAACGACAAATATCATATTCTAACCATGCTATATCAATTTATCAATTTAAACCACTAACCAAACATATTGTAAACATTATTCTAACAATTTATTTAACTAAGAACTTAAAAAAATTAGCATATTCTAACCATTTTACTAAATGTACAACTACCCAATGCACACTCTACACAATCTCTACTTGTACATTCATACAACCACTAACAAAATAGCATTTAAACTTCAAGTTTACTAATAAAAAATATTAAAACTATCAAATACAACAAAATTACCCTATCACAAACAATATAATTTCGTTTTTTTACACTAACTAATACAATAAATAATAAAATAATAAAGACATATACTAAATAAATGTTAATTAAAACATAAAAAGAGTTAAAATCTAACCATATTTTCGGGATTGTTGAAATAATCGTCCATTTTCTTCGAGAAATCGTCAAAAGGAATCCCCGAGAGAGAGAGAGAGTTTTTCTATATTGAAGAGTGAAAAATGAAGAAAAAAACGGTTTTATAGTTTTTCAAAAGCAAAATCGCAGATGGAAAGCCAAAATCGCAGATGGGTCATTTCCATCTGCGAATTTAGTGGTTATTTTTGCAATTTTTTTTTTGTCTAAATTTGTATTGTAATTAGTGTATTTGGCTAATTTTGTAATTTTCTCATAAAAAATTGAGCTGCAATGTTTAATCACCAGTCATCAAGTCTAACTTCCCAATCACTACACCATTTCGATGTTTGAGTTAGAAATTAAGTAAACGCCAAGTTACATATTACAAAGGAGAAGGGTTTGTGTTATGAAAGCTATAGATCTAACAATAAAAAATCAAAAACTAATTTGTAGCCAGTGATGATTTGATGGGTAGTTCAGAAATCCTTTTATAATGCCCCATCACCAACCTGTTAGAATCATACTCTTGGATCTTCTTGCATGGGATTTCTGGTTATTACCCTATTTCAGCAACAATCTAAGCAGTTGTGACCTCCAAAACTCTTTCATCATGTGATCACCTAATGAACATGCAATACCCAGTGAATGTATATGGTCAAAGATCATGGTCCAACATCGATACTGAACTCAAGCGGTTTTAGCTCATCTTATACGATATACCGAAAATATAAAGAAATTGACCTGCATGCATGTGATTCTTCTTGCTTATTCTCATAACAAAATTTCATATAAAAGATTTCAAGACATCCTTGAGTAGCCAACAACCATCACGTAATATATCACCTCCAGCAGCTTCATAGAGAAAAGAAGACCACCATATCTGGAACTATGTTATGAGTGGTGTTTGCATCTTCAATATCCCATAGTTGGAAACCAAATTGATACCCTAGTAGAGCACTCATAGTGAGACATCTACCTCACATTTAAGTCTATCAAACCCAGACCAGAAACCAAACCAGTAGATAACATATCAAAAAAAGGTAGATACCCTATTGAACACTGATGAAGAAGAACATGTATATAAGATGTTTAATACAAGTCATAGTTGAATGGAATAGTAATAAGTCATTAGGTTTGATATTTTGTTTAAGAGAACTTTCCTTTTCATAAAAAACCTCAAATTCACAATATGTGCTTGTTTGTATTAAATGAAATTTAAATCTGATAATTGATAATTTGTTCCTAGTGTACATTCACCCATTCAATTGATAATACTAATGGCATTGATAGGTAACAGTTGAACAAAGTCATCAATTTGTAAACCAAATCGTTATACTTTTTAAAGTTATTACCAGTAATAACAAAATTTTGAAAAAGAACAGGAAGATCACCTATTTCCAACTCCAGCAATTAAACATATAAAAAGTGGATACCCATAAATGCTATCTAGTACCAAATCTGACGACAAGCAATAATCAAAACAATAAACATATATTTCCTTACACTTCAATATGACGATACACTTTACTTTGCTTGATCCAAATCCTAATACAATACCTTAAATTAGAAACTGAATTCAACTTACATATAATAATTCACAAAAAACAAAAGATAAATAATCAAAGGAATGAGAAATGGAAAAATTAGAGGTTTACCTTGTGCAAAAAATTAGCTGTTCTTAAGAAAAAGCCCTAACTACAGAAAATAAGATTAAGATGAAGATGTAGCTTCAATTAAAAACCCTAGAAAATTCAATATAGAATCAGGAGAGATGTAGAGAGAAGAGGGATGACTGAAATTCAAAGTTGCAAATTCGAATTTCAATATAGAATCCCTTCAATTTAGGGTTCAAACATGTAGCGGATGAAATTGTTGCCTCCCTCGTATCATCCTCCTCCGTTCCCATGGAAGCCATAGAAATGTCCGAAGAGAAATAAGCGATGTGTAACGGTGCTCCATTTGGGCGCGATGTCAGCTGACCGGAAAGATGTAAATTGGGAATGATCAAGAAGTGACGAATATAAGATAAAAAACATCACCTTTATTATTGGGGGGAGAGGGGCGATGGTCGATGCACAAATGATGAGCAAAATCCAAGAAAACCTCATGAACTGGAATCCAAATTGAAATCTACATATGTATCTTTCGTTGAAAAGACCCAAGAATCAAATAAACAAGAACGAAAATCGCCGTTCTTTCAAACCTGTAAAAAGAAAAGATAAATCGATCGTCTCCCGCATAGAGTGAGAACAAAAATCAACTAATAGAAAACCTACGATCTGAAATTATACATACCTTAAATATAGAAGATGGGGTCGGAAGAAAGTTTAATATTGAGTAAAGAGGAGGTGGAAGAAGGACACTTGTTAGGGAAGAGGTGGGGAAAACCTGGAGGGAAAAGAGGTGGCTTGGGCTTCAACGAAAAGTAGGTGGCAAGAAGCTTTGGGGGAAACGCCGCCGCCAAGAAAGAAAAACCTACCGTGAAGTCTTCTGCCTCATGGTGAGGTCAGGATAACCGGAGAAGGAAGCAGGCAGGTAGCTTAAGACCATATACGTTAAAAAACCCCGCCCACCAGCCTTGTTATTGGAGGAGAAAGCAGCTTATCGACGTGGACATAAACACAAGTCTTTAACATATAGGTAATGATATATATATATATATATATATATATATATATATATATATATATATATATATATATATATATATATACATACTAGCAGCGTACCCGCGCAATGCAGCGAGCGGCGGATACTTCATTCGGTGATTAGTTAGTATTACCTTGTTGTCGAAATGTTTGTTTTCGATGCGAATTCCTTCTTGACCGGTTTGGTCTATTTGTATTTGACAAAATTGCAAAAATGGTCCCAGTGGTATGCATTTTTTTGGGGTTTAGTCCAAACCTCGACTTTTTTGGATTAGTGGTCTTTTTGAGGTAGTTTCGTTGCAGATTTGGTCCCTCGATAAACTGAAATGACTGTAATGCCCTTCTAATTTATTTTTTATGTTTTTTTATATTTAATTTAAATGAAAAAGAAAATAATTAATTAATTTGGGGGTCTCTCTCTCTCTCTCTTAAACGATAACCAATATTCCCTTTCTTTCACAAAGAATCTGATGATCGACAACACAAAAAATAAATTCACGATTTCTACATCCAATTTCAAATAAGAAATCCATTGATGCTTCAAATCAAAGAAGAACGAGAGTTTTCGTGATAAAATAGAACCCCTGAAAACGAATCAGAAATTGCTTGGGACGTGGTCTGCTTGAACGACACTGATGTGCATCACTAATTACGAACTCACATAGCCATGAAAATCAGTGGATTGAATTACCAGATTCTGATCAACGTCGATAAAATAACCAAATCATGTGTTCACTCAATGTTATTGCATGAGGTATACAATCGAAATATCGATTTTTGTATTGATTGCAAGGCGAGGAAGGGGCGTCTAGGTTTAAAGTTGCTAAGAGAACTTCAGCCAAAGATCAACATACAAAGGTTGACGACCATGGCAGGATCCGCTGTAATTGCAGCACGCCGGAGAAGAAGAATTGTCGAAGACGTCGCTGCAAACCCTAGCAAGATCTGGCGAAGAAAGAGAGACGACTGAAAATCAAGCCACAGATCTTAACAGATCTGAAAATCGAACCACAAATCTTAACAGATGGAGGTGGTATAATCGTTGCCGGCGAAAGTGTTGCAAACCAATCTTATCGGCGAAGATGAACTGTGAGCTTTGACAAGAAAGAGTATTTATTTTGTTCTCCCACGAGAATCTATCATCTTTAAGGATGATTCAGAGACTTTTGAATAGACGTTTTGATTTGTTGGTGGTTGGAAAGAGCTTGTTTGAAGCTTAGTGAACGGAGCAAATCATTTGTGGAGTTTTATATATCTCTTAGAGAAAAGAAATTCAAGATTGACATAGTTTGAAGATGAGGTTTTTTGCAAATTGAAATCTTGATTTTATCAGCATGCTTGTCTAAGTGGGGGGGGGGGGGAGAGAGAGAGAGAGAGAGAGAGAGAGAGAGAGAGCGTTTTTATTTTTTTACTTATTAAAATAAATAAATTAGTATTAGATTTAAAAAGAAATGAAAGAAAAATGGAAAATAAATACCCCAAGGGTATTACAGTCATTTCACTATTCAGAGGGACCAAAAACGCAACGAACATAGCTCAAAATGACCGCTAATCCAAAAAAGTCGGGGTTTGAACTAAAACCCCAAAAAAAAATGAATACCACAGGTACCATTTTTGCAATTTTGTCTTTGTATTTTTTGTTTTCTTATTCGGTTCAAATTCAAGTTTTTTCAGATCAATTTTTTCGTTCGGTTCCATTATTATGGATTTTGATGTTCCTGTTTTCATTTGAGATAATCCCGCTCAATTATATTAGTCAACTTTCGCCAATTTAGATTAAAATTTTATAACGAATAGTTTCATTTTTAATCGTCAAATTATAATTTAACTTAAGTTTCTAATTTATATAAAAATATATTTAGGATAAATTTTAAAAAAGTATTATTTGTATAGACAAATTTTAAATATAAAATGTGGACATCAAAATATTTGTAAAAACGACCCTTGTGAAAAGCATGCATATTACAAAAAAGAATTATTAAATTATTAACTATTGTGTCGTAATCTCATTTAAAAATATCTATAATGATTATAATTAGTAATAACTATAAACTTATATCAAAATAAAATTAATATATAAAATAAAATTAGTAAATGAAATACTTAAAATATGAATTAAAGATGAAATGATGTAATGTATTGAATAGTTGGGGCAGGAAGGAAATTCTGTTAACTTTTCACCTAGGCCCCTTATTTAAATAACAATGCTACATAATAGACATTAATTTCAAAAAGTTCTAGGATTTGGATCGATAATAATTCGTAAAAGATTTTTGAATACCTTTTTAAATTCTTAAAAAAAAAAACTCTTGTTATATTTTTTAATAACTTTTTAAATTCTCCAAAAGGAACTCTTGTTATATCTAATTGACAACAATAATTGAGATAAATTTTATATGGCAAAAATAATTTATGATAACAGCATCTTTCACAATTTATAAAAGACATATCAACATACCATTATTCTTTAAAACAATAAAAATAATAAAAAAAAACAATAAAATAGTCATTTAATTTGACGTTGACAGCAATTACCGTATATATCTTACCAATTTTAAAAAGCATCTAGAAAATTGTGAAAGTTTACTTCAGTTCATAATTACCTAGGTAATTCAATTTCTGTGGCCTGTATTTTCAAAATCTTTGCCCTTTCTATTATGAATTATTTAAAATTTTTGTCTTTATCAAAACTAAAAAACTATATTTTCATCCTTACTAAATAAATTTTTTTTTTCTGAACGGCTGACCAGCTAGGAGCTAGGACAGTTACAGAAAATAAAATACAAATACATAAGAACAAAGAGAAAATACATTGGAATTTAAAAGTAACACCAAAACATCTAATGGACAATATCTAAGTGATTGAAAGAGTTAACTAGTGCCCAATGAAGATGATATCTAGGAGATCGACAGCAGCAACATCCAACATTGAATAACAGCCTTTATTTTAAGGCCAATTATCCATACCATTTGATGACATGAAGTGGTGTATCACTGGGGCTCACCAAAAGACAACAGCCATGGAATTTAAGGAAACCAAGTTTAGATTTGCCTTAGTAAACTCAAGAGTATAAGAAACAAAATAAGTGTAAATATTTAAGAAAAGAAAAGATATATACAACCTTTATTTAAGGAAGAAACCAAGTTTAGATTTGCAACCCTTAAGTTTTGAAAAAGAAAATCAAACACACTATTTAAATGTTAAATGAGACGTGATTTATTTATAATAGAATAAATTGATGCAATTATCGAATAATTAATAATATAACATTTAGTTAACAAAAATATATAATTTAAAGTTTTGTATAAATAAAAGCAAGTAAAACACTGATATACCTACAAGTCGAAGCATGAGAATTATATCCATATTTTAATTTTAGATAATGTAAACAATTTTTACTTGCTAGATGACGGCTATATACAAATCAGATCTAATACATAAAGTAAATAGACTGAAAGTCAAATAAAAAAAAGAGTAATAAGAAACAGAATAAGTCTAAATCTTTAAGAAAAGAAAAGAAGATGTGAAGCAAATAAACAGATCTATCGATTTTATTCGATATCTTTACAACACATTTCCTTTGTTACTTTGTTTTCTTCTGTAGTCTTCATTGTAAGAGTTATGCAAACCAAAAATAAGAACATAATCGGTTAACATGCACATTTAAGACAAACAGTTTCTCGAGAGAGAGGCCTCGATGGTGGTGAGGCTAGAAGAGGCAGCGGTGGTGGTTTACAGATATATCGGCTGCGTTGGTGAGTTTCAATAGATATGCTAATGTGGGCGTACGTAGATCCGTCACCATTGGCAGTACTGGATGTGAGTGGTGAGGCTAGAAGCAATACACTACTAGAAAACTAGGGCAATAGCTACGGCACAATCCATAGGTATAAGGCAATATCTACGGATTTGCTACCGAAAAAGGCCTGTAGCATAAATGTCCGTGGGAAATTTATACCTACGGATTTGCTACGGACTAGCTATGGAATACCTATGGTTTTTTCCATAGATATAATAACTACGGAATAGCTACGGAAATAAATAGCTACGGATTTCCTACGGATTGCCGACAAGGCCTACCATTAACTTTATCACCTACGGATTTCCTACGGCCTACATTACCTACGGATTTTCCGTAGGTATTCCGTCACCGATTACTTTTTTTTAAACAACAAAAAATTCAAAAAATTCCAGTTTTTTATGTCCAAAATATTGAAAAACCCCCCGTTACATTAAACTTATAATAATATGGAAATTCAACAACAAAACTAATAACATTACAATAAAACTAATAAACATCATCAAAACCAATAACATTACAATAAAACTAATAAACACCATCTAATACGTTAAAAAAATATCAAATACAAATACATATTACTAATGAACATTGTCTAATACTACATTAAATGTGTCTAATAATACACATTAAAGTGTAAACTACAAATGTTTAACTAAGTACTTACAAACATAAATTAATAAAACCATTGTTTGGATCTTAAATATGTAAAAAATGCGATCCAAAAAAAAGTTTTAAGACAAATATTAATGAAAAATAATAATATTGGGAACAACGACAACGACAACGAAAACCACAACGACAACCACAACGACAACAACAACGACAACCACAACAGCAACAACAGCAACAGCAACAGCAGCAACAACAGCAACAACAGCAACAACAACAAACTACTAATTTGATTAGCAGAGATTGTTTGGTTGTTTAGATCTTAGTTTTGGAGGCCATAAACAGTGTTGTTGAACGTCGGGGCAATGCTGGTGGTGGTGGGTCGTGCAGGAGGTTGTTGGGCGAGATGGTGATGGTGGCAACGAATAGAAGAGGTAAAGGTGCATCAGAAGAAGGGGCTGACATTAGGTTTTCAGAAATGGAGATATTTGGGTTTTTAAATATTCATTACAAGAGATATTGAAAAGACTTAAATAGTGGAACAACAATTCAACAATTTCAAATAGTTTGTATATGTACGAGAGGGATTTGTGTTTGTTTAAGCATTGAAAGTAGTACATTAAGCTACTAATTTGATTGGCTAATTCTTATTCACATGGATCACTATCAATTAATCTAAACTATCTAAAATTGATCCAAAGGTTTATATTTCTTCTCCTTGTTTTTAAGACTTTGGTCTTAAAAACCATGGACCCCAAAGGTTTATATTTCTTCTCGTTGTTTCTATTTTTAAGACTTTGGTCTTAAAAACCATGGACCCCTACTATATATGCATTATAAAGTAGTAAGATAGAGTTAGGTTCAAATATTTGTACTATTTATTATGTGCATGTACAATTGATTATGGACCAATCATTTTAGTTATTTTAAGAAAGTAATTAATGCATATTAAATGTTGAATATTTAATTAATACCCATTCTATCTTCAACATGTAATATGCATTAATTTCATTATTTTAAATAACTAAAATGATTAGTCCACAATCAATCATACATACATACAATAGATAGTTAAAACACAATCACATATATATATATATATATGAATCAATTTTTTTCAAAGACATGATATTTAATGTTAAGCAAGTTTTGCCAAAGACACCACCATAAGAACATTAACTTGCTACAAAAGTAAGTAAGTCCGGTTCACATTAAATGTTAGCTAATATATGAATACACTACAAGAAATAAGGGAAATAGCGGCGACACATACTATTAGCGGTGACACGTAATTTTCGGGTTTCGTGTCGCCGCTAATAGTATGCGTCGCCGCTAATAGTAGAAAACCCAGATCCACATCAAAACAATCTGGTTAATTGTGTTCGTTGATTTGGACCAAATCAGACGGCTGAAAACCATGTTCGCTCAACGTATTAGCGGCGACCTCAATGCCGGCAACACCGTTGCCGCTAATGCTCCAAAAAAAAGGTGCTACTTTTTTCCCTTGTAAGGGCGTTACTACTAAAACCCTAATGTCGCCGCTAATACCTCTCCGTCGCCGCTAAAGTTCATCATAGATATACCCCTCTTCCTCCACCCCTTTCTGTAATTTTTTTATTTCACCATAGCGATTGTCGACGACTGATACCAAAGTAGAATCACCGACGACCACAAGAGGGTCGTCACCGGCGACGGAAGCGTCATCACCGGCGACGGGTGATTCCTGAATTTTACAGGTGATTCCTGAATTTTTTTCCCGATTTCTTTTATGTCCACTGACTATCTAAGAGATTAACTAATGATTTAAGCCTCATCACCGGCGACAGGTTATTCTTGAATTTTATAGGTGGTTCCTGATTTTTCTTCCCGATTTCTTTTATGTCCACTGACTATCTAAGAGATTAACTAATGATTTGGGTGTTTGATTGTGTGTATTAAGCTTTGTTGACCTCTAATTTCGGGTTGTCATCATCATCACCAAAGCCACCAGATTGTTTAGCTACCACAACACCACCATACACCCCCATAACACCACCACCATTCTGATTTCATTCCACCATAGGTTCTATTTCATTTCATGAAGTATTCTAATCTATTTCTTCATATTGTATGCATTATGTATGTATAAAATGTGTTTGATGTATGGAAAAAAAATTGTATAATGAATATGTGTATTGAATAAATTGAAAAAAAAGTAGGATGCAATAATGGAAAAAATGAAAAAAAGTATGATGCTATATTGTGTATTTGTATTTATAATGTGTGTTTAAGTGTATTTGTATGTATAATGTGCGTATTTATGTATGAAAAAAATCAAAGTTGGAAGTTATAATGGAATTTGTATTTATTTTATTATATGTAATTGTATGTATAGAAATTATGTATGTAGTTTGTGTGTTTGTATGCAATTGGGATGCTATAATGATATAGATGAAAAAAATGAAAAAAAATAATAATAAAAAAGTAGGATGCTATAATGGAAAGTATTATTTTTGTATATGTATTTATATGCAATTTGGAAACAACAATGCTATAGTGAAAAAAAATTTAAAAAAATAAAAACAAAGTAGGATCTATAATAGAAAGTGTATTATTTTTGTATATGCAATATGTGCAACTTTTATTCATATAATAATTTTTCAGGTTATATATGGGGTTTAGTTGGGCGATACTCTTCTATGTGATGGCGGATGTTATGGGCCTAGGATATGGAGGTGATGAAGTCGGGGATCCACCACCTTCAGTAGGCTTTGGTCGTGGACAACACGAACAAGATGGTAAGTCTTATTATGATATATTTATTAGCTATTTTTATCCATTTATTATAAGCTATCGTGACTAATATTTTTAATTATATTTTCAGCTAAGATTCCTTAAAAAAAAGAAGAGGCCTAGCAAAAAACATCCATCTATCAAAGCTGATACGGGCAAACAAGGGAAAGCCCATGGATTTGATTTCGACAGAGAGCTCACATATTCCCCTGTCGGGAACCGTGGTAATTGGTTTACCCGTGAAATTGGGAGGTATATGTGGATGAACATCCCTTTGAACGTATCTGGTTGGGACAATGTTACCCCCGCTTTAAGGAATGTCACAACGATGCATCTAAAGGTAACTTGGATAATATTTTAAGTTTAGTTGTGATTGGTATTTAATTAACTAACTCTTTTTTATTTGTAGAATAAGTTTGATTTGGACAAGGTTAAATTGGATCTGGAGCGTGCTTAGTTGTTGCAGAGCATTGATGCGACTTTACAAAGAGTTTATAGAGGCCGGAAAAATAAAGCGCATAATTTTTTTTTTCAGAATGTCTGGGGGCTTACAGGTATCCCAAGGGCATTAGCCAACCCCCTCTCCTCCCCCCCGGATGGTATGTTACGTGAATATTGGGCGCAAGCATTCAAACATTTTCAAATGCCCGGATTTTTAAAGCGTTCGGCGTCAAACAAAGGAGTCCGTGCACAACAACAAGTTGTAAACAGAGGGGGTTCGTGCTCGTATAGAAATGCATGTTTCAAAGAAGTAAGTTATGATATATTTAAATGTTTATTTAAATTATAATTAATCTAATTATTAATGTTAAATAGGACATCACACGAATCAAAGCATTTCATAAGAATAATATTGATCGTCAAGGGATATTTAGTAGTTCTGCAGTCGATCAACAATACGTAAGTGCTTATTTTGTATTTTCATATAAATGTTTATATCGTCAATGGGTATTTAGTAATCTAACTTTTATGATGTTTATCATTTTATGAAAATACAAAATGCTTTACTCTATAAGATCAATCAACAAACTCAAGCTTCTTCTGAAGCCAGCGGTCTAACACCAAAGGATACACAAAATTGTTTTGAAATGTTCGATGAGGCCATATCAAAGGCATCGGGCGTAAACCTTCTAAGGTTGTGTCGATGTACGATCAGGAACAACCACTGACACAACCATCGCCACAATCACAGGTGACAAGACTATTTAATTTTGGTAATTATTTCAAATGTTTGTAATTGTTGGTTTAGTAATAGTTTCAAATGTTGGAAATTGTTAGTTTGATAATATTTTATGTGTTGGTAATTATTAGTTTGGTATTTTGTAGTTTGGTAATTGTTAGTTTATGAAAGTACAATGCTATAATGAAAAAAATGAAAAAAAGTACAATGCTATTATGTGTTATATGCAATATGTGCAGTATGGTAATTGTTAGTCTATGAAAGTACAATGCTATAATGGTACTTTGTAGTTTGGTAATTGTTAGTTATAGTACAATGCTATAATGTGTTATATGCAATATGTGTAATTTGGTAATTTTTAGTTTATGAAAGTACAAAGCTATAATGGTATTTTGTAGGTTGGTAATTGTTAGTTATAGTAAAATGCTATAATGTGTTATATGAAATATGTGTAATTTGGTGATTGTTAGTTTATGAAAGTACAATGCTATAATGGTATCTTGTAGTTTGGTAATTGTTAGTTATTGTACAATGCAATATTTTGTAATTTGCTTGTATGTGGAATGTATATTTTGTATATAGAATGTTATAATGTTTGTTTAAGTTATAAGACTACGTTGTTTTCTTTGTAGTTGGAAATGCTTAAAACAATGTTAAAAGATCATATAGTGTCGCACTTGAAGATTGGTTTTGTTCGTAGCCACAACGAAATGAAACCGGAGGAAATGAGGAGAGCGATGATAACGAGTAGCAAGTTGTAGGATTTTTGTATGTTTTGTTTGTGTAAGTATTTTAGACTAGTATTTTCGATATATTATGTTAATTTGGATGAGTATTTTAAACGGATGTTGGATTAATATTTTGGAATGGAAGGATGCAGGATTAGATTAATTAATATCATAGCAGTTTTTATACTTTTTATACAGTTCTTTTTTTTTCAATTTTAATGTGAAATAAATAAATAAAAATACCAATACCGGCGACGCCTTTAGTGGTGACAATTGGTTATTAGCGGCAACACTACTTTAGCGGCGACGCCCACTTAATAGCGGCGACAAGCTTTTAGCGGTCACATTTTGATTATTTGTGACAAAGCATTAACGGCGGGCTTTTAGTTGCTGGTAATACTCTAATTTCTTGTAGTGACATTAAATTCAAAAAAAAAAAAAAACATTAAGACATTTCATCAAACAGTTAATATTCATTAAAACTCATATTTTTGCAACTAACATGTACAAATGATCCTAAACCGTTAAAATTCATTAAAAATGATATGACAGCGGTTTCTGGTGTATTCAATATGAATTTGCGTATTCATATGATTTGGTTTTGTCGAAACCCTGGTCTTCAATGTCGAGGATGCTATGCACTTCTCCAAACTCGGGTCTGAAAGTAGTATTGGTGGGTGCCTTTTGCTATACATCTATATGGTCTCTTTGGAAAACACACAATTCCTGAGTTTTTAATCATCAACATAAAGTGTTTGATGAGATTCGATATCTATCCTTCAATTGGGTAAATAACAGAGGCAGTAGATTCAAACCTGCAATGGAAAACTGTGCAATTGATCCTGGGGAGCGGGGGTTGTCTGGTGCTTAAAATTCATGTTGGTGTTGGCGTTTTCACAGCCTTTGCAGATTGAATCGGTAACTGTTTTCCACGGTGTTGAATTGGCGAAGCCATAGTTACTATCCATGAGAGTTTCATGTTGAGATAAGTTCTTGGTGAAGATAAAAATTTACTCTTGTGTAATTGCTGAGCTTTATGGTGTTGTACAACGTACATACCTGCTGTGAGATGGCTTCCCGATTTCACCGTTTCCATTCAACTTTTGACTATTTTGCCCCTGGTGTTGCTTTGGTCAAAATTCAATTTCTGGTGCTGCTACATAGATGCTGTGAGATGGCTTTCTCCAGCTTTTCGATTCAACTTTTGACCATTTTGCCCCTGTTGTTGCTCTGGTGAAATTCAACCATTTTTTAGTGTGCTGCCCTTGCTTTCATCTCAAAGCAAACTTCATGTGCACAATTCTTTCATATCATCGCTTATAGTTTTCTTGTTGTTGCTTCGTTTCAAGACTTAATTCCTACTTTCTTTTGGCTGCTGAATTAGTCTAATTCAGCACCTAAAAGAAAAAAGAAATTAAGTCTTGATAGGTATGTTTGCTTTTGGAATGAAAGTTTTATTAAAATTACTTGGAAAACAAAAATATATGTCTAACAATTTAATCGAAGTTATATTGCATTTTTTATTCCAACAAAAAATCTGTAGCGAATTCTGTCACTAATATGTGAAGAGAAGGACCACAAGAGAAAGAATTTATCACAAAATGGGATGTGCATATGAATTCTAAAGATTTGTGTAAACTAATCAGTTGTAGAAATATGAGAAACAAACAATAACCTATCTTGTATTTCACTTTTTATTTTACTATCTTCATTTTTATGTCTATGCAAGTATGAAACCTTTTAGTCGTTTTTGGAGGATATAAAAGAGATTAACAGATGAAATAAATGCAGGGAACAATAAGAACCATCAGTTCTTATTTAAATATCTTCATATTTATATTCTTTTCCAGTTTTCCCTCATTCACACCTTCAATGAACACACCATGTCCATTTGTTTTTTAGATTCTTTTAAAGGACTGTTATGTTATGTCCCATCTCCATTGACCCATTCACATAGTTTTCATGTGGAACATCTATATAATACTCTCAGTTACAGAACTAATTATGCAGTAAAACACAGTTGGAGTAAAATTTCAATTAGCATTTATCAGAAAATAAAAATAAATATATATAAATAATCAAGTTAAATTATTATTACATTATCAAATGCAACAATAACATGTAATACCGCATGGATTCTAAAAAAAGGATTAATGTCATCATAGATAGATACAATTAAAAGTGCAATGCACACCTTTGTGGAAAATTTTGACACGTTAAAAGACACGCCTAGTGCAAATATATGACATTTCCCAAATTTCCTTTTCAAGCACGTGAAAAAGAAAACAAGTGAACAACATAGCTCAAGTATAAATTACAACATCAGAACCATTCCTTTTTATTTGAAAGAAAGATGGCAAAGCAAATAATGTCTTCTTCAAACTTGTTATTTTTCTCTCTGGCTCTAGTTATTATCACTTTCTTCCCCATACCACATTACACTTCTGCTTCTTTCGAGGAATTCAATGCTCTTCTTAAATGGAAAGCAAGCATTGAAATCCCAAAAAACTCCTTGCTCTCTTCATGGATTCCACTCCCTTTGAACTCCGGTGCATCAGTTCCTTGCACTTCTTGGTTTGGAGTAGTTTGCAAATCTGATGGGAGCATTGAGAAGTTAAACCTCACATCATCTAGATTAAAGGGTACGCTTCATCGATTTTCAATCTCTTTGCTACCAAATCTTGTACATTTTAATCTCAGTCTAAATAATTTCTTTGGCCCCATCCCACCAGAAATAAGACACTTGTCCAAACTTGTATATCTTGATTTTTCTTTCAATAAGTTTTCTGGAGTAATCCCACATGAAATAGGAAACCTGCTCCAACTAACAGTCTTGTACTTATTCTCAAACAATATCTCTTGTCCCATTCCGATTGAACTTAAGAATTTAAAGTCTCTCACTCATCTTGTGGCGTACAACAATCAACTTAGTGGTTCTATTGCTTCATCGTTGGGTGATTTGACATCTTTGAATATCCTTTATTTGTACCAAAATCAACTCTCTGATTCCAGTTGAACTTGGGAATTTGAAGTCTCTCACTGATCTTGAGGCGAGTAGCAATCAACTTAGTGGTTCTATTCCTTCATCATTGGGTAATTTGACATCTTTAAATATCGTTTACTTGTTCAAAAACAACTATCTGGTCCCATTCCTATTGAGCTTGAGAATTTGAAGTCTCTCACTCATCTTGAGCTGAGCAACAATGAGCTTAGTGGTTCCATTCCTTCATCATTGGGTAATTTGACATCTTTGAATGTCCTTTATTTGTTCCAAAATCAACTCTCTGGTCCCATTCCTATGGAACTTGGGAATTTGAAGTCTCTCACTCATCTTGCGGTGCACAATAATCAACTTATGTAACTCCTGGTACGCATTTAATTATAATTTATTCATTTTTGAAGATCTACTCGACGAATTGGGAGCCCCAGACTCGTCGAGTAGAAACGAGATTGGATGCGAGATCTTAAGCCACGTACCCGCCGAGTTAAGAGCCTCGACTCGGCGAGTAGGTCTGCCAGAATGAAACCCTAATTTCGGGGTTTTGCACTCTATTTAAGCATCTTAATTCCCACTTGCTGGCCTCATTTCCAGCCTCCCAGTCTCAAACCATAATCCACAAAACCCTAGACCTTTGTGTGAGCTTGTGAGCCATTTTTAAGTGAACTTTGGATGATTTGAAGCTTGTAGAAGAAGAAGAAGCTAAAGGATTCCAGGAGAAGATTGTAGATCTAGAAGCAACTTCTCATCCTGTTCATTTTCTGGTAAGCAAGTCTCAACCTTGCTTAATAGCTTGTTAGATCTCTCTTTGTCAATTTATTGGGTTTTTGGGTCCAAGAAGCTTGACCCTTGGGATATGGACGTCCCAAGCAAGGATTCCTTCTGGAATCATTAAGGGTTGTTATGGCATAAAGGTGCAAACTTTATGCCATTGGAGCCCCCATGCAAGCTCTAAGGTGTTATTTTGGCATTTTTAGCCCCAAAAAGCCATGCATGGAAGGAAATTTAGGAGTTTTACGTGTTCAAATGATGTCTAAGGCCTAAATCTATGTTAGTATGTTTTAGTTTGGAGTATTATGGCTTTTGGACCAAGATCTATGTTCTAGAGAGCTAGGGTTTGAGTTAAACCCATTAAGAAGAACTAATAACAGGTAAAGTTGGAAACTTTACCCTTAAAAGTGTGTTTCCAGTATGTAGATGAAGTATGGAGTTGTACTTAAAAGTGTGTCTCCATATTCTTTACCACCTTCAAAGTCCTGCTGAAAAAAATAAAAAACAGGCTTTGTGATATTTGTGGGTTTTCAAAAAATTTTAGGTATGTGTTTCATTGCTCCACTGATCGAAATATAGGCCTACAATATAATTAATTTAAGGGGAAAAGCATCAGTTGGTTAATTAAAAGAAACGACTTCGATTTGATTATCACAATTTCTTTGTTTGTCAAAAATTTGTATCCAATGCTTTTAACCTTACTAACGATTAGCTTCCACACCTTTCATATTGGCAGCTGCAAGAATCTAAACATGAGCCACGATGGATATAGGAGAGTAGATAAAGAGCCATTTAATGTCATGAAAAATCTGAGCCACTTTTATACTGGAGAATAACTCTTACATTGTCACATTGTCTACTTTATAATGCCACTCTCTTTGTTCTAACTTCACTTCCATCAACAACTATTACCTGTTCAAGAATCCATTCAGTTAAAAATACCAAATGCCGACTACAAAATATCCACATAATCATACGCATTTAGACATGAAATTACATAAAACTTGGATCCTCCCCTAAACAGTAAAATAAAGTAAATAACAATATTACTGGTCGGTAAGTAATATAATCTGATAAATGGGTAATATTACAAAAATATATTAAGCTATAATAAAAAGAAAATTTCAACTCTAGAACTATTACTGCTCATAAGCCTTATTCAGAATTAACATATAAAGTACCGTTTTTTTGGACAAAATGGACCTCTGCTGTCTGAGACAGCACACACAAAACATCGTGCTGGGATGTTTCCGTCTCATCAAGTACATAAAAACTGAAAAAATTATTATATATATATATATATATATATATATATATATATATATATATATATATATATATATATATATATAGAGAGAGAGAGAGAGAGAGAGAGTTAGGTTCAAGTGTTTCTAAAAACTATTGTGTGCCTCTTAGGACCAATCAAAATTCAGGAAATATTAAATAATTAATAAATTGTTTTGGGGGTATAATAGTAATCTTTACTTATTTAATTTTAGTAATTATTGAAAACATTTAATACACCTTTTAAATAAGGGAAATCAATTTAAAACCCTACAAATCACCCCCCAGTTCATTGCATCGACATACCTCTGCCTCATCCATCTGTCGACTCCTTCCTGTCCACGACAACAACCCTTCGCAGCTGCCTCGTTTCTGTCGGTCCTCCACCTGCCGCCGCCGTTGATCGTTTCCATCTGTCGACTCCTTCCAACATGAACCGAAGTTGTTGCCATCTCCAACCAACCTCTCTTCTTCCTTCTATTTTTGATGATAGACCGACCCAATCACCGCCATGGCCAGTTGAAGCAACCCGCGATCCTAAGCAAGCCCTGTCGGCACAGTTCACAGAAGAAGAAGGAGCAGCGGCCCTCACCGGTTCTCCTCCCTGCCTCCAGTTTATCTGTCTCTCAAACAACTCCAGTTTATCTGTCTCTCAAACAACTCCCAGTCACTTTTTCCTTGCTTCTCCATCGACCTCAGGTAGTTCTTTCCTTATCTGATCAAAATTCACTTGAAAAACCACCAAAACAGTCGACACCACCATGGAGGCCGGTGACACGGATTGTTCCGGCGAGATGGTCTGGTGTGAGCTGTTGATCTTAAGCAGATTTAGACAGTTCCTTAATCAGTTATTTTCATTTTTTAGTGTTTAGATCAGCTCGAAAGACTCTCGGTGCAAGACCCACTTACAACTCAATCTCGTGACTTCCCGACACTTCCCAATTCTCACATCAAAAAGTGAATTCTATGGCACCTGATTTCTAATCGTTGCTAAATTTTGAAATCAGCAATCGCTAAATCGGCGTCACCATTCTTTTTACTGTGATTTCTAAAATTCAGAAGGCATCTGATTATTTCCCGCCAATTGTTTGTTAAAATGCTTGAATCAAATATTTCATCCATTCATTTGCACATGATGTCCATTGATAAGTATTTATACCTATTTGGAAATTAGAATATGTAGTTTTGATAATCTGGTATGGTGTTGGCCTAATGACGTCTTTATATTTCTCTATTTTGACTTTGCTTATCATTAGTTAATCCATAAACATGATGTCTACTGATAAGTATTTATACCAATTTGAAAATTAGCCCATGTAGTTTTAATCTAGTCTGGTGTTGGTCTAATAAGGTGTTTATTTTCTTTATTTTGACTTTGCTTATGATTAGTAATTCCATAAACATGATCATTTAATTTTCTTATGATTAGTTATTTCACACTCTTGATAATACAAATTCTTTAAGAATATTCAAAACCATTATGTCAGAATTTATTTATATAAATCCATTCTTTCAGAGTGTTTGTACTCTAGCAACATGTATTTTATGTATTCTGCCAAAATTTATAAAACAAATCTTATCAATAATATTATTTTAGAACGGGTTAGTGTTTTTATTAGATTTTAATGGTTTTTTTTTTCTTTTTAGGTTTTGAAGAGTTTGTCATTTATGTGGAAAGAAAGAAAATATGGAGAACAAGAGTGTCTTATAGTAGAATGTATTCCGAATGTATAAAATGAATATTAGCAACATTATTCTTTCGGAATGAATTAGTGTTTTTTGTTGGATTTTGGTGTTTTTGTTGCATTTGTGATAGGAATGACTTGAAGACCTTATACGAATGATGTGAAGAATGATCATACTCACAGTTTAAGAATGTCGTTGTGTTTTGCAGAATTACACTTGTTATTCTTTCAGAATGTTGTTATTATTCAAGAATGTTCTTTTTGTATCACAATCATAAAATATAATTCTTTGATATATTATTAGTTAAAGAATCAATTTTGTATATTGTTTCATAATGTACTTATTCATGTTTCTTCTTATTTATGTATTTTTAAAGGATGTCATAAACTGTTATTCTAACCGAATGTCATTCTAACAGAATCGCATTCTGACAGAATAAAATAAGTTATAATCGGTTATGATTACAAATTAAATTAGAATTGAAACTAAATTAATTTAAAAAAAAATCAGAATTATCCCTTCAAATTCGAAAATTTCCTTGTTTAAATATAGTTAATTGTCTAAAATATCATTTTAATTAAATTTGAGTGATATTATGGTACATGATATTCCATTGTAATATCATAGATCCTCAAAATCATAGCTATTCATTATTTTCATCTATTGGTCCAGAATTCTCCTTACATGCACACAATAGTTACCTAAAACAAAATAACCTAACCTTATATATATATATATATATATATATATATATATATATATATATATATATATATATATATATATATATATATATATAGGGTTAGGTTATTTTGTTTCTAGTAACTATTATGTGCCAGAATGCACAGATCTGGACCATCGGATGGAATATAATCAAAGGTAATGATTTGAGGGTCTATGATAGTAGAATAGGATAACATATACCATATAATCACACAAATTCCAGCATAAGGGCATTTTAGTCAATTAACCTATATTAAAAAAGGAAATTTTCGGATTTTTAGGGATAATTAATTCCTTTATTTTTAAAAATCTGAATATTTTAAATTAATTCAAAATTAGAAATTCGATTTTATTCTATCAGAATGGTTGAATGTTAACCATAAACTAGTAAATATATTCGTCGATTATATTCTGTCAGAATGACAAAATGCCAACCATAAACTACTAATACATACTAAAAAGAAGACACAAAATCAATTCTTGAACTAATAATATCCAAATAATTACATTGTATGATTATGATTCATTGAATAATAACAACATGCTGAAAGAAAAGATAAAAAAAACATCACAATCTAACAAAAACACTAATCTATTCTAATAGAATATTATTTTTTAGCAACACTTTATACATTGTAGCATAACACATTCTGGTATAATACACTCCCGTTCTCTATGTTTTCTTCCTTCTCCACATCAATGTTAGCCTCTTCAAAACCTAAATCCACAAAGAAAACATAATCAAGTTTCAAAAATTAAAAAAATTCAATGCATTCTAAGAGAATAAAAACTATAAATTCTGACAGAATGTACTTGTTGTTGACAATTATTCTCAAACAGTCTAACAGAATATATCTATATAAAATAAATTCTAATAGAATACATTACATAATTCAAGAGCTATGATTGAATACAGAATTCAATAGCTGTGATTGAATCATCAACACGCATATGCATTCATTCCCAGTAAACACTAGAGTATGTATTCATAATTCACAGCAAGATAAAGAAGAAGATGAAAATGAACAGAAAAGAAACGAATTTGGAATACCTGGCTAGAAGAAGGCTTGCGTCAACACACATCTGCATTCGTTCCCAGTCAAGAACACAAGAAACAAACACCCATGAATTCCCCTGTCAAATACCAAAACCCAAACAAACCATGAGTTATGTTCAAACAATCAAACCCATATCCCTTTCATTATCATCAATTTTTCCAGGAAAACCCAAACACAAATTCTTTCCTTTGATTTCTATCAAGCAATCAAACAAAAACAAAAAGAAGAAAAAGAATTTTCTTTTACCTGTTGGCATAGTTCACCGGAGAAGAAGAAGCAGCGATCCACGAGCACCACAGAACCACCCTTGTGACTGCTTCCCACCAAGTTCCTCTTCTCGAGCAGACAAAGACAGAGGACCGAAGTCCTTTCTCCCCCTTCGTGAGTGGATACCGATCGAACCAGAAAAGAAAAGAGATCGCCGACGCAGCCCTTCCTGCTGGCTATCCCTCCATCGGCGGAGCTGCTTCGCCAACTCCGATACCCCACCTCAGTTTGCATCTTTAATTTGGTTTCTTCCCCGATCAACTGAAGACGAAGACCTCGACTTCTTCGCAGCCTTTTCCCTTTGGCCTCGTCGACATAACTAGGTTGATGGCGATGGTGTTGATGCCGATGATGAAGTGTTCAGCCACAAACATAACTAGGTCAAATATATTTAGTTTAATTCCTTAATTGAATGATTAGTTTATTTCCTTAATTGAATGATTTCAATTAAATAATTTCCTTAAATAAAAGTACAAAAGGTCCAAAATACCCTTTAATGATTTAGTTAATTATTTATTATTTCTTGAATTCTCATTGGTGCATTTAGGCGCACAATAGTTGCTTAAAACATTTGAACCTAACTCTATATATATATATATATATATATATATATATATATATATATATATATATATATATATATATATATACAGAGAGAGAGAGAGAGAGAGATAGGTTCAGGTGTTTAAAGTAATTATTGTATTATTGTATGAATAAGTGTAGGCCAATCATTTCAAAAGGGTAAATATGTAATCTTACATTTAATTAATTATGGTAAATATATAAATCAATTAATATCCCTTTAATTTAGGAGTATCAGTTTTAAAACCCAATTTATAGTATAAATCAAAATAAAATACACCTAACCCTTTTTCTCTCTCATGTTCTTCATTTCTTCTTCAAAACTCTCATTTCTCTCAAATCCGCCATCTCCTACTACCCACAAATCTGTCATCCTTGAGACCAATGAGATCTATTAGTGTTCCATCGGCACCGATGTTCAGAAAATTTCCACTTTCCGAATACGCTGACCATCCGACAAGCATGGCAGCGAACATATATGGCGAGATATCTATTGTTTGTAGAGGTGGCCACGACGAAGGGGTCCAGGTTCGAACGACGCAAGGGTTTTAGGAATGTCCCTC
Organism: Lactuca virosa; assembly: GCF_052849685.1. Taxonomy (NCBI): domain Eukaryota; kingdom Viridiplantae; phylum Streptophyta; class Magnoliopsida; order Asterales; family Asteraceae; genus Lactuca; species Lactuca virosa. The sequence goes on along the minus strand of NC_136428.1, from coordinate 132,472,784 downwards.
TCTCTCGGTTCATCGCCCTTAAGCATGACGACGACACTGATCTGGGTTTTGTTCAAAGATGAAGGAAGGCAGAAATAGGGTTTTTGTCGGTGACGACGACTGATGTAGGATCCATCATCCACAACTGGATTTTTCGCTTCAGGCTTGTGTTAGAGATCGTCGGTCGTTGGAAAACCTAGTCGACGACATGCTACTTATTTCACCATCGATTGTGCCTCCAACACTGCACGACTGTTGCTGCCTCCATCACAGGAAAGAATCGACATTAGCAATATTCATTTTGGGTAATTTTCTTTGTTCAATGAAATGGTATTTTGATTTAATCGATTATTTGTACTTCATTTTGGGTAATCGACTTTGTGAACTCTATTTCTGAAACCGCTTATTACAATCTGTTTGAACCGATTTCTTTACAAGTTATTTGAATTGATTCTGATTTTGCAATAAAGTTTTTTTTTTCTTTTTTGACTTCGATTTCTTTGCATTTTTGTAGGGATAACCCTATCTCAAAACGCTTTCATATATTCTTTTTTCATGCCTTTATATATAACAGATGACACCGTCTTCTTGGTTTATTTCTAAAACCACTATTCGCTATCCTAATTTCTTCTTTATTAAGTTAGAAGTTATATTTTCCCTTTTCTTGATTACAGGCCACATGTACGCGGATCTATTTCTTCCTGTATTTAATTTGTAGGTATAAATCATATCTCCTGGCAACATTGGTGAAGTTAATATGTTAAACGTAGGGGTTAGGTTGGGTAGGAGTGTTTTTTCGTTTATAGTATTCTATCAGAAACGAATGTTTTTTATGATAATCATGAACATATTCTGTTACAATTCCCCGAATTAATATAATTATGGGTAAATAAATTTCAATTCTATCAGAATGGAATCACGAATTCCAATTATGTTGGAATGGAATATGGATATTTTCTCACTAATTTATTCATTTGATTTGTTTCTACAGAAGCTGATGGTTAAAGAACGGACCACAAAATTTGAGCGACACCTCTTAGCAACATTATTCTTTTAAGATGTATTAGTGCTTTTGTTAGATTTTGATGTTTTTTTTCCAGATTTGAAAGTTTTTTTAGTTTTATTCTTTAACAATAAATGTAATTCTTAGCAATTGTTACATTTATTCTATAAGAATTAATGTAATTTTTGTTTTAATTCTTCAATTGATGGTTCGAGAATTTTGTTATTCTACAAGAAATTTTTAAAGTCATGATCAAGAATATTTTTATTATTTTATGGTTCAAGAATACTTTTATTTTTTGAACATACTTAAACATATTCTGTGAGAATGTCCGAATAAAAAAGCTTATAATTCGTAAAATCGGATTTTTAAAATTAACAGGATCTATGATCCCTTAAAATATGCAAATTTCCTTTATTAAATCTATGTCAATTGTCTAAAATACCCTTCTAGTTAAATTAGATGGTATTTTTCAATTATATTTAATTCAATAATAGGTATTAATCACTTTCTTAAAATAAGTAAAATAATTGGCCCACATTTATGCATATATATATATATATATATATATATATATATATATATATATATATATATATATATATATATATATATATATATATATATATATATATATATAGGTTAGGATTAAATATGAAGTGCAAGTATTGTATGATTGTGTGACTAGATTTGGACCCTTGGATTTTTATTGTTTATTGGCTAAGATTGCTATGGTATACCATAGTTATTGTGTCATGAATCACACATTAACAATACTGTATTTTAAAAAAACTTGTATCTAAGGACATTATAGACATTTTAATTCAGCACCAGATAAGGAAACTGCTATTATTCAGGAAGTTACAATTCACTTTTTGTTCAAATCCATATCAGCTAACTAGTTTTTTTTAAACGTTGTTTCAAATCATATAACCATGAACACATATAGTCCTTTCATTTTTAAAGAATCTGACTACAAATCAAGTATTTGTTTTAGAATTGACATTTTAAAGAATACATATGTACATATTTTTATATAATAACAATTTGCATCAAGAATAAGACTATGTGAGAATATTATCGTTCTTTGTATTCTTTAGATCATATTTTGTAAGAATAAGAATGAGTGATAATGGATGGTTAAGAATGAGAATGAGTAAGAATGCATAAGAATGAATGAGAATGTGTGAAAATGACAAACAATTCTATGACAGTGAACTTTTTTTCTCATTATGCAACTGAAGTATTCTTGAAGAATTTATGCATTTTTTGAAGAATATATAGAACATTTAAAAAGAATACACACAACCTTTTATACTACATTCTTTATGAACTTATTTGTAATATATACTACATTCTTTGTATAATATACATAATTCTTGATGAACATATAAAAAAACGTATGACATATATTGTATTCTTTAAGAATCTCTTTGTCGAAAGGGGAAAACCCAACATTCTTTTCCAACGCGCATCACTTTTTATCATCTTTGTCCATCTTCAAACAACCAACACTATCTGCAACATTCTTGAACCATCGGTCTTTTTTTAGCCTTTTATTTTTGAAGAATACGATGGTTTCAATATTTCTTTCTTAAAGAATAACCTACATTACAACCATTAAAAAAGGAAATATCATAGATCAGTTTTTACTATTTGGCACTCTTAAGCGGAGTTCTAAGCCATTGGAATTCCAAGCATTGTAATAGCTTTGGGAATATTGAAAAGCTAAATGGATGTTTCATGATAGCCTTACCTGATATTTGCAACCTGGTGCAAGAAGATTCTCACAGGATCCACCAAATGAAGAGCTAAATATTTCTTGAGAAGGACCAACATTTAGACAATACACCTGCATTTCATGTGCAATTTATACATGCATATTGAACAATATATCTTCATCCAAGAACTTATCCCTATAATTTCAAGGTAGATAAAAAAAGGAAATGCTAAACATCCACAAATTGGAATTCAAAATATCAAAAAACATGCACAGTTGGAATCCATTTCAAAATGTCAAAATATCATATACATTTTCATCATCATGTTCATGTTTGTTTCCATCTGCCCATCTACATAATCATCTCCGATAATATCCTCCATTCGGGGTTTTGTCTGTTCAATATTTCATTCAAGAAACTAAGAAGCCATGAACAGTTAGAAATATGTTAGAATATTATTTATATATATGCATTCTGTTAGAATGTCTTTTGAGAATGTTTGTTAACAACAAGTATATTTGTTTAACTGGTAATACTAACAAGTAATGTATCTTATTCTTTCATAATTGCATGGAGAAGGAATTCAATATTGATAATACAAGAGAAATATTTGGAATCGAGTTCAACAAGTATATATGCGAAGATCAAGTGGATTATATGGACCACTGAGAAGATCAAATGTAGTTGTTCAATAATTGTATATTCAAGAATGCTATTTGTTAAGAATTTTATTCATTTTTGATGATATTCTGTTAGAATATGTACAAATATATTAAAATGTATAAGGATATTAGTCTGTAAAATGTGTATGAATTTGTATTTTGTTTCAGATGTGTATTAAGAATAAAATCATAGACCCAACTTGGATGTATATGAATAAAATCGAAATATATTCTGCTAGAATAAAATCGAAAATATATTTACTAGTTTATGGTTGGCATTCTGTCATTCTGACAGAATAAAATCGGATTTTTAAATTTGAATTAATTTAAATTATTGAGATTTTTAAAAATAAAGGAATTAATTATCCCTAAAAATCCGAAAATTTCCTTTTTTTAATATAGTTTAGTTGACTAAAATGCCCTTATGCTGAAATTTGTGTGATTATATGATACATGTTACCCTATTGTAATATCATAGACCATCAGATCATGACCTTTGATTCTATTCCATCCGATGGTCCAGATCTGTGCATTGAGGCACACAATAGTTAGTAAAAACAAAATAACCTAAGCCTATATATATAGGGTGAGGTTCAATAGAGAACCATAATTAACCAAACAACAAAGGAACCAATCTTTTTTTCAACTTTTAGAACTTATTTTTTATCAAAAAAAAAAAACTAAAAATACAGAAATTCATAACTTTTTATCCTTTTTCGAATGATATCAAATTCGATAAAAAAAAATTTCCGTCAAATTCACAATGTGAATTTTTGAAGATTCACAATGTGAATCTAAATTCACACGGTGAATCCGAAAAATATATTTAACATTCACAATGTTAAGTTATGAAATTAGGTATTTTTAGTTTTTTTTCGATAAAGAATAAGCTCTAGAACTTGAAAAAAACATTTGGTTCTTTGAAGAACCAATAATTATGGTTCTCTATTGAACTTTTCCCTATATATATATATATATATATATATATATATATATATATATATATATATATATGTATATATATATATATATATATATATATATATATATATATATAGGGTTAGGTTATTTTGTTTTTACTAACTATTGTGTGCCGGAATGCACAAATCTGGACCAACGGATGGAATTCATCAATGGACATGATTTGAGAGTGTATGATATTACAATGGGATATCATGTACCATATAATCATACAAATTTTAGCAAAAGGGTATTTTGGACAATTAACTACAATTATAAAAGGAAATTTTCGGATATTTATGGATAATTAATTCTCCTAATTTTAAAAATATGAATTTTTTTAATTAATTCAATTTTAATTCTAACATAATTTGTAAACATAACCGATTTTATTCTGTCAGAATATTTTTTTAGTTAGAATGATGCTCTTTCAGAATTTTATTCCATTAGAATATTATTGAAGAATAACAAAGTTCTCGAATTCGAGGTTGAAAAATAACAACATTCTAATATATTCTTATACCTCCAAACTTAAATACAAATTCATACATATTCTTACAGACTAAAAGTCTTATACATTTTAATATAATTATACATATTCTAAAAGAATATTAACAAAAATGAATAAAATTCTTTAAAAATAACAACATTATTAAAATGTGAGTATGGTCAAACTTTATTCATTCTTCAAGTTATTCCTATTAGGTCTTCAACACATTCTTCCAGCCATTCCTATCACAAATACAACAAAAACTAATAATGGTTAAAAACATGTTGTTTGCAATTAACTGTCACTTTATATATTCTGGTAGAATACATAGAATATATTATGGCAGAATACATAGATTTTATTCTGGCAGAATATATTCTGACAAAATACCTAGAATACATTCAAAAGTATCGTATTTACTGCTAATGTAATTTTAGATTCCAAATACACAATAACAAGGGAGAATAGAAATTGGAATTCAAAATCACAAATTGAACCAAAATAATACACAAACAAATCACTTACCTTTTTAAACAATTTTCTAGAACAAGATGAGTAGCTTTCACCAATCTATATTGGCATATGATATTAAGTCTTTACTATGTTGGTATATGAAATCAAACAAAATTAATTCACTGTGTTGGCATATGAAATCAACCCCATCAGTATATACATAGAATATGGAAGACTACATAGTATACATTCTGGCAGAATATTGCCCATACTTTCTTTGCTTGTGCTCCTTCAATGGTTTACCTGTAAGTTACAAATCAACAACACAATTACTTACTCAATTTTCATGAGATGAGATAACATAAATTAATTTCATGATCATTCTTTTAATTAGGCCTATTGAAATTATATATCCATATGATGCGAGAATTGAACCGAACAAGATTAGTGCACTCTACACAAACATAAATTGATAATTGAACCAAACATAATTGAAAGGTAAACAACTATTTGAAAAAGTAAAAAACAAAACCATTACTCAAAATATAAGAACTATCTAAACTCAATAACAATTCACTTAGGACCATAGAAAAGAGTTTTTAATGGACAAGTGACAAATTACAAAGTAAATCTTCATTTAGGCATTTAGTCGAACACTAGGTGTTCAGAAAAAAAGGACTTGGATAACTAAAAACACTTCCTGAGAAACTTATATTATTATCAACAAATAAATGGTCTGACTAAATCTATCAGAAGAGAATCAAGATTATAATTTGATATTAGATCGGTTTATAAAGTGTACCTTATGATTTTTGGTGCAGTCATTCTGCATCAAACGAACGAACATGAATGATTATGATCTGCATCGAGTAAAGGGAGATGGTGGGTTCTAGTCTTCTTGAGGTATATGTGGGTTTCGAGCACACCAGGCAACTCACCGGGTGGAGATCGGACTTCATCCCTTGAATCGATCTAGGTAGTATTCGGTAAACAGGTAGTCCACCATCAAAATCACTTCTTGAAAGCATATGTCAGCATCGTTTTCCATGGTGGGTCTGTTTCTTGGATTGTGTTTCAAAAAATGGAAATGGAAGGGAAGCGAGAGATGAGATAGGGCTGAGGAGACAAAACAGATTATAGAGTGCATACCTGGAAGCCGGCTATCTCCAAATCGAAGCTTGGAAGCAGACGAGTACTCGTATGCCATCATCCTCTTTAAAAAAAAATGATTCGATGGAGGATGGGGGAACAGGGTATACAGATGAATGAAAACCAAAAAAGCCCTAATTTTTAGCTTAAATTTGCAGGGAGTTCGACAGCCTCTTGTCCACTATGAATTGATGGAGCACCTTCTTCTCAACGAGGGTGAGCAGAAACATAAACGGGTGGTGAAGAACAGTTGGTGAAGACGGTAGTTGAGGAGGAAGATAGATGCGCAGTGCAGGGCGCCGATTGAAATCGATTTAGGGCTAATGTTCTATATTTATCTTTGCTTCTTGCGTTATATAAGGAATTGTTGTTAATCTACCATAATTAACTATGCAAAGATTACTATAATACCCTTTAATGATTTATTTAATGATTTATTTTTTCCTAATTTCCTATTGGTGCATTCATGCACACAATAGTTGCTAAAAACATTTGAACGTAGCTCTCTTTCTCTCTCTCTCTCTATATATATATATATATATATATATATATATATATATATATATATATATATATATATATATATATATATATATATATATATGGAATGCAATACAAAGTAATACCTAACGGGTTTTTTCCACCAATCCAACAATAATAGCCTAAACACCCCATGGCCACCTTTTGATTATATAATCAGATTACGATCATTGATTTTATTGTGCCAATTTGCAGAGGCTAAAGCAATAATTAGGACACAAATTGGAAGAAGAATGAACAAAGAAAGATCAAAGAAATTATTTATCTAGTGATGTATGTGTATGCGATTTATAGAGATACAAAAAACTCTCGTGTGTACATGATACTAAATGGGTTAAATTGATTTTCCCCATATTTACACTAATGCTCCTAATAATTTAGCCTTATTGACAGTTTAAACCTTAAACTTATTTTAATGCCACTTTTTACTATAGATTCCAATGTGAATCGAGGTACCAAGCTTCAACTGTTTGATTTAGATGTTGACTAACATCCTCAATGATCACAACTTCAACTGTTTCATTTTTTGGGTTTTGGTCGATATGAATAACATGATCACTTTGTCAATATGAACACAATGAACCCGTTTGCGCACATTGACCATTTAGGTCTATACTTAGCGTGTTGGTCAAAATACCATTATCGTCATGTTGACTGTAGTAAAATGTAGCTTAAAACTAAGTTTAGGGTTAAAAGTATCAATAAGGCTGAAGTCTTAGGGCCATTAGTGTAAATATGGGGAAAATGAGTTTTAACCCATCCAAATCACGTATAGGTAAGAACTTCTTCTATATCTTCGCACGAACACATACACAGAGATTGATATCATTTTTGTGATTCTTTGTTCATTCTTCTTCCGATTCATTTCTGCTTCCGCAAATTGGGTGGTATCAGAGCATTAGGGGGAGTTCTTTTTTGATCGACATAGGGTTTCTTTTCGAGTTATTGGATGTGTTTTTTGTTTTAATCGACTGAAAGAGGGTGGAGATTAATTGAATGTTGATTCAATTGTAATTTTACAAAGGTTTCTCGATCAAAAACAAAGGATAGCAAAAACAAGTGAAGAAACAGGGGCAGGTGCGTTTTTATGAAGAAAAAAACTGGAATCCAAATAATCATAGGCAAGTTTAATTTGAGTTTTTGTCATTAATTTGTCTTTGGTTTTGAGTTTGCGATTCGTTTTTGGGGTCCCTCTATGTAAGAGGTGGAGTTTGAAAGAGTTGCACCAAATGTTCGATAAAAGTCCTCAAAGAGGTCCTTCCACTACCATTTCAAATTGATTGAATAAGGGGTGAAACGGTTTTATTTGGTTGGCGATCCATTTGATTTTCACATGGGTTTTTTGATCAAGGAAGTGGTGTTTTAGTTCGTTATTAGGCAACGGTTTATTGGATTAATCAAAGGGTGAATTACAGGCTATTGGGTGTTGGTCAATCGAGGTTTTTCACAAGGTGTAATTGATATAGAAAGAGGAGTTGAAGAACTAAGCCAATATGTCAAAGGTGCAAAGAAATTTTGTGTAAGAAACTTGCAATGGTCTTGATTATTTGAAAACATAGAGGGTATTTCTTCAAGTGGTAAATTGGAATATTTCTAAGGAAGAATGGTCTATGGTGGGTCAAGTCTTGGCTCAATGTCACACCCCCAAACCGGAACGGCGGAAACGTTCGGGGGTGGAGGACGTCATGTACAGTATCACACCAATTGCATCATAGTAATCAAAGTAAACACAACCATTACATTGAATAAGTAAAATATTTACATCTGTTTGATACATAGTTTGTATACTGCAAAAGTATAACAAAAGTATAAAAGACGTGACTCTATATGCTCTGTCTTCTCAAAAGCCTGCGGAAGTACCTGTCTACTGATTTCCTGAGAATACAAGCGGTTTTGAAAAGAGTATCAACATTAAAGATGGTGAGTTCATAAGCATGTTTTGTAATGAAAACCTGTTAATGAATCAGTGAAAATGTTTGTATGTTTCCAAGAAAATTCAATATTTTCTAACATATGTGTTTGTTACAGTGTTCCATAAAGTATTAGTTCGTATGCCTGGTTACCACCAATTGAATTGTATAATGTTGTTTTGAATGTTAACCCTGTGTACGAAAACCCTTGCTATCACCGGTATGTATAGAATATTCTGTTTGAAAACCCTGGTTACCACCAGTATGTATTGTAGTTTCATTACTTAAAATAAAACCATGTCATATATCCCCTGGAATCCTCCAGTATAATGTGTAGTAGTTCTATTAATTAAAATAAAACTAATGAATAATGAAATCCCATAAACAAAGGTTAGTTTATACTATTGTGAGTCATATAACCATGCTTGATATGACTGATGACCTCTGCGACGTTCTTCAGGCGTCGGACGGTATGATATTTGTCACCCCAGGCTTGCCTGCCTAACTATAGCTAGCAGTTTAGGTGTGGGATTGTCAGTCCCGAATAGATCTATTCACAAATCTCACGCTCTCCCTCCAGGAGACTTTGGTTACACTAATGATAGGATTTAGCCCGCACCCCGAAGGGTACAATTGAAGTGATGCCTCATAACCCTGTATTAACTAGTTTACATGTATTTTTGTATCGTTCTCTTGTACTTGAAATCGTATGTATACTTTACAGAGTAATAATAATTATACTTAAATAATTATTTAGTATGGTACTCTTGTATTCGGAAAGTAGTAATGTATACCATAAAATATATTTGTCATAGTTTAAATGATTGTTAATGTATAATCCTGAGATGGTAAAACTGTGTATTGAAATCCCAAACTATACCTATTATAGTTTGCATGTTTGTTAAGTACTCAGTTCGTGTATTGTTCTGAAAACTCTGCAATTATAGTTGTGAGTTGAAAACTTCCCTTATGCTCAGCATGTTACAAGAGGGATAAAATATCTAAATACTTTATAACATGTGGTGATCTTTTGGTTGTATCAATTGCATAAGTTTTAATCCTGATGAAATCTGTGTATAAAGTTCACAAAAAATATTTGTGTTTGGCTTGTATTCCCCCTGAAAACGTTAAAATAGTAAAAGCGTAGGGGTATGAACTCACAGTTGAAAGCGTGTAAGTGCCGGACAACGAGACTGGAAATGAGGACCCTCGAGTTGTTGTACGCGAAGTTAACGAAATCCTAATAATAATTAAACACATATTCGTAATTAAATTAGCAAATCCATTCGTTAGTGTGTTATAAAACACTTTTTTTTGGTTAATGAATGTTACGGAGGCTGGAAAAGTGGGTTTGCAGCCAAGATTCCAATTGGGGCTGATTGCGGCCGTGAAAGGATTACGGACGTGAACTGTTCTCGGCCGTGAACTGTTTTCTGCCTTTGAAGGGTTTACGACCTATTCTTGGTGTTCTTGGTGAAATATAAAGATTTGAAGGGTTTACGACCGTGAACTCAAGAATGAGGAGTGTTTTATTTGATGAAAGGATGAATGTTTGATGCTCCAAAACAAGTTCTAAGGTGGATTGGGTGATAGATGAAGAGAAAACTTGAGTTTTCGGTTGATGGTTTTAGAGAGAGAAAGTAGTGTTTTTGGCCAGAAAAGTAAAAATGAGGGTGAAAACACACACACATATATATATATATATATATATATATATATATATATATATATATATATATATATATATATATATATATATATATATATATAGGCTGGGTTCACGGTCGGTGATGGGGTCCACCCAGCCGTGAACGGTTTACGGCCGTGAACACGATTGCGGCCGTAAACATCGGGTTGCACGAGACTTAGCTGATTTTCGAAGAAAAACTCGAAGAAAAACTTACGAGCTTGACAAAAATGACAAAATAAATAAAATTCGAAATTTTCATTTAACGGGATTTGACTTTCGTTGACTGAAAAAGGTTCGGGTTGTCACACTCAAGGTGCGGGTGTTGCTAAGGGAACAAAGAATGTGGTTTTCACTTGTAGGAAAGATGCTTTCAAGTGAGGATGAGATGTTGTATATGCAAAGAAGAGGAAGGTCAAGAAACGGCTATGGTGGCGATGTCATGGGATGCCGGTTTTCGTCCTTGTTCGAGAGGCGTGTCATGGTGAGCTAGGGTACTATAGGTTCAATCAGAAGTCGATGATCCATCAGGTTGGTTCTTCGATCATGGCAGAGCAGGTGGAAAGTATCTCCAAATGGGTGGAAGATGGCGGCGATAAGGTGGTACGGAATGCCAGAAAATATGTTGCTCAAATTGATACGGAGTTGGACAAGGAAAATAGTCGTGGGGTTTTTCAACATAGCCTTGGGTCTTTAGTGGTGGACTTGTATGAGGATGTTCCTCAAGGTGGACCCGAAGTTATTTGTTCTTCGATTGCTTGGGATGGGTCCAAAAGATGGGTTAGACCGCCGGTTAGACATGTGTTCGATGACATGGGAGTCTACATGGTTCAATTTGTGGATGCTACTTGTTTGAAAAGGTAGTTCGATTCGTGGCTTATGTGTTTAGCCAAATGGTTAGGGTTGACTAGAAAGGAAAATTTTGACCCCTACTAAGACATTTGAAGTTTCTTCATGGTGGTCTCGTTGAAGGAAACTCAAGGGTTCAGCCGGTGGGTTTTTTAGTTTATCGGATGGTGATCGCATGAGTTGACATTGCGGGTCCGGGTAAAGTTTTGAGCATTCGCCAAATCACGATTACTTAGGGTTGTACGGGATCCGATAAGCGTGTTTGGGTGGCGAGAGGTATGTTAGAGATCAAGGTGAAGTTGGGAAAACTTTAACGTGTTTGATTTTGGTGACTCGAAAAGTTTGGTTGGATGCGGATGGGCTAACCAAAGTTGTTTCGAGTTTGGTATAAAAGTTTGATTTTCAATTTGAATACATAGTTTGTAAGCCAAGGTGGAGATTGTAGTAAAATGTGGCTTAAAACTAAGTTTAGGATTAAAAGTGTTGGTGATTTTAGTGTCACAATGTCATTTTATGTAACTGGAACTAACATGTGAGCTATGGGGCTTCATAATTTGTACTCTAATATATGTAGAGGTTTGTGCAGAGTGCACACATGTATAAGATCGAATTAGAAGTCGGTTCGACGACAAGTCGGGGGTTCGGGGGAAACGCCCCTGGGTTCGGGGTTTCTAAAGGGGAAGCACCCCTAGCGGGATCCAAGGGGTAGAGCCCATGGCTGGGGTTTGGGGCAGCGCATGGGAACATAGTGGGAAAACCGAATTCTTGAAGGTGATTATGGTAAAACTGACGAAATTCATCAGTTTTGGAAACCCTAAATCCTCATTATAATCTGGATTACCCTGCTTCCAAAGCAACCCATGACGGCCAACCCTAAGAGGAAAACCCTAATCTTGTTTATTATATAAACAACTCTTCTCTTTGAGAAGGGACACATGAAAATCATTAGTTATCTTCTTCTTCAGACGAATATAGAATCCTTCTAGCAATTTGGCTTACGATTTCTGTGCCTAGATTCGTAAATGTCCTCTTAGATTATCCTAGGCTGAATTTCTTGCAACCCATGCATAGGGTAGAAATATCAGTTTGGAAAGTGTTCACACGATCCAATGGGTATCCAGATCTCCAACATAAACCCTATTTCCTCCAACAAAAAGTGCCAATAAGGCTAAAGTCTTAGGGCCATTGGTGTAAATATGGGGAAAATGAGTTTTAACCCATCTAAATCACGTACAAGTAAGAACTTCTTTCTATGTTGTGTGTTTTTCTATGTATCTTCGCACAAACACATACACATTCAAAGATTAATATCATTTTGGTGAATCTTTGTGCTTTCTACTTCTGAATCATTTCTTAGTTATTGTTAAGCTTCAATTGGCATAAAATTATCCTTTTCAAACTCCCATATTCAAGTATTATATTATAATCATTTACTATGTTTAAAGTAAAGATAAACCATTTTCCTGATGCAGGTCTTCACAAATGCATGCAATATGTTGTGTTTGGCTCTCGAATGTTCAAAAAAGGATAGTTACTTGCATAAAATGATTGTTTAGTGTGCATGCTATTACTACTCCGTATGGTGTTTCGGCCCCAAATTGACAATATTACCCTTATTACCTTTTTTAGTTAAAAAGATTGGCATTTAGATATAATTATAAGATTTTAGTATATGTTTCTATCCTTTTAGTTGTACTATTCTGAGCACATTGTTGCCAATTCCTATTTAATACAATTTATCTACTTAGCCATTGGCTTTTTCATTGTTTTTTTTTGAATTGTGTGATCAGAAATCGAAAAGGCGCTCTTTACAGTTGAATTTTATTGTTGGTATTCTCTATGGGAAACTGCTTTGGTTTGGAATTTCAGGTCTTAAAGGTAAACCCTAAAATTTACTGTAAAAGGGCAATATGGTCTTTTACTATTGTTGATGGATAGACATACACCCTTTTAAGTTTAGCCATACAAAGTACATAGGCATTTATTACAATAGTTCAATGCTAAAAATGCCAATTAATCGTTGGGATTTAAACATAACAGTTACCATATCAATGGACTTATATAGACTTTTTAGTTTAACCATATTAAACTGTAAGGGTGGAGTCAGTTTCACAATAGTAAATTGCATGAATGGAATCAGTCAATCCATTACATTTTTGTTTGCTACAATTTTTTTTTAAGTTTTTTGGGTTCCGATGCAAAAATTGGTATAAACCCTGGTCATGATTTATGTCCCCTTGTAGAGGGTATTTTGGTCGACTTAGTGGAGTCATCCAGGTGTAACTTTAACCATTTGTTTTGTACATGTTGACATCACTCCAACTGTTATTGTCCCAATAGTCAAATCGTTATATGAACAAAACTTATTTGATAGGCAATTCCAACAATCTTCAAACAAAAAAATAACATTTTTTTTTGCCAAAACTGTCCCAAAGCCTAATTATACATAATGTAGTTTGGGTGGGACTCAATGGCTCTATACTTGTCAAATCAATGACTAATCAACAAAGGGTATTTTGGTTTTATTTATTCTTGTTAACCAAATTCTTAACAGGTACAAATTAACAGAAAATTACAACCTGTTACATCTAGACACTATCCTTTTCAAATTCAATTCATGTGACTATCATTTCTAAAAATAGTTTTGAGTTCTTGAATTAATATTCTAAAGATATGGTTATGGTTGATCATTTAGGCCTATCATTTCTAAAAATAGTTTTGAGTTGTTGAATTAATATTCTAAAGATATGGTTATGGTTGAGGATTTAGGTGACGATGTTTGTGAGGGTCTTCCTTTCTATTGTATCCTTTTCTTTTTGTTAAATAAGAATTGCAAGAGTGTCTCCCTCTTCCCCAAGAAAGAAAAAGAAAAACCAAGTACAAAATATATTAATAAGTCACCAGTAAATACTTACAGTAACATATTTTCGTTTTATGATGACTATTACTTAACTGTAGACATACACTAGCATGAAAACACTGATCATTATATAATCATAGTCACACATTCATTGACCATACTATAATTATACTGATCACACATTTTTTTCTTCTATAACTAGATTTACCTATAGACACACATAATAATTTCAACCATAACCAAATGCTACTTACAGTCATATTTTTTTTAAAAGACAATTCATCATATTTTGACACACATAATAAAAGGTACGTGACCATAAACCACTAAAACTAAATTGTTTGTCTAAGTCACTAATAAACATCATCCTATGGACACACAAATATTTAATGTGACCATATGTATCGTCTGTTAGCTACATTGGATTTCATGTGACTAGAAACGTACAATAATACACAAACATATACAATTGCCTTATGTGACCATATATTTATCTATTATATCTTATAATTTTTTTTATCACAATGTTAATTGATACAGATGGGTAATGGTGACATATGGCCACATTGTTAGAGTGTGGCTAATAATTGCCAAATTTGTTATAATTAAGTGTGGTTAAGGTATTGATTATCTATACAATGACCACACAAACTAATTTAAATGAATACAAAAACTGTTTCTAATTTTTAGCAGTGACATTTGGCCACACTTTTAATGAAAAGGGTGATAGGCCTTTTTTTGAAAAGTGTGACCGTATGTCCATTTTGTACTAGTGTCAAGAATAAAATTATGAACCCTAAATGTGAGGAACACACACGAACAAAATCAATTCGAGTTCAAGGGTTCTCTGAAAGCTATGAACGAACAAACCCTTCTGAAAGTTATGAACAAAGATCAAAAACCAAAAAACAAAGATCTGAAACGAATTCATTCATGTATTCATGTGTTTCAACGAAGATCTGAAACAATTAGTAGGGGTTTTTTGAAAACCTGCCATGGATGTGTTTGAAAAACCCAAAAAACTCAGAGAGAGAGAGAGAAAGAGAGAGAGCCCAAGTTATTTATATTCTTTTTCCTTTTTGTTTTAAAATATATTTAAAGAAAGAAAATCAAAAATATATTAAAAAAGGTAAATAAGTCTTTTTATGTGGGTGGGAGACTATTTGTTAAAAGTTTTAAGACCACATAGACTATTTGTTAAAAGTTTTGAAACCACAGGGACCAACTATGAGTTTTTTTAAACTTAGGAACTATATCCTAAATTTCGGGAAACTACAGGACCATTTATGAGTTTTTTCTTAATAGTTTAATATGAAGAAGTTGCAGTTAGTCTTAAGATGTAAGTAGAATAAAAAGTATATTTGGTTTTTAAAGAGTGGGGTCATATATGTGTTTTATATATGCTTGCAAGATGTGGGTTTTTATATTATTAAGTCTTAGTTTTTTTTGTACCTTTGTTTGATTTGTTGGAAAAAGTTCACCAAAGTTTCACATTTTGAAACAAAAACCAAAACGTAATACAATTTTACTGAAAAGTACGAAATAAGGATATTAAAATTAAATAGTTTAAATGAAGAGGTTGTTGGTAGTCTTAAGATATAAGTAGAATAAAATAGTTAAATTATAAATTTCAGTATAATTTAAATGGTTAACTTAAATCAAAATTTTAGTTAAACTTGAAAAAAATTTAGAGACTATTTTATAAATAGTTAAATGTTATAAATTATAGTGTTAACCCTAAATTGTAATCGTAAGTTAACAAAATAAAAGACCATGAAAATATTTTTTATAATTATTAAGAATATTCAAATAAGTAGCTTAAAAATAACTTACCATAAGAATAGTTAAAAGTAATATTATATAAAAAACTATAATGTTATATTTAAAAACAAAAACAATATTTGTTGTTTTAAATAATTACAATCAAATAAACTAATAATATTCATCAAATAAATTTTATAAAAGTTAAATTTCTGAAACCAAATTAAAATAATTAAGAGTTTCCAAATACATTCTTTTAAATAACTTACAACAACAATAACTAAAAGCTACATTATATACAAAAATTATATTGTTACATTTAAAAACAAAAAAATATATGATGTTTAAAATAATTACAATGATAGAAATTAAAATCTTAAGCAAATAAACTTTTTAAAATTAATTAATCATAACAACATCTATAAATATCATTAAACTATATATTATATTTAATTTTATTAATGAGTAACCCGCAGGTAGAGGCCATTGAGACAATTGAGATTATAAAATTTTAAAAGATGTCTATATTATCATATAATTCCAAATAAACAATGTTTATACCAACTTATTATAATATTTATTCTATAAGAGTTAACAACAACGTTATTGATATATTTAAAAAACATATATTTGTAAATATTTTAGATATATTGTTGTATTTTGCGCAATGCGCGGGTATTCGTCTAGTTTCTATATACAATGAGGTTGAGATACTGATTGTGAGTTATAGATCATGGAAGAAATTGCAAACTGATTGTCATATATTTGTGAATATTGTTAATTACTGCAATCTAGAAAGAAATAAAACAAGGGCTCTCCCTCAACATATATATTGATGGCCATCAGATTTTCCAAAGACATGATATTTAATGTTAAGCAAGTTTTAATTGCCAAAGACATCATAAGAACATTAAACAGCTACAAATATAACTAAATTTGGTTCACATTTTAACGTTTAATGTTACCTAATACCATTGCCTGGGAACCATTCTTATCTCATTCTGTATTGGGTGTGTACAAATTTTTGGGGCAGAACTAACAAATGTTCGGAGACATTTAGTTTCTATAAATATTATTTGCTTTCAAGTACTCTATGATATCACAACACTACGAACAAACCAGACAGCTGACGCGGCAATAAATTCAAAAAAAATCATTCAGGCATTTCTTAACATTCATTAGACTCACATGTACAAATGATTCCTCCCTCTCGATTCAATTTTTGACCATTTTGCCCCAGGTGTTGCTTTGGTGAAATTCAACTGTTTTTGTCGTGCTGCCCTTGCTTTCATCTCAAAGCTTCATGTGCACAATTCTTTCTTACGATGCAGAGATATCAAAGTTTATAGTTTTCGTGGTGTTGCTTCGTTTCAAGACTTAATTCCACCTTTCTTCTGGCTGCCGAATTGGGAGAATTTATCAATTTGAGAGGTATGTTTGCTTTTGGAAATAACGTTTTATAAGAATTACTTGGAAAACAAATATAAATGTAATCGAAGTTATATTGCACTTTTTATTCCATCAAAAAAATCTGTGGCGAATTCTGTCGCTAATATGTGGAGATAAGGACTCTATGAGAAACAAACAATAATACAGCTGTATTGCACTTTAAATTTATTTATTTATCTTCATTTTACGTTTTAGACACTTCAGGAGATAAAAGGAACTAACAGATGAAATGAAATAGATTGCAGGGAACAATAAGAACATTAGTTTGTATTTAATTATCTTCATATTTATATTCTTTTCCGGTTTTCCCTCATTCACACTTTCAAGGAACACTCCATGTCCATTTGTTTTTTGGATTCTTTTAAAGGGCCCTATGTGGCTATGTCCCTGTCCCCATTGACCCATTTCACACAGTTTTCACGTGGATCATCTGCATAATAATAGTAGTCTCACATACATAATTAATTATGAAGTAAAACACACTTGGAGTGAAATTTCTATTAGCATTTATCAGAAAACAAAAATAAATGTGTCTAAATGATCAAGTTAAGTTATATTATTACATTGTTAAATCCAACAATAACATATAATACCACATGGATTCTTTTTGTAAACCTCACGCCTTTCTAAATTTCGGTGACAATGAGTTATATTATTCTAAAAGAAGGATTAATATCATGACAGATAGATACAATTCAAAGTGTAATACACACCTTTGTGGAAAATTTTGGCACGTTAAAAGACACGCCTTGTGGAAAAATATGACATTGTCCAAATTTCCATTTCGAGCATGTGAAAAAGAAAACAAGAGAAAAAGGTAGCTCAGCTATAAATTAGGACGAGCAAACCATTCATTTTTTATTGAAAGCAACATGGCAAAGCAAATAATGTCTTCATCAAACTTCCTACTTTTCTCTCTAACTCTACTAATCATCATACTCTCCCCCATACCATATTTTACTTCTGCTTCTTTAGAGGAAGCTAATGTTCTTCTTAAATGGAAAGCAAGCCTTCAAATCCCAAAAAACTCCTTGCTCTCTTCATGGATTCCCTTCCCTTTGAATTCCAGTGCATCAGTTCCATGCACTTCTTGGTTTGGAGTAGTTTGCAATGCTGATGGGAGAATTCAGAAGTTGAACCTCACATCATCTGGATTAATGGGTACGCTTCATCGATTTTCATTCTCTTTGCTACACAATCTTACACATTTTAATCTCAGTCTAAACAACTTATATGGCCCCATCCCAGCAGAAGTAAGACACTTGTCCAACCTTGTATATCTTGACTTTTCATTGAACAAGTTTTCTGGAGTAATCCCACCAGAAATAGGAAACCTGCACCAGCTAACCATCTTGTCCTTATACTCGAACAATATCTCTGGTCCCATTCCTATTGAACTTGGCAATTTGAAGTCTCTCACTCATCTTGTGGTGTACAAAAATCAACTTAGTGGTTATTCCTTCATCATTGGGTAGTTTGACATCTTTGAATGTCCTTTATTTGTACCAAAATCAACTCTCTGGCCCCATTCCTGTTGAACTTGGGAATTTGAAGTCTCTTGTTGAGCTTGACATGACTGAAAACCAACTTACTGGTTCTATTCCTTCAGCATTGGGTAATTTGACATCTTTGAAACTCCTTAATTTGTACCAAAATCAACTCTCTGGTCCCATTCCTGTTGAACTTGGGAATTTGAAGTCTCTCACTGATCTTGAGGTGAGCATCAATCAACTTAGTGGTTCTATTCCTTCATCATTCGGTAATTTGACATCTTTGAATTTCCTTTATTTGGACCACAATCAACTCTCTGGTCCTATTCCTCCTGAACTTGGGAATTTAAAGTCTCTTGTTGATCTTGTGGTGAGCCTCAATCAGCTTAGTGGTTCTATTCCTTCATCATTCGGTAATTTGACATCTTTGAATATCTTTTATTTGGACCAAAATCAACTCTCAGGTCCCATTCCTGCTGAACTTGGGAAATTGAAGTCTCTCACTTATCTTGTGGTGTACTATAATCAACTTAGTGGTTCTATTCCTTCATCATTGGGTGATTTGACAAATTTGAATGCCCTTTATTTGGACCATAATCAACTCTCTGGTCCCATTCCTATTGAACTTGGGAATTTGAAGACTCTCACTCATCTTTTGGTGTACAACAATCAGCTTAGTGGTTCTATTCCATCATCCCTAGCAAACCTCAGCAACCTACAGTGGCTAACCCTCGGTGATAATAAATTATCTGGTCCCATTCCTAGTGAACTTGGGAAGTTGAAGTCACTCACTCATATTTCGGTGGTCAAAAATCAGCTTGGTGGTTTTATTCTTTCATCATTTGGTGATTTGATATCTTTAAATCTCCTTTATATGCATCAAAATGAGCTTGCTGGTCCCATTCCTGGTGAACTTGGGAAGTTGAAGTATCTCACTGATTTTCGGGCGAACAACAATCAAATTAGTGGTTCTCTTCCTCCAGAGTTTGGAAATTTAACTCAACTACAAAGACTTAATCTGTCTTCGAATCATTTGGTTGTTGAGGTCCCAAAGGAGTTTGGGAAGATGAAAAATATGTTGGATTTGTCCTTGGCTGGCAACCAACTTTCAGGTGTTATACCTCTAGAGTTTGGATTTTGTGAGCTCCTTGAAGTACTTGATCTATCCAAAAATAGATTGAATGGGTCGATTCCAAGAAGTATCGGTCAATGGGCACAAATCCACTACATGAATATTAGTAATAACAAACTCAGTGAGAAAATTCCATCTGAGATTGGTAAATTAGTTCATCTTGCGGAACTCGATTTATCTCATAATTTTCTCACGAAAGAGATACCATCTGGAGTTCAAAGTTTGCAAAGTTTGCAAAAATTGGATCTATCTCACAATAGACTATCCGGTTCTATTCCTGATGCTTTTATGAATTTGCCTAACGGGATTTATATCAACCTTTCTTACAATGAGCTCTCAGGTCCAGTCCCCTCTTGCGCTAACTTTGTGAATGCGTCCTTAGAAAGCAATCCAGATTTGTGTGGGAATGTTACGGGATTGAAACTTTGTCCAAGTCAGATTATGAAGAAGAAAAATGATCCCTTCCATCATAAGCTTATCCTTGTAATTATGCTCCCTCTTATCGGGGCTCTTATACTTGGTGTATTCATGTATGGCCTCATTGCTTATCAACAACAAAAGAAAAAGTCTCCACACAAACCATCGGATGAAGAAAGTGGTGATTATTTCTCAATCACAAGTTTTGATGGAAAAGTAGTGTATGTTGATATCTTGAAGGCAACAAATGATTTCGATGAAGCATATTGTATTGGGACAGGAGGATATGGGACTGTGTACAAAGTCGAGCTAGAACCTAACAATGTGGTAGCTGTCAAGAAACTTCACCCATCATCTGAGAATGTTGATCATAATGGATTCCTTAATGAGGTACGAGCATTAACGAACATAAGGCATCGAAACATAGTGAAACTCTATGGATATTGCTCCCATGTTCGCCACTCATTTTTGATTTATGAATACCTTGAAAAGGGAAGCCTTGGATCAATCTTAAGAAGCGATGTCTTGGCAAAAGAATTGGATTGGTTGAAAAGAGTAAATATTGTAAAGGGTATAGCTAATGGTTTGGCTTATATGCATCACGATTGCTCACCTCCTATAATTCATAGAGACATTTCCATTGCCAACATCCTTCTTGATTCCGATTATGAGGCACATATTTCTGATTTTGGGACCTCCAAGCTTTTAAAGCTAGACTCATCCAACTGGACCGCAATTGCAGGCACATATGGTTATATCGCGCCAGGTAACACAATCTTGTGACTGTACTTCTACGTCTTCTTAAGTCTCATGGTATACATAAATAAGTATATGCACATATATGTATCTATGTCAGAATCTTGTAGGTTGATATAGCTTTTTTGTTTTTATCTCATGTTCCTTTGGATGTAGAGCTTGCTTATACGATGGTGGCAAATGAGAAATGCGATGTGTATAGCTTTGGAGTTGTTGCAGTAGAAGTGATAATGGGAAAGCATCCAGGAGATCTCATAACGTCTTTACCAACATTATCTTCTGATTATCTGGTGCCAGAAGAAAATGTGGAAGATAGTCGGATACCTCCTCCCTCATCCCAAGTTGAGAAACAAGTTAGGTTGGTTCTGAGTCTATCAAGAGCATGTTTGAACTCCAATCCACTTGAAAGACCAACAATGCAGCAAGTTTCAAATCTGTTAATGAAGGATCTGTTTTGAATTGACATCTCTTGCCTGATCAATATAGTGTACTTTCAGTGTTCTTTACTTTTCTTAAGTTCTCTATATGCACCTTGCCAATATGTATTCATGTGAATGGCTTTTTGTTAAGAAAACTTCACATATGTTTGTGGTAGTAAAGAAATAAGTCAATGAAGATTGCTATACTTCTAAAAACACACCACTAGAAACTAAGGACAATGCCATACACACATCCTCCAAACAAAAATTACGTAAACTTTTGTTGGTATGCTTTTTATATTGGTTTCAATTTTTATTTATTTAGTAAGTTACACGTTTTAAAATGAATCATTATTTTAACGATGTCATACTTTTTAAAAAAATATCTGTCATACGGTTTTATCCTCGCACAACATGTGGGTACATACATGGTTAATATGATATATGGGCCATAACTTGGGTCGTACATAACGTTATATAACCCGTACCCCACCTAAGTCCTTCAAATATACAATATATATTTCTATTCTAGATTATATGAAGAGCAATCAAAAATAATGTTGAGATATGTCATTGGAGAATTTTATCAAACACATGGCTTTATAGATGAGATGTGTCTTTACAAAGATGGAAAATTTTAAACATTAACAAAAAAAATCATATATCAATGCATTTTAAACATTCTGGAACATTTTTGACTCACACTCCATTCCTAGCATGCTTTTTAGCTATTGAATTCCAAATTTGACAGCCTAAAACATTTACACAAGAGAACTAAATAAATAGTTCAACTAAAACATACATGACTAATTCTAGTTATTGGTATGCATTTCACTTCTCTTTGAAATACGACCAGAATAGGAGTTCATGTGAATTCAACTTCTTACTGGTTTATGTCTGATCTCCCCTTCATTTACTTTCAACATGATATGGCATGAAGATGGATGTAATGTTAAATGATTTTATGTATCACAAAATATGTCAAGCTTTGGCAACGTAAATACCTCAAAAATGTGACATCCATCTTGTATCTGAAGATATCATGTCACCACCCACTATGATTGCCATTGGCCTAATGTCCATAAAGATTGGTAGGGAATCAGTGTTTATTTCTTATGTTACACGATTACTTGAAAACTGTTATCTGGAGCATTGTTACTGCAATCTGGAAACAAATAAAACAAATATGAATTTGCATATTCAGCATGATTTGGTTGTGGTTTCTGCACTTGGGAATCTGGAATTAGTTTTGTCAATGGTGTCGAAACCCTGGTCTTCTTCAGGGATGTTGCGTACTTCTCCAAACAGGGGTATGAAAGTAGAATTGTTGGGAGCCTTGTTCTATACAGTTATATGGTCTCTTTGTAAACACGCAATTCCAGAGTTTTTAATCATCAAGATAAAGTGTTTGAAGATTCAATTGCTATCCTTCAACTGGGTAAATAGCAGAGGAAGTAGATTCAAACCTAAAAGGGAAAACTGGTGCAATTGATCCTGTTTCTTCCTGACTGCATTCTCATGGGAGGGGGGTTGTCTGGTGCTTAAAAGCATCTTGGCGTTTGCGTTTTCACAGCCTTTGCAGATTGAATCGGCAACTGTTTGTTTTTATCAGTCAGTATGTTTGTTTTCATGTAACTCTTTTATAGGGTCTCTTATGTAAGTTTGTTCTCTATATATTCAATTGCCTCCTCCCGTTTTGGGCAGTGAGTCATTTTACCACATTGTATCAGAGAGAAAAACAAAATCCCTCTCTTTTCACATCCCTCTTCTGCCGCTGCTAATCTCTTCCTCTCCTTTTCAGTTTAATCTTTTCTTCTCCCCATGTCTTCCTCATCTTCTTCCGATCCCACCATCACCATGAATTCTATCCTTCATCTTCTCACAATTAAACTATCATCCTCTAATTACCGATTATGGAAAAATCAAATTTCACATCTTCTCTCCTATCAGAACCTGTTTGATCATGTTGATGGTCATCTACCCCTCCTACCCCTATGCTTATGGTTGCAGGAAAGATGGCTCCAAATCCAGATTATTCCGCTTGGATGTCGGCAGATCAACGTGTCATAATCATCATTCAGGCCTCACTCACCGAGGAGGCTTTCTCGGAGATTGTGGGTCTTTCCACATCCAGAGAGATTTGGCTTGCCCTCGAACGAGCATACGGCAACTTCTCCATGGAACGGGTGCAAACTCTACGTGATCAGTTACGCCATTTAACTAAAGGTACATCCACGGTTTCAGATTTTGGAAGAAAATTTAAAGCAATCTGCGATCAACTCGCTGCCATCGGTCACCCGGTTGATGAAACTGATAAAACTCATTGGTTTTTATGTGGTCTCGGAGCTTCATTTGAAGCCTTCTCCACAGCTATTCGTGCCTCCCGGATGCCTTCTGTTTTTCGTGATCTTTTAGCACAGGCTGAGGGCCATGAACTGTTTTTGCGGACCATACATAACAATGATACTCAGCCTCCGGTTGCTTTCTCGGCTCAGCAACATCAGTCTGCTACTTTCCCTTCTGCACCTCCAACATATTTTGCTCCTTCTGGATATCGTGGTCGTGGTTATCGTGGCTCTCGTGGGGGGCGTGGACGTGGTCGTCGCCCACCACATTGTCAGCTATGTCGCACTAACGGTCATTATGCGTCGTCATGCCCTCGTCTTGCTTCTTTTGCTGTCTCTCCACCGCCCACTGACATGGATCTTGCTAGGGCTTTCAATGCTCAGTGCTCTATTCATCCTTCACATCCCGATTGGTATGTTGATTCGGGCGCTACCGATCACATGGTTTCATCTCCCGGATCTGTGCATAAAACCGAGCCCATTAGTAGCGAAGCATCTGTTATGTTTGGTAATGGTATTTACTTACCTGTTTCTTCTATTGGGACATCTTCAATCGCTATTGGTCTTCACTTGGGCGATGTGTTGGTGGTTCCCCATCTTACGAAAAATTTATAATCTATTAGTAAGCTAACTCATGATAATGATGTGGATGTGGTATTTTCCAAATCTTCATTTTTTATTCAGGACCGCATCAAGAAACATGTGCTAGCTCAAGGGCGATGTGAACATGGTCTCTATATTCTCATGTCCTCTCCACCGCCGTCTGCGTTTTTTGTGCAGTCTAGGCCACAAGACTCTTATGAACGTTGGCACTTGCGATTGGGACATATTTCTTTTGATATAATTAAAATGTTAAATAAATTGGGACATTTATCAGTTTCATCCATTTTACCAAAACCAGTTTCATGTTCTCCGTGCCAACTTGCTAAGTCTCACCGACTTCCGTTTGTGGAAAATCCCAAACGGGCGTCACATATTTTAGACTTGATTCATTGTGACCTTTGGGGTCCGTCACCGGTTTTTTCCGATGATGGATATCGTTATTATGTCACGTTTATGGATGATTTTTCTCGGTTTACGTTGTTTTACCCACTCAAAGTCAAATCTGATTTTTCCAAGGTTTTTGATACGTTTATTAAATTTGTTCAGACACAATTTGATACCAAAATCAAGATTTTTCAAAGCGATGGTGGAACCGAATTTTTAAACCACAAAGTTAAAAAATTACTTACTGAAAATGGCACATTTCATCAAATATCGTGTCCATATACTCCGCAACAAAACGGTCGTGCGGAGCGTAAGCACCGTCATATTGTGGAAATAGGGCTTGCAATGATGTTCAATGCTCATATTCCACCATCTTATTGGGTGCATATCTTTAGCACTGCAGTTAGATTATCAATTGTTTTCCTACGAGAGTATTGGCTCACCGCTCCCCCTTTGAGCTTTTATTCAATCGGACTCCGTCCTACATGAATTTTCGGCCACTTGGATGTCGTGTTTATCCCTACTTACGAGATTATTCTGATCACAAGCTTTCGCCACGTAGCATACCGTGCATTTTTTTGGGTTATCATGCTCAATACAAAGGATATAAATGTCTTGATCCGGTCACTTCTCGAATATTCATAACATGACATGCCCGTTTCGATGAGGATACCTTCCCTTTTGTCACCCACAATGCTCCCACACCTCTCACTCAATTATCCATACACTCGTTATTTGATGACTATCCTATCAAAACCCCACACCCTATCACCCCACCATCTGTGGTGTCACCATCTTAGCCCCCACCTACTGTGTCATGCACCTTGTGTGTGCCACTGGCCCCCACACCTCCCTCCAATCCTCAACCGCCCCCACCTATCAGTACGCCTTCGCCCCAACCTGATGACACCAACTTCATCAGCTCACCCCAATCGACTTCATCTGAAGACAGCCTTCCGGACAACCCTCATCCAAGCTAGTCATCCTCTCCGACTTCACCCCATAGCCCTCCTTCACCTCCTACCCATGGGCATCCCATGATCACTCGAGCCAAGGCCGAAATTTTTAAACCTAAGCATCGTGCAACCATCTCCTATGTGCATGATCAACCGTTACCCTCGACTCTCTTTGCCTCTCGGGATCCCACACACCATTCCGAAGCCATGGGCACCACCGAGTGGTTACGGGGCATGCAATCTGAAATGCAAACTCTTCATTTAAATCAAACATGGACGCTGGTTCCACCACCTGTCGAGCACAATATTGTGGGTTGTAAATGGTTGTTTCGTACAAAATTTCGTGCTGATGGTTCTATTGAAAGATACAAGGCGCGCTTAGTTGCACAGGGATACAGTCAAGTTCATGGTCTTGATTTTTCCCACACATTCAGCCCAGTGGTCAAAGCATCTACTATTCGTGTGGTATTATCTTTGGCAGTCATCAATAATTGGTCCCTGCACCAGCTAGATGTTAACAATGCTTTTCTCCATGGCACATTGAGTGATACGGTCTACATGCAACAACCGCCCGGCTTTGTTGATCCTCATCATCGAAACTATGTCTGCCGCCTACATTAAGTAATATATGGTCTCAAACAAGCTCCGAGGGCATGGTTTCATCGTCTTAGCTCATTTCTTCTCTCAAATGGGTTCACGTGTAGTCGGGCCGATCCTTCATTGTTTATCTTTAAGCATGATGATTCCATCTTGCATTTACTTGTTTATGTTGATGATCTCATCCTCACAGGTAATCGCCCTGATCTCATTCGATCCTTCATTGAAAAATTGGATCATGAGTTCAAAATCAAAGATGTGGGCAGGCTCAACTACTTCCTTGGACTTGAGGTTCTCCACACGGATTCATGCCTATTCCTTGGCCAATCCAAATATGCTCATGATATTGTTTCACGTGCTGGGCTTCTTGATTCTAAACCTGTTTCAACACCTTTATCTTCTGCGACACCTCTTGTTCTTGATGGTCCAAGCTATGATAATCCAAGCCAGTATCAGTCACTAGTATCAGTCACTAGTATCAGTCACTTGTAGGTGCTCTTCAATACTTAACGATCACTCGACCTGATATTGCCTATGCGGTAAATCAAGTGAGCCAATTTCTCCAGGCTCCTACTATAGCTCATTTTCAGGCAGTTAAAAGATTAATTCGTTACATCAAGAGTACTCTATCATTTGGGTTAAGCTTTACTCGACCCACCTCTACCAATCTTGTCGGTTATTCGGACGCAGACTGGGCTCGATGCCTTGACACTCGTCGCTCGACATATGGCTACTCGATATTCCTGGGGGGGGGGGGGTAATCTTGTATCATGGAGCGCTAAGAAACAACCCACTGTTACACGATCTAGCTGTGAGTCTGAATATCGAGCTATGGCCAACACTGCTTCAGAAATCATTTGGCTAACTCATCTCCTACGTGAACTTCATGCTCTACCGGACGGAAGACCGACTTTACTTTGTGATAATCAAAGTGCCTTGTTTCTCTCTCAAAACCCGGTTTCTCACAAGCGTGCCAAACATATTGATCTGGATTACCATTTTATTCGTGAGTTAGTCACCTCCGGGAAACTTCACACTAAGTTTGTTCCAACCAAGCTCCAAGTCGCGGGCATCTTTACGAAAAGCCTACCACGTCATCAATTTGAATTTTTTCATCATATGTTACGATTAGGTCCGCCTCCGTCTCGCTTGAGGGGGGATATCAGTCAAATGTAATTTTGTATGTTTGTGTTCATGTAACTCTTTTATAGGGTCTCTTATGTAAGTTTTTTCTTTATATATTCAATTGCCTCCTCCCGTTTTGGGCAGTGAGTCATTTTACCACAGTTTTTCATGGTATGGTGTTGAATTCGTGATGTTGATGAATTGGGTAAATAACAGAGGCAGTAGCTTTATGGTGTTGTACATACATGTTGTGAGATGGCTTCCTCCCTTTTGATTCAACTTTTCACTATTTTGCCTCTAGCATTGCTTTGGTAAAATTCAACGTTTTTGGTTGGTGCTGTTACATACATGCTGTGAGAAATTCTCCTTTTCGATTCAATTTTTGACCATTTTGCCCCTGGTGTTGCTTTGGAAAAATTCAACCATTTTTTTGGTGCTACCCTTGCTTTCATCTCAAGCCTTCATGTGCACAGTTCTTTCTTATGATTTAGAGATATCAAAGTTTATATTTTTCTCCATGCGTACACAGATGACTGCCGATCCACGGGGGGGGGGGGGGGGGGATATAGTGGCGAGTCTAGAATAGAAAACCACATGGTTCACTAATTTTTCTATATATTTTTTCTATACAAGTTCAAAGAATTTTATACTTAAGGTAGGTCATTAAAAAAATTTCTATAGAAATTTAAGATAAATTGAAAAAATTAGGTGGGTCCTAGGACCCACCTTCCTTATACCTAGCCTCGCCACTGGGGGGATATGTCATCTTTCTCGGTTCCAACCTTGTCTCATGGTCTGCTCGAAAACAAAAGACTGTCTCGCGGTCCTCAACGGAGTCCGAATACAAAGCTTTAGCCGATACCGTGGCTGAACTCACTTGGCTGCAAACACTTCTTCGAGAACTCCAGGTTCCTACTCGCTAAGAATCTTGTGGGTTGATATAGTTTTTTTTATCTCATGTTTCTTTGGATGTAGATTTTGCTTTTATGATGGGGGCAAATGAGAAATGTGATGTGTATAGCTTTGGAGTTGTTGCACTAGCAGTAGTCATGGGAAAGCATACTGGAGAACTGATAACATCTTTACCAACATTGTCTGCTGATTATCCGGTGCCAACAAATGGGGGAGATAGTCGGATACCTCCTCCCTCGTCCCAACTTGAGAAACAAGTTAAGTTGGTTCTGATTCTCTCGAGAGCGTGTTTGAACTCGAATCCATGTGAAAGACCAACAATGCAACAAGTTTCAAATCTGTTAATGAAGGATCTGCTTTGAAATGGCATCTTTGGGCTGATCGATATAGTGTACTTTCAGTGTTCTTTTCTTTTCGTAAGTTCCAATATGAATCGTGTCAATACGTATTCATTTTAATGGCTTTTTGTTAAGAAACTTCACATGTATTTGTAGTAGTAAACATATAAGTCAACGAAGATTGCTATACTTCTAAAAACTCACTACCGGAGAAGCTATGTAAAATTTTGTTGGTATACTTTTTATATTTGTTTCAATTTTTGTTTATTAGTAAATTACATGATTCAAAAGGATTAATTATTGTAGTATCTTCATATTTTCAAAAAATATATATGTACATATTACCATACAACTTTATTCCCATGCGTGTGGGTAAAAAATATACCCTTTACCCTACCTAAGTCATTCAAATATACAAAATATATTTTTCTATTTTAGATTATGTGATGAGCAATCAAAGCTAATGGTGAAAGATAATGGAGAATTTTATGAAACACATGGTATTATAGATGAGACGTATCTTTGCAAATATGGAAAATTTTGAATATTTAGAAAAAATTTCAAATTCTTTTGAGCTATTGAATCCCAAAGTTGACAGCCTAAAACATTTACACAATGTAACTAACTAAATCATTCAAATAAAATATACATGATTTCAATTATTGGTATGCATTTCATTGATGTTTGAAATATGACTAGAATAGGAGTTCATGTGGATGGGTTTGGTATAACATGGATGTAACATTAATTTCAATTTCTTATCGGTTTATGTCTTATCTCCATTTCATTTCATTTCAACATGATATGGCATGACATGGATGTAACTAAATCATTCAAATAAAATAATTCAAGCTTTGACCACCTAGGTACCTCAAAAAGGTGACATCCATCTTCTTTCTGAAGATATCATATCACCACCCACTTTGATATAGAATATGAAGGGAAGAAAAAGTTAAGAGTGTAAATCTTAGCAACCAGAAACTAGGGATGAGAAAACGTAAATGTACTTTCAAAGTTCGGTTCTTTGCGGTTTTAGAACCGAAAAACCAGAACCGAACTCGTATTTTCGGTTCCCATATTTCCTTATTTTTCAGTGAACCGTCCTTCTTTTTCACGAATAGGATCGGTGATGCCCAAGGTGAGCTACTCGGTCTGATAAACCCCTTGTCTAGCAGCTCCTAAAGCTGCGTGGACTACTCCTGCATCTTTGGCAGTGCTAAATAGTATTTTGCTTTGGCTATCGGGGCCGCACCAGGAACTAAATGAATCCGGAACTCAACCTGTCTCTCAGGAGGCACTCCAGGCTATTCCTCAGGAAATACATCAGGAAAATCCCAAATGACGGGCGCATCACTCACCGTCGCCATGCCCTCAACTCGAGTATCCTCCACATAGGCCTTAAATCCATAACAACACCGTTGAATATATCTTCTAGCCTTCACGACTGAGCAGATAGACGTTCCGTGCTGAGTACCCTCACCCTGAATAATTAGCTCTCAGCCACTTGGGTTCGAACTCTGACTAATTGGTGCTCACAATTAATCATGACCCCATTGGGACCCGACAAATCCATCCTTATAATAGCCTTCGACCCTCACAACGGAATCGGAACCAAATCAATTATATATCTCTCATTGATTAAATTCAGAACACACACTCGATGAACCCTCGAAGTACTCACTGAGCCATCATCAGCAATATCTAACTCCAACGGGTAATCCAACATTCCAGGAGCATCACTAAAATTTTTGTTAAGTGCATGAGATACAAAAGATTGGGTAGCACCCGAATCGAACAGAACATGAGCAATCATACCATTAACTAAGAAAGTCCGTATATATGATCAAATAAAAATAGGAGCATAAACAAAGGAAATAATAATAAATAAGTTAAGGAGACATACTCGCAACCATATCAGGTGCTGCTTTCGCCTCCTTATTTGTTAACTGAAATGACCATCAGTGATACTCATGGTGGTCGGTGCAGACGCCGTCACTAGCCCTCCCGTCAGCCTCGGATAATCGGCCTTCTTATGGCCAGTCTGATTTCAATCAAAGAAAATTAGTACACCCTGGGGGCAATCTCTACTCATATGACCATTTTGTCCACTTTTGAAACAACCAACACCCACTGCTCGACATGCCCCACCGGGCAGCTTGCCGCAACGGCTCCTACCCAGCTGGCCCCTAGTGTGTGACTCAGAAGTCTTGGTCTTCTTAGTCTGGCACACTGCTATCTGCACCTGCTCCAGCTTGTGCTTCGTCTGAAGCTCCAACTCAATATTCAACTCCTGGGCTCTCGCAATCATATCATCCAGGGTCTTGCACCCCGAATAGCTCCCAAACTCTATGGTATCATGCTTCAACATGTCATGAAAGCTCATTTTGTAGCACCCAATTCCTGGTACGTATTTAATTTCATGAAAATGTTAGAATTTACTCTGGGACTTGGCGAGTTGGAGGCCTAACTCGTCGAGTAGACTCGACTGTTGGAATGGGGGTTTAAGTGACCTACTCGACGAGTCGGAAGACCTACTCGACGAGTAGGAGTTGTCTGGACAAAACCCTAATCTTTAGGGTTTGCACCCTATTTAAACACTTTGTCTTAGCCTCCATCGTCCCTATCACTCCCAGAGAGCTTTATATCGAAACCCTAGCCGTTTTGTATGTTCTAAGGCCATTTTGGGTGCATTTGGTGGATTGTGAAGCTTGAGAAGAAGGAAGAAGCTTGAGCGTTCGAGTTGAGGCTTGGAGATCCAGAGGTTTTGGTCCATATCCAGCTCAATCAAGGTAAAATGCCCCTGTTTTGGTCTTCTATGTATTTATTCATCTTTAGAAGCTTGGACTTGGGTACATTTAGGGCTTTCCAAGCCATTTTCGGATTTGTGAGGTGTTCATGGAATCTTAACTTCAGATCTGAGTCATTGGAGGGGTCTCATGGCATAAAGGTGCCAACTTTAAGGCCATGAGAGCCCCATGCATCTTGTAGAACACCTTTTATGGCTTTTTGAGCCAAAGACCCCATGCATGTGCACCAAGTTTGGAGCTTTACGTGTAAAATGGACATTAGAAGGACAGATCTATGGTTTTGATGTGTTAAGAGCCATTTAAATCGATTGTATAGTAATGGTCAAGGTTGTACTTGACAAGTCGTTCTTGAGACTCGGCGAGCCGGGGTGTATTGACCACCAAATCCCTTCTGTGGATGGACCAGTTATTAGGATGGAAATTCCCTTAGTTGTTTAGACGCGTAAAGGGACATGGGAATCATAGGACTCGGCAAGTGTATGATCAGACTCGGAGAGTCCAAGGCAATCTCCCAACCTTTGAAGATGAACTCGACGAGTTGTTCATACAGCTCGGCGAGTCATAGATTGGATGTATTCGTAGGAGGGAGATGAACTCGACGAGTTCAAGGTCGAACTCGACGAGTCGGATGAAGATAGTCCCGATGATGATTGAAGGAGAACCCTTCGAGTTCTTGCTAGACTCGACGAGTGGAGACCGGGATTGTATCGGGTTAAAGGAGTATTGGCTCGACGAGTTGGTAGGCCAACTCGGCGAGTCAGGTCAACTGGATGTTGACTTTGACCAATATTGACTTTGACTGAATTGAGTTGACCCTGGTTTGGGTTGCATGTTCGAATTGATAACTTAGAAGGGTTGCCGTGTAGGGATTGAGGAGTCGAGGGGAGTCGACTTTCACGCCGAGGACATCTCAAACACTACACGACATCGAGGTGAGTTACCTTCCAGTAGAAGTGGGTCTAAGGCACCAAGGCCGGCCCACTGGTAATTGTTTAGTTGTGATGATTGTCTTTGTGATAATCATCTGGGTTGCTTGTGCTTGATAAATGTGTATGCTAGTATGCTATGTTATGGGAGATAGTATCAGTAGGAGGGGACTAGTCCTCGATTCGGTCGCTAGGACCAATGGGTAGGTCGGACACCCCAGATATGTCTGACATCACGATTATGATATGCTATCGTATGCTAGTGGTAGGGGGTGAAATAGTCCCCATATTCGGCTGAGATAGACCGGAGGGTAGGTCGGCACCCCAGAATAGCCTGACATGGGTAGGTCAACACCCCAGAATGGCTTGACATGGGTAGGTCAGCACCCCAGAATGGCTTGGAATGGGTAGGTCGGGCACCCCAGAATTGCCCGACAATATGTACGTGGTTTTGGTATGTGGTATGATGGGGGAACTCACTAAGCTTTGTGCTTACAGTTTCAGTTTTGGTTTCAGGTACCTCTTCATCCAAGGGGAAGGAGTCGGCGGTGTAGCAGCGCATCACACACACACATACACACACATGATTTCCACACTGAGTTTCTGGAATTGTACTCTGATTTTCCTAACTCTTGATATTGTGATTATGAAACGTGACGTTATGGTTCTTATAAGTTGATGTAACTTGACAATGTTTGGTAAACTATTTCATGAGATACTTAATTTAAAAATGAAATTTTTGTACTTGAAAATTGGGACGTTACAAGTTGGTATCAGAGCCTTGGTTTGAGGGTTTCGGACACACCCTCCGGGTGTCTGGACTCAAACCGAGGGATTAAAAGATTTGTCGCAAGAAAACAGTTTTCTAAAATTTAAGTTAAAGAATTTTGAGAAAGAACAAGGTGTGCGATGCGTGCGACCGGCTGAGCTCAAGTAAGTTTTTCCCAAGATACCCATACTTGTTATGTTATGTTATATGATTTATGATTCTGAGAACTGCATGCTAGATTAGGGCTAAGGATCTAGGAGGATGCCTTATATGCCTGATGCATGATTCTGAGAATTGCATGCTAGAATAGGGCTAAGGATCTAGGAAGGATGCCTTGAATGCCTGTTGTATGAGCTGTATGCTAGGACTGTTTAATCAGCAGTAGGATATCCCGATTAGGTTATGCTTACTGTGGTTACTCGATGCACGAATGCTGCTTGCTTTGTGCTATAGGGGTCCTGGCTAACTCTAACTAAATAGTGAGCGGATATGCAGCAGTATCTGCAAGCTATTTAGGGAGAGGTGGTAGGGACTCCTAGTGCAGCTGACGGCGGAGAGTGAGTCGGAGAGTGCCCTAAGAAAGCCTAGGATGAGCTTAGTTGGGAAGTTGTATTAGTATAAAGGGACTTGGTGAATTCAATGCAGTTCTTGAGGAAAGTACGGATATATGTGGAAGGTAGTATGGGCCCGTACTACTGGAAGCAGAGGATCCGTACTCGAATCAAGGAAGGTGAGACAGAACCGGGAAACTTGGAGAGTGTGTGAGACCTCTCGAGGATATGTATGATCCTGACATTTATGTGTTTATTTTCAGTATGGCGATTACACGACATGGAGCAGGATCTGGGTCAGGATCAGGGTCAGGCTCGGGCGCAGGATCTGAGCAGGTTGATGACGGGTTACGCGAGTTCATCGCGTCTTAGATCACTAGAGATATCCTTGAGTCGACCCCTATCATCTTCGGGTCGATCAAGGAGGGGATTATCGAGTTGATGGAGGAACGCCTCCAGGCGTTCAGGAGGGACTCGGCGTCTTGCCAGTCGGGTACGCGCACACTGTCCTTCAAGGACTTTAGAGGGAGTGGTGCGCCGGATTTTCATGGGGTTAAGGACCCCATTGCTGCCAGGAGATGGATCGCAGACATCGAGTCTGCACAGTTGACGAGCTTCTGCCCGGAGGGGTCGAAGGTCTGTTTTGCTGCGGGACGTTTGAGGGATAGAGCTAGATATTAGTGGGAATCAGTTGGTGACTCGTTGGGAGCCCCAGCCATCGAGGCTATGACTTGGTCAGACTTTGTGACCAGGTTCAGGGCTGAGTTTGCGCCGGCTGTGGAGCTTCAGCAGTTGGCCAGGGATTTCCTTGATATGAGACAGACGACAGAGACAGTGGCGGAGATTACCGCCAAGTTCCGGGAGAGGGCATTGTTGGTACCCCAGTATGCGGGAGATGAGGATATGCGGAGGACCCACTATCACGACATGTTGAGAGCTGATATTCGGGAGCATGTCAGCTTCTCAGCATGTCCGACCCTGGATTCCATGATTGCCAGGGCGAGGGAGAGAGAGATAGACTTGGAGCACATCATGAAGAGGAAGGCAGAGGAGGGACAGGTTACTGGGGCTTCGGGGAAGAAGCCCAAGGGATCCGACATTAGGTCGAAGGGCCATCCGGGTCAGAGCCGCTGCAGGAAATACTGTAGGCCGCATGAGGGAGCTTGTAGAGCGGGATCATTAGGCTGCTACAAGTGCGGCAAGACGGGGCACTTTGGCAGGGATTGTACTGCCCCGCCCCCATAGTTTAGACATCAAACCTGATTTGCTTTCATTGCAATCAGAGGGGCCATAAAAAGGCCAACTGCCCTAGATTGTCAGCAGTATCAGCAACAACGCCAGTGGTGGCGCCGACTCCAACAACAGCACGAGTTGCGGATGGTCGGAAGGTCAAGGCAGAGGCTCCTGTGGTGAGGAGTCGAGCATTTCAGTTGACAGCCGAGGAGGCACGCGCCGTGCCCGATGTGGTGACGGGTATGATTTTGTCACACCCCCTGACCAGACAGCGGAAACGTCCGGAGGCGAGTGACTTCATTGTGCAGTATCATAACAATTGAATATAAATGAAACACAGCAATCCAAACATCATACATTGAGATAACAAACTTACATTGTTTACATATTGTATTTGTTCTTCGAGTTACACAAAAGATACATAAGTAGAAAAGAATCCAAACTACAGCTAAAAGGTCTTGCATCAGCGTCCCTTGTTACCTGCTCACTAGATCCCTGAGAATACAAGTCGTTTTGAAAAGCGTCAACTAAAAAGTTGGTGAGTTCATAAGTATTTTTGTATAACATCGTTTACACTTGTTTAAAATCGTTCTCATTGTACTTTCAGAAAATTCGATATTTTCTATGAAATCGTTTGAAGTCTTGCCTTGAAAATCATGGATATGTGTGTGCATGACATTACTTTTGTTCATCCTTTTAAGGAGTGATTTTGAAAAGTAGTGTGATTTGTAAAAGCGAGTTGTGTCCGAGAATAGTTCGCTTGAATAGTAACAATCAACCGTTTCAAGAAAAATCCTTTATTTTCAAAAAGGAAATATGGTTGAAAATCTTGTTCCTCTTATCGAGTAAAATTGAGTGTGTGTGTTCTAGTTTATCGTTATCGAAATCATAGAAAAATCGTTTTCCCCAGAAAATCCTATATTTTCTGCTATAAAATAATTGTAAGTTCCAGTTTCCAACTATGTATATATGTGGGTTAGTTTATCGTTATCAAAATCGTTTACAAACGTTTTCCATAGAGTCCTACGCTTTTTAATTTGTAAAAATAGCAGTATTACGACTCTATACTTGTAGGAGAAAGAATCAACATGGCTATTGTGGACATTCTACGCGATGAAGAAGGACAGTCAACACAACAAATGCGGACCATCACCTATCACATGTAGGACAGTCAACACAACGTGCCAAAGTTTATTTATGAGGTTTTCCTTACATAAATTTCTAGTTAATATAACATATTCTAGTGAGTCGTTATAACCATACTAATCTGACGAAGTGTCTGTTTTGGCGTTTCTCAGGCACCCTCGGTTTGGATAAGACATTTTGACACCCTAGACTGGCCTGTCTAGCTGTAGCGAACAGCGAAGGTGCGGGGTGTCAACCCCGTATAGACCTATACACAAATTCCCGCTCTCCCTCCAGGAGACTCTGGCTATTACTCCTTACAGGACTTAGACGTACACTAATATTTTTATATTTAGGTACTTGAAAGGACCCCTTTCTATACTTTCATATTTCTGAAAGACCCAAACTTTCATACTTGACAATATAGTTACCCCAAAACATGCTACATGCATATTTATAAAATAGTATTTTACATTGATAAAGTGATTACAAAGGATAGGATACAAACCGACTATGTTTTAAGATTTTACATAACTATCCAGGATATTGTAATTTTATACAAACATAAACTGAAGTACAAAAGTACTATTACAAACTATTCTAAGTCTTCCAACTATACTGGGTGCTTATTGCCTGCATTATGTTAAAACATTGGGAGGGGTAAGCGATAACGCTTAGTGAGTTCAATAATAGATACAATACAACGTTATGCCATATATATATATATATATATATATATATATACCAATATGGCAGAAGCAAATAGGAGCAAGGAACAACAAAGGCATAATGCGAAAATTTTCCATGTCAATCAATGAGACGTAACAATTTCCATACTTGATATACAATCAATAAAGCTTTGGCCCAAATGGCACAGAAGACATACAACTTCGGATTAACCTTTTAGTAGATCTCAGGCTTATAGCCCTGTCTAACCTTCTGCCAATGCCATAGAATAGAAATCATTCTCTTACGGAGACATGTTCTACATGGCCAGAGGTTACATACCAGTACCAATATGAATCTAAGTCCTTTCACTGATCACATGGTCAAAGGTATTTCTTTTGCTATTAAAAATAACGAATAAAAATAACACGAAAAATACTCAGGAATATCATTCTACCGAAGCCAAAGTGATGCCTATGTCATACACTTCATGGTCAACGGTTCATACCAATACACAAGTGATTCCTATATTATACACTTCAAGTCAGAGGTACAGCCTTGCTATAAAAATAGCGGAAACAACAACTCGAGATGATAACATGGAAAAACACATAGCACATATAACACATAACATACAAATGTTCCTATGTATTAAACTCACCGTGAAATAACCGGGGGTCAAAATAGTAATTTGGGCAGCATTTCGGCTCTAAATATGACTTTCGTCGTTGAAAACCGGGCCCTGCGAGGGTTGGGTTTCGAAACCGAAAAGATAAATTTTCCGGGTCTTCGGGCACTTCGGGGCGTTTTTCGGGCGTTGGAAATAATCCCGGGGCTTCGGGGGATATCAAAATAATGAAAATATAAAAAAGGGGGTGAAAATGGTCATTTTCCCATTTTCCCCGGGTAATCTCGCAAGGCCACTATTTATAGGGGAGGAAATCCGAAGGTCGGCCGAGAAGGGACACGCGGCAGCGAGCGGTTCGGACATGCGGCATCAGGAGGCGAAGGCACGCATGCGAGGCTCGTACCAGCTGGCAGCAGGGCGAGGCTCGGAAGGACACCTGCGAGCTTCGGATTGGTCGGATGACGCGGCAGCTCCTCGGTTCGGGCCAGCACTTCGGACCAGTCAGCGGGTGACACGCGTACTACGGTCCAATCAGCAGCGAGCACATGTCCGACACGTGTAAGCCTCGCATGCGAGGGTGACATGTCCAAAGATGACTCATCCGAAATTTCTCGAAAATCGTGCCAAATCTTGTAAAATCCATAACTTTCTCATACGGGCTCCGTTTTTGACGTTCTTTATACGCACGCGTAGAGAAAATTATGATCTATAACTTTCGTTTAGACTTCGTCGGAAAATTTTGAATTCTATTTTTATATTATTATGTTTAAACGACCGGGACTGGTAAATCCGTTAAATATTCATAACTTCTTCATCTGACGTCCGTTTTCGTCAGTCTTTTTACCGTTGTACCACTAATGACGAGACCTTCGATTCTCGTTTAGGTTGTGTCGGCTAAAAATCACTCGATCTAAAATTCGAGTTTTTAGCTGTCTACTGCTAAGCTGAAACTCAGAAAAATCATAACTTCCTCATACGAAGTCAGATTTTGGCGTTCTTTTTATCGAACTTCTCGGTTTAACGAATACTACGACTTTCATTTAGATCACTAAGGCTTCAGAGTTCGGCACCGTGCCGGTTTTATCGCGGATCTTCGATTGGTCATAACTTCTTCGTTATAACTCGGATTTCGACGAGGTTTTCGCCTACATGTTTCTAACGAGATTATCTACAACTTTCAATAATAAAATTTTACTTATTTTAAATTTTATATTTTCGCTAAATTTCACTATTTAGCTTTTAATTGGAATCTTATAAGACTTCCAATAATTTATTAGTGATTCTAAACATAGTTTTACCTTATTTCTAGTAAAAACTATCTGTTAGAACTCAACACTCAATTTCACATAATATTTCATAACATTATTAACTTTTCAAATTACATAACACGATTTTAAAACGTGTATGTTACAAATACCTCCTCCTTTTGAGGATTTCGTCCCCGAAATCACAATGATTTAGATAAATGAGGATATTTCGCTCTTATCTCATTATTATTTTCCCTAAGTATAATTTATTATCCCGTTTCACCTTGGATAATGGAACCGTTTCATCATATATGCTCAAGCATTTACGTAGATATCTTACATGAAATACATCATGAATACCTGCCAAATCTTCAGGCAATTCCAAGCGGTATGCTTGTTAGATAATTTTGAAAAGTCCAATAAATCTAGGACTCAATCTCCTTTTCTTCTCAAATTTCATAATACCTTTCCACGGGGTTACCTTCAGTATCACCCACTTGGAATTCTATGGATCGTCTCCTCTATTTCTACACAGGTCTTTTGTCGATCCTGGGCTACTTTCATTTATTCTCGTATGATTTGAATCTTATCAGTGGTGTCTTGAATTAATTCAGGACCACCAAAGATTTTCTGTCCTACATTATGCCAACATAATGGTGTTCACAGTTACTACCGAACCCTAAGACACATGCACGAAGCATATCTTCTATTGTTTGGATTGTTCTCTCCGTCTAACCATCTGTCTAGGGATGATAAGTTGTGCTGAGAGCAACTCGAGATCCCAATTCACGTTTCATACTCGCCCAAAAGTGAGAAGTGAAGCGAGTATCACGATCGGAAATAATCTTTAGTGGCATACCATGTCTCGCGATGATTTCGTCTAAGTAAACTTGTGCGTATTTCCCCATTAGAACCATTGTAAGTATGGCGAGAAAATATGCACTCTTAATCAGCCGGTCGATAATTATCCAAAGGCTATCATTCACAGTTTTCTTCTCCTCTTTCAAGGTATTAACTGTATAAGCCGGATAAGTAGAATATCCCTTCGATATAAATTTATGAGTTTTTAAGAAAGAAATTTATTATTTTTACCGTAGACATAAATAGAATCCTCTTCTTCGATAGGGATGCATACTATCTCTTTGTAGCACAAGAGTTTTGCGTGGTTCTTTAACAACCAATCCATCCTGAGAATAATATCAAAGTTGGGAAAAGAGATAGGAATTAGGTTAGCAAGAAGATTATAACCTTCAATTCCTATGACACTATCTCTATAGACTTTATCAGCAAGTAATGATATATTTCCTATGTTATCTATATGAAATTATTGGACAATTGCATAACATGCAATTTGAAAAGAATGTGCGAATTTATAAGGCACGAAAGAATCTGAGGCATCACAATCAAATAAGATGTGAGCAGATCTAAAGTTTACGAGAAAATTACTAGTCACAACATTCGAGTCCTAACTTACTTCCTCTGTGGTAATCTAAAATGTACGATATTTAACTTTTGGTTTGCCAAACGATTGTCAAACTCTTCAAACTTCTTAATTACTAGCGGTGCTTAAACCTGCACCCGCTCATCATTCTCTATTGGGCCTTCGATCCTAATCTTTGAGTTAAAACTTAATTCTCATTGCAGACTCCTGATCCTTCTTGGTTTATAGACTAAACCCAAGATAAGGCCTTTACTTTTGCTATAACAACAACTCGTATGATCTTATTCTAATGACCTTTGATTTTATAACGCACAAGACACATAACGAACCAAACTCTTGTATTAGAATCAGATCGAATAAATCAAGCTGATGGAATATAGAAAACAAAAAGAGTTTGAACAACACGTGGATGCTTCAGAACAGAAAGAATAGCACCACGTATCTCTAATTCGTGCTTTCGGACATACACATATTTTAGATTTTGGCACCTCCTCCTTTTTAGTTGGAGTACTCTTTTATTGTTGAACGGAAACTTGACTCCCCGCCATTTGACTAGTAAGAGTACGGCGGAAACATTTCTTGTGGCCAGTAACACCACATAGCAAGTCACATCTCTGGCTAATGATTGCTCAATCCTTTAATGAAGATCGTTATATTTCTATCGACCATCTCGACCGTCTCCTTCTTGACTGAAGTTTCGTCACTATACAAGACATGGTTCTCTGAACCAATCAACTCCTTTCGCGGACTTATACTAATCGGACTCGACTCTTTATGACATTAAGATTTGAACGATAATTATCTTCTTAGTCATTACCAAAACAAAGGTAACGACACACATGAATAAAACGGAATCATTTATTAGCTTCTTGGTAACCTTGTGACTTTACCTGATCCAAGTGTGAGTCCTGTGCTTCCAGTAGTATAGGCCTCTACTACTATTCACACCTACTCATACTCGTCCCAAGTATTGTCTCGCAGTTCCCAAGTCACCATTCAAAAGTTTTCACAAAGCAACTTTTCACACCTGAGTGTGTTCAAACAAATACATACAACAAATTCTCCTAGACTCAACTAGGGTTTTCGCGTTTTTATCAAACATATATTGGATTACCTATACTCGCCCTCTAGGATTCTTCTCATGCATATGCTCGATTTAATATATCCTAATATTTTTCCATGGGTCGATAGAAATTTTACTTCCAATTCTTCATATAAATTCTTTCTCGGGTAGTGTCTACTTTGCAAGACACACTATACCAGAATTTACTCTAACAGTGTAGAGACAAACGGTTTTCAACTACTTGCATCATCTTCTAACTCATGTAATTCACCATGCACATTTGTTCATTTCATTATCCTTCCATGACATCGTTATTCCTGTATATAAATAAGTCTTCTTCTCATGGTTGTATCTTTTAAGTTTATTTCATAGGAGTCTATCCTAAGAAGTCTGCATTATAGCTGCATCTCAGCAAGCTCTACTAGCTTCAACTTGGTTCTCTGTCATTCCTAACTACAACATTTCCTCTCGTATAATAATATGAGTGTATATCTTCTTCAACTAAGTACTCTACCTTACTCTAACAAGTAAGCCACTCAGCCTTTTCACAACCAAATAACCTATTTCACTATCCCAATCTTGTATGTTAAAGTCGGCTTAACACACAATGGAACTTCCATAAGGATGTGATAGAAGTCAATCATCACTTAGTATTATTAAATACTAAGTCTGAACATCTTGTATAGGGTTACTACTCGAACTACATACTACATCACAAAGTCTTGGCCTATTGAGTCTAAAAACTTCATTAGCCTTTCCTTTGATCTTCATTTAATTCTTCTAAATCTTATACCACATAAATTTCGATACTGTCGAAGTATTTATCACCATCTTTGGTTCTTCCGATTCTATAAACTATCACTGCTTTAATCTGGACAGCGGTGGAACAACTTCATAGATTTGTTCCAACACATTTATCTCACCCAAACGTGTTTCAAACGCACATCTTTCTTCCAAAGATGTTATTATATATCAAACATACTTTAAATGTATAATACCACTCTATTGGTATTAATACACTATTTACGGTAACTTTTTATATTTATTATTATTTTACGATATCCCGTTATCGTTTATTTATAAACTTATCGATGTCAACTATCATAAGTCTCTTTATCACTTTGAAAAGTTTCATATAAGTTCTAATACAAAAACTCTTAGAATTTTGAACATATAATTTTTCTCATCTAAACCAAGGTCGGTAACAGACTTTAAACTTTATCAAGTAATGGCAATATAGCTAAGCAACTTTAAGGCATGCTATATTTACTTATCATTTAGCACTTAATAGAATATAAGGCATATCTCCTCTTAATATTCTAGTGCTTACCCCATTAGGTATTCAACCTAAAGTATACTAGATACATATTGTATCATCACTTAACAATTCATGTCTAAATCTAGAAATTCTCAAAATTCCAGTTTACATAAACTAATTCTCTAAAATTCTTTAAGTAACTTAATGTCTTAGAATGCTAGGGTTTATCACTACCCAATACCCCACTTAAGTGTTTCCTATGGTTTGTATCCATATATTTACAATGATTCAGTTCACATATTGAACTTCCAATAGTTTAAGTCTAAATACCAATCCATGGAATTTAGTTCACTTAAACCGCTGCTCTGATACCATGATTGAAAGGACCCCTTTCTATACTTTCATATTTCTGAAAGACCCAAACTTTCATACTTGACAATATAGTTACCCCAAAACATGCTACATGCATATTTATAAAATAGTATTTTACATTGATAAAGTGATTACAAAGGATATGATACAAACCGACTATGTTTAAGATTTTACATAACTATCCAGGATATTGTAATTTTATACAAACATAAACTGAAGTACAAAAGTACTATTACAAACTATTCTAAGTCTTCCAACTATATTGGGTGCTTATTGCCTGCATTATGTTAAAACATTGGGAGGTGTAAGCGATAACGCTTAGTGAGTTCAATAATAGATACAATATAACGTTATGCCATATATATATATATATATATATATATATATATATATATATATATATATATATATATGTATGTATATATATATATATATATATATATATATGTATATATATATATATGTATATATATATATATATATATATATATATATATATATATATATATATATATATATACCAATATGGCAGAAG
Source organism: Lactuca virosa (assembly GCF_052849685.1). Classification (NCBI taxonomy): domain Eukaryota; kingdom Viridiplantae; phylum Streptophyta; class Magnoliopsida; order Asterales; family Asteraceae; genus Lactuca; species Lactuca virosa. The sequence goes on along the minus strand of NC_136428.1, from coordinate 132,429,216 downwards.
CAAATAGGAGCAAGGAACAACAAGGGCATAATGCGAAAAATTTTCCATATCAATCAATGAGACGTAACAATTTCCATACTTGATATACAATCAATAAAGCTTTGGCCCAAATGGCACAAAAGACATACAACTTCGGATTAACCTTTTAGTAGATCTCAGGCTTATAGCCCTGTCTAACCTTCTGCCAATGCCATAGAATAGAAATCATTCTCTTAAGGAGACATGTTCTACATGGCCAGAGGCTACATACCATTACCAATATGAATCTAAGTCCTTTCACTGATCACATGGTCAAAGGTATTTCTTTTACTATTAAAAATAACAAATAAAAATAACACGGAAAATACTCAGGAATATAATTCTACCGAAGCCAAAGTGATGCCTATGTCATACACTTCATGGTCAACGGTTCATACCAATACCCAAGTGATGCCAATGTCATACACTTCAAGTCAGAGGTATAACCTTGCTATAAAAATAGCGGAAACAACAACTCGAGATGATAACATGGAAAAACACATAGCACATATAACACATAACATACAATTGTTCATATGTATTAAACTCACCGTGAAATAACCGGGGGTCAAAATAGTAATTTGGGCAGCATTTCGGCTCTAAATATGACTTTCGTCGTTGAAAACCGGGAGTTTTCTTGAAAACCGGGCCCTGCGAGGGTTGGGCTTCGAAACCGAAAAGATAAATTTTCCGGGTCTTCGGGCACTTCGGGGCGTGTTTCGGGCGTTGGAAATAATCCCGGGGCTTCGGGGGATATCAAAATAATGAAAATATAAAAAAAGGGGGTGAAAATCCGAAGGTCGGCCGAGAAGGGACACGCGGCAGCGAGGGGTTCGGACACGCGACATCAGGAGGCGAAGGCACGCATGCGAGGCTCGGACCAGCTGGCAGCAGGGCGAGGCTTGGAAGGACACCTTCGAGCTTCGGATTGGTCGGATGACGCGGCAGCTCCTTGATTCGGGCCAGCACTTCGGACCAGTCAGCGGGTGACACGCGTACTGCGGTCCAATCAGAAGCGAGAACATGTCCGACACGTGTAAGCCTCGCATGCGAGGGTGACGTGTCCAAAGATGACTCATCCGAAATTTCTCGAAAATCGTGCCAAATCTTGTAAAATCCATAACTTTCTCATACGGGCTCCGTTTTTGACGTTCTTTATATGCACGCGTAGAGAAAATTATGCTCTACAACTTTCGTTTAGACTTCGTCGGAAAATTTTGAATTTTATTTTTATATTATTATTTTTAACAGACCGGGACTGTTAAATCCGTTAAAAATTCATAACTTCTTCATCTGACGTCCGTTTTCGTCAGTCTTTTTACCGTTGTACTACTAACGACGAGACCTTCGATTCTCGTTTAGGTTGTGTCGGCTAAAAATCACTCGATCTAAAATTCGAGTTTTTAGCTGTCTACTGCTAAGCTGAAACTCAGAAAAATCATAACTTCCTCATACGAAGTCAGATTTTGGCGTTCTTTTTATCGAACTTCTCGGTTTAACGAATAGTACGACTTTCATTTAGATCACTAAGGCTAAAAAGTAGTTTATCAAAAACTCACTTTTTATGTCATTCGGCACCGTGCCGGTTTTATCGCGGATCTTCGATTGGTCATAACTTCTTCGTTATAACTCGGATTTCGACGAGGTTTTCGCCTACATGTTTCTAACGAGATTATATATAACTTTCAATAATAAAATTTTACTTATTTCAAATTTTATATTTTCGCTAAATTTCACTATTTAGCTTTTAATTGGAATCTTATAAGACTTTCAATAATTTATGAGTGATTCTAAACATAGTTTTACCTTATTTCTAGTAAAAACTATCTGTTAGAACTCAACACTCAATTTCACATAATATTTCATAACATTATTAACTTTTCAAATTACATAACACGATTTTAAAACGTGTATGTTAGAGTACTATAGAGATTTGTCTGACTAGAATATTAACAACCTTTTAAGCAATCGTTAGAGATCCATTATTTGTTAGATAAATAATGAAACTCGTACTTATTGAATAGAAATATCGTTCTCGTTCCATATCGTTGATTGTGCTCGTTAACTAGGTGCTCGTGTTCGTTCCTTTTCGTTTGTTGAAAAATAAGTCATTTTAGTCAAGAGAAAAAGTGTCAAGTTATAATTTGTATAAATTTATAACTGCCGGTAATGACACGCATTTTCTGTTTTATGACACATAGAACATTACTTATGTTCTTGGGGGTTTTATGACAGTAGTTTATGACATGCGAATATTTCTGTCATAAAGACTCTATTTGTGTATTTTCTTGACGCAAACTTTTATATTGAATATTTATAAAATACTCCCTGACAGTTTGCAAAATAGTCATAAAGTTCCCATTTTCGAAAATCACTAGAATAAGTGTCAACTTATCAAGGTTCCTTTTTATAAGTTTTATTTCTAGACATGAAAGCATAGATAAAGGGCTTAAGTTGGACACATCCAATAGTTGGGAGGCTCTTTTGTACACAAAGTATCCTCTGTTCTTTATGAAATTGAGAATTCTTACGTTCGTGAGTATATTACTAAAATATTAATTTAATAATATTTCACACACACATACAATCATACGTATATAAGCACTTATTCAAGTATTTAGGCAAGATATGACTTGTACTCTCCCCCAAAAACATTAAAATATTGAAAAGGTGGGGTATGAAGCTCACCTTGAGTTGGTTGAGGAGTTGTTTGGAGTTATAGAGTGAAGATCTCAAGCTTAAACTCTTGCTGAGATGAGGAACTTCCCTGGGAGGGATGCTTTCCTAAGGATGATCATCACATATTATTATGAGCAAAATAATATGGATTCATCTTGAAATATTATAAAATATTAGATGAGTGGAGGAATTTACCTTAAAATTTCCCAGGAAGAAGTTGAGAAATTTCCTTTCAACAAGATCCCCTGTTCTTGCTTGAAGATGAGTTTTTGAGAGAAAATGGGAAAAGTGTTGGAGAAGGTGAAGTTTAAACTCCTTTACTGTCGTTGCTTTGGAGTATAAGAAAAGGAAGGGAATCTTTGGTGCATGGGGATCTGGTGGTCCATGCATGGATATTTGGTGGGTAAAGCATGGGATACTGTGATTTGCATGGGAAATGAGGAATTTCATCAAATCACAAAGTCAATCCCTTTGTCCTTTTCTTGATTTAGGATAAGGTTTTCCTAAATCCCAACCATTCATTTTTATGAAGAATATGCTTAAAATAATTAATTTTAGCATAAAATAGGGGTCTAAGGGGTTTAGGATAGGAAAAGTACGAGTTTGGTGTGATTTCCGGCGTCAAAACGTCCTAAAATGATGAAAAGTTCTGGAAATGGCACAAATCCGAAGCCTTTAAGTGAATTCCGGAGTCCATGTTGAATTTCCGGAGTCATCTAGCTAGTTCTGGAGTCACAGCCGAGGTTCCGAAGCTGAGTTTCAATTTCCGGAGCAGTTCCTCGGTTCCGAAGTCAGGAGGCGGAGTCTGCGGTCCGGTCCAAGGTACGAAGCCAACTGGATTTTCCGAAGCGGCCATAGGCGAGATCCTTTCGGAGCCAAGGAGCTCTGAGATGCGAGATTGTCCGGAGCCAAGAGTTCCGAGATAGCGAGATGATCCGGATGAGAGGCTTCCGTGGTGCAACTCCTCTTGGTTTCCTTAGAAGACATTTCGGACTAAGAGGTTCCGGACCAAGAGGGTTCCGGACCAAGAGGTTCAGGACCAAGAGGGTCCTTTTGGGGTTTCCTCTTCCGGTTTTGAACTGTTTTCGAATGAGGAAGGTACTTAGGGAGATTTGAGAGAGATTTGAGATACGTGGAGAGATTTGGGAGAGATTTCACATTCTTGGAGAGATTTGGGAGAGATTTCACATACTTGGAGAGATTTGGGAGAGATTTCACATTCTTGGAGAGATTTGGGAGAGATTTCACATACTTGGAGAGATTTTGCATATGGAGAGATTTGGGAGAGATTCCACATACTTGGAGAGATTTGGGAGAGATTTCACATTCTTGGAGAGATTTGGGAGAGATTCCACATACTCGGAGAGATTTCGCATATGGGAGAGATTTGGGAGAGATTCCACATACTTGAAGATATTTGGGAGAGATTTCACATACTTGGAGAGAATTGGGAGAGATTTCACATACTTGGAGAGAATTGGAAGACATTTCACATACTTGGAGAGTTTTCATTCTAACACTTCATGGCTCATTAGGAACTCATATTGTACACTTGGAAGTGTTAGCACAAGTCTCACAGTAGTACTTGCTTACTTGAGGACGAAATTTCCTAGCCAAAAAGGCTAGTTGTGACAGATTTCTTCCTTATGTTCTTATTTTATGTTGCTGTGATTTTGATATGTTATGTTTATGCTCTGTTTAGGATCGTTCCATGTGAACGGTATCCGAGTTCAGGTGTTGTTTGATTCGGGTGCTACCCGATCATTTGTCTCTCTTGCGCTTAGTAAGAAATTTTCTGAGTCCTCGGGCATGTTGGATTGCCCTCTAGAGGTCGAGATTGCTGATGATCGATCAGTGTGAGCGTCAGAGGTTTTCAGGGACTGTGTTCTGAGGTTGTTCGAGGAGCGTTATTTGGTAGACTTGGTTCCCATTCCGTTGCGTGGGAACAAGGTGATTATAGGCATGGATTGGTTGAGCCCCAATGGGGCGGTGATCGACTGCGCGCAGTAGTTGGTGCGGATCAGAACCCCAAGTGGGGGAGAGCTGGTGATTCAGGGTGAGAGGCAACAGCGAGGGCCAACTTTATGTTCAGCAGCGAGGGCTAGGCGCTACCTTCAGCAAGGTTGCGCAGGATATGTCGCCTATGTTATGGGCACCCGGGAGGCGGGTAAGGCGACGGTGGGCGATGTGCCAGTGGTACGAGAGTTCGCGGATGTATTCCCCGAGGAGTTGCCTGGGATACCTCCGGAGAGGCAGGTAGAGTTCAGGATCGACCTAATTACTGGTGCGGCTCCGATAGCCAAGGCACCGTATCGGTTGGGTCCTCCTAAGATGTAGGGGTTGTCTACACAGCTGCAGGAGCTGTTAGACAAGGGATTCATTAGACCGAGCAGTTCACCCTGGGGAGCCCCGATTCTGTTTGTGAAGAAGAAGGACGGGTCGCATCGGATGTGTATAGATTACCGGGAGTTGAATAAGGTAACGGTGAAGAACCGTTACCCACTCCCGAGGATTGATGACCTCTTTGACCAGCTACAGGGAGCATCTTGGTTCTCCATGATTGATTTGCGTTCAGGCTATCATCAAATGAGGGTCAGAGAGGAGGATATGCAGAAGACTGCCTTTCGGACGCGTTATGGTCACTATGAGTTTGTGGTGATGCCCTTCGGGCTCACCAATGCTCCTGCCGCATTCATGGATCTCATGAACCGCGTGTGCAGACCGATGTTGGATCGGTCAGTGATAGTTTTCATTGATGACATCTTGGTTTATTCCAAGACACGAGAGCAACATGAGGAGCACTTGCGAGAGGTTCTGGATACTATGAGGAGGGAGAGCTTGTATGCTAAGTTCTCCAAGTGTGAGTTCTGGTTGCGTGAGGTGCAGTTTCTTGGGCACCTTGTCAACCAGAACGGGATTTCGGTCGACCCGGCCAAGGTGGAGGCCGTGATGAGATGGGAGGTTCCGAGGTCTCCATCTGAGATTCGAAGCTTTCTGGGACTGGCAGGCTATTATCGGAGATTCATTCAGGACTTCTCCAAGATAGTTGTGCCCCTGACCCGGTTGACAAGGAAAGCCGTGGTCTTTCGCTGGGGGCCTGAGCAGCAGGTCGCATTCGAGACGTTGAGACAGAGATTATGCGAGGCGCCAATCTTAGCCCTGCCGGAGGGAATGGGGGATTTTGTAGTATATTGCGATGCGTCCATCGCAGGTTTGGGGGAGGTATTGATGCAGAGAGGGCACGTTATAGCTTACGCTTCAAGGCAGCTGAAGCCTCACGAAAAAGCCTCTACCCGACGCATGATTTAGAGTTGAGGGCAGTCGTCTTCGTCCTCAAGATTTGGTGACACTACCTCTATGGGTTCTAATGTACCATCTACACGGACCACAAGAATTTGAGGTATCTCATGGATCAGCCGAATCTGAATATGAGGCAGCGTCGGTGGTTAGATGTGGTGAATGATTACGATTGCGAGATCCTTTACCACCCGGGAAAGGCCAATGTCGTGGATTATTGACGCTACACCGCAGGGTGTGTGTTCCCTATCGTGGGGGTGTGCGCCAGGTTCTGATGGAGGAAGCATACAAATCCCGATTCTCGATTCATCCCGAGGCGATGAAGATGTACAAGGATCTTCGACCCGATTACTGGTGGCCCTGCATGAAGCGGGACGTCGCCTGGTACGTAGAGCGATGCTTGACCTGCAGGATGGTCAAGGCCGAGCACCAGAGGCCACATGGCAAGATGCAACCGCTAGACATTCCAATGTGGAAATGGGAAGATATTACTATGGATTTCATCACCAAACTTCCCAGGACTACACGGGGAGTAGATTCGATTTGGGTCATCGTGGATCGGTTGACCAAGAGTGCCCATTTCATATCGATCCAGGAGAGCATCTCGGCCGAGCAGTTCCTCGGTTCCGAAGTCAGGAGGCGGAGTCAGCGGTCCAGTCCACGGTACGAAGCCAACTGGATTTTCCGAAGCGGCCATAGGCGAGATCCTTCCGGAGCCAAGGAGCTCTGAGGTGCGAGATTGTTCGGAGCCAGGAGTTCCGAGATATCGAGATGATCCGGATGAGAGGCTTCCGTGGTGTAACTCCTCTTGGTTTCCTTAGAAGACATTCCGGACTAAGAGGGTTCCGGACCAAGAGGGTTCCGGACCAAGAGGAGTCCGGACCAAGAGGTTCCAGACCAAGAGGGTCCTTTTGGGGTTTCCTCTTCCGGTTTTGAGCTGTTTTCGACTGAGGAAGGTACTTAGGGAGATTTGAGAGAGATTTGAGATACGTGGAGAGATTTGGGAGAAATTTCACATACTTGGAGAGATTTTGCATATGGGAGAGATTTGGGAGAGATTCCACATACTTGGAGATATTTAGGAGAGATTTCACATTCTTGGAGAGATTTGGGAGAGATTCCACATACTTGGAGAGATTTCACATACGGGAGAGATTTGGGAGAGATTCCACATACTTGAAGAGATTTGGGAGAGATTTCACATACTTGGAGAGAATTGGGAGAGATTTCACATACTTGGAGAGAATTAGGAGAGATTTCACATACTTGGAGAGTTTTCATTCTAACACTTCATGGCTCATTAGGAACTCATATTGTACACTTGGAAGTGTTAGCACAAGTCTCACAATAGTACTTGCTTACTTGAGGACAGAATTTCCTAGCCAAAAAGGCTAGTTGTGACATCATCCCCCCATTAGAGGGAATTTCGTCCCGAAATTCTTTCGAAAGATAGGGTTATGAATGCGAAAATAGGTGAGGGTACTTTTGAGTTATTTGGTCCTTACGTTCCCAAGTGAATACCGGTTCACGCCTAGCATTCTCTCGAACCTTCACAATAGGGATGCAGCTTTGTTTTGTGTTCTTAACTTTCTCGTTCATTGTCTTGATAGGCTGATCAATGATTAGGAGGTTTTAGTTCACCTTAGTCTTGTCTAGTGGGACTGGGAGGGTTGTCCGATATACACTTTCTAGGTTCGATACATGGAATACAGGGTGTGCGTTACCAAATTCGGAGGGTAATTGGAGTTTGTAGGTTACCGGGCCGATCCGTGCGAGGATCTCGAAGGGTCTGGTGCATTGGGAATTTAGTTTATTTTTCCTTTTGATTCGAGTCACTCTTCCCCGAGGGGAGTTCTTAAATAATACCCCGATCTCCTACTTGGGATTTCAAGGTTTTAAGATGCTATCTGCGTAGTTCCTTTGTCGGTGTTGCGATGTTTGGGGTTGTGTTTGGGTTTGTACTATCCTTTCCGTGGTTTATCGAATAATCTCGGGTCTAGTGAGTGTGCTATTGGGCGCTTGTCATCTTTCCGGCTAGGTATCTCCCATATCAGCTTAACAGAGGATGATCTGCACCTCTGACCACACAGGGCCTCGAGGGGTGCAACTCATATGCTCGAGTGGTAGTTGTTGTTATAAGAATACTCGTTTAGAAGCAAGTGGATATCCCAAACCTTGTCAATATCCATTACATATTCTTCTCTTCGGGATGTGGGTTCTTGTTTACCTTTACCTCGACAGGTGGGATTTCTAGAGTTTTGGTGGTCTGACACTCATGAGCGCTGAGCACATGGAAGGTGAAATGCCCAAAACTAGTTCCTTATGTTAATCGGAGACTATGAGTTATCAGGCCCTTTCTTGGCGAGGCCTTTTGAATAGTCTTCTAGGGATCGGGATCCTGGTGTCCTAGAAGTAGAGTTTTCTAGGTCTTAGGAGTTGGGACTATGGTCACCAAGGTTGAGTTTGCGTGATATAGTTGACCTTATGAGCCTTATATAATCTTGGGAGTTTTTCTCCCTATGGTTTTTCCAACCTAATGGTAGGTCGGTCTCTGCCAGTTCTTTGCTGGTGGTTGAGCGAACCTCCGATTCGGGGTAGGGAGTATCGATCCTTGATGATGGGTTTGTTTGGCTTACTCGTAGTCAGTGGTGCTTAAGGTAATTTTCGCCTTTCTCCCTTATGAGTTAGACAGGTGTTTCCTGTGGTTAGGGGCTGGGTTTGATGTTTACTTTATCTATTATGTCGATCTTGCGATCAGACACTATCTGTTCTTGTGACTGTGCTAAGTGGTATCGGGTGTTTGGTTATTAGGGTGGTTCTAGGAGCCGGGGTGATTCTATCTCCGCTTAGCACATGGTTGAGATTTCCAAAGGGATTATAGGTGTTGGATTAGTGTCTAAGTCCATAACTATAATTGGTATGTACTTGACCCGACTCGGCATGGTCCATTTGGGTTGCATGGCATCGGAACATTTGGATAGACCGTTTACGAGGAAAAGACATTTTGTGACATATTAATATATTATAAGTTCTAATATATTAATATGAAATCATGTTATTTAATTAGTATTGATCAAGAATTAATTTGGACTTAATTTAGTGATCAAAAAGAGACTAATTAAATATATGGGGATTGATTGTGTAAATCATTCATTCTTATATATGTAGGCTTATGATCCAAGATTCCTTTATGTTGGGTTTAACCCATGTGGTGATCCATGGATACTCCATGGAGGTTAAAACCCATGGAGCATAAGGAATGGGTAAAGTCATGAGTTACATGGTGTAACCCTAATAGCCACACTATATAAGAACCCCTTTAGTTCAAGAAATTGGCACTAGTGATACATATTTTGAGGGCTAGCCGATTTGAACATGTATGTCTTCTTCTCATGGTTATTCCAAGAGTTCATGATGTTGTGTGAACCATTTGAGGTGTCACACTTGGGGCACTAGGCTCTCAAGCTTCATGGAGTCAAGCAACAACAACAAGGTATGTATTCTATCTATTTTAGTATCCTAGTATCAATGTTTTGGTATGCTAGTTAGGATAATACCTTGGATAATCATATTTGCATGTATAATAGAGAAAACATAGATCCAAGGTATTTAGGGTTGCATGTACACTTAGGAGTGTTAGAATGCTCAAAACCCATCAGTGGTATCAGAGCCTAGGCTTGTTTTCAATTATACTTGATGCAAATTGCTGAAAAATGCTGAAAAAGTCGAATTTCGGGCATTCTGGGCACTGGACTCGCCGAGTCCACTGATGAACTCGCCGAGTCCATGAAGAAAATCATCCTACTCGGCGAGTAGGTTGATACACTCGACGAGTAGGAGCCCCTGACAGCATATCTTCGAGTTTTTTGGCTAGAAATGGACTAGGAACATTACCATAAGCTGTTTTTGAACCTATAATCCTGTTTTTGATGTGGTAATGTTCATACTAATCCAATTTCAAAGATAATTGTCAATAGATTCATGTTTTGTATTAGTTTAGTGATTAGGCTAATTACATGAAAAAGTTTGATTAAATTATCTTGTTCTTATGAGTTGCTTAAATTAATAGAAAAGTTAATTGATTATATGTTTTCAATCCATTATAATCTAAGAGTTGATTCTAAAATGTGTTTTTGTAACTTGTCCTCAAGTTATATGAAAAGTCACATTTAAGTTTCATAAAACTCATAAAAGTTGGTAATGGTTACAAAAATGAAAAGTCTTGTCCTAAAGTTATGGAGGTTCAAGAGTCACTTCATTAAGTAATAAAATGTGTAACCTTAATTAATTCCATAAATTACAAAATAAAGAAAAGTTACATTCTTTTATTAGTATAAAGTCTTCCATAACTTGTCCTCAAGTTATGGAACTTGAAGAGTTTTTTTTAATTAAAACTACTTTAAACACATAAGTTATGGAATTAATTAGTTTTGAATAGTTTCAAAACTTGCCCTCAAGTTTTGGAATTTGAAAAGTTTTCTCTTATGAATACTTTAATTCCAAGTTAGCCCTTAGAATTTTAAAAGTTAAAATTCAAACCCTTATACTATTATTATAATTTTAATTATATAGATATGTATAAGATAAAGTCAATCTTACCGTTAGTAGGCCTCATTCACGAAGCCGGTCTATAAGGGTGGTATAAGGTTACTGCCTATAAAATGGCAGTTTAATGGGTGTCCACTCTCAACCACCGCTTCCTTGACTGGTGCAGGGTCGCTAGCCGAACGGGTAGGAAAGGACTATAATTCTCCCTTCATTAAAAGTATTAATGATAAATACTAAGTAACTAAACACTTATAAATTCCCAATCTTAGTTACTTAGGAAAATGTGAATAAGGTGCTAACCCATGAAATTACACTTTGCACTTTGCTTAAGTCGGTTAGTGGAGCGCGTGTGGTTTACCGGCACACTAGCTTGATTTAACAAGGTAGACAAAGGGTAACTTAATGTTTATCATAGTATCGATGGAGCGTGTGTGGTTAACCGGCACATCGATTGAGGGGTAAACACTTAAGGGTACCAAGTATATTTGCATGGTTATTCACACCTTGTTTTGTGATCCTCGGCATCCCAGTCACAAAACCTGAAGGGCACACTCGAGATTGAAACATGCCATTGAACAGTTCAATGAATCTCAAAAGAATCTAGGAATTTCAAAACCAATTAAAACCTAATAATACATTTCGTTTATCTTGGTGGAAATTGGTGAATCGTCATTCACCTACCTTCAAATATTTTATAGCTTGGATTACGGCATCCCTCTTCCAAGTTATAAAAGTATTGTGTTGGGTCCTAGCCTTAATATTTCATATTGGGTGTTATATTAAGGACTTTAAATCAACTATCTTGAATATCTCCCAAAAGATGATCTTCCCAAATCTCTTGAAACAAGCTTTCCTAAATGAAGATGATGTCCCATGGAAATCATACTTCTTTCACCTCCTCCAATTATTCTCCCTAACCCACAAGTTCCTGAAAAGTTTAAGGTCACTCAAGCCCTATTGGCAAGCAAAGGTCTATATGTGATCACATCTTGGAGATGTAGTCAGATATTGACAAGCCGGGAGAGTTGGGTGTCAAAGTCTTGAGAAAGTTGGTGACTCAACTATTTTCTAAGTCACATAGTGAGTTCCTTTGGGACTCCTATGAAACAGACTATGACAAGACCCTTAATGATCTTACGTATTTGCTAAGATCAACTTCCTAAAACTTTATGGACATTGACAATGATGACATTGGATATCCAGTAAAGCTCTCCCTTCCCAATGGAAAGGGATCGACCATAGTCAACTCGGTTGACCAAATGGTAAAGAGAAAGGCTAAGTCTGAGATAGTCCCATTATCAAGGGTCCATTGCTAAAGAAAGGGGCATTGGTTGCGAAGCTGCCAAATTTACCTAAGGATATTAAAGTCAATAAGTTTAACTCTACTTCGGGTAAAGTCCACTATCTAACTCTGCTAAGTTTCTATTCTGAGAATCTTGATACATGATGTGACTAGGTCACATGTTGATGTTTTAAGAATCAAAGAAAAAGTGAAGAAACTTAAAGACAGAATATGCTGAATCTGATGGCATAGATGGATTTCTATCGCATAGTTTGAAGATCGGATTCTTGAGCTACTTCTTAAGAGTTATGATATATTGCTTAGGAATAAATAACAACAAAGTTTTCATGTGCTTTTGCATTGTAAGGATAGTTTTTCCGCAAAGTTTTAAAATAAAAGAAATTTTTTTTTTTGATTTTATTTATTTTAAAATATCCTTACAATGGCATTTGTGAAAACTTTTGTTGCTTATAAGATTCCATTAAGAGCAAGAGTGGAAATATGAATTTGATTCTTTCATTTGTGGTAGTGTCTAAATTTACCAAATAAGGAAAGATTCTCATCACCTAAGTTTCAGTTGGATAGAAACTTGGAATCATGCAAGTTGTATAGCATGATGAATAAGAACTTTCAAGCATTGGAAAAATTAAGACTAACTACTTGTTCACATGGATGTGTGAGTCAAGTAAAGGATTGAATACACATTCTTGTGCACTAATCAAGCCCACCACAAATAATCGTTAAGACTATTCGTCATTATTTACTAAAATTCAGTAAATATGGTTATACTTACAAGCTTAAGTGTAATTCTGAGACATTGGAAAAGGTTTCAATGTATGGCAGAGCGAATAAGAAGAATCAACTTAGGCAGAAAGATAAAAGTTTCTCAAATCTGAAAATATGGGAGAGTACTTTAGTATCATGTTATATAATCATCTTAATGATTAAGAGACCTTATCACAATTCATCCTCTAAGTGCATTATGGTAGCTAAGAAGAGGAGCTATGAATTGTTGAAGTAGTTAAATCAAGAAGATGATTTATACTTCGTTCCAAAAACAATTCTTAGAGTTATACTCTAAGATTGTAACTTGAGTGACATGTCGTAAAGAAGGTTTAAAACACTTGTCAAATGTAAGAGTAAAAGTTTTCTACTCTTGTACATTTGAAATTGGTAAGTTGTGATGTTTTGGATAAAACAAAGACCAACTAAGGCCAATTGTGTGAAGTGTTTGTCTTGATTAGAATCCACACTATCTCGTGAATATCTGACAAGAAAGTCTTATATGTCAAGAGGACAGTGGGAGTCTTAAAGGTCTTGAAAGTCTCAAGAACTAATCAAGAATAAAACCTGAAGTTCTTCACTAGCACACGACTTGAGGTTTATAACCTATCGTGTCGACATGTCTGTGCCTATTCAAGTTGGCTTTGCATAGGAGTTCTGAGAGTTCTCAATTGGTTGCACAGCTACTTGGAAGCAATGGCAGGCCCTGGAGCTGCCAAATGGCAAGAATTTAAGATTGCACAAGTTTAATCCATATAAGTGTGGATTTGTCAGTAACCTTGTCTTGTGATTATGGTTTTGACAAAATTCATATGGATAGGAACTCATATACCATAAAATCTAAGTGTCATAAGGTTTCTCTCCGATTCATGAAAATGATGGCGAGGAAACACTTTCACTAAGTAGATTTTAGCTAGATAGCAATTGTGATATTTCCATTCTCAAAGTCGTTAGTGGAGCGTGTGTGGTTAACCAGCACACTAACATGGACTTGTGAGAAGTGGTAAAGGTCTAAACAATCGAGACTATGATTACGGCATCCCTTTTCATAGTTCTTAAAATTGTTTAGACACACATGTGAGCTATCTAAGATAAGGTGTATGATATTGATAAAGTTTTATCAAAGCAATCTAGTATCAGAAATCTGAACTTTGGTAAGAAAGTCAATAAAGTATTGATTTCTAGAAGTCCAGCTGATTTCTGATTACATGTCAAAGCTAGTGGGAGCATGAGTGTTATGCTAATAATCATCATGTTAGTGGGAGCATGATAATTATGATAAAGATTGCAAGTTAGCAATGTTAATTATAGAAAACAAAAGTTTCAATTCGTGAGGCTGCAGGGGTTGAAAAAGTTGTTTTGCTATAATTAAGGGAGAGGAAATTATACTTCATTTCAATTCTAAAAGCTTAGATTGAGGTTTTAAGTCATATTTAGTCAAGGATATATATATGAATTTCATGTTGGAATGACTCAACATAAGGAAATTCTATATATGGGTCCATTATTTGCGTTCTAAAATTCGATTATGATTAGGGCATCCCTTTTCATAATCTGAATTATGAGAACTTGGCAAATAGAAATGGAAATGTTATAGCAAAAGACTGGTTTAGTCTTTCTGTGAGACATCATGACTCGTGTCCCATATGCTTCGGATATAGGATCGATTACATGTGCTATATTTATCCTTTCTAAAATTTTCCAAATGCCTGGGGCATTAAGAAGGGAAAAGGTCTAGATCTGGATATGACTAAAAGGATTAAGCAATTGTTGAGGACAATCTAAGGTTTACCAAAGATTGGTTGCTCAAGGACAGTTGGAAGTATAGTGTTAATTCTGGAAGGAACATATTGACATAATCTGTAAGGAGGCAACTCTTGTTCAGAAGTGATAGTCAAAATGGAATATGGAAATGTTTCAAAGTTGAAAATTATTCAATCTGTGTAAGATTAGGAAACTTAATGCAAGAAGGATGTTTCCAAGGAGTTGATCTCCTTGGAATGCTCTGTAATGGTTGTTGTCAAGTCTTTCTGACTCTGTGCATAATCATTACAGGAGGATCAATGCATATAAGTTTAGAATCTAACAGATTTCAGTAAATGGCATGAATTTGGAATTCTTGCATTTGCAGTAAGGATTTGGGACTGTGAAAGAGGATCATTGGAGTTATGTTCAATTGATCTAATTCACAAAGTGAAGATCATAGACAAACATAGTATGCATACTTGGTGTATGGCATGACTAGTGTTTAGAAAACATAGTGTACATGCTTGGAGCATGGGACAACTATTGTTTTAAATTCAAGATTAAAGTTGATAGCTGAAACAGTATACAATGAATAATGTGTAATCATATGGTGATAAATAAAAGGTGTTTTATTTATGTTCATAGGTTTTGATACCATATTAGATTCTATTATTATTGTGTTTCATTTTGCATGTTTTGACTTCCAGAATAACTAGGTCGTTCTTCCTGATTGACTAAGTTATTCAAACTATCCACAGTCGGTCATATGCTGGAAGTAGATATGAATCAAGACTGTCATGGGTTGGCTTGTAGAGGTCTAAGATGTTGGACAAGGGGCTACAACACTCATGAGTGCTCATAAGTTCTGAGTATTGGATTCAACCCGCGCTCATTGGAATCACTTCATGGATTTTATCACGACTGATCATGAGACGATAATATCTTATATTCTTCAAACCTAGAGATATGAGTTGTTACTATGAGTTGGTTGTACATTGATTGCACGAAAACGCATTCGGTAACTCGGTGTTATAAAACGTGCCTTTGTGTATGATTCAACAAGTAGTAGAACAAGCCATATGAGTCGAAGTTTATCCATTCCTTTTACCTTCGGGATAAAAGCGATATCTGTGGGCCCCTCGATGATTTGATGATGACAAATGGAAGTGCTCGGCCGAGCCAGGACTGATTTGATTTGTTCAATTAGTCAGTCGTCATAAATCGGAAATCGGGAAACAACAAATGGACAGAGAGAATGATTATAATCCATGTCTCAGTCCATATGATATCTAGAATGGAGGAATATATGATCCCTTATCTAATGGACAAGTCATTGACAAAGGTCAGAGTTCATCTACAAGGTCAGAGTTCGACAGCGGCTTTTGAGAGCTACGATTGCCAGTTGGTTCCTGAAGTCATACGCAATAATAGTTTTAGACTTATCCAAGTGGGAGACTATTGGATTAGTGTCTAAGTCCATAACTATAATTGGTATGTACTTGACCCGACTCGGCATGGTCCATTTGGGTTGCATGGCATCGGAACATTTGGATAGACCGTTTATGAGGAAAAGACATTTTGTGACATATTAATATATTATAAGTTCTAATATATTAATATGAAATCATGTTATTTAATTAGTATTGATCAAGAATTAATTTGGACTTAATTTAGTGATCAAAAAGAGACTAATTAAATATATGGGGATTGATTGTGTAAATCATTCATTCTTATATATGTAGGCTTATGATCCAAGATTCCTTTATGTTGGGTTTAACCCATGTGGTGATCCATGGATACTCCATGGAGGTTAAAACCCATGGAGCATAAGGAATGGGTAAAGTCATGAGTTACATGGTGTAACCCTAATAGCCACACTATATAAGAACCCCTTTAGTTCAAGAAATTGGCACTAGTGATACATATTTTGAGGGCTAGCCGATTTGAACATGTATGTCTTCTTCTCATGGTTATTCCAAGAGTTCATGATGTTGTGTGAACCATTTGAGGTGTCACACTTGGGGGCACTAGGCTCTCAAGCTTCATGGAGTCAAGCAACAACAACAAGGTATGTATTCTATCTATTTTAGTATCCTAGTATCAATGTTTTGGTATGCTAGTTAGGATAATACCTTGGATAATCATATTTGCATGTATAATAGAGAAAACATAGATCCAAGGTATTTAGGGTTGCATGTACACTTAGGAGTGTTAGAATGCTCAAAACCCATCAATAGGAACCTCTGGAGGAGGTTGGAAGCCTTTCGAATTCCCTTGATGCCCTTTGCTTCTTGATTTTCAATCTTCATTGGGCTAGGGAGGGGCATGGTATTTCTTACACCAGAACTTAGGTGTCTGGTTGCTAGGGATTTGTCGTTACCGGCTGAAAGAGTTTCGTCACCCGGTGGAGTAGGACGAAAGTCTATTTGTAGTGCTCGAGGTTTGTAAGGTGAGGATCAAGCCTGTCCATGCTGATTGATGACATCAGACTTCTTGTTGTTACGTTGAGTTGAGTTGTATTGGTTGCTAGTAATGACAGGGTGTTCTATGTTCATGTTCTTATCGTTGCTAGTTTTGTTTTCGTTGCTACCATTGGGTCTATCTCGTTTTTGCTTGTTAGGTGTTCTAGTGTTGTGTTCTTATCGTTGCTAGTTTTGTTTTCGTTGCTACCTTTGGGTCTATCTCGTTTCTGCTTGTTAGGAGTTCTAGTGTTTGTGTTCTTATCGTTGCTAGTTTCATTTTCGTTTTTACCATTGGTTCTATATCGTTTCTTCTTGTTAGGTGTTCTAGTGTTTGTGTTCCTATCGTTGCTAGTTTCGTTTTCGTTACTACCATTGGGTCTATCTCATTTCTGCTTGTTAGGTGTTCTAGTGTTCGTGTTCTTATCATTGCTAGTTTCGTTTTCGTTGTTACCATTGGGTCTATATCGCTTCTGCTTGTTAGGTGTTCTAGTGTTTGTGTTCGTATCGTTGCTAGTTTCGTTTTCGTTGTTACCATTGGGTCTATATCGTTTATTCTTGTTAGGTGTTCTAGCGACACGAGGGTGCTGCTATAAGGCAAGGGAATTCGTAATCCAGATTCTGCCAGGTCCTTCCGCAATAGATGGATGTGACCTAACCGTACACACTTAAGATCTTAGGATCTTTAGAGATGGTTGACTGGGGTTTTGTCCTAATCTCTATTCAGCCCAGGGACAGAAATTAAGGCGGAATCGCACGTTCTTAGTTTGCGAAATCATAATCATAGATGATACTAACGTTCATATGGGACCATCATGGCCCATTCGTAAGGATCCCTAGCTTCCCGTAATTTACAGGATTTGCTCTAACGAGACAATAGTTTTTGGATTATGTTTTTAATTAACCAAAAACTTTTTAGTGATAATTCGAAGCTTAAGTTTATCGTGGAATGTACCAAAAGCTGCGGTAGGGTTCCTTGTCGTCAACTCCTGTCTAGTTGTCGACTCCTTCGTTAGTCCTCTCTATTGGACATTCTCTCTTGAAATGTCTTGTTGCACCGCACTTGTGACAAACTGGACTTACTTCTGGGTTGAGGGGTGGAGTGACGCATAGGGCCGGGGCCCTACAGTAGCGGGAGGTGTGCCCCATCTTATTGCACCTTTTGCAACGAAATGTATGGCAGGCTCCCCAATGATGGTATTTGCACTTGTTGCATGGTGGATTGTCCCCAAGGTATGATGGTCTCGATGGGGGAGGTGTAGGGTTAGTGGGGGTAGGAACTGATTCCACTTGTTGTCTTTTAGTAGGCCTCTGAGTCGAACTGCCTCCTTTTTCATTTCCAAACTTTCGTTTCTTGAGTTTAGGTTTAGGTTTTAGGGTGCATTGGCGAGTCGTCCTTCGTTGGTTTTCCTCTTTATTGTTAGGATTGAACTTACCGACACTGCTTCCAACTTCGCTTGTGTCGTTGGCATTGAAGTATGCCATGACAGCTGCCACAGCCGCTGTTACAGCGGCTTGGAAAGTGGTGGAGTCTATTCGTAGGACCGGTGCATGTTCGGGGTACCGGTTATCTTCATGAGAAGACATGACCTTGTTGCACAGGAAAAGTGAGCTCGTAAGTACTTGTAGCTAGTTTCAAGTGGGTTTACTCCTATAATCTTAACGTACTGGTGCTAATTGTGTCAACCTACATCCCTATGATGCAGTTACGATAGAGGGTGGAAACATATATTGCACGACGTTAAGTCTGTCAAAATAGCACATAGTTAGTGGTATAGTTAACGGACTTGGTTGTATGGATTCTTGGAGGATGTAATCCTCTTGGTTTACTACTACTGGTTGCGATTAAGGGCATTATGAACCTAAGGCGAGTAGTGTGGTGATCCTCTTTTGGCGCACAAAGTGCTTGGGCATTTTACTTATACTATGAGTGTCTTTTTTTTGTGTTCCTTATGCTGCTAAGGCCGTCCTAGCCTTGATTGCTATGAGTTGTGGTCTCCAAATGACCACTGCCTAGTTTTCTGGTCTTACTTGTGGGTTTCGTAGGCGATTGGAATGGTGTTCTTGTTACTTGTGGGGGATCGGATTTACATTCCCATAAATCAACCTTTGTTTATGGTCTCTATTACTTCATGACAGAGGGTTGGAAACCGGGAGTCACTTTGGGTTACTTGTGGTCTAAACAGAGTTGATGTCTGATTCGTGAGGGTGTTGGCTATCGGAGTTCGGTGCACATCGATTGTGGATCTGGTGTCTTTCGTGAAGGTGCGCCCTAAGTTGGATGGGAGCCAATTTCTCAAATTGTTTTTGCGTGGGTATCGTTTTGTTTCTAGGTATGTCTATTCCAGAAGTGCCTATATGGGATGTTTATGTATCTGGGAAGAGAGAGGTGGAAGGGTCTTCTGCCAATAGGAATAAGCTTGCTATGAGTTCCCTTGGCGCTTTCATCCTTGTTTGGCCCTTAGTCGAAATTCTCCCTTTCACGATTTATCTGTTGGTATCCTTTGGGATTCACTTCTGGGTTTTTCCTCCTGGACTTCTTCTGGTCTCTCCTTTCCCCATCTGTAATTTACCGTGACAGGGTAGTAGAAGTCTTGGCGAGGAATTTCAACTACTTGTTTGTGCGAGAATCGAGGTACGAGATACACGGGGAATGTTTAGGTGTGGGAGGGGTTTATAGTGTCCTAAAATACTCATGTAGTATTTTAAACTTGATGTTCGATTCTAGTATTCTCTGGTACGCATAGTTGTTAGGTTTTAGGTTTGTTGCAACACCACCATCACTCCCAAACACATATTGGTCATATCTCAAGTAAATATAGTTATCAGGCTATATTTATCCCACATATGATTACATACTGCCTAGGTTTGACTGTAGCGTTCAACCTTTAGTTACTTTTGTTTTCTTCTCGTTATGATACTGTGTTAGTAGATATGTATACTTTTATAAAATACTTATCTTTTTAAAGTATACTTTTAAGCAGAGTGTGTTTTAGTCCCATTGTACTTATAGTTGTATATCTTGTATGGCTAGATATACCGGTTCACTATAAACAATGCTCTGATACCAATCTGTCACACCCCCGGACCAGACGGCGGATGTCACACCCCCAAACCAAGGATGGTGGAAACGTCCGGGGGTGGAGGACTTCATGTATAGTATCACAACAACGAATATAATAGTGCTCAAAGTAAATACAACCATCATAAATATAATTGAAAAGGTTACACCATGGAATAAGTCTACATGTTTCAAAATCAATTACATTATGATGACAAAATGAAACGTTTGATGATTTATCGTCTCATCCTCAAAATGCTGTTGGTTTTCCTGTTTCACTGATTTCCTGAGAATACAAGTAGTTTTGAAAAAGTGTCAACAATTAAGTTGGTGAGTTCATAAGAGTTTTGTTCGAGAAAGAAACCGTTTTCCTTGTAAAAGCGACAAAGTATGTTTCTAGAAAATCCAATATTTTCTTAATTAAGTGAAATGAATGCTTCTATGTTATGCGATAATGAACCCTAGAAAGACCCATAGATTTCTTCTATAATCGCCCAGCATATATAAGTTGTACAAAATTTAAGTTAAATAAACCGTTGAATATAATTGGTCTGCCCTAGGTCCACAACCAAACAAGGAACAGGAGATGAGGCGGGCCCACCAATTCTAAGTCGATTGTGACTAAATTCTTATATAACTCTATCATATACACTTAGCAATTATAGTTGAACTCTAACAATTCTAGATGAAATAGTTTTGATAGAAATATGATCCAAAGAAAATCCTATATTTTCCTTATAAAAGTTACGTAGTCCTAAACCCCGGGACCGAAAGTAAACAAGTATTTTCCATACTTAAAGATATAAAAGTGATTTTAGATCGGCATAAAACCCTTTTTAAAGTTAGGTGGTCCTAAATCCCAGGACCGAAAACAAGTATATTTCCATACTTAAAGATATTTCCTGTGAGTTAAATCGACATAACTCGCTAATTTAAACAGAACCCGTAAATCTTATGATTTATTAATACCACATGTGAGCTATTATAACCATGCTAAGACTAGTTCGGATGGCCTCGTAACACGACGTTCTTCAGGCGTCGCACATTAAATGACACTTGTCACCACAGACCTGCCGGTCTAGCTGTTGCATGCAACTCAGGTGTGGGTTTATCAAACCCAATATAGATCTATACACAACTATCACGCTCTCCCTACAAGAGACTCTGGTTATAATTTATAGGACTTTTTGATTTATTACCATGAAGGTAACACGAAGTGAATGACTCACAAATTTATTTATCAATAGATTTACGTGAGCTTAACTGAAAACCTTTGGTAAATGAGTTTGAAATGTAAATGATACATAAACTATACCTATTATAGTTTATCCAAAACGTTTGTACTGAAAAAGAACTCTTTTATGAAAATACATTAGTGCTATGAATCCATAAACTACGCTTATTATAGCTTATTATATGTGATCGAAATGAATGAAAAATCTTATCATGAATGACTACATTTCAGTTTATGATGATAAACTAACAAGAAATTACATTCAATATTTAGAACATATCGTTATACACTTTGCTCAACATAATACAAAGTGTTATTAAAGTTATAAGCTGTTAACTAGTTTTTAAGCTTTCTGCACTGTTTTAGAAAAATCATAGAAAAATCATACGAAGTCAAAAACTGAATCCATAAATTCTGAGAGTTCATAAAATGTTTCTAGTTTATTCATAATTTTTATTATGATTTTTAGAAGTCTTTAACTTGTGTGAAAATGTTCATATTCACAGACTAGTCCGGATTTGTTTCTGAAATGATAGACAGTTTTGTAAAAATGACCATAAATGGTCGAAATATCGTATGGTGATGTGCAAGTAGTCATTTTAAAGGTATGAACCTGAACTATTTGCACCTAATACAGTTTTGAAAACTAAAATGCTTAGGTTTACCAAAACAGTCCGTGAATGGAGTTCAACTTTTCTGATGAAGGCTGTTAAATAAGTTTAGTTGTGTTCTTGGTGTTTTAACTTGTATTCCCCCCCTTAAAACTTAAGAAAAACATGAAAAGATAGGGGTATGAACTCACCTTGAGTGATTTCAGAAGATGGATGATGAAGAAGAGAAGTGTTCAACTCAAGAACACTTAGAAGATGCTTGGTGATTCGAAGATCTAACAACAAATATGACGATATTTGTGTAAGGAACTCATGATTTGAGTGGAGAAGTGTAAGGAAATCAAGCGTGGGAAGACATTTACTTACCAAGAGTGGAAGAAAGCTTGATGATCAGCCTTGGAAGTCTCGAAATTGAGAGAGAAGAGTAGAGAGAAAAGTGTTTGATCTTTTGGTGGAAATGAGAGAAAATGAGTGAAGTGAGGAGAGAGGGTGTGTTTTCCAGCACTTAGAACGTGGGGAAGGCTGGAAAATGATGGAAAAGTACATTGACATGACTTAGGTATGGTGGAAGGAGTGTGGCTGGTCATGGAGTGGGTATGGGTGGTTGCTTGTGTCATAAACTAAAGAAAAGTCAACACTCCACCTCTTGTACTTCACCCACTCTTCTTGGATAAGATTTATCTCCAAAAACGTGATTAATTAATAAATATGGGGCCTTATATGTTAAAATAAAGTTTTGGGTGAAAATCCCGCGTTAAAATAATTAAAAACGGGCCTAAAATGCAAAACTACTCGAAAACCGGGAAGAAATGGCCTACCTGCGAGACCTGTCGGTTCTGGGCCGAGGTTCGGTCCCAATGTTGCTGGGCCCGAAGGCGAAGTGGAGTGAAAGAGGTAAGAAGCGAAGGTCCGTGCGAGGTTCGGTCCGAGAGAGCTTAGAACCGAGAGTAGAAGAGGAGACCGAGAGTGCAACGAGAAGGGACAGAAAGCAAGGCTCGGTCTTGGCTTGCATCTCGGATCCGGAGGTCAAGTCCTCGGACCGAAAGTCAGGTCCTCGGACCGAAGGTGAGAAGGGGAGCCGAAAGTCAGTCGCGGTTCAGCATGATTAGGGGACCGAAATAGACCGAGCGCTCGGTCCATTTCGGTTGAGAGGGTTTCGGTTCTCAGGAGGTTCGGCTCTAAGAGGTTCGGCTCCTAAGAGGTTCGGCTCCTAAGAGGAGTTTCGGTTCCTAAGAGGAGTTTCGGCTCCTTAAGGCTGTTTTTCGCGTAGACTTCCGTTTTCGAGCTGTTTTCATCAAATTCGAGGGTCGGGATGCCCCAAATGATTATGAAAAGTTGAGAGAGATTTTGAGAGAGATTTGGGAGAGATTTGTCATATTTTGAGAGATTTGGCATACTTAGAGAGATTTGGGAGAGATTTGACTTTCTTGGAGAGATTTCTCATACGGAGAGAGATTTGGGAGAGATTTCACATTCTTGGAGAGATTTCTCATACAGAGAGAGATTTGGGAGAGATTTAACATACTTGGAGAGATTTCTCATACAAAGAGAGATTTGGGAGAGATTCCATATACTTGGAGAGATTTAGGAGAGATTTGACATTCTTGGAGAGATTTCTCATACAAAGAGAGATTTGGGAGAGATTCCACATACTTGGAGAGATTTGGGAGAGATTTGACATTCTTGGAGAGATTTCTCATACAAAGAGAGATTTGGGAGAGATTCCACATACTTAGAGAGATTTGGGAGAGATTCCACATACTTGGAGAGATTTAGGAGAGATTTGACATTCTTGGAGAGATTTCTCATACAAAGAGAGATTTGGGAGAGATTCCACATACTTGGAGAGATTTGGGAGAGATTTCACAATCTTGGAGAGATTTGTCTTACTTAGAGAGTTGTAGGAGAGTTAGATTGAAAGAGATTGGGAGAGACTTCTCTTATGACCTTTTTGAGTGTTTGGCTTTGTAACGCAAGGTTTGTGAACCTCGTTAAGTCTTGTTACGATTGTTATATGCCCCCGAGGGTTAAGGAATAATGTTTTATCGAGTAGTTTCATCACTTGCCCTGATTAGGGTTTAGAATTTCCGAACACGTGAAAACTCTAAGTGATACTTTGCATTAAGATTGCGAGTTGTTCAATAAGAAATATAATGGAAACCCTAATATACAAGGGTTAGATGAGTTGACCGGTTTGACTCGTTGACTTCAGTTGACTTTGACTTTGCCAAAAATTGACGGTTGTCACATCATCCCCCCGTTAGAAAGAATTTCGTCCCGAAATTAGTGTTTTGACTGGGACTTCAAGAATTTGGGGAAAAGATGAGGGAAACTTTTCGTAGTACAACAAATTATTTATGGTGCGGAACAACCTGCCTGATGTCATATGACGACCTCGGAATTTCTTATTGTAACTTGAGCTGAGTCAATTTAAAAGGAGTTTATTATTTTGGAATGATAGTGTATTCAATGTGTGCCTTTATGCTCTCCGCTCTATACTTGGTATTACCACTATGAATATTTTATAATGTAATTTGCGAGTACTAGCATTATGAATGCTTTATCAATTGTGACTAGATTTGCATTATAAGTCTTACTAGTTCATTTATAATCGCTTGGTGTAAACTAGTCGTATATCATTAAGATTGCAAGGGCATTCGGATGGGTGACCCCGCCTTAAGCCCACAACCAAACAAGGAACAGGAAATGAGGCGGAATCACACATTCTAAGTCCGTAGAATCTTAATGATATATGACCATAATGTTTACACTAGCCATCATAGATTCACTAGTAAAAACCCTGCGTTTCTATATAGGAGATAAGACTTATTTGGGTTTTGTCGTGTTCTCGAGATTTATGGTTGGTATACTTTAATCGATGCTAGATTTAGTAATAAAAAGAAATTTAAAATTTTAAACGTTGATGTTAGAAACACGTACTGATAATTACGGGCGGTTCCGGGGTGGTCTCTCCTGCGGTGATCACAAGCACCCTTCCGCCATCACCAACATTTCGTGCTCTTGGGCAGTCCCTTTTAAAGTGTCCCGTTTCGCCGCACTTGTAACAGGCTGGGCCAACTCCAGTGTCGGGGACCTGGTTGATGGGTCGTGCTGGTGCCTTACAGAAACGGACAGTGTGCCCCTTCCTATTGCAATTTTTGCAATGAATTTCTCGACAAACACCAGTGTGATGGAAGTTACACTTGTTACATTTTGGAAGGGTTGTAACGTATCGATTTATGGGTGCTGGCGCGGCGTGGGTTGTGGCAGCATGAACATCAACGATCTGTTGCTTCTTAGTGAAGCCCTGGGCTGGTTGGTCCTTCTTGTTGTCGCATAACTTCCTTTTGTTGTTTCCTCCTCTTGCTTGATCAGGGGTGGTTATCGCAGTGTCATGGCTGGCACGATGGTCGATGAGTTGTTGTGCCAATTCCTTGGCACTCTCAAAGGTAGTTGGTCTTGAGGCCAACACGCTATCTTGAATTTCGGAGGACAATCCCCAGAGGTATCGCTCCAACTTTTTGTCTTCCGGGGTGACCATAGCGGGACAAAGGAGTGCTAGGTCATAGAATCGGGCGGTATAAGTTGCAAGGTCAGAGCCTGTCATTTTGAGGTTCCACAGTTCTTGCTCTAGCTTTTGCACCTCGCCCCTTGGGCAATACTCTTTCATCATCCTTTCCTTCAAGTCCTCCCAATTCATCGAGTTAGCCACTGTAAGTGTCAGTGACTTAACGTGGCCGTTCCACCAAGTAAGGGCCTGGCCGGAGAAAGTGCGAGCTGTGAATTTGACCTTGTTCTCTTCAGGGCACGCACAGATCTCGAAGACAGATTCAGTCTTCTCGAACCACTGCCTCAATTCGATGACTCCCCCGCTACCATTGAACGAATCGGGTTTACCATTGGTGAAGTCCTTAAAGGAGCATTCTCTAGAACGCCCTTGGCTATCTCGTTGAGTGGAGTTATTAGTACCGCTCCCTGCCCGTCCTGCACCATCAGTACTGATTTGGGACATAGCAGCTGCCACTGCGGCCGTGACCGCAGCTTGGAACATAACAGGATCATATTGGGGAGGCGGCGGTGGTGGATTTGTTTGCGTTCCGCTAGTGCGTCTAACAGACCTTCGAGGCGGCATCTTTCTGTTATAGAATTTCAAAGACGTAATGAGCATAAGTCTTTTGGTAATGGTTATTAGTTTTTAAGTATAGTATTTCCCGATTTTTTGAATGTGGAAAACAATTCATACCAGATGTCTATATAAATAAACTTATGAATTTAGTAGAAATGACTCGAATATAATCTTGTGATTTGTTCCATGCACGATTCCACTCCTAAGATCACTCAATGTATACCAGTTGTGTGTAATTAAGGTCCGATAGGCCGTTGAAC
Source organism: Lactuca virosa (assembly GCF_052849685.1). Taxonomy (NCBI): domain Eukaryota; kingdom Viridiplantae; phylum Streptophyta; class Magnoliopsida; order Asterales; family Asteraceae; genus Lactuca; species Lactuca virosa. The sequence continues at coordinate 132,403,112 of NC_136428.1, read as the reverse complement.
TTAATGAGTCTGCCCTAAGCCCACAACCAAACAAGGAACAGGACCTAAGGCGGACTTACCATTTCTCAGTCGATCGTCTCTTAATTACACATAACCTTGAGGTATACATCAAGTAATCTTAGAGTTACCATAAGCAAATTGTTTGTAATAACAGGTTATGTAATATGTGGTAAACTCCCACTGAAATAAAATGCATGCCAATTTTTATTGATATACTTTGGTTATATCTTTACCGTTTATATACACACGTATAAATTTCGCACTTTACTGAACTATTCTCGGTGTTTCTGCTAACGTCCCTGAGGCGGAGTTATGGTAGTGGATAGAAGTGGGTTTTGTACAGGCGTTAAGATTTACTCATCACGGTACCCGTGCGAGAATAGGGGTAGAAGGGATAGTTAATAGACGTTTAATCCTATAATTACTTATAGGGGTGATCCTTATTAGTCACGTCTATAATCACATAGTGCATACCAGTTACACATAATCTGGGATAGAATAGACCTTCGAATAAATGAGTATACTCTAAGTCCACAACCAAACAAGGAACAGGAAGTAGAGCAATAGTCATAGATTCTAAGTCTATAATATCTTTGATTATGTATAACCTTGGCGTATGCACTTAGTCATTATAGACCTACTAATAGGGGTCTTTAGTTTTCACATAAGTTGGTTATAGTATCACAAAATACTCTTATAGTATTTTAATGTTTGATCTATGTTTTTCAATGCTTGTTTGTAGATAGAATTGGTAAGTTTTTAGACTTGTTGCAACGCCACAACCATTCCCGGGCATATGCTAATCACTTCTGGGTTAGACATAGTTGATCAGGCTATGTCATTCCCAGACCTGACCATACATCCCCAAGCCTACTTGTGCCATTCAACAATCACAACTTTTGTTTTGTTCTAGAATGATGTTGACCTTAGTATGTATGCATGCATGTATACTTTTAACAGGAAACTATTTATTTCCAAAAGTATAGTTATTTGAAAATGTTAAATCAGAGACCTTAGTCCCAATGCATTTATAGTTTGTATATCTTATGTGCTTCGATATACTTAGTTCACTATAAACAATGCTCTGATACCAATCTGTCACACCCCCAAACCAAGGATGGTGGAAACGTCCGGGGGTGGAGGACTTCATGTATAGTATCACAACAACGAATATAATAATGCTCAAAGTAAATACAACCGTCATAAATATAATTGAAAAGTTTACACCATGGAATAAGTTTACATGTTTCAAAATCAATTACATTATGATGACAAAATGAAACGTTTGACGATTTATCGTCCCATCCTCAAAATGCTGTTGGTTTTCCTATTTCACTGATTTCCTGAGAATACAAGTAGTTTTGAAAAAGTGTCAACAAATAAGTTGGTGAGTTCATAAGAGTTTTGTTCGAGAAAGAAACCGTTTTCCTTGTAAAAGCGACAAAGTATGTTTCCAGAAAATCCAATATTTTCTTTATTAAGTGAAATGAATGCTTCTATGTTATGCGATAATGAACCCTAGAAAGACCCATAGATTTCTTCTATAATCGCCCAGCGTATATAAGTTGTACAAAATTTAAGTTAAATAAACCGTTGAATATAATGGGTATGCCCTAGGTGCACAACCAAACAAGGAACAGGAGATGAGGCGGGCCCACCAATTCTAAGTCGATTGTGACTAAATTCTTATATAACTCTATCATATACACTTAGCAATTATAGCTGAAGTCTAACAATTCTAGATGAGATAGTTTTGATAGAAATATGATCCAAAGAAAATCCTATATTTTCCTTATAAAAGTTACGTAGTCCTAAACCCCAAGACCGAAAGTAAACAAGTATTTTCCATACTTAAAGATATAAAACTGATTTTAGATCGACATAAAACCCTTTTTAAAGTTAGGTGGTCCTAAATCCCAGGACCGAAAACAAGTATATTTCCATACTTAAAGATATTTTCTGTGAGTTAAATCGACATAACTCGCTAATTTAAACAGAACCCGTAAATCTTATGATTTATTAATACCACGTGTGAACTATTATAACCATGCTAAGACTAGTTCGGATGGCCTTGTAACACGACGTTCTTCAGGCGTCGCACGTTAAATGACACTTGTCACCACAGACCTGCCGGTCTAGCTGTTGCATGCAGCTCAGGTGTGGGTTTATCAAACCCAATATAGATCTATACACAACTATCACGCTCTCCCTACAAGAGACTCTGGTTATAATTTATAGGACTTTTTGATTTATTACCATGACGGTAACACGAAGTGAATGACTCACAAATTTATTTATCAATAGATTTACGTGAACTTAACTGAAAACCTTTGGTAAATGAGTTTGAAATGTAAATGATACATAAACTATACCTATTATAGTTTATCCAAAACGTTTGTACTGAAAAAGAACTCTTTTATGAAAATACATTAGTGCTATGAATCCATAAACTACGCTTATTATAGCTTATTATATGTGTTCGAAATGAATGAAAAATCTTATCATGAATGACTACATTTTAGTTTATGATGATAAACTAACAAGAAATTACATTCAATATTTAGAACGTATCGTTATACACTTTGCTCAACATAATACAAAGTATTATGAAAGTTATAAGCTGTTAACTAGTTTTTAAGCTTTCTGCACTGTTTTAGAAAAATCATAGAAAAATCATACGAAGTCAAAAACTGAATCCGTAAATTCTGAGAGTTCATAAAATGTGTCTAGTTTATTCATAATTTTTATTATGATTTTTAGAAGTCTTTAACTTGTGTGAAAATGTTCATATTCACAGACTAGTCCGGATTTGTTTCTGAAATGATAGACAGTTTTGTAAAAATGACCATAAATCGTAGAAAAATCGTATGGTGATGTGCAAGTAGTCATTTTAAAGGTATGAACCTGAACTATTTGCACCTAATACATTTTTGAAAATTAAAATGTTTAAGTTTACCAAAACAGTTCGTGAATGGAGTTGAACTTTTCTGATGAAGGCTGTTAAATGAGTTTAGTTGTGTTCTTGGTGTTTTAACTTGTATTCCCCCCCTTAAAACTTAAGAAAAACATGAAAAGATAGGGGTATGAACTCACCTTGAGTGATTTCAGAAGATGGATGATGAAGAAGAGAAGTGTTCAACTCAAGAACACTTAGAAGATGCTTGGTGATTCGAAGATCTAACAACAAATATGACGATATTTGTGTAAGGAACTCATGATTTGAGTGGAGAAGTGTAAGGAAATCAAGTGTGGGAAGAGATTTACTTACCAAGAGCAGAAGAAAGCTTAATGATCAGCCTTGGAAGTCTCGAAATTGAGAGAGAAGAGTTGAGAGAAAAGTGTTTGATCTTTTGGTGGAAATGAGAGAAAATGAGTGAAGTGAGGAGAGAGGGTGTGTTTTCCAGCACTTAGAACGTGGGGAAGGCTGGAAAATGATGGAAAAGTACATTGACATGACTTAGGTATGGTGGAAGGAGTGTGGCTGGTCATGGAGTGGGTATGGGTGGTTGCTTGTGTCATAAACTAAAGAAAAGTCAACACTGCACCTCTTGTACTTCACCCACTCTTCTTGGATAAGATTTATCCCCAAAAACGTGATTAATTAATAAATATGGGGCCTTATATGTTAAAATAAAGTTTTGGGTGAAAATCCCGCGTTAAAATAATTAAAAACGGGCCTAAAATGCAAAACAAGTCGAAAACCGGGAAGAAATGGCCTACCTGCGAGACCTGTCGGTTCTGGGCCGAGGTTCGGTCCCAATGCTGCTGGGCCCGAAGGTGAAGTGGAGCGAAAGAGGTAAGAAGCGAAGGTCCGTACGAGGTTCGGTCCGAGAGAGCTTAGAACCGAGAGTAGAAGAGGAGACCGAGAGTGCGACGAGAAGGGACAGAAGGCGAGGCTCGGTCTTGGCTTGCATCTCGGATCCGGAGGTCAAGTCCTCGGACCGAATGTGAGAAGGGGAGCCGAAAGTCAGTCTCGGTTCAGCATGATTAGGGGACCGAAATAGACCGAGCGCTCGGTCCATTTCGGTTGAGAGGGTTTCGGTCTCAGGAGGTTCGGCTCCTAAGAGGTTCGGCTCCAAAGAGGAGTTTCGGTTCCTAAGAGGAGTTTCGGCTCCTTAAGGCTGTTTTTCGCGTAGACTTCCGTTTTCGAGCTGTTTTCATCAAATTCGAGGGTCGGGATGCCCCAAATGATTATGAAAAGTTGAGAGAGATTTTGAGAGAGATTTGGGAGAGATTTGTCATACTTGGAGAGATTTGGCATACTTAGAGAGATTTGGGAGAGATTTGACTTTCTTGGAGAGATTTCTCATACGGAGAGAGATTTGGGAGATATTTCACATTCTTGGAGAGATTTCTCATACAGAGAGAGATTTGGGAGAGATTTCACATACTTGGAGATATTTCTCATACAAAGAGAGATTTGGGAGAGATTCGACATACTTGGAGAGATTTAGGAGAGACTTGACATTCTTGGAGAGATTTCTCATACAAAGAGAGTTTTGGGAGAGATTCCACATACTTGGAGAGATTTGGGAGAGATTTGACATTCTTGGAGAGATTTCTCATACAAAGAGAGATTTGGGAGAGATTCCACATACTTGGAGAGATTTGGGAGAGATTCCACATACTTGGAGAGATTTGGGAGAGATTTGACATTCTTGGAGAGATTTCTCATACAAAGAGAGATTTGGGAGAGATTCCACATACTTGGAGAGATTTGGGAGAGATTTCATAATCTTGGAGAGATTTGTCTTACTTAGAGAGTTGTGGGAGAATTAGAGTGAAAGAGATTGGGAGAGACTTCTCTTATGACCTTTTTGAGTGTTTGGCTTTGTAACGCAAGGTTTGTAAACCTCGTTAAGTCTTGTTACGATTGTTATATGCCCCCGAGGGTTAAGGAATAATGTTTTATCGAGTAGTTTCATCACTTGCCCTGATTAGGGTTTAGAATTTCCGAACACGTGAAAACTCTAAGTGATACTTTGCATTAAGATTGCGAGTTGTTCAATAAGAAATATAATGGAAACCCTAATATACAAGGGTTAGATGAGTTGACCGGTTTGACTCGTTGACTTCAGTTGACTTTGACTTTGCCAAAAATTGACGGTTGTCACATCGGAAACGTCCAGAGGCGGGTGACTTCATTGTGCAGTATCATAACAATTGAATATAAATGAAACAGAGCAATCCAAACATCATATATTGAGATAACAAACTTACATTGTTTACATATTGTATTTGTTCTTCGAGTTACACAAAAGATACATAAGTAGAAAAGAATCCAAACTACAGCTAAATGGTCTTGCATCAGGGTCCCTTGTTACCTGCTCACTAGATCCCTGAGAATACAAGTCGTTTTGAAAAGCGTCAACTAAAAAGTTGGTGAGTTCATAAGCATTTTTGTATAACATCGTTTACACTTGTTTAAAATCGTTCTCATTATACTTTCAGAAAATCCGATATTTTCTATGAAATCGTTTGAAGTCTTGCCTTGAAAATCATGGATATGTGTGTGCATGACATTACTTTTGTTCATCCTTTTAAGGAGTGATTTTGAAAAGTAGTGTGATTTGTAAAAGCGAGCTGTGTCCGAGAATAGTTCGTTTGAATAGTAACAATCAACCGTTTCAAGAAAAATCCTTTATTTTCAAAAAGGAAATATGGTTGAAAATCTTGTTCCTCTTATCGAGTAAAATTGAGTGTGTGCGTTCTAGTTTATCGTTATCGAAATCGTAGAAAAATCGTTTTCCCCAGAAAATCCTATATTTTCTGCGATAAAATAATTGTAAGTTCTAGTTTCCAACTATGTATATGTGTGGGTTAGTTTATCGTTATCAAAATCGTTTACAAACATTTTCCATAGAGTCCTACGCTTTTTAATTTGTAAAAATAGCAGTATTACGACTTTATACTTGTAGGAGAAAGAATCAACATGACTATTGTGGACATTCTACGCGATGAAGAAGGACAGTCAACACAACAAATGCGGACCATCACCTATCACGTGTAGGACCGTCAACACAACGTGCCAAAGTTTATTTATGAGGTTTTCCTTACATAAATTTCTAGTTAATATAACACATTCCAGTGAGTCGTTATAACCACACTAATCTGACGAAGTGCCTGTTTTGGCGTTTCTCAGGTGCCCTCGGTTTGGATAAGACATTTGTCACCCTAGACTGGTCTGTCTAGCTGTAGCGAACAACGAAAGTGCGGGGTTTCAACCCCGTATAGATCTATACACAAATTCCCGCTCTCCCTCCAGGAGACTCTGGCTATAACTCCTTACAGGACTTAGACGTACACTAATATTTTTATATTTAGGTACTTTTGAGATTTGTTTGACTAGAATATTAACAACCTTTTGAGCAATCGTTAGAGATCCATTATTTGTTAGATAAATAATGAAACTCGTACTTATTGAATAGAAATATCGTTCTCGTTCCATATCGTTGATTGTGCTCGTTAACTAGGTGCTCGTGTTCGTTCCTTTTCGTTTGTTGAAAAATAAGTCATTTTAGTCAAGAGAAAAAGTGTCAAGTTATAATTTGTATAAATTTATAACTGGCGGTTATGACACGCATTTTCTGTTTTATGACATATAGAACATTACTTATGTTCTTGGGGGTTTTATGACAGCAGTTTATGACATGCGGATATTTCTGTCATAAAGGCTCTATTTGTGTATTTTCTTGACGCAAACTTTTATATTGAATATTTATAAAATACTCCCATACAGTTTGCAAAATAGTCACAAAGTTCCCATTTTCGAAAATCACTAGAATAAGTGTCAACTTATCAAGGTTCCTTTTTATAAGTTTTATTTCTAGACATGAAAGCATAGATAAAGGGCTTAAGTTGGACACATCCAATAGTTAGGAGGCTCTTTTGTACACAAAGTATCCTCTGTTCTTTATGAAATTGAGAATTCTTACGTTCGTGAGTATATTACTAAAATATTAATTTAATAATATTTCACACACACATACAATCATACGTATATAAGCAATTATTCAAGTATTTAGGCAAGATTTGACTTGTACTCTCCCCCAAAAACATTAAAATATTGAAAAGGTGGGGGTATGAAGCTCACCTTGAGTTGGTTGAGGAGTTGTTTGGAGTTATAGAGTGAAGATCTCAAGCTTAAACTCTTGCTGAGATAAGGAACTTCCCTAGGAGGGATGCTTTCCTAAGGATGATCATCACATATTATTATGAGCAAAATAATATGGATTCATCTTGAAATATTATAAAATATTAGATGAGTGGAGGAATTTACCTTAAAATTTCCCAGGAAGAAGTTGAGAAATTTCCTTTCAGCAAGATCCCCTGTTCTTGCTTGAAGATGAGTTTTTGAGAGAAAATAGGAAAAGTGTGGGAGAAGGTGAAGTCTAAACTCCTTTACTGTCGTTGCTTTGGAGTATAAGAAAAGGAAGGGAATCTTTGGTGCATGGGGATCTGGTAGTCCATGCATGGATATTTGGTGGGTAAAGCATGGGATACTGTGATTTGCATGGGAAATGAGGAATTTTATCAAATCACAAAGTCAATCCCTTTGTCATTTTCTTGATTTAGGATAAGGTTTTCCTAAATTCCAATCATTTATTTTTATGAAGAATATGCTTAAAATAATTAATTTTAGCATAAAATAGGGGTCTAAGGGGTTTAGGATAGGAAAAATACGAGTTTGGTGTGATTTCCGGCGTCAAAACGTCCTAAAATGATGAAAAGGTCTGGAAATGGCACAAATCCGAAGCCTTTAAGTGAATTCTGGAGTCCATGTTCAATTTCCGGAGTCATCTAGCTAGTTCCAGAGTCACAGCCGAGGTTCCGAAGCTGAGTTTCAATTTCCGGAGCAGTTCCTCGGTTCCGAAGTCAGGAGGCGGAGTCAGCGGTCCGGTCCAAGGTATGAAGCCAACTGGATTTTCCGAAGTGGCCATAGGCGAGATCCTTCCGGAGCCAAGGAGCTCTGAGGTGCGAGATTGTCCGGAGCCAGGAGTTCCGAGATAGCGAGATGATCCGGATGAGAGGCTTCCGTGGTGCAACTCCTCTTGGTTTCCTTAGAAGACATTCCGGACTAAGAGGTTCCAGACCAAGAGGGTTCCGGACCAAGAGGTTCAGGACCAAGAGGGTTCCGGACCAAGAGGAGTCCGGACCAAGAGGTTCCGGACCAAGAGTTTTGGGAAAGATTCCACATACTTGGAGAGATTTCGCATATGGGAGAGATTTGGGAGAGATTCCACATACTTGAAGATATTTGGGAGAGATTTCACATACTTGGAGAGAATTGGGAGAGATTTCACATACTTGGAGAGAATTAAGATTTCACATACTTGGAGAGTTTTCATTCTAACACTTCATGGCTCATTAGGAACTCATATTGTACACTTGGAAGTGTTAGCACAAGTCTCACAATAGTACTTGCTTACTTGAGGACGGAATTTCCTAGCCAAAAAGGCTAGTTGTCACAGATTTCTTCCTTATGTTCTTATTTTATGTTGCTGTGATTTTGATATGTTATGTTTATGCTCTGTTTAGGATCGTTCCATGTGAACGGTATCCTAGTTTAGGTGTTGTTTGATTCGGATGCTACCCGATCATTTGTCTCTCTTGCGCTTAGTAAGAAGTTTTCTAAGTCCTCAGGCATGTTGGATTGCCCTCTAGAGGTCGAGATTGCGGATGATCGATCAGTGCGAGTGTTAGAGGTTTTCAGGGACTGTGTTCTGAGGTTGTTCGAGGAGCGTTATTTGGTAGACTTGGTTCCCATTCCGTTGCGTGGGAACAAGGTGATTATAGGTATGGATTGGTTGAGCCCCAATGTGGCGGTGATCGACTGCGCGTAGTAGTTGGTGCGGATCAGGACCCCAAGTGGGGGAGAGCTGGTGATTCAGGGCGAGAGGCCACAGCGAGGGCCAACTTTATGTTCAGCAGCGAGGGCTAGGAGCTACCTTCATTAGGGTTACGCAGGATATGTCGCTTATGTTATGGACACCTGGGAGGCGGGTAAGGCGACGGTGGGCGATGTGCCAGTGGTACGAGCGTTCGCGGATGTATTCCCCGAGGAGTTGCCTGGGATACCTCCGGAGAGGCAGGTAGAGTTCAGGATTGACCTAGTTCCTGGTGCGGCTCCGATTGCCAAGGCACTGTATCGGTTGGGTCCTCCTGAGATGCAGGAGTTGTCTACACAGCTGCAAGAGCTGTTAGACAAGGGATTCATTAGACCGAGCAGTTTACCCTGGGGAGCCCCGATTCTTTTTGTGAAGAAGAAGGACGGGTCGCATCGGATGTGTATAGATTACCGGGAGCTGAATAAGGTAACGGTGAAGAACCGTTACCCACTCCCGAGGATTGATGACCTCTTTGACTAGCTACAGGGAGCATCTTGGTTCTCCAAGATTGATTTGCATTCAGGCTATGATCAGATGAGGGTCAGAGAGGAGGACATGCAGAAGACTGCCTTTCGGATGCGTTATGGTCACTATGAGTTTGTGGTAATGCCATTCGGGCTCACCAATGCTCCTGCCGCATTCATGGATCTAATGAACCGCGTATGCAGACCGATGTTGGATCGGTCAGTGATAGTTTTCATCGATGACATCTTGGTTTATTCCAAGACGCGAGAGCAACATGAGGATCACTTGCGAGAGGTTCTGGATACTTTGAGGAGGGAGAGCTTGTATGCTAAGTTCTCCAAGTGTGAGTTCTGGTTGCGTGAGGTGCAGTTTCTTCGGCACCTTGTCAACCAGAACGGGATTTCGGTCGACCCGGCCAAGGTGGAGGCCGTGATGAGATGGGAGGTTCGAGGTCTCCATCTGAGATTCGGAGCTTTCTGGGACTGACAGGCTATTATCGGAGATTCATTCAGGACTTCTCCAAGATAGTTGTGCCCCTGACCCGGTTGACAAGGAAATCTGTGGTCTTTCGCTGGGGGCCTGAGCAGCAGGCCACATTCAAGATGTTGAGACAGAGATTATACGAGGCACCAATCTTAGCCCTGCCGGAGGGAATGGAGGATTTTGTAGTATATTGCGATTCGTCCATCTCAGGTTTGGGGGAGGTATTGATGCAGAGAGGGCACGTTATCGCTTACGCTTCAAGGCAGCTGAAGCCTCACGAAGCGAACTACCCGACACATGATTTAGAGTTGGGGGCAGTCGTCTTCGCCCTCAAGATTTGATGACACTACCTCTATGGGGTCCGATGTACCATCTACACGGACCACAAGAGTTTGCGGTATCTCATGGATCAGCCGAATCTGAATATGAGGCATCATCGGTAGTTAGATGTGGTGAATGATTACGATTGCGAGATCCTTTACCACCCGGGAAAGGCCAATTTCGTGGCCGATGCGCTTAGCCGCAAGGCAGCACCGATCTGAGGCATCTGCATGAGGATGAAGGTGGTGACTCCTCTTTTGGAGCAGATCCGAGAGGCCCAGCGGGAGACTATGAAGGAGCAGGATCGGAAGAGAGAGCGTATTGTGGGACAGATTACCTCCTTCGAGTATGATAGCCATGAATTATTGACGCTACACCGCAGGGTGTGGGTTCCCTATCATGGGGGTGTGCGCCAGGTTCTGATGGAGGAAGCGCACAAATCCCGATTCTCGATTCATCCCGAGGCGACGAAGATGTACAGGGATCTTCGACCCGATAACTGGTGGCCCTGCATGAAGCGGGATGTCGCCTGATACGTAGAGCGATGCTTGACCTGTAGGAAGGTCAAGGCCGAGCACCAGATGTGACAACCGTCACTTTCTGGTCAAGTCAAAGTCAAGAAAGTCAACAAGTCAATCTGGTCAACTCAACTAGTTCTAATATGTTAGGGATTACCTTATATTTACTAATGTGTAACTCTAAATTTTAATGCAAAGTTACACTTGAAAGTTTCAAATGTCAAAATCTCTCTAAGTATGAGAAATCTCTCCAAGTATGTGAAATCTCTCCCAAAATTCTCTAAGTATGAGAAATCTCTCCAAGTATATGAAATCTCTCCTAAATCCCTCTAAGTATGAGAAATCTCTCCAAGTATGTGAAATCTCTCCCAAATCTCTCCAAGTATGTGAAATCTCTCCCAAATCTCTCTAAGTATGTGAAATCTCTCCCAAATCTCTCTAAGTATGAGAAATCTCTCCAAGTATGTCAAATCTCTCCCAAATCTCTCTAAGTATGAGAAATCTCTCCCAAATCTCTCTAATTATGATATATCTCTCAAAGTATGTGAAATTTCTCCCAAATCTCTCTAAGTATGAGAAATCTCTCCAAGTGTGTGAAATCTCTCCCAAATCTCTCCAAGTATGAGAAATCTCTCCAAGTATGAGAAATCTCTCCCAAATCTCTCTATGTACCTTCCTCAGTCGAAAACAGCCCAAAAGGACCCTCTTGGTCCGGAACCCTCTTCGTCCGGAACCCCCTTAGTCCGGATTACCCTCCTGCTTCGGAATATCCTTCTGACTCCGGAACATGTGGGGCGGATCGGACCTCCAACTGAACCGGACACATTTGGCTCCTGGCCTCGGATCCGAGAAGGAAGCGTCGGACCTCGCCCAGCGCCTTCGGAATCCACTGCTCACCCGCTTCGGAACCTCGCAGCCTAAGCCTCTCCTCCGGAAATTTGGCAGTAGCTCCGGAATGCTTAAGGAGCTCCGGAAATTTTGTGGTGACTCCGGATTTCCCCCTTTTACTCTGGATTTTTACCAATTTCGGACTTTTTAGTGTTTTCAAGTGATTTTTGCTCCGGAAATTTCCTTAGACTTTTATTTTTATTATTTTAAACACTCCAAACTTATATTTTAATATATAAGACCCTATATTATCATATTTTAAACCATATTTTGGGATAGGATCGTAAACTAAGGACAATATCTATTGAGTGAGATATTGTGTTAAAATGTTGATTTCCTTTAGAGTGTGACACAAGCTATCCCCCATACCCACTTAGGACAACCCCCAGTCACTATTCACCCCTACCTAGTCAACTATTTGTCCTCTCACATCTCTCCTCCAGCTGGTAACTTGATCAAAAGTTGGAAACTCCCATCTCTCCTTCCACTTTACTCACACTCTAACCAAGAAACAAACACTTCTCTCTCATTTCCCTCTCTAAGAACTCGAGACTCCAAGGCTGCCTTTGAACTTCTCACCCTCATTCAGTAAGTATTCTCATCCTACATTGAACATTCTTCACTCCTTCACTCAACTTATGAATCTCTCATAACCAATGTCACCATAATTGTTCATAGATCTTCAACTCTCCAAGCTTCTATCAAGTGTTCTTGACTTAGAAACCCTTTCTCTCCAGCATTCATCTAAGGAAATCACTCAAGGTGAGTTCATACCCCTACATTTTCATGTTTTCTTCAAGTTTTAGGGGGGGGGGGGGGGGAATACAAGTTAAAAACGTTATAATATAACTTAAAGTCAAACTCTAGCTTTCACCAAGAAAGTTTAGTTCCATTCACGGACTGTTTTGAACATCTTAAACATTTTAGTTTTCAAAACTGTATTAGATGTAAATAGTTCAGGTTTATACATTTAAAATGACTACTTGCACATCTCCATGCGATTTTTCTGCGATTTATGGTGATTTTTACAAAACTGCCTATCATTTCAGAAACGAATTCGGACCAGTCTGTGAATATGAACGTTTTCACACAAGTTAAAGACTTCTAAAAATCATACTAAAAATTATGAATAAACTAGACACATTTTCTAAACTCTCAAAGTTTACAGATTCAGTTTTCGACTTTGTAATATTTTTCAATGATTTTTCTAAAGCAGTATAGAAAGGTTAAAAAGTAGTTCACAGCTTACAATTTACATAACACTTTGTAACATCTTGAGCAAAGTGTTTGTCTTTGATGACTTTATAATTTACACATGTTTTCTGTTAAGTTATGGTTAAATAACAGAAATTTACTTCCTAAATTGTAAGAGTCCTTTTACATTTCAAACATACAAGATAAAACATAAGAAGCATAGTTATGCATTCTAAGCATGCTACACGTAAACTTGTTAACGTAAGTTGTGAGACAATTCTCCAAATGTACTCTTAGAGTAAGAATTCAAATTCCTGCAAGTTATAACCAGAATCTCTCGTAGGGAGAGCGTGATAATTGTGTATAGATCTATATTGGGATTGACACCCCACACCTTGCTGCTAGCTACAACGGGACCTGCAGGTCTACGGGTGACAAAAGTCATAACAAATTTTAACGTCTGAAAAACGTTGTAACAGGTCATCCGGTTGTAGTATGGTTATAGCGACTCACATAGGGATTTAACATCACTTAAAGTTTACATGAGATACTATGTTAAAAAGGAAAACAAAAAGGAGTGTTATTTATTTAAAACTGTATTCTTCGTTTAAATTTCGAACACACGCTCATGCATTTGGTCTTGGGAGTTAAGACTACATAATATTTGATAAGGAAAATATTGGATTTTTCTTGTGTGAACATTCCATTTTACAAATAAAGGTTTTTCCAACACTTCACCCAAAAGCTTATGAACTCACCAACTTAATTGTTGACACTCTTTCAAAACTACTTGTATTCTCAGGAAACCCGTGAAACAGGTAATCAACTGCTTTTGAGGATGGGACGTGAGACGTCAAATTAAACATTTTTGTCATCATAATGTAATTGATTTTGAAACATGTAATCTCATACTATGGTGTAACTTTTTCAATTATATTTATGATGGTTGTATTTACTATGCGCACTATTATACTCGTTGTTGTGATACTATACATGAAGTCCTCCACCCCTGAACGTTTCCGCCATCCTTGGTTTGGGGGTATGACAGATTGGTATCAGAGCATTGTTTATTGTGAACATAGTATATCAAACCATATAAGATATACAAACTATGAACACAAACGGACTAAGACTCTCTGATTTAAAATTTTTCCACTACAGGTATGCTACTAAAATAATAAAAGCGTTATTTTTATGTGATAGTATAAGTGCATACATACTTACCAATATAGTGTCACGTTTAAGGAAAAATGCAAAAGTTAAGAATAGAGGAGTTGTGCAATGTGAATATGCCTTGGATTATGCAATCAAGTCTGGGAGGAATATAGTCTGATCAACTATATTCGTCCGAGAAGTGACTAGTATAGGCCAGTGGATACTCATAGTGGACAACAAGTCTATAAACTTACCAACACCCATACAAGAAACACATTAAGAATCAAACACAACCGTTGAAATACTATAGGAGTATTTTTGTTAACTAAGCGCAACATTTCTAGATCCATTATGTGCCTCTTACACCTTTCTCCCCCCCACTTTTTCTCGTACAGACGACATGGCAGGATTTCATTTGCCCGGAGACCCCTACTTTCCAAACCAGGGGAACGGTGGTTGGTTGGAAGCAGAACCAGAAGAGGATCCCGAGGAAGTATTCGAGGAGGAACCCGAAGAAGACCCCGAAGAGGACGAAGAAGAAGAGGAATTGGAGGACGAAGAAGAAGAGGAGGAGCCGGAGGAGGAAGTCATCAACCCTCCTTACATTGCCAGGATGCCTGCGAACCGTTTTGGATACAACGGGCCCGAGCCCTGTTGGGCAACAGTGATCGAGAGATGGAGCCATCAACAACGACAATGATCACCTTTTGGCGCGCAACGGGGTTACTACGACCTCAGTCATGGGGGACTGGCTGACAGAGCCCTCCCAGTCGTGATCCAGCAGATCACGAACCTTGGGGACCAGAATAGGGAGATGTCGAATCAAGTTCGGAACCTCAACGCTGTGGTGGATGCATCCGATGCTCGTACACGGGACTTGGAAAGAGACTTCTACCCCATGGACCAATTCATCGAGGACCTTACCATCGCTCGGGCGGAAGTAAGGGAGTACCAGATAAGGCACGCGGATCTCGAAGAGAGAGTGATCGCGGCCGAACACCGGATTGCGGAGCTTCAGGGAGCCTCGACCTCGTCTCAAGGCCACGATGGACCAGCTGATGCCACCCGCCGCGAGTAGTGCTTGCACTACTCACATTTTGTTATAAACTAGGTTTACGAGTAAGTGTTGGGACTACTCTTTCCTGTAAGTAGGGTTGACCCTGCGTCTAAGTGATTACACTAGTCAAAGGGTCTACGTGCTGTCAAAATTCTCTGTTACGTTGATGTAATGTAGACCTTCTATAAGGTCAAATTTTCGTAATATCATGTACTAGATTATATCAATGAAAATTGGCATGCTTTTTTATTTTATTGGGATTTCACCTCAAATTGCATAACATGGCATTAACAAACGATTTGGTTATGGTAACTCTGAGATTATTTGATATATACCCCGAGGTTATGTGTAATCAAGAGGCGATCGACTTAGAAATGGCAAGTCCGCCTTGGATCCTGTTCCTTGTTTGGTTGTGGGCTCAGGGCAGACTCATTAAGTTCGACGGTCTGTTGGATCTTAATTATACACAACTAGTATACATTAGGTGGTCTTATGAGTGGGCCAGGCATGGAATAAATATTACAAGATTTCATTTGAATCATTACTACTAAATTCATAAGTTTATTTATATAGACTTCTGCTCTGAATTGTTTGCAACATTCGAAAAATCGGGAAAACTAATAACCTGGTTTTGCGTCTCCCGACTAATAACCATTTCTAAAAGACTTATACTCATTTCGTCTTTGAAATTCTATAATAGAAAAATGCCGCCTCGTAGATCTGCTAGATGCACCGGCGAAACGCAAACAAATCCACCACTGCCGCCTCCCCAGTATGACCCTGTAATGTTCCAAGCTGCAGTCACGGCTGCGGTGGCAGCTGCTATGTCCCAAATCAGCACCGACGGTGCCAGAAGGACCGGGAGCGGTACTAATAACTCCACTCAATGAGATAGCCAAGGGCGTTCGAGAGAGTGTTCCTTCAAGGACTTTACTAATGGCAAACCCGATTCGTTCAATGGAAGAGGGGGAGTCATCGATTTGATGCAGTGGTTCGAGAGGACCGAATCTGTCTTCGAAATCTGTGCGTTCCCCGAGGAAAACAAAGTCAAATTCGCAGCTCGCACTCTCACCGGCAGGGCCCTTACTTGGTGGAATGGCCACGTAAAATCCCTAACTCTCGCCGTGGCGAATTCAATAAGCTGGGAAGATTTGAAAACCATGATGCTGAAGGAGTATTGCCCAAGGGGTGAAGTGCATAAATTAGAATAGGAACTTTGGAGTCTCAAGATGACGGGCTTTGACCTCACAGCTTACACCGCCTGATTCAATGATCTAGCACTCCTCTGCCCGACGATGGTCATTCCGGAAAGCAAGAAGGTGGAGCGATATCTCTGGGGATTATCTTCCGAGATTCAAGATAGTGTGTTGGCCTCACGACCAACTACTTTCGAGAGTGCCAAGGAGTTGGCGCAACAACTCATTGATCATCGGGCCAGCCATGCCACAGTGACAACCATCTCCGATCAAGCACGACGAGGAAACAACAAGAGGAAATTCTGGGATAATAAAAAGAAGCAACCAGCGCAGGGCCCCACAAAGAAGCAGCAAACTGTTGCCATCCATGCTGCCACTACTCCTTCCACTCCAGCACCTCTGAGACAATATGATGGAACCCTTCCCAAGTGCAACAAATGCAACTTTCACCACAAACGGTCCCTGTCGAGAAAAACACTGCAAAAGCTGTAACAAAAAGGGGCATACCGCCCGTTTCTGCAGGGCATCTGCCCAACAAGCCAAACCAGCCACCAACGCCGGAGCAAGCCGAGCCTGTTACGGTTGCGGGGAGACTGGGCACTACAAAAGGGATTGCCCAAAGGCTGGAAATGCAAACGCCGGCGGTGTCGGAAGGATTTTGGCCATAGGACAAGGAGAAGCAAGGGAGGATCCCGCGGTGGTTACCGGTACGTTTCTCCTCAATAACTCATATGCATGCATATTATTCGATAGTGGAGCGGAGAGGAGTTTCATTAGCCACAGATTCAAACAATTATTAAAACAAAATCCTCAATCACTAAAAGATACATACGTGGTAGAAATGGCTAATGGAAAAACAGAAAGCACTAATGACAAATACTCAGGGTGTACCCTCACTCTAGACAACTACTCATCCAAAATCGATCTATTGCCAGTCTCAATAAAAAGTTTTGACGTCATCATTGGCATGGACTGGTTAAGTTCAAATCGTGCTGACATTCTATGCTACGAAAGGGCCGTACGCCTTAATCTGCCGAGTGGCGAAACTCTTGTCATCTACGGCGACAAACCCAATGCAAATCTACAAATCATCTCTTGCGTCAAAGCCCAAAAGTATCTCCGCAAGGAATACCACTTCTTCTTAGCCCACGTTGTGGATAAGAAACAAGAGGTGCAAAACATCAAGGATATTCCGGAGGTCTGTAATTTCTCTGACGTATTCCCGGAAGACCTTCCCGGAGTCCCTCCCGCACGACAAGTCGAATTTCGAATCGACCTGATCCCCGGAGCTACCCCAGTAGCCAAAGCGCCCTACCGTCTAGCGCCAGCCGAGATGCAGGAACTATCCAGCCAACTAAACGAACTGCTGAGCAAGGGGTTCATTAGACCCAGCTTCTCGCCTTGGGGAGCACCAATTCTCTTTGTGAAAAAGAAGGATGGATCGTTTCGCATGTGCATCGACTAGCGCAAGCTAAATAAGCTTACCGTCAAAAACCGATACCCTTTACCTCGAATCGATGACCTATTTGATCAACTCCAAGGAGCATCTCACTTCTCAAAGATCGATCTGAGATCGGGATACCATCAACTACGTGTTCAGGAGGAGGATGTTCCCAAAACGGCGTTCAGAACTCGGTACGGTCACTACGAGTTTGTAGTAATGCCCTTTGGGTTAACAAACGCACCCGCAGTGTTCATGGATCTAATGAACCGGGTGTGTCGGCCTTACCTAGACAAGTTCGTGATTGTCTTTATAGACGACATCCTAGTCTATTCAAGGAGTAAGGAAGAGCATCGGCAACATCTACGACAGGTGTTGGAGACACTAAGGGCAGAGAAATTATATGCAAAATTTTCAAAGTGTGAATTTTGGATCCGAGAAGTGGACTTCCTCGGTCATGTGGTTAGCGAGAAAGGGATACACGTGGATCCCTCCAAAATCAAGGCAATCAAGAATTGGTCAGCACCAAGGACGCCCACAGAAATCCGCCAATTCTTAGGTCTTGCTGGCTACTACCGAAGGTTCATCCAAAACTTCTCCAAGATTGCCAAACCACTTACCACCCTAACCCAAAAGAGTGTAACTTTCAGCTGGGGGGAGAAACAAGAAACCGCCTTCCAAACCTTAAAACAGGCCCTATGTAGCGCCCCGATTTTATCCCTGCCCGAGGGAACCGAAGACTTTGTGGTCTACTGCGACGCATCAAACCAGGGCCTTGGATGCGTGTTGATGCAACGAGGGAAGGTCATTGCCTACACATCAAGGAAATTAAAAACGCACGAGGTCAATTACGCCACGCATGACCTCGAATTGGGAGCAGTAGTATTCGCCCTAAAAATCTGGAGGCACTACCTTTACGGAATAAAGTGCACTATCTTTACCGATCACAAAAGCCTTCAGCACATCCTCAACCAAAAAGAGCTTAACATGAGGCAAAGACGATGGGTAGAATTACTAAATGATTACGAGTGTGAGATTTGTTATCACCCAGGTAAGGCCAACGTTGTAGCTGACGCCTTAAGTCGAAAAGAATACTCGGGTCGCCGAGTAAAGTCATTAACCATGACAATCCATTCGCACCTGACCATGCAAATCAAGGAGGCTCAGCTGGAAGCTTTGAAGTCTGAGAACGTGGCAGGTGAGGCTTTAAGAGGAATGGATAAGAATCTAGAAGTCAAGGGCGATAGAGCTCGTTATCTCATGAACCGAATTTGGACTCCGAAATTCGGCGGCTTCAGGGACGTCGTCCTGAACGAAGCACACAAAACTCGATACTCCGTACATCCTGGTTCGGACAAGATGTACCTAGACCTAAAGAAACTCTACTGGTGGCCGAACATGAAAACCGAAATCGCTACCTACGTGAGCAAGTGTCTAACTTGCGCCAAGGTTAAGGTAGAGTACCAAAAGCCTTCGGGTCTACTACAGCAACATGAGATACCCGAATGGAAGTGGGAACGAATAAGCATGGATTTCATAACCAAACTACCTAAGACAACGGGTGGTCTTGATACCATTTGGGTAATCGTCGATAGATTGACCAAATCTGCGCACTTCCTGCCAATAAAGGAGACCGACAAGATGGAAAAGTTGACTAGGACGTACATCAAAGAGATTGTACGACTACATGGTGTGCCGATATCTATTATCTCTGACAGAGATAGTAGATTCACTTCACGGTTCTGGTAGTCCTTACAGAAAGCTCTAGGGACCCGGCTAGACATGAGTATGGCCTACCATCCACAAACCGACGGGCAGAGCGGAAGAACTATTCAAACCTTGGAAATATGCTAAGAGCTTGTGTTATTGACTTTGGTAAAGCGTGGGATACCCACTTACTGCTTGTCGAATTCTCGTACAACAACAGCTATCATACTAGCATCAAGGTCGCGCCATTTGAAGCTCTTTATGGCCGCAAGTACAGATCACCACTGTGCTGGGCTGAAGTGGGAGACACACAGTTAGCAAAAGGGCAAGTCCCTAACAGCACCCTCACAGGCCCTGAAATCATAAGGGAAACTACGGAAAAGATTGTTCAAATTCGAGAAAGACTGAAAGCATCTCGATATCGACAAAAGAGCTACGCCGACAAGCGACGCAAACCCTTGGAATTCCAGGTTGGGGATCGGGTGCTACTAAAGGTCTCACCATGGAAAGGGACGATACGTTTTGGTAAACGTGGTAAACTAAACCCAAGGTACATCGGGCCATTCGAAATCCTTGCCAGGATTGGCCCAGTGGCATACAAACTTCGGCTACCTCAAGAACTTAACAACGTGCACCCGACTTTCCACGTGTCAAACTTAAAGAAGTGTCTGTCTGACGAGACTCTTGTGATCCCTCTCGAAGAAATCGAGGTCAACGAGAGTCTCCACTTCGTAGAAGAACCGGTAGAAATCATGGATCGAGAAATCAAGAGAATGAAACAAAGTCGTATTCCTATTGTGAAGATCCGTTGGAAAGCTAAGCGAGGACCTGAGTTCACCTGGGAACGCGAAGATCAGATGAAACAAAAATACCCGCATCTTTTCCCCAACTCTTGAAGTCCCAGTCAAAACGCTAATTTCGGGACGAAATTCCTTCTAACGGGGGGATGATGCGACAACCGTCACTTTCTGGTCAAGTCAAAGTCAAGAAAGTCAACAAGTCAATCTAGTCAACTCAACTAGTTCTAATATGTTAGGGATTACCTTATATTTACTAATGTGTAACTCTAAATTTTAATGCAAAGTTACACTTGAAAGTTTCAAATGTCCAAATCTCTTTAAGTATGAGAAATCTCTCCAAGTATGTGAAATCTCTCCCAAATCTCTCTAAGTATGAGAAATCTCTCCCAAATCTCTCTAAGTATGAGAAATCTCTCCAAGTATGTGAAATCTCTCCTAAATCCCTCTAAGTATGAGAAATCTCTCCAAGTATGTGAAATCTCTCCCAAATCTCTCCAAGTATGTGAAATCTCTCCCAAATCTCTCCAAGTATGTGAAATCTCTCCCAAATCTCTCTAAGTATGAGAAATCTCTCCAAGTATGTGAAATCTCTCCTAAATCTCCCTAAGTATGAGAAATCTCTCCCAAATCTCTCTAAGTATGAGAAATCTCTCCCAAATCTCTCTAAGTATGAGAAATCTCTCCCAAATCTCTCTAAGTATGAGAAATCTCTCCAAGTGTGTGAAATCTCTCCCAAATCTCTCCAAGTATGAGAAATCTCTCCAAGTATGAGAAATCTCTCCCAAATCTCTCTATGTACCTTCCTCAGTCGAAAATAGCCCAAAAGGACCCTCTTGGTCCGGAACCCTCTTAGTCCGGAACCCCCTCCTGCTTCGGAACATCCTTCTGACTCCGAAACATGTGGGGCGGATCGGACCTCCAACTGAACAGGACACATTTGGCTCCTGGCCTCGGATCCGAGAAGGAAGCGTCGGACCTCGCCCAGCGCCTCCGGAATCCACTGCTCACCCGCTTCGGAACCTCGCAGCCTAAGCCTCTCCTCCGGAAATTTGGTAGTAGCTCCGGAATGCTTAAGGAGCTCCGGAAATTTTGTGGTGACTCCGGATTTCCACCTTTTACTCCGGATTTTTACCAATTTCGGACTTTTTAGTGTTTTCAAGTGATTTTTGCTCCGGAAATTTCCTTAGACTTTTATTTTTATAATTTTAAACACTCCAAACTTATATTTTAATATCTAAGACCCTATATTATCATATTTTAAACCATATTTTGGGATAGGATCGTAAACCAAGGACAATATCTATTGAGTGAGATATTGTGTTAGAGTGTTGATTTCCCTTAGAGTGTGACACAAGCTATCCCCCATACCCACTTAGGACAACCCCAAGTCACTATTCACCCCTACCTAGTCAACTATTTGTCCTCTCACATCTCTCCTCCAGCTGGTAACTTGATCAAAAGTTGGAAACTCCCATCTCTCCTTCCACTTTACTCACACTCTAACCAAGAAACAAACACTTCTCTCTCATTTCCCTCTCAAAGAACTCGAGAGTTCAAGGCTGCCTTTGAACTTCTCACCCTCATTCAGTAAGTATTCTCATCCTACATTGAACATTCTTCACTCCTTCACTCAACTTATGAATCTCTCATAACCAATGTCACCATAATTGTTCTTAGATCTTCAACTCTCCAAGCTTCTATCAAGTGTTCTTGACTTAGAAACCCTTTCTCTCCAGCATTCATCTAAGGAAATCACTCAAGGTGAGCTCATACCCCTACATTTTCATGTTTTCTTCAAGTTTTAGGGGGGGGGGGGAATACAAGTTAAAAACGTCATAATATAACTTAAACTCAAACTCTAGCTTTCACCAAGAAAGTTTAGTTCCATTCACGGACTGTTTTGAACATCTTAAACATTTTAGTTTTCAAAACTGTATTAGATGTAAATAGTTTAGGTTTATACATTTAAAATGACTACTTGCACATCTCCATGCGATTTTTCTGCGATTTATGGTGATTTTTACAAAACTGCCTATCATTTCAGAAACGAATTCGGACCAGTCTGTGAATATGAACGTTTTCACACAAGTTAAAGACTTCTAAAAATCATACTAAAAATTATGAATAAACTAGACACATTTTCTAAACTCTCAAAGTTTACAGATTCAGTTTTCGACTTTGTAATATTTTTCAATGATTTTTCTAAAGCAGTATAGAAAGGTTAAAAAGTAGTTCACAGCTTACAATTTACATAACACTTTGTAACATCTTGAGCAAAGTGTTTGTCTTTGATGACTTTATAATTTACACATGTTTTCTGTTAATTTATGGTTAAATAACATAAATTTACTTCCTAAATTGTAAGAGTCCTTTCATATTTCAAACATACAAGATAAAACATAAGAAGCATAGTTATGCATTCTAAGCATGCTACACGTAAACTCGTTAACGTAAGTTGTGAGACAATTCTCCAAATGTACTCTTAGAGTACGAATTCAAATTCCTGCAAGTTATAACCAGAATCTCTCGTAGGGAGAGCGTGATAATTGTGTATAGATCTATATTGGGATTGACACCCCACACCTTGCTGCTAGCTACAGCGGGACCTGCAGGTCTACGGGTGACAAAAGTCATAACAAATTTTAACGTCTGAAAAACGTTGTAACAGGTCATCCGGTTGTAGTATGGTTATAGCGACTCACATAGGGAGTTAACATCACTTAAAGTTTACAGGAGATACTATGTTAAAAAGGAAAACAGAAAGGAGTGTTATTTATTTAAAACTGTATTCTTCTTTTAAATTTCGAACAAACGCTCATGCATTTGGTCTTGGGAGTTAAGACTACATAATATTTGATAAGGAAAATATTGGATTTTTCTTGTGTGCACATTCCATTTTACAAATAAAGGTTTTTCCAACACTTCACCCAAAAGCTTATGAACTCACCAACTTAATTGTTGACACTCTTTCAAAACTACTTGTATTCTTAGGAAACCCGTGAAACAGGTAATCAACTGCTTTTGAGGATGGGTCGCCAGACGTCAAATTAAACATTTTTGTCATCATAATGTAATTGATTTTGAAACATGTAATCTCATACTATGGTGTAACTTTTTCAATTATATTTATGATGGTTGTATTTACTATGCACACTATTATACTCGTTGTTGTGATACTATACATGAAGTCCTCCACCCCTGAACGTTTCCGTCATCCTTGGTTTGGGGGTGTGACACCAGAGGCCACATGGCAAGATGCAGCCGCTAGACATTCCCATGTGGAAATGGGAAGATATTACTTTGGATTTCATCACCAAACTTCCCAGGACTGCACGGGGAGTAGATTCGATTTGGGTCATCGTGGATCGGTTGACCAAGAGTGCCCATTTCATACCGTTCCAGGAGAGCATCTCGGCCGAGAAGTTGGCTGATATCTACATCCGAGAGGTTGTGGCTCGACACGGAGTGCCAGTCTCCGTGATTTCGGACCTTGACGTACGATTTACTTCCAGGTTCTAGAAGAAGTTTCACGACGAGTTGGGTACTCGTTTGCATTTCAGCACAGCGTTCCACCCGCATAAGGATGGTCAGAGTGAGAGGACCATCCAGAATTTGGAGGATATGTTGCGGACCTGCGTTCTAGACTTCGGTGGTAGTTGGGATACCTACCTTCCATTAGCTGAGTTCTCCTACAACAACAGCTATCACGCGAGTATCGATCATCCTCCCTTCGAAATGTTGTACGGGAGGAAGTGCAGCACCCCGATACGTTGGGGTGAAGTCGGACAGAGGGTCATAGGGAGCACCGAAGTGGTGCTCAAAACGACAGAGAGGATTCAGCAGGTTAGGAGTAGGCTTCATACTGCTCAGAGTCGGCAGACTAGTTACGCCGACAAGCGCCGATCAGACCTGGAGTTCCAGGTCGGGGATATGGTCCTTCTGAAGGTGTCGCCTTGGAAAGGCGTCATCCGATTCAAGAAGTGGGCCAAGTTGGGCCCCAGATACATTGGGCCTTTTCAGGTTGTAGCCCGGGTGGGCAAGGTGGCATATAGGCTGGACCTGCCAGCCGAACTCAGTCAGATTCACAGTACGTTTCACGTCTCCCAGTTACGGAAGTGTCTGGTGGACGACTCGGCAGTTGTACCCTTGGAGGATATTCAGGTAGATGACAGCCTGAATTACATCGAGCGGACATTAGCGATCCTTGACAGGAAGTCGAAGGACCAGAGGAACAAGAGAGTGGAGCTGGTGAAGGTGCAATGGCAGCACCGCAAGGGATCGGAATGGACTTGGGAGCCGGAGGATGAGATGAGGGAGCACTACCCCGAGCTTTTCCCAGAATCAGCAGCAGACTTTGAGGACGAAGTCTAAAATGAGTGGGGGAGATTTGTAGCACCCGATTCCTGGTACGTATTTAATTTCATGAAAATGTTACAATTTACTCTGGGACTCGGCGATTTGGAGGCCCAACTCGTCGAGTAGACTCGACTGTTGGAACGGGGGTTTAAGTGACCTACTCGACGAGTCGGAAGACCGACTCGACGACTAGGAGCTGTCTGGACAAAACCCTAATATTTAGGGTTTGCACCCTATTTAAACTCTTTATCTTAGCCTCCATCGTCCCTATCACTCCCAGAGAGCTTTATATCGAAACCCTAGCCGTTTTGTATGATCTAAGGCCATTTTGGGTGCATTTGGTGGATTGTGAAGCTTGAGAAGAAGGAAGAAGCTTCAGAGTTCGAGTTGAGGCTTGGAGATCCAGAGGTTTTGGTCCATATACAACTCAATCAAGGTGAAATGTCCTTGTTTTGGTCTTCCATGTATTTATTCATCCTTAGAAGCTTGGACTTGGGTACATTTAGGGCTTTCCAAGCCATTTTCGGATTTGTGAGGTGTTCATGGAATCTTGACTTCAGATCTGAGTCATTGGAGGGGTCTCATGGCATAAAGGTGCCAACTTTAAGGCCATGAGAGCCCCATGCATCTTGTAGAACACATTTTATGGCTTTTTGAGCCAAAGACCCCATGCATGTGCACCAAGTTTGGAGCTTTACGTGTAAAATGGACATTAGAAGGCCAAATCTATGGTTTTGATGAGTTAAGACCCATTTAAATCGACTGTATAGTAATGGTCAAGGTTGGACTTGACAAGTCGTTCTTGAGACTTGGCGAGCCGGGGTGTATTGACCACCAAATCCCTTCTGTGGATGGACCAGTTATTAGGATGAAAATTCCCTTAGTTGTTTAGACGCGTAAAGGGACATGGGAATCACAGGACTCGGCGAGTGTATGATCAGACTCGGAGAGTCCAAGGCAATCTCCCAACCTTTGAAGATGAACTCGACGAGTTGTTCATACAACTCGGCGAGTCATAGATTGGATGTATTCGTAGGAGGGAGATGAACTCGACGAGTTCAAGGTCGAACTCGACGAGTCGGATGAAGATAGTCCCGATGATGATTGAAGGAGAACCCTTCGAGTTCTTGCTAGACTCGACGAGTGGAGACCGGGATTGTATCGGGTTAAAGGAGTATTGGCTCGACGAGTTGGTAGGCCAACTCGGCGAGTCAGGTCAACTGGATGTTGACTTTGACCAATATTGACTTTGACTGAATTGAGTTGACACTGGTTTGGGTTGCATGTTCGAATTGATAACTTAGAAGGGTTGCCGTGTAGGGATTGAGGAGTCGAGGGGAGTCGACTTTCACGCCGAGGACATCTCATACACTACACGACATCGAGGTGAGTTACCTTCCAGTAGAAGTGGGTCTAAGGCACCAAGGCCGGCCCACTGGTAATTGTTTAGTTGTGATGATTGTCTTTGTGATAATCATCTGGGTTGCTTGTTCTTGATAAATGTGTATGCTAGTATGCTATGTTATGGGAGATAGTATCAGTAGGAGGGGACTAGTCCCCGATTCGGTCGCTAGGACCAATGGGTAGGTCGGACACCCCAGATATGTTTGACATCACGATTATGATATGCTATCGTATGCTAGTGGTAGGGGGTGAAATAGTCCTCGTATTCGGTTGAGATAGACCGGAGGGTAGGTCAGCACCCCAGAATATCCTGACACGGGTAGGTCAGCACCCCAGAATGGCTTGACATGGGTAGGTCAGCTCCCCATAATGGCTTGACATGGGTAGGTCGGGCACCACAGAATTGCCCGACAATATGTACGTGGTTTTGGTATGTGGTATGATGGGGGAACTCACTAAGCTTTGTGCTTACAGTTTCAGTTTTGGTTTCAGGTACCTCTACGTCCAAGGGGAAGGAGCCGGCGGTGTAGCAGTGCATCACACACACACATACACACACATGATTTCCACACTGAGTTTCTGGGATTGTACTCTGATTTTCCTAACTCTTGATATTGTGATGATGAAACGTGACGTTATGGTTCTTATAAGTTGATGTAACTTGACAATGTTTGGTAAACTATTTCATGAGATACTTAATTTAAAAATGAAATTTTTGGACTTCAAAATTGGGACGTTACACATTTTCTTCATCTCCTTATCCACAACATACTACGGAACCAACATACCCCTCTCACGGAACTTGGTGGTGATCTCCGCCACAGTCTCAGTAGTCTGACGAAGGTTTTGAAACTCACTCGCCAGCTGATGGAACTCGATCGCCAGTGCAAACTCCTCCTGGAATCTCATAAGAAACTCCCCCCAAGGCATGGCCACCACCGCCGCAGATCCCAATGCTCGACCAACCTCATCCCACCCGTGCTCGGTCTCTTAGAATGCAGGAAGCAAACCCTACATTCGCCCCCTCAAGGCAGAAACTCGTTCGCTGAGCGTTGTCCACGTCAACGATTCAATGGCAGCTAGCGATGGGGTCCTTAGCCCCAAAGAACTTCGTAGCTCCATAGGTCCTAAACTCCTGAAACAAGGGAGTCCGTGCTCCTAACTGTCATGCGATGATCTCCGCATGAAGGGCCCCGAGTCGCTCATTCAAAAGCTCCATAATCCCTGCATTGATGGTACCAAAAGTCATTGGCGTGGCTTCCATGATACCGCGAGTAATCTACAATGTGATGAGCTCGTGTAATCGCTCATCCAGCGGTTCGACACCAGAGCCAGAACCAGATCAAAAAGCTCCTCCTCGAGTGGTCACCATACTTATTTTTCGGTTCTCGTTCGGTTCTTGGACCGATCTCATCCCTACTGGAAACACACATATGAATGTAATCTGTTTGCATGATATTGTTTCTGAGTTCACAAGTACGAATTATACAACTACCAATATTTGTACACAGGTCTCTATGTTTAAAGCGGTTTAGCGGGTAACTTGTGACTGCTGTTGGCCTAATGTCCATAAAGGTTGGCAATCAATGTCTATTTCTTATGTTACACAATTACTTCAAAACTGTCATCTGTAGTACTGTTACTGTAATATGGAAACAAATAAACCCCTCCACATATATATTGATGGGAATCAAATTTTTCCAAAGACAAGATATTTAATGTTACGCAGGTTTTAATTGCCAAACACCATAAGAACATTAACTAGCTAGAAAAATAAGTATGTCTGGTTCACATTCTAAAGTGTAATGTTAGCTAATATATAATTAATAGCATTGCCTGGAAACCATTATTTTCTCATTCTGTATATTGGGTGTGTACAATTATTTGGGGCAGAATTAAGAAATGTATGGAGACCATTTTATTTTCTGTAAATATTCTTTGTTTTCAAATACACTATGTAATCACAACACTGCACTATGAACAAACCATACAGCTGACGTGACATTAAATTCAAAAAAAAAAAAATCAGCCTGGTTTCTTGGTGTTTGCGTTTTCACTGCCTTTACAGATTGAAATGGTAACTGTTTTGCATGGTTTTCATAGCTGGTGCCATAGTTGATATCATGTTGGGATTAATTCTTGGTGCTCATAAAAATTTGTTGGCTTCCCTTCCCTTCTAGACTTGTGTAATTGCTGAGCTGTATGGTGTTGTACAGCGTACATACATGCTATGAGATGGTTTTCTCCCTTTCGATTCAACTTTTGACCATTTTACCCCTGGTGTTGCTTTGGCGAAATTCAACCTTTTTTTTTGTGCTGCCTTTGATTTCATCTCAAAGCTTCATGTGCACAATTCTTTCTTCTGGCTGCCGAATTGGGAGCATTGATCAATTTGATTGGTATGTTTGCTTTTGGGAAGAAAGTTTTATTAGAATTACATGGAAAACAAACGTAAATGTAATCTAAGTTATATTGCACTTTTTATTCCAACAAAAAATATGTCGTCAATTCTGTCACAAATATGTGAAGATAAGGACCCTAAGAGAAAGAATTGATCAAGAAACGTGATGTGCAGATGAGTTCTAAAGAGTTGTGTAAGCTAATCAGTTGTAGAAATATGTGAAACAAACAATAACATACCTGTATTTCACTTTTTATTTAATTATCTTCCTATTTAAGTCTATGCAAGTACGTATGAGACGTTTTACACACTTATGGAGATAAAAGGAAATAACAGACGAAATAGATACCATCAGTTTTTATTAAATTATCTTCATATTTATATTCTTTAATTTACGGTTTTCCCTCATTCACATCTTCAATGAACACACCATGTCCATTTGTTTTTTAGATTCTTTTAAAGGACCAATATGTAATGTCCCTATCTCCATTGACTCATTCACACAGTTTTCACGTGGATCATCTATATGATAGTCTTAGTTATAGAACTAATTATGAAGTAAAATACAATTGGAGTGAAATTTCTATAAATTAGCATTTATCAGAAAACAAAAATAAATATGTCTATATAATCAAGTTAAGTTATATTATTACATTGTTAATCCAACAATAACATATAATACCGCATGTTGTCTTTTTGTAATCCTAGCTAGCGCCTTGCTAATATTGGGTTATAACGATTTTTATTGTTCTAAAAGAAGGATCAATGTCATGTCAGATAGACACAATTCAAAATGTAATACGCACCTTTGCGGAAAATTTTGACACGTTAAAAGACACGCCTTGTGGAAAACATGACACTGCCTTTTCAAGTACATGAATAAGAAAACAAGAGAAAAAGGAAGCACAAGTATAAATTAGGACATGCAAACCATTCATTTTTTTATTAAAAGCAACATGTCAAAGAAAATAATGTCTTCTTCAAACTTGTTATTTCTCTCTCTGCAGGCTGTACTAATCATCACACTCTTCCCCAAACCAAATTTCACTTCTGCTTCTTTAGAGGAAGCCAATGCTCTTCTCAAATGGAAAGCAAGCCTTGAAATCCCAAAAAACTCCTTGCTCTCTTCATGGATTGTCCTCCCTTTGAATTCCAGTGGATTGGTTTCATGCACTTCTTGGTCTGGAGTAGTTTGCAATGCTGATGGGAGAATTCAGAAGTTGAACCTCACATCATCTGGACTAAATGGTACGCTTTATCGATTTCCATTCTCTATGCTACACAATCTTACTCATTTTGAGCTCAGTCTAAACAACTTCTTTGGCCCCATCCCACCAGAAATCCAACTTTTGTCCAAATTGGTATATCTTGATTTTTCATCCAATAAGTTTTCAGGAGTAATCCCACCTGAAATAGGAAACCTGCACCGGCTAACCTTCTTGGGCCTATACTCAAACAATATCTCTGGTCCCATTCCTATTGAACTTGGGAATTTGAAGTCTCTCACTAATCTTGATGTGAGCATCAATCAACTTAGTGGTTCTATTCCTTCATCATTAGGTAATTTGACATCTTTAAATGTCCTTTATTTGTACCAAAATCAACTCTCTGGTCCCATTCCTATTGAACTTGGGAATGTGAAGTCTCTCACTCATCTTGCGGTGTACAAAAAACAACTTAGTGGTTGTATTCCTTCATCATTGTGTAATTTGACATGTTTGAATCTCCTTTATTTGTACCAAAATCAACTATCTGGTAAAATTCCAGTTGAACTTGGGAATCTGAAGTCTCTCACTGATCTTCAGTTGAGCATGAATCAGCTTAGTGGTTATATTCCTTCGTCATTGGGTAATATGACATCTTCGAATTTCCTTTATTTATGGGAAAATCAACTCTCTAGTCTCATTCCTATTGAACTTGGGAATTTGAAGTCTCTCACTAATCTTAGTCTGAGCAACAATCAACTAATTGGTTCTATTCCTTTATCATTGGGTAATTTGAAATCTTTGAATGTCCTATATTTGAACCAAAATAAACTCTCTGGTCCTATTCCCATTGAACTTGGGAATTTGAATTCTCTCACTGATCTTCAGGTGAGCAACAATCAGCTTAGTGGTTATATTCCTTCATCATTGGGAAATTTGACATCTTTGAATGTCCTTTATTTGTACCAAAATAAACTCTATGGTCCTATTCCTATTGAACTTGGGAATTTGAAGTCACTCACTAAGCTTGAGGTGAGCAACACTCAGCTTAGTGGTTATATTCCTTCATCATTGGGAAATTTGACATCTTTGAATGTCCTTTATTTGTACCAAAATAAACTCTCTGATCCTATTCCCATTGAACTTGGGAATTTGAAGTCTCTCACAGCTCTTGCGGTACACAACAATCAACTTAATGGTTCTATTCCTTCATCATTAGGTAATTTGACATCTTTGAATAGACTTTATTTGTTCCAAAATCAACTCTCTGGTCCCATTCCTGTTGAACTTGGGAATTTGAAGTCTCTCACAGATCTTGTGGTATACAACAATCAACTTACTGGTTCTATTCCTTCATCATTGGGTAATTTGACATCTTTGAATCTCCTTTATTTGTACCAAAATCAACTCTCTGGTCCTATTCCTGTTGAACTTGGGAATATGAAGTCTCTCACTCATCTTGAGGTGGGCATCAATCAGCTTAGTGGTTGTATTCCTTCATCACTAGCAAACCTGAGCAACTTACAGTGGCTGGACTTAACTGAGAACAAATTATCTGGTCCCATTCCTAGTGAAGTAGGGAAGTTGAAGTCTCTCACTCATCTTTACGTGAGCAGAAATCAGCTTTGTGGTTTTATTCCTTCATCAGTTGGTGATTTGACTTCTTTAAATATCCTTTATATGGATCACAATGAGCTTGGTGGTCCCATTCCAAGTGAAGTTGGGAAATTGAGGTCTCTAACTGATTTTAAGTTGAACAAAAATAAAATTAGTGGTTCTATTCCTCCAGAGTTTGGAAAATTAACTAACCTACAAAGACTTGATCCGTCTTCGAATCATTTGGTTGGTGAGATCCCAAAGGAGTTTGGGAAGATGAAAAGTATGTTGGAATTGTACTTTGTTGGCAACCATCTTTCAGGTGTTATACCTGTAGATCTAGGATTTTGTGAACTCCTTGAAGTACTTGATCTATCCAAAAATAGATTGAATGGGTCGATTCCAACAAGTATCGGTCAATGGGCACAAATCCACTACTTGAATCTTAGTAATAACATGCTCCGTGAGAAAATTCCATCCGATATTGGTAAATTAATTCATCTTACGGAACTTGATTTATCTCATAATTTTCTCACGAAAGAGATACCATCTGAAGTTCAAAGTTTCCTTTCCGGCTTCTAGTCCTCTGCCAGATCGCTTTCCCATGGCTCCTCCCTTCATCAATTATGCCAAGATAGCTACTGCTATAACGTGGAGGTTAACTCGCACGAATTTTCTGCTTTGGAAAGCCCAGGTAGTCCCTATTTTACGGGGGGTTCAATTGTATGGCTTCCTTGATGGAACCACAAAAACTCCAGATGCCAAAATTTCGACCCCAGGTGCATCCGACGGGAAAGAAGCTCCAAAGAAGGCTGATAATCCTGCATATTTAGACTGGGTGGTTCAAGATCAAGTTATTATTGGGGGATTACTATCCTCCATGACAGAGGATGTTTTGTCACAACTCACCAGGTGTATTGACACATCGAGTCAATTATGGACATCGCTCCATACAATGTTCTCGGCTCAACGCAGGGGAAACTCGATTCAGATTAGAACACAGCTGTCTACAACGAAGAAGGGCGATATGACTGCGTCGAAGTTTTATCAAAAGATGACTTCTCTTGCAGATACTATGGCGAACATAGGGCACCCTATGACTGATGAGGAAGTCATAGGGTATATCCTTGTTGGACTAGGCCCGGGACATGTGGATCTGTTCACGGCGATAACGGTGCTCGGGAATCAAAGAGCTGTGACCTTACCAGAGTTTTACTCCTACCTGATTGCCCATGAAGCTCAAGCCTCAGCTGTGAAAAATACCACTACAGATTTTATGTCATCTGTCAACAACGTCACAAGACAAGATTCCAATGGGCCTCGTCGCAACTTCAATCAACACGGATAGAATTCTTACAATTCCAACAACAACAATTATCGAAACAACAATTTCAGAAACAATGGTGGAGGCCGTGGTCGTGGAAGAGGCCGTGGACGGAACAGTGGTGGACCTCGATGTTAGGTTTGTGGTATCCCAGGTCATGTTGCTCTAAACTACAGAAATCGCTTTAATCATGCCTATCAATTGGAAGAAACTTGATCTGGGAACAACGTTACCACGGGAAACTACAACCACGATCCACACTGGTACCTTGACTGTGGAGCAACAGATCAGCTTACAAGTGATCTTGACAGGATGATTGTTCATGAAAGCTACCATGGAAAAGACCAAGTTCAAGTCGCCAATGGTGCAGGTTTGAATATTTCTCATATTGGTCATTCACATATTCCTTGTTTGAATAAGTCACTTGTTCTAAAAAACATTCTAAGAGTACCTCATATTAGTAAACATCTTCTTTCAGCTTATAGACTTGTGTCTGATAATAATGTGTTTATCGAAATTCACCAAAATATGTTTCTTGTAAAGGACATGGTCACGAAGAAAACGCTTTTGTTCGGTAGAAGCAAAGGAGGTCTCTATCCGGTGCCCATTGCTCATTCATCTCGCATTCCTCAAGCTGCATCTAGTGTCAAAGTGCCTCCGTTACAATGGCACCAGCGTCTGGGTCATCCCTCACCCGTAGTTGTTAGGTCTATTTTGAAGTCCAATAAATTAGATTGTCCTTTTAATAGTTTTTCAAATGTTTGTGATGCATGTCAACGTGCAAAAAGTCATCAACTTTCCTATAATAAAAGTTTTCATTCTACAACTTTTCCTTTAGAACTTGTTCATACTGATGTTTGGGGACCTGCACAAGAATCTAGTTGTGGTTTTAATTATTATGTGAGTTTTCTTGATGATTACAACCGTTATACCTGGATTTATCTTATTAAGCATAAATCTGATGTTGAACAGGTCTTCTATGACTTTCAACACCATGTTGAACGTCTTCTAAACACTAAAAATTGAACTGTTCAATCTGATTGGGGTGGTGAGTACCATAAGCTCCATAAATATTTTCAAAAAATAGGTATTTCACACAGGGTGTCATGTCCCCATACTTCCCAACAAAATGGGATGGCGAAAAGGAAACACCGTCACATTGTTGAAATGTGACTAGCTCTTCTAGCTCATGCTTCACTCCCTCTTCATTTTTGGGATGAAGCCTTTCTTACGACTTGTTACTTAATCAATCGAATGCCTAGTCGTACACTATCAAATTCTACTCCCATCATGCGTCTCTTAAAAATCACACATGATTATTTGTTTCTGCGAAATTTTGGATGTGCGTGTTGGCCTAGTCTTCCTAAGTATAATTCTCACAAACTAGATTTTTGGTCTAAGATGTATGTTTTCTTAGGGTATAGTTCCATGCATAAAGGGTATAAATGTCTAGACAAAACCACCGGTAAAATTTATATCTCACGTGATGTTGTGTTTGATGAGTCACTGTTTCCATATGCCATTCCAATCACTGATACCGACATGTATTCTAAGTCTGATGTTGTCACATTTCCCAAGTCAGAACCAACTATTGTGAATGATTATTTGAGTAAATATGACCTGTCATTATTATTGGCTAATTCTTCTCATGCAGCTGCAGCTCCCACAGGTACGACCAACACTCCAGCTGTTATATCGGGTCCTAGTCTGTCACACATGGGTCCCATTCTTTCACCTGTTGTGGAAGTATCCTCCAGCACTGCTGCAACTTCTCCAGCGCCATATACTCCCTCAAACATCAGCCCTACTGACTCACCAACGGTTGCTGGTTCAGCTGACTCAACTGTTCAACTTCCTTCCGAACCAGGTTCTCCAGTGTCCCCAGTCACATCCTCTCCGGCTGCTACTGAGATCGTCTCCGCACCTGCAATAATGACTCGTGGACGGGCAAGAAAGACTTGTCCTCGACACTTCACTGATGGTACTATCTTATACAATCCACAACGTCGTGCCTTTTTTTGCTGAACCAACGTCATCTCGAGCAGCTCTTCAAGACCCGGCTTGGCAAGCTGCAATGAAATCTAAATTTTCTACCCTCACTAAAAACAATACATGGGTCTTGGTTCCGAGACTACCTAATGTGAATGTTGTCAGTTGAAAATGCATGTACAAACTCAAACAACATGTTGATGGTTCCTTGGATAAGCATAAAGCACGATTGGTTGCACGCGGTTTTACTCAACAATATGGGATCGATTTTCAGGACACATTTAGTCCTGTTGTTAAACCAGCTACAGTCCGTTTAATTCTCTCTCTTGCTGTCTCTCGCGGTTGGCATCTCAGACAAATCGATGTGAGCAATGCTTTTCTTCATGACTTTCTCAATGAGGAGGTGTATATGCAGCAACCTCCTCGATTTAAGGATCCTCATTATCCTCATTTCGTTTGTAAACTTCAAAAAGCTATTTATGGTCTGAAACAGTCGCCCCATGCTTGGTTCTGTCGGCTCAGTGATAAGCTTCATCAACTAGGTTTTCATTCTTCTATAGTTGATGCGTCACTCTTCATCTTCAAACGTGCTACCATAACAATTTATATGCTTGTGTACCTGGATGATATTTTTATTGCTGGTACATCTCTTTAGGTGATCGATATTTTGATCAAAATTTTGTCTACGTCTTTTCCCATTAAGGATCTTGGTCGCCTGCATTATTTTTTGGGGATTGAAGTCGTTCACAATTCAGGGGGAATCACTCTTCTACAACACAAGTATGCCACTGACTTGCTTCATTGAGCTCACATGAAGAATTGTAAAAGCGTTTCAACCCCCATGTGTGCTACGGACAAGCTTTCTCATGATTGTGGAATTTTTCTTAATGAATTAGATGCTTTTAAGTATCAAAGTATGGTAGGTGGTTTGCAATACCTTACATTGACTAGACCAGATATTTCATTTGCAGTTAACAAGGTCTGTCAATTTTTGTCCAAGCCAATGGATATTCATTGGGATGATGTCAAGCGTATTTTGAGATATGTCAAGGGATCGACTAACACATGGTTCAACATTCGAAAGTCTATGTCCACACTGTTAAGTGTATTTACAGATGCCGATTGGGCTGGTTGTTTAGACTCTCGTCGGTCAACCGGTTGATTTGCTATATTCATGGGCCCAAATTTAGTCTCATGGAGTTCGCAAAATCAGCCTACAGTATCTCGGTCAAGCACAGATGTTGAGTACAAGGCACTCGTGAATGGTACTGCAGAAGCTATTTGGATACAGTCTTTACTCAAGGAATTAGGGGTATATCAGCCTCAACCACCGGTGTTGTGGTGTGATAATCTTGGAGCCACTTATTTGACCGCTAACCCTATTTTTCATGCTAGAACAAAACATATAGAAGTGGATTTTCATTTTGTTAGAGAAAAGGTGGCTATAGGTGGTTTGGATGTCCGTTTTATTTCTACTAATGATCAAATAGTTGATGGTTTGACCAAGCCTATTACTCGCCATATGTTAGAACGTCTCAAGTATAATCTCATCCTTATATCAGTTAAGATTGAGGGGGAATGTAAGCAGAAGCCGAAGATAGAGGATAAGTGATTTTCATAATCTGTTATGATTTGTTGTATAGATAAATATTGATGATATTCAAATATGATGTAATCTTATCTTTGTAATATATATATATATATATATATATATATATATATATATATATATATATGTATATATAGGCTTAGGTTATTCTATTCAAAGTAATTATTGTGTTATTGAATGCATAAATGTGGGCCAATCATTTTACTTATTTTAAGAAAGTGATTAATACATATTATTAAATATAATTGATAAATACCATCAAATTTAACTAGAAAGGTATTTTAGTCAATTAATATAGATTTAATAAAGGAAATTTGCATATTTTAAGGGATCATAGATTCTATTAATTTTAAAAATCCGATTTTACGAATTATAATGTTTTTAATTCGGACATTCTGACAGAATATGTTCAAAAATAAAAATATTATAGAACCATAAAATTATAAAAATATTTTTGAACATATTTCTTGATCATGACTTTAAAAATTTCTTGTAGAATAACAAATTTTCGAACCAGCAATTGAAGAATTAAAACAAATATTACATTATTTCTTATAGAATACATGTAACAATTGCTAAGAATTACATTTATTGTTAAAGAATAAAACTAAAAACTTTCAAATTGGGAAAAAAACATCAAAATCTAACAAAGACACTAATACATTCTAAAAGAATAATGTTGCTAAGAGGCGTCGTTCAAATTTCGTGGTCCGTTCTGCAAGCATCAGCTTTTGTGGAAACAAATCCAATGAATAAATTAGTGAGAAAATATCCATATTCCATTCCAACATAATTGGAATTCGTGATTCCATTCTGATAGAATTGGAATTCATTAACCAATAACTATATTAATTCAGGGCATTCTAACAGAATATGTTCATGATTATCATAAAAAACATTCTTTTCTGATAGAATACTATAAACGAAGAAATACCATTCAGTTGAAGCATTTTAGCGAGCGCTTGGTGTGCATCAAAACAACTTTCAATTTCGTGTAAAAATTAAACAATCAGAACAAATTCCCAATTCACCAAAAATATTACACCTTGAAAGAATTAGACAATAAACCTAAACACATCCAAAATTTCTTTGATTTTTGTCAAACAATCAACCCAAACATCCATTCTATATATTGAAATCAAATCAAATTAAAAAAAACCCATTTGAAGATTAAACTTCATTGGTTTACAATAAATCAATCTAAAGTACACCTGCAAACAAGAACACGTTTGTGTTTCCTTTCCTTCCTTGTCAAACACCCAATCCAAACACTCATTGGTTTCTATCAAATGAAACAAACCCAAACACTCCAATGATTTCTATCTAAAAGTCAAACAAAAAGAAAAGGGAAGAGAACCTGTTACTGATCGGAGCAACACCCCTCACAACCCCTCTTCTTCTTCCGTCGAGCAAACCCACCGAGGACCCCGACTTCTTCACTTCTGCTGATCGCGACACCCCACCATTTTCCTTCGTCCCTTCAACTTCGTCAAACCACGGAGACGACCTCCCTTGTCGCCGATTGAAATCACTCCTCCTATATTCGCACCTCTGATTCGGAGGAGAAAGAGAAAAATCTCGCTGCCTTGTGCCTTCCTTCCTTTGGTTAAATCGATTATCACCACCAAGACCACCTCTGTTCGATGCCTGATCGCTCGATTCTTCCCTCTCCCGATCTATGAAGAAGACGATGAAGGGAAACCCCACAAAAGGTCGCTGGTGTCGATGGATCCCCTCACCCTTGCGGTTATTCAATCAGCATCGACCCACCAATCTCCCTAATTCTTGTTCGTGTGTCCTGCTCTTCGATCAGACGAAGGAAGAAACCTGTACCCATCGATTCTTGTTGAATGCGAAAATCTTGTTGAAACTCATCGCGCGGGTAGCGTCACTCTCGAACCCAGAGACTTCTATTTAAATGTTGTTCCTCAACTCGCGATTAGATAAAGGTTGCAGCTCCGGATTACTGACAGCCATAACAGCGTATGGCGGGTGGAGATCGGCGGAAACAACAAATGATGGTGGTGGCGATCTTCTGTTTTGGGCTAGGGTTAGGGATGATCGAATGGGATAGAATACAGTATTATTTATTGTTTTAAAAAGGGATAAAGGTAGGTCAAAGTAATTACCATAATTATAGGAGTGTATTTGTAGAAATTATTTATCAAATTAGTAAATTACCCTTATTTATTTGTTTGATTATTTATTTATTTTTTAAATTTTGATTGGCCCACATTTATGAATACAATAACACAATACTTACTTTAAACAGATGAACCTATCTCTCTCTCTCTCTCTCTATATATATATATATATATATATATATATATATATATATATATATATATATATATATATATGGCAGTATGACCTACGGGTCCTTTAAGGCAAATATCTAGTTTTTCTTTTTGTCAATGGTGTCGAAACCCTGGTCTTCAAGGATGTTGCGTACTTCTCCAAACAGTGGTATGAAAGTAGAATTGTTGGGAGCCTTGTTCTATAACATTATATGGTCTCTTTGGAAAACTCGCAATTCCAGAGTTTTTAATCATCAAGATAAAGTGTTTGACGAGATTCAATTTCTATCCTTGAACTGGGTAAATAACAGAGGCAGTAGATTCAAACCTGCAATGGCAAACTGGTGCAATTGATCCTGGGGAGGGGGGTTGTCTGGTGCTTAAAATTCATGTTGATGTTGATGAATAAAGTCTTGATGTTTATTCCCACCAGAGTTTCATATGTGGTCCATTGGTACTGACAAAAATTTGCTGAGCTTTATGGTGTTGTGCAACGTAATATACATACATGCTATGAGATTGCTTCCTCCCTTTCGATTCAACTTTTGACTATTTTGCCCTTGGTGTTGCTTTGGTGAATTTCAACATTTATGGCATTGCTATTTACATGTTGTGAGATGGCGCTCTCCTTTTTGGTTCAACTTTTGACCATTTTGCCCCTGGTGTAGCTTTGGCGAAATTCAACCGTTTTTTTTGTGCTGTCCTTACTTTCATCTCAAAGTTTCATGTGCAAAATTATTTCTTAAGATGCGGAGACATCAAAAAAAATTTTGGTGTTGCTTCGTTTCAAGACTTAATTCCTTCTTTCTTTTCTTCTGCCTGCTGGATTGGGAGCATTCATCAATTTGATAGGTATGTTTGCTTGTGGAATAAAATTTTTATCAGAATTACTTGGAAAACAAAAATAAATATGTCTAACAATTTAATCGAACGTGTATTGCACTTTTTATTCCAACAAAAAATCTACGGGGAATAGTGTCACTAATGTATGAAGATAAGGACCCTAAAGATATGTGTATACTAATCAGTTGTGGAAATATTAGAAACAAATGATAATAAAGTTGTATTTCACTATTTATTTAATTATCTTCATTTTTAAATCTAGGCAAGCATGAGACGTTTTAGATGCTTCAGGAGATAAAAGGAATTAACAGATGAAATAGATGCAGGGAACAATAAAAACCATCAGTTTTTATTTAATTATCTACATATTTATATTCTTTAATTTACGGCTTTCCCTCATTCAAACCTTCAATGAACACACCATGTGCATTTGTTTTTTTTAGTCTTTTAAAGGACAGTTATGTTTTGTCCCTATCTCCATTGACCCATTCACATAGTTTTCATGTGGGTCATCTATATAATAGTCTTAATTACACAACTGATTATGAAGTAAAACACAGTTGGAGTGGAATTTCTATAAATTAGCATTTATCAGAAAACAAAATTAAATATGTCCAAATAATCAAATTAAGTTGAATTATTACATTATGAAAAACAACAATAACTGATAATAGTTATGTTCCCATGAAAAACAATTGTCATTAAACAATAGGTATATGTACACAATACAAACAGGTCACAAAGACCAAATACACAAAGCCCTAACTCGAATGGGCTAACTAACAAGAATACAAATGAATATACAAAACATATATGCTAACATCCCCCCCCCCCCCCCCACAAGATTCCGAACGTTCAAAATGGTCTTGAAATCGTTGAAGAGGTGTGTCGGAAGGCCTTTGGTGAAAACGTCGGCATACTGAACGGATGAGGGCACGTGAAAAACTCAAATGTCGCCTCTGGCAACCAGATCACAAACAAAATGAATATCAATCTCAATGTGTTTTCGTGCGCTGGTGCTGAACTGGGTTCGATGTCATGTATACGGAGCTAATGTTATCACGGTAGATAATAGTGGATTTTGTAGGGGAACAATGAAGCTCTCTAAGTAAATTTCAAACACAATATATCTTGGCAACGACATTAGCAACGCCGCGATACTCCTCCCCTGCACTTGACCATGAAATGACCCCTTGGCGTTTAGACGACCAAGAGATGAGGTTGTCACTGAGAAAAACACAATATCCAGAGGTGGAACAACGAGAGACTGGACAGCCGCCCCAATCGGAATCAGAGTATGCACGAAGATTCGACGTAGGGGATATGTGAAGTTGAAGACCATGGTCCAGAGTCCTTCGGATGTAGCGCAGAACAAGTTTGAGAGTGTGTAGGTGAGGCTCATGAGGGTCATGCATAAACAAACATATTTGTTGCACCGCAAAGACAATGTATGTACGACTAAAGGTGAGGTATTGAAGGGCACCAACAAGGCTGCGGTAGAGAGAGGTATCGTAAATGGGAAGACCAGTAACTTCCAGCTTATGGGTAGTCTCAGCATGGGTACGAGTTGGATT
Organism: Lactuca virosa; assembly: GCF_052849685.1. Taxonomy (NCBI): domain Eukaryota; kingdom Viridiplantae; phylum Streptophyta; class Magnoliopsida; order Asterales; family Asteraceae; genus Lactuca; species Lactuca virosa. Next base: position 132,362,401 of record NC_136428.1, on the reverse strand, counting down.
GCACTGAAGCATGTGGGATCGCTCAAGGATCTCGGAAGCATACTTTCTCTGAGAAAAAAAAGGCGATAAGGCGAGCGAGTAGAAGAAATCCCTAGAAAATAGTTGAGACCCCAAGATCAGACAGGGGAAACTCTCGACTAAGCTGAACAATAATGAAACGTCCCAAAAATATGACCCAAAAATTTCATTTTCAAACCATTATTAAAATCATAAACCATCCAAGGTCATAAATAAAAATCATAAATCATGTATCATAAAACATCATAGTATCTGTCTCAAATCAAAATCTCATAACAAAACATCAGAGTAAATTCCCAGGCTGTGACTGTGGTGTGTGCCATGCGATCATCCCAAGCCCTTCCCTTTGCTAGTGGAACTACCTGAAACCAAAACTGAAACTGTAAGCACGAAGCTTAGTGAGCTCCCCCAAACTACCACATACCATTCACATAACATATAACAAATAGCATAACTCTGGGACTACTCCCAAGTGCATCGGGACGAACCCGACATCGACTTACCCGGCATCGGACTCCTTCCCGGCATCGGGCTCACCCCGGCAACAGACTATGTCTGGCATCGGGATTGCCCCGGCATCGGGCTTACCCCGACACATACACATCATAACATATATCATAAACTCATAACATAACATATAAACTGCATCGGGCTTACCCCGACATCGGGCCGAAGCCCTGAACACATAACTGGTAGCATATAAATTAACATGCATCGGGCTTACCCCGGAACACAACACATAACATGCATAAATCACAAAGACATTAACTATACATATACTCTTCTCGAGACCGCCTTGACATTATACCGAAGTCCGGAACTACAAATATCTAAATGGGCCGGCATTGTGGCCTTAGACCCGTTCCTACTGGAGAGAAACTCACCTCTCAATCTGGCTGCTGAAAACTCATGCAAGGTAACTCTGTCTGATGCTCCAACTATACTCCGACTATTATCACTAAATAAACACTTAGTCAAAAACTGAGAATCCCACTAAGGGTAAATTGACCATTTTAACCCTGCTCTAACATTGGGCCATATCCAAAACCCAATTCCAACTTGTCACACCCCAAAACCGGAATGGCGGAAACGTTCTGGGGCGGAGGACGTCATGTACAGTATCATAACAATGCATAATAGTAAACAAGCAACAACATCCATTGCTTTAATAGAATAATTTTAATAGAAGCGACTTCTGTATAGTTTATAAGACACCAAAAATATGAATCAAAATATGAGATGAGTCTTGAATGTGCTCCATCTTCTCAAAAGCTTCGTCGGTACCTGTCTACTGATGACCTGATAATACAAGTTATTTTGAAAGAGTTTATCAGCATTAAAGCTGGTGAGTTCATATGTATTTAGTGTCATTGTTTGTATGAAAATGCTTGTAAGTTTGAAGAAAATGTTTGTAAGTTCTCAATGTAAATGTTTGTAGTGAGTAATAGTATCTCCTAGAAAATCCTATATTTTCAACAAAAAGTGGCCTTCTACCAAGGCACCAATGTTCTGTATGTTTGTACCGCGTAAAAGTGTGTATTTTCCCAAGTATGTCTATCGTTAATGAAATATAGTTTAAACATTTATGAATATGTGAGAAGATCACAAGGTAAATGTAATAGGGAAAATAATGTTTTTACCTCAGCAGTAACACTGCTGGCTATAAAGTAATAAAATACAGACTCCAGGTAGTATTAAATGTACAATACACCTCGGGGAGTCTTTTTGCCATTAAGCCCTAGTCGGTTAATTAAAGGTTTGAATGTGAACTCGTATGTAACCATGCTAATCGATGACTGAATAAATGATGACCCTCTGGTGTCATATGTAGTGAGGTGACATTTTGTCACCCCTTGGCCTTATCGGCTGGGAGTGTAGCTAGCAGCCGGGGTGTCGGAGTGTCTGTCCCGTATAGATCTATACACACAATGCCCGCTCTCCCTCCAGGAGACTCTGGTTACAAACATGATACACACGGTCTAGTTGTATCCGAAATAGTATGTCACATTCTAGTTATCGTATTCGTATGTTTGTGTAGTATATCATAGTGTAGTAATGTTCTCTCTGTACTAGTGTATAATATTCTCTCTTATATAGTGTATAATATGTTCTCTTGTATAGTGACTAGTGTGTATTATATTTCGTTATAGTATGTTTGTGATGACTTGTAAATGTACTGACTCTTGTATGCTTCGTTGTACTAGTAATAGTGAGTAGTAATCTCTTAAACTATACCTATTATAGTTTACTAGTAATGTTGTTTGTATGCCTTTGCTACCCAAAGGTACTGAACTGAAATAAAAGCATTTATATCTAAACACATATACATGACATATAACTAAGGTTTCAACGAAATTCGGACAAATAACAGGATACTCTAAGTCCACAACCAAACAAGGAACAGGAAATAAAGTGAGCTATCAGTCCTAAGCCCTTCAAATCTTACTTATATAAATATATATGTTACAGACATGAGTTTGACAATAATATAAGTTAAAAAGAGTTTTATAAAGGATTTAGCATATAAAAGAGTTTAAAATGTTTTGAAGTGTTTGAAATCTATAAGTTTGATAACAATTTGTAAGTAATAGAAAATCTTTTTGTCTGTTCTAGTTAATAATCACATGTGATTAATATAATAACTAGAATGTTTCAACTTGTATTCCCCCCATAAAAGCATTTAAAATCATTTCAAAGGTTGATTAAGGGGTATGAACTAACCTGTAGTGAGTGGTTTGGATGGAAGTGCCGGATAGGATGCTAAGTGTCAAGTGAGGTCTTGAGCACACACGGATCCTATTTAACATATAATGACACATATATGTATCTAATTAGTGTTTAAACAACTAATTAAGCAAGTAAGGACACCTTAGGACATGGAAAACACTTTGATTCAAGTGCTAGAAGTACAAAGGGTTGCACCTAAGGGTTGTAGGGCCTCACATTGGAGTTTACGGCCCAAGAGTAAACCCCCATGAGTTTACTGCCCATGGGTTTACGGCCCATGGTGTTTACGGCCGTAAAATCATGGTGTCTTGTACCATTTTGTGTGTTTAAGGTCCTATACTTATCTTGGAGGTGTTCTAGACTTAGTTTCAAGGCTTAGGAGGGTGTTGTGGTAACCTTGCACCACTTAAATAGAGTTTACGGCCAAGGGAGATTGCCTTGGCCGTAAACACCCTTCTGGTCACGATTTCTAGATGTTTAACAAGTGTTTCAAGTATACAACATGTTAGGGATAGTGTACTTACGTAGTGGAAGCTTGAAATTGAGGTTAGAGTCCAAAAACACTAGTGTGTGTTCTTGGTGTTCTTGGTGAAATGAAGAACACTTGAAGATCTACCCAAAAGAAGAGATTTCATGGATGAAATCAAGATTGAATCAAGGGGAAGAGATGTATTAACTCATATATGGAAGGATTTACTTACATTTTTGAAGATTGGGAGCAAAAGCCTCAAGATCCTTGGGAGAGAATTCGAGTTCTAGGCTTGGAAGAGTGAAAAGTGACTGAAAAATGACTAAGGGCCATATATATACCATGGAGTTTATGGCCACCATGTGCTTACAGCCGTAAACCCATGACCCTTGGCCGTAAACTCCTCTTTTGAAGGTTTATGGCATGTTTGATGGGTTACGACTTCAGTTGGCACTTCCATTCACTTATTCCTTGGATATACTAGGCTTGGAATGCTCAAATAGACTCAAAATAGTGCTAGAAGTTAGCAGGAACAAGTCTAACTTTGATTGGATTGAATGGTTTGTACAAGATTGAAATTTCGGGTTGTCACATCATCCCCCCGTTAGAGGGAATTTCGTCCCGAAATTAGAGTTTAAGAAACTAAGTTATTACAAATAACTAAGCGAAAAGATGAGGGTACTTCAATCTCATTTGATCCTCACACTCCCAAGTGCATTCCGGTCCTCGCTTGGCGTTCCAGCGAGCCTTCACTATTGGGATACGGCTTTGCTTCGTTTGTTTGACCTCTCGGTCCATGATCTCTACAGGTTCTTCCACGAAATTGAGGCTCTCGTTGATCTCGATCTCGTCGAGTGGGATTACAAGAGTCTCGTCGGATAGGCACTTTTTCAAGTTCGAGACGTGGAAGATAGGATGTACGTTACTAAGTTCGTGGGGTAGGTTGAGTTTGTAAGCTACATGGTCGATTCTATCGAGAATCTTGAAAGGCCCTATGTATCTTGGATTTAGCTTTCCATGCTTTCCGAAGCGTATCAAAGTCTTCCAGGGTGAGACTTTCAAAAGGACTCGGTCTCCCACCTGGAATTCCAAAGGTTTCCTTCGTTTGTCTGCGTAGCTTTTCTGTCGGTCTCTAGACGCTTTCAGTCGTTCACGAATCTGAACGATCTTCTCTGTCGTTTCCCGAATGATCTCCGGACCCATGAGAGTGCTGTCAGGAACTCATCCTTTAGCTAACTGAGTGTCACCCACCTCAGCCCAGCACAGAGGGGATCTGCACTTCCGGCCATAGAGGGCTTCAAATGGAGCAGCCTTTATGCTCGTGTAATAACTGTTGTTGTAGGAAAACTCGACAAGGGGTAAATGAGTATGCCATGCCTTCCCAAAGTCGATCACACAGGCTCGCAACATGTCCTCCAAAGTTTGTATAATTCTCTCACTTTGTCCGTCGGTATGTGGATGGTAGGCTGTACTCATGTCCAGCCTCGTTCCTAAGGAACTTTGTAGCGACTGCCAGAACCTCGAAGTGAATCTACTATCTCTATCGGAGATAATGGATATAGGGACACCATGCAGTCGTACTATCTCCCGAATGTATGTTCTTGTGAGCTTCTCCATCTTGTCGGTCTCTTTGATGGGTAGGAAGTGCGCGGACTTGGTCAATCTGTCGACGATGACCCAAATGGTATCAAGTCCACCCGTTGTCTTGGGTAGCTTGGTTATGAAGTCCATTGTGATCCGCTCCCACTTCCAATCTGGTATCTCTGGTTGCCGTAGTAGACCTGAGGGTTTCTAGTATTCAACCTTGACCTTGGCGCAAGTAAGGCATTTACTCACGAAGGTAGCAATCTCGGCTTTCATGTTGGGCCACCAGTATAACTTTTTAAGATCCAGTTACATCTTATCTGAACCCGGGTGGATGGAATATCGAGTGTTGTGCGCTTCCTTCATGACCACGTCTCTGAAGCCACCGTGTTTCGGTGTCCAGATCCGGTCCATGAGATATAAAGCTCCGCCACCCTTGACTTCCAAGTTCATATCCATCCCACGCAGGGATTCACCCGCCACATTTTCAGGTTTCAAAGCTTCAAGCTGAGCCTCCTTAATTTGTGTGGACAGATGCGAATGGATAGTCATAGTTAATGACTTGACTCTTCGACCAAAATATTCTTCCGACTTAGGGCGTCTGCTACTTCATTGGCTTTACCCGGATGATAATGAATTTCACATTCGTAGTCATTGAGTAGTTCGACCCACCGTCGTTGTCTCATATTGAGCTCCTTCTGGTTGAATATATGTTGTAGGCTTTTGTGGTCTGTAAAGATAGTGCTTTTCGTACCATACAGGTAGTGTCTCCAAATCTTCAGGGAAAATACAACTGCTCCTAATTCGAGATCGTGCGTGGTGTAGTTGACCTCGTGTGTCTTCAGCTGCCTTGAGGCATAGGCGATGACCTTACCTCGTTGCATCAGAACACAGCCGAGCCCGTGGTTGGAGGCATCGCAATATACTACGAAGTCTTCTATCCCTTCGGGAGGGATAGTATCGGTGCGGTGCATAAGGCTCGCTTCAGCGTTTGAAATGCCTTCTCTTGTCTCTCTTTCCAGTCAAAGGCCACACCTTTCTGGGTCAGTGTCGTAAGAGGTTTTGCAATTCACGAGAAGTTCTGTATGAATCTGAGCTCCTTCTGGTTGAATATATGTTGTAGGCTTTTGTGGTCTATAAAGATAGTGCTTTTCGTACCATACAGCTAGTGTCTCCAAATCTTCAGGGAAAATACAACTGCTCCTAATTCGAGATCGTGCGTGGTGTAGTTGACCTCGTCTGTCTTCAGCTGCCTTGAGGCATAGGCGATGACCTTACCTCGTTGCATCAGAACACAGCCGAGCCCGTGGTTGGAGGCATCGCAATATACTACGAAGTCTTCTATCCCTTCGGGAGGGATAGTATCGGTGCGGTGCATAAGGCTCGCTTCAGCGTTTGAAATGCCTTCTCTTGTTTCTCTTTCCAGTCAAAGGCCACACCTTTCTGGGTCAGTGTCGTAAGAGGTTTTGCAATTCACGAGAAGTTCTGTATGAATCTGCGATAGTAGCCAGCGAGGCCTAGAAATTGACGAATTTCTGTAGGCTTCTTCGGTGCTGACCAGTTCTCGATGGCTTTAATTTTGGAGGGGTCCACGTGGATTCCTTCTTCGCTAACCACGTGACCTAAAAATTCGACTCTGCGGATCCAAAATTCGCATTTAGAGAACTTCGCATAGATCTTCTCCGATCGTAAGGTTCCTAGGACTTGTCGTAGATGATCGCTATGTTCCTCCATACTTCGAGAGTAGATAAGTATGTCATCGATGAAAACAATGACGAACTGATCCAAGTAAGGACGGCATACCCTATTCATTAAGTCCATGAATACTGCGGGCGCATTAGTCAATCCGAATGGCATAACTACGAACTCGTAGTGTCCGTAACGAGTTCGGAAGGCCGTCTTCGGAACATCCTCCTTAAGCACTCGTAACTGGTGATACCCGGATCTCAGATCAATCTTGGAAAAGTAGCTCTCCCCTTGCAGCTGGTCAAATAAATCGTCTATGCGAGGAAGAGGGTAACGATTTTTGACCGTAAGCTTGTTGAGTTCTCTGTAATCAATGCACATACGAAACGATCCGTCTTTCTTCTTCACGAATAAGACCGGTGCTCCCCAGGGTGAGAAGCTTGGTCTTATAAAGCCCATGCTGATTAGTTCGTTAAGTTGAACGGACAGTTCTTGCATTTTTGCAGGTGCTAGACGATAGGGCGATTTGGCTACGAGGGTAGCCCCTGGAACTAAGTCGATCCTGAATTCGACTTGACGTTGGGGAGGTAAACCCGGTAGTTCTTCTGGAAAAACGTCAGGGAAGTCGCGTACTACGGGGAGGTCTTTTAGGTCTTTTGTTTTCTGGCTCGTATCGACAACGTGTGCCAGGAATGCACGATATTCCTTACGCAAGTACTTCTGGGCTTGAATACTTGAGATGATACGAAGGCTCGTATTGGGTTTGTCTCCGTAGATCAACAAGGTTTCGTTATTCGGTAGGTTTACACGGACTGCTTTGTCGAAACACAGAATATCGGTATGATGAAGACTCAACCAGTCCATGCCCACACTGACGTCGAAACTCTTGATTGCCACGGGTATGAGGTCGATTGGGAATGAATGATTGTCTAGTGTGAGGGTACAACCTATGTAAATCTCGTTAGAACTCTCTGTCTTTCCGTTAGCCATTTCTACGACGAAGGTTTCTTTTAGTGCTTGCGGTGCTTGATTACGTAAGTGTTTAAATTTTTGGTTCAGGAAGCTTCTTTCTGCTCCACAATCAAATAAGACACATGCATATGAGTTATTGAGGAGGAACGTACCCGTGACTACTGTGGGGTCTGCCACGACTTCATTGTGGCCAATAGCAAGCAGTCTTCCTGTTCCTCCCGCATTCCCAGCTTTCAGACAGTTTCTTTTGAAGTGCCATGTCTCGCCACAACCGTAGCAGGCCTGGCTCACTCATGTACCAGGGACTTGGGTGATGGGTTTTGGTGGCGCCTTGCAAAACCGGACAGTATGGCCCTTCCGGTTGCAGTTGGTGTAGTGCAATTCCCGGCAGGGGCCGTTGTGATGGGAATTGCACTTAGTGCACTTGGGTAGGTTCCCTGCATATGGCTTTGCTGGTACAGGGGCAACAGGAGTTGTGGCAGCATGGACAGCCACAACCTGTTGGTTCTTAGAAGAGGGTTGAGCTGATTTGCCCTTCTTTTGGTCCCAACGCTTTCTCTTGTTGTCGGCTGCTTTGGTTGGCGCGGAGGCAGCCGTTGTAGTTGTTGTTGGAGGAGAAGGAACCTCGTGATCGATAAGCCTTTGGGCCAATTCCTTGGCACTATCAAAGGTCGCAGGGTTCGATGCTAGAACGTTCCCTCGATACGGGGGCACCAAACCCCAGATATATCTCTCGATTTTCTTACTTTCGGTGGGGACCATGTTGGGACATAGAGTCACCAGGTCACTGAATCTGGCCGTGTAAGCCACAATGTTGGAACCCTTCATCTTAAGGTTCCACAGTTCCTCTTCGAGCTTCTGAACTTCGCCCCTCGGGCAGTACTCCTTTGACATTAGATCCTTCAGTGTCTCCCAGCCCAAAGCGTTAGCTGCTACCAGTGAGAGTGATTTGACATGGCCATTCCACCATGTCAGGGCCCTTTCAGTGAAGGTGCAGGCAGCAAATTTTATCTTGCTTCCTTCAGGGCAAGAGCACATCTCAAAGATTGCTTCTGTTCTCTCGATCCATTGGGACAGCGCAATAATCCCTCAGGTTGCGTTGAAGAACGTTGGTTTGCAGGTCTTTATAGGTACACTCCCGTGTACGTGGTTGGATTTCACCATGCCTAGAGTTGGTGCCCGTCCCAGCCCCACTAGCACCACCATAATTTACTTGGGCCATGGCTGCGGTCACAGCTGCCTGAAACATCACCGCATCGAACTGAAAGTTGATAGAGATGATGATAGTAGTATGAATCAATTGTAAGCATAATGAGAGTGATTCATGGACTAAATCGCCATAGTCCAAACATCAGATAGAGACATGACCATAGAGTAGAGAAACACAAGAGTAAGGACTTTCCAATGGATTAGATAACTGCCAATATTACTGGTATTAATGATGTAAATGAGTTCGGGAAAAATGACCTAATAGTAGCTCTTACATCAAACCATATAGGGAAAATGTTGACAGCATAGAAGTCTAGTTAGAGTACTTGAAAGATAGGAATATTTTACAGACAAGTGCTACATAGGCACAGAAAAGAAAAGGCTATTCCTTAACCCAAAAGAAAAGATGAGTCGACATCTTCTACCGGCGACGGGTATCCCTCGGGCGGATCCTCAGATCTGCCAGTTGACGAACTACTTCCTGAAGATGTCGCTCATGCGCCCTCTGACACACTCGGAGTTCCATGACTTCGGTTCGAGATGCAGCCAGTTGTTGCTACAAGGCCTCGTTGGTTCTCCTAGTCATTTCCATAGCCTCTTCGAGTTGGCGAATGCAGACCGTGTTAATTCCAGAGTTGGCATCAACTTCCATGACTCGGTCTATGGCTGCTCGACCTTGCTCTACATTCCGAGCAATCCTGCGGACCATAATGGGCAGGACTCGGTCAGCTGAGCCTCCCTCGCTTATGTTGTAGAAGCTTCGGTCTCCGTTGAAGGGTAAGGGCTGACCCTGCTCATCACTCCAACGGTTCAAGGTTGTCGCCCACAAGGGAGTGGGGCCTGGAAATGCTGGTCGGGGGTTGAGGTTTGGGATTGGAACCTCTTGGGGCAAGTTGTTGACTTCTGGCTCGGAGTCAGATCCATCCGAAAAACCTTTTGCGAGGTGATCATCCAAAGGGATTGGATGATCCTCTTCTAGCTCATCATCGAGACACCCACCATTACCTTGGTTGGGAAAATACGGATCGTCGGGGAGATGGAAGCCAGCCATGCTATCTACGCGAGAAAAGGGGGGGTATAAGAATCTTATAATAATAGACGTACTAATCTAAGATAATTATAAGATGGTCCTTAGTAGTTACTTCAACATTTGCGTAGTGCATACCAGTTATATGTAACCAAGGCAGGATAGACCTTCGAATAAGTGACCCTAACTCTAAGTCCACAACCAAACAAGGAGCAGGAAGTAAAGCAAACGTCACAGATTCTAAGTCTATGACGCCCTAGTCACATATAACCTTAGTATATCCACTCAGCAACTATTGTCATACTAATAAAGACCTTTTTAGTTCGCACATAAGTAATTATAGTAACACAAAATACTCCTATAGTATTTTAGGTTTATGTTCTGTTCTAATGTTCTTGTTGTAGTAGTGTTGGTAAGTTTTTAGACTTGTTGCAACACCACAACCATTCTTAGGCACATGCTTGTCACTCCTCGGAAAATATAGTTGATCAGGCTATATCCTCCCAGGTTTGACTATATGTCTCTAAGCCTAATCGTGTTGTTCAATAATCGTAATACTTTTGTTCTGTCCTAATGACACTGATTTTAGTATGAATGCAGGTATGTATATTTAGTTAAATATTTATTATTTAAAAGTATAAACTCTTGGTCAGAGTATATTAATCCCGTTGCGTTTATAGTTTGTATATCTTTTATGGGTTGATATACTCGATTCACTATAAACAATGCTATGATACCAATCTGTCACACCCCAAAACCGGAATGGCGGAAACGTTCTGGGGCGGAGGACGTCATGTACAGTATCATAACAATGCATAATAGTAAACAAGCAACAACATCCATTGCATTAATAAAATAATTTTAATACAAGCGTGTTCTGTATAGTTTATAAGACACCAAAAATATGAATCAAAATATGATATGAGTCTTGAATGTGCTCCATCTTCTCAAAAGCTTCGTCGGTACCTGTCTACTGATGACCTGAGAATACAAGTTATTTTGAAAGAGTTTATCAGCATTAAAGTTGGTGAGTTCATAAGTATTTAGTGTCATTGTTTGTATGAAAATGCTTGTAAGTTTGAAGAAAATGTTTGTAAGTTCTCAATGTAAATGTTTGTAGTGAGTAATAGTATCTCCTAGAAAATCCTATATTTTCTACAAAAAGTGGCCTTCTACCAAGGCACCAATGTTCTGTATGTTTGTACATCGTAAAAGTGTGTATTTTCCCAAGTATGTCTATCATTAACGAAATATAGTTTAAACATTTATGAATATGTGAGAAGATCACAAGGTAAATGTAATAGGGAAAATAATGTTTTTACCTCAGCAGTAACACTGCTGGCTATAAAGTAATAAAATACAGACTCCAGGTAGTATTAAATGTACAATACACCTCGGGGAGTCTTTTTGCCTTTAAGCCCTAGTCGGTTAATTAAATGTTTGAATATGAACTCGTATGTAACCATGCTAATCGAAGACTGAATAAATAATGACCCTCCGGTGTCATATGTAGTGAGGTGACATTTTGTCACCCCTTCGCCTTATCGGCTGGGACTGTAGCTAGCAGCCGGGGTGTGGGAGTGTCTGTCCCGTATAGATCTATACACACAATGCCCGCTCTCCCTCCAGGAGACTCTGGTTACAAAGATGATACACACTGTCTAGTTGTATCCGAAATAGTATGTCACATTCTAGTTATCGTATTCGTATGTTTGTGTAGTATATCATAGTGTAGTAATGTTCTCTCTGTACTAGTGTATAGTATGCTCTCTTATATAGTGTATAGTATGTTCTCTTGTATAGTGACTAGTGTGTATTATATTTCGTTATAGTATGTTTGTGATGACTTGTACACGTACTGACTCTTGTATGCTTCGTTGTACTAGTAATAGTGAGTAGTAATCTCTTAAACTATACCTATTATAGTTTACTAGTAATGTTGTTTGTATGCCTTTGCTACCCAAAGGTACTGAACTGAAATAAAAGCCTTTATATCTAAACACATATACATGATATATAACTAAGGTTTCAACGACATTCGGACAAATAACAGGATACTCTAAGTCCACAACCAAACAAGGAACAATAAATAAAGTGATATATCAGTCCTAAGCCCTTCAAATCTTACTTATATAAATATATCTGTTATAGACATGAGTTTGACAATAATATAAGTTAAAAAGAGTTTTATAAAGGATTTAGCATATAAAAGAGTTTAAAATGTTTTGAAGTGTTTGAAATCTATAAGTTTGATAACAATTTGAAAGTAATAGAAAATCTTTCTGTGTGTTCTAGTTATTAATCACATGTGATTAATATAATAACTAGAATGTTTCAACTTGTATTCCCCCCCCCCCATAAAAGCATTTAAAATCATTTCAAAAGTTGATTAAGGGGTATGAACTCACCTGTAGTGAGTGGTTTGGATGGAAGTGTCGGATAGGATGCTAAGTGTCAAGTGAGGACTTGAGCACACACGGATCCTATTTAACATATAATGACACATATATGTATCTAATTAGTGTTTAAACAACTAATTAAGCAAGTAAGGACACCTTAGGACATGGAAAACACTTTGATTCAAGTGCTAGAAGTACAAAGGGTTGCACCTAAGGGTTGTAGGGCCTCACATTGGAGTTTACGGCCCAAGAGTAAACCCCCATGAGTTTACGGCCCATGGGTTTACGGCCCATGGTGTTTACTGCCCATGGGTTTACGGCCCATGGTGTTTACGGCCGTAAACTCATGGTGTCTTGTACCATTTCATGTGTTTAAGGTCCTATACTTATCTTGGAGATGTTCTAGACTTAGTTTCAAGGCTTAAGAGGGTGTTGTGGTAACCTTGCACCACTTAAATAGAGTTTACGGCCAAGGGAGATTGCCTTGGCCGTAAACACACTTCTGGTCACGATTTCTAGATGTTTAACAAGTGTTTCAAGTATACAACATGTTAGGGATAGTGTACTTACGTAGTGGAAGCTTGAAATGGAGGTTAGAGTCCAAAAACACTAGTGTGTGTTCTTGGTGAAATGAAGAACACTTGAAGATCTACCCAAAAGAAGAGATTTCATGGATGAAATCAAGAGTGAATCAAGGGGAAGAGATGTATTAACTCATATATGGAAGGGTTTACTTACATTTTTTAAGATTGGGAGCAAAAGCCTCAAGATCCTTGGGAGAGAATTCGAGTTCTAGGCTTGGAAGAGTGAAAAGTGACTGAAAAATGACTAAGGGCCATATATATACCATGGAGTTTACGGCCACCATGTGTTTACGGTCGTAAACCCATGACCCTTGGCCGTAAGCTCCTCTTTTGAGGGTTTATGGCATGTTTGATGGGTTACGACTTCAGTTGGCACTTCCATTCACTTATTCCTTGGATATACTAGGCTCGAAATGCTCAAATAGACTCAAAATAGTGCTAGAAGTTAGCAGGAACAAGTCTAACTTTGATTGGATTGAATGGTTTGTACAAGATTGAAATTTCGGGTTTTCACACAACTATTCCTTATAAGTCCACTCATGGCCCACTAAGGCCCACTAATGGCCCAATTTTCTAAATTAGGCCCAACTTCTCAAATGGGCTTTTCCTCACAAGTCCAACAAGTCCTTAGGCCCTTGACTGACTTCTATAGGCCTATCTTGGCCCAACTACTGCAATATCCAAGGCATGGCCCAAACTGAGGCCCAATAACATAAAGTCCATTGTCTGAGCGTACAATGAGCGTACCCTTCTGTACGCTGCGCGTACTGTTGGAATGGCTTGTACGCTGCGTGTACTGGCGTGTATGCCCAACGTACTCTCCTGCTAAGTGATTTTCTCCAAAACTGCTTAATCCTTTAAGACACTACGTCCAAACTACAGATCTGAGTCTCATGCTTCGTCCTAACCCTTAAAGTTGATCACTTGGTGGCTTGCAACCCACCAAATGAGCCCAACACTAAAAATGGCAATGAACTTCCATGGAAATGGCTAGATCTCTTGCATGGCTTCATAAAAGTCTCCAATTTTGCAATTTTACAGCTAAAGGACCCCATTGAGCTTCAAAGGTGGCAACCCTAAGCTCAAAATCGAAGTTGCATGGCCAAGATCCAAACTTTGGACCTAAAAAGGTCCAAATCTTCAAAACCCTAGATCTATAATTCTAGAAGGAAAGATAGGAGCTTTATATCTCCTTTTGGTGCCAAATGGTGAGCTTGTTCCAGATCCCTGAGCTCAAGGTCCTCAAGGGCTTCTTCTCCAACCTTTCCTTTTCTTCTTCTAAGCCCTTCTTTGCCAAAATAAGCTCAAAATGTCAAACACACACACAAGGAAGGGTATGAATGAGTTAGGGTTTCTCTGAGGGTGATGGACAGGTGAGGAGGCCAAAAGGGGAGGCTATAATGATGTATTTATAGGTCCTAAACCCTAAAAATTAGGGTTTGTCACCTGCCCACGTACGATGGGCGTACCTCTTGGTACGCTGCGCGTACGCACCCGCGTCTCTCGAATCCAATGGCCACTACGCCCCGCGTACGCCAGGTTACACCCGGCGTACGGCTTATGGGCAGCCCATCAACTCGGCCCATTTCTCTAAATCTACTAAAATGGGTCCAATAACCAAGTGCTAGCCCAAAACAATTATTAACTTAATATAATTTAAATAATACCTCGAGGAACGGGTGTTACAATTCACCCCCACTTGAATCAGACTTCGTCCTTGAAGTCTGCTGCTGCTGAATCCGGAAACAACTCCGGGTAGTGCTCCCTCATCTCCTCATCGGACTCCCATGTCCACTCAGAACCCTTCCTGTGCTGCCACTGTACCTTCACTAGCTCGACCCTTTTGTTCCTGAGCTCCTTAGTCTTGCAATCCAGAATCGCCACCGGTCTCTCTATGTAATTCAGGCTGTCATCAACCTGAATATCCTCTAAGGGTACTACTGTTGAATCATCTACCAAGCACTTTCGCAGCTGGGAAACGTGGAAAGTGATGTGGATTTGGCTGAGCTCTGCTGGAAGATCTAACCGGTAAGCAACCCGACCCACTCGGGCCAAAACCCTAAACGGACCAACGAACCTGGGGCCTAGCTTGCCCCGCTTCCGAAACCTGATAACACCCTTCCAGGGTGACACTTTCAGGAGGACCATATCGCCCACCTGAAACTCCAAGTCCGAACGCCGCTTGTCGGCACAACTCTTCTGCCGACTCTGAGCAGTCTGGAGCCTGCTCCGGACCTGTTGAATCCGCTCCGTGGTCTTGAGCACTACCTGCGTACTCCCCATGAACCTCTGACTAACCTCACCCCAACAAATCGGGGTCCTACACTTCCTCCCATGGAGCATCTCAAAGGGAGGTCGGTCTATGCTGGCATGGTAATTATTATTATACGAAAATTCCGCTAACGGAAGATATGTATCCCAACTGCCACCGAGATCTAACACGCATGCGCGTAGCATGTCCTCGAGAGTCTGAATCGTCCTCTCCCTCTGACCGTCCGTCTTAGGGTGGAAAGCGGTGCTGAAATGGAGACGAGTACCCATCTCGTCGTGAAACCGCTTCCAAAACCTGGAAGTAAAACGGACATCTCGGTCTGACACCACCGAGACAGGCACTCTATGACGTGCCACTATCTCTCGCACATAAATCTTGGCCAGCTTCTCAACCGAGATGCTCTCCTGGATCAGTATGAAATGAGCGCTCTAGGTCAACCGATCCACGATGACCCATATCGAATCGACCCCACGTGCGGTCCTGGGGAGCTTAGTAATGAAATCCATAGTGATATCTTCCCATTTCCACACGGGAATGTCTAACGGCTGCATCTTGTTGTGAGGCCTATGGTGTTCTGCCTTGACCTTCCTGCAGGTCAGTCATCTCTCGACGTACCAAGCTACGTCCCGCTTCATGCAGGGCCACCAGTAATCGGGTCGAAGATCTTTGTACATCTTCGTCGCCCCTGGATGAATGGAGAACCGAGACTTGTAGGCCTCATGCATCAATACCTGCCGTACTCCGCCCCAGTACGGTACCCAGACCCTCCCATGCAGGGTCAACAATCCTCGGCTATCGTAATCAAATGAAGCTACTCGGCCCACAATCCTATCGCACTTCTGGCGCTCCTCCTTCAGGCCCTCAACCTGTGCCTCTCTAATCTGCTCCAGCAGTGGAGTAATCACTGTCATCCGCAAACAGATATCTCAGATCGGGACCGCCACCGCGTTGCGGCTCAGGGCATCAGCCACTACATTGGCCTTGCCCGGGTGGTAAAGGATCTCACAATCGTAATCCTTCACCACGCCTAACCACCGACGCTGCCTCATGTTCAGATTCGGCTGACCCATGAGGTACCTCAAACTCTTATGGTCTGTGTAAATGGTACACCAAACCCCATAGAGGTAATGCCGCCAAATCTTGAGGGCGAACACCACAGCTATAATGCCCGTGTTTCTAGGCTAGGCATTAATATTGACATTATAGTCTAGGTTAACCTTTGTGACTCATTTTGAAGAAATGAAAAGGAATTATGTGAATATTATGTGAATTGTGTGTTTTATGCTTAATTATTAGGGTTTAATTAATTAAGAATAAAAATGAGCGTCAAAAATTAAATTTTAGATAAAGCCGATATCTATTAAGAAACTTGTAGTGGGCGTGATAAGGATTACGGATATATAAAGAATGCCGAAATCCGAGTTATAACGAAGAAGTTATGACCTGTCGAAGTTTTGCGACAAGACCGGCACGGGGCCGAATGTCGTAAAAAGTGAGTTTTTGATAAACTACTTTTTAGCCTTAGTGATCTAAACGAAACTCGTAGTGTTCGTTAAACTGAGAGTAAGTATAAAAAGAATGCCCAAATCTGACTTCGTATGAGGAAGTTATGATTTTTCGAAGTTTCAGCTTAGCAGTAGACAGCTAAAAACTCGAATTTTAGATCGAGTGATTTTTAGCCGACACGACCTAAACGAGAATCGAAGGTCTCGTCATTAGTAGCACAACGGTAAAAAGTCTGACGAAAACGGACGTCGGATGAAGAAGTTATGAATTTTTAACGGGTTTCCTGTCCTGGTCTGTTAAAAATAATAATTTAAAAATTAAAGTCAAAATTAGCCAACGAAGTCTAAACAAAAGTTGTAGAGCGTAATTTTACCTACGCGTGCATATAAAGAACGTCAAAAACGGAGCTCGAATGCGAAAGTTATGGATTTTAGAAGTTTTTGAACAAAAATCGAGAAAATTCGCATAGTCACGTTTTTGCCACGTCACCCTCGCTTAGATCGTGCCACGTGTCCGAAATTGGTGAGTCATGCGAGCCACGTGTCCGAGCTGCTGATTCATCCGAGCTGCTGAGTCATCCGAAGGGGCCCACTAGGAGTCCGACGCGTGTTCTATTCCTCGTGTTCGAGTCTCGCAGAAGGAGGCCACGTCTGAAGTCTCGGACTAGACCTCAGTCCAATCAGCAGCTACCACCGAGACTTCGCACATGCGGGCCATGTGCTGCGCACCCTCGCCCTGCTGCCGCGTGTCCTCGCCTGATGACTCCCCCTTCTAAGACCGACTTCGGACCCCCTATAAATAGAAGGGTCATGCGAGCCTTCTCGGATACATTTAGAAAATCACCATCTTTCACCCCTTTCTTCATATTTTCTTCATCTTAACATCCCCTAAAGCCCCGGTATCGATTATAACCCCCGGAATACGCCACGAAGTGCCCGAGAAGCCCGGAAAATTTATCTTTTCGGTTTCGAAGCCCGACCCTCGCAGAGCCCGGTTTCTGAATAAAACTCCCGGTTTTATTAGAAACGAACGTTTTAGGAAACGAATTGCTGCCCGATTTTCATCAAAAACATGTAAGTGTATAGTCACTTTCATTTTACACATAGATATGAAGTATTTACCTTATAATACGTGCTATGTGTAAATATATTAATTGTTTATTTGAGGTGACTGTTGAGTTGATGTTTTATACAAGTTTTAAACTGTATAAGTATTTTTATCTACAAATATGTTGGGTAGAACTTGGGTAGATAGTGATGTGTGATAAAATAAAAGTAATGAGAGGCCTCGATGTGATTTGTGATTCAGTCATCTAGCGGAGTTTGGATGACGACCACAGACTTTCTAGACAGTCCAGTGGGAAGCATTAGCAGGTCTGCAACCTGTAGGTGTTAATGAACTAGAGTCTTCATTTGTTGTACTCCATCCCCCTCATGGTTGCCTTTAGGACATGTATGGCTAAGGAAACCCCTTAGCAGTAGTGTCCATCCCGATGATATTCTTTAGGCTAGGTCCCTTGTGAAAAGTGTTTAGGGATGTAAAGTGAGGATAACGGGAACGGGCAATCAGGGTTGTTGTTGATTGGTGAACTTAATAAGTTTATTATTACTGTGGGTTGAAAACCCTATATGCTCACCAGGCTCCCAAGCCTGACCCACTCAACTCTTTATGTTACAGGTAGTGGACCCCGAGCATAGTCGATGGACGATGAGAGATTTTTGGATTATAGGCCAGTAGTTGTAAATAACAATTGAAAGGCTTATAATGTCTTGTTTATGCTTTTGATTTGTATCGGAACATGACATCCCGAGGTTTTGATATGAAATGAAATTATATATTTCTTAAAGAAAGGTTTTGACAAACTTTTATTATATTTTGTTTTGGGGACCAATTCCGCAACATCTTTTAAAAAGATTTCTCTTGATTTTATTTTAAAAAGCATAAATTAAATCGGTCTTTTCTGGCCAAGAAATTAGGGGATGTCACAACAGCCCCCAACTCCAGATCATGTGTCGGATAGTTAGCCTCGTGAGGCTTAAGCTGCCTCGAAGCGTAAGCTATCACATCACAGTAGACTAAGAAGTCATCTACTCCCTCTGGCAGGGTGAGAAACATTGCCACACACAATCCCTGTCTGAGCGTCTCAAAGGTTGCCTGCTGCTCAGGCCCCCAGCGAAAAACCACCGACTTCTTGATCAGTCGGGTCAACGGAACTGCAATCTTGCAGAAGTCCTAGATAAATCTCTTGCAATACCCTGCCAGACCCAGGAAACTCTGAATCTCAGATGGAGACCTCGGAATCCCCCACTGCATCACGGCCTTTATCTTGGTCGGATCGAGCAGAATACCCTTCTGGTTGACAAGATGTCCAAGGAACTGCACATCACGCAACCAGAACTCACACTTGGAGAACTTCGCATACAGTCTCTCCTTCCTCAGTGTCTCCAGCACCTCCCTTAGGTGCTCCTCATGCTGCTCCTGAGTCTTGGAGTAAACCAAGATGTCATCAATGAATACTATTACAGACCGATCCAGCATCGGCCTGCATATGTGGTTCATGAGGTCCATGAACGTGGATGGGCCATTGGTGAGCCCAAATGGCATCACCACAAACTCATAATGTCCATAGCGAGTCCTAAAAGTTGTCTTATGTACGTCATCATCCCTGACTCGTATCTGGTGATATCCTGACCGTAGATCAATCTTGGAGAACCATAATGCCCCCTGCAGCTGATCAAACAAATCATCTATCCTCGGAAGTGGGT
Organism: Lactuca virosa; assembly: GCF_052849685.1. Classification (NCBI taxonomy): domain Eukaryota; kingdom Viridiplantae; phylum Streptophyta; class Magnoliopsida; order Asterales; family Asteraceae; genus Lactuca; species Lactuca virosa. The sequence goes on along the minus strand of NC_136428.1, from coordinate 132,343,183 downwards.
AACGGTTCTTCATTGTTTCCTTATTCAGCTCCCGGTAATCAATACACATTCGATGTGACCCATCCTTCTTTTCCACAAACAGGATCGGGGCTCCCCACGGCGAACTGCTCGACCCAATGAAACCCTTATCTAGCAGCTCCTGCAGCTGAGTAGACAACTCCTGCATCTCGGGAGGAGCCAATCGATATGGTGCGTTGGCTATCGGAGCCGCACCAGGGACCAGGTCAATCCTAAACTCGACCTGTCCCTCCGGAGGTATTCCAGGTAAATCTTCCTGAAATACATCCTGGTACTCTCGCACTACCGGTATATCATCCATCGTCGTCTTACCCTTATCCCGGGTATCCATGACATAAGCGACGTATCCTGCATAACCCTGCTGAATGTGGCGCCTCGCTCTCGCTGCTGAACAGAAATTCGGTCTGTGCTGTGGCCTCTCGCCCTGGATCACTAACTCTCCTCCACTAGAAGTGCGAACCCTAACCAGCTGCCGCTCACATTCTATCACTGCCCCATTGGGGCTCAACCAATCCATACCAACTATGACTTTATTCCCTCGTAGGGGAATAGGAACCAGATCTACTGAAAACTGCTGATCAAATAACTGAAGTGTACCTCCTCTGTGAACCTTCGAGATCCTGACGGTCCTGGCATCTGCTATCTTTACATCCAGTGAATAACCCAGCTCCCCCGGAGCTCCTACAAACCGTCTGTTGAGCGTGAGCGATACAAAATATTGGGTGGCACCCGAATCGAACAGTACTAAAGCTGATATACCGTTCACGAGGAACTATCCTATAATAAAACATGCAAACATAAGCAACAAACAATAACAATTAAGGGATGAGAGAAAGATACATACCCGTCACCACGTCAGGAGCCGCTCGTGCCTCCTCTGCAGTAAGCTGAAAAGCCCTACTCCGCGCCATCGGCGCCTCAGCCCGGTCCTGACGGCCATCTGTAATCCTCAATGTGGCAGAAGAAGGCGCTGCCACCTTCCCTGCTGCTACTAAACTCGGGCACCGGGACCTCTTGTGTCCCCTCTGATTGCATTGAAAGAAAATCAGATCTGATGCTGTCGTGGTGGTGGTAGTGGCTGTGCAATCCCGGCTCATATGACTAGTTCGGCCGCACTTATAGCAGCCCGAAATCCCGGCCTTGCACGTCCCCTCGTGTATCCTGCCGCATTTGCCACGATGGTCGTGGCTCTGCTGGCTCCGAGATCTGTGATCTGATACCTTGGGCTTTTTTCCCGAACCCCCTGACTGAACCCCCTCTGGTTCCCTCTTCCTCTCCATCTCTAAATCCAACTCCCTCTCCCGAGCCCTATCAATCATGTCCCCTAGCATCTTGCAGCTGGAGGGGCTGACAAACTGTTTAATGTCACTCATCAGCATCTCATGGTATCTGGCTTTCTTCATCTCCTCGTCCGCCACATATTGCGGAACAAGTAGGGCTCTCTCTCTAAACTTGGCGGTAATCTCTGCCACTGTCTCCGTCGTCTATTGGAGATCCTGGAACTCCCTCGCAAGCTGCTTCACCTCAATAACAGGTGCGAACTCAGCCCTGAACCTGGTCGTGAAATCACTCTAAGTAATCGCATCCAATATTGTGTCATCACCAATGGCTCTCCGAACTTCCTCCCACCAGTCACGTGCCCTGTCCTTCAAAAGACAGGACACAAGCCTAACCTTGTCCCCCTCGGGACATCTGCTGGTGCGGAATGCGTTGGCAACATCCGCCAACCATCTGATACTCGCAATGGGGTCTCGAGCCCCATGGTAGTAGGGAGCCCCACAAGCTCTGAACTCCCTGAAAGTCAATTTGCACGATCCCATCATGGCCGCTATCTCAGTGCGGAAAGCGCTCAGCTTCTCATCCAGAAGCTCTAAGATACCCTCCTTGGCTAATCCAAAAATCACAGGAGTCTAGTCTAGTATGTTGCGCGTAACCTCTAAGGCGATGAACTCCCTGGTCTGCTCATCTAAATGTCCGGCTCCAGAGCCTGAGCCTGATCCCTCTACGGCACCTGAACTACCAACTGCTGGTCTAGGGCGTAAAACCACCATTCTGAAAACACATCATAACAAACGTCAGAATACAAATATAACTGGAGGGATCACATACACTACAAGTTCCCTGTTCTTATCTCATCCTTCCTTGATTCGAGTGCGGATCCTCTGCTTTCAGTAGTACGGACCCATACTACCTTCCACATCTATCCGTACCTTCCTCAAGAACTGCCTCGACTCCACCAAGTCCCTTCTACTACTACTACTGCTAATCTTATACTAACTCTTCCTAGGCTTTCCCTAGGATAATCACCAACCCACTCTCCGCTATCAGTTGTATAAGAATCCCTACTACCTCCCCCCTAACTAGCTCGTGAATACCATTACATAGCACTAAGACTAGAAAATTCTTCGAATGAGAGATCCTACCCTACAACGGTTGGACTCAAACAAGAGCTGTGCAATAGAGCTAGACCTAATCTTCTGAAATTATTTAATCCTTACAATATGTAACGTAACATATTCATTTACTAGTTAGTAAAAGATAACTAAGACTCCTGAAATCACAAAGCAAACAACATTCGAGCATCGAGTACACATAATCAAGCATATACTACGCTGGCTATCATGCTGACTAATTTGTACTAGCATGCAGTTCTCATAAAGCTGAACATATATAACAGGCACATAAGGCATCCTTCCTAGATCCTTAGTCCTAATCTAGCATGATGTTCTAATAAAGCTGATAATCATAACATAGCATAAACTTGTATGGGTAATTTGGGAGTACTTACTTGAGCTCGGCTGATTGCATGCACCACACCCTTTTCTCTTTTCAAAGTACTTTTCTATTTTCAAAAATCCTTTTTGTAAAAAAATGATTTTCTTCTGAAAATTTCATACCACTTCCTTAGTTTGAGATCAGACACACCCGAAAGTGTGCCCGAATCCCTCCAACCAAGGCTCTGATACCAACTTGAAACGTCCCAAAAATATGACCGAAAAATTTCGTTTTCAAACCATTATTAAAATCATAAACCATCCAAGGTCATAAATAAAAATCATAAATCATGTATCATAAAACATCATAGTATCTGTCTCAAATCAAAATCTCATAACAAAAAAATCAGAGTAAACTCCCAGGCTGTGACTGTGATGTGTGCCATGCGATCATCCCGAACCCTTCCCTTTGCTAGCGGAAGTACCTGAAACCAAAATTGAAACTGTAAGCACGAAGCTTAGTGAGCTCCCCCAAACTACCACATACCATTAACATAATATATAACAAATAGCATAACCCTGGGACTACTTCCAACTGCATCGGGACGAACCGGGCATCGGTTTACCCGACATCGGACTCCTGCCCGGCATCGGGCTCACCCCAGCATCAGACTATGTCTGCCATCGGGCTCACCCCGACATCGGGCTTGCCCCGACATCGGGCTTACCCCGACACATACACATCATAACATATATCATAAACTCATAACATAACATATAAACTGCATCGGGCTTACCCCGGCATCGGGCCGAAGCCCGGAACACATAACTGGTAGCATATAAATTAACATGCATCGGGCTTACCCCGGAACACAACACATAACATGCATGAATCACAAAGACATCAATCATACATATACTCTTCTCGGGACCGCCATGGCATCAGACCGAAGTCCGGAACTACTAATATCTAAACGGGCCGGCATGGTGGCCTTAGACCCGTTCCTACGGGAGAGAAACTCACCTCTCACTCTGGCTGCTGAAAACTCGTGCAACGTAACTATGTCTGCTGCTCCAACTATACTCCGACTATTATGAGCAAATAAACACTTAGTCAAAAACTTAGAATCCCACTAAGGGTAAAGTGACCATTTTAACCCTTCTCTAACTTTGGGCCATATCCAAAACCTAATTCCAGCTATTCCTTATAAGTCCACTAATGGCCAACTAAGGCCCACTAATGGCCTAACTTTCTAAATTAGGCCCAACTTCTCAAATGAGCTTTTCCTCACAAGTCCAACAGGTCCTTAGGCCCTTTACTGACTTATAAAGGCCTATCTCGATCCAACTACTGCAATATCCAAGGCCTGGCCGAAACCGAGGCCCAATAACATAAAGCCCACTGTCTGAGCGTACGCAGAGCGTACCCTTCTGTGTGTTGTGCGTACTACTGGAATGGCTTGTACGCTGCACGTACTGGCGTGTACGCCCAACGTACTCTCCTGTTAAGCCATTTTCTCCGAAATTGTTTAATCCTTTAAGACAATACGTCCAAACTACAGATCTGAGTCTCATGCTTCGTCTTAACCCTTAAAGTTGATCACTTGGTGGCTTGCAACCCACCAAATGAGCCCAACACTAAAAATGGCAATGAACTTCCATGGAAATGGCTAGATCTCTTGCATGGCTTCATAAAAGTCTCCAAGTTTGCAACTTTACAAGTAAAGGACCCCATTGAGCTTCAAGGGTGGCAACCCTAAGCTCAAAATCGAAGTTGCATGGCCAAGATCCAAACTTTGGACCTAAAAAGGTCCAAATCTTCAAAACCCTAGATCTATGATTCTAGAAGGAAAGATAGGAGCTTTATACCTCCTCTTTGTGCCAAATGGTGAGCTTGTTCCAGATCCCTGAGCTCAAGGTCGTCAAGGGCTTCTTCTCCAACATTTCCTTTCTTCTTTAAAGCCCTTATTTGCCAAAATAAGCTCAAAATGTCAAACACACACACAAGGAAGGGTATGAACGAGTTAGGGTTTCTCTGAGGGTGATGGACAGGTGAGGAGGCCAAAAGGGGAGGCTATAATGATGTATTTATAGGTCCTAAACCCTAAAAATTAGGGTTTGTCACATGCCCGCGTATGTTGGGCGTACCTCTTGGTACGTTGCGCGTACGCACCCGTGTCCCTCGAATCCAATGGCTACTACGCCCCGCGTATGCCAGGTTACGCCCGACGTACGGCTTATGAGCAGCCCATCAACTCGGCCCATTTCTCTAAATCTACTAAAATGGGTCCAATAACCAAGTGCTAGCCCAAAACAATTATTAACTTAATAAAATTTAAATAATACCTCGAGGAACGGGTGTTACAAATAATAAACTAAAGAAGAGTCATGGAGGATGCAGTCAACCGTGATGATAAATGAGTAGAGACGAGTCAGTGACACTGTGACTAAACCCCATGTGTAAAGCATGTTAAGCAAATCGATGATACAAGGCCCATGGGCCCTGTTTAAGGCCATATAAAGATTGCTAAAAATGGAGAACATAGTTTGGGTGCTGAGATTCTATGAAGTCGGGCGGGGGGGTTAGTACATGAACACAGTCTCATGAAGGTGACCGTGAAGAAAAGCATTTTTCATGTCTAGCTGATGAATGGGCCAATGTTTAGAGATAGCCAAGCTGAGGACAATATGTATAGTAGCTGGTTTAACAACCGGGCTAAAAGCCTCATCACAATCGATTCCTTGTTGTTGATTGCGCCCATTAGCCACTAATCAGATTTTGCAGCGAGAGAGGGACCCGTCAGCATTAAATTTCTATTGTAAGTCCACATGGAGCACACCACATTTTCTCCTGGAGGTCGTAGAACAAGAACCCAAGCACCATTCGTAATAATACAAGCATTATATTCCTCGTTCATGGCATTATGTCAGTTTGGATCTTTCGAAGCCTATAAGTGTGGCCTCGGGACTGAGGAAAGGGATATAGTGTGGAGGTTAAGGTGCTCCACGGGTTTCATAATGCCACTTTTAGAGTGAGTGTGCATGTAACGAGAGGGAGGTGGGGGTGGAGGCCCCATATTTGGAGGAGAAAGAATAGGATCGACGTAAGACGGGTCCTCGCGAGGCGAATCCATGTGAGGTGGTTCCTCGGGAAGAGGGGTGGGAGCGGAAAAGTGAGAAGTAGGAGAGAGAATGTGTCTCAGAATAGGAGGGACATCAAATTCGGAGAGGAAGTCATAGGAGGGAGGCTTGGTGGGTGTGACTGAGCCATAGGGAAAGACAGACTCGTCAAAACTAACATGACGAGAAATGAGGATCTTCTTGGTGGAAAGATCAAAGCATCGGAAACCATAGTGATAAGGGGGTAGCCAAGGAATATGCTGAAGGGTTTTGAGCATTCTAACACTCCTAAGTGTACATGCAACCCTAGAAAACCTTGGATCTATCTTTCTCTAAAATACATGCAAAATACTTTTTTCCAAGGTTCATAATCCTATCTAGCATACATGGGAACTTTAAACATAAAAGATGGCTAGAATTTCATACCTTGTAGTTGTTTTTATTCCTTGAAAACCTTGAGAGCCTAGCACCCCAAGTGTGATGCCTCAAATGTTTCACACAACACCAAATTCTCTTGGAATAAACTTTGAGAGAAATGTCTAACACTTGAAATCGGCCTTGCCCTCTTGTCTCACTAGTGTAGCCGATTTTGGTTGCTAGAAGCATTCTTATATAGTATGTTGCATTAGGGTTACACCATGTAAACCCTAATGTAACATGGCTCTTCATTTCCATCACCCATGGGTTTGTAACTCCCATGAAGCATCCTATGGACCTTAGCCCAACTAGATAATCCATGGAGCATCTAGCCCACTATACAAGTTATGCATGATTTACATTATCAACCTATATATTTAATTTGTCTCCTTTTGATCACTTAATTAATCCTAGATTAATTCTTGATCAATACTAATTAAATAATATTATTAATATATTAGAACTTATAATATATTAATAAACCACAAGTGTTATTCCTCTCATTTAGTCTATCCAAATGCATGATGCCATGCAACCCAAATAGACCATGTCGGTCGGGTCAAGTACATACCAGAAATAGTTATGGACTTAGACACCTTATCCAACAGTCTCCCACTTGGATAAGTCTAATAACTATAACTGCAAGTATGTCTTCAGGAACCGATCAGCAATCGTAGCTCTTTTCAAGGTCTCTCGGAACTGAGAAGATGATGGTACACCATTTAAGATAAGTGATCATATAATCCTCTGTTCTAGATATCAGCCAGACAAATACACGGAACAATGTCTTACTTTTGTCCAGCAGTTTGTTTCCCGATTTCCGATTTGTTTGACATAGAACTTAATTGAACAAATCAACATTGTTTTGACCGGGCCCGGTACATAGGTCAAAACAAAATCATCGAGGGGCCCAGATATCGCTTCTAATCCAAGAAGGAACAGATAAACTTCGACTCATATGCTTGTTCTACTACTTGTTAAATCACACACAATGGCACGTTTTATAACATCGAGTTACCAATGCGTTTTCGCACGATCAATGCATCACCAATTCATAGTCAACAAGTCATATCTCTAGGTTTGAAGATTTATACGATATTACCGTCTCGCGATCACTCGAGATAAATTCCATGAGGTGATACGAGTGAGCGTAGGTTGAATCCAATACTCAGAACTTATGAGCACTCCTGAGTGTTGAGGCCATGTCCAACATCTTAGACCTCTACAACCAACTCATGACAGTCTTAATTCATATCTACTTCCAACATATGACCGACTGTGGATAATTTGAATAATATGTAAAAACACAACATAAATATTTTGGAAGTCAAAACATGCAAAAGAAATAATCGTAAACGATCGACACAAGATAGCAACACTTTACTCATAAATAAAACACACCTTTTATTTATCATCAAATGTCAATTACACTTTACGAAATTTCAGAAATTATCTAACTACTAAAACTAATATCATCCTTTAGCCCTATGCCCCTTGCATGCTGGAGATGCTTAACCCTGCCCAGTCCCTTCGTGAGGGGATCTGTCGGGTTCTCATCCGATGACACCCTCTTTGCCACGAGGAGTCCTTCTTCTATGCGATGTCTGATAAAATGATATTTTCTATCGATGTGTCTGGATCTCCCGTGATCCCTTGGTTCCTTTGCTAAGGCAACTGCACTTTCACTATCAAATAAAATATCTATGGGCTCCTTTATAGCTAGTACAACTCCAAGGTCTCCAATGAAGTTCTTTAGCCATATCACCTCCTTTGCTGCCTCGCTTGCCGCTATATACTCAGATTCGCAAGTTGAATCAGCAACTGTCTCCTGCTTGGAACTTTTCCAAGAAATTGCTCCTCTGTTTAAGGTAAAGACCAAGCGCGACTGAGAGCGGAAATTATCCCTATCAATCTGGAAACTAGCATCACTATACCCTACAACTCTCAAGTCATCACTCCCACCGAAGGTAAGGAACCAGTCCTTAGTCCTCCGCAGGTACTTGAGAATGTTCTTTACCGCAATCCAGTGAGCCTTACCAGGGTTCCCCTGATACCTGCTAACCATGCTCAAAGCAAAGGATACATCAGGACGAGTACATGTCATAGCATACATGATCGAGCCTACAGCTGAAGCATAAGGTACTCGACTTATTTCTACTATCTCAACCTCGGTACTCGGGCTCCGAGTCTTACTCAATCTAGCGTTACTCTGGATGGGTAACTCTCCTTTCTTGGAATCTTGCATGCTGAACCTCTTCAGCACCTTATCCAAGTATGTACTTTGACTAAGTCCAATTAGTCTTTTACTCCGGTCTCTCAGAATCCTTATCCCTAAGATATAGGCAGCTTCTCCTAGGTCTTTCATAGCGAAATATTGCCCAATCCAGGAGTTAACTTCCTACAAGGTTGGGATGTCATTCCCTATGAGTAGTATGTCATCCACATACAGTACCAAAAGCTGACTATACTCCCACTAGCCTTGACATATACACAAGATTCATCTTCACTTCTCGAAAAGCCAAACTCTTTGACTTTCTCATCGAAGCAAAGATTCCATCTGCGAGGTGCTTGCTTTAATCCATAGATAGATTTCTCAAGCTTACACACTTTATTAGGGTGCTCTGTACTTACAAAACCCTCTGGCTGAATCATGTAAACATCCTCAGCCAACTTTCTATTAAGGAAAGCGGTTTTGACATCCATTTACCATATTTCATAGTCATGAAATGCAGCAATGGCTAACATGACCCTAATAGACTTAATCTTGGCTACTGGTGAAAAGGTCTCATCATAATCAACTCCTGGAGTTTGAGAAAAGCCCTTTGCAACCAGTCATGCCTTATAAGTGTGTACATTACCATCCATGTCGGTCTTCTTCTTGAAGATCCATTTGCACCCAACTGTCCTACGACCTGGTACATTGTCAACCAAGTCCCAAACCTGATTGTCATACATGGACTGTATCTCGCTGTCCATTACCTCTTTCCATTTAGCAGACTCGGGGCCTGCCATGGCTTCCGCATAGCTGTTAGGTTCATCCAGACTTACCAGTGTCTCATCACTGATAAGTGTCTCACCTTCCGCAGTAATATGGAAACCATAGTAATGCTCAGGTGTATTCCTAACTCTCATGGAACGCCTCAGAGGTACAAACTCGTCAATTGGATCAACAGGAGTTTCCTCCTCAAGTTGACTGCTAGGGTTTGAAGTTCCTTCACCACTTAACTCTTGAATTTCTTCAAGGTCAATTTGCCTCCCACTGTTTCCTTGGCTTATCAACTCTCTCTCTCTCTCTCTCGAAAGACACCCCTCCTTGTTACAAAGACCACATTCTCACTAGGTCTGTAGAAGATGTAACCAAAGGATTTCTGTGGGTAGCCGATTAAAATACACCTCTCACTTCGACGTTCGAGCTTATCGTGAGTCTCGCGCCTCACGAAAGCCTCACAACCCCAAATCTTGATGTGGTCTAGTTTGGGTACTTTTCCAGTCCACATCTCATGAGGAGTTTTGGCAACTTTCTTTGTAGGGACCAGATTAAGGATATAGGCGGCAGTCTCTAAGGCATACCCCCAGAATGAGATTGGTAGCGTAGCGCGACTCATCATGGAACGAACCATGTCCAACAAGGTTCGATTACGGCTCTCAGCTACACCATTCAATTGTGGTGTCCTGGGAGGTGTCACTTGTGAGACAACCCCACATTCCCTAAGATAGTCGAGGAACTCTGTACTAAGATACTCACCACCACGATCAGATCGAAGCATCTTAATGTTCCTACCCAATTGATTCTCGACTTCCTGTTTAAACTCTTTAAACCTTTCACAAGTCTCTGACTTATGCTTGATTAAGTAGACATATCCATATCTACTATAATCATCTATAAAAGTCACATAATAACGATTAGCATCCCTTGTGGCAGTTTTGAAGGGTCAACACACATCTGTGTGCACTAGATCCAACAAACCTTCACCCCTAGCACAAGAACCTGTGAAGGGTGACTATGTCATTTTTCCAAGTAAATATGATTCACAACTATCATCTGACTTTAGGTAATATGACCCTAAGACTCCATCCTTTTGGAGTTGGCCTATGCGTTTCTTTCTTACATGTCCAAGACGACAATGCCATAATGATGCTTTATCCAAGTTATTATCATTAGTAGAATCAATACACAACACATTATTTCCTAACTTATCTACAACAGACACAGCTTCATACACACCATCACAAGGTAATGCTTTAAAATAAAACACATTATTAAAGAAAGCATTTATTCCACCAATTTCATTATCAAAAGAGAAGGTAAACCCTTGTTTGTACAAAGCATGAAAGGAAATAACATTTCTTGCCATTTCTGGAGAATAACAACATTTATTCAAATCTAAAGTAAACCCACTACTTAGCAACAAAGTATAAACTCCAATCTTGGTGACAGGTGAAACTTTCCTATTCCCCATGATCAAGTTTATCTTTCCATGCTCCACATTCTCACTTCTTCTTAGTCCCTGCAAATCAGAACAAATATGAATACCACAACCGGTATCAAGGACCCAAGAGTTAGAATAAGGTGAGTTATTAGATAATATAGTGTAAATACCTGCATGGTTGGGTTTCACTTTCCCATCCTTCAAATCTTGCTGGTACTTCGGGCAGTTCCTCTTCCAGTGTGCCTTTTCATGGCAATAGAAGCATTCAACCTCTTTTAGATCAGCAGAAGGAGTGACGAAACCTTTCTTGGTTCCGCTTGAAGAGGAGCCATCAAGGGTCTTACCCTTGGTACCCTTCGAAGGGTTCTTCCTCTTTTTCCCTCTACCTTTCCCGATTGCCAGGACAAGTGCGGAGTTTGGAGTAGGAGTAGGAGTGGTAACAACCGACTTACCCTTAAGACCACTTTCGGCGGTCTTCAAGAGTCCTTGAAGTTTGCTGAGGGTGACTTCTTCCTTGTTCATGTGGTATGTCATGCGGAATTGATCATAACACGGTGGTAAGGAGTGCAAAATGATATCTATTGCTAACTCCTCGGGGATGTTCACATTAAGTTTCAGCAATCGGTCCACATACCTCTGCATTTTCTGCATGTAGCCCGTGATGGGTTCACCATCTTTCATTCGGGTTGTTATCATGGAGGAGATAATTTAATATCGCTCTTGACGAGAACTCTGATGGTAGCGGTCCATCAAATCCTGGTGCATCTCAAAAGGATAGTATTCCTCATAGGACTTTTGAAGCTCGGCTATCATAGTGGCCATCATGATGCATGCCAATTTGGTAGCATCTCTTTCATGTGCCTCATATTCAGCAAGCTCCTCAGGAGTAGCAGTTTGCTCGGGCACCTTAAGCTCCTTGTCGAGAACATATTCTTTGTTCTCATAGCGAGTGACAATCCTGATGTTTCTGATCCAATCTGTAAAGTTGGATCCATCAAAGATGACTCTCCCACAAAGGTTCATGAGAGAGAAGGAGTCGGTATGGTTTGAGCCAGAAGCAGCATTGTTGGAAGACATATGAAAAGAAGAAAAGACAAGTTTATTTTAGATATAAAGATAGTCCTTAATAAAACACCCAAATGCAAAATTAAGGCTAGGATCCAATCACAATATATTATAACTTAGAAGAGGGATGCCGTAATCTAAGCTAAAACATATTTGAAAGGTAGGTGAATGACGATTCACCAATTTCCACCATGAAAAATGAAATATATAAATTATTAGGTTTTATTTGGTTTTAGAAACTCCTAGATTCTTTTGAGATTCATTGAACTTTTCAATGGCATGTTTCAATCTCGAGTGTGCCCTTTATGTTTTGTGACTGGGATATCGAGGATCACAAAACAAGGTGTGAAGTAACCATGCAAATTACTTGGTACCCTTAATGTTTTTCCACTTAATCGATGTGCCGGTAAACCACACACGTTCCACCGACCTATGAAAAACCTTAAGTCGCCCTTTGCCTACCTTGTTAAGTCCAAGTTAGTGTGCCGGTTAACCACACACGCTCCACTAACGACTTAATCAAAGTGCAAAGTGTAATTTCATGGGTTAGCACCTTATTCACATTTTCCTAAAGTAACTAAGATTGGGAATTTTTAAAACATTTAGTTACTTTATAATAATCATTATACTTTTAGTGAGAATTTTAAGTCATTGTTCTACCCGTTCGGCTAACGACCCTCCACCAGTCAAGGAAGCGGTGGGTGAGAGTGGACACCCATTAAGCTGCCATTTTATAGGCAACAACCTTATACCCCCCTTATAGACCGGCTTCGTGAATGAGGCCTACTAACGGTAAAACGACTTGATCTTATACATACATATATATATATATATATATATATATATATATATATATATATATATATATATATATATATATATTATTAACTTATAATATTATAAAGTATAATGGTTGAATTTTAACTTTTAAAATTCTAAGGGTTGGAACTAAAGTTAAGTAGGATGACTTTGCATGTTCCAAAACTTGAGGGAAAGTTTTTTAACTTTACAAAACCTTTCAATTCATAACTTATGAGTTATTAAAATGAAGACTTTTTATTTTTTGTAACTTATGTGTTCTTTTAATGGAATTAATACAAAGTGACTTTTGGTTATCCATAACTTGAGGACAAATTATGGACTCCATTAAAACACATAAAGATCATGAATTAAACATTAAGCAAGTTATTCCTATGATCTATCAAGAACTCATAAGAACATGAATATTCCTATCAAAATTTCAAGAACATATGAACACATATAGACATGAAATTTTGATATTAACCTTTGAAATTTGATTAGCATAATCATTACGACATAAAAAACAGGTTTTAAGGTTCAAAAAACAGTTTAGGGTAATGATCCTCATCCAATTCCAAGCAAAACCTCGAAATTCTGCATACAGGGGCGTTACCACGTCGTGGTACGCAACCATATACAAAAAATGCAGAATTTCAACTTTGAAAAAAACATGTAGCATCAAGTATCAAGCAAACAAGCCTAGGCTCTGATACCACTGAAGGGTTTTGAGCATTCTAACACTCCTAAGTGTACATGCAACCCTAGAAAACCTTGGATCTATGTTTGTCTAAAATACATGCAAAATGCTTTTTTCCAAGGTTCATAATCCTATGTAGCATACATGGGAACTTTAAACATAAAAGATGGCTAGAATTTCATACCTTGTAGTTGTTTTTATTCCTTGAAAACCTTGAGAGCCTAGCACCCCAAGTGTGATGCCTCAAATGTTTCACACAACACCAAATGCTCTTGGAATAAACTTTGAGAGAAATGTCTAACACTTGAAATCGGCCTTGCCCTCTTGTCTCACTAGTGTAGTCGATTTTAGTTGCTAGAAGCATGCTTATATAGTATGTTGCATTAGGGTTACACCATGTAAACCCTAATGTAACATGGCTCTTCATTTTCATGACCCATGGGTTTGTAACTCCCATGGAGCACCCATGGAGCATCCTATGGACCTTATCCCAACTAGATAATCCATGGAGCATCTAGCCCACTATACAAGTTATGGATGATTTACATAATCAACCCGTATATTTAATTAGTCTCATTTTGATCACTTAATTAATCCTAGATTAATTCTTGATCAATACTAATTAAATAATATTATTAATAGATTAGAACTTATAATATATTAATAAACCACAAGTGTTATTTCTCTCATTTAGTCTATCCAAATGCATGATGCCATGCAATCCAAATGGACCATGCCGGGTCGAGTCAAGTACATACTAGAAATAGTTATGGACTTAGACACCTTATCCAACATATACAAGGGGTGGATCATGGCTGGAGTTTATGGGTGGTATGAAGTCTTGGAAAACAGAAGAAGCCAAACACACGAAGATGGTCGTATATAGGGTAACGGTGATATAGAAGGTAGTGAGGATTGTCATTATTCGATAGAGGCTGAAGGTAAGAGGTTAAGTAAATGGGATGCCATGTTGAGGGCTTCAGGCTAAAAGGTAGGAGGTAGATGTGAGCGAAATCTGAGATTGATAAATCAGTTCATCTTACAGAACTTCATTTATCTCATAATTTTCTCATGAAAGAGATAACATCTGTAGTTCAAAGTTTGCAAGGTTTGCAAAAATTGGATGTTTCTCACAATAGACTATCTAGTTCTATTAATGATGATTTTTAAAATTTGCCTCGCATGATTGATATCAACCTTTCTTACAATGAGCTCTCAGTTTCAGTCCCCCTTTGCCCTAACTTTGTGAATGCATCCATAGAAAGCAATCCGGAGTTGTGTAGGAATGATACGAGACTGAAACTGTGTCCAAGTCAAATTATGAAGAAGAAGAATGAACCCTTTCGTCATAAGCATGTCCTTGTAATTATGCTCCCTCTTATCGGGGCTATTTTACTTGGTGAATTCACGTATGGTAGTATTTCTTATCAACAACAAAAGAAAAAGTCTCCACAAAAAGCATTGGATGAAGAAAGTGGTGATTATTTAGCTATTACATGTTTTGATGGAAAGTGGTGTATGTTATCTTGAAGGCAACAAAAGATTTCGATGAAGCATATTGCATTGGGATCGGAGGATATAGAACTGTATACAAAGCTCAGCTACAACCTAACAATGTGGCAGCTGCCAAGAAACTTCACCCATCATCTGAGAATGTTGATCATAGATTCCTTAATGAGGTACGAGCATTAACGAACATAAGGCATCAGAACATAGTGAAACTCTATGGATATTGCTCCCATGTCCGCCACTCATTTTCTAGATTATGTACCCTACTTAAGTCATTTAAATGTACAAAATATATTTCTATTTTAGATTCTATGATGAGCAATCAAAACTATTGGTGAGATCTGTCATTGGAAAATTTTATCAAACACATGGTATTATAGCTGGCTGAGATGACATTAAATTCAAAAAAAAAACCATTTAGGCATTTCATCAACCAGTTAATATTCATCAAACTCACATTTTTGCAACAAGCATTTACACATGATCCGAAACAGTTATTATTCATTAAAGTCACATTTGGTTGGATTCAAATGATTTGGCAGTAGTTTCTAAGGATTCAATATGAATTTGCATTTTCATATGATTTGGTTGCAGTTTCTACACTCGGGAATCTGAGGCAAGGATGTTGTACACTTCTGCAAACTCGGGTCTGAAAATAGAATTGTTGGGTGCCTTTTGGCTTTTGCTATACAGTTATAAGGTCTCTTTGGAAAACATGCAATTCCAAAGATTTTAATGGGTGTTATAATCTTCAAGATAAAGTGTTTGATGAGATTTAATTGCTATCCTGCAACTGGGTAAATAATGTTGGAGAAAACACATTAAAACAAACATGTAACCTACAGAAATATTATTCTGCAATCACACTAAGAAGGAGGAGAGAGAAGATTATTCTTGAACTCTAAAAATAAAGGCTTTTTATTAACATTGAAGAACATCATTTATTACAGCAAATGAGACACTACAAGAATAACTATCTTTAGCGGTGACGCCTCCATCGACAATATAGAACTTTCGCGTTGTATATCGCCGCTAAAGTTGGTGGTCGCTACTAAAGGCGTCGCCGCTAATAATTTTTAACCCTCGATCCGTGTCAATGCGCCATATTAAACCCCCACCGTCGATTTTATTCCAAATCCAATGGATGATAATAGAAGTGGTTCATCGCAATAAGTTTTAACCCTCGATCCGTTCACCACTGGATTTTCCCTCTACAAGATGTCGCTGCTAATTGCTTTGGGTTGCCGCTAAGTCCTTCGTGTCGCTGCTAATACCCATCGTTGTTAATGACTTGCCGGGATATATAGACATTGAAACCCAAGGAACACTTTTCCTCTTCCGCCTTCACTTCTTCTTTGTCGATTCTTAGTGATTCCCACCACCGATTGCGAATTTCCCTCCATCTACTTCGCTGAATTTTACTCCCATTACCTCTATTCCATAAAGGGCCATCTTTGCCGGCGACGAAAAGTGTAATACCGGCAACAAGAAGCAGCAATCCGCGACCACAGTTACAATCCCTTCTCCTTTTTGCTCGATTTCACTTTCTTTTTGTCGATTCCCACTTATTTTGCTTTTTTTTGCTTGAAATTTTGATGTTTGCCAGACTTGATTGATTTCTGACGGAATTTGACCGGAAAAGTTGCTGTTGGCCAAAATTTTGCTAGAATACCGCCACCACCACCCTTCTCTACATGTTTTTTTTTCTGTTTTTATAGAATATATGTATAATATGTTATTTTTTATGTGTTATTGGAATTTGGATGTGTATTATTTGTGTATATTTATGTGTATGACTTCGTGTATATATGATTAGGGGTGCAAACGAGTCAAGCTACTCGTGAGCTACTAGGGATCGGATCGTTAAAAGCTCGACTCGAAGCCGATTTTAGACGAGCCCGAGCCCAGCTTGAGCTTAATATTAAGCTCGTTTATTAAACGAGCTCGAGCTCGAGCCCATGTAACTAAGCTCGATTAGGCTCGCGAGCCTAAACGAGCCTTTATATAATACAATTTATTATTATTTTTATATATTAAAATAAAAACATATATGGGGATTAGGGATTTAGGGTATTAGTAAACGAGCTTCTTAACGAGCTCGAGCCGAGCTTAAGCTTATTTAGACACGTCAGACAAAAAACAAGCCGAGCCCGAGCCCAAGTCGAGCTTGTATAATTATTTACGAGCTCGAGTCGAGCTCAGTACAAGAAGCTCGAATCGAGCCGAGCTCGAGCTCGAGCCTCGTATAACTTAAACGAGCCCGAGCCGGGCCTGACCAGGATCGGGCTCGGCTCGGCTCGTTTTCACCCCTATATATGATATGTATTTATATGTGTATGATGCATGTATGTGCTTTTCCATGTGTATTTCTATGCAATGAAGAAAAACAAAGTAGGATACTATAATGTATGTGCATGTGTATTTGTATGTGTATTATTTATATATGTGTATGTATATGACTTTGGAAATTATATATGTAATTTGTGTATTTGTACGCTATGAACAAACCAAAATAGGATGCTATAATAGAAATTATATTTGTATGTATATGCAATATGTGTATTTATAGAAAATTATGTATGTAGTTTGTGTATTTGTATGAAATTTGGTAATTATATATGTAGTTTGTGTATTTGTATGCAATGAAAAAAACAAAGTAGGACGTTATAATAGAAAGTATATTTGTATTTATATGCAATATAATGATATAGATGAAAAAACCAAAAAAAAACAAAGTAGGATGCTATAATGGAAAGTATTATTTTTTTTTATATGTGTATTTGTATGTATAGAAAATTATATATGTATTTTGTGTATTTGTATGCAATTTGGAAACTATAATGTTATAGATGAAAAAACTGAAAAAAACAAAGTAGGATACTGTAATGGAAAATATTATTTTTGTATATGTATTTGTATGCAATTTGGAAACTACAATGCTATAATGAAAAAGATAAAAAAAACACAGTAGGATGCTATAATGGGATGTGTATTATTTTTGTATATGTGTAATTGTATTTATAGACTTTAAGTATGTAGTTTGTGTGTTTGTATGCAATTTGGATACTATAATGATATAGATGAAAAAAATGAAAAAATACAAAGTAGGATGCTATAATGGGATGTGTATTATTTATGTATATGTCTAATTGTATGTATAGAAATTATGTATGTAGTTTGTGTGTTTGTATGCAATTTGGATGCTATAATGATGTGACATCCCCATTTTCACGGCCAGTCAAGACCGATTTGTTTATGCTTCATTTTCAATATCAGAGTATACTTTTAAAGAAAAGTGTTGCGGAATTTTTGTTCCCAGAAAAACATGATAAATATGTTATCAAAGCATTTCCGAAGAAATGTATTTTATTCATTTTAAAACTTTGGGATGTCAACGTCAATACAGAAACATAAGCATAAACAGAACTTACATTCATTTGCACTAGTGATCTACATCACTTTAATCTCTCAGTGTAGTGTAGCTTTATATCGACACCTGTGATAAAAATAAACTGAGTGGGTCAGGTTGGGAAACCTGGTGAGTACATAGGTTTTTCAACACACAATAATATAGTTATTCTATATAAACATCAAACAATTAACCCGATTACCCATCCCCATTATCTTCTTTGTTGTTAAGGTTCTACCCTAAGAATCAGCTATCATTCATTCATTCATTCCTA
Organism: Lactuca virosa; assembly: GCF_052849685.1. Lineage (NCBI taxonomy): Eukaryota > Viridiplantae > Streptophyta > Magnoliopsida > Asterales > Asteraceae > Lactuca > Lactuca virosa. Next base: position 132,324,729 of record NC_136428.1, on the reverse strand, counting down.
AGGTTTATCCTAGGGAATACGCGTGAAGTCCATTACTACTAATGGCATCTATTAGGCACAACAGCCAATATTATCCTTTAGGCGCAGCTGCCAGGATTGTGTTGTTCTAAACTAGGCGCAGCTGCCAATATCACCTATTAGGCACAACTGCCAGGATTATGATGTACTCTATTAGGCGCAGTTGCCGATATTATCCTATAGGCGCATCCGCTATGATGTTTAGAGTACATCGCATTTCAAAATCATCTACAGGTTGTGGTGCAGCTACCAATATTCATCTATATCATCTTTCTTACCTCATAATTTTTCTACCCATGTTCTACCCAACATATTTGTAGATATAAAAAGCATCTATAGTTTTATGTCTGAAGAAAAGGTTCAGCTCTGGAAACAAAATATATCTACAGCCTTGATCTGAATAAAAAGGTTCAAATCTGGAAACAAAATACATATACAGCATTGATCTGAAGAAAAAGGTTCAGATCTGGAAACAAATACATCTACAGCCTAGATCTGAAGAAAAAGGTTCAAATCTGGAAACAAAATACATCTATAGCTTTGATCTAAAAAAAAGGTTCAGATGTAGAAACAAAATAAATCTATAGTCTAGATCTAAAGAAAAGGTTCATATCTGAAAACAAAATACATATACGGTTTAGATCTGAAAAACAAAGAAGTTTAAATCTTTCATCTAGCACCGATCTCAAGTAAGTATGTACACATAGCACAAAATTTATATAAAATACTTCATATCTATGTGTAAGATGAAAGTGACTATGCAATAACCTAATAAGGAGTGATTCGGACTGCACGTCGCTTCCTAAAACAATCTTCTTTGATGAAATCGGGAGGTTTGCTTGAAAACCGGGCTCTGCGGGGGCAGAGTTTCTAAACCGAAAAACTCTTTTCTCGGAGCCTTCGAGCGCTCTGGGGCTTTCTTCTAGTGCTAGGGAGGTTTCCTAGGCTTCGGGGGTGTTTGGGAAGTTTAGAGAGAGATTAGAGAGAGAAAGTGATGGCAAAAAGTGTGAGTTTTGTAGCTGCCATCGGCCCGCTTTTATAGGCGCTGAGGCCTTTGTACGCTGGGCGTATTCTTCGGAGTACGCGGGGTGTAGAGGGCACGCGTCGGAAATCGGTTGGGTCATCGTGGCTCACTTCGGACCACATAAGGGGGAAGACCACGCAACGTAATCCTAGGTGTACGTGGGGCGTACTTCGGTACGCGAGGCGTCCGAATATACGCTGGGCGTAGTCCTCGCATCCAGCTTGCATTTTACACCTTCAACTTCTAAAATTCGTAACTTTCGCATACGAGCTTCGTTTTCGACGTACTTTATATCCACGCGTAGGTGAGACCGTACTCTACAACTTCCGGTTAGACTCCGTAGGCTAATTTTGAATCTATTTTTAAAGTTATATTTTTAACAGGACGAGACAGGAAAGGTCCGTTAAAAATTCATAACTTCCTCATACGACGCCCATTTTTTTCTGTCTTTTTGCTGTTGCGCTACTAATAATGCGATATTCAATTCTCATTTAGGTTGCGTTGGCCAAAAACCGCGCGATCTAATATTCAAACTCCGGGTTGCATACTGCTAAGTCGAAACTTAGAAAAATCATAACTCCCTCATACGAAGTCAGATTTGGGCGTTCTTTTTATGCATGCTCTCGATCTAACGTATTCTACGACTTTCGTTTTGATCACTAAGGCTAAAAAGTCCTCTATCGTAAATTCACTATTTACGTCACGCAATGTCGTGTTGGTTCTGTCCCGAAACTTCGACATGCCATAACTTCTTCGTTGTAACTCGGATTTCGGCGTTCTTTATATCCCCGGAATCCTTGTCACGACCACTACAACTTTCTTCATGGATATCGGGTCTATCTATATTTTTATTTTTGGCGCTTATTTTAATTCTTGATTTATTATGTCATAATAAATAAGCATAAAACACATAAATTCACATAATTCACATAATACTCGAATAATTCCTTTTTATTACTTCAAAATGAGTTATATTTGTTGACCATAACTATTACATCAGTGCATCAATGCTTAGCCTCGAAACACGGGGGTTACAATTCTCTCCCCCTTAGGATGATTCTGTCCCGGAATCATGCATCAGCAAACAAATGCGGATAGTGACTGATCATGTCACTCTCCATTTCCCAGGTGAGATTTGGCACATTCGAATGTTTCTATCACACAAGCACTAAGTCGACCATCTTGCGTCGCAACTTCTTAGTCTTACGGTCAACAATCGCCTCCGGTTATTCAATTAGCCTCTTATTTTCATCCATCCTTAACTTAAAAATTAGAATTATGTCGGGAACTTCTCTCGTGAACTTCCTCAAATAACACACATGGATAGTGTTATGAATACCATCTAGTTCTTCTGGTAGTTCTAGCTTGTAGGCTTGGTTCCCAATCCTCTGAAGAACTTTGAATGGTCCAATGAACCTTGGACTCAACTTTCCTCTTTTCCCAAATCTTATAAGTCCCATCCATAGTGAGACTTTAAGCAAAACCAAATCTCCAACTTCGAATGTCCCCGTTCGTCTCTTCTTGTCAGCATAGCTCTTTTGACGATTCTGAGCTGCTAACATCCTTCCCGTAATTACTTTCAGCTTTTCAACAGTATGATAGACTATCTCGGGGCCCATAAACGGCTTTTCTCCAGCTTCAAGCCAACAAGACGGCGTACCACACTTTTGCCCATACAAGGCTTAATAAGGTGCCATCTTGATCCTCGAATGATAACTATTGTTGTAGGAAAATTCTACCAGAGGTAAATGTTCATCCCAGTTACCTTGAAATCCCAGGGTACATGCTCTTAGCATATCCTCCAACGTTTGAATCGTTCTTTTGCTCTGACCATCAGTCTGTGGATGATAAGTTGTACTTAGACGCAACTTCGTACCCAATTCCTCTTATAGACTCGTCCAAAACCTTGACGTGAAACGACTATCACGATATGGTATAATCATTAAAGGAACACCGTGAAGTCTTACCACTTCCTTTACGTAAGCATTTGCAATATTATCTATAGACCATATTCCATTGGATGCTATGAAGTGTGCACTCTGAGTGAAAAGATCAACGACCACCTAAATCATGTCGTGACCGTCCTTTGTTTTGGGTAGTTTAGTGAAAAAATCCACGGTGATGTCTTCCCATTTACCCATGGGTACAAGTAAAGGTTCTAAACTCCAATACGGTTTCTGGTGTTGTGCCTTAACTCTCGCACATTTCACACACTCGGCCACATACTTCGCAACATTGAGCTTCATCGTCAGCCACCAGTAGTAGGGTTTCATATCTCTATACATTTTTGTGCTGCCGGGATGAATCGAGTACATGGTCTTATGGGCTCCTTCCATCAGAAGATCTCTTACTTCGCCCATCTTTGAATACCTTCAATCCTTGGTTAATCGCACCGAACACCCACGTTTTGCCTAAACGTTCTTCCTTTCAGATATTCTCCTCTAAAGCTTCCTCGTGAGCTTTTTTGATGATTTCCACGATCGTTATGACAACCTCTATTGATTGTTTCGATTATCTTTCACTTCAATCTTCTGGCTTAGGTCAGATGCTACATCGAACTTGGTTCTATGAACCACGTAACATACTCATCCTATTCGGACTCAATTGATATGACCACTATGGTCGGAATAACAATCATCTTCTTAGTCATTACCAAAATGATGGTAGCGACGGAGATGAACAAAACGGAATCATTTACTAGCTTCTTGGTAACCTTGTGACCTTCCCTGATCTAAGTGTGAGTCATGTGCTTCCGATAGTATAGGCCTCTACTACCATTCACACCTATTCATACTCGTCCCAAGTATTGTCTCGCAGTTCTCCAAGTCACCATTCAAGAATTTCACACAACCATTTAACACATCAGATGACAAAATCAAGGTTTTATATTATCTCTTGAAATGATTACATAGATGTTCAAGTTCACCCTAGACTATGCCTTCTATATTAGGCTACATCACATGATCCTATTTATACGGATACTGTAAAGATTCTCCCTCTTAATTCCTTGCATCGTCGTCTGCTTCATCAAGGATCATCTAAAAGGCTCTTACCTTGGGTGGTGCATTTGGCTTTGTAGCTCCTTCCCTCTTTGGGATGTCTTGCTTGTAGTGCCCTTCTTCATATAACGACATAAATTTTCAAACCAATTTTTCATTTTTAAAACACATAAAACTCATATATTATATTTCATGAAAATCATAAGTGTCTCAAAGTAAACATAATTCCACAACAAAAGTCAAATCCCAGAATCCTCAACATAATCTCAAACAGGTGTGTACAATCACGCTGGTGCCTTCCCGCGATCCTCGGAAGTACCTGAAACACATAACACATAACAGGGTAAGCATAAAGTTTAGTGAGTTCCCCAAAATACCACGCACAAAATAATTAGCCACTCGAGGCTATAGCTCTGAAAGACCCTCCGGTCAATGTGTCTCAGTGGGACCCTCTAGTCCCACGGCTCATTGGACCCTCTGGTCCGGTCTCTGTGAGGACCCTCTGGTCTCACTGCTCGTTGGACCCTCCGGTCCGATCTCATTGAGGACCTTCCCGTCTCATGGCTCGTTGGACCCTCCGGTCCGGTCTCAGCAATACATATTATAGCATATATATCATATTGTCTAGATGCATAAGATCACATAACTCAAATAAACACATAAGACCCTCCGGTCGCACATAAGTACCACTCTAGGTAAAGTATAGTGAGAAGACTCACCTCGTAAGCTAGCTAAAGAAAACCTCGAACTCAGAAATCTCGAACTCTACCCACCAGTCTAGCCTCCGCCTATCACATAATAATTATCCCTAATCAATATTGGTTTTCAAGAACTAGACTAACCCTTTTACACTCACAGAAGGGTGAAAATACCATTTTACCCCTCCATAGGCTTAATAGTCCACACTTTTGACCAAACCCTAAAAGTCAATAAAAGTCAACGGCAGGGAGTACGTTGCGCGTAGTCGATCTCTACGCTGCGCGTACTCGACTGCCATGCAGGCATCGGGGATACTCGACCCCTACGTCGTGCGTACGGGGATTACGCCCAACGTACTGTTGGGTTTTGAGCATTCTAACACTTCCTAAGTGTACATGCAACCCTAATAACCTTGAATCTATGTTTTCTCTATATACATGCAAATTTCTTTTTCAAGGTTATTTCCTAACTAGCATGGCATGGGGATTACATAAAACATAAAAACTAGTAGAAATACATACCTTGTTGTTGCTTGGATTCCTTCAAGACTTTGTGAGCCTAGCACCCCAAATGTTGTGCCTCAAATGCTTCACACAACACCACAAGACTTGGAATAACTTGAGAGAATGTCACTTAGCCTCAAAATCGGTTATGCCCTCTCTAGTAACACTAGGTCCACTCGGTCACGATTTTGCTAGCCATAGGGTTCCTTTTATAGTGTTGTCACAATTAGGGTTTACACATGAATGCCCTTAATTGTCATGACTCTTGATTTCTCATGACCCATGGGTTTGTAACTCCCATGGACTATCCATGGAGCTCCATATGGTTATAACCAAACCCATAAACCATGGATCATTAATCCACCATAAAAGAATTGATGATTGTCATAATCAACCCTACATATTTAATTAGTCTCACTTTGATCACCAAATTAATACTAGATTAATACTTGATCAATACTAATTAAATAATACTATTATTAATATATTAGAACTTATAATATATTAATAATCATAAGTGCCTTATTCTCTCATTTAGTCTATCCAAGTATTGCAATGTCATGCAACCCAAATGGACCATGTCGGGTCGGGTCAAGTACATACCAAATAAAGTTATGGACTTAGACACTATATCCAACAGTCTCCCACTTGGATAAGTCTAATAACTATATTTGCAAATATGACTTCAAAATCCGACTAGCAATCGTAGCTCTTTCAAAGTCTCTCGGAACTGAGATGATGATGATACGCCATTTAAGATAAGTGATCATATAATCATCTGTTCTCATGATATCAGCAGGACAAACACATGGAACATGGTCTTACTTATTGTCCAGCATTTGTTTCTCGATCTCTGATTTGTTTCGACATAGAACTAAATTGAACACATCAATTAGGTTCTGACCGGGCCCGGTACATAAGTCAAAACCAAATCATCGAGGGGCCCAAATATCGCTTCTATTTCTAGAAGGAACAGATAAACTTTGACTGATATGCTTGTACTAACTACTTGTTGAATTATTCACAAAGGCACGTTTTATGACATCGAGTTACCAATGCGTTTTCGTGCAATCAATGAATAACCAACTCATAGTTAACAACTCATATCTCTAGGTTTGAAGATTTATATGATATTACCGTCTCACGATCACTCGAGATAAATTCCATGAAGTGATGCAAGTGAGCGTGGGTTGGATCCAATACTCAGCCCTTATGAGTACTCATGAATGTTGTAGCAACCATTGCATTGTCTAAAGCACTTTTAGACAAATCATACAAGCCAAATTCATGACAGTCTTAAATCAATACTTACTTCCAATGTTTGACTGACTGTGGATGGTTTGAATAATAACATAATTATTCTGGAAGTAAAAACATGTAAAATTGAAACATAGTAAACAATCAACACAAGATAGTAACACCTTACTCATAAATAAATAACAACTTTTATTTATCATCAAATGTCAATTACATTTTACAAGTTTCAGGAATCTAATTATTGAAACTAATATCATCCTTCAGCCCAATGCGCCTCGCATGCTGTAAATGCTTAACCCTGCTCAGTCCCTTCGTGAGGGGATCTGCCGGGTTCTCATCTGATGATACCCTCTTTGCCACGAGGAGTCCTTCTTCTATTCTATGTCTTATGAAATGGTATTTTCTGTCAATGTGCCTAGATCTCCCATGATCTCTTGGTTCCTTAGCCAAAGCAACCGCACTTTCGCTGTCACAGAAAATTTCCATTGGCTCCTTTATAGCTGGTACAACTCCAAGGTCTCCGATGAAGTTCTTTAGCCATATCGCCTCCTTAGCTGCTTCACTTGCTGCTATGTACTCTGATTCACAAGTAGAATCAGCTACTGTCTCCTGCTTGGAACTTTTCCAAGTAATTGCCCCTCTATTTAGGATAAAGACCCAGCCTGACTGAGAGCGGAAATTATCCCTATCAGTCTGGAAGCTAGCATCGCTATATCCTTCCACTCTCAAGTCATCACTGCCTCCGAGGGTAAGGACCCAATCCTTAGTCCTCCGCAGATACTTGAGAATGTTCTTTAACGTTGTCCAGTGTGCCTTGCCAGGGTTCCCTTGATAGCTACTGACCATGCTCAAAGCAAAGGCCACATCAGGGCGAGTACAAGTCATAGCATACATGATTGAGCCCACAGCGGAAGCATATAGTATATGACTCATTTCAGCTATCTCAGCCTCTGTACTCGGACTCTGAGTTTTACTCAGCTTGGCATTACTCTGGATTGGTAATTCTCCTTTCTTGGAATCTTGCATACTGAACCTCTTCAGCACCTTATCCAAGTAAGTACTTTGACTAAGTCCAATTAGTCTCTTACTCCTATCTCTCAATATCCTTATCCCTAGGATATAGGCAGCTTCCCCAAGGTCCTTCATAGCGAAACACTTCCCAAGCCAGGACTTAACCTCCTGCAAGGTTGGGACGTCGTTTCCTATGAGAAGTATGTCATCCACATACAACACCAAGAAGCTAACTATGCTCCCACTAGCCCTGACATACACACAAGACTCATCCTCACTCCTAGAAAAGCCAAACTCTTTGACTTTCTCATCAAAGCAAAGATTCCATCTGCGAGATGCTTGTTTCAATCCATAAATGGATTTATCAAGCTTACACACTCTATTAGGGTATCTTGTATCGACAAAACCCTCTGGTTGAGCCATGTAAACATCCTCAGCCAACTTTCCATTAAGGAAAGTGGTTTTGACATCTATTTGCCATATTTCATAATCATGAAATGCAGCTATGGCTAACAATACTCTAATAGACTTAATCTTCGCTACTGGTGAGAAGGTCTTATCATAGTCAACTCCCGGAGTTTGAGTAAAGCCCTTCGCAACCAGTCGCGCTTTGTAAGTATGTACCTTTCCATCCATGTCGGTCTTCTTCTTGAAGATCCATTTGCACCCAACTGTCTTACGACCTGGTACATTGTCAACCAAGTTCCAAACTTGATTGTCATACATGGACTGAATCTCGCTGTCCATAGCCTCCTTCCATTTAGCAGACTCAGGGCCTGCCATGGCTTCCCTGTAGTTATTAGGTTCATCCAAATCTATTAGTGTACTATCACTAATAAACGTATCACCTTCAGTGGTGATGTGATAACCATAATAAAAATCAGGTGTGTTCCTCACCCTAGTGGAACGTCTTGGAGGTACAGACTCATCTATCGGATCAACAGGAGTTTCCTCCTCAGGTTGGTCGATAGCATTTGAGGTTCCTTCACCACTTGACTCTTGAAGCTCTTCAAGGTCAATTTGCCTCCCACTGTCCCCTTGGCTTATGAATTCTCTCTCACGAAAGACTCCTCTTCTTGCTACAAAGACCACATTATCACTGGGTCTGTAGAATAGGTAACCAAAGGATCTCTGTGGGTAGCTGATGAAAATACACATCTCACTTTGAGGTTCAAGCTTATCATGAGTCTCACGCCTCACGAAAGCTTCACAACCCCAAATCTTGATGTGGTCCAAATTGGGAACTTTCCCAGTCCACATCTCGTGAGGTGTTTTGGCAACCTTTTTAGTGGGGACTAGATTAAGGATATGGGCGGCAGTCTCTAAGGCATACCCCCAGAAAGAGATTGGTAACGAAGCTCGACTCATCATGGAACGAACCATATCCAACAAGGTTCGATTGCGCCTCTCAGCTACACCATTCAACTGTGGTGTTCTGGGAGGTGTCAATTGTGAGACAATCCCACATTCCTTAAGATAGTCAAGGAACTCAATGCTAAGATACTCTCCTCCGCGATCGGGTCGGAGCATCTTGATGTTCCTGCCCAATTGATTCTCTGCTTCCTGCTTAAACTCTTTGAACTTTTCAAAGGTTTCTGACTTATGCTTGATTAAGTAAATATATCCATATCTACTGTAATCATCAGTAAAAGTCATATAATAGCGATTAGCATCCCTTGTAGCAACTCTGAAGGGCCCACACACATCCGTGTGTACAAGGTCCAACAAACCTTCACCCCTATCACAAGTACCTGTGAAGGGTGACTTTGTCATTTTTCCAAGCAAACAAGACTCGCAACTATCATCTGACTTGAGGTCAAATGATTCCAAGACTCCAGCCTTTTGGAGTTGGCCTATGCGCTTCTTGTTAACATGTCCAAGACAACAATGCCACAAGGATGCTTTATCCAAGCTATCTGAAGAATCAATATACAACACATTATTTCCTAGATTGTCTACAACATTCACAGCTTCATATACACCATCACAAGGTAATGCTTTAAAGTAAAATACATCATTGTAATAAACATTAATAGCACCATTTTTATTATCAAATGAAAATGAAAAACCTTGTTTGTACAAGCCATGAAAAGAAATAATATTTCTCGCCATTTCGGGTGAGTAACAACACTTATTCAAATCTAACATTAACCCATTATTAAGAAATAAAGAATAAACTCCTATCTTGGTAACAGGTGATGCTTTCCTGTTGCCCATGACTAAGTTTATCTTCCCGTGCTCCACTTGCTCACTTCTTCTTAGTGCCTGCAAATCAGTACAGATGTGAATACCACAACCTGTATCAAGCACCCAAGAATTAGCATTAGATGAGTTATTAGACAATATTGTGTAAATACCTGCATGGGTGGGTTTAACCTTCCCATCCTTTACATCTTGCAGATATTTGGGGCAGCTTCGCTTGAAGTGTCCCTTATCCTGGCAATAGAAGCACTGTGCTTCCTTTGGGTTTGAAGAAGGAGTAATGGGACCTTTCTTTGTCCCACTTGAAGAGGAACCATCAAGAGTCTTACCCTTGGTACCCTTTGAAAGGGCTTTTCCTCTTCTTACCCTTTCCCTGCCCAATAGCCAGAACAGGGGCTGTTGAAGGAGTAGAAGTAGCAACCGCTTTACCCTTAAGGCCATTTTCAGCTGTCCTTAAGAGTCCTTGAAGTTTGCTAAGTGTGACTTCCTCCTTGTTCATATGATAAGTCATACGAAACTGATCATAACTTGGAGGTAAGGAATGGAGAATGATGTCAATCGCCATTTCCTTAGGAAAGTCAACATTTAGCTTCAGCAACCGGTCAACGAACCTTTGCATCTTCTACAAGTGATCGGTGATGGGTTCACCATCCTTTATCCTTGCGGTTATCATGGAGGAGATGATTTCATACCTCTCCTGACGCGCGCTCTGATGGTACCTTTCCATCAGATCTAGGTGCATCTCATAGGGGTAGAAATCTTCATAGGATTTTTGAAGTTCAGGAGTCATGGTGGCCATCATGATGCATGCTACTTTAGTAGCATCCTTTTCATGTGCAACAAACTCCGCAAACTCTTCAGGAGTAGCAGTGGCTTCATTCACAACCTTAAGCTCCTTATCGAGGACATATTCTTTGTCCTCATAGCGGGTAATCATTCTGATGTTTCTGATCCACTCATTGAAATTGGATCCATCAAAGATGACCTTACCACACAAGTTCATAAGGGAAAAGGAGCCTGTTGGGTTTGAGCCAGAAGCATTGTTGGAAGACATCTGAAAGGAAAGAAAGACAAGTTTCATTAGATTAGGAATCCTTAATAATTCACCCAAATGAAATATTAAGGCTAGGATCCAACAAACTATTTATAGTTGGAAGAGGGATGCCGTAATCCATACTATAAAATATTTGAAGGTAGGTAAATGACGATTTACCAATTTCCACCATAAGAACGAAATATTTTATTATTAGGTTTTATTGGTTTTGAAACTCCTAGATCTTTTGAGATACATTGAACTTTTCAATGGCATGTTTGAATCTCGATTGTGCCCTCTCAAGTTTTTGACTGGGATGCCGAGGATCACAAACAAGGTGTGAATAACCATACAAATTGACTTGGTACCCTCAACAATGTTACCTAATCGATGTGCCGGTTAACCACACACGCTCCACCGATCTATAATAAAGTCAAGTTACCCTTTGCCACTCTTACTAGTCCATGTTAATGTGCCGGTTAACCACACACGCTCCACTAACGACTTGGTAAGGTACAAAGTGTAATTTTATGGGCTAGCACCAATTTCACATTTTCCTAAAGTAACTAAGATTGGGAATTTATAATGTATAGTTACTTTATAATTCATTATACTTTTAACGAGTATTTAAAGTCGTATCCTACCCGTTCGGCTAACGACCCTCCACCGATCAAGGAAGCGGTGGGTGAGAGTGGACACCCATTAAGTCACCATTTTATAGGCAACAACCTTATACCCCCCTTATAGACCGGCTTCGTGAATGAGGCCTACTAACGGTAAGAATGACATATTCTTATACATATCTATATAATAAAATTATAATAATAGTATAAGTGTTGATTTTTAAACTTTTTAAAAATCTAAGGTTTAATTTGGAATTAAAGTATTAAAGTGTAAGACTTTTCAAATTCCAAAACTTGAGGGCAAGATTTGAAACTATTCCAAGTCTCTTCAATTTGTAACTTATGAGTTTTAATGGTTCATAAAATGAAGACTCTTCATTTTATGAAACTTCTTTAGTTCTTTAATCACAATTTAAAGAAGTGACTTTTGGTTATCCATAACTTGAGGACAAGTTATGGACACCATCATTTCCATTAAGATCATGAATTAAACATACATGGAGGTTACATATAATTCCTATGATCTTCTAAAAACTCATAAGAACACAAATTCATGTCAAGCAATTTCAAGAAATCATATAAACATATACAATACTTGAAAATTGATAAAAGTCATGTAAAATGGGTTAACATAATCATTATCATTTTGAAAAACAGATTTTACAAGTCCAAAACAGATTGGGATAATGATCTTAATCCATTTCCAGCAACAAAACTCGAAAAAACTGCCCAGCACGCTCCTACTCGCCGAGTGCATTATTCTACTAGCCGAGTAGGATGAATTTGTTCATGGACTCGGCGAGTCCTCCCCATGGACTCGGCGAGTCCAGTCGTCAGAATGCAGAATTTTCGATTTTTAAGCAGTTTTGCATCAAGTATACAGAAAACAATCCTAGTCTCTGATACACTGTTGGGTTTTGAGCATTCTAACACTTCCTAAGTATACATGCAACCCTAATAACCTTGAATCTATGTTTTCTCTATATACATGCAAATTTCTTTTTCAAGGTTATTTCCTAACTAGCATGGCATGGGGATTACATAAAACATAAAAACTAGTAGAAATACATACCTTGTTGTTGCTTGGATTCCTTCAAGACTTTGTGAGCCTAGCACCCCAAATGTTGTGCCTCAAATGCTTCACACAACACCACAAGACTTGGAATAACTTGAGAGAATGTCACTTAGCCTCAAAATCGGTTATTCCCTCTCTAGTAACACTAGGTCCACTCGGTCACGATTTTGCTAGCCATAGGGTTCCTTTTATAGTGTTGTCACAATTAGGGTTTACACATGAATGCCCTTAATTGTCATGACTCTTGATTTCTCATGACCCATGGGTTTGTAACTCCCATGGACTATCCATGGAGCTCCATATGGTTATAACCAAACCCATAAACCATGGATCATTAATCCACCATAAAAGAATTGATGATTGTCATAATCAACCCTACATATTTAATTAGTCTCACTTTGATCACCAAATTAATACTAGATTAATACTTGATCAATACTAATTAAATAATACTATTATTAATATATTAATAATCATAAGTGCCTTATTCTCTCATTTAGTCTATCCAAGTATTGCAATGTCATGCAACCCAAATGGACCATGCCGGGTCGGGTCAAGTACATACCAAATAAAGTTATGGACTTAGACACTATATCCAACACGTACACCCCAGTTTAGCTCTTCTCACATTTTTGGTCTTAACCAGTTAAGACATAGGCTCATAACTCAGATCTGGACTCTCTAATGTCTCTTAATCCATAAAGTCAGTGACTTTAAGCCTTTGCATGGCTGATTGGGTCACTAACACTCAAAACATCCATCATCTTTCCTCGTGAAGCTCATATATCATGCATGGCTTACTACTAACGTCCAAGATTGGATTTTTATCACTCAAGTCCACAAAATACACTGAAAAGGGGTAGATCAAGGTCTTTGGAGCTCATTATCACATAAAGTCTCCATCTTTTGGGACAAAACCCTAAAATACTCCATGGAAATGCACAAAACGAAATAGTGAGAAATCTTGGAGCTTTATACCTCTATGTGAAGCTTTCCTCACTGCTAAGCTCATATCCAAAAGCCTGGACTCTCACTCTTCTTCTCCAAAGCTCCTTCTCCTCTTCAAGATCACAAGAATATGCTCACAAGCTCTCCAATGCACTCTCCAGCTAAGAAGACGAATATTTAGGGTTAGGAAGGTTTGGAGTCTGGGAATGGTGGCCAGGAATGAGGCCATCACTTCCTTTATATAGGGCCACACCTCAAATTAGGGTTTCCATTTTGGGCCTAGTACGCCCAGCGTACCCTCCGGTACGCCCAGTGTACTAGGTGGCCTCCGGGTCCAAAGCACGCACATGAGTACGATGAGCGTACACTCTAGTAGCCCCGCATACCCATTAATCACTTTTTCTCTACCAAGGGCCAAATGAAACAAATGCTCAATAGACTAAGTTTCACAAGGAATACCTGGATTTGGGGTGTTACAATTCTCCCCCACTAGAATCAGACTTCGCCCTCGAAGTCATGCTTCTCAAATAGCTCCGGATGCTGCTCCCGCATCTCGGACTCCGGCTCCCAAGTCATTTCGGACCCTTTCCGATGTTGCCACTGAACCTGAACCAGGGGCACCTCTTTGTTCCTTAAAACCTTCACCTTTCGATCCATAATCGCGATCGATCTCTCGATATAATTCAGGTTCGCATCCACCTGAATGTCCTCTAGTGGCACTACTGTCGTCTCATCGGCCACACACTTCCTCAACTGAGACACGTGGAAGGTGTTATGGATCTGGATCAACTCCGCAGGTAGCTCCAAGGGGTATGCTACTTTACCCACTCTAGCGGTCACCCTGAAAGGACCGATGTATCGGAGCCCCCGCTTGCCCCTCTTCCTGAACCGTATTACCCCTTTCCACGGGGATACCCTCAGGAGAACGAAATCTCCAACCTGAAACTCGAGATTGGATCGTCGCCTGTTCACGTAACTCTTTTGGCGACTCTGAGACGTCAATAATCTCTGTCTGACCTGTTGAATCTGCTCAGTCGTCTTGAGCACTATCTCAGTGCCACCCATCACTCGCTGCCCTACGTCTCCCCAACAGATGGGGGTCCGACACCTCCTCCCATAAAGGAGCTCAAAATGAGGCATGTCGATACTGGAATGGTGGCTGTTGTTGTAAGAAAACTCAGCCAGAGGTAGGTATGTGTCCCAACTTCCACCGAAGTCCATAACACATGCTTGAAGCATGTCCTCGAGCGTCTGAATCGTCCACTCACTCTGCCCGTCTGTCTGTGGGTGCTAGGCTGTGCTAAAATGCAATCGCGTAGCCAACTCCTCATGGAACTTCTTCCAGAATCTGGAAGTAAATCACACATCCCGATATGACACTATAGATATCGGCACCCCATGCTGAGCTACTACCTCTCTCACATATACCTCTGACAGCTTCTCTGCAGAATAGCTCTCACTAATAGGAAGAAAGTGAGCGCTCTTCGTCAACTGGTCCACAATCACCCAAATCGCGTCGACACCCTGCGCGGTCCTCGGCAATTTGGTGATAAAATCCATAGAAATTTGTTCCCACTTCCACTGGGGAACCTCCAGTGGCTGCAACATGCCATGAGGACGCTGGTGCTCGCCCTTAACCCGGCGACAGGTCAAGCACCTCTCGACTACCCACGCAACGTCTCTCTTCATACATGGCCACCAATAATCTCTCTTCAGGTCCAAATACATCTTAGTGGCCCCGGGATGGATCGAGAATCTCGATCTATGCGCCTCCTCCATCAGTGTACGTCGAGCTCCGCCCGTATAGGGCACCCAAATCCTCCCCTGAAAGGTCATAAGTCCTCGGTTGTCCGTCACAAACTCGGACACCTGCCCAATCACCCACTCCCTCTTGCGGTTCTCCGGTTTCACGGCCTCCTCCTGGGTCTCCCGAATGATATCTAAGACTAGAGTCATCACTGTCATCCTCATACACACGTCTCAGATCGGGGTACTCTCTTCTCTACGGCTCAAGGCGTCGGCTACCACATTAGCCTTGCCCGGATGATACAGGATCTCACAGTCGTAATCTTTTACCACATCCAACCATCTCCTCTGTCTCATGTTAAGGTTGGGCTGATCCATAAGATACTTCAAACTCTTGTGGTCCATGTATATGGTACACCAAACTCCGTACAGGTAGTGGCGCCAGATCTTGAGGGCAAACACTACTGCCCCCAGCTCCAGATCATGGGTGGGATATCTCGTCTCGTGAGGCTTCAACTGCCTCGATGCGTACGCTATCACGTGCCCTCTTTGCATCAATACCGCACCCAAGCCCGTAATAGATGCATCGCAATAAACCACAAAATCCTTCATTCCCTCCGGAAGGTCTAACACGGGAGCCTCGCACAATCTCTGGCGAAGGGTCTCAAATGAGGTCTGCTGCTCGGGACCCCAAGTAAACGCAACGCCCTTCCGGGTCAAACTGGTGAGAGGGACGGCAATCTTGGAGAAATCTCTGATAACTCTCCGATAGTATCAGGCCAGTCCCAGAAAACTCCTGATCTCGGTGGGGGATCTCGGCACTTCCCATCTCATGACTGCCTCAATCTTGGCCGGATCGACCAGAATACCATTCTGGTTAAGGAGGTGTCCCAGGAACTGGACCACTCGTAACGAGAAATCACACTT
Organism: Lactuca virosa; assembly: GCF_052849685.1. Classification (NCBI taxonomy): domain Eukaryota; kingdom Viridiplantae; phylum Streptophyta; class Magnoliopsida; order Asterales; family Asteraceae; genus Lactuca; species Lactuca virosa. The sequence goes on along the minus strand of NC_136428.1, from coordinate 132,308,664 downwards.
GGAGAACTTGGCATAAAGCCTCTCCGATGTCAGTATACCTAGAATCTCTCTCAGATGCTCCTCTTGCTGCCCTCTGGACCTCGAATACACCAAAATATCATCGATGAACACAATCACCGAACAATCCAACATGGGCCTACACACCCGGTTCATGAGGTCCATGAACGCTGTTGGTGCGTTGGTGAGCCCGAAAGGCATCACCACAAACTCATAGTGCCCATAACGTGTCCTGAAAGTCGTCTTCTGGACATCCTCCTCGCGGACTCTCATCTGATGATACCCAGACCTCAGATCGATCTTGGAAAACCAAGACGCCCCCTGCAACTGATCGAACAAATCGTCGATCCTCGGAAGTGGGTAATGGTTCTTGACCATCAACTTGTTCAACTCCCGGTAATCAATGCACATCCGGTGTGAACCATCCTTTTTCTTGACAAAAAGGATCGGGGCTACCCACGGCGAGCTACTCGGCCTGATAAACCCCTTCCCCAGCAGCTCCAGCAGCTGTGAGGATAACTCCAGCATCTCCGGAGGCGCAAGGCGATAAGGTGCCTTGGCAATAGGCGCCGCCCCCGGAACCAAATTAATCCGGAACTCCACTTGCCTCTCGGGAGGCACACCCGGTAACTCCTCGGGAAAGACATCCGCGAACTCCCTCACTATCGGGACCTCAACAATAGAACTCGGTCTCATAGTAGCAACTCGTGTATCCGTCACATACGCTATAAAACCCCTGCAACCCTGTTGTAGACTCTGCCTCGCTCTGGCGGCCGAGCAGAATGCTGACTCAGATCGGGTACCCTCGCCACATACTGTAAGCACTCCCCCCTAGGGTCTCGTATGGTCACCAACTGACACTCACAGTCAATCATAGCTCCGAATCAACTCAACCAGTCCATGCACATGATGACACAGACATCACCCATCGCGATTGGTACTAGATCTATCAGACACTTAACACCAAAAATCTCAAGTACACATCCCCATATCACATCAGAAGCAAACACCGCACGCCCATCGGCTATGGAAACTCTCATAGGTCGACTCAACGCCTCTCGCTGGGTACTGATATGACGACTAAACGCTAACGATACGAAGGATCAACTCGCACTCGAGTCAAACAACACCAGGGCAGGTACAGAACTCATAAGAAAAGTACCTAGCCATATTACCATATAAGCACAATGCAACTCAACAATAGAATAAGTAAAAGAACACATACCGGCCACGACATCAGGTGCTGCGCGAACCTCCTCTTCCGTCAACTGAAATGCTCTCCCACGGGCTCTCGGTGCTTCGGCCTTCACCGACCGTCCATCAGTTACGTGCAATGCAGCAGGCGCAGATCCCTGTGCCGATCCCTAAACGAGCTGGGGACAATCGGCCTTCCTATGGCCGGTCTGGTTGCAGTGAAAACAGACCGCAAACCCCTTGGGACAATCCCTCGCTATGTGCCCCTCCTTGCCACACTTGTAGCAAGTCCCTGCTCGATATGTCCCCTCATGACTCTTGCCGCACTTCCCACAAGTGCGACCCTTCTGGCCTCCTGGTCTAGAATCTGCGGGATTAACGCGCTTGGCTGCCGGCTGAGACTTTTCCGGCCGCCTATCCCTCCCCTGAGACTCCGCCTCCTCTCGTGCCTGAGTCTCCAGCTCAATCTCCCTCTTTCGGGCATTTGCTTGAAGCTCAGCAAATTACCGATAAGTCGAGTTTGCCACGAACTCACGTATAACCCTCCTCAAGATGCTCAGATACCGGCTCAAACGGGCCTGCTCAGTAGACACGTGCTCAGGGCAGAACAATTCCCTCTCGTGGAACATCCTCGTAATCACTGTCACTGACTCTGTCCTCTGCTTGAGGGATAGAAACTCCTGGGCCAACCGTTCCCTCTCTACCAGGGGAACGTACTCATCTCAAAGCATAGCAGTAAACCTCTCCCATGACACTGCAGTGAGCTCTGTAGAAATGAAACTGGCTGTCACAAACTTCCACCAGTCCTTCGCTCCCAAGCGAAGCTGGTTCAGCGCGAACCGTACCCTCAAATGTTTCGGATAGGAACAAGTGTAGAAACACCCCTCGATGTCAGAAATTCATCTCATCGTAGAGATCGGGTCTTGCGTCCTATCAAACTCTGGTGGCTTCGTGTTGCTGAACTTCCGGATAAACAACGAGTCACCTCCCTGTGGCCTAGCAGCAGCGACAACTGCAGTGGCGGCAGCAGCAGCAGCCTCGGTGACGGTTGTGTATCGCTCACCAAATGTCTCAATCAAGGTGGTCTTGATAGACCCAAATATCTTGGGAATCTCTGCTCGGATGGCTGCGGCCAGCTCCTCATGAATCATCCTCCGAATCTCATCGTCACTGGTACCACTGGTACCCCTGCCCCCCGGGTTGTGGCGCGTACACATCATGATGTCTCTGAAATACAACACAAAATAATCAGAGACTCGCTCGAGTATACTCACACTCGATCACACCCCCTACTTGCTCCTTAGCATCCCAAGGATTCTTACTTGAACCGCTTACCGACCCGGTGCTTCCAGTAGTACGTGCCCAATAATACCTTCCAGACCGCATCTGTAATCACTCCCAGTCCTCCTCCTAGGATTCTAGATTGAAAGTACTCTACATCTTGCCGATCACCGACTACTCTCATAAGCTCATTTCTGCTACATACTCGAACTCAAAGTAGATCACAGGTAGCAGAAACTCCTAGGCTAAGGCATCACAAATCAGGCCACTCTAGTCCTAAAATATGAAATACCTAGCCTACTCTCTAGCATGCATAATATATCTCATAATATATCTCATAATATCTCACAAAGATCTCATAACACAGTAAGTAAGGGTATTTTGGGAAATCATCGTTCGGGCGTTGGCTGATTGTACACACTGCTCTTTCTTGTTTTTCTCTTAGAAACTCTTACTCATTTTAGAAAAATCGTTTCTCTTGGAAAAAATTCTCAAATCCTCAGTTCGAGTCCAGACATACCCGAAGGTGCATCCGAATCCCTCAAACCAAGGCTCTGATACCAACTTGTAACGACGTAAATTTTCAAACCAATTTTTCATTTTTAAAACACATAAAACTCATATATTATATTTCATGAAAATCATAAGTGTCTCAAATTCAACATAATTCCACAACAAAAGTCAAATCCTAGAATCCTCAACATAATCTCAAACAGGTGTGTACAATCACGCTGGTGCCTTCCCGCGATCCTCGGAAGTACCTGAAACAAATAACACATAACAGGGTAAGCATAAAGTTTAGTGAGTTCCCCAAAATACCACGCACAAAATAATTAGCCACTCGAGGCTATAGCTCTGAAAGACCCTCTGGTCAATGTGTCTCAGTGGGACCCTCCAGTCCCACGGCTCGTTGGACCCTCTGGTCCGGTCTCTGTGAGGACCCTCTGGTCTCACTGCTCGTTGGACCCTCCGGTCCGGTCTCAGTGAGGACCTTCCGGTCTCATGGCTCGTTGGACCCTCCCGTCCGGTCTCAGTAATACATATTATAACATATATATCATACTGTCAAGATGCATAAGATCACATAACTCAAATAAACACATAAGACCCTCCGGTCACGCATAAGTACCACTCTAGGTAAAGTATAGTGAGAAGACTCACCTCGTAAGCTAGCTAAAGAAAACCTCGAACTCGGAAATCTCGACCTCTACCCACCAGTCTAGCCTCCGCCTATCACATAATAATTATCCCTAATCAATATTGGTTCTCAAGAACTAGACTAACCCTTTTACACTCACAGAAGGGTGAAAAGACCATTTTACCCCTCCATAGGCTTAATAGTCCACACTTTTGACAAAACCCTAAAAGTCAAAAACAGTCAACAGCAGGGAGTACGATGCGCGTACTCGGCTGCCATGCAGGCATCGGGGATGCTCGACCCCTACGCCGCACATACGGGGATTACGCCCAGCGTACGCCCCAGTTTCGCTCTTCTCATATTTTTGGTCTTAACCAGTTAAGAAATAGGCTCATATCTTAGATATGGACTCTCTAATGTCTCTTAATCCATAAAGTCGGTGACCTTAAGCCTTTGCATGGCTGATTGGGTCACTAACACTCAAAACATCCATCATCTTTCCTCGTGAAGCTCATATCTCATGCATGGCTTACTCCTAACGTCCAAGATTGGATTTTTATCACTCAAGTCCACAAAAAACACTGAAAAGGGGTAGATCAAGGTCTTTGGAGCTCATTATCACATAAATTCTCCATCTTTTGGGACAAAACCCTAAAATACTCCATGAAAATGCACAAAACGAAATAGTGAGAAAGCTTGGAGCTTTATACCTCTATGTGAAGCTTTCCGCACTGCTAAGCTCAGATCTAAAAGCCTGTACTCTCACTCTTCTTCTCCAAAGCTCCTTCTCCTCTTCAAGATCACAAGAATATGCTCACAGGCTCTCCAATGCACTCTCCAGCTAAGAAGACGAATGTTTAGGGTTAGGAAGGTTTGGAGTCTGGGAATGGTGGCCAGGAATGAGGCCATCACTTCCTTTATATACGGCCACACCTCAAATTAGGGTTTCCATTTTGGGCCTAGTACGCCCAACGTCCTAGGTGGCCTCCGCGTCCAAAGCACGCACATGAGTATGCTGAGCGTACACTCTAGTACGCCCCGCGTACCCATTAATCACTTTTTCTATACCAAGGGCCAAATGAAACAAATGCTCAATAGACTAACTTTTACAAGGAATACCTGGAGTTGGGGTGTTACACTTCATTACATCCATAACACACCCTTTTGTTGAATGTACACTCATTGGCGTAATGCCCATGATTCCCACACTTGAAACATGTCACCTCATCGCCACATTTTACAGAGTGTTTCTTCTTGCACTTATCGCACCATCTCACTTCACCTTTTCCTATTTCGAATTTCTTCGAACCTGACTTCGAGAATTTTCTCTTCTCGTTGGACCTTGAGGACCCATCAAACTTCCTTTTCTCACCGACTTCAGTTCCCTCCAGGCCCCTTTCTCTTAACTGTGTCTCAAAATTCTTGGCTGCTCTAACGGCTGCCTTCAACATGCTTGCCATTTTGACTGTTGGTCTAAAGTCTGATGGTAATCCATTAGAAAATTTCTCTATCTTGGCGAGTTCAGTCGGCACCAGGTATGGAAATAACTTCATTTTCTTGGTGAATGCGGTAGCATAGTCGTCAATGCTCATTCTCCCCTTCTTCAAGTTCTGGAACTCATTGTTTAGATCTATCAGATCTATTTCGGAGCAGTACTGCATTTTCAACTACTCGATGAATGCTTCCCAAGAGATCTTCATAGCTTTTCCTCGTGGCATCGTATCTGCTAATAACTTCCACCAGCTTAAAACTCTGGTCTTCAGTTGTCTGACCGCAAAGACAGTTTTCTGCTTCTCGCTACAGTTGCAGCTTTCAAATACCATCTCCATTTCAGAGATCCAGTCCATAATCTCTACTGGCTTTGGACTTCCGGAAATACTCGGTGGTTTGGCACCCAAGAAGTTCTTATAAACACATCCATCTTTGTCGATTTCCCTCTCCGGGTCATTCCTTCTCACAACTGGGGGTTCGACTTGACTGACAGTGCGACTGTAATTCCCTTCCTCTGTCTGTCCGTCATTCAGTTCTGTTTGTTCAACAGGCATCGAAAGTTCATCCTTGTTATTCAGCAACTATTGTCTCATTTCTTCCCTCTGTTCAACCATCATAGCCCAAATCATGACTCGAACTCCAGCCATTGTGACTGGCTCGGGTGTAGCTTCTACTATTGGCACCTGCTTAATGACTTGGGGTTGAGGTCGTTGATTCCTGTTTTCATTCGTTTTTCCAGCTCTGCTTTGGGTTCCCACCATGTTGATCTATACACCAAAGTAGGTGAACTTAGATCTTTACTTACGATTGACGTTTAAATCCTCCTTATCACTCCAAAACATTACATGCTTGTTCTAATATCGTAATCGAACACTTAGAATCCTAAACACGTAAGGTTTCCAGATCCGATCGGCACCAGACCATGGATCCGAACAAATAATAGCATAAAGCATTTAGCACATAAAAGCATTTTAGGCATCTTTCCTAAAATAATCTAGTGCTTGTGTCTAAAATGTAGCAGACACTCATCTCACAATCATCGCTTAGCATTCTAAGTTTAAGTCTAGAAATCCTACAAATTCGTAGTTCGCTTAAACTAATACTCTGATACCAACTGTGACATCCCCATTTTCATGGCAAAAAAAGACCGATTTGTTTATGCTTCATTTTCAAAATCAGAGTATACTTTTAAAGAAAAAATTTTGTTCCCAGAAAAACATGATAAATATGTTATCAAAGCATTTCCGAAGAAATGTATTTTATTCATTTTAAAACTTTGGGATGTCAACGTCAATACAAAAACATAAGCATAAACAGAACTTACATTCATTTTCACTAGTGATCTACATCACTTTAGTCTCTCAGTGTAGTGCAACTTTATATCGACACATGTGATACAAATAAACTGAGTGGGTCAGATTGGGAAACCTGGTTAGTACATAGGGTTTTCAACCCTCAATAATATAGTTATTATGTTTAAACATCAAACAATTAACCCGATTACTCATCCCCATTATCTTCTTTGTTCTTAAGGTTCTACCCTAAGAATTAGCTATCATTCATTCATTCCTAAGGTTTATCCTAGGGAATACGCGCGAAGTCCATTACTGCTAATGTCATCTATTAGGCACAGCTGCCAATATTATCCTTTAGGCGCAGCTGCCAGGATTGTGTTGTTCTCAACTAGGCGTAGCTGCCAATATCACCTTTCAGGCGCAACTGTCAGGATTATGATGTTCTCTATTAGGCACAGCTGCCGATATTATCCTATAGACGCATCTGCTAGGATGTTTAGAGTACATCGCATTTCAAAATCATCTACAAGTTGTGGTACAGCTACCAATATTCATCTATATCATCTTTCATACCTCATCATTTATCTACCCATGTTCTACCCAACATATTTTTAGATATAAAAAGCATCTATAGTATTCGGTCTGAAGAAAAGGTTTAGATCTGGAAACAAAATACATCTACAGCCTTGATCTGAAGAAAAAGGTTCAAATCTAGAACCAAAATACTGTTGGGTTTTGAGCATTCTAACACTCCTATGGCGTATATGCAACCCTATAAACCTTGGATCTATGTTTTCTCTATTATACATGCAAATATTAACTATTCCAAGGTTTCATCCTAACTAGCATATTATGAAGCACCTATACTACAAAGTTCTAGTTAGATGACATACCTTTTGATGTAGCTTGATGTCTTCAAGCTTTAAGAGCTTAGCCCCAATAGTGTGGAAGCCTCAAATGGAATCACAAATCACCAAAACACCTTGGAAGAACTTGAGAGAATATGTATGCACACTAAAATCGGCCCACTCTTATTTTCACACACTTGTGCCAATTTTGTGAGCCAAGGACCCCTTTATATATTATGGAGGATTAGGGTTACATCCATGTAAACCCTAATACCCATGACCTTTCATTTACATAGGATCCATGGGTTAAAAGCTCCATGGACCATCCATGAAAGCTTAGCCCAACCTAAATGAACTTGGCCCATTCCATATATATAAGAGTCCATATTTAATTAGTTCTTTTTGATCACTTAATTAATTCTAAATTAATTCTTGATCAATACTAATTAAATAATATGATTCCATATTAATATATTAGAACTTATAATATATTAATACAAATCATAAATATACTATTCTCAAAAGACTATCCATATAAATTGTGCCGGTGAAGTGCAACCCAAATGGACCATGCCGGGTCGGGTCAAGTACATACCAAATATAGTTATGGACTTAGACATTAATCCAACAGTCTCCCACTTGGATAAGTCTAAAACTATTATTGAGTATGACTTCAAAACCTAACTGGCAATCGTAGCTCTTAAAGCCGCTGTCGAACTCTGACCTTGTCAATGACTTGTCCATTAGATAAGGGATCATATATTCCTCCATTCTAGATATCATATGGACTGAGACATGGATTATAATCATTCTCTTTGTCCATTTGTTGTCTCCCGATTTTCGATTTATGATGACTGACTGATTGAACAAATCAAATCAGTCCTGGCTTGGCCAAGCACTCACATGTGTCATCGCTAAATCATCGAGGGGCCCACAGATATCGCTTTTATCCCGAAGGTAAAAGGAATGGATAAACTTCGACTCATATGGCTTGTTCTACTACTTGTTGAATCATACACAAAGTCACGTTTTATAACATCGAGTTACCAAATGCGTTTTCGTGCAATCAATGTATAACCAACTCATAGTAACAACTCATATCTCTAGGTTTGAAGAATATAAGATATTATCGTCTCATGATCACTCATGATAAAATCCATGAAGTGATTCTAATGAGCGCGGGTTGAATCCAATACTCAGAACTTATGAGCACTCATGAGTGTTGTAGCACCACTTTGTCCACCAACTTGGACCTCTACAAACCAACCCATGACAGTCTTGATTCATATCTACTTCCAACATATGATCGACTGTGGATGGTTTGAATAACTTAATCATTCAGGAAGAGCGACTTAGTTATTCTGGAAGTCAAAACATGCAAAGTGAAACACAAGAATAAATGAATCAAATATGGTATCAAACCCTATGAATATAAATAAACACTTTTATTTATCACCATACTGATTACTCATTATTCATTGTTTCGGTTTTATCAACTTTATACTTGAATTAAAAACACTAGTTGTCCCATGCTCCAAGCATGTACACTATGTTTTTCTTAAACAATAGCTTTGCCATACACCAAGTATGCACTCTATGTTTGTCTATGATCCTTACTTTGTGAAATAAACCAATTGAACATAATTTCAATGATTCTAATTTCACACTCCCAAATCCTTATCGAAAAATGTGAGAATTTCAAATTCCTATCATTTATCGAAATCTGTTTAGATTTTAAACTTATATGCACTGACCCTCCTGTAATGAATATGTACAAAGTCAAAAAGACTTGTCAACAGTCATTATAAGGTATTCCAATGGAGATCAACTCCATGGAAACTAAGTGTCATATTCAAAGTACATTGCTTTGGACATGCTTCTTGCATTAAGTTTTCTAATCTTACACAGATAACTTCCACCTATGGAGACAACTCCATATTCTCATTTTGACTATCACTTCTGAATAAGAGATGCCTCTTTTCAGAATATGTCAATATGGTCCTTCCAAAATTAGCACTATACTTCCAACTGTCCCTGAGCAACCAATCTTTGGTAAACCTCAGATTGTCCTCGACAATTGCTTAATCATTTTAGTCATATCCAATTCTAGACCTTTTCCCTTCTTAATGCCTCTGGGCATTTGGAAACATTTAGAAATGACAAATATTATAGCACATGCAATCGATCCTGTACCCAAAGCAAATGATACACGATTCATGATGTCTCACATAAAGACGTGATTCTAGACCAGTCTTTTGCTACAATATTTTTATTTGCCATGTTTTCAAAATTTGACTATGAAGAGGGATGCCGTAATCATAATCGAATTTTAAGAACGCAATATATAGAATTTCCTTTAAATTGAACCAATCCAACATGAAATTCATATATATATTCTTGACTAAAGATGATTAAGGTCTCAATCTAAGCCTTTAGAACTGAAATGAAGTATATCATCTCCCTTAATTATAGCAAAACAACTTTTTCAATCCCTGCAGCCTCACAAATTAAAACTTTTGTTTTCTATAATTAACATTGCTAACTTGCAACACTAACAATAATTATCATGCTCCCACTAACATGATGATTATTAGCATAACACTTATGCTCCCACTAGCTTTGACATGTACTCAGAAATCAGCTGGACTTCTAGAAATCAATACTTTATTGACTTTCTTACCAAAGTTCAGATTTCTGATACGAGATGCTTTGATAAAACTTTATCAAAATCATACACCTTTCCTTAGATAGCATGCATGTGTGTCTAAACAATTTCAGAACTATGAAAAGGGATGTCGTAATCATAGTCTCAATTGTTTAGACCTTTTGCCATCTGCTTCAAATCTACTTGGTGCAAGTGTTTCCTCACCATCATTTTCATGAATCGGAGAGAAACCTTATGACCCTTAGATTTTATGGTGTATGTGTTCTTATCCATGTGAATCGTCAAAACCATAGTCACAAGACAAGGATAATGACAAATCCAAACTCATATGGACTGAACTTATGCAATCTTTACTTCTTGCCACCTGGCAGTACAGGGCCTGCCATTGCTTCCAAGTTGTTATGCAACCAATTGAGAACTTTCATAACTCCTATGCAAAGCCAACTTTAACTGGAATGGGCACAGAATATGTCAACACGATAGGTTATAAACCTCAAGTCGTGTGCTAGTGAAGAACCTCAGGTTTTATTCTTGATTTGTTCTTGAAATTCTTTTTTGGATCTTTAAGACTCCTACTATCCTCTTGACATATAAGACTATCTTGCCAAATATTCAAGAGATAGTGCGGATTCTTCATCAAGACAAACACTTCACACAATTGGCCTTATTTGGTCTTTGTTTTATCCAAAACATCACAACTTACCAATTTCAAATGTACAAGAGTAGGACACTTTTACTCTTACATTTGACAAGTGTTTTAAACCTTTCTTTAAGATATGTCACTCAAGTTACAATCTTAGAGTATGACTCTAAGAATTGTTTTGGAACGAAGTATGACTCATCTTCCTGATCTAACCATTTCAACAATTCATGACTCCTCTTCTTAGTCATAAGAATGCACTAATATGACCTTTAGAGGACTAATTGTGATATGATTTCTAAATCATTAAGATGATCACAAACATGATACTAAAGTACTCTCCCATCTTTTTAGATTTGAGAAACTTTTATCTTTCTGCCTAATTTGATTCTTCCCATTCGTTCTGCCATACATTGAGACTTTTCCAATGTTTCAGAATTATACTTAAACTTGTAAGTATAACCATATTTACTAAACTTTAGTAAATCAAATAGTCTTAACGAGCTTTGTGGTGGACATGACCAGTGCACAAGAATGTGTACTCGATCCCTTTTGTCCTTCACTTGACTCACACATCCATGTGAACAAGTAATTAGTCTTGATTTTCCAATGCTTGAAAGTTCTCATTCATCATACTATTCAACTTGCATGATTCCAAGTTTCGGTCCAATTGAAACTTGGGCGATGAGGAACTTTCCTGATTTGGTAAATTTAGACACTACCACAAATGAAAGAATCAAATCCATTTTCCAATATTGCTGTCAGTGGAATCATATAAGCAACAATTTTCCACAAATGCCATTGTAAGGATACTTCAAATAAATAAAATTAAACAATTTTATTTTATTTTAAAACTTTGCGGAAAAACTTATCCTTACAATCCATAAGGAAAATTGTTGTTATCTATTCCTTAGTAATGTATCATAACTTCTTAAGTAACTGCTCAAAATTCTGATGCGATCGAAATCCACCTTCGCGATCAGAATCAGCATATACTTCCTTTAAGATTTCTCTCTATTCTTTGATTCTTAAAACATCAACATGTAACCCAGTCACATCATGTAATGAGGATCTCAGAATAGAACTTAACAGAGTTAGATAATGGGCTCTACCTGATGTAGAGTCAAACTTATTGACTTTAACATCCTTAGGTAAATTTGGCAGCTTTGCAATCAAGGCCCCTTCCTTTGGCAAAATACACATATGGACCCTTTGGTAATGGGACTATCTCAGACTTAGCCTTTCTCTTTACCATTTGGTCAACCGGGTTGACTATGGCCAATCCCTTTCCATTGGGAAGAGAATGCTTTTTCTGGATTTCCAGTGTCACCATTGTCACTGTCCATAAAGTTTTTGGGAAGTTGATCTTCTAATCAAATTTGATTTACTATCGTTCCAAATCATTGTTGATTCAGCAGCACCAAGCAAATAGATATGATCATTAAGGTTCATTTCATAGTCTGTTTCATAGTAGTCCCAAAGGAACTCACTATGTGACTTAGAAAGTGACTGAACATCCAACTTTCTCAAGACTTTGACACCCAACTCTCCCGGCTTGTCAATATGTGACTTCATCTCTAAGATGTGATCACACATAGACCTTGCTTGCCATTAGGGCTTGAGTGACCTTGAACTTGTGGGTTAGGGAGAATAATTGGAGGAAGTGGAGGAAGAGAAGTATGAATTCCATGAGCCAAACTCGGGAAGTCATATTCATTAGGAAAGCTTGGTTTGGGAAGATCATTGTTGTCTAAACCACACATCAACAATGGGAGAAATTCACGTAAAGTTGATTTAAGTCCTTAATATAACACCCAATATGATATATTAAGGCTAGGACCCAACAAACTATTTTATAACTTGGAAGAGGGATGCCGTAATCCAAGCTATAAAATATTTGAAGGTAGGTGAATGACGATTCACCAATTTCCACCAAGATAAACGAAATGTATTATTAGGTTTTAATTGGTTTTGAAACTCCTAGATTCTTTTGAGATTCATTGAACTTTTCAATGGCATGTTTCAATCTCGAGTGTGCCCTTCAGGTTTTGTGACTGGGATGCCGAGGATCACAAAACAAGGTGTGAAGTAACCATGCAAATATACTTGGTACCCTTAATATTTACCCCTCAATCGATGTGCCGGTTAACCACACACGCTCCAACGATACTATGATAAACATTAAGTTACCCTTTGCCTACCTTGTTAAGTCCAGGTTAGTGTGCCGGTTAACCACACACGCTCCACTAACAGCTTAAACAAAGTGGAAAGTGTAATTTCATGGATTAGCACCTTATTCACATTTTCCTAAGTAACTAAGATTGGGAATTTATAAGTGTTTAGTTACTTAGTATTTATCATTATACTTATAATGAAGGCAGAATTATAGTCCTTGTCCTACCTGTTCGGCTAACGACCCTCCACCAGTCAAGGAAGTGGTGGGTGAGAGTGGACACCCATTAAACTGTCATTTTATAGGCAGTAACCTTATACCCCCCCCTTATAGATCGGCTTCGTGAATGAGGCCTACTAATGGTAAGACGACTTGCTCTTATACATATAATATATTAAACTTTTAATATTATAATAGTATAAGGGTGTATTTTAGACATTTAAAATACTTGATGGTTTAATCTATTAATTAAACTATACTCTTAATTTAATTAAATTTAAACCATGTCATTATGGAATTATTAATTCTCTTTTAATTAAACACTTTAATTATCTATTAATAAAGTCCATAAGAGTTAATTGAATTATTCAATAAAAACATCATAATTCCAATTATTAAATTCAAAATTAAAACCATTTAATTAATTGTTTAAGTTATGAACCCAAGAGTTTTAGAATTCAATTCTTTTTTTTATCATAAAAAACTTTTTCCAAATTCCAAAACTTGAGGGCAAGTTTTGTAACTCTTGAAAACTTTTGGATTCCATAATTTATGGAGTTAAATACTTGTTTTATGATGAAACTTTTCATGTTCCATAACTTAAGAAAAAGTTATGGAATTTTTTAAAACATTAAGACCAAGTTTTTGTAACTCCATAAAAAACTTTGAATCAATTTTTTTAAAAACCTTTTCATATCCATAACTTATGGAGGTTTCAAAAAACTCTTTAGATCAAACTTTTAAAACTAATAAAATAATCATATCATTTTATCTTTTATTAAATTTGACCTAATTCAACTCATATAGCAAATGATTCAAATTTTACAAATAATTAGTTTTTCACAAAAACAAGTAATTATCTTAAAATTTGACAAACGTCATGTTTTTTTTTTCCTTTTTTTTTCAACTTGAAAATAAAACATTTGCATCAATATAACAGAAAACAGCCTGTCTCTGATACCACTGTTGGGTTTTGAGCATTCTAACACTCTTATGGTGTACATGCAACCCTATAAGCCTTGGATCTATGTTTTCTCTATTATACATGCAAATATTAACTATTCCAAGGTTTCATCCTAACTAGCATATTATGAAGCACCTATACTACCAAGTTCTAGTTAGATGACATACCTTTTGATGTAGCTTGATGTCTTCAAGCTTTAAGAGCTTAGCCCCAATAGTGTGGAAGCCTCAAATGGAATCACAAATCACCAAAACACCTTGGAAGAACTTGAGAGAATATGTATGCACACTAAAATCGGCCCACTCTTATTTTCACACACTTGTGCCAATTTTATGAGCCAAGGACCCCTTTATATATTATGGAGGATTAGGGTTACATCCATGTAAACCCTAATACCCATGACCTTTCATTTACATAGGATCCATGGGTTAAAAGCTCCATGGACCATCCATGAAAGCTTAGCCCAACCTAAATGAACTTGGCCCATTCCATATATATAAGAGTCCATATTTAATTAGTTCTTTTTGATCACTTAATTAATTCTAAATTAATTCTTGATCAATACTAATTAAATAATATGATTCCATATTAATATATTAGAACTTATAATATATTAATATAAATCATAAATATACTATTCTCAAAAGACTATCCATATAAATTGTGCCGGTGAAGTGCAACCCAAATGGACCATGCCGGGTCGGGTCAAGTACATACCAAATATAGTTATGAACTTAGACATTAATCCAACAAATACATCTACAGCCTTGATTTGAAGAAAAAGGTTCAGATCTGGAAATAAATACATCTACCGCCTAGATCTGAAGAAAAAGGTTCAGATCTGGAAACAAAATACATCTATAGCTTTGATCTGAAGAAAAAGGTTAAGATCTGGAAACAAAATACATATATAGTCTAGATCTAAATAAAAGGTTCAGATCTGAAAACAAAATACATATACGGTTTAGATCTGAAAAACAAAGAAGTTTAAATCTTTCATCTAGCACAGATCTCAAGTAAATATGCACACATAACACGAAATTTATATAAAATACTTCATATCTATGTGTAAGATGAAAGTGACTATCCAATCACCTAATAAGGAGTGATTCGGACTACACTTCGCTTCTTAAAACAATCTTCTTTGATGAAATCGGGAAGTTTGCTTGAAAACTGGGCTCTGCGGGGGCAGAGTTTCCAAACCGAAAAACTCTTTTTCTCGGAGCCTTCGAGCGCTCCGGGGCTTTCTTCTAGTGCTAGGGAGGTTTCCTAGGCTTCGGGGGTGTTTGGGAAGTTTAGAGAGAGATTAGAGAGAGAAAGTGATGGCAAAAAGTGTGAGTTTTGTAGCTGCCATCGGTCCGCTTTTATAGGCGCTGAGGCCTCTGGGCGTACTCTTCGGAGTACGCGGGGCGTAGAGGGCACGCGTCGGAAGTCGATTGGGTCATCGTGGCTCACTTCGGACAACATAAGGGGGAAGACCACGCAACTTAATCCTCGGTGTACGTGGGGCGTACTTCGGTACGCGAGGCATCCGAAGATACGATGGGCGTAGTCCTCGCATCCAGCTTGTATTTTACACCTTCAACTTCTAAAATTTGTAACTTTTGCATACGAGCTCCGTTTTCGTCGTACTTTATATCCACAAGTAGGTGAGACCGTACTCTACAACTTCCGTTTAGACTCCGTAGGCTAATTTTGAATCTATTTTTAAAGTTATATTTTTAACAGGACGAGATAGGAAAGGTCCGTTAAAAATTCATAACTTCCTCATCCGACGTCCATTTTTGTCTGTCTTTTTACTGTTGCGCTACTAATAATGAGATGTAACATCCGGATACCCAGGTATCTTATTTTAAGTATTTCTGATGAATTTTAGAGAGGGACTCGGCGAGTAGGCGCTCAGACTCGCCGAGTGGAATCGCGCATTTGCCAGCCTGGATTTAATGAATGGACTCGGCGATTCCACGCTGTTTAATGAAACCCTAATTTCTCGGATTTGCGAACCTAGTTAAGGACCCTTATGGCCTCCATTGCGGCCACCTTGTTCCATAGAAAACCCTAGAGAGAGTGAGGAAGGCTTGAGTTCAAGAAGGAGCTTATAATCTTCATTTTTGGAGTGATTTTGCTAGAGAAAGAAGAGAGGATCCATCTAGAACGCAAAGGGAGCTTGGATTGGAGCTAATCATCTTGAGATACTGTCTTTGGAGGTATAATTCTTCCCATTTCACGTTCATATGGTGGATTTCATAGTTTTAGGGTTTTTCCTTCATAACTTTATGAGATCTAGTGAGTATGAGGTCCCCCTTGGTATGAATAACATCAGATCTGGACTATGAGAGGTCCTTAGAGTCATTATCTTCCAGCTTTTTACAAGCAAATAAGGAATTGGAGACTTGGTTGCCATTTCTAGTGTCATTTCTCCATTTGAGGCTTGATATGGGTTGCATTCACGTAAAGGTTGCACCTTTACGTGACTTTTGAGTGCTTAAAGGTTAGATCTATGATTTGGCTAAGCAGATCTGACCTCAGGAGGTTGTTTGAGCAAGTCCATGGAGGAAACTCGCCGAGTGTACATGTAGACTCGGCGAGTCGGACCGGGTTGCCCCGGGGTCTGACTCCAGTAGTGACCCGGTGAGTTGAGGGGTGACGCAGTGAGTCGAGTAAGGCTTAGAAAGGGAGGAGTCTGCGGGGACGATGGGACTCGTCGAGTCGTCGTATGGACTCGGCGAGTCTGGTCAGAGTGGACAGTTGACTTTTGTGTTGAGTTTTAGGGTTTGTCGACAAATGGGCTTCGGGCCTGTAGGGTGGGGGGTAAAATGGTCTTTTACCCTTCTGTGGGATTATAGAAAGGGATTTAGTCTACCCTTGAGAGCCGTTAATGATTTGAAATAATTACCTTATGTGATTAGGCGGGGCTACGTCGTTGTATCGAGATTCAGGATTATCGAGCACGTGAGTTACTAGACATCATATGAGGTGAGTCTTCTCACTATACATTACCTAGAGTGGTATCTGTGAGTAGACCAGAGGGTCTTGTGTGCTATGTGTATGTATGAGATTATGTGCAATGTGATATATGTATGGTATGTGTTGTATAGACCGGACCGAAGGGTCCAACGATATAGACCGGACCGAAGGGTCCAACGATACAGACTGGGCCGAAGGGTCCGACGAGCTATGACCGGACCAGAGGGTCCAACGAGCTACGGGACTGGAGGGTCCCGCTGAGACACATCGACCGGAGGGTCGTATTGTACCCTCGAGTGGCGTATGTGTTGCATGTGGTATTTTGGGGAACTCACTAAGCATTTATGCTTATAGTTGTGGTGATATGTGTTTCAGGTACTAGCGAGGACCGTGGGAAGGTGCTGGCATGATTCGTACACATTGAGAGGATTTATGTATTTGGAGATCTTGGGATTTGTTATTATGATATCATGTGATATATTGGTTTACTCTGATATTTTGTGAATGATAGTATGTTTTAAAAATGAAAAATTTTTTTGAAAAATTACGTCGTTACAAGTTGGTATCAGAGCCTTGGTTTGAGGGATTCGGGTGCATCCTCGGATGAATCCGAACTCAAACTGAGGAATTGAGAAAGTTTTCATAAAATAAACAATTTTTCTAAAAGAGTAAAAGATTTTGAGAAAGGCAGAAGGAAGCAGTGTGTACGATCAGCCAGCTCCCGAACGGTGATTTCCCAGAATACCCTTACATTATGTGTTATGAGATATTTTATGATATGATATGCATGCTAGAGTTGGCTAGGTATTCATATTAGGACTAGAGTGGCCTGATTTTGTGATGCCTTAGCCTAGGAAGGATTTTGTTGCTATGTGATGCTTGAGAGCGAGTAGGTAGCAGTGAGGAGTTGATGAGAGGCCTACCGAAGGGTAGCCTATGCCAGTGAGATATGGAGTACTTGTGATCTGAGATCCAAGGAGGAGGACTTAAAGTGAATGCTGATGCGGTGTGGACGGTAGTATAGGGCCCGTACTAGTTAAGACACCGGAGCAGTGCGCGCCCTAAGTAAGAATCCATTGGGTACTAAGGAACAAGTAGGGTTGAGTTATCGAGTGCGAGTATACTCGAGCTAGTCTCTGATATTATTGTGTTGTATTTCAGAGACATCATGGTTGGGACACGTCACAGACCTGAGCCGAGTGGCGTGAGTGATGAGGAGCTTCGTCAGATGATCTACGATGAGGTGGCGGCGGCGATCAGGGCCGCGATTCCGGAGATGTTTGGGTCTATCAAGACCACACTGATTGAGACATTCGATGAGCGGTATGCCACGGTGACCGAGGCTGCTGCTGCTGTAGCTACTGCAGCTGTGGCTGCTGCCAGACCTTAGGGAGGTGACTCGTTGTTGCTTCGGGAGTTCAGCAACACGAAGCCACCAGAGTTTGATGGGACGCTGGATCTGATCGCTGCGATGAGATGGATTGCTGATATCGAGGGATGCTTTTACACGTGTTCATGTCCAGAGCATCTGAGGGTACGGTTCGCATTGAACCAGCTTCGCTTGGGAGCGAAGGATTGGTGGAAGTTCGTGACGGCGAGCTTCACCACCATGTTCAGAGATGAGTATGTTCCCCCGGTGGAGAGGGAACGGTTGGTTCAGGAGTTCTTGACCCTCAAGCAGGGTACTGATTCTGTTACTGTGGTTACCAGGAAGTTTCATGAGAGGGCGATGTTCTGCCCTGAGCAGGTGTCTACCGAGCAGGCACGCATGAGTCGGTATTTGGGCGTTTTGAGGAGGGATATTCGGGAGTTCGTGTCGAACTCGACTTACCGGACATTTGCTGAGCTCCAGGCAAATGCCCGGAAGAAGGAGATTGAGCTTGAGACTCAGGCCAGGGAGGAGGCCGAGTCTCAGAGAGTGGATCGGCGGCCGGCACAGTCTCAGCCGGCAGCCAAGCGGGCAAAGCCCGCTGATTCGAGATATGGGGGTCCGAAGGGCCGCACTTGCGGAAAGTGCGGCAAGAGCCACGAGGGAGTGTGCAGAGCTGGGGTGTGTTACAAGTGCGGCAAGGAGGGGCATTATGCGAGGGATTTCCCCAAGGGGTTCACAGTTTGCAACCAGACTGGCCATCGAAAGTCCGAATGCCCACAGCTACTGCAGGGATCAGCGCAGGGAGCTGCGTCTGTTGCTCGAGCTACTGAGACCCAGCCAGCGAAGGCCGAGGCACCAAGGGCTCGCGGGAGAGCTTTCCAGTTGACAGCGGAGGAGGTCCGCGCAGCGCCCGATGTTGTGGCTGGTATGTATTCTTTCATTTATTTATGCTGAGTTTGAGATATTGTGCTTATATTATGGTGTGCGTAGGTACTTTTCTTGTGAGTTCTGTACCTGCTTTGGTGTTATTTGACTCGGGTGCGAGTCGGTCTTTTGTGTCGATAGCGTTTAGTCAGCACATCAGTATCCAGCGAGAGGCATTGAGTCGACCTCTACGAGTTTCCATAGCTGATGAGCGAGCGGTATATGCTATGGAGGTGATTCGGGGATGTGTACTCGAGATCTTCGGTGTTGAGTTCCCGATAGATCTGGTCCTGATAGCGATGGGGGACGTATGTGTTATAGTGGGCATGGATTGGTTGAGCCGATTTGGGGCCGTTATAGACTGCGAGCGACAGTTGGTGACAATATGAGACCCTAGTGGGGGAGTACTTACGGTGTACGGCGAGGGTACTCGTTCTGGGTCAGCGTTTTGTTCGGCTGCCAGAGCGAGACAGAGTTTACAGCAGGGCTGCAGCGGGTTTGTAGCCTATATGATGGATACACGAGAGGCCGCTGAGAGGCCAAGTTCGGTGGATGACGTTCCGATAGTGCGTGAGTTCCCGGATGTTTTTCCCGAGGAGTTGCCGGGTGTGCCTCCTGAGAGGCAGGTGGAGTTTCGCATCGATTTGGTTCCGGGAGCAGCGCCTATCGCCAAGGCGCCTTATCGCCTTGCGCCGCCAGAGATGCAGGAGTTATCCTCGCAGCTTCAGGAGCTGCTGGGGAAGGGGTTTATTCGACCGAGTAGCTCGCCATGGGGAGCGCCAATCCTTTTTGTCAAGAAAAAGGATGGTTCACACCGGATGTGCATTGATTACCGGGAGTTGAACAAGTTGACGGTCAAGAACCGTTACCCATTACCGAGGATCGACGATTTGTTCGATCAGTTGCAGGGAGCATCTTGGTTTTCCAAGATTGATCTGAGGTCTGTATATCACCAGATGAGAGTGCGTGATGAGGATATCCAGAAGACGGCGTTCAGGACTCGTTATGGACATTACGAGTTCGTGGTGATGCCTTTCGGGCTCACCAATGCACCAGCAGCGTTCATGGATCTCATGAACAGGGTGTGTAGACCGATGTTCGATCGTTCGGTGATCGTGTTCATCGACGATATACTGGTGTATTCGAGGTCCAGAGAGCAGCACGAGGAGCATCTGAGAGAGATTCTCAGGGTATTGAGGATGGAGAGGCTTTATGCCAAATTCTCCAAGTGTGATTTCTGGTTACGAGAGGTCCAGTTCCTGGGACATCTCGTTAATCAGAATGGGATATTGGTCGATCCGGCCAAGATTGAGGCAGTGATGAATTGGGAGGTGCCGAGATCTCCCACCGAGATCAGGAGTTTCCTGGGATTGGCCGGCTACTATCGGAGATTTATCAGGGATTTCTCCAAGATCGTCGTGCCTCTTACCAGGTTGACCCGGAAGGGCGTTACTTTTTCATGGGGTCCGGAGCAGCAGACCTCATTTGAGACACTTCGCCAGAGATGATGCGAAGCCCCAGTGTTAGCCCTTCCGGAAGGGATGGAGGATTTTGTGGTATATTGTGACGCATCGATATCAGGGTTGGGTGCAGTACTTATGCAGAGGGGGCATGTGATAGCGTACGCAACGAGGCAGCTGAAGCCTCATGAGACTAGGTATCCCACCCACGATCTGGAGCTAGGGGCAGTGGTGTTCGCCCTCAAGATCTGGCGTCACTATCTGTATGGGGTTCGTTGTACTATATACACGGACCACAAGAGCTTGAAGTATTTGATGGATCAGCCCAACCTGAATATGCGCTAGAGGAGATGGTTGGATGTGGTAAAGGATTACGATTGTGAGATCATGTACCACCCGGGCAAAGCTAATGTGGTAGCTGATGCTCTGAGTCGCAGGGCGGAGAGTGCCCCGATACGAGATGTTTGTTTGAGATTGACAGTGATGACTCCGGTGTTGGACACCATTCGAGAGGCCCAGGCAGAGGCCGTGATACCGGAGAACCGCAAGAGGGAGCGGGTGATCGGGCAGGTGTCCGAGTTCGTGACGGATAGTCGAGGGCTGATGACCTTTCAGGGTCGGATTTAGGTGCCGTATGCAGGCGGGGCACGTACCATTCTGATGGAGGAGGCGCATACGAGGTTCTCGATCCATCCCGGGGCCACGAAGATGTATTTGGACCTAAAGAGAGATTATTGGTGGCCCTGTATGAAGAGGGATGTAGCATGGTTTGTTGAGAAGTGCTTGACCTGTCGCAAGGTTAAGGCCGAGCACCAGCGTCCGCATGGCAAGTTGCAGCCGCTTGAGGTTCCCCAGTGGAAGTGGGAACAAATTTCCATGGATTTCATCACCAAATTGCCGAGGACCGCGAGGGGTGTCGATGCAATTTGGGTGATCGTCGACCGGATGACGAAGAGTGCGCATTTTCTTGCTATCAGTGAGAGCTCTTCTGCTGAGAGGTTGGCAGAGTTGTATGTGAGGGAAGTGGTATCGCGTCATGGGGTACCGATCTCGATTGTGTCAGATCGAGATGTACGTTTCAAGTCCAGGTTCTGGAGGAAGTTCCACGAGGAGTTGGGTACGAGGTTGCATTTCAGTACCGTCTACCACCCCCAGACGGACGGACAGAGTGAGCGGACGATTCAGACGCTCGAGGACATGCTCCGAGCATGTGTGTTGGACTTCGGAGGAAGTTGGGACACGTACCTACCGTTGGCTGAGTTTTCCTACAACAACAGCCACCATTCGAGTATTGGTATGCCTCCCTTCGAGTTGTTGTATGGGAGGAGGTGTCGGACTCCCATTTGCTGGAGAGAGGTAGGGCAGCGTGTGATGGGTAGCACTGAGATAGTGCTTCAGATGACAGAGCAGATACAGCAGGTTAGACAGAGGTTACTGACGGCTTAGAGTCGTCAGAAGAGTTACGCGGATAAGCGACGATCCGATCTTGAGTTCCAGGTGGGAGATTTCGTACTCCTGAAGGTATCTCCTTGGAAAGGAGTGATCCGATTCAGGAAGAGGGGCAAGTTGGGGCCCCGGTACATCGGTCCGTTCAGGGTGACCGCGAGGGTGGGCAGGGTAGCATATCGGTTGGAGCTACCTGCGGAGTTGAGCCAAATTCATGATACCTTCCATGTGTCTCGGTTGAGGAAGTGTATAGCCGATGAGTCGGCAGTGGTACCATTGGAGGATATTCAGGTGGATGCGAGCCTGAATTATGCGGAGAGGCCAATCGCGATTCGGGATCGGAAGATCAAGGTTCTCAGGAACAAGGAGGTGTCACTGGTGCAGGTCCAGTGGCAACATCGGAAGGGGTCCGAGCTGACCTGGGAGCCGGAGTCGGAGATGCGGGAGCAGCATCCAGAGTTGTTTGTCGAGCAGGACTTCGAGGGCGAAGTCTGATTCTAATGGGGGAGAATTGTAACATCCAGATACCCAGGTATCTTATTTTAAGTATTTTTGATGAATTTTAGAGAGGGACTCGGCGAGTAGGCGCTCAGACTCGCCGAGTGGAATCGCGCATTTGCCAGCCTGGATTTAATGAATGGACTCGGCGAGTCCATACGTGGACTCGGCGAGTCCACGCTGTTTAATGAAACCCTAATTTCTTGGGTTTGGGAACCTATTTAAGGACCCTTATGGCCTCCATTGCGGCCACCTTGTTCCAGAGAAAACCCTAGAGAGAGTGAGGAAGGCTTGAGTGCAAGAAGGGGCTTATAATCTTCATTTTTGGAGTGATTTTGCTAGAGAAAGAAGAGAGGATCCATCTAGAACGCAAAGGGAGCTTGGATTAGAGCTAATCATCTTGAGATACTGTCTTTGGAGATATAATTCTTCCCATTTCACGTTCATATGGTGGATTTCATAGTTTTAGGGTTTTTCCTTCATAACTTTATGAGATCTAGTGAGTATGAGGTCCCCCTTGGTATGAATAACATCATATCTGGACTATGAGAGGTCCTTAGAGTCATTATCTTCCAGCTTTTTACAAGCAAATAAGGAATTGGAGATTTGGTTGCCATTTCTAGTGTCATTTCTCCATTTGAGGCTTGATATGGGTTGCATTCACGTAAAGGTTGCACCTTTACGTGACTTTTGAGTGCTTAAAGGTTAGATCTATGATTTGGCTAAGCAGATCTGACCTCAGGAGGTTGTTTGAGCAAGTCCATGGAGAAAACTCACCGAGTGTACATGTAGACTCGGCGAGTCGGACCGGGTTGCCCCGGGGTCTGACTCCAGTAGTGACCCGGTGAGTTGAGGGGTGACTCAGTGAGTCGAGTAAGGCTTAGAAAGGGAGGAGTCTGTGGGGACGATGGGACTCGCCGAGTCGTCGTATGGACTCGGCGAGTCTGGTCAGAGTGGACAGTTGACTTTTGTGTTGACTTTTAGGGTTTGTCGACAAATGGGCTTCGGGCCTGTAGAGGGGGGGGGGTAAAATGGTCTTTTACCCTTCTGTGGGATTATAGGAAGGGATTTAGTCTAGCCTTGAGAGTCGTTAATGATTATGTGATTAGGCGGGGCTAGGTCGTTGTATCGAGATTCAGGATTATCGAGCACGTGAGTTACTAGACATCATACGAGGTGAGTCTTCTCACTATACATTACCTAGAGTGGTATCTATGAGTAGACCAGAGGGTCTTGTGTGCTATGTGTATGTATGAGAGTATGTGCAATGTGATATATGTATGGTATGTGTTGTATAGACCGGACCGAAGGGTCCAACGATATAGACCGGACCGAAGGGTCCAACGATACAGACTGGGCCGAAGGGTCCGACGAGCTATGACCTGACCAGAGGGTCCAACGAGCTACAGGACTGGAGGGTCCCGCTGAGACACATCGACCGAAGGGTCGTATTGTAGCCTCGAGTGGCGTATGTGTTGCATGTGGTATTTTGGGGAACTCACTAAGCATTTATGCTTACAGTTGTGGTGATATGTGTTTCAGGTATTAGCGAGGACCGTGGGAAGGCGCCGGCATGATTCGTACACATTGAGAGGATTTATGTATTTTGAGATCTTGGGATTTGTTATTATGATATCATGTGATATATTGGTTTACTCTGATATTTTGCGAATGATAGTATGTTTTAAAAATGAAAAATTGTTTTGAAAAATTACGTCGTTACATGAGATATTCAATTCTCATTTAGGTTGCGTTGGCCAAAAACCGCTCGATCTAATATTCAAACTCCGGGCTGCATACTGCTAAGCCGAAACTTAGAAAAATCATAACTCCCTCATACGAAGTCGGATTTGGGCGTTCTTTTCATGCACGCTCTCGATCTAACGTATTCTACGACTTTCGTTTAGATCACTAAGGCTAAAAATTCCTCTATCATAAATTCACTATTTACGTCACGCAATGTCGTGCCGGTTCTGTCGCAAAAGTTCGACAAGTCATAACTTCTTCGTTGTAACTCGGATTTCGGCGTTCTTTATATCCCCAGAATCCTTGTCACGACCACTACAACTTTCTTCATAGATAACGGGTCTATCTATATTTTTATTTTTGGCGCTTATTTTCATTCTTGATTTATTATGTCATAATAAACAAGCATAAAACACATAAATTCACATAATTCACATAATACTCGAATAATTCCTTTTTATTACTTCAAAATGAGTTATATTTGTTGACCATATCTATTACATCAGCGCATCAATGCTTAGCCTCGAAACACGGGCGTTACAAATGATATAGATGAAAAAATGAAAAAAAAAACAAATTAGGATGCTATAATGGAAAGTATTATTTTTTAATATGTGTATTTGTATGTATAGAAAATTATATTTGTAGTTTTTGTATTTGTATGCAATTTAAAAACTATAATGTTAAAAAAATGAAAAGAAAAATAAGTACGATGCTATAATGGAAAGTATTATTTTTGTATATGTATTTGTATGCATTTTGGAAACTACAATGCTATAATGAAAAAAATGAACAAAAAAACAAAGTAGGATGCTTTTATAGAAAAGTGTATTATTTTTGTATATGAAATATGTGTAACTTTTATTCATATTGTAATTTTGTAGGCTAACTTTTATTCATATAGTGTTTCTATATTATACATCTTGTAATTTTGTAGGCTATATATGGGGTTTAGTTGGGTGGTACTCTTCTATATGATGGCAGATGTTATGGGCCTAGGACATGGAGGTGATGGAGTCGGGGATCCACCACCTCCAGTAGGATTTGGTCATGGACAACGCGAACATAACGGTTAGTCTTATTATGGTATATTTATTAGCTATTATTATTCATTTCTTATAAGCTATCTTGATTAATATTTTTAATTATATTTTTCAGCTGAGCTTCCTAAAAAAAGAAGAGGTCTATCAAAAAAACATCCAGTTATCAAAGCTGATACGGGCAAACAAGGGAAAGCCCGTAGATTTGGATTTCCGCAGGGAGCTCACATATTCCCCTATAGGGAAGCGTGGTAATTTGTTTACGCATGACATTGGGAGGTATATGTGGATGAACATCCCTTTGAGCGTATCTGGTTGGGACAATGCTCCCCCCTCTTTAAGGAATTCCACAGTCGTGCATCTAAAGGTAACTTGGATAATATTTTAAGTTTAGTTGTGATTGGTATTTAATTAACTAATTTTTTTGTATTTGTTGAATAAGTTTGATTTGGATAAGGTTAACTTGGATCCCGAGCGTCCTTAGGTGTTGCGGAGCATTGATGCGACTCTACAAAAAGTTTTTAGAGCCCAAAAAAATAAAGCACATACTTATTTTCAGAATGTCGGGGGGGGGGGGGGGGGGGGGGGGATTTGTAGATATCCCAAGGGCATTAACCAACCCCCCCAAGGGTTTGTCATGTGAAAATTGAGCAAAAGCAGTCGAACATTTTCAAACAACCAAATTTTTAAAGCGTTTGGCGTCAAATAAACGAGTCTGTGCACAACAGCAAGTTGTAAGCAGAGGGAGATCGTGCTCGTATAGCGATGCCTATTTCAAAGAAGTAAGTTATGATATACTTAACAGTTTATTTGAATTATAATTAATATAATTTTTAATGTTAAATAGGATATCACTCCGATCGAAGCATTTCATAAGGCTAATACTAATCGTCAATGGGTATTTAGTAATCTAATTTTTATGATGTTTATCATTTTTTGAAAATATAGAGTGTTTTACTCCATGAGATCGGTCAACAAACTCAAGCTTCTTTTGAAGTCGGTTTTCTAACACCAAACGATATACAAAATTGGTTTGAAAGAATATTGGGTGTTCGACGAGATCATATCAGAGTCATTAGACGTAAACCTTCTACGGTTGTGTCGATGTACGATCAGGAACAACCACTGACACAGCCACTGCCACAATCACATGTAACAAAAATATTTAATTTTGGTAATTTTTTCAAATGCTGGTAATTGTTAGTTTAGTAATAGTTTCAAATGTTGGTAGTTGTTAGTATGGTAATAGTTTATATATTGGTAATTGTTATTTTGGTTATAGTTTGATATATTGGTATTTTGTAGTTTGGTAATTGTTAGTTTATGAAAGTACAATGCCATAATGGAAAAAATGAAAAAAAAAATACAATGATATAATGTGTGATATGCAATATGTCTAGTATGTATGTTTAAGTCTATTTGGTAATATATTTTATACATTGCTTATATTTTCCTAAGTTTAGTTATAGTACAATGCTATATTTTGTACTTTGCTTGTATGTGGAATGTATATTTTATATATAGAATGTTATAATGTTGGTTAAACTTGTAAGACTATGTTGTTTTCTTTGTACTTGGACATGCTTTAAATAATGTTCAAAGATTTGGCATGTAGTGTCACACTTGAAGATTGGTTTCGTTCGTTGTCACAACAAAATGAAAGCAGAGGAAACGAGGAGAGCGATGACGACGAGTAGCTACTTGTAGGATTTTTGTAATGTTTTGTTTGTCTAAGTATTTTAGACTAGTATTTTCGATATTTTTTATTATGTTAAGTTGGATGAGTATTTTGAACGGATGTTGTATTAATATTTTGGAATAGAAAAGAAAAAAATGGAATTGTTTGGAGTATTTTGAACGGATGTTGTATGGTAATATTTAATTTTAATATGAAATAAAAAAGAAAAAAAATGGAAAATACCAATACCGGTGACGCTTTTAGTGGCGACACCTGCTTGTTAGTAGTGGTGTTAGTAGTGGTGATAGTCCTTTAGCGACGACGCCCGCTTATTAATGGCAACAAGGCTTTAGCGGTGACGGATTGCATTAGCGGCGACATTTGGAATATTAGCGTGCGTCGCTGCTAAAAGTATTAGTAGCGACAAACTCCAATTTTAGTGGCGACGCCTGTCGCAGGTAATACTCTCATTTCTTGTAGTGACACACATTTATATACACCTTATGCGACAGTTATTTTCTTGAACCATCACACCTCTATATATCAATCATTGCACCCCGTCATACCAACGGTTGTTGTTTCCTGAGAAAAAATGTTACATAACTGTCACCTAAATATCATTTAACCAACACTTAATTATACCTAATATAACAAACAATATAAATCTAGGTTTAACTTATATTTCAACATATTTCTGATTTTGGCATGTCTAAGCTTTTAAAGCTCGATTCATCCAACTAGACCGTAGTTGCAGGCACCTATGGTTATATCGCGCCGGGTAACCGAATCTTGTGATTGTAGTTATATATATCTTCTTAAGTTTCATGATCTATAAATATGTATATGTACATATATGTAGCTATGTTAGAATCTTGTATGGTTGATGTAGCCTTTTTTGTTTTTATCTCATGTTTCTTTGGATGTAGAGCTTGCTTATATGATGGTGGCAAATGAGAAATGCGAATGTGTATAGATTTGGAGTTGTTGCTTTAGAAGTGGTCATGAGAAAGCATCTTGGAGAACTGATAGCATCGTTACCAACACTGTTTGCTGATTATGCTAATGATTATCTAGTGCCAACAAATATGGGAGATAGTGAGATACCTCTTCCCCCCTCCCAAGTTGAGAAACATGTTAAGTTGGTTTTGAGTCTCTCAAGAGCATGTTTGAACACCAATCCAAATGAAATACCAACAATGCAACATGTTTCAAATCGGTTAATGAAGGATCTGCTTTGAATTGACATTTATCGATATAACGTTCTTTCAGTGTTCTTTTCTTTTCATAAGTTCCTACATGCATCATGTCAGTGTGTATTCCTTTGAATGACTTTTTGTTAAGAAACTTCACATATGTTTGTAGTAGTAAACAAATAAGTCAATGAAGATTGCTGTACTTCTAAAAACTCATTACCGGATAAGCTATGTAAAATTTTGTTGGTATACTTTTTATACTTATTTCAATTTTATTTATTAGTAGGTTACATGTTTTAAAATCAATAATTATTATAGTATCTTCATATTTAAAAAAAATATATATCTATCAATATTACCATACAATTTTATTCCCGCACAATGTGTGGGCTGTACACTACAAAATGAGTTTAACACGACCTTTTAGATGCAACCTTTTCACAATAATTGCATTCGATTATAAAGAAGATTTCGCCGGAAAAAGATTGTACTAGATTATTTGACGCAACTTTGTTTAAAAAAGTTCCTAATTTAATTAGAAATTGCAACTTTGGTTTTAGAAGTTTCATATTTTATTAAACATTGCAATTTTTTTAAAGTCACAAATTTTATTGAAAATTGCAACTTTTTAAAAAAGTTGCAAATCTTATTAAATATTGCAACTTTTATTATAGAAGTTACATTTTATATGTTTTATTTTTTCATTTAACCACTATTTTTTATGCAACTAAAGTTATAAAATTACATTTTTTGTTTATCGTTTTCCCTCATTGTTTTTCCCTGTGCTTTTACATTTACATTTACAATTTCTTGTTTTCTGTCTTCCAATTTCATCGACCTAGGACTAAGAGGGAAAATGTTTCGGTAAACGCTATGTAAAACTCGCATCTCTCTCGGGTAAGAGAATATAGCTTATGATATTTATTCACGCATAAATGCTATAATATTATTTATTTTGTTGATTTAGACTTAAAATAAAACTAATAATAACGATAATAATAATTAAAAAACATTTAAAATATTTAATTATTATCTAGCTTATAAACAAATAAAACTAATACGTATAGAGGACCAAAATGAAAGATGGATTGATTTAATTAATCATAAAAGCTTAAGGGGATAAAGGGACATTAAGGGATACTTAAAATGTTAGGAAATTAAGGTTGGGGTGGAGTCTGGGCAAGTATGGCAGTAAGGGGATTAAATGTAAAAAAAAAAAAATCACATAACAACCACCTAAAGAACTTGGATCAATGAACCTTCTTTGTCCTTAAGATATCCACGATTTGGTTGCCTAAGAAACCCATACACGTTGACACTCTACGTGTGGGTGTACAAGAGTATGTTATAAGAAATCATACTAAAAGATGCAAAAGTTGTAACTAATGCGTAGCAAAAGTATGATGCTATAAAAGTATGAGAAGTGTATATGTGTTTTAACAAAACAAAAAGGAGTATGAGTGGGGAATAAGATAATAAACTAATGCTATAAGATGGGTAAAAAAGTGTAATGATAAATGGGTGTAACAAAGGGCAAAAAAGGATATCAAAGATGTTACAAACTGAGAAGACAACTTCGTACATTGAACTTGTATGCATTATAACGAGATTTCTCATATTATGTTTTTTTGATGTTCTTAGAGTAGATAAGATTGCATGGAATTTTTTTTAAAACATTGCTTAGCTGTTAAAAAAATGACACTTTTAAGTTATTTAATATCAATTTTGTATGCGAAAGATAATCTTATTAATCCAAATTACCAATTCAACTTGATTGTGTAGGGGTGAAGCTCTGTTACCAAGCCACCTTAACATAATTGTTGCATGACAACTTGGATGTGCAGGGGAAAATAAGTCGAATGGGTGGGAAATCTGTCTATTTACTTTTACTATGATGAGAACCACAGTCCATAATGGCAACAAACTTTCAATACCCACTTCAGAATAAGATTGTACTTCTGAGTCAGAAGTACATTTCTATTTTAGAGTGGGTCTTTAAAGTTTGCCGCCATTTTCTCAAGGGAACCTCCATATATATTCAATTACCTAGAGTGAAGTTTTCTACTTTTAAGGCTATTAATTGTGTTAAGGATGGTGAAAACTATGGTTATGTAGCTCGTGTATGTGGCAAAACAAATAAGAGGTTATAAGGGCAAATCTGGCCAATATAAATTTTACGGGCAAAGACATCAGAGGTTGGGATTTCAAATTCTCCTCTTGCCACTATTGTATCTGAAAGTTAAGATGAATGATTTCTTGATTTTTATCTTCAGGGCCATGAAAAAATAATTAAAATTTATCAATATGATCTTTAACTACTATAGGTAACAAGAAGATTTAGATGGATGGATTATATAAGCTAGCCATAGATATCCCAGAAGTGGAAAGTAAGTTTCAGTAATAAGCTCTTTTTTAATTACATTATTTCTAAGCTAAACTTAAATGGAATGTGTCTTAAAAGTTTGTGTTGCAGCTGTTGTTACAATGTTAGTGGTTTCATTTCAACATGATATGGCATGACATAGATGTAATGTCAAATAATTTTATGTATCAAAAAATAAGTCAAGCTTTGACGAGCTAAGTACCTAAAAAATGTGACATCCATCTTCTATCTGAAGATATACAGAATATGAAGGGAAGAAAAAGTTGTGTGTAAATCGTAGCAACTGGAAGCACACATATAAATGCAATCTCATGTTTGCATGATATTGTTTCTCAGTTCACAAATATGGATTATGCATACAAAGAGCTTTCGATAGCTGAAGATGGTAGTCACACTTTTTAGGAATTAATATCCTTGGTGTCCCCTTTCATTCCTACAGCTTATCTTATATATAGTCTTTTACAGGCAACCGGCTCTGCTTACTCTCTTTGTCAAAGGTCAAAGCTTGGCTCTTGTTGTGATAGACAGATTGGTTAATTTGACATCCCATGTTGAAATGAAGTTTACTTATTCATTCTATATAATTATATGAGTAAGTTGTAAAGAACGAAGGAGGTTGAGATACTGCTTACTCTCTAGATTTCAAAATTTAGAAGAATCGCCATCAATAGTTGCCAACAAAATACAAATTATCATGGCCATTATACAACTACCAATATTTGGCCTAATGTTCATGTAGGTCAGTGTCTATTTTTTATGTTACACAATTACTTAAAAATTGTGAAGTATATGTGTTAGATGTAATCTTATTTTGCTACAGACGAGGTATGTGCTCCAAGAAATCCTAGAAAACTGTGAAGTATAAGTGTTTCATGGATACTCAATAGATCATGGAAGAAATTGCAAACTGATTGTCATTTGTGAATATTAATTGTTAATTACTGCAATCTTGGAAAGAAATAAAACAAGGGCTCTCCCTCCACATATATTGATGAGCATAGATTTTTCCAAAGACATGATATTTAATGTTAAGCCAGTTTTAATTGCCAAAAAAACATTAACCAGCTACAAATATAAGTAAATTTGGTTCACATTTTAAAGTGTAATGTTAGCTAATATATCAATAGATTGTATGGGAACAATTCTTCTCTCATTCTGTATTGAGTGTGTGCAATTTTTTGGGGTAGAAGTAACAAATGTTTGGAGACCATTTATTTTCTGTAATATTCTTTGTTTTCAAGTACTCTATGAAATCACAACACTACACTATGAACAAACCAATACCATAAAGCTGATGTGGCATTTGTTATATAATAGAATGCTTCATTGATAAATAATGAGGTTAAACCTCATGTAAATAGGGATACATAAGAGATCTAATCTAAACCCTAAAGGGCTTGGGCCTAAACCCTAATCACTAACATCCCCCCCCCCCCCCCCAGTTAGACAATTAAACTGGAAAAACAAAAACATAAAACATAACATAAATGAAAACAGCGGCATCGACGGTGTCAGAGCTCTAACGATGACGGCTAACAACTGCTCGTTGGAGAGGGAGAAAGAAGAAGCGGCGGTCAGCGACGGTTCCTTTGTATAAGAAGAGAGGAGCGGCGGCGGAGGAGTCTAGAGAAAACCAGCGAGAAAGAAAGAGGACTTGAGTTGCGGCAGACGGAGCCTATTCCGACTGATTCCGAAAACAGATCTGAAGAAGAGGCATATTGAGGAGAAGGCAGAAAGCTTAGAGGCATGAGCCATCCGACGAGGAGACATAAGCAAACGAGACAGTAGAAGAAGCCAAGGTAAGAGCTCTAGTTTGGTGTCGATGGCTGTTTTATTATTTAGGAGGAGAAAAGAAGAAAGAGAAAAAAAATGGAACATAAGGAAGGCACCTCCGACGACTATGAGAAAATGCCGTCGGAGGTGGAGGGCGGCGGTAACGGGTTGTGGTCAGCAGTAAGATTTTAACTTAGAGGTCTGATACCATGTTATATAATAGAATGTTTCATTGATAAATAATGAGGTTAAACCTCATGTAAATAGGGATACATAAGAGATCTAATCTAAACCCTAAAGGGTTGGGGCCTAAACCCTAATCACTAACAGTTAGTATTCATTAGACTCACAGTTATGCAACGAGCATGTACAAATGATCCTAAATGGGGTATTGGAAGAAGATAGCGTAGACAAATGAGGATAGATGCAAATACATAACTTTTTACTAATATTCGCTATCCTAAATGGTGATCTCTTCACTTAGAATATGAGTGAATTTCGACTATCAAGTAACAATAAATAGTCTTTCTTTATGGAGACTTCACATCTGCTATCCGTTGCTTGGCCCAAACTTATTATATTCGCTTTATGTTTTGGAATATAATAAACATCGGTAAGTAGTTTTTGTTTTCCACTTTTTCCTTCAAAGAGTATAGACCCTTTGCCTTGAATCTCGACAAACGAATCATCAAAGAACTAGACTCTTCCTCCTATTCGTTTGTTGATTTCCGTAAAAAACGATAGGTTTCCCGTCATAAGTTTACTAGCTCCATTATCTAGATACCATATGTCTTTGTCACTATCCTTTGACTCGTATCTACTTGGTATCACGCGATCTTCATTTAGGAGTATAGTTTCATAAAGAGTCTTGTGCATAAACAAATGTGGGTCTTGTTCTTCCCCTTCGACAATATGAGCCTCATTTTGTTTTGCTTTTCGTTCGCGACATTGTAATGCAAAGTGGCCAAATTCATCACATCTATAACATCGTACTTTAGATTGGTATTTAGTCTTACCTTTTGATTTGTCGGAGTCTCCGTTGATAGGTGTTGTGGAACGATTTTGCTATTGGTATGAATTATTGTGGCGACCACCACGTCCTGCTCCTCGTCCAAACATAAAAAAGATAAACTCCTAAAATAAATAAAACTAATTGATGAAATAAACAAACTTAAATAAATTACTAAAAAAATCCCT
This sequence comes from Lactuca virosa, assembly GCF_052849685.1. Taxonomy (NCBI): domain Eukaryota; kingdom Viridiplantae; phylum Streptophyta; class Magnoliopsida; order Asterales; family Asteraceae; genus Lactuca; species Lactuca virosa. The sequence continues at coordinate 132,275,082 of NC_136428.1, read as the reverse complement.
GAGCCCTCTTTACTTTCGATGCCTATAGATTACACCAAAATGATTCGGGACAAGGATCGTATCATTACTTCCCTCCCAAACTCGAACCTTGTCCTCAAGGTTAAATTCGGGAAACTGTGTAACCATTGCTTACAAAGGCTCCCACATTGCTTCATATTCCAGTAAATTAGCCCAACGGATCAAAACTTCCTTTCCAGCTTCCCCATCACGAACTCCTTCAACCTTCCCGGACTTAGTAAAACCTCCATGTCTTCGGTCAAGGTAGCAGGTAATTGAGGCATTGTTGTCCGATTCCCAATCATTTTGCGGAGCTGTGATACATGAAAGACAACATGTATCCTTGCATTGTCCGGAAGTTTTAATCGATAAGCAACCTTACCAATACGTTCAAGTACCTCAAAAGGTCCAAAATAACGCGGCGCCAATTTCTCATTTCGACATCTTGCCACTGTGTGTTGACGATAAGGCTTGAGTTTAAGATAAACCAAATCCCCCACCTCATATTCCATGTCCCTCCTATAGAGATCAGCTTGTGCTTTCATGACTTGTTGAGCTCTAATTAAATACCCCCTTAATTCTTGTAAAACCCGGTCCCTTTCCTCCAAATACTGATGCAGATTGCTAACTTGGCGTTTTCAAGCTACCATAATATAACAAGCGACGTGGATAACAACCATACAAGACACGAAAAGGCGTCGTCTTAGTGGACATATGGAATGAAGTATTATACCAATACTCAGCCCACGGTAACCACTTAACCCATCTCTTGGGAGTATCTCCTACAAAACACCGTAAATAAGTCTCCAAGCATCGATTAACCATCTCCGTTTGTCCATCTGTTTGAGGATGATAGACGGTACTTCTCTTAAGTGTGGTACCTTGCAACCGAAATAGTTCCTTCCAAAAATAACTCAAGAATACTTTATCCCTGACATAATAGATACGGGTACCCGTGTAAACGTACTACTTCCTTGACAAAAAGGTTAGCAATAATCAGTGCAGTATAAGGGTGCTTGACTGGAATAAAATGTGCATACTTGCTGAGATGGTCAACCACGACAATGATGACCGAGTACCCATCCGATCGAGGTAAGCCGGCAATAAAATCCATAGTAATTTCCGACCAAATAGCCGTCGGTAATTCCAAAGGTTGTAATAACCCACTTGGCGCCATTGTCAAATACTTTTGTCGTTGGCAAATGTCGCACTCCACTACTAGTTTAGCTATATCACCTTTCATACCCTTCCAATAAACTTCCCGATCTAATCGTTGGTAAGTTTTCTGCATCCCCGAATGACCACCCACTACTCCCCCATGAAACGCATTGAACAAAATTAACACCTATTTAGAACGCCTTGGCAAAACTATCTTCCCTTTAAATAGCAATCTTCCTTGCTCTACCGTGTAACATGCTAGTCTGGATGCACCTGTGATGACCTGTTGTTTTATCAAATGCAACTCATCATCCATCTCAACATCTTGCCACAACTCTACCCAATAGACCTCACTAGTCGTTACTATCGAGAGTTGTGCTTCGGGGGTCTTCCGTGAGAGCACATCTGCAACACCATTATCTTTCCCGGGACGGTATTCGATATCAAACTTATATCATAGTAGTTTGGATAACCACTTTTGATGGTCTTCGGTTACTATACGTTGCTCCAGGAGATATTTTAAGCTTTTCTGCTCAGTTCGAACCACAAAGTTCCTTCCTAATAAATAAGGTCGCCACTTCTGAATTGCTATAACTATGGCCATGAGTTCCCGCTCGTAAATTGATTTCAATCTCGATCGAGCACCCACTGTATGACTAAAAAACGCCAGTGGTCTCCCTTATTGCATAAGAACCGCCCTAACCCATATTCGGAAGCATCCGTCTCCAACACGAATTGTTTGTTGAAATCGGGTAACGCTAAAACTGGTACTTGTGTCATTGCGGTTTGAAGCTTTTTAAACGCCTCCGAAGCTTCATTAGATCAATTAAAACTATCTTTTTTAGTTGCTCCGTAAGAGATCACACAATCTTCCTGTAATCATTAACAAACTTATGGTAATAACCTGTCAAACCCAAAAACCCTCTAAGCTCACAATTAGACTTTGGCATAGGCCACTTGAGCATAGCACTGATTTTAAGCGGATCAGCCGACACCCCCTCCTCTGACACGATATAGCCAAGATACTCAACTTTCTTTTTCCAAAAAAAAAAACACTTCCTCTTGTGTGCGTACAACCTATTATCATGTAGTAATTGTAGGATAATAGACAAGTGTTTCTGATGTTCTTGCTGTGATTTGCTATAAATTAATATGTCATAAAAAAACAGCAAAACAAATCGTCTCAAATAAGGCTGGAATACCTTATTCATCAATTACTGAAATGTAGCTGGTGCATTAGTCAAACCAAACGGCATAACCAAGGATTTATAATGCCCTTCATGCGTCCTAAATGCCACTTTATGAACATCTCCGGCCCTCATTTTGATTTGATGATACCCCGACTTCAAGTCGAGTTTAGAAAACACCACCACTCCATGTAACTCGTCTACGAGTTCATCAATGACCGGAATTGGAAATTTATCCAACACCGTGGCTTTATTGAGTGCACGGTAATCCACACAAAAACGCCAATCTCCATCTTTTTTCTTAACCAGAAGAACGGAACTTGAAAATGGGCTGTTGCTGGGTTGAATAATTTTGGCATCTAACAGCTCTTACTCCAATCTTTCTATCTCGTCTTTTTGATCATGTGGATATCGACATGGGCGCACACTAATAGGTGCACTGCCTTCCTTGAGGACGATCGCATGTTCATGGCTCCGCAGAGGAGGAATCCCAGAAGGCATCTCAAACACTTCACTGTAGGTGTTAATTATAGTTTGAATCCCTGTTGAGAGTTCCATCTCCATGCCTGTTTCTTCTTTCACGTTTAAGTGGACGAGGTACCCCTCCACTTCATGCTGCAATAACTTACAAAGTGTTTTACAAGAGGTTAGAGTTTTAGATAAACTAGGATCACCTTTAATTGTTACAAGACGATTCCCTCCCAGAATTGCATCTAGAGCTCATGCCAATTCATTGTCATGTCACCCAAGGTCTGTAACCATTTTATGCCCAAAATCACGTTTGACCCACCAAGTTTAAAAGGTAGGAATTCTTCAATTATTTGTAATTCTGGTAAGTTTAACATGATTCCTTTGCAGGTTTCCAAGCTTACAACCATCATCCCATTACCTAGTTTCACTTTTACTGCATTGGTACCGGAAGCCTCCACTCCTAGCTTCATGATTAGATTGGTAGAAACGAAATTATGGGTGGGTCCAATGTCGATAAGCACCACCACTTCCATGCCTCCCATCTCTCCTTTTACTTTCATCGTGTGTGGCGAGGTGAGTCCGTTGACTGAATTTAACGATACTTCAGCCATATCAAAGTATGCATGTTCCGTGTCATCTTCTTCCCCTTCTCGTCCTTCTTTTTCTTATTCTTCTTCAACAATCAACACTTGTAGTGTTTTGCTGTGTCCCAGCCTAAACTTTCCATCACACCTAAAGCATAAACCCTTCGCTCATTTCTCAGCGATTTCTGTTTCAGTGAGACGTTTAAATGGACCCATGTACCCCCTTCCTTCTTGATTGTTGCTTGGTTGCCAACTGATAATGGTGTGCCGGTTTTGAACTGACTGTCGGTGCTGCCTCTTACCGCTCCACCTCATGTTTTTGACGCTCCACCATTCTTGTTTTCTTCGATTCTTACCGCTGCCTTCATGGCATTTGATAAACTTTTTGGTTCCATTATTCTTACCAATGATCTCAACTCGGATTTCAATCCCTTAATAAATGTTGCTTCCAAAACCTCTTCAGGAAAGTCAAGCATTTATCCGGCTAATTTCTCAAACTCGCACACATAGTCACGAGCCGTTCCTACTTGTTGAACCGACAAGAATTGTTGATAAACATTACCTTCGTATGATGGTTGAAAGCGAACCAGTAGCTTCTTCTTGAGCTTTTCCCATGTATGGCATGATGATTGTGCCTCCACCCATCGATACCATGCGAGTGCAGCCCATTCCATGCATAAACCTGCTGCCCTCAATTGATCCTTCTTGTTGATCCCCTACAGTTCAAAGTACCTCACGACCCGATAAATCCATCCATACGCATCTTCTCCTAAAAAGATAGGCATCTTGATTTTTTGGAAATCACGTAATGAGTCCCTGTTCTTTCCTTTGTAAAAACCAAAACCCATATGACCACAAGAACCCTTGGATTTGTCATCATCGCTGTCTGATGAATCTCTCTCACTATCGAACTCATTCTTCTTCTTTTTTTCTTCTTGTCCCGCTCGACCTTCGGTCCTTAATCGGTTCCAAAATCTCCTGAAGTTGCATCGCCACCTCCACCTGATGGCTTTCTGCTTCCTCTCTCATCTTGGTTACATCGGACTCAAGCAGTCCAATGCGATCGGTATTATTGAGCTTTGTTCCCATCGCCCAAAAAAAATCGATGAACAATACCGACGTAAATAGTGATCCGACGAAAAGTGCCGCGTGAACAGTAATTCCAGTGAACAGTACGCACGTGAACAGTGCGCCGCCAGAATCGTTTTGCTCTGATACCAATTGATACACGCCGGTTGGTATAACTTGTATTCGAGTCACAGGTAGACTCCACAAGAGATAAACTCCAATACTTTTTCTTGCATAAAAAGATAAGTCTAATACAATACGATACTTATAGCAAACAAAAAGGAAACTAAATCACCGACCCAAACATAAAAGGTAAACTCCTAAAATAAATAAAACTAATTCCTGAAATAAACAAACTTAAATAAATTACTAAAAAACCCCTGATCCCTTTTTACTTTCGCCTCCTATAGATCACACCAAAACGACCTGGGACAGGGATCGTATCTTTCGAGTCTGAGCCCCGATTTGATGTTTCGGTTTTGTGAAACATCAATTTACTTTGATCACTCGCCAATTCAACTTCACGAATGTGTTCTTCATAAGCTTTTAAACGACCAACTACGCCTTCGAATCCAACTGTTTTGAGATCGAGAACTTGTTAAATCAAAACAACGATATGAATGAACCTTCTTGGCAAACTGGTAAGGAATTTCTTGACGAGTTTGCTTTCGCTTAGGGTTTCACCAAGTGATGCAGATTTCCATGAGATGTCTGACATTTGGGTTGCAAACTCATCAATAATGATGGATTCCTTCATCTTCAAGTTATCAAACTTGGTGATTAGAGTTTGTAGTCGTGCTTCTCTTACCCTTTCTTTGCCAAGGTGACGAGTTTTAATGGCATCCCAAATATCTTTAGCCGTACTCATCATTCCTACTTGCAAAATAAGGTCATCCGGAATCACTTGGAAGAGAACTACGATAGCGATATTATTCTTCTTCGTGTCATTCGCTCCTGGATTGAAGACATACCAAACTTGATGTAAGTTTGAGATCACCTTCATGCGAATTGCCCATACGGTGTAATTCGTTGCAGACAACAGCGGCATATGGAGTGACAAGGACGAACTTTCCTTTGTTCCGGACGTTCTGGATCCACCGGTTCCGTCATGATTTGCAGATCACTCTGATGTTACATATGTTCTGATACCAATTGTTGTAAATAATTGGTAAAACACAGAAAAATAAGAACACCAAGAAGCGAGAAATTATTATTATTATAACAAAGAAACTATCTCAAAACTTTACTACAATCAAATCAACTCTCTGTAACTCTCTTTTCTGATATGATCCTACTTGATCATATGCATCTATATATGGCGAACAATTAAAATCCCACTTGATTACAAATTGCCATATAAAACCTTCTTGCTTAATGCCTAAGCGACCACTATTTACTTGAATCCTAAGCAACTCCTTAAGTTTCTTTGTTGTGCAAGAACCCACCTCTTACACCTCATCGTGTAAGGAGGGTTATAATAGCAAATTAGATAATAATATTCAACCGTTTTTTGTGTTGCCCTTGCTTTGATCTCAAAGCTTCATGTGCACAATTCTTTCTTACGATGCGGAGACATCAAAATTTATAGTTTTCTTTTTGTTGCTTAATTCGTTTTTTTAAGACATAATTCCTCCTTTCTTATGGCTGTCAAATTGGGAGCATTGATCAATTTGATAGATATCTTTGTTTTTGAAATGAAAATTTTATTAAAATTACTTGGAAAATAAAAATATGTCTAAAAATTTACTCGTAGTTATATTACACTTTTATTCCAACAAAAAATCGGTCGAGAATTCTGTCACTAATATATATGAAGAAAAGGACGCTAAGAGAAAGAATTGATCATGAAATGGGATGTGCAGATAAATTCCAAAGATTTGTGTAAACTAATCAGTTGTGGAAATATAAGAAACAAACAATAATTCAGTTGTATTTCACTTTTTATTTAATTATCTTCATGTTTTAGTCTGCAAGTTAGAGATGTTTTAGACACTTCAAGAGATAAAGGAAATATCTCCTTCAATGAACACAGACGTCCATTTGTTTTTTGAGAAATTAAATTGGTTCCTTCTTTTTCTTCCTACAAATTCATACCCATGAAATTATGCCACTACAAATATTCATACCCATGAAATTATGCCACTTGTCATTATCTACCATCCCCTTGTTATTGTATTTGATTTCCCTAAATTACCCTTAAAGAGCTAATTAAAAAATAAAAAAGAGAGAAAAATAAAAAAGATCAGACGCTGCACATAACATCAGAGAATGCGTCTCTTCAAATCCCAATACCTTCTCCAACCCTCTACCTCCACCTGCCACTGCTAGTCTGCTACCCCCACGGCCCATTCCTAACGCCTAATCGACCACCGTGGCAACATCAGTGCGCCACTGATAGGATTTTGTTTAAGGAAGAAGTACCAGCCATGGAGGATGAAGAAGAATTGGATGTTTTTAGGGAGGAATGATCGATATATTAGGCTGATACCATGATAGGATTCGAAAATCAAGAACTCAACATTACAGGGATCGATATCAAAATATATATACAGAGGGAAAGCTAAAAATATGTACGCAGTCTTCTCCTATAATCATGGACATGATAATGGACAAAATTACAATATTGACTTTACAAAAATATTCAATATAATTGGTTCCTTGATGTACGTTCCATTAGCCACCTCTCCGATTCTTAAGCTTCAACACAGCTACAACAATCAGGTAATTTCTCTTATAAAAGGCCTGCAAGTGAATGGTTTTCAATTGGCGATTCTTGACAGGTAATTTCTGCTGCTATGTTGTTAAGAATTGCTTCTGATTTGCTGAATGAAGAAAGTTCAGAACTACATAAAAATATAGAAAAATATGGAAAAATGATTCATTAGTTCATGGAGGACATGATGATAATAGTGAAGACGCGCACAAAATTGATATACAAATCTATGGAAGACATGTTAGAAAGATTGTTTACAGGAATATGAGTGATGATTTCTGGTGTAAATGAAAAATAGAATTACTGTCATCAGGATTGGTGGTGGCGATTGGGGGTGCGACAAACAATAACTTACTTGTATTTCACTTTTTATTTAACTATCTTCATTTTTATGTCTATGCAAGTATGAAAACTTTTTGTTGTTTCTGCAGGATATAAAAGAAATTAACAGATGAAATGAATGCTGGGTACAATAAGAACCATCAGTTTTTATTTAATTATCTTTATATTTATGTTCTTTAATTTATGGTTTTCCCTCATTCACACCTTCAATGACCACACCATGTGCATTTGTTTTTTTAGAGTCTTTTAAAGGACCGCTATGTTATGTCCCTATTTCCATTGTCCTATTCACACAGTTTTCACATGGATCATCTATGTAATAGTCTTGGCTACAGAACTAATTATGAAGTAAAACACAGTTGAAGTGAAATTTCTATTGGCATTTATCAGAAAACAAAAGTAAATATGTCTAAATAATCAAGCTAAGTTATATTATCACATAGTTAAATCAAACAATAACATATAATACCGCATGTTGTCTTTTGTAATCCTAGCGCCTTGCTAAATTTCGGGTTACAACGAATTTTATTGTTCTAAAAAAGGATCAATGTCATGTGAGAAAGATACAATTCAAAGTGTAATACACACCTTTGTGGAAAATGTTGACACGTTAAAACACACGCCTCCTGGAAAAATATGACATTGACCAAATGTCCTTTTCAAGCAAGTGAAAAAGAAAACAAGTGAACAACGTAGCTCAAGTATAAATTAGGATATCAGAACCATTCATTTTTTATTGAAAGCAACATGGCAAAGCAAATAATTTCTTCTTCAAACTTCTTATTTTTCTCTCTGGCTTTACTAATCATCACACTCTTCCCCATACCAAATTTCACTTCTGCTTCTTTGGAGGAAACCAATGCTCTACTTAAATGGAAAGCAAGCCTTCAAATCCCAAAAAACTCCTTGCTCTCTTCATGGATTCCTATCCCTTTGAATTCCAGTGCATTTGCCCCATGCACTTCTTGGTTTGGAGTAGTTTGCAATGCTGATGGGAGCATTCAGAAGTTGAACCTCACATCATCTGCATTAAAGGGTACGCTTCATCAATTTTCATTCTCTTTGCTACACAATCTTACACATTTTGATCTCAGACTAAACAACTTCTTTGGCCCTATCCCACCAGAAATCCAACTTTTGTCCAAACTTGTATATCTTGATTTTTCGTTGAATAAGTTTTCTGGAGTAATCCCACCTGAAATAGGAATCCTGCACCAGCTAACTATCTTGTACTTATACTCAAACAATATCTCTGGTCCTATTCCTATTGAACTTGGGAATTTGAAGTCTCTCACTGATCTTGAGGTGAACATAAATCAGCTTAGTGGTTCGATTCCTTCATCATTGGGTAATTTGACATCTTTGAATGTACTTTATTTGTACCAAAATCAACTATCTGGTTCCATTCCTGTTAAACTTGGGAATTTGAAGTCTCTCACTGATCTTGAGCTGAGCACCAATCAGCTTAGTGGTTTGATTCCTTCATCATTGGGCAATTTGACATCTTTGAATGTCCTTTATTTGTTCCAAAATCAACTATCTGGTCCTCTTCCTAATGAACTAGGGAATTTGAAGTCTCTCACTCATCTTGCGGTGTACAACAATCAACTTAGTGGTTCTATTCCTTCATCATTTGGTAATTTAACATCTTTGAATTTCCTTTATTTGTTCCAAAATCAACTCTCTGGCCCCATTCCTGTTGAACTTGGCAATTTGAAGTCTCTCACTGATCTTGAGGTGAACATCAATCAACTTAGTGGTGCTATTCCTTCATCATTAGGTAATTTAACATCTTTGAATTTCCTTTATTTGTTCCAAAATAAACTATCTGGTCCCATTCCTAATGAACTAGGGAATTTGAAGTCTCTCACTCATCTTGCGGTGTACAAAAATCAGCTTAGTGGTTCTATTCCTTCATCATTGGGTGATTTAACATCTTTGAATGACCTTATTTTGTACCAAAATCTACTCTGCGGTCCCATTCCTGTTGAACTTGGGAATTTGAAGTCTCTCACTAATATTGAGGTGAGCGAAAATCAGCTTAGTGGTTCTATTCCTTCGTCATTGGGTAATTTGACATCTTTGAATATCCTTTATTTGAACGAAAATCAACTATCTGGTCCTATTCCTGTTGAACTTGGGAAATTGAAGTCTCTCGTTCATCTTGCGGTGTACAACAATCAGCTTAGTGGTTTTATTCCTTCATCATTGGGTAATTTGACATCTTTGAATGTACTTTATTTGTACCAAAATCAACTCTCTGGTCCCATTCCTATTGAGCTTGGGAATTTGAAGTCCCTCACTGATCTTGAGGTAAACATCAATCAACTTAGTGGTTTTATTCCTTCATCATTGGGTAATTTGAGATCTTTGAATATCCTTTATTTGCACGAAAATCAACTCTCTGGTACCATTCCTCTTGAAATTGGGAAATTGAAGTCTCTCACTCATCTTGCGATGTACAAAAATCAGCTTAGTGGTTCTATTCCTTCATCAGTGGGTGATTTGACATTTTTGAATTTCCTTTTTTTTTACGAAAATCAATTCTCTGGTCTCATTCCTGTTGAGCTTGGGAATTTGAAGTCTCTCAATAAGCTTGATATGAGCCACAATCAACTTAGTGGCTCTATTCCTTCATCACTAGTAAACCTCAGCAACGTAAACTGGCTGACCCTCAGTTGTAATAAATTATCTGGTCCCATTCCTAGTGAACTTGGGAAGATGAAGTCTCTCACTCATCTTTCAGTGAGCAGAAATCAGCTTAGTGGTTTTATTCCTTCATCATTTGGTGATTTGACATCTTTAAATGGGCTTTATATGTACCAGAATGAGCTTGCTGGTGCCATTCCTAGTGAACTTGGGAAGTTGAAGTATCTCACTGATTTTCAAGTGAACAACAATCAAATTAATGGTTCTATTCCTCCAGAGTTCGGAAATTTAACTCAACTACAAAGACTTAATCTGTCTTCGAATCATTTGGTTGGTGAGATCCCAAAGGAGTTTGGGAAGATGAAAAGTATGTTGGATTTGTACTTGACTGGCAACCAACTTTCGGGTGTTATACCTCTAGAGCTTGGATTTTGTGAACTCCTTGAAGTACTCGATCTATCCAAAAATAGATTTAATGGGTCAGTCCCAAGAAGTATTGGTCAATGGACACACATCCACTACTTGAATCTTAGTAATAACAAGCTCAGTGAGACAATTCCATCCGAGATTGGTAAATTAGTTCATCTTACGGAACTTGATTTATCTCATAATTTTCTCACGAAAGAGATACCATCTGAAGTTCAAAGTTTGCAGAGTTTGCAAAAATTGGATCTTTCTCACAACAGACTATCTGGTTCCATTCCTGATGCTTTTACAAGTTTGCCCAACGGGATTGATATTAACCTTTCTTTCAATAAGCTCTCAGGTCCGGTCCCCCCTTGCGCCAACTTTGTGAATACGTCCATAGAAAGCAATACAGATTTGTGTGGGAATATTACGGGGGTGAAACTTTGTCCAATTCAAATTATGAAAAAGAAAAATGATCCCTTTCATCATAAACTTATCCTTGTAATTATGCTCCCTCTTATCGGGGCTATTTTACTTGGTGTATTCACGTATGGCCTAATTGCTTATCAACAACATAAGAAAAAGTCTCCACAAAAACCATCGGACGAAGAAAGTGGTGATTATTTCTCCATTACAAGTTTTGATGGAAAAGTAGTGTATGTTGATATCTTGAAGGCAACAAATGATTTCGATGATGCATACTTCATTGGGACCGGAGGATATGGGACTGTGTACAAAGCCGAGCTACAACCTGACATTGTGGTAGCGGTCAAGAAACTTCACCAATCATCTGAGAATGCTGATCATAATGGATTCCTTAATGAGGTACGAGCATTAACGAACATAAGGCATCGGAACATAGTGAAACTCTATGGATATTGCTCCCATGTTCGCCACTCATTTTTGATTTATGAATACCTTGAAAAGGGAAGCCTTGGATCAATCTTGTGCAATGAGATCTTAGCAAAAGAATTGGATTGGTTGAAAAGGGTAAATATTGTAAAGGGTGTAGCTAATGGTTTGGCTTATATGCATCACGACTGCTCACCTCCTATAATTCATAGAGACATATCCATAGCCAATATCCTTCTTGACTGTGATTATGAAGCACATATTTCTGATTTTGGCACATCCAAGCTTTTAAAGCTCGATTCATCCAACTGGACCGCAATTATAGGCACATATGGTTATATCGCGCCTGGTAAAACAATCTTGTGATTGTAGTTCTACATATTCTTAAGTTTAATGATATATATATATATATATATATATATATATATATATATATATATATATATATATATATATATATATATATATATATATCAATGTTAGAATCTTGTGGGGTTGATATAGCTTTTTTTGTTTTTATCCCATGCTTCTTTGGATGTAGAACTTGCTTATACGATGGTGGCAAATGAGAAATGTGATGCGTATAGCTTTGGAGTTGTTGCACTAGAAGTGATAATTGGAAAGCATCCTGGAGAACTGATAACATCTTTACCAACATTGTCTGCTGAGTATCTGGTGGCAGCAAATGTGGCAGATAGTCGGATACCGCCTCCCTCGTCCCAAGTTGAGAAACAAGTTAAGTTGGTTTTGAGTCTCGCAAGAGCATGTTTGAACTCCAATCCGCTTGAAAGACCAACAATGCAGCAAGTTTCAAATATGTTAATGAAGGATCTGCTTTGAATTGACATGTCTTGCTTGATATAGTCTACTTTCAGAGTTGCAGTGTTCTTTACTTTTCTTACGTTCCCTATATGCATCCTGTCGATATGTATTCATCTGAATGGCTCTTTGTTAAGAAACTTAACATATGTTTGTAGTAGTAAAAAAAATAAGTCAATGAAGATCGCTATATTGTAAAAAACTTGCTACTGGAAACCAAGGACACCGCCATGCATACACACATCCCCCAAATAAAAAATTATGTAAAATTTTGTTGGTATATTTTTTTTATTTGTTTCAGTTTTACTATTTAGTAAGTTCCATGTTTTAAAACGAATAATTATTATAATGACTTCATATATATATATATATATATATATATATATATATATATATATATATATATATATATATATATATATATATATATATATATATATATATATATATATTAACACACAATTTTATTCTTGCACAACGTTATATACCCCTTACCCTACCTAAGTCATTCAAATATATCTCTATTTTAGATTAGATGATGAGCAATCAAAGCTAATGGTGAGAGATATCATTGGAGAATTTTATCAAACTTATGCTAATATAGATGATCAAGATGCGTCTTTACAAAGATGGAAAATTTTAAATATTAAGAAAAAATTTCTAATATCAAAGCAATTTACACAGCTCAACATTTTTTACTCACTCTCCATTCCTTGCATGCTTTTGAGCTATTTGTATGCATTTCATTTCACTTTGAAATGGCATGACATTGATGTAATGTTAAATGATTTTATGTATCACAAAAGAAGAGTCAAGCTTTGACCACCTAAGTACCTCCAAAAATCTGACATCTATCTTCTATCTGAAGATGCAGAATATGGAGTGAAGAAAAAAGTTGAATGTAAATCTTACTTGATCCATAAACCTCTGATTCGATCCTCCCCAAAATTACGCTGACTGAAAAAAGACCTCTCGTTTTCCTGTTATGAATCATACTTGATAGGTCTTTAAGTTAATAGATAATAAGTATTTTATATTCTAGGAAGTTATCTTGTTTCCGTTTTTAATTTTGGCAATTAGGATCTTTTATTATTTGAGTCGATTTTAGAAGTCTTTGTTTCCTGATTTGAGTCTTTTGTTTATCCCTATTTAAAGGGTAGTCATTCATGAAATAAGATATGCTGGAATTTGAAAACAATCAATAGAGTAATATTAGGTTAATAGCTTAGTTTAGTCTCCTGCAAACAGGAGGTTAGGTTACAGGGGAGTTCACGGCTTTTTCAAGCACTAGCACTGGTCCTGTCACGAGGTCTAGATCCCGGGTCATAACAAATTTGGTATCAGAGCCGCTCGTGATGTCGACACAACAGGAAGAGCTGATGAAGAAATTGGAAGCGTTCATGATCCAGCAAACGCAAAGCAACAATGATTTGAAGACAAGTACCAATGATTTAAAGGCGACTATGGCAGCCTTGCAGACCAAGCAAGCAGCAATGGAAGAGAGATTGCAAACCCTAACCCAAAACAAATCCAACAGACAAGAAGAAGAAGATGAAAGCGTGGACAAGATGTTCGAGTCTGATAGATTTGATGACCCATCGGAACAGGTGCGTGGAAGAGGACGTGGCGCCACCTTTGGTGCCAATCCAAACAGTAAGTTTTTGTACCAAGGAGGCTTTGCTGGAAGTGGTAAGGGTTTGATCCAGGAAGGAGCAGGAAGAGGATCAAGCAAGGCTTTTGAATCATGGCGGACAGGTGAACACCAACCTTTCAAACACCATTGGGACTCCTTCAAACCAGAAGGGTCAAACAGAATGGATCAAGGGGCACCAAAAAACTGGGAAGAGACGGAAGATATGGGATACCGTAGGGGAAGAGTACCGAGATTCGCCAAGATGGAGTTTCCCACCTATGATGGGAAGGGTAATCCAGTCGAATGGCTTCAAAGATGTGAAGACTTCTTTGAAGAACAACAGACCCCTACTGAAGCTTGGGTTAGGCAGGCCACCTTTTCACTACAAGGTCGGGCTAGTGGGTGGTACCATAACCTGCGAAGAATGAAGACCCGTTTGAATTGGTTTGAGTTCTCAAAAGAGTGCAAAATCAGATTTGGACCCCCGATGAGCATGAACCCGTTAGGCGAGTTAACTCGATTAAGGCAAACAGGTACGGTAGAGGACTATTGTGAAGGCTTTGAGTTGCTGCTAGGGCGAACGACGGGTGTGACTCCGGAGCAAAGCATTTGGCATTTTTGTGCAGGTTTGACTAATGTTATCCGTTATAAAGTAGAGTTTGCTAGACCCACCACACTATACTATGCTATGAACCTAGCCAGACAGATTTAGTTCAAACTCGCGGAGGAGGGACGACCAAGGAGTTTTGGAGCACCTCTATTAACTGGGAATCAACCCTCGGCAGGAAGCAAAAACCGAGAGTCAGCAGGTGGTGGAGCCGGAACAGTGAAATCTGAAGTGCGGAACCCGACTTTGAAACGCCTTACGGCTACAGAGATGGCAGAAAGGCGAGCAAAAGGATTATGCTTTAACTGTGATGAGATGTTCTCGATTGGCCATAAGTGTGCGAAACTGTTTGGTATCATGTTGAAGGATGAAGAAGATGTTACTTGGGATGATCGTGCTGTTTTTACCAACACGTACCCAGGTTTTGAGCTTGCGGACAAGCTCAATGCAAAGGAAGGGAGTAATGTTATGAATCATACTTGATAGGTCTTTAAGTTAATAGATAATAAGTATTTTATATTCTAGGAAGTTATCTTGTTTCCGTTTTTAATTTTGGCAATTAGGATCGTTTATTATTTGAGTCGATTTTAGAAGTCTTTGTTTCCTGATTTGAGTCTTTTGTTTATCCCTATTTAAAGGGTAGTCATTCATGAAATAAGATATGCTGGAATTTGAAAACAATCAATAGAGTAATATTAGGTTAATAGCTTAGTTTAGTCTCCTGCAAACAGGAAGCTAGGTTACAAGGGAGTTCACGGCTTTTTCAAGCACTAGCACTGGTCCTGTCACGAGGTCTAGATCCCAGGTCATAACATTTCCCTTCTTTCAAATACACGCTCTTTCTTCTTCTTGCCCTAAACGACTATAGCTCCTCCCAACTGCGACATCTCTTCTGGCGGCGCCGACTCCTCCCACCTCCAACCTACTCCTTCCGTGCCAACTGCCAAGGAGTGGAGTAATTAACTATGTGATGATTTAGTGATATTCATTGGATATTTTGATTTATTAATTTGTTGAAAAAAAATATGTATTATTGTTTGTTTTGGTGCAAGATGTTATCAAATCAGTTAGGTATAACTTTTCTCTTTTCCTTGTTGATTGTTAGTATTTGTGAAGAAAGCGATATTTAGCCAACTTATTATTATCATTCACCAAAACAAGGTTATAAAGAGAGAACACAAAACATACTCCCAACACAATCTGTCGATTCGGCCTTTTATGGGTTTCGGGTCTTATTCGGAAGGTTGTAGGGCTCGGGTGTGGAGCTGGGAGCGTGGGGTTTCTCACCACCTTTTCGTTAATATGAAGTTCGTAGGAAACTGACTTAGAATGAAGAAGTTATAGTACTTTGAGGTTATTGGAATTATTGGTCCTTAGTGGAGAAAAGTGGCAAGGAGATCCCATGCATGCAAGGTGGCCAGCACAAGAGTACGCCCAACGTAAGTTGGGGTACTCCCAACATAGAAGGGATAAGTGGTCGCGGGTGTTGGAGGTGTACGCCCAGCGTACACTCAGAGTCCCTTAACCCTAATTTTTAGGGTGTGCCACTATATAAAGAACATTATACCCTCTAGGGTCAGCCTCCTTCTCACCCTTAGACATTTTTCACGAAACCCTAATCTTCTTTGAGTGTTCTTGGAGCTTGGAAGGCTTTGTGAGAGCATTTTGGTGTTTTGGATCCACCCTTCAAGGAAGCAAAGGTCAAGGCAAGGTGTTGGTGCAAAAGAGAAGGTTCAGATCTAGGATTGTTGCTTTACTTCAGACCTTTTCAAGGTATAAAGTCTTGAGCTTGATGATTAATCTCTTAGATCTCTCTTAGAATGAGTTTATGGACTCTTTTGGTCCCAAGAATGGATCTTTATGACTCAAGCACGTTTTTAGGTCCAGGGTTGCCACCCTTAGTATCATGTGAGTCCCATAAGCAGTAAAGTTTCAATCTTTAGGGCTCATTTGTGGCCATGCTTGAGATCTAGCCCTTTTTATGGAAGTTTGTTGTCACATTTCAAGTTTGGGCTCATTTGGTGGATTGCAAGCCACCAAGTAATTAACTTTATGGATTAAGATGTCGAAGAGGACTTGGATCTGTAATTGTAGCTGCTGGAATGGAGTATTAAGCACTTAAAGGAAGAGTAGCTTAACAGAGGAGTACGCTGGGCGTACATGCAGGTACGCGCAGCGTATACCACCTTTAGTCAGTACGCTTAGCGTACAAGGGAGTACGCCCCGCGTACTCATCAGTTATGGGCTTGGAGTGTTTTAGGCCTCGGATTGGGCCAGGCAGTGGACTTTGGGCCTTTGGGCCTTAATGGACCATCTGGAGTCAGATGTTTTAGCCCAGGAATATGTTTGGGCTTAAGGTAAGGCCCATTAGAGGGATTGGGCCCAATTTAGCAAATTGGGCCATTAGTGGGCCACTAGTGGGCTTGGAAAGCCTACCTAGTGTTGGGCTTTTGTTTTGGGATTGGGCCTTAGTTTGGATCATACTGGGCCAGGGGTAGAATGGTCATTTTACCCCCATGCATGGATTAAGGATTATGGTATTGGGGCCCACTTGCTAATTGAGTATATTGATCGGTATTGATAGCCCAGGAAGGGGACAGAGCAGCAGCTAAGGATTTCTTTCAGAAAGCTTCTGCATTCGAGGTGAGTTTTCTCACCATACCAATGGGTCTAAGGCACCAAGGCCGGCCCATTTTGTGATAGTTGGTATATTTGTTGTGTAGAGGTGTGTGGCATATTTATGCATTGATACGTGGTAGAGATAGCTTTTACAGCTAATGGTAGAGTAGCCTTGGTGGCTAATGGTAGAGATAGACTTTACGGCTAATGGTAGAGATAGCCTTTACGGATAATGGTAGAGGTAGCCTTTATGGATAAGGGTAGAGATAGCCTTTGTGGCAAATGGTAGAGATAACTTTTATAGCCAATTGATATGTATTATGTGGTAGAGGTAGCTTTTATAGCTAATTGATATGTATTATGCGGTAGAGGTAGCTTTTATAGCTAATCGATATGTGTTATATGGTAGAGGAAGCTTTTATAGCTAATATGATATGTGGATTGTGTGGGGTATGCTCTGGGGAACTCACTAAGCATTAGCTTACAGGTTGTGGATTTGTTTCAGGTACTTCAGATCCCAAGGGCAAGGACAAGGCGTGATGGCGCGGCGTTCACTCTCTCTCAGGCGCTTTCACGGGACACTCTGATGTTTGGAATAAAAGTTGTATTTGACTTATGTTTTGAAAACAATTATAACTAAATTTCTTAATGTATGGAAATATGTTTGATGATTCAAAAATGAAAATTTTCTATGAAAAATTGGGTCGTTACAGCTGTCATGGAGTGACACTTAGCTTCCGCTGAGGAACAAAAGACTACCGACTGCTTCTTGGTCTTCCATGAAAACGAAGCCCCTCCTAAGAGAAGAATGTAACCAGTTCTTGATCTTCTTGAGAAAGGGCAACCCAACCAATCTGCATCACAGTAGCTAACGACCTTCAACTCCCCCGCTCTTGGAATGTAGATACCTTCTCCCAGAGTAAACTTAAGGTACACTAGGAAGCGAGTAATGGCTACCATGTGTTCTTCACGAGGATCGGAAACGAACCGACTAAGAGTGTTGACAGAGTAAGCGATGTCTGGTCGGGTAGCCTGGAGGTACAAAAGTCTCTCGAGTAGGCGACGATATTGCTTGGCATCAGTCTGTTGGCTTTCAATACAATGGTTAATTTTTAGGTTTTGTTCCATAGGAAACGGGCTACCAAGAAACCCGTTGTCTTCTAAAATATCCATTGTGTATTGTCTCTGGTTCAACACAAGTCCATCTGTGGTTCTGGCCACTTCAATGCCTAAGAAGTATTTGATAGTACCCAAGTATTTACGCTAAAAAGTTGGTTTAAATGAGTCTTGGTGGCTTGAATCTTATCAAGGTTGTCTCCTATGATGATCACGTCATCCACATAGATAAGAATGCCAACAAAGGAGTTACCTTCTTTGAAAGTGAAAAGGGAATGGTCAACTTGGATCTGATCTGAATCAAAGTCGTGGTGAACCATTGGTACCACGAGCGAGAGGCTTCTTTTAGGCCGTACAAGGACTTTTTGAAGCGAAAAAAATGGGTTTCATTTTGTGTGGAGAAGCTTTGAGGAATCTTCATATAAACTTCTTCTTGAAGATTTCCATGCAAGAACGCGTTGTTGACATCCAATTGGAGAAGCAGCCAATCCCGCTTAATATCTACAGTGATTAAACAATGAACAATGACTAGTTTAGCGATGGGGCAAAAGTATCGTGATAATCAACGCCTTCGATTTAGGTAAATCCTTTGGCCAAGAGACGAGCTTTGTATCTCTCGATTTCACGGGTTGGTTTATATTTGATCTTATAAACCCACTTAGATTCGATGGAATGTTTCCCTTTGGGTGGATGTTCAAGACTCCAAGTGTCGTTTTCTTCCAGCTTCGTTATTTCTTTTGCATGGCTTCCTTCCAATTTTGGTCTTGCATAGCTTCTTTAGAGCTTTTCGATTCATTTTTATGATAGTTGTTAAGTAGGCCTTATGGGTGTTAGAAAACTTATCATATAGGAGATTATTGGCAAGAGAGTGTATTGTTGAAGAAGTTGAGTGAGGAGTGGGTTGTGTGTGGTCTACGAAAGGAGGCAAATTCATAATGTAGTCTTTTAGATATGTTGGTTGAGTCCTGGTCCATTTAGCTCTTGGTGGAATATCCATGTGAGTGTGTTGTGATGTGTTTTTTTTAGGATCCTCACGATGGATTGAGGGACTTTCCAAGACATCATCCTCAAGGTGGGCAGCAGTTGTGGTGTCATCAAGATTTTCATTCCCGTTATCATTAGGCTTAACCTCTGTTTCATTTTTAGTGGTCTCATTGGATCCATCACCGTTAGGTTCTAATTATTGGTTTTCAGTGGTGGTTGTTTGCTCATGCATGGGGTCAACATCATGGCACGTGGTACCAAGCAGGAAATTTGCATCATCAAGACTTGTCTTTATGTTGGTAAAAGGGAAATAAGTCTCAACAAATTTGATGTCTCGATATATGACCATTTTCCTGAATTCGATATCAAAGACCTTGTACCCTTTGGTTCCTTGGGGATATCCAATAAAAACTCCAGGTCTCCTCCTCCTGAGTTCAAACTTGTCTCCTCCTGAGTTCGAACTTGACCCCTCCAGTTTCGTTACTCTTGTAGTAGGTTAGGCACCTAAAAGTCTCCATGACCTTATAGTCGAGCTTTTGATTGAAATCGATCTCATAAGGAATTTTTTTGTTGAGAACCTTTAAGGGGAGACAGTTGATGATGTAGGTCGTTGTCTATATGCATTCACCCCAAAATCGTTTTGTAAGACCGACCCGAAACATGAGAGCTCAAGCTGCTTCAAGGATATGATGATGTTTCCGTTCCATGATGTCATTTTGTAGTGGTGTATGGGGACAAGTAGTTTGCAATGTGATTCTATACTTTCGAATAGAAACTCTTCATGTGGTTCGAAGTGATTCCCCCCCCCCTGTTATCGCATCTAATACCCTTTATGAGTATCCCAAATTGAGTTTCTATCAGTTTGTGAAAACTATTAAGTAGTCATTGGCTTCACTTTTGTGTTTGATAAGGTACACCCATAATGCACAATTATAAACATCCACTATAGTTAAGAAAAAACTAGCATAAGTAGTGGATGGTTTTTGATATTTTCCCCATGTATCACAGTGGAGTAACTCAAAACAAGTACTCATCTTGATAGAACTCTTTGGAAAAGGAGATCGAGTAAGTTTATCCTTAACACAAGTGTCACAAAAATCGTGTTTTAAATCAAAAGTAAGGTTCTTTAAAAATTTAACATGAGATAACATGGAATAAGAAGCATGTCCTAGTCTAGAGTGAAAAATCCTAGCATCAACCTTCAAATCCATGACCCTTCTTTCTTTCTTGATCATGCCCATACAGACCATTCACGCAGTTACCCTCCTTAATCAATTTCTTCGAGTGTATGCCTGCAAAACACAAAACTATGGAAAAAAGTTACTGAGCAATTTAACTCTTTTTCCAAGAAAATAAACAAAAGTAAGTTGCAGTTGAATTTTGGAAAAAATAGCACTCCTTCAATCTTGGTTTTTCCAACTAACACACAACTTACTTTTACTTCAACAGGATAGCATCTATGTTGGGTATAACGACTAGCATCTCTTGACTACTTTCAACATCACACTCACGATACTTGGGTTTGTGAGTTATGTACTCTGATGATCCAGAATCAATAACTTATTCATCATTTTCATAAGAAAGGTTAATACATTTACCTACCATATTTGATATTCAAGTGTTATCTTCTTCACTCTTTCGGTTGATGTCGCGAAAATGCTTTAGAAGGGTTGATATGGTTGATTGGTGAGGCCAGAAAAAGTTCCAGCAGTCTCGGTATCGATGCAAGTAGCCTTTGGTTTCCCTTTTTCATTTTTGTTTTACCCGACCACCACTCCGGATAGCCAATGAGCTTGAAACAACCTTCGGGTTTATGGTCGTCTCTGTACCAAAAGGTGCAGTGGTCGATTTCATTGTTTTTTTGTGCTTAATCTCTTTTCCTTTGTGTTGTTATAAGTTGGTTGGTGACTCGAGGTGTCCTTGGCTATGGGTATGAAAGGTGTTTGCTTCTATTTGTGTTTTTTTCATCACAAGAATAGCCCTTTGTTGTTCATCGTTAGATGTCATGTGATAGGCCTCTCCTAGAGAAGCATTAGGTTTCGTTGACAGTAACTGGGTTTTGATGGTGTTGAAATCATTGTCGAATCCCATGAGGAACCTGTATAACATCTCCTTTTCTTTGAAATCATTCAAACGTTTTCCCATATCGCACGAGTAGTTACCGCAGGTGCATCAAGAGGAGGGCAAAACACATTGTACTCTTCCTAAAATCCTCTTAGTTTGGTGTAATATACCGAGATAGAAGTGTCATTTTTGTCGCGTGATGTTGAGAGTATGATTTAGTTCGAAAGCTTTGACCACGACGTGGTGCCGACTTGAGCATAAACACTAAATTATCGGGTATAGGGCCCTATTTAAATGATGTGATGGTTAGGGTTTGTTCACCCTCAGCCTTCGTCACTCCTCTAAGTGCATAAGATCAAACCTTAGCATCCCTTCAAGCTTTTAAGCTCATTTTGGTGATTTTGTGGCCTTGGTAGGAAGAAAGAGAAGCTTTCTAGTGCAAGGATCCATCAAGCAACTCATCCCCACCTTTGTGACCATCTTCTGGACCATTGTAAGTCCTCAAGTCTTAATCTTTATCATACATCTCTTATAGATCTATGAAATTTAGCATATTACGGTCATTTGTGGAAGTTTGAATGAATGGGTGAAATAAAGTTGGAAACTTTATTACTCACCATGGTCCCTAGAGTATTATATCTTCTAGATCTAGAAGTTGGGAGTGTTTTGAAATCCATGCATGAGATTTAGGTTATTTTCTTATCTTTTAACCTAGTTTGAGTGAAGTACATGCATGGGTCACGCATGTACATAAAGTTTATATTTTTATGAACCTTTACGGTCCCAAGGAGCCTTCTAGGAAGTTTGATCAAAGGGCTTAATCCATTAAGTTGCCCAAGTGCAAAAACCACAACGTGGCAAGATGCTCCCCACGACGTGGTGAAGGAGAATTTCTCGACTATGTTGTCGATTAGCTACCATGACATGCTCATTGGTTGGCCACAACATAATAGTCATTGACCGTTGACTTTGGTCGTTGACCGTTGACTTTTTGACCTAGTTGGCTTTTGGTCAACTGAGTAGTTATAGATGGTAGATTAAGGTTTGACCTTGAATGACTCATTAAGTGTTGTGTAGCACCAACTTTTCTTCTTTGAGAGCTTTGGTACTTCCATATTCTCACTATACTATGTAGGATACTAGATTGTCTTTGTGACTCTTGCATGAAAGACCTGGATCTAGCCCCTAGAAATTGTATGAAAGACCAGGATCTGGCCTTGGCAATTGTATGAAAGACCATGATCTGGCCTCTGCCTATTGTATGAAAGACCAGTACTTCTCCCCTAACATTTGTATGTAAGACCTTGTTTGGCCCATGGCAGGAAGTGATTTTAAGACTATGATTTGGCCCATAGCATTCGCTTGAGGTTGAAATAGACCCGTGACTCTATGTATGGTATGTGGTATTTTGTGGAACTCACTAAGATTTGTGATTATAGTTTTAAGTTTATTGTTTCATGTACTTTCAGTTCCAAAGGGAAGGGTCCGACATGATCGCATTGCATCCCCTGAAGTTTTTTGGATGATCTATTTTATGACTTACCTGATGTTTGGAGAATACATTATACGCTAATTATCTTTTGAACAAATGAATGAATGGTTTTGGTTGTTTGAAAATTGAAATTTTTACTTAGTATTTTTGGGATGTTACAAGTTAGTATCAGAGCCTTGGTTTGAGTGATCCTGGCACACTTTATAGTGTGTTTGGACTCAAACTGAAGATTGATAAAATATTTTACAAGAAAACAATTTTCTAAAAAGGTTTTATAAAGAAAAAAGGGGCACGATGCATGCAATCAATCAAACTCAAGTAAGTAATTCCCAAAATACCCATAAATTAATGGTGTGTTTTAGTATGCTATTATATGAGCTGCATGCTAGTATAGGGCTAAGGATCTGCTTAGGGATGCATGCTAAAATGCTTGATATGTGAGATGCTTTCATACTCCTGTTATATGATTAGGTGCTTTAGAGTTTATCCTGATAATGGAAATTATTTGATGAATGCCCTAGGGTGGTACATAGTTAAGACTAGACAGCCTTAGAATGTTTGATTCAGCATTATTGCATGATCTTGTTTGATGAAGGCCTTATTGTAGAGGCATCTACTCGAACATCTATTTTATTGCAATTATATACGACATGCATTCATTGTATGATTGTCGTTGTCAATAGAGACTTTCTTGGCATGCACAGAGGGTAGAATCCTAAGAGAGCCTTGGAAGTATTTTAGTTTGTTGTGTACGTTGTTTAGTGATATAGCACATGTGAGGATAGTCGTAGAAGAGTGACTTAGGAAATCTAGGACAATTCTTGAGGAAAGTACGGATAGGTGTGGTAGGTAGTATGGGCCCGTACTACTAAAAGCACAGGATATGTGCTTGAATCAATGAAAGTCATAGTGATTATAAGAAGCTTGTAGTATGAGAATTTTTGGGTGTATGTTTTAATACTTATGTTATGTTTTTCAGAATGGTGATGACACGACAGGGAGGTGGTTATGGTTCTGGTTCAAATTCAGGCTCTAACGTTGGACCTAGTGATGCTGAGTTAGACGAGTTAATTTCATCAGATATTTCGTGAGCCATCCTGGAGGAGACACCTGGCATTTTCGGTATGATGAAGGAAGGGATGATCGAGTTGATGGACGAGCATTTACGGGCCTTTCGAGCAGAGTTGACATCTGGTCAGTTTGGGTCACACACTCTCACTTTCTGTGACCTTCGTTCTTGTAAGGCTCTCGAGTTCTTCGAGAAGAGGGGCCTTATTGCGAGCATGCGTTGGATAGTATATATCGGGTGTACGTTTCAGAATAGATTCTTCCCTGAGGGGTCGAAGATGAGATTTGATTTTTGTCTTTTGAGGGTTGGTGCTCATGATTGGTAGGAGAAGGCGGGTCTCACTCTTGGAGAAGAGGTCATCAAAGCTATGACTTGGGAGGAGTTTGCTACCTGGGTCAGGAAAGAGTTTGTACCTGCCATCAAGGTGCAACAACTAGCCAGGGAGTTCCAGGATCTCCATCAGAGGACTGAAATTATGAAATAGATCACCGTTAATTTAAAAGAGAGGGCTTTGCTTGTTCTGTTGTATGTAACAGATGAGGAGATAAGGAAGACTAGGTATCATGATATGTAGAAGGATGATATCAGGAAGTTTGTTAGTATTTCGAGCTGCCAGACCTTGGAGCTGACAATTGATTGAACCCATTAGTGGGAGATTGAGTCGGAGCTTCAAAGGAAGTAGAAGACAACATATGTTTAGGCAGCAGGGGTTGCAGCAAAGAAGTCTAGGACTTCTGATTTTCGATCTGGATGCCAACATGGTCGGGGGCATTACGGCAAGTGCGAAAAATCGCATGATGGGGTTTGTCCAAGAGGTGGTTTAGGCTGCTACAAGTGTGGAAAGACGAGTCAAATTAGCAGGGATTCTACTTAAGAATCGGGGATGATTTGCTTTCATTGCAAACAGTTAGGCCACAAGAATGCCCGACGTTGTCAGGAACAATGGTGGCGGCATCCACTCCAGCTACTTCGAGGATCACCGATAGACGCCAGGTGTCACACCCCCGGTCGGGGGCGCGAATGATGGGTTTTGAGCATTCTAACACTTCCTAAGTGTACATGCAACCCTAATAACCTTGGATCTATGTTTGTCTAATTATCATGCAAAGTTGAATTCCAAGGTTATATTCCTATCTAGCATACATGGGGAACATTTTTAACTTGAATGAAAGATAGAATAACTTACCTTGTTGTTGATTATGATCCTTGAAACCTTGTGAGCCTAGCACCCCAAGTGTGATGCCTCAAATGCTTCACACAACACCAAATGCAAAGGAGTAAACTTTGAGAGAATCTTACACTTGCAAAATCGGCTCTAGCCCTCTTGATTCTTGTGTGCAACCGATTTTGGTGGAGCATGGGTTCTTTATATAGTGTTGACACATCTAGGGTTACACCATGTAAACCCTAATGTGTCATGACTCTTCATTTCCATGACCCATGGGTTTGTAACTCCCATGGAGCATCCATGGAGCATCCTATGGGTTTAACCCAACTTGATAATCCATGGAGCCTCTTAGCCCACTATACAAGTTATGCATAATTTACATAATCAACCCATATATTTAATTAGTTATCTTTTGATCACTTAATTAATTCTGAATTAATTCTAAATTAATTCTTGATCAAACTAATTAAATAATATTATTAATATATTAGAACTTATAATATATTAATAAACCATAAGTGTTATTTCTCTCATTTTAGTTTATCCAATTGCATGGTGCCATGCAACCCAAATGGACCATGCCGGGTCGGGTCAAGTACATACTAGAAATAGTTATGGACTTAGACACCTTATCCAACAGTCTCCCACTTGGATAAGTCAAATAACTATAACTGCAAGTATGACTTCAGGAACCGATCAGCAACCGTAGCTCTTTCAAGGTCTCTCGGAACTGAGAAGATGATGATACGCCATTTAAGATAAGTGATCATATAATCCTCTGTTCTAGATATCAGCCGGACAAATACATGGAACAATGTCTTACTTATTGTCCAGCAGTTTGTTTCCCGATTTCCGATTTGTTTGACAAAGAACTTAATTGAACACATCAACTTAGTTCTGACCGGGCCCGGTACATAGGTCAAAAAAAAATCATCGAGGGGCCCAGATATCAGCTTCTAATCCAAGAAGGAACAGATAAACTTCGACTCATATGTTTGTTCTACTACTCATTGAATTATACACAAGAGCACGTTTTATAACATCGAGTTACCAATGCGTTTTCGTACAATCAATGCATAACCAACTCATAAGTAACAAATCATATATCTAGGTTTGAAGACTTATATGATATTACCATCTCACGATCACTCGAGATAAATTCCATGAAGTGATTCCAGTGAGCGTGGGTTGAGTCCAATGCTCAGAACTTATGAGCACTCATGAGTGTTGTAGCCACGTCCAACAACTTAGACCTCTGCAACCAATCATGACAGTCTTGATTCATACCTACTTCCGACATATGACCGACTGTGGAGGTTCGAATAATATGATATACCAAACATAATTATTCTGGAAGTCAACACATGCAAAAGAAATATAGTAAACGATCGACAAGAGATAGCAACACTTTACTCATAAATAAAACACCTTTTATTCATCATCTAATGTCAATTACACTTTACAAATTTCAAGGTTATCTAACTACTAAATCTAATATCATCCTTCAGCCCTATGCTCCGAGCATGCTGGAGATGCTTAACCCGAGTCAGTCCCTTCGTGAGGGGATCTTCTGGATTCTCATCCGATGATACCCTCTTTGCCACGAGGAGTCCTTCTTCTATTCGATGTATGATGAAATGGTATTTTCTGTCGATGTGTCTGGATCTCCCGTGATCCCTTGGTTCCTTGGCTAAGGCAACTGCACTTTCACTATCACAGAAAATTTCCATTGGCTCTTTAATAGCTGGTACAACTCCAAGGTCTCCAATGAAGTTCTTCAGCCATATCGCCTCCTTTACTGCCTCGCTAGCTGCTATATACTCTGATTCGCAAGTTGAATCAGCCACTGTCTCTTGCTTGGAACTCTTCCAAGAAATTGCTCCTCCGTTTAAGGTAAAGACCCAGCCTGACTGAGAGCGGAAATTATCCCTATCAGTCTGAAAGCTAGCATCACTATACCCTACAACTCTCAAGTCTTCACTCCCACTGAGGGTAAGGACCCAGTCCTTAGTCCTCCGTAGGTACTTGAGGATATTCTTTACCGCAGTCCAGTGTGCCTTGCCAGGGTTCCCCTGATACCTGCTAACCATGCTCAAAGCAAAGGCTACATCAGGTCGAGTACACATCATAGCATACATGATCGATCCTACAGCCGAAGCATAAGGTATTCGACTCATTTCTGCTATCTCAGCCTCAGTACTAGGGCTTTGTGTCTTACTCAATCTGGCGTTACTCTGGATGGGTAACTCTCCTTTCTTAGAGTCCTGCATGCCGAATCTCTTCAGCACCTTATCCAAGTAGGTACTCTGACTAAGTCCAATTAGTCTTTTACTCCGATCTCTCAAGATCCTTATCCCTAGAATATAGGCAGCTTCTCCTAGGTCCTTCATAGAGAAACACTTCCCAAGCCAGGACTTAACTTCCTGCAGAGTTGGGATGTCATTTCCTATGAGTAGTATGTCATCCACATACAATACCAAAAAACTAACTATACTCCCACTAGCCTTGACATATACACAAGATTCATCTTCACTCCTAGAAAAGCCAAATTCTTTGACTTTCTCATCAAAGCAAAGATTCCATCTGCGAGGTGCTTGCTTTAACCCATAAATGGATTTCTCAAGCTTACACACTCTATTAGGGTACTCTGTATTGACAAAACCCTCTGGCTGACTCATGTAAACATCCTCAGCCAACTTTCCATTAAGGAAAGCAGTTTTGACATCCATTTGCCATATTTCATAGTCATGAAATGTAGCTATGGCTAACAGAACCCTAATAGACTTAATCTTGGCCACTGGAGAAAAGGTCTCATCATAATCAACTCCCGGAGTTTGTGAGAAACCTTTTGCAACCAGTCGTGTCTTATAAGTGTGTACATTACCATCCATGTCGGTCTTCTTCTTGAAGATCCATTTGCACCCTACAGTCTTACGACCTGGTACATTCTCAACCAAGTTCCAAACTTGATTGTCATACATGGACTGTATCTCGCTGTCCATTGCCTCTTTCCACTTGGCTGACTCAGGGCCTGCCATGGCTTCCGCGTAACTGTTAGGTTCATCCAGACCTATCAGTGTCTCATCACTGATAAGTGTATCACCTTCCGCAGTAATATGGAATCCATAGTAATGCTCAGGTGCATTCCTCACCCTTGTGGAACGCCTCAGAGGTACAGACTTGTCAATTGGCTCAACAGGAGTTTCCTCCTCAAGTTGAGTGCTAGGGTTTGAAGTTCCTTCACCACTTGACTCTTGAATTTCTTCAAGGTCAACTTGCCTCCCACTGTCTCCTTGGCTTATGAACTCTCTCTCTCTCTCGAAAGAAAGCCCTCCTAGCTACAAAGACCACATTCTCACTAGGTCTGTAGAAGAGGTAACCAAAGGATTTATGTGGCTAGCCGATGAAAATACACCTCTCACTTCGAGGTTCGAGCTTATCATGAGTCTCGCGTCTCACGAAAGTCTCGCAACCCCAAATCTTAATGTGGTCTAGTTTGGGTACTTTACCAGTCCACATCTCATGAGGAGTTTTGGCAACTTTCTTTGTAGGGACTAGATTAAGGATATGGGCGGCAGTCTCTAAGGCATACCCCCAAAATGAGATTGGTAGCGAAGCTCGACTCATCATGGAACGAACCATATCCAACAAGGTTCGATTACGCCTCTCATCTACACCGTTCAACTGCGGTGTCCTGGGAGGTGTCAATTGTGAGACAATCCCACATTCCCTAAGATAGTCGAGGAACTCTGAACTAAGATACTCACCACCTCGATCGGATCGAATCATCTTAATGTTCCTGCCCAATTGATTCTCGACTTCCTGTTTAAATTCTTTAAACCTTTCAAAAGTCTCTGACTTATGCTTGATTAAGTAGACATATCCATATCTACTGTAATCATCAGTAAAAGTCAAATAATAACGATTAGCATCCCTTGTGGCATGTTTGAAGGGCCCACACACATCCGTGTGTATAAGATCCAACAAACCTTCACCCCTCTCACAAGAACCTGTGAAGGGTGACTTTGTCATTTTTCCAAGTAAGCATGATTCGCAACTATCATCTGACTTTAGGTCAAATGACTCCAAGACTCCATCCTTTTGGAGTTGGCCTATGCGTTTCTTGCTTATATGTCCAAGACGACAATGCCATAATGATGCTTTATCCAAGTTATTATCATTAACAGAATCAATACACAATACATTATTTCCTAAGTTATCAACCACAGATACAGTTTCATATACACCATCACAAGGTAATGCTTTAAAATAAAGAACATTATTAAAGAAAGCATTAATCGAACCAACTTCATTATCAAATGAAAAGGTGAAACCTTGTTTATACAATGCATGAAAGGAAATAATATTTCTTGCCATTTCTGGCGAATAACAACATTTATTCAAATCTAAACTAAACCCACTACTTAGCGATAAAGTATAAACTCCAATCTTGGTGACAGGTAAAGCTTTCCTATTCCCCATGATTAAGTTTATTCTTCCATGCTCCACATTCTCACTTCTTCTTAGTCCCTGCAAATCAGAACAGATATGAATACCACAACCGGTATCAAGGACCCAAGATTTAGAATGGGGTGAGTTATTAGATAAGATAGTGTAAATACCTGCATGGTTAGGTTTAACTTTCCCATCCTTCACATCTTGCTGGTACTTTGGGCAGTTCCGCTTCCAATGTGACTTTTCATGGCAATAGAAGCATTCAGCCTCTTTAGGGTCAGAAGAAGGAGTGACGAAACCTTTATTGGTTCCAATTGAAGAATATTCATCAAGGGTCCTAGCCTTGGTACCCTTCGAAGAGCTCTTCCTCTTCTTCCCTCGACCTTTCCCGATTGCCAAAACCGGGGCGGAGTTTGGAGTAGGAGTGTTAACAACCGACTTACCCTTAAGACCTGTTTCTGCGGTCTTGAGTAGTCCCTGAAGTTTGCTGAGTGTGACCTCTTCCTTATTCATGTGATATGTCATGCGGAATTGATCATAGCACGATGGTAAGGAGTGCAAAATGATATCTATTGCAAGCTCCTCAGGGAAGTTCACATTAAGCTTCAGCAACCGATCCACATACCTTTGCATTTTCTGCATGTGGCTCGTGACGGATTCCCCGTCCTTCATCATGGTTGTTATGATAGAGCATATGATTTCATACCTCTCTTGCCGTGCACTTTGATGGTATCTTTCCATCAGATCTTGGTGCTTTTCAAAAGGGTAGAAGTCCTCATAGGACATTTGCAGTTCCGATGTCATGGTGGCCAACATGATGCATGCCACTTTTGTAGCATCCCTTTCATGTGCCCGGAAGTCAGCGATCTCCTGGGGAGTTGCAGTGGTCTCATCAATCTCCTTAAGCTCCTTGTCAAGGACATATTCTTTGTCCTCGTAGCGGGTAATCATCCTGATGTTTCTGATCCATTCATTGAAGTTGGATCCATCAAAAGTGACTTTCCCACACAAGTTCATAAGGGTAAAGGAGCCATTAGGATTAGAGCCAGAAGCAGCATTGTTTGAAGACATCTGAAAGAAGAGGACAAGATTAGTTTAGATATCAAGAGAGTCCTTAATAAAACACCCAAATGTAATATTAAGGTTAGGATCCAATCACAATATATTATAACTTAGAAGAGGTATGCCGTAATCCAAGCTATAACATATTTGAAAGGTAGGTGAATGACGATTCACCAATTTCCACCATGAAAAACGAAATATAAATATTAGGTTTTTAATTGGTTCTTAGAAATTCCTAGATTCTTTTGAGATTCAATGAACTTTTCAAAGTCATGTTTCAATCTCGAGTGTGCCCTCCAAGTTTTGTGACTGGGATACCGAGGATCACAAAACGAGGTGTGAAGTAACCATGCAAATCACTTGGTACCCTCAAAGTTTATCACTCAATCGATGTGCCGGTAAACCACACACGCTCCACCGATGTTATGGTAAACCTTAAGTCACCCTTTACCTACCTTGTTAAGTCCAAGTTAGTGTGCCGGTTAACCACACACGCTCCACCAACGACTTAAACAAAGTGTAAAGTGTAATTTCATGGATTAGCACCTTATTCACATTTTTCCTAAAGTAACTAAAATTGGGAATTTAATAAAAGCATTTAGTTACTTTATAATATTCATCATACTTTTAATGAGAATTTATAAGTCCTTGTCCTACCCGTTCAGCTAACGACCCTCCACCGATCAAGGAAGCGGTGGGTGAGAGTGGACACCCATTAAGTTGCCATTTTATAGGCAACAACCTTATACCCCCCTTATAGACCGGCTTCGTGAATGAGGCGTACTAGCGGTAAGACGACTTGATCTTATACATATATATATTAGTAACTTATAATATTATAAAGTATAAGGGTTGAATTTTAACTTTTAAAATTCTAAGGGTTGGAACTAAAGTTTTAATCAAGACTTTACTTGTTCCAAAACTTGAGGGCAAGTTTTGTAAACTTCAAAAACTTTTCATTTCTTATAACTTATGAATTAATTGAGTAATAAAAATGAAATCTCTTCATTTTTATAACTCTTGTGTTCTTTTAATGGCTTTAATAAAAGTGAGACTTTTGGTTTTCCATAACTTGAGAACAAGTTATGGACTTCATTAAAACACATTATGATCATGAATTAAACTACCATGAAGGTTACAAACAATTCCTATGATCATCTAATCTTCATAAGTTCAAGAACATGAATATGAACACTTTCAAGAATCAAAAATTACACTTAAAAAAACTTGTAATTTTGATAATTGCCATTGTAAATGGATTAGCATAAACATTACACCATCTAAAACAAGTTTTAAAACATCAAAACAGTTTAGGGTAATGTTTCTAGTCCATTTCCAGCAACAAATGTGCAAAGTTTCATACGAGCAGAAAACAGAAAAACGATTTTTTTTCAAGCAGTTTGCACAAAAAAAACAACAAACAAACCTAGGCTCTGATACCACTGATGGGTTTTGAGCATTCTAACACTTCCTAAGTGTACATGCAACCATAATAACCTTGGATCTATGTTTGTCTAATTATCATGCAAAGTTGAATTCCAAGGTTATATTCCTATCTAGCATACATGGGGAACATTTTTAACTTGAATGAAAGATAGAATAACTTACCTTGTTGTTAATTATGATCCTTGAAACCTTGTGAGCCTAGCACCCCAAGTGTGATGCCTCAAATGCTTCACACAACACCAAATGCAAAGGAGTAAACTTTGAGAGAATCTTACACTTGCAAAATCGGCTCTAGCCCTCTTGATTCTTGTGTGCAACCGATTTTGGTAGAGCATGGGTTCTTTATATAGTGTTGACACATCTAGGGTTACACCATGTAAACCCTAATGTGTCATGACTCTTCATTTCCATGACCCATGGGTTTGTAACTCCCATGGAGCATCCTATGGGTTTAACCCAACTTGATAATCCATGGAGCCTCTTAGCCCACTATACAAGTTATGCATAATTTACATAATAACCCATATATTTAATTAGTTATCTTTTGATCACTTAATTAATTCTAAATTAATTCTTGATCAAACTAATTAAATAATATTATTAATATATTAGAACTTATAATATATTAATAAACCATAAGTGTTATTTCTCTCATTTTAGTTTATCCAATTGCATGGTGCCATGCAACCCAAATGGACCATGCCGGGTAGGGTCAAGTACATACCAGAAATAGTTATGGACTTAGACACCTTATCCAACAGCGAAAACACCAAGTTGTGCAACGTTAGAGTGTTGGATCACAATCATTGAACATAAAATGAACAGTATATAACATAAATATTGCTTCCATTTATGGGTAAATCATTACATCGGAAAATGTTTTAAAATACTATAGGTTATACTACAAAAGGTGCCTTAACAGATAGGCATAACTATATTGATAACAAGTCCTCGGTAGCTCCCTCGATCAACTACTACTTCAGTGAACGAAATCTTTCATCTCAACGTGTCCTAGGAATACAGAAGGTTTTGAAAACGATCAACATAATGTTGGTGAGTTCACAGGCTTGAGTATTTATACTTCAAAATATCTTTTTATACATAACTTTATTAAGTTGTATAGGTATTTTGATTCTTTGATTTGAAAAATAATATTCTACTATTTATGAGTTTCGTGATCCTCATTCATCCTATGTAATACCAGTATATCCATATCTTAGGAGTATACTTACAGATAGGAGTACTTTTAAGAACTAGCTGACCGAGAGTGAACTTAATGTAGATTAGGTGGATGCAGTCCAATCCTGACATATGTAACTGTGTAGTTATAACGTAAATTGAGTTTCAATGTTTCATGGTATAATTATAATTAATATATAAATATGTCGAATAGATATCCTTAGCGAAGCCAAACTGGCGGAGTGGCGATGTAACCATTGTTCAACTTGAATTGATGGCATAACATACTACAGTTATCCGTTTGAATCGAGTATAACGACGACGTAATATACTTATATTATCCTTTTAGCTCGATCATAGTGACAGCATAATATACAACTATTCGTTTGAATCGAGCGTAGTGAGGGCATAATAGACTACTATTATCTGTTTGAGTCGAGCGTACTGACGACATAATATACAATTATCCGTTTTGTAACACCCGCAGATTCGGGATAGTCAATTAAGATATATTTAGCGTCAAAAATGATTTTTTTATAGAAGATTATTTAGGATAAATAATCTTGACCAAAGTTATAGTATATGTGACAAAGATTCTGTGCATATAAAGAATGCCCAAATCTGACTCCATATGGAAAATATATGATTTTTTGAAGTTTCGGTGCAACCGGGTATAGTAGTGTGCGACACAGAAATCAAATTTAAGATCGGTTGATTGTTAGCCTAAACAATCCAAACGAGAGTTGAAGATCTCATTAATAAAAATCCATCGATATGTAGATCATGAAGAACGGAGTTTGCATGTAAGAGTTATGAGTTCCGCAACGATTTCTAACAGTCTAAGCCTATCAAAAATATAATATTTTGATAGAGTGATAATTAGTTGTTAGGGTCTAATAAAAAGTTGTATATCTCG
Source organism: Lactuca virosa (assembly GCF_052849685.1). Taxonomy (NCBI): domain Eukaryota; kingdom Viridiplantae; phylum Streptophyta; class Magnoliopsida; order Asterales; family Asteraceae; genus Lactuca; species Lactuca virosa. The sequence goes on along the minus strand of NC_136428.1, from coordinate 132,241,024 downwards.
TCGAGAGCTTTCCGGCAATATAAAGAACGTCAAAAATGGAGCTTGTGTGAAAAAGTTATGTCATTTCGGAAATCTGGAAAAGGGAGCGCACAAAGCGCGTGATGCGCACCGGTGACGTGGCACCACGAGAGGGCGCCATTAGGCATGTTCAAGAGCCTATTTCCTTCGAGCGACACGTCAACGTGGCTCCACAAGGTCTTGGTATGTGGCACCACGAATGTGTGACACGTGGCAACCTTCTAGAAGCAAGGGTGCGGGCGAACGGTGAGGCGACACGTGGCAAGAGGCCACTGGAGTCGGTGAGGCATGTGTGTGCGGAGTGCCCCTAGGTATGCGCGGCGTGCATCTCAAACTCCCATAAATACTGTTTGTTTCCATATAAACTCCTCACATTCAGCCCCTAGAGCTCCTCTCTCTCTCTCTCTCTCTCTCTCTCTCTCTCTCTCTCTCTCTCTCTCTCTCTCTCTCTCTCTCTCTCTCTCTCTCTATTCTCCCTCCTGTAAACCCCTTTTTCCTTCGTTTCTAGCCTAGAGTGAAGCCCTACGACACCCTTGAGTACTCATCTAAGTAGTATACTTCGAGTAGGAGATCCCGAGTCAGTATTCTGCCCATTTAAGATCTTGATTCTCGCCTATAGTCTCTGTAATTTAAGCTACACTATGTTTCTTTCGGTGTAACTTATATTTATAGCCATAAGTCGTTATTATGAACCTATAAATAAGATTTATCTATGAGCACCTAATGTAAAATAAATGAGTTATTTCAACTATTATAAGATACTAGATGGTATCTTACTTCCAAAAATGTGATATGACAAACAAATCAAACAACTCAAACTGCAACCTTGGCAATGCGTCTGAAAAATTAAAATTTTGTATTAAGTAGTTGTGAGCAATACAAACACTATAGTCCCGTAGTACGTGTTTTCCTGATTCCGAAAATACAAAGAACATCCAAAACGGAGTTCATATGCAAAAGATACGACCATTTTAAGAATCCAAAACCAGTATAATACTGATTTTCTGCACACCTCAAATGGAAATTATGATAGCATTTTTGGACTCAGACTATAGCCTAATATTTAATTTCATATTTAAAATACTTTTAGTAAAGATATATATAAAAAATGAAAAATCTGACATTTTCATATTTATTAATCGCGAAACCTTAAACGATTGATTTCGACATGATTTCAATTATTGACAATATATTCTGGAAATAATATATTGTTATCCAGTCTAGTTAGGGCAAATCTTAACGAAGAGATAACTCAAAATTTCTAAAATTATGTACATCTACATATATATATATATATATATATATATATATATATATATATATATATATATATATATATATATATATATATATATATATATATGTGGAGAACGTATTTTTCAAAAATCTATTTTGTATTTGTTATTTTTATAAACTCATATTGTATATAACAAATAGTCAATCGTGTAATCACAATGCATTTATGTTATATAAATTTTATATAACAACACTAAATATATAAATATTTATATATGTCATATATCATTTTCCATACAACAATTCCTAAAATATACGACAAATTGGACATTGATTTTGTACAAATCTCGAATCCTTCGTATATCTAACAAACATTCATATTAAACCCTTATTAGCAGAGTGCATAAATATTGTGTATACATACAATATTATTAAACAAAAAAAAACACAAAAAAAAAGAATATACATTAAATCTATTAGAAATACATACAATCAATAAATTCATACAAAAATACATACTTAGTTTAATCAATACATACATTATACATATTGAAACAAATGCATTATACAAAATACTAAAATGAAACTTATACTTTTCACTCCTAAATTGACAGCCATAGTTTCTTCCGAGTTTCATTCTAAACAAAACCACACGCAAACACTTCTTCTGTTTGTCCTTCCCATCTACTGTACATTCAAGGAAACAAGGAATGGAAAAGGAATATTAACACTCAACCACAATGATAAATCAACAATCCAAACAACCAACAACAATTAAACCCTTACAGTAAAAATTGATCGATCCTTGTATCTGCTTGCATCTTCATTTCCAGCCGAGCACACCTCCAAATGGAGGTGTTGTTCATACGACAGCCAGCCAAAAGAGTAGTTCACATTCGTGTTCTTCCTCTTTCCTTCCTATGAAAAATCAAAACCGAATACACTCCAAAAACCCCATCGATTTTATATCAAAACAATCAAAACCAAACATCACAATTCATCCATCGATACCAGTCAACACAAACAAAAAAAAAGAAGGTTGCCTCTTAGCTAGCTACTTCCATTCTTCTTTCTCTCTTCAGTCCAGTCAAGCACCACCGGTAGTGGTGGTGTTGTGGGGAACCATCGAGGAGCTACCCTTCCTCCTCCTGCCAAACAACATCACCCCAAAACACCCCTGATACCGTCGTTTCTCCCTCCCTCTTTCCTCTTGAGTTGCAGTCGAAGAAACTCCACCGGAGCCGAGGTTTGTCGGCGATCAAGAGGGAAACGACCCCCCTCAAGTCCCCTGTGTTCCTCTTCGACTCCACAACAGCAAACACCCTACAAATCTCCGTTCATCTGCCTTCGAATCATACCCACTCCCGATCAGACGGAGATTACGCTTCCCCTTTCTTTATTATGGAGGATCGAAAACCATCAAGCCTTCCGATCGCTGCTACTGTTTGTTCTTCAGTCCTCCTCGATTGAAAATAGCGCTTCTTTAAAAACATTTGTTCGTGTTTCTCTTTCTTAATCCGACGAAGACGAGCATCGGAGGATCTTCCCTTTTCGTCTTCTTTGTTGCCGACGACGAGAGAGGAACGAAGAGTATCCGATTGCCTTCCTTCGCATCTGCCTTCATACGTATTCAACTCATTTCATTCGTATCCTCCACTTCTCGATCTGTTGGAAGACACCAAAACTGAATAACCAAACCGAACCAAATGACGTTTGGTTAATTTGGTTTTCAGTTAATTTGGTTTGGTTAACCGAATAAGAATATCTTATTCGGTTTGGTTTTTGGTTAAATTTTCATTTTTTTGGTTAAACCGAAAAAACCAAATAAGCTATATATATATATATATATATATATATATATATATATATATATATATATATATATATATATATATATATATATATATATATATATATATCAACATTTTATATATAAATTTATTGATTAGTTACTGATTTTCATGACATTTTTAGGTATTAACCATTATAAAGTTATAATTGTTTTATATTTTGTATTAAAAAGCAAAGAAAAATTAACCAAATAACATTTAGTCATTTCTTTCATTTTCATATACGATTAAAATTATATTAACCTATCTCTCCAACTTGAATATAATATTTTATATATTAATGTAGTTTCTTTGTTTGGTAATAGTCTAGTAAGTTTTTTTTTCTTTTAGTTTAATATTTATTTTTACGTTTTGAATTTTATTCAGTTTAACCTTTAAATCGAACCGAATAATCTATAACCGAATAAACCGAAACCGATTAAACCGAACCTTATTTGGTTTGGTTATGGTTAGATTTAAAATGTAAAAAACCGATAAAACTGAACCGTTTTCACCGAAAACCTGAAAACCAAACCGAATAACACCCCTAAAGACGGGAACCTGGGAACCCCAAAAACCGATCGTTTGAATCATTAACCAACCCTTTCATTTGATAAATATGACTAAATAGCCCTAGATTTGTTAAGTATCGACCATTAATCAAAATGGTCCCTCCATGAAATTCCTTTGCATAAAAGCCCTAATTTAATTTAGCTTGTGAAAGGACCAAAATACCCTCCCTAATAAATCCTTTATCAAAAATATGTCCCAAACCCCTAAACATTGAACCCGGTTATTTAAAACCACCCCTCGTTCGATATTTTTTTACCAAACCAGTCCTATTCGTTAAATTAAATTACCAAAAAGCCCTTATACTCTAGTGAAGTTACAAATCAATCCCTAATAGTTGAAACTTGTTACGAAATGGTCCCGAGAGTATTTCAAAGTTCAAGAATTGTGGATTTACGATTTCTTACATCAAGCTTCTCAAAGAAACCGAATTCGAACGATTGGAACTCACGCTTCAAGGGTGAGTGCTTACGGCCTCTTTTTAATATTTTAATTATTTCGGGGGGAATACATGTGCCTAAATATTTTGTTTATACAAATCAATTTCCTTTTTATGCGAAAATACAATAAATCTAGTTTATAAAATATTATTATTTTACAATTTACCATATTGTTACAGATAAACTAGTATAAACTTTTCGTATACTTATTATGGTTATTTTATTGTGAAATAACCAATTCACACAACAAATACTACATGTTACAAAATTATATGATTTTCATGTGACATTGCATAGTATAACAAGCACGTTATGAAACTTTGTAGTATTTCAAGGATTTGAGCTATTACTATGCATGTTTATTTATATGTTTAAGTACACAACGTGTATACATGTACATATGTTCATTAATTTGAATCTTTCATTTTTATAAAAATGAGCACGTTCCACTTTTGCATACATGTCAAACATACTCGGCTTTTATAAACCTCATACAACGATATTCATTGTGTCTAGTGACTTAATCACAACTAAGTTAGGCCTGAGAGTTATTCAAAAACTTTTTAGTTAAGGGCTTTTTAGTGAGATGTTATGTTATTCATTAGCTAAGTCTAACCACTTAGCATACCCACACTACTATAACCGTTAATCTTCGGAGTGAGATACATATGTATAGATCTATACGGGGTTGACATCCACACATGCGGTTGCTAGCTACAACCTCGACTGATCAATCGAAGCATGTGATAAGTGTCTACAATTTTCACTGCAACGTCCAATGAAGCGTTGTAGTCGGGTACACTCAAGTCACATAGCTCGGTTATGGGACTCACTATAAACATTAACTCGAATATCTCTCTCTCCCTTACTATAACTCATAAACTTGATTCGTTCAAAACCATTTTAAGCATGAATTTACTTATACCAAGACACCTTTTGGATTTATCAAAGCTTATTTAAATATGGTTTACTTATCAAGAAAAATACTTTTTGAAATGCTTTTAAAAGTCTTATTACTGCTGTTAGCAGAAAACCTGTAACGCTCACCAACCTTGTGTTGACCCTCAAAATTACATGTATTCTCAGGAAATTACTAAACAGACATTCAAGATGGATTGGATTACAGGTGACCTAGTTTACTTGTTGTTTTATTATATTCCTATATGTTAAGGAAAATTCATGTATTATTATTATTATATGTAAAAACATTGTATTCAAATATCAAGATGAAACTTAAATGCTATTTTGTTTATTGTTGTACTTGTGCTATATATTCAGTTTACCTGTGATCCATGAACTTAGTCGCACAGCCCAGTGTGTTCCGCCGCCTCGGCCGGGGGTATGACATTATCAGTAATTCCAAGTTGTTATACTGATTGATCTACTTACGAGAGAGGTGTCTAGAATGGTCATGTTGGCTTGGTTGTTGGATTTCAGAAAGGCTATATGCCAAAATGATCCTGCCACCCAATTGTCCTGTCTAGTTGATCCTTACTTGATAGATCTTGATGTAGACATTGAGATTAGTGAGGATCTAGACTATTATTAGTCACCATGATCATTAGACTAAAACTCTGTGTTAATCGTACTTAGGTTACGTCAAGGGAATATCCATAGTGTTAAGGCGAAGCGTTGCCCTAACTTTGAGTCACCTACCTAAGTTAAGTGAGAGCATAGTCCCTTTCATGAACATGATTTAATACAAGTATTAAATTAAAGTAATATATATCTACTGAACGTCGTATGTGAATTATATGCTTATTGCCTGAATTATTTGTTAAGATATATATATATATATATATATATATATATATATATATATATATATATATATATATATATATATATATATATATATATATTGTGCTATGTGCGAACCAGATATGGTTCTATTTTATGATAGGATTAAATAGATAATATCATATAATAGCTAGTATTAAAAGTAGCATTGACTGAGAATATACAAGAAATACCTAATACTTTGTATAGAATATAAATACACTAGAGATAGGATATGTCACCCAAGAATAGAGTCGGAGAGTCTAGTTCAGTTAAGTTTGATATTAGGTAGTCTTATTAGGAGAATGAGTATAAGCTAGGAACAGAGAGTAAAATCTTGTGTCGTGACACTTTAAGGTGTTGATGGTAAAATTACATACCGGAGTACGATATAGTATTCCTTCTTGGATAACCATAAATGGTAGGTCCTGTTCAGGCAGTTGTAGTGGTAGGTCTGCATATTCTTGGATAATCAGAAATGGTAGGTCCCGATCAGACAACTATAATCGTATGATTGAATACTCTTGGATAACCAGAAATGGTAGGTCCTGATCAAACAACTCTAATGGTATGTTTGCATATTCCTTATGACTTATACCGTCCAAGGAAACCCCTAACGGTGTAGTCAGTCTTTAACGATTCACCGGGTGAGATAAATTATCCCTGATAATCATGGTCTAGGATCTGTGAGGATCGGTAGAAATGGATGGTCTAGGATATGTGAGGATCGATAGGAATGGATATGTAGGAATGTAAGGTGTTGTTTGTTTTTTCAAAGAGAAAATTCATGAAGTCTACGGACAACCTCTACAACCCTCTATAGTAGAAGAGGGGGACCAAACAGCTACAGACTGTAATAAGAAGCATGTTTGTTTTTTAATATCTGCAGACTGCTGCAGCAAACTGAAATTTAAATAAACTAATTTTATAAACTGAAAATAGTTCTCAACACTGAAATTTTAATAATTCTAGTCTTAAAACACTGAAACAATACTAAAAAGAACATGTAAAAAACAAAAATATGAAATTTCTAAAAAAAATCTAAAAAATTGTAAAAGAAGCTATCAGTTTTATTCTAGAGAAAAACTCATTTTAAATAAACATAAAAAAATAAAAAAAAATTAAGAAAATATTGCAAACAATGTATATAAAGTTCGTAAAAGAATTACACATGTTAAAAAAGATGCAACCGAAACTGAAAATATTATTAACATAAACGATAGAAAAAATTAAAAAAGTAAAAGTTTTTTTTTTTAAGAATAATCAAGTTATAAAAAATTGTGGAAACTATAAAAAAGAAATTGTATCAAATCCGTAAATCAAAGTTTAAAAAAATCAAAGTTTAAAAAAAAATCAAAGTTTAAAAAAAAATAAGCTAAACCAAATTTCTAAAAAAATCACTTGGAAAAAATGAGGCTTGAAGAGGCAAGTCAAGTGCTACGCCGTGCAGAAACACGCACAGAGGTTTTGTAGTCTAAAGTCTTCCAAAACTCAAACTGTTGCAAGAGGGCAAGTGTTGCTTGTGTGTTGCGCAGCGCAGCAAAAAGAGGTATAAAGAGGTTTAAAAAAAACAAATAACACCTAAGCCTATATAGATATTGCATAGTAACGGATGGTTTTGCGTTAATTATGGAATATTATCATATCAATATTATGGGATTGAAATCCCTATATATCTCACCAGGTTTCCCAATCTGACCCACTCAGTTTATATGCATCACATGTATCAAGACTTAAGCTATTGAAACTTGATTAGGATGACGAGTGATTAAGAGACAACATGCATTAGTGTTTAGGACCATCGGGTATTTATGTTGTAACTTATGTATATGTATTGATTATGACAGCCTTATGGTTTTAACATTTTGGAAACAAACATTTGTAACAAAATGATCATTTGTACTGGGATTTTCCGCAAATGTAAATAAATTATTTTAAGAAAAAACGTGAAGAAAAGTTTTAATTGGTTCTGAAAATTAGAGGATGTCACACGTTTGAATCGAGCGTGGCGACGGCATAATAGACTAAAATTATCCGTTTGAGTTGAGCGTAGCGACGACATAACGGACTACTATTATCCGTTTGAGCCGAGCGTAGTGACGGCATAATATACAATTATCCGTTTGAATTGAGCGTAGTGACGACATGATAGACTATTATTATCCATTTGAGTCAAGCGTAGCGATAGCATAATATACAATTATCCGTTTGAAATGAGCATGGTGGCGATATAAACGACTACTATTATATGTTTGAGTCGAGCGGAGTGACGGCATAATAGACTACTATTATCCGTTTGAGTCGAGAGTAGCGTCGGCATAATAGACTACTATTTTTAGTCGAGCGGAGTGACGACATAGTGTAAAATATTATCTATGAGAGCTTGGCAGAGTAACGACTAGGTATAATGTTTTTCTAGAGAGTTGGTGAAACATCCAAAAAATACAACCTAAAAATTTCGTTTCTCAAACATTATTAAAACCACCCACCATCCAAAACCGTAAGCAAAACCATAATCATGTATCATAAAACATCAAAGTATCTGTTTCAAATCAAAATCAAATCATCAGAGTGAACTCCCAGGCGGTGACTGTAGTGTGTGCCATGCGATCAACCCGAGCCCTTCCCTTTGCTAGCTGAAGTACCTGAAACCAAAACTGAAACTGTAAGCACGAAGCTTAGTGAGCTCCCCCAAACTACCACATACCATACAATAACACATATAATAAATATTGGGCCTTGCCCACTGCATCGGGCCCCGCCCGGCATCGGACTGAAGTCCGGAATAACTTGGGCCCCGCCCGGCATCGGACCAAAGTCTGGAATAACCTGGGCCCCGCCCACTGCATCGGGCCCCGCCCGGCATCAGACCGAAGTCCGGAATGACCTGAACATAACATAACAAGGACATATAGCATAATCACATATTGCATCGGACCGAAGTTCGAATCATATAACACATATCACAATCATGCATGAATCACGAACACATCAAGCATACATACTACTACATCGGGCCCCGCCCGACATCGGACCAAGGTCCAAAACTACTATCATCTAAACGGGCCGGCATTGTGGCCGTAGAGCCGTTCCTACTGGAAGGAAACTCACCTCGTAAAGCTGACTGCTAGAGTGTTGGGCAGGAAATGTCTGGCTGCTGCTCCGGTAACTCTCCGGCTACAATTCCCATAAAGACACTTAATCAAACACTGATTACTAATCTTAGGGTATGGTGACTATTTTACCCCTGGCCAAAGTCAACATCCTGGTCAAAGTCAGCTTCTAATTGACCCGACTCGCCGAGTTGGGCCACCAACTCGCCGAGTCCCTATCCTTTCTTCTATTTCTCAACCCGACTCTACTTGTCGAGTTTAGCAAAGACTCGACGAGTTCTCCTTCTATGATAACATCGAGTCATCCTTCATCTGACTCGCCGAGTTGTATAAACAACTCGTCGAGTTCTCCTTCATCATATGAACACGTCTGGTCTACGACTCGCCGAGTTGTATGAACAACTCGCCGAGTCTGTTCTTGCGGGTAAGGAGATTGTCTTGGACTCGCCGAGTGTGTTCTTGCACTCGTCGAGTCCCATGATTCCTAGATTATGGCTATATCTTAATACATCGAAACACTCCTCAAGACCTGTCCGACCTTGCTAATACTCAATTGGGGTTCCTTTGAACCACAACAGAAAGGGGACTCAATACCCTGGACTCGCCGAGTCCCAAGAACGACTCGCCGAGTCGATAATGTACATGCCTTATATTTCGATTTCTGGCGTACAACACTTATCCAAAAGGTAGATTTGGGCTTCGAAGATCGATCTAGCACGTAAAGTTACGAACTTTACGTGCATGCATGGGGGTATATGCTTAAAGGACCCAAAAATGAGGTCTAAAGGGGTGCATGGGCTATCATGGCCATAAAGCTTGCATTCTCATGCCATGTTCTCGATTCCAGAACCTAGATCTGAAGGTGAATCGACTTGGGACGACCAGGTCTTAAGTATTAAGCTTGTTGGATCCAAAACTCCATAAAAGTGACAAAAAGGAGATCTATAGAACTATAAGTCAAGTGTTAAGCTTGATTACCAGAAAGTGTAGCAAAAGAGGGCTAGCTTCTGGATCTACTTCTTCTCCTTTGAACCTTTTCTCCTTTCTTCTTCTCTACCACTTCAAGAAAGCACAAAAATCACTCAAAATAGGATGGAATCACTCAAAATCACCAATGGAGGGTTAGGATTTCGAGGGGGGAACGTTTTAAAGGTGTTGGGGCTGGGATGGGGCTATAAGGACGTTTAAATAGGGTACAAACCCTTAGAATTAGGGTTTCATCCAGACTGGCGGACTCGCCGAGTCGGGAATAACAGACTCGTCGAGTCGCCACGCTCAATCCACGTGCAGACCCGCTGCTACTCGACGAGTTAGGGCTACAGACTCGTCGAGTAGCTTCTAAAACAAGAAGAATAATAATTAAAAATGTGTACCAGGAACAGGGCGTTACAATTCTCCCCCACTTATCTTAGACTTCGTCCTCGAAGTCTGCTGCCTCTGTAAACATCTCTGGATAGTGCTCCCTCATCTCCTCCTCCGGCTCCCATGTCCACTCCGAACCTTTACGGTGCTGCCACTGCACCTTCACTAGCTGGACCACCTTGTTCCTCAAGGTCTTCGTCTTCCGATCCAAGACCACAGTGGGTCTCTCGATGTAATTCAGGCTATCATCAACCTGAATATCCTCCAAAGGTACAACTGCTGACTCATCCGCCAAGTACTTCCGCAACTGAGAAACATGGAAAGTGTTGTGGATCTGGCTGAGCTCTGCTGGGAGATCTAGTCGATAAGCAACCCGACCCACCCGGGCCAAAACCCTAAACGGACCAATGAACCTGGAGCCCAGCTTGCCCCGCTTCCGAAATCTGATAACACCCTTCCAGGGTGACACCTTCAGGAGGACCATATCACCCACCTGAAACTCCAAGTCCGAACGCCGCTTGTCGGCGTAACTGTAGGGTTTCAAAGCACTCCATGGATGATGGCAATGGGCCCCTTGATGAAGTGTAGGTTAAAACCCCAAGACTTGTCTTTTCCCTATAAATAGTCATGTATTATTCATTATTAGGGTTAAGAGTGAGGCAAAATGTAGCAGCCACGTTGTAAGGTTTCTTATGTAGTGTTAGATTCTTTAGTCTATGCTGAAAGTGTAATTTATTCCTCATGTTTTGAATAAATCGAGTGATCATTCGACATATCTTCTTTATTTGTGTTTGTTCTTATTTTCCGCATCTTGTTCATGAAATCACAATTAGGGTTTTAATCCCAACAAGTGGTATCAGAGCGGGTCTTTGAAAATCTATTGATTTTTGAAGTATCGGTTCTTGATTTGATGATTTTCGGCACAAGTTATTGAAGATCATTGGTGTTTTGGCATTTTGGAATCAAAATTCTGTTCAAGCAACTGTTCATGGGGAATTATGTTACTGTTCATCACTGTTTATCTGGGTATGTTATGTTCCGATCTGATCAATTGTTCAATTCAAGGTTATTCGATTTCTTCCCAGATCTAGTTCACTTGTTTAAGCCAAATATTTTTTTATTCAAGTCGATCTTGTGTTCTTAAGCACAATTTATTTCGTCTACTGTTCATGCATTTTAGGCCCATTTATATTGATTTCAGTTCAAGTACTTAATGTCACTTGTTCTTTACCACGATCGACTAATCTAATGGTTTAATTTACAAATCGATCTGGTGATTGAATCCGTTGTGTGTTTCGTCATTTGACGATTGATGATAGTTTCATGTTATCATTGATTGTGCTTTTGAATACAATATTGTTCTTTGATGTTATTGAACCTTTGATACTTATTCAAGATTCATTCTCTATTCAATTGATTTCAAAGATAATTACTGTTAGAAAATTGATTTTCTTTTCGATATTGGAACTATGATGGTGATGATTCTTGGTTTGGAGTTCATATTCGTTCTTTGAAGAACTGATGAATAATATGGTTATTGATCTGGAATCGATTAAAATGGTGTTTTTGGTGGTCAATACGAAATAGTCAAAATCAAAATTGTGACTACAATCAGCGATGTAATGTTTAGAACGAATGATATCGGGATTGGATTTTAACTGAAATGATTAAGTCGTTGTTCTTGTGAGTCAAGCAAAATGTCAAAATTGGGGCAAATGGGCTTTCTACGTTCGTAATTGAAATTGTAATTGGTAGAGGCATGTGAACGAACTTGGGCTGATTGTGTGCTTATTCACAATTGTCAAGTCAGACCTGAAAGTCAAAATCGATTTATATAAACGAAGAACAGTGGGTTGTTGATCGGAATTGATTTGAAGACAGGTTCACAATCGCTAAATGGGTTTTACTTTTGGGGCTTCATATAATCAAAACAAATGAATTCGCAATCAGTAGAGTGATGTTTGGAATCAAAACTCGATCGGGAAGAACAACGGTCAAACGAAAGTCAAAATTACCTTACCTGTGAACGATCGAACGTACATTTGTGAGATTGATTCGGAGCGAAAGGACTTGGAATTGATTTCTGGGCTAGCTCTAACGTTCGTTGACGTGGATTCGCTTTGATCGACGGACTCGGAACGAGCCTAGAACTATATTGGGTTTGTTTGTTAAAACATGGAACGAAAGAGGGGAGAACGAAAGCGAACTTGTGGTTCGGCTCGGCTAAGGTTTCGCTCCTTGTTCGCATCGTGATGCTTGGTTTCGCTTTTGTATCAATGGACTTGGAAAGAACCGGGAATGAACTTGAGTTCGGTTGGTAGCACTTGGAACGAAAGCACTTGGAACGAACGATGGCACTATTGGATTTCGGACCGAACATGGTTTTTGTATCAACAATCTTGGACCGAACTTGGTTTCGGTTGCTTGTGCTCGGACCGATTGAACAAATAGTGGTGGTATCGTTTCTTCTTTTATCAGTCGCTGCAGGGAAGAAGATAACTCAAAGTTTCCCACTTGGTCCCTGCAACTTCAAGAATTTGACGATCTGGTCCCTATACTTTTCATGCCTTGGCAGTTTTGGACCATTTCCAGATTTTGTTACAAATAAAGGGGTATATTGATGCTGAATTACCATTCCAGCCCCTGTCTTTCAGCAAGTGACAGTTTCTGCCCAATATTCAGAAAAGTTTACAAATTTGAGGGCTGGTGAATAGTTTTGGATTTTTTAACGCACATATTTTTTCGTGAACAGAAAAATTAAAGATTTCATCAAGTCTTGGCGGTTCGGAAAGTCGTTTTTCGTGATAACGTCAAATTTTCTCGACTATTTTGGATTTTATACTTCACTGTATATATCATTTTGTCGCGGGGCAGCACAGTAATTTTTTTATCCATTCAAGATGATTCTCATGACCATTTGAAGGCTTTATAATCACGTTTTCGATTATAAATCGGGGGAGAATTTGGTATGGCCATTCGAAATTGGATTTGTGACTTTTCAAAGTTGAAGATTTTTGATAAAGCTTGTGGTAGAATTATGAAGGTAGCTTTTACAGTAGAAGTTCTTCATCGAGCTCTGCTAAAGCTTTTACAGAGAAGTATCCTTTACAGTAGAAGTTCTTACATGATAATTTTTGGTGGCTTATATCATTAGCTTATTTGAAGATCATTGTGACTTGGAGGGGGAGCTCTTCAAAGACAAGAAGTGATTTGGTTTCTTTGTTCTGAAATGGGTTTTTATGGCGGGTTTGGTTTTCATGAAGATTTTTTTAGGATTACATTCGAAAATGAAGTTTAAAGACATTACTTCAGTGCTTGATTTATATATCCTAGAGCCCGTGTTTGAAGACTATTGAAAAATCAAGATTTGTGGATTGCTTCATCTATTTCTCGTTGCAAGATCAATTTATTTGCTAGATGCTTGTTTTGGAAGTTAAAGCATTGTCATCCATTCCATACTTTGAGGGGGAGATTGTAGGGTTTCAAAGCACTCCATGGATGATGGCAATGGGCCCCTTGATGAAGTGTAGGTTAAAAGCCCAAGACTTGTCTTTTCCCTATAAATAGTCATGTATTATTCATTATTAGGGTTAAGAGTGAGGCAAAATGTAGCCGCCACATTGTGAGGTTTCTTATGTATTGTTAGATTCTTTAGTCTATGCTGAAAGTGTAATTTATTCCTCATGTTTTGAATAAATCGAGTGATCATTCGACATATCTTCTTTATTTGTGTTTGTTCTTATTTTCTGCATCTTGTTCATCAAATCACAATTAGGGTTTTAATCCCAACAGTAACTCTTCTGCCGACTCTGAGCAGTCTGGAGCCTGCTCCGGACTTGCTGAATCCGCTCTGTAGTCTTGAGTACCACCTCTGTACTCCCCATGACTCACTAACTGACCTCACCCCAACAGATTGGGGTCCTACACTTCCTCCCATAGAGCATCTCGAAGGGAGGTCGGTCTATACTGGAGTGGTAGCTGTTGTTATACGAAAACTCTGCTAACGGAAGATACGTATCCCAACTGCCACCGAAGTCTAGCACACATGCCCGAAGCATGTCCTCGAGAGTATGAATCGTCCTCTCGCTCTGCCCGTCAGTCTGAGGATGGAAAGCGGTGCTGAAATGGAGACGAGTACCCATCTCGTCGTGAAACCGCTTCCAAAATCTGGAAGTAAACCGGACATCTCGGTCTGACACCACTGAGACAGGCACTCCATGACGTGCCACTGCCTTTCGCACGTAAATCTCGGCCAACTTCTTGGCCGAGATACTCTCCTGGATAGGTATAAAGTGAGCGCTCTTGGTCAATCGATCCACGATGACCCATATCGAATCAACCCCACGTGTGGTCCTGGGAAGCTTTGTAATAAAATTCATAGTGATATCCTCCCATTTCCATACGGGAATATCCAACGGCTGCATCTTGTCGTGCGGCCTCTGGTGTTCCGCCTTGACCTTCCTGCAGGTCAGGCACCTCTCAACGTACCAGGCGACGTCCCGCTTCATGCAGGGCCACCAATAATCTGGGCGAAGATCCCTGTACATCTTCTTCGCCCCGGGGTGGATGGAGAACCGAGACTTGTGAGTCTCATCCATCAACACTTGCCGTACTCCTCCCCAGTACGGTACCCAGACCCTCCCATGCAGGGTCAACAATCCCCGAATGTCATAATCAAATGAAGCCACTCGGCCGACTATCCTCTCGCACTTCTGGCGCTCCTCCTTCAGGCCCTCGACCTGCGCCTCCCTAATCTTCTCCAACAGTGGAGTAACTACTGTCATCCTCAAGCAGATATCTCGAATCGGAGCTGCTACCGCCTTGCGGCTCAGGGCGTTGGCCACTACGTTGGCCTTGCACGGGTGGTAGAGGATCTCACAATCGTAAGCCTTTACCACGTCTAACCACCGACGCTGCCTCATGTTCAGATTCGGCTGATCCATGAGGTACCTCAAACTTTTGTGGTCCGTGTAAATAGTACATCGGACCCTATAGAGGTAATGCCGCCAAATCTTGAGGGCGAATAGTATAGCCCCCAACTCCAAATCATGTGTCGGGTAGTTAGCCTCGTGAGGCTTCAACTGTCTCGAGGCATAGGCTATCACATGCCCCCGCTGCATCAGCACTGCTCCCATACCTGTGGTCGAAGCGTCACAGTAGACTACAAAGTCATCTACTCCCTCTGGCAGGGTAAGAATCGGTGCCTCGCACAGTCGCTGCCTGAGCGTCTCAAAGGTTGCCTGCTGCTCAGGACCCCAGCGAAACACTACCGACTTCTTGGTCAGTCGGGTCAATGGTACTACTATCTTGGAGAAATCCTGGATGAATCTCCTGTAGTGCCCTGCCAGGACCAGGAAGCTCCGAATCTCGGATGGAGACCTCGGGACCTCCGACTGCATCACGGCCTCAATCTTGGCCAGATCTACTAGTATACCCTTCTGGTTGACAAGGTGCCCCAGAAACTGCACCTCGTGCAACCAGAACTCGCACTTGGAGAACTTTGCGAAAAGTCTCTCCCTCCTCAAGGTCTCAAGCACCTCCCTCAAGTGCTCCTCATGCTGCTCCTGAGTCTTGGAATACACCAAGATATCATCAATGAACATTATCACAGACCGATCCAGCATCGTCCTGCACACACGGTTCATGAGGTCCATGAATGCGGCTGGAGTGTTGGTGAGTCCAAACGGCATCACCACGAACTCATAATGACCATAGCGGGTCCTAAAAGCGGTCTTCTGCACATCATCCTCTCTGACCCGCATCTGGTGATACCCGGACCGTAAATCAATCTTGGAAAACCAAGACGCTCCCTGAAGCTGATCGAACAAATCATCTATCCTCGGGAGTGGGTAACGGTTCTTCACCGTTACCTTATTCAGCTCCCGGTAATCAATGCACATGCGGTGCGACCCGTCCTTCTTCTTCACAAACAGGATCGGGGCTCCCCATGGTGAACTTCTCGGTCTGATAAAACCCTTGTCTAGCAGCTCTTGCAGCTGCATAGACAACTCCTGCATCTCAGGAGGAGCCAACCGATACGGTGCCTTGGCTATCGGAACCGCACCAGGAACCAGATCAATCCAAAATTCAACCTGTCTCTCCGGAGGTATTCCAGGCAAGTCCTCTGGGAATACGTCTGGGTACTCTCGTACTACTGGCACATCGTCGACTGTCGTCTTACCCTTATCCCGGGTGTCCGTGACATAAGCAACATATGTGACATCCCCAAAATCACGGCCAGAAAAGACCGGTTTCATTTATGCTTTTAAAATAATTTCATAGTAAATCCTTTTGATTTAAAAGAGTTGCGGAATTTGTTCCCAAAACAAAATATGATAAAAATAAGATTTACCAAAGCATTTCGTAAAGAAATGTATTTTTCATTATATTACAATACTCGGGATGTGATGTTCCGATAAACAGACCAAAAGCATAAACATTTCAATACAGACCTTACAACAGTTATTTACAACAACAGGTCTATAATCCAAAAAAAAATAACTTGACAAGTCATACAACTTATGCTCTGGCGCCACTACCTGTAATACAAAGAAACTGAGTGGGTCAGGCTTGGGAGCCTGGTGAGCATATAGGGTTTTCAACCCACAATAAATAATTATTTTAATTTCATCAACCAACAATAACCCAATTACCCATTCCCATTATTCTCACTTTACGTCCCTAAAACAACTAACACAAGGGACCTAGTCTTGGAATATTTCATCGGGGCGACAACACATGCATTCGGGGGTTTCCCAGCAATATATGTGAAATAAGGCAACCATGAGGGGGATGGAGTACAGCGAATGAACACCCAAGTTCATTAACACCTACATGTGGCGAGCCTGCTAGCGTTCCACAGGACTGTCTAGAAAAGTCCGTGGTCGTCATCTAAACTCCGCTAGATGACTGAATCAAAAACAACATTGAGGCCTCTCATCTGTTTATCACACATCAACTATCTACCCATGTTCTACCCAACATATTAGTAGATAAAAATATATATTTTTATACATAGTTTAAAACCTGTATAGCATTCTCATTCAATACATATTCCAAACAACAGATGAGGCACATACACGTAACACGAATTTCATAGACAATAAATCATATCTATGAGATAGAAGAAAGTGAATATACATTCACACATATAACAACAAAATATACACATAACACGTATTTCGTATAAAATACTTCATAATTATGCGTTAGAAGAAAGTGACTACACACTCACTTGATCAGAAGATGATCGGACAGCACTACGGCTTGTAGAAGTAGTATTCTTCGGCAGATCCGGAAGATCTTCACAAAAACCGGGCTCCTCGCGGGCAGAGCTTCGGCTCGGGAATTTTACTTCTCGGGATCTCCGGGGCTTTGGGACTTGCTTCGGGTCTCGGGAATGATACCGGGGCTTCGGGATATTTCTAGCATGCAAAACGAGGTAAAACGGGAGAGAGAGAAAAGAAAATGAGCAAAAAGGCCGGCTGCCCTCGCATCCTTTATATAGGGGCAGAAGCCTCGCATTACGCTGGGCGTAATGCTCAGCTACGTGGGGCATACACTTCGGATCGTCACTGCTTACGTACTTCGAAGCACTCGAGTGCGAGGCGGGTCATGCTTCGCTGTACGCTGGGCGTAACCCGGATAAGTCCGGTGACTCTCCCCTTCGGATAATATCGGGTTTTATAATTAAATTTAATACTTTAATTATTTAACAAACTTCAAAAATTCATATCTTCGACATACGAACTCTGTTTTCAACGTTCTTTATATCCACGCGTAGGTGAGACTACGCTCTACAACTTTCGTTTAGACTCCGTCGGCTAATTTTGAATTTATTTTTTTATTATTTATTTTTAGTAGGCCGGGACAGGAAAAACTCCGTTATAAATTCATAACTTCTTCATATGACGTCCGTTTTCGCCTGTCATTTTATCGTTTCACTACTATTAACGAGATCTTCGATTGTCGTTTAGATTGTTTCGGATAAAAACCGCTCGATCTCAAATCGAGTATTCGGGCTGCATACTGCTAAGTCGAAACTTCGGAAAATCATAATTTCCTCATATGAAGTCAGATTTGGGCGTTCTTTTTATGCACGCTCTCGGTTTAACGAACTCTACGACATTCGTTTAGATCACTAAGGCTAAATATCGTTCTAACGTAAATTTCACTTTTTACGTAATTCATCGTTGCCGGTTCTGTCGCGAAACTTCGACAGGTCATAACTTCTTCGTTATAACTCGGATTTCGGCATTCTTTATATCTCCGGAATCCTTGTTTCAACCACTACATCTTCATGCAAAGATATCGGGCTTATCTCACACTTTAATTTTGACGCTTATTTTATTCTTAATTCATTAAACTATAATAATTAAGAAAATAAACACATAATTCACATAATTCACATAATCCTCAAATATTTCATCATTAATACTTCAAAAAGAGTTACAAAGGTTAACCTAGACTATTACATCAACGATAATGCCTAGCCTGGAAACACGGGCGTTACAAGTCTCTCCCCCTTAGGATGATTCCGTCCCCGGAATCACACATCAACAAACAAATGCGGATAGCGACTCAACATGTCACTCTCTGTTTCCCAGGTGAGATTTGGCCCATTCGAATGTTTCCAACGGACAAGCACTAATTCGACCATCTTGCGTCGCAATTTCTTAGTCTTTCGGTGAACGATTGCCTCTGGTTCTTCAATTAACCTCTTGTTTTCATCAATTCTCAATTCAGAAATTGGAATTATATCGGGAACTTCTCCCGTGAACTTCCTCAAATAACACACATGAATAGTGTTAAGAATTCCATTCAGTTCTTCGGGTAATTCGAGCTTGTAAGCTTGGTTCCCAACCCTCTGAAGAACTTTAAACGGTCCAATAAACCTTGGACTTAACTTTCCCCTTTTACCAAATCTTATAAGTCCCTTCCACGGCGAGACTTTAAGCAAAACCGAATCTCCAACTTCAAAAGTCATCGGTCTTCGCTTCTTGTCAGCATAGCTCTTTTGACGATCCTGAGCTGCTAACATTCTTTCTCTAATTATTTCCAACTTTTCAGCGGTTTGATGGACCATCTCGGGCCCCATAAACTGCTTTTCCCCAACCTCAAGCCAACAAGACGGCGTACGACACTTTTGTCCGTACAAAGCTTGATAAGGTGCCATCTTTATGCTCGAGTGGAAACTATTATTGTAGGAAAAGTCTACCAAAGGTAAATATTCATCCCAGTTACCTAGGAATTCTAGGGTACATGCTCTCAGCATATCTTCAAGTGTTTGTATTGTTCTTTCACTCTGACCATCAGTCTGCGGATGGTAAGCTGTACTTAAACACAACTTGGTACCCATTTCCTCTTGTAGACTTTTCCAAAACCTTGAGGTGAAACGGCTATCACGATCTGATAAAATCGTTAACGGAACACCGTGAAGCCTCACAATTTCCTTCACGTAAGAATTTGCAAGCTTATCCATAGACCATTTCTCATTGGCTGCTATGAAGTGCGCACTCTTAGTGAAGCGATCAACGACCACCCAAATCATGTCGTGACCGTTCTTTGTTCTAGGCAGTTTAGTGACAAAATCCATTGCGATGTCTTCCCATTTACCCATGGGTACAGGCAAAGGTTCTAAACTCCCATATGGTTTCTGATGTTGTGCCTTAACCCTCGCACAAGTCACAAACTCGGCCACATACTTTGCAACATCAAGCTTCATCGTCGGCCACCAGTAGTAGGGTTTCAGGTCCCTATACATTTTAGTGCTGCCAGGATGAATCGAGTACATGGTTTTGTGAGCTTCTTCCATCAGAAGATCTCTTATTCCTCCTGACTTAGGCACCAAAATTCGATCTTGGAATACCTTTAGTCCATGACCGTTTGTATCAAACACCAACGTTTTGCCCAAACGTTCTTCCTTTCGGTCATTCTTTTCAGAAGCTTCCCCTTGAGCTTTCTTTATACTCTCCACAATTGTCGAGACAACTTCTATTCTCAACGCTCTTGGCCTCTTTCTTTCAACATTGACTTTCCGACTGAGAGCATCAGCAACAACATTAGCTTTACCGGGGTGGTAAAGTATCTCACAGTCGTAGTCCTTGAGTAATTCTAGCCAGCGTCGTTGTCTCATATTCAATTCCTTCTGATTAAAGAGATATTGGAGACTCTTATGATCAGTGAAAAGTTTGCACTTCGTGCCATAGAGGTAAGGCCTCCATATTTTCAGAGCAAAAACTACCGCTGCCAACTCCAAATCGTGAGTAAGGTAGTTCTTTTCATGCTCCTTCAACTGTCGAGACGCATATGCTATCACCTTATCTCTTTGGGTCAAAACACAACCCAACCCAAAACCAGACGCATCGCTATAAACAGCGAAGTCTTTGATTCCTTCGGGTAGAGAAAGAATCGATGCTTCACATAGCTTCTTCTTTAGCAACTCGAATGCTTCCTTATGCTTATCACTCCAAGCATAAGTAGCTCCTTTGTGGGTCAAAGCTGTTAATGGAGTAGCAATCGAAGAAAAGCCTTGGATAAACCTTCGGTAATATCCGGCTAATCCTAAAAAGCTTCGGATCTCCGTGGGACTTTTCGGTTGTTCCCACTTCATCGCATCTTCAATCTTTGCTGGATCAACCATTATCCCTTCCTGGTTGACCATGTGACCCAAGAATTGGACTTCTCGAATCCAAAAATCACATTTGGAGAACTTTGCATACAGCTTCTCCTTCTTCAAAACTTCTAACACTTCTCGCAAGTGTCTGCCATGATCCTCTTGGCTTTTCGAGTAAATCAGAATGTCATCTATGAACACTATCACAGATTTATCAAGGAATGGATTACAAACCCGATTCATTAAATCCATGAATGATGCTGGAGCATTGGTTAGTCCAAACGACATAACCACGAACTCGTAGTGTCCATATCTAGTTCTGATTGCAGTCTTCTCGATATCTTGTTCTCTTACCTTCAGCTGATGATATCCTGACCTTAGGTCGATCTTTGAAAAATAACTCGAACCTTGCAATTGATCAAACAGGTCATCAATCCTTGGCAATGGATATCTATTCTTTATCGTTGCCTTATTCAGCTCTCTGTAATCAATGCACATTCTCATGCTCCCGTCTTTCTTCTTTACGAATAACACCGGAGCTCCCCAGGGTGATGAACTAGGTCTAATGAAACCTTTGTCCAATAACTCCTGAAGTTGCATCATCAGCTCCTTCATCTCCGTCGGTGCTAATCGGTACGGTGCTTTTGCTATTGGCGTGGTTCCTGGTAACAAGTCTATTCTGAACTCCACTTGTCTATCAGGTGGTAATCCAGGAAGATCTTCGGGAAATACTACCGGATAATCACACACCACTGGAATATTCTGCATCACCTTCTTTTCCTTCTTAGCATCGATCACGAATGCTAAATATGATGTACATCCCTTGGTCAAACACTTTCTGGATTTCATTAGGGAAATGATTCCAAAATTCACTCTACGTTTGTCCCCATACACCATAAATGACTCTTTCCCTGGCGGGTTTACTTTTACTATCTTCTTCTTGCATAAAATCTCGGCATCATTGGCGCTAAGCCAATCCATTCCCAGAACGATGTCGAAACCATTTAGTTCGATAGGCAATAATTCCTCGTGAAACTTATTCTCACTAAGGTCGATTAAGATGTTTTTCATACGATGGCTAACAGGTACAAACTTGCCACTAGCAACTTCGATTAATAAAGCATTATCTAGTCTATCAACAGGCAAAGCTAGTTTTCTATCAAACTCATGCGAAATAAAGGAGTAGTTGGCTCCAGAATCAAACAAAATTTGAGCAGGTAATTCGTTTACGAGAAAGGTACCTGAAGCGACATCAGCTTCATCTTTCGCAGCCTCAAGTGTCATCTGGAAGGCTCTTGCTTTCGGCTTTGGGGGATTGTTGGGTTTTGATGCCTCTTTCTTTTTCGGACAGTCTTTCAAAATGTGCCCCTCTTCGTTACAACCAAAGCACATCCTCTTGTTGGACGGACACTCGTTGGCATAATGCCCCGTTTTTCCACACATGTAGCAAGTCACCTCCTCACTACATTTCCCAAAGTGCTTTTTCTTGCACTTCTCGCACCATTTCGCTTCGCCTCCCTTTCCTCCAAACTTCTTCGAATTTGACTTCGAAAATTTACTTTTCTTATTGGAACTTGAAGTTCCTTCAAATTTTCTCTTTTCGCCAACTTCAACCTTGTCGGCGGTTCTTCCCTTGATCATGTCCTCAACAGACTTGGCAGCCTAAATAGCTGCCTCTAGAGTAGGTGCCTGACGCACTGGCACCGCGTACTCCTATGGGAGTCCTTTTGCGTATCGGTCAACCTTTGTCAACTCATATGGAACGATGCGCAAAGCAAACTCCATCTTGTCTGTGAAAGCATTTGTGTATTCATCAACTGACATGCTGCCCTTTGTCAATGTCAGAAACTTGTTCTCCAACTCCAACTGATTTTGGGCCGAACAGAACTTGCGCTTGAACTGCACCAAGAACTCTGCCCATGTCAGTTGCAGTGGCTTATTAGGGCTTATGGTCTTCCCTAAAGTGTTCCACCAACGAACAGCTCCACCCCTGAACTGGCGTACTGCTAAAGTGTTCTGTAACTTGCCTCTGCAGCCACACGTCATGAAGGCTAGCTCCATTTCCGATATCCAATCCATGACTCCGATCGGATCCTCCTTTCCAGTGAAGGTCGATGGTTTGCAAGTCAAAAAGTCCTTGTACTTGCACCCCATTCCATCATTCCTTCCATCTTGGTTGTTTTGCCTAACTATCGGTGGGTTGGCTTGACCAACAGATCCACTGAAGTTTCCTCCTTCCGAGTGCCCTTCATTTAATTCGGGCTCTTCCACTTGAATTGATAGTTCTTCACGATTCTGTTGAAGCAACCGCCTAGTCTCCTCCATCTGACGATCCAACATTGTTTGAATCATCATTTGTACACCAGCCATTGTCATTGGCTCAGGTGCTGCTGCTACAATAGGTATTTGCTCAATCACTGGTATTTGATTCCTATTTTCATCAGCATTTCCAACTCCACTCCTCGTTCTCACCATTTTTTATCTATACACCGAATAAGGTGAAATTAGATCCTCATTCACGATAGATATTCAAATCATCCTTATCACTCCAAAACGTTTACATGCTAGTTCTAATATCGTAGACGTACGCTTAGAATCCTACACACATAAGGTTTCCAGATCCGGTCGGCAACAGACCATAGATCTGAACAAATAATATCATATATGGCAAACATATAACATTTAGCACATAAAAGCATTTTAGGCAATTTTCCTAAAATAAACTAGTGCTCGTGTCTAAAATATAACAAACACACATCTCACAACTTCACTTAGCATTCTAAGTTTAAGTCTAGAAATCCTACAAATTCCTAGTTCGCTTAAACTAATGCTCTGATACCAACTGTGACATCCCCAAAATCACGGCCAGAAAAGACCGGTTTCATTTATGCTTTTAAAATAATTTCAGAGTAAATCCTTTTGATTTAAAAGAGTTGCGGAATTTGTTCCCAAAACAAAATATGATAAAAATAAGATTTACCAAAGCATTTCTTAAAGAAATGTATTTTTCATTATATTACAATACTAAGGATGTCATGTTCCGATAAACAGACCAAAAGCATAAACATTTCAATACAGACCTTACAACAGTTATTTACAACAACAAGTCTATAATCCAAAAAAAAAAAAAAAACTTGACAAGTCATCCAACTTATGCTCTAGCGTCACTACCTGTAATACAAAGAAACTGAGTGGGTCGGGCTTGGGAGCCTGGTGAGCATATAGGGTTTTCAACCCACAATAAATAATTATTTTAATTTCATCAACCAACAATAACCCAATTACCCATTCCCGTTATTCTCACTTTACGTCCCTAAAACAACTAACACAAGGGACCTAGTCTTAGAATATTTCATCGGGGCGACAACACATGCATTCGGGGGTTTCCCAGCAATATATGTCAAATAAGGCAACCATGAGGGGGATGGAGTACAGCGAATGAACACCCAAGTTCATTAACACCTACATGTGGCGAGCCTGCTAGCGTTCCACAGGACTGTCTAGAAAAGTCCGTGGTCGTCATCTAAACTCCGCTAGATGACTGAATCAAAAACAACATTGAGGCCTCTCATCTGTTTATCACACATCAACTATCTACCCATGTTCTACCCAACATATTAGTAGATAAAAATATATATTTTTATACATAGTTTAAAACCTGTATAGCATTCTCATTCAATACATATTCCAAACAACAGATGAGGCACATACACGTAACACGAATTTCATAGACAATAAATCATATCTATGAGATAGAAGAAAGTGAATATACATTCACACATATAACAACAAAATATACACATAACACGTATTTCGTATAAAATACTTCATAATTATGCGTTAGAAGAAAGTGACTACACACTCACTTGATCAGAAGATGATCGGACAGCACTATGGCTTGTAGAAGTAGTATTCTTCGGCAGATCTGGAAGATCTTCACAAAAACCGGGCTCCTCGCGGGCAGAGCTTCAGCTCGGGAATTTTACTTCTCGGGATCTTCGGGGCTTCGGGACTTGCTTCGGGTCTCGGGAATGATACCGAGGCTTCGGGATATTTCTGGCATGCAAAACGAGGTAAAACGGGAGAGAGAGAGAAGAGAAAAGGAGCAAAAAGGCCGGCTGCCCTCGCATCCTTTATATAGGGGCAGAAGCCTCGCATTACGCTGGGCGTAATGCTCAACTACGTGGGGCGTACGCTTCGGATCGTCACTGCTTACGTACTTCGGAGCACTCGAGTGCGAGGCGGGTCATGCTTCGCTGTACGCTGGGCGTAACCCGGATAAGTCCGGTGACTCTCCCCTTCGGATAATATCGGGTTTTATAATTAAATTTAATACTTTAATTATTTAATAAACTTCAAAAATTCATATCTTCCTCATACAAACTCTGTTTTCGACGTTCTTTATATCCACGCGTAGATGAGACTACGCTCTACAATTTTCGTTTAGACTCCGTCGGCTAATTTTGACTTTATTTTTTTATTATTTATTTTTAGTAGGCCGGGACAGGAAAACTCCGTTATAAATTCATAACTTCTTCATCTGACGTCCGTTTTCGCCTGTCTTTTTATCGTTTCACTACTATTAACGAGATCTTCGATTCTCGTTTAGATTGTTTCGGCTAAAAACCGCTCAATCTCAAATCGAGTATTCGGGCTGCATACTGCTAAGTCGAAACTTCGGAAAATCATAACTTCCTCATACGAAGTCAGATTTGGGCGTTCTTTTTATGCACGCTCTCAGTTTAACGAACTCTACGACTTTCATTTAGATCACTAAGGCTAAATATCGTTCTAACGTAAATTTCACTTTTTACGTCATTCAGCGTTGCCGGTTCTGTCGCGAAACTTCGACAGGTCATAACTTCTTCGTTATAACTCGGATTTCGGCATTCTTTATATCTCCGAAATCCTTTTTTCAACCACTACATCTTCATGCAAAGATATCGGGCTTATCTCACACTTTAATTTTGACGCTTATTTTATTCTTAATTCATTAAACTATAATAATTAAGAAAATAAACACATAATTCACATAATTCACATAATCCTCAAATATTTCATCATTAATACTTCAAAAAGAGTTACAAAGGTTAACCTAGACTATTACATCAACGATAATGCCTAGCCTAGAAACGCGGGCGTTACAACATATCCCGCACAACCTTGCTGAAAATAGCATCTCGCCCTCGCTGCCGAACAAAGAACCAGTCCACGTTGCGGCCCTTCGCCCTGAATCACTAATTATCCCCCACTAGGAGTGTGAACCCTCATCAACTGTAGTTCACAATCAATCACTGCTCCATTGGAACTCAGCCAATCCATACCGACTATAACCTTATTCCCTCGCATGGGGAATAGGAACCAAGTCTACTGAGAACTGCTCATCAAATAACTGTAGTGTACATCCTCTATGAACTCTCGCGGCCGTGACGGTCCTATCATCTGCTATCTCAACGTCGAGTGGACAATCCAGCTCCCCCGGAGCTCTGCTAAATCGCTTGCTAAGTGCAAGCAACACAAACGATCGGCTAGCCCCCGAATCAAACAATACCATGGCTGAAATGTCGTTCACTAGGAACGACCCTATAAACAACACAGAAACATGAGCAATAATCAAGAGTAATAGAGAGAAAATGGAGAAAAATACGTACCAGCAACTACATCAGGAGTCGCTCGCGCCTCCTCTGCCTTCAACTGGAAAGCTCTACTCTTCGCCACGGGCGCCTCTGCACGACCCTTCCGGCCGTCTGTAATCCTCAGTGTGGTAGGAGCGGGTACCACCACCTATCATGTGGGTGCTAAACTCGGACACTGGGACTTCTTGTGTCCCCTCTGATTGCAATGGAAGCAAATCAGATCAGATGTTGTGGTGGTAGTGGTAGTAGCTGTACAATCCCTACTCATATGCCCAGTCCGACCGCACTTGAAGCAGCCGGAACTCCCCGCCTTGTACACCCCATCGTGCGACCTGCCACACTTGCCACATTGACCGTGGCTCTGTTGTCCCCTAGACCTGTGATCGGACACCTTTGGCTTTTTGCCCGAACCTCCTGCGCCAGACGTCACCTCTGGCTTCCTCTTCCTCTCCATCTCTAGATCAATCTCCCTCTCACGAGCCCTCGCAATCATGTCCTCGAGCGTCTTGCAGCTGGAGCGGCTCACAAACTGGCGGATATCACTCTGCAACATCTCATGATATTGGGCCTTCTTCATCTCCTCGTCCGCCACATACTGCGGAACGAGGAGGGCCCTCTCCCTGAACTTGGCGGTAATCTCCGCCACAGTCTCTGTCGTCTGCCTTAGGTCCTGAAACTCCCTAGCAAGCTGCTGCAACTCAATAACAGGTGCGAACTCGGCTCTGAATGTGGTTGTGAAATCACTCCAGGTCATAACATCCAACACATTGTCATCTCCAATAGCTCTCCCGACCTCCTCCCACCAATCTCGTGCCCTGTCCTTCAGAAGACAGGATGCTAATCTGACCTTGTCCCCCTCGGGACACCGGCTGGTGCGGAACGCGTTTGCGACATCTGCCAACCACCTGGTACTCGCAATGGGGTCCCGAGCCCCATGGTAGTCGGGAGCTCCACAAGCTCTGAACTCCCTGAACGTCAATGTGCGCGATCCCATCATGGCCGCTATCTCAGTACGGAACGCGCCCAGCTTCTCATCCAGAAGCTCTAGGATACCCTCCTTGACCGATCCAAAAATCACAGGAGTCTGGTCTAGTATGCTGCGTGTGACCTCTAAAGAGATGAACTCTCTGGTCGGCTCATCCAAATGCTTGGCTCCCGAGCCTGAACCTGATCCCTCTCCGGCACCTGAACTGCCGACTGCTGGTCTAGGGCGTAAAACCACCATTCTGCAACACATAGCAATAATTATCAGAAATACTGACATAACGGGATGGATCACTTCTACCACACGTTTTCTGGTCTTGTCTTATCCTTCCTTGATTCGAGTATGGATCTTCTGCTTTCAGTAGTACGGACCCATACTACCTTCCACATCTATCCGTACTTTCCTCAAGAACTGCCTTGACTCCACCAAGTCCCTTCTACTTCTACTGATCTCTGCTACTCTCATCCTATGCTTGCCCTAGGGTAATCACCGACCCACTCTCAGTCATCAGTTGCGTAAGAAGTCCCTGCTTTCTTCCCCTAACTAACTCGCAAATACTATTACATATCACTCAGACTAGATAATTCTTCGAATGAGAGTTCCCACCCTACAACGGTTGGACTCAAACAAGAGCTGCCAAATAGGGTTAGACCTAACCTTCTGAAACTATTTAGCCCTTGCAATATGTAACTTAACATATTTGTTTACTAGTTAGTGAAAGTCAGCTAGAACTCCTAAAAGCACAAAGCAAGCGGCATTCGGACATCGAGTGCACATAATCAAACATATACTAATCAGGCTATCATACTGGCTAATCTATACTAGCATGCAGTTCTCATAAAGTTGAACACATATAACAGGCACATAAGGCATCCTTCCTAGATCCTTAGTCCTAAACTAGCATGTTGTTCTAATAAAGTTGATAATCATAACATAACATAGTCTTGTATGGGTAATTTGGGAGTACTTACTTGAGCTCGGCTGATTGCATGCACCACACCCTTTTCTCTTTTCAAAGTTCTTTTCTATTTTCAAAATCCTTTTTGTAAAATGATGTTCTTTTTGAAAATTTTCTATACCATCCTCTTAGTTTGACTTTAGACACACTCGAAAGTGTGCCCGAATCCCTCAAACCAAGGCTCTGATACCAACTTGAAACATCCCAAAAATACAACCCAAAAATTTCGTTTTTAAAACATTATTAAAACCACCCACCATCCAAAATCTTAAGCAAAATCATAATCATGTATCATAAAACATCATAGTATCTGTTTCAAATCAAAATCAAATCATCAGAGGGAACTCCCAGGCGGTGACTGTAGTGTGTGCCATGCGATCAACCCGAGCCCTTCCCTTTGCTAGCTGAAGTACCTGAAACCAAAACTGAAACTGTAAGCACGAAGCTTAGTGAGCTCCCCAAACTACCACATACCATACAATAACACATATAACAAATATTGGGCCTTGCCCACTGCATCGGGACCCGCCCGGCATCGGACCGAAGTCCAGAATAACTTGGGCCCCGCCCACTGCATCGGGCCCCGCCCTGCATCGGACCGAAGTCCGGAATAACCTGGGCCCCGCCCACTGCATCGGGCCCCGCCTGGCATCAGACCGAAGTCCGGAATGACCTGAACATAACATAACAAGGACATATAGCATAATCACATATTGCATCGGACCGAAGTTCGAATCATATAACACATATCACAATCATGCATGAATCACGAACACATCAAGCATACATACTACTGCATCCCCCCCCCCCCGGCATCGGACCAAGGTCCGGAACTACTATCATCTAAACGGGCCGGCATTGTGGCCGTAGACCCGTTCCTACTGGAAGGAAACTCACCTCGTAAAGCTGACTGCTGGAGTGCTGGGCGGGAAATGTCTGGCTGCTACTCCGGTAACTCTCCGGTTATAATTCCCATAAAGACACTTAATCAAACACTGATTACTAATCTTAGGGTATGGTGACTATTTTACCCCTGGCCAAAGTCAACATCCTGGTCAAAGTCAGCTTCTAATTGACCCGACTCGCCGAGTTGGGCCACCAACTCGCCGAGTCCCTATCCTTTCTTCTATTTCTCAACCTGACTCTACTCGTCGAGTTTAGCAAAGACTCGACGAGTTCTCCTTCTATGATAACATCGAGTCATCCTTCATCTGACTCGCCGAGTTGTATGAACAACTCGTCGAGTTCTCCTTCATCATATGAACACGTCTGGTCTACGACTCGCCGAGTTGTATGAACAACTCGTCGACTCTGTTCTTGCGGGTAAGGAGATTGTCTTGGACTCGCCGAGTGTGTTCTTGCACTCGTCGAGTCCCATGATTCCTAGATTATGGCTATATCTTAATACATCGAAACACTCCTCAGGACCTGTCCGACCTTGCTAATACTCAATTGGGGTTCCTTTGAACCACAACAGAAAGGGGACTCAATACCCTGGACTCGCCGAGTCCCGAGAACGACTCGCCGAGTCGATAATGTCCATGCCTTATATTTCGATTTCTGGCGTACAACACTTATCCAAAAGGTAGATCTGGGCTTCTAAGATCGATCTAGCACGTAAAGTTACGAACTTTACGTGCATGCATGGGGGTATATGCTTAAAGGACCCAAAAATGAGGTCTAAAGGGGTGCATGGGCTATCATGGCCATAAAGCTTGCATTCTCATGCCATGTTCTCGATTCCAGAACCTAGATCTGAAGGTGAATCGACTTGGGACGACCAGGTCTTAAGGATTAAGCTTGTTGGACCCCAAACTCCATAAAAGTGACAAAAAGGAGATCTATAGAACTATAAGTCAAGTGTTAAGCTTGATTACCAGAAAGTGTAGCAAAAGAGGGCTAGCTTCTAGATCTACTTCTTCTCCTTTGAACCTTGTCTCCTTTCTTCTTCTCTACCACTTCAAGAAAGCACAAAAATCACTCAAAATAGGATGGAATCACTCAAAATCACCAGTGGAGGGTTAGGGTTTCGAGGGGGAATGTTCTAGAGGTGTTGGGGGGCTGGGATGGGGCTATAAGGACGTTTAAATAGGGTACAAACCCTTAGAATTAGGGTTTCATCCAGACTGGCGGACTCGCCGAGTCGGGAATAACAGACTCGTCGAGTCGCCACGCTCAATCCACGTGCAGACCCGCTGCTACTCGACGAGTTAGGGCTACAGACTCGTCGAGTAGCTTCTAAAACAAGAAGAATAATAATTAAAAATGCGTACCAGGAACGGGGCGTTACAGTTGGCCAGGGTATCAACTAGGTATAATGTTTTTCTAGAGACTTGGCCAGAGTAACGACTAGGTATAATGTTTACGTAGAGAGTTGGCCAAAATAACGACTAGGTATAATGTTAAGGCAAGGTTTAGGCAGGGTATCTACAAGGCATTATATCCTAAAATTTTAGCATAATAACGGTAGAGTAGCGATATAAAACATATTGTATGAAAAATAACAATATTTATAACGCAATGATAATAACAATAATAATTATAAAAAATAATTATTCATGCACCCCCCTATTGTTGATAAAACATTGAAAAAGGGGCCATGAAACTCACCATGATGGTTTGAAACCGTTGATGTAGGGTGGAAACCGAGAGTCGGAACTTCGATGGGCGTCGGGAGGAGTGACACGTACTTCGAGATTGAGAGAGTGAGTGAGAGAGAGAGAGAGAGAGAGAGTTGTGAGGTTTCGACTATCCGGAGCTTTCTATTTATAGCAAGTTTTGGAGTGCGTTTCAGGCAATGCACGTGGGGAAACGCACGCGCCAGAAACCTTGCCACATGTCGTCTCCCCATCGTGCCACGTCACGATGTATCCAGACGAACCCGTCGTCCGAATGCGCACTGGGCACTACACGCCGGCGCACGTGATGGAAAAATTAATCTTTGAAATTCCGTAATTCTCGCACACGATGTCCGTTCTCAACAACTCTTATATATTCGTGTAGGTCTCGTTGTACACTACAACTTTTTTTTGGTCGTTTTGGCTAATTCTAACTTTCGTTTTTCGGTTAGTTTTTTATTACCATTATGATTTTATAAAAATCATAACTCTCTTATATGGGTTATCTCATATGGGTTATATTTTAGGTGCTCTTTGGCTTAAAATTCCTACTTTGAATGGTACTACGATTGTCCTATTGGTGACTTTCACCAAAGGTCAACCGTTCTTTGCGTAGCTTTTGTCGTTGAAATTTATTGTATGCGGCCGACTTTTATATTTTATAAAAATTATAACTAATTCATACAAAGTCTGATTTCTATGAAATTTTTATTTTCGCGATCGGGACGATGTGTACTTTATATATATATATATATATATATATATATATATATATATATATATATATATATATATATATATATATATATATATATATATATATATATATATATATATATATATATATATATGTTTTGGCACACTAGGTTTTACATATTATGGATGATTTGGTTGATTTTTTCTATTTATGAAACTTTATATTTTCTATCATAGATTCATATAATGTATATATATATATATATATATATATATATATATATATATATATATATATATATATATATATATATATATATATATATATATATATATATATATATATATATATCGGGTCCGGTTCCGGTGAGGACTCTTTTTTCGATGAGTACTCGTGAGGACACCTTAAAAATTTGAAAAAAAATATAAAAAATACAAATAATAAAATCGAGCATAGTACTATATCGGAGAGAAAAAAAATTAGAAAAAAAAAAAATTGGATCATTAAAATTGAATCATGAATCATAAAAAGTGAATCATTGATCATAAAAATGATCCATGCTTCAATCTTAGTGATCCAAAAACTTTTTTCCAATGTTTTTTTCTCTCTGATATAGTACTATGCTCGGTTTTATTATTTGTATTTTTTTTTATTTTTTTTCATTTTTTTAAGGTGTCCTCACTCGATCCTCTCTCTCTCTCTCTCTCTCTCTCTCTCTCTCTATATATATATATATATATATATATATATATATATATATATATATTATAAAAGAAATCTCACTATTTCTATAAATAGATTGAATATAATAATATTATTTTTTAGGACGTTCAAACGTTTAAGCTTAAAGTATAACAAACGATCAATATAATAATATTATTATTATAATTTAAGTAGTCTAAGCTTTTAAACTATAAGTACAACCAACAAATGCATTAGTTTTGACCCGCTCCTTTAATCCGAGGAGTCGTTCCAAAAGCCTGAGATCCCGGCAAAAATATTTTGATTCTAACCCGCCTTCCCCTATATCAAGCACTCTTCCACATAACCATCATCTTCTGAGCATACATTTGCTTGCTCTAATAAGAAGCCTAATAAAGAAAATTGTAAACATCAATACCATCGATTATCGCTCTATTCTTTCTTACAACCATCAGCGTCTTAATGCGAGTATACCCTACGCTCTCACCATTGCCCCACACCACTACCATCACTGATACATACGCATGGAAATCGACATCTTTTTCTGATTTTCTCTGTTTTTTTATCAAGGTAACAGTCTCTCTCTCTCTCTCTCTCTCTCTCTCTCTCTCTCTCTCTCTCTCTCTCTCTCTGGATTTTTTGTTGGTTTTTCTTTCATAATTGCTTGGCGAGATTTGAGGATAAGGGGATTTGAATTTCTCCCTATCTTCCATTATTTATCGCTCTTCCAAACTACAGATTAAACACTAACATCCCCAATTTCGCCATTCTCTATTTCTCTTCCCCGGTTTCTCTCACTGATTTCTTGATTCAATTTTAAGCAATACATGCTATGGCCACCCACCAGCAGTACGCCATCGCCCCAGTCACCACCACCGTTCCTCACCTTATCTCTAACCCTTGACGCCACCATCAACGAATGACAGCCTTCTACATTGTTATTAGCTATGCTGCAGTCACAAAACATAGTAGCAACAACGATTTCAGGTACACCATCACCACCGGTGACCGCAGTCTCTAGATTTGATCGCATCTTCGTATTCTGGATCTTTATAAAAAAATAAAATAAAACCCATTTATTTAACGTATTTGTTTTCTCAGCTTCGTGAATGGTTCATTGATTTTTGTTGTATTTGTCATGTCTTAGGAAATAGTCACCACCTCTGGCTTGGTTGTTTCCCATTTGAAATGTTTTTTTTTCATCATTTTGTTTGTGATTTTTGTATTTTGTTTGGTTTTAGATGGTTTCTAATGTAATAAAAAAGATGGTTATTGATTGTGATTTTTGTATTTTTTTTTTCATCATTTTGTTTGTGATTTTTGTATCGTGTGTGCGTGTTTGTTTAATCAAACGTAGGGAAAAAATTAACCCTTTCAATACCATTTCTGATTTTTAGAACCGATTAAGACCAAAAATTGAAGAACCATACCGAAATACCCGATAAATTATTCCGTCCTAATCCGGTTTCGGTTCGTTTTTCAGTCCAAACACTAATTCCTACTTGATGTCAAGGTATATGTTTTTAGAATTTTGATAAAAGGTGTGCTAAATATATAACAATAAAATATATAAACAATAAATCTATAAAATAAATAAAATTTTGGTAAATATATGGAATATATATATATATATATATATATATATATATATATATATATATATATATATATATATATATATATATATATAACGTATTAATTCTATAGTAGCTAACGTTCGTCACTTTCGGCGATTTACAATTGGTGACAATTTTCGCAATTGTCACATTCTCCCCCCATTTAGGGAATTGCGTCCCTGAAATTCAACTAGGAGTGCCTGACGCGAAGACACCATTAGGAGAATATCTAGTGAGATAGATTTCTTATAGCTTACTCTTGATTACTATGAAATACCCTTATAGTTTTGTTATATAGAGAGTAAATTGACTCCCTAAGGTTCTTCTTTGCAACGAAGTTTAGAACCGATTTAGATTACCTAATGATAGTGATCCCCCGGACAAGTACTCTCAGATACATAGTGGTAGTGATAGTGTCTTTTGGTCAAGTGCTTTACAGATACTTAGAGTGGTAGTGAGTGTTCTGGCTACATATGAATATTATTTCGATTCCATAAGAGTGTTTGAGCTACTTAGGAATATTATTTCTATTCCATACAAGTGTTTGAGCTACGTAGGAATACTATTTCAATTCCATACAAGTATTTGAGCTACGTAGGAATAGTATTTCAATTCCATACGAGTGTTTGAGCTACTTAGTAATACTTTTTCAATTCCATATGAGTGTTTGAGCTATGTAGGAATACTATTTCAATTCCATATGAGTGTTTGAGATACGTATGAGTACTATTTCAATTCCATACAAGTGTTTGAGCTACGTATGAATACTATTTCAATTCCATACGAGTGTTTGTGTTACGTAGGAATATGATTTCAATTCCATACGAGTGTTTGAACTACGTAGGAATACTCTTTCAATTCCATACGAGTGTTTGACCTATGTAGAAATACTATTTCAATTCCATACGAGTGTTTGAGCTACGTAGGAACACTATTTCAATTCCATACGAGTGTTTGAATTGTATCTAGTTTTATCCATCTTTTTAGTTTGGATCGCTCTAGAAGTGAGATTGTTGAGTCAAGAAATCTTGAATTTGGTAATGTGGCATAATGTATTTCAGTGTGTATTTTCGAGTTATACTTTGATGCTTAGTCACACCGTACATTTGGAGTCTATGAATACACTACTATAAATAGTGTTGTAATCTTATGTGTAAGGAAGAGAGAGAGTTCTTAACCATCCTATTTTGTACACTTTGATTACCTTCCAGACATTAATGAAGCTTAAACAGAATTATTTACATTTGGTGTTCTTACATTTCCGTTTGATTCATGATTGATCGTTCTTATTCCGCAATGTCATTTATAATGGGATCCTATTTGTGTCCTTCCGACTATCCCCTAATTGGCGGTGCAAGATGTGGAGAGTCTAGTTATCTAAAGGGCATTCTAACTTGTTTCTTAACACTTAATCTACCAGTGATCAAGTAGTTTTCATGATGATCGTTATGTTCTTACTCATTGATACGAGATGAGTGCTACTCTTCTTTAGAAGGGTATAGTTCTCTCTACTGGTTCATTTGTGAATGAGATGCGTCAGTGAGCTTGGGATGATACACATTCCTCGTATTTAGAGGGAATCCCTTTCCTGGTTCCTTCTCATAATAACACCCAGAAGTCAATTGATCAACCCTTGGTCAAAGTCAAAGTCAACGGCCAAGGTCAACAGTCCATGCTGACCCAACTCGTCGAGTGTAGCTAACCGAATCATTGAGTTCCTTCAAAACTCAAGAAGTCGTGAAAACCCTAGTTGACTCTCCGAGTTTCCAGACAACTCATCGAGTCCATGCGGTGTCCAAATGTCGGGAAAATCCTAACTAACTCGTCGAGTTATCTCACTGACTCGTCGAGTCCATGCAGAATCAAAAACGACCAATCTTCATCCGACTCGTCGAGTTGTCTACGCAACTCGTCGAGTCCCTTTAGTGCATTTCTCATATAGATGCTTTTACGTGAACCCCAAGCTCCAAATTGTAGATCTAGGCTCCTAGGGTGTTATTATCACGTAAAGTTGCTAACTTTACGTGCATGCAAGGCTCCATGAAGCTAAAACACTTATAACTAGCATTAGAAGGAGGTTTTGGACATGAAGGAGGGCCAAAGCTTCATAAACCTTGAGGCTTTATGTCCATAAGGGCCTAGAGGAGTCCAGATCTGGAACTATGCCCTTGTGACAAGCTCAAATCCGAAAGTGACTCCATTTTTGCACCAAAATGCCCATTTTCTCACATAAGAAGAGATCTAACAAATGGAAGGCCAAGGTAAAGGCTTTTTACCTTCAAATGCAAGACAAGACAATGTAGATACCAGATCTACCTGCTTCTTCTCGTTCCAAACATCTAAAACTCAAAGCTTCTTCAACAAATGCACGAAAAACACACTTTAGCCTCTCAAACACTCAAGAATAGGGTTTAGACTGATTAAGGTTTCTTCTGGCCGTCAAAAGGTGGTAAGGAGCTGGAGGAAAGGACTTAAGGTCCTTTAAATAGGGTGCAAACCCTAAAATTTAGGGTTTCCATGCACAGCCTCTACTCATCGAGTCGGGGTCCTCCGACTCGTCGAGTAGGAGTCATAAACCACGCGGGCTAACTAGGTTCGACACGCCGAGTTGGGGCCTCCAACTCGTCGAGTTCCCTCAATGAAATGAATATAAATCTTTCGAAAATTATACCTGGGAGTCAGGATGTTACAACATTTCTAATAGATCTATAAAAAATTTAGCATATTGTGGTCATTTATGGAAGTTTGAATGAATGTTTGTAATAAAGTTGGCAACTTAGTTACTCATCATGGTCCCTAGAGTATATATTCTTGATCTAGAAGTTGGGAGTGTTTTGAAATCCATGCACTAGATTTTCATCATTTTCTTACCTTTTGACATGTTTTGAGTGAAGGAGATGCATGGGTCATGCATGTCCATAAAGTTCGAATTTTTATGAACTTCTAGGGTCCCAAGAAGCCTTCTGGAAAATTTATGCAAAGGGCTTAATCCATTAAGTTGTCCAAGTGTAGAAACCATAATGTGGCAAGATGATCGACACCACATGGTGAAGGAGGATTTCTCGACTGTGCTGTTGTTTAGCTGTCATGACGTGGTCATTGATTGGCCACAGTGTGGTGGTCGTTGACCGTTGACCATTGAATTTTTGACATCCTTGACTTTTGGTCAACTCAGTAGTTATAGATGGTATACTAAGGTTTGACCTTGAATGTTTCATTACATGGTGTGTTGCATAAGCTTTTCGTCTGTGAGAGATTTGGTACTTTCAACTTCGATTGTGAGGTGAGACTTCTCACTATACTATGTAGGATTCTAGACTTTCTTTGTGACTGTTGCATGAAAGACGAAGATCTGGCCCTGACAATTGTATGAAAGACCATGATCTGGCCCCTGGCAATTGTAAGAGAGGCCATGATTTGGCCCATGGCAGGAAGTGATTGTAAGGCTATGATTTGGCCCATAGCATTCCCGTGGGGTTAAAATAGACCTGTGACTCTATGTATGGTATGTGTATTTTGTGGAATTCACTAAGCTTTTGCTTAATGTTTTAAGTTTATTGTTTCAGGTACTTCCGTTTCCAAACGGAAGGGCCCGACATGATTGCATTGTATCCCCTGGAGTTTTTTCGCACTATCTATTTTTTTGACTTACCTGATGTTTTTGTTGGATTAGGTGTCTAAGCTCATAACTGTCATTGGTATATACTTGAATTGATAGTAGCACAGTCCTTTTGGGTTGCCCTCAAACTTATCAATTGAATAGGATAACTTTTAGAAAGAGAGATTGGTTTATTAATTTATTACTTGGTTGATAAATTAATTAGAAATCAAATTAAATAATTTGTTAATATATTATAAGAATAATATATTAATTGGAAATAGTATTATTTAATTTATAATTAATCAAAAATTAGTTGGAACTAATTTTGGGATTAATTGGATTAATTAAAAGTGCAGGGTATGTTTGGTTATTTATTGAAAGTTGAGGAAAGAAGCCCATGGACCTCATTGGATAAGGTGGACGAAAGTCACTTGGGCAAGCCGAAGAAATTTCATCCAAGCCCCTTGAAAGAGGGGAATGGGCTGATTGGTCACCAAGCAAAGGGAACCCTTGCTTTGGCACCAAACTACTTCAGCTATAAAAAGACCCTTACCCTTAGAATTTCGGCCATGACATTCCTTTAGTGGCTTAGGGCCGAAACTCTCACCTCTCTCCTCCTTCTCTCTCTCTTGAAGCTCATTGGTTCTAGGGTTTGGGTGTTAACGATTATAGGCGCGACACTTGTGGCGCTTGCTTCCAAGAGTCATTCAAGGAGTAATTCAAGATTGTTTGCAATAACAATCTTAAAGGTTAGTTTTCTTATCTTATTAATTAGTTTGTTCATAGAAAAGTTTTGTAGATTAGCCATTCATAGTATGTTGCTATATGTGAAAGACATAGATCCTATTAGGTTGCATGTGCCCTAATCATTTGAATTGTTTAAATCTTTTCTGACTAGTGCAAAGTAGTTGTAACCCTAATAACCCATCAATGGTATCAGAGCCTAGGGCCATCTTTCATATATTTGCACATTGGTGAATCGATTGAAAGAAAGAAAGAAACTTGTTTTTGGATTTGTCCCAGCTAACGACGTGAGCTTGCATGCTCACGTCGTGAGCCCAGGCTAGATCCGGATCTTATGTGCTTTTCTGCCTAATCTACTTTTGTTTGATATCTACTTGCTATATTTATCCCCAAATCCGATTTTGGTGTATCTATGATGATAAAATAAAAGCCTAGAATTTATGAGATAATTATTTGACTTGATTAATTATTTTGTGATTAATATGATTGATTTTTTAAATGTTTAAATAATAAATCTAGATATTAATTGAACTTAATAATCAATGTCAAATAATATTTGGTATTTTTAAAAGTTTAAAATACATCCCTATGGATCTTATTATTAATTTAATTAAGTAATTAATTAAAAGATAATCAATAAATCCATAAAACGGTTTCAATTTAATTAAATTAAAAGTTTAATTTATTAAAAGATTAAACCCTTGCTATTTTAAAATGTTTTAAAATACACCTTATACTATGTATATATAAATAAAGGTTTAATATATATTATATGTAAAAGAATAGCAAGTCAAATCGCTAGTACACCTTATTCACGAAACCATACTATAAGGGGAGTTTAAGGAAGCGGCCTATAAAATGACCATTATCGGATATACACTCTTACCCACCGCACTCTTGTATGGTGGAGGGTCGTTAGTCAAACGAATTTGATAGGACATAACCTCATTAAAAGTATAATGATATAAAGTAACTAAACTATTTTTTTAAATCCCACTCTTAGTTACTTTAGGAAAAGTGAATTTGTATGCTAATCCATAAAATTACACATTACACTTTATGAGTCGTTAGTGGAGCATGTGTCATTAACCGACATACTAATGGGGGACTAATAAAGGGTGGAGATGGTTGTCTCGAAAATTATCGTTGATTAATGGAGCGTGTGTGGTTAACCGGCACATTAAAACGAGATGATAAATGACATCGAGAGTACCAAGCTAATTTGCATGGTTATTCACATCTCGTTTGTGATCTTTGGCATCCCAGTCACAAAAGTGAGAGCATAATCGAGATTAAACATGACATTGATTAGATTCAATGAATCTCAAAAGAACTAGGAGTTTCATAAGATTGAAATTGGTAAAAGCATTACCTACGTAAAATAGATTCAAATTTGATTATAGCATCCCTCTTCAAAGATCGAATCAAAAATATGGATCCTAGCCTTAATTTAAATTTATGGGTTAATAATTAAGGATTAAAATCAACTAACTTGAATTCTCTTTTCTCCTGTTATAGATGCCGAGTCAAGACAACAATGGTCTTTCTCGTTCTTTTGGAAATGGTTTTCCTCTTCCTCCTGAAGATGATCTTCAACATTCTGATCAAGGTGAAAGTATGTTCCCTTCTTCGAGCAATGGTGGAAATGGATATCATGCTTCTCCAACTCTTCCTCCTACTCTTCCAATAACTCTCCCCACATCTCGAGTTGAAAGATACGAAACTACTCAAGCGCTATTGGCATGTAGACATCAAGATGGAAAATTTGTGTGTGCGCATGTTCTCGAAATGAAATCGCACATTAACAAATTGGATAGAATGGGTGTCCTTTTTCCAAGGTAGCAAGCCATTGATTTGGTTCTACTTTCGCTTCCTAAGTCATATAGTCAGTTCATTGAGAACTTTTATATGAGGAACCTCGACGTGACCCTAATTGATCTGACACATATGTTGATTGTTGCTGAAGCAGAAATGCTTAAGAGCACAAGTGAAGCAAAAGTGTTTGGATGATATAATTCTAATGTTTCCATGGACATTAACAATGGTGATAATGGTGGTCCAGAACAAATTTCTCTTCCCAATGGAAAGGGATTGGCCAAGGTCAAACTGTTTGATCGTATGGTAAAAAGAAAGGCTAGTTCTGAGATAGTTCCATGTGCTAACCCTAAAGAGTCCATATGTTTCTATTGCCAATTAAAGAGACATTGGTTGTGAAGCTGCCCAGACTACCTGAAAGATCTTAGAGATTGTAAAGTCAAGTCGTATGACTCTACTTCAGGTATATCCATTGTCTAACACCATTATATTAACAAGTTCCTATTCATAGACTCTTAATACATGATGTCATGATCACATTTTGATGGTATTGCAGGATCTAAGAAAAGAAGGAAGCTTAAGAAGAGTGAGATAATTCTGATCGTGAGAGATAGACTTCTGTCGCATGGATCGATGATCAGAATTTGGAGCTACTGCCTAGGAGTTATGATAAATTTAATAGATTTCTTAGGAAATGTCTAGAAACATGTTTTTTATTTTATGTATTGTAAGGACAAGTTCCAAATTTTCCGTTTATTATCAATAAAAGGGAAATTTTGCTTTATATAGTTGGTTTACTTTATATTTCCTTACATGGCATTTATGAAAGTGTTGGTTACATTTCTATTATTGGAAATAATAATTGTGGATTTGATTCTTATTGTATCGCTTGTGGTAATGTCATAATTAACTAAATGATAAAGATTTTTCATCGCCCAAGTTTCAATTGGATAGAAACTTGGAGTCATACAATTTGAATTATGTAATGTATGATAATCTTGATCATTGGAAGATTATGACTAATTCATTGATCACATGTTTTTGTGAGTCAAGGTAAAGGACTAATGGATCTAGTACATGTTAATATGGACTATTCAGATCCGCCACAAAGGATGGTAACTTTATTCGTCATGATTTACTGATGCTTCAGTAAACATGGTTGTGTTTATAAGATTAAGCATAATTCTGATATTTTGAAAAGTTTCAAAGAATAGCAAAACAAATAAGAAGAATCTATTAGTATCATGTTTTATGATCATCTTAATGATTGTGGAACTGAGAGCACTTTAGTATCATGTTTTATGATCATCTTAATGATTGTGGAACTATATCAATTGATCCTCGGAGAACATCTTGGTGCAATTGTATGACTAAGAAGAGGAAGCGGATACTGTTGAAATGGTTCAATCGAGAGATGATTCATACTTTGATTCTAATCAAGTTTTGGAGTCATGCTCTAGTTACTACACATCGTATCTTGAAACTTATTTATACTAAGTAGGTTTATAACACCTCTTGAAATGTGGAGTAATAATGTTTTCTTACTCAAGCACATTTGGAATTGGTAGTTGTGATGTTTTTTGGTTAAAATAAATGATAAATTAAGACCAATTAATGAAGTTTTCGTGCCGGCAATCCAAACTAACTTTTGAATATTTGTTTTAGCTCGTCAAGGAATGTTCCATGGGAGAAAAACTTATATGTCAAGAATTCAGTGGGATTCTTATTTATCTTGAGAGTTTTAGGAGTCAATTAAGAATAAACCTTTTAGTTATCACTAGCACACGACCTGAGGTTGATAATCAATCGTGTAAAGTTTGACACATTCTTGTTTCTGTGCACCTTCCAGTTGAGTTGGCAATGCTTATGAGTTCTATGGTTCTCATTTGACTGCCAAGGCAAAGCACATTGGTCAGTGAAAGTACATTGGTTAATATGGGTGAGCTGCTTAACAACATGGAAGCGCTGGTAGGCCCTTATGCTACCAGATGGCAACAAATTAAGAATAAGCAAAGTTCAGTCCATGAAAGGAAAACTAAATTTGAGTTTGGTTTTGTCCTAAACCTTATCTTATGACTGTAGGTTGTAAATGATAGATTCACATGGATGGAAACATGTACATCATAAAGTCTAGGTGGCAAAGTTTTCGCTGTAATTCATGAAAATGGTTATGAGGAAATACTTTCGCTAGTAGATTTTAAAGATATGATAAATATCATTATGGTTAGTGGTTGTGAAAATTGCATTCTAAAATTCGCAGTATGATTACAACATCCCTTTTCATAGTTCGGATTGTGAGAAATGGAAAGGAATTGTTTGAGCTTCCGGGGCATATAGCTATAAGTTCTGAAAGGGTTTAAGCACACACACGCATATGTTATCCAATGAAGGTGTATACGCTTGAGAAGTCTAGATGGAGGCTTATCGAACCATCGCGTATCAGAAATCTGTAAATTAGTAAGAAAGTCAAGAGTATTTATTTATAGAAGTCCAGTTGATTTCTAGGTACATGTCAAATCTAGTGGGAGCATAATTGTTGTGCTATTAGGAGCATAATTGTTATGCTAGTGGGAGCATATTTGTTATGCTAAGTATTGCAAGTTGCCAATACTATTTGTAGGAAACAAAGCTTACAAATTTGCAAGTTTCAAAGTTTGGAAATTGTTTCGCTATAGTTAGACTTAAGGGAGAGGGCACTCATACTTCTTTTCGAATCTAAAGGTTTAGATTGAAGGATTTAATAGAAATGTAACGCCCCGTTTTCCATTTAGTTAATTTATAATGGAAAATAAGTATAAATACAAATTAATAATAATAATAATAATAATAATAATAATAATAATAATAATAATAATAAAATGAGTTTTTCAAGGTTTTGTACTTATTTTGATGGTGAGATACCTTACTATCCTGGTAAAGTAAATGTAGTTGTTGATGCTCTTACTTGAAATTAGGCTAACGAGCCACTCCGGAAGTGCAGTCTACGAATGGTAGTGTTTACTACTCTTTCGGAGGTGATGAAAAGATACATGAAGTGAAGTTTCTGGATGAGATCATGAGAATGCCAAATGAAAGAGATTTTAAGGCAATATTCTGGTTGTAATCCAGGTAGTTAGGATTATTTGACATGTTGGTTAGGTCTGTGTTCATACACTGGGGGTAGCAAGAAGATATCTACGCTTGGGAGGTCGTAGCCAGGCACGGGATGCTCATTTCTATGGTCTCTAATAAGGACATACGCCTCGATTTTGAGTGAATGTTTCAGAAGGCAATGGATACTCAGTTGCGGATTAGCACAACTTCCACTATTGTATTGGCATGTCATCATTCATTTTAT
Source organism: Lactuca virosa (assembly GCF_052849685.1). Classification (NCBI taxonomy): domain Eukaryota; kingdom Viridiplantae; phylum Streptophyta; class Magnoliopsida; order Asterales; family Asteraceae; genus Lactuca; species Lactuca virosa. Next base: position 132,197,353 of record NC_136428.1, on the reverse strand, counting down.
GTTGTGATAAGAAGTGCATAAAACCTATATATTCGGCGAGCTTGGGCATCGAGCGATGGGGAGAATAGATAATCGTGCTTAAAATGAACAAGTTTGTTTAGATGGAACGGTAACGATTGGTTACCACACAAGGTCGACATATGAGCACGCCATGGAAATGAGTGATTCAGTTTCGTAAGAGAAGGAACTTAGGACCTAGGTGCATAGTCCATACAAGGTTTTGTTCGAGTGAAAAGGGTATCATATCTATTAGAACTGTCAGATGAATTGAAGTGGATTCACAAAATTTTGTTATGTGTCTCAACTTCGGAGATGTATGGCGAATAAAACAGCAGTGGTTTCACTTAAAGGATTTTAGACTTTCATGCGACTAAATTATGTTGGAAGGAAGGTGGTTATTCTGGAGAGGAAGGAAAAGATTTTACAGAACAGTGAGGTCGGGTTAGTAGAAGGTTAGTTGCAGCATCGGGGAGCCAGAGAAGGAAAGACAATCGTTTCATCAATAGTTGATTGTTAACAATGACTTCGAGGACGAAGTTTAATTCAAGTGGGGAGAGATGTAACGCCTCGTTTTCCGTTTAGTTAATTTATAATGGAAAATAAGTATAAATACAAATTAATAATAATAATAATAATAATAATAATAATAATAATAATAATAATAATAATAATAATAATAATAATAATAATAATAATAGTAATAAAATGAGTTTTTCAAGGTTTTGTAACTATTTTCTAAAGGAAGGACGGAAATTGACAACTTTGAAACTTACTAGCGCAAAAGAAATTGTTTTGGGGTAAATAATGTCATTATTAGGGAGCTTGAGGGACCATTATTGTAATTTTCGGATTTTAGATGTAAAACACCAAGTAACCTACGAGACTTCATGATGTTGCAGCCTAATCCTCAATTAATCAACCCTCGCCCTTTAAGCATTTGTGTTAAATGTGTTTTAGATTAAAAACCTAATGTAGGTGAAGTTTTTATGCGTTAGGCCAAATAGAACCGAGAGAGGGAGAGAACACATTATATTTTTGAGGGGCTGCTTAAGCAGAAAGAAGGGGATCGATCATGACGCTTTGACTCAAGTAAGAAGGGTTCAAGTAAAAGAAGTGCAACTAGGATTGCATACAAAGGTTTCATCTTAGTCTTTTCTCTTTTCTTCTTTTTTTTCCTCCTTCCTCTACTCGTTTTTCTTTCATTCTAGGGTAACCATGGCTGCCATCCTCGAATTTCAAGCTTAGGTGGTAGTGAGTGGTGTGTTTTTCTCTCATAACAAGCCTTGGAATGGAAGAAAAATAGCCCTAACTAGGTATCTTTCTCAAATGGGCATCATACTTTGTTTTTTCTCAAAAAGACATTAGATTTTGAGTTAAACATTTCATGCTACATGTCATTTTGCTCCTTTGCATCATAGCCTATATTAAGCAACTGATTTCCAGCTTCGAAACCACGTTCTTAATAGCTTTATGGGTTAAGATGTCATATTAACCCTAAAAAGTCAAAGCTGTGATTTCAGGATTTTGCCCTAATCTGTCCAAAACTTTGAAAGGTCATATCTAGGTCATGGAAAACTCTTTTTAGTCGAAACCAAATGCCAGAGTTTCTTCTTTGAGTCCTATAAATTTCATTAGTTTTGACCTAAGGCCAGAAATGTAGGAAACAAATAGGGTTTATGGTGGAGATCTGGATACCAACTTGGATCGTGAGAACTCTTTCCAAACTGATATTTCTACCCTATGCCTGGGTTGCAAGAAATTCAGCCTAGGATAATCCAAGTGGACACTTACGATTCTAGGCACAGATATCATAAGCCAATTTGCTAGAGAGATTCCGTGAGAGTTTGATGAAAATGAGAGCTAATGATCGTAACCTTCTTCTAATAAGGAAGAACCGTTTATATATTAAACGAGATTAGGGTTTCATTAGGGTTGGGTCGTCATTAGTTGCTTTGGAAGCAAGTCAGGATAATCCGTATCTAATGAGGATTTAGGACCCCCAACCAGGGGCTCTGCCCCTTGGACCCAGTTAGGGGCGCTGCCCCTAGACCCCACCAAAGTGGCGCTGCCCCTTTGGAAACCCCGAACCTAGGGACGCTGCCCCCGGACCCTCGACTAGTCGTCGAACCGGATTCTAATTCGATTTTATACATGCGTGCACTCCGCAACAACCCCGTACATATATTAGAGTACAAATTAAGAAGCCCCTTAGCTCACATGTTAGTTCCAGTTACATAAAACGACATGGTGACACTAAAATCACAAACAAGAAACGCTCATAACGAGGGTGAAATCGACCATTTACCCAAACTGGTCTGGAATAAACTGTTTTGCGAAACAGTTTTGTAAAATGTGCCATAAATTGTATGAAAATCATATGGAGGCGTGTAAGTACTACTTTTAAAGCTATGGACCTGATCTATTGTTATGTGATATAGTTTTGCAAAATATGGAGTTTAAGGTGTGCAAAACAGGTCCTGAACATACCATAACTTTTATGTCAAAACCTGGAAAGTTGACCCATGAGCCATTTGTACTTTTGAGACATCAAATGACTTTAACTTAACTCTTTTTGGCCATTATTAGGAAGTTGAAGGTTGATCTGATTTGAAGGGGTCTTTGGCTATTTTAAGGGTGTTTTACTACTTAAGGTGAGTTCCTCACTTCATAACCTTAGGGTATTATATGCCTACTGTTAGGTCGGGTGAGACTAGGAACTATATGGTTGATAGTTAAAGTAATACTTGTTGCATTAGTTATATTTGATGCACTTATTTGTTATGTGGAATGTATATGCATGATATGTTTGGGCTCGACGGCTGAATACCGAGTCGATATGTTTGGGCTCGACGGTTGAATACCGAGCCGACTAACCGAAGGCCATTGTGCCAAGTCAGGGGGACCGAAGGCAGAATCGCCAAGTCCGTGGACTCGATGGCTGAATACCGAGTCTTTATTTGGGTGTTGTTTGGGATGTGTTCCCAAATAGACACGATATATATGATCTTGATGTTTATATATTATATGGATTCTTGCATATTTGTTGATGGCATGGAATGTAGGAGTAAGGTGTAATACTTCTATTGTTATGTTGTGATGGAATTCACTAAGCTTCGTGCTTACCCTTTCCTTTATAAAATGATTATTACAGGTACATCATGTATGAATGAGGCTTTAGCTTGACTGTACACTGGCGCGATTAAAGATTGGGTCCTTCTCACAGACTCTTGATATGGGATTTTAAGAATATTAGTTTTCTGCTGTTGTTTTGAAGTATAAATGGATTAATATTGTTGGAAGTATATTTTGATTTTGAAATGTTATTTGAATACTTGAAACTTAACAGTTTTGGTTAATTAATGGATTTAATGGTTTTTATTATAAATATAAATGTTTTCAAAAGTTTAAATTTATTGCAATTTTTGGGACGTTACAAGAAATTAGTCTTGGACATATATGAATATCATGATTCAACATAGGAAATTCAATATATGGAAATATTATAGCAAGAGACTGAACAGATATCAGGTCTCCATGTAAGACATTATGAATCGAGTCCCATATGCTTCGGATATAGGATTGATTGCATATGCTATAATATTCACTTGTTCTGATTTTTCCAAATTCTTTAGGCATTGAGAGGGAAAAGGACTAGAATTTTGTGTGACTAAAGTTCTTAAACAACTATCAAGAACATTATGAGGTTACACCAAAGGATTGGTTGCTTGTAGACAGTTGGAAGTATAGTATTGTTTGGAAGAACCATAGTGACATGTTTTAGACTGAGTTGGTTCATGGTCAAAATTGATGGTCACATGTGAATATGGAAATTTTTCCATAGTGGGAGTTGATTGTTAAAATATACATGTGAGTTGGAAACTTTAATACAAGAAAGGTGTTCAAGGAGTGTACCTTGAATTTGTGACTTCATATCCATGGAATTGTTTTTAGTAACAAAGTTCCAATGGAACATTCTGTAATATCGTTGGCTAAGTCTCTGTGACTTTGAAGCTTCGACATCATAGAAGGACAATGCATGTAAGGTTGGAATTGTAACACAGTTAGTAGTAACAAGAATTTGGAATTGTGAAATGAGCATCATTGGAATAGTGTCCAGTCGATCTGTTCAGAAGGGAAGGACCATACAGAAACATAGTATGCATGTTGGTGACATGGCATGACTGATGTTTAATTCAAGTGGTTAGTTGATTAATCGAAACATTATACAATGAATAAAGCCTTAATTAATATGGTGATTAAATAATAAGAGTTTTATTTATATTCAATAGTTTGGAGACCATAGTTAATTAACTTATTATTGTGTTTCACTTTGCATGTTTTACTTCCCGAATAATTTGATTATTCGAAATTCCACAGTCACTCGTACTTTTGGAAGTAAGTAGCGAATTAAGATTGTCATGAATTGAATTGTAGATTGTCTACAGAGATTAGACATAGCAATCGTTTTGCTGCAATGTTCATGAGTACTTAGTAATGGTGATTTTCAGTATTGGATAAACCCACGCTCAGAGAATTACTTCATGGATTTTATCATGAGTAATTTTGAGATGATAATATCTTATATTATTTAAACGGAGATATATAAGTTGTTTACAAGTCAGTTGTGCATTGATAATATGTAAATACATCAGTAACTTGATGTTATAAAACGTATTGTTGTGCATGATTTGATGAGTAAATAGTACAAGCATATAAGTCGAAGTTTATTCGTTTCTTTTGCCCTAACGGGAAAAGCAATATCTTTGGGCCCCTCGATGATTTGATGTCGGCATCTGAAGTGCTTGGCTAAGCCTGGACTAAATTGATGTGTTCAATTGGTAGTTTGATTTCAGTCGTCATAAATCAAAAATCAGGAAACAAAAGTTGGAAAATGAGATTGATTATAATACATGTCTCATCTCCTTACGATATCTTCTAGAACGAAGGAATATTTGATCATTTATCTTAGGACACGTAACTGACTGGGTCAGAGTTCGACAGCGGTTTTTGGAAGCTACAATTTGCTGATCATTTTGAAAGTTATACTGGAAATTATTGTTATTAGACTTATCCAAGTGGGAGACTGTTGGATTAGGTGTCTAAGCCAATAAATATAATTGGTATATACTTGAATTGATAGTAGCACAGTCCTTTTGGGTTGCCCTCAAACCTAGCAATTGAATAGGATAACTTTTAGAGAGAGAGACTGGTTTATTAATGTATTACTTGGTTGATAAATTAATTATAAATAAAAACAAATAATTGGTTAGTATATTATAGTATTATTTAATTAATAATTAATCAGAAATTAATTGGAATTAATTTTGGGATTAATTGGATTAATTAAAAGTGCAGGGTCTGTTTGGTTATTTATTGAAAGTTGAGGAAAGGAGCCCATGGACCTCATTGGATGAGGTGGACGAAAGTCTCTTGGGCAAGCCCAAAAAATTTCGCCCAAGCCCCTTGAAAGAGGGGAATGGGTTGCTTGGTCACCAAGCAAAGGGATTAGGGTTTCCTCCTTAAACCCTAGCTTTGGCACCAAGCTACCTCAGCTATAAAAAGATCCTTAGCCTTAGAATTTCGGCCATGACATTCCTTTATAGGCTTAGGGCCAAAATTCTCACCTCTCATCTCTCTCTCTCTCTCTGTCTCTCTCTCTCTTCAAGCTCCTTGGTTGCTAGGGTTTGGGTGTGAACCATTAGAGGCGTGACACTTCTGGCGCTTGCTTCCAAGAGTCTTTCAAGGAGGAATTCAATACTGTTTGCAATAACAATCTTAAAGGTTAGTTTTCTTATCTTATGAATTAGTTTGTTAATAGAAAATTTTTGTAGATTATCCATTCATAGTATGTTGTTATATGTGAAAGACATAGATCCTATTTAGTTGCATATGCCCTAATCATTTGAATTGTTTAAATGTTTTTCGCTTAGTGCATTGTAGTTGTAACCCTAATAACCCATCATTTTGAGAACACATTTCACTCTGATTATCTTTTGAACAATGAATAAATGGTTTTGGTTGTTTGAAAAATGAAATTTTTACTTATTATTTTTGGGACGTTACACCTGAACCTTTATCCTAGATCTTTCAATATCTTCGACGCCGTCTGTGCATACTTAATGCTGCTTTGGCTCTCCTTTTCCATGACCGTTGTTAACCATCCTTCTATCATGGAATCACATTGCATCCAAAGCATTTATTTCTCGTTTTTTATCTTCGGTTTCGACATCGAATCATCGATGAAGCTTATTTTGTTTTTGGTGAACAGGAAGTTCGTCATCTCTTGGGTCCTATCACCATAGTTCCTATTAGTGAGAGGTTCGTTTACTTGCATTTGTCGTGGTGTGTCAAACAAGTTTATGTAATAGGGCGAGTTGGTGTCGATGGCATCAATCTTGCCATCAGTGTTTTTCTTTGAAGCTCCCTCTCCGGTTATGGATGAAAATTAGGGTTGGATTATTGGTAGGGTTTGGAAAGTATACCGCTCTAATACCAAGAATAAATCGATATTTAGCCAACTTATTATTATCATTCACCAAAACAAGGTTATAAAGAGAGAACACAAAACAAACTCTCAAACATTACGGAGAAATAAAGGGAAGCAAAAGGAAGATAAGGTAACAAGAATCCATAAATAAAACAAAATATTCCTTTAATTTGAATTAATAGTAATATGCTTATTCACTTAGATGGAAACCTAAACCTCAAAAGAGCCCATAGGTGCAAGTTAATAGTCCTCTACTAATTCAAAAAAAAGAAGAGAGAGAGAGAGAGAGAGAGAGGGAAGGCAAAGATGATAGTGGAAACACACCAGATGAAAAAGTTAATACAACTTGCAGAGGAAATTACCAAAGTTGCAAACATATTGATGGAAAAACATACTCTTGATAACAACGATGGATCCAGAACAAAGAACAAAATTCTAGGGTAGCACGGGTAAATTTTAGGGGTAGCACACCGAAAAAGTTGCACTACACCAAAAAAAATTGTCAAAAAATCCACTTCCTCTAGAAATTTGAGGGGTAATACGGGCTACCCTAGGCATGATTACTAACGGTATGGACACATGTATAGAGAAAATGAAGTAGGGAGTATTTTATGCAAGATACCAAACGATTATTTTTATATTCGTTGAAAGTGTCAATATTATGAAAGTTTGGTTACACGTTAACCAGTTGAGTTGTGAATCATGACTGAGAAATACGGGAATGAAGTTTGGATTATTCAGATGACTTTGAATTTTTTTTGCATGACTTTTGGATCTTTTTTGGGTGACTTTTGAATGTATTCTCGGATGACCTTTCGATCTTTTTTTATGACTTTTGGATGTTATGTTATGGATTTATATGTTATGCAATTTACATGATATTTGTTGTGTAATATATGTTATCAATTTACATTTAACATGTTACTATGGACTCAGATAATGAAATGTATGATATCTTTTTTACTTTCATGTTAGTGGTTGATGTTAACTCGACGAACGAAAAGAAAAATTAAAATAATAATAGATATTGATTCGGCATTAACTAAGCATGCATATACACAAAAATTGCTACATGGGTCTTCTACATATCGTCATGAGATGATGCATCCTTCATGCAGAGCATACGTATTATTATGTAATCATTTACACAAAGAAATTGATTTCAATGTAGTAGGACAATAAGAACGCTAGAGAAGATGGATATGTTTTTTATAACAATAGGACATAATGAACGTTTTCGAGTGGTTAAATGAAGATTTCAATACTCCACACAAACAGTTCATAAATGTTTTCATGAGGTCTTGAATGCAATGATATGTTTTGCAAATACCTCGGAACAACATACAAGGTTAAAAGACATATTTTCAGAAGCAATATGTGTTTTAGATAAAAACTCTTGTACATGTCGTCATGTTTGTTGCTGCTGGTCAATAGACTCGTAATAGGGTAAGAGGAAAAAGTGAATGTTATGAAATATATATTAGGAATTTATGATTTGATATGATATTCACCTTTGTATCGGTCAGATATGAAGGCATGTAGGAGGTATGGAGTAAATAAGGTGTTGGTGGAGAAACCGGATTGCTCTTGGATCATGTAAGTTCACTTTCCGAACTAGTATATTCACCCTATTTCTTGGTTACAGGAAATCCATCCTAGGATAATCCAATGTGACACATGTGTATCTAGGCACAGAAACACAAGCCAAATCGTGAGAGACTTCCCAGCTTTTATAGAAGAAGAAGAAGAACTTAGAAGGGTTCTATACAGCTCAAATAAGGAGCCGTATATATACATGACAAATTAAGGTTTCTTGTCTTCTAAATTAGTTAGGAGAATCTCGAAATTAATGGCATAATCAATGGTTACCAAAATTGACAAGATTGCTCAATTTTACCATAATCACCCACTAGAATTTGTATTTTCCATAATGTAACTAATTCAAATTTACGAAGAACATTTGGGGTGTTGCCCCAAACCCCGCGGGGGTGCTACCCCTCGACCCAGCCCGCTGACCGGTCAGCGGGACCACCGCTAGAGTCTCTTCTCCTTGGACCCCGAGAGGGGCACTGCCCCTAAGACCTGCAAGGGGGCGCATCCCCCTTGACCCCCGCAATTATGTCGTATCGGCTTATAATTCGATCTTATATATGCATGCACTCCGCATTTTCCTTACATATAATATTGAGTACAAAATGATAAGCCCCTTAGCTCACATATTAGTTTCAGTTACATAAATGTCTATTGACACTAAAATCACAAACAATCCTCCCCCATTTTAGTGTAACCCATGAACTAACATAAATTTATCTAAGCAAACCAAACCAATACATAAATGAAAATGCCGAATCGATTGAATTCTCATCATAGTATCAAACAATTCAAAAACTCGAGAATCAATGTGTTCTAAGAATTGAACCCTTCAACCCACAAATACCTAAAAGTAAAATACATAATAGTTTATTGAACTTTCTAGCGAAATACAAATTGACACTATTATAAAGTCGTGTATCCTAATCCTCTAATGACTTTATCAAGGCCAATTCCACAACCTCTTGAAATGCGGCTACACTTCACAATCACGTAGGTAATTCCTTTACTTCATGTATCTGCATATACATTTTATCAAAGGGATTATTAAGAATTTTAACCTCAACTTGGCTAACTTGCAGAACCGAACACATACCTGAGATGTATACTTCATTTGTTCCAATCTATTAGTGTAAGCTTTCCACATTGATATCAACTCCTACCATCATATTATAAGGGAATTAGGTGTCTCGTCATTATAGAATTAAATGGACTTTAAGCTCATCCCAATTACACTTGTGCACTAAGTTTCTTGTCAAACCTTTAGTCAAGTGATCTGCCAAATTTTGTTGTGATTTCACAAAATCTACCGAAATCACACCGTTCATGATTATTTCTCTAATCATAATGTGTCTAACACCTAAGTGTCTAGAATTGCCATTATAGACCTGGTTATATGCCTTAGCCAACGCGGATGCATTATCACAAAGGATAGAAATAAGTGCTATCGGTTTTGACCACAAAAGAATCTCATAAACTAAATTCCTTAGCCACTGTACTTCTTTACAAGCAGCTGCTAACGCGGCAAACTCATATTCCATTGTCGATTTTGTAATGCAAGATTGGTTTTTGGAAGCCCAGGAAATGGCACCTCCCCCAAGCAAGAATACCCAACCAGTTGAGGAATGATCCTCCATATTTGGTTATCCAACTTGCATCCGAATGACCGGTCAGTGGGACCACCGCCAGGGGCTCTTCCCCTTGCACCCCGCTATGGGCGCTGCCCCTAGGACCCTTCAAGGGGGCCCATCCCCCTTGACCTGCGTAATTTTGCCGTACCAGCTTATAATTCGATCTTATATATGCATGCACTCCGCATTCTCCTTACATATAATATAGAGTACAAAGAATAAGCTCATTTGCTCACATATTAGTTCCAATTACATAAAATGCCTTGTGACATTAAAATCACCAACAAGGCATAACACATGATTGCTGAGTTTTGAAAGAAATTGTTTTTTTCATGGTGATATCGATGGTTTGCAAAAATAATTTTACACATGGATGTAAACTGGTGGTTTTAAATTTTACCATTTCCTAAATTCCCTTTTCAGTCTGCAAACGGAATTGTCAACGTAGGCGATGGGTCGCGAATGTATCATTTCAACTTTAAAATGGTGCATCCTTCATCACTTTCATTGACCATCACCTTGCAGATAGCTCTCAACAACATAATTTAGGAAATGGTATCATCAATTGTGAGTAACACCATCGAGTTTACATTCCAGTGTAAACAATATTACCAACAAGAAAAATCAAATAAATTCGAACATATACCCAATTCAAAATACCATGTAAAAGCTCCGTACTTTCTACCGATCACCATAACGAGGAGATCCACAAAAATGGTAAAACAGGCTTTGTAGGAATAGCAACATGATCACCATTCCGAAAAGATCCATTTGCTGCTGATGTAAATTCCACCTACCAGATGACACTAAAATCGCTAAAATTATCAACACACAAATCTATTGTTGCAAAACTTACATCTTCATTTATATATGATATTTGTGTTGTATATTTTACCTCCTAGGCTAAAACAAACCCTACCACCAAAAAAACCATTCAATAAAATTGTTTAAAAAAATATACAAAAAAACACACAACACACTCAAGAAGAAATTCAATTTAGCCAACGATATCAATGTGAATCAGGGGCATTTACGTCTTCTTTTTTTACAAGCTTGCCTGATTTTGTCCTTTCAAACAGTCTCTCAACCAAATCATGCCAATTAGGACTTCGCTCCACATCATCTTTCTGCTTCGATGCCAACTCATCAGCAGCTTCTCCTTCTTGATGTTCTTCATTAACTGCTGACGTGGACACTCGAGGCTCATTTTCCGCCATGTCATCAGTGGTCTTGACAGCATGTGGTATGTTGAGGCTCACTGCTCTTTCTAATGCATCTTTATGCTCTTCTTCAATTGATTGCAGCCTACTGAATTTTTGTACCTTTGGTGCTGTTGTAATGCTTTCTGAACTGCTTTTGTTTTCCTTCATTAACTGCATTTTTTCAAATGACATAAATAGCCCTCTAACTTAAAAGCATAATGATAATAACATGAGGGTAATTTGGTCTTTTCTTTTCACTTACTTGCACAGCCTTCTCTGCTTCTCTTAGAATCCAGATGATGGCATGATCAGATGTAGCATGTGATGACAAAACAATATGTTCAAATCTACCATCAACAGGAATTGCAGTTCTAACCTCTGGAGGGTATCTACCACATCTGTTTACAAATCGAAAACATGTAAAGATGGCATGAATTTGAAAGGGATGAAACTATTAACTGAAGGAAATATTTTTTACCGATTTACTACAACAATTCAAGGATAGAAGATCGTAGAAGTAATGAAATAGAAAAGTGTTAACCTGCAAAACTTTCTTTCAACAATGTGATACATTCTTCCTGGAGCGTATAATCTTCTTGGATCTCTTAACTTCCTACCTTCTGGTATGAATGTGTCCCTCAAGCAAACCATAAAGATTAAACATGGCAAACTGTTGAAATCATAAAAAAAAACCATGGATCAACATTACGATCATCGTCATCACCCATAAAACAAAATCAAAGTTTCACAACTTACCAGAAGATCGACTTGAAGATATCTTCCAATGGTGTCGCTGTTCTTGGTAAAAAATCATCCTAAACAACATAACCAGCGGTTACTAAATCAAATTCGATTCAAAATAGGCGATAACTAATTTCACTAAAAATCGCACCTGTAAAACAACTGAGTAGATAACATCGGCGTATTTCACGGCCAAATTAAGCGACATAGATCTCGCCGGAGCAAGAGCATAACACCGCACCAACTCCCTTGGTATCCCGCCGAGCATATCCCTATGATTCACCACTATCACTGTCATCAATGCCGCTACCCCTGACCCAAGTGAATGACCCACAAATATCATCTTGTAACATGACCCATTCTCAATCCACAATCGTTTCAGATTCTCAGACTCTTGATTCAACAACCAAATCGCCGATTGTAACAGCCCATGATGCACATATCCACCATCGAACATCTGCATCCCTAATCGATTATTGAGTAACAGTTTGTAATCGCTCTCTTTCTTCAAATTCAACCCTCTAATTGCTAATACGATTTCACGACGATCGTGGTCGAGATAAATCAAGTGCGGAGGCGCGTGGCCGAGTGTTTCCTGGTAAGTAACACGCTTGACAACGTAATCGGGGTTTAAACGGTATCCACCAAGTGGAGGGCATTTTGGGTGGTGGAGATCTTCTTCGTATACGGCGAGGATGACGCGGCATAGGTGTGGGACGGATTCGAATTCCTCGACAGTGGCTGGTGGCCAAGTGGCACTGTCGTCGCCGCCGACGTAAGTACACCGCTTCCATGCCCATCGGAGACAGCCTAAAGCAAAAAAACACTCAACTCCACAGCAAACAGACATGTAATTTCTATTGCAAAACCCAGAAAAAAATGGGGAAAAATATTACATGGAATTGGAGAATTGGTAGTGGAAGATTTGGGTGACGATGAAGAAAGGGATTTTGTTACAGAGAATCAGCGCTGTTAGATATGGAGTAATGGTTGTCTCAAGTAACTCTCACGTGCTTGTGTGTGCAATGACGGGTTGTACGATAACTTGAATGTTGGCTTTTTATTTGGGAAAAGAACATGTCGGATTTTCCTCTTTTTTCTTTCTGGATAATATGTTCAAGAAATTGAATTTATCAATTAACTTATAATTTAAAAAAATTATAATTTAATAATGAAGAATGTATAGATTATTATTTCACAGGATATTCAAAAGAAAAACATAACTCTAATGATAAGCAAGAGAATTATTACAGAGCGGGAGATCTATTTATAATAAGAATATGATAAATTTTATTTTATGTTACTTAAAATACATTATTTAAGAATATTTATTGTATTAAATTTGTTTATTACTCATCAACGATCATGACAATATAATGATATTTATGGTGGAGCATAACTTTTCTTAAATTTACAGCTAACTATTTATTAAATATATATTCAATGAGTTGCTTTTTAATTGAATATTTTGATTTTTAATATCTATTTTGGGTGTGTAGGCAAGAGAAGAACGTCAGGTGTTAGGACGGAAAGTTCTTAAAAAGGCTTTTATTGTGAATGTTTCAGATTATGATAAATAAATTATAGATTATTTGTCTGTTGGAACAAACTATTAAAATGGTAATTGATAAGGAATTGAATTTGGTCATGCATATCTAACTTATGTTTACTTATTTTCTAATATAAATTAAAGAATAAAATGGATGTTTTGTCATTGCATTAAAGTTTTTATTTTCTTTCTTGAACCCTATGTGTCATTATACAATAATACATAGATATTCTTTCATAAAGCTTTGTTAAAGAGTTATTCCTAAAATGATGGGAATTTGACTAATCTAACCTTTCTTTTGGTGTTTTTTTTAAATCTAACTTTTTTTTTTTTTGCAAAATAACCATATACTCGGGAATCGGCCATTCCGTACTCATTTTCGGATGTATCGCCCATTTCGATGCCTCCGGATTGCCCATTCTGGATTATCCGTACGTGTTTCAGACCTAGGATTTGAATTTCAAAATCCAGAATATAATTTGAATAATCCGGACCCTCGACTTCATTCTTGATCTTGTTCCGACATTCTAAATCGATTCCGGCACGCGAATCCGATTCCGATTCCAACCTCCGACACACAACTCCGACATGGAAGACGACCATTACGACCCGGTTATTTTACGGGTATATGTTCGTCACTTCAAAAACCTACTTTGCTTGTTTGTATACCATGATTATTCACCGAGAACTACCGATCCGGAATGCGTAGAACACATCTGGAATGAACTGAAACCGTTCCGGAGTGTTAATTTAATAAGTCATTGCAATAGGACCAACCCAAAACTAGTTTATATGCTTAGGTATTGCTACTTTAGATTGAAATGCGGTGCTCTGGTACTTAAAAACTAATTGATCTGGTATGGGAAAACTTTGGAACACGATGAACTATTCCTGAACTGGTCCAGAATATTGGTCAGTTTTCGTTCCGGCATGAAGTGTTAACACATTTTTTATTTGGGCAGCACGACAAGGTTTTTGATCTATCCGTTACACGGTCATGTAAACCCAAATTCAGTGGGCAAATTCTTGAGGCATTCAAAGACAGACCAGAATGCATGCATATGCTCCGGAATTCATGTTTTGGGAGGTGGTTAGACATTCTTAATGTAGATGGGGATCATTTGCTTCTACCTTATGTCTTTTTCCACGAATTTATCATGGACCCCTGAAGCGAAATGGATGAAATGGTATTTGAGATTAGTGGTTACAAGCTGTCTTTCAGGAAGAAAGAATTTGTCTTATCACGAGCTTCCGGTTTGGTGACTATTTTCCTGCTTCTGTTTCGGCACCGCCTTCCATTCCCGTTTCTTTCCTATGGTCGCAAGTAAAGTCTCAATGAAATTAAAAGATGTGATTAAGGTGTTTGAAAAGTCACTTAATAAATTATCGGATGAGTATGTGGTCCGTGTATGTCTCATCTATCTGTTAGAGAAGGGTTTCAACGGTCGGTTGAAAAAAACAGTATGTGTCAAAGGAGTATTTCTATTTGCTATCCAACCTTGATGAATTCAACAGGTATCATGTCGTTATTTTATAACTACATATTATAATTAACTATGTTATTACTAATATTTTTTCCTATTTTTTTTACAATTTTAATAGGGAATTTTTTATGTCGCAGATATCCATGGGGGTGATAATTTGTGATCAATTGTACTCACAACTAATTATGGTATTCAATAAGGTTGACAAGCATCTACATCTAGTTGAACAGAAAGAGAAACAACCTGAAAAATGACATACACCATAAACGGCTTTTTATACACTTTTAAGGTAAGTACATGAACAGTTTATTATTATTATTTATTGTGTTTACTAACATTCTAATAAATGATTATTTTAGATACGGATTCTCAAGACTTTTCCTATGAGCAGTTTGTTTGGTACCCGACAACAGAATGTGATCCATCGGGTTATTTCATGGTCGAAACTGAGGCCTTTACAAAACCCTCAATGTAGCCCGTTTCTAAAAATCGACGACTTATGGTTACTTACATATTTTTAGATTTTATTTTTTATGTATAAGTTATGTTTATTTATTATTTTATAATTTTATTAGCAGTATATAAACTTATACAAAAATTGGAGCCCACAGAAGCTGAGAGTCATATTGAATGGTGGATAGCTAGTTGTGTGTGGATCGATCCCCCTGGTTTTCCCAACACAGAAGTTCACATGGCACCTTCCCTAACACCATCACCCAAAAACTTCCCTACCCATGAGCCTCGAGAAAAGAAGGCACTGATAGATGATCCATCTCATCCGGCACCACTATCATTGTTGACTGTCGAACCATCAACTCACAAGGATCGAATTATTAGTAACTTGCAAAACAAGATTTGTCACTTGCAAAAGGAGCTTAGTGAATGGCGCAAGTAGTTAAGGTCACAGATAAGCGTTTAGCAGAGCATGACGCTACTTTAGCCATGGTTCTAAAACTTATCAATAAGACTCCCAAAGATGATGTTGGTACCTCGAAGGGGGTGGAAGTACATTGTTAATTATTTCACCGTTATGGGTCCTTATGTTTTTGCATCGTTTACAAGTAAATATTATTGAACCTTATAGGCACTCTTCGTGCCAGATGCTCGTACCACATACTACAATGACGATGACTTATGGGTTAGGCACACCCAGACAACCACTGAATGACGGCCCTGAGCAGCTGTCTCCATGTATTCAATCGTCGAATGTAAAAGAGATTACGCGGGATGAATACAAAACATCGTCGCTAGCACCTCTTAGGTGTTCTAAGCGCCAAAAAGTTATGTACATACGGTATAAGTCCTCATAGATACAAATGAAGAGGAAAAGTGTTACACGGTAACAACCAGCATCGTTGGACAATCTTTTAGAACCTACCATACACATTGTATATAATAACGGGATGGTTCATTGTGTTTGGTCATAGTTATTTGACCGGTTAGCTACGATTGAGTTTTGGAAACGGTGATATGTGGATAGTCATGGAGGATGGTGGTCATGTGATGTAAGTAATATAATTATGTGCTCATTATATATTGTGCTTCTAATAACAATATATACTTTACTACAAAAAAAATTGGCAGCACATCATGATGTGGATCTCATTATCGCAAGAGCGTAAAGCGGATGATGCTTGGTGAACGGTTGTGTCATCAGCTTCCAACACTGATACATTTGACTGGGTGACATGGCTGACGGATTTGTTTACCCAGTTTTAGCAGACTGTGATATGGTATATTTGTGTTTGGGTTACATTACCTGAGTATGTATATTTCTAACCTTTTTTGTAGCTTTACATCCCAATCAATATACCACATGCTAATTGTTTTTTGGATGATTTAGATTTGAAGACATTCAAAATGACTATATACGATAGTCATTGGAAGGGCGGCTAATGTTCAGAAAATGAGGATTGTTTTATAGGTATGAGAGCCCGCATCTACAGACTGCTAGTGGGTGTCAACTACTGGGGTACCGAACCAACTGATTCAATCCCACATGAGAGCTTTAACACGACCCTCGAAAAGGCCCCAGATGTACCACAACATATTGACAGCAGAGGGGATTGTGGGGGCTCTTGTGTTGGTTCCTGGAGGCGTTGATCACCAGGAAATCGATTTTTATAACGTGTAAAACCGGTCCATGGGCTATGGTTTATCGAAAATGACTGGCGGAAATTTTTTGGGGTACAAGGTCAAATATTATTTGAACATTGTATTTTTAATATCGCTTAAAGACACATTCCTTTAGTTTATGTATTTATTACTTGTTTGTTGATTTTAATTGCATTTTACATTTTATAAAACCAAAATTTATGCATTTTATAAAAGCAAAGCTTATACACTATATAAAACCAAAACTTATAATAAAAGAAGAATCACATGTTACACGAAAAAGCAAATAACAAAAAAAATATTAAAATGTATTCCGGAATCATACTCTGGAATTCCGGAGACCTCTCCGGAACAATGTGTTCCGGACAATATGGTTACTTAAAATGATTGTGTTTAGAGGAGTTGTATCATTTATAAGGGTTAGATTACTCAATTTCCTTAAAATGATCGTATTTAGAGGAGTTGTATCATCAAATCATCATCGTTTTCGGATTTTAATAAAATAACCATGATACATGTGAGCATATCAACTAAATTTGTGGGAAATGCGTTCTTTTGAAAAAAGGTAAGTACAATAAACATTTGTAGGTTTGATTTATTTCTTAAAGAGGAGGGAGTCCTTCCCTCCTAACTCACTCAATTTAGTGTCACATCAACGTCACATCAATTTTTCTCTCATCTCTTTTCCATCTTTCTCAACCCACAATACATGAGAATTCTATCTTTCCCAACTCACTCAATTTTTAATTTTAAAATAAATACACACTAATTAAAATCATTCAAAATTAATTAACAAAAACATTAAAAACATACAAAACTAATTCATAAAGTAATTAAAACATACAAACATAATTTGGTACAAGTTTTAAAGCATGAGGTACAACTAACTAATAGATAAAAAAGAGAAAGCTAGAGAGAGTGAGAGAGAGAGAGAGATAGAGAGAGAGAGAGAGAGGAAGCGGTTCTACCAACCCGTCGAAGAAGAACAAATGTTTGAACCCACTTGACCCGCTTGTTGAATGAATGGTATTTTGGAGGTACCATTGGTACCTCCCCCCTTTTTGTGATGACTCATTCCTCCAATTGTGATCGGTCCAAACTTATTGGTACTTCTTTGACGGTTCGAGGAAATCAAGGGAAAGCTCATTGGGAAGTGGTCAAATGGATAGTACAACACTTGAAGGGAACGTTTGATGTTTGTCTGGTCTATGGTGTCAATGCACGACATATGGACTTGGTTGGATTGATAGACTCGGACCATGAAATTGATCCAAAGATAATAAGATTGATTGGTCTCGTTTAGAGCCTTCTTTTAAATGTGGAGAACCCTATCATGTTTTATGACAGGTTATGTATTCAAAAATCATGTGCCAAATATTATTGGTGATCAGTCTCATTCAGATGATGTTCAAGTCAAGGTGGAAATTATAAAGTGTGACTTGAACATTTGGAGCATACATATGGAGCATTTGAGTTCAATTAAGCACTTGGAACTCAATGGAGCACTTGGTGTTCATGGATAATGTGACAAAGGAACGGATCATCTGAGAATGGAATGGATCATCTGACAAAAGAAAGGGTATTTAAAATGGGGTATGGAGCACATGAGAGTGGAATAGAGCATCCTGGTGCATGGATGTGTTATCTATGATATAGATGTGTCATCCTATGCTTGGATGTGCCACTTTGGAGAAAAGGTGTGCTACTTAGAAGAAAGGTGTACCACCTTGAGATGCAAGTGTGCCATTTGTAAAAAAGGAGTGTTAAGTTTGAGGTAGGTGTGCCATCTTGGAGGAAATCTGTCACCCTTGGATAAGGTGTGACATTCCTTGCATAATATATGACATCTTGGTGCAAGGTGTGCCACTTGTGTTCCTGGATGTGCCATGGTATCTCTTGATGTGTCACTTATGTTATGATATTCACTATGATGCCCAAGATTGTCCAAGGATGCTCAGAAGTTGATGATGCTCAAGGATTATTACATGATGTGCCACCATAATAGTTGATGTATCATGGTGATCTTGATGTGTCACTCTTGCATCAAGATGTGCCACTATAGATCTTGATGTGCCACTCTTGCATCATAATTTGCCCTATAGATCATGAAGTGTCATTATGATGTGCCACTAGGATGAATGTTTCAGAAGTTACTGCATGACGGATTGTGATTGTTGACACCATTCATGGGCCTATGGGCCAATGGACTTGGCCTATTATGGTTTTAGGTCTGATCTCTTCATTATAAATAAGGATGTCTACTAAGTCATTTGAAGTGTCTTTTGTATCCTTAGTGAGTAGGTCGAAACTCTGTTGAGTTGTACTTGCAACCTTTGTTTGACAACTCTGTAAATAAAGAATATTCCCCTCCTACCCGTGGACATAGGTCACTTAGAACATAGGTCATTTGTGATTACTAATATATTGTTTACGTCGTACAATTCCCTTTATGATGCAAGTTTACTGTTGAATCGTTTCTATTTTTGTTTATGAGTCTTTTGTATTAATCATTGCTATTTTTCTTTTCTACAATGACTAATAACATAGTTTAAATGAGCCTTTTTATTAATTTTTGCTATTTTGTATTTGTAAGTGAGCCTTCATATTTATTTATGATTATTGATCATAAGAACTAATACATATTTCAAAGACCATAATTATGTTTACATGATCATAAGAACTGATACATGACCAAAATTGTGTTTACGATAGACAAATGAAAATTTTATTAAGTTATGATTACATGATCATTAATTTTAGTTTATAGTAGTATTTTGTAACTTTTCATTGCTTTTTGTAAATTTTACTCGATATGTGTATATTCATTTACGAATATAACTACAAGCGTAAGCATTTAGATGTAATATTTATTTTATTCATGTGTATTTTTATATGATTAGATGCTTATTTTTCATTAATGATTAGAGGTACTTTTCATTCATGTTAATGTAATCTAAGTTTTCCAAATTTTGTTGATTTAGTTAATGGTATTGATATTTATTTTGAATTTAAAAATGTCCATAGAAAATCAAGATCAGAATTTTGAACACAATATTAGAGTACATCAGAATTTTGAATGCGATGTTAGAGTACGAATATGAAAGAAAACACTACCTAGTGGAAATGATACCATTTCTTCATTTATGATTAGAATAAAAGTAAATTATTGCATTCTATTTTTTTTTATAATTATAGGAAAATAGCAAATTAATATATTGCATTTTTTTTCTTTTTTATGTTATTCCTTTATGAATAAAGGTGTATTCTAATTATTAATGTAATTTGCTTTTCATTTATTTGTGATTAGAATTTTATTGGTTCTTTTATTTGTAAGTTATGTTTAATTCATTTAAAATTATTACTGTGTTCATATTTGATTATAATAATGGTCGAAATAAATATATACGAACAATTATTAAATTATTAATTTTCAAATTATTGGTATATTCATGTATCATAAAAAAAATAAAAAACAATATTGCAAGATCAGGGTTTTCTTAATTTCTAATAAATTAATAAAATAAGTCGACGCATTCCTAGTTTTGTGGTAACAAAAAATCAACTAACATTATTACTTTAGGTAACGAATTCATAATCCTAAAATTTAGGAATCAATTAATTAGCCTTGATTTTTCATATTTAATTATAATGTAAAATTTCATTTATACCTTTATATATTGATTGGTTCAGAACAGTTCTCGTATTCTCAACCTTTTTGGTGTTCTCGATTGAACTTCATCCTATATATATATATATATATATATATATATATATATATATATATATATATATATATATATATATATATATTGCCACACCCCCCAAACCAGAATGGCGGAAACATTCGAGGGTGGATGACTTCATGTAGTATCATAACAGTTGAATATTTGTAAAGAAAGTAAACACAACCATCATAAATATAATTTAAAAGTTACATTGTTGAATACAATACATGTCTCAAAATAAATTACAATATGATGAGTTAATAAGTTTTAAGACTGACTTCTTAGCGTCCCTTCTCCAAAAGCTGATGATTTACCTGTATTACTGAATCCCTGAGAAATACAAGTAGTTTTGAAAAAGTGTCAACAGTTAAGTTGGTGAGTTCATAAGCGTTTTTGTATAAGAATAGTATCCTTTTTAGTGTAAAATAACTGAGTTTGTTCCTAGAAAATCCAATATTTTCCATATATGTGTGGTAGTTTGAAAAAGTTCCAAAAGACTAAATGTATAAGTGTTTTCCATACTTGAAATAGTATGAGTAGATTTATATAAGTATATATAATCACTAAGGCGTTTAACAGCCTCGTAAACCGAGATGTATTTAATACCCCATGTGAGTTTTTATAACCGTGCTATTGACCCAGACTGCCTGTAACAACGTTCGTCAGACGTTGGAATGATATGACGTTTGTCACCCCAGACCTGCCGGTCTAACTGTAGCTAACAGTTTAGGTGCGGGATTGTCAGTCCCATATAGATCTATACACAAATATCACGCTCTCTCTACAAGAGATTATGGCTTATAAAACAGGACTTAATCTGCGAACTGAACGGTTCGATAAATTCAGATATCTCATAAAATTTGGTATCAACAGGTTTACGTATGAAAAGTCCATTTTCCTTGTGAATATAAGTATTTCCTCTTTTGTTTATAGTATGTAAAAATATCATGAATATCTCGTAACTATACCTATTATAGTTTTAAAAAGGGTGTTCCGTTATGATGAAAAACCTTGGTGTATTACCAACCTTGCATGAAAAGTAGTCTTTAACTTTAGTAGTTACGTTATTTTATGTATTTAACATTTATACATAAGATGTAGGTAAAACATTTGAACTTATAAGTATTTCAACGTAAATTTTTCTTGGTTTCACTTGTATTCCCCCCCCCCCTCCCTAAAACATAGAAAAGACGTGAAAATATAGGGGTATGAACTCACTTGATAAGTGGTGAATCGGGCAGCGTGTAGTTTCTAGGAATGATCTTTCTTGACGTAACCGCGGGTTTCTGGTGAAGAAACGAGCTTCACGCGGGCAGAGTTTCGGCTCGGGAACTCTATTTCTCGGGATCTTCGGGGCTTCGGGACTCGCTTCGGGTCTCGGGAATGATACCGGGGCTTCTCGCGGGCAGGATTTCGGCTCGAAACTCCTTTCTTCTCGGGATCTTCGGAGCGTCGGGACTCGCTTCGGGTATCGGGGATGGTACAGGGGCTTCGGGGGTACTTCTTTGCACGTAAATCGAGGTAATATGGGTGAGAGAATGGTGAATTAGCAACCTTGGCCGACTGCCCCTTCAAATCTATTTATAGAGCTAATTTCTCGATTTTCACGTCGTGAACAGTATTTTCACGTCGTGGGCTTGATCGTCACTGCATGCGTCGTCGCAAGTTGGGTCTGGCAGACTCCAGGAGGCATTAATACTGAGTTCACGTCGTGAACACTGTATTCACGTCGTGAACTCTGACACAGTGTCGGGGTTCGCGCCCGAACTTCAGAAATTCATATCTTCCGCATATGAGCTCCGTTTTCGACGTTCTTTATATCCACGCGTAGGTGAGATTATGATCTACAACTCTCGTTTAGACTCCTTCGGCTAATTTTGACTCAAATTTTTATTATATTATTTTTAGTAGGCCGGGACAGGAAAACTCCGTTATAAACTCATAACTTCTTCATCCGACGTCCGTTTTCGTCTGGCTTTTTACCGTTGAACTACTATCGACGAGATCTTCGATTCTCGTTTAGATTGTTTCGGCTAGAAATCCCTCAATCTCATATTCGAACTTCGGGCTGCATACTGCTAAGCTGAAACTTAGAAAAATCATAACTTCCTCAAACGAAGTCAGATTTGGACATTCTTTTTATGTATGTTTACGGTTTAACGAGATCTACGACTTTCATTTAGATACCTAAGGCCAAAAAGTATTTTATTGAGATTTCTCTTTTTACGCTTAACAGTGTTTTACCGGTTTTGACGCGGATCTTTGATTTGTCATAACTTCTTCGTTATAACTCGGATTTGACTGTTATTTATATTTCTGAAAACCTTGACACGATATCTATCATTTTATGCAACCCAATTGAGACTTTTGAACATTTCATTTTTGACGCTATATTTATTATATCAAAAATAGATTACCATACTTGACTTTAGGTCATTATATTGACTTGAAATATCGGGTTATCATATATATATATATATATATATATATATATATATATATATATATATATATATATATATATATATATATATATATATATATATATATATATATATATATCAACAATTGAACAAACTCAAATGACCTTACAAAAAGTGTAGTGAAATTCTAGTTCCTTAATAAGGAACCAACAATGCACATACAAGTACGTAGGGTGTGTTCGGCACGGAGCGTTTAGGAGCGTTTGAGAGCTTCTAGCTTCTAGCGTTTGATAAAACGCTCCATTTAAAACAGAAAGCTTCGTTTGGCACTACGAGCTTCTAGCGTTTAGTTTAATCAAAACGCTCCAAATCCAAATGTTACTTCATGTAGCGTTTAACAAAACGCTACAAGCTACCTGCTGCCAGCTAATTTTGCCGAACACGGCCATATTCTCCAAACTCTTAAATATATGGAAATATATCACATTGTGATTCTTAGTGATGAAAATCATGTTTACATGGCTAAAAGGAACATCAGGACTGTAGAAAACATTACTACTTGCAAAGAAATAGGTACACAAGCATGCTTATCGGTTTTTATTTAGTAGGGACGGTTAAATCATCTTAATTATCTTTGCGGAGAAAAATATGCACGTAAATTTTTGTTGGTGGACATACATTTATTTGGAGTGTTTGTTGTTATTTTTTTGGATTCGCGAAATAAATGATTGTGTAGAAATACCTTCCACTTTTTATAATTCTTTATGAAAACTGTTGAACGTCGCACTTACATCTACAATGACGAAATTAGAGGTCCCATAGTTTAAAGTTACATGCACGAGTTCATGTCAATGTCATATCAAACTTTTGAGTCGTCTCCACTTATCCAATGGATTTGAAGAAAAAAAAATTGTACCATTTGAGCATTTGAATCCGTTTGAAGGACTATTATTTAAGAGATTAATTACAGAGCATTAGTAATATTTTATGTGTAGGTTTTACCGTTTAATCTAGAGAATAGATCTCAAAAAATATATATATAGAAAATCTAATTTCTAGTATTGTTTATGCAGGAAAAGAAATACTGCATTGAAAGAATAAACGACTGGGACATAAGGAAAAAACGTAAGGAAAACAGAGTAAAAGATGAAAATGGTGGTGGAACCCTATATAATACTTTAACATATAAAAGTTTAAAGTTTAAAATCATTAAAAAAATGTACAAATTTATTAAAGACGTGAAATTCTCTTAGAATAATACTAACAAGAATAAACTGTTTTGTGAACGACTTTATAATTTATGAACATAAAAATTTTGCTTTATGTTTTTTGCATGTCATTTTATCCTTATTTTTCATATTTTTTTCTCATTTCTTATGTTATCTAAGAAATGGTATATCTCTTTTAACCTTACCCTTTTAAAAATTTTAAATAGAAATAAAAATAATATTAATTTATTAAGTAAAAATAAATGAAATAACGGACTAAAATAAAAAGAAAATCAACATTGAAAAAATAAACATTACTTTAATTAAAACTTAAAATGTAAAAAATCACATAACAATAAAATAAAAATATATATATAAAAATCATTCTTCAAGCTTCCTTTAAAAGGGTATGATATTAATATCATCTTTTTCATAATTATACCCATTTAATAACTATAATAACTATAGGTTTGGTATATTTTTTATTTTTGTAACAACTTTTTTAGAAATTTTACCAATAAATACAAAATATATTCTTTTAACACATTGAATAATATTGAATAATGTGTGTTGGTGACCATAAACTCCTGACCAATGCATGTAAAGTTTTAAAAGGCCATCATATTTTTGGTAAAGTTTGAAGAATGTGTTACATTAAAAATTTACGCAAATATAAATGCAACAATAAACTAACAATTTACTTTTGTATAAATAAAAATAGGCATTTAACAATAATCCTAGAACTAGAAGACAAGAGGAAAGAGGAGATTTTCGGCCAAGGTATCCTTCAAGAAAGAGTATGAACGAAATTGATGATCAAATGGTCCTATTTATAGTTTAGGTAATTTAGGGACAAGGAAGATTTGAATAATTAAATAATTGATTTAATTCCAATTCAAATCATTTCTTTATTATCATCTAGGAGGCTTTTGGAAACCCTAAGGAACTCCACAAAACTGTTCATTCCATGATGCTTCTAGAATTGCATCTTTTGTTCAACTATTAAATAATTACAAGTCACCCCTTGTATTTTTAATTAATTCCAATTAATCCCAAATTAATTCCAGATTAATTCTGATTAATAATCAATCAATTCTAATTGATTTCTCATTAATTTATTAATCATATAAATTAACAAATCAATTATTAACAATTGATCTAATATTAATCACATAATAAATTAACAAACATACTGTCTATTTCCAATTAATATATTAATCACATAATATATTAACAAATTATTTCCTCATAATTTCCAATTAGTTTATCAATCATATAGTAATCTAATAAATTATCTTCTCTCTGAAAATGTCATCCTAACCAAGTTCTAGTTATGAGGACAACCCAAAAAGGAATTTGCTTCTAATTACAATAATATATCAATTTAGTTCCTGACTTAGACACCTTAATCCAACAGTCTCTCACTTGGATAAGTCTGTAACTACAATTTCAAGTATAGACATTGAACTAAACAACAAAGAGTGCTTTCCAAATCCACTGTCGAACTCTGATTCAAATCAAACATTGTCTTTCTGTGATGTCGAGGTTCTAAAGTCACAGAGAGTGGCCCTTCGATATTATAGAATGTTCCACTAGAACTTGTTACTTTAAAAAATTTCATGGTTATGTAGTATCGGTTTAAGGTACATTCCTTGAACACTTCTCTTGCATTAAAGGTTCCAACTCATATGTAGATTTCGCAAACATCTCCTATTATGGAAACATTTCCATATTCCATATGACCAATAATTTTCTGACCAAGAATCATCATAATCCAAAATGTGTCACTATGGTCCTTTCTAAATAATTTCATACTTCTAACTGTCCACAAGCAACCAATCTTTGGTAAAACCTCAGAATTTCTTGACAGTTGTTTAACAACTTTGTAACATACAATTCTAATCCTTTTCACATAATGCTCTAGGAATTGAAAAATTAGAATAAGTGAACATTAGAGCATATGTGATCGATCCTATATCCAAAGCATATGGGACTAGACTCATTATGTCCTATATACAAGGATTTAATATATCTTCAATTCCTTGTTATAATATTTTTATATATGGAATCTGCTATGTTGAAACATTTCAATATGATATTCAAATATGTATTTGACTAAGTTCTATTAAACTATACAATCTAAACTTTTAGATTTGTAACGAAGTATGAGTGTCCTATCCCTTATGTCCACTATAGCGAAACATTTTCCAAACTTTGCAACTTGAAAAAACAGACACATTGTTCCCTTTGAACAGTATTGTTAACATGCAATAACATCATAACAATTATGCTCCCACTAGCTTTGACATGTACCCAGAAATCAACCTGACTTCTAGAAATCAATACCCTTTTGAATTTCTTAAGGAAGTGCAGATTTCTGTTACGCGATGCTTCGATAAGTCTCCAACTAGACTTCTTAAGATAATACACCTTAGTTGGATAATGTGCGTGTGTGTGTGTGTTTAAACCCTTTCAAGACAGATAGATATATCCCTCGAAAGTTCAAACAGTTCCTTTTCATTCCTCACAATTCAAAATATGAAGAGGTATGTCGTAATCATATTGTAAATTTGAGAATGCAATTTACACAACCAACATATAGATCAGATTTTCAAAATCTATTAGCGATAGTATTTGCTCATAACCATTTTCATGAATTAGAGCGAAACTTTTCTACTTAAATTTTATGGTGCATACGTTCCCATCCAAGTGAATCTATCATTTTCAACATACAGTCATAAGAAAAGGTTTGGGACAAACCAAAATCAAATTCTATGGACTGAACTTCGCTAATTTTTTTATTTATAGTTTCTTTCCTCCTGACTGCTCAAGGGCCTACAAGTGCTTCCATGTTGTTAGTAGCTCACTCATATGACCAATGTACTTTCACTGACCAACATACTTTTGCTTTTGTAGTTAAATGGAAAACATAGAACTCATAAGTATTGCCAACTCAACTGGAAGTGCACATAAATAAGAATGTGTCAATACAACAGGTTATCAACCTCAGGTCACGTGCTAGTGATAACTAAAAGATTTATTATCAATTGACTCTTAAAACTCTTAAAATTAGTACGATTCCCACTGACTTCTTGACATATGAGTTTTTTTTCTCTAAAGGAACATTCCTTGACGAGCTAAAACAAATATTCAAAAGTTTGTGTGGATTCTATACAAGAAAACACTTCATAGAATAGGTCTCAGTTTATCTTTTGTTTCTCGATTAACGAAAACATCACAACTCCAATTCTACATGTCCTAGACTAAGAAAACATTTTTACTCCACATATTTCAAGGTGTTTTCAACCTTTTTAGTTTGAAATGATTTTCAAGATACGATTTATAGTTACTAGAGCATGACTCTAAAATTTAATTGGAACAAAGTATGACTCATATTATGATCGATCCATTTCCAACAACGTTCGATTCCTCTTCTCAGTCATACAATTGCACTAAGATGTTCTTGGAGGATTAATTGTGATACAATTCCACAATTTATAAAGATGATCATAAAACATGATACTAAGGCACTCTTTTTTTTTTTAGATTGTAGAATATTTTATCTTTATGCCTAATAGATTCTTCTGTTCATTTTGTTACTCTTTGAATCTTTTGAAAAGTATCAAAATTATGCTTCATCTTATAAACATAATCATGTTTGCTAAAGCATCAGTAAATCATGAAGAAAAAAGTTATCATCCCTTATGGCGGATATGAATTGTCCATATTAACATATACTCAGGGCCGACTCTATGTGTATATGAACAAAGTTAGGGCTTAGGGCCCTCACTTCTAGAGGGCACACTTAACCCAAATACCCAATACAGTCCAATGTCCAATACAGTCCATAGTAGCTAAATCGCTGACCTGATGTGCACACGCCTCAAATATTTGAGTCATCAGTTCTTCTTCTACAAGTGAGGATCACACTCCTCTTCTTCTTCTTCTTCTTCTTCTTCTTCTTCTTAGGGGCGGCTCAAAAATTAGACTCTGATTAACGATTCAAAACCGCTGAAATACACACATCACCTTTTGTTCTTCTTCTTCCTTCTCCATTCTCGACTTCTCCATTGTCAGACTCTCAACTCTGATTAACTGATAACTCCACTCCATTGTTCAAAAATTTCTGATGAATAATGATTCAAGGCTGTCACTGAAAACGGTATGTCCAATTTTTTCACTTTTCAATTTTATTTTTTCATTATCTATCATCTGAATCTTAGAATTTGATTATCTAATTAGGGTGTGTCACTGTCACACTGTGTTGTTGAAATCGTTTATGGAATCGGACATACTTATAATAGAGATATCAAAACTGATTATCTAATTAGGGTTAATAGTTAAAGTTGATTAGGGTTAATGTTTTTCAGTTTTTATTTTTTCATTTATCTGATTTTTGATTATATTCTTCATTGATTACAATAGATTACATAATATATGAATCAGGTTTGAACGAATTTCAGAATTTGAGATTTAGACTTCAGTTTTCCAGATTTGAGCTTTCCATTATCTTCTAAAGTTCTATTATCAAATCTTAAGGTAGCAGGTATAATCATAAATTCCTAATTGGCTAATCCATACATTCTATACTTATAGTAGTTGTCTTGGTGATTGTTCATTGTTATTATTAATAAAATAATTAGTAATCATGCCAAAGGGCCCCAACTTTTTCGTTCGCTTAGAGCCCCCAAACTGGCTGAGCCGGCCCTGCATATACTAGATCCATTAGTCCTTCACTTGCGACACATAAGCGTGTGAACAATGAATTAAGTCATAATTTTCCAATGAACAAGATTTTCATATATTATACAATTTACCTTGTACAACACCAAGTATCTGTCCAGATGGCGATGAGATATCTTTTCACTTGTTCAATTACGACAATACCATAAGCGGTATCATAAGAATCAAATCCATAATTAATATTTATATTATTAGAAACATTACCAACACTTTCATTAATGTAATCGCAAGGAAATACGGTGAGGCAACTACGTAAACCAAAATTTCGCTTTTTATTGAAATAAAATGAAAACTGGAACTTGTCCTTACAATGCATGAAATAAAAACTATATTTCTAAACTTGTCCGAAGAGTAATAGTAATCTATTAAATTATCTTAACTCTCGAGTAGTAGCTCTAAATTCTGACCATCGAACCATGTGACCAAAGTCCATCTTTCACGATCAGATTTAGCTAACTTAAGCTTCCTTCTTCATTTTAGATCCTACAATTGTGACATCCCCAAATTCACGGTCATTTTAAAAATTTTATTTATGCTTATTTAAAATAAGAGTATCCATTTTGAAAAGTAGTATTGCGGAATTTGTTCTCAGAAAAACATGATAATAATATTATCATAGAAATATAAACAAATTAAATAAAAATAATAATAAATAATAGACGAAGCTACATAAATGGTCCCTGTGGCTGAAACAAAGTACATAAATGGTCCATGTGGCTGAAACAAAGTACATAAATGGTCCTTATGACAGGAAGGGAAAATGTGTCATTTCACAAGTAACTTAACTGAAAAAGTTAACAGCGTTAGCCAAAAAATACTATCTTTGCAAGATTTTGAAACCATAAGGACCATCTATGCATAAAATTTGTCATAAGGACCATAGTTTGTCAATTGTGTCAACCACAAGGACCATTTATGCAATTTTGTCTAATTTCTTTGACCTTTTTATATAGGGTTGTAAATGAACCGAACAAACACGGACAAGAGCTTGTTCATGTTCGTTCGTTTAAGTTAGCCGAACAAACGAACGAACATAAACGGATAAACGAACGAGTTTTTTTCTTCATGTTCGTTTGTTTAACAAATTTCTTGTTCATGTTCGTGAACATGCTAAACAAACTTAAATGAACAAAGATAAACAAACACAATTGAACATATATAAACAAAACGAACATATAATATAGTAATATAATAAAAAACGGTTGAACATATATGAACATAAATAAACTTAGTCAAACGAACATAAACGAACAACATAACTAAACATTTATGAACATAAATGAATGAACAAGACCATTGTTCATGTTCGTTCGTTTAACTAAACGAACGAAAATTTGTGTTGATGTTCGTTCATTTATTAAATAAACGAATATAAATGAACTTCCCGTCAAACGATTCATGAACTGTTCACCGAATGTTCGATTCGTTTACAACCCTGTTTCCATCACATTGAAAGACTATGATGTGATTATTTTGAATGGTTGGACCCACAGACAATGATTATTATCGGCTTACACTATTTGGTATCAATTGTGTGTTGAATTGAAGGAGGACCATGATGGGACGATTAGGATTGACTTAAAATTCAAAGAAATGGAGGTGAAAATGTTCGAATATAAGGAAATTTTGCAAAAGGAAGTTATATTGATGAAGAAGATGTTTAGTTTAACTTATTTTTGCAGAAGGAAGTGGTATTAATGGAGTTGAAAATGCTTATTTATACTCCTAAAAATGTA
Source organism: Lactuca virosa (assembly GCF_052849685.1). Classification (NCBI taxonomy): domain Eukaryota; kingdom Viridiplantae; phylum Streptophyta; class Magnoliopsida; order Asterales; family Asteraceae; genus Lactuca; species Lactuca virosa. Next base: position 132,166,719 of record NC_136428.1, on the reverse strand, counting down.
TTTATATAATGTTTAGTTAGTTTTTTTCTCGTGTATAAATATATATTTTTTTCGCATGAATTCGTATAATATTTATAAAAAAATACTTAAGTTAAAAACATAAAATATTTGTAAACTTTAGGGTTTGTTCTGCAAATTTGATTTCATTGTAACCGGATGACGTTATTACATGTTATAAGGGCGAAAATTTAAAAAAAAATAGAAAAAAAAAAAGCAAACTTTGTACATTAATGAATACAAAATCATCATAAGGATAAATCCGACAAGATTTAACAAACTTTAAAGACTTTTATATCAAAAACACATCTTCTTATTTTATTTTTTTTTTACTTTTTATTTATTTGTAATGGGATCATTTATAATAGAAACTGGCGGCCCTTTGTACAATCCATGTGTTTTTGTTTGTTGTACTTACATTCCTAAGTCATAGTGATTCTATTCAATCGACCACAAATGGAATCTATTGGTTGACCATAGATACCAAATAATTTCCGTAGAATAAGCAAGAGAATATGCTGGTGTTCATTTTTATTACCCACATGGGTCATGTTTCCATAAACAGGGCATGATCACAAGCACGTAAATAACATATTACTAAGGTCCTAATTTAGGCTGTCAAAGTCTTTGACGCGTCACAGTTAGTTGATAAGTTAGTTTATTTTTTGAGCTTTTTCAAATTGACATGTTTGACAAGTCAAAAAACATCTTGTAGTTTTTTAAAAAGCGACTCAGACTAGTTTTTCAGAAGCTTTTTTAAAATCCTCGAATATACCCTTAAATAATTATAAGATATTCCTTTAAATGTCCTTTTATGCCATTTTATATCTTTCAGCTAGCTTATCAACTACTTTTTACCAAACGTCATTTTTTTAAGATAGCTTATATGCTAACAGTAGGGTTGTAAACGAACCGAACGAACACGAATGAGGGCTTGTTCATATTCATTCGTTTAAGTTAACCGAACAAATGAACGAACACGAACGGACAAACGAACGAGTTTTTTTTATTCATGTTCGTTTGTTTAACAAATTGCATTGTTCATGTTCGCTCGTTTAGTTTATGTTCATGAGCATTCTAAATGAGCATAAACAAAAGAACATAAATGAACAAAGATAAATAATCTTAATTGAATATATATGAACACAAATAAACATATAATATAATAACGTAATCAAACACAATTAAACATATATGAATATAAAATGAACTTATATTAATGAACATAAACGAACGTAAATAAACAACATAAGCGAACATAATTGAACAAATGAGACCCTTGTTCATGTTCGTTTGTTTAACTAAACGAACAATAATTTGCGTTCATGTTCGTTCATTTATTAAATAAATGAACATAAACGAACTTTCCGTCGAACGATTCACAAATAGTTCGTTGAGCGTTCATTTCGTTTACAACCCCAACTAACAGCTACCTTTTCAGTTAACAACTAGCTTTTCAGCTACTTTGTCAAACATAGCCTTAATGGTTCCATTCAGAGACAACCTCTAAATAGTCCACCCATTAACAAACATTTTATTCATCTAATTTGAACATCTTAATCGATGAGAGACATTTGGACCAATCAACTAGAACCTTTTAGAAAGTTATTCCTTTCTCTCTCTAAATAACAATCTCTAGAAAGTAGAAACATCCACTCCACCATATTGTTGTCCTCACCATCTCTACCATAGCCGCTACCCTCACCACCAACATACTTGGCCACTACCCCTCGCCACCTCCGGTGGCGGATCTATAATCAACACCAACCGGGGTCATTTATATATAAATGATAAACATAATGCAAATTAAATTTAAAAATTGAGTTTTTTTAGGTTTTGTTGGGTTTAATCAACAAGAATGGGTGCAAAAAAAATTAAATGGGGCCAATTATACAATTTCATAATATTATTATTATTATTATTATTATTATTTTGCTAAAATACTATATGGAGGCTATTTTTAAGTGGATTCATACATCCTAGAGTCGCCAACGATGTCGTAGTCCTTCCATCTGTTGTAAGTTTCTTATTTGCCTTTCCGAAAGCTTGTGAACTTTGATTTTTCTTTGTGAAATCGTTTTGTTTGTGAAATCTGGTTTCTTTCTTTCTGAATATCGTTGATTCATGAGTTCTTAGATTCACAAGTTCTTAGAATTATTTTGATGCAACTATGATCAGATACAGTTCGCTTTAGGGTTAACCCTAACGACTTTATAAAACATGTCTTATTAATAAGCCCATAATATCTTCTGTTTGTGAGCGATATGAGATAAGTATCAATACACCCTCACATAAGGGTCCTTCTATAAGGAACCGACATATCATATTTTCTTAACATTTCTTAATTATGTTAGATTTCTTTTGTTGTTGAATCATCAAGTTCAAGCAGAAGCCACCGAGTTTAAGCCTTCCATCAGATTCACAAGTTCTTAAAGATGGAAAACAAATATATAACATGGCACCCGAATTATGTATCCATTGAAATTTAAACTGAAATAAATTTTTTAAGTGTTTATAGTTTTGTGTTCTTGGTGCATCTTCATGTTTTGATTTGGAAACTACAAAAATTCAACATATTACGCAAACATGAACAGAGGAAACCAGTTGATAATGTGCGAATTTCCATTATACAAATCAACCCGTATGATTTGAAAATTTTGCAACACGTAAGATGTAATGTAAATCAATGGCATGTGGTAGAGTTGGAATAAAAAAAATAGCATAAATGTTACACCAAATTAAACTACTCTGATACCAAAATTGTTGATTGGAGGAACGACAAACGTGTTTTTGTCAGATTCAATTTTTCTTCTGCCTCTGACGCCTTTTCACGGACCCCACGAACAACATCCTCTGGAGCTTTCTCAACAAACTGTATCAAGTACACAAATTACATAAAAGTTAAATGCAAGAAATATCAACTTACTTTCGTTTTTTGTTTATTAAATAAAGAAATAAATGAAAGTAAGTTGTTATTTCTTGCATACATACATTAGGAGAACTCAATCGAGCCAAAAGTCCATCATATTCATTTTGCATTTTTAAAAGGCGCTTTGATAGCCTTTGAACTTCTGCTGATATATCCACCATGTCTGCAAGTGGAAGATATGCCTCTAAACCCTCTCCAGCAACAAGATGCACACATTGATTCACATCCTCTGAACCATTTTAAAATAATTAAATATATAAAAATAATAATATTTAGTTAACAATATACTTTAAAACACACAAACACCTGGGGGCGAATCTGTAAAATTGATGCTTTGTGTATCGAGTCTTGAGAGAAGAGCTAATACATCCTTTTCTTTCTGCAACATAAAATATTTATAAAAATAAAAAAAGTAAAGTATGTTGCTATTTTGTGAAATTAAGAGGGAGTTGGATGCTTACAGAAATATATTGGATGACATCAGGATTAGCAACGATGTTTGCAGAAATACGTTTTGCGGGCTCCACGGAATATTCTGCTCTTGTGTTTCTTATTGCACGTGTCTAAAAAATTATGAGATGATGGATTATTTAATTTTGAGTAAATTACACGAATGGTCCCTATGGTTTGGGGTAATTTGCACCTTTGGTCCCTAACTTATTTTTTTAACTCGGAAGGTCCCTACAGTTTGTTTTTGTTGTGCGTTTGGTCCCTGTCTTACCAAAAAAGACTATTTTGCCCTTGATTTTTTTAATTTATTTAAATTAGGTGAAGTAGGTAAGATAAAGTAATGTGAGGTGGAAGTGGGGTTGAGGGTGTGTTTATTCAAATAAATTAAAAAAATCAAGGGCAAAATAGTCTTTTTTGGTAAGACAGGGACCAAACGCACAACAAAAACAAACTGTAGGGACCTTCCGAGTTAAAAAAATAAGTTAGGGACCAAAGGTGCAAATTACCCCAAACCATAGGGACCATTCGTGTAATTTACTCATTAATTTTTATAAAAGTAAATATGAAAATGATGAGAGCTCACCAAAGCTTGCAAGTTTTCAAATCTTTTTATGGAAGTTAGATTCCTTGGAAGTGAAGGAAGAGGCCATGGAGATATTATTAGAGCTTCTTTCCTATTTGGTAGTGCCTTCAAGAAATAGCAATGTACTTTCATCCATTTGTTTAATAAATTATAGAAATTAATAGAAATCGTCACTGATCAATGTAAAATGACTATTATACCCTTATCTGTTATCTGTTTATTACTACTTTTTTATTATTTAGTTAAAAATAACAACTCTAAAACAATAAACAAATAAAAAAATCAGACAAGGGTATAATGGTCATTTTACCTGCCATAACTCTTCTGTGACAAAAGGCATGAAAGGATGGAGCATTTTTAATATGTTTTCATAAACATATAAAAGAACTGCTTGTGAAGTAGAGGAAACTGCTTCATTTTCTGATTGGTAAAGATGAGCTTTACTTGCTTCGATATACCTGTAAAAAAAATATTAAAATAAAGATTTTTATTTCCCAATTTGAAATTTTTAATCAAGAAATATAAATTGAGAAAAATTTGACATACCAATCAGCAAATTCACCCCAAAAGAACTCGTATATTTCACGTGCAACATCATTATAAAAATATTTGTCATAACTTGTTGTCACTGCATCAATAAGCACATGCAGTTTTGAAACCTGAATTTTAAAATCAAATTAATCACCAAACATAATAAATAATAATTTAATAACAATAATAATAATAAAAGAATCTGTCTTACCACCCAACACTCTGGTAAAGGCAGTGTGAGAAGGTACTCTTCTTTATCAAACTAAGAAAAAAGTTAAATGCATGAATAGACAGAGTAAATACATGGTCAAAGTTTTAAGGTGGTGAAATTACTAAAATAACCTTATGGGCAAGTAGCCTCTCCCATGCGGATTCATCACTTCTATTTGGTAAATTTTGAAGAACAAACTTTCCAGCATTCCATAATTTATTGGTGAATGCCTTGTTTGATGTTAGTCTCTCAGTTGATAAATTTAAATCCTTGAATCAAAAAACATCAAACATAAATTAATAAGTAGTTAATAAGTTGGTGAAATATGAAAATACACTAGAAATAATATCAAAGAGTAAATTACAAAAATGTCCCCTGTGCTTTCTGATTCTTTTTATTACTTTTGGTCCATATTTTATTACAAGGACAAAATTCGATAGAAACCGTGAAGTAACTTTCAATTTTGGACTAAACATGGTAACAATCAAAAAGCAGAAGGACCAGTTTTGTAATTTACTTAAATGTAGAAAAAGATAAAAAAGCAAACCTGGCCCACAGTTCCTAAAGCAAGAGTAAAACGCAAAGCATCAGTGCCAAATTCTTTCATTGTGTCTAAAGGATCTACGACATTTCCCAATGATTTAGACATTTTTCGCCCCTGAAATAGTTTTTTTTATTATAAAATATAAACTTAGAAATGATTATGTTATAACAAATATGGATCATTTTCAAGATTTTTAATTTTAAAATTGTATTATGCTCACTTGAGAATCACGAATAAGTCCATGTAAATAGACATGTGTAAATGGGACACTCCCTGTGAACTCAATCCCCATCATCACCATACGTGCAACCCAAAAAAACAATATGTCATGCCTGTTTAAAAGTTATAAAAAATTATTGTTTTTCTTTATAAAAAAAATGAAAGAAGTAGAAAAATACTAAATGTCTAAATACATATTACATACCCTGTTTCAAGAACTGATGTAGGGTAGAAGTGTTTGAAATCCTCTGAAGACACATCAGGCCATCCCAAAGTGCTAAAGGGCCATAAAGAACTAAAAAAATCCCAAAAGGGTATTTTAGACATAAAAATTTAAAAGTAATGAAAGTGAATTAAGGTTTGTTATGTGAACAAACCTTGAAAACCAGGTGTCAAGAACATCTGGATCTTGATATATTTCGACATTTTTTCCATATTTCTTTTGAGCTTTTTTAAGAGCTTCATCTTCATTTTTAGCAACTATATAATCTTCTTCACAATCTTTTCCAACAATATACCAAACAGGAATCCGGTGTCCCCACCATAATTGTCTGCTTATACACCAATCTTTTATATTTGAAAGCCAATGATTATATATCTGAATACCAAAAAATACATATTTTATATTTAAATTCAGTCTTGAAGTTTTTTAATCCAAGATATAAAGGAAATAATATATTAATACCTTTTCAAATCTCTCGGGCATAATGGTCAATTCACCTTTTTTCACTGCCTCAAGAGCCTTCTCAGCTAAAGGCTCCATTGTCACAAACCACTGTTTGCTCACTAAAGGCTCTATGATCTGATTCAAGAAAACAAATTAACATAAAACCCAGTTGCAAATGAATAAAAAGATCCTTAAAAATTAAAAATTTAACTCACTTCTCCACCTCTTTGAGATCTTGGAACTCTTGAAGTGTGAGCTTCTTTCTTGATACCTAAGCCTGTTTCCTCAAGTTCTGCCCATAATTTCTTTCGGGCCTCGAATCGATCAAGCCCACTGATATAAAATATGTTAAAATTTTATTTTTTTTTAACAATTTTAGAAATGAATTTCATAACTCACTTGTATAATCCAGCAACCTCATTGAGTGTTCCATCTTTGTTCATGACATTGAGTATAGGAAGACCTAATTTTCTTGCAAGAAGGTAATCATTGTGATCATGTCCAGGGCTTATCTTTAATACACCAGTTCCAAAGTCTTTATCTACATACTGCATATAAATTGTATCAAAACATGATGTTTTTTAAGTTTTTTGAAACAAAATATTTTTTTTTTCAATTATTTCTAAGTAACATTAGTACCTTGTCAGCAATAATTGGGACATGGCGTCCAAATGTCATTGGAACAATGGCTGACTTTCCAATGTATTTAGCATATCTTTCATCCTGTAGATAAAAATGACCAAATTGACCACTTGTTTACCCTTTTAACAAACTGAGAATTATAATTTTGTTTGATTTAAACATTTATACCTCAGGATTAACTGCAATAGCTGTATCACCAAATAAAGTTTCAGGCCTTGTGGTTGCTATTGTTAGAAAGTCACTCCTAAATGTAGAAATAAGCAAACACAAATATGGGTTACCTTTTGATGAACATTTTAATTCATGGAACAAAAAAAAAACTTTATAAATATGATTATTTAATAAAAACATTGAGTGTTACCTTGATCCACCAGCAACACGATACTTGATGTGATATAGAGAACCAGGTTCTTCAGAATATTCAACTTCCTAAGAAGGCATGGATGATGTCATGTTAATTTGGAAGGTTGTGCAGGAAGAGAAAACCTATTGAGGTCAATATACCAGGTCAGAAACTGCAGTCTGTAAATTTGGAGACCAGTTGACCATGTAAGACCCTGAAATATGAAAGATCAATTGACTCAGTAATATATTTTATCCAAAAGGTCAAATGAATTTGATTAAGTTTTCATAATTTAAGAACATGGAAGTGATCTGTGATCAATACCTTGGTAGATAAGCCCTTTCTCATGAAGCTTAATGAAGGCCTCAATAACAGCTCCTGCAAAAGTCAAGAAGAAAGTAATTCAAGAAATGTTAGATAATTAATGTTATGATACAGATACTGAGTAAATATGTAGACTTCAATACACATTTAGACCAAATAATAGCATACTTAACATTCAGAATTAACTATTTAAAGTTTAAACATAGTTTCTGAGATTATTAGGTTTATAATTTGATGGAATATCATCTTACGACTTAGCTGTTCATCAAGTGTGAAATGTTCTCTGGTCCAATCACAAGAAGCACCAAGTCGCCTTATCTGATTTGTAATGGTTCCTCCATACTTCTCCTTCCATTCCCAAACTCTCTTTGTGAACTCTTCTCTACCTAATTCAACCCTCTTTATTCCTTCAGAAGCCAACATTCTTTCAACAACCAACTGAAAACAATATCTGTTAGATATATACGATATTAACTAAGTAGACTAAGAATACAATAAACAGAAATCCGTTTGTAGAAAAACTCAAACCTGAGTTGCAATGCCAGCATGATCAGTTCCAGGGAGCCAGAGTGTAGGTCTGCCCTTCATCCTGTTGTATCTGATCATAATATCCTGGAACACAATTGCAGATATGAATGGTTTGTTTATTTACACATTGAATGAAGAAAAAATGATGAATTTTACAAAGTTTTTATGTGAATCTATGTTGTTAGTAAACATTTACCAAACCTCAAGAGTCACAAACATAGCATGTCCCATGTGCAATGAACCAGTCACGTTTGGAGGTGGCATTGTGACAATAAAAGGTTCACTTCCCTTATCAAAGTTTGGCTTGAAATACCCTTGGGAATCCCACCTAGAAGCAATCAATGGTTAATACATAGAAATGATGATATGAGAATCATTTTTTTCAGTTAATACGAAACATGGCACATTCGATCAAAAGTAATACCAGTTGTATATCCGTTCCTCGGAAGTAAAGTCAAAAGATTTTGCTGTCTCGGGAGAAGTAAATACGCCATTGTCTGATGCAGCAGCTAAAAATTTTAATTAAACAAAAGAATTGGATACAAATTAGAACATCCCGATGAAAATATGCCTTCTAAAAGCTCAAATTATTGTTTTTTTTAAGACAACAGTTTTCGAAGTAAATTGGATTACCTGCAAAAAACCTTGGTTTGAGGATACGAAGATGAAACCGAGATAAAGCGATACTACGACGCCGATGGGAGAAGAGAACAGGATTCAGTTTGTATAAAGAGGAAGGAGATAAGAGATATGTATTGGAGAACGCCATTGAAGCGTGACAGAAAACAAAACCCCTTGTAACGCTATTTGGGGTTTTAGTGGCAGAGAAGTGAAAACAGAAGCCGCGGGGAAGATAAAGTTGAGCAGTAAATATTTTACATAATCGCCCTTTTAAATACGATATATACCACTTGCCCCCTCAAGGTCAATCATCTTAAACAAACTAAAAATGAAGACACACATGACACACGTCATATTAGGAGACAGGGAGACCCAATGGTATGGAGTATGGAGTTATGGACTATGGAGTGAAAGGAAGCATGTATGATGTTGTGAGCTCATTTACTTCAAATTATCAATACACTCATTTTTTTCTTTGACAAAATCAATGTTTCTTTCTTGTTGTTTACAAATAACAATTTTAATCCAATTTTGCATTTTGTTACACATACAATCTCTGTGGTTTATTTTTATTAGTTTTAGAAAAAACAATTACCACTTATGTGGAGACGTAAACAGAGGGTTACAAATGGGTTTACATGGGAAACGAAGTCCCTATATTTGCTCTTATTGTAAAGTCTTTGTCCCTATATTTGATCATAATGTGGGTGTAACTTGTTTATGTGTAATGTCCTAATTTTGTTATACATATTAATTTCTTAGATGTTTTCTCAAATCAAACCTAGGAAAAACTCTTATTATAACTTAAGTCAAATGATAACGTGAGATAAACAATGTAGCAAAAGTTTTAAACTTAATTAAAAATACTAAATACGAAAATACTTTTCTTTAAACTAATGATAAAATTACTTTTTGTAAAACACAAAATAAAATATAAAGCGGGAGACTTAAAGGTCATAAACATTATTGTCGAGCGCGATGTAGTTAGGTCGAATCTCGTACTTTCATGAAAAATATTAATAAACAACGGGTAAGCATAAAGCTTAGTGAACATACACATTACTCTATCATTATATAGATAACTTACCAACACATAACTTTCATATTACATAACACACAAATAATATAGGTAACAACCGTATTACATTCCTAGCAAATAATATAGGTATCAACCATAACATTCATATTACCAACACATATTACATTCCTAGCAGATAATATAGGTACCAACCATAACCTTAATCCCCCTTTCAAGAAGGAGATAAGAAATAAGAGTGAAATTTGTCTCACTTGAGAACAAACTACATTATGTCTTTTTTTACTCTACCACATTATGGTGTATATGAACAATAACATATAATATATATATATATATATATATATATATATATATATATATATATATATATAATAGGAGAGTTAGTGTAACTCACCCGATCTGAAGATGTTTGAAATCTCTACCGGATGTGGACTACGAAGTAGCCACGCTCTAATTAACCTACACAACAGTTATAACATTACTTAACTTGTGATTTATGACTTTACTCTTAAGATACTTATATTCGTTTTACTTTAATTTCACTTTGATTGTAGTGTTCAGTTCGGGACCTGTTTTCTCATCCTTCAACCCATTATTTAATCCTTATTAAATTATATTATTATAGTTCCCTTTCTTACCTTTCCATGGATGTAAATATCTCACCCTGATGATTTTTAGTTGATTTAATATCAGTTTTACAAGTTAACATCTTTAAGTTGTAACTTTTCTGGACCCACTTGTAAATGTGGTAACTTTTACTCTAGGGAGAGTAAAATTCAAGTCTTGGGAAAATACATGGTAAACATCACACTCACACCTTAGCCTCTGGCTTAACATTAATTAGCGTTTCGTATAATTAAGTGTGCACACCACAAGAAGAGGAATCGAATATTGTTGAAAATGGTTCGATCATAGATGAGTCATACTTTGTTCCAATCAAGTTTTAAAGTCATACTCTAGTAACTACAAGTCGTATCTTGAAACTCATTTATAACTAAGAAGGCTAAAAACACCTCGAAATATGTGGATTAAAAATGTTTTCATAATCTAGCATATATAGAATTGGAGTTGTGATGTTTTTGTTAATCGAGAAACAAAGGATAAGTTGAGACCTATTCTGTGAAGTGTTTTCTTGTCGGGAATCCACATAAACATTTGAATATCTGTTTTAGCTCGTCAAGGAATGTTCCTTGAGAGAAAACTCATATGTCAAGAAGTTAGTGGGATTCGTATTGATCTTGAGAGTTTCAAGAGTCAGCTGGCAATAAACCTTTTAGTTATCACTAGTACGGGACATGAGGTTGAAAAATGATAACCTATCGTGTTTGGTTAACACATTCTTATTTATGTGCACTTCTAGTTGAGTTGGAAATGCTTATGAGTTCTATGTTTTCATTTAACTGCAAAAAGTGAAAAGCACATTGGTCAGTGAAAGTACATTGATCGATATGGGTGAGCTGCTGACAACACAGAAGCACTAGTAGGCCCTTGTGCTACCATAGGACAAGAAATTTAGAATAGAGAAGCTCAGTCCATGTGTAACAACCCAATTTTCAAAAGAAAATTTTCATTTTTAAATAGTCAAAACATTCCCAATAAACCATAAAATCTCAAGTACATTTGTTTCAAATTCATAACATTAACATTTTATTCAAAACATCAGAGTGTCCCATAAAAAACGTCTGAGAGAGAGTGCATATCACGTCATCAAACCTTGCCCTTGCCCTTAGGCTCAGATGTACCTGAAACAAATCCACAAACTGTAAGCTACTGCTTAGTGAGTTCCCCAGAGCATACCCCACACAATCCACATAATCATATAATCATATCAGCTATAACAGCTACATAAACCACACAAGCCATGCATACAAACATATAAGGAAGCCATGGAAACCCTCCAGGGTCTTACACTTAGTGCCACTGGAACCCCCACGTGGTCTTAACTTCCTGCCATGGGAACCCTCACATGGTCTCCCTGCCATGGGAACCCCCACATGGTCTTCACTAACTGCCATGGGAACCCCCACATGGTCTTCATAACCAAGCAAATATCATACAAACTAAACATGCAAATATACTAGGATGTCATGGAAACCCTCCAAGGTCTTACACCAAATGTCATGGGAACCCCCACATGGTCTCAATCTACTGCCACGAGAACCCCCCGGGGTCTTCCATGCAAATGTCATACTAACATAACGCATAATCAAAATCCACATATCATAAAATGGGTCCGTCTTGGTGCCTTAGACCCACTGGTATGGTGAGAAGACTTACCTCTCGTGAATTAACTTGTCACACCTTCCTATAAGCATCATGTGATTAACTTGTCACAATCCTGAAATACCATAAATACCCTCAAAGTCAACCCTGGTTACAGTCAAGGTCAACAGTCCATGTTGATCTCAACTCATCAAGTGCATCCAGCAACTAGTCGAGTTCCTTCAGAGTCCATACAACCGAAATCCTGAGTCAACTCGCCGAGTCACCTGCGTAACTCGTCGAGTTCCTTTAATGTCCAGAAGACCGAAAACTCATGCGGACCAAAAACTCTAATCCTTCACTGAACTTCCTCAGAATCTCGAAAACGAGTAAACCCTACCCGACTCGTCGAGTTGGCTAAGCGACTCGTCGAGTTGGCTAAGCAACTCATCGAGTCCCTCTAGCCCTTTTTGTGTTCAGTCCTTTCCAGTGGGATCCAAGGTCCCAAACTTCATATCCAAATCCTTCTAGTGTAGTTACCATGTAAAGTTGCAAACTTTATGTGCATGCAAGGCCTCACAAGGCTAAAACACTAAAACTAAGGTTCCTACAAGGTTTTTGTCACACCCCCAAACCGGAACGGCGGAAACGTTCGGGGATGGATGACTTCATGTTAAGTATCACAACACATGCATCATAGTAATCAAAGTAACAACAACCATCGTATTGATAATATAATATTTACATTATGTTCAAAACATTACTTGAAATACATTAAAAGTACAACAAAAGTTAAGACGTAAAACTCCGTCTTCGCAGCGCCTGAGAGAGTACCTATCTACTAACGATCCTGAGAATACAAGTGGTTTGGAAAAAGTGTCAACATTAAAGTTGGTGAGTTCATAAGTATATTTGTTACAGAAAGTATATTCTTTATTCTTTTGAAAAGTTCGCTAGTTCCTCAGAAAATCATTTAATTTCTGCTGATAAATGATAAGTAAAACGACTCATGATTGTTCCTTCTATGAGTACTTAGTGAATACAAGTCATATACATTCAGATCGAACAGACAGTCGACTGTGTGGTTCTACCCCAAGCCCACAACCAAACAAGGAATAGGAAATGAGGCGGAATCCACACATCCCACTATCTGTCGGATCCTCATGTATATAACCCTAATGTATTGAATAAGTACTTTTAACATTAAGTTTAATGATCCTTTATATTGAACGAAAATGTCCTTTAAGAAAATCCTATATTTTCTTATAAGTAAGATGAATGTAGTTAATGCTTCTGTAATCATTCAGTGAATACTAATTATATATAATACAGATCGATTAGACAGTTGAATGTGTGAATCTGCCCTAAGCCCACAATCAAACAAGGAACAGGAAATGAGGCGGAAGTCACACATTCCACTGTCTACCGGATCTTTATTATATATAATCCTAATGTATTCATCAAGTAATTACATAATTAATGTTAACGAATCTCTGGTAAAATGGTAACCACAATAGTGTCTTCTATAATCACTTAGTTTATACTAACTATATATAACCTAATATTGAACGGACAGTTGAATGTGTGAATCTACCCTAAGCCCACAACCAAACAAGGAACAGGAAATGAGGCGGAAGTCACACATTCCACCGTCTACCGGATATTATTTATATATAATTAGGATGTATAAACTAAAGAATTATAGAATTAACCATTAAAGGTCCTTTATGTAATACTAGTTTAATAATAAATATTAAACCTTTTGAAATAAGTTCCTAGTTTACTTACTCTATTGTGAAACAATTTTTTCTGTGATAACTGCTATCGTTTTCAGAAAGTTCTATCGAAAACTGTTTACCTTTAGAAAAACGATATTAACTGTGACATCCCCAAATTTCACGGCCAGAAAAGACCGATTTGTTTATGCTTTATTTGAAAATCAGAGTATATTTTTAAATAAATATATTGCGAAATTTGTTCCCAGAAAAACATGATAAATATATTATCAAAGCATTTCCGAAGAAATGTATTTTGTTCATATTAAAACTTTGGGATGTCATCGTCAATAATGAAACATAAGCATAAACAGACCTTACATTTATTTACACTAGTGATCTACATCCCCTTTAAATCTCTCAGTGTAAAGTAGCTTCGTATCGACACCTGTGATACAAATAAACTTGAGTGGACCAGGTTGGAAAACCTGGTGAGTACATAGGGTTTTTAACCCACAATAATATAATTATTATATTTAATCATCAAACAATCAACCCAATTACCCATCCCCATTATCTTCTTTAATCTTAAGGATCTACCCTAAGAATCATCTATCCTTCATTCCTAAGGATTATCCTAAGGAATAGGCACGAAGTCCATCACTGCCTGAGGGGTATACTACAAGCACTAACGAACGTCGATCCCCACGTACTGATTCTATACAATGATCTTACAAGATCTAGTCTAAAGGATCAATATGAACAACAAACTGACGAAGCTGCTTCGGAAATTCCCTAGCAGCAAACGAGGATCGATAAAGACATCAAATGAGGGGAATGGAATAAGTTTCACCATGAACCTTCGTTCGTAAAAGAAAGAACCACAAGAAAATTAAGTCAGGGGTAGTTATCTAGATACAGTGCCTAGCAGTGGTCTGAATATCGTGAGGTATATTAGCCCCAGACTCACCCTATCCAGCATCGAACTTTGCCTAGCAGTGGTCTGAATATCGTAAGGTATTTTACCCCCAGACTCACCCTATCCAACATTGAACTTTGCCTAGCAGTGGTCTGAATATCGTGAGGTATTTTACCCCAGACTCACCCTATCCAACATCGAACTTTGCCTAGCAGTGGTCCGAATATCGTGAGGTATTTTACCCCCAGACTCACCCTATCCAGCATCAAACTTTGCCTAGCAGTGGTCTGAATATTGTGAGGTATTTTACCCCCAGACTCACCCTATCCAGCATCGAACTTTGCCTAGCAGTGGTCTGAATATCGTGAACGGAAACGCTGACACATGAAGCTCGTCCGATCACTTCATAAAAGAAACGAAGACTCCAAAGCTCTTCAAAATAAAAAGTATAGGGAAAATACTAATAAAGTACTCCCGTACGCTCCCGTACCCCGACACACAATAGTGTCAAAAAGAAGAACTTTGTACATGATACTTATCGGATGAACACATAGTTCAAAAATACCTAATCCATACTCCCGTATTAATAACAAATAACTATGTCTATACTCTGCTAGATGACTAGATCATCTTAAACATCGATACCACTCATCAATTTTTATTTCATCACACATCATCTAATTCATCTACCCATGTTTTACCCAACATATTTGTAGATATAAAATACATATACAATTTAAATCAGTTAAAACATGTATAAAATTGTTTATCCATCATAGATAGCAAGTATACAGATAATATGCACACATAGCACGTAATTTATATAAGATACTTCATATCTATGTGTAAGATGAAAATAATATGCACTCACCTTAATAGCGTGAGT
This sequence comes from Lactuca virosa, assembly GCF_052849685.1. Classification (NCBI taxonomy): domain Eukaryota; kingdom Viridiplantae; phylum Streptophyta; class Magnoliopsida; order Asterales; family Asteraceae; genus Lactuca; species Lactuca virosa. The sequence continues at coordinate 132,151,369 of NC_136428.1, read as the reverse complement.
TAATAGAATCTAACTAAAAACGGTCAGCGGTTTATGATCGTCGGGCTCGGGACGCGGAACGCCTTCAGCAAACTAGGGAGAGAGAAAAGAAATGGTGTAAGGAATGAAAGGGCTGAACTTGCTATTTATAGGTTGTTCTGGGCCCATTCACATCGTGAACATGATAGGTTCACGTCGTGAACCTCCATGAGTCATCCCATAGTGTTAACACGTGTTTTTAAGCCCTGATTAGTGTCCCTGACACGTTTTATGTCGTGAACTTTATGTTCACGTCGTGACTTAAGGCGGCTAGGGTTTCAGCCATGTGTTATGCTCTCAACAGCTGCATCTTCGGAAGGCCATAACTTTTGCATACGGGCTCCGTTTTCGACGTTCTTTATATCCACGCGAAGGTGGAGACGTACTCTACAACTTTCTTTTAGAAACCTAAGACTAAAAAGTATTCTATCATAAACTCACTTTTTACGATTCCCAGTGTCGTGCCGGTTTTGTCGCGAAACTTTGACATGTCATAACTTCTTCGTTATAACTCGGATTTCGACGTTCTTTATATGTACGGAAACCTTGTGACATATACTAAAATTTAGTTAAGATTATTTATTCTAAATAATCCTCTATCAAAAAGTCATTTTTGATGCTTATCGTCTCTAAATTGACTAGCCCGAATCTGCGGGTGTTACATTTACCATAGAAAATCCTATATTTTCTATAAAGCTGACTGGTAGTCTAAATCATTCCAAGATCGAAAAGCACAAGTATAAATAATATACTTACTTTAATGATATCTAGTTTTGTTGATAAGTTAAACTGGTTAAAGACGGGATTGCCCTGATAACCTGATGCGACGATATTACCCTCCTATGATCACTTAATACATACGAGTTGTATATAACTGAGATCGAATAGACAGTTGAATGGGTGAATCTGCCCTAAGCCCATAACCAAACAAGGAACAGGAAATGAGGCGGAAGTCACACATTCCACTGTCTACCGAATTTCAATTTTATCTAACCTTATTGTATATATACTGAGTATCATATAGTTAATATCCCTTGGGAAAGTTTAGGAAAAGTATATCTTAATGTAAATAATTAGTTAATACTATTGTGAATATTCATTATAACCATACTAATATATAGTTAGTCCCGTATAGATCTATACACCAACTCACGCTCTCCCTCAAGGAGACTTTGGTTATAATTAAGATTCTAACGGGTACCATGAGTGGTACATCGAGTGGTTCACAATCCTGTATTAATTAGTTACATAAAGTAATAAAAACCTCTTTTTATATAACAAATAATTATGTAAAAAGAGTCATTTGTTCCATAAACTATACATATTGTTGTTTATAGTTTATAAGTTCATTTCCATGATTTTAACAAGTTTCATGTTCTCATTCATTTTGATGGCAAGATAACGAAATAAATAAAATTACATTTATAAACACAAGATTTCTTGTGTTTTACTTGTATTCCCTCCATAAAAAGCATTTAAAATCATTTAAAAATGTAGATTATAGGGGTATGAACTCACCTTATTTGAGGGATTCGACAGAAGATTTGGTATAGATTGGTAAATTTCCCGAGTGAAATCCCAAAGTACAAACGAGTCCTATTTAGTATATTATGATATAAATATGTATACATTTAGTGTTCATAATCATAAAGGTGTATAGGAAACAACCTATGGTGTAAGAAACACTTACCAAAGAAGTGTTAGAATCGAAAATGGAAGGCTGAAATATGTTCACGGTCCAGATGGGGTGTTCACGGCCCAAGAACAGTTGATGTTCTTGATTTCACTGCCCAATGATCTTGAAGATCTTGAAGATTTGCAGGTGTAACAAGTGTATGAGGGCTAGAAATCACTAGAATGTTGATGAGAAGATGAACACTTTGAAGATCCAAGCAATAATCTAAGAAGATTTGAAGGTTTGGAAGATGATACTTAAGAGAAAATTGGTGGAGTTTACGGCCAGAAGTGAAAAATGAGCAATAAATTAGCCGATTATATATATATATATATATATATATATATATATATATATATAGGGAGGAGTTCACGGCCAAAGGGTTCACGGCCGAAGGCGGTGAATTGTTCACGGCTCCGAAGTTGTTCACGGCCGCGAAGGGTTTGCGGCCTCACGAAGGTTCTCGATTCCTAAGGGACTTTCCAATTTAGACACACTACAATTTTGAATGCAAGGTTCAAACACTTATAGATCATTACTCTAACTATATTAAGATAATTAAAGAAGTAAGTTTGACCTTTAATTGAATAAGTTTCATTTTTGTTGACCAAGATTGACTTTTATAAGGATAAAATTTTCGGGTTGTCACAGTTTTAGTGCATGGAAAGGGCCTAAGCTGGATAAAATGGGCAACTTTATGTCATTAAAGACCTAGAGGAGTCTAGATCTAGAACCATATCCTTGTGACAAGTCCAAATCCGAGTATGACACCCTTTTGCCCTAAAAGGGACCATATTCTTCCATGAAATGAGATCTAAGCAAATAGAGATCAAGGTAGTGACTTTATACCTCAAAATGGTCGACAATACAGAGTAGATGTCGGATCTACTGTTTCTCTCTTTGCTCCTTCTTCTTCAAGCTCCAAAATCCTTCACAACCACACCAAAATCACTCTCAAAAGCTATCTCTCTCTCTCTCTCACTCAAGAAGGTGCAAGGCTCGAACTAGGGTTTCTTTGGGCTATAAGAACGATGGAAGAGGATGTAGATAAGCCATAAGTTTTTTAAATAGGGTACAAATCACTAGGGTAGCGTCAAGGATGCCCCTCGTAACCTCGGCTACTATGAGCTCGTGCAGCCTCTCATCAATGGGTTCGGTACCGTCGCCCGACCCAGATCCGGATCCTGATCCTGATCCCCCAGCTTCATGTCGTGTCACCACCATGCTGAACTGCAATGTCATAAATCATAATGATCAAGACGTCCAAAGAGAGGATCCTCCCACACTAGTTCTCCTTAGAGCTTCCAGATCTAACATTAGTTCGGGTACAGGTCCTGTGCTTTCAGTAGTACGGGCCCAATACTACCTTCCACACCTACCTGTACCTTCCCCAAGGCTCTACCTGATAACTCTAATTCGTCCCAAAACAAATCATATCCCACAAGCTACAACTTCCCTCAAATCCTAGGCTAACCTAAGATTTCCTCCATCCATGTCAAACCAAAACTCAATCATAACAGGTTGCCTTTATGAATGCAAATTATACACAGAAAAGGATCAAATCAACTTTCGAATAATAGATTCTACCCTAGGACCACAAACAGACAAGGAACAGGAAATAAGGCCAAATCAATCATTCTAAGGCTATAAGCTACTAACCGTATATAATTTTAAAAGCATACAGATAGAAAGATCGATATGATTATCATAACTCAAATATCAGTCTAACATGGCTAACATATTGGGGAACTACTTATTTGGCTCGGCCGATCACGCGCATTACACTCTCCTCTTTTCCATTTAAGAAGTTTTTAACTTTTATTTTTGAATTTTTTTTACCATTTCCTTAGTTTGAGTCCTGACACACCCGAGAGTGTGCCTGAATCCCTCAAACCAAGGCTCTGATACCAACTTGTAACAACCCAATTTTCAAAAGAAAATTTTCATTTTTAAATAGTCAAAACATTCCCAATAAACCATAAAATCTCAAGTACACTTGTTTTCAAATTCACAACATTAATAGTTTATTCAAAACATCAGAGTATCCCATAAAAACGCCTGAGAGAGAGTGTATGCTGCGTTATCAAACCTTGCCCTTGCCCTTAGGCTCAGATGTACCTGAAACAAATCCACAAACTGTAAGCTAATGCTTAGTGAGTTCCCTAGAGCATACCCCACATAATCCACATAATCACATAATCATATCAGCTATAAAAGCTACATAAACCACACAAGCCATGCATACAAACATATAAGGAAGCCATGGAAACCCTCGAGGGTCTTACACCTAGTGCCACTGGAACCCCCACGTGGTCTTAACTTCCTGCCATGGGAACCCCCACATGGTCTCCCTGCCATGGGAACCCCCACACGGTCTTCACTAACTGCCATAGGAACCCCCACATTGTCTTCACTACCAAGCAAATATCATACAAACTAAACATGCAAATATACTAGGATTCCATGGAAACCCTCTAAGGTCTTACACCAAATGCCATGGGAACCCCCACATGGTCTCAATCTACTGCCACAGGACCCCCCCCCCCCCCCCCCGGGGTCTTCCATGCAAATGTCATACTAACATAACGCATAATCAATCGACAATCCACATATTCGTAAAATGGTCCAGTCTTGGTGCCTTAGACCCATTGGTATGGTGAGAAGACTCACCTCTCGTGAATGCTGAACTGACAAGATAAGATCCGATAAGTCCAACGCACAGCTCCAACTCAACTGCCTATAAGCATCATGTGATTACCTTGTCACAATCCTGAAATACCATAAATACCCTCAAAGTCAACCCTGGTCACAGTCAAGGTCAACAGTCCATGTTGATCTCAACTCATCGAGTGCATCCAGCAACTCGTCGAGTTCCTTCAGAGCCCATACAACCGAAATCCTGAGTCAACTCGCCGAGTCACCTGCGTAACTCGTCGAGTTCCTTTAATGTCCAGAAGACCGAAAACTCATGCGGACCAAAAACTATAATCCTTCGCTGAACTCCCTCAGAATCTCGAAAACGGGTAAACCCTACCCAAATCGTCGAGTTGGCTAAGCAACTCGTCGAGTCCCTTCAACCCTTTTTGTGTTCAGTCCTTTCTAGTGGGATCCAAGGTCCCAAACTTCAGATCTAACTCCTTCTAGTGTAGTTACCACGTAAAGTTGCAAATTTTATGTGCATGCAAGGCCTCACAAGGCTAAAACACTAAAACTAAGGTTCCTACAAGGTTTTAGTGCATGGAAAGGGCCTAAGATAGATAAAGTGGGCAACTTTATGTCATTGAAGACCTAGAGTTGTACAGATCTGGAACCATATCCTTGTGACAAGTCCAAATCTGAGTATGACACCCTTTTTGCACCAAAAGGGACCATATTCTTCCATGAAATGAGATCTAAGCAAATAGAGATCAAGGTAGTGACTTTATACCTCAAAATGGTCGCCAATACAGAGTAGATGTCGGATCTATTGCTTCTCTCTTTGCTCCTTCTTCTTCAAGCTCCAAAATCCTTCACAACCACAACAAAATCACTCTCAAAAGCTCTCTCTCTCTCTCTCACTCAAGAAGGTGCAAGGCTCGAACTAGGGTTTCTTTGGGCTGTAAGAACGATGGAAGAGGATGTAGATAAGTCATAAGTTTTTTAAATAGGGTACAAATCCCTGAAAATTAGGGTTATTTCGCTTTACAGCGCCTACTCGTCGAGTCGGGGCCTTCCGACTCGTCGAGTAGGATCTAAATCTCGCGTCCTCATAAATGATCTCTACTCGACGAGTTGGAGCTCCCCAACTCGTTGAATCCTAGCACAAAACCCTAAAATTTAGAAAATTAAATAATACCTGGAATAGGTGTTACACCATGAAGGAAAGCTAAATTTGAATTTAGATTTGTCATAAACCTTGTATTATGATTGTAGGTTGGAAATGATAGATTCACATGGATGGGAATGTATGCACCATAAAATCTAGGTGGCAAAGTTTTCGCTCTAATTCATGAGAATACATGATTATGAGGAAAAAAATTCACTAGTAGATTTTAAAAGGTCTGGTAAAGATTAGGATGGATATTGGTTGTTTTAATTGCATTCTCAAAATCACAATCTGATTACGACATCCCTATTCATATTTCAAATTCTATGGAATGACAAGGAATTGTTTGAACTTTCAAGACTTATAGTTATAAGTCATGAAAGGGTTTGAACACACACACATATGCTATCCAATGAAGGTGTATAAGCATAAGAAGTCTAGTTGGATACTTATCGGAGCATCGCATAAAAGAAATATGTACTTTAGTGTCACACCCCCGAACCAGACGGCGGAAACGTCCGAGGGCTCGTGTGACTTAAATTGAAATAGCATCACAATGAATATACATGAAACATAACATAAACATCACCATGCATTAATACATTACAACCGTCATTGTTCACATCCAGTACATTGTTTACATTACATAATCCCAAAAATAAATTGTTTATCAAATGACATCACACAAAAGACATTTAGACACATGCTTGATAATTCTTCATTCTAACGGTTACCTGAGAACACAAGTTATTTTGAAAACGGTCAACATATATAATGTTGGTGAGTTCATAAGCAGGTTTGATATGAAAATGTTTTGTATTGCTTGTAAAACCCAGAAAATCCGATATTTTCTGAAACAGAAATTGTTTACGAAAAAGGTGTGATGATCCATAAGTATATGTGTAAATGATTTCAAAACATGCAAAGGTGAAATGTTTTTCATAATAGTTTCTTGTATTATAGTTGTTGTAAGTAAAAGTGAATAATGTTGTTCCCCCGGAAAACCCAATGTTTTCCGATATAAATAGTATGATAGTTTTGTATTATTGTATCGTTATAGCACATGAACATGATTTCCCAATGATTACTTAGATGGTAATGGATCTCTATGTGAGTCGTTATAACCATGCATAATAATGACTAATTCGCCTGTCTTGGCATTCTAGTGAATGCCGGTATTAAATTAAGATTTTGTCACCCTAGACTGGCCGAATCTAACTATAGCGAACAACTTAGGTGTGGGGGAGTCACCCCCGTATAGATCTATACACAAACTCTCGCTCTCCCTCCAGGAGACTTTGATTATAACTACAAACTACGACCGACACTTATTGGTGTCGCCCGTTATTTCTCACTAATCCAAAAGAAATTGTATAACATTGTTTCACGACCCGATTTATGTTTACTTGAATAAAGGTAAGCCTAACAGACGAAGAGAAGAGGACTACGGAGGCCCACTAACTTTGTATGTTATTACAGGTTGTCGAGTATGTTATGGACACGTTATAGTCCATTAAGCATATTATAAAGGTTTAAGGTCTTATTAGCAATACAAGTGGACCATTAAGGTCCAATAGTATGTTAAAGCTAATAAAGGCCCACTGGGTATGTAATTGGGTCACCGGAAGCCCAATAAACATGTGTGATTATATTGGGCCCAATAATCAGGATATTGGGCCATAAAGGCCCAATAGCACGAATAGAAGATATTTGAGCCCAACCACTGAATCATTTTATAATTTATTGATCTTAAGTTCGTAATGTAGCTGTTTGTTGTAAGTGAAATGTTTATTCGAAGTGTTAAAATGTTTTGACGTTTGATTTATAACGAAGCTTGGTTATATATATATATATATATATATATATATATATATATATATATATATATATATATATATATATATATATATATATATATATATTTAAAACCATGCGTTATAAACTTAAAATATTTTTAGCCCAATAATTTAATATTTGTCTACTTGGCCCAAAAACATTTAGTTTGACCATTTCAGCCCCTTAATCTATAAAAATGGCACTTTTAGTCCCCTTTTATGAAAATTGACATTTTTGGTCCTTAAACCGTTTTTCTTGACATTTTAGACCCAAACTTTATTTAAATAATAATTTCAGCCCAAAAATATTGTATTTGTCATTTCCAGCCCTTAATTGTAAAAAGTTTACACTTTTGGCTCAAATTCCGTAAGTTTTACAATTTTGACCCCAAAATCAAAAACTTTGCATTTTTAGTCCAATTTTTGCATCAAAGTCATTTTCAGCCCCTAAAAATAGTTTATTCATGTTAAGACTCATAGTTTGTTAAGTTTTCCAATTCAGCCCCTCAACGTTTCATTTTTTTTCGCAACTTTGGGCCCAAAAACTCGTGAGACCCAAATTAAAGCCCAATAAGCTAAAATTTATGTTTTTGACCCCTAGAAAAGTGTTATTTTCATAAAAGTTAGATTCTATGTAAATAATACCATTTTGTCCTTATAAAACCGAAAATTACATATTTTACCCAAACTTTGATTATTTTTGCAAAAATGACACTTAAAAGGACTTTGACTTTGTTTTCACTTCTTAAGCCTAAAGATCCTTAGATCTTTGAAGTAAATTGTTTATTATGTACTTTGTTTATGTATTCTTCACACTTTAGCCATAGATTTCAAGATTTAGCATATAACATCATATTTTCACAACATAAACCAAAGAAATCACATATAACAAGCATACACACATAGATCAACACATAGTACTTGTATTCTCCCCCAAAAATAAGTAGAAACCAAAAACAAGGGGGTATGAACTCACCTTGGGTTTGTTGTTTTGGTTTTTGTGAAGAAAAGATGGAGGTTTTGGCCTTGATCACTTCTTGAAGAGAGTTTCGAATCCAAGATGATCTTTAGAAGCTTAAATCACGAATGAGAGTGGTTTAAAGAGAGATTTCTAGACTATATTTGAATCAAAAGTGTTGGAGTTACACAATAACTTACCAAGAATTGGAAATACTTGATGGAGATCCTTAGAACTCTAGCAAAATTTCGAGATCTTGGAAGAAGAAGAGAATGATCTTTGAGAGTGTTTTGAAAGGATTTGGAGGGATGTGTGTGTGTGTGTGTTTGGTTCTCGTCCGAAGGAAGAAAAGAGAGGGAGAAGAGAGAGGTGTGAGTTGATGGGTGCATGGGGAAGTGTAAGCCTTACATGGATGTATGGTGGACAATAAGGAGGTGGCACCTCCTAAGTCAACCCTTATCACCATCCTCTTTTTCCTCTTCTTTCTGATGTTGGGCCGAGTTGGGCTTGGTAAAAGAAACATGGATTAACTTGGCCCACTTCTAGCCTAAGTTCGAAACTATGATATTCATAAAGGAGGTTTTCGGCCCATTGGGCTTCTTTGGATGGTTCACGGCCCATATTGTATAAAAGAATGAGTTTTATGGCCCATTAGGGCTAATTAGATTTGTTAAGGCCCAACAAGGTTAATTAGGCTAGTTATGGCCTAATAAGGCTTATTGGAGAAGTTTATTCCATTTTAGGCCCAATATGGCCCAAAATGTCCATTCTTATGAAGGTGGGTTGAATTAGAGCCCAATTAAGAGTTCTAAGCCCAAACTAGTCAAATTGGAGACTTATTGGGCCATTAGGCCCAATAAGAAAATCCTAGTCCACATTGGACTTAAACCGGGATTTTTAGGGTTTCCAATCTTTTGTTGACTATTTAAAGTGTTTGCATAGAGTGATTGATGGAACTTTGGTATTATTGAATAAACATCATGCATACTTTCAAGTTTTAGTCACAAATGTTATCATTGTTAATGTTTACAAAAGCATTAGAATTCCTAGTTGTGACATTCAGTAAGAAAGTCAAGAGTATTGATTTCTAGAAGTCCAGTTGATTTATGGGTACATGTTAGAGCTAGTGGGAGCATAATTGTTATGCTTGTATTGCATGTTGACAGTACTATTCGTAGGGAACAAAGTTCTCAATTTGCAAACTTCAAACTTTGGGAATTGTTTTGCTATGATATACTTAAGGGAGAGGGCACTCATACTTTGTTTCAAATCTAAAGGATTATATGGGATAGTTTAATAGAACTTAGTCATAGACGTATATGAATATCATGTTGAAATACTTCAACACAGGAAATTTGATATATGGAAATATTATAGAAAGAGACATCACATATATCAAATCCTTATGTCAGACATAATGAATCGAGTCCTATATGCTTTGGGTATAGGATCGATTACATGTGTTATAAGATTCACTTATTTTGATTTTTCCAAATGCCTTGAGCATTGAGAGGAAAAGGATTAGAATTTTTGTGTAACTAGAGTTGTTAAACAACTGTCAAGAATATTATGAGGTTTACTGAAGATTGGTTGCTTGTGGACAGTTAGAAGTATGGTATTAATTTGGACAGACCATAGTGACATGATTCTAGATTGAGATGATTCTTGATTAGAACTGATGGTCCTATGGGAATATGGAAATGTTTTCATAATGAGAGTTGATTGTTGAATCTACGTGTGAGTTGGAAACTTTAATGCAAGAGAAGTGTTCAAGGAGTGTACCTTGAATTTGAACCTTCATTATTATGGAATTGTTTCTAGTAACAAAGTTCCAATGGAACATTTTGTAATATCGTTGGCTCAGTCTCTGTGACTTTGAAGCCTCGACGTCATAGGAGATCAATGCATGTAAGGTTGGAATTCCAATACATTTTAGATAGTGACAAGATTTTGGAAATGTGAAATGAGCATCATTGGAATAGTGTCTAGTCGATATGTTCACAAAGGAATGGCCATAGAGAGGCGTAATATGCATGTTCATAACATGGCATAACTTATGTTATTTAATTCAAGTGGTTATTTGATTACTTGAAACATTATATAATGAATAAAATTGTAATTATTATGGTGATTAAATAATAGAGATTATTTATATTCAATAGGGTTGAGACCATTGTTAATTAGTTTATTATTGTGTTTCACTTTGCATGTTTTACTTCCTGAATAATTTGATTATTCGAAGTTCCACAGTTTCTCATACTTTAGGAAGTAAGTAGTGAATGGATACTATCATGATTTGGATTGTAGATTGTCTAAGGAGTTTAGATATAGCAATTGTGTTGCTACAATATCCATGAGTACTTAGAAAATGGAGATTTTGAGTATTGGATAAACCCACGCTCAAAGAATTACTTCATGGATTCTATCATGAGTAATTATGAGACGATAATATCTTATATTCTTGAAATGGAGATATATGAGTTGTAGTTTACAAGTCAGTTGTGCATTGGTGTTGCATAAACGCATCCGTAACGTGATGTTATAAACGTAGTGTCATGCATGATTTGGTGAGTAAAAGATAAAAGCATATAAGTCGAAATTTATTCGTTCCTTTTGTCCAAAAGGGAAAATCGATATCTTTGGGACCCTCGATGATTTGATGTCAACATCTGGATTGCTTGACTGAGCCCTAACTGAATTGATGTGTTCAATTAGTAGTCTGAATTAAGTTGTCATAAATCGGGAAATCGAGAAACAGAATTTTGGACAATGAGATTGATTTCAGTCCATATCTCATATCCATATGATATCTAGAAGAACGGAGGAATATTTGATCACTTATCTAAAGGACAAATATCTGATCAGATTAGAGTTCGGCAGTTGCTTTGGAAAGCACCCTTTGTTGTTTAATTTAGAAGTTATACCTGTAATTTAGTTTTAGACTTATCCAAGTAGGAGACTGTTGGATTAGGTGTCTAAGTTAATAACTAAATTAGTATAATCTTGAATTATTAGCAAAGTCTTTTTGGGTTGCCCTCAAACCTACTGATAGACTGGAATGCTATTTGGAGAGAGATATATTGATTTATTAACTTATTATATGATTAATAAATTAATTAGAAATCAAAATAAATAATTTATTAATATATTATGAGAATAATATATTAATTAGAAATAGTATTGTTTAATTAAAAATTAATTGGAATTAATTTTGGGATTAATTGGATTAATTAAAAGTGGAAGGACTAAAGGTGACAATGTTCAAAAGTGAACATTGACCAATTCTAGAGCCTCCCTAGGAGGGGGGACGAAGTTATAGATGGTTATAGGGTTTCAAGAGGGCTTCCTGGGCTCTAAGGAAGCTTGGAATGCTTTAGGGAGGAAGCAATAGGAAATGGTTATCTAAAAGGAAACTTGTCTTATCCTTAGCCCCCATATCACCTATATAAACCCCCTTGGGTTATGAATTTTGAAATTCACCTCATTCCAAATAGAATTTCGAAAATTCCCTACCTCATCCTCTATCCTCTTTAACCTCCAATTTGCTAGGGTTTGAGTGTGAGCCATTAGAGGCATAGGACTTCTGGTGCTTGCTTTCTGAAGACTAACAAGGAAGGATTATTAGTTTATTTGCAATAATAAACTAAGGTATGTATTTTCTAATAACCCTTAAGTGATTTTCGAAAACAACAATGTAGTTCTAGGTTTCTTGATATTCAATAGTTGTTTGCAAATCATGGTGAGAACATAGATCCTTTAGGGTGCATGTGAACTTAGGGTTTATGTTTTTTCGCCAAAAATAGATTTTTTTGTAACATATAAAACCCATCATCTTCTACAAGTGGTTGGATGTTTCTTCTTAATAGAGGTGCTATTTCATGGACTTCTAAGAAACAAACATGCATCACAAATTCAACTATGGAATTTAAATTTATAGCCCTTGTAGCTGATGGAAAGGAAGCATAATGGTTGAGGAATTTGATCTATGAAATTCCTTTGTGTCCAAAGCCTATATCACCTATTTTTATTCACTATGATAGTGTTTCCACCTTGGCAAATGCATATAGTCAAGTATAGTGTTAATTCACGACATTTGGGCATTAGGTACAATATTAGAAGTTGAATTCAATGTGGAAAGTTTGCTTATGGAGATTGAAACACATTTATGTTACTACATCCCAATGTATGTGCTTATAACCTGTAAAGTTAAAGTAGGTTGATTAAGTTCTTAATAGTTCTTTTTAAAAAGTGCATTAACAGATGCATGATATAGAAGAACTACCTATGTGAATGTGAAGTGTTGCCGCTTCAGAAAGCTTGATCTAGGCTTTTATACCCTCATGAATGAATACGACACATGGTTATAACATTGTCAAGCATAAAACATTAGATTTTGTGTAAAACTTATGTGTATGATATCTTCAGTTACTCAAATGAGTTAAAGGGTTCAATCCTTAGGACATACTGATTCACAAGTATTTGAAATGTGTATTATACTAATGTGAAAAAATTCAATCTTCAAGACATTTTCATTTATGTATGTGTTTGGTTTTGTGTTTACTTTTATTTAATTAATGATTACACTAAAATGGGGATGAATGTTGGTGATTTTAGTGTTATCAATATATTTTAGTGTAGTTATTAAATTTGAGATATCTAATTTCTATTTACTCACTGGGACTGAAGATACATGATGCACACTCGAAATGATAAATATGAACTCGGAAATACGGGGTTCTTGGGGCAACCCCCTGGGTATAAGGTTCCAAGGGACAATGTCCCTTGTGGGGTCCAAGGGGCGAAGCTCTGATGGTGGCAACACCCCGAAACCTAAACGTATTTTTATTACATAAAAGAGTCTGGACATGCATTTCCTGTCAAACAAAGGTTGTGACATCATTGTAATGTAAGAATCACTTATTTCTTATAACCACTTGTTTTGGTGTCATTTTGTATGTAACCAACTTCTAATTGCCATCCCCTTTTATAAAAGGAAGACGAATGTTCCAAAAATTGGTGAACACTTTTGATACCCAAAAGATGCTCTCATTGGTCTCACCAAAAACATAAAACAACAAGGTAATTTTCCGTGTTTCAGATTTGGAAATTGCCTAACTTCTAAATTGTCATTCTTGGATTATCTCAAATCGGATTTCGTGATACCCCGAACAAATGGGTCGAAATCATAGATTTTGAAAGTTATTGTAATCACGATTATAGAATTATCCAAGTTTATAATTATATTATTAGATCCAAAATCTAACAATAAATTTCTAAATTTTCTCAATAAAGGTTACCAACTTTCAATTTTAATTTGTATATTGGTCGATGGTTGCTATAAGGAAAGGTGATTGTCATTTGCCAAGTCGTCGCCAAATATATAAATTACTTCCTGAGCAACTCATTGATTTCAACATATATTTATCTTAGATTTTTGTTCTTAAAATTAATTATTTTCAACAAATTGTCAACCTTATAAAAAAATTAAAAATACCTTTTCAAGCATATAATATAACATATGCACCACAAAATGTCAACCTTATAAAAAATATCTTTCGTTTTTGTTCTTAAAATTAATTCTTTTGGCTGGTTCCGTCCCCGAATCCACCATTTTGCTCCTAAGCAGGCAGGCTATGGAATCAATCGCAAATTCCAAAATTTATTGAGAAATTATCCTCCATTTTACATCATATACCCAAAATATGTCTTGAATAATTATTTTTTAACATAACTTTACAATCATTTTCATTTTCGGCTCTTTTTCTTTGCCATAAACATTTTATCTATTTCTTACGTGTTTTCCTCTTACATAAGTTGTCCTAACTTATTATATTTAATAATAATTATAACTTTATAAGTTTGAGAAAAGCTACTAACTCTTTCTACATGTGTGTTATTTTGGTTTTATATAACAAGAAATTCTATAAATTGCTTCCATTTTCTCAAGTCTGGTTTGATATTTTTTCTGCTTGTTTTCTCTTTTTTCCTTTTCTGTTTTGCATTAAAAGAGTGAAAATTAGTTTTGAAATAATATCTGTAAATTAACCGATAAGCATTATGTTAAAAACCGAAATAACTAATTCATAATATTTTGAAAATATTATGAATTGATTATAAAACCTTTCCACCCCGATGTAAAGTCACAATGCTATATTATCCTAATTGTTTCCTTAAATCGTACATATACCCACTTTTTTTTTACAAGCAAATTAAATATAATTTTTAGATAGGAGAGTGAAGTGTAATTGAGTCTCGATACCCAAGCAAGAGAAAGTAAAGCAACATCATCATACAAGTCGTGAAAAGGAGGATCATTTGATATGTGTTTCAGATCACACACTCACTCAGACCATCATAGGTTGAAGGAATTCTAGCCAGACGTTGCTTGAAGAGGATGCAAATATAGACAAGAACAAGATAAATGAGAGAGAAATTGAAACCTTATGTGTATTACCAGAGCCGTGGAGGTGGTGGTAATGATGGTGGCTATGGGGGAGAATGTGGAGTTGTTGGTGTAAAGTCCCCCTTGTGTGTTTTCTCTCTCAATGGGTCAATGGTATTCCCAAAAAAATTGAATAAAAAAGCCACATATATTATAATTTTAAATTTCAATTAAATGAGATATATAAAACAAGCCACGTAAAATAATTGTAACCGGGAAACCATAAACAAATATCATGATTTCTTTTTTTAATAGGTAACATGAAAGTTTAGTGACTTCAAATGTCAGAAAAAATACTTCAACGACCAAATAAAATAAAATAGAAAAGTTTATTGGACTATAATGAAATTAACCCCATTATAAAATTTGCGGTTCCAAAAAAATAATTTTGAATTTAACAAAGATGAGCATTCATGTAACACCTGGAATCTAGAAGGTTAATTGTGGAATTATGTCAATTTCAAGTTGAACTCGGCGAGTTGGAGGAGCCAACTCGGCGAGTTGAAAATGAAGAATCATGGGGATTTAATGGGTCTACTCGACGAGTTGAGGAGCCTCAACTCGGCGAGTAGAAGTTGTTTTGGTCGCGAGGTTTAATGAGACAACTCGGCGAGTTGGACGCTGTTTAGGGAAACCCTAGTTTTGGGGTTTTGTGCCCTATTTAAACACCTTAAGTCCCGGGTGTTGGCCTCATTCCCAGCCTCCATAGCCCCTAACCCTAATCTCAAAACCCTAGAGCCTCCTTGAGTGTTGTGAGCTCATTGTGGGTGTGTTTTGGTGTGTTTGAAGCTCATTGAAGGAAGAGAAGCTCGGTACAAGGTGGTGGTTCAAGTAGGAGCTTTCAGATCTTGGTTCTCTGCTCCATTTCCAGCATATTTCAGGTATAAAGTTCTAACCTTGCTCAATATTGGCTTAGATCTCTTCTTGGGTTTGTTTGTATGCATTTAGCCATGAATGGGTGGTTGTTGGGAAAGTAGAAGTCCCAAGTGATTATTCTTTCAGATCTATGATCTTCATGAGCTCTTTTGGCATAAAGGTGCCAACTTTACAGTCCTAAGGGCTTCATGCATTCATTAAGTCCTTCTTTTGACCTCTTTTGTGCATTTAAGCTTCTTCTAGTCGTGAATAATTGTAAAGTTGGAGACTTTACTTGGCTATCTAGCCTTATGTGGCCAGATCTGCATTTTGGGGTTGTGTCCTTGTAGAATAAGTTCTTAATGATTAAGCCCTTACCCTTTTAAGTCTAGGGTTTGGGTTTGGACCCTTTTGGGTGGTTCCTAGGGATAAAGATGGAAACTTTACCCTTCTTGATCTCATTTAAACTGAAATTTGAGCTTTGGAGCTTTTGGATTCATTGAAGGCAGCTTAATGCATTAAGCTGTTGGAATTCTAGGTAACTCGGCGAGTTCATTAGTGAACTCGGCGAGTTGATGGGGTGTTGCCCGATCTTTGCAGACTAATGAAGAAACTCGACGAGTTGAAGGACAACTTGGCGAGTTGGGTCAACTTGGACCGTTGACTTTCACTTTTGATTTATGATTTTGAGCAAGTTTGTCCCAAGGGGTAATTGTGGTAATCTGAATTGTAATTAAGGGAAGTATGGGCTTAGGATAAGGCCCATATGTGATTGGTCCCAATTTGGAAAATTGGGCCATTAGTGGGCCTTTGTGGATCTTTTGGTTTTGGGCCTTTTTGGTTATTAAGGATGGACCTCAGTTTCGGTTCTTGTTGGGGTCAGGGGTAAAATGGTCATTTTACCCTAAGTATGGTTGGTGGGCCTTGGAATCGAACCCAATTGCTAATTGGGTATTATTTTGATCTGATAGTTTGGAGGCGTCGTCAGGGCAACAGCTAGGGAATTCTTTCAGTGAGTTTCTGCATTCGAGGTGAGTCTCCTCACCATATCAATGGGTAGAAGAAACCAAGGCCGGCCCATGTTATTTAGATGTAGTGGTTATTTGCGAATGTGCTATTAATGTGTATGTATTTATATGAAAACCATATGGGAGTTCCCATGGCAGTTAGATAAGACCATGTGGGGGTTCCCATGGCAGTTAGATAAGACCATGTGGGGGGTTCCCATGGCAAACAGTCAAGGCCATGTGGGGGTTCCCATGACAATTAGTTAAGACCATGTGGGGGTTCCCATGACACCCGAAGTAAGACCATGGAAGGTTTCCATGGCATCCTTATATGTTTTTATGCATGACTTATGTGGTTTTATGTTGGTTATGTTGCGGGGAACTCACTAAGCTTTGTGTTTACGGTTTTCCGTTTATGTTTCAGGTACTCCAATTTTCAGATGACAGAGCTCGGGATGATCGCGACGCATACACCCGTGTTTTCCGCTACATGTGATCTTTGGGAATGAACTCTGATAATTGTTTTATTTGAAATGCTTTTCAAGGTTTGAATAAGTTTCATTAGTGTTTTGACTTTAATAAAAATGAAATTTTTACCTTGGATTTTTGGGATGTTACAAGTTGGTATCAGAGTCTTGGTTTGAGGGATTCGGGCATACTCTCGGGTGTGCCTGAAGTCAAACTGAGGGTTTGGTGATTTTTTTTTATAAAATGAACATTTAATTAAAAAGGAATTTCTAAACAAGAAAGGGGTGTGATGCTTGCAATCGGCCGAGCTCAAGTAAGTTTCCCCAAATTACCCATACACGTTATCTGTTATGATTTGATTTATGAATCGGTGAATCACATGCTAGTTAGGGCTAAGGATTTGCCCGGTTTTTGCATGATAGAATGCTATGAGAGATGCCTTTGTATGTTCATTTATGAGCTGGTAGACTTGCATGTTAGAGCTGATTAGTCGGTGATAGATTGGCTTGATATGTGTGATGCTTTGTAGTCTTGGGAGTAATGGATGCTATCCTGTAATGCAAATATCTATTGGTATCAATAACTGCTAAGTGTATGCTTTAAAAATTGTATACGGTTAGGATCTTATAGCCCTAAAATAATTGATTTGGCCTTATTTCCTGTTCCTTGTCTGGTTGTGGTCCTAGGATAGAGTCTATTATTTGACAGTCTATTTGATCCTGTTCTGTGTATAATTTGCATGCATAAGGAAGCCGGCAGTGAGGGTGGGAATGGATAGCATCAGTGGTGGTATGTGGGTTGAATGTTCTATGATAGTTCTATCGATTGGAGTGTTACTGCACGAATGCTGCTTACTTTGTGCTTTGTGGAACTCTTGGATGATGGGAGTCAGCTACTAAGTGAATATGACGATATTCATGAGGTGGATGACTGGCATTATAAGGAGTTCTTCAGCAGATGATGGTAGGGTGAGGTCGGCCTAGGGGGATCCTAGGAGGTGCTTCGTGGGTTTTGTGTCGTTGTTTAGCAAATATTTAGTGCATCAGTGGAGTAGGTGACTTAGAGGATTCAGGATGATCCTTGAGGAAAGTATGGATATGTGTGGAAGGTAGTATTGGGCCTGTACTACCGAAAGCACAGATCCATACTCGAATCGGGGAAAGTCTTGGAGAATCTAAGAAGCTTGGGTAAGAGGATTCTTGAGTATGCTATGATCTTCTGCATGATTGTATTTCAATTTGACAATGAGCTTCCAGGAAGGAGGTTTAGGTTCTGGTTCTGGCTTAGGTAAGGGTACTAAGCCGATTAGCGAGCCGATACGGGGATTCATCTCTTCGGAGACTACCCGCAGTGTTTTGGAGAAGACTCCTGTGATTTTTGGTTCAGTCAAGGAGGAGTTTTTGGAGATCTTGGATGAGTGTTGGGAGCTTCCCGTGCTGAGGTTAGGGCTATCGTTGGAATACACACTCTTTCTTTCCGTGAGTTTTGTGCTTATGGAGCTCCTGCATTCTATTGGGGAGGGACCCCGTTGTTAGTAGGGGTTGGTTAGCGGTTATGGCTAACACGTTCAGATCGAGGGTCTGCCCGAGGAGGCGAAGGTCAGATATGCTTCCTGCCTATTGAAGGTCAGGGTGCGGGATTGGTGGGAAGAGATTGGTCGTGAGGTGGGTAATAATGTTGTTGATGCTATGTCAGGGGATGATTTCTCGATCAGGTCAAGTGCATTCAGTGGAGGGTCTCGGGAAGAGACCCAAGATTTCTGAATAGGGTTCAAGAGGCCAGCAGGGCCGGGGTCAGTGCAGCACAAGCAGGAAACTGCATGATGGAGTTGTTGTTTCAGGGGTATGAGTAGCTATAAGTGTAGCAATATTAATCATGTAACACTCAGAATATAGAAGGTTAATTGTGGAATTATGCTAATTTCAAGTTGAAATCGGCGAGTTGGAGGAGCCAACTCGGCGAGTTAAAGATGAAGAATCGTGGAGATTTAATGGGTCTACTCGACGAGTTAAGGAGCCTCAAATCTACGAGTAGAAGTTGTTTTGGTCGCGAGGTTTAATGAGACAACTCGGCGAGTTGGAGGAGCCAACTCAACGAGTTGGACGCTGTTTAGGGAAACTCTAGTTTTGGGGTTTTGCGCCCTATTTAAACACCTTAAGTCCTAGGTGTTGGCCTCATTGCCAGCCTCCATAGCCCCTAACCCTAATCTCGAAACCTTAGAGCCTCCTTGAGTGTTGTGAGCTCATTGTGGGTGTGTTTTAGTGTGTTTGAAGCTCATTGAAGGAAGAGAAGCTCGGTGCAAGGTGGTGGTTCAAGTAAGAGCTTTCAGATCTTGGTTCTCTGCTCCATTTCCAGCATATTTCGGGTATAAAGTTCTAACCTTGCTCAATATTGGCTTAGATCTCTTCTTGGGTTTGTTTGTATGCATTTAGCTATGAATGGGTAGTTGTTGGGGAATTAGAAGTCCCAAGTGGTTATTCTTTCAGATCTATGATCTTCATGAGCTCTTTTGGCATAAAGGTGCCGATTTTATGGTCCTAAGGGCTTCATGCATTCATTAAGTCCTTCTTTTGACCTCTTTTGTGCATTTAAGCTTCTTCTAGTCGTGAATAATTGTAAAGTTGGAGACTTTACTTGGCTATCTAGCCTTATGTGGCCAGATCTGCATTTTGGGGTTGTGTCCTTGTAGAATAAGTTCTTAATGATTAAGCCCTTACCCTTTTAAGTCTAGGGTTTGGGTTTGGACCCTTTTGGGTGGTTCCTAGGGATAAAGATGGAAACTTTACCCTTCTTGATCTCATTTAAACTGAAATTTGAGCTTTGGAGCTTTTGGATTCATTGAAGGCAGCTTAATGCATTAAGCTGTTGGAATTCTAGGTAACTCGGCGAGTTCATTAGTGAACTCGGCGAGTTGATGGGGTGTTGCCCGATCTTTGCAGACTAATGAAGAAACTCGACGAGTTGAAGGACAACTTGGCGAGTTGGGTCAACTTGGACCGTTGACTTTCACTTTTGATTTATGATTTTGAGCAAGTTTGTCCCAAGGGGTAATTGTGGTAATCTGAATTGTAATTAAGGGAAGTATGGGCTTAGGATAAGGCCCATATGTGATTGGTCCCAATTTGGAAAATTGGGCCATTAGTGGGCCTTTGTGGATCTTTTGGTTTTGGGCCTTTTTGGTTATTAAGGATGGACCTCAGTTTCGGTTCTTGTTGGGGTCAGGGGTAAAATGGTCATTTTACCCTAAGTATGGTTGGTGGGCCTTGGAATCGAACCCAATTGCTAATTGGGTATTATTTTGATCTGATAGTTTGGAGGCGTCGTCAGGGCAACAGCTAGGGAATTCTTTCAGTGAGTTTCTGCATTCGAGGTGAGTCTCCTCACCATATCAATGGGTAGAAGAAACCAAGGCCGGCCCATGTTATTTAGATGTAGTGGTTATTTGCGAATGTGCTATTAATGTGTATGTATTTATATGAAAACCATATGGGGGTTCCCATGGCAGTTAGATAAGACCATGTGGGGGTTCCCATGGCAGTTAGATAAGACCATGTGGGGGGTTCCCATGGCAAACAGTCAAGGCCATGTGGGGGTTCCCATGACAATTAGTTAAGACCATGTGGGGGTTCCCATGACACCCGAAGTAAGACCATGGAAGGTTTCCATGGCATCCTTATATGTTTTTATGCATGACTTATGTGGTTTTATGTTGGTTATGTTGCGGGGAACTCACTAAGCTTTGTGTTTACGGTTTTCCGTTTATGTTTCAGGTACTCCAATTTTCAGATGACAGAGCTCGGGATGATCGCGACGCATACACCCGTGTTTTCCGCTACATGTGATCTTTGGGAATGAACTCTGATAATTGTTTTATTTGAAATGCTTTTCAAGGTTTGAATAAGTTTCATTAGTGTTTTGACTTTAATAAAAATGAAATTTTTACCTTGGATTTTTGGGATGTTACAAGTTGGTATCAGAGTCTTGGTTTGAGGGATTCGGGCATACTCTCGGGTGTGCCTGAAGTCAAACTGAGGGTTTGGTGATTTTTTTTTATAAAATGAACATTTAATTAAAAAGGAATTTCTAAACAAGAAAGGGGTGTGATGCTTGCAATCGGCCGAGCTCAAGTAAGTTTCCCCAAATTACCCATACACGTTATCTGTTATGATTTGATTTATGAATCGGTGAATCACATGCTAGTTAGGGCTAAGGATTTGCCCGGTTTTTGCATGATAGAATGCTATGAGAGATGCCTTTGTATGTTCATTTATGAGCTGGTAGACTTGCATGTTAGAGCTGATTAGTCGGTGATAGATTGGCTTGATATGTGTGATGCTTTGTAGTCTTGGGAGTAATGGATGCTATCCTGTAATGCAAATATCTATTGGTATCAATAACTGCTAAGTGTATGCTTTAAAAATTGTATACGGTTAGGATCTTATAGCCCTAAAATAATTGATTTGGCCTTATTTCCTGTTCCTTGTCTGGTTGTGGTCCTAGGATAGAGTCTATTATTTGACAGTCTATTTGATCCTGTTCTGTGTATAATTTGCATGCATAAGGAAGCCGACAGTGAGGGTGGGAATGGATAGCATCAGTGGTGGTATGTGGGTTGAATGTTCTATGATAG
Source organism: Lactuca virosa (assembly GCF_052849685.1). Classification (NCBI taxonomy): domain Eukaryota; kingdom Viridiplantae; phylum Streptophyta; class Magnoliopsida; order Asterales; family Asteraceae; genus Lactuca; species Lactuca virosa. The sequence continues at coordinate 132,129,676 of NC_136428.1, read as the reverse complement.
TTCTATCGATTGGAGTGTTACTGCACGAATGCTGCTTACTTTGTGCTTTGTGGAACTCTTGGATGATGGGAGTCAGCTACTAAGTGAATATGACGATATTCATGAGGTGGATGACTGGCATTATAAGGAGTTCTTCAGCAGATGATGGTAGGGTGAGGTCGGCCTAGGGGGATCCTAGGAGGTGCTTCGTGGGTTTTGTGTCGTTGTTTAGCAAATATTTAGTGCATCAGTGGAGTAGGTGACTTAGAGGATTCAGGATGATCCTTGAGGAAAGTATGGATATGTGTGGAAGGTAGTATTGGGCCTGTACTACCGAAAGCACAGATCCATACTCGAATCGGGGAAAGTCTTGGAGAATCTAAGAAGCTTGGGTAAGAGGATTCTTGAGTATGCTATGATCTTCTGCATGATTGTATTTCAATTTGACAATGAGCTTCCAGGAAGGAGGTTTAGGTTCTGGTTCTGGCTTAGGTAAGGGTACTAAGCCGATTAGCGAGCCGATACGGGGATTCATCTCTTCGGAGACTACCCGCAGTGTTTTGGAGAAGACTCCTGTGATTTTTGGTTCAGTCAAGGAGGAGTTTTTGGAGATCTTGGATGAGTGTTGGGAGCTTCCCGTGCTGAGGTTAGGGCTATCGTTGGAATACACACTCTTTCTTTCCGTGAGTTTTGTGCTTATGGAGCTCCTGCATTCTATTGGGGAGGGACCCCGTTGTTAGTAGGGGTTGGTTAGCGGTTATGGCTAACACGTTCAGATCGAGGGTCTGCCCGAGGAGGCGAAGGTCAGATATGCTTCCTGCCTATTGAAGGTCAGGGTGCGGGATTGGTGGGAAGAGATTGGTCGTGAGGTGGGTAATAATGTTGTTGATGCTATGTCAGGGGATGATTTCTCGATCAGGTCAAGTGCATTCAGTGGAGGGTCTCGGGAAGAGACCCAAGATTTCTGAATAGGGTTCAAGAGGCCAGCAGGGCCGGGGTCAGTGCAGCACAAGCAGGAAACTGCATGATGGAGTTGTTGTTTCAGGGGTATGAGTAGCTATAAGTGTAGCAATATTAATCATGTAACACTCAGAATATAGAAGGTTAATTGTGGAATTATGCTAATTTCAAGTTGAAATCGGCGAGTTGGAGGAGCCAACTCGGCGAGTTAAAGATGAAGAATCGTGGAGATTTAATGGGTCTACTCGACGAGTTAAGGAGCCTCAAATCTACGAGTAGAAGTTGTTTTGGTCGCGAGGTTTAATGAGACAACTCGGCGAGTTGGAGGAGCCAACTCAACGAGTTGGACGCTGTTTAGGGAAACTCTAGTTTTGGGGTTTTGCGCCCTATTTAAACACCTTAAGTCCTAGGTGTTGGCCTCATTGCCAGCCTCCATAGCCCCTAACCCTAATCTCGAAACCTTAGAGCCTCCTTGAGTGTTGTGAGCTCATTGTGGGTGTGTTTTAGTGTGTTTGAAGCTCATTGAAGGAAGAGAAGCTCGGTGCAAGGTGGTGGTTCAAGTAAGAGCTTTCAGATCTTGGTTCTCTGCTCCATTTCCAGCATATTTCGGGTATAAAGTTCTAACCTTGCTCAATATTGGCTTAGATCTCTTCTTGGGTTTGTTTGTATGCATTTAGCTATGAATGGGTAGTTGTTGGGGAATTAGAAGTCCCAAGTGGTTATTCTTTCAGATCTATGATCTTCATGAGCTCTTTTGGCATAAAGGTGCCGATTTTATGGTCCTAAGGGCTTCATGCATTCATTAAGTCCTTCTTTTGACCTCTTTTGTGCATTTAAGCTTCTTCTAGTCGTGAATAATTGTAAAGTTGGAGACTTTACTTGGCTATCTAGCCTTATGTGGCCAGATCTGCATTTTGGGGTTGTGTCCTTGTAGAATAAGTTCTTAATGATTAAGCCCTTACCCTTTTAAGTCTAGGGTTTGGGTTTGGACCCTTTTGGGTGGTTCCTAGGGATAAAGATGGAAACTTTACCCTTCTTGATCTCATTTAAACTGAAATTTGAGCTTTGGAGCTTTTGGATTCATTGAAGGCAGCTTAATGCATTAAGCTGTTGGAATTCTAGGTAACTCGGCGAGTTTATTAGTGAACTCGGCGAGTTGATGGGGTGTTGCCCGATCTTTGCAGACTAATGAAGAAACTCGACGAGTTGAAGGACAACTTGGCGAGTTGGGTCAACTTGGACCGTTGACTTTCACTTTTGATTTATGATTTTGAGCAAGTTTGTCCCAAGGGGTAATTGTGGTAATCTGAATTGTAATTAAGGGAAGTATGGGCTTAGGATAAGGCCCATATGGGATTGGGCCCAATTTGGAAAATTGAGCCATTAGTGGGCCTTTGTGGATCTTTTGGTTTTGGGCCTTTTTGGTTATTAAGGATGGACCTCAGTTTCGGTTCTTGTTGGGGTCAGGGGTAAAATGGTCATTTTACCCCAAGTATGGTTGGTGGGTCTTGGAATCGAACCCAATTGCTAATTAGGTGTTATTTTGATATGATAGTTCGGAGGCGTCGTCAGGGCAACAACTAGGGAATTCTTTCAGTGAGTTTCTGCATTTGAGGTGAGTCTCTTCACCATATCAATGGGTCGAAGGCACCAAGGCCGGCCCATGTTATTTAGTTGTAGTGGTTATTTGCGAATGTGCTATTAATGTGTATGTATTTATATGAAGACCATATGGGGGTTCCCATGGCAGTTAGATAAGACCATGTGGGGGTTCCCATGACAGACAGTCAAGGCCATATTGGGGTTCCCATGGCAGTTAGTTAAGACCATGTGGGGGTTCTCATGGTACCCGGAGTAAGACCATGAAGGGTTGTCATGACATCCTTATATGTTTTTATGCATGACATATGCGGTTTTATGTGGGTTATGTTGCGGGGAACTCACTAAGATTTGTGCTTACAGTATTCAGTTTATGTTTCAGGTACTCCAGTTTTCCGATGACAGAGGTTGGGACGATCGCAGCGCATACACCCGTGTTTTCCACAACATGTGATCTTTGGTAATGAACTCTGATAATTGTTTTATTTGAAATGCTTTTCAAGGTTTACATAAGTTTCATTAGTGTTTTGACTATAATAAAAATGAAAATTTTACCCTGGATTTTTGGGATGTTACAATTCAACCTGATAATCTCAAAAATACTAATTAGTTGTATAACACTATTTCACTTTTTTTGTTATATCTTTTAAAAATGATAATAAATATGGTAAATAGTTTTTTTAACGGCAAATAATTTTATTAACATGAAAAGCGAGATAGAAACTAGTGCTAATACAAAATACAATTACAAGTTACAAGCTAAAAAGGAGATGATCTCCAAGTTTCCAAATCATGATTGAAAATCTAGTCCGATATTCCAAAGGTGCCATAAAACAGTACCAATGAGAGCCCGGGTAGTATAGCAAACTTGTGGTAGAGATAAGATTGTACATGAATTCCTTTTGAGCCGGTATGGATAAAAGTGGGATATTGTTGAGGAATAGTCTCCAAATGAAACTGTTTACCAAAAGTCACTTATTCCATTTAAAAACCACCGACTTTGAGACAAAGAAGCTTTTTCAATAATCAAATGAAAAGATTGCATCGAGAATCTTTTGTGTTAGTCCCCAGACCATGTCCAAGTGTCGTTTAAGTCATAAAGTGATTTGGAATTTTTCAACAACAATGTTAAAGCAACTAATTCATTATGTTCAACCCAACGATTTAAAAACTGGTTCAAACTGTCCGATCGAACCTGTTAGACCAAGAACTAGAGACGAAAGCGGTTCAACAATGACTGTTGATGCCAATTTCTAGACGTGATCAAACCAGACAGTTTTAAAAAAATCTAGGTTAAACCAGTATGATAGAACCAATAAAAACTGTTTGAACCGGTTTATTGGGTTTGGATAGTTAGATTTCACTCAAATCTTTAAAAACAACTCATTTCTAAAGCAAATTAAACTTAATCGATCAGGTTATCTAAATCGTACACAACTTAAAGGCCAATACAATTCTTTTTCTTTTTCCACCATGTAAAGACTTGAATATGTTTGGTAGTTTAATTCTATCTTCCACCAAATCCTTCCTAATCTTTGAAATATTAAGCCTATGGGGTTTGATTTTCTAGCGAAAAGGCAATTATCATGAACCTTGATTTTGTTATGGACATAATAATTTGAGACTAGAAGCAAGACGATTCTACTTTTATCTTCCATAACAATTTATCAAGCAATCCAAAATTCATGTGTTCCCCCAATATGGAGGCCACTCATCTCCTTAGGAGCAATTAACTTTTTCCAAGCCTAAATTATTTTCCTTTTGGTACCATCCCCACCCGGGTTCTAAGACTTTAGTTTAGCTTTGAACTTTCCACATCTGAGTTCTAATTTCTAGCGAGTTTTATGTTGGTCCTAATCAAAGTCCTAAGATAAGTGAAAGGGAGGGTCCCAAAAAATCACAATTTAAAATATTTTCCATGCAATTAATTTCAAGACTTTATAATATGAACGCTTCGACATAACATTTAGCATTTAGAAAATTTGCTTCAGACCATTCACTAATGAACATACACCAATGACCATAACGACATCAACATATATCAAATGTGAAAGAATATAACCATTAATAGGAAAAACATGTCATTGAACAAGTGTTTTTCTCGAATTTTTTCCATACTAACATGGAGACTCTATAAGGAAAAAGTAAAAAAAAAAGGATAAAAGTGGATCCCCATGCCTCATCCCCTTTGAAATTAGGAACTCCTTTGTTGGGGACCCATTGAAAAGAATCAAGGCTTTGTCGGGACGAAAAATACTATTTATCTAACCTCTCCATTTGCATCCAAAGTTCATTTGTGCCACCATTTAATCAAGGAAATCCTAAGATAGAGAATCAAAAGTTTTGTCAAAGTCAACTTAGAAAAACATCATTCTTTTTTCACATTTTTAGCCCAATCACATATATCATTGATGATCAATGGTCTATCAAGGATGAAACGACCCTCCATATGTACATAAGTCGATTGTTCCACACTAAGTACCGATGTAATTACTTTTTTGAGCCAAATAGAAAGAAGTTTCGAAATTTCTTTCTATTTGGACAAAAGTCAATCTCAGGGGTCATTTCGAAGTTTCTGATTGCTTTGAAAGTAAAACCATCCATACCTAGAACTTTCTCACTCGTACAACTCCAAATAGCATTTTTTTAAACTCTGGATAAAGGAATATTGGTCATCAAGGAGGATTTTTTAAACTTTGCGCTGCTGAATGGGGCCGAAAAGCCCCATTTTAAAAGAATTTGCAAGAATTTTTTAAGCTTCAATTTTGATGGCTTGTGAATCACTCTACCAATGCTATTAATAACCAAGCCATTAATTTTTGTTCTTAAGTTACATACATTAATTGTGCTTATGCATTAAAGAAAGTTATGGATACCATTACTACAATTATATTTTTCATTCGAACCGATCTTATAGCTTTATTTTGATGCACATATTGTCTCTAATTTGGACTTTGTTGTTGCATACCCTTTAGAAGGGTTTGTGTTAGGATCGAGACACTTAACACACGACTCTAAACACACACACAACTCACGAAAAAACAAGAACACAAGGATGAACACGAGGGATTTAACGTGGTTCGGTCCTTCTCTGACCTACGTCCACCGGTAACTAGGAATTTATATTTCTTGGTGCTAATCTGCACTCTTTCTGTGTTACTCTAGATACAAGTTTTACAAATACAGATGAATCTCTTATATAGAGATGGAAATCAGAAGTAGTCAAAAAAACACAACCGGGTCTTCAGCCAACCTTTGAAAAAACTTCACATTCAACAATTGTGGCTTCACATTCAACAATTGTGGCTTCACATTCAACAGTTTGAATGGTGGATGCTAGGACTATAAAAAAAACCAGATGTTCAACAAATTGTTCATGAACCATTCGACTGAAAGTTCGTTTATTTAATAAACGAACGAACATGAAGAGAAATTCTCGTTCCTTTATTTAAATGAACGGACATGAACAATGGTATTGTTCGTTCAGTTATGTTTGTAAACGTTCGTTTATGTTGTTTGTTTACGTTCATTTATGTTCGTTCATTTAAGTTCCTTTTATTTTTATATATGTCAAATTATTTTGATTAAATTACTATATTATATATTTGTTTATGTTCATATATGTTTGTTTATCTTCGTTGATTTATGTTCGTTTAGCATATTCGCGAACATAAATGAACGAATATGAACAATGTTGTTTTTTAAACGAGCAAACGAACATGAACAACCCTCATTCATGTTCATTTGATTTGTTTACAGCCCTAGTGAATGCTCACAAAAATGATATACCAACGACAACAAAACAAAAAGGGATACACCAAGAAAGTGATGTACCAACCGATTTAAATGTCCAAAGAACCAAATTTTCTTCTCCACAAAACCGACAGAACCATATCTCAAAACTTTGTTTAATTTTTATATCAACACATTTAAAAAAGAAGGTTTTGAAGATATTAAAAAACCAGATCTAATCGATTGTACCAACATATCTGAAAAATATGATGTTTAGACCATAAGCCTTTTCTTTGCTCTTTATTTTATTTCCTATAAACACAAATACAACTTATTATAAATAATCAACTATTAACTTATTTTTGTTATGATAAATAAAGTTATATTAGTGTCAATACAAACTCAATGGATATATAATTATGAATTTATGATCAAATTCTTAACAAAAGCGGCATTACGAAGCACTATACTCCAAAAGCTACGAAAAGGCATATTTGTAAGGAATCGAGCAACCCAACAAAAACAGCATCTTTGTACTTTTTCTTTATAACTACAGAAAACCACATCCATCAAATGCCACAAAGAATCCATCTTACAAATGGCTTTGCTTTCTTCTATCTCCATCAAGAATAACTCATTCTATCACAAAAACATCTTCATTAGTGCCCCCCCAAACCCTGCCAAATACCCACAAAGAATACACCTTTCCTCGATAATTAATGCCACCTATGTCGTACCTTCCTCTTCATCCACTCCCCCAATCACACTCCAACAACTGCTGATACCCGAAACCAATCTGGTGCAATTCCCAGTCCTCAAAGGGTTTGAATTCAATACTTATATGAGCGAGAAGGCGAAGCTCGTTAATGAAGCCTTGGAATCAGCCATTCCGTTGCAAGAACCATTGAAAATACACGAGGCAATGAGGTACTCGCTACTTGCTGGAGGGAAACGAGTGCGACCCATCTTATGCCTTGCATCATGCGAGCTTGTTGGTGGGATGGAGGTGTGCGCCATGGCAATGGCGTCAGCTGTAGAAATGGTGCATACGATGTCACTCATTCATGATGATCTTCCATGCATGGATAATGATGATTTGAGAAGAGGAAAACCCACGAACCACAAGGTGTATGGTGAGGAGACTGCAGTCCTAGCCGGTGATGCGTTGCTTTCGTTAGCGTTCGAGCATTTAGCCACACGAACTATAGGGGTTGGGCCTGGGAGGGTGGTTCAGGCTATAAGCGAGTTAGGGTCCGCGGTTGGGTCTCAAGGGCTTGTTGCAGGTCAAATAGTTGACCTTTGTAGTGAAGGTAAGCAAGATGTTGATTTGAATAAATTAGAGTACATTCATGTGCACAAGACGGCGAAGCTGCTTGAGGCAGCGGTGGTTGGTGGGGCCTTATTGGGAGGTGGGAACTCCGGCGAGGTGGAAAAGGTTAGGAAATACGCGAGGTACATTGGGTTGTTGTTTCAGGTGGTGGATGATATATTGGATGTTACCAAGTCGTCGGAGGAATTGGGGAAGACGGCGGGAAAGGATCTGGTGAGTGATAAAGCGACGTATCCAAAGCTGATGGGGCTAGAGAAGGCTAAGGTATTCGCCGGAGAATTGCTGGAGAAGGCGGTGGAGGAACTTGCTTACTTTGACGCCGGCAAGGCGGCACCTTTGTACCATCTGGCACATTATATTGCATATAGACAAAATTAAATAAAAGGTTGAAAGATTCCAAATACTATAGAAGATGAAATTATTTTTTAAGTTGGAAATCTATACTTAAAAATTTAGATTTTATATTAGATATTATTGTGAGAATATTAGAACTCATGAGACTATACTTAATTTGTTTTAAATCCATAATGTTAGATTCTTTGGATTTTGGTGATCCAAATACATAACATGATTTCGAACAAAATGAAGAAACGTAAATGACGATTTCGAAGGATAAGTGTTTGGAGTGAGTTGAGGGCCATTAAGCCCGAAACCATATACGACAAATATGGGTGAGCATTTAGACATCCGGACCGGACCTGGACCTGGACCGGCCTCAACAGGTCTGGTCCAAGGTTCACCAATTTTTGAAAAACCGGTACGGTCCAAGAGCTGGTCTGGTCTGATTCTGTCCAAATACTCACCCCTACAGTCGTAATAGATAAACTAACTTTCAGTACGGCTTTAACAAGTGTACCATATGCATCTAAAGTTGTACCGGTCCAACGGGTACAAGAACCGGGAAACCCGAACCTGGACCGGCCTCAACCGGTCCGGTTCAAGGTCCATCAATTTCTGCCAATTAAATCAGTCCAGTCCAATAGTCGTCCGGTCAGGTTCGGTCCAAGTGCTCATCCCTAACAAAAAACACTTATCCCACAGCGGTGCGAGGACCAGACCAATAGTTGCTAGGACTTTGTCTACGTTGTAATGTTGAGAATGAAGAAAGGTAGTTGAAATCTACAACAAAAAGGAAGCAAACGATGAACATTCAGAAGCCTGTCAGATATGCAGGTTATGTTAATATTCATAACATTGTTTTAGTTACATATAAATTGGCAGGTGGAGATTGTTGTGATAGAAGTACACAATAATTATTACCACATAAAAATATATTCAAACATACCTAATATAATTGATTTAATAAACTGAATCCAATATATACAAATCAAGAAAACATACTTGAATTTGAAGATTACAAACACAGAATTATGCATATTAAGACCTGCTAATCAATATTCTAAGATAAAATTTTCGTGGTATAGATGTGTATGTAGGATAGAACCATATATTTTCAACTTAAACTTGAATCTAACGAATTTCCCAATATTTCTATATTTGCAGAAAACAAAAAAAATAAAGAAGATGAAGTGTAGACCTCGAAATATGTCATTTGTTCAACTATTTATAGGCTTCTTATAACAAGTTTAACTTCCAACCAAAATTAACTGCCCAAAACTATTAAAATAGTTAAACTATCAATTAAAAGATTTTCTAATTGATTAATTGATAAAAAATATTTTTTGGATTTTATATAAAAATATATCAATTACAACTATTCACCATATTCAAGTCTTCATCCTACTATAACTCTATCTATGGGGTTATTAAATAGAATAGAGTAAATTACATGAATGGTCCATATGCCTACTTTATTTTTTTTATTTTTTATTAACTTGGATCATCCATATGTTTTTGTTTTGTTTCAGGTTTAGTTCTTACCATATCTGAAATGACTATTTTCCCTTAATGATATATATTTATTTTGTTATTTTTTCCATTATTTATGTTATAATTAGAACAAAGTGTTTGAAACCAAAAACGCCCCATATGTCCTTACACCCTCACGTCTCCCTTAAAACCACTATAATGACACATAAAACTGTAAAACCAGTTAAAATTAGGTCAAAGATAATTCCCATAAATATAACAAACACATATTATAATCAATTTACTTTAATCTTTAATGAAGTTTTCATTCAATACTACAAGTCTATACGATTCCAAAAATATATAGAACGTCTAAATCTGACTTCGCATGAAGAAATTATGATAAATTCTATCACTATAGCCTTTATAACAAGAGGAATTTAAAATAAACTTAGAATTAGCTATTGGAGTCTAAAAGAAAGTTATAGTACTCGGAAATACCTACGCATGGATATAAAGAACGTTAAAAACGGAGCGTGTATGCAAAAGTTATGATCTTCCGAAGATGTAGCTGTCTAAGGGCATGACACGTGGCAGAAACCCTAGCCGCCTTAAGTACACGGCGTGAACATTAAGTCCACGACGTGAAACTAGTCAAGGACACTAATCGAGGCAAGAAAACACGTGTTAAGGCTACGTGATGACTCATAGAAGTTCACGACGTGACCATAGGTATGTTACGACGTGAATGGGCCCATAATAGCCTATAAATAGCGATCAAAGCTCATTCATTCCTTACACCTTCTCCTTTCACTCTCTCTCGTTTTCGAAGGCCGTTTTCCTGCCCGAGCCTTACAACGATGAGCCTCTGACCTTTTAGATTCTATAGATCACGTTACTAGGGTGAGTTTCACGGCCCCACTTTTTAATGTTTTCGGGGGAAAACGCATGCTAAATATTGTATACAAGTTAATACTATGTTTATATGATAGTATGTTCGTATCAACATAGATAGTTATATTAACCGGGATATAGTTATTTTGTATGATATATACCTAGAATATATATGATATTTTGAAGTTATAAAACTATCTTAAACTTGTTAGCATGTTGTTACTAATATAGACCCTAAGTTATACTCGGGAATTCTCTCTCTCTCTCTCTCTATATATATATATATATATATATATATATATATATATATATATAGCCTCAGAGTTATACTTGGGAGTTATATATACTAATTGTTAAGTATGTTATTATTATTGGTTTTATGATTAAGATAAAACCTGGTTTTACTTCAAGTTATAGTTGTTGTACTGCCTAAGTATTATGAAATTAGGAGTAATGTTTAAAAGCATAGTCTAGTAACTTAGGGTTTTTGACACGAATATGTTTTTGCTGTTAGAACTATGGGAAGTCGACAAAGTCTACATGAGCTATTGTATTCATCAACTAAGATTGGGAATCTTAGAAATCCTTTGACCTATAACCGTTAATCTCGTGCGAGCGAGAAAGTTGTGTATAGATCTATGCGGGTTGACGCCCCCACCCATGGTTGCTAGCTACAACCCAACGGTTTTACGGGTGACGAACTTGCCCATTTTTCCAACGAGGAAGTTGTGTGTAGATCTATGCGGGTTGACACCCCCACCCGTGGTTGCTAGCTACAACCTAACATTTGGCGGGTGACGAACTTGCCCATTTTATTGTTATCCGACGTCGATGAAGCGTGCGGAATTTATCTTAAGGTGCGAAACTTGCAACATCAATTAGAGGTTTGAAACTAGGCATACAACCGTGGTTATGAACTCATGGTAACACAATTTTAGAAGCATTATACTTTGTCGATATACAAGTATGAATGTTAAGTATAAGTTTCCCAAACACTTATACTCTAGGTACAAGAAACTTGTAGGTATACTACTTGTTCATTAAGTAGACAATTATACCTACAACACATACTCGTATAGAATTGAAATAAGATTTATACGTAGCATTTTTCACTCGTATAAAATTGAAATAAGATTTATACGTAGCAGTTTTCACTCGTATAGAATTGAAATAAGATTTATACATAGCAATTTTCACTCGTATAGAATTGAAATAAAGATTTATATGTAGCAACCTTCGTTTGTATGGGATTACAAATACTTATATTCATAGTATATGAAACTTATAGGTATACTAATTATTTAATAAGTAAACCATTATACCTAGGATATATACTATATGTTAGAAACAAGTATGAGTCAGAACAATATTTTCAAACTATGTTATATACTTTTCCAACTTGGGAAAAAATATTATTTTCACTCAGAGTCAAAGCCTATGGACTCACCAACTTTATGTTGACGTATTTTCAAAACGCATGTGTTTTTAGAAACTTGATAAGCTGGAATGTTACTCGAACATGAGAAGTTTTACTGTTGTTCTCTCTGTTCATATGGAACATATATATATATATATATATATATATATATATATATATATATATATATATATATATATATATATATATATTAGTACGTGTGCGATAATTCATATACTATGTAATAATCACTAGGAATCAAGAATAACGTAACTTCCTATCATCAATAATGGTATGTATTTTATAAAACTCTTTTGTAGTGTTCAATATATGTTATATAGCTGTGATACAAGGAATGACGTTACACCGCCCGGTGTTTCCGCCGCCGGCTAGGGGTGTGACAAAAACTACTACCACCAATGTTCCTAAAATCATCACCACATCTCCCCTACCCCATATCACCATGATAAGACACAACACTGGAAAAGGATTCAGGTTTCAAACACAAAATCATGGTGTAACGTCCCAAAAATCCATGGAAAATTTTTCATTTTTAAAACATCAAACCATACAAACGAGTTGTTCCAAAACCTATCAAAATGGATATATTATTTAAACATTAGAGTAAAAATCATAAACATCCATGCGAAATAAAACTTTGGGGGATGTTGTGTAGTCACGCCGGACCCTTCCCTTTCAAACTGGAAGTGTAAGCACAAAGCTTAGTGAGTTCCCCAAACTACCACATACCATACATAGCAATGGGCCTAGCCCGCACATTAGGCCCAACCCATAATAATAGGCTTAGCCCAACATATAATGTGCCTAGCCGAACATACAATTGGGCCTAGCCCTCTCATGAAATGGGCCTAACCATACATGCATGTCCATGGGCCCAACCCAACATATAATGCAAGAGTCACAAATACATCTAGAATTCTACATAACACATTCTAGTGGGCCAACATTGGTGCCTTCGACCCACAAGTATAGTGAGGAGACTCAACTCAATCTAGAGATAACCGAATCATACACGTGCGACTGCTACTTGCTCCTCACACTAAACATATCCAAAAATGATTCCTAATCAATAATCAGGGTAATAACCCATAAACCAAGGCCCAATCATATCCCATCATGCTAAGGGGTAAAAGATGATTTTACCCTTCCTATACTTGGCCCAATAATCATAACCCAAACCCAAAATGACCCAAGGCCCAGAAGTGTATCTGGTGAGCACGCCCCCGTTCCACCCAGTACGCTCGGCGTACTGCATGCTGAAGCTCCATTTCTCATTCTACGCTCTTAATGCCTTAAGAAAAAACATCTAACTTCCAGATCTGATTCTAAGGGATGCCTTAAGTCATAAATTTCCTGACTTTATGACTTTGCATGGCTTAATAGTGTCCAGACCAAAGCCTTAAATTCATAACTTCATCAAAAAGGCCACTAACTTATGCGTGGAAGAATTATACCTATCAAGATCTAATTTTTATGACTTAATGACCTAAAAAATGACTAGAAATGAGGCTCAAAGGTTCTGGAGTAACTTCTACTCACAAGATCCAAACTATGGGACCAAAACATGTCAAATCATAACCCAGAACTAGATCAACATAAAAGAAACATCAAGTTTGAAGCTTTATACCTCTAGAAGCTTGCAAAGGTGAAGAGAGTTTTGGATCTTCAAGCTCCAAACTAACCAACACTCCTCCAATGAGTTCTTCTTCTTCAAAGATGCACCAAGAACACTCCAAAACACTCAAAATATCAATGTTCTCATAAATGGGGCTAGGGTTTCGAAATTAGGGTTAGAGAGGATGGAGGCTAAAGATAAGAAGGGTTTGCAATAAGTTAAGGTCTTTAAATAGGGTCCATGACCCAAAATATTAGGTTTTTCTTTTGAATTATGTACGCCCAACGTACTCCTGGTACACCCAGCGTACCAGGGAGGAACACCGCGATCCACACGACCAAGTACGCCCAACGTACATACCTTGTACGCCCAACATACTGGCCAACCCCTTACCAATTCAAAATTCCGAAGGACATAACTTCTTCGTCCCAACTCCGTTTTCGGTGTTCTTTATATGCTTGGAAAGGTAAAGAGAAACCCTACAATCTTATCTAATCTCCTTCGACTTAAAACCATTCTAAATTGAATCCTTAATTCAATAAAAGGTCCGAATGATTACCTTTACCATTATACCCTTGGACTCTAAAGCACAAACCGAAAGCTTGGCTCGTATAAACTATATAATCCACACCCAATTGGGTCCAAAATTCCAAAACCTTGAAGTCCAGGGCCATCACTTGACCATTAATGTAAATAATTCCCGAAATAGGAATCTTCTCAAAACTGGATGTTACAACTATCCCCACTGAAACTGGATTTCGTCCTCAAAATCACTCCTTGCTGCCTTCTAGGAACCCAGACGATCCAACCAAAATTTCTTTTTCTCAAACCCCACATCGGCTGAAGGTTGACTCATACACACATTGAACTACCAATGCTACCATCGAAACCCAACCTTATCACGACTCACATGTCAAGATGGAGAACGAATCATTAATCCATAAATTTTAACTAAGGAAGAATAACCAATACTTTACTATCAGAAATCCAAAACTCCAATACCTTGCCTGACCTCCACATAGGCATAACTATTCCGAAACACAATCAATATGACATCACTCTGCGATCTGAACTGAACGAGATCACTTCGATCCTAAATTGTCTAGCTAATACCCCTGGCAGACAGAATCCCTAACCATACCTTGCTGCCGAAAAGATCTTTTATATAAATAAAGGTGACTCTATCGTGAGTATCAACCCTTTGTGCCAACTCGGAAAATAACTCACATATATTCATTCTATCTGAGATCTCTTGATTCCACAACGACCTTCGACTAAGCTGAGATATAAAATCCCAAATCGTCCGACAATCTCGCGCACAGTCACACCACGAGACTCCGCCCAAGAGTCTAACCGCTACAGACTACCTGAACCCAACACCACACATATGTCATCCATTAACCACATAGTCATCCTACTCTAAACGTGATCCAATAGCTCACTCAAGCCACTTTCTACCGGGTCTCACCCATACTATCCTAACCAAACAGGCCTCGCCCATGGGTCTCACCCAATTGCACAATCGAACGGTCCTCACCCACGGGTCTCACCCACTCGAGTGCTATACAGGCCCAACATTGCCTCAGATCCATCGAACCTCATTCTAGACAAGGACAGATTTACTAACAATACCGTCCACCTTGACCTAGGCATGCGCTGATCCTCTTTCAACCCAATAACCACTCCTACAATGGCCTATCTCATCCTGGTGAATGCTACGACCCCATCACATACTTATAAAACTTCCCTGACAGCCTATCATCCTTGTGTATGCTACGGCTACCCCATAGTCTTACATCACTCCCATATTATCCATAAGCCCAACTCATGGTCTTGCCCTCCACCTACCATAACAAACCTCAATGAATCACAAGTCAAAACCGCATAGAATATATCACAATCAGGTGTTCAGGCCATGCTTTGATACCCAAAGCCTTCGTCATACAAGAAATGACTGAGAGGCTCTAACACAACCCCCAACCTGAATCTTATCACATATATGTCATGCATCACTACGAATGTGACACCTAATCCACAAAAGGTTCTGAATCCCCAACCTCGTGCAACCTCTATCCAAAACCGCCACTTGAACTAGCTTTCCAATTGATTAGGATATGGAACTCCTCTTGGAATCTCGTGACAAACTCCTCCAAAGACATGGCCACCATGGCCGCATATCCTAATGCACTTCCTACTTCCTCCTACCAATCACGGGCTCGGTCCCTCAAAAGACAAGACGCAAATCCTGTTGGGTTTTGAGCATTCTAACACTCCTATGGTGTACATGCAACCCTAAATACCTTGGATCTATGTTTTCTCTAATATACATGCAAATGCTAATATTCCAAGGTATTACCCTATCTAGCATACAATCATAGATACTTGGGTAATAATATAGATAAAATACATACCTTTTGTAGTGTAGCTTGACTCCATGGGGCTTGAGTGCCTAGTGCCTCAAATGTGACATCTCAAATGGCTCACACAACATGAAATGCTCTTGGAATAACTTAGAGAGAAATCCACACTTCAAGAAATCGGCTAGCCCTTCTTTTTCACACACTAGTGACCGATTTTGGTGAATAATATGATGCTTATAGAGTATGTTACAATTAGGGTTACACCATGTAAACCCTAATTGTCATGACCTTTCATTTCCATGACCCATGGGTTAAGTAACCTCCATGGAGCATCCATGGAGTATCCAATGGGTTTAACCCAACTTGATTATCCATGGAGCTTTTGCCCACTATATAAGTTATGGATGATTTACACAATCAACCCTTATATTTAATTAGTCTTCTTTTGATCACATAATTATTTCTAAATTAATTCTTGATCAATACTAATTAAATATTATTATTCTTATTATTAATATATTAGAACTTATAATATATTAATAACCATAAGTGTCTTATTTCTCTCATTTAGTCTATCCAAGTGCATGATGCCATGCAACCCAAATGGACCATGCCTGGTCGGGTCAAGTACATACCAAATATAGTTATGACTTAGACACTAATCCAACGAATCCCACCTTCGCCCCCTCAGGGCAAAAATCTGAGCATTCTCCATGTTAGCGATCCATCGGCGGCTAGCGACGGGGTCCTTATCCCTAAAGAACTCTAGAGCTCCACAAGCCTTGAACTCCCGAAAAGAGGGAGTCCGCGCTCCGAACTGCTCTACTGCGATCTCGGCCTGAAAGGCCCCAATTCGCTCATCCAGTAACTCTATAATCCCAGAGCGGTATGTGTTGGATTAATGTCTAAGTCCATAACTATATTTGGTATGTACTTGACCCGACCCGGCATGGTCCATTTGGGTTTCACTTCACCGATACAATTTATATGGATAGTCTTTTGAGAATAGTATATTTATGATTTATATTAATATATTATAAGTTCTAATATATTAATATATAATCATATTATTTAATTAGTATTGATCAAGAATTAATTTATAATTAATTAAGTGATCAAAAGGAACTAATTAAATATGGACTCTTAGATATATGTGTGTAGTGGGCCAAGTTCATTTAGGTTGGGCTAAGTCTTCATGGATAGTCCATGGAGCTTTAACCCATGGATCCTAGGAAATGAAAGGTCATGGGTATTAGGGTTTAACCCTAATCCTCCACACTATATAAAGGGTCTTATGGTTCATGAAATGAGTCAAGTGGCTAGTGTGGATACACTAAAGAGGGCAATAACCGATTTCATAAGTGTGAGCCAAGTATCCATATTCTCTAAAGGTTTTCCAAGGTGTTTTGGTGATTTGTGATTCCACTTGAGCTTCCACACTATTGGGGCTAAGCTCTTAAAGTTCAAGACTTCAAGCTTCATTAAAAGGTATGTATTCTAACTTGTTATATTACCCAAGTATCAGGGATTGTATGCTAGATAGGGTAATACCTTGGAATATTCATATTTGCATGTATAATAGAGAAAACATAGTTCCAAGGTATTTAGGGTTGCATGTACACTTAGGACTGTTAGAATGCTCAAAAACCCAACAGTATGTGTTCTGACGCTCCTTCATAATCTTCATGATCCCTTCCTTGGTTGTACCGAAAATCACAGGAGTCTGCTCCAAAATACAACGGGTGATATCTGACGAAATGAATTCCCATATCTGCTCATCCATCGGCTCAACGCCAACACCTGAGCCTGAACCAGATCCTCCTCCACGAGTGCTGATCACTATTATGTAAAGCAACAATACAAAAATCAGAACATACCCACATAATTCCTTATCTTACAGGTTTTCTAGAATCTTCGTGAATCTCCTTGATTTGATTATGGATCCTGTGCTTTCAGTAGTACGGGCCCAATACTACCTTCCACACCTATCCATACTTTCCTCAAGAGTTGTCCCAAATCCTCTAAGTCACCTTCTCAAATTAGTATTCCAAATAACCACTAAATAGCGCAACCAAACCCACTAAAGCACTTCCTAGGTTCTCCTAGGTTTCCGACCTCACCCTGATATCAGCTGATGAAGAACTCCCACTACTGTTAGCTAACTACTTCATGAATACAATCACATGAAACAAAGCTTAGATAATCCTTTGAGTAAAAGACTCAACCCCACAACGGTTAGACTCAAATGAGAGCTGCACAATAGGGTCAAATCCATCACTCTGAGACTATTCAATCTTTGCAGCATGTGACTTAACGTATTCACTTAATGGTTATCTCACATCAATTAGGGTCCCATAAAACACAAAGAAAGCAACATTCATGTAGTAACACTTTAAGCCACAAAACAAACAAAGAACATCCTAAGCTCACTTGCTACTACCATGCTAGGAACTTCTACTCTCATTGATAGTTTCCTTTTGCATGCAAATTATACACAATACATGATCAAATAGATTGTCGATTAAAAGACTCTACCCTAGGACCTCAACCAGACAAGGAACATGAATTCAGGCTAAATCAGTCATTTTAGGGCTATATGATCCTGATCGTATACAGTTTTTAAAGCATACACTTAATAATTACTTCTACCAATACAAATTCCAAATCTAGCATAACATCCAATTCCTCCTAGGTTGCGAGGCATCACATATCGGGAAAATCTATCATGGAATTCCTGAAAGTATCCTTAGCCTTATACTAGTATGAAAGAATTCATATCATATAACATATCAACATGTATGAGTATTCTGGGGATCACTTACTTGAGCTCGACTGATTACACACATCACACCCCCTTTTTCTTTACAAAAATCTCTTTATAAATTTCTTTTCTTTTAAAATATTACCAATTCCTCAGTTTGAGTTCAGTCACACCCGAGAGTGTCCCCAATCCCTCATACCAAGGCTCTGATACCAACTTGTAACGTCCCAAAAATCCATGGAAAAATTTCCATTTTTAAAACATCAAACCATACAAATGAGTTGTTCAAAAACCAATCAAAATGGATATATTATTTAAATATCAGAGTAAAAATCATAAACATACACGCAAAAAAAAAACTTTGGAGGATGCTGTGTAGTTACGTCGGACCCTTCCCTTTCGAATTGGAAGTACCTGAAACCATAACCATAAAACCGTAAGCACAAAGCTTAGTGAGTTCCTTAAAATACCACATTCCATACATATCATTAGGCCTAGCCCACACATTGGGCCCAACCCATAATAATTGGCCTAGCCCTTCCTAGACAATAGGCCCATCCCAACATACATTTGGGGCTAGCCAAACATACAATGGGCCTAGCCCAGCATACAATTGGGCCTAGCCTCTCATGCAATGGGCATAGACCTACATGCATGTCCATGGGCCCAACCCAACATACAATGACAACAAACATTCTACATAACACATTCCAGTGGGCCAACATTGGTGCCTTCGACCCACAAGTATAGTGAGGAGACTCACCTCAATCTAGAGATAACCGAATCACATACATACTGCTGCTACCGACTCCTCGTACTGAACATATCCAAAAATCATTCTTAATCAATAATCAGGGTAATAAACCATAAACCAAGGCCTAATCATATTCCATCATGCTAAGGGGTAAAAGGCTATTTTACCCTTCCTATACTTGGCCCAACAAATCATGAACGAAATCCAAAATGACCCTAGGCCTAAAAGTGTATCTGGTGAGTACGCCCTGCGTACCACCCTAGTACACCTGATGTACTACATGTTGAAGCTCCGTTTCTCATAATAAGATCTTAATGCCTTAAGACAAAATGTCTAACTTACAGATCTGATTCTAAGGGACGCCTTAAGTCATAAAGTTCTTGCATTTATGACTTTTCATGGCTTAGTGGTGTCCAAACCAAAGCCCCTAAATTCATAACTTCACTAAAAAGGCCACTAACTCATGCATGGAAGAATTATATGTAACACCCGCAGATTCGGGCTAGTCAATTTAAAGACAATAAACGTCAAAAATGACTTTTGATAGAATATTATTTAAAATAAATAATCTTAACCAAGTTATAGTATATATCACAAGGGTTTCGTGCATATAAAGAACGCTGAAATCCGAGTTATAACGAAGAAGTTATGATCTGTCGAAGTTTTACGGCAAAACCGGTACAATGCTGTGTGACGTAAAAAGTGAGTTTGCGATAAAATACTTTTTAGCCTTAGGGATCTAAACAAAAGTCGTAGTATACGTTAAACCGAGAACGTGCATAAAAAGAATGCCCAAATTTGGCTTCGTATGAGGAAGTTATGATTTTTCTAAGATTTGACATAACAATGCACAACCCGGAATTCGAATTGTAGATCGATCGATTTTTGGCCAACACAACTTAAATGAGAAATGAAGATATCATTAATAGGAGCTCAACGATAAAAAGACAGACGAAAACGGAGTCCCTATGTAGAAGTTATGAATTTTACACCGTCATTTAACAGTGTAATCTTCTCATACTGTTAAATTTAAAATCGGTCAAGAATTAGCCAATGGTGTCAAAAGGAAAGCTGTGGATCTTATCATTATCTACGAGTGGATATAAAGAACGTCAAAAACAAAGCTCGTATGAAAAAGTTATGAATTTTTAAAGATTGACTGTTTTACCTGCGTCCAACGCCACGTGTCAGCACAAGGCTTCGCCTTGGTGCCTACGCAAAGCTCACGACGTGAGAAGCCCCAGGCAGCCTATAAATAGAGGCATAGATCACCCCTAAACTCACACCTTTCAACCTCTTTCTCGCCCATTACCCCAATCTCTCCCTCCCAATCCCTAGAACCTTCTAAGTGCTAGAGGCGAGTCCCGGAGCGCCAGAAGGCTCCGAGAAGAAGAGCTTTCAGCTCAGAATTTCCGCCCCCGCAGAGCCTGGTTCCTAGCCAAACCCCCCGGTAAGTGAGTTATGCTTACCCTACCTTAAGTATAACTTATGTTTAAGTTCATTATCGTTATTATGAACTTATAAACAAGATTTATCAGTAATTCCAAGTCATTATACTGATTAATCTACTTATGGGGATGATGTTTAAGCTGTGATTTAGTGAGGTGTTTAAAGTGGGATTTCCAAACAGTATACTTCGTATACCAAACGGACTCTACCTCCGATATGATCCTACATGGTTGTTCCTTACTTGATAGATCATGAAAGTAGACTTTGAGTTAATGATGAATCTAGACTAATAATTAGTCGCAATAAAGATTAGACTAAAACTTAGCGATAATAATGCTAGATTTCGTCGAAGGTAAATAGAGTCGTTAGAAGCGAAGCGCTGCCCGAGTTTGGAATTATTACTTTAACAAGTGAGTGCATAGTCCTTTTCATGAACGTGATTTTAATACAAGTATTGAATAATGTATTAAATGTTTGTTGGTGTGTGAAATATTTCATATTGCCTAAAATACGTGTTAAGAGCATATCTGATAATATACGATAATTTAGGATACAAAGTAAACCTAAATTAATTAAGAGGAATATTGGGTAGTATCTCTTTATGAGAACGAGTGAGATATACACAGAGAGTCGAACTTTAAATTTGTCATTGATCCGAGAGCATGGATTAGACATAATCAATTGTCCCTAGTCCGAGAGTATGGAATGGGCATAGTTATTGATCCAGGAGTATGGACCAGACATACCCGATCCGGAAGTGTGGATTAGGTAAGGAGGTTAATTTCAGATCTGGGAGTACGGATCAGGTAAAAAGTTTAATTTTAGATCTGGGAGTATGGATCATGTAAAAAGATTAATTTTAGATCCGGGAGTATGGATCAGGTAAAGAGGTTAATTTTAGATCCGGGCGTATGGATTAGGTAAAGAGGTTAATTTCAGATCCAGGAGTATGGATTACGAAATACGGTAATTTTTAGATCCGAGAGTATAGATAGTGTCGTTGTGAGGATCGTCGGGGTGGGATGAAATTGCTTATACGATGTGAAATTGTATATATTGTGAGTTCTAAATTATATATATATATATATATATATATGTATATATATATATATATATATATATATATATATATATATATATATATATATATATATATATATATATATATATATATGGTATAACATTGTGGGATTGAAATCCCTATGTACTCACCAGGTTTCCCAACCTGACCCACTCAGTTTATTTGTATCATAGGTGTCGATATGAAGCTACATTACACCGAGAGATTAAAGGAGATGTAAATCACTAGTGTAAATGAATGTAAGGTCTGTTTATGCTTATGTTTGTGTATTGACGATGCCATCCCAAAGTTTTTATATAAACAAAATACATTTCTTCGGAAATGCTTTGATAATATATTTATCATGTTTTTCTGGGAACAAATTCTGCAATATTATTCTTTAAAATGAATACTCTGATTTTCGAATAAGCATAAATAAAATTTTTAAAATGACCGTGAATTTGGGGATGTCACATTATACCCGTCAAGATCCAATTTTTATGAGGTAACGACCTCAAAAATGACTACAAATGAGGCTCAAAGGTTCTGGAGTAACTTCTACTCACAAGATCCAAACAATGGGACCAAAACATGTCAAATCATAACCCAAAACTAGATCTACATAAACGAATACGGTTGTCTGGATTTGAAGCGATTGTTTAAGGAGATTTATCTACGATGTCCTAACATAATCTGTTTTCCGGGAAAATGCCTCTAAAAGGCTTAAGCTATATCCTTAAATCACAAATGAATCAAGACTATAATGGTAAGTCGACCTATTTCAGGTGTTCCAATAGCTTGGAATTTAACTAAAGCTATTATTACGGGTTTTCCAATTCGAACTGTGGAACATGTGTTCTAATATTGGTGAGACACTCATCATTAGGCTTGCTTATTGATTTAAAGAATAACTAAACTAAACATGTAGTCTATCATGATACCTAAAGTTACACTAAGGTATTACCATATGCTTAATGGGCATAGACCTTTTTGAATGGTCTCTTCTTATGGGTCTCCAATCATACTTATGAAAATACTCTATCCTTGACGTTTATCCTACTGCTATAATCCTTTAGCTTGGGTTAACTAAATCCTTTACTTTGGTTGGAATCAAGTTCCTAATTCTGTTATATTCATCGAGTACCGGACGCTCTCTATGGCAACTATATTACCTACTAAATATCTAACTAATCCTCTACTGCGAGGATAAATCCTATATCTTCGAAGGGATGAACCTATATGGTTCTCCAGGTTATCTGAGTCGTACATGGGAGTTTGGCAAATTCCAAAATCCTATTAGACGCTTGGGAGGAAAGACCTATCTTTCCTCGAGAAGCAAGAGACTCATAGCCTATGGCTAATCTATTAGACGACTTTAATCTTCTGTTACCCTAAGACGAAACTAACTATTTATGCCTACTCGAGCTGCTACTATCCTGGACCTTGACATCATCATTGAAAGTCGAACAACTTTGTCCACTTTCTCCTTGAGGATCGGTTCTCCCCGACTTGGGTTCGACCCATCCTCTGCCACTGGTTGTAACTAGCCGAAGTCTAGGCTTTTCTTGCCTACTCGAATTGTAGCTCCTTTTGACTTTCAAGAAACTCATGTCTGTCATACCCAATGACCTTCGACATTCCCTTTAAAGTATTACTAGTTGTGCCTAAGTGATTTTCTCATATATCATGATCGAAACAGGATAAGGTCGTGACAAGCACAAAGTCAAACTAACGATATAAGGGGTTCTACTAACGTAGTCGAACTACTAATAACAATGACGATTCCTGAATCTAATACCCTCCTATTGCTCTCTCGAACAATCGACTTGCCGCCTTCCTACTAACACTCTTGTAATGGTTATCCTAACCATTTCTGGAATGTCCTAATGGAAATGCATGAAATATATTCGCATGAGTCCTATTTATATTCACTATAACGAACGCTGCTTCCCTAGTCTCTTTGAGCGAGAATCTATAGTTCTGAACCTATTCACTGATGGATGTGTCTGAAATTGTACATGTTCTTTCATCCTCCTATGGACCTTCTGTCCTAGCCTTTGATCCATACGATCAAACTCCTAATGGACACGCATGTTCCTTCCTAACTTATCCTATGATACGGTATCTACCTTAGCTGAATTTATAGGTTTGGCGGTCCTAACTTGGTGACTTTCATTATGGAAAAGTCCATAGCGTACTGACCCATTTTTTCCTACGAGACGGACACTAATGAGGAAGAAGTTCCTCATATTTCTCCTTTCTTGTACCCGATCCTTTCTCCTTGATCATGGGAGATTGACTTGTAACCGCATCACAACAGGTAGCAACTCTAATCAGCCTTGACGAAGGCTTCGATACTTCCTTTTTTCACCTTGATCATCTCCTTCCTAACTTACTTATGCAGATCTTACTCATTCGGACGCAAGCCTATATGGCCACTCAGTCCCAAACTTAGAGTCACTCTTCTTGACATTACCATATGGCAGGTAATGAAGGAAATAACACAAGATGTCTTATAGTGTTAGCCACACTGTTTATCTAACTACCAGTGCCTTATCAACTTTGTGACTCTTCCTGATCCAAGTACGAGTCTTGTGCTTCGGGTAGTATAAGCCTCTACTACCTTTCACACCTACTCATACTTGTCCCAAAAATTATCCCTTATTATCCAAGTCACTACACATGAAGACCACTAAAGAAATATGTATGTGTCCCTATGAGAACATACAAAATATTTTCCTAGACTCTACTAGGACTTTTTGTCTCTACCGATGCCCTAACTTACGAATATATGTCCTATCGAGCATATATTATATTCCCTAGACCCTCCTTCTAGGAATACTTCTACTCTACCCTACTACTTGATGAGGAAGAACTTCTACTAATACTAACTAATAATCTGATGAATACGATTTCATGCCTCTAGAATCAAAAAGTCTATTGACCGAATGATCCGACACTACAACGGTTGGACTCAGACAAGAGCTGCACAATAGTGCCAAATCAGGCAATGTAAAACTATTTAATTAGGGGAGCATGAAACCTAATGTATGTAGCATTCCGGATTTCAGGTACTTTTAGAATCCTTCCCTGGTATTTTAATAAGTCAATTTTGGCCCCTGATATTGGTTTGGATTTAGCCCTTAGACCAAAAGGCAAATTGGTAATTTTGGTCGGAGGAGGGAGTACGCTAGGCGTAGATATGAGTACGCTAGGCATACTACACCGCGCCCTAGTATGCAGGGCGTACACATATGTACGCAGGGCGTACGAACGTCCGAGTGCAAACCTAACTTTTAGGGTTTGTTGGGTATTTAAACCCCATTATGGACCCTTTGCCCCATCCTTTCAGCCTCCTAGTCCTGAGAATGTTTTTAGCAAACTCTAGCTTCTCTTTGGTGTATGTGTATGAGCTAAGAGTGTGTTTCTTGTGAAGAAGAAGAAGAAGTTGCCTCAAGGTGTTTGGAGAGTGAAGCAAACTTGTAGATCTGGGATCATCTTGTCACTTAGAAGCTCCATAAGGTAAAAAGCTTCTACCTTTGTGCTTTTATTGTATAGATCTCATATTTATAGCTTTTTGGTACTCTTCTTGTCCCAAAGTTCCCAATATTATGCATGCCATGTTTTGGACATTTTAAGTTGTCCTTTCAGACCCTAGGAATGGTGCTAAGTGATAAAAATAGAGTCCCAATGGCTAGAAGTGTCCCATGCAATTGGTAGAAATGTCTTAATGGGTTAAGATCTTCTATTAAGAACTTTTGGACATTTAAAGTCATAAAGTTGGAAACTTTATGACTCTAAGGTGCATTTGGACCATGGATCTGAAATTTGGGCTTAAGTGCTTAAGCCATTAACCACTTATTAGAGTTTTGGTCTCTACGAGGGTATGCCCCGCTTAGGAGGGAGTACGCCTCGCGTACGCGGTCAACGCCCCCGTTTCCAGTGAATGCGAGGCACGTGTATGCCCCGCGTAGCTTCGGGGTACGCCCAACGTATGCCTGCAATTGGGCTTTTGCGATTTGGGCTTCGAGAGTGGGCCATCTTTGGGGCCAGTTGGCTTGGACTCTTATTGGACTTGCTGAGTAGAAGTGTTTTGGGCCAATTTTGGAAATGGATCTTAGGATGAGGCCCAATTACAGAGTTGGGCCCAATTTGGAAAATTGGGCCAATTATGGGCCTTGTATATTTGGGCCTTTGGATCAAGGAACTGGAGTTGGGCCTTGGCCCAACTTAAGGAAAGGGTAGAATGGACTATTACTCTATGTTTGAACCCTTAGCCAAGATTGGTATTCAAAATATTGATTAAGTATTCATTCATTGTGATAGTTCGGGACTTTCGGTGAGTCAGCAGTCGGAGGTTTCAGTTCAGTTCGGCATTGTGAGGTGATTTTTCCTCACTATACTAAGGGGTCTAAGGCACTAAGGTCGGCCCGTTAGATTGATATCCTAGTAGTTATTGATATGCTAAGTATGAGTTAGATATGCATGCTAGTTTGAGATGCTAAATGGTAGATCTGTAGGACTACCTGTGATACTTCTTGATTATCTGTATGTGTAATTATCTGTTATTACATGTCAACATGTTGTGTGGGTTGGGTTGAGGTTGTATTGCTCTGTGCTGTAGCCAACAAACCCTGGAGTATGCCAGATATGCGCTGAGGGCCAGGGAGGGCATGCCAGACTCTTACTGAGGACTCATGAGCATTCGAGATGCGAGCTGAGGGCCAGGGAGGGCATGCCAGACTCGTACCGAGGGCTAACCATTGGTATCCCAGTCCAAGGACTGAAGGAGCAAGCCAGACATAAGTTGTGGGCCCGAGGGCAAGCCAGACTTATGATGTGGGCTCGGGAGCAAGCCAGATATGAGCTGTGGGCCTGTAAGGCAAGCCAGACTCATATTGTGTGCTTAGGGGTAATCCAATCTGTAAAAGTTGTGGACTATAACACTCTAAATTTTCAACCAAAATTTTCATTTTTAAAATCACATAAAACCCATTATCACATTTCTCAAAAACCACAAATGTATAAATTTTCAAAACACAAGTCAACAATTGTTTGATAATATCCCAGAATCCTCAAAAACATAAACTCCAACTCGTGTGTACAATCAAGCCGGCACCTTCCCGCGATCCTGAGAAGTACCTGAAACACATATCACACAACACTGTAGGCACGAAGCTTAGTGAGTTCCCCAAAATACCACATACTCAAATAATAAGCTTCTCATGGCTATAGCTCGGCATGGACCCTCCGGTCATGCGTCTCGGTGAGGACCCTCCGGTCTCACGGCTCGGTGTGGACCCTCCAGTCATATGTCTCAGTGAAGACCCTCCGGTCTCACAGCTCGGGTCGAACCCTCCACTCCTATATCTCAGTGAAGACCCTCCGGTCTCACAACTCGGTTTGGACCCTTCGGTCCTAACTCAGTAAGGCACAAAATAATATGGCATATATCACAAAGACAAAATGCATAATATCACATAACTCAATATAAGCACATAAGACCATCCGGTCAATAACTCAGATAAGACCCTCTGGTCAATAACTCATATAAGACCCTCCGGTCACACAGAATTACCACTCAGGTAAGTATAGTGAGAAGACTCACCTCGTAAGCAAAGCAAGTAGATCTCGCACTCAACGATCGGTCTCGACTCTGCTTACATATCATAATCACCTCTAATTAACACTTTGTAATAACCACTCTAAAGATATTAAGTCAACCCCTTTACTAACTCTTGAAAAGGGTGAAAAGACCATTTTACCCCTCCATGGCCTCCAAAATCCCTAATTTGACCAAACCCTAAAGGTCAACGAAAGTCAAAACTCGAGTCAACAGTCCATGTTGACCCAAATCGTCAAGTGCATCTATGCGACTCGTCGAGTTCCTCCTGTTATCATAAAATTGGGAAAACTCCAACTCAAATCGCTGAATTGTCTCATCAACTCGCTAGGTTGTAGTGCGCCCAGACTATCGGGGAAAACCCTAGCCGACTCATCGAGTTGGCTCATACACTCATCGAGTCCCTCTAGTCCAATTCTCATTCAGACGACTCTAATCAGAAATAAAGTCCCAAAATCTAGATCTAGCCTTCCAAGGCTGAAATATCACGTAAAGCTGCAAGCTTTACGTCCATGCATGACACCTAGGGCTCAAAATGCCAAAACAAAGCTCTATAGAAGGTTTCATGTTTGGAACTTGGCCAATTGCTTGATAAAGCTTGGATCTTTATGCTCAAGGGACCTCATACTGCCCAGATCTGAAGTTTCAACTTCATGGCATGCTTAAACGACTCAAAAGTTCAAAAGAATGCTAAGAATGGTCATAACTTCCTAGTGAGGAGATCTAACAACTAGGTGATCAAGGCGGCGACTTTTTACCTCTAGATGGTTGCTACAACAGTGTCGATCTTAGATCCAAGGTCTCCTTCTTGTTCCAAGCTTCTTGCTCCTCAAGCCCCTTCAAAGATTCCACCAAGATACACTCTCTTAGCCTATCTCTCTCTCTCTCTCTCTCTCTCTCTCTCTCTCTCTCTCTCTCTCAGAAATTGCACTAGCTCGTTTAGGGTTTCTCTTAGGGTGTCAAAATGATAAGGGAGGAAGAAATGAAGGATTAAGGTCCTTTAAATAGGGTACAAACCTTGAAAATTAGGGTTTTCACACTCAGCACCAACTCGTCGAGTTGGGGTCCTCCAACTCGTCGAGTAGACTCTAAAAATCACGCGGGCATCTCCATCTCTACTCGGCGAGTTGGGGCCTCCAACTCGTCGAGTTGCCCTAACAAAATGAATATAATATAATGAATATTATACCTGGGAGTCGGGATGCTACATGGACCCATTACCTGTTGTTATTGTATATGTGCAATTTGTTATGTATCGGTATTTTCGGGGAACTCACTAAGCTTCGGGCTTATAGTTGTGGATTTTCTTTCAGGTACTTCGGATGATCGCGGGAAGGCGAATGCTTGATCGTTCACCTCCTCGCATTTTATGTTATGATTTCTAGGATTTCTCTGATGTTAAACTATTTTGAAAACAATTTGTAAAAAATGAATGGTTTTTGGAATGTTTGAAAAGTTTAATTTTTTCATGAATTTTATGAATGTTATAATGTATTTGTCAAATAACTAACTAATATAAGTATTGGTTCTAAGAAGCAAATAAAAAGAAAATCCCTAGGCTATAAGGCATCTAATTTACCAGGCAATTCTAATCTACAATTCCAGAAAAGATCCCTAGCCTACATACTAGCATGCATTTCTAACAGTTCATATCTTAACATATATAACCAATATGGATAGTTTGGGAACCACTTTCCTTTATGAGCTTTGGCTGACTGTATGCACCACATTCTATCCTTTTTGTATTATTCTTTTTATAAAAAGATTTATTAAATACTCAGATCCTTAGTTTGAGTCTGGAATCACACAAGTGTTCATGCAGTTCGCTCAAACCAGGGCTCCGATACCAACTTGTAATGTCCCGATTTTTCAAACCAAAATTTTTCATTTTTATATATTCAAAATATTCATTTACATCAGAGTATTTATTACATTATGCGGAAAATGATTGCGAATGCGCGTATGTACAGTCGAGCCTTTCCCTTCTACCTAGTCAATGAGTTTCATGAAAAACATTTATAACAATTGGGTAAGCGCTAGGCTTAGTGAGTTTCCCCAATATACCATATACCACAATACACATACATCCATACAAATAAAATACATATTTTAAACTTACGACCTACATGCCATTTTGTCTTCAACACGAGTCTACGTATACTTACAACCTACATGCCATTTCGTTAACATGTATCAATGTGTACTTACGGCCTTCATGCCATTTTGTTAAATATGGGCCTATAGGCTCCCGACCTCTTTGTCGTTGCGCCATCATCCCCTAACTAATTCGTAATAACTTATAAGCATATCAACAATCACACATATAGATACTACATATTCGACTCTACAAGCACATAGAAAACTATACTATGGGCTCTACACTGGTATTTACTATATCCTAACATACATGGATATATACTGGAATACATAATATAGTGAGATGAACTCACCTGGACAATTACTTAGACGATTGACAGGAACTGGACGATCTAATTGGTGATCCAATAGATGGGTAACACACCTAACGAGTATTAACCTATAATACTATAACTTATTAATTTCTACGACGATCTAGTAACGTAGGCTAGACCTATCACTAATCACAATGAATACTGATAAATCTCTCAAGTAAGGATCAACCAGGCAGGACAGTTAGGAGGCAGGATCATTTCGTCATATAGCTTTTCTGAAATCCAATAACCAAGCCAACATGACCATTCTAGACACCTCTCCAGTAAGTAGATTAATCAGTATTATAACATAGAATTAATGATAAATCATAATTATAGGTTCATAATAACGATAATGAGTATAATTATAAATTACACGGAGGTAGACTAAGTGTAGCTCACCTACAGAGTACTATTGATGAGAACTGGGATCTAAGCGGACAGAATACTGACTCGGGATCTCCTACTCAAAGGCTACTACTCAGATGAGTACTTAGGGGTGTCACATGAATTCTTCGCAGGCTAGAAACTAAGGAAAAATAGGCTAGTATAGAGAGTTTATCGAGATAGAACGATTGGAGAGGTGTGGGGGAGAGAATGAGGGCTGCTGCCCTTTTATAGGCAATTTTTGGGGTGCGCGGCGTGCAAAAGGGGTGCATATCGCTCATTTTAAGGCTACGTGTCCCCGACCACTTTGTTCCTTGTGTCGACCTCTCCGTGGTCCGCTTTTTCACCTTCTAGAAACGCGTGTCGTGCACCTGGCGTGCTTTCCGCGGGGCGTAAATCGCAGATTTTGTAAATTCCATAACTTCTTCATACGGACTCCGTTTTCAACGTTCTTTTTTTCCACGCGTAGCTCTCAACGAGTACTACAACTTTTCTTTAGACTCCATCAGCTAATTCTGATTTTTTAGCCCTTATTTTTATATGATTTAATGATTTCGCTAAAATGATAACTCTCTCGTACGAACTCCGTTTTTGACATTCTTTTTCTCAAAATTCCTATCTTAAAGAGTACTATGATTTTCCTTTTGGTGACTTTACCCAAAATTCAACCATTCTCTTCGTAGCTTTTTACGTCACACATTCTTTATGCGCGAATGACTTTTATATATTTATAAAAATCATATCTAATTCATACGGAGTTGGATTTCTACGAAATTTATATTTTCGGGATCGGGATGATGTGTAGTTTCTATATATATATATATATATATATATATATATATATATATATATATATATATATATGCTTTGGCGCACTCATTTTTACGATTTACGGACGATTCGGTTTATTGAATTCTATTAGAATGCGAAAATGGGATGTTACAAAGCACCACCTTTACCATTATACCCTTGGACTCCAAAACACAAAACGAAAGCTTGGATCCCACAACCTATATAGTACACACCCAATTGGGTCCAAAATCCCATACCCTTGAAGTCCAGGGCGATCACTTGATCCATTAATGTCCATAATTCCTGAAATAGGAAGCTTCTCGAAACCGGATGTTACACATGGTGGATCTTAACCCCTTCAAACATACTAAAATCAAACGCATCGACCCCCACTACTCTTGGATCTCTTCTCCTTCAAAACATATTGAAATCAAACACAAAACTTCCAAATCCAATATTAATTTGTGCAAAAACTTATTAAATCTGCAAAACTTACCAAATCCATGAGTTGGACATGCTACTAGGTAGGTTTTATGGGTTTTACGATCTGGTGGTGATGAAATATGATGATGGATGGATTTATGATCTTGTTGGATTGTAAATTGGGTTTCACGACTCGTTCTTGATTGTGGTGGTCGGACTTTCAAGTGTCGATGGTAGTAGACAGAGGAGGAAGAGCTAGAAGCGGAAAACTTGTTTAGTCAACATTCCCCTTAAACTCGACTTATATTTTCAAAATAAAAACAATCTCCATTCTTTAACACCTTGTTCCCGAGTTCTACTTAACAAGGGAAAAGAAAGGAAATGGATTAAGGTGAAAAAAAAGTAAAAGAAATTGGTGATCTTGAGTTTCTTTAAAGGAAGAAAGTGAAAAGAAATGGAAGGAAAACTTTCCCTCCTAACTTTCCTTCCAATTTGGAAGTATTTGGAGAGAAAAGAACAAAATATTTAATTTTCCTTTCATTTCTCTCCAACTTGGGAACACAAAATACAATTTCCTTTTTCTTTTCCTTTCTTTCTCTTCTTTTCTCTCCTTACTTTCTTTTCCCTCCTTTTCCTTTCTTTACTAGGAACTAGGCGTAAAAGCATTCCTTCATCAACACTTTTTTCTTTAGGTACCACAAAAAGAATCCATGATATCCCTGAAAACTTGTTTAGTCAACATCACCTTTTTACTGTTCGTAGTAAGTTTCCATCCAACTTTTGAATAAGAGCATCTCTATTTGGAGCTTATTTTATGACTTATTTGTAACATACACGTTTTGAAATCGTGTTTTGTAATGAAAAATATTATGAAATATTATGTGATTTTGAGTATTGAATTCTAACTGATAGTTTTTACTAGAAATAAAGTAAAACTATGTTTAGAATCACTCGAAAAAATATTGGAAGTTTTATGAGATTTCAATCTAATGTCAAATATTGAAATTTAATGAAAATATAAAATTTGAAATAAGTAAAATTTTATTATTGAAAGTTGTAGAGAATTCCATTAGAAACATTTAGGCGAAAACCTCATCGAAATCCGAGTTATAACAAAGAAGTTATGATTAATCGAAGTTTCGCGACAGAACGGGCACGACGCCATATAGCGTAAAAAGTGAGTTTTCGATAAACTACGTGTTAGCCTTAATAATATAAATTATAGTCGTAGTATTCATTAAACCGAGAACTTTCATAAAAAGAACGTCCAAATCTGACTTCGTATAAGGAAGTTATGATTTTTCTAAAGATTCGGTATAACAGTAGACAGCTAAAAACTCGAAATAAAGATCGAGCGTTATTTAGCCGACACAACCTAAATAAGAATCGAAGGTCTCGTCAATAGTAGTACAACGGTAAAAAGACAGATGAAAACGGACGTCAGATGAAGAAGTTATGAAATTTTAACGGACTTTTCCTGTCTTGGCCCGTTAAAAATATAATATTAATATAATATTAAAAATAAAGTCAAAATTAGCAGACAGAGTATAAATGAAATATGTAGAGCATAATCTCATCTACGCGTGGATATAAAGAACGTAAAAAACGGAGCTCGTATGCGAAAGATATGGATTTTTGAAGTTCGGAGCACAAACTTCGAGAATTTGACTGCATTCACGACGCGAACACAGTGTTCACGACGTGAACTCAGTGAACGACGCGTTTCGAGCCTAGAAGACACATGGCAAGCCTAGGGGATGACCAGGATCAAAGTCACGACGTGAACATACATGGTTCACGACGTGAGAGTCGATTTTTCAGCCTATAAATAGAAATCGAGCCCTCTGGGTTTACGTTACAAATTCTCACTCTAATTCACTCTCTAGCCTCTCTCAAGCCCCTCTAACACCCTCCGAAGTCCCGGTATCATCCCCGACACCCGAAAAAAGTCCCGACGCTCTGAAGTTTCCGAGAAAATTATATTTTCGAGTCGAAACTCTGCCCGCGCAAGGTTTGGTTTTCGATAAAAATCCCCGGTTTCATCACAGAAAGTTATATTTAGAGCCGAAGTGCTGCCCAAAATTATCACTTAATCCCCGGTTATTTCACGGTGAGTTTCAATATAGGGACAATTGGATGTTATGTGTTATATGTTCAATGCGCTTTCCCATGTTATTATGATAATAAGT
This sequence comes from Lactuca virosa, assembly GCF_052849685.1. Taxonomy (NCBI): domain Eukaryota; kingdom Viridiplantae; phylum Streptophyta; class Magnoliopsida; order Asterales; family Asteraceae; genus Lactuca; species Lactuca virosa. The sequence goes on along the minus strand of NC_136428.1, from coordinate 132,096,072 downwards.
TATTCCTTTGACCATGAAGTGTATGACATAAGCATCACTTGGGTATTGGTATGTAGCCTTTGGCCATGAAGTGTATGACATATGCATCACTTTGGCATTAGCAGAATACAAAGACATGGCTGAAAGCCTGTGTATTCTAGCAAAATGATATTCTAAAATTATACTCTCTGCGCCACTTTGGCTGAAGTCTTATTGATGTATATCAAGTATTGAAATTGTTATGTCTCATTGATTACAAATCTTTGAATCTGATTATTCGTTGATATTGAAAGCCTGTCATATGATACTCATTTTTCCTTTCTTGTTCCTTGTCCCTCTTTGTTTCTGTCATATTGATATGTATATGGCATAATGTTATATTGTAACTGTTATTGAACTCACTAAGTGTCACCCGCTTATCCCTCTCAATGTTTAAACTATTGCAGGTGATAAGCATCCAATATAGTTTTGTACTTGTAGAAGATGTAGAATAGATAATATTATAACTTTTGTATTGTATTCCTGGGAATGTATGTAATATATATAAAACTTTGTAAAAATCTTAATAGTCGGTTTGTATCCGGTCTATGTAAATAAATATCAATGTAAAATATTGTTTTATGAATATGCATGTAGCATGTTTTGGAGTAACAATATTGTGAAGTATGAAAGTTTGGGTCTTTCAGAAATACAAAAGTTTAGAAAGTTCAGGTTCTTTCAATCATGGTATCAGAGCAATAGTTTAAGTGAACTAAATATCACGGATTGGTATTTAGACTTAAACCGTTGGAAGTTCAATATATGAACGGATTTGTTAGGAATATATGGATACAAACCATAGGAAAGATTTAAGTAAAGTATTAGGTATTAATATTCTAAAGTACTATGTTGCTCCAAATTTTCAGAAGAATGGCTGAACAGGAAGGTAGCCATACACCAGAAGTGGGTGGAGATCCTAAACCTGGTGAAGTAAATACTCCAGTATCCCCTCGAGAGGAGCGACTCTTGGGTAAACTTACTGGTATTATTCGGCAGACTCTCGAAGAACACAAGAAGGATAACGATAAAGGCAAAGAGAAAGCCACTGGAGAATTTTCAAAAGGAGAGGTGAAACGTCCCTCGTTCACAGATTTCAAGAGTAGTGGTGCTACAGAGTTTTCAGGTGCCATTAATCCTATTGTTGTTCTTACCTGGATACAGAATACGGAAAAAGTATTCCGTATCTCTCATGTGATAAATGAAGACAAAGTTAATTATGCCTCCGCAATGTTCACCGGAGAAGCCCTGGTCTGGTGGGAAGCAACATTTGAAGCTCTTAAAGAGTATGATCAGGAGAATTTGTCTTGGGGAATGTTCAAAACTCACTTACTAGAAAATTATTGTCCTATAGATATGAGAAGAAGATTGTAAAAGGAGTTCCTTGAACTTAAACAAGGAGGAATGACCGTGAATGAATATGAAACACAATTCAATCAAAAAGCACGGTTTGCTACAAAGTATATTCCAACTGAAGATGATAAAATTCAGTTATTCATGGAAGGATTACGATATGAAATCCACGATTTCGTGAGTAATCAGGACGTTCTATCATTTGATAAAGTTGTTGAGTATGCCCGAAAGCGCGAGCATGACTTGGAGATACGTGGTGCCACTCTTTCTGTCTCAAAGCATCCACGTATGGATCAAACTGTTCCTGTTTCCTTTATTCCACCAGCTCAACCTGTTCGAACTGAACCTAGCAAGCAAGTGCAATCTCATAATGCCTCTCGTGGCCGCGGTAGGTCACAATCTTTTTCTCTTCAATCGCCATTATGTCGAAATTGTGGAAAGAATCATCCGGGCGAATGCAGACTATAAAAAGGATCAATGGTCCATTTTGGATGTGGAGAAATAGGCCACAAGAAGCCCGTTTGTCCAATGAAGGATGTTACATGTTTTTCTTGTGGTATTACTGGCCACAGAAAGCGCTTCTGTCCTACTCTTACTAGTCAGGTGACAGAGAGTCAAGCTTCTGTTCAACAATCAAAGAGTACTCCAACTAAAAAGGAGGAGGTGCCAAAAGCTAAGGGCCGTGCATTCCAGATTACCACAGAGGAGGCACGTGAGGACTCGAATGTTGTGACGGGTACATTTCTTGTCAACTCTAGACGTGCTCACATCTTATTTGATTCTGGTGCCTCAGATTCTTTTGTGTCTCATGAATTTGCGCATTCTTTTCAAATTGCTTGCTATACACTTGCGTAACCATTTCACGTAGATACTGCGGGAAGTATATCATTACTTGTTGATAAAATCTATAGGAATTGTGTCACAGAAATTGAAGGCTATAATTTTCTTGCTAACCTGATTCCTATCTCCTTGCCCAACTTTGATATTATTCTCGGCATGGATTGGTTGTCAAAGAACCATGCAGAACTCTTGTGCTATGAAAAGATAGTAGGCATTCCCATTGAAGGGGAGAACCCTATTTATGTCTACGGTGAACAAAGAAATTTACAAATAATCTCTTTCTTAAAAGTTCGTAAATTCATAGCGAAGGGATGTTCTATCTATCTAGCTTACACCGTCGATATCTCAAAAGAGGAAAAGAAAACGGTAGATGATGTTCCCGTTGTTAACGAATATCCTAATGTTTTCCTCGAAGATTTGCCTGGACTTCCTCCAGAAAGGCAAGTAGCATTTCGAATTGACCTTGTGCCTGGTGCTGCTCCGATTGCGAAGACTCCTTATCGTCATGCACCAGCTGAAATGAAAGAAATGATGATCCAACTGCAAGAATTACTTGACAAAGGCTTCATTTGATAGAGTACCTCTCCTTGGGGTGCTCCAGTATTGTTTGTCAAGAAGAAGGATAGATCGATGTGAATGTGTATTGATTACCGTGAGCTAAATAAGGTGACTATCAAGAACAAGTATCCATTACCTCGCATAGACGATTTATTTGATCAACTTCAGGGTGTTAGCTATTTCTCGAAGATTGATTTGAGATCTGGCTATCATCAGTTGAATGTACACGAGCAGGATGTACCGAAGACTGCCTTTCGTACTCGATATGGGCATTATGAATTCCTTGTCATGCCATTCGGTTTGACAAATGCCCCTGCCGTATTCATGGATATGATGAATCGGGTATGCCGTCCAATGCTCGTTAAATCTGTCATCATATTCATTGATGATATTCTAATATATTCCAAGTCTGAAGCTGATCATGCCATTCATATTCGTGCAGTATTAGAACTTCTTCGAAAGGAGAAACTATATGCTAAATTCTCGAAATGTGAATTTTGGCTTCGTCAAGTTCAATTTCTCGGCCATGTGATTTTTGGTAACGGTGTATCCGTAGATCCTACCAAAATCGAAGCCATTCAAAATTGGGAAGCGCCCCGTAATGCTTCTGAAATTCGTAGTTTCTTGGGTCTCGCAAGTTATTACCGGAGATTCATTAAAGACTTTTCTCGTATAGCTGTACCTCTCACAAGTCTTACATGTAAAGAAGAAAAGTTCGAATGGGGTGAAGCCCAAGAAAAAGCTTCTCGACTCTAAAAGATATTTTGACTCATGCTCTAATCTTATCACTTCCAGAAGGTGATAATGATTTCTCCGTGTATAACGATGCTTCTAGGTTGGGACTCGGTTGCGTGTTGATGCAGTGTGGTAAAGTAATAGCCTATGCCTCAAGACAACTGAAAGAGTATGAAAAGAATTATCCCACCCATGACCTCGAACTCGCTGCAGTGGTATTTGCCCTAAAACTTTGGAGGCATTATCTTTTTGGTACTAAAAGCCAATTGTTTACCGACCACAAAAGTCTCAAGTATATATTCAGTTAGCAAACTCTGAATATGAGACAACAACGAGCTATGGAGCTGATCAAAGACTATGACTGTGAAATCCTATACCATCCTGGAAAAGCCAATGTAGTTGCTGATGCACTCAGCAGAAAGGTTTATCATAATAGTGTGTGCTATACTATTACTCACACTACAGTGAAGTTCACTATTCTTGATGAACTAGAGAAATGGCAAGAAGAGGCTTTAAAGCCATAAAATGTGAAGAAAGAAGGGATGGCACATTATGCTGATATTTTACTGGATGATCCACGTGGAATGAAAGTATTTAAGAATCGGCTATGGATTCCAAAGATTGGCGGATTAAGACATAAGATTTTAGATGAAGCCCATAAGTCTAAGCTGTCAATACATCCTGGTACAAGTAAAATGTACTATTATGTAAGAGCTAATTATTGGTGGCCTGGATTAAAAAGAGACATTAGAAGATATGTGGAAGAATGTTTGATATGCTTACAAGTCAAAACAGAGCACCAAAAGCCTTACGGAACTCCAGAAAGTCTTAGTGTTCCCGTGTGGAAATGGGAAGAACTGTCTATGGATTTTATTACCAAATTGCCAAAGACCGCTAAACAACACGATATCATTTGGGTAATTGTCGACCGCCTGACTAAGAGTGCATATTTTCTGGCCATGCGTGAAACGACTCCAATGGAGAAATACGTACAAGTTTACTTGGATGAAATTGTTGCGAGACATGGTATGCCACTAAAGATTATTTCCGATCGTGATACTCGCTTCACTTCTCATTTCTGGGCGAGTATGCAATGTGAATTGGGATCTCGAGTTACTCTTAGCATAACTTATCATCCCCTGACAAATGGTCAGACGGAGAGAACAATCCAAACAGTAGAAGATATGCTTCGTGCATGCGTCTTGGAGTTTGGTGGTAACTGGGATAAGTATTTACCTCTTGTCGAATTTTCGTATAATAACAGTTACCACGCTTCAATCAAAATGCCACCATATGAGGCACTATATAGACGTAAATGTCGTACTCCACTATGTTGGCGTGATACATGACAAAAAATCCTTGGAGGCCCTGAAATGATTCAAGACACCACCGACAAGATTTAAATCGTACGAGAAAGAATGAAAGCGGCCCAGGATCGACAGAAGTCCTATGCAAAAAAGAGGAGACGACCAATAGAATTTCAGGTGGGTGATTTCGTAATGCTGAAGGTATCCCCGTGGAAAGGCCTTATGCGATTTGGGAAGAAAGGAAAGTTGAGTCCCAGATTTGTTGGACCTTTCAAAATCACCCAGAGGATTGGTAAACAAGCATACCGCTTGGAATTTCCGGAATATTTGGCAGGTATTCATGATGTGTTTCATGTGAGTTATCTGCGTAAGTGTTTAAGCATATATGATGAAGCAGTTCCATTATCTGAGGTGAAATTGGATAATAAGTTAAAATATGTAGAAGAGCCTGAACAGATCGTAAACGAAAGAACGACTAATCTACGTAATAAAGAAGTGGATCTAGTGCTTGTCAAGTGAAAACACCATAGAGGCCCGAATTATACTTAGGAAAATAAGAATGAGATAAAAGAGAAATATCCCCATTTGTTTTAATCGATATAATTTCGTGGACGAAATCCTCAAAAGGAGGAGGTATTTGTAACATACACGTTTTGAAATCGTGTTTTGTAATGAAAAATATTATGAAATATTATGTGATTTTGAGTATTGAATTCTAACTGATAGTTTTTACTAGAAATAAAGTAAAACTATTTTAGAATCACTCGGAAAAATATTGGAAGTCTTATGAGATTCCAATCTAATGTCAAATATTGAAATTTAATGAAAATATAAAATTTGAAATAAGTAAAATTTTATTAATGAAAGTTGTAGAGAATTCCGTTAGAAACATTTAGGCGAAAACCTCATCGGAATCCGAGTTATAACGAAGAAGTTATGACCAATCGAAGTTTCGCGACAAAACGGACACGACGCCATATAGCGTAAAAAGTGAGTTTTCGATAAACTACTTTTTAGCCTTAGTAATCTAAATGAAAGTCGTAGTATTCATTAAACCGAAAACTTTCATAAAAAGAATGTCCAAATCTGACTTCGTATAAGGAAGTTATGATTTTTCTAAAGATTCGGTATAGCAGTAGACAGCTAAAAACTCGAAATAAAGATCGAGCGTTATTTAGCCGACACAACCTAAATGAGAATCGAAGGTCTCGTCAATAGTAGTACAACGGTAAAAAGACAGACGAAAACGGACGTAAGATGAAGAAGTTATGAAATTTTAACGGACTTTTCCTGTCTCGGCCCGTTAGAACTGTAATATTAATATAATATTAAAAATAAATCAAAATTAGCCAACATAGTCTAAATGAAAGATGTAGAGCATAATCTCACCTACGCGTGGATATAAAGAACGTCAAAAACGGAGCTCGTATGCGAAAGATATGGATTTTTGAAGTTCGGAGCACAAACTTCGAGAATTTGACTGCATTCACGACGCGAACACAGTGTTCACGACGTGAACTCAGTGAACGACGCGTTTATAGCCTAGAAGACACATGGCAAGCCTAGGGGATGACCAGGATCAAAGTCACGACGTGAATATACATGGTTCACGACGTGAGAGTCGATTTTTCAGCCTATAAATAGAAATCGAGCCCTCCGGGTTTATGTTACAAATTCTCACTCTAATTCACTCTCTATCCTCTCTCAAGCCCCTCTAACACCCTCCGAAGTCCCGGTATCATCCCCGACACCCGAAAAAAGTCCCGACGCTCCGAAGTTTCCGAGAAAATTATATTTTCGAGTCGAAACTCTGCCCGCGCAAGGTCCGGTTTTCGATAAAAATCCCCGGTTTCATCACAGAAAGTTATATTTAGAGCCGAAGTGCTGCCCAAAATTATCACTTAATCCCCGGTTATTTCATGGTGAGTTTCAATATAGGGACAATTGGATGTTATGTGTTATATGTTCAATGTGCTTTCCCATGTTATTATGATAATAAGTTATTCCTTTGACCATGAAGTGTATGAAATAAGCATCACTTGGGTATTGGTATGTAGCCTTTGGCCATGAAGTGTATGGCATAAGCATCACTTTGGCATTAGCAGAATACAAAGACATGGCTGAAAGCCTGTGTATTCTAGCAAAATGATATTCTAAAATTATACTCTCTGCGCCACTTTGGCTGAAGTCTTATTGATGTATATCAAGTATTGAAATTGTTATGTCTCATTGATTACAAATCTTTGAATCTGATTATTCGTTGATATGGAAAGCCTGTCATATGATACTCATTTTTCCTTTCTTGTTCCTTGTCCCTCTTTGTTTCTGTCATATTGATATGTATATGGCATAATGTTATATTGTAACTGTTATTGAACTCACTAAGCGTCACCCGCTTATCACTCTCAATGTTTAAACTATTGCAGGTGATAAGCATCCAATATAGTTTTGTACTGGTAGAAGATGTAGAATAGATAATATTATAACTTTTGTATTGTATTCTTGGGAATGTATGTAATATATATAAAACTTTGTAAAAATCTTAATAGTCGGTTTGTATCCAGTCTATGTAAATAAACTATCAATGTAAAATATTATTTTATGAATATGCATGTAGCATGTTTTGGAGTAACAATATTGTGAAGTATGAAAGTTTGGGTCTTTCAGAAATACAAAAGTTTAGAAAGTTCAGGTTCTTTCATTATTACTATTTGCTTTAAACTATTTATCACTTCCTATCATTTGGCACTATAAGTTTATTTGTTTTTTTCTATTAACCACTCAATATATGTTGATCGGTCAAAATACTTTCATGTTTAGTATATTTAACTCTCTTATCTTCTAATCATATTTGATTTAACCCTATTATATTTTAGTTTTAAATAATTTTAATTTATTTGCTAGCTAGTTAATTATTCAATCAAATATTTAATGACATTATGTTTATGAAATATAAATTTATAACAATTATATAATATTTTAAATCCTTTTTTATAACTATTGCTTATTAATTTTTTCGTATTCTACATTTATAAAATAAAGACCCGGTATACTTTTATATCTATTGTCGTTTGTTTGCGAAATTCATTGTCTATAAAATATGATGTGTGTTTAAAAAATAACTAATTAAACGGATGAGATTTTATAGAACATTTTAGACTATGATTGATTAGGTAAAATTAAGAGTAAGTTAAACGAATCGTCCCGTGCAGGTGTCAAAATGCAAGGTTAGTCCCTATATTGTTTTTTGTTTCACACGGAAAGTCCCTGAGAACATAAAATACTATGTTGCCCTTAATAATTTCTTTTTTAATTTTCAATTATATATTTATCAGGTTTTCGATTAAAAAAGATAAAAACAAATATCCCCACCCCTCTCCTACCCTTTCCTAGGTTCCTTCTTTCTCGCACTCTCGATAACCACCCGACATCTCAACATCTTCCTCCTTATTTTTTTGGCACTCCTCCTTTCTCCAACGAGATCAACCTCCATTTTTCTCTGTTTTCTGATCGCTAGTTGACTTCTCTATTCTCCATGCTCTACCCGTATGAGAACACATCAAAGTCGTCAGAGCTAGTGGGTAGCGGTTAGCCGGTGAAGGTTCTGACGCCTCTGGTGGAGGTGAAGAGATCGGAGGTGGTGTCTCCAATTGTTTTCGATAGAGGTGAAGGAGGGTATGAGATCTACAATCTAGTGCGAGGTAGCATATCTTCACCCTCCCTTTCACTTTCAATAATTTTTCGACGACGTTCACCTCTCCAAACCATTGTCATCGTTGTTTGAGTAGGTTATAGGTAGATCTAGCAAGATCATGAAACACTCCACCATCTGATTCCGATCTGTTCTGCCACAAACCACCAGGAACCCAACCTTACCTGAGACACTCGTCGCCAGAATCATATTTGCAGGTTCCTAATGCATCACTGTAAGAACCCAAAATTTAGAAAGATTTGACTTTAAGTCAAATATTGACCAAAATGACAAAATGGTCAATTATGAGAATTATGTAAGATTATGGAGTTGTGACTTCATGAAAATGGCCAAGATGAGTTGAAGTCACTTAGAAGAGGTTAGAGGAGTAAGTTCAAGAGAAAGAATGCATGGGAAGATGCATTTTGGTCAAAAGGATAAAAATGAAACTTTTATGCTTTTTAGCTCAAGTTTGCAACTTAATGAATTAAGACCTGTATTAACTCAGTGAGAAATGACTTAACAGAATTGTATAGTATATTCCCACCTTCGCGTGGATATAAAGAACATAGAAAATGGGTAAGAAACGAAGAAGTTATGCGCGATATAAGTTGGGACAAAAACTGTCCCAAAACTGGAATGGAATCAGCCAAGGAGCTGCTGTCAAGCAGTTACCACGACGCGGTGGATAGATCACCATGACACGGTGAGTGATGATGAGGATCTAGTCAAGACTTATCCGTAAGAGAGAAATGCAATGTACTTTACCTCGCAATGCGGTATATGGGTGCCCTGACACAGTGGCCAAAGTAGGATGCTAGTGGAAAAACAGCACCACGACATGGCAAGCAAGTGGCTTCCATTGATCGAGGCCAATAGGCCACTGCGACGTGGTAAATAGATTGTCACGATGCGGTTATGCAACACATGTAAAGGCTATTTAGTCTCCATTCTCGTCATAACGCACCCCCAAAGCCTCCATAGCCAAGCTTTGGAAATTTTGAGGTTGAAAAAGGATCAAGAAGTGATCAATGGTTCTTATGTCTTGGATTGAAGGTGGAAAGCTATCGAGGTAATCATATTCTCCATAATTAGGCTAATTAGGGCTTAATGGTGTTTTGATGAATTGGTTAGATTAGCCTATAAATTAAGTATGATGCTATTGATAGTGTCTAGAAGATTAAACCAATCTTAAAAAGTGATTCAAATGGTGGAATCAATCCAATGAGATTTAGGGTTTGAAACCCTAACTGGTGATTATGTGAAACGATGCATTATAGTAGATTATAATGAATTAGGTATTATGAGGGTGGTTAATTCATTGGTTGGATGAGATTAAGAGATAGAAAATGAAAAAAGAGAGTTTTGATCTATTAAGTGGTTATTTTGACTTAAAGAGTCATTAAGCTCTTAATAGGCTAAGACATGTATTAAGGTGCTTGTATATGTGTACGAAGATGCCTAAGAGATATAAAGATGGATCCAAGTGCATCAATGACAAAATTGAAAAAAGTGGGACAATTAGTTTTCACTAACTTATAAGGTGCATTATTACTCTCCCTCTAGATTATGTTATATATATATTATTGGATTAGATGTCTAAGCCCATAACTATTATTGGTATGTACTTGACCCGAGAGTAGCATGGTCCATTTGGGTTGCATATCATCAGGACAATTTGTTAGGATGGAATTTTGAGAGAAGGTTATTTATGGTTTATTAATATATTATAATTATAATATATTAATATGAAATCATATGTTTTAATTAGTATTGATCAAGAATTAATTTGGAATTAATTTAGTGATCAAATTAGACTAATTAAATCTATGGGGACTAATTATGTTAATTAGTTATATTTATATGTGTTGGGCTTATGATCCATGTTGGACTAACTTTATGTATGGATACATAAAGAGTTGGGCCACATGAACCATGGATCATAAGACCCATGGGTATGGATTTGGGTTATATCCATGACCCTAGAAATCCCACATATAAATACATACTTCATTGCCCAAAATAACCACCGGTGTGTTCTTGGAGTTCATGGTGGTTTTGGATGCATGGAGATTCTCTCTCAAGTTCATCTTTGTCCATGGTGTGTTGTGATTCCACTTGAGGCTTCCACACTATTGGGGCTAAGCTCTTAAGGCTAGATACATCAAGACTTCAAGCTCCACCATAAGGTATGTTATCCTAACTAGATTCTATGACAATTGTATGCTAGTTATAGGTCTAATACCTTGGAAACACCATTGCATGTATAATTAGTGAAAACATAGATCCAAGGTATTTAGGGTTGCATGAACACCTTAGGAGTGTTAGAATGCTCAAAACCTATCAGTGGTATCAGAGCCTAGGCTTGTTTTCAATTATACTTGATGCAAACTGTTTTTTCGAAGCCAAGAATCTGTCAGGGCCTGAAACTCGACGAGTTTTGGAGGAAAACTCGACGAGTTCATGTATTAGAGCATGAAATCGACGAGTTCCATGAAGAACTCGACGAGTTTGTCTTCCAGAATGCATATATTCGAGTTTTTTGGCTGGAATTGGACTAGGAACATTACCATAAGCTGTTTTTGAACCTATAAACTTGTTTCTGATGTGGTAATGATCATTCTAATCCAATTCAAAAGATAATTGTCAAAAGTTTCATGTTTTGTATTAGTTTAATGTTTAGGCTAATTACATGAAAATTGTTTGATTTGAATTGTCAATGTTCATATGAGTTTAATCAAGATTATGAATATTGCTAGATATGATTGTGATAGTTGTTTTCAATCCAAATTAATCTACAATTTATTCATAAAATGTGTTTTTGTAACTTGTCCTCAAGTTACATGAAAAGTCTCATTAATGAATTTTATTAAAAACATAGGTTATGAACTTGAAAAGTCTTTTCTCCATAAATTGTTTTGTGACCTCCATAACTTGTCCTCAAGTTATGGATTTTCAAGAGTCTCTTCATTAAAAGTTTTAAAAACCTATATTAAACTCATATGTTATGAAATTGAAGAGTTTTGAAAAGTTTCAAAACTTGCCCTCAAGTTTTGGAATTTGGAAAGTCACCCCCCATGTACACTTTAATTCCAAACCCTAGAATTTTAAAAGTTAAAAGTTCAAACTTTATGGACTTCATTAAATTAATTAAAGTGTTTAATTAAAAGAGTTAATAATTCCATAAAGACATGGTTTAAGTTTAATTAAATTAATAGTATAGTTTAATTAATAGATTAAACCACCAAGTATTTTAAATGTTTAAAATACAACCTTATACTATTATTATAATTTTAATTATATAGATATGTATAAGATAAAGTCAGTCTTACCATTAGTAGGCCTCATTCACGAAGCTGGTCTATAAGAGGGGTATAAGGTTACTGCCTATAAAATGGCAGTTTAATGGGTGTCCACTCTCACCCACCGCTTCCTTGACTGGTGGAGGGTCGTTAGCCGAACGGGTAGGAAATGACTATAATTCTCCTTTCATTAAAAGTATAATGATAAATACTAAGTAACTAAACACTTATAAATTCCCAATCTTAGTTACTTAGGAAAATGTGAAATGGTGCTAACCCATGAAATTACACTTTGCACCTTTGTTAAGTCGTTAGTGGAGCGTGTGTGGTTAACTGACACACTAACATGGGACTGAAAATGTGTGGTAAAGGGTGACTTAAGTTTTATCATAGATCGGTGGAGCATGTGTGGTTAACCGACACATCGATTAGGTGATAAAATTAAGGGTACCAAGTCAATTTGCATGGTTATTCACACCTTGTTTGTGATCCTCGGCATCCCAGTCACAAACTTGAGAGGGCACAATCGAGATTCAAACATGCCATTGAAAGTTCAATGTATCTCAACAGATCTAGGAGTTTCAAATCCAATTAAAACTTAATTATATTTTGTTTTTCATGGTGGAAATTGGTAAATCGTCATTTACCTACCTTCAAATATTCTATAGCTTGGATTACGGCATCCCTCTTCCAAGTTATAAAATAGTTTGTTGGGTCCTAGCCTTAATATTTCATATTGGGTGTTATGTTAAGGACTTTAAATCAACTAAACTTGAATTTCTCCCATCATAGATGTCTTGTTAAGACATCTGTGGTCTTCCCAAATCCTTAGAAACAAGCTTTCCTAATGAAGATGATATCCCAAATGGCTATCAAGGTGCAAGATCAATCCCTTTGTTGTGCATTAATGGGACTGGAAAATCATGCTTCACTTCCTCCACCTCCTCCTATTATTCTCCCTATCCCACAAGTTCAAATACTTGAAAATTCTAAGTCACTCAATCCCTATTGGCAAGCCGGGAGAGTCGGGTGTCAAAGTCTCGAGGCAGTTGACTGTTGACTTGGTTCTTCAGTCACTCCCTGATGACAGATCATGACATGACCCTTAGTGATCTTACCTATTTGCTTGATAATGCTAAATCAGCAATGATTTGGGGCATTAATAAAGTAAATTAGATTGGAAGATCAACTTCCCGAACCCAGTTGGACATTGACAATGATGACATTGGAAGTCCAGAAAAGCTTTCTCTTCCCAATGGAAAGGGATCGGTCATGGTCAAGTCACATGACCTAATGGTAAAGAGAATGGCTAAGTCTGGACAATCAAGTGTACCATTTCCAAAGAGTCCATTGCCAAAAGAAGGGACATTGGTTGCGAAGCTGCCAATTTTACCTGAAAGTTCATAAGGATGGTAAAAGTCAAAAGTTTGACTTTGCTTCAGGTAAAGTCCATTATCTAACTCTATTAAGTCTCTTTTGGAGATTCTCAATACATAATGTAATCCACTTACATTTTGATGTTTTAAAAGAATCAAAGGATGCTTAAAGTAAAGAGTATGCTGATTCTGATCGCGAAGATGGATTTCGATCGCATGGTTCGATGATCAGAATTTTGAACTGCTGCTTAAGAGTTATGATATATTGCTTAAAAATAGATAACAACATAGTTTTCATATGTCTTTGCATTGTAAGGATAAGATTTTTTCCGCAAGTGTTTCGAAATAAAAGAAAAAGTTTTGATTTTATTTATTTTAAATATTCTTACAATGGCATTTGTGAAAAATGTTATTTATATGTTTCCATTGATAAGCAATATTGGAAGATGGATTTGATTCTTTCATTTGTGGTAGTGTCATACTTTACCAAATAAGGAAAAAAAATTCTCATCACCCAAGTTTCAGTTGGATAGAAACTTGGAATCGTGCAAGTTGTATTGTAGGATGAATGAGAATTTTCATTTTTGGGAAATTAAGACTAAGTCTTTATTCACATGTATGTGTGAGTCAAGTGAAGGATTAGGTACACTTAGTTGTGTGTTGGTCAAGTCCACCACAAAGAATGATAAGACTATTCGTCATGATTTACTAAAGTTTAGTAAATATGGTTATGCTTACAAGTTTAAGTATAATTCTGGATCATTGGAAGAGTTACAATGATAGGCAGAACGAATGAGAAGAATCAAATTTGGCAGAAGGATAAAAGTTTTCTCACATCTTAGAAGATGGGAGAGTACTTTAGTATCATGTTTTATGATTATCTTACTGATTAGAAAAACCATATCACAATTGATCCTCTAAGGACACCTTAGTGCATTTGTTTGGCTAAGGAGAGGAATCGTGAATTGTTGAAATGGTTAAATCAAAAGATAAATTATACTTCGTTCCAAAATCAAGTCTTAGAGTCATACTCTAAGATTGTAACTTGAGTGATATAATTTTAAGAAAGGTTTCTAACACTTATCAAATGTAGGGTAACATGTTTCTTTCTCTTGTACATTTGGGATTGGTAGGTTGTGATGTTTTGGATAAGACAAAGACCAACTAAGATCGATTGTGTGAAGTGTTAATCTTGATAAGAATTCTCACCAACTCTTGGATATTTGTCTGTCAAGGAATGGTTCTTGACAAAGAGAATCTTATATGTCAAGAGGACAGTGGGAGTCTTAAAAGAACTTGAGATAGTTTCAAGAACTAATCAAGAGTATTGTTAATCACTAGCCCACAACTTGGGGTTTGTAACCTATCGTGTTGACACATTCTTATTTCTGTGACCATTCCAGTTAAAGTTGTCCATGCATGTGAGTTCTAAGAGTTCTCAGTTGTTTGTATAACAACCTGGAAGCAATGGTAGGCCCTTGTGTTGCCAGATGGCAAGAAATTAAGATTGAACAAGTTCAATCCATATGAGTTTGGATTTGTCACTAATCTTGTCTTGTGATTAAGGTTATGACAAATTCACATGGATAGGAACACTTACACCATAAAATCTAAGTGTCATAAGGTTTCTCTTCGATTCATGAAAATGATGGTAAGGAAACTCTTTCACTAAGTAGATTTTGAGTAGATAGCAATTGTGAGAATGACAAAAGGTCTACACATTATGATTACGACATCCCTCTTCATAATTGTTTAGACACACATGTGAGCTATCTAAGGAAAGGTGTATGTTTTTGATAAAGTCTTATCAAAGCATCTCGTATCAGAAATCTGAACTTTGGTAAGAAAGTCATTAAAGTATTGATTTCTAGAAGTCCAGTTGATTTCTGGGTACATGTCAAAGCTAGTGGGAGCATAAGTGTTATGCTAGTAAGATAATAATAATTATGCTAGTGGGAGCATGATTATTATGTTAAGAATTGCAAGTTAGCAATGTTAATTATAGAAAACAAAAGGTTCAATTCGCTTTGAAAAGTTGTTTTACTATAATTAAGGGAGAGGATTTTATACTTCATTCCAATTCTACAAGTTTAGATTGAGATTTTAATCAACTTCAGTCAAGGATATATATGAATGTTATGTTGGAATGGTTCGACATAAGGAAGTTCTATATATGTTGCATTCTCAAAATTCGTTTATGACTACTGCATCCCTCTTCATAGTTCGAATTTTGAGAACATGGCAAATAAAAATTTTATAGCATGAATTGTGTCCCATATGCTTCGGGTATAGGATCGATTACATATGCTATGATATTCGTCCATTCTAAATTTTCCAAATGCTTAGGGCATTAAGAGGGAAAAAGGAATAGAACTGGATATGACTAAAATGATTAAGCAATTGTCGAGGACAATCTGAGGTTTACCAAAGATTGGTTGCTCATGGACAATTGGAAGTATAGAGATAGGACCATATTGACACATTTTGAAAATAGGCAACTCTTGTACAGAAGTGATGGTCAAAATAGGAATATGGAATTGTTTCCATAGGTGGAAGTTATTCTTTGAATCTGTGTAAGATTAGAGAACTTAATGCAAGAATTTGAGACTTCGTTTCCATGGAATTGATCTCTATTGGAATAGTTTGTAACGTTTGTTGCCAAGTCTTTATGATTTGGGCATAGTCATTACAAGAGGATCATTGCATATAAGTTTAGAATCTAACAGATTACTGTAAATGACAAGAATTTGGCATTCTTACATTTACAATAAGGATTTGGGATTGTGAAATAGAATCATTGGAATTATGTTTAATTGATCTATTTCACAAAGTAAAGATCATAGACAAACATAGTATGCATATTTGGTGTATGACATGACTATTGTTTGGACAAACATAGTGGGCATGCTTGGACGACGTTCACCTCTCCAAACCATTGTCATCGTTGCTTGAGTAGGTTATAGGTAGATCTAGCAAGATCATGAAACACTCCACCATCTGATTCCGATCTGTTCTGCCACAAACCACCAGGAATCCAACCTTACCTGAGACACTCGTCGCCAGAATCATATTTGCAGGTTCCTAATGCATCACAGTAAGAACCCAAAATTTAGAAAGATTTGACTTTAAGTCAAATATTGACAAAAATGACAAAATGGTCAATTATGAGAATTATGTAAGATTATGGAGTTGTGACTTCATGAAAATGGCCAAGATGAGTTGAAGTCACTTAGAAGAGGTTAGAGGAGTAAGTTCAAGAGAAAGAATGCATGGGAAGATGCATTTTGGTCAAAAGGATAAAAATGAAACTTTTATGATTTTTAGCTCAAGTTTGCAACTTAATGAATTAAGACCTGTATTAACTCAGTGAGAAATGACTTAACAGAATTGTATAGTATATTCCCACTTTCGCGTGGATATAAAGATCATAGAAAATGGGTAAGAAACGAAGAAGTTATGCGCGATATAAGTTGGGACAAAAACTGTCCCAAAACTGGAATGGAATCAGCCAAGGAGCTGCTGTCAAGCAGTTACCACGACGCGGTGGATAGATCACCATGACACGGTGAGTGATGATGAGGATCTAGTCAAGACTTATCCGTAAGAGAGAAATGCAATGTACTTTACCTCGCGACGCGGTATATGGTTGCCATGACACAGTGGCCAAAGTAGGATGCTAGTGGAAAAACAGCACCATGACATGGCAAGCAAGTGGCTTCCATTGATCGAGGCCAATAGGCCACTGCGACGTGGTAAATAGATTGTCACGATGCGGTTATGCAACACATGTAAAGGCTATTTAGCCTCCATTCTCGTCATAACGCACCCCCAAAGCCTCCATAGCCAAGCTTTGGAAAATTTGAGGTTGAAAAAGGATCAAGAAGTGATCAATGGTTCTTATGTCTTGGATTGAAGGTGGAAAGCTATCGAGGTAATCATATTCTCCATAATTAGGCTAATTACGGCTTAATGGTGTTTTGATGAATTGGTTAGATTAGCCTATAAATTAAGTATGATGCTATTGATAGTGTCTAGAAGATTAAACCAATCTTAAAAAGTGATTCAAATGGTGGAATCAATCCAATGAGATTTAGGGTTTGAAACCCTAACTGGTGATTATGTGAAACGATGCATTAGAGTAGATTATAATGAATTAGGTATTATGAGGGTGGTTAATTCATTGGTTGGATGAGATTAAGAGATAGAAAATGAAAAAAGAGAGTTTTGATCTATTAAGTGGTTATTTTGACTTAAAGAGTCATTAAGCTCTTAATAGGCTAAGACATGTATTAAGGTGCTTGTATATGTGTACGAAGATGCCTAAGAGATATAAAGATGGATCCAAGTGCATCAATGACAAAATTGAAAAAAGTGGGACATTTAGTTTTCACTAACTTATAAGGTGCATTATTACTCTCCCTCTAGATTATGTTATATATATTGTTGGATTAGATGTCTAAGCCCATAACTATTATTGGTATGTACTTGACCCGAGAGTAGCATGGTCCATTTGGGTTGCATATCATCAGGACAATTTGTTAGGATGGAATTTTGAGAGAAGGTTATTTATGGTTTATTAATATATTATAAGTTATAATATATTAATATGAAATCATATGTTTTAATTAGTATTGATCAAGAATTAATTTGGAATTAATTTAGTGATCAAAAGAGACTAATTAAATCTATGGGGACTAATTATGTTAATTAGTTATATTTATATGTGTTGGGCTTATGATCCATGTTGGACTAACTTTATGTATGGATACATAAAGAGTTGGGCCACATGAACCATGGATCATAAGACCCATGGGTATGGATTTGGGTTATATCCATGACCCTAGAAATCCCACATATAAATACATACTTCATTGCCCAAAATAACCACCGATGTGTTCTTGGAGTTCATGGTGGTTTTGGATGCATGGAGATTCTCTCTCAAGTTCATCTTTGTCCATGGTGTGTTGTGATTCCACTTGAGGCTTCCACACTATTGGGGCTAAGCTCTTAAGGCTAGATACATCAAGACTTGAAGCTCCACCATAAGGTATGTTATCCTAACTAGATTCTATGACAATTGTATGCTAGTTATAGGTCTAATACCTTGGAAACACCATTGCATGTATAATTAGTGAAAACATAGATCCAAGGTATTTAGGGTTGCATGAACACCTTAGGAGTGTTAGAATGCTCAAAACCTATCATATATATATATATATATATATATATATATATATATATATATATATGTATGTTTGTATGTATGTATGTATGTATGTATGTATGTATGTATGTATGTATGTATACATGTATCTGTGATGAATCTTGGGGAACTAAGTGAATGTCCCTATGTAACGAGATGAAGATGGATGAAGAATATATGTGTAAGAACATGTATTAGATACATGTAGCAGACCATGTATGTATACTTAGAGTATGTATGATTAAATGAGAAAGGTATTTGCTAAATACCTAAGAGATAGAAGAAAGAGTAATAATATGATTATTTATAGTATAATCATAAGGGTAAGTATTTTTGTCTAGACATTAATGGTATTGCGTAGAATACCAATATGTTATTAGACATAGATAAAGATTAAGTACTTAATGTATTAAGTACTAGATGAGTAGTAACGTATCTCTTGATGGGATAAAGAGATAGATTGACTATGGGACAACTGTTATGTGATGAGTCACATAACAAAGATAGAGATGTAGAGAAACCTGGTTCCTTCGGGGACAAGAAATAGAGGTTCCTTTGGGGACAAGAGTAAGGTTCATATAGAGACAAGAGTATGATTCCTTCGGTAATAAGAGTAAGGTTCCTACAGGGACAATAATATATTTTCTTTGGGAATGAGATTAAGTCCCTATGGGGAAATAGATTATGGTCCCTTTGGGGATGTAGATAGACGGTTCCCATGGGAATCCAGACCGTGTATGGTTAGAGAAGACAGAGTAAGGTTCCTTTAGAGGAACAAGATAAGAGAGTTCTTTGTAAGAACATAGAGATAATCTGTAAGGGATTAAGAGTAAGGAAATCCATGAGGGATTCAAGAGTAGAAGAAAGATTAAGGATCCATGAGGGATCATAAGATATATATATATATATATATATATATATATATATATATATATATATATATATATATATATATATATATATATATATAGAGAGAGAGAGAGAGAGAGAGAGAGAGAGAGGGAGGGAGAAGTAAGACCATGTGATAGTATCCGACATTAATAATGGGTTGTTATTACCCTTAGAGTATGATATGAGATGTGACCACTGGGTCTAGATGAGAATAGAATATTGAGGCATTAGAGAAGAGAATAAGCAGAGAAGAGATATCACACATAAGAGATATAGTAGAGAAGAGACAGAGTAGAGAATAGATAGAGTAGAGAAGATAAGATAGAGTATGTGTAGAGCATGAGAAGGGTCCAAGAAGAGGCTAAGAAAGAGTAAGAAATGATAAGAGAATATTATGAGAAACAAAGTAGATGACAGAGAAATAGACAGATGAGACGAGAAATACAAAGAAAGTTTAGAGAAGAAAGATAGAAGATATAAATGAGAAAAGAAAGGAGCACAAGGACCTAGACTAGTTTGTTTATTCCTTGTTGTTCATCATTTAATAGATTAGATTTTATTGTAAACGCATGATTAAACCTGGGATTTAAAGTGTTTTAATTTTAGTAGAATTCTGCAATTGTAGATAAAACTCTTATAATTCCTTTAGATTAGATGTTAGAAAATCCGGGTTGTTACAATCAACATCGTTCTCTCCTCCTTCGTCTCTATTGCCATTTGCTTTTAGTTTAAAAACCCTAAATCCTTTGCTGATTTTGAATTAAAAATTTCCAGTCCTTGATTCTTCCCTCATAATTTGCCATGATTATTCTTTCCTGATAAGCCTTCTTCCTTATTCTACAAATCCATGGCATGTGGGTTTTCCGATGGAGGCTGTTGGGGCTGATGTTGTTGCTGGTGGAGATGGTAGATGATTGTTTCTTTGTGAAAGGTATCGACTGTTGGTGGTGTTAACTGGTAAATATGGCTGGGTCGATGGTGGTTTGAGTATAGGTTGCTGGTTCGGTGAACGAGGTGGTGGTTTGTGATTATGTTTAGTGAAACATGTGAACTTTGAATGGAGGAGTGGGCGGGTTGAAGTAAGGGGTAGCAGTGGTGCTCTATTTTACAGTGGTGCTCTATTTTCTCATAAGGGGTGTCGGTAGTGCTCCATTTTCCGGTGGTAGTAGTTATCAGGTGTTCTTCAAAAAAATTAAAAAATAATTAAACTAACTTTTAGTAATTAAAAGTATCAAAAATGTTAAAAATAAATGAAAATGAAAATGCAAAGGGCATTATAGTCCTTTTATGTGTCATAAGGGATGAAACATGCAAATTTAAACTAACGAGGGATGAAGCGTGCAACTTTTAACGACATAAGGGAAGGTCCGAGTTAAATTTTTAAAATAGGGACTGAACGTGCATTTTGACACGTACACGAGGGACGATTCATATAATTTACTCTAAAATTAAAGAAAAGTCTATTGAAATATGTTAACCATTAGATAAGTTATTTAATTATAGATTAAAGTTAATGAAATGATATGGTGACCTTAGTTTTAAGGAATAATATAAGTTAACCATTGATGGTGCTGTAAATATAGGTCAACATCACCTTTTAACTACAATTTTTTTTTTGAATTTAATACAACATCACCTTTTGACTAGTCCTTTCTCGTCCACATAATATATAGCCTTTTTTGGCACACCATATACTTCTGCGCCCGACTTCTCCATTACATTTGCTTGTTTAGTACTACTTTTGCATCATTCTTGTCCTTTTTTGAATTCAATACAACCATTAAACCATATAATGCCATGATTTGAAAAGAAATCAAATCATTTTCCTTTAGCCATGTATATCCCACGTGAAGACTATGTTTCACAATTACCATCCGTTCATGTCTATGCATTACACCCATAGAACTAGAACCTTTTTTGATTATTATATTTATTCTAAAAAAATGAAAACATATCATAAAATTTTAACCCCTCTTTTTTTTTTCATGCCTTACATATAGCAAATGGAAGGAATGACTTTGCATATTATATCGTCTCATGCATAAAATTTTCCATACACAAGAATGTGTCAAACCAGTGAGAATTATATCATCCTTAAACATCTATAACTTCATTAGGATCATGATTATTTTATTTATTCCATATGAACATATACGGTTCCAATTAGGTTGATCTTCACCTATCCAATCACCATTAAAATCAATTCACACAAAGATCTTTTCACTTGGCCTCATACACCACACATTAGACAAACTTGTCTTCACAAAGAACCAACAAGTCTTCATCAATCACTGTTAGAATTAATCCAGCCAAATTCAAAAACCTTATTCCTCTTGTCTCTATAAAAAGGAGGTTCAATTCACAAACTTTGTATAACATAACAATATCAACCAATGATGAAGAATCTACAATCCTTATCCACTTTAATCTTCTTGCTTTCGTCTCCACCTTAATCCTTTTGTGTTTTTAGCGTTCCTTCATCTCGAACAAATATAGCTACAGACCATGAAGAAGAACCTAGCGTGCTCTAATACAACATGTTAGAAACACAAAAACAACACAATTTGTAGGAATGACTACATGTAGACGGGAAGAAGAGAAGAGAGAAAATGGTTTCGCACTTAATATAAAAATTTCTTTTATTATGTCAAGAACTACTTATAGGTTAAACACACACACACACAAACACAGACACACACACACACACACACATATATATATATATATATATATATATATATATATATATATATAT
Source organism: Lactuca virosa (assembly GCF_052849685.1). Lineage (NCBI taxonomy): Eukaryota > Viridiplantae > Streptophyta > Magnoliopsida > Asterales > Asteraceae > Lactuca > Lactuca virosa. Next base: position 132,074,046 of record NC_136428.1, on the reverse strand, counting down.
ATATATATATATATATACTTGCACTAAATTTATTTGTAATTCTCACTGTAACTCAAGAGTTTTCTAATTTATGTGTACTTATGAATTCAAATTTAAAGTAAGAGTTTTTATTTTATTTTTTATTTTTTGAACTTATGGTTATTAATTGGTAATGACTTTTGTTTTCCTATAATTTGTACACATTTTAGGTATATTAGTTGTATATAAGTAGGTTTTGCTCACACAAAAAGTTTATATGTTTGAAGAAAATTGTTCTTCGAAGAGTTGAAAAATGAGTTTTGTCGCATCAAATGTTATTACAACATACCATTTTTGAGATAGTAGTGTTTTTATATATAAAATGTATGTTCATTTTAATATTCTTTTTGTATGATCTATAAGTCTTTAATATTTTTTTTGATACAAATATTATCGTAGATGTTGTAGTTTTTTATGTTATTAAAAGTTGTATTATTTTTTCATATTATTTGTAATTCATTATATATAGAAATCAACAAACGTTTTGTATACAATTTACATAATTTAATTAATTTATAAAATCAGCAAAAGTTATAATTAATATTTATTTTTCCATACTTTTTGTTTTTGATATGTAAATATTAAATCACAATTTGGTAAAAGTTACTATCAACATGAGTCTGATATACAATTTACACAACTTGAAACGATATATAAAATCATCAGTTAATGGTAGACATAACCAATAATATAAAACTACGCAATTAACAAAACCAATACATTAATTATATGTTTGTTTTGCTAATAACATTGGTTTTTCTTGTATAAATATTAAATCAGAATTTGTTACAAGTAATTATTTTAACTATATAATTATATTTTCGTGCAACGCTCAGGGGTTTACCTAGTGCATATATAAGGGAGTCATCCAATATAATTATTCAACCTAACGTTAAAACCCTTTTAAATAACCATCATATATTTTCTTTTATGATAGTTAATAACTTATAATTGCTTCCATATTTAATTACTAACTAGTAAAGAACCCGCGGCTATGTCGCTTTTGGGGTAATATGGAAAAAATCAGCAAACTTTAAAAGATATGTGCTGAAATTGTAAATCACCATAAATAGGGAAGAAAGTCGACAACTCCTAAAATTAGATGTCAAAAGTGTACAACGAAAAAAGGGACACTGGTGGAGAAAATCCAAAATGTTGTGGCAATAATATTAAAGTTGTTAGCGTTGGGAAAATATGTTGGCAAAATTTTAAAGGAGGTTTTTTTGTGTTTTTTATGTCAAAATGTAAAACTTTTGACTACAAGGACAAAAAGTGTCAAATTCATTAAAGAATTGTGGCAAAAACACCAAAATGTAATACCTTTGAATATAAGGACTAAAAGTGTCAAAGTCATTAAAGATTTGTGGCAAAAACCTTAAGGCACAAAAACTTAATCAAAAGGCAAAAATGTAAAAATTTTGACTTTAGGGACTAAAAGTGTCAAGTTCAGCAAACTTTTGTGGCAAAATCCTAGAGCCTAAAAGAATACTATTCCTAAGCTCCTTTGGATTTAATATATATATAATTTAACCCTTAATACTAACAATAACACTAAATAATTTCTAAGAGTATCCACAATGGTGAGTTTAATGACAAAGTTGAATGAGATGACAAGTCTACTTGTCATTTAATGAATAATATTCTACTATTATGAAATGTCACCTTAGCATTCAATGTATTTGGAGTTCAATGACCATTAAACTCTTCAATGGAAAAAAAAGGAAAGTTTTATATTTCTTAAACAAATACTATAAATTATTTTTTGTAGTGTTCTATTGAGCTTTCAAGAGTTCAATGCACTGTGAGCGAAATTTTATTCAGTTGTATGAAACATAAGAAGACGATGTGACAATTCACTGAACTCTACGAAGTTCAATACATTGTGGATATCCTAACGAACAATATAAATCTAAGTCTAATTTATAGTTGCAATAATATTTTGATTTTTTTTGACATTAATAAAAAATAAACGATAAATAAATTAAAATGAAACCGATAAAAGAAAAATAGTCATTTTGGGTCTAATAGAAACTAAAACATAAACAAAACCAAAGGATATGAATGGCCCGAGTTAAAAAATGTGTTAAGGACCAAACACACAAACTATCCTAAACCATAGAGACCATTCATGTCATTTACTTAATAGAATATATTTAATATATAGGTATTGTATATTTTATATTTTAGTACAAATATCTTTCCTCGAATATCTCATATTTGGTTGAACCTCTTGTATATATTTTCCGGTTTGTATAAGAGCATACGGTGTGGGTTCCCCCGTTCTCGTTATTGCCTACGTGGAGGCTGAAAACGCCGTCATGACGAGCTACACACCGCCCCCCTCCCCATCTCGTTGTTGCTCGTTGTGGCTATTCTCGTTGCCGTCTCGACCCGATGAAACGAGAAAAAATGGAACGTTACCCTTTTAAACCGTTTGAAAACGGTTATTTTAATAATAAAAAAATTTAAAATTAATTATTTTTTTCCTATATAAATACCTATTATATCTAAACAATTTTTTAAACACATAACTTCTATCTTTCTCTCTATAAATCTCAATTATCTTCAAAAAAAAATTATGGATCCTTCGACTCGTCCAATGATTTCGGTGACGATATATTCTTCAGGATGATGTATCAGTATTATACTAACGAGCTGCTACAACCAGACCCAGCCCCGCTACTAACAAGACGTGCGATGTTAAACAGAAATCATGAGGAAGGACACGGACATCTATATCGCGATTACTTTGCGGATAATTGTGTATACGGGTCGAAGGACTTCAAAAGAAGATTTCGTTTGAGTAGGGATGTGTTCCTACGGACCGCCAACGCCTTGGAAAGCCGGTATCGCTTCTTTACTATACTTTTATACAAAAAAAAAAAATCTAGTACATGTTTCTTTAATTTTACAACATATAGAATATATTTTTAAACTGTAGTTAATATATGTTTAGGTATGAATTTTTCCAATTGAGATATGATGCTAGAGGTAGACGAGGGTTTACAACTTTGCAGAAATGTGCTGCGACCATTCGTTTGATGGCTATGGGGGAGCCACCCGACACCATGGACGACTATATGAGAATGTCCGAATGAACCGCAAGGGAGAGTTTGTATACATTGTCAAGGGGTGTTGTTGAAACATTTGGAGACGTGTATTTGCGGAAACCTTCGTTGCATGATTTGCAAGAATTGTATGCGGCGCATGAAGAACGTCATGGGTTTCCCGGAATGATCGGAAGCATTGATTGCACACACTGGAAATGGAAAAATTGTCCGGTAGCATGGAAAGGGCAATACGCAAGTGGTCATCACGGATCACCTTCGTTGGTTTTAGAGGCTGTTGCTTCTCAAGATTTATGGATTAGGCATGCATTTTTTGGGGTTGCGGGTTCCAACAACAACGCCAACGTTCTTGATCAGTCGCCAATATTCGACGATCTTTTGAATGGAAAGGCCCCATATGCTACATTCGTGAAGGCATTCCGCCACCCGGTTGAAGAACGAGACAAATTTTTTAAGAGAAGACAAGAAGGAGCACATAAGGATGTGGAACGTGCTTTTGGAGTGCTGAAGGCGAAGTGGCATATAGTCGAACATGCAGCACGTCCATTAGATTTAGAAACTCTACGATATATCATGTATGCATGTATCATAATGCATAACATGGTAGTAGAAGATAAAGGGCGAAATATTGCATACTATATCCCAACGGAGCCCAGACACGTTCAGTTTCAACCAGGAACAGCAGATTATTTGCATCGCGTTGTTGACATTCAGGATGCAAATAAACACATACAACTTCGAGAGGACTTGGCGGATTATATCTTCTATGGTAACAATAACGATAACGAATAGCGTTGTATTTTTTTTTTTTTGAATTTGTATGTTATTTTTTTTTTGAATTTGGATGTTATGTGTAATTTAATCTCTATGTTAATTTTAATCTTTAAAAATTATTATATGTTATTTATAATTTTTAAACATTATGTTTTATTTATTATGTTATATTTAAAAAATATTTGTCTAAATTAAAAAAAAAAAAATTCGAAAAAAAATAAAAAATAAATTATACAATGGAAAAAAAAGTTGGTGTCATAACAAGATACAACATGGTGACCATTTCCCCACTTGGTGTTATAACACCATTGATGATGTGACATGTGATGTGGCACCAAAAGGATGTTACATCTAGTTGCCCACACCTACTGCTCTAATGGAATGCCTTGAGAGCCTATGATGTCCCTTAACCCTGCCCACTGACCTACTAGCAGGACCATAAAAGGACGTTGCTCATTGACTATGCAAGGGGACACAACCCCCTTTAATCCCATTAGTTTTGTCCATAATTAAAACTAGCCCATACAAGTGTGCATTTCTCACCCTCCGACTCGTATCGAGCATAGCATAAAACTTATTTGGTACACTTATAAATCCAATTACCTAAAATATTTTATGCCACTAAAATTATAAACATGTTTGTCAAAATTGTCTATGCTCGAAAAAAAGTTAAATAGTTGTTACAAAGGTTCAGGCCTGAAAGCATATGTTTAGTATGCGAGCGACGTAATTCTTTATTGACTATGCCATAGCCACAATAAGTCACCCTTGATGTACAATTATACATGCATTTCGGAGATGAATACATTTCAAATTCCTAAATAAATGGTGTATCACACTAAATATACAATATAGGTTAATATATACCCACTTCTATTTTACATATAACATATTCATGAATTAGACAATATAATTAAGAGAATTTAAATATCCTTCTACTTTTTATTCCTACAAATCATTCTACCCAATTAAATAGTGACATGTATAACATTTAATGTTTATTTATGCTATTTTAATATATTAGTATGACATATGTCATCATTTAATTGGATAGAATTGATTTGTAGGAACAAAATTAGAAGGAAATTTAATTTCTCTATAATTAAACACTTGAAGTACTAGAGGCTTGCACCATTTATTATGGTACCATGACAAAGATGACATCGATCTTACATAGAATATCTTGCCCACCGGGTTCTCATTCAAAAGGTAAACAAAGAAATTGACAATCCACAAATTGGACTCAACCCGGAATGAAATTGTACGAAAATGCAATAAACGTGATTATATGATTGATATTACAAGAAAATGTGTTATTTACTTATTAAGGAAAAAGGAGAAAAGGGAACATCTCACCAAGGAAAAACATCAATCTCTGTCAATTGATCAAAGATGTACAACCAGGAAGGAGATAATTCTGATTCTAGGCGCAATCATTTATAATTCCCTCAACCTCAATAACTTGACGCTTCAAGTGTTTTGAAATCTGTAGGCACTAGTAACAACTCGGTCTTTCTTTGGACAGTGGCTCCAAAGCTCTCAGTCATATCCAAGTCTTCAAAAGTTTTGCCATTCGGGAGCTTCCAGTTGAAGTAGTAAAGTATATGAGCAAGAGGGAGTTCCACATTGGCTAAACCAAGGGCAGCTCCAGGACACATTCTCCTTCCTGCACCAAACGGGAGATACTCATATTCTGAACCCATTACAGTGATGGAGCTCTTTTCAAATCTCTCTGGCATGAAAGTTTCAGCATCTTTCCAGTATTCAGGATCCCTGTTTATGGCAAACACATTGACAATAAGTTTTGTCTTGCTAGGTATGTCGTATCCCCCCAACACACATGGCTCCCTACATTCTCTAGGCATAACCAACGGTAGTGGTGGGTGCAACCTCAATGTTTCTTTGATCACTAGCTTTAGGTAGTTTAGTTCTTGTATATCTTCCTCCTGGATCCTTTCCTTTCCATTTAGTGCTTGCCTTAGTTCTGCTTGCACTTTCTCCATCGCTCTTGGACACCTTATCAATTCGGAGATTGCCCATTCAATTGTGGCTGACGATGTATCTGTGCCAGCTCCAAACATATCCTGCATCATTTGATTCAAATTGTGAGTATTAAAGAGAAGTAGTGTGCAACAATCAAATTTATCGATAGGCATAAGCAGATACTTACCAAAATGACTGCTTTGACATTGTCTGCTGTCAACGGAAACTCAGCGCTTTCTTTCAGTCTTAATAGAACATCAAGTAAAGTCTCCTGTGATGAGCTTGTACGATTTCCAGGGTGCTCGGAGATGATATTGTTTATCAAACTGTCAAGCTTATTGTGTATGTTGGTTAACTTAGCTCTCTTCCCTGAAAGGTGGTGAAGCAACGTTTTAGAAGGAAAGATATCCGCCACATCAAAACCTCCTGTCAGCCTTAGTATTTCTTTTACTAATTCTGTAAATTTCATTTGGTCTTTGATTCCTTTTCCAAACGCAGCCCTACTAAGTATGGTAGCAATCATCTTGAAAATGTTTTCTGAAAGATTGATGGGTGATCCCTGCCCAGTGGATCGAATATACTTAACCAAATTCCAACACTCCTCCTCACGAAGGGATTGAAACGACTTCACTTTCTTGTTACTCAAAAGCTCCAAGGTGCAAAGCTTTCGCAACTGCCTCCAGTATTCACCATAGGGAGCAAGGACAATATCGGTATTGTGATATGCAACAATCTCACCGGTTAAAGTCTCCGGTCTGTTTGCAAAAGTAATATCATACGTTGTCAGAACCTCTTTTGCCCAGCGTGGGGATGAAACAACGATCGTGGACACTTCTCCAAGTTGTAGATGCATAAGAGATCCATGCTTCCTTGCTAACTCCATGACACCACGATGTGGCATCGTACCTATAAAAGGATGGTTTTATCAGCAAAAGAAAACAGTTCTATGCAAAAAAAGTATGAGATTAAAATGTTAAGGATTCATAGCAAAGATTTAAACAAGATTACATACCTATCAAATGGTGCATATGTCCGATTATAGGTAGTCTCCATGGCTCTGGGAGCTGGTTTTTCTTTGATTTGGGACGTGTTACTAGCTTGAAGAGGATAAAGATGATAGCGGCTAGGCCAAGGGTAGTGGTGATAGAAATCTCCATTGCTTGAAATGGAGAAACTAAAGTTAATGAGGTCAGGAATGATTTTAGGGTATAAACGGCGACGTTCTTATATAGATATTTTCATGCCATTGGATTCGTGGTTCTTAACAGCCCCAAAAATAGACCGGCTATGTTGGACTACCATGGCTTGTTTACTAATATATTTTACATACCATAGTTGACTTGCCTGTGAATTGTTATTTAATCGTGTATTTGTCACAAAGTCCATAAACTGTCGTCCCTTTTTTGAAGGTTTTACTATTTTTATATTAAATTTTTTCGAAACCAAAACAAATAAGTAATAACAATTCTCAGTTTTTATTACCCGTCAAAAAGGAAATAATGCTAATATTGTAGCATAGAGTTTTTATTAATTAGTTTTAATTTAAATAATTTAAATAATAATATAGTTGCTTATGACTTCAAAACCTTGAGTTTATTTTATATGGTTTTTGCTTCGAAATAATATTTCTATAATCACACAAAAAGTATGAGGGGCCGTTTAGGACCTATGAAGACATCTGAATCAGTCAACATTTAGGACGTTTGGTTCAGATCTAAATCGGTCAATATTTCGGTACAACCTCCAAACAATATGTGAATGAATCAAAAGCATTGAAACTTCTTCTGAATGGTTAAACAACATAATATTCTCTTCATGGCGTGGGGATAGTGATTTTCTACCTATAGACACTCTAAGGTGTGGACTATAAGGTGTGGACTATGAGCTAGCTTGAAGTTCAGCACGTTGGTATGATGGTGACTTTGTGCCCATAGGCACACTAGGCACACTAAGGTGTTGCTATGAGCCCTTGTTTGTATGCATTTTATATGAAATGTGATATACAATATATTAGGAAACTTACTAAGCTTTGTGCTTAGTCTCCTAAGTTATATATTTTTCAGGTTGTGTTTCTGGTAGTGGGAAGGGTGCGGCGTGATTGTACATATGCATCAACAATCAACAATGGATTTTTTTTTGACTTCTGCATGTTTTGACAATGCTCCGTTTTTTGGATACTAGATTTTATATTGATGAACAAGTGGGTTTTTACTTATGTTTTTGAAAGAACAGTTGATCAGTTTATCTAATTTTTAGAATGAAAACTTAAGTTTGAAATTTGGGATGTAGTATGGTGTAGTATGATCAGTTATGGGCTATATGGGTACATGTTTCTAATTTGAATTTCTTTGGTCTATATGGGTACATGTTTCTAATTTGAATTTCTTTGCTAACCATGGGAGACATACCAAGCAGAATGGTTCAACTCATCTAAAGAAATACTCCAATGATGTTTTTTACTTGATTGTCACATATCTTCTATTTCCAACCATAGAGTTTATATAAACTTGACATTCATATGTTTGTGTCATAGTAGTGAGATGGTGCTTTCTTGTACATTTGCTTGTTCCTAATTTTCAATAATTTCACATTATTGTACATTTTCTTGTTCTTGATATTGAGAAAGATTCTATCGATTAATGCATATATGTTTTAACTATTGTCATGTCATTTCTTTTTGTCCTAGCACGATTCTAAAGAAAATTAACCCACAATTATGCAAAGTGACGAATGACACTAGAGATGAACGTATGTGGGTACCAGCTCTAATTACATGGAACCGGAACCGGAACCGGAACCGGCGGTTCATAAAATGTTGGAACCAGAATCGAAACTGACGCGGTGTGGTTCCAATACCGGGTAGTCGGTCCATTAAACTTGTTGATTTTTTATAACTTTTAAAACTATATCTAGGAGTTAGAATTCAAATAATTGAAGTTCATATCCAAACGGATACTTCTATAAGTTAGAATTTAACTTGAAAATAATAGTATTATGTCTACCATCTACAAATTCATTTTGAAGGTGGATAGTTGAAATTCAAAGTTAAAATTACACATAGACATTTAAAGATTCAAAACAAATTACTCAAAACTTTAGAATTTTAAACGATGGTATTCAAGATACTGTATAAAGTATGTGATTGTGATATATATATATATATATATATATATATATACACTAGAAAAGATTCCCCGGCGTTGCCGGGGTCGGAAGGTATTGCTTTGTAAAGTAAAGTAGCATGTTCGTTGCTTTTTGTCCGTTAATGTGAGGGTAATTTGGTCTTTTCAGGTAGTAGGGACTGAATTTGTCACCATGGGTAAACCATATGGACCATTTATGTAATTTTGGCGGTGGTGGTGGTGGTGGTGATGGCAGATGGTGGGTGGGTTTATGGTATTGGGTGGGTATTTTCTAATAAATAAAACATTAATTTAAAACCAAAAAGAGAATGTTAAATCTGGTAAACCACAGGGACCAATCGTGTAATTTTGTCTAACAATAATAATAATGATGAGGGACCATTTCTGCCAAAAGACTAAATACTAATAATATGTAATAAAAGGCGAGGGTTTTGAAAAATTCAAACCAAAGTGAAAGGGTTGTTTGTGAACAAAAGCATAAAGATGAAGGGTCAATGTTGTATGTTGGAGGACCAAAATTGACAACAAAGATGCCACTTTACTTAACTGTTAAAATCTTTCATAACTTTAATATATATATATATATATATATATATATATATATATATATATATATATATATATATATATATATAACCGGTTTCGACGGTTATCCAACGGGTAGCGGTTCCATAAAAATAAAAATCGGAACCGACGGTTCTGAGGCGGTTTCGGTTTCAAAAGCGGGTACCCAGTTCCGCTGCCCATCCCTAAATAACACCCATCCCACCTTTAACACTTAGTTCCTGAGTTTTAGTAAAAGAAAGAAAAGAAGGGAAAGTAAAATGTGGAGAAAGATAAAAGGATGGAAAAGAAAGGAAATTGTATTTCGGGGTTCCTGATTTAGAAAGAAAGGAAAAGGAACAATATAATCCCTTATACAAAATTGATAAAGTAAGACACCCTTATGCCTACTTCCCTCTAATTTCATCCAATTTGGGAGGAATATTATGAGAGAATATCATCTCTTATATTCTCTTATCTTCTCCTTAATTCCTTCCAAAAAATAATCTATGAAACAAGACAATTTCTATTTTCTTTCCATTTGTCTTCACTTCCTTTCTCTTTCTCTTTAAGCTGGACTGGGGAACAAGGTGTAAAAGAATCCAAATAGCTAATTATAACCACATACATGCCATAAGAGAACACCTCCTAGCCTTCTAAACTAAAGGATATTGAGCAGATCTGAGCTTTACCTTTGAGAAAAGTTGCAATTGAATATCACTAATTGCTTTCGAGGAAGAATATCTCATTTTCGTAAAATAAATGGAGTTCCTAGCTTTTCATACAAACAAGAAAATTGTGTAAAGCATGTCAGACTTTATAAGAATGACGTTTTATTCTATAAAATTTATTTATGGTTGTTGTATTGGAGGTGGGGGCTGTGTTTGGAAGCTACGAGATAATAGAAAGATGAAGATAGAAATAAGAGGAGATTGACGTGGGTGGTGTGTGGGGATGAGCATGGGATCAAAACGATATCGACCCAAATATACCAAGTACTGAATTGGTTGAAAAAAAATCGATTATTAAACTAAACATAACTATATGGTACCGAGTACCGGACCGATTCTAAAAATACATGAAAATACCAATAAAGATAACACCGAGTATCGATTTTATGCATTTGATATTAACAAGTACCGAAAAGATTATACAAATACGATACTAATATTGGTTCGATACTGAATCAGTTATGATTTTTGATAGTATTGCTCAACCCTAGTGGTGTGTGCGTGTGTGGGGGGGGGAGAGAGAAAGAGAGAGAGAGAGAGAGAGAGAGAGAGAGAGATTAGGGAAAGGGTAAGTGTAACTAAACCATAATTACTTTCTTATTAGTTCTTTAACCATAGCTACCTATGCTATTATTTGCTATATATATATATATATATATATATATATATATATATATATATATATACACTTGAGAGAGTCTTATTGCTTCTTAACAAGTCATAATTGAAATGTTCTCTTCTCTCTTAATTCTCTATCTTCTCTTTCTTTATGGTTTCAGATCCAAACATAAATTCAATGATTCAAATAATATGTTCCAAATTTTGATCATAAATTCAATTCCACCAACATCAAATATGTGCTTTAGAGTTTTCAAAAACAACAATCTGTTTTCAGAATTTTCCAGAGCAACGATATGTTCTTTAGCTTTTTTAGATTAAAAGCAACCATTTGGTTTTAGAATTTATTTCTAATGACTCAATATATCAACCTTAGAAAGTGAAGATCATGTTAAAAAAAAGGTCTATTAGTCCATTTCGAATGACAAGCATTAAAAACTTTGTATCTACACAACTCAATATATAGAAGTACCTTCTTTGGAGCGATAAATTCAAAATAGTTCTTCAAAATTTGGATTTGGAATCACATGTTGATTCTTTTGTTTCTCCATCTTCTTTAAACAATCTACAGTTTTTCTCAAAGGAAGAAGCTTGAGTGCTAAGGTCAAGAATTTATCAATGCCATCTTTCATGATTTCTCTAATGTCGAAATGAATTAAAATCAAAATAGAACTTTGGAAGCTTTTGGATATATCTTCTCTACAAAAATCCTTAGCTAAAGCATCTAAGTTGTGTAGTAAACTTCATAATATACTACAAGTTGAACTCGATTGTAACATCCCAAAAATCAAGGCAAAATTTTCATTTTTAAAAACCATTCCAAAATCCATAAATCACACAAAACATTGTTTCCATAAACCATAATCATGAATCAGAGTATCCTAAAATCATAAGTCACATAAAAATCCAAGATGATGTGCACAATCAAGCCTTCGCCTGCCCCTGCCTCTAAAGTACCCGAAACCATAAAATCAATATGTAAGCCAAAGCTTAGTGAGTTCCCCCAAAGTATCCCACACAACCAAACAGATAATAACATGCATACATGAACCTTCAGCCTGACTGGAGAACCTCATGGGGCCTACAACATATCTAGACTGCTCTCTAGGCCTTCGGCCTGACAACCACCTTACAGGGCCAACAACCTATTTGGACCACCCCGGGTATCTTGGCCGCCAACACAAAGTAGAACCGCGTCAACCCAACACAACAATAGCATGTCGACATATATAATAACTGTTGGATTAGGTGTCTAAGCCAATAACTAATTTAATATAATCTTGAATTATTAGCAAAATCCTTTTGGGTTGCCTTCAAACCTAGTAATTAACTGGAATGTTTTTTTGGAGAGAGAGAGAGAGAGAGAGAGAGAGACTGATTAATTAATTTATTATATGATTAATAAATTAATTAGAAATCAAAAGAAATGATTTATTAATATATTATAAGAATAATATATTAATTAGAAATAATATTGTTTAATTAAGAATTAATTTTGAGATTAATTGGATTAATTAAAAGTAGAAGGAGTAAAGGTGACAATGATCAAAAGTTGAGCATTGACCAATTCTAGAACCTCCCAAGAGGGGGACGGTTTTAGAGAGGGTTTCCAGAGGTATTCTTGGGTTCTAAGGAAGTTTGGAATGCCTTAGGGAGGAAGCAATGGGGTAAGCGTTATTTAAAAGGAATCTGCCTTACATACAACCTTCCTAACACCTATATAAACCACTAAGGGTTTAGAATTTCAAAATTCATCTCATTCTAAGAGCTTAGATTCGAAATTCTTACTTCTCATCCTTTCCTCTTTAGCTTCCAATCGATAGGGTTTGGGTAAGAGCTATTAGAGGCACGAGACTTCAAGTGCTTGCTTTCTAAAGACCAATCACTAAGGAATACTAGTTTTAGGGTTCTTGATATTCAATTGTTTGTTGCAAATCACGGTGAGAACATAGATTCTTTAGGTTGCATGTGAACTTAGGGTTTTAAGTTTTTCCGCAAAAATAAGATTTTTGTGGAAACTAAACCATAATGAGGGCCATTGTTCTCATTGATCTTGCACAAAGTTGAATAGATCAAAATTAGGGTTTATGGAAACTAAACCATAATGAGGCAATTTTAGAAATCCACAAGGTTTCTAGAAATTCATTTCAAACTAAGAAGGTTGAAAACACCTTGAAATATGTGGAGTGAAATTCATATCCATCATAACATCATCATATATACTCGGATACATAACATAGTGGGATGACATTGGTGCCTTCGACCCACTAGTATAGTGAGGAAAACTCACCTCAATGTCCGAAAGATAGTTGAACTTAATGCTGCTCCAAATATAGGCTCTACAAGTCACATGTACAACACATATGGACCAAGCCTCAATCTGCTACTCAAAATACCCTAAATCACCTAAAGTCAAACTTGGTCAAAGTTAACAGTCAACGATTAAAAGTCAAAAGTCAACTTCCAGCTGATCGCCACGAAGTGTCCATCCTTGGATAAATCTTGAATAAATCACCGATAATTGGCAACCAACCCTAGGAAACTCCGAATCTCAGACAGGGACTTCAGGACATCCTAATGCATCATTGTCTTAATCTTGCCTGGATCGACCAGAATCCCGTTCTAGTTGGCGAGGTGTCCCAGAAATTGGTGCTCTCGTAACCATAACTCATACTTGGAGTACTCGGCATAAAGTGTCTCCTTTCTCAATACTCCCAGCAACTCCCTAAGATACCTATCATGCTGCTCCCTGGTCTTAGAGTAGACTACGATATCATCAATAAAAAAATGACTGACCTATCGAGCATTAACATGCATACCCAGTTCATCAAATCTATGAACACCACAGTTGTGTTTGTGAACCCAAAGAACATCACCACAAACTCGTAATGACCATAACGAGTCCAGAACGTTGTATTCTCCACGTCCTCCTCCCTGACTCTCATCTGTAGGTAACCCGACCTCAGATAAATACAGGTGATCAAAGAGATCATCTATCCTGGGGAGTGGGTAATGGTTCTTCACTGTCAACTTTTTCAAATCCTGATAATCTCTGCACATGTGATGAGACCCATCTCTCTTCTTTACAAACAGGATCGGTGCTCCCCAGGGTGAACTGCTCGGTCTGATAAACTGCTTGCCTAACAACTCCTGAAGCTGAGAGGACAACTCCTGCATCTCTTGTGGTGCGAGGCGATACGACGCCTTGGCAATCGGCGCCACACTAGGGATCAAATCAATCTTGAAATCCATGTGCCTTACGGGAGGCACGCTGGGTAAATCCTCTGGAAATACATCTGTAAACTCTCTAACGACAGACACATCCAAAACCGAAACTCTTTCCTCAACCCCAGTGTCTACCGTGTCACTTGAGTGAAATCGAGTGATAACAAGGACTAATCATCTGCGTCACTTGAGTGAAATCGATGCGAGAATGCAACCAATAGGGATCAAAGGCTCATAACCTTTCCCTAAACATGTCAGTCTGATCCAAAGGACTACTACCTTTGTCCATGACATGAACAAAGTGTAACATCCAATTTTTCAAAGCAAAATTTTCATTTTTAAATCCCTAGAAAAATAGTTTTCATAAAAACCATCCCAAGAAAAGTCATAATATCAAATACAATTGCACATTAAAATATCAGAGTGTCCTAAAATATCCAATAACAAATCTCCCTACAAATGTGTACAATCAAGCCTTCACCTTCCCACGATCCTTAGAAGTACCTGAAACACATTTAATCAACAAAAGTAAGCACAAAGCTTAGTGAGTTCCCCAAGATATCTCACACAACACAACAGATAAAACAACTATGAGTTATCAGCAACCCTGGAGACTACCCGAAGTCTTAATAGGAAAATAACATGCCCTGTGGGTTATCAGCAACCCTAGAGACTACCTGAGGTCTCAATCACACATAAACAACAAACACACAATAATAACATCTGGACCCAACTGGTCATCACATATATACATCTACTCTACCACACATGTAAGAATAAGTGAGGAGACTCACCTGACACTGATGACTGATAGAACTCACGCCCGAACTGTCGGAACTTGACTCCGCCTAATTAAGTACACCAATTAATCTTAATTAATAATTAAGGTATTTTCACACACACACACACACACACACACACACACACTAGTAAGGCCCAAGACAAGTCTAGTCCACACACTTAGAGTGAAAGTCCATTTTACCCCTCATAAACCCCTCCTATTCACTTAATACCCAATTGGTCAAAAATTCACAAAAGTCAACTTGGGGTTAGTATTCTCGGCGTACTCAGCTCTACACTGGGCGTAGGCCGCATCACCCGAAATGGGCTTGCATAAGGCTACGTGGGGCGTAGCCAAGCGTACACACGTTGTTCTAATACTCTTCATACAAACATCTTAACCTAAAAAGACATTTATTCCAAACATAGATCTAGCCCCTAAAGAATGTCTTATTCCATAGAGTCTCTGAATTTAAGCCTTTGCATGGCTAGAAAGAGCTACAACTCAAAACCCATAACTTTTACTTCATAAAAAACCCCCACAACTCTTGCATGAAAGAAAAAAAGTGACGAAGCTAGCATTTTTATGACTCAAGACACCTTAGAATGTCTAAAAGGACAACTTAATAGCTCTGGAGTACTCTATGCTCACAAAGATCCAAGCTTTGGGACAAAAGGACAAAAATACAAGACTAAGCAAGATCTATTAAGACAAGCTCCATTCAAACTTTATACCTTGAAAAGGTGCAAAAGAAGATGGAGTTTCTGGATCTACAAGCTAGAATGCAACACCTCCACTTGAAAGATCTTCCTACTAACATCAAGCACACAATAATCACTTTCCAAGATTCAAAACTCCCTTTCACACACTAGGGTTAGATTTTAGGGTTTGGGGAATATGGAGGCCGGTCATGAGAAGTTCTAAGAGCGTTTATGTTGCTTAAGTAGTGGTCACACCCAAAGGAATTAGGGTTTGGAGAAAACATGAGTACGCCCGACGTACCTATATGTACGTTTAACGTACTTTAGTCTTGACCCACCAATGATTTGTTGAATTACGCCCAACGTACGCTTTGCACGCCCAACATAAGGGCCTTATATGCAAACTTTAAAAAAATAAAAGACTGAAAAGCAAAGTTACGGCAAAACACAAATAAGTCTTATCATCTATATAAAAACGCAGAGTCTTTACTAGTGAATCTATGATGGCTAGTGTAAACATTATGGTCATATATCATTAAAATTCTATGGACTTAGAATGTGTGATTCCGCCTCATTCCCTGTTCCTTGTATGGTTGTGGGCTTAAGGCGGGGTCACCCATCCGAATGCCCTTGCAATCTTAATGATATACGACTAGTTTACATCAATCGATTATAAAAGAACTGGTAGGACTTACAATGCAAATTTCGTCACAATTTGTTGAAACATTCGTAATGCTGGAACTCGCTAACTACATTATAAAATATTCGTAGTAGTAATACCAAGTATAAAGCGGAGAGCATAAAGGCACACGTAAAATACACTATCATTCCAAAACAATAACTCCTTTAAATAGACTCAGCTCAAGTTACAATAAGAAATTCCAAGGTCGTCATTTAACATCAAGCGGGTTGTTCCCCACCATATCAATTCCTTATACTACGAAAAGTTCCCCCATCTTTCCTCCAAATTCTTGAAGTCCCAGTCGAAACACTAATTTCGGGACGAAATTCTTTCTAACGGGGGGATGATGTGACAACCGTCAATTTTTGGCCAAGTCAAAGTCAACCAAAGTCAACGAGCCAAACCGGTCAACTCATCTAACCCTTGTACATTAGGGTTTCCATTATGTTTCTTTTTGAACAACTCGCAATCTTAATACAAAGTATCACTTAGAGTTTTCACGTGTTCGGAAATTCTAAACCCTAATCAGGGCAAGTGATGAAACTACTCGATGAAACATTATTCCTTAACCCTCAGGGGCATATAACAATCATAACGAGACTTAACGGGATGTACAAACCTTGCGTTGCGAAGCCAAACACTCAAAAAGGTCACAAATGAAGTCTCTCCCAATCTCTTTCACTCTAACTCTCCTAAAACTCTCTAAGTAGGAGAAATCGCTACAAGTGTGTGTAATCTCTCCCAAATCTCTCTCTGTATGAGAAATCTCCCCAAGTGTGTGAAGTCTCTCCCAAATCTCTCCAAGCATGTGAAATCTCTCCCAAATCTCTCCAAGTATGTGAAATCTCTCCCAAATCTCTCTCTGTATGAGAAATCTCTCCAAGAATGTGAAATCTCTCCTAAATCTCTCTCTGTATGAGAAATCTCTCCAAGAATGTGAAATCTCTCCTAAATCTCTCTAAGTATGCCAAATCTCTCCAAGTATGACAAATCTCTCCCAAATCTCTCTCAAAATCTCACTCAACTTTTTATAATCACTCGGGGCATCCCGACCCTCGAATTTGACGAAAACAGCTCGAAAACGGAAGTCTACGCAAAAAACAGCCTTAAGGAACCGAAACTCCTCTTAGGAACCGAAACTTCTCTTAGGAGCCGAACCTGTTAGAGCAGAACCTCTTAGAGCCGAACCTCCTGAGAACCGAAACCCTCTCAACCGAAATGGACCGAGCGCTCGGTCTATTTCGGTCCCCTGACTAATCAGAACCGAGACCTGACTTTCAGCTCTACCCTTCTTACCTTCGGTCCGAGGACTTGACCTTCGGTCCGAGATCCTAACCCTCAGTCCCTTCTGATGAGCATGCCTGCGAGACCTCTCGGTTCCCATGCACAACCGAGCCTCACCTTCGGTCCGAGAGGCGACCCGCGCAGCCGAACGCTTCCCTCTCGGTTTCTTCTCCTACTCTCGGTTCTAAGGACTAGGACCGAACCTCCGGCCCCAAATTTCGGAATTTTGCAGTTTTTGCCCGGTTTTCAATATTTTTAGCGTTTTGAGCCCGTTTTTCGAGATTTTAACGCGGGATTTTCACCCAAACTCGTATTTTAACATAATAAACCCCAAATATTCATATTTTAACTATATTTTGGGGAAAATCATTGCCTAAGAATAAAATCTAATTGATAAGATATTTAGGTGGAGTGTTGACTTATCCTTTGGACAAGGACACAAGCAACCTCCCCATACCTTCATAGTACAACCCCTAGTCACTATTCACCCATACCTAGTCAATCATTGTACTTTTCCATCAATCTCCAGCCATTCCCACGTCCTAAGAGCTGGACAACCCACCCTCTCTCCTCACACTTCCTTCATTCTCTCATTTTTCCCCCCAAGGATCACACTCCAAATTCTCTCACCATTCTCTCTCAATTTCGAGACTTCCAAGGCTGATCATCAAGCTTTTTTCCACTCTTGGTAAGTATAATTCATTCTTCCTATGATTATTACACATCCTTCTCCTCAAAATCATAGGAATCTTACACAAACATCGTCACCTTCATGTTAGGTTCTCGATTCATCAAGGCATCTTCTAAGTGTTCTCGAGTTGAACACTTCTCTTCTCCAACATCCATCCTCTAAGAACACATAAGGTGAGTTCATACCCCTATCTTTTCATGTTTTCTTAAGTTTTAAGGGGGGGGGGGGGGAATACAAGTTAAAACACCAAGAACACAACTAAACTCATTTAACAGCCTTCATCAGAAAAGTTCATCTCCATTCACGGACTGTTTTGCTCAACTTAAACATTTTAGTTTTCAAAACTGTATTAGGTGCAAATTGTTCAGGTTCATACCTTTAAAATGACTACTTGCACATCACCATACGATTTTTCTACGATTTATGGTGATTTTTACAAAACTGCCTATCATTTCAAAAATGAATTCGGGACAGTCTGTGAATATGAACATTTTAACACAAGTTAAAGACTTCCAAAAATCACAATAAAAATTATGAACAAACTAGACACATTTTGTGAACTCTCAGAATTTACGGATTCAGTTTTCGACTTCGTATGATTTTTCTAAAACAGTGCTGAAAGGTTAAAAACTAGTTAACAGCTTATAACTTTCATAACACTTTGTATTATGTTGAGCAAAGTGTATAACAATAAGTTCTAAATATTGAATGTATTTTCTTGTTATTTTATCATCTTAAACTGAAATTTAGTCATTCATGATAAGGTTTACTCATTCATTTCGAATACATATAATAAACTTCAATAAGCATAGTTTATGGATTTTTACTACATGAAAAAGGTTTTACTCTCAAAACAAATGGGTTTTTCATATCTTACGTAATAAACTATCATAGTAATAGTTTAAGGATTTCATATCACTAATGTATTTTCATAAAAGGTGATTTCACTTCCTCCACAGAAGAGGTTTTAATATCAAACTATGTGTAAACTAGTTAACTTAGGTTGTGAGGCAATTCTCTCCCCGTACGTTCGAGTACGGGATCCCAATTCCTGTAAGTTATAACCAGAGTCTCTTGTAGGGAGAGCATGATAATTGTGTATAGATCTATATTGGGTTTGACACCCCACACCTTGCTGCTAGCTACAGCGGGACCTGAAGGTCTACGGGTGACAAGAGTCATAGTATCTTAACGTCTGAAAAACGTTGTGCAGGTTATATTTCGTCATAGTATGGTTATAGCGACTCACATAGGTAGTTAACAATCTTTCAAGTTTACATGGAAACTTCTACTTTAAAAAGGGGTTTTACTTCTGAACTAAACGAGTTTATGCCGATTTAAAACCACTTTTATATCTTTAAGTATGGAAAATACTTGTTTATTTTCGGTCCTGGGATTTAGGACTACCTAACTTTAAAAGGGTTTTATGCCGATTTAAAACCACTTTTATATCTTTAAGTATGGAAAATACTTGTTTATTTTCGGTCCTGGGATTTAGGACCACATAACTCTTATAAGGAAAATATAGGATTTTCTTTGAAATCATATCTCAGTTAAAAACTATATTTCATCTAGAATTGTTAGACTTCAGCTATAATTGCTAAGTGTATATGCTAGAGTTATATAAGAATCTAGTCATATTCGACTTAGAATTGGTGGGCCCGCCTTACTTCCTGTTCCTTGTTTGGTTGTGGACCTAGGGCAGACCCATTATATTCGACGGTTTATTTAACTTAAATTTTATATAACTTATATATACTGGGCGATTATAGAAGGAATCTATGAGTTTTTCTAGGGTTCATTATCGCATAACATAGAAGCATTCATTTCACTTAATAAAGAAAATATTGGATTTTCTGGAAACATACTTTGTCGCTTTTACACGGAAAACGGTTTCTTTCTCGAACAAAACTCTTATGAACTCACCAACTTAATTGTTGACACTTTTTCAAAACTACTTGTATTCTCAGGAAATCAGTGAAACAGGAAAACCAACAACATTTTGAGGATGGGACGATAAATCGTCAAATAGTTCATTTTGTCATCATAATGTAATTGATTTTGAAACATGTAAACTTATTCTATGGTGTAACCTTTTCAATTATATTTATGATGGTTGTATTTACTTTGAGCACTATTATACTCGTTGTTGTGATACTATACATGAAGTCCTCCACCCCCGGACATTTCTGCCATCCTTGGTTTGGGGGTGTGACGGATTGGTATCAGAGCATTGTTTATAGTGAACTAAGTATATCGAACCACATAAGATATACAAACTATAAATTCATTGGGACTAAGGTCTCTGATTTAACATTTTTCAAATAACTATACTTTTAGAAATAAATAGTTTCTTGTTAAAAGTGTACATGCATGCATACATACTAAGGTCAGCATCATTCTAGAACAAAACAAAAGTAATGATTGTTGAATGGCACAAGTAGGCTTGGGGATGTATAGTCAGGTCTGGGAATGACATAGCCTGATCAACTATGTCTAACCCAGAGGTGATTAGCATATGCCCGGGAATGGTTGTGGCGTTGCAACAAGTCTAAAAACTTACCAATTCTATCTACAAACAAACATTGAAAAGCATAAGTCGAACATTAAAATACTATAGGAGTATTTTGTGATACCATAACCAACTTATGTGAAAACTAAAGACCCATATTAGTAGGTCTTTAACGAATGAGTGCATACACCAAGGTTATACATAATTAAAGATATTATAGACTCAGAATCTATGACTATTGCTCTACTTCCTGTTCCTTGTTTGGTTGTGGACTTAGAGTAGAGTCATTTATTCGAAGGTCTATTCTATCTCAGACTATGTATAAATGGTATGCACTATGTGATTATAGACGTGACTGATAAGGATCACCCCTATAAGTAATTATAGGATTACACGCCTATTAATTATCTCTCCCACTCCTATTCTCGCACGTATAACATAGCAAGATCCTACTTACCAGGAGACCCCTATTTTCCCAACCAAGGAAATGGTGGATGGTTATGAGAAGAATCAGAAGCGGAACCGGAGGTAATCAACCCTCCATGCATAGCCAGGGTTCCCGCTAACCGTTTCGACTACATCGGACCTGTGCCCCGTTGGGCAACCGTGATCGAGGGTTGGAGTCGACGGCAATGACAACAATCACCATGTGGAGACCAACGAGGGTGCTATGACCTCAACCACGGGGGACCGAATGACAGAGCCCTCCCAGCAAGGACCCGATGGATCGCGAACATCGGGGATTAAAACAGGGAGACTACAAACCGAGTTCGAAAACTGCGCGCTACTACCGACCCTACCGTCTCACGTACCCGAGACTCGGAAAGAGACTACTATTTCAGAGACCAACTTTCTTTTTAGGACCTTATCGCCGCTCGGGCAGAGGCAAGAGAGTAACAGGGTAGACACACGACATTCAAAGAGAGAATGGTTGCAGCCAAGCGCCGATTGGCAGAGCTGCAAGGTGCATCGACTTTGCCTCAGGCATCGCAAGGGACGAATCGTCATGAATAGAGTTCATCCCGCACACAAGACCTTGTAAATTAGGTTCATGATTATGCATTGGTGCTACTCTATTCTATGTGTAAGCACAACACTGCGACTTAAACGGTTATACTAATCGAGAGATCTATTTGCTATCAAAACTTTTCCTTACATGGATGTGAGGCAGACCTGCATCGAGGTCAAAATTTTCTCTGAAACCATAATTACTAGAATCATATTTACAAGATGGGCTTAGGACATACCTAACAGACTCGAAAGTCTATTTAGTCTTAATATATAACTAAGCATACATCAATTGATCGTAAGAAGGACCTAGCTTGGATCAAATTACAAGGTTTCACTTGGATACAGAACTACTAAAATACATGGGTTTATTATATATATACTTTCATTATGAACTGTTTGCAGAACACCATAAACAACCGGAACACGATACACTCAGAACTAAGATAAATAACTCCCGACGTATAAACCCTTACTCAAGACTCACTATCATCTCACATTTTTAATCCTCATAGTTAAAAGGTGCCCTTCTTCGTAGACCTATAGGGTGCGATCATACGAGCGCTAATACACTGGATCCCATCAAAACTCCTCAGCTAAGTGTGTTTGGACAAACATGGTCCTAAGATGAGTAATGGTTAACGCCTGTACGAAACCTACTTCTACCCACTACCATAACTCTGTCTCAGGAACGTTAGCAGAAACACTAAGAATAGTACAGCAATGTGCAAAAATTTATATATGTGAATATAAATCGTAAGAATGCACTTGAGATAATTATCCCCACTCACGAAGTCGTTTTTTTCATCGTGAAACAGAGCTATGTCTTCACCAAGAGGCAAC
The DNA here is from genome assembly GCF_052849685.1 of Lactuca virosa. Taxonomy (NCBI): domain Eukaryota; kingdom Viridiplantae; phylum Streptophyta; class Magnoliopsida; order Asterales; family Asteraceae; genus Lactuca; species Lactuca virosa. Next base: position 132,051,441 of record NC_136428.1, on the reverse strand, counting down.
CAACCAACTAGCAAGGCGCCAACCCTGCAGATAGACTATGCTACTTTTCAAGCTGCAGTCACGGCAGCCGTGACAGCCGTCATGGCGCAACTCAATGCTAACAACGCCAGCAGAGATGGAAGCGGTACCGACAATACAAATTGTTGTAACAATCAGGAACACCGGCGGGTGTCTGCCAATGAAGGCACCTCAGGCCACAAAACTACGAGCAAGAAACGAGAGTTTTGGAACGAAAAGGAGTGTAACCTACCTCAAAAATTTGCTAGAAGACAGCAGTCCGTGGCTGCCCCTGCCATTACAACACCAGTCACGACACATGCCCCAACACTAGCCACAAGGTCTGTCACCCCAGCACCGGTCAGACCATATATGGGAACACTCCCAAAGTGTAACAAGTGTAACTACCATCACACAGGAGCTTGCCGGATTCCACGCTGTATCAACTGCAACAAGAAAGGGCATACCGTCCGCTTCTGCAGGACCCCGACCCAGCGCATCGCTTCAACCACCAATACTGGTGTAAGTCTAGTATGCTCCCTATGTGGTGAAACGGGACACTTCAAGAGAGACTGTCCAACCGAGAAGAATGACGGAGGAGCAGGAGGAGTGTGACAACTGAACTAGCGGAAGCCTAGTAGGACTTTTGTAATGTTTCCAACAACAAAAACGTTTAAGTGCCATATGTTTGTAATGAATTTGGTATGATTGCTAAAATTACCGTCTTTCTGAAAGTAGTTAAAATACTCTCTCGTTCGAATCAAATCAAAGACATTCATATATGACCTTAGGATCATTACCTATAAGCTGTGATGACTTTGTGCATACATCGGGGTTAATTATAATCAAAATACTAAAGACTTAAAGAAAATAATTCCGTCTTGACTCCTGTTCCATGTCTAGCAGTGGGATTAGGATAGAGCCACTCAGTCGACGATTTCACCAATACTAAGTTTCAAAAGACTTGCATATACCACTCAATCATAGAGTGACCGGTCGGAAATCATGATATAAAGTATCATTGCTAGCTATCAGAACACACTCACTACCAGTACTAGACGCTGTGGTAGGAATCATCTGCAGTAATAATAACATCGAACAAAACGGAACACACTGAAAAGAAACACAAGATACTCTATCACCCTAATGAGCACTTCTTACGAATACAGCTTAACACAAGTGGTACCTAAAAAGATACTGCTGACATCATTCAATTTCGATTGGTATAGTCCTCATCTTCCCGATTTAACGGCTGTGAAAGGAACCTTCACCTAACCCACCGAATATCGAAACCTTCGTCTCCCATAAACACATCCAGCACGGACCTTCGGGTCATGTCTCGCTGTGAAACCCCAAAACACTCACCAGAGGAGTATTATACCTTCCGAAACCTTACCACAAGTATTTCCAGAAGACCCTTCGGGAATGTCACGCATGCAGCAGATAAAGTTCAAGCATAGAAGCTTGGGACGAATACGGTTAGTCTATCACCACTAAGTGTATACGCGAGGATAATGTATAATTAGGATTCTACAGACATTGGATGTGTGTTTCCGCCCTATTTCCTGTTCCTCGTCTGGTTGTGGACTTGGGGCAGAGTCACCCATCTAACTGTCTCACCAACCTTAATTACATACGACCTATATGCGCAAGTTGATGATATATGGACCAAGTACGAGTCCTACCATGAACTTTGGGACCAGGTTACCTAGGAGTGCAAGTAAACGTCGTATCATCCGAATAAGCCTAGTCGTGTAAACCGAACCCATATGTTCCCTACCGATCTAATCAAACGAAAAACACTAAAGCAGACCCTATGCAGCGCTCCGAGGAGAAGTTATCACTTATGACTTAGTACAAAGTCGAGAAAGGCTGAAAGCATCTCGAGAACACGGCAAAACACAAATAAGTCTTATCATCTATATAAAACACAGAGTCTTTACTAGTGAATCTATGATGGCTAGTGTAAACATTATGGTCATATATCATTAAAATTCTATGGACTTAGAATGTGTGATTCCGCCTCATTCCCTGTTCCTTGTATGGTTGTGGGCTTAAGGCGGGGTCACCCATCCGAATGCCCTTGCAATCTTAATGATATACGACTAGTTTACATCAAGCGATTATAAAAGAACTGGTAGGACTTACAATGCAAATTTCGTCACAATTTGTTGAAACATTCGTAATGCTGGAACTCGCTAACTACATTATAAAATATTCGTAGTAGTAATACCAAGTATAAAGCGGAGAGCATAAAGGCACACGTAAAATACACTATCATTCCAAAACAATAACTCGTTTAAATAGACTCAGCTCAAGTTACAATAAGAAATTCCAAGGTCGTCATTTAACATCAAGCGGGTTGTTCCCCACCATATCAATTCCTTATACTACGAAAAGTTCCCCCATCTTTCCTCCAAATTCTTGAAGTCCCAGTCGAAACACTAATTTCGGGACGAAATTCTTTCTAACGGGGGGATGATGTGACAACCGTCAATTTTTGGCCAAGTCAAAGTCAACCAAAGTCAACGAGCCAAACCGGTCAACTCATCTAACCCTTGTACATTAGGGTTTCCATTATGTTTCTTTTTGAACAACTCGCAATCTTAATACAAAGTATCACTTAGAGTTTTCACGTGTTCGGAAATTCTAAACCCTAATCAGGGCAAGTGATGAAACTACTCGATGAAACATTATTCCTTAACCCTCAGGGGCATATAACAATCATAACGAGACTTAACGGGATGTACAAACCTTGCGTTGCGAAGCCAAACACTCAAAAAGGTCACAAATGAAGTCTCTCCCAATCTCTTTCACTCTAACTCTCCTAAAACTCTCTAAGTAGGAGAAATCGCTACAAGTGTGTGTAATCTCTCCTAAATCTCTCTCTGTATGAGAAATCTCCCCAAGTGTGTGAAGTCTCTCCCAAATCTCTCCAAGCATGTGAAATCTCTCCCAAATCTCTCCAAGTATGTGAAATCTCTCCCAAATCTCTCTCTGTATGAGAAATCTCTCCAAGAATGTGAAATCTCTCCCAAATCTCTCTCTGTATGAGAAATCTCTCCAAGAATGTGAAATCTCTCCCAAATCTCTCTCTGTATGAGAAATCTCTCCAAGAATGTGAAATCTCTCCTAAATCTCTCTCTGTATGAGAAATCTCTCCAAGAATGTGAAATCTCTCCTAAATCTCTCTAAGTATGCCAAATCTCTCCAAGTATGACAAATCTCTCCCAAATCTCTCTCAAAATCTCACTCAACTTTTTATAATCACTCGGGGCATCCCGACCCTCGAATTTGACGAAAACAGCTCGAAAACGGAAGTCTACGCAAAAAACAGCCTTAAGGAACCGAAACTCCTCTTAGGAACCGAAACTTCTCTTAGGAGCCGAACCTGTTAGAGCAGAACCTCTTAGAGCCGAACCTCTTGAGAACCGAAACCCTCTCAACCGAAATGGACCGAGCGCTCGGTCTATTTCGGTCCCCTGACTAATCAGAACCGAGACCTGACTTTCAGCTCTACCCTTCTTACCTTCGGTCCGAGGACTTGACCTTCGGTCCGAGATCCTAACCCTCAGTCCCTTCTGATGAGCATGCCTGCGAGACCTCTCGGTTCCCATGCACAACCGAGCCTCACCTTCGGTCCGAGAGGCGACCCGCACAGCCGAACCCTTCCCTCTCGGTTTCTTCTCCTACTCTCGGTTCTAAGGACTAGGACCGAACCTCCGGCCCCAAATTTCGGAATTTGGCAGTTTTTGCTCGGTTTTCAATATTTTTAGCGTTTTGAGCCCGTTTTTCGAGATTTTAACGCGGGATTTTCACCCAAACTCGTATTTTAACATAATAAACCCCAAATATTCATATTTTAACTATATTTTGGGGAAAATCATTGCCTAAGAATAAAATCTAATTGGTAAGATATTTAGGTGGAGTGTTGACTTATCCTTTGGACAAGGACACAAACAACCTCCCCATACCTTCATAGTACAACCCCTAGTCACTATTCACATATACCTAGTCAATGATTGTACTTTTCCATCAATCTCTAGCCATTCCCACGTCCTAAGAGCTGGACAACCCACCCTCTCTCCTCACACTTCCTTCATTCTCTTATTTTTCCCCCAAGGATCACACTCCAAATTCTCTCACCATTCTCTCTCAATTTTGAGACTTCCAAGGCTGATCATAAAGCTTTCTTCCACTCTTGGTAAGTATAATTCATTCTTCCTATGATTATTACACATCCTTCTCCTCAAAATCATAGGAATCTTACACAAACATCGTCACCTTCATGTTAGGTTCTCGATTCATCAAGGCATCTTCTAAGTGTTCTCGAGTTGAACACTTCTCTTCTCCAACATCCATCCTCTAAGAACACATAAGGTGAGTTCATACCCCTATCTTTTCATGTTTTCTTAAGTTTTAAGGGGGGGAATACAAGTTAAAACACCAAGAACACAACTAAACTCATTTAACAGCCTTCATCAGAAAAGTTCATCTCCATTCACGGACTGTTTTTGTCAACTTAAACATTTTAGTTTTCAAAACTGTATTAGGTGCAAATAGTTCAGGTTCATATCTTTAAAATGAATACTTGCACATCACCATACGAGTTTTCTACGATTTATGGTGATTTTTACAAAACTGACTATCATTTCAAAAATGAATTCGGGCCAGTATGTGAATATGAACATTTTAACACAAGTTAAAGACTTCCAAAAATCACAATAAAAATTATGAACAAACTAGACACATTTTGTGAACTCTCAGAATTTACGGATTCAGTTTTCGACTTCGTATGATTTTTCTATGATTTTTCTAAAACAGTGCTGAAAGGTTAAAAACTAGTTAACAGCTTATAACTTTCATAACACTTTGTATTATGTTGAGCAAAGTGTATAACAATAAGTTCTAAATATTGAATGTATTTTCTTGTTATTTTATCATCTTAAACTGAAATTTAGTCATTCATGATAAGGTTTACTCATTCATTTCGAATACATATAATAAACTTCAATAAGCATAGTTTATGGATTTTTACTACATGAAAAAGGTTTTACTCTCAAAACAAATGGGTTTTTCATATCTTACGTAATAAACTATCATAGTAATAGTTTAAGGATTTCATATCACTAATGTATTTTCATAAAAGGTGATTTCACTTCCTCCACGGAAGAGGTTTTAATATCAAACTATGTGTAAACTAGTTAACTTAGGTTGTGAGGCAATTCTCTCCCCGTACGTTCGAGTACGGGATCCCAATTCCTGTAAGTTATAACCAGAGTCTCTTGTAGGGAGAGCATGATAATTGTGTATAGATCTATATTGGGTTTGACACCCCACACCTTGCTGCTAGCTACAGCGGGACCTGAAGGTCTACGGGTGACAAGAGTCATAGTATCTTAACGTCTGAAAAACGTTGTGCAGGTTATATTTCGTCATAGTATGGTTATAGCGACTCACATAGGTAGTTAACAATCTTTCAAGTTTACATGGAAACTTCTACTTTAAAAAGGGGTTTTACTTCTGAACTAAACGAGTTTATGCCGATTTAAAACCACTTTTATATCTTTAAGTATGGAAAATACTTGTTTATTTTCGGTCCTGGGATTTAGGACTACCTAACTTTAAAAGGGTTTTATGCCGATTTAAAACCACTTTTATATCTTTAAGTATGGAAAATACTTGTTTATTTTCGGTCCTGGGATTTAGGACCACATAACTCTTATAAGGAAAATATAGGATTTTCTTTGAAATCATATCTCAGTTAAAAACTATATTTCATCTAGAATTGTTAGACTTCAGCTATAATTGCTAAGTGTATATGCTAGAGTTATATAAGAATCTAGTCATATTCGACTTAGAATTGGTGGGCCCGCCTTACTTCCTGTTCCTTGTTTGGTTGTGGACCTAGGGCAGACCCATTATATTCGACGGTTTATTTAACTTAAATTTTATATAACTTATATATACTGGGCGATTATAGAAGGAATCTATGGGTTTTTCTAGGGTTCATTATCGCATAACATAGAAGCATTCATTTCACTTAATAAAGAAAATATTGGATTTTCTGGAAACATACTTTGTCGCTTTTACACGGAAAACGGTTTCTTTCTCGAACAAAACTCTTATGAACTCACCAACTTAATTGTTGACACTTTTTCAAAACTACTTGTATTCTCAGGAAATCAGTGAAACAGGAAAACCAACAGCATTTTGAGGATGGGACGATAAATCGTCAAATAGTTCATTTTGTCATCATAATGTAATTGATTTTGAAACATGTAAAATTATTCTATGGTGTAACCTTTTCAAGTATATTTATGATGGTTGTATTTACTTTGAGCACTATTATACTCGTTGTTGTGATACTATACATGAAGTCCTCCACCCCCGGATGTTTCCGCCATCCTTGGTTTGGGGGTGTGACAAAAGGGATGTATCCTTCAAGTCTTAACACCCTACAGAGCAAGTAGGAGTCACTCTCAGTCAAATTCCTAAAGCCAACACAAGCCTTTGGAAAGAAATGCATCCGATGGGAAAAACATGAACAAATAAATCTCATGGACCAACATTTTTCTTAGAGAAGAAACCAAATCTGTAGCCAACATAAACCATACAGGACCAAAGCAAGCAAGCTTAAGACAACAAACAACCCACTAACTTTGAAAGACAAAAATCAGTCTCGCTTAGCGTTCGTGTGCTGCGACCTTGCTAGAATAAGATACGCTTTTAGAATAAGCGTTGCAGCTTGGTCCACTCAGTTTTTTTAAGAAAAAAGGGAGAAGAGAATTACGCTACTACTACCAGTCCGCAAAGCGTTTCAAAATGACCACGAGAGAAAATTTTGAATTGACGTATGATTTGATTATGTTGTCCTTTCAAGATAACGGCTCAAGCACCGAGACAATCAGAGCACGCCGACGAAAAGCTCGTGAAGCGAAGCTCGGTTTATAAAGCATTTACAGGGGACTCGCAAAGTGTGCATCGATGAACAGTCAACTAAATTTCCCCCTAGGCATAGAAATATAATCCGCTACCCGGTGCTAGCTGTGGGTCTTATCCCCCATCGCCGAAGCATGCACGTTTTCCTCAACGGTGTTTCTATGGACGAATTTGAACAGTTATGTGGCATCACATCGATCAGATTATACTCTTAAGAAGAAAGGAGTATCAAGCCAGCCAGTGCTGCATAAGCCCATCACGCAACGCCACGTCTCTCGCGGTCGAGGTTTGGTTGTTCTTTTTATCTATTTAACACATCATTGCTTTGAATGTATCCAATCCAATGTTATTGGCTTCTCACCAATCATATCGGACTAGGGTGACTTATTAATGTATGTTATTGGCTTCTCACCAATCATCTCTCTCCTGGTGCTTGCCTGTCAGCCTAGTCTAGTGCCCGCGCTTGGCGCTCGCCTAGCGCTTGCTCCTGGCGCTCTCGTGGTGACCCCAGGAGGCCTTACCCAACTCCTTGCTAGTTGGGCCTGCCCAAGGATATACTGTAACATCCCAAAATTCATGACCAAAAATTTCATTTTTAATTAAGTAATTATAAAACGGTAATCTGAAAACATCGATAATGTCATCTCATACCATAATCAAAACCCATGTGTCAAATATCTCAAAACATGTCATATAAAATAATATCAGAGTACATCTCCCAAAGATCTCATGTGCGAAAAATCGTGTGTGATGCGTTGCCATCATGCCGACCCTTTTCCCTACGAAGAGGAAGTACCCCAAAACCAAAACTGAAAACCGTAAGCACAAAGCTTAGTGAGTTCCCCCATCATACCACATACCATACAATAAACATAATGTCTAACATATCCGGGTACTAGCCTACCCCTTCGGTCTCTTTCAACTGGTAACTGCCTAGCATATCAGGGTGCTAGCCTACCCCTTCGGTCTCTTTCAACCGATAACTGCCTAGCATATAAGGGTACTGGCCTACCCCTTCGGTCTCTTTCAATCGGTAACCGCCTAGCATATCAGGGTGCTGGCCTACCCCTTCGGTCCTTTCGACTGGTAACGGGGACTATTTCACCCCTATTTCTACCATATAACATCCTAGTACATAAACACATAAGTCACATACTGCCTAGCATATCAGGTTGCTGGCCTACCCCTTCGGTCCTTTCGACCGGTAACAGGGTCTATCCCACCCCTCCTACCACTATCACACAATATCATAGAATACTAGCACATAAGCATAACAGATAGTCGCATACCAGACAATTATCACAAAGACAATCATCTCTAATATAATCACCTACTAGTGGGCCGACGTTGGTGCCCTCGACCCACTTCTACTAGAAGGTAACTCACCTCGATAACTGGAAGTAGCTGCAAAAACTCCGGCTCCGGATATCACCTGACTCAAGCCCCTATACATAGAAGATTTCCTTAGTTATCCTTTCATACTCACGACCCCTTAAGGTTAACTCTGGTCAAAGTCCAAGTCAAAGTCAACATTCTTGTCAAAGTCAACATTATGGGTTGACTCAACTCGCCGAGTTGGTCCATCAACTCGCCGAGTTCCATAAATCAGAAAACCCTGAAATCTCGATCCAACTCATCGAGTTCTTCCTATCAGTAGAATCGGGACTTTCCAACTCCACTCGTCGAGTCTGCCTTGAACTCGTCAAGTTTTCCCTTTTACAGAATTGGGGCATTTCAACCCAACTCGTCGAGTTCCTCCATGAACTCGTCGAGTTCTTCAGTCTGTTAAGCTTTCTTAATGGATTAAGCCATTATTCCTTCGAATCTGAGTCCCATATTCCAGATCTGGGTTGAAAACATACCTAGGAGGGTAAAGTTTCCAACTTTACCCGTTAAGACCCATCCTAGAAGAAATGAGCCCTAACCCTAACTCAAGATGGCTTAGATCCAACTCCAAAAGCCATCAAAACTTCAAGATAAGGCATGAAAACTGAGATCTAGACCCTAGACACAACATGAACACGTAAAGTCTCTGACTTTCTCCCCATGCATAGCCTTTTGGAGCTTAAAAGGCCAAAATGACATCCTAAAGCTTTCATGGGGCTTCAATGGCCATAAAGTTTGCACCTTTATGCCATGAAAGCCCTTTAATGTCCTAGATCTGGAGGTATACTCACTTGGGACTTCCATTTCCCAAGGATCATGCTAGTTGGACCAAAAACCCAATAAAAGTGATAGGAAAGAGATCTAAGTAATCATTAAGCAAGTTTGAGACTTGCTTACCAGAAAATGCTGAGAATGAAGTGAAGTTGATGGATCTATAATCTCCTTCTTGAGTCCTCAAGCTTCTCATTCTTCCTCAAGCTTCACACACACAAGATTTTTCTCAAAAAATGACACACAAGCTCACACAATGCATTAGGGTTTCGAGATCTAGGGTTTGGGACTTAGAGGCTGGGAATGGGGCTGGCATGTGGGAATTAAGATGCTTAAATAGTATGCAAAATCTCGAAATTAGGGTTTCACCTCTGCCAGCCTACTCGTCGAGTTGAGGGCTCTCAACTCGTCGAGTAGGTTACTTAAAACCCGCGTCCAAATCCATTCCTACTCGATGAGTTTGCGGCCTCCAACTCGTAGAGTTTCTATATAACAATGAATATATTTTTGAATTAGATACCTACCAGGATCCGGGCGTTACAAATCTCCCCCACTTATTTCAGACTTCACCCTCGAAGTCTGTTGTGCCTGGAAATAACTCTGGGTAGTGCTCCCTCTTCTCATCCTCCGACTCCCATGTCCATTATGAGCCCTTACGGTGCTGCCACTACACCTTCACCAACTCCACCCTTTTGTTCGTCAGATCCTCCGTCTTCCTGTCGAGGATTGCTACTGGTCGCTCTATGTAGTTCAGGCTGTCATCCATCTGAATATCTTCTAAGGGCACCACTGTGGAGTCATCTACAAAGCACTTCCTCATTTGGGAGACATGAAAGGTGCTATGGATCTGACTAAGATCGGCTGGCAGATCCAGTCGATACGCAACCCCGCCCACCCGGGCCAATACCCTGAATGGACCAATGTATCTGGGGCCTTACTTTCCCCACTTCCTGAACTGGATGACACCTTTCCAAGGTGAAACCTTCAGGAGGACCATATCTCCTACCTGAAACTCCAGGTCTGATCGACGTCTGTCGGCGTAGCTCTTCTGCCGACTCTGGGCCGTATGGAGTCTACTCCGTACCTGTTGGATCTTCTCCGTCATCTTGAGTACCACCTCGGTACTCCCCATGACCCTCTATCCAACTTCACCCCAACATATCGGGGTTCTGCGCTTCCTCTCATAAAGCATCTCGAAGGGAGGACGGTCAATGCTGGCATGGTAGTTGTTATTGTAGGAGAAATCTACCAAGGGAAGGTAGGTATCCCAGTTACCATCGAAGTCCAGAACGCACGCCCGCATCATATCCTCCAATGTCTGGATGGTCCGCTCGCTCTGACCATCCGTCTGCGGGTGAAAAGTCGTGCTAAAGTGCAGACGAGTACCCATCTCGTCATGAAATTTCTTCCAAAATCTGGAAGTGAACCGTACATCTCAGTTAGAAATCACGGAAACTGGCACCCTGTGCCGAACTACTACCTCTCTGATGTAGATGTCGGCCAGCTTCTCGGCCGAAAAGCTCT